>NC_060141.1:725387202-727852678 GCF_021461385.2 Schistocerca piceifrons | reverse complement strand
AGGTTCCCCGATGACAATGTAATTCTGTCAGAGACTGCAAAGGACTTGGAAGGGCAGTTGAACGGAATGCACAGTGTCTTGAAAGGAGGATATAAGATGAACATCAACAAAAGCAAAACAAGGATAATGGAATGTAGTCGAATTAAGTCGGGTGATGCTGAGGGAATTGGATTATGAAATGAGTCACTTAAAGTAGTAAAGGAGTTTTGCTATTTGGGGAGAAACATAACTGATGATGGTCGAAGTAGAGAAGATATAAAATGTAGACTGGCAATGGCAAGGAAAGCGTTTCTGAAGAAGAGAAATTTGTTAACATCGAGTATAGATTTAAGTGTCAGCATTCGTTTCTGAAAGTATTTGTATGGAGTGTAGCCATGTATGGCAGTGGAACATGCACTATAAATAGTTTAGACAAGAAGAGAATAGAAGCTTTCGAAATGTGGTGCTACAGAAGAATGCTGAAGATTAGATGGGTAGATAACATAACTAATGATGAAGTATTGAATACAATTGGGGAGAAGAGGAGTTTGTGGCACAACTTGACAAAAAGAAGGGACTGGTTAGTAGGACATGTTCTGAGGCATCAAGCATTTAGCATTGGAGGGCAGCGTGGAGGGCAAAAATCGTAGAGGGAGACCAAGAGATGAATACACTGATTCAGAAGGATGTAGGTTGTAGTAAGTACTGGGAGATGAATAATCTTGCACAGGATAGGGTAGCATGTAGAGCTGCATCAAACCAGTCTCAGGACTGAAGACCACAACAACAACAACTCTTTCGTTCTTTTCTTTTCCTGCAATATTTGTTCCTCTTCTCTCCGTGTCTTTTTATTTCCTTTCTTCGGACAATATTCAAACTTGCTCTCTTACTCCACCTACCTTGGAATTATTTTAAATTTGTTGCTGCTTCTTCTGCTTTTATGTTGCGTATTCATAAACTTTTTAAAAAAATATATTTTCTAAGTGATGCTGCACAGCTTCAATATATTTAAAGAATGATGTCGCGGTACCACCAAAAGCTGCTGTAAAGTGTGTTCCTTCGCAGACAAACCGACAACGTGTTTCAGTCAAGCGACCCTCTTCAACCAAAGCAGCGTAACATTACATTAAATTAAAGGAAGCTTCTTTGCCGTCAGATACATAACGGTTTTCAGTTGCAGCATGTCACATGTACAAGCCTATATATATATATATATATATATATATATATATATATATATATATATATATATATATATATATATATGCTTAATATATTTTCTCATATTTATATGCATATATTATTTTATACATTTTCCAAATGTATCCTGTAACTGAAAACAATAACACATTGACGCCAATCTACGTTTCTCCTATGTGACATAATATTATTGCGTGAGTTGAAGATGACCATTTGACAATAAACCAAAGCAGATTGAAGAAGGTACCTTGCAACAGAGACCGAAGCGTCGGTAGTTTGATATACCGAGTGATCAAAAAGTCAGGATAAATTTGAAAACTTAATAAACCACGGAATAATGTAGATAGAGAGGTAAAAATTGACACACATGCTTGGAGTGACATGGGGTTTTATTAGAACAAACAAAAAAAAAAGTTCACAAAATGTCCGACAGATGGCGCTGGACAGCAAAACGTCAGTGACTGCGCGTGACAATCGTGTATAAAAGGAGCTGTAATGAGAGAGAGAATCAGATGCGCCAGCAGTCGCAGCATGTTGACGTTACCTGAAAAGGCGCTTTTAGTGAAGCTGTATTATCAGAATGGGGAATCTGCTAGTTCAGCGTTACGATCCTATCACCATAGGAAGGGGATTCGAACGGGTAAAGGTCCGTTGACAAATGCAGCTATGGCGAGAATGACTCCGAAGTTCCCAACTACGGGTTGTTTAGACGACAGACCCCGCAGTGGCCGACCGAGCACAAAGCGTAATGCTGCGGAGACAGTTCAGAAAGAAATGGAGACTGTAGTGGGTTCGTCTATGCACGGGAAACTCAGCGCTCGTGCAGTCGCACGTCGCACCGGCATTCCATACACTACTGTTTGGTTGGCACTTAGGTGTACCCTCCGATGCTATCCGTACAAAATCCGTCGGCATCATGAACTGTTACCTGGCGATTTAGTGAAGCGGAGGGCATTTGCGGTGTTGGCGTTTCAAAAGAAGGCGGAAGATCACGACTGGATGAGTAACGTGTTGTGGACCGACGAAGCTCATTTCGCGCTCCGAGGGTCTGCCAACGCCCACGCCTACAGAATTTGGGCTACCGAAAATCCTGTAACTGTCGTGGAAACTCCATTGCACGACGAGAAAGTCACGGTATGGGTTGGATTTACCACATCTACCGTTGTCGGGCCTTTTTTCTTCGAGGAACTGCGTGATTCTGGTTTTGTAACTGCTACCGTGAGGGGTGAGAGGTACGCCGATACGTTACAGAATCGCATCATCCCCAGCCCGGCTGATAAACACCTGCTGGAACGTACGATGTTTATGCAGGATGGCGCTCCACCCCATATTGCTAGACGCGTGAAAGATATCTTGCGCACGTCCTTTGGTGATGATCGTGTGCTCAGCCGCCACTTTCGTCATGCTTGGCCTCCCAGGTCCCCAGACCTCAGTCCGTGTTATTATTGGCTTTGGGCTTACCTGAAGTCTCAAGTGTATCGTGATCGACTGACATCTCTAGGGATGCTGAAAGACAAGATTCGACGTGAATGCCTCACCATAACTCTGGACATGCTTTTACAGTGCTGTTCACAACAGTATCCCTCGACTACAGCTATTGTTGAGTAATGATGGTGGACATATTTAGCATTTCCTGTAAAGAACATCATCTTTGCTTTGTCTTACTTTGTTATGCTAATTATTGCTATTCTGATCAGATGAAGCGCCATCTGTCGGACATTCTTTGAACTTTTGTATTTTTTTGGTTCTAATAAAACTCCGTGTCATTCCAAGCATGTGTGTCAATTTGTACCTCTCTATCTACATTATTCAGTGATTTAATCAGTTTTCAAATTTATACTGACTTTTTGATCACCCAGTATATTGACAATGCGGTCACAAACACAGAAAATTTTTATTGAAAATATTATATGTTACACCAGCTTTTGGTGGTTCCATGGTGCCGTTCTTTAGATAAATTTTATTTAGCTTCTCGGATCAATTTGCTCTTAATTTCTTTTTCCTAGATATACTTGAAGATTTGGCTCGTCCGTCCATTGTCATTATCCTGTAGAAATGTCCAAAAACATATGATTACTTGTTACTGTTTGTCACTTTTTTCTATATTTTGATATATTTCATCGTTCTTTCTTAATATGCTGGGCACTGCGCACTAGCGTAGTGGTATTCTGCTTACACTACCGCATTTTGATTTATTTTCGAACTACTTGATATGTACTTCTCATTGTAAATATTTGTGTTATTCAGTATTTCCTTTCTGTTTTGTATATCCTTTCATTTATGTGAAGCCATTTTCTTCTATTAACTCTTCTACATGCTTCACCTTTGTGACTCTCTGTTTGAGCAATGGCTTCACGGAAAAAGTTTGGTGCATTCTTTATGTTAGCTATAAATTTCGTTTTTCTGTAGAGAATCTCAAACGTGCTCAATTGGCTATCTGATCCATTGTATCCGCACATGAAAACTTATTATTGCTATCAATTACGGTGTTACTTATCGTCATCAGACACGAAAAGTTTTTCAGTCGCTATATATGTGTGGATACACATTTGACGTTTCATCCCGCACGCCATTAAGTCAAAACACAAACTAGACAACACAATTCAATATACAGAATTTAGACATTGTTCATAAGATCCGAAGGGTCAATAACATCATGATGCAAACGCGTCCAAATTAGAACGGCATCACTGCTACGAGTCTGATTCGTGTCTATTACTACACAAGATTTACCAAAATGGTGATAAACTTTCTAGTATGGTTCTTCACATGCAAAATTTAACCTGGGCTCTAACAATGGTGCATCTCATCGTTGACATACACAAATCATCCCCAGAAGTGAAAGACAATAACAGGATAATCATTGAGATCGAGCGCGGATTGAAACTTCGATCTCTGGCTTCTGGTCTGACACGGACCCATCGGAAATGTTAATTATCATAACGCAACCTGTAGAGAAATTCGGTTGTATGGATATGTAAAGTAAATTTTACTATAAAAAGAACAATCTAGAAACGTTTGAAATCTTTAGTTAAAAGGGCAGCTTGACTGGCTTCGAATTTGGAAAATTCTTTTACAGACGTTTTATTACGCACTTGTCTGATACAACCTAACGTAGTTAGTTTTATGCTTCTTATGAGATGTTGACGTAACATCTACGTAGAATGTGTTCCTGGATGACGAAATTGTCATGGGTGAAAATCGCTCGTTTGTACTATATAGTGTGTGTCTGCTACTTTTTTTTTTTTTTAAGTGCACTCCTCTACAAAAGTGATACCTGTACACACGGAGGGATTAGTTATACAACTCTGTGATGTTCACATACAACGATTTCTTCATTCAGGAGCGTGCTACACGTTACTGATACATAAACGAAACATCTAAAGTGGCTAATTACTTTAAGTTTTAATAGCTCTACAATGGCTAATTCCTTTAAGTCTCCGTAGCTCTACAATGTATCTGCCGTACAGTTGCTAACGGACTACACGTCTTCATCAGACAGGCTTGTAAAAATCTATGGGGACTTATTTGTGAGATCGAAACCGTTACCATGTATGTTTGAAGAAATCTATAACACAAATTTGCAGGTGGTTACTGGCTAAAAATTAAATTTTTTTCACAATGTTCGAAATGATCTATTTCTATGGACGCAAAAGCACTATCAAGTCCTGGACATTGGCGTCGTTTCGAAGAACTCCAAATAGGGACTAGGAGTTTCACAAGCTGCCGTGAGAACGAGAATTCCTCTGACAACAAGAATTCTCCAGTTAATGCAATATGACGCTCCAGCTAGTTCTTCCACATTCTTTGAGATGTTCTGACCGACCGCCAGAATAGTTGGTAAAATGTACACGTATTTTCGTAAAATCGTATTCATCACAGTCTACGATCAGGTACACACATATACTTTCCTCAGTTCTTGAGAAACTTCTTGTGAATACTCACGCCAACACCTGTGGATGGTAATGGCACGCCGAAACCAATTACGTGAACATTTTATGAAAATGAACGATCCTGATTTAATAAAAAGTAATTGTAGTAGTAATGCCAAGCACTGATCTAATGTCAAACGGTGTCACTGTTGTCTGCAACTCACCCAGTAAGCTACAGAGCCAGATTGAAATATGCAACAAACGTAAGGTATATGCAACGTTTGCAGAATACGAATTCTATAGTTGTGTTAACAACGTAAAGCACAATAAATAGCAGTCTGTGGCACATGGAGCATGGAAACGTGCTGTGGAAAGCAAAAGCGTTTGCACCTGGGGCTCTACCGAAAGTGTGCCTTGCGTGCGACCCGGCTGACCCAACGACACCGCCAGGTACGATTGTAGTGCGCCTGGGAACATCGTGATTGGACCATGAAACAATGGAAACCTGTCGTTTGGTCAGCTATATCACGTTTCCTGTTACATCATGTCGCTTGTCGTTTCATGTCAAAATACGACCAGATGCGTCCCTTCCAAGCTGATTTTTGTCCCAGCAGACATAGATTGTTTGTATAAGAGGAAAAAATCGTTACGCAGCTACCAAATATTTATTTTCATACTGATTTTAGAGCATTACCATTACATTTTAAAAGCGTCTTTGAAAATTGGCACATTGTTATCCAATTAAAGAAAAAATTTAAAAATATAGGAAGATAAAATACTTAGGAGTATACAGTGACAGCTCAAAATTATCGGGCACAAATTTTAACTTGTCACTACACAGGCATTGCATTGAAAGTTCAGCGAATGTGAACCGTTTCCACATGTATTATTTCACATTATTGTATCTCCATTTATTTTATTCCCATAGAACATATGAATGGGATGTCGTTCAAGAATTTATCTGACCATAACAAAGGAAGTACTTTTAAGAGAAAGTGCATATGAAGGGCAGATGAGCATCAGAAAGACAAATTTTTGAAAATGGATCGCAGAGAGGAAAAGATTGAATTCAGACACACAATCTTCACCATGACAAGCGTCCAACGCATAAAGCTATTCTGTGTCTCCAAAAGCATAACGGCGATTTTTTGTCGATCTCTTAGCCTAAGTTTTATGTGAGCTGTAGATGAGAACAGAGATTGGAATACATCTGCAAATAATTGAGGACGTAGGTTGCAAGCGCTACTCTGGGATGAAAAGGTTGGCATAGGAGAGGAATTCGTGACGCGCCACGTCAAACCAGTCGCAGAAGGATATCACAAAAAAATTCCTGTCCAGTTTCGTTTTTCCCACCCTGTATTTCTGTCCTCCAAGGGCTAAGAAGCGAATTTGAAGCTCATCCACTGTTTGACATATGTCAGATACTCGTTCTAAATCTAACAGAAGGACGTACAGAATCTGTGAGCGCCTATAATCGCGCCTCTTTCAGATGGACTCATCTGTCAATTTCGAACGTTGCTCGTTTCCCAAATATCTGAATGGTGAAAACTCCTATTCAACTTGCGGCACTCCCATGGCGTCTTGCACGTCGCACTTAGAATTTGATTTATGTCTTTCGAATGCGCCCTAGAAGAAAAGGAAGACCTCTGTTCGCAATGGAACAATACGAGAGTTGCGAAAATCTTACAAGCTTGTCAATTTAACGTCACTGCATGAGGCTTTCCCCATATTGTCTGGAAGAGAAAGAAGGATAATATAGTTAAGAAAGTAACATAATAGAGGTATCAGTATTAAGCCACTGGTGCTGTAAATGAACTGTTGAACTGAAAACTGCCGTGGGGCCTATAATTATGTGGGAACGATGTTAACGAAACGTTACGAGAAAACATACTTCTCGCCACGGAAGATAATTCCCTCTTCTTATTCATGCGTAATGTTCTGACAACACAGGAGTCATTAGCGAGAGAAAAAGTTCCCCTCACATGGAGTCGCTAGCGACGTTGCTTAATCTACATCTATACTTCAATTGCCACCTTACGGTGTGTGACGGAGAGCACTTCCTGCGCCACTGTCATTGCCCCCTCCTTCCCCCCCTTCCCCTCCCCCTTTCCGGTTACAGCACCGCGTGGTGTGCGAAAAGAACTACTGCTGGTAACCTTCTATGTCCTAGAATCTCTCCAAATTTTAACTTCATGGACTTTTCGTGAGGTTTTTTTTTTGTGCCATCAGTCTTTGACTGATTTGATATGGCCCGCCACAAATTCTTTCCTGTGCCATCCTTTTCATCTCAGAGTAACATTTGCAACTAGTAAAAAACTTCTTCAATTACGTCTACAGTTATACGTCTTCAATTATTTGCTAAATGAATTCAAATGTCTCTCTTCTTCCACACTTTTTACCTTCTGTGGCTCCCTCTAGTACCATGGAAGTCATTCCCTGATGTCTTAACAGACCATCCTGTCACTATAGCTCGCGCAAGATACGGTGGTCGATGCACAATGATCAGTTTTCGCCCAAAGCGCTGGGCGTGTTCATTCGTGTGTTCAGAAGGGCAGCCCGATAATTGCTTTTCATTTTTCGGCCGGTCAGCATTGTCAGAATCGAGAAGCGCACCCTACAGTCTTTCTCAGACGATTTTACAGAAACTAATCGGTAAAAGAATTTCAGTTTTGCTTTACTTATAGCTCCATATGTCAAGTCCATGATGATGTGCCCATCATTTCGTTGATGGTCATAGTTATTGTGATATTTACGAAAAATCCAGACACTTCGCGAAATTCGGAATTGTGTGTGATGAAAAATTGACATCGCTACGATTTTGCGTTTGGTGCATATTACATAATATGTTGTTGCGTATGAAATTTAGCTAATTTTTTTTAGACTTCGCTAGAGGTATCCATCTGTCACCAATGTCTAGAAAAAAGATCTGATGTAGCATACTCATTTGCGATCACGTCGCGCCAGCTATAAAGCCAGAGTGAAATATCAACATTTCTCATATTTTATAATTGGTTTCAGATATTGAAATGAAATTTTGGCAAACGATAGCACGCAAAGAGGAGAGTATTCTACGATAGCGTTATTACGTAAAACTTCATTATCTAACATGCTGTTTCAATAACTACAGAGTTTTTCGGTGAAAGAATTAATTTTTAAGGGTCATCGATTACTGGTGTAATGAGAAATGCTACGGGTTTGGAACAACAAGTGTGAAGACATTACACTTTTTTCTGTACCGAGGGTGTGCTTTTTCATATACTGACTTTACTATTCCTCAGTCCCCCACTTAATAAATTTAATAAACCACTGTTTCAGAATTCTCTCGCAATTGTGCCTGCATAACGTTTTGGTGAGGTGACGCAGTGTGGACTCTGCAGTGTTTTGTCAAAAGAAGCAAATCTTGACATGGCAACCAGAGAAATGTGCAGGTTTTCCTCAAAATTCGCTACTCATGACGCTTCTCTGAAAGTTTCAAATGGTTTAACAAGCCAGGTGAAAATATATCGCTGCATTTTCGACAGAATTGTTTTAGAAACTAACGAAAGCAGAGGTGACAGTAGATATTTTTGAACTGTCGGCATGCAAGTGTGGGCGTGGAGGGGCCCCACTTAATATTTACCAAAAAAAAAGAGAAGTGGATGTAGGCTTCAGTTTAGAGTGGCACTTTCCCTCCAGCACTCGGCGTTTCCCCTACAGCACTATGAGCGACCCCCCCTCCCCCCCCCCCCACCACTGCCGATCTCCCACATCGGTGTCATCTGTTAAAACATGGGAAACACATTTGTCTGAATTCAGTTGCACAAAGCCAAACATTGTCAGAAACTGTACAAATTTTTTATTCCAAAAACGTGTTGATTATTACTAACAGTAAAGATCTCTTAAATTTAAGAGAACAGACTGTACTCTTGTCACGAGCGTTGTAGTATACAGTTTAATGTTGCATTCTGAATAACTTTTGCATTGATGATCATACCTGTTTCTCTAATCACGAGTTCAACTTCACATTACCACACAGACAAAGTACCTGTTAATATAACTGTACATTACCATGTAACAAAAACAGATTAGGCACTTTCAACATATTGCATATTACTCGTCTTTCCCTGTAGCTTACCTCTCTACTTTTCCCAGAATTTCTACAATCTTGTACCATTTGACACTGTCGAGCGCTTATCTTCAGGTCGATAAATCCTATGAAATTGCCTTGATTTTTCTTCGGTCTTGTTTCCATCAACAACCGCTACGTCAGAACTGCCTGTCTGATGCCTTTTACCCTTCCTCACTGATTCTCATCTAACAGAACCTCAATTTTCTTTTCCATTTTTCTGTATATTACTTTTGTCAGCAACTTGGATGCATGGGCTATGAAGCTGATCGTGCGATAATTCTCGATTCTTGCTGTTTGCGGGATTGTGTGGATGATATTTTTCCGAAAGTCGCATGGTATATCTCCAGTTTCATACATTCTACAAGCCAACATGAATAGTCGTTTTGTTGCCAATTCTAATACTGGATCCCCTCTTCCCTATCGTCTCCTGTATGTTCTTCTAGGATATCATCGGGCAAGTCCTCCTCCCTCCCCCCCCCCTCTCCCTCGCAGAGGCTTTGAATGTATTCATTCCACCTATCTGCTCTATCCGCCTAACAGAGGAATTTCCATTGCAGTCTTACTGCTACCGCGATTATGTATGAGAAAAGAATGTACAATTAAGCACACCGTACCGTATGGCCCCTACCTCATAACATCTGCCACTGGAGTTGCGCTTACTTTAAAACGAATCAATGACGAAACTCTTCTTTGGATCTTCAATATTTATTCTATCGATAATCCCTTGTAAGGGTCCCACATTGAGGAGCAATACTCACGTATCGGTCTAGCAAGGATTTTGTACGCTACCTCCTTCGTGGTTGGACAAAGCTTCCTTAAGATTCTTCCAACGAATGTCAGCCTGGCATCTGCATTCACTACGGCAAGTTTTATGCATCCGTTCCACTTTAAACCACTCTCAGTAATATAATCGATGTGACTGTTTTGTCGCGTCCCAGCACCGTTCTGTAGTGCAACAGGAACGTTGACGACAATCTGAGGGTTGTTGGGGTGTCCACCTTTGTTGTCGGAGTTGAGAGGGAGAAAGCTCTCCGAGGTAGAACTGGGTGGTTATTGGTTGCAGTGGTAATCTTTTAGGATTAATGGCAGGAAGGGTATGCTGAAGAGTTCAGTATTTATTTAAGTAGTTCATTTATTATCTTTTTGATAAGTTACAAAAGAGGTGCCACTTTCTAACCCCTTCTTTAATACATGTCAGACTCGATTTATTCTTATCAACAGGCCACTCGCCTAAGCTTACAAGAGACAATTTTATTCCGTAAATTGTTCTTGTTAATTACGAAACTACAAATGATATCTATTCCTTGAGACAAAGACAAATCGTCTATGTTCAAAGCTATTCCCCAGAATAGATAATGATTAGTTATCTTGCAGGTGATGTGCGTGTCACCAGATCTGATCACCGACTTCTCGCTGAGAATATTACTTTGCACACTTCTGCTGCTGCTGCCTGCCGTAGCTACACAATGGCTCCTCTCTCAGAATCTTTTGCTTATATACCGTTCTAAGGCGAGGCTGACCTTCTACAATAGGCGTTCGGGATATTTCTATCAGCTGGCTCCTTCGACACAAAAACTCTTTAATGTTTGATTTCTCTTATACGTTTCCACTCGATTTCACCACTTACGTATAGCCGGCCGCGGTGGTCTCGCGGTTCTAGGCGCGCAGTCCGGAACCGCGCGACTGCTACGGTCGCAGGTTCGAATCCTGCCTCGGGCATGGATGTGTGTGATGTCCTTAGGTTAGTTAGGTTTAAGTAGTTCTAAGTTCTAGGGGACTGATGACCACAGCTGTTAAGTCCCATAGTGCTCAGAGCCATTTTGAACTTACGTATACTGGAAAGCTTCCCTTAGCATCAGGGCTTGTGCCTCTTAGTGCAGTCTCCTTTCATTTGATCTGACAAGTATTGCTTACTAAATTTTTTTCTTGGGACTGGACAGTTGTCAGCGGTTACCCGACAATCGTGTAACCAAACAGTAAAAAAATGGCTCTGAGCACTATGCGACTTAACTTCTGAGATCATCAATCCCCTAGAACTTAGAACTACTTAAACCTAACTAACCTAAGGACATCACACACATCTATGCCCGAGGTACGATTCGAACCTGCGACCGTAGCGGTCGCGCGGTTCCAGACTGTAGCGCCTAGAAACGCTCGGCCTCCCCAGCCGGCAATGAAACAGTAACGGGTCTTCCTGTTTACTTATGCGTAACACGATACATTTGTTAATATGGAGGATCAGATGCCAGTCCTTGTGGCAAGCATCGGTCCCCTACAGTGTTAATGCATTCCTCTGCAGTTTTCTAAAGTAACGACTTTTCTACGTACAACTACATCATCCGCGAACATCCTCATGGGGCTACCTACATTAGGCAATATACCATTCCTACGTGTTGTGAACAGTAATAGACCTACAGGACTCCATTGGTCTACAACGGAAGTTATTCTAACGCCAGAAGATACAAAATAGCCGATAGCATCATTTTTCTGGCAGTTTATACAACTTTCAGACTTCGCATATATGAAGACGTCAAGTTGAGAAAAAGTTCGTATTCCAATTTAAGCTTATTCGAGAGCTTCGTTATTTTATATAAATAAATTTGCCTCAGTGTTGACAATATTGAAGGCTGAGACCCTCGCAACTCGAAAATAACATTCAGAATGAATCTTTCACCCTACAATAAATTGTGCGGTGTTTTGAAACTAGCTGGCAGATTAAAACGGTGTACCGCACCAGCTTTCGGATCCGGAACCTTGCCTTTCACGTAAAATGTTACTAATTACTGAGGTACGAGGCGTGACACACAACCTGCTGTCATAGTTACTTTTTTTTTGTAGTAGTACCTCTCCCCTCTTTCCAAACTTCACTGAAGTTTACCTGCATTTCTTCTGTGACCTGCACTCCTAAAAGGAAGGATATTGCGGAGTAATGGCTTAGCTACAGTCTACGGGATTGTTTCCATCCGGTTTATGCGCAATAAGCAGCGTTTATGTGTACGGACCTGCAAGTTTTAGAATTCGAGTCTCAGCCCGGCTCACAGTTATAAACTGCCCTCAAGTTTCAAAAGAGCGCAAAGTTTGGTGCAGAGTGAAAGATTCATTCTGATGCTGTGTTCTGTTTGCCAAGACGTCAATCTTTAACATTTTCAATGTAGGTGACATAATTTACCGCACATGGAGGATCTTTGGCGTGAACTATCAGCTCTGTGTTGGCAATTGTAGAGTAGACGGTGGAAGGCAGTGCAGCGGCGGTCCAGACGGCGAGCACCTCACAGAGGCTGCCGCAGGCGGTGCGTGGCGGTGGGAGGCTGACCCCACCCCCGCCCTGCCACCCGCGGAGTGAAAGTTGCCTGTGGCCTGACTACGCCGTTGCTGCGCTGCTGCCTATTTTTTGTCGTCCGTCATCTACTCAAGTTCTCAAGTTTTTATTCCATGATTTAATACTTCAGTCTCTCTTTATTACCTTACATTACACTGCATGTAAATAAAGTAACTTTGTATTTTACCGCTGTTGTTGTTGTTGTTGTTGTTGTTGTGGTCTTCAGTCCAGAGACTGGTTTGATGCAGCTCTCCATGCTACTCTATCCTGTGCAAGCTTCTTCATTCTCCCAGTACTTACTGCAACCTACATCCTTCCGAATCTGTTTAGTGTATTCATTCATCTCTTGGTCTCCCTCTATGATTTTTACCCTCCACGCTGCCATCCAATACTAAATTGGTGATCCCTCAATGTCTCAGAACATGTCCTACCAACCGATCCCTTCTTCTAGTCAAATTGTGCCACAAGCTCCTCTTCTCCCCAATTCTATTCAATACCTCCTCATTAGTTATACGATTTACCCATCTAAACTTCATCATTCTTCTGTAACACCACATGTTGAAAGCTTCTGTTCTCTTCTTGTCTAAACTATTTATCGTCGTCCACTTTTCATTTCCATATAAATACTTTCAGAAACGACTTCCTGACATTTAAATCTATACTCGATGATAACAAATTTTTCTTCTTCAGAAACGCTATCTTTGCCATTGCCATTCTACATTTTACATCCTCTATTTACCGCTATTGGAAGTCAAATATTCGCGTTTATTGTGTCTGCCCAAGCGGGTCTCATGACACTACGGTCAGTTCCAGTACAGCACTCGTAGCAGTCGCATCGCGCTCGCGAAGTGGGGTCGAGGCAATGCCAGATAAATTTTACATTCTGACGATAATTTATGGATTTGTAGTTTTAGCTTGACGATGTCTACTATGGACAAACGATAGATGCTGTTATTCTGAAGAAGGTTGGGTTATCCGGACTGAAACCTAGTGTGGTGTGCGTACTATAAGACCTTCGGTACACACACCATCAGATTCTTTGACTTGTCGCTCTAGCGAAGTAGGCGAGTGTCAGCAATATGTCTCGTGGTCTTATCGTGGCGTGTTTATCTTCTGCCGTTAGGTCAGACGATAGAAATGCCACTTGCACGCTTAGAGTAGCAGATTGACGGTGACCAACTTTAAACAGAACTTGATTAATTTTCACACACATTTATTAAAATAATAAAAAGCATAGAAATTACTTAACTTGATTCTGGATGCTGTTTACAATTGACAATCTGAAGTTCCTTTGGTCTTGGTACGTTAATCTTGTTCTCACATATCTCTGATACCTGACAAAATGTCTATTCATTTATCTTCATGGCTACGTACAGGAATATGATAATCTCATTAGGCGCAGACTGAAACTTGACTATAGACTAATGCAGACTGACTAATCGGAGGTCTGTACACTCGTTATAATACCTCGCGCGTTCAGGTATCATTGCGCGAGTGTGATCCGCGAGGAGAAAAGGTTCTACGTTAGCAGCAATCTCATTGGCTGCGTTACATATTAATACGCGGATCGGCGGAAGTAGAATTTGGTCCGTCTTTATGGCAGCTCCATCTCGTAGAGCGGAGACGGACGAGCGCTGCGAATGCGCTGTTGTGCTTAGCGGGGCGCGCTCTAGTGGGAAAGTTGTGTACGCGATGACTACGCGGAACTATGTACACAACACCTAGGTAAATTTCTAGGTAAACGGTGCAACTGAGGCTGTTCATTGTTAAAATAAAAACACAAGACTCAAGTCTCCTACCCCTCATTGCCTTCGTCTCTCCTTTGGTTTACTCTCACTGTAATTTGTGCGTTCAATAAACAGGTCCTGTAATCCTTCTCCGCATTCACTGACGACAGCAGCGTCATCAGCTCCCGGATACAGATATTTTTTTTTTTTTTAATGCGCACTTGCTAGCGTCCTGCAACAGGATTGGCCAGCAGCTGTGGCCGCGTGGCACCGCGTCGCGCGGTCTGCCTGGGACGTCACCTGCTCAGAGCTGGCCAAATATTTGCGTCGGGACGTCCATTACCGCTCGGTCTGTGTCAACTCGACGGCTGCGTGACTTCACTGGACAGGCGCGCCGCCGTCGGTACCTGTCCGTCCCTCCACCTGTTGCTGCCCGGCCGCGAGCCACACTCGTACACCGAGGGAGTCCCAGTGACTCTCTTCTATCAGCCGTTACTTTGCGATTAGCGTTCCGTCCAGAGTGAGCTGCTCAGACACTGATCACAAGGGCGGGACGCTGAAGTAACTTGATCCTCACGGAGGGAAACTTTACCCCCCCGCCTACTGTCTTCACCGTTCTATCATTCTATCATCCACTCAGACCTCCGGCGTTAGACGTGCAGCCCGTCATGATACAGTATTTCAGTTTTTGAAAATAAATAACCGTTGTTCGGACCCCTGGCTGAACTGTCGGCTGGGGAAGCCTTCTCAGAGATGTGAGGAAGGTAAGAACATACATCCTCTGTGGTGTTCAAGCCAGTCCTTGGGCTAAAATAACTGGGAAAAAAACATCTGCAACTGCACATGTATGCTTGCTAAGCCTCCGTCTGAGTTAAATATGGTTCAAATGGCTCTGAGCACTGTGGGCTTAACATCTGAGTTCATCAGTCCCCTAGAACTTAGAACTACTTAAACCTAACTAACCTAAGGACATCACACACATCCATGCCCGAGGCAGGATTCGAACCTGCGACCGTAGCGGTCGCGCGGTTCCAGACTGAAGCGCCTAGAACCGCTCGGCCACACCGGCCGGCTTGAGTTCAATACTCTCTAATTTTATAAGGGGCGAGGACGTTGCTGCAGCATATATGCAACCACGCGCGAGTGCGAAGCGAGTGTGTAAGAGCTGACATGTACACAAAAATCAGTACGATCATAGAACGGAAACTTTTTGATAATTCCTTATAAATTCTTCGGCTTTTCACCACATGCGTGCAGGACGAAGTAATTCGTCGATTGACTCTTGCAGAAAAGTACACTTTCGAAATTTTAACGGAAAATCTCACCATTATGAAGAATGCCCCTCTTGTGCGGGTCTGCCATTGGAGTTCGATTAGCATCGCCGACGCTTTCATGTTTGCTAAACGAAACCGTCACGAAACGCGATGTTCTTCCTTGGACATTCTTTTCTTTGCTCTATTAATGCTACCTGGTAGTCTAGACTGAGAAGCATTTCTCAAGTATCGGTGCACAGAGAGCTTTGTAAGCTGCCTGGGTGAACTAAATTTCCTAAAGACTCTTCCACTAAATCTCACTTCGGTACCTGCCCGTCCGACTGCTAGTTTTATCCGACCCTTCCACTTTCAGTTGCTCCACACGCATATCCACGAATATTTAATGGATGAGATTATTTACGTGGTTGTTCAGCAACGGGCCTTTCCGACAATTTATGCGCAGTGGGTTACGTTAACGAATTTCTCATCTGCGAAGTGCATATAAAGAAAGAGAAAGTATACAAGGTTAGAATCCATATTCCGTTCACTCTGAAATCGTCTGAGACGGAACAGGTCTGAATTGGACGAGGATGTGGTAGGGAAGAACTATTCCGGATTTCGTAGGAACTGATCTCGGGAAACCACGAAACACCTCAAATTGTGTGCGTGGGAAGGGATTTGAGCGCCGGCCGCGGTGGCCGTGCGGTTCTAGGCGCTGCAGTTCGGAACCGCGGGACTGCTACGGTCGCAGGTCCGAATCTTGCCTCGGGCATGGCTGTGTGTGATGTCCTTAGGTTAGTTAGGTTTAAGTAGTTCTAAGTTCTAGTGGACTGATGAACTCAGATGTTAAGTCCCATAGTGCTCAGAGCCATTTGAAGGGATTTGAGCCTTCACTTCCCTTGAGTAAAAGCCCGGGGCTACATTTACCTGTTTAAAACCATACAGTACAGATAGCAGGACATTAAGACGTCGTCGACGTAGTAACCATCAAAGACGGAACAAAATGTAGAATGGAAAAAAGGGAGGAGAATGAACTCTACTGTGGGCTTAATTGACGAAAAATCTCAGCGTACTCTTCCACTGATGCCGAGCAACCACGGAAGACCTCAGGAAAATGACTTTTCCAGTTGTGCAGGGGAAGTAAATAACTCAAAAGTTCCTTAAGCGTCTGCTTATACTAACATTAAAAGAAATTTAAGTACCCAACTGTAATTTGCAGTTTTGCATATTTAGCTCTAATAAATTAGTGTTACGATATCTTCTGGTTTTGTTGGTCTTTTTTGTTCTTTATGTGGTTCGTTTTTTTTTTTTTTTAAGTGGTGTGTATATTCCACGTTAACGTTTCCTCTGCCAACTTGTGTTCGGAGTGAAAGACAGAAACACATCATTTATTTTAATTATTAATGTCATATTCATAAGCAACTACATGAAAAGTATATTTCCCGCCCTTTCCAACGCGGTTTGGGACATACAGGTTTATTCGTAAGTACGCGCATGCTTTCAGAACACCACTGTACAGAAAGCACAAAGCATACAGAAACGAGACATACATCAGTAGACAGTTCTAAACAATACAGGAACGCATGTGATGCACATACGTCAGTACGTGCGTGTAGTTCAGTGACGCAAATTGTCTGGGAAGACGCGACAGTCCTGCTTTCCAAATATATTCATTTGGTTGCCTTTATGCAGGCGTGAACTTATTCGATGTGGTAGTAGGAAGCGATTTGGGGCGGATGATTAATAATGAAACTTAAGAGACAGCACACTCTGCAGGTGTAACCCGTAATTACAAGAATTCTGCAAGTATTAGCAGGGTTCGGTTTCTCCATTTACGTAGCAATAACATGCAGCAAATGCCAGCTGGATCTTTGATGACCTATCATGGAACACATTCGTCCCAATGCTAGAGAAAGGATAAAATAAAACACAGTTTTATTTCACTTCATCAATCATGGCAAAGCACTTTCTTTTTCACTTTCAAAAGGTTATTATTAACTGTCTGAAAATTTGGCAAAGAATACTGGTTTTTGACAACGATCTTAGTATTAAACCTGCAAGTTGTTTTATAGAAATGCATTACGTTCTCGCGCGAGCTGTCTTAGTGGTAAGACACTGGCTTCGCATTTGGGAAACGGAGCTTCTAATCCTAGTTCTGCAATCCCGATTTAGATTTTCCTCGGTTTCCGTAAATCGCTTAAGGCAAATTGTATCTTTTTAAGTAACAATGACGATTTCTTTCCCCAGTGTGGGGATCTTGAGGGAGAAAACTGATCGATAAGCTCCCGTCAACTTGCCCGTGAAATGTAGACAATGAAGAGAACAGCGTGGAAAGTATTGGCTGAGTAGCAACTACTGTCCCGAGCAGCGGGGCCAAATGAATTTAAACTGCTGGTTTATTTCTGTCCCTAGCGCAGTACTTGAGTGTTTAACTTCCTCTGCAAAGACTCATAGGAAGAGAACTAGTGCTGTGAGGTCAAGCGTGCTTGGGGACCACCGAAACGGGCCACCTCTTCCCGTCCATGCGTCCAGAAACTTTTCAAACATAAATTGGGAGATCTTGAGACCAGTGACGTTGTGTTCCATCCAGCGAGGTCAGCTGGGAGGTTCTCCAGTTCTGGCACTGAAAACTCGTGTAACAGTCCAGGTAGACATCAGCGCTGACTGTAAATGTGCTGCAAAAGAATGGACCAGAGACGCAGTTGTCCCTGGACAACATCTTGTAGAAAAGTTACTCCGGGATGATCCGGAGAAAGAGATTTAGAAAAGAAGAGGAAATGAATACGAATATGGAGTGGCCAAATATATGTACATGCAGCACAGAGCATCGAATGTGCTTCTCGTGGGAACTCGCAGTTAATTACTAAAAAAAATACCATTCCACACTAGAATATCGTGAAGTTGCTTCAATTTGTTATTAATGGAAGTATGAGGTATAATTAAGCATACCTATATCCACCTAACAAAAGCTATTCCGGCAGTGAGAAAATTACATGCAGCGTTGCACATTTTTGCTGCTGGGTGCAGTTCAAGCGCTGTGACTCATCTCTTGCGACCAGAGAAGCCGAATGTTCATGGATAAACAATCTGAAGCTCTTGATTTCTTGTTTTGTAGCTGGTAGAGTATCGTAGCGAATGTTGTTTTTATTTTACTATACATTAAAATACATTAACAAAATGGTTCAAATGGCTCTGAGGACTATGGGACTTTTCTGTGGTCATCAGTCCCCTAGAAACTAAGTGCACATCCATACCCGAGGCAGGATTCGAACCTGCAACCGTAGCGGTCGCGCGGTTCCAAACTGTAGCGCCTAGAACCGCTCGGCCACTCCGGCCGGCAATACATTAACAATAGAGTAATTTTAGTGTATAGTTCGCTTTTGTGTAAATGTATGTGTGAGCGAGAGTAGGGGCAGAACAGATCCGATCGCAGTTTAGTATTTTACCTCTTTGTATAGTCTTGAATATTTTCATCATATTCGTCGCAAAATACTTCAGTAAGCCGCTGATGGTCGTAATCGTGCCACGACCACCGTATTCGTAAATATAACTGTGGAGCTATTGCTGAGCGTTTATTATTATAGTTTTGCTGGTACAGATAAGATTAGGACAGCCTGGATCTTTAATTGGAGATGGTGAAATCCATAATGTTGTTATTACAGCACACGCATTTCCTTATAGTGCTCCCGATTGTGAAGGATTCTGTGTGTGACGAGACCTAAGCTTTAAGATCCTGCTGTCATCTGTGTCGCGAGGCGGCTTTCATATTGCTGTAAGCCGCGCTCATTGTTTCCCACGGGTTTTGCGTCGCGACACAAATCAGCTTTGTTCTGTGAACAGCGTACACACAGCGGTTAAGAGAGAACAGAACGCGACGTCTGCGCTCCCTCCTCTAGCAGAAGGTCATCCAGTCGACGAGACGGATACAGCTGCTCCGCCGTCGAAACTATTCAACAACTACCTCAAGTGCCCTCTCGACTTGCGTACCCGTCGACTGTGCAAACTTTAATGACCGTTGAAAGCGGCTCTCCATCAAGTTTTCCGATGACTGGACATGTTTTACTCTTGTTACACGGTTACACGACTCCCTGCCTGTTCTCCTCTCTCTCCCCCCTTCCCCACCCTCCCTCGGCCCATTCTCAGTCCTGCTCGAGAATATTATTGCTCGCAGCGCGTTGCCACTAAGCCTTGTCTGCAATACCTGCAGCAATTTTTATGTAGTTGCGGAGCAGCAAGGAGTGTTCTACAAATCAGAACGATCGCTCCTCCCCAGTGAAGAACTGTATCACACCTCAGTTGAGGATATACTACAACTCCGCCCGAACAGGCCATGAAGGCCCAACGGTACCGACCGGCCGCCGTGTCACCCTCAGACCGCAAGCGTCACTGGGTGCGGATATGGAGGGGCATGTGGTCAGCACACCACTCTACCGGCCGTTTGTCTGTTTACGAGACGGAGTTGAAGTTATAGGAAGTGGTAAATAAAGATCACAACCTGTGGTGCTCAAACCCACATGCCGCCAGTTTTGCCAGGCGATTTTCTGCAGCCGGTCCATGACCCACTGCTTATTGTCCACCATCCGTTGACGAAAATAACGCCTGGTTTCGGCTGTAGTGAATTAGTACGGAGAGACTGCGGAGTAGAATTACCTTGCGGTAACGCTTCGTTGGGCAAAATCACCTCCGGGATCAACCGTGCTGCACTGTGTCGCTCCGCTTTCGTGCGTCACGAGGGAATGCAGTTAGTGGAGATTGAGAAGGCAGCGGTAAGCAACGGCAAAAAATGCTCTTTCCACGCTGGGAAAGACGAATACTGTGAATCCTGCAAATAGCTCTAAGCACTATGGGACGTAACAGCTGAGGTCATCAGTCCCCTAAACTTAGAACTACTTAAACCTAACTAACCTAAGGACATCGCACACATCCATTCCCGAGGTAGGATTCGAACCTGCGACCGTAGCAGCCGCGAGGTTCCGCACTGAAGCGCCTAGAACCGCTCGGTCACCATGACCGCCACTGTGAATCCCTTGCCTGTGACTAGTTATGTTCTCCAGATGTAATTGTTTCTTTTATGTGTTCCTGTAGCGAAAGCTTTTCTCACTTATCATCACCATTACGCCTGTAACATTACAACTTTGTTATCTCTACTTCACTCGCAAGGATGAGCCTGAACATAAAGAAAAATTATCCACTTTGTGCACAAATGCGTGAAGAGACGCATTAGCGTTCTACAGCACTAGAGGCGATAAATGACTGAAACAGTAAAATTTGTAAAAAATCTACGACTAATCGTTCGGAACGATCTACAACAGTGTTAGGTTTGTTTATAAAAAAATAAATATTCTGCTACCAGTCACGATTTTTCTTTATTTTACTATTCGCACGACACGTTTCGAGAAATAATTCCCATTTTCATGAGCGTTTTTTGTGTGTATTCAGCGATTTCTTTTGATGTTGTTACTGTGTCTGAGTCTGCTTCATTTTGTTGACGTTTACTGTAATACATAAGAAACACCCGATTTTTTAGTTGGGCGCCATTCTTTTCTCACAGAATATGGAATCAGTGGGTTCAGAAGGGTAATACGGGACGCCGTGCTCGATCCCGACGGCCTCGTATCACTAGCAGTCGAGATGACAGGCATCTTATCCGCATGGCTGTAACGGATCGTGCAGCCACGTCTCGATCCCTGAGTCAACAGATGCGGACGTTTGCAACACAACAACCATCTGCACGAGCAGCTCGACGGCGTTTGCAGCAGCATAGACTATCAGCTCGGAGACCATGGCTGCGGTTACCCTTGACGCTGCATCACAGACAGGAGCGCCTGCGATGGTGTACTCAACGACGAACCTGGGTGCACGAATCGCAAAACGTCATTTTTTCGGATGATTTACAGCATCATGATGGTCGCATCCGTGTTTGGCGACATCGTGGTGAACGCACATTGGAAGCGTGTATTCGTCATCTCCATATTGGCGTATCACCCGGCGTGATGGTATGGGGTGCAATTGGTTACACGTCTCGGTCACCTCTTGTTCGCATCGACGGCACTTTGAGCAGTGGACGTTACATTTCAGATGTGTTACGACGCGTGGCTCTACCCTTCATTCGATCATTGCGAAACCCTACATTTCAGCAGGATAATGCACGACCACAAGTTCCAGGTCCTGTACGGGCCTTTCTGGATACACAAAATGTTTGACTGCTGTCGTGGCCAACACATTCTCCAGATCTCTCACCAATTCAAAACGTCTGGTCAATGGTACCCGAGCAAATGGTTCGTCACAATACGCCAGTGACTACTCTCGATGAACTGTGGTATCGTGTTGAAGCTGCATGGGCAGGTGTACCTGTACACGCCACCCAAGCTCTGTTTGACTCAATGCCCAGGCGTATCAAGACCGTTATTACGGCCAGAGGTGGTTGTTCTGGGTAATGATTTCTTAGGATCTATGCACCCAAATTGAGTGGAAATGTAATGACATGTCAGTTCTAGTATAATATATTTGTCCAATGAATACCCGTTTATCATTTGCATTCTTCTTGGTGTAGCAATTTTAATGGCCAGTAGTGTAATACTACGGCACACTCCCTCCCACGCACCATTCGCGGATGGAATAGTGAAGAGGAGAGATGACGGTTATGTTAGAAGTACCAGCCGGCACAGTTCCCGAGAGGTGGCTTGCGTGGAACAGATGTATGTACACGTGCCCTACGATTGCCACTTTTCGATTCCCTGGGCAGCTTCTTCACAAGGAGCGCAGCCTGTGAGCAGGAAGAGAGACAGATCGCGAGACTTATACGTACCGGGCCGGAGACGGCGGCGGCGGGGCGGTCGCCCCAGGGCACCTGTCCGGAGCACTGACGAAGCTGCAGGCCCCAGGCCGGCAGAGCGCGGCCGCGGCCGCTCCCACACCCCCACCTTGCCGCTCTCAGCGCAGGATTAATGGTCAGCTGCGAGCCCGCCGGCTGTTCCGATACGGCGCACGCGGCCCAGCTCCGGCTCCCATACTTTTTGTCCGCCGTCGGCCGCCGACGGCGTGCCCTGGCGCGCCGCTGGCCTACTCGCCTTCATCACGTCCTTACAAGCTCACACAACTGTCCGCTCCGCTATGCATTCCGTCGGTATTTCTACTTACGAGGTACGTACAGGTATAAAACCACGCACTATCCGCTACTAATCGAAACAGATCAACCGAGTCGTATATGCCATCACCGATGGACAGTCAAAGTTGTAATTATCACGTCGAAAAATAGTTACGTAATTAAGTTTTTGTTTGTTTTCAGGTTGTCGTTGTGGTCTTCATTCGAGAGACTGGTTTGATGCAGCTCTCCATGCTACTCTATCCTGTACAAGCTTCTCATCTTACTGCAACGTACATCCTTCTGAATCTGCTTAGTGTATTCATCTCTTGGTCTCCCTCTACGATTTTTACCCTCCACACTGCCCTCCAATGCTAAATTTGTGATCCCTTGATGCCTCAGAACATGTCCTACCAACCAGTCCCCTCTTCTAGTCAAGTTATGTCACAAATTTCTCTTCTCTGCAATTCTATTCAATACCTCCTCATTAGTTATGTGATCTACCCATCTAATCTTCAGCATTCTTCTGTAGCACCACACTTCGAAAGCTTCTATTCTCTTCTTGTCCAAACTATTTATCGTCCATGTTTCACTTCCATACATGGCTATACTCCATACAAATGCTTTCAGAAACCACTTCCTGACACTTAACTCTATACTCGATGTTAGCAAATTCCTCCTCTTCAGAAACGCTTTCCTTGCCATTGCCAGTCTACATTTTATATCCTCTCTACTTCAGCCATCATCAGTTATTTTGCTCCCCAAATAGCAAAACTTCTTTACTACTTTAAGTGTCTCATTTCCTAATCTAATTCCCTCACCATCACCCGACTTAATTCGACTACATTCCATTATCCTCGTTTTGCTTTTGTTGATGTTCATCTTATACCCTCCTTTCAAGACACTGTCCATTCCGTTCAACTGCTCTTCCAAGTCCTTTGCTGTCTCTGACAGAATTACAATGTCATCGGCGAACATCGAAGTTTTTATTTCTTCTCCATGGATTTTAATACCTACTCCGAATATTTCTTTTGTTTCCCGTACTGCTTGCTCAATATATAGATTGAATAACATCGGGTAGAGGTTACAATCATGTCTCACTCCCTTCCCAACTACTGCTTCCATTTCATGCCCCTCGACTCTTGTAACTGCCATCTGGTTTCTGTACAAATTGTAAATAGCCTTTCGCTCCCTGTATTTTACCCCTGCCAGCTTTAGAATTTGAAAGGGAGTATTCCAGTCAACACTGCTTAAAGCTTTCTCTAAGTCTACAAATGCTAGAAACGTAGGTTTGCCTTTCCTTAATCTTTCTTCTGAGATAAGTCGTAAGGTCAGTATTGCCTCACGTGTTCCAACATTTCTACGGAATCCAAACTGATCTTCCCCGAGGTCAGTTTTCAGGTACAGGTCTGTAATTCCGGTATATACATAATCTTTTCCTGGGCACTAATGTGCGCTCTTCAGGTGGGCATTGTGTCCACCTGTGCTAGTACCTGGTGAAATAGGGTGTTCTTCAACCTGGAACTGATGCGCCAGTCCTCCCCTAATCCTCCTAAATGGGTTGCGTTCGGAGCCTTTACGATTAGCTTACGGGTAGGATAATTTCGCCGTGACGGTCGGTGTCCCAAGCATCCCTTTCAAAAAGAGTTCTGCGAGAAGGCAGCGCCTTACGCAAGCGACGTAGGCAGCAGCACGAAATGATCTGCGAGATGGCTGTTCTGCTCCTCATTCTGATTGCCTGGAAGCCCTGTAGGTTAAGTAATTTCGTGGAGCAAATGAGAGAGCCGGTCGGCAGCCTTCGTGAGGAGTAGAAGACGTGAGCCCCGCAGGCACGCGTTGTGTGTTTCTGAAATCGGACGTAGCTGATTCTCCGTGATCGAACAAGTTAATTAGTGCACTGCGCAAGACAGAGGGAATCAGAAGTGCGTTCCTTGTCGCGGGTGTGAAATTCTGATCAAGCACTTTCGTGTTTACATCGGTGAGTGTTGCGGATGAGTGATTCTTGTCGGGCAGTAAGGCGGACGAGGGTCCCACCGCTGTCCGGGACATCTTCGCTGGTTCCCAGAATGAGATTTTCACTCTGTAGCAGAGTGTGACATGAAACATCCTGGCAGATTAAAACTTTGTGCCGGACCGAGACTCGAGCTCGGGACCTTTGCATTTGCCGGGTAAGAGCTCTACCAACTGAGCTACCCAGTACGGCAGAAGTAAAGCTGTGAGGATGGGTCGTGAGTAGTGCTTGGGTAGCTCAACTGGTTCAGATGGTTCTGAGGACTATGGGACTTAACTTCTGAGGTCATCAGTCCCCTAGAACTTAGAACTACTTAAACCTAACTAACCTAAGGACATCACACACATCCATGCCCGAGGCAGGATTCGAACCTGCGACCGTAGCGGTCGCGCGGTTCCAGACTGAAGCGCCTAGAACCGCTCGGCCACACCGGCTGGCAGCTCAGCGGCAGAGGCGGAACAAAGAGTCATTGACTTGTCCAATTCGTGAAGCTCTCTCTCATGAATAAATCATCCTAATTTTCTAATTTTTCTGATATTCTAATCATTTGTTTTTACATGTACATCACTTCTACTGAATTCCCCCCCCCTTTTTTTTGTTTTTTTTTTAGTGAATTACGCAAGCTAAAGATTGTTGAAAGCTGAAAGTGGCTGGTTACCGTATCCGAGTAATAAGTCGTCTCTTTCTCAATGATCGTAGTCGCACTCCAACAGAAACGGTACTACAGCTCTCTCCAAGCCGAAGGTTGGTTTGAATACCACAGTGCTTTATTAGGCACGGTCCTATTGGAGGAGATAAGACGTTGACTTGCTAACTAAACTGTGTAACATAACTAGTTCATATCGATTCACTAATCTGTAGCAGATCAATTAATTCGTTTCTTAAATTAAAGCGTTGGAGCGTGAAGGCTCTTCTGAAGTTGCGTGGCAATTGTGGGATGTTTCCAGGGCATGTTCATCGAAGACTTGCAGCCGCAGTGCTGCCACAGCCCCCAAGTACCCAATCGAGATGTAGCAATTATCTGTTCAGGATGGAGACGGCAAGTATCCTGCCACTCCGTTCCCATAAAACACTAGAAATTTAGCATCTTCTCAACAGCATTTTCTGTTCAGCCAATCTTGTGTACTGTCTCACCTTCTAGACACTACAGAAAAATATTTGAACTCGATACCAGCACTAAAAATTGTCTATGCGTATTTGTACACCATAGCAGGGGAACGTTTGCAGTGTTCCCCTCTATTTTCACGCTTCTCGGCACATTTACATCCGTGACATTTACTACAGGCTTGCTGCCATCCCCACCCAAGCGTGGAACTTGCCGTTCTTATAAATCGTTTCCTGCGAGTCGTCCTTTGTCCACTATCATTCGCTTCCTGGCTGTCCTCCGGTGCTGATTGTGCTTTTTGAAGATGCCAGTGTCGCTTTTTGCTAATAGCATGAGGTGTTAGTTTCATATTTCAGAGTCCGTAATCTGAACAGCTCTCAGTTATCTTGGATTCGGAGTTCATTATTGTTTACGTGAAAACGACATGAATCAAAATCACATAATTTTCTTTCTGTTTTTAAAGATGAATTTGAATAAACGTCTGATATTGTATTACAGATTCCCATTTATGAGCCACACTTCACAGAATTTCGCACTGAATCACCATACATAATCCGGACTATACTAAGCAGTTGTTTGAGTGTAATGGTGTTACCGTTGAGCACAGTGGCCATATTACTAATGGAATGTTGCATAACCTGCAACGTTGTTTATTGGACTAATGAGTGGGTAGCGCTCGCAGGTTTTTTTCTGAACTGAAATCGGTACTCATGCAGATTAGTTTGAAATGACTCACTTTGCCTTTATAGTTATAAAAAATGGCTCTGAGCGCTATGGGACTTAACATCTGAGGTCATCAGTCCCCTAGAACTTAGAACTACTTAAACCTAACTAACCTAAGGACACCAAACACATCCATGCCCGAGGCAGGATTCGAACCTGCGACCGTAGCGGTCGAGCGGTTCCAGACTGAAGCGCCTAGAACCGCTCGGCCACACTGGCCGGCTTTATAGTTATAGGATGACCTACAGTTAGTGTGAACTCCAAATCACAGAGAAAGTCGGAATCAACATGAATTCCGAAAACAGCGATCGTATGAGACCCAACTCGCTTTATTTGTTCATGAGACCCAGAAAATATTAGATACAGGCTCCCAGGTAGACGCCATTTTCCTTCTGGAAGGCATTCGATACAGTTCCGGACTGTCGTCTGATAAACAAAGTAAGAGCCTACGGAATATCAGACCAGCTGTGTGTTTTTAGCAAACAGAACACAGCTTGTTGTTCTCAATGGAGAGACGTCTACAGACGTTAAAGTACCCTCTGGCCTGCCACAGGGGAGTGTTATGGGTCCATTGCTTTTCACAATATATATAAATGACGCAGTAGATAGTGTCGCAAGTTCCATACGGCTTTTCGTGGATGATGCTGTAGTATACAGAGAAGTTGCAGCATTAGAAAATTGCAGCGAAATGCAGGAAGATCTGCAGCGGATAGGCACTTGGTGCAGGGAGTGGCAACTGACCCTTAACATAGACAAATGTAATGTATTGCGAATACATAGAAAGAAGGATCATTTATTGTATGATTATATGATAGCGGAACAAACACTGGTAGCAGTTACTTCTGTAAAATATCTGGGAGTATGCGTGCGGAACGATTTGAAGTGGAATGATCATATAAAATTAATTGTTGGTAAGGCGGGTGCCAGGTTGAGATTCATTGGGAGAGTCCTTAGAAAACGTAGTCCATCAACAAAGGAGGTGGCTTACAAAACACTCGTTCGACCTATACTTGAGTATTGCTCATCAATGTGGGATCCGTACCAGGTCGGGTTGACAGAGGAGATAGAGAAGATCCAAAGAAGAGTGGCGCGTTTCGTCACAGGGTTATTTGGTAAGCGTGATAGCGTTACGGAGATGTTTAGTCAACTCAAGTGGCAGACTCTGCAAGAGAGGCGCTCTGCATCGCGGTGTAGCTTGCTGTCCAGGTTTCGAGAGGGTGCGTTTCTGGATGAGGTGTCGAATATATTGCTGCCCCCTACTTATGCCTCCCGAGGAGATCACGAATTTAAAATTAGAGAGATTCGAGCGCGCACGGAGGCTTTCCGGCAGTCGTTCTTCCCGCGAACCATACGCGACTGGAACGGGAAAGGGAGGTAATGACAGTGGCACGTAAAGTGCCCTCCGCCACACACCGTTGGGTGGCTTGCGGAGTATAAATGTAGATGTAGATGTAGAATCCTTCACGTGAAGAAACATTGTCAGAGTTGAAAAAACCGATAAGTGGCAGATATAAACTGGTCATCTGTCGACTTGCAGTCCGACAGTTTAGCACTGAGCAACCACAAGGCACAGGGTAACCCAGTATTGTGGGGAGTGCTGCTGCTTTCATCTAATACTTTCCCCTCTTTGGGGAAGTGTGAGGGGGAGTTTGTAGCCTTTTGGCTTTTACTCCCCTGTTTACATGTGTGTGTGATTTTTCTATATATTTTTGGTGTCTGTGATATGTGATGAATTGTTGTGAGTGTGTCTGGAACTTGTCTGAAGTAGGCGAGATGATTGGTGATATATGGGAAGGCACTGGGTTAGGGATTGGGTATTGGGATTTTCTCTTCGACTTAATCGTCGAAGATCGTCATAGGGCGCTTGTGTTTATCGCGGGACATGTCATACCGACCTAGGGAGTGGATGAGTGCATTTCCGGATCTGGAAGTACCTTCATAGAAGGCCCTTGCCAGATCCTGGAAACGCTCTCTCAGGAGTGGGATTTCGGCTGCGGCGTGTAGGTCGTCTGTGGGGAATCCGAGAGGTAGATGCAGTGCCCTTCTGAGGGCGCGGTTTTGCAGCCTCTGGAGTTTGTCCAGGTGCTGCTTTGCCGCGTATCCCCAGACAGGGCACGCATACTCCATTACTGGCCGGATCAGGGCCTGGTATACATTTACTGCTACTGGGCAGGGAAGGGAGCTGGCTGTGTTCAGGATAGGGTATAGGATGGACATTCTGGCGCAGACCTTCCTGTGGACCTCGTCTATGTGGGGTTTCCACGTAAGACGAGAGTCCAAGGTTACGCCAAGGTACTTGGCGGTTCTGCGCCAGGGGAGCTGGGTTCCATTTAGGTGGGGTGGAGGGGGGGACGTTGAGGAGGTTCGCGCCTTCCGAGCCTGCGGGTAATCAGCATTGCCTGCGTCTTCTCCGAATTGATGGTGATGCGCCAGCGACGGGTCCAGGTTTCTGTGTCGTCTAAAACCCTTTGTAGCCTACGAATGACCAGGTCCTTGTTCGCATTTCTCGTGTAGAAGGCTGTGTCGTCTGCGTACTGCGCGTTGTGCACCAGGGGGGCCGTTGGAGTGTCCGCAGTGTACAAGCTGTACAATACGGGCCCCAGGACCGATCCCTGTGGCACCCCGGCACGAATACGCCTTCTGGTGGAGGTGGCAGTTTCTAGTTTGACAGAGAAAGTCCTATTCGTGAGGTAGCTCTTGATTAGCTGAACTATGCTCCCTGGAAACCCTTGTGAGTACAACTTGTAGAGTAGCCCTCTATGCCATACTGAATCAAAGGCTTTGGCTACGTCTAGTAGCACTATCCCGCAGTAGCCTCTGTGGTTGAAGCCCTCTGTGGCTGCTTCAACCATTCTCATGACCTGTTGTGGGGCAGAGTGATTCTGCCGGAATCCAAATTGGAAATCCGGCAGAATTTGCTCTCTGGTAATATGTTCTTGTATGGGTTTTAGCAGGAGGCGCTCATAGATCTTGCTGAGTGTTGGCAAGAGGCTGATCGGCCTGTAGTGCTGCGGGAATAGAGGGTCTTTTCCTGGTTTGTGTATCGCGACCACTTCCGCGTGTTTCCAGCAAGCTGGGAACTCGCGGGAACGAGTAATCTCGTTGAGGACGTTCGAGAGGTGTGCGATCGCTGTGGGTGGGAGGTTTTTGACCAACTGGTTGGTGACGCTGTCGTGCCCTGGCGCCTCTTTTGTAGGGAGGGACCTGATTACTCTTGCCACGTCCTCGGGGGCAAAAAGTATGGGTTCGTCCTCTGGGTCCTCCTCAGCATTGAGGAAGACAGCCAGTTGACGACTGACTACCTCTTCATGCTCTTCATCCTGGGGTTCTGCCGTTTGAAACTGCTTCTCGAAGGAGTCGGCGAGGGCGTTGGCCTTCTCAGCATTGCTGTAGACCAGTCCCCGCTCGCCGTGCAGTGGCGGCATCCTAGCGCGTCTTTTTGTGAATTGTTTGGTTGCTTGCCAAAGTGTATGATCGTCTACTTTGAGAGCTGTGAGGCGGTTTTGCCATTGCTGGTTTCTGTGCTCATTGAGCGCTACCTTCAGTTCTCTCTGTAGACGATTGAGCAGCCTCCTGGTGGCCTGATTTCTGGTGATCTTCCACTCTTTTGCCACTCTGTTCTTGTGACGGATTTGAGCTAGCAAGTGTTCCGGGAGCTGTATTTGCGGTGGAGGGCCATCCCTTTGTGGTGGGGTGGCCTCTTCGGCTGCCTGCAAGATGGTGCCTGTCAAGTCTAGTAGCGCTTGATCTACTGTTTCGGCAGTAGGTGGCGGAGCGCGAGCGATATCAGAGGCGACAGTTTCTTGGTATCGCTCCCAGTCTGTGCGTTTGTAAGACGTCTGGTACCGTGGGAGTGCTACCCATTCTCCCACATCGACTTCTAGAATCACTGGGTTGTGGTCGGAGGACATTCTGTTGATTGTCCTTGCGGTCACAAATCCTGCGATCCTCCTAGTGAGAGCTATGTCTAACACATCAGGCCTGCTTCCGTTTTTCGGAAAATGTGTGGGCTCGACTGGACCCCATGTATCGAAGTGGTGGGTGCGCGCTAGTTGTTGGCGCCTGCTCTGGAGGTTACTCTAGAATTCCAGTCAGGGTGTTTGGCATTGAAGTCTCCCCGTATTACGAGTTTGCCTTCAATTTGCCCTAGAGCAGCTATGTCTCCCTCATCTATCTGGTCATGTGGGGGTCGGTAGACTGCAACAATTATTAGGGGTCCAGTGGCAGTGGTTACTTCCACCGCCACTGGTTCAAATGGCTCTGAGCACTATGGGACTCAACTGCCGTGGTCATAAGTCCCCGAGAACTTAGAACTATTTAAATCTAACTAACCTAAGGACATCACACACATCCATGCCCGAGGCAGGATTCGAACCTGCGACCGCAGCGGTCGTGCGGTTCCAGACTGTAGCGCCTTTAACCGCTCGGCCACCACCGCCACTGCTTCGATTTTATTGGTAGCTGGTAAGAATACCTGGTGGTGGGGGATCCCTCTTCTTTATGTATATGGCCACCCCTCCGCCTTGGGTTGGCCTGTCTTTGCGATAGCTAACATAGTTGGGGACTGTCGCTTTTATTGTGGGGAGTGCGGTGAGAGCCAGCTTTATTTACTAGCGTGAGCGGTGGCTGGCGGTTCGCCGAACAAGAAGAACAAAGAGTGGAGCGGCTGTTGGCGAGCGCCGCCACAAATCAGATCACCCTCAGCTCGGGCCGGGCCACGTCTCGACGCTCGTGCGCTCGGGCGCAGCGCTTCGCCGGCGCATCGCTGATTTACGTCAGAGCTGCGGGCTGCCGCTGCGGATCCAAGGACAGCCCGTCGGCGGCGACTCGCGACGGACAATCGGCGGCCGCAACACGCACTCATTTCCGACCTCCGTTTAAGGGGAATATTGGTACAAAGTGCGCGTGTCCCCGCGCTGCCGGCGGTCCCTCGTTCGAGGCCCATTAGGCCCGCTCACGTCGCGCGGCTACAAAGGAGCAGCCGAGCCGGACACCGACCAGCCGCGGGCCGCCTGCGCCTCCGATGCAAATGCCGCCCCCACCCCCACCCCCTGCCGCATAAGGCAGCAATTACTGCCCCGCTCTGCAGCGTCACCGTCCCGTTCTCACTGGGCTGCCGCACCACGCCGCGGCCATCGGCGCACTGCACTGCTAGAGGCCGTAGTTTTCGAATTATTCGAGAAAAAATCCAGGCGTGACGTCCAAACGCATTTTTCCTTAATAACTCGAATACCGTGACCTCCAGCGAAAACATATCTGAGTAAAAAAAAATTGACTACATTAAATTTCCTACAAAAAGGTCCTGTTCATTTTTTTCTGTTGGACTAATAATTGGCAGGTAGCTAGCGAGAGAGTCTTGTGCGTGGTATTTGAAGACGTCGCGGGCTGCATAAAACCCAGCAACAGGGGTAACTGAATCACCATACATAATCAGGACTATACTAAAGCCGTCGGCACACGGACCGTGCTGTCGAACGTTAACGTTGAGGTTGCCAAGTTCAACGTACTGCTAAACGCTCAGGAACGATGCGACTTGTGCATACGGTACGTGGGGCCCAACGTGGTATACGCGATCGCAACGCACTCCAGCGGCAGTTGAGGGATGTTTCTAGCTCGTAAATCACACTGTTTACTCAAAGGGCGCGCGTAAAATTCCCACGTTAGCTCTATTAAAACGCACATTTCCTCCATCGTCCTCGAAAAGGAAAGTACCATGTCCAATCAATAAGGACACAGGCTTATAAAAGTTCCATTACAAACAGTGCGGTACAAATTTGGAATACCTCTCCGCATAAGATAAACATTATTTCATCATGAAAAAAAAAAATGGTTCAAATGACTCTGAGCACTATGGGACTTAACATCTGTGGTCATCAGTCCCCTAGAACTTAGAACTACTTAAACCTAAGGACAACACACACATCCATGCGCGAGGCAGGATTCGAACCTGCGACCGGAGCGGTCACGCGGTTCCAGACTGAAGCGCCTAGAACCGCACGGCCACACCGGCCGGCTTTCATCACCAACTTGCGAGTGAGCCTGAGTTGTCACATTCTCCAGACTAGGGTTTAACGCCCCTTTTACGTCGATGTCATCAGAGGTGGAGCACAAGCTCAGACTGCGGAACGATCTTCGTCTTCTTCCGTGCTTTATTTTGCATGTCTCACACGGTGGCACTCTCAAGTCTTGTTATACCATCCTGAACGTCATTACAGGGTGAAGTGCCATCGTTTCCAGGTCGAAGACCACGAATTTGACGGGCGTCCACGGCCTCTTTTCGGTTCTTTTGTGTCCACTCCAGTTTCTCGACGTTTCGGCAGGCTCAGAGCGCATGGCATGCCTGCACCAACGTAGCCGCTTCTCTCGAACTTATTATTTCACTTTTATCCATGACTCAGGTAATAAAATCAAACGCCTGCAGCCATCGTTCTGATGTTATTTTGTTACACTACAGCCGGCCGCGGTGGTCTAGCGGTTCTGGCGCTGCAGTCCGGAACCGCGGGACTGCTACGGTCGCAGGTTCGAATCCTGCCTCGGGCATGGGTGTGTGTGATGTCCTTAGGTTAGTTAGGTTTAAGTAGTTCTAAGTTCTAGGGGACTTATGACCTAAGATGTTGAGTCCCATAGTGCTCAGAGCCATTTGAACCATTTTGTTACACTACTGGCCATTAAAATTGCTAACCACGAAGGTGACGTGCTACGGAGGCGAAATTTAACCGACAGGAAGAAGATGCTGTGATATGCAAATGATTAGCTTTGCAGTGCATTCACACAAGGTTGGCGCCAGTGGCAACACCTAAAACGTGCTGACATGAGGAAAGTTTCCAACCGATTTCTCGTACACAAACAGCGGTCTTGACAGGCGTTGCCATGGTGAAACGTTGTTGTGATGCCTCGTGTAAGGAGGAGAAATGCGTACAATCACGTTTCCGACTTTGATAAAGGTCGCAAACGTATAAGTACGTGGAATCACGCAACATTCCGCCAGTGCGGACGGTATTATCTTCGTGATACATTATCCGTGTTAAAATGGACCGTTTACCAATTGCGGAAAAGGCCGATATCGTGTTGATGTATGGCCATTGTGATCAAAACGCCCACCGGGCGTGTGCTCTGTATGCTGCTCGGTATCCTGGATGACATCATCCAAGTGTTTTGCGCTGATACGAACGGCAAACGCGCGCCCCAGACAGCCACACGATGTGCTCCGCCGCCTAGGCCTCGGGGCGGTATTAGCATTGAATCCCCGCGCTGCCCCAACATGGCGCACGGGGCGTCGCAGGCCGTCCTCCGTCGTGAGCAGGAGCTATTGCACGGTCGCCAGCCGCACGCCTTTCCCGTAACGCGTGCGACAGGTTGCAGCTAGCGCGACGCGCCACCTGCTCTAGGACGTTTCTTCACCGTGCGACGTAACTTTTCCCCTTCTAAGCCTCCTCCACGTTCCACTTCCAAAGCGCGCAGTAACACTCGTATTGAAACCTCTCATCCAGTCTAAATAGTGGGCCATACGTTAGAGGAACTTACAGGCAATAACCCCGTTGTTACTCGCTCAAAGCTCACGGAGTTTTCGCTGACGATACTTCATAGTTCTTAATACACAATCTCTCCGGCGCTGAATAGGATTACGGAGAAGCTGCTAATCCAATTAACTGGCTCCGAGCACTATGGGACTTAACGTCATTCCCCTAGAACTTAGAACTACTTAAACCTAACTAACCTAAGGACATGACACACATCCATGCCCGAGGCAGGATTCGAACTTGCGACCGTAGCGGTCGCGCGGATCCAGACTGTAGTGCCTAGAACCGCTCGGTCACACTGTCGGCTGCTAACCCAAGAGCAAGCGAGTCTCAAGTGCTACTTCGAAAGAATTCGTAAAAGTCTTTACTGGTTAAGCTCGTCCATACCAAACGAAATATCTGCATATACGTTTCAAATACACCTTTTAGGTGTATCTTGAATATTTGTCAAGTAAATAGATCTTGATGCTCCGCAAATTTGTCGCGCCAGGACGACAGCTTGCGTTACACCGTCTATCTTCCTAAAAGAGCACGTGGCATTCCGTGGTTCGCGCACTGCCGTCATGAGGTGTTGTGTCTGCGTCTTTTTTTTTTTTTTTTTTTTCTTAGCCTAACAGCGAAACTCACGCTGCGCACACATCCGTGAGAGTCATACGCAATATATAAACCTCCTCACACTCGTGTGGTCGTATGAACACATTCGCTGGACGCATAAGTACATTTCTAGATGGGCACGTGTGTGTTGGTGGGGAGTGGGCAGCGGAGGACACTAGAAGGATAGCGCAACTGCTAAGCGACACTCGCCAAAGCGAATCGACACAGCCCGAAAAAAATTACACTCGGAGCCCACGATTCACGCCGTATACAGTTGCGGCCAAGTTTTAAGAGGTTTCCTCTGGTTGTACAGCAAGTGACGGATTTGTCCCTCTAAATTTCTCGAAACATTGGAACTTATTTCGAGAAATTTAGGATACAAATAATAGCTTTTTCTAACGAACACTTTTTTATATACATTTAGAATATGCCTCGTATCTCCCACAATTCCCAACAATGACCTTTCGGTCATGTAAAAAATACAGTCGTTACGAGAAGCTTTCGTTGGTAGCTTTAGTTCCCTAAAAAGCCACTTTTCACGTAATCTTCGTTCAGCACTTAGCAATTTTCACAACGTTCCAGTAGATTCTTCAATCCATTTGTATAAAAGTTCAACTACGTTTCTTCGATGCACACCTTGTACACGATCGGTAATATCCGAGATTTTCTGCGACAGTCGCGTAAATGGGGAAATTCGGCAAACAGATCAACGCTATTTCCGATCGCAGTTTTTAGACCACTTTCTGCCCGATTTCATCGGTCTGAATGCTGGACCTGCTGGACCTTTCCTACACTCGTTACCACAGTTCCTTAAACTAGGCACAAATTCTGATACATCTGAACAGTCGTAGATTCTTTTGCAGATAGAAATCAAGTCGAAAGCTCTTCGCATTAGGTGGGCCAACGATTTTCGCAGCTACTATTTTCTGTTTGCACCCACAGCCAAACGACTACTGAACAAAACTATGATTTGTGTATGTTTGTAAACACTGCATTTGTTCAACATTGTTTGAGCTATCAAAATTTAAACGTAAATAGACGGTGCTTAATTTTCAAATCCATCTCATAACTGGTCACTCCACCCCTTTTTGTTCACCCCCAGCAAAAACGGAGAAACAGCAGAAGCACAAGCAGAAGGATATTACCTCGGGAGGTCCCTCCGCACACCTGATGGTGTGAAACGGTATGCAGTTTTCCAAGCACAGGCATGGGAGTCGTCGGATAAATGTTCACAGAAACTGGTGGTAGATAGGTACCTCATGGGAAATGACCGAATGTTCAAACGTCTGTGCAGTTATGATGAACTGAGTGACGTAGAAGCAGAAGGATATTACCTGGGAAACCCTCGGGAAGTCCCTCCGCACACCTGATGATGTGAAACGGTATGCCGTTTTCCAACTACAGGTATGGGAGTCGTCGGATAAATGTTCACAGAAAATGGTGGTAGATAGGTACCTCAAGGGAAATGACCGAATGTTCAAACGTTTGTGCGGTTATGATGCACTGGGAGACGTAGAATGTGTACAACAGCAGTCGCAATCGAGCTGAAAAATATTTTATACAGTACTAAAATCGTCGTTTTGGTTCCGCCTTCCAAACGGAAACTCTCAGAAGTACACAGTCCGTCCAAATAGTTCTGAGACTGGATTTATTCTGACGTGGAAGTGACGTCACTGCAGTAACATTTTGAACTAAGGACTGTGAACAACGACGTGCATTCGGTAAGTCAGTTGAGAGCAGGGAGCGTTACGCAGTGGAGGTGCGGGTGCAGTTTTCCAACGTCGTTGTGTCACAAATCGCATTGGAGCAATATCTCTAAACTAAGTGTTCGAGATACTCTCCAGAATTTTTGAAGGAAAGAAAAGTGTATGCAAAGTTCGCTCCGCACACTGACTCTCGAATAAAAACAACGATGCGTGAACGTCTGCCGCGAAATGATAAAATGCGAAACGCGGAAAATTATTCCTACCCGAAAAAAAAACAAAAAAAAACACTGGTGACGAGGTTGTGTTATCAGTAAGAACCTACCATAAAACGACAAAATTCAGAACTTCAAAAAATGATTCTAATGGCTCTGAGCACTATGGGACTTAACTTCTGAGGTCATCAGTCACTTACAAATACTTAAACCTAACTAACCTAAGCACATCACACACATACGTGCCCGAGGCAGGACTCGAACCTGCGACCGTAGCGGTCGCGCGGTTCCAGACTGTAGCGACTAGAACCGCTCGGCCGCCCTGCCGGAGCAGAAATTCACATGAAGGGCCACCGTTTTGAAAATTTGAGCGACATGTAACCCATATGACGCGAAAATTGAACAACATCCCAATGTTTTAACGGTTGTGCGTTGTGCTCGTGTGTGTGGTGGGAGCTATATAGAACATCTAAGGCATTAAAACAGTAATCTTAAGTTTTCTGTATTTTTTATTAATCCAGAGTCGGAACTTTTTGGACTGACAGGCTAATAGTTTATTTTACGCGACGTTCAGCTATTTTTTCTTCGTGAAGCGCAATCCATCACCCAGAACGGAGCGGTTTGGGATTTAACCGAAGCATTTGGGTAGGTGCTGGCGATCGGTAAGTTTAAAGAAGGAGCATTTCGGATAAAGTTTACCATTTGTACTGTCTGCACTGCATACTGCACACGAGGGCCAGAAGAACAGAAGGTGTCGCGAAGTGTAATGAGCCTACTGTTGAAACAGAAAAGGCGCAACTGTAATGGCGCGAAACGCCGTTAGCCACGCACTGTACAACGGCTTTCGCGGTTCATATGTAGATGCAGTTCAGCAGTTAAACACAATGGAGCATTCGTCGTGTAGACACAACAAGTGTGATCAGCTTAGCGCGCGCTACATTCACGAACGAGACAATAGCGTGCGCCGGCTGTGGCGTCGCGCGGGGCCGCGTTGCACCTGACGTCACACGGTGAGCGGCCGTTCGGCGGTGGCGCGATGAGGGCTGAGCAGCCAGCCCAAGTGTGCCTCTCCCTGAGACAGCGCCCGCACCGAATGGAGCGTAAGACTCAGGAATTGAGAGAGTGAGAGAGGGGGTGTGTGGGGGAGAGGGGGGAGATGGGGGAGAACGTTGTTGGCGCTTCCGTCGACGAGGAGGTCAGTAGAAACGTAATACACTACTGGCCATTAAATTGCTACACCACGAAGATGACGTGCTACAGACTCGAAATTTAACCGACAGGAAAAAGATGCTGTGACATGCAAATGATTAGCTTTTCAGAGCATTCACACATGGTTGGCGCCGGTGGCGACACCTACAACGTGCTGACACGAGGAAAGTTTCCAACCAATTTCTCATACACAAACAGCAGTTGACCGGCGTTGCCTGGTGAAACGTTGTTGTGATGCCTCGTGTAAGGAGGAGAAATGCGTACCATCACGTTTCCGACTTTGATAAAAGTCGGATTGTAGCCTATCGCGATTGCGGTTTATCGTATCGCGACACTGCTGCTCGCGTTGGTCGAGATACAATGACTATTAGCAGAATATGGAATCGGTGGGTTCAGGAGGGTAATACGGAACGCCGTGCTGGATCCCAACGGCCTCGCATCACTAGCAGTCGAGATGGCAGGCATCTTATGCGCATGGCTGTAACGGATCGTGCAGCCACGTCTCGATTCCTGAGTCAACAGATGGGGACGTTTGCAAGACAACAACCATCTGCACGAACAGTTCGACGACGTTTGCAGCAGCATGGACTATCAGCTCGGAGACCATGGCTGCGGTTACCCTTGACGCTGCATCACAAACAGGAGCGCCTGCGATGGTGTACTCAACGACGAACCTGGGTGCACGAATGCCAAAACGTCATTTTTTCGGATGAATTCAGGTTCTGTTTACAGCGTCATGATAGTCGCATTCGTGTTTCGCGATATCGCGGTGAACGCACATTGGAAGCGTGTATTCGGCATCGCCATACTGGCGTATCACCCATCGTCATGCTATGGGGTGCCATTGTTTACACGTCTCGGTCACCTCTTGTTCGCATTGACGGCACTTTGAACAGTGGACGTTACATTTCAGATGTGTTACGATCCGCGGCTCTACCCGTAATTCGATCCCTGCGAAACCCTACATTTCAGCAAGATAATGCACAACCGCATGTTGCAGGTCCTGCACGGGCCTTTCTGGATACAGAAGATGTTCCACTGCTGCCCTGGTCAGCACATTCTCCAGATCTCTCACCAACTGAAAACGTCTGGTCAATGGTGGCCGAGCGACTGGCTCGTCACAATACGCCAGTCACTACTCTTGATGAACTGTTGTATCGTGTTGAAGCTGCATGGGCAGCTTTACCTGTACACGCCATGCAAGCTCTCTTTGACTCAATGCCCAGGCGTATCAAGGCCGTTATTACGGCCAGAGGTGCTTGTTCTGGGTACTGATTTCTCAGGATATATGCACCCAAATTACGTGAAAATGTAATCACATGTCAGTTCTAGTATAATATATTTTTTCCAATGAATACCCTTTTATCATCTGCATTTCTTCTTGGTGTAGCAATTTTAATGGCCAGTAGTGTACGATCTCGGACTGAACAGGATTTCGAGAATCGAAGGAGCACTTTGAAAGACGGGAGACCTAAAGCATGATGATGAAACTCGACCCCTTCCGAATAGTGCGATTGCATCATGGGTACCCTTGCGATAGCACGTGCTACCTAATACGCTCCAAAACGCTGCGCATAAAAATGGGATTTTTCTGAGGCTCGCACCTGGGCTATCGACCATTTGTATATGTAACAGAAGGCTTGTCTTACTGTAACCATCCTTCAGCACACTGTCAAAGTTTGAATATTACGCACTTCCTCCAGCTTACAAAAATGGTTTTGCACAGCATCCCCATCTCGAACAATGTTGGAAATTTTCTGAATACCTTTATCCGTTTCCGACGTGCAGAGGTTCGGAGTTACCCTACTTTCCTACTTGTACACGTAAAAGACGGACGTAGTATCCGGTGTGAGGGGAAAAGATGGTTTATAAAGTGAGGTAGCTCGGAGAAATATGTGTAAAGTGTCTCCTTTATCATCTGGAAATCCCATGTTATAGTACTAAGGCATACGCATTCTTTCTTTTTTTTCATGTATAAACTGGCCTGGGGTGTGGAATTAGTTTTAGGTTATTTCAATTTCACGAAAGTAAACTCTCAAAATTTTACTAACACATAAAATTCTTTTCATATGAGCAGCGGAAAAATGATCCTATCGGAGCGGAAAAAAAAGATGAATATTCGCCTGTTTGTTAAAAGGTTGCCGACCGCGGTGGCCGAACGGTTCTAGGCGCTTCAGTCCGGAACCGCGCTGCTGCTACGGTCGCAAGTTCGAATCCTGCCTCGGGCATGGCTGTGTGTGATGTCCTTAGGTTAGTTAGGTTTAAGTAGTTCTAAGACTAGGAGACTGATGACCTCAGATGTTAAGTCCCCTAGTGCTTAGAGCCATCTGAATCTTTTTTATGGGTTTTAGTTCAAAAGGACCTGATTATGAGTATATCTGCGTGTTTGTCAAGTACTTTCTCACGTATACCGTCGATTGCAGTTCGATTCGCGAATTTCTTTATAGATTATTAAACCCAAGTAAAATTTACGCCGGCCGAAGTGGCCGAGCGGTTCTAGGCGCTACAGTCTGGAACCGCGTGACCGCTACGGTCGCAGATTCGAATCCTGCCTCGGGCATGGATGTGTGTGATGTCATTAGGTTAGTTAGGTTTAAGTAGTTCTAAGCTCTAGGGGACTGATGACCTCAGATGTTAAGTCCCATAGTGCTCAGAGCCATTTGAACCATTTTTTTTTTAATTTACGACTGCAGTAGGGAATAAAACAGAACATTTTGTTCCTGATTTTGTATGTAACATACCACTGGGGATCTAATAATTGTAATCAACTAATGTATCACCTATAAATTATGATTTACTTTTAACAAATCTGGGGTAGTACGATTTACGAAGGTTTGGTTCCTAGTAACATAATCCCCCCTTTAGCGTTCTAGGGTTAAAGAGTTCATACTCATTTTAATACATTCAAAACTAGGCACAATTTTTGCATTCTTGGACGTTAGCTGCTATTTATTCTTATAAATGACCTTTTGGCCTTGTCTTGTTTCTATGCTCTTCATGTACCTATCATGTTTCTCTTTCCCGGCCTTTTCCTTTATGTGCGTATCTTAACTTACAGTTACTACATGTTCCATTACATTTAGCACAAAACACAATTCCTATTCACTTTTAGCTACCACTTCTGCATCATTAATGTATCGTATTGTGCTATTTTTTAAAATAACGATAGCATTTCTGTAATTCCCTCTTCAACAAACAAACATACGTAAGAGGTGACAGTGAAACTGCCTTACAACTTTCCGGGGTTTGACTTCTAATACAAATCTGTCTGTGCAGAGAATAATAATTTTTTTTTGAAGAAAAAGAGTGGTTTTCAGCCCCCCTCCCTAAAAAAGGTAAAACATTTTATTTCATCCCACACTGTAAAACGTCTTATACTTATAGCGCCACATTAATTTCCCAAATATGATCTGGTTTACGTTTTGAATGAGCTTCTCCATTTCATATACATTACGCACAATGGTTTCACTAAGTATTTATACACGTAACCACTTGCAGTAAACAGAAGACGATCGCTTTCTTTGATCAAATCTGAGGCGATGCGGTAGATCTGATCAAATAAATTTGACGAAAGACAACATTCGACAAAAGTTCCGACTAACATTACGTCAAATGTATACGACAAAGCAACTTTGTCAATTTTGACAGTGCAATACCGGCCTTACAAGTCTTTCAATTAACTGAAGTAGCTCCAATAGCACGGTTTCGACTGAGGTTTTCGGGGGAATGTCAAAAGTAGAATTCCCTTCCCAAATAATCCCAACTGCGGATCCCTCTGCCTCATTGCCAGCCTATTGGGACATTTGGCTCAAAAGAGCAAAGTTTTTTTCTTCAACATTTCGCCCAGCTGAGTAGATATAAAATACAAAAAATGAAAATAAATGTCAAGTCACACTTTGTAGTACTTTGCGTTCAATAAATTAAAAAAAACACATTAATAATAATAATAATAATAATAATAATAATAATAATAATAATGGTTTTACAACATCTGAAAGGCAGCTTGCGGTAACATGTATTTGAGAACAGCCTTCTTCTGTCAGATGTGACTCTGAGGCCTTTTCTATTCAAGAGCAATGTCGGGAATTTGTCTTGTTATGTGATATTATACTTAGCTTTTCCTGCTCCAAAGACACTATACCCAGTGACCACAATCTGAACATTTCAAAATTTTGTCACCTGATATGGACGTGGCGTTATAAATGTGGCATGTGCTCTACGAAAATTAAAACGACTGCGTTATATTTGTGTTGTACGTCTTGCGCCGTCGGTAAGACGAGCTCCGCTATACGCTAGCTTGCTACTGGTCTTGTTGCATACGCAGTTTACCAGAGTTTAAAAACGACGCACTTACGGCAGGACTTTCTGACGAGCTGAAAGAAAACTGCACTGTCTGCCGAACCGGAGTACTCTGCTGCGGCTGACAGCATTTGACGTAAGCAAGTAATTGTAGCTGTTCTCCACGTCTTAGCTAACCAAAGACCGTAGATGCATGTGATAGAGCACGGCATAGCTCAGATGATGGTAATGCGTCACCATGTCATATGGGAGACAGACAGTGCGAAGACAGTACGGGTTAGCCAACGACGATCTTTTAACCTGATGACGTTCACATTGACCTTAAATTGACGTTTCCTTCGCGATACACGCATAATATTTTTTTCAATTGTTGTATGGAAGCAGTTATTGATAATTATGTGTGAAATAGACTAATTTGTAGCGTTTCTCGAGGTCTACGTTAGACTGGGAGAGTTTCGTTGAGAGTTGGAGAGGATAACGAAAGTGAATATGAAATCGAATGTTATCATGAAGTCTTGATTGTGGTCGTAGACTGATGTGGAATGCAGCCCGGCGTCTACACTATCTTGGGAAGAAAGTAAAAAGTTTATTTGTCGCGAGTGATGAAACCGAGCTTAAAAGACTAAATGCTAGAAATGTGCAAGCTAAAGATTACTGTAGGTTCACGACGCATTGTAGTATTTAATTTGCAGTGCCTTTATATCTACTTCCCCCAGGAACGACGTATATTTCACCTACTATGTGATTTCCTTACACTCTAACCGGTAGGATTTCGAAGGGGTTGTCACACAGAAATTAGTGATAATTGATTTTTCTCGACAGGAATATCTGATTAGCACCTCAGTAACACGCCCACTATGATAACAGATTATTTCCAACACAAAAGTTGTCCACGGCTCGTGGTCGTGCGGTAGCGTTCTCGCTTCCCACGCCCGGGTTCCCGGGTTCGATTCCCGGCGGGGTCAGGAATTTTCTCTGCCTCGTGATGACTGGGTGTTGTGTGCTGTCCTTAGGTTAGTTAGGTTTAAGTAGTTCTAAGTTCTAGGGGACTGATGACCATAGATGTTAAGCCCCATAGTGCTCAGAGCCATTTTTGAACAAAAGTTGCAGAAAAATACTACGTGAAACTCACTGCAAAAATGATATACTTTTAGAACCAGGTGTCTATGATGTAATTTGGTGTACATGTTACTCACTTGTACTCAGACGGAATTGATGACTTTCTGACAACATAAAAGGACCGGTTAAACGATTTCGGAAGAACAGATCAAAGCTAGCGCAACCACGCAACCCCCCCCCCCCCCCCCCCACACACACACACACACACACACACACACACACACACACACACACACACACAGTACAGGGTATTCATTCACAGACAGAAAATGGGATCTTAAAACACGCCACCGTTTAAATAAACAACAGTAAGAAGATTTGATGAAAGATCAAAAATGTATCATTAGCATCCAAAGTCAGGAAACGCAGTACTCACGAAACGCTACTTTTTTTTACCTGTCCTGAAACAATATAACTCAAGAGTTAGCGAATAAGCACTGCATAAAAAATTTCTATGTAAGTGCAATGACGCTAGCAGTATGTGGAAAGGTTATCTCATAACACATGTGTCTTTACATTTATCGTCAGATTTTCGTAGCAGCTATTTTTAGAAGCATTGCTATGCACGAATAATTTGCCGCACCGTCATGCAGGAAGAAAGAGGTTAATGCGCAGTCGACAAGAAGCGAATACACGTCTGTATTACAGAATGGATAACCCGCGGCACGGGTTGGAAAAATGTTCCAGGGGCATAAAAATTTGTTTTTTTTTGTATTTCGTACGGTTATTGACCACAATTAAAAATTTAAAATTCTGTCATAATCTACTGATTAAGAGTTATAATATTATGTTAAATGTTTGACAGAAGTACTACAGTTAGAAACTACGTGCGTACTTTGAGACGGCGTGACTCATGGCGCGGAAATTATCCAGACTACATTCATCCAATATTTGGGAATGAGAGCACTTAACGGCTTCCAACAAACTTTACACATTATTTCAAACTTTCACAAAATTTCCTCTCCTTGATACCCCCTTCCCTGCTCCACAAAATGAGATGAAAACAGTTTATCGCTTAATATCCGTTGTTAATGCAGTGAAACTTCAGCATTTCAGCATACATTAGGCATGGCGTTTTAATTCATCACTTCTTTAGTTCTAAATCTATTTACAACACATTTTGCAGACAGTATCCACATATAGAACTCCATGTACCTACAAAATTGCATCATTGTACGACGCTTAGAAAATTGGTTATGACTTTACCGAAGAAAACATTCTGGCATCGCCTCCAGCTAATAGGGGAACGCATCGAAAACTAAATCACACAGCTGACAGGGGAATAAGAGACTCAGTCTTAACGAAAAACAGTCCAGTGCCTTAGAAAGTACACCTCGTCGCTCGGTCGCTTCGTCAGAATTTGAAAGGATTGTAAGTAATAATTGTCTCTTACATAGATTCAAAGGTATAGAAGAGTACCAAAGGCGCGTCAAGACGCTTTTTACTCATTGTACAGAGACACGAAACTGAAGGAGATAACAAAATGGTTGGCTCTGAGCACTATGGGACTTAACTTCTGAGGTCATCAGTCCCCTAGAACTTAGAACTACTTAAACCTAACTAACCTAATGACATCACACACCCCCATGCCCGAGGCAGGATTCGAACCTGCGACCTTAGCGGTCGCGCGGTTCCAGACGGTAGCGCCAAGGAGATAACAATACAAAGCCTGTATTGCAAGGTATTACAATACGAGTGTGTTGTATAATAGTTTCTACTATTAAAGTTATTTAAAATACGTCTCTGAACTACTAAAAATTGCTAATTTATTACAACATTTGCATTTCGTTATAATGATTAAAACATCGTTTGCGGTAGCACGTTGTTTATGTTCTCTTGGCTAAGCAAACACTAGTGGCGCTATATTTTGTCATATTTCACGTCAAGAACCGTGTTCTGCTACAAAACAACGTGGAATTGCGCCAAAAACATCATCACTAAACACGGGAATACCTAGAAAACCTGTAAGCAGCCCGCACGCACTGATGTAAGCGAAAATCAGACAAAAATGCTACCACTGTCGATGTTTTAATCAATAAAACGAAACGAGCGTGGTAAAATAAGCAGGAATTTTTTTAATAGTTGCAATGACGGATTTTAAATGATTTTAATATCTGTAAAGCAACTACGGACTCTACGGCGACGCAAATGAAGAATTTAATAGATTCGTAGTTTGTCCATAACAAAGAGGTATTTTAGAATCGCTACACCAGTGACACTATCAATAAGATAACCGACGAGGGCCCGATAAAATGAATCGTGGTTTAATTATCAAAGTATAGGGAATATGGGAGTTTTGGCCGGGGATATTCTTGTGGCGAACAGGTTCAAACGTGTGCTAAAGATTTGAAAATACGAGAACAGAGTGCGGAAAATAGGGATTTTGATGCGAGACGTGAATGTAACTACGTAGAAGAAACGATTGCCGTAACATTCGTTTGCAACGGACAATCTAACTATCAGCTCACAACATAACATAAACCTCGGCTACTTTACATTTAAGTCTGTCCCCAACACCCCCCTCTTATATATATATATATATATATATATATATATATATATATATATATATATATATATATATATATATATGACACTGGACGAGGAAGATAGTATCGCGATCTTCAATACACTTGCAATGCAATAAGGTTCTAGAAAACAGTGGTAGCGATGCGTTTTTGCGGTGTTAATACATTGTGGTCAAAACTGTAGAAGGATTTGAAACAAGCGTTTTATAATGGGCGAAATAAAACTACATTAAGGGGGGTAGGACGTTAAATGGGCCGACTTGGAACAGGAGAGTCACCACAGGACATTATAATATATACTGTCTATACTTTTACAAATAAATTCATAAAACTTTGTCACCATGACCAGGAAGGATCGAGGACTCGCACTCATCGCAGTGGAAGTTCGAAAACGTAGCAAAACACATTTTTTTACATGTGAAATTTCATCATTTTTTCACTTATTACTGGCTGCACTTGTTGCTTAGGTACACTTTCCTAAGTAAGAGAGATTCTTCGATGAATTTTTCATAGCATAAAAACAGTAGTTACAGGTGTATAAAACTCTAGAATTTTCCAAATCTATTAAAAAACTGTGGAAAAATTGAGGTAATTAACTATAAAACTTGAGTTTTTTCTAAACATGAAGTTTAAAATGTAACAGTTCATTCATTTTTTTCACAAATTAAATAACTTCTGGAGTTTCATACACCTGTAACTATGGTTTGTAAGCCGTGCAAAAGTCATCGAAGAATCTCTCTAATGCAGTCAGTAGTAAGTGAAAAAATGATGAAATTTCACCTGTAAAAAAAAAAAGTGTTCTGTTACGTTTTTGAGCTTCCACTGCTATGAGCATTGTAAGTAGGCTGTTTAGGTTTTTATGTTGGTAACGACATGTAGCGCTCTATATGAAAATCAGTGACTGCTGTGTGAAGGCTGTGGTTGGTTTGCATTGTTGGAGTAATATTCGCTATTGTAGTGTTGGGCAGTTTAAATTTGTAATGTTGGATATCATGGACTTTATATATATATATAATGACTTTTGAACACTATTAAGGTAAATACATTGTTTGTTCTCTATCAAAATCTTTCAGATCAGTAGTTAGTGCCTTCAGTAGATTGAATCTTTTATTTAGCTGGCAGTAGTGGCGCTCGCTGTATTGCAGTAGTTCGAGTATCGAAGATTTTTGTGAGGTAAGTGATTTGTGAAACGTATAGATTAATGTTAGTCAGGTCCATTCTCTTGCAGGGATTATTGAAAGTCAGATTGCGTTGCGCTAAAAATATTGGCTGTGAGTTTAGTGTTGATCAGAATAAGTAAAGAGCGAAAAGTCTCAATACGTTCAGTTCTGCTCAGCTGTTTGGAAATCAAATAATGTAAGAGGTTTATCAGCACAGCAATTCATTAAGTTTTCTAAGGGGACGTTCAGTATGAATCCTGAATCCTTCCTGGTCATGCTGTTAAAGTTTTATGAATTTATTTGTAAAAGTATAGACAGTGGAAATTAAAATGTCCTGTGATGCCTCTCCTGCTCCAAGTCGGCCCATTTGACGTCATACCCCCCTTAATTACATTCTACTTATGACTAACACATTCGTTGGGCCGAATGCGGCGACATCTTTTTTTAAGGACGCTTAAACTTGTTGTTCCGTGTCTCAGAAATATACCGCTTTAGCAAAGCTGCTTGGCGGTAGCGGCAGCTACTTGAGCGGACTGGCATGCAGACCTCGCGGTGGCTCACCTGTGCCCGCGAGACGACCGCGGAGCGCGATTGGTGATTCCGGGCGCACCGGAGGACCAGCAGCGGGCAGCGGCGCGGGGCTGAGTGTTTGCGCAGCTGAGGAAACACCGCGCCGAGTGGCGACCGCTGAGCGCGCCAGCGCCGGCCGGCCGCTGACCGCGCCGGAGGAATGCGCGGTGCTCAGTGGTTTCGGCACGGCCGCCTGCCTAGGGCAGCAACCGAAACCTCCACTGTCTAGCTGAAGCTAACAGGCACTGCGGAAGGCCGCAAGGAGGAAACTGCGGCGAAAACAGACTACACCCAAATAACGCATCAGCAGAGCGGAGAAAAGTACCACTCTTGCCATCATAATGACGACAGTTCGCCGAGAAAGATGGTCTACAAGCTTCTGCATCTACACTACTGGTCATTAAAATTGCTACACGACGAAGATGACGTGCTACAGTCGCGAAATTTAACCGACAGGAAGAAGATGCTGCAAGACCCTGGCAGGGGGTTCATCGAACAATTTTCATACTACTTCTCTACCATTCCACTCTCGAATGGCGCGTGGGAAAAAGGAACACCTAAATCTTTCCGATCGAGCACTGATTTCTCTTATTTTATTATGATGATCATTTCTCCCTACGTAGGTGGGTGTCAACAAAATATTTTCGCATTTGGAAGAGAAAGTTGGTGAATCAAATTTCGTAAATAGATCCCGCCGCAAAGAAAACCGTCTTTGTTTCAGGTGACTGCCACCCCAACTTGCGTATCAAATCAGTGACACTCTTATCCCTATTACGTGATAGCACGAAACGAGCTGCCCTTCCTTGCACTTTTTCGACGTCCTCCGTCAATCCTACCTGGTATGGATCCCACACAGCGCAGCAATAATCCAGCAGAGGACGGACAAGTGTAATGTAGGCTGTCCCTTTAGTGGGTTTGTACCATCTTCTAAGCGTTCTGCCAACAAAGTACAGTCTTTGTTTCGCCTTCCCCGCAATATTAGCTATGTTATCCTTCCAATTGAAGTTGCTCTTAATTGTAATTCCTAGGTATTTAGTCGATTTGACAGCCCTTAGATTTGTGCGACTTATCGTATACCAAGAATTTATCGGATTTCTTTTAGTACTCAAGTGGATGACCTCGCACTTTTCTTTGTTTAGTGCCAATTGCCACTTTTCGCACCATACAGAAATTCTCTCTAGATCATTTTGTAATTGGAATTGATCGTGTGATGATTTTACTAGATGGAAAATAACAGCGTAATCTTCAAACAATCTAAGGAGGGTGCTCAGATTATCACCTAGATCATTTATGTAAATCAGGAATAGCAGAGGGCCTAAGTCACTACCTCGAGGAACGCCACATATTACTTCTGTTCTACTCGATCATTTACCGTCTATCACTACGAACTCTGACCTCTTTGAGAGGAAATGACGAATCCAGTCACACAACTGAGACGATACTCCATATGCATGGAATTTCATTGGCTCTGAGCACTATGGGACTTAAATTCTGAGGTCATCAGTCCCCTAGAACTTAGAACTACTTAAACCTAACTAACCTAAGGACATCACACACATCCATGCCCGAGGCAGGATACGAACCTGCGACCGTGGCGGTCGCGCAGTTCCAGACTGTAGCGCCTAGAACCGCTCGGCCACCCTGGCCCGCATTCAATTTCATTAATAGTCGCTTGTGAGAAACGGTATCAAAGCCTTCTGGAAATCGAGGAATATGGAATCGATCTGAGATCCCTTGTAGACAGCACTCATTACTTGACTTGTGCTGCACAAGAACGATATTTTCTGAATCCGTGTTAGTTATGTATCAATAGGTCATTTTCTTCTTCGTGATTCATAATGTTCGAGTACAGTATATGCTTCAAAATCCTACTGCAAATTGAGGTCAGTGATGTGGGTCTGTAATTCAATGGGTTACTCCTATTTCCTTTCTTGAATATTGGTGTGACCTGTGCTACTTTCCATTCTTTAGGAACAAACCTTTCGTCAAGTGAGCGGTTGTATATGATTGCTAAGAAAGGCGCTATTGTGTTCCGTATGCTCTGAAAGGAACCTGATTGGTTGTTCGTGTAAGATTGTAAACAAGCGAGCGACTTCCCAAACATAAACTGAATCGGTTCATCGCTTCTGAAGCCTTCCCCTTGTTAGAACGGTATGTAGGAGGCGAGGGAGGGGAGAGTTCAGATGGTGGATTGATGTGCCGGACGACAGCGCTTATAGCGACATTCAGAAGGAAGCGATGCACCGAGGCAAATGGAGTCCCAGAGATACGCTAACCGAGCGGTCTAAGGCGCTGCAGTCATGGAATGTGCGGCTGGTCCCGGCGGAGCTTCGAGTCCTCCCTCGGGCATGGGTGTGTGTGTTTGTCCTTAAGATAATTTAGGTTAAGTAGTGTGTAAGCTTAGGGACTGATCACCTTAGCAGTTAAGTCCCATAAGATTTCACACACATTCTACATCTACATCCATAGTCCGCAAACCACCTGACGGTGTGTGGCGGAGGGTACCTTGAGTACCTCTATCGGTTCTCCCTTCTATTTTAGTCTCGTATTGTTCGTGGAAAGAAAGATTGTCGGTATGCCTCTGTGTGGGCTCTAATCTCTCTGATTTAATCCCCATGGTCTCTTCGCGAGATACACGTAGGAGGGAGCAATATACTGCTTGACTCCTCGGTGAAGGTATGTTCTCGAAACTTCAACAAAAGCCCGTACCGAGCTACTGAGCGTCTCTCCTGCAGAGTCTTTCACTGGAATTTATCTGTCGTCTCCCCAACGCTTTCGTGATTACTAAATGATTCTGTAACGAAGCGCGCTGCTCTCCGTTGGATCTTCTCTATCTCTTCTATCAACCCTATCTGGTACGGGTCCCACACTGCTGAGAAGTATTCAAGCAATGGGCGAACTCATTTGAACATTTTTGATACGCTAACATGGTAGGGAACTGATTACGGTGCTGAAATGATGTTTCAAATGCGAACAGCCGTCTGACGATAAACCTGTAGGTCGAACGCAGTGATGTCGCTGTTTGTTCTAGTACATAGCAATTCTGACAATCTACATCTACATCTATACTCCGCAGTCCACCATACGGTACGGAGGGTACCTCGTACCACAACTAGCATCTTCTCTCCCTGTTCCACTCCCAAACAGAACGAGGGAAAAATGACTGCCTATATGCCTCTGTACGAGCCCTAATCTCTCTTATCTTTGTGGTCTTTCCGTGAAATGTAAGTTGGCGGCAGGAAAATTGTACTGCAGTCAGCCTCAAATGCTGGTTCTCTAAATTTCCTCAGTAGCGATTCACGAAAAGAACGCCTCCTTTCCTCTAGAGACTCCCACCCGAGTTCCTGAAGTATTTCCGTAACACTCGCGGGATGATCAAACCTACCAGTAACAAATCTAGCAGCCCGCCTCTGAGCTGCTTCCATGTCCTCCCTCAATCCGACCTGATAGGGATCCCAAACGCTCGAGCAGTACTCAAGAATAGGTCGTATTAGCGTTTTATAAGCGGTCTCCTTTACAGATGAACCACATCTTCCCAAAATTCTACCAATGAACCGAAGACGACTATCCGCCTTCCCCACAACTGCCAATACATACTTGTCCTACTTCATATCGCTCTGCAATGTTACTCCCAAATATTTAATCGACGTGACTGTGTCAAGCGCTACACTTCTAATGGAGTATTCAAACATTACAGGATTTTTTTCCTATTCATCTGCATTAATTTACATTTATCTATATTTAGAGTTAGCTGCCATTCTTTACACCAATCACAAATCCTGTCCAAGTCATCTTGTATCCTCCTACAGTCACTCAACGACGACACCTTCCCATACACCACAGCATCATCAGCAAACGGCCGCACATTGCTGTCCACCCTATCCAAAAGATCATTTATGTACATAGAAAACAACAGCGGACCTACCACACTTCCCTGGGGCACGCCAGATGATACCCACACCTCCGATGAACACTCACCATCGAGGACAACGTACTGGGTTCTATTACTCAGGAAGTCTTCTAGCCACTCACATATTTGGGAACCGACCCCATATGCTCGTACCTTAGTTAGGAGTCTGGGTCACCGACTCAAACGCTTTCCGGAAGTCAAGGAACATGGAAAAAGGTTGGTGCTCATTTTATCTTTTGTAAGAGTTAACCAATACGCTGTTTCTTCTGTTTGTCATTTTGACGTTCAGCTTCCACAACTCTGAGTTCGTCACACTGACAGCGCACGAGGCAGAGGGAGGGAAGAGGAACCAGCGGCGACCTTAGTGAAGCGGGCGGCGGGCAGGCGCCCTCCCCCGTGGCCGGCATTCCCCCGCAGAGCCCCCGCAGAGCCGCCGCAGGGCCGGCGGGCGGCTGGCGGGAACCGGTTGGTGAATCTCGCGCCGGTCTTACTTCACCTCACCAGCGGCAGCGGGCGGCTCACGAAACGCCGTCCCTCACCTCACAGCTTTCAGGAACACGCTGCGGACAACGCCGCGCACGACGTCGTCACTAGAGATGGGTAGTTCGCGAACGAACGGGTGCAAAGGAACGGTTCACCAAGATGAACGAAAGGACCGAGGAACGAATTCCAAGGAACGATCGGTTCATAGTTCACTTCGGCCGCGGCGGTCTACTTATAGTTCCCGGGAACGAGGAACGATCGGTTCATAGTTCACTACGGTCACGGCGGTCACTTCGGCAGTTCTCGTTCCAGCCTCGGTCGCGTGCTCGTCTCAGTCTCGGTCTCCCTCGGCCGCATTCGTCGTTCTTCGCATGACCATCTGTCTCAGTTCCACTGCCGACTGCTCCTAGTTGTTCAGTATCTAGTTGTTCGTTTCGTTCACTGCGCTCGCCCATTTTACATGTGTTTCAAACTGTTCTTGACTTGGTTCTAGCTATTCAGCGTCCACGACCGTTAATCAAAAAGTATTTTATAGTTACGTAAATTACATAAAAATTACGTTGTATGTAATAGGTACGTCTTTTCAGGTAACAAAAGAGCATATCAGCTCACTTCATTATATCGATGAACAGCAGTAGACATACTTATAACAAGGCAAGTTTTTTTGTTTTTCATATATTTTTTGGTTTCATCGACTTGATTTAGCAACTAACTTTCAACAATTTGCTTAATTTTTAGTGTAAGAAAATTTATATAACACGATTTTCGTGTATCTTTCATATACAAAACATTACATTTAGGAAGGCTCTAATTATTTATTGAGTTTGGTTGCTTCCATTTTGCATTACCTGCTAGTTTGGTTTCTTCGAAAAATAAAATGGGTTGTGGGTCATTTTGGCTCAGTAGGAAAAGCGGTGCCTCTCCATTTGAAAAGACATAGATTGCCATAAAATCGTATTTACTTATTATCTCAAACATTTGTTCAGAAGGAGCTTTCAAACCAAAAACTTTATTACTGTGAACTTAATTATTATTATTATTGCTGCATTAACTTTAATAATGCAACATAACAAACTAATTTTTACTAAGCGTGTGACGCAAATATGATGAAAAACCACATTTTATTTTATCCTTCCATAAAGTCTCTACTTCGCCTACGAACTCAGAGACAACGTGAAGTATATATAGAGTGTGAACGATTATTGTTTACAACGTAGCATAGCTATGTAATGGAAGTCGAAACGAAGAATTTTATACAAGACACTTGTGGTCTATTAAGTTGGGAAACAGCCACCAACAGGTTTACCAAGACTACATGAGCGTCAGTTGAGATTTTCATGTTCTCTTCTCCAGCTCTCTACACATCGTCATCGATTGTTTCGCAATTGTTGCTTGCATTAGCTTGTTATTTCTTCACTGCCTAATTATTACATGTCTGTTTGTTGTATCTGCTCGTAACGGGCAACACATCGTCCGTAATTGGCGAGCAGTCTGTACTCGGGGCCGGTTTTCCGTGCGCCACATTATATTATTTCCGTGCGATCAGCCACACTTCTAAAAGTGTGTAAGAATTCTGTAATGAATAAAAATTCTATACTCCAGGGGGGAGGAAAGTGCCCCCTCTTGGTGCCCTCCATCCTTCAGTCACATACACTACTAGTTTTCAGGTTTTCATAAGAACCATATACCAAGCAGAAATGAACGGTGAACGAGTAAAAATGAACGGTTCCCGAAAAAGAACGATCAGCCGTGAACTAGTTCCCAAGGATGAACGAGTTTGCCCATCTCTAGTCGTTACACTGAAACCGGCATCTCCGCCAGCTGACACATCTGCAGGAGACTTCTGGAATGCTCTTCAGTTTATCCAAATCGTAATATTTTCGGTCAAGTTTTCTTTATTCCAGTGGCGAAATCTTGTGCAGCGTTCGGTTGTATGTTAAAGGAAGTAATATTTCGTTACACAGGTAAAGTTGTTTTAAGAACAGAATTAATTTGGGAACATGAATCTCGGGAAAAATTACTTCAACTGTACTAGTACGTGTCTAATACTAATACAATAAGTCGTTCAGCAGTTAAAATCATTGTTTCGTCTTAGATATAAATGAGGAAAGCAGTAACTGTCGGCCCTACTTCGCCCAGTGTGCTGTGACAGAAACTCTGTGCTTTTCCTCCTGTCACCTGACAAACGTGTTAATTTCGAACCTTAACAACCGCAGTGATAGGGGCGCGCGCACGGTCTAAACAGACAACCTGTGCACATTACAGTAAAACAGCCATGAGCGCTGCTATCGATGTAACATTTAGTAATTAGCGTCTGCACTTTCAAAAACCAGTGAACTGTGAATGGTATGGTCAACTTTTCATATCAATATATACTGAAATTTCTACTAGATCTATTCAGCTATTAAGTACTGTAAGGAATACTGCTTATTTGCATGTGAGCGAGTTGTTATTTCGTAGTGGCAATGGCTGTGGTGATTGGTGCCAGAGACAAAGACGTTGACATGGCAGGATGCGGACTAGCTTTCAATAGAAGCGACGATGTTAATTGCGGAGCCATATGCCATATTCATCAGTTGCTGTTTATATAGAAGTCGAGAAAGCATTAACGTGTACCGACTCGGTGAGAGCTCTACATACGAGGCCAGCCCAAGGCAAAACCGTAAACCACTTGGCACACCGTACACTGAGAAGTCTAATTACATCAAAGGAGTGGTGTAAGCTGATTCTTCGGCAGTGGATACCGGGGTATGTTGGCATTAGGAGCAACGAACGTGCAGGTCAACTGATGAAACCGGTGCCCCGCTACTTCCCACCGACATGACATGGCGCGACATACAGTGATTTTCACAGTACACCCGCCAGCCAAGCAAAAACAGATGGAGATTGTTAGTTGACATGGACATAAAGGCACACAGTATTCGGGGTTCCAGCAATCATGAGAAAATAAATTATTACTATTAAGAAACTAAGAGTACGTCAGATGAATAGTAATAAAATGAGACACATGTTAAAGTAAACACCCTTTCCAAGATGTCAAAAAAAAAAAAAAAAAAAAGGTTCAAATGGCTCTGAGCACTATGGGACTTAACATCTGTGGTCATCAGTCCCCTAGAACTTAGAACTACTTAAACCTAACTAACCTAAGGACATCACACACATCCATGCCCGAGGCAGGATTCGAACCTGCGACCGTAGCTCCAATTTGTCATTTCGTCTCATTGACAAGGACATTGTACCTATACTAGACAACTATAAGAAAGGAATCTGATAAATATAATAATGCAAAAACAATATTTTCAATATTAATGACTACTTTTCTCTTAGGGTAGCTCTTAAAAGATAGATCCGTCGCGAAACATATTTGCCATTGGCATTTCATCTCTGTTTGTAAACGAGAGTTTTAAAATTGGTGAAGCTTTTAACAGTTTCTCAGTATAATGAAATGATATGAAATGAGGGTACGGCACCGTTGGCCGGGAGGCGCCTATCGGGGAATTTAGGCCGCCAAGTGCAAGTCTTATTTCAATCGACGCCACATTGGGCGACTTGCTCGCCGGTGATGAGGATGAAATGATGATGAGGACAACACAACAGCCAGTCCCCGAGTGGAGAAAATCTCCAGCCCAGCCGGGAATCGAACCCGGGCCCGTTTGCACGGGAGGCGAGCACGTTACCACCCAGCTAAGCAGGCAGACTTCTGAGTATATATAGTGTGCAACTGGTGTAAGTACCGATATTTTTATATGTGTTATCTTAAAATGTACGCACATCAATCTGTTGGTTCTTTTTTCTCTGCATCAAACAGTCTTCCCACAAACACGTCACACTTTACGACCTTTACTTAGCTGCACCGCTAAGTGGACTATGCCTGTCAGTATAGACTAGCTGCTTTGCGTCCACGCATCCATACTGCAAGACGTGACTTGCTGCCCAAGTGAAAATAAACATTAATGACTTCCTGGTTCCCCATGTACTTGGAGGTACTAACCACCCTAAAAGGGCACGATTTGTAATAGATACAATTGTTAGTTTGCAAATGACTTACATACTGATGTAATGTTAAAACTTCCTGGCAGATTAAAACTGTGTGCCCGACCGAGACTCGAACTCGGGACCTTTGCCTTTCGCGGGCAAGTGCTCTCCCAACTGAGCTACCGAAGCACGACTCACGGCCGGTACTCACAGCTTTACTTCTGCCAGTACCTCGTCTCCTACCTTCCAAACTTTACAGAAGCTCTCCTGCGAAACTTGCAGAACTAGCACTCCTGAAAGAAAGGATATTGCGGAGACATGGCTTAGCCACAGCCTGGGGGATGTTTCCAGAATGAGATTTTCACTCTGCAGCGGAGTGTGCGCTGATATGAAACTTCCTGGCAGATTAAAACTGTGTGCCCGACCGAGACTCGAACTCGGGACCTTTGCCTTTCGCGGGCAAGTGCTCTACCAACTGAGCTACCGAAGCACAGCGCCCTCAGTCACCAATAAAAATATTTGGACTTACACGCATTGGTAAAAAAAAAAAATGTATCTACTGTTTAAAAGTACGTAACTTGCAAACTAATTGACGGAGTTGTCTCATTTTTGGTGAAAGTGTAGCTTAAAGTCCAACTTAAAGATATCACTGTAGGTGTTTGAAATGATCACCATTAACATCCACACACAAACGATGCCGCCGAACTGCAGCACGAACTACTGACTGCAACGTGTTCAGTTGGATATTTGCATATGAATGTTGATGGATTCTCGAAGTTCATCCAATGTGCGTGGCTTTTGTCGATAAACAACGTCCTTTAGTGTTCCCCACATGTAAAAGTACAGAGGAGTTAGGTCTGGGGAAAGTGGTGGATACTCCACAGCACCTCTACGGCCTATCCATCTTCCTGGTAGATTTTCGTCAAGATACGCCCTAACACGATTTTGGCAGTGGGCTGCGGCACCATCTTGTTGAAGGTAAACTCTTCCGTCTCCATACAAGTCTTGGATGGCAGGTAAAATGGATGTCTGAAGCTCATCGAATGTAAACGTTGCGCCAGCTATGTCTACTCGAGTACTAGGTGCAAATAAGAACAAAACACTGACTATTTGGCGACTGTCATCTGCCAAAACAAAACAACGCAATACAACGCTTGTGTGGCGATTGCCGGAACTACAAACTATTACTCTACCAAAGATGAGACAACTCTGTCAATTAGTTTGCCAGTTATGGACTTTTAAACAGTGGATATACTTTTTTGGACCCCTCTATATATACAAAATGTGCTTCATGGGCTTTGCCTGAAAGCCAGAAAATGAAAAGGCGGTTGACGGAATTCATTTGGTTTCGCAGCCGCCTGCCTTCAGCAGATGCGGCAGCAGTGGCGGACCTCGACGTGTGGCTCCCTCGAGCTGGCAGCTGTCGACTCCCCGGGGACGGCGCCCTCTTCCGCCGCCGCTGCTGCTCTGGTCTGCTCTGCTCCGAGTCCCTAATTTGTAGTCATAACACGGCGGCCGGCGCGCCGCCACTGCACGCCACGACAGGTGCACCAGCGCCACACCGCGGCTTTCCGAGTCGTAGAAGGAGGGGGAGGGGTGGAGGCCAGGGAAGTGGGGGAGGGGGAGGGGTGGAGGCCAGGGAAGTGGGGGAGGGGGAGGCGCAATTAAAGCGGCTGTAAATCCCGGCAGTAACAATGCGCAGCCGCCAGACATCAGCGCGCGGCCGGCCGTATTCTCGGGACGGAGCAGCCAGCGCCTGCCACGCACCAGTAACTCGAAAACACGACCGGTCCACGGCAATAAACGCACACGTGGCTATCTGGACATTGCACGCCGCCTTGTGCGGCAATTTTTTTTTATTTTTTATTTTTTTTATTTACTCGTCAACTTCCGTAGGACCAAATTGAGGAGCAAATCTCCAAGGTCATGGAACGTGTCAGTGCATGAACTACAACATAAACGTAATAACAGATAAAAATAAATGTTCATGAACCTTAAAAAAGTCAGTCCATAAGTTTAAGTAAGCGCTACCATCAACACGATAAAAATCAGACTAATTTTTCAAGGAACTCCTCGACAGAAGGAGTGACCCGTGAGGAAACTCTTCAGTTTCGATTTGAAAGCGCGTGGATTACTGCTAAGATTTTTGAATTCGAGTGTCAGCTTATTGAAAATGGATGCAGCAGTATGCTGCACACCTTCTTGCACAAGAGTTAAGGAAGTCCGATCCAAATGCAGGTTTGATTTCTGCCGAGTATTAACAGAGTGGAAGTTGCTTATTCTTGAGAATAACCTAATATTGGTAACGAGAAACGACAGTAAGGAATATACGTATTGAGAAGCCAATGTCAAAAAACACAGACTCGTGTACAGAGGTCGACAAGAGGTTCGTGAACTAACACCACTTATTGCCCGAACCGCCCGTTTCTGAGCCAAAAATATCCTTTGAGAAAAAAATGTTCAAATGTGTGTGAAATCTGATGGGACTTAACTGCTAAGGTCATCATACCCTAAGCTTACACACTACTTAACCTAAATTATCCGAAGGACAGATACACACATCCAAGCCCGAGGGAGGACTCGAACCTCCGCCGGGAACAGCCGCACAGTCCACGACTGTAGCGCCCCTGACCGCTCGGCTAATCCCGCGCGGCTATCCTTTTAGAATGGGAAGAGTTACCCCAAAATATAATATCATACGACAATAGCGAATGAAAATAAGCAAAGTAGACTAATTTTCGTGTCGAACGATCACCCACTTTTCATACCGTTCGAATAGCAAAAATGGTAGTATTAAGTCTTTGAACAAGATCCTGAACGTGGGCTTTCCACGACATCTATCTATCTATGTGAACACCTAGAAATTTGAACTGTTCAGTTTCACCCGTTCTGTGAAATTAAAATGTCGGGTTTTGTTGAATTGTGTGTTAGCAACTGTAAAAACTGAGTCTTACTGTGATTTAGCGTTAGTTTATTTTCTACAAGCCATGAACTGAGGTCATGTACTGCACTGTTTGAAATCGACAAGCCATGAACTGAGGTCATGTACTGCACTGTTTGAAATCGAGCCAATATTGCGAAATAAAAAAAGAAAGAAAAATAAAAAGATTCCGTGCCGGTATACCATTCGAGAAAGACGAATTGGACCGCAAAACGATTTTAAAATTTCGATTTTCTTCAACATCTTCATTTAATATGCGCAATAATTTGCAAACATACACAGTATGGGCATATATCAACAAACTAGCAAATAGGTATGTTATCACAATGTTGACGATGATGTTGATGAGGAGAAACATGAAGAATATTAGGGTTACAGGGATAATTATTTTCTAGATATCAGAAGATGGCTATGTGAAAACTACAAGAGACAAATAAAATAAACACATATCAGTGGATAGAGCATCTTCGACAGTTTTTAACTCACACTACAGGTGTTAGTGGGGGCAACATTTGTCATCCAGCAAAGGTGAACACGTCTATGAAATTCACTGAAACCCCTGACACGAATTGGTCGGAAAGGTGAGACAGCCCTGCTTTGGAAACCTGTTCATTGGGTTGTGTATCTTCAGGCGTGAACTGCTGCGATGTCACAATACGGAGCAGATAATTTGCTTATATGTTGTGACAGGCATTCCTCTAGTGCAATTACGGCTAGGCGCATATTACGGAAGGAAATTTAGAGACATTTGGTGAGCTACAAACCGGTTTGGGTCCCGTGTTCGATTCCCGGCCAGGTTGGGGATTTTCTCTGCCCGGGAACTGCGTGTTTGTGATGTCCGCATCATTTCATCATCATCATCTCCATCATTCGTGACAGTGGCTAGATTGGACTGTGTAAAAAAAATAGGACTGTGTAAAAACTGGGACTTTGTATGGGCGCTGATGCCCGCGTAGCTTAGCGTCCCACAAACCAAACATCATCATCAAACCGGTTTGTGTAAAATCGACGTCATCTGGCACTACAGTGCTGCTGGTGGAGCGTCTATCTTGAAGTTATAAACAACGCTCTGTGTTCCATAAGTAGCAAATACTTCACATCAGTGAAATAGATTCTGTTCGCTGGTAGGAAATAGCATAACTAACACGAGATAAGTGCACGGACAGATATTCATTTATTCGTCATAATTGCGGCTGAGCTTTGTAACTGTGGATTCAATTACACGAAGAAGTACAGCTACAAGTCACTTTTTGTGTAGCTTTATCTATGCTAGAACTCGTTTCGGGCTTTCACCTACTTCGCATAGCACTTGTGTATGTTTATTAATACAACGTTCAAAATACAGTCGGTAAAAACGCTGTGTAGATGAAAATATGCGTGTATTATGGAAGTTAGGTGAGTGCCAAAAACGCGTCTTGACATAAATCTACATTAAAAGTTTCTTAAAAGACATCATAGTCGCCGCTGACCATTTAAAATATTTATTGTTACTATTGCATTTTCAGGTAATACTGCATAGTCACATTCTGTCAGAAGATAAAACTATCTGACATGAGTACATGTCGTCGTCAAAATACAGCCTTTTGACTGTCAGAGTCCCATAAGATCCGATGAGTATGACACTTATTACATCGTAATATGTTGTTTAATATATACTGAACTGTCGATGTCACGTACAACACAACTGTTGTCAGTGTACCTCAACTTCTATGTGTGATAGATTATCAGAACGATGATGACATCGACAGTTCAGTATATATTTAACAACATTTTACGATGTAATAAGTGTCATACTCATCGGATCTTATGGGACTCTCACAGTCAAAAGGCTGTATTTTGACGACGGCATGTACTCATGTCAGATAGTTTTATTTTCTGACAGAATGTGATCATAAGGCCGAAATTGCAATAGTAACAATAAACATCTTAAACAGTCAACGGCGACTATGATGTCTTTTAAGAAATATTATATGACTGTGAATCCCAATCATGAGAAGTTAATTACATAAAAAGTGGCTGGTTGCTGTATTTCATTAGGAAAAACACGTCGATAATTGCCTTCTGCACTGCGCTAAATGTAGAACTGATCCTTAGTCTTGCCGTACGACCACATTGTGTAGGGTGAATTGCAGGGCGGTAGCTTCTGAGACAGGAGGACAACCAGACCCGGATCGAACCCGCGCGGAGCGTTAATGATCGTGGGCTGGTACGCCGGACTTACCTACCTCTCGTGGCCATAGCTTCAGGAAGGATTAAATAACAAAGACGTAGCCAAACCCTGAAAAAGCAGACCCCGCCGCGCGGGATTAGCCGAGCGGTCTGAGGCGCTGCAGTCATGGGCTGTGCGACTGGTCCCGGCGGAGGTTCGAGTCCTCCCTCGGGCATGGGTGTGTGTGTTTGTCCTTAGGATAATTTAGGTTAAGTAGTGTGTAAGCTTAGGTACTGATGACCCTAGCAGTTAAGTCCCATAAGATTTCACATACATTTTTTTTTTTTTTTTTGTAAACCCCGTACGAGACGGGATAAACGCCACGGAAAAGGAGAAGAAGTCATCGTGTACGAGCTTTGTAGAGCTTTTGCAGGGAAGAACATTTGCCTCCACACGTGAGCGCTGTTAGCGACCAAGTTTCCAGACAAACTACAACAGAACATCGGAACGGAACAGGGGGCGCAGCTGTAGGGGGGACAGTGTCCTTAGAGCAGGTTAGTTGCTGAGGCAGTGGCGTAGGACGTGGGGGGATCCTGGCTACCACAATGCGGCACACATTCGTTCTCTCTCTCCCCACACGGGAGACAATTAAAAGAGCTCGTTAATTTCGGCCCTACTGTGTGTGAGCCGCGCTGCCGGCCGGCGGACGGAAGCTGGTGCGCCGCGCGGCTCGCTGCCGCCGGTGTCTTCTGCCGAGAACAATGGCCGCGCCGGGCCGGCCGGGCCACGCCGGGGCAAAAACGGCGCGGACAAAGGCGCGCGCGTGCGTCTGCGTCGCCGACTCCGTCTGGAGTCTGCGGCGCATGCGTGCTGCGACGCCGCACCTGTGCCCGGCTCCACACACTCCGGGCTCCCGCTGTAACGAGCTCACACCGTACCTCACTCGCTTGCCCATTGACTGCGCACGCCCGTCTCTGCCGCGTCAACGTTTCCGACCAACAGCTATTTTGCGTGAGGGAGGCCAACGGCAGAGCCTTCGTCTTTACGTTCTATGCGGAGCATGTGTACAGGGTGTTACAAAAAGGTACGGCCAAACTTTCAGGAAATACTCCTCACACACAAAGAAAGAAAATATGTTACGTGGACATGTGTCCGGAAACGCTTACTTTCCATGTTAGAGCTCATTTTATTACTTCTCTTCAAATCACATTAATCATGGAATGGAAACACACAGCAACAGAATGTACTAGCGTGACTTCAAACACTTTGTTACAGGAAATGTTCAAAATGTCCTCCGTTAGCGAGGATACGTGCATCCACCCTCCGTCGCATGAGTCCCTGATGCGCTGATGCAGCCCTGGAGAATGGCGTATTGTATCATAGCCGTCCACAATACGAGCACGAAGAGTCAATACATTTGGTACCGGGGTTGTGTAGACAAGAGCTTTCAAATGCCCCCATAAATGAAAGTCAAGAGGGTTGAGGTCAGGAGAGCGTGGAGGCCATGGAATTGGTGCGCCTCTACCAATCCATCGGTCACCGAATCTGTTGTTGAGAAGTGTACGAACACTTCGACTGAAATGTGCAGGAGCTCCATCGTGCATGAACCACATGTTGTGTCGTACTTGTAAAGGCACATGTTCTAGCAGCACAGGTAGTGTGTCCCGTATCAAATCATGATAACGTGCTCCATTGAGCGTAGGTGGAAGAACATGGGGCCCAATCAAGACATCACCAACAATGCCTGCCCAAACGTTCACAGAAAATCTGTGTTGATGACGTGATTGCACAATTGCGTGCGGATTCTCGTCCGCCCACACATGTTGATTGTGAAAATTTACAATTTGATCACGTTGGAATGAAGCCTCATCCGTAATGAGAACATTTGCACTCAAATGAGGATTGACACATTGTTGGACGAACCATTCGCTGAAGTGTACCCGTGGAGGCCAATCAGCTGCTGATAGTGCCTGCACACGCTGTACATGGTACGGAAATAACTGGTTCTCCCGTAGCACTCTCCATACAGTGACGTGGTCAACGTTACCTTGTACAGCAGCAACTTCTCTGACGCTGCCATTAGGGTTATCGTCAACTGCACGAAGAACTGCCTCGTCCATTGCAGGTGTCCTCGTCGTTCTAGGTCTTCCCCAGTCGCGAGTCATAGGCTGGAATGTTCCGTGCTCCCTAAGACGCCGATCAATTGCTTCGAACGTCTTCCTGTCGGGACACCTTCGTTCTGGAAACCTGTCTCGATACAAACGTACCGCGCACGGCTATTGCCCCTTGCTAATCCATACATCAAATGGGCATCTGCCAACTCCGCATTTGTAAACATTGCACTGACTGCAAAACCACGTTCGTGATGAACACTAACCTGTTGATGCTACGTACTGATGTGCTTGATGTTAGTACTCTAGAGCAATGAGTCGCATGCCAACACAAGCGCCGAAGTCAACATTACCTTCCTTCAATTGGGCCAACTGGCGGTGAATCGAGGAAGTACAGTACATACTGACGAAACTAAAATGAGCTGTAACATGGAAATTAAGCGTTTCCGGACACATGCCCACATAACATCTTTTCTTTATTTGTGTGTGAGGAATCTTTCCTGAAAGTTTGGCCGTACCTTTTTGATACACCCTGTATACAGGGTGGTCCATAGATAGTGACCGGGCCAAATCTCACGAAATAAGCGTCAAACGAAAAAGCTACAAAGAACGAAACTCGTCTAGCTTGAAGTGGGAAACCAGATGGCGCTATGGTTGGCCCGCTAGATGGCGCTGTCATAGGTCAAACGGATATCAACTGGATTTTTTTAAAAATAGGAACCCCCACTTTTATTACATATTCATGTATTACGTAAATAAATACGAATATTATAGTTGGACCACTTTTTTCGCTCTGTGATAGATGGCGCTGTAATAGTCACAAACGTATAAGTACGTGGTAACATTGCGCCAGTGCGGACGGTATTTGCTACATGATACATTACCCGTGTAAAATGGACCGTTTACCAATTGCGTAAAAAGGTCGATATCGTGTTGATGTATGGCTATTGTGGTCAAAATGCCCAACGGGCGCGTGCTATGTATGCTGCTCGGTATCCTGGACATCATCCAAGTGTCCGGACCGTCCGCCGGATAGTTACGTTATTTAAGGAAACAGGAAGTGTTCAGCCATATGTGAAACGCCAACCACGACCTGCAACAAATGATGATGCCCAAGTAGCTGTTTTAGCTCCAGTCACGGCTAATCTGCACATCAGTACCAGCCAAACTGCGCGAGAATCGGGAATCTCAAAAACGTCGGTGTTGACAATGCTACATCAACATTGATTGCACCAGGAATTGCATGGCGACGACTTTGAACGTCGTGTACAGTTCTGCCACTGGGTACAAGAGAAATTACAGGACGATGACAGATTTTTTGCACGCGTTCTATTTAGCGACGAAGCGTCATTCACCAACAGCGGTAACGTAAACCGGCATAATATGTACTATTGGGCAACGGAAAATCCACGATGGCTGCGACAAGTGGTACATCAGCGACCTTGACGGGTTAATGTATGGTGCGGCATTATCGGAGAAAGGATAATTAGCCCCCATTTTATCGATGGCAGTCTAAATGGTGCAATGTATGCTGATTTCCTACGTAATGTTCTACCTATGTTACTACAAGATGTTTCACTGCATGACAGAATGGCGATGTACTTCCAACATGATGAATGTCCGGCACATAGATCGGGTGCGACTGAAGCAGTATTGAATAGCATATTTCATGACAGGTGGACTGGTCGTCGAAGCACCGTACCATGGCCCGCACGTTCACCGGATCTGACATCCCCGGATTTCTTTCTGTGGGGAAAGTTGAAGGATATTTGCTATCGTGATCCACCGACAACGCCTGACAACATGCTTCAGCGCATTGTCAGTGCATGTGCGAACATTACGGAAGGCGAACTACTCGCTGTTGAGAAGAATGTCGTTACACGTGTTGCCAAATGCATTGAGGTTGACGGACATCATTTTGAGCAATTATTGCATTAATGTGGTAGTTACAGGTTATCACGCTGTAACAGCATGCGTTCTCAGAAATGATACGTTCACAAAGGTACATGTATCACATTGCAACAACCAAAATAAAATGTTCAAACGTACATTCGTTCTGTATTTTAATTTTTAAAAACCTATCTGTTACCAACTGTTCGTCTAAATTTGTGAGCCATATGTTTGTGGCTATTACAGCGCCATCTATCAGAAAGCGAAAAAAGTGGTCCAACTAAAACATTAATATTTCTTTACGTACTACACGAACGTGTAATAAAAAATGGGGGGGGTCCTATTTTTAAAAAACGCGGGTGATTTCCGTTTGACCTACCGCAGCGCCATCTAGCGGGCCAACCACAGCGTCATCTGGATTCCGACTTCAAGCTAGACAAGTTTCGTTCGTCGTAGTTGTTTCATTTAACGCTTATTTCGTGAGATATTTGACCCGGCCACGATCACTGGACCACCCTGTATACTAAAGCGCCAAAGAAACTCATATAGTCATGCGATTCAAACACAGAGATACGTTAACAGGTAGAATAGGGGGTTGCGGTCAGCAACGCCTTTAGCACACCAAGTGTCTGACGCTGTTATTAGATCGGTTACTGCTGCTACAATGCCAGGTTATCAAGATTTAAGTGAGGTTGAGCGTGGTGTCACAGTCGGCGCACGAGCTACGGGACACAGCATCTCCGAGGTAACGATGGAGTGAGGATTTTCCCGTACGACCATTTCACGAGTTTACCGTGAATATCAGGAATCCGGCAAAACATCAAATCTCCGACATCGCTGCGACAAGAAAAATATCTTGCAAGAAAGGGGCCAACGACGACTGAAGAGAATGGAACAACGTGACAGAAGTACAACCCTTCTGCAAATTGCTGCAGATTTCAGTGCTGGGCCATCAACAAGTGTCAGCTTGCGAGCCATTCAACGAAACGTCATCGACAAGGGCTTCCGGAGTCGAAAGCCCATTGTGCAGCTTTGGCTGCACGACACAAAGCATTACGCGTCGCCCGCGCCCGTCAAGACCGATACTGGACTGTTGATGACTGGAAACATGATGCCTGGTCGGACGAGTCCCGTTTCAAATTGTATCGAGCGGATGTACGTGTACGGGTATGGAGATAACCTCATGAATCCATGGACCCTGCATGTCAGCAGGGGACTGTTCAAGCTGGTGGAGGCTCTGTAGTGGTGTGGGGCGTGTGCGGTTGGAGTGATATGGGACCCCTGATACGTCTACATACGACTCTGAGAGGTGACACGTACGTAAGCATCCTGTCTGATCACCTGCGTCCATTCATGTCCATTGTGCATTCCGACGGACTTGGGCAATTCCAGGTGGATAGGGCGACACCCTAAACGTCCACAATTGGTACATAATGGCTCCAGGAACAGTCTTCTGAGTTTAAACACCTCTGCTGGCCACCGAACTCCCCATACACGAACATTATTGAGCATATCTGGGATGCTTTTGCAACGTGCTGTTCGGAAGAGAAAGTCATCCCTTCGTACTCTTACGGACTTATGGACAGCCCTGCAGGATTCATGGTGTCACTTCCCTCCAACACTACTTCAGACATTAGTCGAGTCGATGCCACATCGTGTTGCGACACTTATCGCGTCCGCGGGCCCTACTCGATATTAGGCAGGTGTACCACTTTCTTTGGCTCTTCAGCTTGGTTTTAAGAACTGAAGGACCTGTTGTATTAGTGTCAAACTTGTCTAGCAGTAGAGTTAGCCCAGTCTCTCCAAAATTCTCGATACTAATACGACGATTATCATTTTTGCATTTGGCCAGCTGAATCGGTAACAAACACTTTGAAACGGTGCATTGACAGTTCTTTCATTCTGCAAACGTCAGAGTTATACTTCTTCGGTAAATTCGTTTTTGTCATGCGCCACTTCAACAGGATTAGGAAACAAAATACGTTCGGCAGAAAGCTTTCCCCAATAATAAGATAATATTCGGTTTCTACACAAAATAAACGTTTGTGTTTTACGACTTTTGCATGATCCAGTGAAAATACCGAAACCATATCTAGATAACAAGTAAAATGCGTTGGAAAACGTTGGTTTCAGGGAAAACTCTTGTACTGTGTTAGATACCAACATTCTGTCCTCTCAAAATCTTAGTCAAACTCCTAGTTTTGGATTTGAGGACTACCATACTTCCTACCTTTCAACTCATCGCAATATCTCTGCAAGGATCTTGAAGTTTGTTTGCTACATATTTTTGTGTAGTCATTTGCCTCAACAGTCTTCCTTTTTCACAACTAGGGTCCAAATATTCTTGTGGTTAGCACACTGGACTCGCATTCGGGAGGACAACGGTTCAATCCCGCGTCTGACCATCCTGATTTAGGTTTTCCGTGATTTCCCTAAATTGCTACAGGAAAATGCTGGGATGGTTCCTTTCAAAGGGCACGGCCGACTTCCTTCCCCATCCTTCCCTGATCCGATGAGACCGATGACCTCGCTGTTTGGTCTCTTCCCCCCAAAACAACCCAACCCAACCCAAATATTCTTTCGTACTTTAACTTGGGAAAATTTAGACACTTTTGAGATTATGTAGAAACCCGCTAAACATTTACGCAAGAATGCCTCAGCGGAGAACTAAGCGTTGACTTTCTTTTTCAGACAAATCGCCTCGTTGTCTGAGAGGTTTGGCGGAGACGGACTTTAAGACTGCGCAGTGTTAAGATGATGGCGGGCTGTGCGGCTGAGGGGGAGACGGCGTCGCGGCGTTGCTCGTTTTGGGCTGCGCGCTGCCCGCCGCTGCGCTCGTAAAGGCCTGCGGTGCTGAGGGTAGGCGCGGGGGAGGGGGGGGGGGGGCGAGGCTGCGTGGCGTTTTTACTGCCGCCGCCGCCGCCGCTGCAGAGCCCGCGCTATCGGCCGGCCAGCGCCGCGCTCGGCCGGTCCCAACTTTATTACGAGCCGCCAGACACACTCCAATCTGCGCACACGTGCCACGGCCGCGCAGCCTCGCTCCTGCCGAGACAGCCGGTGGTAGCCGAGTCCCGCCGGCTACGGCAAACACGTGCTTCTCTCGCAGCTCGCAGGACATCGAAATGCGTACCTGCTCATCAGTTTCGATACTACGAGGGTCACTCCAAAAGAAATGCACAGTATTTTTGTAAAAATACAGTATTCATTCTACATGTGTGAAAGCTTTACACTGTGTAGATACATCCTTCCCGCTTGTTTTCAAACTGAGTTCAACGGTGTGCGGACATTTTCCACGCCGGACATTTGCCACGATTTTACCTGCTCCGAAGGGCTGGGCCCCTTCCTCCCAAATCCTCCACCTCCTCCTCCTCATCGCTTACTGAGCCTTTCCGCTGGTTTGCTTAACATAGAACCAGAATCTCTTTGGATTTTCCGCCACATTTCTAGAAAGAGTATCGTTGTGGGAACTAGTAAATGCATCTCGCCTTGAAATCCGCCTCAGTAAAACTTCGCCAATCTTGGACATTTTGCGTTCGTCTAAATTATACTCGCCTTTTTCGGTGCTCCTGCAGCAGCTTTCTGTCGTGTTTTGTGTACCATGTGGGATCAATCCGTCTCTTATTTTATTTGGTATGAACCTCTCGAGTGCTGTTGATACTATTTCTTTCAACTTACGCCACATATGGTCTTCACTTACATAGTTTGGAAGGATTGGAGACTCTCTCTTAGAAAGACGTCAATCGAATTTTTAGTTGCTTTTATAAATAGATATATTTCGCTTTTAGTTTTGATGAATTTCTTTGTTACAGAATTGAGCCTCGCTACGACTGTGTGTTCACTAATCCTTGTACCCGTCGAGATGCTCAGGATTATTTGTGGCTAAGAGGTCGAGTGTGCGAGTGTGTTTTCGTAACCATTTACAATTTGAATGGCTTCGTGAACTAATTGTTCAAAATAATTTTAAAAAATGCATTTAGAACTATTACGGAAGTTGTTTTCTATCTACAATAGGGTCTGAAAATGTATTTTTGTCAACATACTGAAGGTAGATTGAAGACACTGCCAACTATAATTGTATGATTAGGGTACCTATTCGTGATGAGACTCAAGTTTTCTTTGAACTGTTCAGAAACTGTTTCATCGGAGACCAGGGGTCGGTAAAAGGAGCCAGTTATTAATTTACTCCGGTTGTCGAATATAACGTCTGCCGATACTAAGTCACAGGAACTGTCTGCTTCAATGTCGCTTGTGAGCTGGAACACACATTACATTATTTTTCCGTAAGTTGTGCTTCTTCTTTCTGTTGTAGTGCAGATCATTACAATTACGGCTTTTCCCTCCAAAACCAAGGATGCTTTCTCTGTGACCCTGTAAATACCAGAGCTAAACACTGTAAAACAACAACGTACGTTACAAGTATAGCAGTCTGTATTACTTCATTTCCTTATTTCTAACGTTTTAAAATTGTACGTCGACTTTAGATGACATGTCAATCATAGATGTTCTTATCTCTATTTAGTGAACGTACTTTCAGTCATGTTTTGAATATTTTCCCGCTACACTTTATTAACTAATGTTTCGCCGCGAGGGAATCGCATTTTAGATAGCAAATTAATATGGAGTATGTCGTTCTTCTTTTCAAACATTCACATACCCATTTCTTCTTTCCTTATTGTCTTTTGGGCATGCAATTGTAGTAATTAAAGTAGGCACAAATGCAGTGATCAAAAAGAAATGATTAGCGTACATTCGCATTCTCTTTACATCGTTCCTTTCTTGTTGCTCCCATGGCGATGGACTGTTTCTATCGCAATCAGTAAGCGTGAAAGGAAGCTACCGTACAGACAGAGGGCTCTATATTTATACTTGGCAGAACTAATTACATACTGACATAATCGTCGATATTGCTTTCGTTTCCCAAAAGTTATAAATATTTCGATTTCGGAAAAGAAGCTCTGTATTTCACCAAGATGTCAGAGAAGAAGGTCCCTTAAGTACTGGTTGTATCGAGTAAGACGTGGACACGTCGGTTAAAAAAGCGGGCAGAAGTAGTACAAGGAAGGGCGTCCCTTACCTGAAGGATCGCTACCTGGCGAAGGGGCAAGGGTGGCAAATGTCCGGTGTGGCAAATGTCCGGCGTGGCCAATGTCCGGCATTCGAGTTCAACCTGTTCGCGTGAGTGGCGCCGTCACAGCATGTCTTCAAGATGGCTGCTACACTTGACGTTCGTCAGGCGATCACCATAGCCCGCACCATCCGCTCCTTCCGCCTCCATGACTTCTACCTCACCATTTATGGCCGTCCTATCCACCTACCCTCAAATACCTTGGCCTCACACTCGACCGCCACCTCACCTGGACTCCCCATCTCCTTACCATCCAACACAAAGCTCACAACTGCCTCTGCCTCCTGAAACTCCTGTCCGGCCGGACGTGGGGTCTGCATCCTTCCACCATCCTTCACACCTACAAATCCTTGATCCGCCCCATCCTCTGTTATGCCAGCGTAGCTTGGATTTCCGCCCCTCCCTGGTTATATAAAGCCCTCCAAATCCTCGAACGCCATGCGCTCCGCCTCGCCTTCCGCATCCGCCTTCCGTCCCCCACGCGCATCCTCTACGACCTCATCGCTTCCCCCACCTTCTCCTTTTCCTTGAACACATCCGCACACTATATATTGTCCGCCGCCTTGATCCCCCTCACCCCCTGGTGTCTCCCTTCCTCTCGACTCCCAACCAGTTGGCACGCCTCTACTGTTGTGTCCCACCCTCTCTCCATCTCCACACCCTTCATCTCCTTTCCCAACGAACTTCCACCATCTACCCCTCCCGGGTGATGAACTTTGCCCTGGCATCTACCCTTCCTACCAACTCGAACCCCATCTTCCTGCCTCCTCCTCAGGGCTCCCTATCCTCCCCCTCCCTCCTCCTGAGCGGCTTCCCCCTCCTACGCCCCCTCCCTCTCTTGTGCTCCCTTCAGTGTCTCTGCACTCCCTCCTGCCCTGTCTTCCCTCTTCATCTCCCACCACACGTGTCTCCTGCCTCTTAGTGTACGCGCTGACGCCCCTACTCTCTTCATCCCGCCGCTTCCCCTGCTGCCCCATGCTCACCCCTCCTTTTCCATACTCTCTGATCATTCCCTCGGCAGGTCCCACCTGGCAGTTTTATTCTTCGTCGTGTGTGCTCCAAGTGGGTTTTAAGTGTGTTGTTCCAGAGTGTTTTTAATACTGTGGCCGACTTTTAACCTGTGCATGCGCATTCAGTGTCTTTTCTGTGTTTTAAGAATCGCTAACTGTGATTTGTTTTTAATTTTCTGGTGACTTTTTTAACAGTCTCCCATGAACGTCTCCATGTCAGTGTATTTTTACCTCCATTTTCTCCCCTTACTCTGTTTTATGTTCCCCTTTTTTATCGCCTTATGTATGTATCATTTTATTCTTGTTTTAGTTGTCGTGTCACTCGGCTGCAGAGCGGCGGCAAGTGCCGCTGACAGCCCTCCCCGGCCCATATGGGGCAGGGGAATGAAATCACAATAACGAAGAAAAAAATTGTTGGTCAGAAGCAACGTGCTGTCATAGAATTCCTGTGTTGTGAAAACGAGACAGTGGGAAACATCCACAAAAGGTTGAAAAAGGTGTATGGAGATGCTGCTGTCGATCACAGTACGGTTAATCGGTGGGCAAGCAGGTTACACGATGAAAGCGGGCATGGCAATATTGAGGATTGTCCTCGCAGTGGCAAGCCTTGTACACCTCGTACTGCACACACTCCAGACAATGTGCAGAGACTTAACGAATTGGTGACTGCTGACAGACCATCACAGTGAACGAATTGTCCCGCTACGTTGGGATAGGGGAAGGAAGTGTTTGCAGAATACTGAAAGTGTTGGCGTTAAAAAAGGTTTGTACCAAGTGGGTTCCCAGGATGTTGACAGTGGCTCACAAAGAAACAAGAAAATTGGTATGCAGCGAACTTTTGGAACAGTACGAGAATGGTGGAGATGAATTTCTTGAAATAATTGTGACAGGTGATGAACCATTGCTCTATCATTTTTGCCCAGAGACGAAGAGGCAATCAGTGTAGTGGCATCATGCAAATTCACCCAAGAAAAAAAATTCAAAACCACACCTTCTGCTGGAAAAGTTATGGCTACGGTGTTTTTCGATTCCGAAGGACTCTTGCTTGTGGACATCATGCCAAGTGGAACCACCATAAACTCTGATGCATATGTGACGACACTGATGAAACTTCAAGCTCGACTGAGTCGTGTTCGACCACATCGGCAAAAGCAGGATGTTTTGCTGTTCCAAGACAATGCACGGCCACATATCAGTCAAAAAACCATGGAAGCGATCACAAAACTCGGATGGACAACACTGAAACACCCGCCTTACAGTCCTGGCTCCATGTGGCTATCATCTCTTTGGGAAACTAAAAGACTTTCTTCGTGGAACAAGATTTTTAAGATGATGACTCCCTTGTGCACGCTGCCAAACAGTAGCTCCAACAGGTTGGTCCAGAATTTTACCGTGCGGGTGTACAGGCGCTCGTTCCTAAGATGGCGTAAGGTAGTTGAGAGAGATGGAAATTATGTGGAGAAATGAAAATATTGTTCCTAAAGGATGTATCTACAAACTGTAAAACTTTCAAACATGTAGAATAAAAGATGGATTTAAAAAATATAGTGTGCATTTCTTTTGGAGTGACCCTCGTATATCTACATATCTACAGATACACTCTGCAAGTCGCCATACGGTGCGTGGCGGAGGATACTCTGTTCCACTCGCACACAGAACGAGGGAAAACAACTATACACCTCTGTTTGAGAACTGATTTCTCGTTTCCATCTTCGTGGTCTCTAAACGAAATGCATATTGGTGGCAGTCAGCTTCAAATGCCGGTTCTCTAAACTTTCTTAATTGTGTTCTTCGAAATGAGTGTCTTCTTCCTTTGAGGGTTTCCCACTTGAACTCCCGAACCATATCCGTAACACTTGCATACTGATCGAATCTACCAGTAACAAATCTAGCAGGTCGCCTCTGAACTGCTTCGATGTCTTCTTTCAATTCGGCCTGCTGCGGATCCCAAATACTTCGCACTAGCGTCCTATATGCGGTCTCCCTTACAGATTAACTACAGATCACTGAAATTCTCCTAATAAACTGAAGTCTTCCATTCACCTTCCCCACCACAAACCTCACATACTCGTTCCATTTCGTATCGCTTCGCAACGTTACACCCTGATATTTAAACGACGTGACTGTGACAAGCAGAACACTACTAATGCTGTATCGGAACATTACTGGTTTATTTCTCCTATTCATCCATATTAGCTTACATTTTTCTACATTAAGAGCTAGCTGCCATTCATCACACTAACTATAAGTTTTGTCTGGGTCATCTTGTATCAAGCTACAGTCACTTATCTTCGACACCTTCCTGTACACCACAGTATCGCCAGTGAACAACCTCAGATTGCTGTCCGTCCTGTCTCCCAGATCATTTATGTATACAGGAACGGTCCTATCACACTTCCGAGGGCACTCCTGATGTTACTACTGTCTCCGATGAACTCTCGCCATCGAGGAGAACATACTGGGTTCTATTACTTAAGAAGTCATCGAGCCAGTCACGTATCTGGAAGAAGTATAGGAACACGTGAGGCAACACTGACCTTCCAGTTTCTCTTAGAGGGTAGGTTATGGAAAGGGAAACGTATGTTTACAGCGTTTGTAGACTTAGAGAGAGCTTTTGGCAATGTTGACTCTTTGAAATTCTGAAAGTAGAAAGGGTAAAATAAAAGGAGCGGAAGGCTATTTACAATTTGTACAGAAACCAGACGACAGTTACAAGAGTCGAGGAGCATGAAACGGAAGCAGTGGCTCAGAAGGGAGTGAGACAGGGTTGTAGCTGGTTGGTTGATTTGGGGGAGGGGACCAAACAGCTAGCAAACAGCTAGGTCATCGGACCCATCGGATTAGGGAAGGAAGTCGGCTGCGCCCTTTCAAAAGGGACCATCACGGTCTTTGCCTGCAAGAATTTAGAGAAATCACAGAAAACCTGAATCAGGATGGCCGGACGCGGGTCTGAACCGTCGTCCTCCCAAATAGGGTTGTGGCTCATCCTCCATGTTAATGTATCCGTAAATTGAACGAGTAGTAAAGGAAACTAAAGAAAAAATTGGAGTAGGAAGTAAAGTCCAGGAAGAAGAAATAAAAACTTTGAGGTTTGCTGATGACGTAATTCTTCAGAGACAGCAAAGGACTTTGAAGATCAGTTAACCGGAATTGACAGTGTCTTGAAGGGAGGATATAAGATGAACATCAACAAAAGCAAAACGAGGATAATGGAATGTAGTCAAATTAAATCAGGTGATGCTGAGGGAATCAGATTAGAAAATGAGACACTTAAAGTAGCAGATGAGTTTTACTATTTGGGAAGTCAAATAACTGATGATGGTCGAATTAGAGACGATATAAAATGTACACTGGGAATGGCAAGAGAGGCGTTTCTGAAGAAGAGAAATTTGCTAACACCGAATATAGTTTTAAGTCTTTTCTGAAGGTAATTGTGTGGAGTGTAGGCATGTATAGAAATGGAACACGGCCGATAAACAGTTCAGACAAGAAGAGAATGGAAGCTTCTGAAATGTGTTGTTACAGAAGAATGCTGAAGATTAGATGGGTATATCACCCAACTAATGAGGAGGTACTGAATAAAATTGGTGAGAAAAAAAAAATTGTGGCACAATCAGACTACAAGAAGAGATCGATTGATTGGACACATTCTGAGACATCAAGGGATCAGCATTTCGTACTGGAGGGAAATGTGGGGCGTAAAAATCGTAGAGGGAGAACAAGAGATGAATACAGTAAGCAGATTCAGGACGATGAAGGTTGCAGTAGTTATTCTGAGAGGAAGAGGCTTGCACAGGGTAGACTAGCACGGAGAGATGCATTAAACCAATCTTTGGACTAAAGACTACAGTATCATCAACAACAACACGCTCATCATCTCGGAGCCTGGCGCTCGAGAGGTAAAGCGAGTGCTTGAAACCGACAGGTCGTAGGGATCACATTCCGGTCGGACCATAGAAACGTTCAGCTGCTTTTAATCTAGCCTTCAGATCGCAATGATGTGAAGAGCCGCCGGGAAAAATACGTGCTTCGGATTCCACGTTAAAGTGTTCGCCTCCTTTCTCCGCTCAGATAACTGCGTAGACTACGGAAGCGCAAGTTGCCGAACTGGCGTCCAGTTGACGGACTCGCACTCGTCCATTGAGCCACATGCAAATATCATTATTGTCTCCTAGAGCTGCATCTATCAGACCAAGCTGTGATAATCACAGCAGAACCATAGAAGCAAGTCCAACGACAGGAGCGTGGCTGACGATTTCGCCATCGCCAGAACGTTTAACCTCACCCATTCAGACGTCCCACCTCGGAGCAACTGCCATTCAGTGTGCATTGAAGGGATGACTCGAGTATACTCAAGGACTTATTTGGTCTTTTTTCAGCTTCTAAGCTGCCTTTCAGAGTAACACTTTGCATGAAGTCACTCCCTAACAAGACCTTTTACCAGTCATTTCCGGCCCGTCACTGACGCAATTTCGTGCGCCTTCGTCAGGTTTCTATACTTTGTAAACTGCTGATGTAATAGGTCTGACCCGTGTCCATCTCTGGTGGAGGTTAATTAATTTCTCAGGGCTAATTGATAATTTCCACTGATTTTGCCTATATGGCCAGTTGAAATAATTGAGTAAAAATATAGTCACCAGATTAACCCTTCGGTGGGCGCCCCTTTCATGCTTCCATGAGTGGATGCGTTGCGGCTTTTGCACCGCAATTAGTTTTACACTTTTAACCTAAGGAAAAATAATCATCCCATCAGTAATAGATAGGTAAAATGCGTCAATTTCTTTATCCGTAATTTCAGCACTTGCTTTTGGACCTGGCGAAACTTTTAGGATGTTCTTGGCCTTGGTTTTAGAAGAAGAAGGAAGCGGCTCACTTATCGTAATAGTTTCATCTTTCCCTAAGTAAAATCGGTAATCCTCTGGTTCTTGTCTCCCCTCTTCAACCAGGTGATCACCTGTTTCCTCTGTTGATTGTTCGGAGTCACTGCTGTGGTTTTCTTCTCCAATAACGTCCTCTTCCGACTCACATTCACATGAATCTTACAATTCTTGTAATTCTTCTTCTGACATTTCTCGCAATACTTTTTCATAGTCTTCAGGACGCACAACTAGACGGTGCCTGTCAAATGCCTTCTTTTTCTCCAATTCCACGTTTTTGTGAGATCTAATGAAACACATGTTCTTGTAAAAGTAATATATTGTAGCAAATCAATATCCAAGACTGTAAAATGTAATGAAAATTGCATATAGGAACTCTGATTCGATTCGAATATTCATTATATACTAATATAAAAGAAAGATTGCCTTGAAGCGAAAGAAAAACACAAGTATAGAAAATACCTACATCACAAGGCGCGTAGCAGCAAACACACCGCAAACGCAACACTCACGTTTCAAACAACAATAGCGACCAAACTGATGAAAGGATGAATCGTGCGAATGTAGCAAGTGGTGACATCCGTTGAGAACAAGAAATCCGTATCTAGACGTGGACGTAATTGTATCGCTATCTGTGATACTAACAGAAAACTAAATCTTGCGGCTATCTGCCGCAAGCGCGCCCACCGAAGGGTTAATATTACTCAACGACTTCTCCGAAAGAGTAACCGCGTACATTAATGTACTTAGGATGAAGTCGCGCATTGCCCGACACTTCTTGGAACATAAAGTATCGGAAATGCAACAATAAACTTCTCTGTGATGCACAACGCCTCTCCTTAGCGTCTGTTAGTGGAGCTTGTTGAGCGTCTTCGTAACGATCTCGCGCTCTCTAAGTGATTTCGAAAGTCTAGACGAAACGCGCCGATCTTGTCTATTAATGCAGCCTGATAAAGACCCCTGATTGTGAGCAGTATTCAAGAACGAGTGTTTTGCAAGCTACTTCTTTCGTGGGTGAATTACATTTCCTTGAGATTCTTTCAATGACTCTCACCGTGGCATCTTATTCTTGTTTTATATCATCTATTCAGTCCCAGGTGTTCTACGATTGCTACTGTTTTCTGTGATTTATCGCTCACATCGTAATCGAACAGTAATGGTTATCTTCGCATATTCACACGCGATACGCCGCATTTCTCTACGTTCATATTCAAGAGTACCACTCGCTCATCTTCCGCAGGTCTTCGAGCATTTCGATAACCTTCTGCCGTTCCAGTCTCCTTATAGACAACAGTATCGCCCGCCAAGAGCCTCACGGACATGTCCGAAAGAAGAGAGACCACGCATTCATATAATTGATGTGCCTAGCTGGGTGTTGGATCCACCTTCTTCAGTCTGGATGCACAAATACATCCGACCTCCGATGGGAATCTCAGAGCAGCGGACGGGAGTACAATGGACAGGGGATGGGGATAGATGGCGCTCGGTGGAAGAGTCGTTCGGCCGTGAAGCGTGGCGATATAGTCCGCGCAATTCTGATATCACTGTGTCCCGGATGACGCAGTGGTTAACGCCCCTGCCTAGTAAGCAGGAGGTCCCGAGTTCGAATGCAATCGTGTTGAAAGATGCAATCGCCATTCCCGAATTGCTCTTCAACAGTTGGAACCAAGAACGAGCTTAAAACATCAATGTAGGCCTGTGCTGTGATAGTGCCACGCGAAACAACAAGGGGTGCAAGCCCCCTCCATGAAAAACACCGCCACACCATAACACCACCGCCGGCCATGGTGGCCGAGCGGTTCTAGGCGCTACAGTCTGAAACCGCGCGACCGCTACGATCGCAGGTTCGAATCCTGCCTCGGGCACGGATGTGTGTGATGTCCTTAGGTTAGTTAAGTTTAAGTAGTTCTAAGTTCTAGGGGACTGATGACCTCAGATCTTAAGTCCCATATTGCTCAGAGCCTTTTGAACCATTTAAACCCTTTGAACCATAACACCACCGCCTCCGAATTATATTGTTGGCATTACACACGCTGGCAGACGACGTTTACCGGCCATTCCCCACACCCACAGTCTGCTATTGGATCGTCACATTGTGTACTGTGATTCGTAACTCCACATAACGTTTTTCCGCTGTTCAATCGTCCAATGTTTACACTCCTTACACCAAGCGAGGCGTCGTTTGGTATTTACTGGCGTGATGTGTGGCTTATGAGCAGCCGCTCGACCAAGAAATCCAAGTTTTCTCACCTCCCGCCTACCTGTCATAGTATTTGCAGTGGATCCTGATGCTGTTTGGAATTCCTGTGTGATGGTATGAATAGATGTATGCCTATTACACTTTACGACCCCGTTCAACTGTCGGCGGTCTCTGTCAGTCAACAGACTATGTCGCCCTGTACGCTTTTGTGCTGTACGTGTCCCTTCACGCTTCCACTTCACTACCACATCAGGAACAGTGGACCTAGGGATCTTTAACAATGTGAAAATCTCGCGTACAAAAGTATGATACAAGTGACACCCAATCACCTGACCATGTTCGGAGTCCCTGAGTGCCGCGGAGCGCCCCACTCTGCTCTCTCACAATGCCTAATGACTACTGAGGCCGCTGATATGGAATACCTGGCAGTAGGTGGCAGCACAATGCACTTAATGTGAAAAACGTATGTTTTGTGGATGTCCAGATACTTTTGATCACATAGTGTATGTTTGTGCCAAGAATTTTGAACTCATGTTCAGTGTCCGAAAGATTGTGGGAAAATAACTCATATAACACAGCTGCACACTGACGAAATCGCTAGTGTTATTTAGTAGCTGTTAGAAAACGTAAACGTATTTGTAATGAAAAAAAAAAAAAACATTTCTGAAAGTACGTCTTATTAAAGTCAGATTACGCTATCTGATGTAGAATGTAAACTGCATTTTTGTTTTATGCCGTGATTTGTTTCTACTAGTTAGTTATTTGTTCCACTGAAAGGTTTCAGTTAGCTAATATTTCAATGTTATAAGAAGTACGATTTAATTATTTCGCATTTTTACACCGGACTACCACACAGGTTTAAACATCCAGATTTCCGTTTCTAAAACTAAAAAGGAGGTAGAGCAACCACTAGATTTTCGTATAGCGTTACAACATTGTCTACTCTACAAGTTGGAACTGTTTTTCGTTGCTAATCCACGGCAGTTGTTTCCTTGAGTGGCAGCTTTTCGTTTCACTGTGTGAGATATTGTAAGACGAGTCAGACTGCAAGAATGTAACAGAGTTCATGATTTTAAAAAAGCGTTTTTCCAGTGTATGCACGAAGTACTGCCTGTTATGCGTCTATCATCTGACAAGATTACGCGGTTCTCAAACTTAAGACACTTTGACGGAATATTACTACAGCTGTAGCTGTGACGCAAGCGCCCTGCTCTTGATTTCTGCATGCTGCAGCTGCTTGTGGTTGGTTAGCAAAGTGACGTGACTAATGCTGCCACCTGCTCGCCACGTGCGGAAACTACTGATTAGTACAGACGCAGTGTTACGGCGATGACCTAATCCCCTCATCTCCTCCGCAGAATCTACGCACTGACATGACCTCAACTTTCTGGCAGTTTGGAGGTACCGTGGATTGTACATCCATTTGACAACTCTGCGGTCGCACAAACTCCAGAGATATTAAAAATGTGAGATTAGCTGAGAATAATGAAGGGGATTCAGGTTTGAATTTCTGGAGAATTGTGTGCCGCCGAGGTGTTGTCGGGGACAGTGAAAGGCCCATTGCGCCCTAAGAGTCTTTTCTCGCCCCTTAATATGTTGCTCGTTCTCTTGGAACAGTGGAAAATACTTTGGCTCTTCGTTTTGTTGTTGTAGTTAGTACAAATAAAGGCTATTGAGTGCTGGATTCTTCTCAGAGATTTTAAATGTAATGCGAAGAATGATTTAACATCCCACCGACGAAGATGGGATTAGAGATGTTACAAGCTTCATTTGGGGAGCGAAATCGGCCGTATTAGCGCTGGGCAATGGCTATAAACTAATAAAGACAGCTCCATGCCAACAAAACTGCCAAAGCATTGATCATGCATGCAGCCGTAGTATCAGGCAGTTATTTGGAATGTCTCACATTATAGACAGAACTAGGAAAGACTGACTTCGCCAAGTAGAGACGACTGGGCATCACTAGCGAGTATATGAAGATTATTAGGATACTTTCCCTACAGTGAAATCCTGTCCTTGTTTAAGACGCCAAACGTCCTGCTGGGAGCTGGTGTGACCAATCATCGGGTGATTTAGAAAAGTTGTAAAAACGACGTAACTAGTGGATCCGTCTGGAGTAGGAGTGTTTATGTTGAATAAACGTGTTCTCTCAAAACGCTGGTTTTATTCTTTCGGTGCAAAGCTGGGAACAGGGAACCTTTCAGAGTACATCTCTCCCGCTTTCGAATGTGTAGTGCGAATTTTCATTTTTAGGGTTCCGTACCTCAGTCAGTAAAAACGGAACTTTGTTGCTGCCCATCTGATTGTCCGACTGTTAGGAGCAATTTTCTCTCGAGAACGGGTAGACGCATGAAGTTGAAATTCAAATCACATCGTAAAACCTACGGTCCCTCGGCGATATAAAAAAGTGAAGCTTCTAAGTTAATAAAATCAAAAGGTACGACCATGTGGCGTCGGTAGTTACGATGCCACAACGTAGGTGCACGGACTCGTAAGTTGGCACTACGCGAGAAGACTAACTACGCCGACCACAGCGCCCTCTGGCCGACGCTGTGGAGCTCAGCGAGTGCCGTCTTGATTTCTCTCCATTTCATCAAGAGCAGACGGCCTGGAAATATCGCTTCTACTAGCGAGTGGGCTAGCTTGCTATTGAGACTTTGTATTAGTACGTTCAGATAAAGTTTGGACAGCAACGAGTATTTGTTAGTTTTGAGATTATACAGAACACTCATCCTAACTTCACAGGATTAGACATGGACTACGGCTTCACACCTACGTGCTCATCCTAACCAAAGTTATGTAAGCATTTGATATGGCTCTGAGCACTATGGGACTTAACATCTGTGGTCATCAGTCCCCTAGAACTTAGAACTACTTAAACCTAACTAACCTAAGGACATCACACACATCCATGCCCGAGGTAGGATTCGAACCTGCGACCGTAGCAGTCCCGCGGTTACTAACTGAGCGCCTAGAACCGCTAGACCACCGCAGCCGGCATTTGATATTTACTTGTGTTTTTGGCTCTATTAAAAGTTACATGCAGTACCGAATACCGAAGTGCTTCACCTCTCCTGCTCCTACTCGCTTCCTTCACTCTCGGCCTATATTACAGAAGCAGTTCACAGGAGCAGACCAACGCACCGCCTATCCAGGCGGGATACAAAAAGCCATTTCACATATTTTGACAGTCACAAACTCACTCATCAAAACGTATACGGTGTTTCCTGGTGACCTATAATCATGAAATTTGAAGCGAGGCAAAGTTTCACAGTACAATTAAAGGAAAAAAATCCAAAAATTGTTAATTTGTAATTAAATCACACGAAAAATATTTCTTTTGTCATCTGTTATCCGACGTCAAATTTGAAACTAACACATTTTCGAAACCCTTGTAATCCCTGAGACCGATATCTTGCCAGTACACATGTCGATTCCCGGAGTGGATGAACTGTCTATACACGTAATTACGTTCCTACGGAACGCTCAGTGCGCGAGTCCTTGACGCACCTGGCCAATTTTTTGAGGTTTAGACTTCCACAAATTATTATGTCGCTGACGTAAAAGAGACACTTGCAGGGATGCTGCACTGCCATTTTCACGGTATATCAAAGACAGACTAGGAAGATTCGAGGTTTATGCCAGATTGCATTTTCAGTGTACTGGGACGTAAGTCGCGATGAGACGACACTGGGGCGATTCGACGACAATTTAGGCGGTTATATTTGTCGTGCACCTTCTGGGATGTCAGTCTGAGAGGGAGATATTAATAATTTAGTGGCAAGAAGTCTAGCCGCAATCAAGGAGGAGGAGTAGTGTTATTACAGTTGACAAAACGAGTGCAAGTTTTTCGCTAAGGAGGCTGACGAAGTGAGTGTGGCGAGGTTGCCGAGAGTTGCGGATGTTAACACTAGCTACACGCAAGTTTTTGCGGAAGCGATTGTACGGGATCTCTTACGAAAGACCACTGCTAAACATACGACGGTTATTCGGAAAGCAGGGACGATCAGTCGCTAAATGGCAACCACGGTGAGAATCGGATGAAGGTTGGCACAAAAATGGTTCAAATGGCTCTGAGCACTATGCGACTTAACATCTGAGGTCATCAGTCCCCTAGAACTTAGAACTACTTAAACCTAACTAACCTAAGGACATCACACACATCCATGCCCAAGGCAGGATTCGAACCTGCTACCGCAGCAGTCTCGTGGTTCCGGACTGAAGCGCCTAGAACCGCACGGCCACCGCGGCCGGTGAAGGTTGGCACAGGTATGTGGACAGTGCTTCTAGTATATCTACATCTACATCTACATCCATACTCCGCAAGCCACCTGACGGTGTGTGGCGGAGAGTACTTTGACTACCTCTATCTGTTCTCCCTTCTATTCAAGTCTCGTATTGTTCGTGGAAAGAAAGATTGTCGGTATGCGTCTGTGTGGGATCTGATCTCTCTGATTTTATCCTCATGGTCTCTTCGCGAGATATACGCAGGAGGAAGCAATATACTGCTTGACTCCTCGGTGAAATGTATGTTCTCGAAACTTCAACAAAAGCCCGTACGGAGCTACTGAGCGTCTCTCCAGCAGAGTCTTCCACTGGAGTAACGCTTTCCCGATTACTAATTGATCCTGTAACGAAGCGCGCTGCTCTCCGTTGGATCTTCTCTATTTCCTCTATCAACCCTATCTGGTAGGGATCCCACACCGGTGAGCAGTATTGAAGCAGTGGGCGAACAATTGTACTGTAACCTACTTCCTTTGTTTTGGGATTGCATTTCCTTAGGATTCTTCCAATGAATCTCAGTCTGGCATCTGCTTTACCGACGATCAACTTTATATGATCATTCCATTTTAAATCACTCCTAATGCCTACTGCCAGATAATTTATGGAATTAACTGCTTCCAGTTGCTGACCTGCTATATTGTAGCTAAATGATAAAGGATCTTTCTTTCTATGTATTCGCAGCACATTACACTTGTCTACATTGAGATTCAATTGCCATTCCCTGCACCATGCGTCAATTCGTTACAGATCCTCCTGCATTTCAGTACAATTTTCCATTGTTACAGTCTCTCGATATACTACAGCATCATTCGCAAAAAGCCTCAGTGAACTTCCGATGTTATCCACAAGGTCATTTATGTATATTGTGAATAGCAATGGTCCTACGACTCACCCCTGTGGCACACCTGAAATCACTCTTACTTCGGAAGACTTCTTTCCATTGAGAATGACATGCTGCGTTCTGTTATCTAGGAACTCTTCAATCACACAGTTGGTCTGATACTCCATATGCTCTTACTTTCTTCATTAAACGACTTGCGGAAGTCAAGAAACACGGCATCTACCTGGGAACCCGTGTCTATAGCCCTCTGAGTCTCGTGGACAAATAGCGCGAGCTGGGTTTCACACGATCGTCTTTGTCGAAACCCATGCTGATTCCTACAGAGTAGATTTCTAGTCTCCAGAAAAGTCCTTATACTCGAATATAATACGTTTTCCAAAATTCTACAACTGATCGACGTTAAAGATGTAGGTGTATAGTTCTGCACATCTGTTCGACGTCCCTTCTTGAAAACGGGGATGACCTGTGCCCTTTTCCAATCCTTTGGATAGCGTCAGTCACTCTTCTCAGTTCCAAGTACACAATGAGCCTGTAAAGATGCCTATAAAATAGTGTTTCCCACAAAGTGTGCGCCTACCGAGAGATTTAGCTTGAATTCGTGGAACCCCGAATAAAGCAAGTGTCATGCATTTCCTTCTTCGTGACAGTTCCCCGTCGCACACTTCAGGGGCAACGAGGACGTTCCTGCAGCGTTTTCGATAGGAAGTGTTTGATCATCCACCATACAGCCCGTATTTTCATCTAACCTCGGATGAACCGCTGGCTATAAACACTATACTTCGGCAAAGACAACGAGACGGAGTCCAGAGTAGAAAATTGTTTGAAAGGACAGGAGGCTGCCTCCTACGGTGACTCAATTGGAAAGTTGGTACAACGCTACTACAGATGTCCAAGTCGGGGCGGCGATTATGTAGAGAAGTAGACGGAAGATGTAGCTAACTGTTGCAAATAAAAGTTTTGACTTTCACTGTCGTTTCATTTGGCAACCGATCGTTCCTTACTTTCCGAGTAGCCCTCATAATACCGCACAGAGATAAGGCAAAGAGCTATTAAAAAAACAAACAAACAAACGAGCAAACCGGACTGAAGTTTCTACCGGGTAGAATCAACACCGATTCAAAGGAAGGCCTCGGCACTTGTTGGTGACGTCACGTCAGCTAGGCACAGCGAACGCCAGGTCTGTTGCAGGCAAAAACGCCTGGGCGGGCTTATCACTATGAACCTCTTATGTTTGGACAAAATGTTTGGCATTGTTTTGGATTCTGCAGTTTTATTTAGATGAAAGATTTTCTTACTATCGCAAAGCTACAAATGAAGATCATAGTTCTGTATTACTGAATCCTGTCGAAACAAACGTAGATCAATATGAGAAGATGCTTTGCCCCATTGGAAGCTTCGGAAATTTTACATTCAAGTAACTATATTTGCTTGATCCATTTTGCTATCGAAACTTACCCCAACCCCCATACAATTAACTCGTTTCTTTTATTTATTCATTTATTTTCGTTTGACATCTTCACTGGAAATGTGAACTAATTTACATGTGTAAATGTCCAACTGTTGCCAGTCATTAGATTACAGTCGTTTTCAACTAAAGGAATTCTAAACAGGAAACAAAATAGCTTCATACATCGAAAATACTGCTGAGCTTAAACTTTTTTAAACATGCACATTAGAAAAGATAAATATTCGCCTCTTGCAACGGAAAAGAGAAACTTTGTAAGATAAAAAAAATTATTTGATGAAACAAGTATCCCTCTTTTGCCTCTTCTTCTGTCCCCCACCCCCTCCCCCAACGTGTACAATCGCAAGATATTTCATTAACATTCAGTGCTCCTCATCCCATGGTCGACCAAGATATCTAAAGAAGAGCACCAGTATGTACATAGTTTCTTGTAAAAGCAAATCAGTACAAACGTAACTTCCTCAGATTTACAAATAAGGTAAAGAAGCACGAATTCTGTTGCTGCTGGACCATGAAGTTGTTTTTGTATGTCAATCCTAAAAACAGGTGGAAATTTAAGTTCAGGGGTACACTATTTGTTGACAAGTGTAATGAATTGCACCATTCATTGATGGGAGACACCACCATTATGAGTATGCCTGCAACAGACGTGGCGTTCGCCGTGCCTAGCTGACGTGACGTCACGAACAAGCGCCGAGGCCTTCCTTTGAGTCGGTGTTGGTAGAATCGTGGGAAAGGTGGAGGGTACCTTCGAAATAGGAACACCGCGCTATGAGACGCCGCGGTGGCAGGTGATTCAAAAATACGCCAGTAGCGAAGATAGGCAGACGGCGCCGAGTTTCGCTAAAAGGCACAAGGAGTCCCCTTTGTGGGGACAGATAAGGCAGCGCCGGCTGCAAACAGCGGCGACAGCGGTCCGTCTGTGCGAATCGGGCGCAGCCGCGGCCGCCGCCGCCTCAGCCTTGCTCCCGCGGCCCACCTGGACTCCAGTGAGGAGGCCGCTTTGTGCAGTCTGCCGCTGGGCGGGCGTCGCCTGATAGCGGGCTCGCGGCCGCGGAGGCGCACGTCACACGGGACGAGACAGCTCCGCGCTACTGACAAGGCGTCTCCCATTTTCTGCAGGCTTATAGCGTCTGAGGCAACGGCCTTGCCGCAATGGATACACCGGTTCCCGTCACATCACCGAAGTAAGCGTTGTCGGGCGTGGCCGGCACTTGGATGGGTGACCATCCCGGGCGCCATGTGCAGTTGCCATTTTTCGGGGTGCATTCAGCCTCGTGCTGCCGACTGAGGAGCTACTCGACCGAATAGTAGCGGCTCCGGTCAAAGAAGAACGTCATAACGACCGGGAGAGCGGTTTGCTGACCACACGCCTCTCCTATCCCCATGATGAGACGGCGGTCGGACGGTCCTGATGGGCCACTTGTGGCCTGATGACGGAGTGCTATAGCGTCTGAAGCTCAGTTGTCCCGATACCAGTTTCCTAAAGCAGTACGATGCACTCTCCAAAAAATAATCGGAACAATCAACTTTGATTTTCGAGCGCTGCTAAGAACAGAAAATTTCAGAATCGTCCGTAGCTGCATGTGCAGCGTTATCATCTTGAAATCGCAAGCTTGCTAGTTCGATTCTCGTTAAATGATGTCTTTTTTTTAAATTTTTATTTCAGTTCTGCATTCATAATCAAGTGCAAATGTCAAGTAACAAACACTGAACGATGTTTCTCTAATAAAAATAATATCTTTTGTTTTTAATTACTAGTCGCATTAAATTCCAAAATGTCTTGTTGTTACATAATAACTTGTGTAGCTCAATAATACACTACTGACCATTAACATTGCCACACCAAGAAGGAATGCAGATCATAAACCGGTATTCAATGGACAAAGATATTATACTAGAGCTGACATGTGATTACATTTTCACACAATTTGGGTGCATAGATCCTGAGAAACCAGTTCCCAGAACAACCACCTCTGGCCGTAATAACAGCCTTGATACGCCTGGGCATTGAGTCAAACAGAGCTTGGATGGCGTCTACAGGTACAGCTGGCCATGCAGCATCAACACGATACCACAGTTCATCAAGAGTAGCGACTAGCTGATAGTCCATGCTGCTGCAAACGTCGTCGAACTGTTCGTGCAGATGGTTGTTGTCTTGCAAAGGTCTCCATCTGCTGACTCAGGGATCGAGACGTGGCTGCACGATCCGTTACAGCCATGCGGATAAGATGCCCGTCATCTCGACCTAGTGATACGAGGCCGTTGGGACCCTGTACGGCGTTCCGTATTACCCTCCTGAACCCACCGATTCCATATTCTGCTAACAGTCATTGGATATCGACAAACGCGAGCAGCAATGTCGCGATACGATAAACCGCAATCGCGATAGGCCACAATCCGACCTTAATCAAAGTCGGAAACGTGATGGTACACATTTCTCCTCATTACACGAGGCATCACAACAACGTTTCACCAGGCAACGCTGGTCAACTGCTGTTTGTGTATGAGAAATCGGTTGGAAACTTTCCTAATGTCAGCACGTTGTAGGTGTCGCCACCGGCGCCAACCTTGTGTGAATGCTCTGACAAGCTAATCATTTGCATATCACAGCATCTTCTTCCTGTCGGTTACATTTCGCGTCTGGAACACGTCATCTTCGTGGTGTAGGAATTTTAATGGCCAGTAGTGTACGACTTGTGAAATCTTCTCTGGTTATCAGCCAAGTGGGCGTCGTCGTCTCGTCGCAACCTTTCAAAGGATTGTGTATCGGCCGGCCGATATGGCCGAAGAAGGAAATTTGTACGTAACATTTACTGAAAGTCGCTAAATGATATCTTTATAAAAACACTGGGTCGGCATGTGTGGCTGTGCGGTTCTAGGCGCTTCAGTCCCGAACCGCGCGACCGCTACGGTCGCAGGTTCGAATCCTGCCTCGGGCACGGATGTGTGTGATGTCCTTAGGTTAGTTAGTCTTAAGTAGTTATAAGTTCTAGGGGACTGATGACCTCAGATGTAAGTCCCATAGTGCTCAGAGCCATTTGAACCATTTTTTTGATTGTGTATCCCCCACGTTCAGGCGAAGATGATGGACACGCGGTCCATTGAAACGTTGCGCCAAGACGACGACACCATGCAGTTGATAACCAGAGAAGATTTCACAGCTGAAATACGCCAGAAAGCCTGCAATCACCAATAACACTTTCTGTAATATTATGTTTGTATTTATTCGTAATCTCCAGAAATAAAAAGTATATTTTTTCTGTCTGATGTTTCGCATTATCGTACAAATTTTAATTTATTATGATTAATTGCACTTTAATATGATTAGTAATTAAAAATAAAGATTTTTTTTACTAAATAACAGTGATATAATATTATAAATACCATTTATACTTGAGAGTAAATATAGAATTCTAATAAAAATAAAAAAATGCACCTAGTGAATATCGAACCACTAGCCTAGCAACTGCAATACTTCTCTTCTTTTGTAATGACTCCGTCAAATTACACGAAATGTTTCGTACTTAACAATGCTCGAAAATCTTCAAATTCGAATTTTTCCCCGAGAGTTCTTGAGAAGTGTATCTTAGTGCTTCAGGAAACTTGTCGGGTACTGACCTTCAGATACATTAAGTGGCACGAAAATCGGAAACGGCCAGTGTGTAACGTCCCCTCGTAATTGTGACATCTGGCGTATCATTAACAAACTAATTATACGTAATTGCTTCTGGCAATAGAATCTCACCATCTGAGAGCCTTAACGAAGATAGTCTACGATTGTGTAATACGTCTTCTTTCCGCCGTGTAATTAGGAATAATTTATCCATTTAAACGGAAACGCTAACGACTGTATGCGAGCCCTCGCGGGTGATTAGCGGGATGTATATTAATGCAACATCGATTAACGCTTACTAGGCTCGTAATTATGCTCCATTCCAATTACGACGTTCTTAAGTTGTCATCGTCCAGGTAAGAAGGTACGTAAGGGAGCCGGCGAGCGAATGTTTATCTCAGAATATGGGAATACAGTTGAAATATGTCTGTGTCATGTACTCTCATCCTCTCTCACGTCCTTCCGTCACGTACATAAGTTTTCCGTTTGTTGGTTTCTTTTTCTTCTTACACTTGAGCATATTGACCACTGGCTTGCTAAGATCTTTGATGCGACAGAGCCGCGTTGTGGGCAAGTAATCTTCGGGGCATGCTCTCACTGTATGGAGACTTCCTGGGTCTGACAATATCGGGCAATGAGCAGAGTTGCCTGTTCAGCTTGTTGCTTCCATTGGTTTTTGTTCCTTCCAAAATTTATTCAGTCGAACAGCCACCTATTTATATCGGCAAACTTAGTAACAATCTTGTCCATTACGTAAAATAGAAAAAATAAATCTTCTAGAGCCTACATACCCTCCTATGTATGTTCGCTGATAAAGAACAGTATAAAATATACTCATTTTATGTTCTTTTGGAGAATAAGTTATATAAGTATTTCTTCGTCATGCTGACAGAATAGGCGGTCAGGATTTCAGGCACTGTTTTGTAAAAATCATCATTTGTACTAGCTTTCTTTTTTGCTCTCTGATTCGGATGATTGGATTTTTCTTGCGAGAGTATGGCTTGTTATACTCTCACTATTTAGCCTGCAGTATAAATATAATGAACGTGCATTTACTAATTTTATATATTTTTTAATTATATGCTCCCATTGCCTCCAGCTATTTAAAAGATAAGGTATTGCATCCTCATTGTGTGCATGTGGTACAAATGAGAGAACATCACAAGAGACAAGTACGTAATTCAGTTAAGATTAGCACAAGCGACATGACACAGTGTTTTGAAGTTTCTTACCTTTGCAGTGGATGGTCGGCGGCGCTGCTGCAGACATCACGTCCGGTTTCTCAGCCGGGTTCCATACTCCAGAAACATCGTTCCCAGGCGGTAAGCCGATGAGTTTGCACGTATCTTCAAGGCGTAAACTTGGTCTGGAACACTACACTGCCTTGTGGAGCGAATTCGTCTCCATCAGAAACACTTTGAAGGAGAGGCCAAACTGTGTCCTATGCAGAGAGTCGCCTCTTCTCAAGACTGTCCACTAGACAGACATTCTCCCCCACTACACTGGCCCGTGGAACAATTCTCATGTGGGCAGTAACGTCACTGTCAGTTTCGCGACAGTATCCTCCCTCTGCAAGAGACTGTCATTCCCCCCTACTCATTCTCTCGAGGACTTTCTTGACCTACTCATGATAGCACGTTCTGTGGGGGGCCTCATATTCACAACACTCCGCCTTTTTGTCCTGTTTTCTAGTTGTTCTCCCTCACTGCTTAATTCTCCAACATGAAACAAGAAATCTCATGTATTAGTAGAAAGGGAGGGGGGAGAGGAGCGGTACATCTGGGAAGAAAAGAAGCGACGGGAGCCGCGAGTGTGAAAGGGACGGGTGTTGGGAAGAATGAGGCTCCTGTGAAAAGCAGTCAGCAGGCTTACTTCAGTTAGAGCTTACACCGCCCGTAGACTGGTCCTAAAAGCTTATCTTTACTTCACATTACTGTGTGCGCCACCTAAGTATTCTGCTACGCACAAGATATTATCAATCCTTAATGCTTCCACATACATTTTACTTGTACAATTCCGATGAAAATCTAATGGTGTTACTTTACACGAAATACTTTCAGTTTAAACGTGTCGAGAATAACAGTGTAAATATATATGATGTGTATTATAATGGAATAACATCGAGAAGATGAGTCATCCGAAAACCCAACAGTAAGATGTTTGTGAAGGAGATCTGGATAGGAGACTTCTAGCGAGGTCATAACTGAGTGTAGAAATGTGAGACATACAAGGATTTGAACAACTGTTGACACTGCCGACTTGGAACCTTGCCTTCTCAAAGTCAGTTATCTACACCGAGCGTCATATTGAGGGGCAAATGAACTGATATGTAGGTTTCCCATTTCAAGGAGAAGACATATTATTGTGATATGAGCAATAAATCTCACCAATGATGGTAAAAAAATTGAACTATAATATTAAGAGTGGAAAGGACAAGTACCTGTTGTTGAAATAAACTGTTTCCAGAGGTTATTCGTACACAAAACTGTGTAATGCGTGCTACAGAAAGGGCTTTGGGCAATCTGCCTCTCTGTAAGTCGTTTTCTTGCAGATTCCACTCAGCACTTTGTGGCCTGACCCTGAAATTGCACTCCGAGATAATACTGTTAATTCTAAGGAATAGTAGCGTGGATTCAGTGAGGTGGCATATCTTTCCTCTTACGAGTTTTCTTTCAGTCCTTTGAAGAAGATTATGGGCACCATCATGATTGGCGGCGTATATCTGCCAAAGACAAATATCTTACGCCACCTTGGCTCACAAAACGAAGCTGACGCTTCAGCCGTTCCCGAAATCACAACTGACGTAAACAATGCAGGGCTTAGCTGGCGGACAACGCTTTGTAATAAGAAGATACCGGACCGACTCATATCGAAAATACACTACTGGCCATTAAAATTGGTACACCAAGAAGAAATACATATGCTAAACGGGTATTCATTGAACAAACATATTATACTAGAACTGACATGTGATTACATTTTCACGCAATTTGGGTGCATTGATCCCGAGAAATCAGTACCCAGAAAAACCACCACTGGCCGTAATAACGGCCTTGATACGCCTGGGCATTGAGTCAAACAGAGCTTGGATAGCGTGTACAGGTACAGCTGCCCATGCAGCTTCAACACGATACAACAGTTCACCAAGAGTAGTGATTGGCGTATTGTGACGAGCCAGTTGCTCGGCCACCATTGACCAGACGTTTTCAGTTGGTGAGAGATCTGGAGAATGTGCTGGCCAGGGCGGCAATCGAACATTTTCTGTATCCAGGAAGGCCCGTAGAGAACCTGCAACATGCGGCCGTGCATTATGCTGCTGAAATGTAGGGTTTCGCAGGGATCGAATGAAGGCTAGAGCCACGGGTCGTAACACATCTGAAATGTATCGTCCACAGTTCAAAGTGCCGTCAATGCGAACAAGAGGTGGCCGAGACGTGTAACCAATGGCACCCCATACCATCACGCCGGGTGATACGCCAGTATGGCGATGACGAATACACGCTTCCAATGTGCGTTCACCGCGATGTCGCCAATCACGGAAGCGACCATCATGATGCTGTAAACAAAACCTGGATTCATCCGAAAAAATGACTTTTTGCGATTCGTGCACCCAGGTTCGTCGTTGAGTACACCATAGCAGGCGCTCCTGTCTGTGATGAAGCGCAAGGGTAACCGCAATCATGGTCTCCGAGCTGAGAGTCCATGCTGCTGCAAACGTCGTCGAACTGTTCGTGCAGATGGTTGTTGTCTGCAAACGTCCCCATCTGTTGCCTCACGGATAGAAACGTGGCTGCAGGATCCGTTACACCCATGCGGATAAGATGCGTGGCATCTCGACTGCTAGTGATACGAGGCCGTTGGGATCCAGCACGGCGTTCCGTATTACCCTCCTGAACCCACCGAATCCATATTCTGCTAACAGTCATTGTATCTCGACCAACGCGAGCAGCAGTGTCGCGATACGATAAACCTCAATCGCGATAGGCAACACTCTGACGTTTATCAAAGTCGGAAACGTGATGGTACGAATTTCTCCTCCTTACACGATGCATCACAACAAAGTTTCATCAGGCAACGCCGGTCAACTGCTGTTTGTGTATGAGAAATCGGTTGGAAACTTTCCTCATATCAGCACGGTGCAGGTGTTGCCATCGGCGCCAACCTTGTGTGAATGCTCTGGAAAGCTAATCGTTTGCATATCACAGCATGTTCTTCCTGTCGGTTAAATTTCGCGTCTGTAGCACGTCATCTTCGTGGTGTAGCAATTTTAATGGCCAGTAGTGTACGAGGACTGTTTCTTTTTTCAAGGTCCTATCGGTCGGAAAATGGAAACCTCAGCGAAAATGGAAAATGCTGTACTTCCAACATTTAGCTACACCTTCCAACTACGGATCCACATACTCGCCGCTCCGACTTATACACTTCTCGTAGCGTGGTACCAACTTTCCAATACCCTCGTCATCGAAGGCAGTCGCCTGAGCTTTCCACAAATGCTCTGTGGCGGGGTACAGCTGGCTGTGTGTGCGAAATATCTGTCCTCACAGCCGAGGTTTCAAGTGAGCAAAGAGATGATAAGTCATTGGGAGCCAAGCCCGAGTCGTACGATGGGTGATTAAACACTTCTCATCCAAAACGCTGCAGGAGCGCCTTTCTTGCAGTTGCAGTGTGCGACCGAGCATTGCCACGAAGAAAGACAATGCCTAATGAAACATTGCTCTCCGCTTGTTCTAAATTGTCTTTCGTAGACGATTTTCTCGAATCGTTGAACGTGATCATCAGCTGCCCCTCGGTTCCTTCCCTGGCCATCTGCATCGTTAACGCTTGTACGCCCTGCTTCAAAGCTCCTACACAATTGCCGCACTCTGTTGTCACTCGTGACAGTTATGTGGACTGCATGGAAATGAGGCGGAACCCCTCAGCAAAATGGGTTTTGCGACAACTCGCTTAATAGTTTGTCATGTCATGTTACGTGCACAGCTGGTAACGCTCTTGTCTTTATGCTACCTTTGCACTTGGATAGGTAGGAATGGATTGTGTTTGCACTTTTACTTAATGTTGTTTAGTTATTACTACCTAGAAAGTCATTACGTATTATAACAATTCGTTTGATATATTTCTCTTTTAAATTTCCGAAGACGGAGATAATTCCGAAACGCGTCATGCGTACTTCTTGATATCGCCATTGAGGACTGGGACAGTCTGGACCAACAGTGCCTTGATAAACTTGTCGAATACAGGCATGCATGAATGCAAGAGGACGTGCTACTGGGTATTAGAGGTACCGGTGTGTACAGCAATCTGGACCACCACCTCTAAAGATCTCGCTGTATGGTGGTACAACATGCAATGTGTGGTTTTCATGAACAATAAGAAGGGTGGAAAAGATGTTGATATCTATTCCAGTTTTCTGTACAGGTTCCGGAACCGTCGGAACCTGTACAGAAAATTGGAATAGATATCAACATCTTTTCCGGCCTTCTTATTTTTCATGAAAACCACACATTGCATGTTATACCACCATACAGCCATACCTTCAGAGATAGTCGCCTGGACGGATGTATCACGTTTCCTCTTACACCAGTTCGGTAGCAGCGTCCGGATTCGCTGGCACCGAAAACGTGCACCGCGTTATGGACGGAAGCCGACGAGGGAGGGGGGGAGTCAGTATTATGCTACGAGGGACCTTTTGTGCTTCCATTGGAGTCGCCGTGAATGCTATGAACCAGCTGAACGCGAATGCAAGCTAACCTCCATAGCGACGACATCTCCCAGCAGGACAGCTGTCTGTGTCACAAGGTCACAAACCTGCTGCAGGAGCGTGACAGCGAACTCTCGCTGATTTGTCTGCTACGAAATTCACCTGATTTGTACCCGGCAGAACATATCTAGTACGCTATCGGATCGCAGGACCGCGCCCACAAATCAGCTGATCGTAGTTTACGGGAACTGTACGACCAATGAGTAGATACCCAGTCTCACATACCTCCGGAGACGCACAATGTACTTGTCGAATCCACGCCACGCAGAATAGCTGCTGTACTGCCTTCCAAAGCTGTACCAAAACGCTATTAAGCAGATGATCATAACAATTTCGATCACCTGTCTGTAATAGGCCCTGGATAATGAAGGACACCAGTACAGCGAAAGGATCACCACCGCTACATTGCTCGCGGTATAACGCGGTAGCTTACCCAACCGACGCTGGCTGCAAAAACCTGGGCGATTCACAGAATGTTCTTATTTGGATTGTTCTAATAATTCTACTCGATCAGATACGTATCCTGTGTCGCAATACTACCACGATTTTCTTCGAAACCGGGAGCTTGTTGAGCTAACCATTTTTACAGTGGTGGGTTCGAGAGGTCCCCGTTCAGCGTGTCCATGTGGCTGGCAGGGCCACCGGCGGGACCCCGCTGGATGCAGAGCGGGAGGCTGGCGGAATGTGGTGCCAGGCTGGGGCCCGAGCCGCGGCTTATCGCGGCCTTAAACCCGCGTCCTTTGTGTTCACAGCCGAGATAAGGCGGGCCCCCACAACTGCGCAGCGCGCCAAACACCGCTGTTCCCGCCTGGTCTGTGCCACATTCCCTCCCTCACTTTGCACCGTACGTCACCCAGTCCTATGTGCACCAAAATTTCTTTTAGCGTCGTTCCGTCTCGAAGGTCCAGACGAAATGTGATCTCTCACGTTTTCCCGTCCTGATTAGGTGACGGTGTACTTTCGGGTTGCTGTTTCCATTTTGTGTACCTAGGGATTGGTCACAGTGATATGTCTGCGTAAGCAGAAGAAACTAACGATCAAAGTCCGCAAACAATTTATTGGACTGTTCAATTAACCAAAACAAATTCTCCAAGCATAACACCAACACGAAACAGTGATCTGTCTTCGAATCACAACTACATACAAGAATAATATAGAAAACAACTGAAATACTTTCCTACTAGTCTCCGGCAGAGACTTCTCCGATATACCAAGCCTAATCCAGAGATCAGCGAGAGAGCGCCCGCCTATATAGCGCTTCGGCGGATGAGTACCTCGGAAGTATTTTCCATCACGTGGTTTGATGTGTGAAAATAGTTCCGGGATCTGCAGCGACCTCTTCCTTATGTTTATGTGGGCCAGTAGTGGCCCCTGGTGGCCGCTGGTGTCTTTACTGTGTTGTTATTGTTGTTGTTGTGGCCGTTCATCAATATTGCCTGTCGGTTGTGTAGTGCTTCGGTGTGCCTGCGAAGCGGGTAATCCACGGCTGGAGGCTGTCAGTTTGGTTGCTGATACTCTAGGCGTCGTGATGTCTAGTGGAGAAGGCCACAGCACACAGCATAAAACTAACGCACACTGACCTCCACACCTCGATCCATCAACATCCGGCACAAAGAAATTCGTTGCTAAGGATGGATAATGACTCTGGTCCACAGGGCGCCGAAGAATTACACCTACGAATAGTGTTCTGAAGTAATGGGTACTCAGATCGTCAGACTGAGTGGGCGACGCAGTCAAAATCAAGAAAGACCTGAGACAGGGGTGGAACTGAGGCAGGGAAGGAGAGGCCAGTAATCGAAACGTGTCAGGTGATGGCCCACTATCCCTAAAGACATGAATCGTGATATCTGGTGTAAACTGCTACAGAGAGAAAGACTTCTCTGTAATGTTAAAGACGATCTAGGTCTCCGAAAGGCGGATGTGAAGTGCGTTCCATGTGAATGTGGCGTGTCTCGTGTGCGGAAGACTAGCACACTAGCTGAGGAGTGATTCAAGGAATGTCAGGGACAGATCCGACCAAATCAGCCGAGCAAACCACTTGTCGCCGAGCACTGACTCGAACACAGTTATCAAAATATGACGACTGTAGTATCGTAGTGCAAACCTCATGTTTCTAGAACAGCGTAATTAAGGACTCTATCGAAATAGATATGTCGGAAAACATAATAAACAGGGACGGAGGTTTCAATTTAAACAAAACATTGAGTCCGACACTCAATTTATCTCCAGCCATCCCATCCACGAGAACCGAGATAAACTGAATGTGCGTTCACGAAATATCGTCGCGGACTCTGGAAAACAGAAGAGTACCAAAGAGCACAGTAGGCATCAGCGATAGAACTCACTATCTATCCACCTATCCGTTGCGCCTTGTCCCGCGGCTGCGCAGGGTCGGCCATGGTTAATCGGATTTGGCATGTTAAGTTTAAGGGGTGGCCGGATGCCCTTCCTGCCGCCACCCCGTACCCCCCAGGACGGAATTAGTGTACTCCAACTGTATGTGTCTACTGGAATCCATGAAATAGTGTGAATGTGTTCAGATGTCTGCGAGCTGTGTAACTGAGGCGGAACGTGGGGATCAGCCCGGTATTCACCTAGATGGATGTGGAAAGCCGCCTAAAAACCACATCCAGGCTGGCCGGCACACCGGCTCTCGTCGTCAATCCGCCGGGCGGATTCCATCCTGGGCCGGCACGCCTACCCGAGTCCAGAAAGAAGCGCGTCAACGCTCTCGGCTACCCTGGCGGGTAGCGATAGAACTCACTATCAGGTCTAAATAGCGAAGTGAGTCCAACAACAGTTCACAATCTAGTTGGAAGCAGCGAATATACATAACAGCACAACTCGCAGATCTGGAGAAGAATGGGTCAGTCGCGTACAAAATGGAAACAATAACTCGGCTGAATACTCGTAACTGCACCGTTAATCGAACAGAAATGTTCGCGAAAGTGAGTCATTTTCTTACCGTGCCACTGCGCCCACATGCATGTCAACACGGGTGGGATTTTAGTTGAATCTTACATCTCAGTTAACCTCTCAAGTCAAGACTCGCTTTCTGAACGTGGTAAGCCGTGAGTTACCAAGGCACGTGGGTTTAGGGTAGAAGGTTCGTCTTGATTTCACCGTGTGCCTAATCTTCATCGGATCAACCATACTGACGAGACTTTCTCAAGAGGGAATCGTATATGACGAGACGATAAGAGGAGCGAAGGTTTTCGGCGGTGGGATGTGTCCGTCGCCGGATGTGTGCTGCTGTAACTACCTTCTCGACCAAGCAACAGTTTAATGGGGAAGATAATGTGGGAATCCAAGAAATCTGAAGAAATTAATAACCATGTCTACAAATATTCTCATTGCACGCTTCTCCAGGACACATACTTTTTTGAGCTTTACTGCACTGGCGCAGAATACTATGCCATAGGACAGCACTGAGTCAAAGTATGCAAAATATACTAGCAATTTCGTCTTAGATTTCTAAGTACACATCAGGGTTTTTGGCCGACTTATTCTCAGTTTACGCCCAAGAACTTTACACATGGAGTCTTATTCAATGTGTCCCACTGATGTCTTCTGGTACCTGTAAGTCATTTTTATTTGTTTGGAATTGCTTGAGACTTTGAATATGGTTGTGGCTGAATCCTTTGCCGGCACACCTATACCAACAGTATACTTTACAGTATTTGAAAATTCTCCCAGAGCCCCGGGGTCAATAAGAACTGAGGAACGAGCAGTGAGGCTTGAGAGACTTCGTCCCCTACTACGGTGTTATTCCTTTGTTATCAGTCGTTAATGCGACGCTTTGTGAGAAGTGTTTGAGAGATGGAATAGGGCTGATGAGGACTCAGGATAGAAAGCCGGAGAGCCCTCTGGGCCGTATCCGCGTGGCCGGATAGCGGAGCAGCGCGGGGTTGCTGGGTGTTCCGGAATGTTAATGCGGGCCGTGGGAGCGCCGTGCCGGGGGCTGCGGCCATTACACGCCGATAGGCGCCGCGCACAGGTAGGCCTGCCGCCGCCTCAAATGCAGGCTAAGCGAGCTCTCTAAACGAGGACCCCTGCGCCTTCCAGCGCTTTCTGATTGCTCTCCTCCAAACTCCGTCCCAACAAACGCACCATTCCAGAGTGGCACGTTTACTCTTATACGTCCTGTATTCCCGAAACACTCCTCGCACTGTTCGCGAACGAACTAACGTTGTCCAGTTTCGCTTTTCATTAGTAGTACAATATACACTACTGGCTATTAAAATGCTTCACCGAGAAGGAATGCAGATGATAAACGGGAACTCGTAAGACAAATATATTCTACTAGAGCTGACATGTGATTACGTTTTCACGCAATTTGGGTGCATAGATCCTGAGAATTAGTACCCAGAACAACCACCACTGGCCGTAATAACGGCCTTGATATGCCTGGGCATTGAGTCAGAGCTTGGATGGCGTGTACAACTACAGCTGCCCATGCAGCTTCAACACGATACCAAAGTTCATCAAGAGTAGTGACTGGCGTATTGTGACGAGCCAGTTGCTCGGCCACCATTGACCAGACGTTTTCAATTGGAGAGAGATCTGAAGAATGTGCTGGCCAGGGCAGCAGTCGAACATTTGCTGTATCCAGAAAGGCCCGTACGGGACCTGCAACATGCAGTCGTGCATTATCCTGCTGAAATGTAGAGTTTCGCAGGGACCGAATGAAGGATAGAGCCACGGGTCGTAACACATCTGAAATGTAACGTCCACTGTTCAAAGTACCGTCAATGCGAACAAGAGGTGGCCAGGACGTGTAGCCAATAGCACCCCATACCATCACGCCGGCTGATACGCCAGTATGGCAGTGACGAATACACGCTTCCAATGTGCGTTCACCGCGATGTCGCCTAACACCGATGCGTCCACCATGATGATGCAAACAGAACCTGGATTCATCCGAAAAAATGACCACTTGCCATTCGTGCACCCAGGTTCGTCGTTGAGTACACCATCGCAGGCGCTCCTGTCCGCGATGCAGCGTCAAGGGTAACCGCAGCCATGGTCTCCGAGCTGGTAGTCCATGCTGCTGCAAACGTCGTCGAACTGTTCGTGAAGATGGTTGTTGTCTCGCAAACGTTCCCATCTGTTGACTCAGGGATCGAGACGTGGCTGCACGATCCGTTACAGCCATGAGGATAAGATGCCTGTCATCTCGACTGCTAGTGATACGAGGTCGTCGGGATCCAGCACGGCGTTCCGTATTACCCTCCTGAACCCACCGATTCCATTTTCTGCTAACAGTCATTGGATCTCGACCAGCGCGAGCAGCAATGTCGTGATACTATAAACCACAATCGCGATAGGCTACAATCCGACCTTTATCAAAGTCAGAAACGTGATGGTACGCGCTTCTCCTCCTTACACCAGGCATCACAACAACGTTTCACCAGGCATCGCCGGTCAACTGCTGTTTGTGTACGAGAAATCGGTTGCAAACTTTCCTCATGTCAGCACGTTGTAGGTGTCACCACCGGCGCCAACTTTGTGTGAATGCTCTGAAAAGCTAATCATTTGCATATCACAGCATCTTCTTCCTGTCCGTTAAATTTCTCGTCTGTAGCACGTCATCTTTGCGGTGTAGCAATTTTAATGGCCAGTAGTGTAGGTTGAAAGGTGTCCGTCCTAAGCGCAGTTTCTCTTTTTGTAAAGTGTTTGTTTCACCTTTCATCGCCTGGGCACACTCTGTAGCATAAATGGGAATTATCGCTGGCGCCAAAGGACTCAGGATTTTGACATACGTAGGTTAGGGCGCGGAAATATATGTGGCTCAAGGCACCAAGTCACCTTTTGGCGGGAACCCAGTCCGATTTTTTGGTGGCTAAGAGTGACGAAATGCTACAAGCTCTTCATATATAAGTGCTCGAGTAACTTCTCTGGATTCCCGCTCACTACATGGCTAATCTCTTACATTATTTTCATGAATGTCGGCTCCAAGGAAGTACCCTTACAGGCAACGGCATCCATCGGCGGCGCACCATCAATCAAGACGCGAGGTCAGAACAGTATTCTGAGCTAGGTGACATTTCCGCACAAAAATAGACAGCTCGCAAGGTCAGAAATGTTTCTGAAGCCAACACAGGGAACTTTTTACCCTTGACATAATAAAATCGAGGTTTCGTAGAGAGGACCCTATACCTGCCTCGTATTCTTGACCGTAACGTAAGTTAAAGGAGTCAAGAAACTGAAATTCGTGTCGCCCAGACACTGCTTTTCTGTGTGATCCTGCTGCTGGTGGTCTACTGTTTTAGTCCTTCGGAGTACTGAGGCGACTAATCCAGCCGCTTCTGACAAGAGAGGGCGTGTTCAAGTTCATCATGCAAACCGAACACAAGCCTACTTCGTAATATTAGCACACACAGGCTACCACCACTAGAGACTGCAGCCGCGTTCAGAGCCGAAGTCGGAGTCGTATCTTGACCCTATGAAATACTCAAATGGTACTGTCCGAACTCAGCTAAGGATCCGAACATGGCGTAGTGTGCCTTTTTTACGCAGAACGGATAAAAGTCTGCAACGTAGATGACAAATTTCTCACTTTTTCTTCCCTTCCATGTACGATGTGTCTGTTTAGCTGTGGGAGAATGAATATGTGGAGTCTCGCGCCCGCATTCCTGACGTCATAACTGTACTTTGAAGTAATAAAAAACAGAAGAAAGGCAGAGGAAAATATCACATGTCAAGAGCTATACGTATAGAGGTAAGCGTGTCAGCTGATCCGCTAACCGCAGCTGCCGCTACAGCGGCCCACAGCCCTCATTGATGATACTATGAGACAGGCGAGAAGTCCAGACGTCTCGAGTAGCAGTACGAGGCGTGGCTACTTACGTAACTGGCCCGTGTCATAGAGAGCGACGCTTAGTAGGCCAAGAAGAGCGGGAAAACCATTCACAAGAGAGAGTTCTAAGATAAAATTACTACACAGTGCAGAGAGAAAATTAATTACGACACTGCTACAAAACAGGGATGAAATGTTACGAAAGAGTTATTGACATTCAGAAGGTATCCATAAGCTAAGGGAATTTTGCAGTAAAGGAAAGACTATTAGAGCTTCTATTTTGTAAGGCTTAGCGAATACCGCTAGTACACCAAAGACGCGAGTTACATACCACTGCGAGTGAAGGTATTACCTAAAGTGAAGCAACAAAAATTACATCAACTCTGTTGGTCTTTTAGGGATTCGCTGCAGGATATGAAAACCAGTAACACTGTCAGACAGAATGTATGGAACCTCTGTGATGCTGGAGTGCTACAGAATATAAGCGATGAATGAAAAGCACGTGGGACACATGTACTCGGCGGAAGAACAGCAGACATATCGTGTGATATAACAATGGAACAACAAATAGCTCGAGGTAGATCAATAATAAAGCTGTTGTCGACCCAAGGGTAGTTTTAACGGCATATTGCTTCACGAAGCATGGTCCTGTAGGAGATGGTACGTCCTAGACTCCATCTGACCTCTGAAGTGGCTTACTCAGGGGGATCTAGTGATTAACGTGGACACAGAACCATACGGAATTTTTCACAAACACAGACGGTTGCCAGAGGCGGAAAATGCGATAAATGACACAAAGAAATTCCTAGGACCAACTAGGCCTTTATCCCAGGCTTCATGGCCAACAAATATCCTCTGAACCACCTACCCAATCACATCAATAATACAATGAATATTTCTCAAACAATGACAACCACAACTACTCCCGTGACGTGCAGGTCAAGCGAAAGCGGTCAGTTACTGAAATACCACAACTTTTTTAACACAAATAATGAGGATTTTCACCTTTTTGTATGCTGCCCCTTTCTATGAAAAGTAGCTTAAACTACGTAGATAATTTGCAGTGTCTTGAACAGATGCAAATAACTTTCATTTTAGTTACTCTTTCTTGACTCTTCTGCGTAACGTAACAGTTGGCAGGTAAATCGTAAAAGCAGTGAACGGGGAAAGCCTGCTTAAATGGAGCCATCATAGTCCCAACAGGAATGAATGGGTGATTAAAAGGCTGATAGAGTTACAACGTACAAAATTATAAACATAAGCTACACTCAAACAAAGTGACAGGAACATTATATTTTGTCTACATGTTACTCTTAATAATTACGGTACAAAGCATAATATGGACACGACACAACTCACACGCACACACACACACACACACACACAGGCAGGCGGTGCAGAGCTGGCTACGGCTGCAGACTTACCACAACTGCGCATCCACCAACTTCAAACGAGCTGTAGCTTCCTCTACATCCCGCTAAGCACTACATGAGATGGCGTAACACCTGTACACAGTTATAACTTTCCGTTTTCAGCTGTAAATAGTGTCGTTTATAGAGTTTATTTTGCTGCAGTGTTGTCCAGGAAGTTCTCGGATGCCCTACCACCAATACAGAGAGATAATTTGTTATATGGGAAGAGAAATGAATGGGACCTACTGAGTGAATAACTACACATGAAAATGTTCATGTAACTCTTTGACTTCTTAAGTAATTTTCGTGAAATGAAAGTCGTTTTGGAATGATTCTTCCACTCCTCGGTGAGTGACATCTCCTGACGGTTCACCATTGTCAACCGCGTCAGTACTGGGATACGCACCTCGCTCGGGCAATTTTTCTACCAGCTGCAATGATAAAAATCAATAAAAACAGTCTCTATCGCGTTGTCAGATTTTTTATTTGTTAGCAACCGGTTTCGGCCCTTTCCTCGGCTATTACGGCTGCTGGTGACGGCAGAAGAAGCGAGATCTGTAGAAGTACGGCTGTCACTGCAATGCCTGCCCGCTCGAGGGTAGGGTTTGAGGTACTGGTTGATGTGAGATGGGACTTGATGGTTCAGGTGCTTAGAGTTCTGTCCCCGAAAGGCAAGGTGCGTATTCGAGTAACGCTCCGGTGGACAGATTAGGCCGTCAGGAAGTTACAAATAGTACAAAAATGGTTCAAATGGCTCTGAGCACTATGGGACTTAACATCTATGGTCATCAATCCCCTAGAACTTAGAACTACTTAAACCTAACTAACCTAAGGACATCACACACATCCATGCCCGAGGCAGGATTCGAATCTGCGACCGTAGCGGTCACGCGGTTCCAGACTGAAGCGCCTAGAACCGCACGGCCACCCGGCCGGCTTACAGACAGTAGTATGGGATTCTGACAAGACGCATCGAGGACGGAAATCCACGTCCAGAGGCGTGTTGATGGGAGTGCAACCAGCCAGCTGAGTCAGTGCGAATTCGGTGATTCAGAAACATAATAAATAAAGACGATGCTCTGTTCACGATATGCTGTTCGGCTTGTTTAAAAAACCAATATTCGAGACAGGCTGAAAAACGAGGGTACTGTCTCCACCATGTAGGAGAGACTAGCGAACGAATATTCGCGAGCTAAACAGCAAAGGGAAGAATATCATTATTTCCTGTTTAACCATAATTACATATTTTACCGGCACCTAAAGTTACAGTTGTGTCACTAATTATTTTTCCTGGCTGTTTCTGTTCCTCCTTAACTAATGACGAATGTTCACCTCCTCCATTAACAACTGAATTCCCTGCACACTAATTCTACCTTTTCTTCTTCCATTTGGAGTCCAGTGCATTATACTCAACACTACTGAACTCTTACTCTTTGCATAATTTTGACGTGTTGATATGGCTATTGTACGTGCACGTATCCGCTGAATAAATCCAGTAACTGAATTCTGAACAGTTATTGCGTCTTTGATAACATGGGGTACCTTTTTTCCTTTTTTAAACTCTTCATGCTATTAATGTTAGCTTCTACAAAAGTCCATCTGTCCTGTTAGTAGTTTTTTTTTTTTTTTTTTTTAATTTAGCTCGCAGTTCACTATCTAAATTTCTTAAACATATGCAGTAATGCACCTAAACATTATTTTAAACATTCTTGTCTTTCTGTTAATTGTCTTTTGCTGATCTCAGAAAATTCCTTTTTACAAAACATATTCATCTTTCACCGGCCGCGGTGGTCTCGCGGTTCTAGGCGCGCAGTCCGGCACCGTGTAACTGCTACGATCGCAGGTTCGAATCCTGCCTCGGGCATGGATGTGTGTGATGTCCTTAGGTTAGTTAGGTTTAAGTAGTTCTAAGTTCTAGGGGACTGATGACCACAGCTGTTAAGTCCCATAGTGCTCAGAGCCATTTTTTTATTCATCTTTTCTGAATATATTCCGTACCTAATTCATTTTCCTTGTTTCTCAACATTTGTAATTTTCATATCCAGAAACCTATATTAATCAGTAGTTGCTATTGCTCGCATCCCTTCTTCCAATAGTCAGTTTGTATTCCACCGCCGGCCGCTGAGGTCGAGCGGTTCTAGGCGCTTCAGTCCGTAACCACGCGGCTGCTACGGTCGCAGGTTCGAATCAAATGGTTCAAATGGCTCTAAGCACTGTGGGACTTAACATCTGAGGTCATCAGTCCCCTAAACTTAGAACTACTTGAACCTAACTAATCTAAGGACATCACACACATCCATGCCCGAGGCAGGATTCGAACCTGCGACCGTAGCAGCAGCGTGGTTCCGGACTGAAGCGTCTAGAACCGCTCGGCCAGGTTCGATCCTGCCTCGGGCATGGATGTGTGTGATGTTCTTAGGTTAGTTAGGTTCAAGTAGTTCTAAGTCTAGGGGACTGATGACCTCAGATTTTAAGTCCCACAGTGCTTAGAGCCATTTGAACCATTTGTATTCCAACAATGGTCACATATTTCGTTTTACTGATATTTACTTGTAGACTCTAATATTTACAGTCTTGGGTCAATCTTCTGGTCATACCTCGTAAATCCTCTTGTAATACTGGGTTAAAATCAGTTGTTGGTCTGCAAATTGTAATGAATACACTGTATTATCATTTAATGTGGTATCCACATTCCTACATTTTTTGTCCCAAAGCTGAAGAGTTTCTCCTGCTTGTATTTCATACGTCGTTGTTGTAACCTTCAGTGCGAAGGATGGTTCCGGCAGCACTCCACGTTAGTCCGTAGTGCGCAAACTTCTTCATATCCAAATAACTACTGCAGCATACACCGATTCAGTCTGTTTATTTTAGTCAAGCTTGGGTCTCTCTCTACAATTTTTACTGATCCCCCTCCCACATACACACAGTTCCTTCCACTACCAAACTGAAATTCCTTCACGCATCAGGATGTGCTCTATCAGGCGATCTTTTAATCTAATTCCGCAATAGATTTCTTTTCTCTATCCAGTACCTTCTCGTTCATTATCTGATCTAGCCATATTATCTTGAGCATTCCCTTGTAACTTGTCATCTTGTTTGAACTATTTATTGTCCACATGTCGCTTCCGTACAAGGCTATACTCATATATCATCAGACAAGACTTCCTATTTTAAATGTATATTCCGTGTTAACAAATTCCTGTCTTCCAGAAAAGCTTTCCTTGCTAGTGAACATTTTATGTGTTCTGTACTTAGGCCGTCGTCACTTGTTTCTCCACAGAAAGAGTCCACTGCTTTCAGGGTCTCATTTCGTACTCCAGTACCCTCGGCACGCGTAATTTAATTGGATTATACTCCATTACCTTCGTTTTACTTTTGTCGCTGTTGATCTGGTAACTTCTTTTCAGCCAAATACGGATCTCGTTTACCAGTTTTTCCAAGTCCTTCGTCGACTCTTACAGAATTAGAATGTAACACGGAAACGTCGAAAGTTTTAATTACATCTCTCTGATCTTTAGTTCCCACTCTAAATTTCTCCTTGGTTTCCTTTACTGCTCACTGAATGTTCAGACTGAATAACAAGGGCGTTTGGCTATAAACCTGTCTCGGCCTTTTCTGAACCACTCCTTCCGTTCCACATTTTTCGATTGCGGACTGGTTCCTGTACAAGTTGTAGGGAACGTTTTGCTCCCTATATTATACAGGCTGCCCCTCCTAAGAGTGATCAGGCGTATTTTCTCTAGTGTTTCAGCAGATTTTGCAGTTTCATTTTTGCGTTGTGTAGCTGAAGTGAGCAAACAAACAGCGCTCATAACGTCTTTCGTGCGACGCGGAACGTCGACGGAAAGCGTCCGTTTGTTTCCCGTCAGTAACAATACGATTTTTAAAGCAGCGGAATTTAACGTGCTCGTTCCTTAGAAAAGTCCCAGATTAGTCTAGTGCCAAGTTCGTTTCACCGATGTGTATTGAAAGGGACAGTGAAACACGAAGTATAAGCACCAGTCCGACAGCGGCTCAGTAGCGCTGCATGCTTGACACTGTACCACACAAGCGGCTCGTAGTGAAATTGCGTGCTTATGGAATACCGTCTCAGTTATGTGACTGGATTTGTGATTTCCTGTCAGAGAGGTCACAGTTCGTAGTAGTTGACGGAAAGTCATCGAGTAAAGGAGAAGTGATTTCTGGCGTTCCCCAAGGTGGTGCTATAGACCCTTTGCTGTTCTTTATCTACATAAACGATATGGGAGACAATGTGAGCAGCCGTCTTAGGTTGTTTGCAGATAACGGTGTCATTTATCGACTAATAAAGTCATCAGAAGATCAAAACAAACTGCAAAACGATTTAGAAAAGATATCTCAATGGTGCGAAAAGTGGCAGTTGACCCTAAATAACGAAAAGTGTGAGGTCATCAACATGAGTGTTAAAAGGAACTCGTTAAACTTAGGTTACACGATAAGTCGGTCTAATCTAAAAGCCGTTAATTCAAGTAAATACCTAGGTATTACAATTACGAACAACATAAATTGGAAGGAACACACAGAAAATGTTGTGGGGACCAGGCAAATACCGGGATGGTTCCTCTGAAAGGGCACGGCCGACTTCCTTCCCCATCCTTCCCTAATCCGATGAGACCGATGACCACGCTGTCTGGTCTCCTTCCCCAACCAACCAACCAACCAACCACTGTTGTGGGGAAGGCTAACCAAAGAGTGCGGTTTATTGGCAGGACACTTCGAAAATGTAACAGACCTACTAAGGAGACTGCCTACACTACGCTTGTCTGTCCTCTTTTAGAATACTGCTGCGCGGTGTGGGATCCTTACCAGGTAGGAGGACTGACGGAGTACATCGAAAAAGTTCAAAGAAAGGCAGCACGTTTTGTATTATCGCGAAATATGGGAGAGCAAGCAGTAAAGGAAACAAAAGAAAAGTTCGGAGTAGGTATTAAAATCCATGGAGAAGAAATAAAAACTCTGAGGTTCGCCGATGACATTGTAATTCTGTCAGAGAGAGCAAAGGACTTGGAAGAGCAGTTGAACGGAATGGACAGTGTCTTGAAAGGAGGGTATAAGATGAACATCAACAAAAGCAAACCGAGGATAATGGAATGTAGTCGAATTAAGTCGGATGATGCTGAAGGAATTAGATTAGGAAATGAGACACTTAAAGTAGTAAAGGAGTTTTGCTATTTGGGGAGCAAAATAACTGATGACAGTCGAAGTAGAGAGGATATAAAATGTTGACTGGCAATGGCAAGGAAAGCGTTTCTGAAGAAGAGAAATTTGTTAACATCGAGTATAGATTTAAATGTCAGGAACTCGTTTCTGAAAGTATTTGTATGGAGTGTAGCCATATATGGAAGTGAAACGTGGACGACAAATAGTTTAGACAAGAAGAGAATAGAAGCTTTCGAAATGTGGTGCTACAGAAGAATGCTGAAGATTAGATCGGTAGATCACATAACTGTTGAGGAGGTATTGAATAGAATTGGGGTGAAGAGGAGCTTGTAGCACAACTTGACTAGAAGAAGGGACCGGTTGGTAGGACAAGTTCTGAGACATCGAGGGACCACCAATTTAGTATTGGAGGGCAGCGTGGAGGGTAAAAATCGAAGAGGGAGACCAAGAGATAAATGCACTAAGCAGATTCAGAAGGATGTAGGCTGCAGTAGGTACTGGGAGATGAAGAAGCTTGCACAGGATAGAGTAGCATGGAGAGCTGTATCAAACCAGTCTCAGGACTGAAGACCACAACAACAACATGGGAGAGAGTGTCACAGAAATGATGCAGGATTTCGGCTGGAAATCATTAAAAGAAAGGCGTTTTTCGTTGCGACGGAATCTTCTCACGAAATTCCAATCACCAACTTTCTCCTCCGAATGCGAAAATATTTTGTCGACACCGACCTACATAGGAAGGAACGATCACCACTATAAAATAAGGGAAATCAAAGCTCGTACGGAAAGATATAGGTGTTCGTTCTTATCGCTCGCTATAGGAGACTGGAATAATAGAGAATTGTGATGATGGATCGATGAACCCTCTGCCAGGCACTTGAATGTGATTTGCGGAGTATCCATGCAGATGTAGATGTAGATGCTCGGCGGTAGCAGTGAGAGCGGGCCGAGCCAGTGTTGTGGCTGCCGGAATACTGGTTATTCTTCCTATTTTCCTGTGTCTCTTACAGCAGATAGTTAAAACAAACATCGCGCTAGACTAATTTGGGACCATTCGATCAAACATTGGAAAAGCTAAACTGAAAACATGTTCTGAGGCAACAGAGAAAATATGCCTAACGACTCTTTAGAAGAGAGACCCTGTTTAATGCGAGCGAAGTGCGCCACCATTGAGATAACCCTTCCGTAACTCGAAATCCAAATGGGAGGCATAAAGATCGGCAACATGTCACCCTTAGCTCGCACTCTGCAGTAACTAGTGGCATGTTTGTGTGTGCGTGGAGTCCCAAGAATGGGGCGCCAGGACGCGGACGGCGCGGCCCGCACACCGGAGTGGCGAGAGCGCAGGAAGCGGCTCCGGATTCCTGGACTCGCCGCGTTTTTCCGCGCCTCTGGCCTGCAGCCTGCGGATCGGCGCTATTAGCCGGGCTCGCTCCCCTGACTGCCGCGGCGGACCGGCGGCCGGTTACAGCGGACGCTTCGCTAGGCGCCGCGGCCAGCCTGCCTACCGGATGGAGTGCCTAGCGCACAACCAGCCAGTGTCCAGTAGCCGATAACGGCCAAATATCACTATGTGGCAGCTACAACTTATTCTTCTCGGAGGCATAAATTTTATGACACGCACAGGTATTTACAATTTTTTGAAATCTTTTTTTTTTATCCATTGCGTGGGTCCGAAAACGATACAAATCCACCTCATTTTTAAATCTACATCTACATTTATACGCCGCAAGCCACCCAACGGTGTGTGGCGGAGAGCACTTTACGTGCCACTATCATTACCTCCATTTTCTATTCCAGTCGCGTATGGTTCGCGGGAAGAACGACTGCCGGAAAGCCTCCGTGCGCGCTCGTATCTCTCTAATTTTACATTCGTGATCTCCTCGGGAGGCATAAGTAGGGGGAAGCAATATATTCGATACCTCATCCAGAAACGCACCCTCTCGAAACCTGTACAGCAAGCTACACCGCGATGCGGAGCGCCTCTCTTGCAGAGTCTGTCACTTGAGTTTGCTAAACATCTCCGTAACGCTATCACGCTTACCAAATATCCCTGTGGCGAAACGCGCCGCTCTTCTTTGGATCTTCTCTATCTCCTCCGTCAACCCGATCTGGTACGGATCCCACACTGATGAGCAATACACAAGTATAGGTCGAACGAGTGTTTTGTAAGCCACTACATTTTCTAAGGACTCTCCCAATGAATCTCAATCTGGTACCCGCCTTACCAACAATTAATTTTATATGATCATTCCACTTCAAATCGTTCCGCACGCCTACTCCCAGATATTTTACAGAAGTAACTGCTACCAGTGTTTGTGCCGCTATCATATAATCATACAATAAAGGATCCTTCTTTCTATGTATTCGCAATACATTACATTTGTCTATGTTAAGGGTCAGTTGCCACTCCCTGCACCAAGTGCCTATCCGCTGCAGCTCTTCCTGCATTTCGCTGCAACTTTCTAATGCTGCAACTTACCTGTATACTACAGCATCATCCGCGAAAAGCCGCATGGAACTTCCGATAATGGCCTCATTTACAAAATAACTTTTTCTATTACCAATCACGATTTCTTAAAATTTATTTCATGCACGATGCGTGTAGAGAAATGATTCCCATATTCAAGTGCTTTTCTCATGTGCCACGCCATTTACACGACGTGTGTGAGGTGCTGCGTAGTTATTTTACCTTTACTGCAATACATAAACATGTGCGATTTTGTAATTAAAGATCGATCTTTGCACAGAGTTAATAGCGAAAGTACAGAGAAGTTTTACTTGCGATTTTTTTGTAGTCCTTTATGCAGGAACACATATGGCCAGCACCACTCACACGATTTACAGCGCACAGTATCCGTTGAAATCAGTAAACGTAAGGGAAAACACACACACATACACACAACAGTCACAAAAATATTTTTACATATAGGCCACAGAGATAACGCTATAGATCGTCCGCAGAGTACGATATACTGATCTATAACCGTTAACTCTATATAAAGGTTTATCGTGCACTATAAATTTGCGCTCGTTTATACAGGGTGACCCAAAAGTTCATTTACATTCGTAAATTCACTAATTCACGGAATAATGTAAGTACAGAGGTAAAACTTGTCACACATGCCTGACATGACATGATGTTTTATTGAAACCAAAAGCGAGTGCAAAAACCGGCCAACAGATGGCACTGGACAGCAACACGTCAGTGACGCCGCATGAGAACACCCAAACTGCGAATCTGAGCTACCGATAACCGTGGAGAGTGGCCGTGCGGTTCTAGGCGCTACAGTCTGGAGCCGAGCGACCGCTACGGTCGCAGGTTCGAATCCTGCCTTGGGCATGGATGTGTGTGATGTCCTTAGGTTAGTTACGTTTAATTAGTTCTAAGTTCTAGGCGACTGATGACCACAGAAGTTAAGTCGCATAGTGCTCAGAGCCATTTGAACCATTTGATAACCGTGGAACTGTCGTGGATCCCACTGCGTGACGAGAAACTCACGGTCTGGTATGGATTTGCCACATCAGCAGTGATAGGACCCGCTTTTTTTGAGGAAATGCGAGATGCTGCTTTTCAGACCGTCAGCGTGACGGTTCCGATGCACGCCGATATGTTGCAGAATGGCATCACTCCTAGCCTGGCTGATAAACTCCTGCTGGAAGATACGACTTTTAAGCAGGATGGCGTTTCACGACTCTCTACCGACGCCATTCCGTGAAGTATTGAGCCTTCAAATGTTAACGGACTTTTACGTCACCTTGTATATTACTGTAAAGAAAACAAGAAAACAAAATAACCCGATATTACACAAGTCACGCATAAATGGGATAATACATGGTGAGTCAAATGATAGAGAAATTTATTGAGATAACTTATACGCCATCGGTAGTGTGATTTTTGTAGCAAATCACCTCAAGTTTGATTGAAGTAGTGCACAGTTGAAATGACGACTTTCGCTGATGTGGACTGTGCCCGCTGTCTGTTTTGGTTTCATGAAACAAACTCTGCAACAACTGTTCGGCGTAAATTTCGCACCGAATACGCTGAAGAACCTCCAAGCAGGCCTGCAATTTACTCTTGGCGCAAGAACTTTATTGAGATGGGCTGTTCACAGTGATATGATATCTCACCACATCATCTGCGTGTTACTGGTGTTGTGTATCTGGATCTGCTTGAAAGCTTTTTAATTCCACAGATCGATGAAGACGACCGAGATGGGATGGTTTACTACCAGCAAGATGGTGCACCACCTCATTTCCTCGCGGAAATTCGAGGTTTCCTCAACAATTGCTTCCCGAGTCGGTAGATTGGCCGTGAAAGGCCAATCGCGTAGCCACCTCGCTCCCCAGGCTTGACACCACTCGATTTCTTTCTCTGCGGTTTTATTGCAGACCGTATGTCTGTTCCTCCCCTGCCAAACAGTTTAACCGACCTGAAAAATCGAATCTACACTGCCGCTGCACAAGTTACGCCCGATTTTCTCCAACGAGTGTGGAATGTTTGACGCATCACCAAAGGTAGTCACATCAAACCAAAATAAAAACTGACACTTTTATGTGAGACTTGGTGTTGTTTGCTAAAAAATGACACATCTACCGATTCTGTAAGGGGGATCTTTCCCTAAACGCGTCGTGCATAAAACAAACAAAAATAAAATCGTGGTTGGCAGCAGAAGAAAGTTATTTTGTAAATAAACCCTTTGTCTTTATAGTCGCAGGCTTTGGGCCATTTATAACGGATCAAATGAAGGAAGTATTATTACACAGTTAACTGGCATGAAGTAAGTAATGTTTTCTGCTTCAGCTACATTTTACCAATCAGTTAACATCATTTGGACAGCTTTCTTTCATCACCAGATACCTTAATATCCTTTCACCAAAATGTCAATATCGTACTTTTCACGACTTTAAGATCAGTTTTCAGCAATGCAACATTTATGATCTAAAACAAATTCCTCAGTCTACACTTAGTACAATTTTATATTTCTGTCGATGATCTGCAATATTTATCTTTTGCCTCAAATTTTGGCTTCCATGACTATTCTGAGCTAATAATTGATAGACAAAACATATGATTTCATAAACATTAAGACAAGACTGTCTTCCCAAGTAGACAGTTCGATTGGGTCATACCTATATGTATGACTGATTCAGCTCATGGATATACTACTAAATGCTACGTGAATTCTCATATTTGTGTCCCCCTTTTGATAAAAAGCATTATGCAGTGACTCAATACAGTTACTTATAAGGAAGGTTGACGTAGTTATATTGTAATGATACGTGATTTTCTGACTCAGTTCGCAAGAGAAAGGTAGATATATAGAGCGAGAGAGAGAGAGAGAGAGAGAGAGAGAGAGAGAGAGAGAGCCAGAACATTTTACTCATTTCTGGTCGGTTACGGAAAAAGTAAGTCAAATCAGCAAGAAAGTACCAGTCATAGATTAATGTAAATCGCGTCTAAATATGCGTTAAGCATCAAAGTTCCTCAGTTCAAGTAAACAACACAAAATGGTTCGCAGGCTGGTTGTAATGTCAATGAATACGGAAGAAGTGGAAGTTACAAACGTGCTCATATCCGACATTTTTGTTTCAGGGCTCCAAAGAAACTATACAATTGACCATAGGGTCAATAAATTTCGAAAAATACGAACGGCATATCATTCGAGGGTCACCTGTCCATATATTTTAACTTGCTGGATCTGAGATTTGACCAGTCAACTGTGGCAATTTCGACCGCTAACTTTTTTTGCTTTGGGCGCATTATCACATTTACATGTGGTTCTGTCAACCGATGCGCACTGTTAGTGGACGCACCAGTAAGCAAAAAACAAAAATGCACGTCATTTTTGCTTCATCTTAACATGGTGGTTAGCAGATTCACTGTTGGAAACAAAAGCTGGACTGTATTTTTAGTATTCAGACTACGCACTTAGGAGCTCGCTTGTGGATGCGCAGTTGCTGCTGCAGGGGCTGTTGCGTTATACGGACCTGAATCCAAAGGCCACGCCGGTGAGGAATCCACTGCCCGCGTGCTGCAGCGCCTTACCTGTAAGAGAGAGCAAATGTTGAACCAACCCAACAGATTACAGCAGAAGGTTGTAAAGATAGCAAGACCAAGAACAAGTGCAACTAAAGGGAAAAAATCTTGTTTTCATAATTTGTGCGTATGGGCAGCTCACTTTCTGTTCAGCAGATCATAAAATAATTAAACAGTAAAACGAATGAACGACGACGCCATTCAATTATTGCCTCGTCACCGAAAATACACTCCCACAGTTCCAGTTTCACACACGGCGCCCTTTCCAGTTGTGTTCATATCTGTAGAAACTTGCTGTTCGGAATGGTAAGATCCCTCGATGATTAAGAAAAGTTCATTAGAAAAAAGATTTTTTCGATATTTTAATTTTGTAGAGTCCTACTTCATTTTTTCATATCATTGCCATCAAATTGCAACGGAATATTATCGGAGAAGGGGGAAAACGTATGGCAGAAGAAAAAAACTAGTGTGAAAATTGAGCAATAGATGGCGCTGCATGTGTCAGAATACGTAAATGAAAACACCTGTCATGAGCACGACGCATTAAAGTTGGTATAAACACGACGGGTACACGGCTTTTCCTCCTTTCGCGTCTGCGAAGTTCGCCATGACTGTCTCAAAGCAGGATCGCTCTCTGTTTGTAAAGCTGTATTGCAAGAATGATAACTGTTCCGGACACTGAAGGATTTGAAAAAAGGCGTTGGTCCGATGACTGCCGTGGGTCGGAGAAAATGATTCCGAAATTCTAAAAGACGGGTTCTTTTGGGTTACAGCCTGGAAGAGGGAGGAACGGAATTAATTCGACGTCAGTGGAAGCAGTGGCCACAGCAGTGCAGGAGACGAGTGGTGGTGTGCAAACGTGTACTGCACGGAGAATTGCCCGAACATTGGACATACCCCTGAGCACGGTGCGTAAAATCCTGCGAAACATCCTTCTTTGCTATCCATTCAAAATTCCCTATGAGTTGCTTTCTGTTGACCTGCCAGCAGAAGATACCTTTGCCTTAGAATTTCTTGCTGGCATGGAAGTGGACAATGATTGGCAATGGAAGATTTTGTGGACAGACGAAGCTCACTTCCATCTTACAGGATATGTCAATATACAGAATTGTCGAATATGGGCAACGGAAAATCCACACGCAAATCAGCCAGTACCACTTCATCCTGAAAAGGCCACTGTGTGGTGCGGGTTTACGGCATCATTTATCACAGGGCTATATTTTTTCGAAGGTACTACCGGTCCTGTTACCTGTACCATCACTGGTAAGCGCTATGTCTCTTTTGCTCACCCACGTAATTCCAGCTCTCCAGCAGCGTGGACGGGGTCATTTTGATGCAATATGGCGCACCTCTGCACATTGCAAATACAGTTAAGCAGCTGCTGAAGCGCCATTTCCGAAATTCCAGAATTATCAGCCGCCATTTCGCTATAGCCTGGCCGTCCCGATCACCTGATCTTAATCCGTGTGACTCCATGCTGTGGGGCTATCTGACAGACGTTGTGTTCAGTGCTCCGACTGCAAATTTAGCTGCACTGAAGACACGCGTAGCGCAACACACTCTGAACGTGACCCCGGAAACATTTCTATCAGATGTGGAACATGCTGTTTCTCGATTTCAACTTGTTGCAGAAAACGGTGGACAGCATATTGAACATGTTTTGCGCCAGTCACACGGAAATTAATAATCCGAGTTGATTTTGATTGTTCCTTTTTATGAGGTTTTTGGCCCCAGGACAAATGAAAACCGATGTGAGTGATGCTTCTTATGCGGTTTTTGGCCTCAGGACAATTAAAAACCGGTTTTTCCCATCTGATGTGATATGACCTTGCCGTGGTGGATGGGCTTACGTAACTAATATGCATACTGAGTAGTACAGTTTGTTTAACTTCAAAAGTACACCTTAGGCATTGTTGTATGATTTGTTAGTCATTTGTAGTCGACCACTATTAAATTATGATGCTTACAGTGCCATCGGTTGCTACATTTTGTAACAATTTATTTTTCTTCTGCCATGCGTTTTCCCCATTCTCCGATAATATTCCGTTGCAATTTGACGTCATTCTGACCTGTGGTGTTATTTGCACAGCCGTTTGAAAGTTTAACTTTAATTATAATCACGCTGTATATGCTCCGATACACAAATGAATAGTATCTCAGCGCATCTATATCATGCATGAAAGGAGAAATCATGCAGCAGGTTTGTCGTTGCATGTGAATGTTTGTGAGGAGGCCGCGTTATGCCTCTTGTACAAAAGAGGTACGTCGACCAGCTGGTGCGTAACTTGACAGGAGCGGATTGCGGTCCACCAGCGACTGCGGCCATTGTTCCACAAGCTGGTTGCTTGGTCGGCGTCGCACATCCGTTAAGTGAATATCGGAGCGATGGGTTATGGAGCTCCGTGTGACCGTATTCAACGCCATTGAGGATCTCGACGTCACCACTCAACTAGGGCTCGGCAGGACAGACAAATCGGTTGCCCAGACGTGGAAGCTCGGACAACCGCGTCGCGTATGTTGAGCCAGAGTACAGGTTAGTTTGCAGCAAGATAAGTATCCAGGTACACTGTCAGCTCGGTGTTGACCGTTGTGCCTTGTTCTGACGCGACAATGGAGAGAGGTGCGTTAAGCGACGTCGACGGTTGCAGTTGTGTGAGACAGGAAGAGTGTTGAGAATGAACGTTGCCAGATGGCATTCCTCGTCGTGATGTGGGCCCAGCATTTGACGTGATGATATATAGTGGCGCTCAGTACACAACAACATCACCCGTGGTTCACCAGCCAGTATTTCGGACAGCATCCCACACATTTATGATATTTTAAAGCGAGAGGCAATTCCATGTTGGAAGGTCTCCGTGACGTTATGGTGTAACAACATAACGTAAGATCCCACGTTGCTCGTGGGATACAGGTATAAAGAGTGTGTTTTAACTATTGCCAACGCCATCACGTTTTTCCACATCCGTCATCCATTGACGGCATATGCTGTACAATCTCAAAACTAGTGCTGGTAGGAGAAAAACGATTCGGTTCTAGAAAGCGGCAAGTGATGTGACAAGACCAGACTCAGCATTCATGTAGACATAATGAGCAATAAATATGTAGTGCACTGAAAACGTCTGCCGAGAGGCTGATAAGGCAGCACTCGGCAGACGCTATGATTGACGAAGCGTAGAGTTGAAGCAGCATGGAACTACACAGCCGTATCTAGAAGCTAGATACAGATATACTTTAAACTGCTGTGGGCTACGAAACGCAACCTCTGCGGTAGGCAGGTGTGGCGTCCTACACTGGTTGCAGGCAGGACCCCTAAGAGCAAGGAGTGGGTGTATTCCGTTTATGGTGGTCGTAAGAGCAGCATACTTTCTCCGAAAGGGACTTGTTGGTAATACATGAGCTTAACATCAGTGAGGCTTCAGTTGAGTACCGCAACAACTTTGGGGAAACATAAATGTAGATGCGACTCCACTGGCTGACCACTGCGCCATCTCTGTCGGTTAACTGTATCTACACTCCACCAGTCACTTTATAGAGTGTGGCGGAGAGCACGTGGTGTATCACGGCACTTCCCTCCCCTCTTGTTGTCGCCAAAGATGCGCGGCATGAACGATTGCTGGTAATCCCGTCTCTAATTTTACCTTCGCGTTCTTTTCGCGAGATATAAAATTGTTCAAATGGCTCTGAGCACTAGGGAACTTAACAGCTGAGGTCATCAGTCCCCTAGAACTTAGAACTACTTAAACCTAACTAACCTAAGGACATCACACACATCCGTGCCCGAGGCAGGATTCGAAACTGCGACCGTAGCGGTCGCGCGGTTCCTGACTGAAGCGCCTAGAACCGTTCGGCCACACCGGCCGGAGCGCGAGATATACATTGGCTGGATCTTCTAGAAATGGACGCTCTAGGCTTTCAACAATAAACCACAACGCTTCTGTTGTAAATCTGACACTGCGGTTGTATGAGGAACTCCGTGACGCTTTGGCGCGTCCTAAACGAACTCGTGACGAGATGCACTGCTCTCCTCCATTGCCTGAATCCATTCTAACTGGTAAGAGATCCAGGCTGAAGACCAGTACTCAAGTATCTGTCGAACGAGGCTTCTGCAAGTTATCTCCTTCGCAGATGGACTACACTTTCTTCGACATTCTCCCAGGGAACCTCAGTCTGGTTGGTTGGCTGGTTTGTGGGATTAAAGGGACCAGACTGCTACGGTCATCGGTCCCTGAACCTCAGTCTGGCATCTACCTTTGATTTGATCGTTTAAATCACTCCGTACGCACACTCCCAACGGATGAGACTGCTGCGAATGGATGTTGAGCGATCGTGTTATGAACGTGTTTAGTTTCAGTGTTGCTTTACTTGAATCGGCACGACGGTTCTAGGTAAAATATGGAAAATACGAATGTCGACGATTGGACGGGTATTTGAACCCCCGAATTCCAGTGCCCGAACACTGCGCCAAGGAGCTCGCTAAACTAGGTGACGGCGAGACGTTGGAGCTCTGGAACAACTCATATTGCCCAACTCGCTAACGTCAGCACTGGCTTCGGCGAACAAGCAGATAGTCCCACTGTTCCCGGACGTGTGACGGGCTTTTATGTGACCGTTTAGGATTGGATACTGCAACACATTCGTTTCGTGAGAGGGCAGAAGTCTGGCGAAGCGATTGGCGAGCGTTCTGGGAAAGCGGCGATAGCGCGGCGGTCGGAAGTTGCCGCGCTCTTATCTCGCGTCCCCCCAGTCGCCTAGCGGGCTGCCCGCGACGCCTGTCCTAGGCGCCTCATTACGACAGGCGGGGATGCTCGCCGCATCGGCCGCCACTCATTTGTACTCGCTGCGCTGCATCCGCCCCTCCCTGCCTGACATAATTCATGAGCGGAACAAGCGCATGTAAATAGAATCATTTTTTGCCGTTCGGCCGCCACCTGAATGCGGCTGCCGGGCCCGAGTATGGAGCGTGGAGAACGCGCCCTGCAGTGAGGTCGACCAGCGCCTCCTAATGAGAACACGACAGAACGGGCTGCGCCGCTTTGGATGCCCGCCGTTTGCCTCGCTACACACAGATCGCCGTGGATTTCCGTCTAGTCCAGACGCTCACCGTGGCCGTGGGGGTCTAACGCGTAGAGGAATAGGCTCCAGTCTGTTGGTTTCTGACTCCTAGTTTGGATAGCCGCTAGTTGCCCCGCTACGCCCTGGTCAGCGTGGATTTCCATCTAGTTCGGACGTCCACCGCGGCCGTGGCGGTCTAACAGCCAGAGAACTAGGCTACGGTCCTGGGGGGTCCTGAGTCCAAACGCCCCAGAACGGTGTGGATATCCGTCTGGTCCATACGTTCACCATGGCCATGGCTGCGTATCGGGCAGAGGACTAGACTCCAGTCCTGAGGGTCTTGAGTCCAACCCTGGGTTGAGATCTGGGATTATTCATTATACACTACTGGCCATTAAAATTGCTACACCAAGATGAAATGTAGATGATAAACGGGTATTCATTGGACAAAGATATTATACTAGAACTGACAAGTGATTACATTTCCACGCAATTTGGGTGCATAGATCCTGAGAAATCAGTACCCAGAACAACCACGTCTGGCCATAATAACAGCCTGAGCATTGAGTCAAACAGAGCTTGAATGGCGCGTACAGGTACAGCTGCCATTGCAGCTTCAACTCGATAACCACAGTTCACCAAGAGTAGTGACTGGCGTAATGTGACGAGCCAGTTGCTCTGCCACCATGGACCACACGTTTTTAATTGGTGAGAGATCTGGAGAATGTGTTGGCCAGGGCAGCAGCCGAACATTTACTCTATCCAGAAAGGTTCGTACAGGACCTGCAACATGCGGTCGTGCATTATCCTGCTGAAATGTGGGGTTTCGCAGAAGTCGAATGAAGGGTAGAGCCAAGGGTCGTAACACATCTGAAATGTAACGTCCATTGTTCAAAGTGCCGTCAATGCGAACAAGACGTGACCGAGACGTGTAACCAGTGGCACACCATACCATCACGCCGGGTGATACGGCAGTATGGCGATGACGAATACACGCTTCCAATGTGCGTTCACCGCGATGTCGCCAAACACGGATGCGACCATCACGATGCTGTAAACAGAACCTCGATTCATCCGTAAAGATGACGTTTTGCCATTCGTGAACCCAGTTTCGTCGTCGAGAGCACCATCGCAGGCGCTCCTGTCTGTGATGCAGCGTCAAGGGCTACCGCAGCCATGGTCTCCGAGCTGTTAGTCCATGCTGCTGGAAACGTCGTCGAACTGTTCGTGCAGATGGTTGTTGTCTTGCAAACGTCCCCATCTGTTGACTCAGGCATCGAGACGTGGCTGCACGATCCGTTACAACCATGCGGATAACATGCTTACCATCTCGACTGCTAGTGATACGAGGCCGTTGGGATCCAGCACAGCGTTCCGTATTACCCTCCTGAACCCACCGATTCCATATTCTGCTAACAGTCATTGGATCTCGACCAACGGGAGCAGCAATGTCGCGATACGATAGACCGCAGTCGCAATAGGCTACAATCCGACCTTTATCAAAGTCGGAAACGTGATGGTACGAATTTCTCCTCCTCATACGAGGCATCACGGCAACGTTTCACCAGGCAACGCCGGTCAACTGCTGTTTGTGTATGAGACATCGGTTGGAAACTTTCCTCATGTCAGCACGTTGTAGGTGTCGCCACCGGCGCCAACCTTGTGTGAATGCTCTGAAAAGCTAATCATTTGCATATCACAGCATCTTCTTCCTGTCGGTTAAATTTCGCGTCTGTAGCACATCATCTTCGTGGTGTTGCAATTTTAATGGCCAGCAGTGTGTTTACATGAAGGCTCTCCCTTGCATTGTTACATCACTTGCTGGTTTCTAGAAATAAATCTTTTTCTCCACTGAATAATCCGTCAGCTGCACCTGTTCACCAAATGTAATTTCTTAGAACAATGTCTTTTCTCAATCTAGACCCGCATCGTGGAAGAAAATAGAAACTTACTACATGCAACACTGTCTTTTGTAAAAAAGGGTAAAGCTCTCATCATCCTGAAAATTCGTTTCGAAACTACAGAGCTTTGGTACGCACGGTCCTGTTGGAGATGGTAAGCATATGACTTCTTCCGACCTTTGAACAGACTCACCCTGCCAGTTACAGGGAACCTACAGTTCAGCCTATACACCGAACCACGCTGCGACTCGACATTTTCCACGCTCCCAAACATTTCCAGAATGAAGCAAGTTATAAGTGACAAATAAATATGCTAGCATCGAACCCGAGACATCTGGATGCATACTCATGCACTTAAGCACCGAATTCCAAGCTTCTTCTTTGGTACACGTGATTTCCTCTGCAGATCGAAGAACATTGTATTTACCTTTTGTCTTTAAGTAATTCATTCCGAATGCGTTTTGAAAGATCTGAGTCCTTGATCGGATCACTCAGTTATTCTGATCAAAACTCTCGCTCCCTGGAAACAGTCGCTGCTTCCGCTGTGTTCACCTTGTTCGGGCTGAGACACATGCGCGACTCGTCCTCTCGGAGACGTTGCGCGAGTACAACGTCCGTGTGCGGGATACGTGCCCTTGCTGAATGTCTGGGCTAGAACACATCTACATCTACATTCACACTCCGCAAGCCACCCAACGGTGTGTGGCGGAGGGCACTTTACGTGCCACTGTCATTACCTCCCTTTTCTGTTCCAGTCGCGTATGGTTCGCGGGAAGAACGACTGCCGGAAAGCCTCCGTGCGCGCTCGAATCTCTCTAATTTTACATTCGTGATCTCCTCGGGAGGTATAGGTAGGGGGAAGCAATATATTCGATACCTCATCCAGAAACGCACCCTCTCGAAACCTGGACAGCAAGCTACACCGCGATGCAGAGCGCCTCTCTTGCAGAGTCTGTCACTTGGCTTTGCTAAACATCTCCGTAACGCTATCACGCTTACCAAATAACCCTGTGACGAAACGCGCCGCTCTTCTTTGGATCTTCTCTATCTCCTCTGTCAACCCGATCTGGTACGGATCCCACATTGATTAGCAATACACAAGTATAGGTCGAAGGAGTGTTTTGTAAGCCACTACATTTTGTAAGTACTCTCCCAATGAATCTCAACCTGGTACCCGCCTTACCAACAATTAATTTTGTATGATCATTCCACTTCAAATCGTTCCGCACGCATACTCCTAGATATTTTACAGAAGTAACTCTACCAGTGTTTGTTCCGCTGTCATATAATCATACAATAAAGGATCCTTCTTTCTATGTATTCGCAATACATTACATTTGTCTATGTTAAGGGTCAGTTGCCACTCCCTGCACCAAGTGCCTATCCGCTGCAGATCTTCCTGCATTTCGCTACAATTTTCTAATGCTGCAACTTCTCTGTATACTACAGCATCATCCGCGAAAAGCCGCATGGAACTTCCAACACTATCTACTACGTCATTTATATATATTGTGAAAAGCAATGGTCCCATAACACTCCCCTGTGGCACGCCAGAAGTTACTTTAACGTCTGTAGACGTCCTTCCATTGAGAACAACATGCTGTGTTCTGTTTGCTAAAAACTCTTCAATCCAGCCACACATGTTGATTCCTACAGAGTAGATTCTGAGTTTCCAGAAATGACATCCGACCGTTGAACTGACTCACCCTTCCAGTTATAGGGGAACCTACAGTTCAGCGTGTACACTGAAGCACGCTGTCACTCGACATTTTCCAAGTTACCAAACTTGTCACTATTCTGGCGGTTGCCGCTTACGATGTACACAGTACAAAAGCAAGGTGTTTATCAGAGTCTTCCATATCACTGGCACTGCAAATTCCTATCAGCTTCGCTTCCACGTTTGCACTGGTACAAATGTACCGTATAGTATGAAGAATCTATCTTTATCTCCAAGCTTGACCCCAAAATATCTTCACTTTCTTTTTAATTTTGCAGACTGAGAGATGTCCTCCCAACCCGTTTTCGGCTTGTCCTCCCGCCTACTTCAGGCAGTTCTGTAGTTAAGCGCTTGAACTGTGACTGGGCGCATCGGGTTGGGAACACAGGAGGCCACAGCTGGTAACTGGCCGCCTCTCAGATTGCCACAGCCCTCCTCGGACTTGCGCAAAATACGACGTCTGCTAGCTGCGGACTTCTTAAGGGAACATCGAGTGAGACGGTGAGCTGTTCAAGACGCTGGAACAGCACGCCGTCGGGCCCGAGATAGTACCCACATCAAATTTTAGATTTTTAGTGGTTTTCCTCACTCTATTAAGGCACAATACAATCCAAGATTGCCCTCCGTTTGTAATGACATCGTCGTGGGAGGACGTTATCTTATTAATGGTCGCTGTTCTTGTTGTTGCGTTTCCGAAGGAAATTTTGGTCTGTGTCGGTAACCCCATTCCCTCTGCAGACATTTTTGTATGCATTGTATGTGTCGTTTTATCTATGCTAAATGAAAAATTTTCTTCGTCTATATAATGCTGATTTTCTCTTGTGCAGGGCAGTACTCAGAAGTTTAAGGTGCAGCGATAGATAAATATAGCTATACGTTTTAAAAAATATTTAAATCAAATCACTAGCGGTTTCGAATTTCTCACAAATCCATCTTCAGATGGCTCTTACAGACTTTCTTCCTTTGCTAAAGCGTGAAATTAATTTAAAGTTCGATAAGAAAATCTGTTCGCCGTGCAGTAGATTGTCATATTAATATTTATCTGTATTAGTTAACATTTTCTTTTCGATCTTTAAATTAATTTCATCGCTCTAGCAAAGGTGTATTTTACTGTGCCCATGTACTCTACACAGCGTCTTAACACCTTTACTACTTTAGCGTGTTTCAAAATAATGTTTTTGTTACTTACGTGAAGCTGGGCCACTTTTGTAAATGTTGAGCTGTCAGAAAACACAGGTTAATGTGTATTCTAGCAGTTCTCCAAGAATTTAAGAGCACTCACATAGCATACGAGCCAAAATGGGTAAATTTTAAATGTGTTACAGAAAAACACGATGACTGTGTCGCTGAGAAATGTACACCACCTACGTCCTTGCCAGATTTAATGTGCTATTAACCGAAGACTATTTCATATATGCTTGTGCGAAGCATAAAAAAAAATTCGAGTGCTTGCTCACTCCGTTAAGTAGGATAGGCGGTTATCTGGTGCAAGTACAAGTGTTTCGGAGAACGCCGTTCAGTGCATATTGCTGAGCACGGTGCCCTGCTGCAGACAACCTCCACATGTCTCTATGTTGGTCCAAAGTCGTCGCAAAACCACTTGGGTTTCCGTGGGACCTGTTGTAGTAATCCAAGGCACCAAGATAGTTGTGGACTACGCAAACATTATTACGGACCATCTGATCCCGTCATACACTGGCGGAAAAAAATCCGAACACCATAACTGAGTTCTGCGAGATAAAAGTAAGTTGGCAGGCATGCTTATAAATCTGAAAGAGCCAGTCGCATTAAGTGTGGCACTAGTAGCGCCACTATGATTATGCAAAACATGTTTGCTTTAAATACATGCTGTAACGGCCGTGAGGGTTAGTTACCTTTAAGATTGGACGTGGTGAGTTGATATTATTCAAGAATGCCTTTAAGGCGCCAAAGACGACATTATCAACAATTCACTGAGTTTGAACGGGGTCGTGTATAGGGCTACAAGAAGCTGGATGTTTCATCTGTGATACTGCAGAAAGACTTGTCAGGATTGCAGCCACTTTACATGGCTACTGGCAGCGGTGGTCCCGGGAATAAAGGTTCCAAGAAGACCGGACTCCGGATGGTCACGTGGCACTACCGAGAGGGAAGACCATCGTGTTCGGCGTATGGCTCTGGCGCATCGTACTGCATCCGTAGCACCAGTTTCAGCAGCAGTTGGCACCACAGTCACGAACTGATACTAAAATGTAGACTTTCACGGCCGGAAATGTCGTGTCCAATATGATTATCCGGGCTGTTTTGCCGTGGTCGGTTGATGAATTCTGTATCAATTCCCAATGTTTCGTCCCCGTCTGCGGAGGACATCTTCAAGGGGGTCTGTAGGTCGAAGGAGGGTCCAACACACCCAATGGCTCGCTACTGACTGCCGCTTGCGAGGAGACGCAAGTACTAGCGGCCACAAGCGGATATTACGAAAGGCTCTACAGGGAGGCAATGGAAATCGCCAAACACCCTAATAATTTCAATCTAAAGGAGGAGGGCATGAAATTAAACGTTATATGGATGCCGGTGTTGAAGAAGATGTCTACCAGCCGTCCACTACTGGGTGATGGCAACGGCGATCGACGGCAGCGGACAGCGGCCAATTGCACTGACGTTTTCAAAGCACGTGACGTCACGCCTCGGCGCGGGAGCGCGCGGACACGGAATTTAACGGCAGTCAGTAGCGTGCCAGTGGGTGTGTTGGACCTTCCATCGAGCTACAGACCCCGTTGAAGATGTCCTCCGCAGACGGGGACGAAACGTTGGGAATTGACACAGAATTCATCAGTCGACCACGGCATAACAGCCCGGATAATTATAATGGACATGGCGAACTGTTATAAATTGGATACTTCAAGAACAGCTCCGAGCCAGATGCCCGGTAGCGTGCATTCCAGTGGCCGCAAACCACAGCCATTTGCGACTTCGGTATTGTCAAAGGAGAGCATATTGGAGAGCTGATAAAAGCTGTTCCTGCCTCGGCGCCAATGACGGTAGGGTGTTGGTTAGAAGGAGTCCAGCTCATGGACTTCAAACAACTTTACAATGTTACATATAATCCGTCTTGATTGCAAAATTTTTATTCATATGACCGGTTTCGGTTCACATAAAACGCTGCATGGGAAAGTTGCTGGATTTGGACGGGTTACTCCTGTAACCGAAATATCAGATCTGAAGATGGTTCTAGATGAACCGAAACAGGCCATATGAATAAAAATTTTGCAGTGAAGACGGATTATAAGTAACATTGTAAAATCACTGATTGCTGCTATCCTATCAGACATTATGTCTGTTTTTGCAAAAACTTTTCAAACAACCTGTTTGCGTGGTAGACACGGGTGCCTGGTGTTTCAGTCTGGGGTGCGACATTGCACAACAGGAGCACTTCAGTGGTTACCCCATGTACCCTCACTACAAATGCGTACGTCGGTCTGGTGATTCGAGCTGTTAGGCTCCCATTCTTGAACGCTACTCGAGAGTACCTTTTCTCACATGATAATCCTCGATGACTTACTGCTGCCTACCATGTTCTGCAGCCATGGCCTGCTCGAATACCAGATCTTCCTCCACCGAGCACGGAAGCGACATCGTCGGACGACAACTACAGCATCAACTACAACCAGCATTAACCTCCATGTATTGACAACCGAGAGCAACAGGTATGGGACTCCATCCCACAAACTGACATTCTGCATCTGTACGACACGGTGCATGCACGTCTGCATGCTTGCATTTGACATTACGAGGGTTACATCGGCTATCAATATTGTCACGTAGAAGAAGGTGTAATGACCTGAATGAAGAACACTAACTTAACGAAGGTTTATTCAGCACTTGCACATACAAGAGCGCGGAGCGAACTGCCTCCGGTCAGAACACATACAGTATATATACAGCTACAGAACATTCCAGTGCAATGATTCTTCACATTTGTGGCTACTTCTATAATGTACTCGAACCGAATATAGAAATTAAAACTGTACAGTCCAGGTGAATTTTGAACTCAGAACCCTCCATGCAGCAGTTTAATATCATAACCACTACACCACGGTGCTACTTAGCTTCTTCTGGGACAATATGCGATACTTCACATCTCCAGACTTTTCTCACGCTTACATTAATTTGTGATCTTACCTAGACAAATGTATTCCCGAAAGTTTATTACTCTACATTAATTATTTCTTGGTGTAGGGATTTTTTCTGTCATTGTACTTGATGTCCTTCCCAACGGTGACAACACCTTCCACCACGATAGCTGTTCGTGCCACGAGGCCAGAAAGGCGCTACAGTGGTTTGGGAAGCGTGATGGTGAACTCTCGTTGATGTCTTGGCCACCATATTCTCCTGACGTGCACCCGTGGAACACGACTGGGACGCTACCGGGCGCCAGCTCTACACCCACTGTAACATCATAGATTAAGGGTCGACCTGCGGCAGCAATCGCACAACTTGCGTACGGGCCGCTAGACGCCGCCGCGAGCGCTAAGAGTGCATTGCGATCGCAGGCGCGCGTGTTGCGTACGGTCCGCGAGGTGACGCCACGAGCGCAACCGTATATAAGTGCCGACGGAGTTCGGCCAGGCTCATTTTGTTGGCATCTCATTTTTGCCTATTGTCTTATTTGCTTAGTTGCTTAGCTCTTATTCGTTTATGGCTCATGTTATTGTGCTCTCTTTCAGCCATTCTGATTGTTTTCATTTACTCCCAATTGAGAAGTGCTCATTTTGGCATTTCACTTTTGCATATTTCTCATTTTGCTAATAATAAGCTCCTTAGTTTTTTACAGTTGATTTGACTAACATAGTCCCATGTACTGTTTTTTCATTTCAGCCTGTATATATTTTGATGTTCTTTAAATACTATAATAATTATCGGAAGCATTTCTTCCCTTAGAATTGTGTAAAATATTCTCGATGTAGAATTTGTTCTGTGACACAGGTGTAAGGTTTTGAATATAAATTATATACGAAACTGTGCTTTAAAAGGAATTTATTTTTTTCGGTTTGTGCTACATCAGACGACAATTTTGTGATATGAGGGAGAAATTTGAGGGACGAACCCATGGAAATATTCTCAAGTGATCGCCTTTAAATATAAAAATTTGTGTGACACTGAAAGACGTGACACTGTAGGCACCGAAAATATATATTGATAAAATTATACGTCACACCACGAACAGGTAGCCCGTAATTTACGTGTCATCTGTGCGTTGATATTTGATGCCACATACCTTGAGAAATCTACCAATAACTTGTCGAATCCGTGCCAATCAGAATCGTTGCTACATTGCGTTCGAAAGACGCACCAACAAGATATAAGGCTGGCAGTAATAATGTTATAACTCATAAGTGTGTGTGTGTGTGTGTGTGTGTGTGTGTGTGTGTGTATGTGTGTGGGCTTGCATCAAAAATGTCGTGGACGGAACAACGAGAGTCTTTTACACGGAATTCTTCTGGCGAGGAGTTAAAGTGGTGCGCGTGCCCTGGAGGGAGGGCAGCGGCCTTGGTGGGTGCAGAGAGGACGTTGCTAGGCAACGTACGTGACTGCGCCGGCGGCGGCGGGCAGCGAGGCAGGCCGGGCCACGGAGCGCCAGATAACATCGCGGGCCCCGGCCGCCCGTAACCTGACTCCCTCCCTCCGCTAATTGGATTCCTCGGGCTACCTCGCCTGTGTGATACGCTTTTGTTGGCCCCACCGCCCTTGTGTACCGGCTGTTAACGTATCTAATTATTGGCAATATCGCTGATACTTAGTAAAGAGAATGCATCAAAATCTTCTTTTTCTTCTTCTTCTGCTTGGTAGACCACAGTCTGCTCCGTTCAAACAGGAATTTCTCGGTCATATCGCATCTCTTTCACATAGGGCCGCATTTACGCGCAGGCTATCTCGGCTGTAGCCTAAAGGCCTGCACCGTGCAGGCGCCAACATAGCCAAAGCTTGAAATAAAAACAATATCTTCGTTTAATACTGTGCTGCAAAGCACATAACACTGAAAGGGCATTACGTACAAGAAAAAAAACCTTTGTCCTAAATAACAAAACTAAGGCATTAACAGGTACTGGTAAAGCCCGAAACACTGTTTACAGCAGAAACGCTATAGCAAAATTTTGAAATCTTGAAAAACTGGAAAAATTTAAAAGAACAGTTCTAAGCGAATTACTGGGAAAAAAAGCAATAGTGGTGCTGAATAGAAATTAAGATCAAGGGCGCAGGTCTCTTTCAAAGTGTAAAAGCTAATTAATCGAATGAGGAAAAGAAGACTTCAGTCTTATGGACACACATGCCAAATGGATAACTGGAAAAATTTGAAAGAACAGTCCTAATCGAATTACTGGGAATAAAATAGTAGTGCTGAATACAAATTAAGATCATGCACGCAGGTCTCTTTGAAAGTGGAAAAGCTAATTAATCGAATGAGGAAAAGAAGACTACAGTTTTATGCACACACATGCCAAATGGATAGCAACACACTACCCAAGCAAATCTTCTAATTACTAAGCAGCTACAAATCCAAATCCACGTGGTTCACTGATAAAAATAATGAAAACACTAGTCTTAGAGCCGGCCGCGGTGGTCTCGCGGTTCTAGGCGCGCAGTCCGGAACCGTGCGACTGCTACAGTCGCAGGTTCGAATCCTGCCTCGGGCATGGATGTGTGTGATGTCCTTAGGTTAGTTAGGTTTAAGTAGTTCTAAGTTCTAGGGGACTAATGACCACAGCAGTCGAGTCCCATAGTGCTCAGAGCCATTTGAACCATTTGAACTAGTCTTAGAACCGACTTAATAGATAACAAAATGCTTTTTAGAGAAGCAACACAAAAGGCAGAATTTCAGGAAAGAAAGAGGTCAGCAAATGGAAGGAAGCGCACGTAGGAAGAATACGTTATCGAGGAGTGTAGGCAGTCTGGGAATAATGAAACTTAAAGGCAAAGAAGCACAGCTAAAGTTAATTTACAAAACTCTCCAAACCGGTTATTCGTAAAAAAATAAATACATAAATAAATAATAAATATTTTACAGATATAAAACGAGACCCACTGAAGATGAAAGATGACGCTTTGGGTAACGAATAGAAAAAGAAATACATTATGTTTTATAGATAGTGGAATAGTACAAAACCTAAATAGAATTCGTAAACACGGAAGGAACGACAACAGGAGCTTTCAACCATAGCACGATTATTAACTGAAAGTTTTTATTCGTCCTCTTTCAACCTTAATACGCTTTCGAAAAATCTCCTCGGTTTACTGCTTGCTCTCCGATACATTGTTTGGCACGAAGCTTAGTCGATCTCAAGAGAAGTGTAACTGTTGACACAGGTAAAGTGAAAGGACACTAGCTGGTGCCCCTGGCGTTTCGAGCTCCTGCACGCTTAGCACGGTGTGCGGGTTGCCGCACCGACTGGAAGCAGGCGCCTCTGAGGACGTGCCTGCAGTCTGCTGTCTGCTGCGTGGCAACCGGTGCGGCCGCGAGGAATCCCGACTGGCAGGCTTCACGCTACACTAGCGTGTGGGGGCACCAGCCTTTGTCCGCCACAGCGCCCTGTACATAATTTAAGGCCAGGAGGACAATTCGAAATTAAGAAGAACCGATTAATCACTGATAAGCCGAAACCATATCACCCGTAGCTCACCATCAGATAATACCAACTGGTCGCGTCCCGCGTGTGGTATCATTCTAGCAACGATGCGATCCAAAATTGGAGAAATACGCTGACATAAGCTACTTCGACAAAGGTCTTGGGACGAGCGTTGCGGAAAGTACGATGCTCGTCGCATGCTTCTATCGTGAGCACTGGTGGCAGGTGGTTGATGGACGGTGAAAGCACGAGTAGGTGACAAGGTGTTCGACATCCACACCTCATCATAAAACATAGAGATTGGAGCTTGCGCGCTATATAGAGCAAGATAGACAGCCATCTGTGGCAGATCTTACGACAAAGTAAAGTGCTGGTGCAGACACAAATGTTTCGGAATACACTGTTCAGCGCACGTTACCGAATGTGGGGTCCACATCACAGAATCCTCACATATTCCCATGTTGACCCAGAAGCAACGCCAATTACGACTGCGGTGGGCAGTGGGTCATCGAGATTGCACCATGTATCCATGGAATCGTGTCACTTGTCGTTTCTTGTTCTCGCTTCCCACGCCCGGGTTCCCGGGTTCGATTCCCGGCGGGGTCAGGGATTTTCTCTGCCTCGTGATGACTGGGTGTTGTGTGCTGTCCTTAGGTCTGTTAGGTGTAAGTAGTTCTAAGTTCTAGGGGACTGATGACCATAGATGTTAAGTCCCATAGTGCTCAGAGCCATTTGAACCATTTTTTGTCGTTTCTTGTTATAATGAGTTAAAGGTCGTGTCATCCAGGTGAAAGACTGTTCGAAAAGTGCTCCGCGCCACGGATGAAGGCCAGTGGGGGTAGTATTATGCTATGGGGACATTCACCTGGGCTTCCATGGCAGCCGGCCGCTGTGACCGAGGGGTTATAGGAGCTTCAGTCCGGAACCGCGCTGCTGCTACGGTCGCAAGTTCGAATCCTGCCTCGGGCATGGATGTGTTTGATGTCCTTAGGTCAGTTCGGTCTAAGTAGTTCTAAGTCTAGGGGACTGGTGACCTCAGATGTTAAGTCCCATAGTGCTTAGAGCCATCTGAACCATTTGAATTCCATGGACCTGGGACGGTAATCGGCGACACCATGACAGTTATAGACCATCAACGTTATTGCGGAGCACCTGCACCCCTACATGCTTAATGTCTTCCCCGATGCAGTGGTACCTGCCACGTGGATAACTGTCCTGTCACAGTGTCATAGAGCCGGCCGGGGTGGCCGAGCGGTTCTAGGCGCTACAGTCTGGAACCGCGCGACCGCTACGGTCGCAGGTTCGAATCCTGCCTCGGGCATGGATGTGTATGATGTCCTTAGGTTAGTTAGGTTTAAGTAGTTCTAAGTTATAGGGGACTGATGACCTCAGATGTTAAGTCCAGTAGTGCTCAGAGCCATTTGAAGAGCCTGTTTGAACAGTGTTATAATCATGCTACAATAAGAAGCATGATATGAATACGTGCTGATATCTTTTGACAGCAAGTTCGTTTTATCTGCACACGAAGGAGCATATTTCTGCCACTATCAGCCGCCAGTATGGGGTCCTCAAAACACCGGCCAATGATTTACGATAACTGTTTGACCCGTGTGTGGACATCTGGTGCCATTCACTTCCGGAAACCTAATAAGCCTTGTGGAGTTTATGCCACTCAGAATCGCTGCTGTTTCGCATTCCAGAGATGAACCATCACGCTCTTAAGTAGATGGTCATAAAATTTGTCTCGTCAGTGTAGATTAGCACGGCTCGTTCCTTACTGCTGTCTCAAGTTCACTTCATATCGTATACGCTATCATGAACGAGGGTTGCAAATATTCCCCACTTTCAGGTTGGTGCTGAATAACATGAGCGGCATTCAATAAGTAATGCAATACATTTTTTTCTCGGCTAGTGTCAGTTGAAAAATGCAGAATCTATTGTGGGTCATCGTGAAATATTCCTGATTCAGCCCCCGTAGTTTCATCAATTTCTGATAGGTGACAGCGCCATACGTAGCCTTCAAAATGGCGTTTGTAACGGAGATGCATTTCAGACATAGAGCTGTCATTGAGTTTCTTTTGGCGGAAAACCACATCTTCGCAGATAAGCACAGGCGCTTGAGGAGTGTCTAAGGACACCTGGAAGTTAACAAAAGCACGGTGAGTCGTTGGGCGAGACGTCTGTCGTCATTGCAACAAGATCGCGCAAACCTGTCCGATCACCCACGTGTCGGCCGGCCTCACACAGCTATGTTTCTTGCAGTGTTGGAACGTGCGGTCACTGTCATTCGGGGTGATCTACGGATCAAAATCAAACGCCCCGCTGCTCAAATGGACGTCTCTGCTGATGGTGTTCACAGAATCGTCTACCACTCAAATGTGCTTGCCCATTGGATACGTCGCTGCCTAACTGGAGAGCTTTAAGAGCATTGAAGGACCACCTATGCGTAATTGCTTGTGCTGATCGTGAATTTTTTTATCGAACATTGTCACAGGCGATGAAACATATGTTCATCACTGCAACCGGAAACAAAACGGCAATCCACGGAGTAGTCTCACACCACACCTCCTCTGAAGAAATATCAAAGCAGCGCCCTCAGCCGGTAAAGTCATGGCGATGGTTTCCTGGGACTCTGACGGAGTTATCCAGTTTTGTGTCCTCCGTCACGGTGCAACGATCAACTCAGAAGTGTATTGTGCTACCCTCAGGAAAATGAAGAAACGATATCAGCGTGTCCGTGCCAAAAAATGCAATCGAACTTCTTCTCCATGACCACACAATGTCTCACCAGAGAGGAGCTCATAAAATTTTATTGGGCTGTTCTTCCTCATCCTCCCTACATCCAAGCGGATCTCGCACCTTCCATCTGTTTGACCCAATGAAGGATGTACTTCGCAGGAAGCAGTACATACATGATAGGAGGTTTTTGATGCAGCAAGACGTTGCTGGCTCCTATATCGATCAGTGGAGTGGTATCATGTAGGCATACACGCCCTCCCAGTAACGTAGCGTAAGACCGTCGAACTGAACGAAGATTATGCTTAAAAATATTGTTTTGTACTCAAAAGATTGGGGAATAATATGGGTATTGCAATCATGAATAAAAGTAACCTGCTTTCAGAAAAAAAAATTGTTGCATTTCTCATTGAACGGGGCTCGTAATTCGTCTCCTGTATTGACGATACCACTGATGATGAGCAAGTGCAGCAGATATTAGTTAGGCAAACAAGCAGAGTGGTGTGTTGAAGGAAAGCAGCCACACAATAGAAGGTCCACTCTCGATAAAGATAGTAGGTTGGCAGCAGAAGTAAGGTGCCGGGCTTTGCCATTATTCAGTGTCCCATTGCTGGTTGTAAGAGACACCCCAAGCCTTACGGCGCTAACGTGCTTTGGCGAAATCAGTATGGCAGACAGTCTATTTCGCTTTTCTTGTTAAAGAATAAAGGCGCTGAATTGTTTCAAGTGCGCGACGGTCTTTAGCGCGTGTGTGATCAAGGAACTTACTAACGTGGGGCGATTTAGTAGCAGAGTAGTGCTAGGGAGTCGGTCACGGGCTGACGTAACACGACACGGTACTGCTGGTTGAGCGACGATTTCGTTGCAACAGCCGTTGCGAAAGCAGACGAATGTTCGTGGTGTTGACGAAAGAGCGTTTTCTGGGCACGGAAAGCCGCGGCCATTTATCGCAGAGCGGGCACCGCCTCCTCTATCTCGGCGGTCTTCCGCAAACAGAAGGGCAGGGTCGCCGCGAGAACACAGACTTCTAGCGAAACTGAGAAATTTTAGTAACTGAGACCAGAAATTTTCTGGCAGATCAAAACTGTGTGCCAGACCGAGACTCGAACTCACGGCCTTTGCCTTTCGCGGGCAGGTCCTCTACCAACAGAGCTACCCAAGTCCTCACAGCTCCACTTCTGCCACTACCTCGTCTCCTACCTTCCAAACTTCGCAGAACTTCTCCTGCGAACCTTGCAGAACGAGCACTCCTGAAAGAAAGGATATTGCGGAGACATGGCTTAGCCACAGCCTGGGGGATGTTTCCAGAATGAGATTTTCACTCTGCAGAGGAGTGCAAGAGCACTTGCCCGCGAAAGGCAAAGGTCCCTAGTTCGAGTCTCGGTCGGGCACACAGTTTTAATCTGCCAGGAAGTTTCATATGAGCGCACACTCCGCTGCAGAGTGAAAATCTCATTCTCAAAACTGAGACCAGAACGAAACCCACTGTATAAGCTCACCGGAGAGAACGTTAGTGACCCCATTAAAACTGCGCACTGTTTACTCTGGAGCGCTTTAGCGGATGTGGCGCTTATACCATGTGACCCTCCCGCCATGAAATAAGTCATGGTAGTGAGCGCTATGTGGAACTGGTACTACACTCCTGGAAATTGAAATAAGAACACCGTGAATTCATTGTCCCAGGAAGGGGAAACTTTATTGACACATTCCTGGGGTCAGATACATCACATGATCACACTGACAGAACCATAGGCACATAGACACAGGCAACAGAGCATGCACAATGTCGGCACTAGTACAGTGTATATCCACCTTTCGCAGCAATGCAGGCTGCTATTCTCCCATGGAGACGATCGTAGAGATGCTGGATGTAGTCCTGTGGAACGGCTTGCCATGCCATTTCCACCTGGCGCCTCAGTTGGACCAGCGTTCGTGCTGGACGTGCAGACCGCGTGAGACGACGCTTCATCCAGTCCCAAACATGCTCAATGGGGGACAGATTCGGAGATCTTGCTGGCCAGGGTAGTTGACTTACACCTTCTAGAGCACGTTGGGTGGCACGGGATACATGCGGACGTGCATTGTCCTGTTGGAACAGCAAGTTCCCTTGCCGGTCTAGGAATGGTAGAACGATGGGTTCGATGACGGTTTGGATGTACCGTGCACTATTCAGTGGCCCCTCGACGATCACCAGTGGTGTACGGCCAGTGTAGGAGATCGCTCCCCACACCATGATGCCGGGTGTTGGCCCTGTGTGCCTCGGTCGTATGCAGTCCTGATTGTGGCGCTCACCTGCACGGCGCCAAACACGCATACGACCATCATTGGCACCAAGGCAGAAGCGACTCTCATCGCTGAAGACGACACGTCTCCATTCGTCCCTCCATTCACGCCTGTCGCGACACCACTGGAAGCGGGCTGCACGATGTTGGGGCGTGAGCGGAAGACGGCCTAACGGTGTGCGGGACCGTAGCCCAGCTTCATGGAGACGGTTGCGAATGGTCCTCGCCGATACCCCAGGAGCAACAGTGTCCCTAATTTGCAGGGAAGTGGCGGTGCGGTCCCCTACGGCACTGCGTAGGATCCTACGGTCTTGGCGTGCATCCGTGCGTCGCTGCGGTCCGGTTCCAGGTCGACGGGCACATGCACCTTCCGCCGACCACTGGCGACAACATCGATGTCCTGTGGAGACCTCACGCCCCACGTGTTGAGCAATTCGGCGGTACGTCCACCCGGCCTCCCGCATGCCCACTATACGCCCTCGCTCAAAGTCCGTCAACTGCACATACGGTTCACGTCCACGCTGTCGCGGCATGCTAGCAGTGTTAAAGACTGCGATGGAGCTCCGTATGCCACGGCAAACTGGCTGACACTGACGGCGGCGGTGCACAAATGCTGCGCAGCTAGCGCCATTCGACGGCCAACACCGCGGTTCCTGGTGTGTCCGCTGTGCCGTGCGTGTGATCATTGCTTGTACAGCCCTCTCGCAGTGTCCGGAGCAAGTATGGTGGGTCTGACACACCGGTGTCAATGTGTTCTTTTTTCCATTTCCAGGAGTGTATTTGACCCTCTAAAGATGAAATAAGTCTTGGCAGTGAGGCGGTGTGCGTGTGTCAGTCATCTGTATGGAATCGGCGCAGTAAGATGGATTCATGTGGAGACGTGACGGAATGGCGAAAAGGAGATACTGTGCTCGTGACCACATAAGGAATATAGTCGCCCGATTTGTTGGTGTGTTAACGCGGACACACAACGTATCTGCAAGGAATGGTATACAACTCGCAACAACTTAACACGCCGTGCGGACAGTGCACTGAAAAAGATTCTAACTGTCTGAGACCGGAGGCAAGTGTGGCTGGAGACTTGTCAGTGACAGCCGGTTTCAAACCCGGCAGGTACTGCTCTTGTCGGTGAATGCAGATTCATCTCAACCTGTTTGCGAGCGAACACTGCGATGGGAACTGTGCGCAACGCGCATTTTCAATAGCGTACCTCTCAAAGAATACATTGAAAGCCTCTATGAGGGTGAAGATTTGTCTGATGTGATAGGAGAAGAAACAGGAGTCGATTTAGAAGAGATAGGGGATCCAGTATTAGAATTGGAATTTAAAAGAGCTTTCGAGGACTTACGGTCATATAAAGCAGAAGGGATAGATAACATTCCATCAGAATTTCTAAAATCATTGGGGGAAGTGGCAACAAAACGACTATTCACGTTGGTGTGGAGAATATATGAGTCTGGCGATATACCATCTGACTTTTGGAAAAGCATCATCCACACAATTCCGAAGACGGCAAGAGCTGACAAGTGCGAGAATTATCGCACAATCAGCTTAACAGCTCATGCATCGAAGTTGTTTACAAGAATAATATACAGAAGAATGGAAAAGAAAATTGAGAATGCGCTAGGTGACGATCAGTTTGGCTTTAGGAAAAGTAAAGAGACGAGAGAGGCAATTCTGACGTTACGGCTAATAATGGAAGCAAGGCTAAAGAAAAATCAAGACACTTTCATAGGATTTGTCGACCCGGAAAAAGCGTTCAACAATATAAAATGGTGCAAGCTGTTCGAGATTCTGAAAAAAGTAGGGGTAAGCTATAGGGAGAGACGGGTCATATACAACATGTACAACAACCAAGAGGGAATAATAAGAATGACGATCAAGAACGAAGTGCTCGTATTAAGAAGGGTGTAAGACAAGGCTGTAGCCTTCCGCCCCTACTCCTCAATCTGTACATCGAGGAAGCAATGCCGGCCGCGGTGGTCTAGCAGTTCTAGGCGCGCAGTCCGGAACCGCGCGACTGCTACGGTCGCAGGTTCGAATCCTGCCTCGGGCATGGATGTGTGTGATGTCCTTAGGTTAGTTAGGTTTAAGTAGTTCTAAGTTCTAGGGGACTGATGACCACAGATGTTAAGTCCCATAGTGCTCAGAGCCATTTTTTGAGGAAGCAATGATGGAAATAAAAGAAAGGTTCAGGAGTGGAATTAAAATACAAGGTGAAAGGATATCAATGATACGATTCGCTGATGACATTGCTATCCTGAGTGAAAGTGAAGAAGAATTAAATGATCTGCTGAACGGAATGAACAATCTAATGAGTACACAGTACGGTTTGAGAGTAAATCGGAGAAAGACGAAGGTAATAAGAAGTAGTAGAAATGAGAACAGCGAGAAACTTAACATCAGGATTGATGGTCACGAAGTCAATGATGTTAAGGAATTCTGCTACCTAGGCAGTAAAATAACCAATGACGGACGGAGCAAGGAGGACATCAAAAGCAGACTCGCTATGGCAAAAAAGGCATTTCTGGCCAAGAGAAGTCTATTAATATCAAATACCGGCCTTAATTTGAGGATGAAATTTCTGAGGATGTACGTCTGGAGTACAGCATTGTATGGTAGTGAAACATGGACTGTGGGAAAACCGGAACAGAAGAAAATCGAAGCATTTGAGATGTGGTGCTATAGACGAATGTTGAAAATTAGGTGGACTGATAAGGTAAGGAATGAGGAGGTTCTACGCAGAATCGGAGAGGAAAGGAATATGTGGAAAACACTGATAAGAAGAAGGGACAGGATGATAGGACCCGCTAAGACATGAGGGAATGACTTCCATGGTACTAGAGGGAGCTGTAGAGGGCAAAAACTGTAGAGGAAGACAGAGATTGGAATACGTCAAGCAAATAATTGAGGACGTAGGTTGCAAGTGCTACTCTGAGATGAAGAGGTTAGCACAGGAAAGGAATTCGTGGCGGGCCGCATCAAACCAGTCAGTAGACTGATGACCAAAAAAAAAAAAAAAAACCTCTCAAAAGACGATTGCTCAGAGCGATACATAAAGCTGCACTCCAGTGGGCTAAACAACGCAGACTGTAGTCGCATAGTATGGTCCATCCAGTCACTAATTGTCTCTTTTCGAATGGTACAAGGTGTCCTGTGCACAGACAACGTAATGAGGTATTTAACTCTGTGTGATGAGTGTATGGTTCAGACCGGACACAGTTCAATCAAGTTACTTTTATGTATCGTGACTTGGACCCACTCATTCAGTTTACCGTGAACATGAACCAACCAGAATGATTATTAAATCATTATGGGTGGTTAACTATTGCCCTTTCTGCTACATCATTGTATGACTTATCTTGTACCACTGCCATTTACCGATGTGACAGCAGCCGTGTTCACAGGACTGCACGCATTTCGTTCCTGATTTGACTAATATTTAGGTGCCGTTTCCGCCACAGCTGGTTCGCCAAATTGCCCGATCTTATTGCTCCCATAGTAAATGTTTCGGACTGTTTAGAACAGTAAGCGAAATGTAAGGTATCCTAGTTGAATGATGTAGAAGGATACATAATGAGTTAGATAGAATTCCTGTTTGGTTTTATAAATGACAGCTTTCTCTAAATGCAGCGAAATGTATGTTATTGCAGATGACCAGGAAAAACAATCCTGTAGTGTTCAAATACAGTATTAGTAAACTGTTGCTTGACACAGCCACATAGTTTAAGTATCTAGGAGTAACGTTGCAAAACGATATGAAATGGAACGAGCACTTAAGAGCAGTAGTAGGGAAGCCGAATGGTCGATTGCGGTTTATTGGGACAGTTTCAGGAAAGTGTATCTCGTCCACAAACAAGACCGCATATAGAGCTCTTGTGCGACCCATTATTGAGTACTGAAAAAGTGTCTGGGATTCCCACCAGGTCGGATTAAAGGAAATACTCGAAGTAACTCAGAGGCGCGATGCTAGATAATTTGTTGCGCGTAGGTCTGATCAAAACGTGTTACAGAGATGTTCCGTGAACTCAAGTGGGAATCACTGAAAGAAAGTAGACGTTCTTTTCCCGAAACACTATTAAGAAAATTTAGAGAAAGGGCATTTGAAGTTGACTGCCACCAACGCACGTTTTGAGTAAGAACCGCAAAGATACAACAGAAATAAAGGCTCTTACGGAGACATATAGACAGATGTTTTCTTTTTTTCCCTCGCTGCGTTTGCGAGTGGTATAGAAAAGGAAATGACAAGTCTCCGCGACATACAATACGGTGAACTGTAGCACATTTGTGCATATGTATAAAGGGCAGTCAAATGAAAACGAGACAGATGGGAAAACAGTACATAAATTCTTTATGATTTCATAAATAGTCGCCATAACAGTTATTACATTTGTCCCAATGTGATACAAGACGGTCAGCGCCTTCATTGAAAAAATGTCTGCGGTTGCCTACGGAACCGTGATATAACTGGTAAGCTACATAAATTAGTATGTTACGACCCCGCAACGGACTAAATATAGGAAGGACCCGATAAGTTGGCCGCCAGCAGCTAAAGAACTGAGCGTTGGAAGTTAGCACCATTGGGAATAATTCGAGTCGACTGTTCTGTTTCAAACTGCTACCATCGTCAGCAACTCCAACGTTGTTACGCTGTAATTGCGTGACGAAATATTCAACGGATGAATAACTGATTAATAAGTCATAGCACTTTACTAAACGTTTTGGATATAATTTATCTTCTACTCGTTGTGTTGTATTATAACAGCCTAAATTTATTGTCCTATTCCTTCTACTAACATGTACCGTATTTCAAGATAATCATCTCTATAATGCGCATTCACGAATCCATGTTACTTGTTAATCAAAATTTATACCTACACACTGATCGGTACGAGTCACGCACCTTCGTGAGTTGTCAGTACTGGAAGACAAACCGTGCAACATTTCTCCTCTCACTCCCTCTAACAGTTTAACGCAGCTCACGGCCAAATACACCAACGTCCGCTAAAATCAAGCACATCTTAAAAATATTACTTTCTCTGTAAGTATTTCCGTTTGTTACTGGGCAGGAAAACTAAACTTTTAAGAAGCTCTTACCGTTAGTTGACGTTTTAGGTTTCGACTGTTAGTTGCTAGATCCATCCATACATATCACAAAAAAAGGATGGATGTATGTTCCACATCTTCTCCTAAACTACTGGACCGATTTCAGACAAACGTGAACACATATCACATACTGTCTGGAAAGAATCGTTGTGGGGGGTAAGAACGACCTATCTATCAGAGGGGTGGGAGTGATGGTGAAAAAACAGTGTTGTCCACGACTGGCGAATACTTATTATTTATTCAACGGCTGTTTTGAGAATAAGAGCATTTAGTGACTTATAACAAACATTACACATAATTCCAAATCATTACTAATCTCTTTTACCGCTGACAACCACCACAAAATGATGAAAGGAAAACTTTTTATGGCTTACTACATTTTCGCTCATGCAATAAAACAAATTTATTACTTCTTTGCTATTAACTCTTTGGCAACACATTTCGCAGACAGTAGACAATTGTCCCACTGGATGTACTGGCAAAATTAAGTCATTGTACGAAAAATAGTATGAACCCGTGGTCTAGGGGTAGCGTCTTTGATTCACAATCAAAACGCCTTCGGTCCCGGGTTCGATCCCCGTCACTGCCTAAATTTTGATAAATAATCAGCATTGGCGGCCGAAGACTTCCGGCATAAGAAGTCAGCCTCATTCTGCCAACGGCCTTGTCAAAGAGGGCGGAGGAGCGGATAGAGGTTCAAGGTACTCTCTTGTCCTAGGGGTGGGAAACTGCCCCTAAAGGCGGAAGAATCAGCAATGATCAACGACATGAGGATGCAGAAGGCAATGGAAACCACTGAATTAAAGACACGTAACGTATATCCACAGGACATGTGGCCTGTAAGTGAAGAAGTGTCATGATGATCTCTCCATTGGCAAAAGATTCCGGAATAGTCCCCCATTCGGATCTCCGGGAGGGGACTGCCAAGGGGGAGGTTACCATGAGAAAAAGATTGAATAATCAACGAAAGGATAACGTTCTACGAGTCGGGGCGTGGAATGTCAGAAGCTTGAACGTGGTAGGGAAACTAGAAAATCTGAAAAGGGAAATGCAAAGGCTCAATCTAGATATAGTAGGGGTCAGTGAAGTGAAGTGGAAGGAAGACAAGGATTTCTGGTCAGATGAGTATCGGGTAATATCAACAGCAGCAGAAAACGGTATAACAGATGTAGGATTCGTTATGAATAGGAAGGTAGGGCAGAGGGTGTGTTGCTGTGAACAGTTCAGTGACCGGGTTGTTCTAATCAGAATCGACAGCAGACCAACACCGACAACGATAGTTCAGGTATACATGCCGACGTCGCAAGCTGAAGATGAACAGATAGAGAAAGTGTATGAGGATATTGAAAGAGTAATGATGTAAAGGGGGACGAAAATCTAATAGTCATGGGCGACTGGAATGCAGTTGTAGGGGAAGGAGTAGAAGAAAAGGTTACAGGAGAATATGGGCTTGGGACAAGGAATGAAAGAGGTGAAAGACTAATTGAGTTCTGTAACAAGTTTCAGCTAGTAATAGCGAATACCCTATTCAAGAATCACAAGAGGAGGAGGTATACTTGGAAAAGGCCGGGAGATACGGGAAGATTTCAGTTAGATTACATCATGGTCAGACAGAGATTCCGAAACCAGATACTGGATTGTAAGGCGTACCCAGGAGCAGATATAGACTCAGATCACAATATAGTAGTGATGAAGAGTAGGCTGAAGTTCAAGACATTAGTCAGGAAGAATCAAAACGCAAAGAAGTGGGATACGGAAGTACTAAGGAATGACGAGATACGTTTGAAGTTCTCTAACGCTATAGATACAGCAATAAGGAATAGCGCAGTAGGCAGTACAGTTGAAGAGGAATGGACATCTCTAAAAAGGGCCATCACAGAAGTTGGGAAGGAAAACATAGGTACAAAGAAGGTAGCTGCGAAGAAACCATGGGTAACAGAAGAAATACTTCAGTTGATTGATGAAAGGAGGAAGTACAAACATGTTCCGGGAAAATCGGGAATACAGAAATACAAGTCGCTGAGGAATGAAATAAATAGGAAGTGCAGGGAAGCTAACACGAAATGGCTGCAGGAAAAATGTGAAGACATCGAAAAAGATATGGTTGTCGGAAGGACAGACTCAGCATACAGGAAAGTCAAAACAACCTTTGGTGACATTAAAAGCAACGGTGGTAACATTAAGAGTGCAACGGGAATTCCACAGTTAAATGCAGAGGAGAGAGCAGATAGGTGGAAAGAATACAGTGAAAGCCTCTATGAGGGTGAAGATTTGTCTGAGGTGATAGAAGAAGAAACAGGAGTCGATTTAGAAGAGATAGGGGATCCAGTATTAGAATCGGAATTTAAAAGAGCTTTGGAGGACTTACGATCAAATAAGGCAGAAGGGATAGATAACATTCCATCAGAATTTCTAAAATCATTGGAGTAAGTGGCAACAAAATGACTATTCACGTTGGTGTGGAGAATATATGAGTCTGGCGATATACCATCTGACTTTCGGAAAAGCATCATCCACACAATTCCGAAGACGGCAAGAGCTGACAAGTGCGAGAATTATCGCACAATCAGCTTAACAGCTCATGCGTCGAAGCTGCTTACAAGAATAATACACAGAAGAATGGAAAAGAAAATTGAGAATGCGCTAGGTGACGATCAGTTTGGCTTTAGGAAAAGTAAAGGGACCAGAGAGGCAATTCTGACGTTACGGCTAATAATGGAAGCAAGGCTAAAGAAAAATCAAGACACTTTCATAGGATTTGTCGACCTGGAAAAAGCGTTCGACAATATAAAATGGTGCAAGTTGTTCGAGATTCTGAAAAAAGTAGGGGTAAGCTATAGGGAGAGACGGGTCATATACAATATGTACAACAACCAAGAGGGAATAATAAGAGTGGACGATCAAGAACGAAGTGCTCGTATTAAGAAGGGTGTAAGACAAGGCTGTAGCCTTTCGCCCCTACTCTTCAATCTGTACATCAAGGAAGCAATGATGGAAATAAAAGAAAGGTTCAGGAGCGGAATTAAAATACAAGGTGAAAGGATATCAATGATACGATTCGCTGATGACATTGCTATCCTGAGTGTAAGTGAAGAAGAATTAAATGATCTGCTGAACGGAATGAACAGTCTAATGAATACACAGTATGGTTTGAGAGTAAATCGGAGAAAGACGAAGGTAATGAGAAGTAGTAGAATGAGAACAGCGATATTGATGGTCACGAAGTCAATGAAGTTAAGGAATTCTGCTACCTAGGCAGTAAAATAACCAATGACGGACGGAGCAAGGAGGACATCAAAAGCAGACTCGCTATGGCAAAAAAGGCATTTCTGGCCAAGAGAAGTCTACTAATATCAAATACCGGCCTTAATTTGAGGAAGAAATTTCTGAGGATGTACGTCTGGAGTACAGCATTGTATGGTAGTGAAACATGGACTATGGGAAAACCGGAACAGAAGAGAATCGGAGCATTTGAGATGTGGTGCTATAGACGAATGTTGAAAATTAGTTGGACTGATAAGGTAATGAATGAGGAGGTTCTACGCAGAATCGGAGAGGAAAGGAATATGTGGAAAACACTGATAAGAAGAAGGGACAGGATGATAGGACCTGCTAAGACATGAGGGAATGACTTCCATGGTACTAGAGGGAGCTGTAGAGGGCAAAAACTGTAGAGGAAGACAGAGATTGGAATACGTCAAGCAAATAATTGAGGACGTAGGTTGCAAGTGCTACTCTGAGATGAAGAGGTTAGCACAGGAAAGGAATTCGTGGCCGGCTGCATCAAACCAGTCAGTAGACTGATGACAAAAAAAAAAGAAAAAAAAAACGAAAAATAGTACAGCAGATACGACGTCATAAGTAGCGAACTGTGTGAAAATGATACTACAGGACAAATTCCCTATAAATTCAGGAGAAATATATATATATATATATATATATATATATATATATATATATATATAGGTATGAAATATTTTTAAATTAGGTAAAAAGCTCGTCCTAAACCCCTGGAACGACTTCAGTCAAATTTGGTACACATATTAGTTACGATCTGGAATAGGATACTGTGTGGATAAGTACCACCAGCCTCCTATTGGGTGGACCTGATAACGTTGAAAGACAAGGGGGAAAGGAGGAGATGGGAAGATGGGGAGAGGCAATGAGGATATGGACACCGATAGGGGGAGGGGGAGGTGGACTAGGAGATGCGGGAGAGAGATGGGAAAGGGGGAGATTGGAATAAATACATACCTAGGCTACGCGGAGAACTCCGCTAATATTATAAAGTACGGCTCAGAACTTAGGGCAGCACGAATATTTAGTTTGGCCCGCCTAGGCCACTGGTCTAAATATGGAGTGACTTAAAAGATATGTACACTACTGGCCATTAAAATCTCTACACCACGAAGATGACGTGCTACAGACGCGAAATTTAACCGACAGAAGAAGATGCTGTGATAAGCAAATGATTAGCTTTTCTGAGCATTCACACAAGGTTGGCGCCGCTGGCGACACATACGACGTGCTTGCATGAGGCAAGTTTCCAACCGATTTCTCATACACAAACAGCAGTTGACCGGCGTCGTCCGGTGAAACGTTGTTGTGATGCCTCGTGTTAGGAGGAGAAATGCGTACCATCACGTTTCCGACTTTGATAAAGGTCGGATTGTATACTATCGCGATTGCGGTTTATCATATCGCGACATTGCTGTTCGCGTTGCTCGAGATCCAATGACTGTTAGCAGAATATGGAATCGGTGGGTTCTGGAGGGTAATACGGAACGTCGTGCTGCATCCCAACGGACTCGTATCACTAGCAGTCGAGATGACAGGCATCTTATCCGTATGGCTGTAACGGATCGTGCAACCACGTCTCGATCCCTCAGTCAACAGATGGGGACGTTTGCAAGACAACCATCTGCACGAACAGTTCGACGACGTTTGCAGCAGCATGGACTATTAGACCATGGCTGCGGTCACCCTTGACGCTGGCTGCATCACAGACAGGAGCGCCTGCGATGGTGCTCTCGACGATGAAACTGGGTTCACGAATGGCAAAACGTCATCTTTTCGGATGACTCCAGGTTCTGTTCACAGCAAGATGATGGTCGCATCCGTGTCTGGCGACATCGCGGTGAACGCACATTGGAAGCGTGTATTGGTCATAGCCATACTGGCGTATCACCCGGCGTGATGGTATGGGGTGTCATCGGTTACACGTCTCGGTCACGTCTTGTTCGCATTGACGGCACTTTGAACAATGGACGTTATATTTCAGATGTGTTACGACCCGTGGCTCTACCCTTCATTCGATCCCTGCGAACCCCTACATTTCAGCAGGATAATGCACGACCGCATGTTGCAGGTCCTGAACGGGCCTTTCTGGATACAGAAAATGTTCGACTGCTGCCCTGGCCAGCACATTCTCCAGATCTCTCACCAATTGAAAACATCTGGTCAATGGTGGCCGGGCAACTGGCTCGTCACAATACGCCAGTCAGTACTCTTGAACTGTGGTACCGTGTTGAAGCTGTAATGGCAGCTGTACCTGTACACGCTATCCAAGCTCTGTTTGACCCAATGCCCATGCGTATCACGGCCGTTGTTACGGCCAGAGGTGGTTGTTCTGGGTACTGAGTTCGCAGGATCTATGCACCGAAATTGCGTGAAAATGTAATCACATGTCAGTTCTAGTATAACATATTTGTCCAATGAATACCCGTTTATCATCTGCATTTCTTCTTGGTGTAGCAATTTTAATGGCCAGTAGTGTACTATTTCTGCTCGGTAAATAACTGTCAGTCTGTGATATAATACGGAAACTATGTTTTGAATACGTTGTAGTCGCTAGTCGTATGAGGGTGGTATCTACCTCCAGTGGCATGTATTAAGGTTTGTCGGGGCACGGATACCCTCCTTTACGTTCGGATAAGAGCAGTGACACGAGACAGTATTTCCAAGTCAGATTCACTCGCGCTGCCACCTGTGGAGTACAGCAGGAACGACGGCGCCTCCAGTGCCGCCTGGCGGCCGACGGTGGAACGCGGCGGGTTGACGGACGCCCAAGGTGAGCGGGTGGTGGGCCGCCTGGTGACGTGAGGAATGCCGCCCCGCTACACGCCAGCGCCGGCCGCGCGAGAGCTTCTGCCCGGCGAGCCGCTATGCGGGGGCCATCTCCTCCAGATTCTCTCCGCTCTGCGCATACATTTGAGCTGCCTGGTCCACCAGTCGCCCGTCCCAGCAACGACCTCCCTGTCACACGGACTGCGTGTGCTCAGCGTCATCGCTGACATGGTAGCGGCTCAACACAAGGTAGCCAGCGGTCAACAGCGAGCAAGTCCATATCGGCCCACAGGCAATGAAAGCTCCGTATTGCGACAGACAGTTAAAAGGAGACGGAATAAAGAGCAGTACACACGAAACGTTACGATCCAGTGCTCCGAGGCCCACGAGAAACCGTGCGTGCGTCAAAGCACGTGTGACACTGCATGTCTTACGAGAGCTACTAGCCGTCTCCAGCTGGAAGGGAGTAACTATTTCAGACGAGTTTAATAATTCTTAACTGTCCGTTTAATGGCGTGCAAGCTCTCGACGACAAAATTAAGACCTTTAGTGGGTATCTTTTCACTGAAGTTTTGATTTCCCATGGGCGCTGCACGAAGCCGAGCCTTCGCGAAGTACAGCGGACAAGACAACTACTGTGACGTCAAAAGTTCTTTGTGTGGACTCTGTTCCTCGTGGGATCCGCCGTTGTCCTTGTATGATGTGTCTACAAGTCGTTGGTCCCAGCCTGGGTTCTCGGATGGCCACTACAGTTTGTACTGTCTCCATTCTCTCTCCATCCCCCTCCCCCCCACCCCCGAAAAAAGTCATATAAACGATTAAGGAGGCAATCTTGAAACTCCCGATTCTTTAAAGGACCGAAATCCCATGTATAAAACAGCTTCAAACTTCTGGTAACTTTGCAAATGACTTAACGTGTTAAATATCCGACATTAAACATCTAAGCAACAAGAAGATTTGTACGTAAAATTTATTGAAAGTCGCTAAATGATCTCTTTATAAAAACACTGGGTCAGTATACGATTTGCACTTAGTTTTAAGCAAAAGCTAGTTTTTCACACATTATGTTTGTGATGTCACGTCCTCTTAACCTTGCGGCGTATGATGAAATAATTTTGGAAGTCCATTCAACGCTATATGGATGGACAATGTCTGGTTCAAATGGTTCTAAGCACTATGGGACTTAACATCTGAGGTCATCAATCCCCTAGAACTTAGAACCACTTAAACCTAAGGAAGCTAAGGACGTCACACACATCCATGCCCGAGGCAGGATTCCAACCTGCGACCGTAGCGGTCGCGCGGTTCCAGCCTGTAGCGCCCAGAACCGCTCGGCCATATCGGCCGGCTCAGTGTCTGGAAAAACAGTTAGTAGTGAGGGACAAATAAAATGTCGTTCCTGATTCGGCAGGTTTACTGTGCTAACAGCGAATATTTTACTAAGGGTTCAAAAATGGCTCTGAGCACTATGGGACTTAGCTTCTGAGGTCATCAGTCCCTTAGAACTTAGAACTACTTAAACCTAACTAACCTACGGACATCACACACACCCAAGCCCGAGGCAGGATTCGAACCTGCGACCGTAACGATCGCGCGGTTCCAGCCTGAAGCGCCTAGAACCGCTCGGCCACACCGGTAGCTAGAAGGTACCGCTGACGAGACTGCCCACACTTCGCTTGTCCGTCCTCTCTTGGAGTACTGCTGTGCAGCATTACCAGATATGACTGACGAAAGGTGTCCAGAAGTTTCAGAGTAGGGCAGCTCGTTTTACATTATCGCGAAAAAGGATATGATAAGCGAGTTGGGATGGCAGTCATTAAAACATAGCTATTTTTCGTTGCAGGGAGAACTTTTCGCGAACATTTTGTTGTCGCGAACCTAAATAGGGAAAAATGACTACCGTAATGAAATAAGAGAAATCAGAACTCGCACGGGAAGATTTAGGCATTCATTTCCCCCGCCTGAAGTTCGGCAGTGGAACAGTCGAGAAATAGCCTGCGAGTGGTTCTAACAACATATCTGCCAAACACTTACGTGTGAATTGCAGAGCAATAATGCAGAGGTAGACAACTTCCACTGCCACAGGTGCTACAATTTCAATAGCGAGCAAAGCAACGTCTTTTTAAACATAGACAAATGAAAAGTAATATAAGCAACCAACAGACTCGAATGTGGTTCTAATATATCGTCAAAGACAAATCACAACAGCAAGTGACATTGTTAAATATCTCGTTTTAACCGTCTGGGCGGTATTGATGGAACAATATGAGATTTTTATACTGCGAATTGCAAAACAACTTTGTAATTCGATGAAACGCATCTGAGGCAGGTATTCGCATCCGCCCATACACAGTAAACATGTTAGAGGTCGGAGAGAGAGCGCAATTAGAGCAGTTTAATGTGTCATGTGACCGGGACGTTTCACAGATGGGACAGTGGAGTGCAGCGGGGGTCAGGCCTGCAGCACAGAGCACGGTGCACGCCAAGTCGGCCCGCTGGTGGGGGAAGGAGGAGAGGGGGGGGAGGGGGCGGACACCTCGCGGTAGGGGGGGCATCGCTCAAACGCACCGCTCGCGCTACTTACGAGCTGGTGAGTCTGCGAACAGGTTTATCAGTATGACCAATAATTTAAAAATTATGGATGTTCAAAGTCAAACGCTTAACACGATTCTTAATGAGGCTTTTTATCTTCGTTTGCCTCTTCTGCCAAAAATTTAATGCCATTGTATTAATCACACGTACCTACATTGAAGGGCGAAAAGGAAATGGAACACCAGCCTAATACCGTGTAGGGCCCCCGCGAGCTCGCAGAAGTGCCGCAACACGACGTAACATGGACTCGACTAATGTCTGAATAGTGCTGCAGGGGACAACATGAAACCTGCACGGCTGTCCATAAATCTGTAAGAGTACGAGGGGATGGAGATCTCTTCTGAACAGCACGTTGCAGGGCATCCCAGATATGCTCAATAATGGTTCTCTGGGAAGTTTGGTGGCCAGCGGGAGTCTTTAAACTCAGAAGAGTGTTCCTTAAGTCACTCTGTAGCAATTCTGGACGTGTGTATCGCATTGTCCTGCTGGAATAGCCTAATTCCGTGGGAATACGCAATGGACATGAATGGATGCAGGTGATGAGACAGGGTGCTTACGTACGTGTCACCTGTCAGAGTCGTATCTAGAACTATCACGAGTCCCATATCACTCCAACTGTACACGCCCCACACCATTACAGAGCCTCCAACAACTTGAACAGTCCCCTGCTGACATGCAGGATCCATTGATTCAAGAGGTTGTCTCCATACCCGTACAAGTCCAACCGCTCGATACAATTTGGAAAGAGACTCGTCCGACCACGCAACATGTTTCCAGTCAACAACAGTCCACTGTCGGTGTTGTTGGGCCCAGGCGAGCTTTCTGTAGTGCAGTCATCATGGGTATACGAGAGGCCCTTTGCCTCCGAAAACCCATATCGATGATGTTCCGTTGTATGGTTCGCACGCTGACACTTGTTGATGGCTCAGCATTGAAATCTGCACCAATTTACGGAAAGGCTACACTTGTGTCACATCTAATTATTCTCATCAGTCGTCGCTGATCATGTTGTTTATTGCAGGATCTTTTTTCGACCTCAGTGATGTCGGAGATTTGATGTTTTGATCTAATAACTGCGCCAGACACTTGTTGTTGAATACAGGCGTTGCCGATCGCAATGTCCCGTATTCTGGCTGTTTACGTATCTCTGTATTTGAATACGCATGCCTATGCCAGATTCTTTGGCGGTTCAGTGTAGTACGAACAACTTATGATGCAACTGTAGTGTACGCACACTGCAGTGCTGCTGTATATAATACACCACTGGCCATTAAAATTGCTACGCCACGAAGATGACATGCTACAGACGCGAAATTTAACTGACAGGAAGAAGATGCTGTGATATGCAAATCATTAGCTTTTCAGAGCATTCACACAAGGTTGGCGCCAGTGGCGACACCTACAACGTTTTGGCATGAGGAAAGTTTCCAACCGATTTCCCATACACGGACAGCAGTTGACCGGCGTTGCCTGGTGAAACGTTGTTGTCATGCCTCATGTAAGGAGGAGAAATGCGTACCATCACGTTTCCGACTTTGATAAAGGTCGGTTTGTAGCCTATCGCGATTGCGGTTTATCGTATCGCGACATTGCTGCTCGCGTTGCTCGAGATCCAATGACTGTTAGCAGAATATCGAATCGGTGGGTTCAGGAGGGTAATACGGAACGCCGTGCTAGATCCCGACGGCCTCGTATCACTAGCAGTCGAGATGACAGGTATCTTATCCGCCTGGCTGTAAGGATCGTGCAACCACGTCTCGATCCCTCATTCAACAGATGGGGACGTTTGCAAGGCAACAACCATCTGCACGAACAGTTCGACGACGTTTGCAGCAGCCTGGACTATCAGTTCGGAGACCACGACTGCGGTTACCCTTGACGCTGCATCACAGGCAGGAGCGCCTGCGATAGTGTACTCAACGACGAACCTGGGTGCACGTATCGCAAGTCGTCATTTTTTCGGATGAATCCAGGTTCTGTTTACAGCATCATGATGATCGCATCCGTGTTTGGCGACATCGCGGTGAACGCACATTGGAAGCGTGTATTCGTCATCACCATACTGGCGTATCACCCGGCGTGATGGTATGGTGTGCCACTGGTTACACGTCTCGGTCACCTCTTGTTGAGATTGACGGCACTTTGAACAGTGGACGTTACATTTCAGATGTGTTACGACCCGTGGCTCTACCCTTCATTCGATACCTGCGAAACCCTACATTTCAGCAGGATAATGCACGACCGCATGTTGCAGATCCTGTACGGGCCTTTCTGGATACAGAAAATGTTCGACTGCTGCCCTGGCCAGCACATTCTCCAGATCTCTCACCAACTGAAAACGTCTGGTCAATGGTGGCCGAGCAACTGGCTCGTCACAATACGCCAGTCACTACTCTTGAACTGTGGTACCGTGTTGAAGCTGTATGGGCAGCTGTACCTGTACACACCATCCAAGCTCTGTTTGACCCAATGCCCAGGCGTATCAAGGCCGTTATTACGGCGAGAGGTGGTTCTTCTGGGTACTGATTTCTGAGGATCTATGTACCCAAATTGCGTGAAAATGTAATCACATGTCAGTTCTAGTATAATATATTTGTCCAATGAATACCCGTTTATCATCTGCATTTCTTCTTGGTGTAGCAATTTTAATGGCCAGTAGTGTAAGAAGACAGCATTGAGAACGCTCAAAGCGTGCGGGTCGCGAGGTGTCAGTCGGCTGAGACTGCCAGTACTTCGGAAAGACGCGAGAAAACTGCCCAGTGCACACAACAAGAACGCTTTTTTCCCCGAGATGTAGCAGTGCACGTATCTGCAGCTGCGCCCCTTCAGTACACCCCGTCTCGGTGCAACCATGGGCTTCCTCCTGCAATGCTGTATTGAGACCGGACTGCGGTTACGTCTGGTCGGGTGTACTACACTCTGGAAGAATCACCTACCGGGGGTTACAACCTGTCGATGACAGCTGCCACCGACGACTATTGCAGATTCTGACAATGAATAATCGCGACCAGTGCAAAGTATCGCTCGCCATTTCATTGCTAGACATCAGCCGTGACCGACAATCTCGCTTGTGATCGCGAGCAGTCTACTTGCAGCAAGGAACAGAAGACAATCAAAAATAATTAAACTTTAAACCCACACCACTCGAAGCACGCATAAAGTTCACAAAGGGCGATTAGTTCTGACATAGAATGGCACACACTGGTCGCGCAGTGCGACGAGGTCTTCAGAAACCACACACTTGCACTTGCCTCCAGGACAGCGGTCAGGCAACTGTAAGACATTTCTCGTGTGGCAGATGTTTACGAAGTGTGGGACAGTTTCCCTTATGCGCCTGCCATATTGTCACAGCGGAACGATTGAGGTACCTGCTTTACTGTCCCCGTATGTGCATCTTCTCGTTCACTTGGAGTGCCTCTCAGATGATCTGTACCTTCAACTGAATGCAGCATCCCATCAATCCCACGCTTTGTGAGAATGGTCTGAAGAACATTCCACTGAGCTGAGACTGCATGAAGGTCCAAACTCCCCCTGCCGCCTCTCATCCTATATAGGACATTAATATCCATACAATATTAGTGGGTTTTCAAGATCACGTTGTAAAATAAATCAAATTTTGGCAAAATTCCAAGTGACTTTCATCAGAATGTGTGATAATACTGGGGGAATGTAACTTTAAGGGCTTGTATACTGTCTTCAGTAATGCCCCTATAAGTGCTTAAAAGGAGCATAAATAAATTCTTTATAAAATTTGGTGTCACAAGACGCACTACAAGGCTTAAAAGTGATATTGCTCTAATGTTATTGTGCGCACTAATGAAGAGCACTTTCCAGCACTGGTAGAACCGCTGCTACATCATTTTACAACATGATATGGTCTACAATCTAGCGTAATGGTACGGAAATTGACTCCAGCTGCAAAAGTTCACGAACTTACATCAGGAAATTAATAGTTGCGCAGGCGGACATAGTTCAAACAAATGGCTAACGACGAACAAATGAATGGTTACATATTACTGGGGTACTAGTAAGACGTCCCACAATCGTTAGCTTAATGTTGAGAAGAGCAGAAGAGGGGAGAAATAATAGGGACGACGACGTGTACAACTTGTAAATGAATTTTTGATAAACGTTTAGTGCAGCAGATGACAGGGGGTTAAAAGTTGAGAAAGAAGCATAACAACAGATGAGAATGAGTGGCAGAAAATCGTATAAGTCACTGAAGCTAAGTGAAAGAGCTACAGAAAAAAATGGACGCAAAGAAAGCAAAATTAATAGGATTGGGATGAAATAAAAGAGTAAAGACAATACTGAACGGAGAAATATCAAAATATGAAAAAAGTCTTAAATACAGAGGAAGTAGGACAGGAGGTGATTAGAAGAGCAGCACAAAAACTAAACCCAGCAGTAATGGCGAAAGAGGCATTTTACAAGAATAGAAGAGTTTTTCGCAGCAGTGTGGACAAAGATTTAAGGAAATGAGTTATAAAGCGTTTCATACGGAGTGTCCTCGTGTATACTGTTGAAATGTGAGCAGTGAGGAAGAAGGATGGAGCGAAGCTGGAGGCTTTTGAGATGTGGACGTGATGGAAGACGGAAAGGAATAAGTTTGTTGGATACAATGAAAAATGAGCTGGTACTGAGGAGGGAGAGAGCAGAGACAATTACTGGGGGTAATTAACAAAGGTGAAGAATGGCACAGGGGCTTATATAGCAAAGAGGAGGTAAGGGAGGAAGAGATTTCGGATCATAGATGATGTGCTGGTCGGCAGCACATTAAGAAGTAACCGATGATGGGCCAGAAATGGAGACGCAAAGAAGCATTTCTTTTTTTGCTTCCATCGACCACCTGACTTGTTTGATGCGGCCTGCCAAGATTTCCTCTCCTTTTCATCACAGAGCAGCTCTTACACGTAATGTTCTCAGTTATTTGTTAGATGTATTCCAGTCTCTGCCTTCTCCTAAAGTTTTTGCCGTGTGTGTTTCCCTCTAGTTTCATGGAAGTCATCCCTGATTCCCACATGTCTCATCTCCCTTCTTGTTGTCAGTGTTTTCTACATATTGCTTCTTGCATATTAAGAAGCTTCACATTTCTTACCTTATCAGTTCACCTAAGTTTCAAGTACCGTCTACGGTTCATCTCTAATGCTTCTATTCTGTTTGTTACGTTGCCATTTGTTACGTTATATATTTTATTTTTTTAATTTATCAGGGGAGTTTTTCTTTTGTTAGAGCATGATTCTTTTTCTCAAGGATATTATCTTTTCTTAACACTTTTACTTACGTGCATAAGTAAATATGAAACGGGTTCTTGAAGGGCCGCTGTTATTCATGTACCAACTTTAGATTTTGAACGTGGTAACTAAAATATAGTTGCCGTTAACTGAATTGAATGTATGTTAATTTCTATTTATTGACTGCACAGCAAGGCTCGAAAGAATTTCGATTGTTGCTGTGGAGCGGCCAAGATAAAACTTACCGAACTCATGGAATCTGTATAATTTAAAAAATGAACTTTAACGTAAATTAATAATCTGTTGCAATTTAAAATGGTTCTTACAATGAAATCTCTCGCATTTACAATTACTGTTAACGCTTTGAGAAATAAATTAATACTTCGGCGCGTAATGGCCGACCAGAGGCTGCATCGGAAGGTGAGCTTCCCGCAGCGCAAATTACTGAAAAAATGAAACTTCCTGGCAGATTAAAACTGTGTGCCGGAGCGCGATTCGAACTCGGGACCTTTGCCTTTCGCGGGCAAGTGCTCTACCAACTGAGCTACCCAAGCACGACTCACGCCCCCTCCTCACAGCTTTACTTCTGCCAGTACCTCGTCTCCTACCTTCCAAACTCCGCTGCAGAGTGAAAATATCATACTGAAAAAATGCTTATTAAAAATAATTAGCCGCTGCGACCATTTGAGGTGACAACTATTACAAAAAAATTCATTTTGTGATAACAATAATTAGTTTATTTTAGCAGAATACCGAATAACTTATATAAAATATGTGTAGCCGCTCAATGGCTGCCTTCCGTATAGCGAAACAAAACAGTGTGAGTACCATAAAGTACGTCCTTCCTCCTCGGCCGTACAGTCGCGTCTTTTTTCGATCCTTTTTTTATTTTCATAGACATGTTTTAAATAAAGATGCTACTCTTAAATTATCGCTGCGTATCAGTTGTTTCAAGAACATTAACTGTATTTTTTATACTAATTATATTCATAAAATACGTTAACTATGGTTTACAACAGATAAAAATGTCAATATTTATGTGACGTACCGTCACATGTTCTGTTCCGGTTTTCCATAGTTTATGATTCACACCCATACAACGCTGTGCAGCAGAAATTTCTTGCCAAAACTGAGGTCTCTACTTGACAATAAAAATGTTCAAACGGCTCTGAGCACTATAGGACTTAACTTCTAAGGTCATCAGTCCCCTACAACGTAGAACTACTTAAACCAAACTAACCTAAGGACATCACACACATCCATGCCCGAGGCAGGATTCGAACCTGCGACTGTAGCGGTCGCGCGGTTCCAGGCTGAAGCGCCTAGAACCGCTCGGCCACTCCGGCCGGCACTTGATAATAGTCGACTTATTTTAGCAAGGAATTCCCTCTTTTGCTGTGCTAGTCTGCTTCTTGTTTCGTACGTCATGTGTGATTTTGAATTCCAATGTAGGTAAATTCTTTATCTTTCTGCTGTCGTAGTCCCCAGTTCTGATGTTAAGTCTGTTACTAGTTCAATTCTGCTACTCATGATATTTGTTTGTCTTCCGTTTACTGTCGTTAATGCACACTCTGTGCTCATTAGACTGTTCATTCCATTTAGCACGTTCACTTTCCCATAGGGCAATAAAGTCATCGGCGAATGTTCTCCATGCGCGACTGCTACGGTCGCAGGTTCGAATCCTGCCTCGGGCATGGATGTGTGTGATGTCCTTAGGTTAGTTAGGTTTAAGTTGTTCTAAGTTCTAGGGGACTGATGACCACAGATGTTAAGTCCCATAGTGCTCAGAGCCATTTGAACCATTTTTTTTTTTGTTCTCCATGATATCCTTTCACCCTGAATTTTAATCCCACTTTTGAATTTTTACTTCCATCATTGGTTTTCTTAGATGTACAGACTGAACAGTGGAGGGAGAAATACTACATTCCTGTCCTGCACTTCTTTCATTGTCTTCCACCTGCTAATGTAGCAGAAAGCTGATTACGCTGAGTAGATGATCAGAGGTGAGGAAATCAGCACAATATAGGAAGACTTGGACAGCGACGCTACAGGAAACACGCTAGCCGGCAGAGCTAGGATACAGAAAAGCGTTGCGGGGTGGATGAGGCTGTTGACCGCTGCATAGCAGGGATGGAAGGCTGCCAGCGGCATAGCTACTGGCTGCTGGGCTAACGGGCGAGGAATGCGACGCCTAAGGAAACCGGCGGCAAGTAACGCCAGCGCGGCGTTGCCATATCGCCCGCAAATGCAGCCCCGCACTGAGCAAATGCCATCGGCGTTCGTCATGTCCGGCTGCAGCAGTGCAGCTTCTTCTTGCGCTGCACCGAGCTGCGCGCCTTCCATGAAGCAACAAACCTGCCTGCCGTTACGTAAAGCGCCTTTCCCGAGAGGCCTGGCGAACTGGAGATCCGACTTCTTTGGTGGAGGGGGCACTCGCCGCTGGCGGACCACCTAGTTCCAGAAATGGCCGCCAGAGGGGGACGCTTGCAGGACTACTCCAGAGCCGCACATCAGCATGCGCGGGAACTACGCCCGTCTTGTAGCGCGAGATGACGCGGAAGAGATAGGCTCCTGCTAATTGTGTGTTGGAAGTTGCTGCCTCCTTATCTGATGGAACTGGTCCGGCATACTCAACTAGCATAGTGTGTGTCAGCATCTGTGCGACAGACTAATTAGAACATGAAACAGTAAACATGGATTCTGAAAACATTCACTGTGCAAAATCCAACTCGATATCTTCTCACACATTATTCTCTTAGAATCATGGATGTTCGGGGTGAGACATCTAATGTTTTCACCTCAAATTGTATTTTTACTCGTTAAAGACATTTACCTACTCTTTTCAAGTAGACTTTGGCCCTAACTATTATTTACGACGGTACGTAATTCAACACCAATGCCTATCATTATTCCACACCTGCCGTACCAGATCGTTTTCATCCTGTACCTTGGTGGCACGTACGCTTAACGCAAACTTTCTCCAACTCCCTCTCCGTTTTAGCCATATGACTATGGAAGAAACTGCCCTGTAACCTACATCTAATCCAAAACCTCTCTGCATCCAAAAGAAGATTAAAACTCTATCCGTTGTCATCAGCGTAGTTTCCCTCTCGGCGTATCCCAGCTGTTTCTTCTGTCCAACAAAGAACTTGTTTCTCTATCGCATTGTAAGTTAACCATGTTCTTCTTGCCGCTTTCTGGTTGGGTACTTTCATCTCATCTGCTAATCTGAGCCTAATATATGTCGCACTTCTTCAGAGCTGTCAATTTTTTCCCCCACACGTGATTTCTTCTGTACTGATGCATACATTACGGTTAAACGTCATTACTCACATTGTGCTCGGATGTGAATTGCATGACACAATATTAATAAGACTAACATTCCTTTCATTCCATATATTCGTTACTACATTATTATTATTATTATTATTATTATTATTAATCCGACCATTGTTACTAACATTTTATATAGATGTTGTAACGTTGGTTCACTAAGGATCCCTGATTAGGTGTAAGATAAGACCTGAAGGCCCTCATGCTTAATAAATAAACTGTGACCACGAAACAAAGAATTATCCGTTTTACTCGCTCGTTAAACAACGATTTATGGACATTAACATAGTTTTTTAAACAGAAGTATGGTATTATTTTCCTCCAGAATACCAGATCTGTACGAGACAAATGTAATGATATAACTCTTCGTTTTGGCCATAAATTACGTCGTTAAAACAATGAACGTTGGGATTTTTGTGGTGATGCTGTGGCTGTTTGAATGGAGGGCCACCTGGGGAGTTTACTGCACTGATTGTACAGCCTTGCGTGAACGCAGTATATCGCTTGCCTCGGTGGCTTTAGTATGCGTGGAGAGTGGCGCTCCATTCAAACGGCCGCACCAACAGCACAAAAATCCCAACGTTCAGTGTGTTTTAAGGACTCAATTTATCGCCAAATCTAAGTCTTGTGTCATTAAATTCGTCTCAGACAGATCTTCTATTCTTGTTTCCACTCAAAAAACAATATTAATGTCTGTAAGTAGTTAGTTAATGACGTTTTGAACAGACATTAATCTTTGTTGAAGAGAGATTGGCAATATCTTTAACGAGTCAAACGTTATTTGAGGTGAGAAAGTTTGTCGCCTCGGCTTATATAGTTTCTCAGTATTTCAGGACCATCGAAAAATTTTCGATGAATTTACACACAGGCACATGCTGATACTAAAGAATATCTATCCGCACGATGTATCCAGCCCATGCCCATGAATAGATCGCAGCCATCCTAATAAGTGGATCGCAGCAAGTACCCTGGACAGCCATGTTTTATGGTTAACTAACATAGTTTTTAAATGTTTTTCATCCTTATTTTGTAGGAATTCATGTTTACTTTCCGCCATTCACCATGTCGCCCCCACCGCTCCTCTTTCCACGTTTTACACCCTTAGCTCGAATTCTGGGTATGCTCTTTTCTAATGGCATATTACATGGTAGTGACTTAGCGGACAGTATTAACTGCAATCTTAGACGTGTTGTTTATCACGCAGCTATAGGGGTACAATCGCTATCAGGCAAAAATTGTAACTTTTTTGTACGGATCTTGACAAAACGGCGGTCTGGAAAAGACAGACAGCTAGCTATTAACACAGAGACTTCACTGCACTTAAAAAGCGATAGCCTTTCATTATGCGATTAATGAGTCACAAGTGCGTCAGTTATGTCATGAAAACATCTGAGAGTAATATTGCGAGAAGGCCTCAAATGTGACGATCTCATAAGCTCAGTTGCAGGTAACTCAAGCAGCGGGTTTCGATTTGTTGGTAGAGTAATTGGATACAGCAGTTTTTCTACTGGAGACATGGCTCAGAAAACACTTGTTCGGTGAACAGTGAAGTTTTGGTCTAATACAATGAGTCCGGACGTTCAAGACTTCTTTGGCTCGAGAGAGAGTGCTATAGAAAAACTGCAAAACTTCAGCTAACGTACGCCGTAATAAATCCGATAAACATTTGTGATGAACATACGAGCGCCTAAAAAATCTACCAATGAGAATGTTTCTGTTAGCTGTTCAATACACGCTTTTTTCTTTGCTATAGATTAGACTGTGACTGCAGAAAAAAAGCGCAGTGTATGGGTCTGGCTTTATTCGGAACTTGTTATCCAAGTATGTTTCAGCATATTTCATAGTTTGTTTTTAAACTTGCATCCTGATGATAGCAGTCTCCTAAGAGTCCAGTTTTCCTAGGATGTCCGCAACGCATATTCCACAGACGTTATTGTCGATCGACGCTCAACCTTTGTAATGCAAACATATACGAACAGCCTTGGACGTCAATTTGTTTTCTCGCTTCATTTGCAAAAACAGAATATACCCACACTGAGGTAGTAATGTAGAGTTGTCTACGTCTAGATTCATACTCTGCACACTACTGTGAAGTGCATGGCAGAGGGGTAGTACCACATAATTATTAGAGTTCAACCCGTCGTATTCGCGTACGGAGAGCGGGAGGACTTACTGGCTAAACGCCAATGTGTGAGCTGTAATTACCTTTCGCGGTCCCTACTGGAGCGTTACGTAGTAGATTCCTAGTTTCTTCAGCTAATACTGATTTTTGAAACTTCTTAATTAGCCTTTGGCAGGATAGTTGATGTCAACGTACGAGCGTCTTCTAACTCAGCTTTTTCAGGATTGTGTAACGCTCTTCCGAGATTGTGAAACATATATCTTATACGCCGGACATGTCACACTTATTGAAATAATACGAATGAGTTATTTGAAAGACGTCTTCGACGGGCGTTGTAACTTCTATGTAAGTCGGAATCACGCCGTGTTTCGCGACAGACAGCAATGGGTTCTGACATATAACTCAACAAGTATTTGTTCCCAGTCATATTTTGATATTGCTTGTTTCTGATTTTGACCAGTGCTGTCTTCTATAAGAATCTGAGACACAAAAAACGCTCTGGGTTATTGAGAAGGCATTAAATTATATCTCGGCTTAGCAGATGTAGGGAAATTATGAACTGTACTATTGAGTTTTGTGGTTTGTATCACCAAATTTTTCTGTACTGTAATATTGGACGGAGAGCGTAATTGCAATGTGCAAGAAGGCATCAGCATCTCTCCACGTCCTACAAAAAGATAAAAAGGTATTCCCTCTTGATCTGGAAAAGAAACATGTACAAACTCCAGTTACTGATTAAAGCGCTGTTATCTTGCGAGGCCTTTCTCCTCTCTGAGGAAATCTCACAGCGCCTGAAACTCTTTGTGAATGCCTGCGCTCGTTACACGGGGTGGGGAAAACAAGTGGCCCGGATGAGTGGATACTATTGGACGTGAATCTGTGGGAGCATTAACGGGGGAGGAAAAGACCTACAGTTACTTCCAACAGGATGTAGCAACTGTCCATACAGCCGGCCAAACCTTGGAGCACATTTACACAGTCTTCACGCCTGGAGATCAGGCTGGCCGCGGCCCTAGCTAGTCACCCAGGTCACCTGATTTGTCAGTATGCGATCATTTTGTGTGGGGAGCCCTCGAGTATGAGGTGTAGCGCAGCAACTCTCACAGCCTTCAAGAACTGCAGCAGAACGTTTCGGATGAGACTGCAGCAATTCCAGCAGTCCAGTCTCGATCCACCTCCGGCAATTTGGTGACCAGGGCCCAAAAGTACCAAAAAATGAAAGATGGTCAGTTTCAACATCTACTATAGTCAGGTTCGTCCTGTATGTCGTTTCCTCTGCTGTGTTTCTTTGTACCCTGGAACTCTGTACTTCGGACCACATTTACTTGTCCCATTCTGTGTATGTGATGTTCGACTACTTGATCGTATTTCACTATCATCTGCACAGCTGTCCTGGCTGCGTACAGACAAGATGAGAGTTTTCCATACCATCTGTCTTCTCTAATATCTTATCAACGTAAACTCTCCTTCAAATCTCTCCTCGACCTTCATGCTCTTATCTGATCAACATGGTAGAAACACTCTTTCCCATAAGACCAAAATTCTTTCCGTTCCCCTCCATCGTTCATCCACCTTCTCGAAGTCCTTCTCAGTAACAGGAACCAGACTCTGCAGTAGCCTCCTGCATTATATTAGAGAACTGAATAACATTTCCAGCTTCCGAAGACAGTTAATGACATATCTATTGAAGCATGAATAAGAAATTCCATTGTCCCTGCACGTCCTCGTTACCCTTGCGCATCCTTCTTTGCAAACAGATCTTGTTCTTTTCGGAGTATTCTTAGCTGGTGCAGTCTTCTTAAATTACATTGTCCCAGAACTCCCTATATCAGAAAATATCTATTTTCTACATCTATAATTTATTTTTAAATTTGCCTCTATCGTTATTGTTATTACTGTCATTATTATTATTACCATTATTATTATTACTGTTGTCACCATTAGCGGTGGCAGGTGAATTAGTACAGTAGAGCATTATTTTAGTAGATCCTAGTCAATATTATTTACTCACACTGCCTCTTCAGACACTCAAATGATTTTAATACTTTTTGTCACATTAAAATTGTTATGTCTTAGCAAAGTGTTATGTAAAAAAGGTACTGTATGTGTGAAACCCTGGCCCGATGTAAGAGAGAGTCTGATGGCCTTTATCATATCAGGTTAAATAAATACGAGGGTTGGAACTTTAATAGTGGCAACTATTTATTTTCAGCTCGTACAAAATAGATACGTGTTTCAAAGTTTTACTGACCTTCAAAGCAGTCACCAGCATTGTGTATAACCCGTTGCCAGCGATGTGGAAGTCGTAGGATACTCTTAGCAGTGCCAGTTGTGTTGACAGTTCGAGCGGTGCGGTCTATTACCCGACGAATTTGTAGCAGTTCTGAAGCGAAGGTCGTGATATGTTTCCTTCAGTTTAGAAAGGTAGTTGAACTTACGTGGGGTTAAGTCAGGGGAGTGCAATAGGTGGTATAGCACTTAGCAGCCCCATCAGTCAAACAAATCAGTAACAGCTTCCACTGTACGTGCTTGATCATTGTCCTGCAAAATGATGGTCAGTTTCTGCAGAAAGTGTCATCACTTCTGTCTCTAAGCTGGTCGTAGGTTGTGTTCAAAAAATGAACAGCATAGAGACAGAAGTATCCTACGACTTCCACATCGCTGGCAACGGGTTATACACAACGCTGGTGACTACTTTGAAGCTCAGTAAAACTTTGAAACACGTATCTATTTTGTGCCAGCTGTAAATAAATAGCTGCCACTATTAAAGTTCCAACCCTCGTATACTGTCTGACATGGGTTCAAATGGCTCTGAGCACTATGGGACTTAACATCTGAGGTCATCAGTCTCCTAGAACTTAGAACTACTTAAACTTAACTAACCTAAGCACATCACACACGTCCATGCCCGAGGCAGGATTCGAACCTGCGACCGTAGCGGTCGCGCGGCTCCAGACTGAAGCGCCTAGAACCGCTCGGCCACACCGGCCGACTTCGCACTTAACTGTTCCACGTTCCTCGCCTCCTCAATTAAAAGACATGTAAATTTCGTTCCATTGTAATTTCTCAACAGTGCAACACTGTTGGGAAATCAAACTGCCATTAAAGGCATTAATTATTTACAGCGTAGCAATACATCTCCGACGTCCGCAGCTCGTGGTCTTGCGGTAGCGTTCTCACTTCCCGCGCACGGGGACCCGGGTTCGATTCCCGGCGGGGTCAGGGATTTTCCCTGCCTCGAGATGACTGGGTGTTGTTGTGTCGTCTTCATCATCATCATTCAACCCCATTACGGTCGGAGGAAGGCAATGGCAAACCACCTCCGCTAGGACCTTGCCTAGTATGGCGGTGCGGGTCTTCCGCATCGTCCCCTACGCTCCTCGGAGTATGGGACCTCATCATCAATACATCTCCGTACAACTAACATTAGCAGTCGCAGAGTTCCAAGTTCAAGCGCCTAGAACCGCTCGGCCACAACGGCCAGCCTGTCTTTCTTTTCCTATGTGAAGCAAGCGTCTTTCGGGGAGCTGCTTGTCGTTTATTTTATTCTGGCTTACCCAGCGTTTTCTGGCGTCTCTCGCACCATTCTACGAAGGTTCTTAGCAGGTGGAACTTGGCTTAACGTAAATGCCAGAGTAAAGTTTGCTGACACCTAGCAGGCTTACACTGCTAATGTTGGCAGCACGATGACCTTTCAAAAGCACCACCCGCAGTGCGCAGCATGCGCGCCACAAAGACAATGCACTGCTGACTTTGACCTTACTCGAGTTTGCAGCGGTTAAGCAACTTAAGCACAAAGCAAAGAGAGCTTACGGAAGCATAGCGGTGCTTGTAGGACGTCTCCATAGTTCTAAAGATTCAAATTTTTTTAAATTTTTTCGGTTGATCCATCGTGCCTACAATTAAACAGAAGATACCAGTGTAGCTATGAGCAAAATATTTAATTTTTGTTTAAATATAAATTTGACGTATACTTATTTCACGTATACTTATTTCACGCTACCTAAAGACATATGATTTCATTTCAGTCTAATCACTGTCCTCAAAAAGATCATGTTTGACTTAGTAAATAATCGACAAAGGCGTTACGAATTTCTACTGAAACAGTAAACCCCATTACCACGTCTCAAGTGTACGTGAGCTGTAACAAAAATCCACTCTCATCTTCCGCGTTCTTACAGAGACACAAAAAAACTACCGCAATAAACATTAGATGGTAAAAAAGAACGGATGCAGTGCCTAGCTGTCTAATGACATTGACAATCACTTTGATGATTTCGATGAACATGATGACGAAAATGAGAACCGTGCGAAATGAACTGCAACGATAATCATGAAAAGCGAGTGCATTGAAGTACGGTTGGAAGTTCTGTCAATAGGATTGATAGACTTGTTCATCATCACTGAAACTTCAGAAAAGGATGTGAAGGTACCCAAGCGCATGGAGTACAAATCAGATGACTCTTGAGATTTATTGGCATCGCTGCTGGAGCTTCATTCTATGAGTGGTGCCCGACCCTTAATCCTAAACCTTAAACCTTAAGCAGAACGGAAATAGTGTGCTATATTTCTCTATATTAAGGAATGCGACCTACATAAACTAGATCTTCCATTGACTGAGTGTGTTCTTTCTTTGCAAGCTGCACACCTTCCTCTAAATATCCACTCTCTTACTCTCTACGCCATTTCTATTCACTGTGTTCTTGGTAGTATCTTGAATTACGATATGAAACAGGTTCTCTTCAAAAAGCCTGATTTATAATTTACATCAAACGGCGACTTTTCAGTGTTGCCCTACTCATCTCTTTTCATGGTTATCGATCAGAAAAGCAGTCATACATGTCGGATAGCATCGAACCGTTAGTGATTCTTCGCCTTTCGCTCGCGTGTGAAGCGCAGGGACAATGACTTAATAAATGTCTCTGGTCGCCCTGTCACTAGTCTAATCTTGACTTGCTGTCCCTTCGGGGACGATAAATAGGCGACTGTAGTATATTAATTTTCTAGATCGTTCACTTAATAAGGATTTTTGAAAATTTTGTGGCTAGCCTTTCGCGAAATATTGGTGTGTATCTTGAATCGTCTTTCGGCTGAGATTTCTCAGCATCTCCGCAACGCTTTTCCGTAAATCAAACAAACTTGTGACCAATCGTGCTGTCGTCTTTTGTATACGTTCACTATCCCGTGTAAATCTTATTTGATATTTGAGAATCATTCTAGTATGCGTAGCACAAATGTCTTGTAATCAATCTCCTCTATAAATTGACCGTATTTTCTCAGTATCTTACCAACGAACCGAAGTCTGCTACGCCTGAGCCATCGAGATTCTTCATTTAATCCCCCCTATGTAATCTACTGACAAGCCGTCTAGTTTCTTCACAGTTTGCAGTAACCTTAATGCTTTCTCGTAATTCTGTATACTAGTGTGAAGACGTACTTGTTACAACTCCTATGAAAACTTTTTCGCGAACGTTATATTTGTTAGCCAGTACTGTTGCTGCACTCCCTTGTTCCAACAAGACAGCGCTATCTGCCAATCTCTCTGACTGGATGAATTAAGCCCTCTGTGAAGCAGTTTTCATTGTTATTGTAATGTAGTTAGTTTGTACCGAAGTGAAGAAAGCAAACTTCTTAAAGAAAGAGGTACAAAAGAGTACTTCATTCAATGCCTCCTCTCGTCCTTAAATTACAGGCTACTGTGCAAGGGGACGCGCGTGGTTCGTCTTCTCGGCATAACAGAAGCGTTCGGCGGGCAAGTATATACAAACTCTGGCAGGGGCGGGCCGTCCTGCGGCTGCGTTAACAAAACGGGTGGATGCGTACAGACAGGGAACTTCTGTGCTGACAAGGGAAGCTATAATGGATCTACTACACTCAAAATAGAGTAAAGTTGAAACATTCGGTAATATTTTTGGAACATTCTGTAATATTTATGCACTTCCAAGAACATATTAGTGATTCGCATCGCCTTCAAGGCAGGTATCTTGCCTACTTGAGGTATTTCTGATCCTTATTTGCAACTACAATGAATGCGTATTTACTTTACCATATTCGTCCCGTCTTATTCGTTTAAAAACCACCAGTGGTTGCATTATCGTCTGATTTCTGCTTACATCAGGAAGACTTTTCTAGAGACACATTCGGCAGGTATTCCTGCGGGTGGCTTATTTGCGTTTTCACTATACGTTTGATGACGAAAAACACAACTAAATATTGCACGCTTATGTTTATTGACGTTTTAAAGACTAAACGTACGTTTTGAAATATCTTAAGTAATCATACAGCGACTACGAACGCCACGGCTACACAAATAAAGAATCCAAGTTCGTTTATTCATGGGTGAAGTACTATTTTTAAAGCCACACATGTTTTGTAGAGGTGAGTTTACAGTCGTTTACGTGCTGTGCTTAGAAAATCATACTGTTTTAATGTAGTTATTAACTATTCAACTGTGCCAACAATGTAACAGTAGACTCTTCTAAAAGGTATATTTCAACGTGACTAAGAAAGTGTGCTTAATCGTTGTACTTATTGACGAGGAATAACACAATAACAGCGCTCAAGTCACTTGTTAGATAGCCAATACTATGTAGTTTTCCATCTAACCCTGACCTAGCGCGTGATGACTGGGTGTTGTGTGATGTCCTTAGGTTAGTTAGGTTTAAGTAGTTCTAAGTTCTAGGGGACTGATGACCATAGATGTTAAGTCCCATAGTGCTCAGAGCCATTTGAACCAACCTGACCTAGCGAAATATTTTGCGCAGTTTGGAGGGAAGGAAACGATGCACATTGTTTAGTCAAAAATCTCTGGATCTAAGGCAGCATGATTGGGCCAGAAGTTGAACCTTCACCAAAGACAATTTCATATTTGTTTTACACTACTGCGGGTATCAGCGAACGGCCACACTTCAAAATCTTAAGTTGCGTGAGACGGTTCACCTGTAACTCTGCTACGAAACAACAGACTTCCCAGCGCAACAAAAGGGGTGCTTGCAGTACGTACAAGCGCTTCTTGCCCGAGAGGATGAAAAACCCTAAGACACTGCCTTTCCATGTGTATCGAAACTTCACAATTTAGTTGCTTTAATGTTTCAAAACGGCACGTCCTAACACACAAAATAAGTTTATTCAAAATAACAGTGGACGCAGAAGCCTTCGAAGCTCATTTCCTGAGTAACCGTCCGCGTGCTTAGCTGAGTGGTAACGTGTTCGCCTACCAAGCAGCGGGCCCGGGTTTGATTCCCAGCCGGGGTGAAGATTTTCTTCTCTCGTGGATTGGGTATTGTGTTGTCCTCATCATCATCATCACCGACACGCAAGTCACCCAATGTGACGTCACCTGTAGGCCACTGTGGGCGATCGGTTCTAAGCGGTTCAGACCGGAACCGCGCTGCTGCTACGGTCGCAGGTTCGAATCCTGCTTCGGGCATGGATGTGTGTAATGTCCTTAGGTTAGTTGGGTTTAACTAGTTCTCGGTCTAGGTGACTGATGACCTCAGATGTTAAGTCCCATAGTGCTTAGATTCATTTGAACCATTTTTTATTTATTTATTTATATATATATTTTTTTTGAGGTCGCCTGGAATAAGACTTGCAACTCGGCGGCCGAACTTCCCGGATAGGGCCTCCCGGCCATCAATGCCACCCGATCATTTCAATTTTATGAGTAAGTACTTGTTTTGGCTGTACGACGTTGCGCAGTCGAGCGAACACTACGTCTGTCTTCTCCCGCTATAATCACTTGGAACCGTTGATAGTTTGCGCGACGCTAAGTATGGCCCTCTTGAACCCGTGCGGAACGATAAACCGCTCTCTCTGTAGGCTACGATCTAGTCTTCTTCTTAAAACGAGGCAGAATACGATCTTCTCACAGACAAACAACATTCAAATGTTATTTCTCAATGATAAATTCATTATGTAAACTTTCATTATATAGAGAATACAGCTGCCATCATCCCTGCCTTCATACTGCGATTGTACTGAGATGCTAATGATTTCCATATCCAAGCTTATAACACGTTTATTGCATTCCGTTTCCTTGTTTTGCAATTTTAATGGCCAGTAGTGCACAAGCTATTGCCGTTCTATGCAGGTGGATACAGGTAGAGCAGCAGACAGCGTGGGATGCGGTTGCCCCTCAAGATCTCGGGCAGAAGTATTCAAAGACTTCAGAAGCCACGAACGTGCACGTTACACAGCCTGGCACAGGATATGGAGTATACCACAGAAACAGCCATTTATCATTCATGATACTATACTGTCGGAAGTAACCATTACGAGAATCTTTTCAATCAAGCGCAAATAGTATTTTATATTGTGGAGTGATAGTAACTTGTGAGAGTGGAGCGTTCGTGAGAGCGACTGGACGCGAGTGTGGTGCGACACATACAGGTAAGTTATGAGTGCTTACGTTCCAGGATTACGGTGACGTTATCATTTCCTTTAGGTCCAATTCAAAGTACTAATCAGTGTGCAGCATGTGTATTGAGGTTATAAAATTGAACACCAATTTTCCTGGAGGCTAGACTGCCTGCCGTCGCCCGCCTTGTATCATCCTCTACCCAAATCACTAATAGCACTTTGCTTTTGGTACGATCTACAGAGGGTTTGCTTCGCTACGTGTGAATGATTGTTGATCAACTGGAGCAGACAGTTGCCTAAGTACTTACAAATACATCGCCAGAGTTCCTCTACAAAGTACTCCGTGGATTCTCAAAATTCTCCATTCACAATGACTGGAGAAGGCGATGCTGCTTATTTCCCCAGTGTTTCAATATTGCAGTATATCGCTTCATAGAAAAAATGAATTTTGCGGTATGAAAACCAGGTAGCAATTAAGAAATAGACAGGATGCAGAGGAACATACTGATAATAACGTCAGAGCAGGATGGTAGACACCGAATTAATCAAAATTTTCCATATAACCATTTGTCGGACAAATGACAGCCAATCAGCGGAGAGGTCTCGAACATTGGCGTCCATGAAGAAGTTGTCGCAACAACTTTGAGACTGTGACACTCATTAGGCACATGTTTGGAATTTTCGAGAGGGTGTGCCAGTCATTTCTTCGACGATGTCAATTTCGTAGCGTTGTTGGATGGAAAAAATTTCAAGTATTTTCTTTAAAAAGAAGTCCTCTGAGAAAAAAGTGTATAAATTTTAATTTCAGTTTTCTTTTTTACATTTGTCTCAGATAGCACTTTACATCTACCGTACTTGGTTGAATAACAGGTAATTCATGGGTTATTTACATTAGCAAGAATTAAAGTACGTGGCTTTCAGACGCGCCAGGTTAGCCGAGCGCGCAGTGCGGCTCTCGCAGCCGAGCGAAGCAGACGTGCGGTGTGTGCTCTCCGCTGTCAGAGGGGGCCCGCGCGCCTTGTTTACTTTTTTCGGCCGACACTAACGTGACGCCGTAGCGCTACAAGACCATGGCAAACCAATACAGAAGATCAACCTTGAAATTCACATTTCGGAACGACTTTACCCGACCAAAGGCGCTCGAAGTCGAACGCTTTTTAAAAGAGGAAGCCAAGATCCCGGCTGCCGACATCGTCGGCATTCACTTTTCGATCGTCAGTAGCACGGTCTATGTAAAGCTCATAAACGAAATTACATGCGACAAGGTGCTTCGTGAGATGAAACAAGAACTCCGCTTCTGCCACGCAGATGGCAATGTTGGCAACGTCGAGGTCGGCCATGCCGCAATGGGACTGCGGACTATCCGCATATTCGAACTTCCATTTGAACTCCCGGCGGCAGAAGTTGTAGCGGCGCTCCGCCCCTACGGCACGGTACACGAACACGTGGCTGAAAAATGGACCCAGTTTAAGACGTATCCAGTACTCAATGGAGTACGCCAAGTGCGCATAGATCTCCAACGACACGTGCCATCCTATCTACAGACAGGAGGATGCCGGGCCATAGTTATTTATGACGGCCAGCCGAAGACGTGTTCCGGATGCGGCAAAGAAGGACACCTTCGTTCCGAGTGCCTCCAGCGTCGGATCACACAACTCCCACCGAAGGACGTTGCGCCACCAGCGGCGAAGACTGTTCTACCCGTGACTTACGCGGCGGCGCTCACGACGTTCTCCACACAACAGACACGGCCGACCGCTTCAGCGGTACAAGAATCACTTTCCACGGACAAAAACCTGGATGATCCGCCGACCTGGCCAGTGGTGGAAAATAGTACTACGACTCTGGAGCTACCGAACGCGACAGACATTGACGCCGGCAAGATGGCAATTGATTCCCTTATTGTAACGACCGAAGCGTTTGTTCCGGCGGAGCGTGAGTCAGTGCCGTGTTCTGACAATGAAGGCCATGTACGGAAACAGCGATCACCGAAACGCCGAAAGCGCCGTCGTCGGACCGTGTCGGAACACAGCGGTTCGCATTCGGCCGGGGAAGAACAACTAACCACTCAAGAAGCCAGCCGCGAAGCTGAGGCTGTTTCCACTGACTCCAACCTTGCAGAACAGACAGAAAAACATGCAGCTTTCGAACATCAGCCCATTGACAGAAACAGTGAGCAGCGGGAAGGTACCAGTGCAGGCAGCGAAGTCGCCCGGTCCCTTACTACCAAACATTCCGAGGCTATGGAACATGAACAGACATCCGCGCCCGCTTCGTGGGCCGAGGACGTCGAGACACAAGATCCCGACCCGCGGCCAGCTGAGGCGCCGCCGGATCATGCAGCATAAGCAGCACAAGGAGGACCGCGTTTGGCGGGGGGTGACATCACTTCCGATGTTCGCTTCTCTCCAACTTCAACATGGATAACCTCGCCCAAACAACGCGTTGCCAGGCTTACCGCCTGGCGACAATGAATATCAACATGATCAGTTCTCCTGTCAAGATCCAACTTTTGATAGAAACCATACGAGCCATGGGAGTTGACTTTGCTTTCCTACAAGAAGTGAAAACGACTGCACTCCCGCACTTTTACGGTTACGCCACACATGTGACGCCCGGAAGCCCTGCAGACACCGGAGTGGCAATATTAGTGCGTGAAGGTATTGAAGTTACCGACGTCACGTTTCTTCCCTCCGCGAGAGGAATAGCATTTACGGCACTCAACACCCGATTCATTAATGTTTACGCGCCGTCGGGTACCACAAGACGTCACGACCGCGCCAGATTCTACTCCACAGATGTCGCTCCCCTTTTCCTTGGACGATACGAGCACAGCGTCTTCGCCGGCGATTTTAATTGCGTACTTCACCCCAAGGACCAAATCCCACATTACATGCCTTGTCCGGAACTGGGTGCGATGATCCAAGAACTTCACTTGTGCGACACGTGGGAAAAAGTCCACGGTAACCGCTCTGGCCACACTCATCTTACCAGTCATTCGGCCAGCCGACTTGACCGCATATATGTGTCACAAGATCTCACACACGGTGTGGTGGACGCCGAATTATGGCCTCAAGCCTATTCCGATCACAGTGCCTATATCTGCACTATACACCTACGCCCCCAACAAGTCTGGCGCAGCAATGGCTTTTGGAAGCTCAACATAACTCATCTCCAGGACCTGGACTGCCGTCGGCAAGTTGCAGCAACGTGGACTGACTGTGAACGCCGCCACCCACGATACACCTCGACCCTGGAGTGGTGGCTCCTCTGTGCCAAACCAGCAATCCGTAGGACACTTATGCGTTATGGCAAGGACGTGACTGCGTGGCATCGACAGACCCTCGATTTTTACTACGCGGCACTCAGGGACCTCGACGCCTTACCCTCTTCCCCGGAGAGACAACATGACCAAAGCAGAATCAAGGCTCACATACTATCATTGACGAAGCGTCGACTAGAAGGTGCAGTAGTCCGCTCGCGACGGCACGACCGAACGGTTGCAGAGGAACCCACTATGCACCACGTTGTGGCGGATAAGCGCCGACAACGTCAACATTTAATCACACAACTCAGGACACACGACGGTCGCTTATGTACGACCCAAGCAACCATAGTAAAGGCGGTGGAGGATCATTTTCGTCATCTTTACAAGGAAAGAACCGTCATTGACGAGGCCACTACTGAAGTGTTACAGCAGATAACCCGTACTATCGACGAGGCTACCGTGAATGCACTAACAGAGGAAATCTCACTCGAAGAAGTCGAAGACGCCGTGGACAAAGGTGCGGCCAATAAATCTCCTGGACCTGATGGATTGCCCATCGAATTCTACCGGACTTTCCGTGACATCATGATGCCTCGCTGGGTTATAATGTTCCGCGAACTTATGTCTCCAGACTGTGTTGTGCCGCCAGCGTTTGTAGAAGGTCTCCTCATACCAGTACACAAGCCAGGTGGAGGGCTATCGATTAACGACTATCGGCCGCTTACAATGTTGAACGCCGATTACAAGATTTTCACCAGGATTATGGTGAGCCGTATTAAGACGACTTTGCCGATGATCCTCGCTCCAGAACAGACGTCGCAGGGGGGAGAAGCCAACATACACATGGCCACCGGTGACTGCAGGGACTTAATAGCGATCGCTTCTGCGTGCCGTCTGAGAGCGGCGATCGTCTCCGTCGATTTCCACCGCGCCTTTGATAGAGTGCACCACAACTTCCTCCTACGAGTGATGGACTGTATGGGATTCCCCCCGGGCCTCATCGACACCCTACGGCGTCTTTGGACCGCAGCCAGCTCACACGTTCAGGTCAATGGAAGGACGGCAGGACCAGTACCCATTAAGAGGTCTCTACGACAGGGTTGTCCCCTTTCTACCTACCTTTATGCAATCGCACTCGAGCCACTCCTTGGGGGCCTTAACCACCGCCTATCTGGTATCACGCTGCGGGACGTCACCTTTCGCTATAGGACATACGCTGACGACCTGCTACTGCTGGTTCGTTCCAATGACGAAGTTCAAAGCGTACTAACCTGGATTGAGCGATACGGACAGGCCGCAGGCAGTCTTCTGAACATCAACAAGTCGGCGGCGTTGGACATTGGGCGTGGTCTCGGACCGGAAGCCCTCGCTCCCCTCCCACCAGTTTCTGATCTGCGATATTTGGGAATCACGTTCAAGAAAGATGTACGTAAAACAGCTGCAGCAAACTACCGACGGTTATTACAGATCATACGCGCAATGGTGCGACAGAACCTACTCCGGGACTTGAATCTGCTACAACGTGTTGAATACCTGAACCTCTACGTGGCATCAAAACTCAACCACGTGGCACAGGTCCTCCCACTACCGCTGCAGATAGGTCGCCGGCTTCAGGCGGCCTTCAGTTACTACGTTTCCGCAGGTCATATCTTTAAAGTACGATATGACACTCTTACCCTCCCAGTGCACAAAGGAGGGCTGGGATTGGTCAACGTCAGGGCGAGAGCAGCTGCTCTTTACATGAGCAACATGAGGAAACGATGGAAAAGTCAATATGCCTCTCTCACGGGTCGTTTACTGCAGGTTCTGATGCCAGCCTCTAACGTCCCGCCGGTGTCGGTTGCGCACGTCGCACCACAGCTCTCCCATGTGTCGACCTTCATTCTTGATTACAGCTATGTCAACTCGAACCTCTCCGCCACACGTCCACCAAAGGCGAAAGATTTTTATACCAACCTTCTGCGGGCTGTTCACCATAACGTGGTGGAAAACAAGTACCCTACGGTTCACTGGCCAAGAGTGTGGAAAACGATACACCACCACTTTCTGTCATCCACGGTGCGTTCGAAGTGGTATCAGATCGCCAACAAAAAATATGCCACACGCCAGCGACTTCACACTATTGGACTGGCAGACTCCCCTTATTGCCCAGATTGTCACCTTTTGGATACCGATGAACATCGTTTTACTTGCGCATCATCGTCCGGAGTTTGGCGACTAACACAGAAGATATTGGCTTGTTACCTCCGGGTCACACCTGATATGATTGACCCGCAGACCCTACTCTGTCCCGATGAAACTTACTTTCCGGCTGCAAAATATCATGCGCTTACATGGTTCAAAGGACTTACCGTCGCCTACATCTTTAGCGACGGAGAGAAAGAGCAGCTTGATTACTGGTGGTTCCTACAAAATGCTCACAACGCCCTCGAACGCACACCGAAATACCGTACGCTCTTCGCAAATTATTTACGCAGCGTTTTCGTTAACCCCCCACTCAGCTGGGGAGTGCCAGGCTGTGGTTAATGTGCTGTGCCGCATCACACTAACGGCTCTGCCTTGCCAGCCATGACCAAAGGAAGAGACAAGCTGCTGCAAGGATACTGTTTTCCTTGAGGCACTAGCGAAGCAGAATGCCTCCGTTGCAGATGCCCTTCAAAGGCGCTATTGGAGATTTCAGATAACGATGCCAAGGCTCCAAGTGGAACCAGTTACATTATTGAAGAACCTTTTAGTTAGAATTACAACAGTGGTTTATATTTTATTTTTTTGATTACTCTTTTATGCCACCTTTGTTGTTGTAACACTTACTTGTAACACTTAGTTACTAGAATTCTCATTTGTACACGCTCCCTAAATGTAATCATATAAAAAAAAAGTGGCAACGGATAGCCCTAACCTTGATTCCCATACTTCCCCTGGTCTATAGGCAGCTCTCTGGGGTGGGTTTACTCAGGAGCTAACGCCTGAAGTGGATCAAATTTTTTTGTTATAGGATGACAAGTGGCGGTGGCACTTAGGTTGTTTTATTTTTTTTATTTATTTATTTTTTTAGTTCCATTTTCCTACGGGGCTTCTTAAGGGAAGAAAGTGGTTCAACAAGGGGGTAAAAAAAAAGAAAAAATGGGGTAGAAATCAAAAACTTAAAAAAACAAAAAAATAAAAAAAATAAAAAAATACAAAAATAAAAAAAAATAAAAGAAAAACAAAAAAAGATGGTAGAGCAGTTGCCCGCGAAAGGCAAAGGTCCCGAGTTCGAGTCTCGGTCGGGCACACAAAAAAAAAAAAAAGAAAAAAAAAACAAAAAAAACGAAAACAAAAAAAATAAAAAAAATAAAAAAGGGGTAAAAAAAAGAAAAAAAAAAGAAAAAAAAAATAAAGCGCGCTAACGCGCTGCTTCCTGGACTCGGGTAGGTGCGCCGGAACAAGATCGAATCCGCCCGGCGGATTAACGACGAGGGCCGGTGTGCCGACCAGCCTGGGTGTGGTTTTTAGGCGGTTTTCCACATTCCCCTAGATGAAAACCGTGCTGTTCCCCACGTCACGCCGCAGTTCCACGGCTCGCAAACATCTGAACACTTTCGCACTATTCCATGGATTACACTAGTCGCAGATAGTTGGGGTACACTAATTCTTTCCCGGAGGGTACGGGGTGGCGGCAGGAAGGGCATCCCGCCACCCCTTCCACTAACATTGCCACATCCGATTAACCATGCCGACCCTGCGTATCCGCGGGAAAAAACGACACAAGCAAAAGAAAGAAAGTACGTGGCTCCCAGGTTAATAATAACACTGCACCTAACAATAGCATATGACGTCTATCTTACTGGAGAGCTATTTAAGTAGTATGGCTTCTTATCCTAACAAAATAATGGGCCTTAGGTACTTTTAGCGAAGTTCATTTAACAGTCAAGATTTACCCTGTAAACATAATAGAAAATTCGCGTCTAGCTTAACCAGGCATGGAAATGAATGTAAAGTTTGCCTAGGTTTGAGGATTCAGGTGCAAACAATTATCAGAGTAACTAGGCTGTTTAGCACAACAGGAATTAGCTGGCACAAGCTGTTTTAAACGCACACACCTCCGCGCGCTCGTCGCTGACTGGTTGTCGTTTTACGGTCGCATGTCCACAGCGGTGCATTTCCGACCACTCGTATGTCGAGATTTTTTCTCGATTACGCGTCCCCTAGCCAGATCAGACTTCATTATCGTCCGTTTTTCTCCACTCTTTAACTCAATTCTCAACAGAGCATAAACTCACAATTTTGACGGGTAGTCTGTTACCAAACCCGTTAACTACGCTCAGTCTACGTCTTGCGGCCATAGAAAAGGTGCGTGTAAATTTCATGGGAATATTTAAGCAAACTAGCAGCAGCTACGATCTTCGGCGGCATTGGCCAAGATGAGATTCGACCATGGACACGGCAAGTGCGCGAGGTACGGAACCGCAAAGTGTGGTGTGGTAATCCTCCGTTAACAAGGGCGGCTGACACGCAACCGCCTTGTGCGACGCGGGATGCATAGGCCCCAGGCGCCAGTCGTGTGGCTAGCAAGCTGGAGACACAACAGACAGCCAATTTCATAGTAAACTCTTTCCTAACGAGTGCACGCCTTCAGTAGGGTCTTTCCGGATGTTTCTTCAACAGGGAGCTATCAAAGCCGATGATAATGGTGTACTGTCTGAACATGGAATACATCAACTTTTCACAAAGGAAGATTTTATAAGAGCTATTTTCTCACGCATACAGAATGATAGTAACATTAAAAATAGCGATAATTTACCTTAGTTTCACCTTGGTATTTTAAGAAAACCGCGAAAGTTTTATCTGCTGTTACCGCCCTTCGGATTTTCCTTCTGGTTTTTTTCGACAAGCTGCACTTGTTTAGTCGCTCTGGCAAGTGGTCGTCGGGTATCGGCTGGTGCCCTTTCCATCAGGTGACTGATGCTAGGATCGAGACTAATAACACTTTCTCACATTTTTTTCAGAGACTGCTTATGAAACTTTTCATTTTCTCTTACGCGTACTATTTAGAAGTGACAGTAAATGTAAACGCGAGAAAGTTTAAAAATGGACAACTTAGAAAATGCGTTTAGTTTTCATGAACATAAGCCTCGACAAGACGAGACTGTCGCAACCTATCAAAGATTTGTCAAAAGACATGTCTAAACTCCACAGTCACTAGTAATGTACATTTCAAACGAATGCGGAGAAACGCTACAAGTTGCAAATACAAAAGAACAACTGATTGATGGCTACCAAATGTAGATGACATCGATATTAAAATTAAACGGTGTTTATGTCATGGAAGGTCCTAACGAGATACTTTTATTCCTTTATGAACATTAAGGCTATAAAGAAAAATTGATTAATATACGGAGTGAGTCAGCTAACCCGTTCACCTCATACATTTTATGAACCGCTTAAGATATCGTAGTTCTGTTTTTTCTCCGATGGAGTTTGAGAAACTCATCACTAATGGACGTATAGTCTCTCATTAAATACAGTGATATCGGAATCAACTTCGCTTTTTCAGATGGAATAAAAGGGATTTTTGCTGACAAGACTATCGACTGTGACCCTAAAATCGAGACACTAATAGATAATAGTGTAACTCACAGGGAAAGTTATCATCGTATCGGTCTTCTTCAAGGCCTAAGGATCGTATGTTGTTGACATCTGTTGTAACTCTTCACTATATCTGAGTGTTCGTTCTAAGTGATTCGGCGAAGAACAGTATGAAGGATTATGGCGTGCAAGCTACCTCATATCCTCCCACAGAAAACCTAATCTACAAAACACCAGCATACATTTCTGTCGGGGGATAAAGGTTGCACAGAGAACAGAAGAGAGCTTTGCCAGTGGACTTTGAATCTGGCGGGCGCCATCATGCTTTGCAAGAGGACGTACTTACGCGCTGAGACGGATGACCCACGTTGGGAGAGCCGTTCTGAATACACTGGCGCACCTGCTTCACACTCACCTGCAAAGAAAGAGGAGCCACGCGTTAGCGAAAAGGTCTTTCGTGTACAGACGTAACAACTCAGAAAGTGAATTACAGCGAACACGAAACGTCGGACAAGTCGGTAATTGCATCTCGCTTGTCCCGAGAAGATGTCACACAAAAATTACGAAAAACACAGGACATTTTCAAAATTCAGGAGAATATTGCCCAGTACTGTTTTCAACATATATCTGCATGACATCGACCGTAACTAGATCATATTCACTCATGTAGATAGTGTAACATAAAACGATAAAAATTTGTATTTTTTTACTACGTTTAGACGACGCTTTAGAACCTAAATGATAAGGATGACGGTAGCACTTAAACAACTTACGTAACGAAAATGATCTTGCAATTTCTAAACCTGAAACAAATCTAAATGCCATTCTTTCACAAAGATCCTGTCCGAAGTAACATTGTTCTAAATGCCATAGTATTGGAGCAAGTTTCATTATTGAACTGTTTAGGGCGACAACTTCGCAGTTTCGACATGGTACTGATAAAGGTCTTGAAATAAAGCTGAAAATGAAACTTCCTCGTAGATTAAAACTGTGTACCGGACCGAGACTCGAACTCGGGACCTTTGCCTTTCGCGGGCAAGGTTCGCAGGAGAGCTTCTATGAAGTTTGGAAAGTAGGAGACTAGGTACTGGCGGAAGCAGAGCAGTGAGGACGGGGCGTGAGTCGTGCTTGGGTAGCTCAGATGGTAGAGCACTTGCCCGCGAAAGGCAAAGATCCCGAGTTCGAGTCTCGGTCCGGCACACAGTTTAAATCTGCCAAGAAGTTTCATATCAGCGCACACTCCGCTGCGGAGTGAAAAAATCTCATTCTGGAAAGCTGAAAACGTTTGACAATAATGTGGCATTATCCATATTAAGTGCAGAAACGAAACCCTGAAAGATACGAGGATAAAGTGCTACAGAAGTATGGTCCTTCCAATGCTTTTATGTAGCAGCAAAAGTTGGTGACAAAAAAGAAATTACATCGAATAAGGAGAGCTGAAATGAAATTTCTAAAAAGAAAAAGAGGTCACCTTAGGCCGGAACTTAAAACAAATGAAGCAATGTGGCAAGAACTAGAGGTGGAGTGAACTGGGAAAAAAGTAGACAACTGTCACAGTAACTAGCGTGAAAACATACGGAGGACAGATATTTAAAAAAAGGTCTTCCAAGAGCAACTTCAGTTCATAAACAATGTCGGAAGAGAAAAACTGGAAGATTAATTAAGATGTGGAAGAAATTTGTAAAGACGGAACCGGCTTATAGGCCCAATCAATGAAGAGAAGAGAAATAAGAAGAAATCTGTAGTATTCGCAAAAAGAATAGAACATAAAGTCTTAGCGTCTTGACAATGATTTCACTGGAGGTTTGCGGAAATCTGGAGAAGGAAGTTGGCTGTGTCCATGTTAGAGAGGAATTATCCACGCATTCGTCGTAAGCGATTTAGGGAAATCATACAAGACTCACATGGATATCCCGACGGGGGCCTGAACCGCCGTCTTCCCACAACTATCAAAAGAGCAGATTACTCTATATTTTCTGCATAATTTTTAGAACTAGTAAGGCCTAATCCTCGGGCGTCCTCGAAAATGTTTTGAATGCAGCTAAAGTGACGGTGAGATGTCACGTTTCTTCGCAAAGCACTTTTACTGTGCTCTTACATTTCGAATCGTACACTGACGCACTTCGCGGGGCTTTCTTTCTGGAAGCACATCTCGGTTAGTAGTGAGAACAGACGGGATGAACGTGAAGAACAAAGAGTGGACGTATGTGTACACGTGTGGAGCGCTGCGCGCTGTTATCTGGGGGGTAGGCGCGCAGCGGTCGTTGGACTGTCCGCGTCCGTGCGTCCGTGTCCCAGGCGAGGCGCCAGATAGCCGCTATCGGGCGCGTGTTTTTCTGGCGTGCAGGCGCCGCTGCGCCTGCCGACACGGCAGCGTCTACAAACACCGTGGAGCTCCGTCGGCCGCCAGCACACACACACACCGTCGTGCTATAAAGGTCGGAAGTGAGAGCTCTGAACGTACCAACGTCGACGACCTCACATGTGCTAAAGACTCTGGTGCACAGGCCATCAACACTGTCGAGCAACGTGAACCTCGCCGTAGAACTGCAACACCTACGATCAGTGTTCCGAAGCAATGGGTTCTCAGATCGATAAATCGAGCGGCCCTTCCTGTCAAAATCAACATCGACTGAGGAAGAGGTCGAGACTGACAAAGAGAAAGGGAAGCAAAAACTCACTCATCGGCCGTATGGCCAAATCTCCGGGAAGATCGTTAGAGTTCTTTGGAAACATGATATCCAGTGAATATCAAATGGTTCAAATGGCTCTGAGCACTATGGGACTTAACATCTCAGGTCATCAGTCCCCTAGAACTTAGAACTACTTAAACCTAACTAATCTGAGGACATCACACACATCCATGCCCGAGGCAGGATTCGAACCTGCGATCGTAGCGGTCGCGCAGTTCCAGACTGAAGCGCCTAGAACCGCTCGGCCACCAGCGGCCGGCCCAGTGAATATCGGTCCGATCAAAAAATAGAAAAAGTTTTGGTTATAAAGTTAAAGATGATCTACGTCTCCGAAAGCCAGGTGTGTACAGCATTCCATCAGAATGCGGCATCGTCTTAATTGAGCCAGACTGCTAGAACAGCCGAAGTGGAGTGTAATAAACAACACATCCTATGAAGAAAACCGAGCAAATCAGCTGTCGACGCGCTGCCTCGAGTGTAACCACGAAATAAAATACGACGGCACCGCATCGTGGTGGAAACGCCATGTTGGAAGTGCAATGAAGTAGTCTATCGAAATGAAGGCGTCGAAAAACTTAATAAACAGGGACTGACGTTTCCATTTAAATAAAGCTCAAGGTCTGGCACTCAAATTATTACGATCCTGGCGACTGTCACATGCACCAGAGCTAGGAAATGATCAGATAATGTGTGTTTCTTGGAATAACTGTGCGGGCTCCGAAAAACAAATGGCATCAAAGGGTGTAGCGGACACCGTGAGTCGAGCTCTGCTGTAAATAATGACTGTACAGTAACAATGGGCAACGGCCTTGCCGCAGTGGATTCACCGGTTCCCGTGAGATCTCCGAAGTTAAGCGCTGTCGGGCGTGGCCGGCACTTAGATGGGTGACCATCCAGCCGCCATGCGCTGTTGCCATTTTTCAGGGTGCACTCAGCCTCGTGATTCCAATTGAGGAGCTACTCGAACGAACAGTAGCGGCTTCGGTCAAGAATACCATCATAACGACCGGGAGAGCGGTGTGCTGACGCCACGCCCCTGCTATCCGCATCAGCCACGGAGGATGACACGGCTGTCGGATGGTCCCCGTAGGCCACTCGTGGCCTGAAGACGGAGTGATTATAGTAACAATACTTCACAGCCTGGTTGGAGTTCAGGCAGCGAGCATGCACAATGATACGGGTAGCAACACCTGAAGAAGACGACTTGGTCGGTCGTCGAAATATCGCACACAAAAGAAAAACATCTCGGCTGAACACCCGAAAGCACTTCATCAACCATGAACGTAGCTCTTCTGTGGCTTTGACCTTGCCTATAGACCGGTGATTTTTTCCAGTCTTGTCACTTAATCTCTGGTAGCCTATACAGCGACCACATCACAGCAAAGACAATGTAACTGTCCTCTTCTTCTCCATCAGCGTTGTCTCACAGTGCAGAGGGGTAGCTCCCTTGGCTCTCTATCTCCATTTGACGTTTAATCAGGGTAGTGGTCAACATACGTAGTATCTAGCTGACCTATCATCCGTCTCCCAAGAGGTTGTTCATCGACTTTCAACGAAAACACCCGTTTCACTATTGCCTCTTGGTCTGCTCCAAGTACGCGTCCAAACCATCGGAGACGGCTTTCCCACGTCTCCTGAACGATAGGTGCCACTCCGTACTGCCCGCATATTGCGTCATTGGTCACTTGACCGTGAAGTGTCCAACTCGATGTCCACCGAAGCATTTTGGTTTCCATTACAGCAAAGCGTTGCTCTGGTTCTTCCATTGCGGGCCAACATTCTTCAACATACAACGCAACTGGGCAGACTGCAGAACAGTATATTTTCTATTTGCGTCGGTCGGGGATCTTCTCATCATAAAAGATATCCACCAGTTACTGTTCAACGTAGTTTGTAATTTCGGGTACGAGTGATCCATCGACAGTGGTTTTTGAGCCAAAATACTAGAAGATATTTGTCTTTGGCAGATGTACTGTTTTTGCCTGCTGACAGGTGTTCAGTGCTGCTGATGTTCTTCACGGGTTTGCAGCCGGATCATGTCGTCTTGCAGACACAATATTTCGGCGGACCAGCTGGCTGCCATCTTCAGGTGAGTTAATGCTCGTGCACTGCCTCGCCGGAACATTCAGTCCTCTTTATATTAAGGCGTAGTCCAGGCTATTCACGGAGGTTCTTCCATGCTTTGACTCGTCGCTGAGGGTCGTTCTCGTTTTCAGTAGCCAGTAGAGCGTCAGCAGCATACAGGAGCGTCATAAGCGTTAATTTCTGAAGAGCTCTGGTGACCGTATCCACTACTGTGATGAACAGAAGGGGTCAGATCCTGATGGACATCCACAGAAACAGGGAAGTTATGTAATGGCCCAGCCGCAAACAGTACTCGACGTTTGTGCAGCTGTACCCAACTGAAACAGCCCTCACAGCACCACGCTAGGAAATTTGTTTGCTCGCTGGGATGCTACGTTCTCGTAGTACTTGTTTAGAGAATACAACGTATGGAAGATTTAATAATACATTCTTCGATGTGAAGCACTTACCGAGCTAGGTTAAGAGAACAGACACAAAAGATTCAGAGACGAGCTGCACGTTTCGTCACTGTTTCGTTTCGTCAGCTATAGTCACGGAGATGCTCAAACTAATTGCAGAGGGAGTCTCAGTCTTACTTACAAAATTCCGAAAGCTTACATTCCAGAAGGATTCGACACACGTATTAGTTCCTTGTGAACATTTGCGGCGATAAACACGGGGAATACTGCCCTTACGTTAGCGAAAGTTTGTCAGTGTGCTTCTAGTTTCCAGAAGAAGATCTGAGCAAAAGGGACCAAACGTCGGGTCAGAAGATTCTGCCAGAACGACGAGTTACCAATACCCGGAAACATTTTATATCGTCATTAAAAACATTGTTGCTACTTCCCTATCACTTGTCATTCACTTCGAAAGTCCCCTCCCCTCCCCTCCCTTCCCTACCATAATACGTCATGCGCAATGATCATGTACAATCTAGCTGTGATGTTTCTGCCTGTTCGCTAAACAAGCGGTAATAACTGTATAAAATTCACACACGATTCAGAATAAGAAAGGATCAGGAACATCTGTTTCTTTCCTCAGGCGTTGAGAAGCAGGTCTACTTTTTGAATACGTTTTACACTCTGCTCCTGAACGTACTGTTAGTGTTTTCAGCTGGACTTCTGAACAATGTGCAGTCAGTAACTCCTAACAGAGGACCACAGAACCAAAGATTTGAATGTGTGATGAAGTTCTTGACTCGTTATCACGAAGAAGATGACGGCTTCTCGCGTCAGATCTTAACTGGAGGCGAAACATGGGTTTCGCATATCACGCCAGAACCGAAGCAACAGAGCTTGGAATGGAGACACACGCACACTCGCCTGTAAAGGTGAAGGCCAAACAGACTCTGTCCCAGCGCAAAATCATGGCGTCGGTGTTTTGGGATAGGCACGGTGTTTTGTTGGCCGACTTCATACAACGAGGAACCATCATCAATGCAGAAGCATACTACCAACCCCTGAGGAAGCTACGCAGAGGGACTCAAAAGAAAAGATGCGGCAAGTTGACAAAGGGAATTGCCCTTCTCCATGACAATGCTAAACCTCACACTGCAGGTCAGACCCGTGATTTATTGGATAGTTTTGGCTGGGAAGTTTTAGATCACGCACCCTACAGTCCTGATCTTGCGCCGAGCGATTACCACCTGTCCCTCCACCTCAAACAACACCTCAGTGGCAGCCGTTACCGTGATGACGACGACGTGAAAACGGCAGTGAACTCTTGGTTATCGGAGAAGGCGGCTAGTTCTTATGAAGAGGTTATTTTAAAATTGGTTGAGAGGTGTGATACGTGTTTGAACAAACTTGGCAACTGTGTCGAAAAGTAGAATGAAGTATGTACTTTCTGGCCGCCCGGTGTGGCCGAGCGGTTCTAGGCGCTTCAGTCTGGAACCACGCGACCGCTACGGTCGCAGGTTCGAATCCTGCCTCGGGCATGGATGTGTGTGATATCCTTAGGTTAGTTCTAAGTTCTAGGGGACTGATGACCTCAGATGTTAAGTCCCATTGTGTTCAGAGCTATTTGAGCCATTTTGAAATAACCTTTCGTTGTGTACTTATGTTCAGATGGTCTTACTTAAAAAAAACGCCTCGTACTTTTTTTGGACAGGGTTTGTTTATGTGTATACACAGTAAAGCCGCTGACTATCTCGACACCTGTGGCAGCACCGATGCGGACTACGGCGATTGCAGTTGGTCACACAGTGTTCTGGGAAGCAGTCGACTCTACAAGTATTACAATAGGCCAATATATCGCGAAAATGTCAGCCACACGACCTGCCGATGTTAACACTGCGAAGCGACACGTAAACCCTCGTGCTATGTAAATCGTCAAGCGCCAATGTTCCATTGTGCACTGGTCCAGCTTTACAGCGATCCCAGAAGCGTAGCACTCGCGACCGGAGTGTTGTATCGGCGCCCCGGCCGCGAGCAAACGCGTGAAATACTGCCTCCCCGCGTTCCCTCCCCCAGAGCGAGGGCAGCGCCCATTAGCATACAATGGCGGGCCCGCCAGCTGGCTACATGTAGCTGCGGCTCCGGGCCGCCTCAAGTGCCGGCAGCGGCAGCGGACGCATTCCCCGGCGTGGCCTGCCGTCCACGCACTCAATGGGACGCACGACCATTGTTGCAACCGCTGCCTGGCTTGACTTGCGAAACACAATTCACAGTCTTCAGCCATCTTTACGATATCCATCATATATTTCCCTCGTCGATTCTTGAATGCCATACGCAATCGCTCTCTACGCTTATACGAGCCGTACTCCAAAAACGAGAGCTCATTCCTTATATTAGGAAATAGATACACTAGCGGCCACTAAAATTGCTACACCACGAAGATGACGTGCTACAGACGCGAAATTTAACCGACAGGAAGTAAATGCTGTGACATGCAAACGATCAGCTTTTCAGAGCATTGACACAAGGTTGGCGCCGGTGGCGACACCTACAACGTGCTGACAGAAGGAAAGTTTCGAACCGATTTCTCAAACAGCAGTTGACCGGCGTTGCCTGGTGAAACGTTGCTATGATGCCTCGTGTAAGGAGAAATGCGTACCATCACGTTTCCGAATTTGATAAAGGTCGGATTGTAGCCTATCGCGATTGCGGTTTATCGTATCGCGACATTGCTGTTCGCGTTGATCGGGATCCAATGAGTGTTAGCAGAATATGGAATCGGTGGGTTCAGGAAGGTAATACGGAACGCCGTGCTGGATCCCAACGGCCTCGTATCACTAGCAGTCGAGATGACAGGCATCTTATCCGCATGCCTGTAACGGATCGTGCAGCTACGTCTCGATCCCTGAGTCAACAGATGGGGACGCTTCGAATACAACAACCATCTGCACGAACAGTTGAACGACGTTTGCAGCAGCATGGACTATCAGCTCGGAGACCACGGCTGCTGTTACCCTTGACGCTGCATCACAGACAGGAGCGCCTGCTATGGTGTACTCAACGACGAACCTAGGTGCACGAATGGCAAAACGTCTTTTTTTTTTTGATGAATCCAGGTTCTGTTTACAGCATCATGAGAGTCGCAACCGTGTTTGGCGACATCTGTATGCTAGTATCAATCGAAAATGGCTTAGAAACTAAAACAGGTCTGTAGTGGACGTTAAAAAATTATTAAATTTGGCGTAACGTTTACATTGCTATCTGAACAATGGTTTTAGCCTTCAACTAATAATACTAACAACCCTATAGCAGCAATGGGCAGATATACAGGTGATTCAGCTGCTCCCACTGATGCGTTTATGACAACCACAGTGCCTTCAAAAAACCGTGGGCGATGTGCCAGCATAAAATGGCGCCAGCACACCATGCGGCATAGAGGTTACAAGAAGATGGACAGAGGCCAAAAAGAGACTCGCAGGAAACGCGCCGCCAACGCCATCTCAGCCGCCAGTATTTAGACAGCCGCCGCGGACTGGAGCAGTCAGTCCCAGCGTGTCACCGAATCTCAGCGGCCGTCACAGCCGCCAACTCAGAGGCAGGCAGCACACGGGTGATACGCCAGTATGGCGATGACGAATACACGCTTCCAATGTGCGTTCACAGCGATGTCGCCAAACACGGATGCGACCATCATGATGCTGTAAACTGAACCTGGATTCATCCGAAAAAATGACGTTTTGGCATTCGTGCACCCAGGTTCGTCGCTGAGTACACCATCGCACGCGCTCCTGTCTGTGATGCAGCGTCAAAGGTAACCGCAACCACGGTCTCCGTGCTGATAGTCCATGCTGCTGCAAACGTCGTCGAACTGTTCGTGCAGATGGTTGTTGTCTTGCAAACGTCCCCATCTGTTGACTCAGGGATCGACACGTGGCTGCACGATCCGTTACAGCCATGCGGATAAGACGCCTGTCATCTCGACTGCTAGTGATACGAGGCCGTTGGGATCCAGCACGGCGTTCCGTATTACACTCCTGAACCCACCGATTCCATATTCTGCTAACAGTCATTGGATCTCGACCAACGCGAGCAGCAATGTCACGATACGATAAACTGCAATCGCGATAGGCTACAATCCGACGTTTATCAATGTCGGAAACGTTATGCTACGCATTTCTCCTCCTTACAAGAGGCATCACAACAACGTTTCACCAGGCAACGCCGGTCAACTGCTGTTTGTGTATGAGAAATCGGTTGGGAACGTTCCTCATGTCAGCACGTTGTAAGTGTCGCCACCGGCGCCAACCTTGTGTGAATGCTCTGAAAATCTAATTATTTTCATATCACAGCATCGTCTTCCTGTCGGTTAAATTTCGCGTCTGTAGCGCGTCATCTTCGGGGTGTAGCAATTTTAGTGGCCAGTAGTGTAGTTTACGCTTAACGAGGGAGATAATATAAAAAACTTGTGCGTAGTATCTGAAGGCATTGCAAGTGGTATTAAACCCTGGTGAATCAGCCTGTATGTAGACAGCTAAAAATCATTGTAACTGTGAAAAGTTACATTTAAGGTGAAACTAATAATGAATAGGAGGCGCTTATCGAATAGGCAATGCTCTTGCTGACTTTATGAGGATTAACAAGTCTGGCTTCGATAGCAAGTGATAGTCGAGACGTATCGGTGAACAGTGCTCCTCAGCGGCAGCGTCTCTCGCAGTGACGTCAGATTTGGCGGCGCGCAATGAGCGTCCAGGAGGCCGGCGTGTTTACGCTGTGCAGTGCGGTCGCCACGTGTTGTTCCTTAATATGGTTTTTTTTGTGAGCGCGCTGGCGTGTGCTCGCGGCCGCGTCCCAGACGGCGAAGGTCGGTGGAAGGCGAGGAGGCGTCGTGTCGCCACAATTGGCAAAGAAGCTGGCCGAAAAAAAAAGAGCGTGAAACAGTAGCCTGAAAAATGCGGATTGAGTGCAGAAACTCATAGAGAATGCAGGCGACAGGCGACGTGTTTCGAAACGATCCCTATACCAAGTGGCCACACTACATCCTTGATGCAGATTTCGGCTGAAGGCCAGGTAACGGTGCTTTATTTGAGGAACGAGTAAGACACGCCAAGCAAGCATATAAAACAGCGACAGGCACTTGCTAACTTCATTTACGTCGTTAAGTTTCGGGTTCAGTAATGTGTTGTTGCAACTTTCGCTGGTTTTCACTTCACCGTGATACGTTGTAGCGCTTTCGTCTTAATATAGTGACTGTAATACACTTATCAATATCTGTATCAATCAGTATCGGTGATTCTGTGAGAATCAATTAGTGGCTTTTTGTCCGATTCATACATTACACAACAACTCCACAACCTCGTGGACTAAGATATGAGTGTCTAGAAACCACAATAAGAATTTTCACGTAGGAATCTGAATAAAAACTTGGAATATAAAATGAAGGTGGCAGGGGTAAAATACAGGGAGCGAAATGCTATTTACACTTTGTACAGAAACCAGATGGCAGTTATAAGAGTCGAGGGACATGAAAGGGAAGCGGTGGTTGGGAAGGGAGTGAGACAGGATTGTAGCCTCTCCCCGATGTTATTCAATGTGTATATTGAGCAAGCAGTAATTAAACAAAAGAAAAATTCGGAGTAGGTATTAAAATCCATGGAGAAGAAATAAAAACTTTGAGGTTCGCCGATGACATTGTAATTCTGTCAGAGACAGCAGAGGACTTGGAAGGGCAGTTGAACGGAATGGACAGTGTCTTGAAAGGAGGATATAAGATGAACATCAACAAAAGCAAAACGAGGATAATGGAATGTAGTCGAATTAGGTAGGGTGAAATGAGACACTTAATGTAGTGAAGGAGTTTTGCTATTTGGGGAGCAAAATAACTGTTGATGGTCGAAGTAGAGAGGATATAAAATGTAGACTGGCAATGGCAAGGAAAGCGTTTCTGAAGAAGAGAAATTTGTTAACATCGAGTATAGATTTAAGTGTCAGGAAGTCGTTTCTGAAAGTATTTGTGTGGACCGTAGCCATGTAGGGAAGTGAAACATGGACGATAACTAGTTTGGACAAGAAGCGAATAGAAGCTTTCGAAATATGGTGCTACAGAAGGAAGCTGAAGGTTAGATGGGTAGATCACATAACTAATGAAGAGGTATTGGATAGGATTGGGGAGAAGAGGAGTTTGTGGCACAAGTTGACTAGAAGAAGGGACCGGTTGGTAGGACATGTTCTGAGGCATCAAGGGATCACAAATTTAGTATTGGAGGGCAGTGTGAAGGGTAAAAGTCGTAGAGGGAGACCAAGAGATGAATACACTAAGCAGATTCAGAAGGATGTAGGTTGCAGTAGGTACTGGGAGATGAAGAAGCTTGCACAGGATAGAGTAGCATGGAGAGCTCATCAAACCAGTCTCAGGACTGAAGACCACTACAACAAAAACAAAAAAATGAAAACCGTGCTTTATCTTTGGTGGTAAACATGTACATCAGCTGACAACAGAAAAAGCGCTAGATAGAGACGTATTTTGAAAAATACATAATCTAAACTGGGACAGTTTTCACTACTGACTGTAACTTCTGCGGATATGGTTCAATGACGAGAATGTGGGATGACGAGTATTTTAGACAGCTAAGCAGCCGACTTCCAGCACGAAAGAGGCCGATTTTGTTTATGCGTGGAATAAAGGGCTTTGAAGAATTGTGGAGGGTTACTAGTACTGCCTCTCGAAGACAAAGAGTTAAACATAAACCTCATGATGCTGTATCACGTGCATCTCTACAAACGCGTTATGTAAATGTAAAAATATCATTCCGCGAGCCAAACAGCTTTTCCCTTATTCTCTGGCATTCTGTGCCCATAAACACCAGGTGTAAGCACTTCCAGCTAACGACTTACAAGTCACTTGGAAGTGCTATTGAGAAAACGGCTTGTTTTATTGGAACAGCGGGCAGCGGAGAAACGTTGTTGGATTCTATTTGAAGAGATTATTACTTCATTCAGCCGGAAGCGAATCCTCTATCTTAACGACTGCGCTGTGCGAGTTGATTTTTGTGTGAGACACCGAAGAAAACTAACATGAGCAAATACTAGGAAAGTTCACTTTTTCTTGGAAGGAAGCTTCCAGATAGGTGTCTTTTAGTTGTCCACCCACGCCCTACAACCAGTATCTACGATTCCTAGTCAGATACGGTGAAATAATGCAGTAATTATAAAGTCTAAGAACATGAAAAACGTTTTAAAAGTTGTCAAGGCAAGCGAATTTACGTAATAAATTTGCCGCCACTGTTAATGACTTTCACTACCTATCCGGCGGGTGCAGTTTCCTGTTGCGTAACACACGCAGACTTTCCGCTACATTGCATGGCACTGGCAGACTCGTACCACACTGAAAATCTAGCCGTTCTCCAAGTACTTCAGAGTTAGACAGGGCTAGGTATTAGCACAGCTTGTGTTGGAAGACGCATTCGTGAATTCGGCGTGAGGCGTTAAGAGATGGAATGTTGACATAAAGGTGATATAAGAGCGTTATGTTTCGTAGTAAAAAAGTAAGTTTAATTCATTAGGAAAATTTCCACGTAAGTTTCTTCTGAAAATAATTCCAAAACCTTGCACTTTTCCGAGCCATCGCCTAACAATATTTCCGAGAGCATTTGTACGCCGAAAGTGCAGCTTTCTTCGCCTACACAAACGACGTTCAGAACTTTTCCCGGACCTCTGAAGTTCCCGGACTTATTGTCTAACAGCCAGTCGAGCTACATGGCACTGTAGCACTCGGACAAATACAAAACAGCCGCCAGTCGCTGAGAAACTGACAGCGCGCTGCTTTCGCGCCACAACCGTGGGCGGCGCCGCCCAGCTGCAGCCCGCTGCGCAGTTTGTATCGTAGTTTACTGCTGGCGTCGGATGCACTTTCTCCTCGCGGCCGCAGGCAACGCGTAAAGTTCACGCTGCCGCCGAAACAGGTTTACAGCCTGGCAGATCAGGCGTGAGGAAACTCACAAAAAAGATCCTCATCTGTCGCCAAGTGTATGTGTACAACGAAACACATTTTCGTAATTACCTTCAGGAACTGAATAATGGGTTTGGCAGTGTTTAATTTGCGTACATTTACTACGGTGCCCTTTCGTGCTATCGCCTGGATTAGGCTGCAGTTTACTTCACTGAAGAGTGGGAGAATCATAATGTCGTATCATCGAAAATATTCTGTTCTCATTGTTGGGTACCAGACGTTTAAACTAGTGTGGTTTAGTTGTTTCTGAACGACCGACAACTGGAAGAAAGTGTAGGAGAGGGTGCGTTAAAGAAAGAGATACAACTCTCATCATGTACAATACGAGTACAAACGTTTTTGGTGAGTGGAGGTGTCAACTATTACTGCAACACAGAATTTGGTATATGAAAATACAGGGTTTTCGCTGCTGCCTTAGAGAGCAGTCGTTAGCTGCACATCATGAGGATAATTGTGATAGATATTACTCCCTACACTTCCTCCGTAGAGATTTTAATGTAAACCAGTTTCACTAGAACTGATATGCACTACGATGATATTAGGAATTACTTGGAGCTGGTTGAACATACACGGATGGAGATGAAAAGCAGTCACTTAATGTACATTAAAATAATGGTGATTAATATCAGCGTTAAAACATTAGCCCTCAAGATCTCCAGTACCATACTCATTCTGGCTCTTCCACATCTGGGAGCGGCTTGCAATATCAGACAGAATCCAGTCGTGATGCGTTAGTGGCTGGGAGAGCCCGTTTTGGCCGGCCGCGGTGGCCGAGCGGTTCTAGGCGCTCCAGTCCGGAACCGCGCAGCTGCTACGGTCGCAGGTTCGAATCCCGCCTCCGGCATGGATGTGTGTGATGTACTTAGGTTTAAATAGTTCTACGTCTAGGGGACTGATGACTTCAGATGTTGAGTCCCATAGTGCTCAGAGCCATTTTTGAGCCCGTTTTTAGATCAAGGGAAGGCAACGATACATGAAACACCTCCAATAGCAGGAAACCATTCCCTAAGCTGTGATTAAGCCAATTCTCGCCAACTTTCTTTCTTCCAGGAACCGGCCGAGGTGGCTGAGCAGTTCAAGGCGCTACAATCTGGAACCGCGCGACCTCTATGGTCGCAGGTTCGAATCCTGCCTCGGGCATGGATGTGTGTGATGTCCTTAGGTTAGTTAGGTTTAAGTAGTTCTAAGTTCTAGGGGACTGATGACCTCAGAAGTTAAGTCCCATAGTGCTCAGGGCCATTTTAACCATTTTCTTCCATGAATGCTAGGTCCGGATTGCACGCAGACGAATTTCTGTGAAGTTGTTTGACGCAGGAGAGGAATTACTATCTGTAAAGCTGTGAGGGCGGGTCGTCAATTGTGCTTGGATAGCTCAGTAAGTAGAGCACTTGCTCGCAAAAGGTAAAGATCTCAGGTTGGAGTTGTGGTGCAGCACACACTTTTCAACTGCCAGGACGTTTCTACCATCAGTGTGTTACTACATCCCAAGTCTCTCCGAGAATGATTCTCCTTTATAGCCTCACTTTCCCAGCAGACAGCACTCAGAATACGACACAGGCGTCGAAACAAAAACGAGCACGAGGAAGTCTCAGCACAGGAATAACACGCCAGGGAAGCTTCATTGGACTCAACTGCCATGAGTGGTCCCTTGAGATGTTGTTGTTGTTGTGGTCTTCAGTCCTGAGACTGGTTTGATGCAGCTCCCTATGCTACTCTATCCTGTGCAAGCTTCTTCATCTCCCAGTACCTACTGCAACTTACATCCTTCTGAATCTGCTTAGTGTATTCATCTCTTTGTCTCCCTCTACGATTTTTACCCTCCACGCTGCCCTCCAATGCTAAATTTGTGATCCCTTGATGCCTCAGAACATATCCTACCAACCGGTCCCTTCTTCTTGTCAAGTTGTGCCACAAACTTCTCTTCTCCCCAATTCTATTCAATACCTCCTCATTAGTTATGTGATCTACCCAACTAATCTTCAGCATTCTTCTGTAGCACGACATTTCGAAAGCTTCTATTCTCTTCTTGTCCAAACTGTTTGTCGTCCACGTTTCATTTCCATACATGGCTACCCTCCATACAAATACTTTCAGAAACGACTTCCTGACACTTAAATCTATACTCGATGTTAACAAATTTCTCTTCTTCAGAAACGCTTTCCTTGCCATTGCCAGTCTACATTTTATATCCTCTCTACTTCGACCATCATCAGTTATGTTGCTCCCCAAATATCAAAACTCCTTTACTACTTTAAGTGTCTCAATTCCTAATGTAATTCCCTCATCATCAACCGACTTAATTCGACTACATTCCATTATCCTCGTTTTGCTTTTGTTGATGTTCATCTTATATCCTCCTTTGAAGACACTGTCCATTCCGTTCAACTGCTCTCCAAGTCCTTTGCTGTCTCTGACAGAATTACAATGTCATCGGCGAACCTCAAAATTTTTCCAGAATGAGATTTTCACTCTGCAGCGGAGTGTGCGCTGATATGAAACTTCCTGGCAGATTAAAACTGTGCGCCCGACCGAGACTCGAACTCGGGACCTTTGCCTTTCGCGGGCAAGTGCTCTACCAACTGAGCTACCGAAGCACGACTCACGCCCGGTACTCACAGCTTTACTTCTGCCAGTACCTCGTCTCCTACCTTGCCCGCGAAAGGCAAAGGTCCCGAGTTCGAGTCTCGGTCGGGCACACAGTTTTAATCTGCCAGGAAGTCTCAAAATTTTTATTTCTTATCCATGGATTTTAATACCTATTCCGAATTTTTCTTTCGTTTCATTTACTGCTTGCTCAATAAACAGATTGGATAACATCGGGGAGAGTCTACAACCCTGTCTCACTCCCTTCCCAGCCACTGCTTCCCTTTCATGCCCCTCAACTCTTACAACTGCCATCTCGTTTCTGTACAAATTGTAAATAGCCTTTCGCTCCCTGTATTTTTTGCCTACCACCTTTAGAATATGAAAGAGAGTATTCCAGTCAGCACTGTCAAAAGTTTTCTCTAAGTCTACAAATGCTAGAAACGTAGGTTTGCCTTTCCTTAATCTAGCTACTAAGATAAGTCGTAGGGTCAGTATTGCCTCACGTGTTCCAATATTTCTACGGAATCCAAACTGATCTTCCCAGAGGTCGGCTTCTACCAGTTTTTCCATTCGTCTGTAAAGAATTCGCGTTAGTATTTTGCAGCCGTGACTTATTAAACTGATAGTTCGGTAATTCTCACATCTGTCAACACCTGCTTTCTTTGGGATTGGAATTATTATATTCTTCTTTAAGTCTGAGGGTATTTCGCCTGTCTCATACATCTTCCTCACCAGATGGTAGAGTTTTGTCAGGACAGGCTCTCCCAAGGCCGTCAGTAGTTCCAATGGAGAATTAAGTCGATTGTGTAAAAGCAGCTTAATAAATGGAGCAGAAACTCGGACTGGGGAAGGAGAGAGTAGGAAATCGGCCTTGTCCTTTTGAAAGACGTCACAGTGGAATCTGCCTTCAGAGATTCCGGGGAGGCACAGAGAAACCTGAATTTAGCTGGCCAGATGGCTATTTGAACTGCGATCCTCGCTAAAGCGAATAGAAATTCCTAGCGATGTGACGCCTTGCTCTGTATAGGTGAAGTAAGCTCTGAAAGAGAGAGGAAACGGGACAGGAATGTCGAGCGAGGTCCAGATGCAGGAGAGACTAGCAACGGGGAGGTCTGGGAGACCTCCACGGAGGCCGCGTTGAGGCAGAGTCCGGCCTACGCGGTGTGCGACGGTTCGGTGCGCGAGAACCAGCCAATGGCGTGCCGAGCTTCGCCGCGCCGGCCAATGGCGGACCGCGCTTTTCCCGCCAGAACGGGCCGACCCTGGCCGCCCGGCTGCAGCGCACCGCCTGCCGATCCCATTGACGGCGGCCGACCTGTTCTCTTCTGCAGAGGCAGCCAGCCCGGAGGTGGAGCGTGGGCCACGGACCGCTTTCTGAATGGGCGCAGCGCGAGGCGAACCATTCACTGCCGGCCCCAAGGAGACGTGCCAGCAAACGCCTCGGCGTTCCGGCCTTGCATAACGGCCACTCTCTCAGCATTCCACGCTTCTGTGCCGCTAATGTGAATCAACTTGCCTTGTTCTTTTACAGATAAAGCTGTAATCCGAGCTTACAGCCTCATTTCTCATTCCCCTTGAGCCACAATGGAACTGTTTACTTGTCTTACCTCAGGTACACATCTGCACTAAATTTCTGGAACGACGACAATTCCGCTTTCGACCTGGTTATTGTTTATTTACCACTACCTGTCAGGTTCGGCTGTTCATACATTTTCACGTGGTCGCTGACGTGCTTCAGAAGAGGCCAACTACTTGCCGGCCACCAGCATAGGGCACACTAACACAGAACGACAAGTAGTATTGCATGCTGTTTTAAGTACTTAATGTACACATTAGAATTCGTCGTAAGTTTTACGTTGTTCCGCCGTATCCTTGGTGGAGCACCGACTACCACTCGAGCCGGCCTGTGTGGCCGAGCGGTTCTAGACGCTTCAGTCTGGAACCGCGCTACCGCTGCGGTCGCAGGTTTGAATCCTGCCTCGGGCATGGATGTGTGTGATCCAGAATGAGATGTCCTTAGTTAGCTTCCAGTAGTTCTAAGTTCTAGGTGACTGATGACCTCAGATGTTAAGTCCCATAGTGTTCAGAGCCATTTCAAATGTTCAAATGTGTGTGAAATCTTATGGGACTTAACTGCTAAGGTCATCAGTCCCTAAGCTTACACACTCCTAAACCTAAATTATCCTAAGGACAAACACACACACCCATGCCCGATGGAGGACTCGAACCTCCGCCGGGATCAGCCGCACAGTCCATGACTGCAGCGCCCTAGACCGCTCGGCTAATCCCGCGAGGCTCAGAGCCATATTTGACTACCACTCGAGAATTTTAGAACAGCAGAAATTGGCCATTAATGGAAAATAAACAATAATTGCTGTCTACAACGGAAATGTTGTCATTCCACAATGGAACTGATTCGTAAGACAAGTAGGTTTTACACACACGTTTAGTTATATCTATTGATTAACAATTTCGTAAACGGAATTATTAACCGTGCATACGGAAGGATCAATGTAGGGTCTCAATAAGAATCTGATCTGAGCTGCTCCTGTAGGTAACCTCACTTCTCCCTGTTTTCCAAAACAGGGTGGTCAGTCAGATCCGGATGCGATCAACGCGACGGTTTGACACTCCGTTTGCTCTGATTAACTGGCAATCCTGAAGGTGGTTTTCAGGTAGTTTTATACACTCTACATCTACATCCATATTCCGCGAGCCACCTGACGGTGTGTGGCGGAGGGTACCTTGAGTACCTCTATCGGTTCTCCCTTCTATTCCAGCCTCGTATTGTTCGTGGAAAGAAAGATTGTCAGTATGCCTCTGTGTGGGCTCTAATCTCTCTGATTTTATCCTCATGGTCTCTTCGCGAGATATACGTAGGAGGGAGCAATATACTGCTTGACTCGTTTAGGCAAATGGTGGGCTGGAGTCAGCGCCTCCACTTCATATAGTACGATACGCAAACAAAGTTTACACGATTCACAGACATCTGGTGCACAAGACTTGCCTGAGGTTAGCAGACGAATATGGTGACAGGAAGGCCACCCTGCCACAAAGTTGACATAAAAATAAATTTGCAAAATCGTGGAGCGTCGGGCCTCATACAAAGTGATAAGCGACTGGAAAGAGAGGGAAAAGTGCGAGGACTCGCACGGTTCAGACCACTGATAATCGATTCTGTTTTAGTTCTGCGTGATCAACACTCGTGGAAACTGTAAGGAATTATTTTGGGAAATCGAAGTGGAAGCGTGGTAGCGTATGAGAGGAATACGAATCGTCTCTAGCCGCTGGAATCTTACGAAGCGTCACAAGGTAGTAATTTCTAGTGTCTTCCTAGGCATTCCGATGGTTCTCATTCCATGCGTACATAATCTAATGTGAGAAGTATTTGATTGTCCATCCTTTGTAAGTTTTCATGACAGTTGTTGCCACATTTGTTTCTTTTCTGTTGGTCTGCCACCAGCTCTAACTTCTTGCCGCGTTGTTTCTTTTCTTATACGGTGTGTCTGATTATTATAGGTACAAAACGAAAAGTGCTAGTAGAGGACAATAAAACGCGCAAATAGTCATAGTAAGCATATATTTGGACACCAATGGCTCCGTCCCCGCCGCAGCCGCAGTGGTCCACAACCCCCCAAGACGACTACCGCAGTCCACTTCGCCCCTCTGCCGCCCCACACCGAACCCAGGGTTATTGTGCGGTTCAGCCCCCAGTGGACCCCCCCCCCCCCCCCCCCCCGAGGGAACGTCTCACACCAGACGAGTGTAACCCCCATGTTTGCGTGGTAGAGTAATGGTGGTGTACACGTACGTGGAGAACTTGATTGTGCAGCAATCGCCGACATAGTGTAGCTGAGGCGGAATAAGGGGAACCAGCCCGCATTCGCCAAGGCAGATGGAAAACCACCTAAAATCCATCCCGCCAGGCGGATTCGTGCCGGGGACCAGGCGCTCCTTCCCAGTCCGGAAAGCCATGCGTTAGATCTGACGGCTAACCGGGCTGGCACCTGTGTGGTGACTTACACAAATCACAGGACATTTGTTGTGTATCGTCGATAGTACACTCCCGACATCCCTTTACCCAAGCACCTGGCACCGTTGAAGAAGTCTCTATTCCCACTCCGTCACAAAAGTGAGCCGCAATCGGTGCAAAAGAGTCAGCAGACACGCTGATACGCTGCGCCAGCGTCAGCGGACGAACCGAATCCGGATCCAGCCAGCCAGCCGCCATCCATGCGCTGACATTTCCGGTGACAGCTACAGAGCTGTCTATGAAGCAATGCCGAGAGCGTCGGTCTCCGTTATTAATGGCGCGACAGGACGTTGAAAAACTACCCGCGTAATGGACGTCCAGTGCCTCGCCAAAGCGTCTGATAGAAGCGCTTTATTAAGAGGGCCGGGGTCGCGAGTCACGTTATGTAAGCGGGCGCCGCTCCTGCCGGTCCAATTTTACGGCGTCTGCAGATAAGGGCTTAATTAAAGTGAGGCGCTGCCGGGCCGCATCGCTGTGTGCTGCTCGCGCTACACTGAATACAGTCCCGGTGCACAGCAGGTGAGCAGCTGGGCTGCGCAGATCTTTGAGATTTTTCGAGACGTCAATATGTGACCTTCTGGCTTCAAATCCGTGCACTTTAGAATGCTTTCGTACATTTCGCTGTACCGAGTAGACAAAATTTCGAGAACGTTTACTGTTGTGGACTTCAGTCCATAGGTTCACTACAATGGTCTGTACCGTGCAAGCCACTTCATCTCGGCAGTTTGCATCCATTTGATCAATGTTACTGTATTCAAGCAAAGGCCTCCCTCTACAGTTTTGACCTCCCACACTCTCCTCTATTAGCAAATTCACAGTTCCTTAATGTCCCAGAATGTGTCCTACCAACCGACCCCTTCTTTTAGCCCAGTTGTGCTATAAATTTAAATTTCCCCAGCTCGATTCAGTGAAATTTCATTAGTTATTCAATCTACTTCTCTAATTTTCTGCATTTTTCTGGAACATCACATTAAAAAGCTTCTATTCTTTACTTTCACTTCCGTACAAGGCCACACTCCAGACAAGAAGTACCTTCAGGCAATACTTTCGAGCACTTACATTTATGATCGGTGTTAGCAATTTTCTCTTTTTTCAGAAATGCTTTCCTTGCTATTGTCAGTCTGAATTTTATATCCTCTCTACTCCGCAAATCGTCAGTTTTTTTGCGTACGAGTAGCAAAATTCATCTACCACATTTAGTGACTCATTTTCTAAATTAATTCCCTCTGCATAGTCTCACTTAATTTCATCACATTTTCTTACCCTTACGTGCTGTTGTTGATGTTCTCATCTTACTCCCCGATCCATTCCGTGAACGGGCGAAATGTGAAACAATACTTCCGAGTGATGTCAGTGAAAATAAAGTAGAAGACTAACCATACGTGTTTGATGGGATCGTTACACTCACCATGTAAGAGGGCTCGCATTGAAATTATGTAAACCGCTTACAACATTTATGAATAAGAAGATTTTGATAAAGTACATCGTTGTTAAGGGGTCGCGTCTTGGACACAATGCAAAAGTCTTGGTCCAGCGTTCGATCTCGGCCACTTTTGAATAAAAATCAGTATGGCAGCCAAAAGCTTCCCATACAAGGAGTCACCCTCGTTCTGCCAAAGGCCTCGTCAAAGATTACAGAGGAGTGGACAGTTTCATGACAGCCTCTTGCTAAAGGCCGAAGAACCAGTAATGACCAGTGGTATGAGGATGCAGAAGGCGGTGAAACCGCTGCATTCAGAAAGATAACGTATGTCCACAGAATTTGAGGCTTCTAACTGAAAACGAGTCATGATGATATCTCCATTGGCAAAACATTCAAGGGTAATCCCTCACTGTGGTGTTGGGTCAGGCACTATTCTAAGTAGAAGAGGCTGATGCAAGACAGGGAATCGTGGCAGATCACATAAAATCAGTCCCAAAACTAAGGAACTAAAATAAAAAGTAAAACTCCGATAGGTAGCCTGCGTGAGAGTGTGATCTGAATGGATCTTGCGATGTAACATGCGGTTCTCCAAGAAGTTGGGGATCATAGCCTCCGTAATAAACGATACTTGACCGTAATTGTACGTCGTTAGCTCCGTGAGCTGCTGACATCACTCTTTGCTTCCAGTGAGTGACGAAACCGACAAGAGGAGGTCTCGGTTTCCATCATTCACCGTCACATTTCTCCTCCGGCGACATTCTTCATCGTCGTGTGCCGTTTTCCAGACCCATAGTGCAGACCTTTAAATATTCTCTGCATTAACGTAGCTGCAGCACTTCAATGCTTGTCTGGTTTTGCGTCGTATTACAGCTTAGAAGAGGACCGTGTTTCTGATTTTACTTTACTATTCTCATCGGAAGAGAGGAAACCCTAGCACCTGGCAATTTGGGCGAACTTCGGCACACAAATCGGGAGCTACTCGAAAGTAAGCCCTGTGGAATGATTTAGGTCACAACGCAACGGTGTTGCGAAGTAAATCGAGGTAAACGTCGTGATGCAGAGTCAATTTCGGAAGAGATGGAATAAAAAATAATGAAATTGAAAATGTCTGGCAAGGGCTGAAGAGGGATATTGCAATGGGAGATATAACCACAAACTACACCACGGCTGCTTGGAAAACGTGTGAGGGATGACACATGACACCTGAACTCGACAAAATATCTACGAAATGCACTACGAATATACCAAGGAGAATTAAAGATTTGATCGCTGCTAAAAGAGGACATACCAGATACTGAAAACTTGGTCCAATTTCTTGATTTTCAGAGGTAGTTTGTGTTTCAAGTATTTTTAAATTTGAAATAGATTAATAAGTTCACCACGAAGACGACATACTACAGACGCGAAATTTAACCGACAGGGAGTAGATGCTGTGATATGCAAATGATTAGCTTTTCAGGGCATTCACATGAGGTAGGCGCCGGTGGCAACACCTACAACGAACTGACATGAGGAAAGTTTCCAACCGATTTCTCATACACAAACAGCAGTTGACCGGCGTTGCCAGGTGAAACGTTGTTGTGATGCCTCGTGTAAGAGGAGAAATGCGTACCATCAAGTTGCCGACTTTGATAAAGGTTGGATTGTAGCCTATCCCGATTGCGGTTTATCCTAACGCGACATTGCTGTTCGCGTTGGTCGAGATCCAACGACTGTTAGCAAAATGTGGAATCGGTGGGTTCAGGAGGGTAATACGGAACGCCGTGCTGGGTCCCAACGGCCTCGTATCACTAGCAGTTGAGATGACAGGCATCTTATCCGCATGGCTGTAACGGATCGTGCAGCCACGTCTCGATCCCTGAGTCAACAGATGGGGACGTTTGCAAGACAACAACCATCTGCACGAACAGTTCGACGAAGTTTGCAGCAGCATGGACTATCAGCTCAGAGATCATGGCTGCGGTAACCCTTAACGCTGCATCACAGACAGGAGCGCCTGCGATGGTGTACTCAACGACGAACCTGGGTGCACAAATGGCAAAACGTCATTTTGTCGGATGAATCCAGGTTCTGTTGACAGCATCATGATGGTCACATCCGTGTTTGGCGACATCGCGGTCAACGTACATTGGAAGCGTGTATTCGTCATCGCCATACTGGCGTATCACCCAGCGTGATGGTATGGGGTGCCATTGGATACACGTCTCGGTCACATCTTGTTCGCATTGACGGCACTTTGAACAGTAGACGTTACATTTCAGATGTGTTACGATCCGTCGCTTTACCCTTCATTCGATCCCTGCGAAACCCTACATTTCAGCAGGATAATGCACGACCGCATGTTGCAAGCCCCGTACGAGCCTTTCTGGATACAGAAAATGTTCGACTGCTGCCCTGGCCAGCACATTCTCCAGATCTCTCACCAATTGAAAACGTCTGGTCAATGGTGGCCGAGCAACTGGCTCGTCACAATACGCCAGTCACTACTCTTGCTGAACTGTGGTATCGTGTTGAAGCTGCATGGGCAACGGTACCTGTACACGCCATCCAAGCTCTGTTTGACTCAATGCCCAGGCGTATCAAGGCCATTATTACGGGTAGAGGTGGTTGTTCTGGGTACTGATTTCTCAGGATCTATGCACCCAAATTGCGTGAAAATGTAATAACATGTCAGTTCTAGTATAATATAATTGTCCAATGAATACCCGTTTATCATCTGTAATTCTTCTTCGTGTAGCAATTTTAATGGCCAGTAGTGTAGTAATATATAAAATTTAAGTTCGTAAAAAAGACAGAATGAAGTTGCACTATAATACTGCCGTATCCATTGAGAGTAATGTGGTCGACGTTAGCGCGCAGTTGCAGCCAGCAGTTGTGGTGGTGGTCGAGGTAGTAAGGCTGAGAGGCGCGCACTGCCAGCCAGCTAGGCGAGAGCGCAGAAAGTCGCGGTTGCGGCGCGCCGAGGCCACCTGAAGGCCACGCCACGGCGCGGGTCCCGCCGCCCACGCATCCTGGCTGGCTGCGCCGCTCTGGGAACGCCGCCCACCGTGTACCTCGCCGCCAAAACCCTGCACGTCCCAAACGCGTCTTCGCCAAGACACCAATTCTGGCCGCACTTGTCTAGTGGGTTCGCACCATCCTTACCCTTGTCAGTCAGGGACGCTTCCTTGCGATTCCAGAACGGTTCGCAAAAATGTGACATGGTTACACTGAAAACTTACCGAGTGCTACGGCTGATGCAGCATTTGTTCAAAGCTTACCGTACATAAACTGACGAACTAAAAAATCATGAAACCACCTGTTTCATTGAGTGTACGGCCGCCTCCGGAACGCACTACAGCTGCAATTATGCGTCGCATGGATTCGACAAGTCCTTCCCACTTTTCGGAGATACGTCGCACCAGCTGTTTACGCACATGTTACGCAGTTTTCGTAAATTACGAACAAGGGCACGGAACTGGCGCCTGATAGCGTCCCTGATGTTTACCATCGGTTCAGGTCAGCCGACTTTAGTCACAAAGACATTAACGATAGTTGACTAACACGCTCCTCCAAACACTATTCTCACCTTGAGAACTGAGAGTTCTCCTGCTGGAAGATGCCATCGTCGTCGCAGAGGGCAACAAACGTGAAGGGATGCAGGTGATTCGCAGTAATGTTGACGTGCATTCGATTACTACCATAGTGAGCCGTGGTAAAAAAAAAAAAAAACTGCTGTTTTGAAGAGCGCGCCGCAGCGCGTAGTGTGAAGCAGTCGCCCTCCGTTTCTGGCGGTGGCACCGCTGCGGCAATCGCAGCTTTAGTGTCTCCTTCTGGTGGGAAAGGGGAAAGGTTGCCTGTTCACGTGCATTTAAGGGGCGCTGTGAGCTCGCCAGTCGGCCAGTATCAGTCAGTCTCTCGTCCCCAGCTTGCCAGTCTGTCTCTCGTCCGCATTTGTTAGGCAGTTAGTGTCTGTCGTTCGGAGTGCTAGTATGTTTGTCGCTCGGATCAGCCTATAACGCCGGCAAAATGAGAGTCTTTCCACTCTGCCAGTAAGAGAACTCAGCGAGTGGTCGCGCGGTCGGGGCTTAGTTCCTGCATCTGAGTCTGCGCGTTAGGCCGCCAGTCTGCTCGAGTTTGCTCAGGCAATGGTCACTGGCGGTTGGATCGATCGGTTGGTCGGTCGCGCACTGAGACACAAGATGACTTGTCCGTCTTGAGCGTCAGCGCATGTGAGGTCGCCACGTGAGTCCAGTGGGCCGCGCCGTATAGCGAGGGGTAGTGACTTCGCGGTCGACACGAGAGCAACAGGAGTCAACCCACGACATCTGTCTGGCCGGTGCGGAGCTGCGACGCCGTGAGGCGGGAGATCGGTGCGCGTACCTGCGTCCGTTGAAGCGGCTGGCAACGTACGGTTCGGGAGAGCCATTTGGGGGGCGGGGGGGAGGGGGGGATGTTGCGCCAGATCTTCTCGAGAAATCGCAGTTAAGTGATTGGTGATAAGTTGTTTGATTTACTCTCGTTAAATTCTACTTGTTTTCTTGGTGAGGTCACCAGCCGTTTTGCTTTGGGGTCATCCCACCATTCTTCTTCGTTTGCCCACCCGCGGGAAGGTGGTTGTTTATAAATTGGGTGGTCCGTAACTCCCTTGTGGAGTAGGGGCTGGTTAGAGCAACCTGCGGTTCGGGTTGTTCGGTAATCTCCCTATCAATATACCGTACGTTAGTAGCTGCCTCTGTCATGTGTGTCGGGTGTGGTGTGTTAACGAATTTATTGCTTGGAGTGTAACGGCTTAATACCTGAAATATGTTTTGATCTTGGAAACTTTGATATTATTGCCTATGATCTTGAGAGGCGGTATCTGTGTACTGTAGAGCATCTTAACTATTGTTTGGCCAACCTTGTAGAATTTTATATAAGATTGCATTTCACGGGCTTTTATTTAAATGATCATTTTAGTGTATAAAGTTGCCACCCTTTCACCGTAAGACTTTTCTTAGAAGCTAACATCAAGTTGCACCTTCGGTGGCAAGGTTAATATTTTAATTGTTAGTGTTTTGTTCCATTTCCATCCTTCCTACGGGGGTGCATAGTTTGTGTGCGTGTGTAAATTGTTAAAACTCTTAGTTAAAAGTTATCTGTCGTGTTGCAGATTTGCACCAGTGTAGTCTTTCAGAGGCTGTTGTGAGCGGTCGTAACTACGGCCGTGTCAAAAGGGAGCGGGAAGGTTCTCTGCCCAAAAGCTCATACAGTCAAAACTTGTTTCTTTCTGCCCCTGAATAAATTGTAACGTTGATATTTAGAGGGTGCTTTCTGATTATAATTTTAAATCTGTTTCTTTTAAAAAATGCTTTAAGGCACTATTAAAGTGAATAAAATTCCCATTTATTAAAAGGTATTTGGTTATGATTTCATCAGTTACTCCCTGGCAACTACTTCCATGCTTACATAGTGTGAGTAAATGTATTAATGTTCTTGATGAATCGGTAGTAAATAAAATAAACTCTTAAGAGTATTCTTTGAAAATAAATCACGTTTCACATAGGCCCCGCGGAAACCCAGGTGAATGTCCTTAATAGCAGAATGCTGTCGCCAGTCACCGGTGTTTGTGACGCAGTACGTAAATCGAGCATCCGTTCGTCTGGATGACGGCATATCCGGACGGGATCCATCGGCCTGGTGTAAAGAGAAACGTGTTCATCCGACAAGGCGAGACGTTTTCATTGATCCTGAATCATCTGTCGATCATCCCGTGCCCACTGCAGTAGTTACTGATGATGTCGTCGGTTCAACATGGCAACAGGTAGGGATTGTCTGCTGCGGAGTCCCACGCTCAAGAATGTGTGCTGAGCTGTGTGCTCCGGCTGCGGCGGCTCTGTACCCCGTCCACAGGTCGCCGCCTACCCTTCTTTAGAGGGCGGGCGCGCCTCTGACCCCCACGTTCTGAGATGAAGCACGCCACGCACGTCCAACGCCTTGTCTGCCCGTGCTTTCACTGTTCACGAAACAGTTTTACTAGACGCACGTGACACTAGCGCACGACCACGCGACCAGCTTCTACACTTCCTAGATGTTCGTCCCTGGACACTGGGAAACAACGTTCTGCCCTCTGTCAAAGTGGCCTACTTTAGTGGAAGCTTAAGGGATGAAGGTTTGAAAGAGTTCGAGAACGCATTTCAGAAATGGTAGAAACGTTGACATCGGTGTATCAGCTCGCACGGGACATATTTCAAGGTGGTCGTGCAAAATAAGAGCTCGTTAAGAAGTAATTATTTCAATTAATATTAAATTAATATATTTAATTTTGTAAAACTCATCGTAACTTAGGAAAGTTCAATGTGTATGAAGGTTTCTTGCTTATGCCTTTCACCTGATTGCAATTAACTCCATTTCCTCAGACGACGCACCAGTAACCACATTTCCGCTGCTCTACAGCGTCGTAGGTTTCCGGTCAGGGGGTAATGTTCTCAGTTTGGTGACTCATGCACCTTTCAGAGTGGCGCAGTGGTTAGACACTGGACTCGCATTCGGGAGGACGACGGTTCAATCCCAGGTCCGGCCATCCTGATTTAGGTTTTCCGTGATTTCCCTAAATCACTCCAGGCAAATGCCGGGATGGTTCCTCTGAAAGGGCACGGCCGACTTCCTTCCCCATCCTTCCCTAATCCGATGAGACCGATGACCACGCTGTCTGGTCTCCTTCCCCAAAACAACCACCCAACCTTTCAGAGTTGTTTTTCTTTGGTGTATCTGTCTTACCGACTGGACGCCCTCCATTTACTTTTGTCTCGTCCTTCTTCTTTAATCTGCCCTTGTTTCACGTCATCTACGAGCACAAGTTCTCTTCCCCTCCCTCCCTTTCCACCAATCTTTCATTCGATGATTTTTTTCCGCACGTATATGTCCCAACCAAGACATTTTCATCATTTTTATCATTTCCATCACTTTTATTTCCCCTTCTGTTCTTACAAGTATTTCTTCATTCTTCATTTCAGTTCATTTAACTTTGACAAGTCCCACCCCCGTCTCCCAACCAGGTTTCAAAAGTTTTCAGCTTTAATTCGAGAACACCTCGAATAAAATGAATTTAAAAATATTAGGACGGGAGGGAGGGCAGAATCCAAAACACAACTACGATTTCTGAAATGTGGCACTTACTCACTCAGACGTACGCCACGTAATTAAAATATGAAGCAAATGAAGTGGCTTAAGGTCCCGTGGACGATGTGGTCATTACAGACGGTGCACAAGTGCACAAGCTCGAGATGACGGACGAAACTGAACATGCCCTTTTTCAAAGGAGCAACCCGAAATTTGGCTTGAGAGATTTATTGCGATCATGGAAAACGCAAAACCGGATGACCGATCAGGCATGTGCACAGCAGATCTCCCTGAACGCTGCGCCACCTCTCTCAGTAAGCAATCAGGTAGTCTCGCTTACCATTTTTCTGCCGCCAGAAGCTCTTGTTGCCGTTTTTATACGATTGCGAATTCAATTTTGTTTCTACAAAATCCCGCCTTCCGCACAACTCCTCGTTTTCCAGTTCGGTGTCTTGCCACTGCGGCAGCTGGCTCGGTGCTACAACCAAGCAGGACTGGACAGACGACAGGTGCTCTATAAAAAAATAAATATAAAAATACAGTCTGCCTACGCCTCATATTTGGACGCGTGTCGTCTTAACTACTCTTGTTTCAATTTGCTTCATGTGTGGCAGACGTGGAAGTTTTTCATAACTAAGTACACTCAAGACTTTGAACTAAGTTGTTTATTAAAATGTCTAGTGAATGAGTCGCTGCGTATAATTACAGCCTCCTCGACTGCTTCACTTCTTATAATCACTGACACATAGCCGCCGCACTGACCTCTTTGGCCTCGGATAAGGAATAAATAACGTTATCTCTGAAAGGCTACAGCAACTGGAGCCACAACGCTCAGATTGGGTATTCCCAGCGACCAATTAAATAACCCTCGCCCACAGAATTTATAGCGGGACACTGCATTTTATCAGTATTTAGTGCTTGTTAAGCTCACATATGGAAAACTTGCCACACTGTAGCCAAGAAGAATAGCCGGAGGCACTGTCTTTTCCGATACTGTGACTAGTAATAAATGATAAATGTCTCTTGGAGTCTAAACAATAATCCATCTAATTGCATCATTCGAATTCAAGAAATCTTTAAAAAAAAGAAATGGTTAAAGGAACGCAATCTATGCCAAAAGAATCACCACCAAATGTGCTCTGGGGCCAGAAAGGTTATCCCTGCCGATTTCATGGTACCAGGAACATCAGTAGCATCTGACGTGTCCTGTCAAACACGTTCGGGACAGAGATGTCCTGTCCAGAGGCAATAACACGGACAAGGCATTGTCTTGAATGGCGGCAGTATAGTCCATGCACTGACGCCCGTCCTGTCCACGCGCTTCGGAGATCCGGGAGAGAACGTTTCGGAAATCTCACTCACAGAACTGAGATTTTATCCAATGACTACAATTTCTGTTAATAAAAGAGGTAAAGCTGTCTTATTTTACGGAGACCTAGGGTTTAACGTGGTTTCCACATGACAGTGCAGTGAAAGAAACTGAAACTGGCAAAAAATTCCATGTTGAATTGGTTATCGTAGCCCGGACAGTTGAAATTCTAGTCTGACTAGAGGCTTTTTTCACTTTCGTCTTAATTTAAGGACAAATTTTTGGCGATATTTAATACTAATTACTCACGATTATTTTCATTTTTGATAAAAGTGATAGTCACTGAATAATTGATTCCAACCAAACAAACTACCGAAATATAAATGCTGCAGTTTCTGTCAGGACCATCAACGAACTTCTTATTACACATCAAAAAATCAGTTTCTTCTGATGACTACAAGAACGGAAAGTGGTCAAAGTGTCGGTTGGTAACCACAGACGACGGAAATCTGTACAGAAAGTTCAAAGAAACTTGGTCCCCGGTACGAAGATTGCATGGAGAATAATGGTGACAGTATATACAAATTAACAGTAAGTTTGAGAGTGTAAGTTTCAAACTAAAGTTTGATCTGTTCCTTCTCTAGCCAACAATACCTTACTTCCGAGACGCGCATAGTAAAAATTAATTGCGGCATCAGTTCCAACTACGGCCACCAGCTGTGGATTGCTTACGTCGCTATCAGTTTGTAGGAACAGTGACAATAATGTAGGCCATCTGCTGCTGAACGTGTCCGAAAGTTAGTGTTAGTACGAAAGTACAAAAGCCACATGCATTGCTGAGTCTCACCTAATTTCGTACCATTTTGAAACAAACCTGTATACTGTTCTTGCCCCCAAGCTGGTGAAGTAGAGCCTTCCTTCCTCTTTTGTATGACATCAGAACGACAGCAGATGTAATAGTCTTACTAACTGCTGCGATATTCATCACATTCCTAACTTAATGCAAGGCACCCTCTCTTTATTTAAAAAGTAAGCAACGGTATTTTATAATAGAGGAAAGTGCCTCCAATTTTTCTTTTCAAGCACAAAAAGTAAGAAAAGCTGCGACATCCAGAGGGTAAACATTTTCTAATGTTGCGTTCACAGATTCATCTGCGACATAAAAGACAGTGGGACGTTATTCAAGGTACTAGAAAAATTAGCAATGCAAGAAATACACGAACAGAAAGAGGGTATTGTTAGGCTTATTTTCTTGAACTATTTCGATCGAGAGCAGCCCTTTCCTTGTAAAGTACACAGTAGTAATTTTGATACACAAGAACGATCGGCGCGGAGCACGTGATAAGTGCAGTATAACGGCCTTTCTGAATGAAATTGATTTAAGCACTCTTGAATAGCTCCTGAGAACCACTACTGCTTGAAACAAGCCACGGAGAAAAAGTACATATTCCAATAATATTACATTTACATCTACATCCCTACTCTGGAAACTACTGTGAAGTGCATGGCAGAGGGTAGTTCCCCACTGTACCAGTTAACAGGCGTTCTTCCCGTTCCATTCACGTATGGAGCGCGGCTAGAATGACTGTTTGAATGCCTCTGCTTCAGCTGTAATTAGTCTAATCTTTTCCTCGTGATTTGTATGGGGGTAATACGTAGGGGCTGTAGTATATTCCTAGAGTAATCATTTGAATAGTTTCCTTGAAAGTTCGTAAGTAGGCTTTCTCGGGGTAGTTTGAATGTGTCTTCAAGAGTCTGCCAGTCCAGTTTCTTCAGCATCTCCATGACGCTCTTCCATTGGCCAAAACTCCCGGGACCATTCGCTCCACCTTTCTTTCTCTCCGTTCAGAAACACCTGTTAGTCCTATCTGGCCAGGATATCACACAGAATATTTCTCGTTTAAGATGCAACTCCTCTGTAGACTGATTATATTTCCTTAGCATTCTATCAATGAACCGAAGTCTATCTCTTTTACCTATAAGCGAGGCTATGCGATTGTTCCAGCTCATATCCATGCAAATTTTTGCACCGAGATCATTTTACGAGTTCACCGATTCCGACTGTGACTCACTAACATTATAGTCAGAAGGTATTAGGGTCCTTCGTTTTCTGAAGTGAAAAATTTTCCATTTCTGAAAATTTAATGCAAGTTGCCAATCTCTGCAGCGCTTTTAAATTTTATCAATATCTGACTGAATATTTGGGCAGCTTTTTCAAATAGTAATTCATTATAGATAAGTGCATCATCTGTGAAAATTCTGAGGGTACTGTTGGTATTGAAAGGCAAAGGTCCCGAGCTCGAGTCTCGGTCCGGCACACAGTTTTAATCTGCTAGGAAGTTTCATACCAGGGCACACTACGCTGGACTGTTAATAGGAACACTAAGAGCAAGGGTCCCTACACACTCTCTTAGGGTACGCCTGAAGTTACTTTTATTTCTGTCGCTGACTCACGCTGTACCTCACTACTAAGAAATTCTCCATACAGTAACAAATTTCGTTTGATACTTCATCTACTAGTACTTTTGCTAATAATCGGATGTAAGTGCTGAGTAAAACAGTTTTCATTAAGACACTTTATAAGAAGCCAATTCCAGTAGCTGCAACGTAATCGCTATTTGCTTGTATTTGGATATTCCTGCACAAGAGGTTTGCCTAGGCTTGCGATGCAATTTTGAAGTACACATCTAAATGGAGTTCAGGCATGGAGTTGACGAACATATGGAATCCAGGGGGCAGTTGTGAGGTGTCTGTTACGAAATAATATTACTATAATCAGGTAGTTTTTACAATATGAAATTTTTCGTGATAATTGACACCTCTTTCACAGTTGGCTTGGTTAGATGGAAAATCTGTAAACATAAAGCGTCTAAGGAACCCAACTGCAAATAGGTGTAAAACTGTTGTCAAGCAAAGTTTCACATTATAAAAATTACGTGCTTATAAGAATATTATTTCATAACAGACAGCTCACAGTTGTCCCCTGGACGTCATGTGATTATCAGCCGCATCCAGATGTGCACCTGAAAATTGCACTGCAAGCCGAAACATAAGCTTGCTGTGCAGAAATCTCGAATTTCAAGCAAATAAATATTGTCAATTATTCAAAATGACAGTCACAATCGCATTATTTATTTTGTCGCCAACCGGTTTCAACCCGCGATGGGGTCATCCTCAGGGCAATTTACACCATTTGGTCGCTCGCTGGAGTCGCCACCGTGCGTGTGCACGGTTGATAGTTACCAACCACTACATCGCTAACGCAACTCGTGCCGATAGCAAAAGTAGACAAGACAGCAGACGGTACCTTTCTGCAGTGCTTTCGCCGAAGTGGAAAATACGCAAACGTACTTCGTCGTTGCGCTAAAATACCGCCAGCCAGCGGAAGCTGAACGAACTTAAACGAATACGAGCCGAAGAACACCGAACTCTGATCGCCGTCGGCCGCCTATTGTTTACACCAGTGCGGGCTCGGCACGCAGACGCCCGCATCCCTGCCCCGCGGCGCCAGCCGCTGCTCCGTGGACCCCTGCCGGCGGCCATCCGGCGTCCAGCCGCGCCGCTGCTGCCGGCTGCCCCCTGTACCACACGTTCCTACCGCCTCCATTCTCCGCACCGTCCACTGGCCCCAACGCACTCTGCTGTTAACATTCGTAGCTTTACAGTCAGGTCTGACGCTGACCGTACTGTGTGTGAATCAATAACTTATTATCTGCTCTGCCCAACTGTAAATCCACGCGTATGCTAATGAGCTCCAGCTACACGTAAGTCGAAAACAAATCGACTTGAGGACACATATGGAGAATGTCAGTACTGACCTCAATGCATGCAAAACCAAAGCTTTCCTGGTTATTCATTTTAATCTGATTAGCCCGAAATTTCGGGAATTCGTGCCATCTTTAATCCTAAATGGACAATTTACCTTCAGCAACAAAAGACTTAGATTATGCTGAGGACATAAGGTGCAATTTTGAAGAGATCATCTGTGTCTCTCCATGCCGTACTAAAACATAACAAGCTCTTTCCTTTTGACCTAGAAAAGAAACATATACAAACGTTCTTATTTCCAATTGCTGATTAACAGTATGTTATCCCGCAAGGTCTTTCTCAAGACGTCCACGGCGCTTGTAGCTTATAACAAGCGCCTGCATACGACATATGTGTGAATTTCAATTTTTTAATCCCATTTCACTACCTTACTCACAACCATCCTGGCTACACGCACACTACCGCAGAGATTTCCAAGCACTCCGCCCTACGAAGGTAGAACTTCATACCTCCTCTCGAACCTACCGCTCCCGTCTGGACGACACAGAAGAAACACACTCCGGACTCCATATACCTTAAAACCACTCGTTTTATTAACTATAAGTACATTTGTATCTTCTACTGCCACTACAATGTCGGATCGGGATTCGAACCTGAGACCTCCTTCTTCCAAGGAGTTTCCTACAAACTTTTGACTTCTCAACTGCAGCTTGACACCTGCTGCTCTCCATACCATCCAAAAACTCCGCCGAGACGCCAGCACTTCCGGAGGATGGTGGAATTTTTTTTTTTTTTAGGTGGGATGGGGGTGGAGTTTATCCACGGCCACAGGTTGGTAACTAGGAAGAAAGTTTTATACTGCTACGGAGTATAGCGTGTACTGATTACAAGTGATAAATTAATAACATTCACTCGTTTATAAATAATGTCAAAGGGCAGTAATCTGCCGTGCAATGCGTCCACTGTCGAAACAGTAAACCAGAAGTCTCAGCGACGCTTCGTAAAATGGGGATCTTTTTTCGAAATAGAAACACAGTGGTCATGATGAGCCACAGAGAAACACTGTGTCAGCTGCTTCGCCATTAAAATACAGTCTGCTGTAATAGCGCTGTTGTTCTTGCTGTCGTTGCTGCGGCCGCTGCTGTTGTGTCTTCAGTCCGAAGATCGACTTGATGCAGCTGTCCATTACAACCTATTCTTTATAAGTGTCATTATGTCTTCACAGCTGTTTACTGTACTCATCTGCTCTCCCTCTATGTCATCGCCCTTCCACAGAGAAGTGGACGATTCCTTGATGCCTCAGGATGTGGTCTATCAAGTGAACCCTTGCTTCAGACAAGTTATGCCGCAATTTTTTTTTTTCAGTTACATTCAGTGAGTCTACACTCGCTATTCGATCTACCCATTTAACCTTCAACATTTTTCTGAACCACAAGATTTGAAAATGTCTTGTCTCGTGTGGTCTTTAAATGTGTATACAAGTAACGCATTTTTATACAAAAGTTCGTGGATCGGAATAACTAATAGTATGTAAAAAATAAAAACAATGTGGACTGAAAAAGCATTATGAACGCAAATACTTTCTAAACCCGAGTTTTAAGAAACTGAATATCGAGTAATTAGTATAATTAAAGTGAGGAAGAAGTTTGGGGAGAGTATGGATGTGATACACCAAATGGAGTCCTGTGTGGAAAGTATACCGCCAATTAGAACCAAATTAAAAGCGTACAAAAAGTTGCTATTAGCACTTTAATTTTCTTTACACGAGTATGAGACGTGGTAATAAATGTGTAACTACTTTTATTGGCCGTCTAGGTTGGAGTTTGATACGCACTGTGAAACTGTAGAAGCATTCTGCAGTTTACATCCGGTGACTCGCAAAAAAAAGACGTATCCGCAGAATGCCCAGACGGAGGTCGTAAAAGTACGTTTGCGCAACGACTTAAGCCGTCAGCGAGAGATGGACTGCTGATGGCTTCCTGTCCAGGCGACCCACGCGCCCCGCTGACGTCCCGGCTACCCCGAGGCTATGGACGTGACGAGGCTGCGCGCTTCACTGCAGAGCTTCCCCGTGACGTATATGGACGCCGGCCAACCACTCACTTCCGCCACCCAGGGCGCAAAGCCTCTCTGCTGCTTTCGCGACACTGTAGTCCTCACAAAGAAGACAGGAAGGAAGGAAGATTAGGATTTCACCTCCGTCGACAAGTAGTCATGAGAGACGGCGCGCAAGCTTGCATTCGGGCAGGAAGTAAGTCGCGTCCTCTCAAAGGAACCATCGCACCATTTGACTGATGATACACTACTGGCCATAAAAATTGCTACATCACGAAGATGACGTGCTACAGACGCGAAATTTAACCGACAGGAAGAAGATGCTATGATATGCAAATAATTAGCTATTCAGAGCATTCATACAAGGTTGGCGCCGGTGGCGACACCTACAACGTGCTGACATGAGGAAAGTTTCCAACCGATTTCTCATAGACAAACAGCAGTTGACCGGCGTTGCCTGGTGAAACGTTGTTGTGATGCCTCGTGTAAGGAAGATAAATGCGTACCATCACGTTTCCGACTTTGATAGAGGTCGGATTGTAGCCTATCGCGATTGCGGTTTATCGTATTGCGACATTGCTGCTCGCGTCGGTCGAGATCCAATGACTGTTAGCACAATATGGAGTCGGTGGGTTCAGGCGGGTAATACGGAACGCCGTGCTGCATCCCAACGGCCTCGTATCACTAGCAGTCGAGATGACAGGCATCTTATCCGCATGGCTGAAACGGATCGTGCAGCCACGTCTCGATCCCTGAATCAACAGATAGGGACGTTTGCAAGACAACAACCATCTGCACGAACAGTTCGACGACGTTTGCAGTAGCATGGACTATCAGCTCGGAGGTCATGGCTGCGGTTACCCGTGACGCTGCATCACAGACAGGAGGGCCTGCGATGGTGTACTCAACGATCAACCTGGGTGCACGAATAGCAAAACGTCATTTTTTCAGATGAATCCAGGTTCTGTTTACAGCATCATGGTGGTCGCATCCGTGTTTGTCGACATCGCGGTGAACGCACATTAGAAGCATGTATTCGTCATCTCCATACTGGCGTATCACCTGGCGTGATGTTATGGGGGTGCCATTGGTTACACGTCTCGGTCACCTCTTGTTCGTATTGACGGCACTTTGAACAGTGCACGTTACATTTCAGATGTTTTACGACCAGTGACTCTACCCTTCATTCGACCCCTGCAAATCCCTACATTTCAGCAGGATAATGCACGACCGCATGTTGCAGGTCTTGTACGGGCCTTTCTGGATACAGAAAATGTTCGACTGCTGCCCTGGCCAGCACATTCTCCAGATCTCTCACCAACTGAAAACGTCTGGTCAATGGTGGCCAAGCAACTGGCTCGTCACAATACGCCAGTCACTATTCTTGATGAACTGTGGTATCGTGTGGAAGCTGCATGGGCAGCTGTACCTGTACACGCCATCCAAGCTCTGTTTGACTCAATGCCCAGGCGTATCAAGGCCGTTCTTACGGCCAGAGGTAGTTGTTCTGGGTACTGATTTCTCAGATCCATGCACCCAGTTTGCGTGAAAATGTAATCACATATCAGTTCTAGTATAATATATTTGTCCAATGAATACCCGTTTATCATCTGCATTTCTTCTTGGTGTAGCAATTTTAATGGCCAGTAGTGTATTTAGCGAAACCACTGGAAACATAAATGTGACTGAACCTCCTCCCTCCCGGATACGAGACCAGTGTCTTATCCACTGCGTCACTTGATTCTGTCACGAGAATGAGAGCGTTGTGCTCATAAATGCAAGATGAGCAGCGCCTCTCCACTGTGGCATGCCACCACCCAAAGCACTCCAGGCTCCAGTTTGCTGAGCGAGATGGCTGCGATGTCGTCTAGGTGGCAGACACTCGGGCCGGTCTTTTATGTCGTGCACTCTAGAGTACCCCTTCCTAAGATGTTTCCTTTTTCTGTCCAACCTCACGTGCCTACAAACTCCATTTATGCTTAAGCATCGGTTGTATCTTCATTGAAGGTTGGTTCAAATGGCTCTGAGCACTATGGGACTCAACTTCTGAGGTCATCAGTCCCCTAGAACTTAGAACTACTTATACCTAACCAACCTAAGAACATCACACACATCCATGCCCGAGGCAGGATTCGAGCCTGCGACCGTAGCGGTCTCGCGGTTCCAGACTGTAGCGCCTAGAACCGCACTGCCACTCCGGCCGGCTTCATTGAAGGCAAGCGACGTACGCTATTCCAGTATAACTGGACACCTATTAGTAGACGTTAATATGAGTGTGTCCATTCTTCGCTTTTATGGCGTCTCGAATTCTTCTGGGAACACTTTCAGTGAAATGTCTGAATGCTTCCCCCACGAGCAGAAACCAAAGACGGGTTGGACGCTGGGATCTGGAGCAAAGACGACGTTCTAGCTCATCCCAAAAGTGTTCCATTTGGTTCAGGAATGTTTCAGGGATGTTACTGAGCGATGTTAGTATTCATCAATGCAAGGTGAGCAGCGGAACTCCACTGTGGCATGCCACCACCCAAAGCACTCCAGGCTCCAGTTTGCTGAGCGAGATGGCTGCGATATCATCCAGGTGGCAGACACTCGGGCCGGTGTTTTATGTCGTGCACTCTAAAGTACCCCTTCCTAACACCACCTCATCTGTACTGACCGTTCTTTTCAACTTCCTGCGCGTGAACACTGTGTTACCTGGACTGTGGGTAGCTCTTTGTAACTCACGATTGATTTCTTCCGCTGATTTCACGCGATTTTTTACGACCGCCCTCAGCCATGCTGGGCAGTCCCTGTCCGTCAGTACGTGAGCTCTGCCTGGCCTCGCTTTAGCTCCGGTTGTCTCTCCGCGTTTCCACTTCACGATCCCATCAACAACAATTCACTTTTTTCTTCTATAAACTAAGTATTACTAATTTTTATCCATTGCGACTACCCATTAAAATTATCTTCAACATAATACTATACAAAAGAAATAACAATAATAAAGTATAGTAATAACTAATAAATCCATATCTAGAAAAATAAAAGTAAAACATTATACCACATTGGTACGACCAGAGTATTTATATTTTCATTTCATCCATCCTTGCTAGGGCTCCAGTTGATATGTATATATAACCAGCAATAAATAAACCAACACTGTATTTTCATCTCGTATTTATTCTAGAGGCAACCAGTTTTATTACGCCATCATCAGGGCCTCTATCGTAAAATAGTGGCTGAGCTTATACTGCCAGGCAAAATATCGTGTAACTGCGACCCAGTATCCACACCAGCGTATGCAACTCCGCTATACACTCGTTTAGCTATATAACCGTGTTGCGTACGCCGGTGAAGGATACTGGCTTCCTTCTACATGATATTTTGTCCGGTAGTACAAGCTCAGCCACTATGTTACCATAGAGGCTCTGATGGCGTAATGGAATGCCAAAACCTGTTTTTTCTGGAATGAATCGAAGATGAAAATACAGCTGTTGGTTTATTTACTGCTGGTTACAGAATATTTATATGCATGTGAACGTCTAACGATGAACTATAAGCTGGACAGAATGGAGGTACTTAAAAATGGCTCTGAGCACTATGGGACTTAACAGCTGTGGTCATCAGTCCCCTAGAACTTAGAACTACTTAAACCTAACTAACCTAAGGACATCACACACATCCATGCCCGAGGCAGGATTCGAACCTGCGACCGTAGCAGTCGTGCGGTTCCGGACTGCGCGCCTAGAACCGCGAGACCACCGCGGCCGGCGAGGTACTTAAAAGATGCATTGCTAGAGGAACAACGGGAACAATACAAACTACAGAAGGCTGGAAACTTAAAAGTAATGAGGAGATCTACAAAAATATCAGAAGTAATGGGTAAGCGAAGATATTTGTTTTTGACGTACCGAATGAATGGAAATAGGTTAGCGAAATAAATAAATGGCTCTGAGCACTATGGGACTTAACTTCTGAGGTCAGGACTCCCCGAGAACTTTACGAAAACCTAACTAACCTAAGGACATCACCCACATCCATGCCCGAGGCAGGTTTCGAACCTGCGACCGTAGCGGTTGCGCGGTTCCAGACTGTAGCGCCTAGAACCGTTCGGGCACCCCGTCCGGCCGAAATAAATACTCCTGTATTTTTAGAAGAAGAAATTCACAATAGCACGGATTGCAGAAATAAGGAAAGAACTAGAAAAAACAACGTCAAATAATCGGAATTAACAGAAAGAATTCTTTTTAAGATTAAAATACTCAACTCTGAAGGCTTTCAAAGCGGAAGAAATAAGAAATCGGGAAGAATACGGACAGAGGAAAGGAAAAGACAACATGGGCAGAAAATGAGGCAGTTCTGGAAAACAGGAAAGAATAACAAAGAAAGGTGAGGAATTGAAATTGTTACACGAACCTAGTTGGTCAATACGGGGGGAAAGACTAAGAACTCATAACAATAGAAAATGGGAGAGGGGAGACAGAAAGAAGAACAGCAATGGAAAGGAAAGAAACATATTTGACATATTACATAAAAACATGGAGGAGGCGACAAGCCTTAAGTAGTGTCAGTGGGTGCAGTTTCTTTTTTCACACAAGATTTAGGCGCCTCGTGCATCCAGAAACTAGTCGACGGTGTACTGGAGTATTTTCAACTGACGGTTTACTACACCTTTTATCCTTCATTCCTATCCTGGTAACGAGCCATCTCTTCCCCCCCCCCCCCCCCACCTGGACACACCAGATCACTGTGTCCTAGGCAGGCATTAATTCGTCTGCATGCTCTCTTTTGGCTGTCTGTGAAAAGAATGGAGCCATTTCATTCGAGATTCCAAAATACCTGTTTATGAAGCACGGCGTCGTAGGTGGTAGTGACCTTAACCTGACAACAACCGCTCATTAACTAGACAGTCCGGTAAGGCCCGGTACGGCGTAACTAGGGCTCTACAATCACAGTTAGGTTGCTCATTTTTCTGGATTCGACGTAGGTAAGCACGGTATGAGCAGTATCCTGTCAGAAACGTTCCTTTGCATCCGGAAAGAAGCGGTTTATCCATCATCCAGTGGCAGAGGTGCCTCATCTCTCCTGCCACAAATCCAAAATGCGCTCTCTGATGGATATGCGATTATTTTTACGAATTCCAGGCATTCCTCTTCGTCCCATAGACGTCAGCTCTTTCTGTCTGCCAGCGCCTCAGGATGGCGCCCCACGGTGCTCTGCTACTCAGGCTACTCCGCTTGATGAAGCACAGTGGGCCCGCCACTCGCGACCGCCTCGTTTCGTCTACGTAACACGGACGATCAAAACCTATTTCTTCAGGACGTCGTTCGTTAAGCCATGCCGGTTAGCACTAGGAGGGGATCACAGGAACTTCTCTGGAAATGTCTCGTGATAGTGGCCTCTTGTTTCCTTTCTCTGAATCCAGACACAACAAATATTCGCTCACGTAGTCACTTGTGCAATATCGATAGGTGTCGGATTCGGAATAGGGGTGCTCAAATCACTGGCACTACTTTAAAATCATTAGTTTTATAGAGGGTAGTCAGAAACAGTCTCAAAAGCTTGTTAGGGTGTTGCAGGTTACGTTGTGCTTAGAAACAATGCTTAAGAAAAAATTGATATATTGTGCCTTTTTCAATTTAATTAGCATTGACGTGGTCGTGGGGCGAAAATTCAAGCAATTCCACGCGCTGAAATGCGGTAATACGCAGGCATCTGAGGGCCCATGAGTTACCACCTGTTGAAATGCTCATTACCAATTAAAATGTGCCTTTTTTGGATGCGATAAATTTCAGGTAGGTGAACAAAAGCTACGCTTGTTCGGTTTGGGGAAACCAAACGAAGAACACGTTTGGTGACACTGGTCTCTGGCAGGCTGCTTAATTTTTTGCGCGCAACGATCTGACTGGGAAACTTTGATGCTAAATAACTTGAAACGGCGCAGCGATCACATTTTTTTCTCTTAACAATTGTTTCGCAGCATAACGCACCCCACAACACCTGTGAAAGCCTTCCAGCCTGTTTATGACCACAGTACATAACCCACTATAATTCGCATTTACAACAGCGATACCTACACAAGGAAAAAATGGCTCTGAGCACTATGGGACTTAACATCTGAGGTCATCAGTCCCGTAGAACTTAGAACTACTTAAACCTAACTAACCTAAGGACATCACACACTTCCATGCCCCCTACACAAGAGTATCATGCTCCTTGTGTCTTTCAAGATAATTCTGTTTGAGCGCGCGTTTGAAGTCAATATCACTATTTACGTATTAAAAATGCCTCACTGTTTGCCGTCACAAAGCTCAGTACACTCCCTTACAGACAACAGCATCAGAGGAAAATTAAAAAGTGGTCACTGAGATTCGAATCAGCTCTCTCCGTGCAAAAAGTCAGCGACGCAAAAGCTCTCGTTTATTTACATTGATGTCTCCGTAGTCCTTTCCCAGCTTTCCAATACGTCAGTGTACTAAACGGCTTTGCTACTTAATCCTAGAGATTGGCATCGAATCGCGATTGTAAACAGTCACCAGATTCAACATCGAATCGGCGATAAAAGCTAGACATTCTATGCTGTTGAATCGAGAAGTTTCTTCTCTTTTCGGCGGTGGCAGCTTCCTCGTTACTTTCAGAAAACGCTACAGAGCGACACGGTGTAGCCGTCTAAAGTTGAACTCGCTTTTTCAGCATCCCAATCCAGGCATACTGGATTAGGTTCTCCGTGAGGCACCTGCTTCGTTTCAAAACAATTCTGACAGTGTCTGTATATCCATTTATGCACTGTTGCTTCAGAGATAATCGTATCAGTGAAATAATGTGTACACTTTAATGTCCTGTACGAAGCCGTCAAATATGGGTTACTTATTGCTCTGGACAATGGTGAAGTCTGTCGACTAGAAAGCAAATAACTTGGTGTTCGCCTTTAGTTATTTACATAATCAGTCCAAACCACAAATGTTAGAGACGTGGGACACGTATCTCAACGGTATTCCTTCAGACTACCCGTTTGGTGTCGTAATCACTTAAGGGGGGTAGGACGTCAAACGGGCCGTCTTGGAGCAGGAGAGGCACCACAGGACATTTTAATTTTCACTGTCTATACTTTTACAAGTAAATTCATAAAACTTTGTCAGCATGACCAGGAAGGATTCAGGATTCACACTCATAGCAGTGGAAGTGCAAAAACATAACAAAATAATTTTTTTTTTAGATATGAAATGTCATCATTTTTTCACTTAGTGTTGGCTGCATTTGTTGCAATAGGTACATTTTTCTTCACAAGTAAGAGAGATTCTTTGATGAATTTTGTACAGCATACAAACCATACTTACAAGTGTATGAAACTCTAGAATTTTCCAAATCTATTAAAAACTGTGGTAAAAATTGAGACAATTAACTATAAAATTTGATATTTTTCTAAACATAAAGTTTAAAACGTAACAGCTCATTAATTTTTTCATAAATTAAATAGATTCTAGAGTTTCAGACGCCTGTAAGTATGGTTTGTATGTTGTGCAAAATTCTTCGAACAGTCTCTCTTACTTATGAAGAAAAGTGTACCTATAGCAACAAATGCAGTCAATAGTAAGTGAAAAAACGATGAAATATCACATGTAAAAAAAGATATTTTGTTATGTTTTTGATCTTCCGCTATTACGAGTGTGATTCCTGAATCCTTCCTGGTCATGCTGACAAAGTTTTATGAATTTACTTGTAAAAGTATAGACTGCTCCAAGACGGCCCGTTTGACGTCCTACCCCCCTTAACCATTCATTTGCCAGTGGTAGATAAATTACGCACGTAATAAGCGAGAAGCAGCGTGCCGATAACGAAAAATTTGGGGGTGAGGTGGGCAGTGGTACAGCACCAGGACCAGACTGAGGCTCGCTGAAAGCGCTAGCTGCGGGTCGCGCCCGAGGGCTGCTTACAAGGGAACCTCCCCATAGCACCCCCCTCAGATTTAGTTATAAGTTGGCACACTGGATAGGCCTTGAAAAACTGAACACAGATCAATCAAGAAAAGAGGAAGAAGTTGTGTGGAACTATGAAAAAAATAAGCAAAATATACGAACTGAGTAGTCAATGTGCAAGATAGGCAACATCAAGGAGAGTGTGAGCTCAGGAGCGCCGTGGTCCCGTGGTTAGCGTAAGCAGCTGCGGAACGAGATGTCCTCGGTTCAAGCCTTCCTTCGACTGAAAAGTTTAATTTTTTATTTTCAGACAATTACCAAAGTTCAGCCACTCACGCATAACCAACTTCTCTCTCCAAAATTCCAGGACATGTTCACATTTGCTTGGACATATGCAGGATTTGACGGTCTCCACACGGAAAAATTTGAAAACGTTAAAAACATGTTTTGACAGAGCACAGGGAAAACTGTGCGACTGTGAAACTGTTGCATTCATTTGTTGCAGTTTATGTTTTCATCACTTTTTTGGGAGTGATTACCACATACACAAGAAAACCTAAATGGGACAAGGTAGAAGAATCTTTTTACCCATTCGCCAAGTGTGTAAGTTAGGTGGGTCGACAACATATCCCTGTCATGTGACGCACATGCCGTCACCAGTGTCGTATAGAATATATCAGACGTCTTCTCCTGTGGAGGAATCGGTTGACCTATGACTTTGCGATCAAATTTTTTCGGTTCCCTTTGGAGAGTCTACTAATCGCACGGTTTTGCGGTGCGGTCGTAAAACACAGACACTAAACTTATTACGCTGAACAGAGCCGTCAATGAACGAACGGACAGATCATAACTTTGCGAAAATAAAGAAACTAAAATTTTCACTCGAGAGAAGACTTTTTTTGTTTTTTTTGTTTTTTTTAGTGGTCCGGTGGTGGCTCGGGGGACGACAAAGTGGGCAGGGGTCGAAATCTGAGGCCTGGCCACAGTGCCCCCTCACCACCACCGAGCCTGTGGTGCTTAGGGAATTAGGGAAGTGGGAGAAACAGGAATCAACAGTAGTGGAAGGCGTTGTTGTTTATTTATTTGCATGTGTTTTTGTAATATTCACTAATAGCATGAAATTATGGGAACACATATGCGAAAGAGAAAAGAAATATAAATTCTGTGTAAAGAAAAAGAAAGGAAAAAGGAAAAGCAAAAAGAAATAAAATCCGCGCAATCTGCGACGCGCTCTCCCATCCGCGGAGGTCAGAAGTAGAATAGATCGTAGGCGGTTGAAACTCAGACACCGCCGGGGGAGGAGGGGTGGGTGCCCTCTGTGCCAGGCACCCCCCAACTCAGTGGAAGTCTAACAAAGACCGCTCGAAGATAGTTAGCAAATAATGTTCGGTAACGTGGCGTGTTTTCGAGAGCTGCATGGGCTGTTCGTAAATAGGTCCAGAAGTCGAGGCGGGATTTAGGTCCCTCATGAAAGAGACTTGAACAGAGGACCCCTCATTTCGCAGCTGCTCACGCTAACCACGGGACCACGGCGCTCCTGAGCTCACCCTATCCTTGATGTTGCATATCTTGCACATGGGCTACTCAATTTGTATATTTTTATTATTTTTTTCATAGTTCCACACAACTTCTTCCTGTTTTCTCGACTGATCTGTGTTCAGTTTTTCAAGGCCTATCCACTGTGCCAACTTATAACTAAATCCGAGGGGGGGGTGATGGGGAGATTCCCTTGTTAGTGGAGTTCCCCGGTGCCTTCGACAGCGCAGGCCGGCTTGTTTACCGGAGGAGATGTAAGCGGGGCGACAGGCCTGCTACCGAGCGACGTTGACTCAGTGGCTGTTTACCGCGGCCCCTCCCCCTGCACCTTTTTACCAGCGCCGCCGCGTCGCCACGTGTCCGCCACATGTGCCGCCGCTGTCGCAGCGTCGTCTGCGGGAGGCGTAATATAACGGACCGCGACGCCAGACCCCGCTCGCCGCTCTGCAAGAGGCCAGGCCGCGCCTCGCCAACAGATCCTCCTCTCCACGGCCACCCCGGGCCCGCGCCAGTTCCCTCTGCTCAACTATACACAGAGTGTCCCAGGCCCGTACGACTGCTTGTATGAAATTCCAAACTGCAATGCTATCTCGTGGCAAGCTGCGGCGTTACGGTCCTTGAAGCTGCAGGCAATACCAGCCGTGAATAAACTCAAAGCGCAGCACTGCTACAGCAGACGAATGTAGCAGTGCGTGTCTGATACGATGGAGCAGTGACACAGTATCAACTTTATTGAGTTATCCATAGTTTGCTGGCGATAATGCGTCGAAATCGACCCGAATACCATGAGACAGGTTCGTGATTGCTCCTCCACGACAATACCCCAACCCACAAAGATAAGACTGTGAAAGTTGGCAATACTCTCTTAGGATTTAGCCGACCGGGGTGGCCGAGCGGTTGTAGGAGCTTCGGTCTGCAACCGCGCGACCGCTACGGTCGCAGGTTCGAATCCTCCCTCGGGCATGGATGTGTGTGATGTCCTTAGGTTAGTTAGGTTTAAGTAGTTCTAAGTTCTAGGAGACTGATGACCTCAGATCTTAAGCCCCATAGTGCTCAGAGCCATTTGAACAATTTTCTTAGGATTTAAAGGTTGGCTACAGCGCGCGTACACAAGCTCTGGAATATAAGATATTGTTGTCGCGCTTCGCAGCGCACGGATTAACTAGAGGCAGTTTTGAAGGCAGTGTAGGAGCCCGCCTGCTGTGGTGCGCACGTGTGTTGCGCGAGGGGTCGTCGCCGAGCTGCCGTACTGCCGTGTCCGCCAGCAGCGACACAGGATTTGGTATTGAGTTGATATTTTTTATAATTTGCAGCGCGCTTATTAATTTAAAGAAAAGGGTTTGTGTATGTGCGTAGCAGCAGACGGTAATTTTGATAATAATAGGAGTTGAATTCTAGAGGGAAACGATTGTTAGGTGAATAGATTAAGTATTGATTTTTGTCATTGATTTCTTTTGTAATTGTCAGGGAAGTGTTTCACTATGTATTTAATTGAGAAGTATTTCAGTCTGTCTCAAGAGTTTGATTAATTTGTAATATTGCTTTAATGCCACTGGAGGCAGAGTTACATACGAAGCGATTGTTCAAAGAGCTTCTGGCGTTTTGTTAATTGAATGAGAAAGAATCGCTTTCAGAATATAGTTTTTGAAAAAAGGAATTACTTATTTGGGTTATCATTTATCGAGTTTAGATTTGAATCTCTTGAATTATATGTAGTTGTAGTAAGCAGCAGCAGCCGCAGCAACAGCAGGAGCCGCCATGCAGAACATACATTGCACTCAGCATGAACAACAGGTTTTTTTATGTTTTTGTTGAATAATGGAATGCAGCAGATCAAGCAGTGGCAGCAGAAAGACCAAGTAAGTTATTTGTTGCGCACAGGGCCAATTAAAAAAAATAAAGTTTAGGCGATCTCTGTAATAGTAAAGTTAACAAGAGTACAAGCACGAGGTTTTCAGCAGAAAACACGAGATAAGAGGATAGAGCTCGCGACTTTCAACTGTGCACGAATTTTTTGTCAGCAAATGGATCACAGCCCTGTATCACCCACTGTATTCGCCGGATTTGGCCCCAACCGACTTCTTGTTGTTCCCCAAATTGAAATTGGCAGTAAAAGGACACCATTATGATGACATTAAGGTCATCCAAGAAAATTATACTGCAGTACGAATTCAAAAAATGACTTGCATTTGTAAAACGATTTCAGCTGTTACTTTCAGCGCGTAAATCGACATAAGATGATGGGAGACCCATCGAAACGTCGAGCCTTTTCGACGAACTCAGTCTGCTGGAAACGCGAGAGCTTTGTTTTGGTTCAACACTATGAGAAAGACAACGGCGTCATAACGAAACCGACACTTTTATTCATTAAAATGGAACGGATAGTGTAGCACCGCAACAACAATGCAAAGTTTTCAAATTCAGATACCTTACCTCGAGTATAAAGTTACATTTCACAACACTTTATTTCTTCTAGGTGACTTCTAAGACATACGAAAGGAGACGGTATGAGAAATTTGAGTGATAGCGTAACTGAAGTAGAGTTTCGCCACGCCACGCGTACAAGCAGCTGAGTCATACCGAGAGCAATTATCTTCATTACGTCGGCATCAGCCCCACTGAGGAGGACTCTGGAGACGTTACTAGCTGACAGCGTAGAAAGTGATAGGTAGTACATTTTAGAGGATTCCTTGTCTGCATTCTACCTGTGCGATGATAGGTTGTTCCTCAATTATGTGAATTTTATCCTCATAGTCAGCATGGGAAATGTATGCGGTAGGAGCTATTATGTGACTTGTTGCATCTTGGTACTTTTGTTTTTGGAAAACAGCGAGCGTATTATGTAGGTCTTCCGAGGGGTTAAGCAAACCTGTCACGTGAATCACACAGCCCTCTTCGAAATCTTATAAATTTCTTACTTCACTCCAAGTTGTGAATGCTCTCTAGATGATAGAATGCAAGCTTTCACGACCGGTAATTGCGTCGTTGACGAATTTCATTTTATGGGCCGCATACAGTGGTCCGAGGCGTGTTCCCGTACCCAGTGTTTCGGCTCCTAATGCTGAAGACATAGTTAGCGATTATGAATATTCAGAGAGCAGTTTCAAAATCAGGCAAGGTAGCCGATTCATTCACGTATCTTTGTATTCCTTAAGCCAGGAGTTGATGCTCCCCGCATCTACGAGCGAGTCTATGTACTCCTGCTGTAGCAAGTGCAGACGGTATGTAAACTTTCCTATCTGGGTTCATTTTCAAAAGAACCTCCAGATGTTTTGGGATGCACTGCTCTATTTATCTGTTTGTCGGAGTAGCCGTTTCTCCCGAAAAAAAAGCAACATCCAACTGAAGAAACACAAGATCAGTTGTCGTCTGGGAACCTCGGATAAAACGGCAGTAGCAGGTCACGCACTGGGACCAGGCAACCACCAGATTAGTTTCTCTGATATAATGGCTTTATCAAAATCGAAACATTACTATACTAGGACGCCTAGAAAAGCAATATAAATTCAAAAGCACAAAATAACCGTAACGGAAAAGAAGAAGGATTGAAATCTGACAAATTTCTGGCCTTAGTGCTGAATAAAGCGAATAAAATCGAATCAGTACTACGCTAGGCTATAGAAAAAAGCCACAGAAATTCAAGAGCACAAAACAACTGTAACGGAAAAGAAGGAGGATTGAAATTTGACGAATTTTGAGCTTTAGTCCTAAATAAAGCAAACGACATCAACTCTTGCTCACTTCAAGTTTCGTAATAGACGTCGACACGGCTCCACGATGTTAGACAGCGATCTGATGACGTCACGACCCTACCGTTGCGCGCATGCATGTAAACAGTTCGGCTTGCTGAGCTCGTTTGAAACTGCTCTTTGTCTAATGATCTCTCCAGCAGACGGAGACGACGCGTTAGGCACAGAAAACTGCGAAGTGGCTAGGCGGCCACGAGTCCTCACGCTTGCTCGCCGCCAGCGTAGTGTGCGCTGTGCGGTAAAGTGCATCGGTCAGACGTCATTACGTAGCGCAGGGGAACTTGCGTAACCTTGCACTCTCTTCAGACGATTGACCGACTGCCACGTCTGTCGTAGCCTTAGACGCCAGCCTATGGTGCTATGCCTAAAGTGGAGTGTAGCTCTTGATAAATCGGTGAAAAGCAGCGTTATGGTAGCAGTACGAACTTCAAGCAAAGGTCAGACACACAAACATCAGTGCAGAAGACGTCACTACAGGATGAATAGCAACAGTTATAACTTATAGACGTGCAGTGTCAAAGGCAGTTGCGTAATAAATTTGGTAATAAATCAAGTCTTGTAGTCTCCTACAAGCCTGCAGCTATCATATGCCGATGTTTGGACCGACATACTTACGCAAACAACTTTTTCCCCAGCGGAGAGAATGAAATCTACCCACAGAAGCTCGCTCACAGTCTGCAACTTAAAAGCTTATCTTCGAATTTGCAGTGCTGGAAAAGCAGTACCAGACACTGATACTTTGGTGAAAAGTAAAATGAGTAGAGTTCATTGGCGTCCAATATTTTTATGTTTTACGTGTGAGTAAAATAGTCACTAAAATGAAGCTGATGTCAATATTAACTTCATCCGGAAACGACATTCATCATGAGGCTATAACAGTTGTAAGAAATTTCGTTTCCCACTTAACTTGGCTTGGTTCAAATGGCTCTGAGCACTATGGGACTTAACATCTGAGGTCATCAGTCACCTACAACTTAGAACTACTTAAACCTAACTAACCTAAGGACATCACACACATCCATGCCCGAGACAGGATTCGAACCTGCGACCGTAGCGGTCGCGCGGTTCCAGACTGAAGCGCCTAGAACCGCTCGGTCACACCGGCCGACTTCGCACTTAACTGTTCCACGTTCCTCGCCTCCTCAATTAAAAGACATGTAAATTTCGTTCCATTGTAATTTCGCAACAGTGCAGCACTCTTGGGAAATCAAACTGCCATTAAAGGCATTAATTATTTACAGCGTAGCTATACATCTCCGACGTCCGCAGCTCGTGGTCTTGCGGTAGCGTTCTCACTTCCCGCGCACAGGGTCGCGGGTTCGATTCCCGGCGGGGTCAGGGATTTTTCCTGCCTCGAGATGACTGGATGTTGTTGTGTCGTCTTCATCATCATCATTCATCCCCATTACGGTCGGACCTTGCCTAGGCGGCGGTGCGGGTCTTCCGCATCGTCCCCTACGCTCCTCGGAGTATGGGACCTCATCATCAATACATCTCCGTACAACTAACATTAGCAGTCGCAGAATAGATTCGTTGACAATAGTTTCTCGTTCCGAGCTGCCTTGCTGCGATTACCCTTCGCTCCCCTCCCTTTCGCCTACCAACAGTCACCTGGAGCCAACCGGTTACCACGGCCATGGCGTGAGCGCGAGCCAGCTCGAACGAGCAAATCGGTGAACAGTCTTGCTCTATATCGTCCCGAATCGGTGAGGTATAGAACGAGGTACAACTGGCCTTCGAGAAAAACGCATATCAAAAGAGAGTGAAAGGGACGGATTAAAACTTCTTCTGCACGTCAGTCAGACCACAGTGCAAAAGAAGAAGAGGAACAAAAGTGGCAATGAAACAGTGCGGTGAGTCATACGGCGGCCACGAAGTAGACGGGCACGCCGCGATCGCAGGGTACCTGAGCGCGCGACCCCACAAAGGACTCTGGCAGCGGCTCCGCGGCCCAACGGCGTCCTCTTGAATGCAGATGCTGCACGCTACGGGAGGGGGTAGGGGGCAGCAGCAGCAGCAAGGCCCCGCCCACGCGCGGGTCGCCAGGCGCCTATCGGCCGGCAGGTCGGCAATGCGCTCATTGTTATTCTTAGGCGCGACCCGATCGCCGTGGTGGCCGCGCGCCTCCCGCCACGACCCGGATGGCCTCCGGGCCGGCCGCCCAGCGACCTCGCCTCGCACCGAGGACTCCATTGAACACGCGACCGGCGCACACCAGACCCCGTGCGCCTGCCAGCACGCAGGCTACTTCGTAGTTAACCGACTCCTCGAGCGTCTAACCGGCATTCCTAAGACCTGTCAAACAGTGCACAAAGTTAGCAAACAGAAAAATTTCAGATATTACACTACTGGCCAATACAATTGCTACACGAAGAAGAAATGCAGATGATAAAAGGGTATTCATTGGACAAATATATTATACTGGAACTGACATCTGATTCCATTTACACGCAATTTGGGTGCATGGATCCCGAGGGTCTGGTCTTGAACATTTTCTTCAGAGAAGAGGTGGTGTGTCACGACTCCACGGATTGTCTATTTGTCTCCGGTTCGAGATGATGAGTCTCTATTTCATCACCTGTGACGATGTTAGACAAAACGTTGTCACGATTCAGCCTCGCAATGCGCAAGCAATTTCGCACACATGGGCCCTCGCTGCTCTTTACGGTCTTCTGTTAAGTGGCGAGCAATCCAGTAGGCCACTATCAACAGAAAGGCTTGGTTGAGGAGCGAGGTGTTTGATTGTGATCCGTCCATCTCCCCGAATGCTAGTGTCCGCTCGTCCCAACATGGCAGCATTCGCAGCTGTGTGCATCTGTCATCATTGACAGAGCCTAGCCCAACCACTCACCGGGCTGTTGTTTACTGCCAGGCCTCCGCAGACATTCTGCAAGCGTCTACGAACATCTCTGGTGCTCTGGTTTCCCGCGAAAAGAAACTCGATGTCAGCCCTCTGCTTGGAACAGACCTCCGTTGCAGACGCCTTTATGAAGGCTGCGTACACCGACCCCACCTATCTGAACTCCACGAAACTACAGGGGCTAAAGTGGAAATATTGTAACATGTTCCACAGCAAATTCCTCATTTTTTCAACCGAAGTCGGTTGGGGAAAAAAGTGTTGCATTACTTGAACTCCGCCGGACGGAGTGGCCGATAGGTTCTAGGCGCTACAGTCTGGAAACGCGCGACCGCTACGGTCGCAGGTTCGAATCCTGCCTCGCACATGGGTGTGAGTGATGTCCTTATGTTAGTTAGGTTTAAGTAGTTCTATGGGACTGATGACCTCAGAAGTTAAGTCCCATAGTGCTCAGAGCCATTTGAAACATTTTGAACTCCACTGGTATTTTTGAATACTAATTCATCATTTATATAAACAGCACTGGTGTCACCATGTCACTTTTCAATTAAATAGCGTTTTCTCAAATAGTCGAAAAAAGATTCGATCATCTAAGAGGACTCATTAGTGAGCCACCAGAAGAAATCTTTGGGAAGAGTTGTGCCATTTGCTAGTGCCATGCATCTCTAGTAAACATACACACGTGAAAAACGTACGCTAATGGCGATTAAAATTGCTACACCACGAAGATGACGTGCTACAGACGCGAAATTTCACCGACAGGAAGGAGATGCTGTGATATGCAAATGATTAGCTTGTCAGAGCATTCACACAAGGTTGGCGCCGGTGGCGACACCTACAAAGTGCTGACATGAGGAAAGTTTCCAACCGATTTCTCACACACAAACAGCAGTTGACCGGCATTGCCTGGTGAAATGTTGTTGTGATGCCTACCATCACGTTTCCGGCTTTGATAAAGATCGGATTGTAGCCTGTCGCGATTGCAGTTTATCGTATCACGGCATTGCTGCTCGCGTTGGTCGATATCCAATGACTGTTACCGGAATATGGAATCGGTGGGTTCAGGAGGGTAATACGGAACGCCGTGCTGGATCCCAACGGCCTCGTATCACTAGCAGTCGAGATGACTGGCATCTTATCCGCATAGCTGTAACGGATCGTGCAGCCACTTCGCGATCCCTCAGTAAACAGATGGAGACGTTTGCAAGACAACAACCATCTACACGAACAGTTCAACGACGCTTGCAGCAGCATGGACTGTCAGCTCGGAGACCATGGCTGCGGTTACTCTTGACGCTGTATCACAGACAGGAGCGCCTGCGATGGTGTACTGTTTACAGCATGATGATGCTCGCATCCGTGTTTGGCGACATCGCAGCGAACGCACATTGGAAGCACGTATTCGTCATTACCATACTGGCGTATCACCTGGCGTGATGGTATGGGGTCCCATTGGTTACACGTCTCGGTCACCTCTTGTTCGTATTGACGGCACTTTGAACAGAGGACGTTACATTCCAGATGTGTTACGACCCGTGGCTCTACCCTTCATTCGATCCCTGCGAAACCCTAAATTTCACCAGGATAATGCACGACAGCATGTTGCAGGTCCCGTACGGGCCTTTCTGGATACAGAAAATGTTCGACTGCTGCCTTGGCCAGCACATTCTCCAGATCTCTCACCAATTGAAAACATCTGGTCAATGGTGGCCGAGCAACTGGCTCGTCACAATACGCCAGTCACTACTGTTGATGAACTGTGGTATCGTATTGAAGCTGCATGGGCAGCTGTACCTGTACACGCCATCCAAGCTCTGTTTGACTCAATGCCCAGGCGTATCAAGGCCGTTATTACGGGTAGAGGTGGTTGTTCTGGGTACTGATTTCTCAGGATCTATGCACCCAAATTGCGGGAAAATGTAATCACATGTCAGTTTTAGCATAATATATTTGTCCAATGAATACCCGTTTAACATCTGCATTTCTTCTTGGTGTAGCAATTTTAATGGCCAGTAGTGTATATCTGCTTACATCTCTCTGCCTACCCCTTTCCACCCAGTCGCGTACCGGTACGCACGCACCGAGTTAAGGTGGGCCTTCCCGCGCCCTGGACCAGTTGCCTGCCGCGGCCTTGGCTGCTGGGTTTCCTTACAGAACCCGCCACGCCTGGACGGGCGCGCTAATCTCCCGCTTCGAATCGCCCTCACTGCCCGCGCGACCTTCTGGCCGCCGCTTCCGTAGCTCTTCTCTTATTGCGTGACCGCAGATGCGAAGTAGGCAGGTGTGGAGGTAAGTATTCGCCAAGCTACTGCGTCGTCTCTAGCACGATAATTTCCGTAATGACCACACCTGAAGAAAAGAACGCTCGGCGCACGCTGTGAGGAAGGGGAGAGGAGAAATTACGTTCCAAGTAGTAGGCTATTTGCTATCACACTCGCTACAGGCAGCTAACCACACGATTAGCTCAGACAGACTGCACAATCTCGCCTCCACACGCTGTGACCGCAGCAGCGACTGCTTTGTGGCGGGGCAGTGCTACCAACTGTGATCGCTGAAGAAAGGTACAGTACAGACCATTAAAATTGCTACACCAAGAAGAAATGCAGATGATAAACGGGTATTCATTGTACAAATGTATTATACTGGAACTGACATGTGATTACGTTTTCACGCAATTTGGTGCAAAGATCCTGAGAAATCAGTATCCAGAACAACCACCTCTGCCCGTAATAACGGCCTTGATTCACCAGGGCATTGAGTCAAACAGAGCTTGGATGGCATGTATAGCTGCCCATGCAGCTTCAACACGATACCACAGTTCATCAAGAGTAGTCACTGGCGTATTGTGACGAGCCAGTTGCTCGGCCACAGATGACCAGACGTTTTCAATTGGTGAGAGATCTGGAGAATGTGCTGGCCAGGGCAGCAAAATGGTTCAAATGGCTCTGAGCACTATGGGACTTAACTGCTAAGGTCATCAGTCCCCTAGAACTTAGAACTACTTAAACCTAACTATCCTAAGGACACCACACATATCCATGCCCCAGGCAGGATTCGAATCTGCTCGGCCACTCCGGCCGGCCAGGGCAGTAGTCGAACATTTTCTATATCCAGAAAGGGCAGTACAGGACCTACAACGTGCGGTCGTGCATTATCCTGCTGAAAGGTAGGGTTTCGCAGGGATCGAATGAAGGGTAGAGCGACGGGTCGTAACAAGTCTGAAATGTAACGTCGACTGTTCAAAGTGCCGTCAATGCGAACGAGAGGTGACCGAGACAAGTAACCAACGCCACCCGATACCATCAGGCCGGGTGATACGAAGTATGGCGATGACGAATACACGCTTCCAATGTGCGTTCTCCGCGATGTCGCCAAACACGGATGCGACCATCATGATGCTGTAAACAGAATCTGGATTCATCCGAAAAAATGACGTTTTGCCATTCGTGCACCCAGGTTCGTCGTTGAGTACACCGTCGCAGGCGCTCCTGTCTGTGATGCAGCGTCAAGGGTAACCGCAGCCAATGAGCTGATAGTCCATGCTACTGCAAACGTCGTCAAACTGTTCGTGCAGATGGTTGTTGTCTTGCAAACGTCCCCATCTGTTGATTCAGGGATCGAGACGTGGCTGCACGATCCCTTACAGCCATGCGGATAAGATGCCTGTCGTCTCGACTGCTAGTGATACGAGGCCGTTGGGATCCAGCACGGCGTTCCGTATTACCCTCCTGAACCCACAGATTCCATATTCTGCTAACAGTCATTGGATCTCGACCAACGCGAGCAGCAATGTCGCGATACGATAAACCGCAATCGCGATAGGCTACGATCCGACCTTCATCAAAGTCGCAAACGTGATGGTACGCATTTCTCCTCCTTACACGAGGCATCGCAACAACGTTTCACCAGGCAATGCCGGTCAACTGCTGTTTGTGCATGAGAAACGGGGTGGTAACTTTCCTCATGTCAGCACGTTGTAGGCGTCGCCACCGGCGCCAACCTTGTGTGAATCCTCTGAAAAGCTGATCATTTGCATATCACAGCATCTTCTTCCCGTCGGTTAAATTTCGCGTCTATAGCACGTCATCTTCGTGGTGTAGCAATTTTAATGGCCAGTAGTGTAGTTTAGAACCGGTGGACTTCTTCGTGGGTGCACTGCATTACCACAGAAAGCTTCTTACAAGTCTAACTTGTCGACCCCTTTGCTACTACAGACCTTTGGTGTACGACACAATTTACACCGAGAAACGCGTGGATACACTGTTGTTGTCGGTTTTCGCTTGAGTGTCCGGCGCGTGAGGACAGAAAGAGGGAGGGACGAGCAGGTTCGGCAGAAGGCCGCAACGGCCGGGCTGCGGGCGTGTCCCGCGTCCTGTTCCGCTCCGCCCCGCGTCTCGGGTTTCCTTCCTGCGCCGCGCAGCAGCTGCCGGACCTCCCGTGCGAACACGGGCGTGTGCGCTACCTGTCCCAGCCCACCACTCAGCCCGTCCCCGGCTCCCGCCAATAATGCTACACCGCAGGCACGCGGCCGACGCTTCGTAATGGGGGCAGCCTAGACGAGGCAAGCAATCTCGATTTATTGCATGTTGTGTACATAGTTCCGCGTAGTCAGCGCGTACACAACTTTCCCAATAGAGCGCGCCCCGCTGAGCACAACAGCGCAGGCGCAGCGCTCGTCCTTCTCCGCACTACGAGATGGCGCTGCCTTAGAGACGGACCAAATTCTGCTTCCGCCGATCCGCGTATTAATATGTAACGCAGCCAATAAGATTGCTGCTAACGTAGAACCTTTTCTCCTCACGGATCACACTCGCGCAGTGATACCTGAACGCGCGAGATATTAAACGAGTGTACAGACCTCCGATTAGTCAGCCTGCATTTGTCTGCAACAGTCTGTACCAGTCTATAGTCAAGTTTCAGTCTGCGCTTAATAAGATTACCATATTCCTGTACATAGCCATGAAGATAAATGTATAGACACTTTGTCGAGTATCAGAGATATGTGAGAATAACATTAACGTACCAAGACCAAAGGAACTTCAGATTGTCAATTGTAAATAGCATCCAGAATCAAGTTACGTAATGTGTATGCATTTTTATTATTTTAATAAATGTGTGTGAAAATTATTCAAATTCTGTTTAAAGTTGGTCACCGTCAATCTGCTACTCTAAGCGTGCAAGTGGCATTCCTATCGTCTGACCTAACGGCAGAAGATAAACACGCCACGATAAGACCACGAGACATATTGCTGACACTCGCCTACTCCGTTAGAGCGACAAGTCAAATAATCTGATGGTGTGTGTACCGAAGGTCTTACAGTACGCACACCACAACACACAACTTTGCTCAGCCTGGCAGTTCATACTCCAGTATTACTCCGGTTATTATTCAGTTTACAAATATTCTGCCGCAAAAAAAGAGAAGGAAAACATGTCATCCACTCGGAATTCATTGTATATCTACGTCTATGCGCCGCAAGCCACTTTAAGGGGGGTAGGACGTCAAACGGGCCGACTTGGAGCAGGAGAGGCATCACACGACATTTTAATTTCCAGTGTCTATACTTTTACAAATAAGTTCATAAAACTTTGTCAGCATCACCAGGAACGATTCAGGATTCACACTCATTGCAGTGGAAGTTCGAAAACATAACAAAATAATTTTCTTTTTTACGTGCGAAATTTCATTACGTTTTCACTTACTAATGGCTGCATTTGTTGCTATAGGTACACTTTTCTTCATAAGTTAGAGAGATTCGTCGATGAATTATGCACAGCATACATACCATACTTACAGTTGTATGAAACTCTAGAATTTATTAAATTTATGAAAAAACGAATGAGCTGTTATATTTTAAACTTCATGTTTATGAAAAACACAAATTTTATAGTTAATTACCTCAATTTTTACCACAGTTTTTAATAGATTTGGAAAATTCTGGAGTTTCATACACCTTTAAGTATGGTTTGTATGCTGTGCAAAATTCATCGCAAAATCTCTCTGACTTATGAAGAAAAGTGTACATATAGGAACAAATGCTGCCATTAGTAAGTGAAAAAAAGATGAAATTTCACATGTAAAAAAAATTACTTCGTTATGTTTTCGAACTTCCACTGCTATGAGTGTGAATTCTGAATCCTTCCTGGTCACGCTGACAAAGTTTTATGAATTTACTTGTAAAAGTATAGACAGTGCAAATTAAAATGTCCTGTGGTGTCTCTCCTGCTCCAAGTCGGCCCGTTTGACGTCCTACCCTCCTTAAGGAATTTGCAAGAGGATACGAACAGTACCACCGTCACTTACCGCCTCTCCTGTTGCAGTCGATTGCTGCTTACAAGGGGACCCCTCCATACCGTAAATCACGGATTTTGATGCGCTTCAAATGTGTGGTTGAGGCACTTACCCTGAGTACCTGGCTATCCGGTTTTTTAGCGACAGGACTTGGTTTTTAGGAAATCGATTTTGAAATTCGTTGCGCTATATGTACCGGGTGATCAAAAAGTCAGTACAAATTTGAAAACTGAATAAATTACGGAATAATGTAGATAAAGAGATACACATTGACACACATGCTCAGAATGACATGGGGTTTTATTAGAACCAAAAAAATACAAAAGTTCAAAAAATGTCCGACAGATGGCGCTTCATCTGCTCAGAATAGCAATAATTAGCATAACAAAGTAAGACAAAGCAAAGATGATGTTCTTTACAGGAAATGCCCAATATGTCCACCATCATTCCTCAACAATAGCTGTAGTCGAGGAATAATGTTGTGAATAGCACTGCAAAGCATGTCCAGAGTTATGGTGAGGCATTAGCATTGGATGTTGTCTTTCAGCATCCCTAGAGATGTCGGTCGATCACGATACACTTGCGACTTCGGGTAACCTCAAAGCCAATAATCGCACGGACTGATGTCTGGGGACCTGGGAGGTCAAGCATGACGAAAGTGGCGGCTGAGCACACGATCATCACCAAATGACGCGCGCAATAATACAGCTTCACTAAAACCGCCTTTCCAGGTAACGTCAACATGCTGCGACTACTGACGCATCTGATTCTCTCTCTCATTGTCATGCGCAGTCACTGACGTTTTGCTGTCCAGCGCCATCTGTCTGACAGTTTGTGAACTTTTTTTGGTCTAATAAAACCCCATGTCATTCCAAGCATGTGTGTCAATTTTTACCTCTCTATCTACATTATTCGGTGGTTTATTAAGTTTTGAAATTTATACTGACTTTTTGATCACCCGGTATATGTGTAACATTACATATGTTCCGAGCAAGCAAGCGTAGCACAGCGGTAAAGGTTCACGGCTACCGCACTGGAGGTACCGTGTTGGAATCCAGATCGTGTGCTTTTTTTCTTTCAAAATCGAGCGAATTTTACAATTTCATTTCAAATAATATCAACAAACAGTGTAAGGTGTCTGAAATTATAAACATATATTCATTTATTAATTTTTTTCAAATACTGATTCCGTTTCTCGTTCGCATCATATACTCCCAATTCATCTTCTTCGTTGAAATATATCAATTCATCATCAATAATGATCTGTCTTTCGGCAAGAGATCCTGTATTGCGATACATATCTGATCGCCAATTGCAACGGAATTGACAGAGATAACGCTAGGTGGCGTATTCGTTACGAGATTCAAATCGCGGAGTTCATTTTCGGCATATTTAATGGCATTTGTGATTTCGCCTTTTGATTCTTCTTTCAACTCTTCTACTTGATCTACTTCTGGCTGCACTGCTGCGAAAACACTTGGTTCTTCTATTTCACAGAATTTTTCTAACACACGGCACGAGAGACACTTTGCGAGCAACTGACGCTGCAGTTAGATACGAACGTAAAGGAATTCAACTCTCATCCTCATTGGCCTAGGAGCTGTATTCACTGGAGTGGGGACGATAATGGGTAGAGATCGATTTCAGGTAATACAAGAAGCCACCGTTGTACAAACATTTGGAACTCCAACTGCGAACCACTAACGGAATGAATATTAGAAAAAATTAATAACTTAATACATTGAAACTGAAACTTCCTGGCAGATTAAAACTGTGTGCCCGACCGAGACTCGAACTCGGGACCTTTGCCTTCCGCGGGCAAGTGCTCTACCATCTGAGCTACCGAAGCACGACTCACGCCCGGTACTCACAGCTTTACTTCTGCCAGTATGTCTCCTACCTTCCAAACTACAGAAGGTCTCCTGCGAACCTTGCAGAACTAGCACTCCTGAAAGAAAGGATACTGCGGAGACATGGCTTAGCCACAGCCTGGGGGATGGTTTCAGAATGAGATTTTCACTCTGCAGCGGAGTGTGCGCTGATATGAATCTTCCTGGCAGATTAAAACTGTGTGCCCGACCGAGACTCGAACTCGGGACCTTTGCCTTTCGCGGGCAAGTGCTCTACCATCTGAGATACCGAAGCACGACTCACGCCCGGTACTCACAGCTTTACTTCTGCCAGTATGTCTCCTACCTTCCAAACTACAGAAGCTCTCCTGCGAACCTTGCAGAACTAGCACTCCTGAAAGAAAGGATACTGCGGAGACATGGCTTAGCCACAGCCTGGGGGATGTTTTCAGAATGAGATTTTCACTCTGCAGTGGAGTGTGCGCTGATATGAATCTTCCTGGCAGATTAAAACTGTGTGCCCGACCGAGACTCGAACTCGGGACCTTTGCCTTTCGCGGGCAAGTGCTCTACCATCTGAGCTACCGAAGCACGACTCACGGCCGGTACTCACAGCTTTACTTCTGCCAGTATCTCGACTCCTACCTTCCAAACTTCCTACCTTCGAGTCTCGGTCGGGCACACAGTTTTAATCTGCCAGGAAGTTTCATATCAGCGCACACTCCGCTGCGGAGTGAAAAATCTCATTCTGGGAACTTAATACATTTTTATAATTTGGCACACCTTACACTGTTTATTGGTATTCTGTGAAATAAAATTCAACAATTCGGTCGATTTTGAAAAAAAAAAGTATACGGGCAGGATTCGAAAACGGTACCTCCAGCGCAGTAGGCGTGATCCTTTCCCGCTGCGCTACGCTGACTTGCTCGAAATCTATGTAATGTTACGGTTATACAAACCGCGCAATGAACTTCAACATTTATTTTCTCAAAAAGCAAGGCCCATCGCTAAAAAATCGGATAGCCAGGTACGCAGGGTAAGTGCCTCTACAACATATTTGAAGCGCATCAAAATCCCTGATTTACAGTATGGAGGGTCCCCTTGTTAGCCTCTCGAATCACTCTAATTCCACCTTCATAGCTTTTCGCGAGAAAGCAACGTATTCATTGATGTGCTATCGTAAGCTGTCACCAGCAAACTGGTTGGCAAAGATGTAGCGCGAAGATCGATAGTAGGCGCTGGATCAACTGCGCCTATCATTAAAGGAGCCAGAGACACGCCGACAACCAACGTGCAGCCAACGCCCTCTCGACAGCAAGTGTTGAGGCACTAACTCACTCTCCAGTTTGGCGTCTACCAGTTCGATCACAGAGCAGGTGTACTTCATCTCGGGCTACAACGGTGCATAGCAGCCAGATTAGTGTAATAGCAAGATTACGGATATTGTCTGCAAGAGGACTATTACTGATGAGCTTGTACCACCAAAATGGATTCCATTCAAGTTAAGTAGCAGCTTCTCGTAAATAAAGAACCGTATTAATTCACGTGTGCATTTGTGTTGTAGAAAGACGATACCAGTCATCCTTAACAACATCCTCCCCTTTGCTTCCATTACGGTACAAGACTCTACAACCGACTCTTCTAGGAATATGCGCTTTCCAAATTTTAACAGTAAAGCTAACCATGATGTGCAACATCTCTCTCGCACCATCCGCAACTGGAGTCGAATGAGCGTCTCTATGACAGTTTCGCGCTTACTACATGAAACTGTAACGAAACGTGCTGCTCTTCCTTGGCTCTTCGCTATTTCCTCTATCAATCCTATCTGGTGGAACCCAAACTGACAAGCAATATTCAAGTACTGCCCGAACGAAGATTTTGTAAGCTGCCTCATTTGTCAACGTACAACACTTCCTGAAGATTCTTGATCTCACTTACTTGCGTTTTGCTTATTGTGGTCATTCCACTTTATAAACCGCGCTGTACGCAAACTCCTAGATATTTAAGGAATTTCACTCCTTGCAGTGACTATTCTACAACTGTGTAATCATACAATAATGGGTATTTCAGCTTTTTTATGCACAATGCGTTACCTTCGTTTACGTTGCAGGTCAACTAATAACCCGTACACCAAGTGTCCATCTTCTGTGGATCATCCTGCATTTCGCTACCCCTCTCTGTATATAACAACAAAAGGAAGGTCACGACCAAAGTACACGTACCGAATTATGAAGAATGTCACATGTAAGACCTACGAAAAAATGAAGAAGAAGTTGGAAGGACAAGAAAAGGACAGATCTGCTCCCAACTTAATTACTGCCAATCACTCTTCGAATTGATCACTAAATAACAAAAAAAGATTATGCTTAATCAAAAAGGCCTCTTTTAGACATCATATGGTGTGGTATTGTCCAATGATCGCGGTGGCACACAATAGGCGGCAACGTGCATCGCTACCAAAGATATTAGCGATGTCTCGCTGCAATCCGCAGTGACGAATGGGCGAGGCTAAAGAAGACACGCCCCCCTCTGTCAGCACAGCAGCGCCCTCGCACGGAAGTCAATATAGAGAAAAGGGTAGAAATGTGCTGCCGCAGATCGTGACCACAGCTGAAGCAGTCAACATCGTCGTGTAGGACTGAAGAGTTATTGAAGCAACAGATGGAAATGTACTTTTGTAAATGTTGAACATTGTACTACAAAACAAGAGTTTGTGAATATATGCATCAAAGTATCCTTTAATAGCGAATGGCAGTGGTAAATATTCCAATACTCCTCTGGCAAAGGACTGTATGAAGTTTACTAAATATTTATATTTATTCGTGCAATAAAGTGAACCAATATTTCATATGTTGTAGTTCCAAAGAGCCTTCAGCCAGAGCAAAAAAAAAAAAAAAAAAAAAAAAAAAAAAAAAAAAAAAAAAAATGGTTCAAATGGCTCTGAGTACTATGGGACGTAACATCTGAGGTCATCAGTCCCCTAGAACTTAGAACTACTTAAACCTAACTAACCTAAGGGCATCACACACATCCATGCCCAAGGCAGGATTCGAACCTGCGACCGTAGCGGTCACGCAGTTCCAGACTGAAGCGCCTAGAACCGCACGGCCGCACCGGCCGGCCAATTAATCGTCCTTTCAGACAATACAACAACAGTTTGCCAAGCAATGGCCATTGTCCCATCTCTCAGGTGCTGAGGGTGGCAGTAATATGAAACAGAGAAAATTCGACACGAATTTTTCTGAATGGTATCGACGTTTAACAACCAATATTCGGGGGCCGGCGGCCAACGTATCGCGCCCATACTATAATTAGTCTATTGGAGACTCGTAAGAGACTAATTTACGTAGATTATCAGTTAATAATATCGGCACATATGCGGCCTAAGATGCCTCTCCACGATGTCAGTATCGGCTCTTGAGCAAAAATGTCTGACGACCACTGCTTTCGAGTGTCGGTTATACATTGGACAGCCCGACGTTAATGTGCAGTCCACCCCTTAACTGAGTGGTCAGCGCGTCTGACTAACATGCAGCGGACCCGGGTTCGATTCCCTCATCTTCGACACGCAAGTCGCCCAGTGTGGCGACAGCTGGAAAGACTTGCAACTCGGCGGCCGAGCTTCCCCAGGTGGGGACTCCCGGCCATCAGCGCCTTACGAATCATTTAATTTCAGTCCGGCGCTGCTCGTTTTGCCCCTTGGTGTCGAATGAATGAACGCCGGCACGCTCGGGCGCCGTGCTGTGGGCAGCGGCCGCGGCTGTCTGCTGAGGGCGGGCTGCACGTGGCGGTGCGCGGCGCGGAACTAAGCCGAGAGCCGCGCGCCGGATCTGTCCGCACAAAAGCCGGCAGAGTCAGCGGCCGGCGCAAGGACACGTGCGACACGCGGGGTCACCGCCGCGGCCGCCCTGCTCGGCGCGGCGACTCGCGTCCTGTCAAAGAGCACCGGCAGCTCAACAGGCAATACTTACCGTGACAGACCAAGTACCAAAATCAGTACATCAGGAGTTACTGGCACTGGGGATATTTTGGCTAAGGCCTTCGATCACATTACGGAATAGTAGGCACTGCTGGTTCGCGGTTTTTATCTGTTCATTACAGAAAGTAAGGCGCATCAGTTCCACATCAGTCACATAACGGTAGGTACTCAGTATCTGGAGAAATCAGACATGGTTTACCACAAGGTTCGATTCTGGATCCTCTGTTGTATCTGTTGTCCAAAAAAGTAAGTTCTGATGGGCCGTGAAATGAAAACCACTGGGAAAATCCGATAAAGCTTTGCACAGACGCGTTGGGCAGTATGCCCGTCGATCGTGTGGCGTCGCTCATTTCAGTGAGCAGTGATCACGTGAAGATGCGTAGGGAATAGCGTCTACCGCCAAGTATGAGGGCCTGGTTAGAGATTTCGCCTGTGTCACGCAGTCCACATAACACAACTGTCGAGCAGTTGCTTGCTCATGCTACACTACTGGCCATTAAAATTGCTACACAACGAAGATAACGTGCTACAGACGCGAAATTTAACCGACAGGAAGAAGATGCAGTGATATGCAAATGATTAGCTTTTCAGGGCATTCACACAAGGTTGCCGCTGGTAGCGACACCTACAACGTGCTGACATACGGAACGTTTATAACCGATTTCTCATTCACAAACAGCAGTCGACCGGCGTTGCCTGGTGAAACGTTGTTGTGATGCCTCGTGTAAGCAGGAGAAATGCGTACCATCACGTTTCCGACTTTGATAAAGGTCGGATTGTAGCCTATCGCGATTGCGGTATATCGTATAGCGACATTGCTGCTCACGTTGGTGGAGATCCAATGACTGTTAGCGGAATATGGAATCAAATGGTTCAAATGGCTCTGAGCACTATGGGACTAAACTTCTCCGGTCATCAGTCCCCTAGAACTTTGAACTACTTAAACCTAACTAACCTAAGGACATCACACAACACCCAGCCATCACGAGGCAGAGAAAATCCCTGACCCCGCCGGGAATCGAACCCGGGAACCCGAGCGTAGGAAGCGAGAACGCTACCGCACGACCACGAGCTGCGGGCCCAGCAGTGGTGGATGTGGGGAGAGAGATGGCAGAATTTTGAGAGCGGACGATCTGGACGTGTGTCCATCAGAAAGAGTAAATTTGTAATACTGTATATCATGAACTGATATATATATATATATGCAGCAGCATGGACTATCAGCTCGGAGACCATGGCTGCGGTTACCCTTGACGCTGCATCACAGACAGGAGAGCCTGCGATGGTGTACGCAACGACGAATGGCAAAACGTCATTTCTTCGGATGGATCCAGGTTCTGTTTACAGCATCATGATGGTCGCATCCGTGTTTGGCGACATCACGGTGAACGCACATTGGAAACGTGTATTCGTCATCGCCATACTGGCGCATCACCCGGCGTGATGGTATGGGGTGCCATTGGTTACACGTCTCCGTCACCTCTTGTTCGCATTGACGGCACTTTGAACAGTGCACGTTACATTTAAGATGTGTTACGACCCGTGGCTCTACCCTTCATTCGATCCCTGCGAAACCCTACATTTCAGCAGGATAATGCACGACTGCATGTTGCAGGTCCTGTACGGGCCTTTCTGGATACAGAAAATGCCCGACTGCTGCCCTGACCACCACATTCTCCAGATCTCTCACCAACTGAAAACGTCTTGTCAATGGTGGCCGAGCAAGTGGCTCGTCACAATACGCCAGTCACTATCCTTGACGATCTGTGGTATTGTGTTGAAGCTGCATGGGCAGCTGTACCTGTAACGCCATCCAAGCTCTGTTTGACTCAATGCCCAGGCGTATCAAGGCCGTTATTACGACCAGAGGTGGTTGTTCTGGATACTGATTTCTCGGGATCAATGCACCTAAATTGCGTGAAAATGTTATCACATGTCAGTTCTGGTGTAATATATTTGTCAAATGAATACCCGTTTATCATCTGCATTTCTTCTTGGTGTAGCAATTTTAATGGCCAGTAGTGTATGACGCAGTAGGGTAGTGTGTGGGGTGCGTTGGCAGTGTTTTCCAGCAACCGTTTCTACTCGGCGGCAGCCAGAGTTTAAAGTACGTCGACAATCTGTGTGGCGTTCCAATTTACGTAAATAGGTTGAAATGGGTAGGTTATTTTCCACGCTGAGTTAAGTGCCCGCATTACTTGCAAAAGAATGCGGCTGTTCGTGGAAAGGTCACGTGTGGCGAGCACAGCTGATGTGCCGGTCGGTCACATGTGGACTCCGACACGGAACGACTCCGTTTCTCTGTCATAATGTTTTGTAAGGTCTGGAGCAGTTTCGTTCCCACTGATTTCAGTCAGAACGACACTTTTCTTGGCTCGTTTTACTCATGCAGACACTATCGTTGGCTTGGGCTATCAGCGGCAAGGGGAAACTGACCTAATTTTTAATACTGCTAATCCACGAATCAGCTGCGTATTTAATGTTAACGCGTGGAAGAGAGCGGCAGCAAGTGTCCTTGCGCAACAAGCACCACATGAAAATTTATGGAATATAACGATTTCGACGAACCCCTAGAAACTAAATGATTTTAACATTTCAGAAATGTTTGGTAGGACTTGTTTTAGGGGACTTATAACTAGGTGTAAATGACCAGTGTCATAAGAGCTAGAAGTTGTAAGGGATCCGAGATCCCACGAACATAGATGCTAGTATCCGACGCCCAGGTCGATAGCAGACAGGAGTCGATTGTCGAGCGCTGCAGGAGGCATTGAGACGAGTGTCGAGTGAGCATTAGTGGGGGAGAGACGGGCAAGAATGGTGGTCGAGTGAGTTGTAAACGGTAAAATTCACCGGAGTATGACGAGTGAGCACGTCCCCCTGATCGTCGTGGGGTTGACCCTCACGAATACCGATTCGCGAGTGATATGAAACAGAAAGTGACAAGCGGCGAATTACGTGTTTCACATCAACCGCGTCGGCCCGCAACAACCATGGATTGCAGTGAGGATTGTTGTGAATGTTCACCATCATCATTGCGTGTGACGAAGTACTGAAAATCAGCAACCAATAAAAAGATATAACCGTAATTTGACGTGTAAGGCGAAGGTAGCAACTGCCTCAGAATTTGTGTGTTAGTAGGAAATATATATCAGTTTGTACATCGCAACCTTTGTGGTCCTTAATAATAGACAAACTTTCAATCATTAACTATTCCGTCTCAGAACAGCCGCACTCGGTTGATATACCCCCAAAGCACAGCAGGAAAACCGATAGCCTTTCATCCATTAAGCACACGGTCATATAATCATAATAATTAACTGTTTGGCGGTTTCGGTAAATTACACAAAACGCAATAAAGAATTTAAACGGGAATGTTTCAAAGTACACGTCCTTATGCTATAAGTAACTCATTACTCATCTTCACCTCCTAGATCTTACAGAAAACAAGAAGATACATTAAAGAACTTCAAGCAGACGACGCCATTGGCACTATTATACGACCCCCACTCTTTGTTCACCCCTCACTTAACAGTCACTGGTGTTGTTCTGATATGTTTTGAAAACTGCAAACACAAGCATAAAGAAACACTCCCTCAGAGGTAAAAATTGCAGTACTGAAATGCGAATCTGTGTCTGTCTACCAGCTGAGCCTCCGATCTGGCGCTACGGTCCGACTCAAATTTTCAGTCTGTCAGCACCTGTAGCGAACGCCTCCAGACTGCACAACGTATACTTCAAAAAGATCTGAAGTAATATGCAGATAATTAAATAGACACCCTAGCTGCAAGTAGGCGTTGATACACTTCATTGGGGACATGTTGAAAATGTGTGCCCCGACCGGTACTCGAACCCGGGATCTCCTGCTTACATGGCAGACGCTCTATCCATCTGAGCCACCGCGGGCACAGAGAATAGTGCGTCTGCAGGGACTTATCCCTTGCACGCTCCCCGTGAGATCCACATTCCCAACATGTCCACAACACTACATTCGTAGTGCGCCTAATAGATGTTTGCCCATCATACTCATTACTCGTGGCAGATTAATCTACCAAGTCCCGTACGAGTTCGGGCATAGCGTGTGCGTTCGGTAACTGTTCTTTCGGGAACAGATACTACCGTCATATATAGTTAAAAATATGGGTTCACGGCCTTTGACCTTCTTGTGCGAACGCACACGCTATGCCCGAACTCTTACGGGACTTGGTAGATTACTCTGCCACGAGTAATGAGTATGATGGGCAAACATCTATTAGGCGCACTACGAATGTAGTGTTGTGGACATGTTGCGGATGTGGATCTCACGGGGAGCGTGCAAGGGATAAGTCCCTGCAGACGCAGTATTCTCTGTGCCCGCGGTGGCTCAGATGGATAGAGCGTCTGCCATGTAAGCAGGAGATCCCGGGTTCGAGTCCCGGTCGGGGCACACATTTTCAACATGTCCCCAATGAAGTGTATCAACGCCTGCTTGCAGCTAGGGTGTCTATTTAATTATCATTTCATTTCTAGCAAAGCTGCATGGTCATCCACGGGAACTGTTCTTTCGGGAACAGATACTACCGTCATATATAGTTAATAATATGCAGACTTTGAAAATCAACGCAGAAAAACCGCTTATTGTTCAAAAATAAAAATAAATTGCACATTCCTTCTGTGTGACCTAATATTGCTGTGAGTCTGTCGCACACATTTGGCACACCCAGACGCAGAAACTACCGACACCTGGATAGACAGTAGTGGAGTAATCAGTAAACCACAAGAGGTGGATGGTGGTGGTAGGGAGGGAGGATGGTTTGAGGACCTTCACCACCCCCTCCCCCCCCCCCCCCCCCCCCGCATCATCCTCCACCATGCCGTTGTATAGGAAGGTTCGTAATGGAGCTTGAATACTAAAATAAACTTATTCCACGTAGACCTTGATATCACTACACGTCCACCGAAAGCGGTGACACACAGTTGATCAAACAGTTTTGGCGAGACATTTCTCCACTGAGAGAGACACGTACAGGGTGTTCGGAAATTCCCGTTGCAAACTTGTACGAGTTTTAGAAGGGAGTGTGTAATAATATTTTGAATAGAAACCCACATCCATAAATGTACCGTTTCCGTTCTATGACGGTATAAGTTCAGAAATTTATCTCTTACACTTCTGCTTGAGGAATCTAATACGGCCTGACGCAGTACAGTTATTAGGTAACAGTTCAAAAGAAAACATTGCGAAACATCCTTTTCTCACTTAATAACATTTGTTTGTGTTAACATTAAACACGATGTGTTTTACATTATTCCAGAACGAAAAAGAACCCAGCGTACTGTACACACAAAACAGTACTGACGCCTTACAACAGCGGCTCCATCCGCGACCACCAGCATTGTTTCACGTATTTTCTGGTACACACTCCCCGTCCCGCTTGTTTCTAGTGCAGCAGTTGGACCTCGTGCAGGCAGATCTTTCTCTGTCTCTACAGGAGTCTCTTAAATTAAACGTTGCGCACGTTAAGTCTGATGTAGTACACGTCACCCTCTCTACCGTACTGCAAACCGGGACAAGCAACACTGAGACTTTTCTCTTTCCCTCAGCAGAAGTGGACGCATTACCCATCTGAACTGAAACCGTCGTTGGACGGAATTGATACGTCTATGAACATGGGTTTCTATTCAAAATATTATCCACTCACTCCCCTTTATGAGTTCTAGAAGTCTGTACCGGGATTTTCTGAATTCCCTGTAAATTCGAGGTGCCGTATATTGTATATCATCTGTTATATCAGATGTTACATAAAATCTGTGCTTGGTATTAATTAAAATTTTGTGCTTATTTTCTTTAGTGAAGCAAAGCTGCAAATGAACTACAAAATTAAAGATATAAGTAAGTTTTGGAGAACACTGTCGTGTCAAACGATAATTACACAGAGACTTTCACAAACAATTAACTGAACACAGTGATATGACACTGCGTCAAGGGTTCGACAGAGCACTGAAAGACCTAAGTCGAAACAAGGCCCTGGGAGTAGACAACATTCCATTAGAACTACTGACAGCCTTGGGAGAGCCAGCCCTGACAAAACTCTACTATCTGGTGAGCAAGATGTATGAGACAGGCGAAATATCCTCAGACTTCAAGAAGAATATAAAAATTCCAATCCCAGAAAGCAGGTGTTGACAGATGTGAAAATTATCGAACTATCAGTTTAATAAGTCACGGCTCCAAAATACTAACAAGAATTCTTTGCAGACGAATTGAAAAACTGGTAGAAGCCGACTCTGGGGAAGATCAGTTTGGATTCCGTAGAAATATTGGAACACGTGAGGCAATACTGACCCTACGACGTATCTTAGAAGATAGATTAAGGAAAGTCAAACCTACGTTTCTAGCATTTCTAGACTCACAGAATGCTTTTGACAATGTTGACTGGAATAATCTCTTTCAAATTCTGAAGGTGGCAGGGGTAAAATACAGGGAGCGAAAGGCTATTTACAATTTTCACAGAAACCATATGGCAGTTATAAGAGTCGAGGGGCATAAGAAGGAAGCAGTTGTTGGGAAGGGAGTGAGACAGGGTTGTAGCCTATCCCCGATGTTATTCAACCTGTATATTGAGCAAGCAGTAAAGGAAACAAAAGAAAAATTCGGAGTAGGTATTAAAATCCATGGAGAAGAAATAAAAACTTTGAGGCTCGCCGACGACATTGTAATTCTGTCAGAGATAGCAAAGGACTTGGAAGAGCAGTTGAACTGAATGGACAGTGTCTTGCAATAAAAGCAAAACGAGAATAATGTAGTGTAGTCGAATTAAGTCTCGTGATGCTTAGGGAATTAGCTTAGGAAATGAGACACTTAAAGTAGTAAAGGAGTTTTGCTATTTGGGGAGCAAAATAACTGATGATGGTTGAAGTAGAGAGGATATAGAATATAGACTGGCAATGGCAAGGAAAGCGTTTCTGAAGAAAAATTTGTTAACATCGAGTATAGATTTAAGTGTCAGGAAGTCGTTTGTAAAAGAATTTGTATGGACAAGAAGAGAATAGAAGCTTTCGAAATGTGGTGCTACAGAAGAATGCTGAAGATTAGATGGGTAGATGACATAGCTAATGAGGAGGTATTGAATTGAATTGGGGAGAAGAGAAATTTGTGGCACAATTTGACTAGAAGAAGGGATCAGTTGGTAGGACATGTTCTGAGGCATCAAGCGATCACTAATTTAGTATTGGAGGGCAGCGTAGAGGGTAAAAATCGTAGAGGGAGAGCAAGAGATGAATACACTAAGCAGATTCAGAAGGATGTAGGTTGCAGTAGGTACTGGGAGATCAAGAAGCTAGCACAGGATAGAGAAGCATGGAGAGCTGCATCAAACCAGTCTCCAGACTGAAGACTACAACAACAACAACAGTGATGTTTTCTAAAACTTATCTTTACTTTTATTATTCAGTTATAATTCCCCATCACCAAATGAAATGGACTCAAGACCTTAATGAATTTCAAACGTAGATTTTACGTACAACCTAACAGAATGGGAATTTGAGGTTCTCCTGTAACTCTCAGATTATAAAATATCGTGCCAATAACGTCTACAGTATATTCATTTTGGTTTTTAATTTCAGAATTTTGTCCATTTCCCCTTTAAATGGATTAATGAATTTTCTTAGCACCCCTTCCCATCCTCCCCTAAAACTGTGTACTGTGGGGCGCCCAAGTATAGAGGAATAACTGAGCTCCTGAAACTGTAGGACCACTTGCATGTCGGTGTGGTACTGGCTGGCGGCGACGCGAATGGGGGGACTGAGCAGCTCGTGTCCGGCCCCACACGACTCGGCTCGGTCACGTACTCGCGCCATGTCTGATGTCCGGATTCCGGACACGCGGATAACCGAGCATGACCGGTCACCGCTGACGTCTCACCTCGCCTCGCCCCGGCTCGCTGCACTCTACTGTACTGTACAAATCCAACGCCTCTCTCTCTCTATCTCTCTCTCTCTCTCTCTCTCTCTCTCTCTCTGTCTTTTAATACAAAAGTAACATTTCCAAGAACGGGTACGTAACACAGCTAAATTCATAAAGCACCTGGAAAGTAAAATGATATTTCAATACAATCGTGGATATAAGACGAGTCTCATTTCCAAACAAAAGAGATATTTTTCCTTTCATTTATGGGAAACATTAAATAAGTGCTTTCCCTGTAATCTAGAAGACAACCATCTTCATAAAGAAAGCATACAAAGAACATTAAACATTTACAGACGTAACTTGTCATACGTTTCAATTGTTTGCAACATAAACAAAATTATAGTTATTGTTGATCAGCAGGAAATCACTAACGCGTTCCGGATTTAATTGGCTGCGGCAATTTGTTAGTAACATGCCGGCTTTACTAAAGCACCTTTCACTAGGTGCGCTTGTTGCTGGGATACATAAAATACGTCTTGCAACTGCAGCCAAACCTGGCAGATCTGTTTCATGTCTGCTGCACCACTTTAAGATGTCATCATCATCTCCGGGGTGCATTAAAATGCACAGATCTACTTCATCTGCTGCGGATGATCTGTTGTTCCTCCATTCCTTGAAACGAGCTCTCTTTCTGGGTGGTGATGACACAGTACTTTAAGGATCTATGATAATAAACAAAAGAGACAAGTAATACAGAACTGATATGGAAATCATCGAAACATTGCCGTAAGAGACCGATGACCTCGCTGTTTGGTCTCTCCCCCCAAACAACCCAACCCCCCGTTCCCAAAAAAACGAGATGTTTTACGTTAATGAAATATTATACGAGTCACAACATTCCCGTTTCTCTATAATACACTTTCCACTAACTATGCAAAAACGATTACGTTAATGATTGAATGTTGTAGCTGCGTACGTAGCACACATTTGTCGCATATTGTTAAGAATTTCCTGCTTTTCACTTATTTCAAGCATATTAAGATAACGGAAGGACGGCCGAAGAAACGATCTTTGTGAGGTTTCTTGCAACTGTGTTTCTTTAAATGAGTGGTTGCCGACTGGAAAAACAATAAAGTGGAGCAGTTTATGCACGATACGTACCCAGTAGACGCAATGTTTTCATCTACAACCAACAGAAATGTACTCCATACTTGGCTTTTTAGACCTTCCCGTTTCTTTAATGTGTAAACATTGGTTTCAATCTTACGTGTTACTACACTGGCCTCCTCGCGCTGCATGATTACAGAGAGACACACCACAAATAAGAAGCCCGTACTGGCTGCAGTGTCACACGGATAACACGTGTAATGTGTTCGAAGTTATGTGCTACGTATTCGGTCACGGCTTCAATGCTCGGTCACATGAACTAGTGCGGGCAGCCTATCCAGTTAGGGTGTGCTCGCCCCACCTCGTATTTTGTGCTCGCTTACTCGGTCATGCAGGACACTAGTACACACATCTGGGTGCCTCCGTGTTGCAGCCCAGCCGTACAACGAGCCGCCGACGTAGCTCGCAGGCGCTGCTGCCGGCGTTAATCATGGTTGACCCCGCGGCAGGCGACAGATTATCTCGCCTCCCGGAATTGCCGGCGACGGCTGCTCTCGTTGAAGTGGCAGGAGTGGGGGGAGAGCCTCAGGTCTGCAGGGGTCAGCTGGCGGCGCCTAGTTCTCGCACCCGCCGCCAGGCAGCGCCAGTAGCAGCGGTGGCACAGGCACTCACCTGCAACAAACAAACACCGAGGGTTACCGGCGTGCCACACCACGTCTCACGAGGCAAATACGAGGGTCGCACCTAAAGAAATGCACACTATTTTTGTAAAAATACAGTTTTCATTCTGCACGTGTGAAAGTTTTACTGTGTGTAGATAGCTCCTTCCCGCTTGTTTTCAAACTCAGTTCAACCTGTTCCCGTGAGTGGCGCCGTCACAGCATGTCTTCAAGATGGCTGCTACACTTCACGTTCGTCAGAAGCAGCGTGCTGTCACAGAATTACTGTGCTGCGAAAACGAGACAGTAGGAAACATCCATAAGAGGTTGAGAAAGGTCTATGGAGATGCTTCTGTCGATCGCAGTACAGTTAGCCGGTGGGCAAGCAGGTTACGTGATGAAAGCGGGCACGGCAACATTGAGGATTGGCCTCGCAGCGGCAGGTCTCGTACTGCACAAACTCCAGACAACGTGCAGAGAGTTAGCAAATTGGTGACTGCTGACAGTCGCATCACAGTGAACGAATTGTCACGGTACGTTGGGATAGGGGAAGGAACTGTTTGCAGAATACAGAAACCGTTGGCGTTAAAAAAGGTTTGTGCCCGGTGGGTTCCCAGGATGATGACAGTGGCTCACAAAGAAACAAGAAAAACGGTATGCAGCGAACTTTTGGAACAGTACGAGAATGGTGGAGATGAATTTCTTGGAAGAATTGTGATAGGTGATGAAACATGGCTTCATCATTTTTCACCAGAGACGAAGAGGCACCCAGTGGAGTGGCATCATGCAAATTCACCCAAGAAAAAAAATTCAAAACCACACCTTCTGCTGGAAAAGTTATGGCTGTGGTGTTTTTCGATTCCGAAGGACTCTTGCTTGTGAACATCATGCCAAGTGGAACCACCATAATACTGATGCATATGTGACGACACTGAGGAAACTTCAAGCTCGACTGAGTCATTTTCGACCACATCGGCAAAAACAGGATGTTTTGCTGTTGCACGACAATCCACGGCCACATGTCAGTCAAGAAACCAGGGAAGCGATCACAAAACTCGGATGGATAACACTGAAACACCCGCCTTACAGTCCTGACCTCGCTCCAAGTGACTACGATCTCTTTGGAAAACTGAAAGACTGTCTTCGTGGAACAAGGTTTGAAGACGATGACTCCTTTGTGCACGATGCCAAACAGTGGCTCCAACAGGTTGGTCCAGAATTTTACCGTGCAGGTATACAGGCGCTGGTTGCAAGATGGATGGCATAAGGCAGTTGAGAGGGATGGAAATTATATGGAGAAATGAAAATATTGTTCCTAAAGGATGTATCTACACACTGTAAAACTTTCAAACATGTAGAATAAAAGATGGATTTAAAAAAAAAGCAGTGTGCATTTCTTTTGGAGTGACCCCCGTAATGAGAAAACGTAAGGTACCGGGGTGGTTGTAATTAAAATGCAGCTACTCACAGAGGCCCAGTGTGGGCTGCCATTATCGTACCACAGCGAAACTTGGTAGATAGTCTAACACGTTAATGTGGAACCAATTTCTCTTGGAAAAAAATTGTTCCAATTTTGGCCACCAGGTGCAAATTAGGTGCTATGACGTACAGAAATGTTTGCATATATAATGAATTAGGAATGCGATGTGGCAGAAAATTTCAAACAAGTGAGAAAGACTTGATGTTGATTTTATTATTAGCTGCCACTTACACAGTTTGTTCAATATGAGTATCTGAAACGTCGACTAGGTGCTGTACAGCGCCAGATCTGCACCTGGTAGCCAAAATTGGAACTATCCTTTTTGCAACGTAAATCGGTTCTGCATTAACGCATTATCGTAATAATTTTTGCTGTCATATGATAGTTACAACTCACGCTGGGTCTCCGCGAGTAGCTGTACTTTAATTATAACCATCCAGTATGTTTAAGTGTAAGATAGTGCCCATAACTTAAAGAATCCCATAGTATTTGATTAAAAGACTGGTTGTGAATGTTTTGAGCACGTTAAATGGTACAATTATTAAAGATAATACCGAGAATCGATAAGATTAGGATGATCACACGATATGTGTATTAGGTAAGGCATGTGGAAGTGTTAGTTTTGTTGGAAAGGTTCTGGGGAAGTGCGGAGCAGCCTTAGAGGAAACAGAACACAATGCGCTTGTGGGACCAAATCTAGATTATTGTTCCAACATTTGGAATCCTTCCCATAAATTAGGCATGACAAGGCGAGGATCGAATTTACTGACGTGCTGCTAGGTTCGCAGCAGGTCGGTACAGACATTAGTGAAGTGTAGCAGAAATGTTCGGGAAATACAAATAGGAGTCCCTGCTAGGAAGACGACGTAGTTCCCTCGAAACGCTTTTGGTTAAATTTGCGGAATCCGTAATCTAAGAAGACTGTGAGACCATTCTCTTGCAAAAACCGTATACCTCCGTTACCGGACACGAGGATAACATAAACAGAGAGTACGAAGCATTCGAAGGTACACGCACAGTCATTTTTCTGTCACTCAATACGCGAATGGAATAGGACAGGAAGGGAACAAAACTGATACGATAGGAGAGTATTTGTAGATAAAGATAAGCATTTAGTGCTCTGTTGCGCGTCAGTTCTTAAACTCAGCAATATACACTGTACCTGCAAAAAAGATGCGGATGTTATACGATGATATGATACTATTAACGAAGCGCGGTCTCCACTCTTGATATTGTCTGGCGAAAGAAAGTTATTCCTACATTCGACAACGAAATGGAAGTTCTATGGCGACAAGCAGGGAATGCGCTGCCTGTGAGGCTCTGCGACACTGATTTCCTTGTACAACGGTCTACAGCGAAGTGGTCTCTCAGAATGACGGATGAGAAAGAACAGGGTGAGCAAAAAGTCGGTATAAATTTGAAAACTGAATAAATCACGGAATAATGCAGATAGAGAGGTACAAATTGACACACATGGTTGGAATGACATGGGGTTTTATTAGAACCAAAAAAATATAGAAGTTCAAAAAAAGTCCGACAGATGGCGCTTCATCTGATCAGAATAGCAATAATTAGCATAACAAAGTAAGACAAAGCAAACATGATGTTCTTTACAGTAAATGCTCAATATGTCCACCATCATTCCTCAATAATAGCTGTAGTCGAGGAATAATGTTGTGAACAGCACTGTAAAACATGTCCGGAGTTATGGTGAGGCATTGGCGTCGGATGTTGTCTTTCAGCATCCCTAGAGATGTCAGTCAATCACGATACACTTGCGACTTCAGGTAACCCCAAAGCCAATAATCGCACGGACTGAGGTCTGGGGACCTGTGCGGCCAAGCATGACGAAAGTGACGGCTGAGCACACGATCATCACCAAACGACGCGCGCAAGAGATCTTTCACGCGCCATTTGTCGGACATTTTGTGAACTTTTTTTTTTTTTTTTGTTCTAATAAAACCCTTTGTCATTCCAAGCATGTATGTCAATTTTTAGCTCTCCATCTACATTATTCCGTGGTTTATTAAGTTTTCAAATTTATACTGACTGTTTGATCACCCTGTACGTCTGCCAATGGGAGACGGAAGACGGCTAGTGGAAATGATAAGAGTGAGCTGGAGCAAACATTGCGAATAAATATCCTGCAAAGAATGGTCATCGAAAGACAGATTGAATGGGATGAGGGCAAATAATACTTCAAACGCTGGATGAGATTACAAATTAACCAAGTTAGGAACAAGGTAAGGTACAGACGCAGTCTCCAGTCCATACTTGTCGTAGGAGATAAATCCACAGAAAAAGAAGGACTTCATTTTTTCCACCTGATTAATATACTCTGACTATCGCATGAAATCCCACTTGATCAGTGAGCTGCGTTTTCTTTCGGATTGTCAAGCGGCGTGTTACGCTACTGTCGCTTGAGAAATTCAGTGTGCTCTGGGATTGCAGGCATTTACCAACAAACGTGTAAAAAGTTAAATTACGTACGATAATTAAAACTTTGGACTATTCCCCGTGCGATAAAATATGAAGAGAGGAAAAGAGTGTGTGTGTGTGTGTGTGTGTGTGAGAGAGAGAGAGAGAGAGAGAGAGAGAGAGAGAGAGAGAGAGAGAAAGCGAGATGCAGATTGCATACAAACAAACGCCTTGTACAGTGCAGCTGTGCCGGCCTTCCCAGAAAGGCAGTAAACAAGCGCCAGCCAGACGTGAAAGGTTTTCTGGGAACGTAGCGTTTGCCAATCCGTTGCAGCACCTCAGACTGGCCACACGTAACGACATCCGCTAAGTGGGTGGAAGCCAGACGACAGACCGACTACAGAACAGTTAGAGATTACTAGTAAATCTCAATTTAGTATCGACAGAATACAGGTGAGTCGCCAAAGCGTCTGGGAGCACAAATGTGCTGTCAGAAAAACTAAGACTTTCCAGGAGTGCTAAGGAATGGGCAATGTCTTTCTCTGTGCTGGTCTTGTTCTTAAATGAGACGAAAATTAATAATATACTAACTTACCGCGTATTTGCAAGTTTGCATACACCAGGTGGTCAAAAAGTCAGTATAAATTTGAAAACTGAATAAATCACGGAATAATGTAGATAGAGAGGTACAAATTGACACACATGCTTAAAATGACATGAGGTTTTATTAAAAACAAAAAAATACAAACGTTCAAAAAATGTCCGACAGATGGCGCGTCATTTAATCAGAATAGCAATAATTAGCATAACAAAGTTAGACAAAGCAAAGATGATGTTCTTTACACGAAATGCTCAATATGTCCACCATCATTCCTCAACAATAGCTGTAGTCGAGGTAACCCCAAAGCCAATAATCGCAAGGACTGATGTCTGGGGACCTGGGAGACCAAGCATGACGAAAGTGGCGGCTGAGCACACGATCATCACCAAACGACGCGCGCAAGAGACCTTTCACGCGTCTAGCAATATGGGGTGGAGCGCCATCCTGCATAAACATCGTACGTTCCAGCAGGTGTTTATCAGACAGGCTGGGGATGATGCGATTCTGTAACATATCGGCGTACCTCTCACCCGTCACGGTAGCAGTTTTGCTGTCCAGCGCCATGTGTAGGACATTTTGTGAACCTTGTTTTTTTTTATTCTTGTTCTAATAAAACCTCACGTCATTCTAAGCATGTGTGTCAATTTTTATCTCTCTATCTACATTATTCCGTGGTTTATTAAGTTTTCAAATTTATACTGACTTTTTGATCACCCAGTATATTCAGGGCACTGGATGCATAGCTGTCCCGAATATGTTCAAATTTTCTGCCCAGGTCACTCAAAGGGAAGAAGCTTCTCAACGACGAGGTTATCAGGTAAGGAGCGCAAACGGGGATAGGTCAAGAGTGGACAAGGATATCGGTCGAGATCTTTTCAAAGGAATCACCCCTTCATTGGTCTCAGTCGATGAAGAGAAACCAAGGAAGACATAAATATAGATACCTTTCAATATATCTAGGTCGCTTCAGTCGTTACAAGGCGGCCCCTTTCATGCTGTCTCATCTTCAGACCATACAATAGTTATCGCAGCAACGTGTCACAGTTGTCTAATCACAAGTTGCCATATGATGACCCAACCGCATTAAAAAAAAAAAAAAAAAAAAAAAAAAAAAATGCAACGTGCAGAGATCGCGTGCTGGTGAATGCAACCAGGCTAAAAATTTCATAAATGTGGATCGCTGGGTAGTGATTTGAACCTCTGCCTTCTCGGCTACGAAGCCAGTGGGTTAGCCACTGTGCCAACTTGCTCGGCGTGTATAAGCATCATAAGACGCGACAGCGTTTTACTACACTCTTAGCGCTCAGATACTGAAATCACTCACAACAGACAATAATGTGACTGTATCTGCTAGGAGCGACTTAAAGTGGTACGACTGATCCTGCAAATGCCAGGCTAGGATTTACCGGTATGATCCTAAAGAAACACGAATCACCCAGAAAAGAGGTCGCTTATTGCATCTTCTTAAATATTATTTTTCTACCTTCCAAATTTGGAAAGAGAATATTGAAGAAAGAGCTGCGCGATTCTTCACTCTTTGCAAAAGTCAAAGTGTATTACTAAAACTCTCAACAAATTCCGATGGGAGACTCTACAAGCAAGGGACTGTGGGACGCAGAAAGATTTACCCGTAAAATTCCGAAACAGCACGATATAGTAGAAATCAAGAATCAGATTACATCGCCCAAGATACATTTCGCCTAATCACCACCAGATTTTTTTTTTTTCGGCCTCTGTGTACACAAAGCAGCGAGCTCAAACTTACAGAGTATACTTCAGAAATGATTAAAATGGCTCTAAGTGCTATGGGACTTAACATCTGAGGTCATCACTCCCCTAGACTGGAACTACTTAAACCTAACTAACCTAAGGACATCACACACATCCATGCCCGAGGCAGGATTCGAACCTGCGACCTCAGCAGCAGCGCGGTTCTGCACTGAAGCGCCTAGAACCACTCGGCCACAGCGGCCGTCAGGGTACACTTCCATTGGATAAATTAATCTATCTTCTCTAGAAATTAATGAGAAACTGAAAACACAAATTTCAATGACACTAATGAAAATACTGGGTGGTTATAATTAAAGTGCAGCTACTCGCGGAGGTCCAGTTTGGGCGGTAATTATCGTATGGCAGCTAAACTTGGTAGATATGCTAATGAATTAGTGTAAGTCTGGCGCTGTAAAGCGTCTGGTATACATCTCCGATGGTCATATTGAACAAACTGTGTAAGCAGCGATTAATAATAAAATCAATACTATGCCTTTGTCGCCTGTGTGACCTTTTCTGCCGACGTTCTGTTCCTAATCCATTCATATGGAAAACTTCCTATACGTCTTTCTTACATTCACAGCGCCAGATTTACAACTGGCGGACAAAAGTAGAACTAATTTTTTTCCCAGTGTAAATCAGTTCTGTATTAACGGTTCAGAATATCTACCGAGTTTCGCTGTCATACGATGATTATAGTCCACACTGGACCTCTGTGAATAGCTGCGCTTCATTATAACCGCCCGATACTTCAATAAGTACACTGCAAAAGCCTCTGTCTCTTAAGTTAGAAAAGTAATTTTGAAACAAGCAGAACAAATCCAGACATTCATCTCAAATTCGAAAAGCAGTTTATAAATGTCTATGTTCACCTTTGGCAACACAATGGAGGAAAGCACTTGATCAGTTTTAACCAGCCCCGTAAGCAGTATTTTTTTGTGTCTAGGAAAGTCAAATTATATGTGGTGTACGTTCTGTACATCCGCACAGTCACAATACGATGACAGTACGACGTGACTCCTATGGAAATGTTGTCGGCAGCATCTGTACTTGAAAGCATCTCCTTCCCTTTGCCAGTGAACTTATGTTTCATGTCTCACTTCTCGGCGTACCATAGTGTCTTTATATGCAGGTATTTGCGTTCGCTTGTCTGTACCAGGGGCCCTTGTACAGGTTTTCAGTCTCCCGCTCCTCGTTCTATTCCACTTTTGCAAATCTCTGACTACATACGGCGAGGATAAAACTATACTACTGGCCATTAAAATTGCTACACCAAGAAGAAATGCAGATACTAACTGGTATTCATTGGACAAATATTTTACACTAGAACTGACATGTGATTAAATTTTCGCGCAATTTGGGTGCATAGATCCTGAGAAATCAGTACACAGAACAACCACCACTGGCCGTAATAACGGCCTTGACACGCCTGGGCATTGAGTCAGAGCTTGGATAGCGTGTACAGGTACAGCTGCCCATGCAGCTTCAACACAATACCACAGTTCATCAAGAGTAGTGACTGGCGTATTGTGACGAGCCAGTTGCACGGCCACCATTGACCAGACGTTTTCAGTTGGTGATAGATCTGGAGAATGTGCTGGTCAGGGCAGCAGTCGAACATTTTCTGTATCCAGAAAGGCCCGTACAGGACCTGCAACATGCGGTCGTGCATTATCCTGCTGAGATGTAGGGTTTCGCAGGGATCGAATGAAGAGTAGAGCCACGGGTCGTAACAAATCTCAAATGTAACCTGCACTGTTCAAAGTGCCATCAATGCGACCAAGAGGTGACCGAGACGTGTAACCAATGGCACCCCATACCATCACGCCGGGTAATACGCCAGTATGGCGATGACGAATACACGGCCGGCAGGTGTGGCCTGCTGTTCTAGGCGCTTCAGCCTGGAACCGCGTGACCGCTACGGTCGCAGGTTCGAATCCTGCCTCTCACCGCGATGTCGCCAAACACGGATGCGACCATCATGATGCTGTAAACAGAACCTGGATTCATCCGAAAAAATGACGTTTTGCCATTCGTGCACCCAGGTTCGTCGTTGAGTACATCATCGCACGCGCTCCTGTCTGTGATGCAGCGTCAAGGGTAACCGCAGCCACGGTCACCGAGCTGATAGTCCATGCTGCTGCAAACGTCGTCGAACTGTTCGTGCACATGGTTGTTGTTTTGCAACCGTCCCCATCAGTTGACTCAGGGATCGAGACAAGGCTGCACGATCCGTTACAGCCATGCGGATAAGATGCATGTCATCTGGACTGCTAGTGATACGAGGCCGTTGGGATCCAGCACGGCGTTCCGTATTACCCTCCTGAACCTACCGATTCCATATTCTAACAGTCATTGGATCTCGACCAACGCGAGCAGCAATGTCGCGATACGATAACCGCAATCGCGATAGGCTACAATCCGACCTTCATCAAAGTCGGAAACGTGATGGTACGCATTTCTCCTCCTTACACGAGGCATCACAACAACGTTTCACCAGGCAACGCCGGTCAACTACTGTTTGGGTATGAGAAATCGGTTGGAAACTTTCCTCATTTCAGCACGTTGTAGGTGTCGCCACCGGCGCCAAACTTGTGTGAATACTATGAAAAGCTAATCATTTGCACAGCATCTTCTTCCTGTCGGTTAAATTTTACGTCTGTAGCACGTCATCTTCGTGGTGTAGCAATTTTAATGGCCAGTAGTGTAGCATGTCTTTAAAAGACGGGTCGCACCAGTCCATTTTCTCCTGTACTATATATGAATTGAAGAAGAAGAAGAAGGAAGATGACCCTGATACATGACACACACTCCGCAACGCACGCACTGATGGCTGCAGAGCACAAATGTAGATGAAGTAGCTGAAGAGCTGCCCCTTAATGAGAGAACACGCCAGACACACATTAATTCGAGTGCGTGTCTGCACGTCTCGGTTTAAGTTGCTGAAGTTGCCCCCTCGAAATATAAGGAAGTACGTGCGGTGGTACTAAATCCTTAGCTTGCTATGGACCACACTGAGGGCGAAGTTTTTCGCCAGCAGTTGGCTGCGGCTGCAGCTGCGCGTTGCCTGGCAACAGCGTGGCGGACGAGCCGCGAGCGCTCACGCGGAAACCAGTGACGTCACGGGGCGCGGCTGGGCAGACGCGAGCGTAATAAGTCAAGAGTTCTGCTCCAGAGACAAAGCGGAGCCTCTGGTAGACGCTGCTGGCTCTGGCAGATACTGCGCTTCGCCCTCGTGTAGGTGGGTGAGGCGGGCCGGAATTGGCGCCGATGCAGACGCATTTGACCCTAATCTGCGTGGCAGACCTCACGCAATTGGCCTCCGCGGGCACGGCGGTTGTGCAAACGCCGCAAGAGTCAAGAGGCCACCGCTCTGCGGAAGACGGGCGACCGCAAGGCGGCGCGCCTCTTATCGCGTCGTCCATTCACCAGGCAGCCGCTTCTGACAAATGCTTTCAGAACCACCGCTCGTATAGCCCGAGTAAAGTTTCGGTAATTTCCAAGAATGACTGCCTATCGAAGTCGAGGGGTCCAAACGACATATATCCAACGTGCATTTGAAATCGATCATGCGAGTCTCGTGGCGGGCGTTATGATCAACTACTTGCGATCGTCATTTTTATCTGTTTTCCGTCGTTCATGTACTTGCTGTTTTCTCCATGAATTATCTGTGATTATCTAGAGAAACTCAGACGGTTTCTGTGGATAGTGAATGTCATGTCTGGTGTTCCTTACATTTCTTCGGCGGATTCTCTCACATGGAAAAATCTCATTCCATGCATATCCACCGTAGAAAATCGTTTGATTTGTAAGTAGGCTGTTTAGGTTTTTATATTGGTAACGCCACGTAGCGCTCTGTATGAAAATTACTGGCTGTGCTGTGTGCAGTCTGTGGCTGGTTGGCATTGTTGGAATATTCGCTATTGTAGTGTTGGGCGTAGCATTGCGCAGTTGGAGGTGAGCCGCCAGCAGTGGTGGATGTGGGGAGAGAGATGGCGGAGTTTTGAGAGCGGATGATCTGGACGTGTGTCCAAGAGAGACAGTAAATTTGTAAGACTGGATATCATGAACTGACATATATATATATTATGACTTTTCAACACTATTAAGGTAAATACATTGTTTTTTCTCTATCAAAATATTTCATTTGCCAACTATGCCTATCAGTAGTTAGTGCCTTCAGTAGTTACAATCTTTTATTTAGCTGGCAGTATTGGCGCTCGCTGTATTGCAGTAGTTCGAGTAACGAAGATTTTTGTGAGGTAAGTGATTCGTGAAAGGTATAGGTTATTGTTAGTCAGGGCCATTCTTTTGTAGGGATTATTGAAAGTCAGATTGCGTTGCGCTAAAAATATTGTGTGTCAGTTTAGTGTTGATCAGAATAAGTAAAGAGAGTAATGCCTGACTACGTTCAGTTTTGCTCAGCTGTTTGAAAATCAAATAACGTAAGAGTTTTATCAGCACAGTAACTCATTAATTTTTCTAAGCGGACATTTCAGATTTTTTGCCGCAAATATGTTCTACCGGACGACGAAAGGAGCGACTGTATTGACTGTGGTGCAGCAAAGTGTGTAAAACTTCGTAAGAGGAGTTTCGATGCTGACATACCGTTACGACTTCATTGCGGACGGTGTGGAAAACGAACGAGTATCAGGAAGAACACGTCGTTCTACTCTTCCAAGTTATCCATCCAGACCAGCGTAATTCTTCTACCGTGCTGGATTCGAGACTACACTTTGCAAGCAACAGCATCAGAAACTGAGTTATCTGCAAATACCGCCTGTGACTATTTCGGGTTTTGCAGAGAAGTCTGTTATGTGGTAGTCACAAACGACAATGTACCAACTGGTGGAGCAAGTAAAGTTGTGGAAGTTGACGAATCTCATATAGCTAGACGGGATAAACAGAGAGGACGACCTTCATAAAGTGAAATGGATCACATTTGAGTATTCGGTGGAATAGAAAGACACTCGAGGAAGTGTTTCGTTGTCAGAGTATTGTTCAGAGACAAGGTCACTTTAGTAGGGCTGGTAAAGCACTTCATTCTCCCTGGTACTAAAGTCATTACAGACGGGTTTCAGTCGTACAAGACTCTGAAAGCTGAGGGATTCGACCACGAATTCGTGAACCACTCTCTGGAGTCTGTGTCTTCGGATGACCCCAGTGTCCACACACAGAATATTGAGCGGCTATGGAAGTCTGTGAAGTCTTCCATTAAAAGAGAAGAGCGTCCAGGACAAAGAGACGAACTGTACTTGTTTCAGTACCTCTACTTCCACTTCCACAACTTGCGTTTGCAGGGAAAAGTTAACGCATGTGACACTCTGCCGATATTCTTGCGTGAGATTGGCAGAGTTTACCCAGGCTATGGGTATCACCCAAGTAGTAGCCAGGACCAACGTTGCTTAACTTCGGTCACCGGTGCTACCAACGTGACACTGTCATTGATTACCTGTGGTTAGTAACTCGCAAAAATTATTTTCGTTTGTGGTAGCTAATGCAGGACGACGATACTCACTGGCCCGATGACGATCTTTGTTTGCATATTCACGTAAAAAATTGCAAATGGCCTGTAGTGTTGTACGCCACCTCTCCTTGGTTATGTTGTTGTTGTTATAATAGTTCTTGCCGTAGTCTTCAGTCCGAATACCGGTTCGATGCAGCTCTCCACATTAGTCTACGCTACCAAAGAGCGAGACCAGTACAACCAACATCTTTCCGGAACTGCTTGCTGTAGTGAAATCTTGGACTTCCTGTACAGTGTTTAGAACTACACTTTCTTCTGGTACCAAACTGACGATTCCTTGCTAAGACATGGTATGTTCTATCAACCGAACCCTTCTTTTAGTCATGTTTTACCACGAATCCCTTTTTTCCTCCTTAATATTAAATAGCTCTTCATTAATTACTGGACGTAACCCATCCAATCTTCAGCACTTTCCTCTGATACCAAATTTCAAAAGCTTCCATTCTATTCTTGTCTGAACTACTTACCGTCGACGTTTCAATTCCTTGCGAAGCTACACGCCAGACAATTACCTTCATAAAGGATATCCTAACACTTAAAAATTTATATCACACGCCAATAAATTCCTCTTTTTCACAAATGCCTTTCTTGCAGCTATCAGCCTGTATTTTACGGTCCTCCTTGCTTCTGTTATCGTCAGTCATATTGCTGCCCAAGTAGCTAAAATCATTTAGCGATTTTAGAGTCTCATTTTCTTATCTGAGTCCCTCGGCGTCGCCTGGTGCTAAACTATAATCGACTGCACACTCTTGAAGAAGTAGACACAATTTTAATTTGCGCTTATATCGTGTCCACACAATGCGACTCTTCATTTCACTTCTGGTTGCTACGAGGATACGAGTATGTAGTGATCCTTACTGGACAAATTGATAAAACCGCGGAAACCTTCATTTCTCGGGCGCCACGTTATGACATACACCATTGGCCATTGAAATTGCTACACCACGAAGATGACCAGCTACAAAAGCGAAATTTAACCGAGAGGAAGAAGATGCTGTGATATGCAAATGATCAGCTTTTCAAAGCATTCACACAAGGTTGGCGCCGATGGCGACACTTACAATGTGCTGACATGAGGAAAGTTTCCAACCGATTTGTCATACACAAACAGCAGTTGACCGACGTTGCATGGTGAAACGTTGTTGTGATGCCTCGTGTAAGGAGGAGAAATGCGTACCATCACGTTTCCGACTTTGATAAAGGTCGGATTGTAGCCTATCGCGATTGCGGTTTATCGTATCGCGACATTGCTGCTCGCGTTGGTCGAGATCCAATTACTGTTAACAGAATATGGAATCGGTGGGTTCAGGAGGATAATACGGAACGCCGTGCTGGATCCCAACGGCCTCGTATCACTAGCAGTCGAGATGACAGGCATCTCATCCGCATGGCTGTAACGGATCGTGCAGCCACGTCTCGATCCCTGAGTCAACAGATGGGGACGTTCGCAAGACATCAACCATCTGCACGAACAGTTCGACGACGTTTGCAGCAGCATGGACTATAAGCTCGGAGACCATGGTTGCGGTTACCCTTGATGCTGCATCACAGACAGGAGCGCCTGCGTTGGTGGGCTCAACGACGAACCTGGGTGCATGAATGGCAACACATCATTTTTTATGTTTACAGCATCATGATGGTCGCATCCGTGTTTGGCGACATCGCGGTGAATGCACATTGGAGCGTGTATTCGTCATCGAACAGACATACTGGCGTATCACCCGGCGTGATGGTATGGGGTGCCATTGGTTACACGTCTCGGTCACCTCTTGTTCGCATTGACGGCACTTTGAACAGTGGACGCTACATTTTATATGTGTTACGACCCGTGGCTCTACCCTTCGTTCGATCCTTGTGAAACCCTGCAGTTCAGCAGGATAATGCACGGCCGCATGTTGCAGGTCCTGTACGGGCCTTTCTGGATACAGAAAATGTTCGACTGCTGTCCTGGACAGTACATTCTCCAGATCTCTCACCAATTGAAAACGTCTGGTCAATGGTGGTCGAGCAGCTGGCTCGTCACAATACGCCAGTCACTGCTCTTGGTGAACTGTGGTATCGTGTTGAAGCTGGATGGGTAGCTGTACCTGTACACGCCATCCAAGCTCTGTTTGACTCAATGCCCGGGCGTATCAAGGCCGTTATTACGGCCAGAGGTGGTTGTTCTGGGTACTGATTTCTCAGGATCTATGCACCCAAATTGCGCGAAAATGTAATCACATGTCAGTTCTAGTATAATATATTTGTCCAATGAATACCCGTTTATCATCTGCATTTCTTCTTGGTGTAGGAATTTTAATGTCCAGTGATTATCGCAGTCTAATTCTGAAGTGATACGCCTCGTGTGCTTTAGAAATCGATAGGCTCACTGGTGCTGCACACCTAGGAGTGCAGCCTGAGAGCAGCGCCGCGACAGGTGGACGTGGGAAGCCTGCTCGGCGGAGCCCTAATGAGGCCGCGCTCTCCGGGGCCCTTCGCCGCCTCGCCACGGGCCACACCGGACTCTGCCGCTGGTCATTAGCAGGCACACCGCCACCACCAGGGGCGGCGAGTCCGGCATCAGTCTCAGGCGTTTGGGACTCTGAACAGTTTGGTGCATTTCACTGGCTGCGGGAATTACCTTCTTTATTTCGCCCGTTTTCATCGCCGCCTACAAGCATTGCACCAAGCCTTAGTGCCACCCGTTGCGGTCCTACCTACACTGTCCGTCAAAAGGCTCAGATACCGGTTCTAGTCCTGGCGTACAAGCAATGTCACCGCAATAACTACATCTGCAGCTTCAACTAACAGCTGCAACAACAGACGTGCGTTCGGCCAGTTAGTTATGAGAAGCAGTGTTAAGTAGTGGACAGGCGGCCGTACTGTGTCAAAATCGCAATGGGGCAACATATCTAAATCAAGCGTTCGAGACATTCTCTACAGGGTGAAACGTGTTTAAACCGACAAACTCTGGGAGGTTGTAGGGGACATCAAAACAAATACTTTTCCCTAATGTTATTTTTTCCTATGAGGAGTATTTAAACCGGTAGAGGAGGATTTCTCTGGTCGCAAATTAATCAAACCAACAAACACTTTTCCTTTTTTTTACGACCAAGAGACAACACATTAACACAACCCAATTGCAGTTCCTCTTCTGATGCAACAGGTGTTGCGTAAACAGAGTTGCGCATCTCTCCCCACACAAAAAAGTCCAGAGGGGACGTATCTGGGGATCGAGCAAGCCATGGTGCAGGACCACCTCTGCCAATCCACGTTTCTGGGAACCGTCGGGTCAGGAATCGAAGCACATGACGCCCGAAATGTGCCGGCGCCCCGTCATGTTGGAACCACACCCGTTGTCTTGTAGGGAGCGGGACGTCTTCCAGCAATTCTGGCAATGCTCTGGCGAGAAAATTGTAATAGTGCCCGCCCTTTAATGGCCTAGGTAGCATATACGGCCCAATTAAACAGTCCCCAACAACACCGACCCACACATTAACGAAGAACCGCACTGATTGAAGGATCCCACTCCACATGATGCAAGACAGCTTCCTCAAATTGCAGCGTTCTTACCGTGCGACGGCGTCCCTGTCCAGGAAGTCCGCTAAATGACCCGGTCTCACGCAGACGTTGGTACACAGCATCAAAGGTCGTATGATGCGGGATACGGCGATTAGGATATTGTTGTTGATAAACACGCTGTGCAGCTCGTCCGTTGTGGTGCGCTACGTAGTACGCACCAACCATATCAGTGTACTCACTCCAGGTGTATCGCTTCATCAGTAAACAGAGACAATGCACTACTACACCGGTGGATAGCAGTTGCCTACAACTGAAGAGCGTAATACGCCTTCTAACAACTGAAGATCGTAATACGGCGTCTAACAACTGAAGAGCGTAATACGGCCTCCACCGGTTTAAATAATCCTCATAGGAAAAAATGACATTAGGGAAAAATATTTGTTTTGATGTCCCCTACAACCTCCTAGAGTTTGTCGGTTTAAATACTTTTTACCCTGTAGAATGGGTTGAAGAGGACACCTTAACTCCTGAACGAAATCAGCTACGCTTGGATGGCTGCCGCGAAACATCACCACGGGTGATGAAATGGCTGTGAGCACTATGGGACTTAACATCTGAGGTCATCAGTCCCCTAGACTTAGAACTACTTAAACCTAACGAACCTAAGGACATCACACACATCCATGCCCGAGCCAGGATTCGAACCTGCGACCGTAGCGGTCGCTCGGCCACGGGCGATGAGACTTGGTGTTATCAATACGAATCTACCACAAAAGTCAATGCGCAGAAATTCACGATGAAGGGTCAACGCTTTAATGACACAGACAACATTCGAGCCAGTGTAACACGCGAATTGAACAACGTCCCAAATAAGAACTTTTCTGACCGTTTCATATGGTTCTGTGAACATTCTGTGCGCTGTACTCAAGTGGTTGGGGTGTGAGTGGGGGGGGGGGGGGGGGGGGAGACGGGAGACTGTGTAGAACACTTGTAGCATTAAAACCACCATCTTACAATTTCTCTATCTTTTATTAATCCAGTCTCGAAATTTTGTGGACTGACAGGGTCGAAAGACTTAAAAATTTCCCGGAACGAGAAGTTCCTTTCCTTAGTAGCTACAATTCCTACAGTTAAAAATGTCCCTTCCCCTCTCTCTCACTCCTCTCACTCTCTCTCTCTATCTCTCTCTCTCTCTCTCTCTCTCTCTCTCTCTCACACACACACACACACACGAAAATACTCACAGAAAGACAAGGACGTCTACAAATGAACACGCACGACGAAGGGGCAGAGACGAAGTGTTAATCTGAAAATAAAAAGGTGAGAGAGATAGAGATAAGAAATGCGATGGAAGGAGAGGGAGGGGGGCGGGTAGGAAAGAAGGAAAGAGAGGGATTATTCATATGAACTAGTGGCCAATGTTGTGTGTTCAGTAGGACCTCAGCTCCCACGTCTGGGCATCCACAGCGCTTCAGTAGACTGGTGAAAGCCCTGTTAACACACCGTCACTTGTTTTGCTGTCAACACGTTACTAAGTACCATCGGTGGGAAGCTGCTCGCTATAATTAAGACACTGACATTATGGGGGGACAATTTAGATAATTTCGTAATCTTCTGAAAAGCTTTGGGGCGCACAGATATTTTTTGTTGTGTTGTCAAGGTAAATCAATCGTTTTTCTTTCTTTGTTTTTAGCAAGCGCGTATGATTGTTCACTGCAGTGTTTTGGTATGACGTTTCGCGGTATATTACAGATTTGTTGCTTCAGAAATATTATTAGTCCACAAACGCTTTGTAATAGTCATAGTCAACGGCTCAAATGCCTCTGAGCACTATGGGACTTAACATCTAAGGTCATCAGTCCTGTAGAACTTGGAACTACTTAAACCTAACTAACCTAAGGACAGCACACACATCCACGCCCGAGCCAGGATTCGAACCTGCGTAGCAGCAGCGCGGTTCCGGACTGTAGCGCCTAGAACCGCTCTGCCACAGCGGCCGACATAGTCAAGTCATTTACCCTCTTCTGCACTATGCACTATGTTGTAAGAGCAAACATACCGTCTACAGAGCGACGCAGGAACTCGTGGAAGTGTACAAAGATTATTTACTTCAGACATATTTGCGAATTAATTCAGTCAGTTACCGATTTTGGTAGTCATCTGCCATCTTCAGATCATTCCGGCTTCGCTATGCGTAACTCGTCAACTCCGTCAACATTATTTATTTATTTATTTATTTATGCATTTATTTTACCTGGCAAGATTAGGGCCTTCAGGCCCTCTCTTACACCTAACCAGGTATACTCAGATTCAACAAATTTCAGTGTCTACAGAAAATTAGGACATATAACATGTTATACAGTATTAATGTTAAAGAAAAAAAATAGAGATTATAAAAGTAGTACAATGTAATTAAAGCAATCAAAAATAATTATAACAATCAAGAATAATAAAAATAATAATAATAATAATAATAATAATAATAATAATAATGACTATGTATATGAAAGTAAACATATTTTTCTTTTATGAGTGTCAGTCCTATTGCTAGTTGGGAATTTTCTCGTTATATTCTTGCAGCTTGTGAGCTATTCTCATCAAGCAGAGACATAAGACGATGGAATGGGGTGAAAGAGATATAGAAGAGGTAGATAGGTTAGAGGAAGAGAAATAGAATGGTAAAATTCGAAGCTATGATGGAGAGGAGAAAGAAAAAGATGAGGGGGGGCACAACAATGGTGGCTATACCGTCCCTAATATGTAAGTCTTAAGTTCCCTCTTGAATGTTGAGTGGTTTTGGATAAGACGCAGATCACAGGGGAGCGCGTTCCATAGTCGTATGGCTGAGATGGAGAATGACACGAAGAAAGATTTTGTGTTATGTAAAGGTACAGCCAAGATGTTAGACGTATCCAATCTGGTATTGCGGTTGTGGAATGATGATAGGTGTTTAATGTGAGAAGATAAGTATTGGGGGCACCAGTTGCTAAGAAATCGATGAAGTAAGCACATCGTGTGGACATCGCGTGCCTTATGTGGGCGTATCCAACCTAGCTGGGAGTATGAAGGACTGATATGATCATACAACCGTATGTTGCATACGTATCTAACACAAGCATTCATCACTAGCTCGAGGCATCTCGAATTTTCATTATTTGTGCCATGTTGAACTACATCACAGTAGTAAAGATTAGGCAAGACCAGTGTTTGGACTAATTTTTGTTTAACATGGGTTGGAAATATTTTTCTAAATTTTTGAATTGCATGTAGGGAGGAGAGCGATTTCCGGCAAGCTGTGACTGTTTGTTCTTCCCAGTTTAGGTGTTCATCCAAGATTATTCCAAGGTTTTTTACTGTTTTTTGGTATGGTAGTTGGGTACCATTGAGGAGTATTTGAGGGACTATTTCGCGAAAGTACCGACTGATTAACTTTGGATGGGATATAAGTATGACCTGGGATTTCTTGGGGTTTAGTTTCAGACCTAGGTTCTGTGCCCATCGAGAAACAGAGCAAAGATCTGCATTCATACTCGCTACTGCGTCAGCAATGTTCTTGGGGCTTGCACTTATGTACAGTTGGATGTCGTCGGCATATAGATGGTAGTTGCAGGAGTGAATCACTGAAGAAATATCATTAATGTACAGTGAGAAGAGTAATGGACCAAGGACGGAGCCTTGGGGAACTCCAGAGCGCACGTTTTTCCATGATGACTTTTCCGACCCACAAATGACTTGTTGACTTCTGTTTTTGAGGTAGCTGTCGAACCAGTGTATTGCGCTGTTTGAGAAATTCAGCTGCTTCATTTTAATTAGTAATATATCAAAGTCAACTGTATCAAAAGCCTTGCTAAAGTCAAGCAGTGTTAGGATAGTAGCTTCACGTCTGTCCATAGCATATCATCAGTTACTTTGATTAATGCAGTTGCTGTACTATGGTGCTTTCGAAAGCCTGACTGATATTTGTCGTGGATGTTATGAGGTTTGGGGTAATCCGTCAGCTGTTCATGGACGATGTGTTCTAGGGCTTTAGATATTGCAGGAAGTATGCTGATCGGCCTGTAGTCACCTGGCGACTTATTATAATTTTAATATTTTGATGCTGAGGTTCAGAAGTTCACAAACAGCATTGTAACAACGCTAAAGAGACCTGAGATGACGGGTAAAGGCCGGAACGAATAACCGCTTATATTAAATCACACATATGACTCGAACAAATAATCAGTTATGCACAATTTTCTGTTAAATTTTCCTTGTAAATGGCAAACATAAAATTCTGAACGTAGTAATGCGTAGAAGTGATAGTCAGACAACAAGTGTCTGTCGTCATCGAAGAGGATATTATGCTGGCGTGCAACTCTAGAAACACGTCAGAACCGAAACATGTGTTGCAAAAATTAGCAGAATAATAGTTATTGTTGGCAGTACACCGGTTCAACGGAAAACAACGTCCTCTACAGCAGTCCCAATCTTTTTCTGCTATGTCCTACATGTTTGTTTTCCGGTAAAGAGCCCTCAAAATTGACTTAATTACAGCATGTATCTAACAGTGACGGTTCACGGAAATTAGAGGAATGAGACAGGAGCGCTGCGGGAACGTAGAGACAGGTGAACGATCGTTTCTCTCTTTCGCACTCACGTTTGTAAGGTGGCAGAATAAATGGTCAGATTCGCACCTGACATGAGACCTTTACAAATTGCAATGAGAAGGTGAAGATGACACCTAACATAAATCGACAGTTATAAGAACATTGGCCTATCAATATGTAATGCAAAAAGCGATGACAGTCAATCAACAGTAATTAACACACCATTCCTATACAATGCATGTCTTTGAGCGGAAGGTAGAACAGGGATTGAGTCGAGTCGCTTTTAGTTTTGAAAAGCCAGCTCCACAACGACGTAGCGAAACTGCGCTGCGGGGGTTATGACGGCGACCACTTAAAGGGGTGACAGGAAAGAGGACGGCGACCCCGGGGTCAGGTGATTCAAGCTGGAGGGCCGCCTGTAGTGAGGGCATTGGTACAAGAGCAGAGAAGAAGCTTAAGAAAACTGAGATTCAGAATTCGAATGGGATACGAACAAAAGAGTGACGCATTTTCGTCCAGCGAGTGCGACGCATGGAAAGGTCAATGTACTTCATGCATCTAGAATGGGCATAAAACGTCCGACTGGCGGAAACTTACTAGGAATGAGAAAAATACTGAAGTTTCGACGCAGTTTGAAAGAAGGGACGTTGCGATTGGTAGAGGGTGTTTCTACAAAATAAGAGGAACGCTCCTATTGATCGAAAAAAGCTATGACGTGAAAAAGGAACCCAAGTGGAGAGAGGTAGTTCTGCCATCAGTAGGACAAGAGAGAAATTTTGTGAGAAAGGAATCTTCTCTGAACTGGTGTTAAGTGCAGAACGGAGCGCTTAACGCTCCGTACGACGCAGATAAGAAATTGGTGTGGACACTGCGTTCACAGCAGCTGCACTCCGGCCAAAATTAGCTGTAGCAACGTTTAGCTCCAACTGTGGAGAAACGAACCAGCCAAATTAGTTAATTGTTCTTGTGAGAACTGTGAGGACACTATAATATGCACGCTGCTCCAACCATGCACGTGTATATCGCCACATAATAAGACTAGGGCTGAGTACATGTTTTCTCGCATAACGAGAAACATAGGGAATGTTTCTGCTGGAAAGTTCAGCAAAGGCCAGATTAGTTTTGTAGGAATTTCAGTGGGAGAGGGCAGCCTTGCAGACAGCAATCGCAGCTTAAGGTAAATACCACGTGCAGAGGCGTAAACTTTATTGGTTCACCAGCTTGCGTCCACTGTAAACTCGAGCGGCCTTGGGTAATCTTGCGCTCATATTTGTCACTTGACTAACCATCCACCGCAGACTTGATTGTCATCCTAAATAGTAATATTTTACTATAAAAATACAGCGACAAGCCACTTTTTTTAACGCGTTCTATTTATGCCAATATGCATTTCGGGTTTCCACCCATCTTCAGCTGGCAAATTACATGTATCTTCAGTTTCTACAGTGGAACAATATCGACAGCAGTTTGGATGCTGCAGCTGGCATTCTCCTCTCCTTGTGTTGTCGACAACATGGCGGTTAACGCATTGCGCCTGTGCAAAATGCATTACAAAAAGTGTTTGTGCTGTTACACACACACACAAAAAAAGAGGAGAAAAAAAATGGTTCAAATGGCTCTGAGCACTATGGGACTTAACATCTGTGGTCATCAGTCCCCTAGAACTTAGAACTACTTAAAGCTAACTAACCTAAGGATATCACACACATCCATGCCCGAGGCAGGATTCGAACCTGAGACCGTAGCAGTCACGTGGTTCCGGACTGGGCGCCTAGAAAAAATAGGAGAATGCCATCTGCAGCATCCAAACTGCTGTCGATATTGTACCACTGTAGAAACTGAAGATACATGTAATTTGCCAGCTGAAGGTGGGTGGAAACCCGAAACGCATATTGGCATAAATAAAATGCCTTAAAAAAAGTGGCTGGTCGCTGTATTTTTATAGTAAAATATCATTATCCACGGTCACGGAAGTCAACAGTCCAAATAAAATGGACAAATTGTTAACCTAAATAGTACCGAGCTTTGAACCGGAATCGGACGATTTTCGTAGTACTGACCAACATCATAACGTATGTATAGGAGCGATTTTGTAAAGAAATGTCCAATTATACTTTCATATTATTGTGCTTAGAATTAATGTAAAGGAACTTCCAATTACACTTTCATAATGTTGTGCTCAAGATTAATGTTCTTTCTGAGAGTTAATATTTGTGTATAAACTTATTTCACTTTTTGATGTTGGCAAGATGCGTTATCCATTGCGCTGTTTTCATGTTGTCGAGTTGAAAATTGTGTGGAAAGCTGTAATGTGGTGAGAAATATTGCGACATTAAACTTGTCATTTCGCCTCACACTCTCGATTCAAGAGTAAGCAAGCGAGAAAATAAACCGTCGCAACCTTACACATTTTTAACCATTTCTACGGATTCGCATTTCGTTTGGTAAACAATGACGAGTGCAACCTCTGCTAGCGTGTTTCGTCAGTAGAGAAATGCATACAAAAAGGTCACTGATTGCCAGAAAAGTGTTGTTTACCAGCGGGGCGTGACCCCCACTCCAGCTGAGGCCCGGCACGTCAGCAGATACGGCGGCAGCGGACCGTGGAGGCCGCCGTCTGCGCCGTCACTCTCCCTGCGACTCGTAGCCCCCAGCAGGACGGCCTTGCTGTAGCCTGCAGGGCGCAACAGCCGCTTTCACAGCCAGCCTCCTGCTGTTTGCAAACGACCGCACTCTCGGAAGGCGGGACGCGTCGTTGCCCTGTTCACCTGTATGTACGTACTTCCTTGCTGGTTAGTCCTACTACTCTCATACTTCACAATGCCACCTTCTAACTGGTGCAGCCGGCCGCTGCAACCGAGCGGTTCTAGGCGCTTCAGTCCGGAACCGCTCTGCTGCTACGGTCGCAGGTTCGAATCCTCCCTCGGGCATGGATGTGTGTGATGTCCTTAGGTTACGTAGGTTTAAGTAGTTCTGATGACCTCAGATGTTAAGTCCTATAGTGCTTAGAGCCATTTGAACCATTTCTAATTGGTGCAGTTTGGCAAAGATCACGTAGAGGAGAGGGGGGCAGATAAGTCGCATTCTTGTTTGAGTGAACTAACGTACAGCGAAGCCCTAACGATACTTTGTTCGCAGGTTTTAGTGTGTACTGTCTGTAAATCTCGATCTACGGCGACATTTTTGTCCGACTTCCCTTCACGGCACAGACTGCAAGCGGGATTGTTGTAATTGGAAACATGGAATTTTGTCAACAGTTAACTATTACTGCAAAAATGAAATTAATCTGCGGTCATTACTCCTCGAAACAAAGGTAAAACATATTCGGTATGGCAGTGTAAAAGGCGGTTTACTGTTACGTTCATGACACATAAACCGTTTTAAAGGCTGATGCTACGCTCGAGGTTAACACTTCCTCTGTGCTTGCTCGAAATGTTGTGGAGCGTGGTTGGGTGCTTCCTACGTTGAGCAATCGATTTGCGTAAGCAGTGATAGCAACACGTGTTTTATTTGTGATGTTTACAAACGGCCACATCCTACATCGTCTCATTTTTGCCCGTTTATAGTCTACATGCAGGATTTACTGGCATTAAATGTTGTACCAGGTACTATTCTTTTTTATAATTAAGCGCACTTACCTTCGGATACGTACAGACCTCTGGTAAAACTAAACTTTTTTATTGTATTAAATAAGAAAGAACAACAAACGAAAATTCGCTCTATTATCATGAATATCTCTCTACTATTATGCACGAAAACAGAGAAAGTAGATTTAAGAAAATTTAGTGGTACTCCATCTCATGTACTGACTAGTCTTCGCTTCGACCAACGAGGGCTCGTCACAACGACAGAGGTTTACGGTAGTTTGCTACGGTTTCTATGTGGTATTAGTGTAGGTAGGAAGCGAGAAGTATACTCGCGGTTTCTACAGAAAACTAAAAACTAGATTTTAGGAAACAAAGAAGTGTTGGTGTGTGGGGAGAATGTGGAAGGAGAGGGGATACAAAGACAAACTCTGTGTCTGTACGTAGTTGAGAAAGAGAGGGCGAGGGGGGTGGGGGGGGGGGGGGAGGGGACGCAGAGCGGGAAGGAGCAGCGAATTAACTATCATGTTCCTTGTTAGGATGTAACATGTCCCTATTGATGAGTGTATGAAGTGGTTCGTCGATAATAGTTATGGAAATTAAATTGCACATGATCCGGGTACGATGCACGCATGTATAATGTTTCAGATGCTGGCTTAATGACTAAGGTAGGAAAAACAGCCGAACAACTGAAAAAATACGGAAACTGCTTCCCGAGCAGAGGAAGATTACAGGTTAATATACTGCCGACAGCGAGTTTATTAGTGAAGGAGGACTACTCTGTTGATCAAGAACGGGAGAAAAAGTCTTTATTGGAATCTTCAATGAGTGACACCGTACTTCTCTTGTACGGGGTGGCCCACGGGAAGCGGCACATTTTCAGTCGGCCATACAACTGCGTTCGCGCCGCCTACGTATCTCATCAGACCCACCTAATATGCCTTTCAGTTCAGTATGAAACGCTGGCCAGTGCGAGTGTCTACTGAGGATCGGGAGGGGTTCTGTCGTGTGCAGAGCATTGTTACTGCCCAACCAGCAATGCGCCGAGGAACAGACAGCAATTTGCGTGTTCCACACAGAACGACATGACCAGGTGGATAATACTATGGCGTGAACGGGTTCTGGAACCAGTGTGGAGTGTAAGTAACCTGCAGTGACAGTTCGAACGCCGGAAAATATCCGACGAGTTCGTGCGGCTCTGCATCGAAGCCAGAGCGACACGTCCGTAGAACATTTCAAATCCCTCGTACGTCTTTGTAGATACTGTGAGCCGCGCGGGGTAACCGCGCGGTCAGAGGCGTCTTTTCACGGTCCGGTGCGGCTCCCCCTGTTGGTGGTTCGAGTCCTCCCTCGGGCATGGGTGTGTGTGTGTTGTCCTTAGCGTAAGTCAGATTAAATAGTGCGTGAGCTTGGGGACCGATGAACTCAGCAGTTTCGCCCTATAAGACCTTACCAGAAATTTCTAATTTTCAGACTAGTGTGAAACAGGATTTAAAGTTTAGTCCTTACAAACTCAAAAGTTACGGTCGGGATATAAAGTGAGTAGTTCAAGTTTTCAAAAATGGTTCAAATGGCTCTGAGCGCTATGGGACTCAACTTCTGAGGTCATTAGTCCCCTAGAACTTAGAACTAGTTAAACCTAACTAACCTAAGGACATCACACACACCCATGCCCGAGGCAGGATTCGAACCTGCGACCGTAGCGGTTGCGCGGTTCCCTCAAGTTTTCGCTCAACAGTACTGTACAGAATTGACCATGTGATGCACGTCTGATGAAGCTTGTGATGTTTAGACGAACTTTCATTTGAATGGTTTCGATAATAAAGAAAATATCCAATACGACTCGGACACAAACCCGCAAATCATTCGTGAAAAAGCCCAGGCAGCAGAAAGGTCGTCATCTCATGTGCTACTCGACAGTGCTTTAGAATCGTTGCGCCATATTTTTTTAGACAACAACGGCCGGTCAGTGAGTGTTAACACCGAGCGATATGCGGTCATGATTAACCAGTTCTTTGTTCCACAGGTACAGGACATTGCCGTTTAAAGGCAATATCGTTTCCGCAAGAGGAGGCCACAGCCCGTACGGCTTGCAACTCAAACAGCACACTGAAGCGCCACTTTCTGCATCGGTAACGCACGCTATTCGGTAATATCTCGTGGCCGGCGACATCACCTGGTATCTTAGCCACCGATTTCTTTCTGTATCTTAATCTCAAGAACCAAGTTATTTGACGGCGATTCCATAATAAAAGCACTCCGTTTTCAGGCCATGAGTGGCCTACCGGGACCATTCGACCGCCGTGTCATCCTCAGTGGAGGATGCGGACAGGAGAGGCGTGGGGTCAGCACACCGCTCTCCCGGTCATTATGATGGTATTCTCGACCGAAGCCGCTACTATTCGGTCGAGTAGCTCCTCAATTGGCATCACGAGGCTGAGTGCACCCCGAAAAATGGCAACAGCGCATGACGGTCTGGATGGTCACCCATCCAAGTGCCGACCACGCCCGACTGCGCTTAACTTCGGTGAGTTCACGGGAACCGGTGTAACCACTGCGGAAAGGCCGTTGCCGCGATTCCGTAATAGTGATAATAAATTTCCTAGAACGTCTTCAGCAATGCATCGCCAGTGATGGAAGCCATTTGTGACGTTCTTGTTCAGAAATAAACTTGCGTATGTGTTTCCAGGAACGTCAACCGATGTGGAGCAGTTATCTGTAACTTATATTTATGGAAATATACACTAAACTCCACAATAACCAAATGAAAATGAAATACTTCCCCTAGGCCACACTATGTAATTCAGCAAAGCCTAATTGCGGATGCGGATCTGACCACCGTTCCTCGCCTTCGCACTGGTTTTCGAAATGTGATCCTCTTATTTCTGAATTCTGTATGTTTCAAATATCGTGTGCTGCTTTACAAGCAGGTACTGAGGTTAACCAGGTAAGTTTCGCATTCGTAGCATTGTTTTCGACTGAGGAAAAAAAAGCGGTGCATTACTTTCTAGGCAACCTTCGTACGTTGTAACAATATTTTTGGCAGCTGTAATAAATCGCCTTCTTCACCCGTGATAGCAGTGGGTGAAATTCACGTATATGGCCTGCTGCTTTGGTCTTATTCGTCAGGACACGTGACGGATGTGGTGGTGGTGGTGCAACGTGTAAGAATGCCACATAATGGGCGCAGTGTTTTTGTATTGCCGAAACTGTTGAGTTTTTGGTTAGCACTGGGCTGCAGCAGCTCCTCTTTAAGCGGCTGGGGGGTCAGCTGAGCGGCGTGCAGCGGGGCACGTCTCGCTGGTCGAGGTCTGTTCCCAACACCTCTCCTCTGCCGCTGCTACCGCCACACGGTTAATGGACGCTGGCTGCGTGCGTTTCTGCGTTTACGAGGTACCTCGATGTGTTCAGTTACGTGGCATTCTTTCTTCAACGATATGTAGATTCACAAACAATACTTGCTACAAAAAAAATGCCGGAAAGAAGAAAAGAAGCACAAACAACAGACAGATGCTACAGTGGCGGTACTAGTCAAACAACTTTGAACTTTAAGGCGCTGTCGACGTAACTGATCAGTGCTGTACTTCGGATGTTCAGCTGAGTTGCCGTTTCCATCTCGTGCACAATATTTCGACGACAGACCCAATGGTCTTCTTCGGGTGCCGCGAGTTGTACTGTTTGGACTCCCAACTAGATTGCGAACGACTCTTGTTCTCGCGCCGCTATTTATACTTGACTACTTAAGCTTCCGCTGCTTCCCTTGCGTAGACTGTATGGTCCGCACACATTTATTTTGTTTTTCTTTAATCGAATTTTTATGATGTTAACAAAATGCAACATGTTATAAATTTTACACGCTAATTAATGCCATAGAAGCATGGTGCATTTCGAATGTATTCAAAAATGGCTCTGAGCACCACGGGACTTAACATCTGGCGTCATCAGCCCCCTAGAACTTAGGACTACTTAAACCTAACTAACCGAAGGACATCACACACATTCATGCCCGAGGCAGGATTCGAACCTGCGACCGTAGCAGTCGCGCGGTTCCCGACTGAACTCGAATGTATTCCTGACCAGTAACAGAGTTTGGTCGCTAGAGTCGGAAGTCTCTGTTAATCTGACTTTTGAGTTCTTGTGGCGATATTTCAATATAAAGTTTCATCTCGTAACATATTTCTTTAGAAGTCAAATACAAATTTTCATAAATATCCATTAGCAGTTCTTTACTAATGAACTGTTTTCAAAAAAATTTCACTTACTACTTCAACCCCACAGGGGTTAAATCAAAAAAAGTCTAAACACGTATTTCTTTGTTTCTGACCTAGAAACCAAATACCAATTTTCGTAGTACTTGCTTCAAAATTGCATTAAACATTTCATCCCGTATTTCAGCCGGTAGGGGTGGAATTTTAAAAACGTCCCTCCTTAAACGATGCCTAAAGACGGTTCAACTGGCTCTAAGCACTATGGGACTTAACATCTGAGCTCATCAGGCCCCTAGAACTTAGAACTACTTAAACCTAACTAACCTAAGGACATCACACACATCCATGCCCGAGGCAGGATTCGAACCTGCGACCGTAGCAGCAGCGCGGTTCCGGACTGAAGAACGATGCCTATAGTAAAAGTTCAACAAAACTTTGCAAATTTCAAGTTTCCGTTGTCAGCGATTTGGGCTGGGCGATGATGAGTCCGTCAGTCAGCCAGTCAGGACACTGCCTCCTATATGCAGAGATTCTGAGTTCTATTCCTGACGCCCATTACGCCCTTTGTGCTCTTCTGTTTCTCAGATAGCGCACAGATATTTCGTGAAGCGCGCATTCTCTCAGAGTTTTCCAGCGTTGGTGGATGTGACGGCCGGCGAAATCATAATACAAGCCTTCTTTAAATTGAAACCTTCGTCCCTGTTTTAAAAAGTTTTGGGGTCCGGCACTTAATTTAATAATATCTTGCCGGCCGTCGCGTCCTCCAGTGCTGGAAAACGCTGAGAGAGTGTGTTCGTTTCAAGGAATATCAGTGCTTGCTCTGAAAAACAGAAGAGCATCAGAGGTCATTATGAGCGTCGGGAGCCGAACTCACAGTCAGCTACAAATAGCGGTGCAGCCTACATTACACTTGTCCGTCCTCTGCTGGAATATTGCTGTGCGGTGTGGGATCCTTACCAGGTAGGATTGACGGAGGACATCGAAAAAGTGAAAAGAAGGGCAGCCCGCTTCGTGTTATCGCGCAATAGGGGTGAGCGTGTCACTGATACGATACGCGAGTTGGGGTGGCAGTCACTGAAACAATGGCGGTTTTCTTTGCGGCGAGATCTATTTGCGAAATTTTAATCACCAACTTTCTCTTGCGAATTCGAAAATATTTTGTTGACACCCACCTACGTAGGGAGAAATGATCATCATAATAAAATAAAAGAAATCAGAGCTCGAACGGGAAGATTTATGTCTTCCTTTTTCCCACGCGCCATTCGAGAGTCGAATGGTAGAGAAGTAGTATGAAAATGGTTCGATGAACCCTTTGCCAGGCACTTAAGTGTGAAATGCAGAGCAGCCATGTAGGTGTAGATGAAGTGTATAGCTCGGGTTAAGCACTGTTCTGCGCACTTGCGTCACGCATTCTCTGACATCCAATGAGCGTTGAGCAGTGTTCTGAGTCCTCTGCTACGAATGTCGCAGCCAGTGCAAGCATTAAACCTGATCGTAGCGAGCTGTCATTGCTGACGGTTGTGGTAAGCTACAGATTCTACGTCAGCAAGCGAGAGACGTAATTTGGAGGACACACGCTTTCTTCAAGTGCAAAGGAAGTGTATGCGCGTGCCGCAACTTCCTCTTGGAACGGTCAACAAGACCTGCGCGAACCGCCACCGTTCATGAATCGGACAGTCTGGTTGGAGTCTCGCCAGCGACTACACACAACAGTCCAAGTCGATGGGTGTGTCTTCGAAATATTGTGTACGCAATGGAAACAGCAACGCAATTGAACACCCGACGCACGCCATCGGGCAAGCAACTTTGCGCCTGTAACGCCGGAGAGAAGCTGGGCTCCACACGCTCGATCCTGACAGCTGGCGGTACGCGGACGTGAATGTGAACGTGACAGCGCAGACGCCGGAGTAGCTCGTGAGCGCCGATGTGAGAGGAAGCGCTTCTCCGCATCCCAGCATGCGGTCGCACGGCCGGGACTTTCCTTTACGTCACAGCGTGAGGCCATTTTAATTCCCCACCAACTGCAGCGCATCCTCCGCCAGATAAAACTGGTGACAATCGACAAGACACGCCAGCAAAACGTTGCCTGCCACATGTGGAACTATACTACTGTTTGTATAAAGTGAAACACTCAGAAGCAATGGTCTGCAACACGCCACGGTAAGAGGACGTGTAGAACAGCGGAACCATGTTGTTGTTGTTGTGGTCTTCAGTCCTGAGGCTGGTTTGATGCAGCTCTCCATGCTACTCTATCCTGTGCAAGCTTCTTCATTTCCCAGTACCTACTGCAGCCTACATCCTTCTGAATCTGCTTAGTGTATTCATCTCTTGGTCTCCCTCGACGATTTTTACCCTCCACGCTGCCCTCCAATACTAGGTGATCCCTCGATGTCTCAGAACATGTCCTACCAACCGATCCCTTCTTCTAGTCAAGTTGTGCCACAAACTCCTCTTCTCCCCAATTCTATTCAATACTTCATCATTAGTTATGTGATCTACCCATCTAATCTTCAGCATTCTTCTGTAGCACCACATTTCGAAAGCTTCTATTCTCTTCTTGTCTAAACTTTTCATAAGTGACCGGATGTGACGTTCAGTGGGTGCGCAGTCGTCATACGGAGTGGAAATGCGTAACCGAGAGGCACTGTGCCTCGCCGACATCACAGGGTGGAATATCGGCATGTGGGTGCATTCGAACGGGGCAGAATTATTCGTCTCCGGCAGGAGGGCTATTGTTTCGTGGCACTGTGGCACATACAGGGCACGCTAATTCAACAGTGAGGCGTATGTATAACCAGTGGACACAAGAGGGCCGTGCACAGCGCAAACAGGATACTGGACGACACAACGTGACCACAGCGCGAGGCCATCGCCATGTTGGACATAACAGAAAGAACAGCGCTGGCGCGAGGCTGGAGCACTGCAGCGGGCGTGGACGAGGGATGGCGGTTATCACTGAAACAACCGGTTTTCAGTTATATCTGTTGTTTCCTGCCGCAGTTTAACGGACGGTTGAAACCGCTCAAAATAAGCGGTTTCTGAAATAAATACTTTTCGGTTTTTTATTCCAGTTTTTCCAGTAATAAATGTATAAATGGAACAAAGATTGAAGAATTTTGACTCCCACAGTTTCAAGGCACATAGAATATAAATCTAGTAAGCAAAAAGAAGAAAGCTTAGCCAGCCCAACGTCCGCTGCTTTTCTCGAAAAGCGACAATTGATTGAACACTACAAAAAAATCACTAGTATTCTCCTGTTGATTCTAATTTCTTTGAAATTCTGCTAAAAATCATGATGTAATCGGGTATCGCACCACTATTTAGGCATTACGAATAGTCAGTGCTAAAGGGTGAAAACTGAGGGTGAAGAACTCTGTTTTTCGTGTTAATTAGTCCGTTTTCAGTGACTACAAGCAGATGAAGGCATATTATGTAGATACAGGCAGTAAATCAGCTACTCTCTATTTTTTTAATTATGATGAATTATTAAGGTTTTGATTTATTACTGTTACCATAATTCCCTTCCTCTTTTATTATTTCATGGAAATGGCAGACAAATGTTTAATCTTTTGAAGCAAAAGAATCGTTGTGCTTCACAGCTACGTTCCTTCGTAAAAAATTTCAAGACTAGCGCTGGCGCCATTCTGATGTACGACGTATATCCGGCGATGACAGCGAGAAACTAACGCACAGACCAGAGGCGGCATGGCTTGTACACGCGTACCATCGAATAGGCCACGCCACATGGTAACAGGTATACTATTGTCTCAGTAATGCTGTACCATTTCGTATGCCATGTGTTTGTTGCTTATTTCTGTCGGCATTGCTACAAAATAGCACTGATCACTTTTCCCTTTTTCTATAAAAACGCAATATTTCAAAGCAATGCATATGTTATGAATAAAAATTACTCGTTTTTTCAAAAAAAAAAGGTTTACTTAAAAAAGAAAAATATTATCACTGCTGCTATGGCTAGTTGATGTTTCGGTTTTTCTGCCCGGTTACTGTACAAAATTTAAAAAAACTCATGTTATAACAGAGACCAAAAAAATGGTTCAAATGGCTCTGAGCACTATGGGACTTAACTTCTAAGGTCATCAGTCCCCTAGAACTACTTAAACCTAACTAACCTAAGGACATCACACACACCCATGCCCCATGCAGGATTCGAACCTACGACCGTAGCGGTCGCGCGGTTCCAGACTGTAGCGCCTAGAACTGCTCGGCCACCCCGGCCGGCAACAGAGACCAAATAAATACCGAAAAATACGGTTTATTCAGAAGTAAAATATCGGTATCGGTTTTAACCGGTCGGTTTTTTTCCACCCCTAGTGTGGACATGGATGCGTCGACGTTTCGGCGCCGAGTTCTGCGGACTGGATAAGTAGCCCGCAGGCCATTGCATCAGCTTCCACCGACCAGAACCCACCAAAGCCACAGATTGCAAAGGGCACGTGAACGCCGACACTGGTGTGCTGAGTCGCAAAATGCAAAGTTTTCGAATGAGTCCCGCTTCAACCTGTCCTACAGTGATGGCTGGATACACGGTCGTCGCCGCCGTGGACAAACGCCAAGTGAGAAGGTTCGGGGCGTGATTGCTTATAGCATGCAATCCCGCCTTCCAAGTATCGCGGGCATTCTGGACAGCTACCGCTACGTCGGGAGGTTTTACAGGCGAGAAGCTGCCCGTCCTGCAGGTCGTTCCACATGCCATATTTCAGAAGCACACCGCCCGAACGCATATGGCGAGGAATTTATTTATTTAATCGTATGGCTAGGGCCCCCCGTCGGCCAGACCGTTGGCTGGGTACCGGTCTTTCAATTAGACGCCACTTCGGCGACCTGCAGTCGATGAGGATGATAGGATGATAATGACAGCACAACACCCAGTCCCAGGGCGGAGAAAATTCGCGACCCAGCCGGGAATCGAACCCGGGCCCAGAGGATTGACAATCCGTCACGCTGACCATTCAGCTACCAGGGACGGAGTATGGCGAGGAATGAGCAAGACTTTTTCTAAGAACGACGGGTACCACTGCTTCCGTGGTCTGCGCGTTCACCGGAGATGTCTGGGGTATTCTCGGTCGGCAGCTTGTTCGTTCAGATCCTCCTCCAGCTCCAGTTGATGCTTTGTGGTCGCGGTGGCAGAGTATTCCCCAGGAGCGTGTTCAGGCGCTCTTTGATTCCATGGCACGGCGTCTGGTGGCTCTGGCTGCAGCACGTGATGACGCTGCTCCGTACAGAATTTCCACAGTCGTAGCGCATATACACTACTGGCCATTAAAATTGCTACACCACGAAGATGTGCTACAGACGTCAAATTTAACCGACAGGAAGAAGATGCTATGATACGCAAATGATTAGCTTTTCAGGTGGCGACACCTACAACGAGCTGACATTAGGAAAGTTTCCAACCGATTTCTCATACACAAACAGCAGTTGACCGGCGTTGCCTGGTGAAACGTTGTTGTGATGCCTCGTGTTAGGAGGAGAAATGCGTACCATCACGTTTCCGACTTTGATAAAGGTCGGATTGTAGCCTGTCGCGATTGCGGTTTATCGTATCGCGACATTGCTGCTCACGTTAGTCGAGATTCAATGACTGATAGCAGAATATGGAATCGTTAGTTTCAGGAAGGTAATACGGAACGCCGTGCTGGATCCCAACGGCCTTATACTATCACTAGCAGCCGAGATGACAGGCATCTTATCCGCATGGTTGTAACGGATCGTGCAGCCACGTCTCGATCCCTGAGTCAACAGATGGGGACGTTTGCAAGACAACAACCATCTGCACGAACAGTTCGACGACGTTTGCAGCAGCATGGACTATCAGCTCGGAGACCGTAGCTGCGGTTACCCTTCACGCTGCATCACGGACAGGAGAGCCTGCGATGGTGTACTCAACGACGAACCTGGGTGCACGAATGGCACAATGTCATTTTTTTTCGGATGAATCCAGGTTCTGTTTACAGCATCATGATGGTCGCATCCGTGTTTGGCGACATCGCGGTGAACGCACATTGGAAGCGTGTATTCGTCATCGCCATACTGGCGTATCACCCTGCGTGATGGTATGGGGTGCCATTGGTTACACGTCTCCGTCACCTCTTGTTCGCATTGACGGCACTTTCACCAGTGGACGTTACATTTCAAATGTGTTATGACCCGTGGCTCTACCCTCTATTCGATCCCCGTGAAACCCTACATTTCAGCAGGATAATGCACGACCGCATGTTGCAGGTCGTGTACGGGCCTTTGTGGATACAGAAAATGTTCGACTGCTGCCCTGGCCAGCACATTCTCCAGGTCTCTTACCAACTGAAAAAGTCTGGTCAATGGTGGCCGAGCAACTGGCTCGTCACAATATGCCAGTCACTACTCTTGATGAACTGTGGTATCATGTTGAAGCTGCATGGGCAGCTGTACCTGTACACGCCATCCAAGCTCTGTTTGACTCAATGCCCAGGCGTATCAAAGCCGTTATTACGGACAGAGGTGGTTGTTCTGGGTACTGATTTCTCAGGATCTATGCACCCAAATTGCGTGAAAATGCAATCATATGTCAGTTCTAGTATAATATATTTGTCCAGCGAATTCTCGTTTATCATCTGCTTTTCTTCTTGGTGTAGCAGTTTTAATGGCCAGTAGTGTAAATCATTTGTGTAGTTTCGTATCCCCAATCGGCGGAATAAACTTCATTTTGATCACATCTCTCGGTCTTTGTGATTCACTTTTTACCAGAAATAGTTTACCTCATCAGAGCTAAAGTGTAAGAGACATGCAAGAGCCGACACATGTATCGGTAGATAACGAGGAAAGGGGAAAACATTGTGTTTTCTACAAGACGGTTTTTCCGATAAAACTACACTTCTTTCCTTCTTCCTTATGGCTAATCTGTGTCAGTTTTATCCAATCATTCATTATCGGCTGAGAGGAAGCATCGACTGACGCAGTCAGCCAATACGCAGCCTACGTTTCCTCAATCCGTCTTCAAACTGGCCTAGCATGTAAGTGGTAAAAATAATACATAAAAGAGTAGGCAGTTTTCCCGAAAGACAAGCAACGTCCGACTTTTCTTCTTTTTTTGCTAATACTAATACCAAATGACAATGCAAAATGTTGATAAATGATTACGTATTATGTATTATTTTGGCTCCTAGTTTCATAACTCACGCGCGTTAAAATAAGGGCGAAAATATGACCGGCAAATTTACTGAAACAATGGAAAATGAAACATTTCACCACCTTTAAGCTCTTTTTCATGGAGTGGGGTTGGAGACTTTTCCGTCCTCTCAATATCACTCTAAGCAAGAGGCGCAGTACTGGACCATTCGGTTTGGACGAGAATGGATGGTGAATGACCTACAACATTGTTGGAAGACTCATCCTGACATTATCGAAATAATCAGAATGAATGAGACAGACTTGTACTTTCTCTCTCCTGAATAAGGTATTACTCAAGTTTCTTATTGTGATACCTTGAATAGTAATTGAGAGGTTCGCAGTCCACCTGCAACGGAAACAGTGGTAACAGAAGAAGAACACTGGATGTTGTTCTCAATGGAGAGAAGTCTACAGACGTTAAAGTAACTTCTGGCGTGCCACAGGGGAGTGTTATGGGACCATTGCTTTTCACAATATATATATATATAATATATATATATATATATATATATATATATATGTATATGTATATGTATATATATATAACCTGGTAGATAGTGTCGGAAGTTCCATGCGGCTTTTCACGGATGATGCTGTAGTATACAGAGAAGTTGCAGCATTAGAAAATTGCAGCGAAATACAGGAAGATGTGCAGCGGATAGGCACTTGGTCCAGGGAGTGGCAACTGACCCTTAACATAGACAAATGTAATGTATTGCCAATACATAGAAAGAAGTATCTTTTAGTGTATGATTACATGATAGCGAAACAAACACTGGTAGCAGTTACTTCTGTAAAATATCTGGGAGTATGCGTACGGAACGATTTGAAGTGGAATGATCATATAAAATTAATTGTTGGTAAGGCGGGTACCAGGTTGAGATTCATTGGGAGAGTCCTTAGAAAGTGTAGTCCATCAACAAAGGAGGTGGCTTACAAAACACTCGTTCGACCTATACTTGAGTATTGCTCATCAGTGTGGGATCCGTACCAGGTCGGGTTGACAGAGGAGATGGAGAAGATCCAAAGAAGAGCGGCGCGTTTCGTCACAGGATTATTTGGTAAGCGTGATAGCGTTACGGTGATGTTTATCAAGCTCAAGTGACAGACTCTGCAAGAGAGGCACTCTGCATCGCGGTGTAGCTTGCTCGCCAGGTATCGAGAGGGTTCGTTTCTGGATGAGGTATCGAATATATTGCTTCCCCCTACTTATACCTCCCGAGGAGACCCCGAATGTAAAATTAGAGAGATTCGAGGGCGCACGGAGGCTTTCCGGCAGTCGTTCTTCCCGCGAACCATACGCGACAGGAACAGGAAAGGGAGGCCAAGGCAGTGGCACGTAAAGTGCCCTCCGCCACACACCGTTGCGTGGCATGCGGAGTGTGGATGTAGATATAAATGAGGATATAGAAGAACAAGACGAAGAAGAAAGCACTGACAAGTATTAATATCAGACCGGAAGTCGCGATATAAGTCCACGCAATCTGTTGTCATTAAGTCCGTATAACATTAATTGTTGTCCTGGAACCGGGAAAGTGGAATGTCACTTGATGCGTGATGTTCAAAGGCACTCGGTAGGTAAGAAAATGCTTCTGATGTGCAATCCTCATCTTCATATTTTCCTGAAGTGTGTGACGTAAAGATACTGGACGTAAACAAAGATGACCAGTTGGCGTTGCACGTATATAATCGTCACGTTAGGTCAAGACTAAGGAATGCGTAATAAAATGACGAACACATGTCCGCTCTCATTTCTGCTATTCGGAGAGGCGGAGGCAGGAGGAGCATCCCTGTGAGGAGCGAACAAGACAGCCGGCTGGTGCGCGGCCTCGCTCTGAATGAGGCGGGCAGCAAATGTCAAGGCAGCGGCGTCTGCTTTTGGAGGAGGCGTCCGCGGCGGGCTGGAAGTGAATCACTTTGCTCACATCACACTCTCTCCTCATGCCATATATCTCCTTCCAGTTTTAACTGTATCGCGAAACTGGTGGCACCAACTCCGGTTTCCCTTTACAGGCAAACATGTTTCGCACCGTAACTGTGTTTGGGGTCAAGTGTCTGGTAATATGAATTGACACTGAGTTACCAGTATCAATCAAACTGACATGAGAACGATAGCGTGCGAACAAACGTCACTGGATTTGTCATCAGTGAGTCATCTAAGCAAGGGAAAACATTGTTTAGAAGAACCACGCATAGCCGGCCGCAGTGGCCGAGCGGTTCTAGGCGCTTCAGCCCAGAACCGCGCTACTGCTACGGTCGCAGGCTCGAATCCTGCCTCGGGCATGGATGTGTGTGATATCCTTGGGTTAGTTGCGTTTAAGTAGTTCTAAGTCTAGGGGACTGATGACCTCAGATTTCAAGCCCCGTAGTCCTCAGAGCCGTTTGAACCATTTGATTTGTTTTATTCGTGATTGTGTCGCCTTCTGCTACGAGAACGTTATTGCGGACCATATGCCCCACTTCACGCTCGATCTCTTCCCCGGCGGTCACGGCATCTTCGTATCACGTCTAAAACATGCTATAGTGGTTTGAGGGGCACGCCACTGACTTTAGGTTGATGTGTTGGCCACCAAGTAAGCTTGGTACAAACCCGATGGAACATTACTGGGATCCATCCCTGACCAAACAACTTGCTTGCAAAACATCAACGCCGGTGGCAAACCTCGTACAGGTGGGCGACGTGCGGGGAAGCCGCTGTCCGTGCGGCCGGCTGGGCACCGTTAGAAGCTGTCAGCCGCCCACGGCACGCTGCGGCACGTATAGTGTGTGCCCCACCCACGCCGCCGACGAGCCACGGCGCGCAACAAGTGGCGGTAGCAGAGCGTGCTCAACAGGCGGCCGGCGCTCCCCCCCCCCCCCCCTTTCCAACACAACAGACCCTGATCTCACGTCACGGGGCGCTTCCTGACCTCGGCTGCGCCGCGAAATACGTGCAGCGTCTCGCAACGTCGGCGAATTGCACCACAAGGTAAACCACGCACCAGCTGCCAACCAAACACATTTTTCGGCATTTGTTTGGCTTTCGCTATAACAGGTGTTTTTATTTTTACTATCAACCGAGCAAAAAACCGAAATATCAATTAGCCAAAGCTAAAATTTTCCGTATTTAAATATACTTTTTTTAAAAAGTAGTAATTTTCATTCTCAAAATTTGCATTGGTTTGAAATATTGCGTTATTACAGAAAATGAAAGAAAAGCGATCAGTGCCATTTTAATAACAATGCTCACTGAAACAACAGCAAGCACATGGCGTAAGAACTGGTACAGTATTGCTGCTGCCGGGTGTCGTGTATTAAGGCACGACTGTACATGCAGTGCGCAAGATTTGCCACCACATGGCCTGTACGGCAGGCTTTCGCTGTCATCGCCGGATATCAGTTCTATTACAGAGTGGCATCAAATGTAGTCTGGAAATATTTTTACGAAGTAATCCAGCAGTGAAGTAGACTTACAAAGCTTCCTTTGCTTTTTGCAAAAACAGACATAATGTCTGATGGGATAGCAGCAATCAGTGATTGTAGAATGTTACTTATAATCCGTCTTGAGTGAAAAAAAATTTTTTTTTAATGACCGGTTTCGGTTCATTCAGAACCATCTTCAGATCAGATATTTCAGTTACAGGAATAACCCGTCCAAATCCAGCAACTTTCACATGCTGCGTCACGCAATCAAGACGAATTATAAGTAACACTTCCTTTGCTTTATAAGATCAAAGATGTGTCTGCCATTTCTATGAAATAATAAAAGAAGAAGGAAATTATGCTAACAATAATAAATTAAAAACTTGAAAACAGTTCATTCACAGTATACAATGAAAACAGAAAGTAGCTGGTCTGGTGCCTGTGTGTATATAATATGCCTTTATCTGCTTGTAGCTGTTGAAAACGGACAATTTAACACGAAAAATAGATTATAGGAATGCATGGTGTCTGTTCTTTCGGACATGCGCGAAACACTGGTGATTCCGCATATAGTCCAGATGCAGCTGACATCAATAGTCCCTTCACTTTACTTTCTCTCTCCACCCTTCCCTCCACCTTCAGTTTACATAATACACTCCTGGAAATTGAAATAAGAACACCGTGAATTCATTGTCCCAGGAAGGGGAAACTTTATTGACACATTCCTGGGGTCAGATACATCACATGATCACACTGACAGAACCACAGGCACATAGACACAGGCAACAGAGCATGCACAATGTCGGCACTAGTACAGTGTATATCCACCTTTCGCAGCAATGCAGGCTGCTATTCTCCCATGGAGACGATCGTAGAGATGCTGGATGTAGTCCTGTGGAACGGCTTGCCATGCCATTTCCACCTGGCGCCTCAGTTGGACCAGCGTTCGTGCTGGACGTGCAGACCGCGTGAGACGACGCTTCATCCAGTCCCAAACATGCTCAATGGGGGACAGATCCGGAGATCTTGCTGGTCAGGGTAGTTGACTTACACCTTCTAGAGCACGTTGGGTGGCACGGGATACATGCGGACGTGCATTGTCCTGTTGGAACAGCAAGTTCCCTTGCCGGTCTAGGAATGGTAGAACGATGGGTTCGATGACGGTTTGGATGTACCGTGCACTATTCAGTGTCCCCTCGACGACCACCAGTGGTGTACGGCCAGTGTAGGAGATCGCTCCCCACACCATGATGCCGGGTGTTGGCCCTGTGTGCCTCGGTCGTATGCAGTCCTGATTGTGGCGCTCACCTGCACGGCGCCAAACACGCATACGACCATCATTGGCACCAAGGCAGAAGCGACTCTCATCGCTGAAGACGACACGTCTCCATTCGTCCCTCCATTCACGCCTGTCGCGACACCACTGGAGGCGGGCTGCACGATGTTGGGGCGTGGGCGGAAGACGGCCTAACGGTGTGCGGGACCGTAGCCCAGCTTCATGGAGACGGTTGCGAATGGTCCTCGCCGATACCCCAGAAGCAACAGTGTCCCTAATTTGCTGGGAAGTGGCGGTGCGGTCCCCTACGGCACTGCGTAGGATCCTACGGTCTTGGCGTGCATCCGTGCGTCGCTGCGGTCCGGTCCCAGGTCGACGGGCACGTGCACCTTCCGCCGACCACTGGCGACAACATCGATGTACTGTGGAGACCTCACGCCCCACGTGTTGAGCAATTCGGCGGTACGTCCACCCGGCCTCCCGCATGCCCACTATACGCCCTCGCTCAAAGTCCGTCAACTGCACATACGGTTCACGTCCACGCTGTCGCGGCATGCTACCAGTGTTAAAGACTGCGATGGAGCTCCGTATGCCACGGCAAACTGGCTGACACTGACGGCGGCGGTGCACAAATGCTGCGCAGCTAGCGCCATTCGACGGCCAACACCGCGGTTCCTGGTGTGTCCGCTGTGCCGTGCGTGTGATCATTGCTTGTACAGCCCTCTCGCAGTGTCCGGAGCAAGTATGGTGGGTCTGACACACCGGTGTCAATGTGTTCTTTTTCCCATTTCCAGGAGTGTATGATAAACGGAGTTCTTCAACCTCGGTTTTTACCCATTAGCACTGACTGTTAGTAATGCCCAAATACTGGTATGAATTCCGATTGCAATATGATTTTTGAGTAGAGTTTCAAATAATTGGAATCAATAGGAGAATATTGGTGATTTTTTTGTAGTATTCAACCTCTTTCCACTTGTCGAGAATAGCAGCGAGCGGACGGTAGATGCCGGCCGGGGTGGCCGAGCGGTTCTAGGCGCTACAGTCTGGAACGGCGCGACCTCTACGGTCGCAGGTTCGAATCCTGCCTCGGGCATGGATGTGTGTGATGTCCCTAGGTTAGTTAGGTTTAAGTAGTTCTAAGTTCTAGGGGACTGATGACCTTAGAAGTTAAGTCCCATAGTGCTCAGAGCCATTTTTTGAACGGTAGATGTACTAAGTTGTCTTTTATTTGCCTATTTAATTTAATATTTTATTCTCGCCGTGAGGAGCGGCCGCGCGGTTAGAGGCGCCATGTCACGGATGGCGCGGTCCCTCCCGCCGGAGGTTCGAGTCCTGCCTCGGGCGTGGGCGTGTGTGTTGTTGTTAGCCTAAGTTTGTGTAAGTTAGTTTAAGTACTGTGTAAGTCTAGGGACCGATGACCTCAGCAGTTTGGTCCCTTAGGAATTCACACACATTTGAACATTTTGATCCTCGGTATCGTGAAACAGAGAGAGTCAAAATTTTTCAGTTTTTATTTGATTTCTACGTTTATTACAGGTAATAATAAGAATAAAAAACCGAAAATTGGTTATCTCAGAAACTGGTTATTGTTAGCGTTTTCAACACTTAGGTTAAACTGGCGCGAAAAAAAACAATAAATACCACCGGGAGAATTTATCCACAAAATAAAGCATGTCGTAAGAAAAGAGAGCGACAAAGAATGGTGGGTCTCGCAGGCAACAAGTGAAAAGCACTACACCATGGTAACACCAACAAAATACTCGTATTGCTACCGTGGGCTCGCCTGCGGAGGAGAGTTCCTGATTATTATATCCAACAGGGAATCCAGTCATGGTCGATTCATACAACAAAATCATACCGTCTTCCCTGTGGTGAAGACAAGGTCCAAAATCACGTTTTATTTGGTTGTATATAAAGGAAGGACTTGTCAACAGTATTATTTATGAACATCTCATATCTGAAGCATCAGTTTTCCCACGTCAGTCTCCCTTGTTAGCATTAGTCGTCATTTGAATATACACAACATGAATTTAGGGTTCACATTAGCCATGCATTTTTCCAAATAGTCGAGATTTTCAGCTAAGGTCCCGGTGTCCCCAAAGCCCCTTTGGCAACCTCTGTTTTACGTACCGCCATTTTTTTCGTTCTATATTAATCGCCTGTCTTTGTTCTTGTATTGAAGTGACTGTCACTTGTGTTATGGTTCTACATCACACGTGGTATAGGCCTATTTGAGGATACTTTTTGGCGAAAATCATTTACTTTTCGCTTCGACTTTTCATAAATAAGCGCATGATATGTACATGAAGTTTGTCTCGCGAATCTTGATTTTGTTTTTTCTTTCTCTTATGGGACTGTTCTTTGCTAGCGATGACGGACGCAAAACGTTGGCCCACGGCGAGAAAGGCATTTGTCCACTGTCTCTATCGTCACCCGGCCTGTGATCTCGATTATCTGGATACGCGCAAAAACGAAGGTAAAGCTGAATCAGTCCGAAGATTGTTATCTGTACTTTATTATACAACTGTGCTCCTATTAGAGGTGCCATGTCTTGGTCCTCCTCCTACCTCTGAACAGACTTACCCAGCTCGTTACAGGTGGAACTGCAGCTTAACGTGGACTCCGAACCATTGTGCAACTCGGCATTTTTCACGTCAACAAACATTGCTAGAAGCGAAAACATTAAATGACAGATAAAAATCCTAGGACTGATTGAGATCGAACGCGTTACCTGTGAATAGATACATGCTTGGCACTTTACTATTGAGTCACACCCTACTGACTGTAATCAAAGATGTCATTTCGTTTTGTTGAAACTGTCCAGGCTTGTTTTGTCTTCGTGGTGCTAATGAACTACGCTGTCAGTCGTATGTACTGAGTCTTACTCAGCTCCTGTGCCTTGCAGTTGTTTTCCCTTTTTGCACTGTCTCTTGTGGAAGCCTTTTTCATTTTTAAGTAGTCATATCGAAACGTCCCCTTAGAAAAATTATACATGACTGTGCTTAAACTGACACACAATATTTTTTAGCGCAACGCAATCTGACTTTCAATAATCCCTACAAAAGAATGGCCCTGACTAACATTAACCTATACCTTTCACAAATCACTTACCTCACAAAATCTTCGTTACTCGAACTACTGCAATACAGCGAGCGCCACTACTGCCAGCTAAATAAAAGATTCAAACTACTGAAGGAACTAACTACTGATAGGCATAGTTAGCAAATGAAATATTTTGATAGAGAACAATCAATGTATTGACCTTAATAGTGTTCAAAAGTCATAATATATATAGCAGTTCATGACATCCATTCTTACAAGTGCACTGTTTCTGATGGACACTCCCAAACTCCGCCATCTCACTTCCCCACATCCACCACTGCTGGCGGCTCACCTCCCACTGCGCAACGCTACGCGCTGTTAACATCCAGCTGCCCAACACTACAATGGCAGACAACAATGCAAAACTAGCCACAGGCTGCACACAGCACAGCCAGTGATTTTCATACAGAGCGCTACGTGGCGATACCAATAAGAAAACCTATACAGCCTACTTACAATATTGCTCCTAATTTATGTGCAGTTTTCGATATTATCTGATCTATTTGCGAGTACGCGACTCCATCGAGCATTATGTGCATCAGAAAATTAAATAAATTTTGATTTGTACTGTGCATTTACAGACGCTTCAGTTCCAACTTCCTATCCTTCTTTTCCAGAGACTCTAGTTGAGGCAAAGCTAGGAATACGAGGTGCATTCAGGTTCTAAGGCCTCCGATTTTTTTTCTCCAGACTGGAAAGAGATAGAAACATGAGCATTGTTTTAAAATGAGGCCGCGTTCATTGTCAATACGTCCCAGAGATGGCAGCACCGTACGGCAGATGGAATTTTACCGCCAGCGGCGAGAATGAGAACTGTTTTAAATACTTAAAATGGCGACGTTTTCCTTACTTGAACAGCGTGCAATCATTCGTTTTCTGAATTTGTGTGGTGTGAAACCAATTGAAATTCATCGACAGTTGAAGGAGACATGCGATGATGGAGTTATGGATGCGTCGAAAGTGCGTTTGTGGGTGTGACAGTTTAATGAAGGCAGAACATCGTGTGACAACAAACCGAAACAACCTCGGGCTCGCACAAGCCGGTCTCACGACATGATTGAGAAAGTGGAGAGAATTGTTTTGGGGGATCGCCGAATGACTGTTGAACAGATCGCCTCCAGAGTTGGCATTTCTGTGGGTTCTGTGCACACAATCCTGCATGACGACATGAAAATGCGAAAAGTGTCATCCAGGTGGGTGCCACGAATTCTGACGGACGACCACACGGCTGCCCGTGTGGCATGTTGCCAAGCAATGTTGACGCGCAACGACAGCACGAATGGGACTTTCTTTTCGTCGGTTGTGACAATGGATGAGACGTGGATGCCATTTTTCAATCCAGAAACAAAGCGCCAGTTAGCTCAATGGAAGTACACAGATTCACCGCCACCAAAAAAATTTCGGGTAACCGCCAGTGCTGAAAAAATGATGGTGTCCATGTTCTGGGACAGCGAGGGCGTAATCCTTACCCACTGCGTTCCAAAGGGCACTACGGTAACAGGTGCATCCTACGAAAATGTTTTGAAGCACAAATTCCTTCCTGCACTGCAACAAAAACGTCTGGAAAGGGCTGCGCGTGTGCTGTTTCACCAAGACAACGCACCCGCACATCGAGCTAACGTTACGCAACAGTTTCTTTGTGATAACAACTTTGAAGTGATTCCTCATACTCCCTACTCATCTGACATGGCTCCTAGTGACTTTTGGCTTTTTCGAACAATGAAAGACACTCTCCGTGACCGCACATTCACCAGCCATGCTGCTATTGCCTCAGCGATTTTCCAGTGGTCAAAACAGACTCCTAAAGAAGCCTTCGCCGCTGCCATGGAATCATGGCGTCAGCGTTGTGAAAAATGTGTACTTCTGCAGGGCGATTACGTCGAGAAGTAACGCCAGTTTCATAGATTTCGGGTGAGTAGTTAATTAGAAAAAAAAATCGGAGGCCTTAGAACTTGAATGCACCTCGTACAGTAAGCAGGTTAAGTACAGAGTAACGGTGTTTCAAACACGTGCGCACTGCAAGTCTGGAATAGTACCCAGGTGAGGGAGTATTACGATAATGACCTGCTAGATCCTCGGCCATTACTCCTTTGAACGAATCAGGAGGGAATATGAGAGTGAGACAGGGCGCGAGCTGCCACCTCGGACTGCGGCTGTTTCTGTGAGGGGCTGCTTGCCGCAAGATGCGGGTGAGGATCCCCGTTTCCCACATTTAACAACGCACCGAGCTGCTCCATCGCTCACAAGTGGTCGCGTTTGTACTGTCCACTTAATCGGCCTTATAACGATCCCGCATGAAAGCCTGCAGCCTAGGGGTTCGCAGGGTCTGAAAGGGGGTGAGTGTGGCGGCGTAGCAACTTGAAGCTTTCAAGTAGGCTACGAAGCCTGTATGGTTGATTCTTTGACAGTAGGACAGGCAAAGAAAGCCAGGCATCGGCGTTCCAGCGCATATTCGGCGGTCGAGAATGATCGGTCTTGCATACCTCTGTGTTTTGCAGTGTCTTCGATTCTCCACAAGTTACACCAGCCTACCACCTTTTCATATGTGCGTTACGTACAGACTTTGCTGTAAGCAGTTAGATATAGACGGAAAAGTACGAGAACAGAAGGACGAAGAAGACATGCTATACGCTTAGAGAGTCCCGTCTTCGCCAAAGCATGGCAAATATTCTTTTCAAGCAAGTGTGCAAATGTTCAAAAAAATGTGTGTGAAATCTGATGGGACTTAATTGCTAAAGTCCATCAGTCCCTAAACTTACACACTACTTAACCTAAATTATCCTAAGGACAAACACACACACACACACACACACACACACACACACACCCATGCCCGAGGGAGGACTCGAACCTCCGCCGGGACCAGCCGCACAGTCCATGACTGCAGCGCCTCAAACCGCTCGGCTAATCCCGCGCGGCCAAGCAAGTGTACGAAAATAGTAATCCTAACATACAAGAGTAATGTATACGATACAGCCGAAAACAATTTGCTCATTTGCGCACGTCGTATTTTTGCTTATTGAGATCTCTCGTTCGCAGCCACATCTTACAAGTAATATGGGAGTTATTCCATATTTGCGATTGTATAAAGCATTATTTCGACCACACGCTTTTCTCTTTATTGAAAGTATCTTCAGTGGTCACTATAACAATCGCAGTCAACAACAGATGATAAACAGTTCTCATATGTAAACGTATTTTTGGTACGTCTTTTTAGTCGACACAAAAGTTTTCTAGTTATGGTACAGCGTGTTAGTGTATAAAACTAGACCCAGAAGAAGGCCGCTGCAACCGTGGCCGAAACGTTGGTTTCTCTCCTGCAGCAGTAGTTTTATACATTATGACGCGATATCACACCCAGAAAACTTTTATGTCGGCTGACTCTGGCCGCGGAAGCCTACGCAATTATAACGTTTTTTTAGGTTTTCCTCTACGTTATTTCATGCGTTCTTCTAGACTCAAGCGATTGTTCTTTTTAACAAATTGCGCTGCGTTGACATGAGCGTTGTTCTGATCACATGCCCCTACATATCCGCATCCAGTGTCGCCTATCGGCTGAGAATCACACGGCGGTCGGTCGGTGCCTGTTCTGCATTGACACCCAGTATTTTCCGTTTTACGTGTTTTTATTTGTAAAACCACATTCAAGTTGTGCACTTTGTTTCGAGCGCGCAGAATGCGATCGTCTTTTGATATCGCGTTACGTAGCTGCCTTGTAATAATCGTCGTGAAGAGGAAACGTAGTGTTGTGAGGGGCTGTGTTTGGAGCACGCCTCCAGAACGGGGGCTGCGACCGCATTGGTGTCCGCGACAACACGCGTTTAACGAGACTGCGCGGCCGCGGAACTTGGAGGCACGCAAAAAACCGCGAGGCAGGTTGCATTCCGGGGCGCTTCTTCAGCACAGGCCGTATGGCGGGCGCGGCACGCCAGCTATTCCTCTCCACGGGCCTCGGCAGTCGGTCGCCTTTGTCTGCCCGTGCCAGAGGTGAACGGCACTCGATGAAAGGAAGCGCTTCTCCTGTTAACGATCCCACGGAATGTGTGCGGAACTCACCTCAGCACTACGGCTCATCCCGTCTTCTGAGCGACAATACCGGCACTCCGTTAATGATCTGTTGACTTGCGGTTTGATACTGGAGTGTCGGAAATTAAAATGCGAATCAGAGAAATGAAACCCTAAGATGAGGTCGCTTTCTAAGAAATTAACGCATTTGCCAAAAATGGCCAAACACCTGACAGAGTGAAAATATTAACTTCGGCAGTAACAGAATAACAACGCTAACTCGACCGATCTAGATAACTTAAAACTGTGTGCCCGCTGGATATCAACCTAGACACATCCCAATCCCAGATAGCTCGGTTAAATGTTAAACCTCCACAATGCTGCTGCTACAGTAAATGACTTCCTTGGTACTAGAGGGACCTGTAGATGACAGAAACTATAAAGGAAGACAGAGACTGGAATATATCCAGCAAATAACAAAGGACGTGGGTTGCTAGTGCTACTCATGAAGAGGTTGACACAGGAGATGAGTTCCTCGCGGGCCGCATAAAACCAGTCAGCAGTTACTTCTATAAAATATCTGGGAGTATGCATACGGAACGATTTGAAGTGGAATGATCATATAAAATTAATTGTTGGAAAGGCGGGTGCCAGGTTGAGATTCATTAGGAGAGTCCTTAGAAAATGTAGTCCATCAACAAAGGAGGTGAATTACAAAACACTCGTTCGACCTATACTTGAGTATTGCTCATCAGTGTGGGATCCGTACCAGGTCGGGTTGACAGAGGAGATAGAGAAGATCCAAAGAAGAGTGGCGCATTTCGTCACAGGGTTATTTGGTAAGCGTGATAGCGTTACGGAGATGTTTAGTCAACTCAAGTGGCAGACTCTGCAGGAGAGTCGCTCTGCATCGCGTTGTAGCTTGCTGTCCAGGTTTCGAGAGGGTGCGTGTCTGGATGAGGTATCGAATATATTGCTTCCCCCTACTTATATCTCCCGAGGAGATCACGAATGTAAAATTAGAGAGATTCGAGCGCGCACGGAGGCTTTCCGGCAGTCCTTCTTCCCGCGAACCATACGCGAGTAAAGTGCCCTCCGCCACACACCGTTGGGTGGCTTGCGGAGTATGGATGTAGATGTAGATGTAGAAGACTGATGACTCAAGACCAAGAGAAAAAAAGAAAAAATATGTATGTGCCATTTAAAAAGGTAACCTTGTGTTGAAACTGATGTTTGTGTACTTGCGATTGTGCGTTTCTGTCCACCTTGTGAGCCCTAACATAGGTCCATGGTCCATGGTCAATTGCGTTTCTCACATTTTGTTTAATTTTGGAAATTTATGAGGTGGCAAAATTAGTGAGACATGCCGCATATTCACAAAATTAGAGGTACTATTACACTTCCTTGGGGCGCAGCCGTAACTTTGTTTTCTCTCTCGCTTATACGACCGGCCGCTATGGCCAAGCGGTTCTAGGCGCTTCAGTCTGTAACCGCGCTGCTGCTACGGTGGCAGGTTCGAATCCTGCCTCGGGCATGCATGTGTGTGATGTCCTTAGGTTAGTTAGGTTCAAGTAGTTCTAAGTCTAGGGGACTGATGACCTCAGATCTTAAGTCCCATAGTGCTTAGAGCCTTTTCTTTTCGCTTAAATGTGAAATTACTCTGGCCTAGAGTGCTGGAGTGTCACGGTCATGAAACAGAGCACTGCGAGTGTGTGCGCCATCTCCTGGCGTCCCCCCCCCCCTCCTCCCACCGATCTCCTTGAGCTGGGCTGTGCGGGTGAAACTTGAACGCCGTGCCGGGGTCGCCGGCACACGCAGTGGCAGCTGCGGCCGCAGGGCTGGCCTGGAGCTTGGAGCCTGGAGCCTGCAAGGTGGGGGCTGGAGGCTGCGGCCTGTGGCCTGCGGTCTGCGCACGCCGGCCGAGGCTCTCCAGTTGCAAGCTGCTGCCTCGCCTGTCCATCCACTACACGCCCCAAGCTGCGCCTCAGCGATCTGGTTACTCTCCCTACACGCGCAATGTCCACACTCACTCACAACACGCTGCACCCGTTTCAGCGCGCAACGTTTCATTCTTCTTGCACTTTGTATCTCGGTTACACTTGTAGTTCCAGCTATAGCCACGAAGGATAAGCGGTTTCTGCCAGATGGTGCATGGATAAGAATTTGTCCGATTCGAGAACAAAGTTTTGAGACGCTTTTTTTTAAAAGTGGTTCAGAAAAGAGAAAAAACAAAAATATTTACAAGGCGCGGTCCTTTTGGATGTCGCACGCCATTGCCTTCTTCCGACCTTCTGAATTGACTAATCCAGTCAGTCATACCACGTAGCCTTCGAACCACGGTGGAACAGCTAGTGACACAAGTGATAAGTGACAGGTAAAAATCCTGCAAGTGACCCAGCTCGACTACTGGCTTCTTGCATCACTACTCTAAAACTTTGCCACTGAGCCACCGAGCCGAAAGTCCCGATTCTCCAGTTGCAATACAGCAGCTGAAACAAATTTTCTTTTAAATTAGTTGCGTCTAAATGAACAGAAATATTTTATTCGGCTATACGTACAAACAACAACATGCGAAAGCATTTTGCCGTTTTAAAACATGAAACACGTATGTTATGTAGCAGTGATGGCGAGGCATGACAGAATCTCTGACCAGAGAGTTATTTATCGTTCCTAGTCTGCGCTTGACCGCGCGAGAGTGCAGTGCAGTTGCGAGAAAGTTGTTGTACGTAGCGAGTCGCGAGAGCATGTAGTTGGTTCGTGCTAGTAGCGCGCGAGATAGTCGCAGTTGTGTGTGAGGAGTCGACGGGCGTCGACATGGCCCTCTGGTCAAGGTTCAGGACGAGGTATATATTTTAAATAAGGTAATGAAGCAGCATTGCGCACATTTGATAATGTAATGTAAATTAACTGTAACTAATTTGTTCAAGAATTGCCCCAATAATAATTTTGTTCTCAAACCAATCTTTTAAGAAAATAATCATTACAATTGAAACAATATTTCCTTTGCTTTTCCTCCCAGAATGAATTTATCAGGTTAATGTTAACGTTAATTTTGTAGGGACTTAAGATTATCGCACAGGGCTTAAGGTTAGCGCAGCTACCCTTACAAAATTTAGCAGGTTGATCTTAACGTTAATTTTGTGGAGACTTAGCATTTTTGCACATTTTTATTATCATTAACTTTTATTACTGTGGGAAGCTAACATTTGGCACTATTTGCATTTTTATATTCTATTCATATCATCTAAAAATAATTACGGGGAGGTTACACTTAGCACGATGAATATTGTCATTTAAAAATAATTTTCTCTTACATTTTTGTGGGGAGGTTACAAACATTTAAAGAAACCAAAGACGATCCGTATACAAAATCTTAGGGACGCGTAATAGCATAAATGAAAGCACGCCTCACAAAAGGAAAGAGTATAGTTATCACACAGCCAAAAAAGTGACGTGATGTAATAGCTACGTGATTTCACGTTCTGTCTATCCTACTTGATGAGGATCCCAGACAGATGAAAAATACTGAACAATCGGTAGAAGAAGCGTTTTGTTAGATACTTCTTTCCTTGATGAATTACATCTGCTTGAGATTTATCGATCGAATCTCAGCCTGGCATCTGCTTTTCTTACAGTCTGTTTCATGAGGTCATTGCAGTGTAGGTCGCTCCGGACAGTTGCTCCTGCCTATTTTAGGGTTGTTTCTGTCTCCAGTGGTTTTTCATCAACACAATAATCGATCAGTGATGGACGTCTTTACACTATATGTCTTACATTTGTCCGCAGCTCGTGGTCGTGCGGTAGCGTTCTCGCTTCCCACGCCCGGGTTCCCGGGTTCGATTCCCGGCGGGGTCAGGGATTTTCTCTGCCTCGTGATGACTGAGTGTTGTGTGATGTCCTTAGGTTAGTTGGGTTTAAGTAGTTCTCAGTTCTAGGGGACTGTTGACCATAGATGTTAGGCCCCATAGTGCTCAGAGCCATTTGAACCATTTGTCTTACATTTATTTACGCTCGTGGCTAACTACCAATCCCTCCATGAACCATCGGTCCTCCGCAAGTCTTTCTTCATTTCAGTGCAGTCTTCTTATAGATAACAGCTTCGTTTGCTAGAGCCTTACAGAGCTTGTTCACCAAAATGATAAGTGTGATGTGGAATAACATCACTTTCAGAAACTCTCTCAAGACCAGAAATGTTACTTACACACTGTCCCCTAACAAACGCTACTGTAAACCAACCATTACCATGACAAGTATCATTAACATCCAAACTAAAATTCAAATTGCACCCTACAAAACTTTATGGATCATCAAGTATAGCTTGAGCAGCCACAGATTTAACAGTTATTTTATTCTTCTTCTCATCAGATTTAGAAGTCAGCTCAACATTGTCAATGTATGTCTTGAACGACGACGATATCTTCTCCGAGGAGAGTTTTTCTGGACGTGATGTTATTACTTATCGTACTTATCAAGTTTTCCCGTGAGGTCACCGAAGTTAAGCGCTGTTGGGCGTGGCCGGCACTTGAATGGGTGACCATCCAGCCGCCATGCGCTGTTGCCATTTTCCGGGGTGCACTCAGCCTCGTGATGCCAACTGACGAGCTACTCGACCGATTAGTAGCGGCTTCGGTCAAGAATCATAATGACCCCACGCTCCTCTTATCCGCATGCTCCTCTGAGGATGACACGGCGGTCGTATGGTATCGGTAGGCCAGCGTGGCCTGAAGACGGAGTATTTATCAAGTTACTCAACAAGGTAATAAGTATTTTCGAAATTCCTATTAACTATCTCGAACTGCTTTTAGTTTGTATACTCGTAATAAACGTAAAATAAACTCAGATGAAAGTGTCCATGTTTGGATTAATGGTATAGCTGTACGTGAATACGTAAAAATGATGGTGATTGTACTTTTTATTATAATATATATGTTAGAACAGTAATGCTTCCGTTACACTTAAAGACAAGTATTCCGACTTAGTCAGCAAGGTGAAGTGAGGCTATAGGTTCCTTTGGAATTTTTTACTCTAGAGAGAGTATAATTACCATACCGATGCCAGTAAACTTGAGAGGGGAAGGTGGAGAAGTAGAAGAAAAGGGAGGAAAAGGACATTGTTCTAGAGGAGCCGTTAAAAAATCTGACGCATGCCAGAGTATATAAATGAAAGCGTTTTATTACACCCAATTAGATCACGCGCTTTGTGGAAAAAAGTACGAGGTGATCACTGACGGAACATTATTGTGCTGCACCATATTGGATGTTCAGGATATCTAGAGAATTTTTTAATGAGTAGTGATGCATTCATATTCCAGTACACAGCACCAACGAAAGTTTCGTGATCAGACATCGATTGTGTAAGATAGCCTGTAGGTAAAAGAGGGAGAGAGAGGGTAATAGTTTAGAAAATGAGCAACTACATAGAGTGTTTGATTCTGCCAAGCAGATCGACTTTATTAATTAAGCAGATATACCGGGTGATCAAAAAGTCAGTATAAATTTGAAAACTTAATAAACCACGGAACAATGTAGATAGAGAGGTAGAAATTGACTCACATGCTTGGAATGACATGGGGTTTTACTAGAACCAAAAAAAAAAAAAAAAAAAAAAAAAAAATTGCTAGATGCGTGAAAGATCTCTTGCGCGCGTCGTTTGGTGATGATTGTGTGTTCAGCCGCCACTTTCGTGATTCTTGGTCTCCCGGGTCCCCAGACCTCAGTCCGTACGATTATTGGCTTTGGCCTTACCTGAAGTCGCACGTGTATCGTGATCGACCGACATCTCCAGGGATGCTGACAGACAACATCCGACGCCAATGTCTCACCATAACTCTGGACATGCTTTACAGTGCTGTTCACAACATTATTCCTCGACTACAGCTATTGTTGAGGAATTATGGTGGACATATTGAGCATTTACTGTACAGAACATCATCTTTGCTTTGTCTTACTTTGTTAGGCTAATTATTGCTATTCTGATCAGATGAAGCGCCATCTCTCGGACATTTTTTGAACTTTTGTATTTTTTGGTTCTAATAAAACCCCATGTCATTCCAAGCATGTGTGTCAATTTGTACCTCTCTATCTACATTATTCCGTGATTTATTCAGTTTTCAAATTTATACTGAGTTTTTGATCACCCGGTACATTGATATGCATCTTACCATCTAATAAAGATAATGAAACGTCCCCTTAGAAAAATTGTACAAGACTGTGTTTAAGCTGAAACACAATATTTTTAGCGCAGCGCAATCTGACTTTCAAAAATCCCTACAAAAGAATGGCCCTGACTAACATTAACCTATACCTTTCACAAATCACTTACCTCACCAAAAATCTTCGTTACTCGAACTACTGCAATACAGCGAGCGCCACTACTGCCGGCTAAATAAAAGATTCAAACTACGGAAGGCACTAACTACTGATAGGCATAGTTAGCAAATGAAAGATTTTAATAGAGAACAAACAATGTATTTGCCTTAATAGTCATAATTGACATCCAGTCTTACAAATTTCAAAACTCCGCCACTTCTCTCCACACATCCACCACTGCTGGCGGCTCACCTCCAACTGCGCAACGCTACGCGCTGTTAACATCCAGCTGCCGCTGCCCAACACTACAATGGCAGACAACAATGCAAACTAGCCACAGACTGCACACAGCACAGCCAGTGATTTTCATACAGAGCGCTACGTAACGTTGCCAATAAGAAAACATAAACAGCCTACTTACAATAATAAGCGCTACTGTTCAGTTAAATAAACGAAATGAATAACCTGTCGGCCAGCCCCATACTCGTCGTCTACATTCAACAACAGTTCAAAAACCGAGTACCGACGTGGGAACCACATTACGATTCAAACGAGGTGGAGCGTTTACGTGGGCTGAAATTTGACAGCCGAAATCCGCCGGCCAGCCCTCATTGCAGGACCGCTCTCGGAGGGAGGGGCTGTTGAGCGCGCCACGGGGGGGGGGGGGGGGGGGGGGGCGCCGGCTGTCGTGTCGCATCCCCGCGCCCGCATCGCGTTCTGTGGGCTGAGAGCCCGGAAGGCGGCGCTCAACTCGAGGCCCTCCAGCTTCCAGCCGCATCCGGGCCACGGCGGGCGACACCACCACTACCGTAGCAGGCCGCAACAATCCCACCACTCTTACACCTTCGGAAATGTATCACTTTAGCCAGTGAGTCCGTAGATCACAGTACGAGTATAACAGGCGTACAGAATGACTGGCCGTGCTTTTCCATCCGAGTTTTGCGGAGATTAAGACAGTCTGTCCTCGGACAATGTTGGTGAGTCGTCGTGTACGAATATTTCTACCGGTTTCGCCCAAAAGATCTACAAGTTTATGCCCCTCGCAGAAGCAGTATCAGGGTCTACGTGTTCCCTGCAAAGTCCGATTCTACTTCCTCTGATTGTAAGTGATGAAGCGGAAAGCTGTATTATTCGGAGTAACGTTCAAAAGGGGTGCCATTATGACGGAGTTATTTATTGAACACGATAAACTGATAATGCCAACATTAAGTGACAACTAACGACTGTCTGAGAGCGTGGGCTTACTACAGAACGAGATCGGAAGGTATGCTGTCGGCGTCTGGCGCAGCCTGTACCTCGTACTTGCATTCGTGATATTTGGTAGTCCTTCGTACATTTACGTTAGCTTAAATGTTATTCATTTATTTATTAAAATGATCGATTTCTGGCGTTCTAATATTGTTGTAAGAAACTACTTATGAGTTTTCCTAATATATGTTTCTTGACTTCCGAAAGGCGTTCGATACAGTTCCCCACAGTCGTTTAATGAACAAAGTAAGAGCGTATGGACTATCAGACCAAGTGTGTGATTCGATTGAAGAGTTCCTAGATAACAGAACGCAGCATGTCATTCTCAATGGAAAGAAGTCTTCCGAAGTAGGAGTGATTTCATGTGTGCCGCAGAGGAGTGTCGCAGGACCGTTGCTGTTCACAATATACATAAATGACCATGTGGGTGACATCGGAAGTTCACTGAGGCTTTTTGCGGATGATGCTGTGGTACATCGAGAGGTTGTAACAACGGAAAATTGTACCGAAATGCAGGAGGATCTGCAGCGAATTGACGCATGGTGCAGGGAATGGCAATTGAATCTCAATGTAGACAAGTGTAATATGCTGCGAATACATAGAAAGAAAGATCCCTTATCATTTAGCTACAATATACCAGGTCAGCAACTGGAAGCAGTTAATTCCATAAATTATCTGGGAGGAGGCATTAGGAGTGATTTAAAATGGAATGATCATATAAAGTTGATCGTCGGTAAAGCAGATGCCAGACTGAGATTCATTGGAAGAATCCTAAGGAAATGCATTCCGAAAACAAAGAAAATAGGTTACACTACGCTTATTCGCCTACTGCTTGAATACTGCTCAGCAGTGTCGGATCCCTGAGAACATACCTTCACCGAGGAGTCGAGCAGTATATTGCTCCCTCCTACGTATATCTCGCGAAGAGACCATGAGGATAAAATCAGAGAGATTAGAGCCCACACAGAGGCATACCGACAATCCTTCTTTCCACGAACAATACGAGACTGGACTAGAAGGGAGAACCGATAGAGGTCCTCAAGGTACCCTCCGCCACACACCGTCAGGTGGCTTGAGGAGCATGGATGTAGATGTAGATATGTACTGGAAAAAGCGACTTTCGTTAGCATATATTTACTGAGCGAGATTACTTGATTCGCGTCAGAATAAATGCGCTTTTCCTTCGTATCTCGCTGCTCGGACGAGGAAGGAGTTGACGGGGACCACGATTCCTCGTCACTGCCTGCCAGACACAAGACTCGAACCCTGAGCCACAAGCTCTAGAGTCACGAACGTAGGCCTGCAGCCACACCGACGTGAATTCTTTTGGATTGGGATGAACAGGTGCGACAGAGCGATAAGCTCCACCGCGGCACGTGCGGCGGGGTACGTCATCCGGTGACGTATTATCATCGATGTCGGGGGTATTTCCAGGCATCTGCGGCCCCGTCCGTCTTGTATTAAATTACTTGTCTCAGAATGATCCTCTCTGTGGAGAGATGCAACTATTTTCTGTGTAGCATACGTGGATGTCGAGTTTTTAACACAGTGCGAGTAAACAGGTGTAAGTTGGAGACTGTTGGGTTTACTGCATCGCCCACGAGCCACTGTAATGGCACAGCTGCAGTGAGGGTCAATGAGGAGCGCCGCCGCGGCTACTGTCGACCGGCGGCCTCGCACGAGAGCTGCGGCCGGGCAGAGGCGCGCCGTGGCTGTCGGGCAGGCCGGCTGCTCTGCGGTGCCGGGTTCGCGACCGCGCGCGGGCCGCCGCTTTTTCAGCAGGCAGGGGCGGAGCGCTGGTTCAGCGAACTCGCGAGCCTCAGGCCAGCACGGCACAGCACGGCGGCGGGAGCCTTTGTTCTGGCCCGTGGGCGGCGCCACGAACGCTATCCGCCAGCTGCCCGGCTGATCCGCCTCCCCCACGACCTCTCTGTTTCAGCTGGTACGGAGTCTCGTAAGTCCTCTAAGTAGAGCGACCAGCGGTGAGAAGCAAACACGGCAGTCAATAACAAATTTGATGGTGTTGACTTTTTCTCAAGAAGTACATATGTAAGTAGGCTGTTTAGGTTTTTATGTTGGTAACGCCACGTAGCGCTCTGTATGAAAATCACTGACTGTGCTGTTTGCAGTCTGTGGTTGGTTGGCATTGTTGGAATATTCGCTATTGTAGTGTTGGGCAGTTCGATGTGAACAGCGCGTAGCGTTGGGCAGTTGGAGGCGAGCCGCCAGCAGTGGTTCAGATGGCTCAGATGGCTCTGAGCACTATAGGACTTAACATCTATGGTCATCAGTCCCCTAGAACTTAGAACTACTTAAACCTAACTAACCTAAGGACATCACACAACACCCAGCCATCACGAGGCAGAGAAAATCCCTGACCCCGCCGGGAATCGAAGCCGGGAACCCGAGCGTAGGAAGCGGGAACGCTACCGCACGACCACGAGCTGCGGGCCCAGCAGTGGTGGATGTGGGGAGAGAGATGGCAGAATTTTGAGAGCGGACGATCTGGACGTGTGTCCATCAGAAAGAGTAAATTTGTAATACTGTATATCATGAACTGATATATATATATATATATATATATATATATATATATATATATATATATGATGATTTTTGAATATTATTAACATAAATACATTGTTCTCTATCAAAATCTTTCATTTGCTAACTGCCTATAAGTAGTTAGTGCCTTCAGTAGTTGGAATCTTTTATTTAGCTGACAGTGTTGCCGCTCGCTGTATTGCAGTAGTTCGAGTAACGAAGATCTTTGTGAGGTAAGTGATTCATGAAAGGTATAGGTTATTCTTGGTCAGGGCCATTCTTTTGTAGGGATTATTGAAAGTCAGATTGCGTTGCTCCAAAAATATTGTGTGTCAGTTTAGTGTTGATCAGAATAAGTAAAGAGAGAAATGTCTGAGTACGTTCAGTTCTGCTCAGCTGTTTGAAAATCAAATAACGTAAGAGGTTTATCAGCACAGTAATTCACTAATTTTTCTAAGGGGATGTTTCATATAAATATTCGTTTTCTGGTTTCAACCGCCTTTCTCCTTCTGCAATATAAGAGGGTGGTTTGAAATGTTGTCAGAATCACCACGAGAGATCAGCGCTAGCGCAACGAGTTGTTCACGTGATATTCATAGGACTGTTGCTCGTAAACACGTGCCCTTGGAAGAGAGATAGGCGGTGACGTGGCTCTGTTGTTGTTCCCGCGTGGTGATTTGCGACGATGGAAAAAATTTGGAAATTTGTAGTAAGTTCCTATGGGACCAAACAGCTGAGGTCATCGGTCCCTAGACTACACACTACTTAATCTAAATCCTTCTCCGTGAGAGATTACAATTACTTTCAGTGGAATACAGTTCTCGCATCATTTACACTACTGGCGCACTTCTTTCCTTCTTTGTTTTTTTCTTTTTTGTTTGTCCAAAGAGTTCGTAAAGATGACATAACAAGTTCTAAGAACATCGCGGCATGAATGAGTATTCTTTTTTCTCGGATATTACAACACAACTTACGTAGCAGACAACACGTGTAAACATTTACAGATGTACAGACATTCGTTGAGTTTGCAGCGTCATGTTCTCAAACACTGTATACAACACAGTAAATCTGCAGAATAAATAACGTGAGGAGGGAAGTACATTGCGATGCCATGTGCGAGGGAGCGGAACGTGTCACACATATTGTGCTAAGTTAAAGAAGATAACTGCACACGCTCAACCGCCACGTTTGTGCAGTACTCCATTTCAGTTCACCAAAGCCACCAATAGACGCTTGTTTCAGCCGCAGTGATCTCGCAGTTAATGATCTTCGATAGACAGGCACGGTCCATGGATAGACGAGGTTGTCTCCAAATCCGCACACGTCCATCCACTTGATACAATTTAGAACGAAACTCGTCCGACCAGGCAACATGTTTCCAGTCATCAACAGTCCAGTGTCGGTGTTTACGTGCCCAGGCGAGGCGTAAAGCTTTGTGTCGTGCAGTCATCAAGGGTACACAGCGGTCCTTCGGCTCCGAAAGCCCATGTCGATGATGTATCGTTGAATGGTTCGTACGCTGACACCTATTGATGGTCCAGCATTGAAATCTGCAGCAATTTGCACTTCTGTCACTTTGAGCGATTCTCTTCTGTCGTCGTTGGCCTCCTTCTTGCATGATCTTTTTCTGGCCGCGGCGATGCCGGAGATTTGATGTTTTACCGGATTCCTGATATTCACGGTACACTCGTGAAATGGTCGAATGGGAAAATCCCCACTCCATCGCTACCTCGGAGATTCTGTGTCCCATCGGTCGTACGTCGACTATACCACCACGTTCAAACAATTAAATTTTGATAATCTGCCATTGTGGCAGCATTAGTCGACCTAACAACTACGCCAGATACTTGTCTTGTTTGGCGTTCCCAACCGCATCACCGTATTCTGCTTGTTTCCATACATCTGTATTTGAATACGCATGCCTACACCAGTTTCTACGGCGCTTCAGTGCAGTTGCAGTTTGGAAAAATACTGTTCTTGTTAAGTGACTGAAATGCACGTTGTGAGTCCTTAAATACAGGGTGATTCAAAAAGAATACCACAACTTTAGGAATTTAAAACTCTGCAACGACAAAAGGCAGAGCTAAGCACTATCTGTCGGCGAATTAAGGAAGCTATAAAGTTTCATTTAGTTGTACATTTGTTCGCTTGAGGCGCTGTTGACTAGGCGTCAGCGTCAGTTGATGCTAAGATGGCGACCGCTCAACAGAAAGCTTTTTGTGTTATTGAGTACGGCAGAAGTGAATCGACGACAGTTGTTCAGCGTGCATTTCGAACGAAGTATGGTGTTAAACCTCCTGATAGGTGGTGTATTAAACGTTGGTATAAACAGTTTACAGAGAATGGGTGTTTGTGCAAAGGGAAAAGTTCTGGACGGCCGAGAACGAGTGATGAAAATGTAGCACGCATCCAGCAAGCATTTGTTCGCAGCCCAGGAAAATCGACTCGCAGAGCTAGCAGAGAGCTGCAAATTCCACAATCAACTGTATGGAGAGTCCTACTACCCGAGGCGATGGATCAGCCGCCAGGCAGCCCGTGACAGAGCACTTCATCACTGGCCTCCAAGAAGCCTTGATCTTACCCCCTGCGATTTTTTCTTATGGGGGGTATGTTAAGGATATGGTGTTTCGGCCACCTCTCCCAGCCACCATTGATGATTTGAAACGAGAAATAACAGCAGCTATCCAAACTGTTACGCCTGATATGCTATAGAGAGTGTGGAACGAGTTGGAGTATCGGGTTGATATTGCTCGAGTGTCTGGAGGGGGCCATATTGAACATCTCTGAACTTGTTTTTGAGTGAAAAAAACATTTTTAAATAATCTTTGTAATGATGTATAACAGAAGGTTATATTATGTTTCTTTCATTAAATACACATTTTTAAAGTTGTGATATTCTTTTTGAATCACCCTGTATAATGCCTCGTATATAAAATGCCGAGAAATTGAATTTGTTACTAGCAAGGGAAAGCAGCTCTAAATAATTTCTGTGTCAACACGACGGCAACTCAGTATGCGAAGAAGGCTTCGAGTACTATTTTGATGCCGGATTACACCTTCATTGGACCAGAAATTGCAAAATCGTTTTCAGTGTTTATGGAGAGGCGGATCCATGAATGAGAATGCAAGTAGGTCATCGTAAAGAGCGTTTCGAAACTGCAGCCACTGGGCTGCAATGAGAAGGGAGCACTGTGACGTGTTTTTTTTTTTTTTTTTTTCCTACAGTTTTCTCGGGAAGCGGCGGCTCTTGATGTAGGGGCTGCCTCCGTTATTTTCCCGGGACGCACGCCCAGCCTCGCTACAACATTATTCAAATGGTGGGACGGCGGTACACGGCAATTACCAGCCATGAATATTAACGACGCAACGCTCAGGCTATTCACGGAAAAGTAGGGAGAGCCGTACCAAATTGCGACTACTAGGAACGGAGTAATTCCTCCAAACAACTCGTTCTAATCAGCTTAGGAATTCCTGCTCGGTCTCTATAATGGCCGATCTGGTTACCTGTCCGCGCTTCTTCCTGTATGCTTCGCCTAAGCGAACTCTGGTATCCGTAAGATCGTAATTGTCTACAATTTTCCTTCGTCAGTTACGTTAATTTGTTTGGCATTCATTCAGTTTCCTCAGGCACGTGCTCCTTTTACACAAGATGGTGATCAACAAAATTTCAGTTACGACAGTAGATGACTATGAAACTAGATAAATCAACGAAAGTGAAGAATAGTGTCGTACCCAAAGAAGTGGAGGCTTTCACGTAAATGCATGGCCACAATGGAGATGTACCGTATCATTCCCTGGCATAGGTTGTGTTGTGTCTAGACAAGACAGTCTAGACACAATGAGAGGAAGCCGAAAGGCACGCGCTAAGTTAAAGCAGGATGGCGTGAGGTCTGAAACAGGATACGTAATGAATGCTATAAAGAAAAGTACGTAGCTTCTGGAATACTTAACTTTAATCCATCCTTTTGGTACATCTGGAGATTGTGGCGATACAAGTGAGACTCTTTAGATACATGCAATGTTACTAATGGCGCCTTGCTAGGTCGTAGCCATGGACTTAGCTGAAGGCTATTCTAACTATCTGCTCGGCAAAGGAGCGAGGCTTCGTCAGTATAGTCGCTAGCTACGTCGTCCGTACAACTGGGGCGAGTGCTAGTCCGTATCTCGAGACCTGCCTTGTGGTGGCGCTCGGTCTGCGATCACACAGTGGCGACACGCGGGTCCGACATGTACTAATGGACCGCGGCCGATTTAAAGCTACCACCTAGCAAGTGTGGTGTCTGGCGGTGACACCACAGGTTGAGTCTTCCTTATCGATGTTATCGACGAAGAAGGCAGCACGCTGCGTTCAGTGGAGCTCTACGTCGCTCAGCCTACAGCTGATTGTTAGATCTTCCCGTAAAGCTTCTAAAGTACTTTGTGGTTGGGGCCCACTATACTGGCTTAGGTTGCAGCTACTGTAGCATGGCGGAAGGTATTCTCAGCAGCTATGGGAAATAAACCTGCCAGAAGTATTGGCAGGGAGCAGCACTTTTCAAAGACCTACTGTTAGCTGTAGAAGGAAATGGTGAATGAGAATGTCTCAGTTCTGCTCGTAATGCTGACTGGCTGAAAGACTAGATTGTTTAAAGTTTTTCAACTCTTACTGGTAGCCCGCAGGATCGAAGAATCGGTAGTTAGGAATCCTTAGTGACCAAGAAAATCAAGCCTAAAAGAATTTGAATATGCGTTCCCGTGGGCGGACGTGAAATTCTGGTTAGTCATTTTCCGATTTTCTTGGAGAGTACAGAAGTTGTGGATGTACGTTGTTACAATAGTACTCCGTTTTGCTGTTTGCAGATCAGAAGTTGCAGATTGTGCAGCGGAATAGCTACCAAAATAAGTGTCCAATAGTATCATGTAAGGTATGTAAACTAATGCATACCTCCACCCTTTTGCCAATTAGCTATAAATAGAACAGTGCCATAATGTTATAAACAACACATAGCGCATCAGGTCGTTAATAAATATCTCAACTGTGAACTATGAACAAATGATTTATAATATTTTACAACAATTATTCATTCACAATTTTAAATATTGTGTACCAAAAGTTTCGCTAAGTGTTAATATGTAACAACAATTTTCCAGTTAGAAAATAAAAAACAACCCACGGAAGATAGCACAAAATGTGCTGAAACGTGTTTGAGTGAAACAAAACAGAAAAAAGGTGTGTTGCATAAGGCGGAGTTCCTCTTCCCACTCCAGAGATGAATAGGCTTGCACAGGATACAATAGCGCGGAGAGCTGCATCAAGGCAGTCTTCGCATTGAAAACCACAACAACAACAAAAAATGGTTCAAATGGCTCTGAGCACTATGGGACGCAACATCTGTGGTCATCAGTCCCCTAGAACTTAGAACTACTTAAACCTAACTAACCTAAGGACATCACACACATCCAGGCCCGAGGCAGGATTCGAACCTGCGACCGTAGCAGTCACGCGGTTCCGGACTGAGCGCCTAGAACCGCTAGACCACCGCGGCCGGCTCACAACAACAGCAATAATTTTGTGGGTGTGTACAAGATCAGTAGGCAGAAGTATGGTGTTTCTGTGTGACGCCTGACCTACTGACTTTGCACCGTTGCCCTGCTTTGCGTCGGTGCAGCCTGTCGGTGGAAGTTGGTCGGGAAACAGCCGGAGGCAGTGTATCGACTGTGAGTCGTGCACGTTTCCCACGCAGCGATCAGATCTTGACAGATGTCATGCCAACACTCATCGAAGCTATTTTGTAAGTACAGCGATACAGAAAAGTGATCCAGGTTCGCTAAAAAACATTTTCCATTAATCTTCGGAGCAATACGTCGCGTGACTTGCCTGTCGCGCCGAGAGTGCGCGAATTCCGGCAGCAGACGCTTCACGTCACGAGGAACGAAGCGAACATTTCACATAGAGGCGTAATTCAAATCAACTGTGGTAGTTTATATATCGAATAGGTTATAAATTAACAAGGACCAAAATTTGAATAACGATTTTCCATGTCTTCTCGGAACGAGAGAGATACGGAAGTTAGGGCCGGCCGGGGTGGCCGAGCGGTTCTAAGCGCTTCAGTCTGGAACCGCGCGACCGCTACGGTCGCAGGTTCGAATCCTGCCTCGGGCATGGATGTGTGTAATGTCCTTAGGATAGTTAGGTTTAAGTAGTTCTAAGTTCTAGGGGACTGATAACCTCAGATGTTAAGTCCCATAGTAGTCAGAGCCATTTGAACGATTTGAACGGAAGTTAGGTCATTCATTAGGCATGGAAGTATTTTTTCGTCGAATTTCATTTTGATATAATTTCCAGATAACACGTTCCTCCATCATTTCTCACTGCTGGCAATTCTCTCCCGTTGTCTCAGCAATATCATAACTTTCCAAAAATCAGATGATATGCGTCCTGTGAAATCAACTTGTGCGTTACTTTTTTGATCTACGCTTTTACCGCAATGGTCTCAAATTGGTCACTCTAGACTGAAAAGCATACTACGAGTGAGTCAAAACAGTAGCCTTAACACAACGGTTATAATGGCGCACGTAACTATTGTTATTTCTGCAGAGACATTTGTGGCTCTAGGCACTATGGGACATGGGAGGTCATCAGTACCCTAGACTTAGAAATACGTAAACCTAACTAACCTAAGGGCATCACACACATCCATGCCCGAGGCAGGATTCGAACCTGCGACCGTAGCAGTCACGCGGTTCCGGACTGAAGCGCCTAGAACCGCACGGCCACCACGACCGGCTTGTAAAATCAGCATTTCCAATTCGTGGAACTGCGCGGAGAGGTTGAGACCCCTGAACTATTATCACTATCCATGTTGCACTTGGGCTATTGAAGAATGCAGTTACCATATAAAAGTAATCGTACGGGTCATGAGAGAAACTATCTCTAGTTACAACATCGGTATCAATAGCACACGTAAAGTACTCCTGCTAATGCGGAAATACTCTGACTGAATTAAACCTATAGTTATTGGTCAAGTGACGGTCAGGAGGGCGAAACTGTTCACTTCAAGTGACAAGCTAAAGAAAAATTCACAGTTATTACTGAGCGAACAATGAATTCGGTATGAAGCGCGCGCAGCCTCGTCGCTGATAAAGGCGTATCAGGAAGGCTGCGGACTATGGTTCGAGACAGCGTCCGACAAGATTGCGACAGCTCTGGAAGAGAAGCAAAACATCTGGGGCGTCACGCTGATTCGCACGCTCGTATCTCTCAGGGAGAGGAGGCACTGCGTAGCCGCATCAGCGCGAGGCACATCCTTCTCGCTGCAGCCGCATTGCATCATTTATGTTGGTACTAAGCAGTTCAGCGTTGGCCCGCAGCTCGTGGTCGTGCGGCAGCGTTCTCGCTTCCCACGCCCGGGTTCCCGGGTTCGATTCCCGGCGGGGTCAGGGATTTTCTCTGCCTCGTGATGGCTGGGTGTTGTGTGATGTCGTTAGGTTAGTTAGGTTTAAGTAGTTCTGAGTTCTAGGGGACTGATGACCATAGATGTTAAGTCCCATAGTGCTCAGAGCCAGTTCAGCGTTGGTGGCTCTCACAACGCTCTGTTTGATTTTCTGTGCTAAGCCTACAGCGTGTGCACCTGTTCTGCTTGATTACTCAGCTGAAGCATCATTTAAAACTTGGGTTTTCGAGCACGGTCGGCTGTTATGGATTAAATGAAGAGATGCAGCATCAGGTGAGCAAGGAAACGGAACAGAGAAACTTATTACACTTTTAGGTCTAAAACAGAAAAAAATCAGCAGTTTGTACGATATTTTCACAGAGATGAAAACCAGACGCACAATAGGTGGCACATATGTTGAGACATGTATGGATAAACACTAAGAAAGATGGAGTTATGTGGGAGGCGGAATTTCTTAGAAACAAAAGTTAATTCACAATTACGTAAAAATAGCGACTACAGCTTCTAACCTCAGGAAGATGACACACGAGACCACCTGATTTGTTACTGAGCGATGTTTTCCTACGACGCTGGACCCGTAATCATTAGGATGCTGGTTCAAATCCCCGCCCAGCTAACCACATTCAGGTTTTCCAGTATTTCGCTCCATGTACATTGCGAGACGGTCGCCTCGAAAGCACAAGGCTGACGTCCCTACGTAATGCGACCTCTTGCTCGTCTCTGCTAACCTCGTCCTCGATGGGACGTTAAACCCCGATCTTAGGTCTCTTTTCTGTGTGATCTTCTTACTTGTCATTTAAAGTGGTGAGAACACGACTGCTTCAACCGTCGAAGGATGGTCCTAGTGAAATCGGGTAATGCGGTTGTAGGTGCACAGACGGAATGCTGCTTATTAGGCTTGGTGAACGAAGGTTTCTGGTTGACAAGGGGGCACACGTGTCTTATTAGTCTAGACCTGGTTAGCAGGCGCTTTTCTTAATTCCTCCGTCACGAGTGTGGTATCGTCCACATATCGTGGTGCCACTCCAGAGTCGGCAAATCGCGTCGGTACCACAGACATTAGCGATGTCTCGCTGGAATCCGCAAAGGCGAATGTGAGGCATTCCTCGAGACGAGCCTCTATCGCAGCGCTGCAGCGTCATCACAGGGATGTCGATATAGACTGTCTCTCAGCACTGCAGAGAGTTCATACGGAGGTCGACATACAGCCGAACACAGACTCGCTCTGCCCCAGCTCGTGACATCCGATGAAGCAATGAACTTCATCTATTTACGACAGCACTATTGCTCAAGTCTCTGATGGAACTGACTTTTGTAAATGTTGAACCGTTACTTCGAGAGAAGAGTTTGTAATGGTGTGCATCGGGAGATGGTTCAAAATGGTTCAAATGGTTCTGAGCACTATGGGACTCAACATCTGAGGTCGTCAGTCCCCTAGAACTTAGAAGTACTTAAACCTAACCAACCTAAGGACGTCACACACATCCATGCCCGAGGAAGGATTCGAACCTGCGACAGTAGCGGTCGCGCGTTTCCAGACTGTAGCGCCTAGAACCGCTCGGCCACATCGAGAGATGCTTTACTCTTCAAAGACGGCTGTAAATATTCGACACACTCCTATGGCAATTGATTGTATACAGTTACGTATGTAATACCATGTATCGATACCATCCCACAGGCGCCTGGAGCCGCGCGGGATTAGCCGAGCGGTCTAGGGCGCTGCAGTTATGGACTGTGCGGCTGGTCCCGGCGGAGGTTCGAGTCCTCCCTCGGGCATGGGTGTGTGTGTGTTTGTCCTTAGGATAATTTAGGTTAAGTAGTGTATAAGCTTAGGGACTGATGACCTTAGCAGTTAAGTCCCATAAGATTTCACGCACACAAGCGTCTCGAAATTGGCACCAGAGTTGCAATTTTCCAGCAAACGCCGATAGTGGTCGCGCAGGTTCTGACGAACCCAATGCCCCGTGCCCACTGTGCCGGGCCCCCAGCGGCTCTGGACTACGAGAGGCCTCTGCTGCCACAATACAGGAGGGCCGGCAGCAGCCGCACAGTACACTCGCGCTCGAAGCCACTTCGGTACGTGGCGATACGCAGACACCGCCTAGTCGGCGCCTCCGACACCGCGATTCGTGCTTCAGAGAGCCTCATCCTCGTCTCTATTCTAATAGTTGGCCTCTATTTCTTGCTGTATTATTCGTAATGAGTCTTCGTACACTTGGAGAAATACAAGTTAAGTAAATCTTGTGTTTACTATATTAACTTCTTTACTAATCGTTTCCGCTCCTGTCCAGTTTTCCAGTTGTCGCACGCCGCTGTAGCACACCTCTCCTCACTGCTGTCTGCGACGTCGTACACGACAAAGTAAATATTTTTATCATTCGTGCAATAAGGTGAACTAATACGAGGCGTATTTTTTAAATAAGTACCGTTTTGAAATTAAAAAAAGACGTGCTAAGATAATAATTTTATTTTTACATGAAAGCCTGTACCTTAATCTACGCACTGACGCCATTACAGTCTGATTCTTCCTTGTTTACGTTGTGTGCTGAGTGTTTAAGATGCCTCCGATAATCGTGAGTCCCGCCGACTGTGAAGTACGGGCTGTTATAACATTGATATTCATCGTGAGATCTGTGCAGTTTATGGAGAAAACATTACGAGTGATGGAATGGTAAGAAAGTGGGTGAGAGCATTTTAATGTTTCTGGTGGTGTTTTGTATGGCATTGCGACCGAGCACTTGAAGTACCGAAAATTGTGCGCACGTTGGGTGCCGAAAATGCTGACGGATGTGCACAAAACCAAACGTTTGGACAGTGCATTGACCTTCCTTGAGCGGTACCACAACGAAGGTGATGATTTCTTAAGCCAAATTGTTACAGGCGATGGGTAGCCTACGTCACACCAGAATCAAAGCAACAGTCCATGGAAGTTGAGCAAGGGCATCGTTTTGCTGCAATACAGTGCCCGTCCGCATGTGGCGAATCAGACCAAAGATCTCATCACATCTTTTCGATGGGAAACTCTAGATTATCCTCCGTACAGCCCCGACCTTGCGTCCACTGACTACCATCTGTTCCTGCACTTGAAGAAGCACCTGGGCGGTCAGCGTCTTCAAGACGATGACGAAGTGAAAACAGTGGTGCCCGCATCTCGTGGTCGTGCGGTAGCGTTCTCGCTTCCCACGCCCGGGTTCGATTCCCGGTGGGGTCATGGATTTTCTCTGCCTCGTGATGGCTAGGTGTTGTGTGATGTCCTTAGGTTAGTTAGGTTTAAGTAGTTCTAAGTTCTAGGGGACTGATGACCATAGATGTTAAGTCCCATGGTGCTCAGAGCCATTTGAAAACAGTGGTGATGCAGTGGTTAACAAGTCAGGCGGCAGACTTCTATGAGGAGTGTATTCAAAAACTGGTACAGCGTTATGACAAGTGCCTCAATATTGACGGAAATTATGTAGAAAAGTAGATTAAGGTACAGGCTTTCATGAAAAAATAAAATTATTGAGTTATCTTAGCACGTCTTTTTTTAATTTCAAAACGGTACTTACTTAAAACAACACGCCTCGTATTTCATATGTCGTAGTTCCAATCAACCATCTCCCAGAGCAATCAAACACTCAACACTTATGACCGGACGGTAGTACTTTCGTGTGGTCATAACAATGGGAGACAGGAGTATAACTGATACGACGGTGCGCGTTCAGTGAAGTGCGAAGTGTCGTTGTACGGGAGCAGGCAGACAGGGAAGCAGAGGCAGCCGCTGGGAAGCAGGCAGGAGGGGACTCGTCCCGGCGCCGGTCGGAGGTCAATGGCGGAGGAATTGGTGGGCAATAAAAACGGGGCGGCCGGCGAGCTGGCGCTGCCCGCCTCACAACCTCACAGTCGGTACCTGCACACGCCGTCCCTTTACCAGTCTCGGAAGTGTACGACCAGTAGAGATGGGCAAACTCTTTCATCCTTGGGAACTAGTTCACTACTGATCGTTTTTTTTTTTTTTTTTTTTTTTTTTTGCGAGCCGTTCATTTTTTATTCGTTCACCGTTCATTTGTGCTTGGTATACTGTTCGTATGAAAAACTAAAAACTAGTAGTGTAGGTGACTGAAAGATGGAGGGCAGATTTCTTACACACTTTTAGAAGTAATTTCTGTGATTCTGCAGAACCTCTCGTTTAGCCTTGTGTGGCTGATCGCAGGGAAATAACACAGGGTGACGCACGGAAAACCGGCCCCGAATACAGACTGCTCGCCAATTACGAACGATGTGTTGCCCGTTACGAGCAGATACAACAAACAGACAAACATGTAATAACTAGGCAGTGAAGAAATAACAATCTAATGCAAGCAACAATTGCGAAACAATCGATGACGATGTGTAGGGAGCTGGAGAACAGAACATGAAAATCTCACGCGACGCGCATGGGCTATAGCTCATGTAGTCTTGTAAACCTGTTGGTGGCTGTTTCCCAAACTTAGTAGACCACAAGTGTCTTGTATAAAATTCTTCGTTTCGACTTCCACTACATAGCTATGCTACGTTGTAAACAATAATCGTTTACACCCTATATATACTTCACGTTGTCTCTGAGTTCGTAGGCGAAGTAGAGACTTTATGGAAGCATAAAATAAAATGTGGTTTTCTCATACTTGCGTCACACGATTAGTAAAAATTAAGTTTTTATTTTGCATTATTAAAGTTAATGCAGCAATAATAATAATAATGAAGTTCGCAGTAGTAAAGTTTTTGGTTTCAAAGCTCCTGCTGAACAAATGTTTTTGAGATAATAAATAAATACAATTTTTGGCAATCTATGTCTTTTCAAATGGAGAGGCAGCGCTTTTCCTACTGAGCCAAAATGACCCACAACCCACTTTCTTTCTTTCTTTTTTTTTTTTCAAAGAAACCAAACTAGCAGATAATGCAAATTGGAAACAACCAAACTTAAAAATAATTAGAGCCTTCCTAAATGTAATGTTTTGTATATGAAAGATACACAAAAATCGTTTTATATGAATTTTCTTACACTAAAAATTAAGCAAATTATTGAAAGTTAGCTGCTAAATGAAGTCGATGAAACCAAAAAATATATGAATAACAAAAAAAAAACTTGCCTTGTTATAATTATGTCTTCTGCCGTTCGTCGATATAATGAAGTGATCTGATACACCCTTTTGTTACCTGAAAAGACGTACCTATTAGATACGACGTAATTTTTATGTAATTTATGTAACTATAAAATACTTTTTGATTACCGGTCGTGGACGCTGAATAGCCAGAACCAAGTGCAAGAACAGTTTAGGACACATGTAAAATGGGCGAGCGCAGTGAACGAAACGAACAACTGGATACTGAACAACTAGGAGCAGTCGGCAGCGGAACTGAGACACGTGGTCATGCGAAGAACGACGAGTGCGGCCGAGGGAGACCGAGACTGAGACGAGCACGCGACCGAGGCTGGAACGAGAACTACCGAAGTGACCGCCGCGACCGAAGTGAACTAGTGAACTATGAGCCGATCGTTCCTATTTCCCGGGAACTATAAGTAGACCGCCGCAACCGAAGTGAACTATGAACCGATCGTTCCTTGGAATTCGTTCCTCGGTCCTTTCGTTCATCTTGGTGAACCGTTCCTTGCACACGTTCGTTAGCGAACTACCCATCTCTAACGGGCAATGCCGAGCACGGAAAACCCGAGTGCGAGTCATCTCTACCTGTACCAGAGAAGTAGAGTGACGGGATTGTTCATTTAACAGGGACAGCTACATACACACTCCGAAACCACTGTACAGTGCATAGAGGAGGGTTTATCGTACCAATATTGATTTTCTTTCCATTTCCAATCGCGTACCGAGTAACGGAAAAAACGGTAGTCTCTATATCTCTCTATCCGCGACCTAATCTTTCTGACCTTGTTCTCATAATGCCTACACGTGACAAAAAATGACAGCAGAATGATCGCACGGTCTCACTCGAATACTCTTTCTCGAAATTTTCGTGAGAACTACGTGGGATTCCTTCCAAAGGATTCCCAGTTACGTTTGCCGGGCCTCTCGATTACTCTTTCATGTGGGCTACGCCGGCCTCTTACAATTTACCACGTTTCTGAATTCCTTTGATATCAATTGTCATATACTATCTCATCAAAAGTATCCGGGCACACAAATGTACTGCGGAACTGATCACTGGACGACACGAGAGGCGTACCCGAGAGTAGAAAAGGACGCGGGGAGCATTGTGTGGTGAGTAGGAAGGGGTGGAGCGAAATAGGTCGGTCGGTCGGTCGAGAGAGCTCACTGAGCTTGAACGTGGAGTTGTAATCGAATGTCACCTGAGTAAGAGATCCGTCGGAGGCGGTTCAACCCCTCTTAAGCAGCCCAAGTCCACTGTCGGTGATGTGATTCTGAAGTGGAAACGCAAAGGAAGAACAACTGCTAAACCGAGACTACGCACATCGAGCACTGGGGAGGGGGGAGCTGTAAAAATCTCACGAAATTAGTGGAGGGAATCTTTCGTGAGCTCGAAAGCGCTGCCAGCACAATGACTGTGCGCAGGTACCGAGCGAGGCGGCGCAGTGGTTAGACACTGGACTCGCATTCGGGAGGACGACGGTTCAATCCCGCGTCCGGCCATCCTGATTTAGGTTTTCCGTGATTTCCCTAAATCACTCCAGGCAAATGCCGGGATGGTTTCTCTGAGAGGGCACGGCCGACTTCCTTCCCCAACCTTTCCTAATCCGATGAGACCGATGACCTCGCTGTCTGGTCCCCTTCCCCAAACAACCCAACCTGTGCGCGAGTAACGAAAAAGAATCGGAGAATTGTAGAGCATTTCCTCCTAAGCTACACATCTCTGTAGTGAATGCTAAGCGACGTATGAGGTGATGGTCAGTGCTAAGCGACGCTTGAGTTGGTGTAAACAGTGACGTCGTTGGACAGTGGATAACTGGAAACTAGTGATCTGAAGTGAAAAATCACTCTATATCACGTGGCAGTCCGACGGAAGTGTTTTGGTGCGGCGAATGCCCACAGAACTTTACCTGTCTTCATGTGTAATGCCAACGGAGAAGTGTGGAAGAGACGGTGCTAAGGCGTTTTTCGTGAGTAGGATGTGATCCTCTTATTGAGGTTCAGAAAAAGCTAAATGCGGAAGTATACGTACACCTTTTACACAACTGTGTGCTGCGTACAGTAGAGAAACACTTCAGATGACGACCGTTCGTGTCAGCACCACAATCAACCCCGTCGTAAAGAACCATCTCTGAGGTAATGTTTTGTGTTGTACCCGCGGACCCAACCGAATAGCGCCCTGCCGTCGGATCGCTTGCCGCAGTTTCCCGTCGTGACCGCCGGCGGCGCATGGCGTTGCCGCCGACCGAAGACGTCGCGCCATTGCTGATGGGACCTACAGCGCCCTCTGGCTACACGATGTAACGGGAGCGCTGGCCCCGAGTCAGGGAGTCTGGCAGACAGCTCGTAGCAGTCGTCAGTGCCGTCGTTCATTGTCTGGCTAGCTAGCTCGCTGTGTGATTCAGTATTGTATAACGACTTAGGCCACGAATCAGGAATATTCTTTGGACACTAATTGGAACCGGGAACTGTATCTACGATACACTCTTCGCTGTCAATAAAGCTAAGTAACTGTTTTATACTAGCTGGCGCTAATTTGTCACTAATCGTTTTCCTGCCACCAGATTTTAGTCACAACCTGGTCACGTCCTACTCCATATCCAAATTATGGTTGCCACGCCCGGGAAGCCATAAAATTTTGTGGACAACAACATTCCAGAAGTGGACTGGCAACTCCAGAGTCCCGACCTCAGGGCAATGGAACACCTTCAGGATGAGATAAAAAGCTGATTCGCTCCACATCCGAGCGTCCAGCATCGCTACGTTCTCTGGATTCGCCTCTCGAGGAAGAATGGGCTGCCATTCCTCCACAGACATCCAGACTGTCGATGAAAGAGTTCCCAGCAGAGCCCGACAGGTGGACGCATCACATATTAGTGTACACTAATTGGTGTCCAGATGTTTTTGATGAGACAGTGTACCTCCAAACGCTGGAACAACGATCTAGAGCTGGTCGCACTGGCTTCTTCCACACTATTTCCTTTACACATACACCGCAGTTTCCCATAAACCTTCCAAAAATCTGAGTCTCCCATTCTCTTTCGCCAACGCTGACCTGACCTGTGTGTTCCGTTTCATATCGCTCCTTAGTATTACCCGATATGAAGTGCTCGCCACGTTCACCACTAATATTGTAATTGGACACGCAGCGTTCTTTCTCTTTGTTGCTGGCATTTTTCCCCTCGCTCAGTGCGCGGATTGGATAGGAAAGACGAGCGGTAATGCTGGAACGATGTACCTGTGGACGCCAGCCACACCGACCGCCGCGCATGCGCAGCCGCTGCCGCCGGCGGCCCCAGGAATGCGCCGCCCGCCGCCCGCTGCCCGCGAGCCGCCAGCCAGCCAGCCGGCCGCGGGCCGCCGCCGGAATACGAAACCGCCCGGCCCGCGGCTCGGCACGCAGCACGCAACACGCATCACGCACTGGCGGTGTTGCCGCCGCCACACGCCGCACGTCCACGACGTGCACACACCCGCGCTCACACTTGTTACCGAAAACACTTCCACCGCGCCCCAACAACTGGGGCCTAGTTCGCAGAGAAAGGAAACATGGACACCTACTGGGACTTTAGTACCGTTGAACACTAGTGACCTTCACCGGGAACGACGGCAAATACGGAGATTTTCAACTTTTGTACTCCTGTCCTCCTCAGTTGCGTCTAATACTATGGTATATTGATAATTTTTACTTTTTGGACTGTCTGACTACAACTTAATGAAACACAATTTTCGTGCCATACGGTCCAAAAAGTAAAAATTATCAGTACACCTCCATGCTACTCTATCCTGTGCAAGCTTCTTCATTTCCCAGTACCTACTGCAGCCTACATCCTTCTGAATCTGCTTAGTGTATTCATCTCTTGGTCTCCCTCGACGATTTTTACCCTCCACGCTGCCCTTCAATGTTGAATTTGTGATCCCTTGATGCCTCAGAACAAGTCCTACCAACCGGTCCCTTCTTCTAGTCAAGTTGTGCCACAAACTCCTCTTATCCCCAATTCTATTCAATACCTACTCATTAGTTATGTGATCTACCCATCTAATCTTCAGCATTCTTCTGTATCACCACATTTCAAAAGTTTCTATTCTCTTCTTGTCCAAACTATTTATCATCCATGTTTCACTTCCATACATGGCTACACTCCATACAAATACTTTCAGAAATGACTTACTAACACTTAAGTCTATACTCGATGTTAACAAATTTCTCTTCTTCACAAACGCTTTCCTTGCCATTGCCAGTCTACATTTTATATCCTCTCTACTTCGACCATCATCAATTTTTTGCTCCCCAAAAAGCAAAACCCATTTACTACTTTAAGCGTCTCATTTCCTAATCTTATTCCCGCAGCATCATCCGACTTAATTCGACTACATTCCATTATCCCCGTTTTGCTTTTGTTGATGGTCATCTTATATCCTCCTTTCAAGACACTGTCCATTTCGTTCAACTGCTCTTCCAGGTCATTGCTGTCTCTGACAGAATCACAATGTCATCGGCGAACCTCAAAGTTTTCATTTCTTTTCCATGGATTTTAATACCTACTCCGAATTTTTTCTTTTTTTCCTTTACTGCTTGCTCAATATACAGATTGAATAACATCGGGGAGAGGCTACGGCCCTGTCTCACTCCCTTCCCAACCACTGCTTCTCTTTCGTGCCACTCGACTCTTATAAGTGCCATCTGGTTTCTGTACGAATTGTAAATAGCCTTTCGCTCACTGTATTTTACCCCTGCCATCTTTAGAATTTGAAAGAGAGTATTCCAGTCAACACTGGCAAAAGCTTTCTCTAAGTCTACAAATGCTAGAAACGTAACTTAGCCTTTCCTTAATCTATTTTCTAAGATAAGTCGTAAGGTCAGTATTGCCTCACGTGTTCCAACATTTCTACGGAATCCAAACTGATCTTCCCGAAGGTCCGCTTCTACCGGTTTTTCCATTCGTCTGTAAAGAATTCGCGTTAGTATTTTGCAGCTGTGACTTATTAAACTGATAGTTCGGTAATTTTCACTTCTATCAACACCTGCTTTCTTGGGGATTGGAATTATTATATTCTTCTTGAAGTCTGAGGGTATTTCGCCTGACTCATAAATCTTGCTCACCAGATGGTAGAGTTAGACTGGCTCTCCCAAGGCCGTCAGTAGTTCTAATGGAATGTTGTCTACTCCCGGGGTCTTGTTTCGACTCAGGAGACTATACTGGAACCAGATTTGCAGTTAGATTCATTTGGAGCAGACTAATTACGACGTGCCCAGATATTTTCCAGTATTCACGCTTCCCGCACCCCATACAGATATGCAAATGGGACAGAAAAAGTCCTAATAACTGGTACAATGGAAAGTACCCTCTGCCATTCATTTCTTGCCTCTCGGTTTGCAGTGTGTGAATGTAGATGTAAATTCCTTATGCAGATGAGACCCTGTGCAGCACAGCTGAGAAACTAGATAATCTGAATTAGACTAACTGCTGCTCCAATTTATATGGGGTACGGAACATTACTTTGGTGAGCACGCTGGTGAAGAGTGGGAAGAATGAACATGTTGTCTGTACTACACGCGAGAATGTTCGACATAGGAGGACGGTCTAGCGAGCAGGTAGTCGTTACAACATCGTGAGAACCAGGAGGAACTACGGGTGTTCGGAGTTAATACGCTATGACTTCGTGGGAAAGATAGGACCTACACAGACTTGAAGGTAAAAGACTGCCCATCGTAGCTAAACTGCTGCCCGTTAACATTACAACACAACGCAGGATAGGAAATGAAATTTCACTTGTGCGTATATAGTGTTATACACTGAAGCGCCAAAGAAACTGGTATAGGCATGGTTAGTCAAATACAGAGATATGTGAACAAGCAGAATACGGCGCTGCGGTCGGAAATGCCTATATAAGACAGCAAGTGTCTGGTGCAGTAGCTGGATCGGTTACTGCTGGTACTATAGAGGTTATCAAGATTTAAGTGAGTCTGAACGTGATGTTGCGCGTGAGCGATGGGACACAGCATCTCCGAGGTAGCGATGAAGTGGGGATTTACCTGTACGACCATTTCACAGATGTACCGTGATATCAGGAATCAGGTAAAGCATCAAATCTCCGACATCGCTGCGGCCGGAAAAAGATCCTGTAAGAACGGGTCCAATGACTGATGAGAATTGTTCAACGTGAAAGAAGTTCAATCCTTGCGCAAAACTGCTACAGGTTTCAGTGCTGGGCCATCAACAAGTCTCAGTGTGCCAACCATTCAACGGAAACACATCGTGTACCCTTTATGACTGCACAACACAAAGCTTTAAGCCTCTCCTGGGCCCGTCAACACCGACACTGCATTCTTGACGACAGGAAATATGTTGCGTGGTCGGACAAGTCTCGTTTCAAATTGTATGCAGCGGATGGACGTATACGGGTATGGAGACAACCTCGTGAATCCATGGACCCTGCATGTCAGCAGGTGACTGTTCAAGCTGGTGGAGGCTCTGTAAATGTTGTGAGGCGTGTGCAGTTGGAGTGATTGGGACCCCTGTACGCCTAGATACGACTCTGACAGGTGACACGTACGTAAGCGTCCTGTGTGATCACCTGCATCCTTTCATGTCCGTTGTGCATTCCGACGGACTTGGACAATTCCATCAGGACAATGCGACACCCCACACCTTCCCAATTGCTACAGAGTTGCTCCAGGGACACTCTTCTGAGTTTAAACACTTCCGCTGGGCACCATACTCCCCAGGCATGAACACTATTGAGCATATATGGGATGCCTTGCAACGTGCTGTTCAGAGGAGATTCCACCTCCTCGTACTCCTACGGATTTATGGACAGCCCTGCAGGATTCATGGTGTCAGTTCTCTCCAGCACTTCTTCAGATATTAGTCGAGTCCATGCCACGTCGTGGATTCATGGTGTCAGTTCTCTCCAGCACTTCTTCAGACATTAGTCGAGTCCATCGCACGTCGTGTTGCTGCATTTCGGCGTGCTTGCGCGGATCCTACACGATATTAGACAGCTGTACGTTTCTTTGGCTCTTCAGTGTAGAAAGAATCCACGGTTAAATTTTTACGAGGTTTGGAGCTATACAATGTGCCAAATTTAGAACACAGCAAAAAGGCTATAGCCTGGCTGTACATCGAGGCGAACTGAGTTTGTATGGCCCGCACGTATTCTCCTTTTATCGTGCTTCAGCTCCACGCCAGTTTGTCAGCTCTAGTGGCTGCTGAGAGAGTTGTGGCGGTAACGTGTTGTTAGTGAGATGTGTAGAAAATGCTGGCTGCAGTAATAGCCGGACACCTCTGCATGCAGGCAGATGAGAAGACAACAGATGCAACACCTAATCTTGTGTTATTTTGTTGAAAGCTGAAAGTTATCTTGAAGTAAAGTGAATGCTATGAAAGTTATCAAATGCAGTGGACGTTAAGACAACCCTGAATTGTAATGCAAGTTACTAAAAATTCCTAAAACATTGGTACGGCCGCTGAATCAGCTTGTATAACTTCACAGATCACTTTCTTTATTAATGTCGTTTTATGTCACTCGCAATGTTATATCTGGCCCTCATAAACCACGAACGAGATTTTCATATTCTCTCGCTCGCTACGCGCAGACTGTTAGTCCTACAGAAAAAAAATGTACAAGACCTTTTTCTAGGAAATTTACTGTAGTTACATTTTGTTGGGATACGTTTTCGCTAGAAGCCGTAGTTTTCGCGTTATTCAAGAAAAACGTGCGTACGTGACCTTCGAAAACAACCCCACTCCCTCACTCAGCCCGCACCGGTCTGGATACCTACTATGTTGCTCGTGACACTCCCTCCTACTACTGCACAAAATTTGGCGACTCACGAATTAATTCCCACATTCGACCTTTTTCTATCTTCGCTGACTGGCCTTACTACGCCAGCGGCTTAGTCGAACACTTACAAATTGTAAAACTGACGTTCATGTAAATTTTACCAAACAATTTTGTGAATTTTAAAAACATAAAATAAAAAGGTAAGGTGTTGTATTGGTCAGGCTTTCTGGCTACGAAAGTCCTGGCTTGTGGGGTTTAAGTTTGGATCGAACTGTCAACGTAATTAGTTTTAGAATAATAAGTTTACAAAAGTCATTTTTCTTTCATTATCCTCGCGGGCACGTTTAAACCAGTGATACTAACCAAATAGCCGACTATACTGATGGCGTAATGGCCCAATCAACAGAGACCGAAAGAGGTCGAATGTCGAGAATAGTTTGTGTAGTTGGAAATGTTTGTACAGTGGTGGGAGGCACAGGCACGAACAACATACAAGTAATTTTGACTTGTGACGGATAAGTGTGAGGTGGAGGTGTGTTTGAAGGTCACTGTTCTCCGTTTTTCTTGAATGACTAGTAAACTATGGCCTAGTGAAAACGTATCCCTGTACAAAATCTAACTACTTTAAATTTTTCTACAGAAAAGTCCTGTTCATTTTTTTTTCCTGTAGAACTAATAATTTGCGCGTAGCCAGCGAATGAATATGAAAATCTCGCGCGTGGTTTTTGAAGGCCAGATATAACATTGCAGGTAGTATAAAACGACAGCGGTAGGGACAGCTGAATCACGCTTTATATGCCCTGATCTGTGTCAGAAAGCTTCATGACCGTAAATTACGCTCTGAAACGTTTTTTACTAGAAGATGCACCTCGTCCTGTGCCCCTAACAACTGATTTGCGCACCAGAAACCGCGTGTGCTCTGCACTGTAATGAAAGATATCCATTCATGCGGAGAAAGTAGGGTAATTTGTCACCAACGTTTGTAATTGTGAGCATCGGAGCTGTGGATGGGAATACGGAAAATTACAAACTTCGGTTGAACAAATTGATAAAAAGCTTTGTTTCAAGCACTGTGTATTCAGCGAACAAATAACAAGGAAAAATAGTGATCCAACACACGTTTAAGTTCCTGGACATGGCCAACGGCTAAAGGCTCGCACATACGTTTCCACACGATACTTAAACATAACATATTAAAAATTATATAATTTACTGCAAGTGTCAATGAAAACTCGAATACAGGGCAAAGTCAATGGCTTAACACGTCAGAAATGTTGTGCCTGTTGTAAATATTTGACGTGGGTGTAGCGGTACCAGTAAGGTCCTTTGGTCAAAGAAATGTTATAAGATCTTTCACAAACATCTTTGTTCTGTTACTGCGGAACACAAGCCTAAAGCACGTTTTAGAACAGCAGCAGAGATGCACCTTGCCTTTGGACTGTGAATAGTCCAGTGCAAGAAGGAGCTGAGATTACGGGCACGGGGTCACAGCAGATGCCCCTGGCTGGATCTTCCGAGCTGAGATTGTGATGAGGAGTGGGAAGCATTCGAGGGCGGAACGACGGGCCCTCCTTTATGTGCGCCAACAAAGGCCGGGGTAGGGCAGTCCCTTTCTGTCCTTACACAAGGCGGCAGCCAGCACGTATCTGGACTGAGGATCCTCTGACGTTTTCGAAGCTGCAGTTGGGGGCGGTCAGGAGGACTGCAGCACGAATAATTTAGCAAAAACTAGGCCAATGGAGGACACAGTTAGCAGTGTACGCTGTAAAAATTTCAAAATCTCTCAACTTCCTGCAAAAGGGTTTTTCCGAATGGTGTCGGTCAGTATTAACCAAGTCTATATCTTCGCGCGTTATCCTCTGAGACTGCGTCTTAGAAATCTGGTACTCATTTATTACAAACTGACGTGTGTGATATAAGTATAAAATTGTGTACGTAGGTCTCCGACCAAGAATAATTAATAGCTTGATCTTCATTAAATACGCCAACCGACTGTGTATATGTGACTCATTGAGATAAATGGCTGATATAAGCTCGCCAGATTAACTTTACTCGAAGAATTCTCAGCGAGGAAACCTCCTTACTTTAATCGAAAAATTACTTACAAGCAAGCTCTGCACCAAGGGCATCGGTTCCACCGCACTCTTAAGGTTGAACAGCAATACTGTGACCGTGGATCAGTTCCACAGTAGCAAGACAGGTCGGAATAGCTACACGCAAACTACGAATGGACTGGTTGTGATTAAGGAATTGTGAACACAGCGAACCTCGTAAATATTACGTTTATTTTTAATGACTCTTAAATGAACAATCTATCTCACGAGGCAAAACACTGGATGTAATTTGGTGAGATATCATGGTTACTACCTCAAATAGCAGATGAGCTGTTTTATAAATTCAACAACGCAAAAGTACCTAGAGTTTGAGTTTCCATAGAAAACATAACAAAATATCGGTTGAACAATGAACGTTTAAACAACAGCTACGGGGTGCCTCACTCAGTCTGAGAGAAATCGAAAGTGCAGTCGCGACTGGGTTCTGCTACGTACAGAGAATCTACCTGCGATCTCCAGTGAGAACTGCGGCGGCAGCGATTTCAGGTGCGTGTTCTTCGGCATGCGCGCGGATGTTCACAGAATGCCAGAAAGTTCGTACGGTATTTTCTCGAATCGTTGTGGAAAAACTACTGAACGCTAATTACTACTTACGTGCGGTTACGATTAACATGAATAACTTTCCAGAATGAGATTTTCACTCTGCAGCGGAGCGTGCGCTGATATGAAACGTCCTGGCAGATTAAAACTGTGTGCCGGACCGAGACTCGAACTCGGGACCTTTGCTTTTCGCGGGCAAGTGCTCTACCAACTGAGCTACCCAAGCACGACTCACGCACCGTCCTCACAGCTTTACTTCTGCCAGTACCTCGTCTCCTACCTTCCAAACTTTACAGAAGCTCTCCTGCGAATCTTGCAGGACTAGCACTCCAGAAAGAAAGGATATTGCGGAGACATGGCTTAGCCACAGCCTGGGGGATGTTTCCAGCTTTACTTCAGCGAGTACCTCCTCTCCTACCTTCCAAACATTACAGAAGATCTTCTGCGAACCTTGCAGAACCAGCACTCCTGAAAGAAAGGAAGTTTCATATCAGCGCACACTCCGCTGCAGAGTGAAAATCTCATTCTGGAAACATGCTTCTGTAAAGTGCGCGTGCGCGAGTTATCGCTGCCTAGTGGGGATGCGCTAATTGACGGCAGTTTAGAACTGCTCTCTATTCTGGCGCGCGGATAATGTGTGTGCTAATGTTCGTAGTTTCGTCCGCCTCGATAGCTGAATGGACGCCGGCAGAGTAGCTCAGCGTGTTCGGTCATCAGAGGATTGGGTGCCCTCTGTAATAAAAAAATTTAAAAAAACTGAGTGAATGCATCAATAATGAACTTCTGCGGGCATCAGAGGACGTCTGCCACGAACTATAACGAACAAAATGAGATTACAAAAAAAAGAAAAAGAGAAAAAAATGGTCAGCGCGGCCGGATGCTGTGCAAAGGGGCCCGGGTTCGATTCCCGACTGCGTCAGAGATTTTCTTGGCGCAGGGAATGGGTGTTGTTTTGTCTTCATCATCATATCAGCCCCATCGACACGCAAGTTGCCGAAGTGGCGTCAACTAAAGAGACTTACACCAGGCGACCGGTCTACCCGACGGGAGGCCCTCGCCACACAACATTTCATTTCATTTTTTCGTAGTTTCACCCTTTCTACCGCTAGATGGCTGTCGCGCTAGTCCATTATCTTTCGCGACGGACCGTCGTTTAATACCCACTTAAGTCACCACAGAATTACATTCAACGTACGAAGTTAAAGGCCGGGCAACTGCATATTACCGACACGTTACGCAAGACGCCCATTACGACACCACTTCTTAGAGCTAAGAGTACTCGATCCCATTTCACTCTCCCGGCTTGTAAACGGACATCCTATGTGCCTCTCTCTGTCACAGATGGCACGAGGGTACTAGGCAGAAACTAAATATGAAGACGTGGTCTCGCACTTTGGCTGGAGTGTGTCCAGCAACTGGCAAGTGCTTGTTGAGTGGAGGCAGGTGGAGGGCCACTCCAGCGACACGCAACAATGGCCGGCTGGCCACAGGCAAACACGGCGCCCGAGTCAATGTTTGGCCAGCAGGTACACAGGCCAGGCCAGGCCGGCTGTAGAGCCAGTTACCGCTCACCGTTTACTTGCGGGGATACATCAACACACACACGTCTCTCCCGCTTATTACGGCGAATATATAGGAAAACTGAAACAATGATACCTCCACAGTGGATGACGATCGACTGACTATTTGGTTTCCACCGAATAAACATATTTTCTCGTAGCACGATTAGAACCGCTCTTAGCGTAATACGGATCATGCTCCAGAACAGTCCTTGCTAACTGATACAGAAAATAGTGAATAGAAAAACAAGCATTTTGAATACGAATGTCAGTTTGATGATGTCGATTATTGGCGATAGAGGGCGTCTACCTATTTTTGCGCCGTTGTAAGTAAATTAAAGACTGTAAATAGAAAATACAAACGGCAGAACGATGGTACCGAGGGCCGTTAACAAAGTGCGTCAGAAAAGAATCCGAAAAGGCCAAAATATAGTGTGTGGTCGGTTGGGGAGGAATTTCGCCTTATGCAAGACACCTTTGCAGTTTTGTTTTCACCCAGACATGTTTCAGCAATTTCTATGTTATTTTGAGAGTGTTTATTTGTTTATATTCGTTCTCTCGTGAAGCTATTGGATGTTTATGCCAGTAACTCCATATCTACTACAGAACCTACAGCATGTGAAACTTTTTGGTGTTGCGATGGTTTTTACCTTGTTTGTGTCGAGGCAGCACGCTTATTTCTGCGCTTTTGTCGATATACATGCATTTCCTACGATATTTTTCGTCAAGCACAGACTTTTTGCCGCCATCACATGAATAGGTGAAAACAAAACTAGAAAAATGTGTTGCATAAGGGTGAATTCCTCCCCAATTTTCTTAGCAAGCACGACAATAAGATGGACTGCAACATTCACAAGATGGTTAGTGTGTGGCTGTCTGCAGAGAGCGGCTTGCGCTTGTGCAGCAGGATGCAGTGGGTCTTTCTGGAAGCAACCAAAACTTCCTGATACCTCCTCTTTACACCAACGTAAAAATCACTATTAATACGAGAAATATCGCCGCGTATGCATTACCAGTGCCGGAGGGATGAACAAGTAGTTACTTCTCGATCGTGACTAGTGACAAAACATCACTTTCTTCCATTAATGTGAAATCTAAAAAGCAATCCATGCTGTGACATCAGTCATATTCACCAAAGCCAAAGGAGCTAAAGCAAATACAATCTGCACGAGTAACCAAGGCAACTGTGTTTTCTGACAAGAATTTCCTGCAAGAAGCCGCATACATCAATAACAACTAAGATGAACGATTAAATAATTTAGAAACTAAGGCGTAGAATTTAAAACCGACTGCGGTTGAAGCTGAGATATGGAACTATCTCCATTCAACACAACGCACGCCCAGATCCACACAACTCAAAAGTATAGGAAATTCATGTGGCAACTTTTAGGGCTCCCCTTTATATCGACCTCGCGTCCAGTGATTGTGCTTCTTTCTTCTCTTAAAGCAATCGGTCAGCTCCTGAAAGGGACTGCCTGAAATCCAGGCTACAACGTTCGATTCAGAAGTTTTAAACTGAGGTAGACCCTCGGTATGGAAAGCCTTTGATGACAAATGTAGAAAAATGGGAAAGAAATGTACATGTGAATCTAAAAAAAAATGGCTCTGAGCACTATGGGACTTAACATCTATGGTCATCAGTCCCCTAGAACTTAGAACTACTTAAACCTAACTAACCTAAGGACATCACACAACAGCCAGTCATCACGAGGCAGAGAAAATCCCTGACCCCGCCGGGAATCGAACCCGGGAACCCGGGCGTGGGAAGCGAGAACGCTACCGCACGACCACGAGCTGCGGACATGCGAATCTCATTAGACACTTTCGATCTACACCTTTTTCATCTATCCTGGAAAGTGGCACCTCGAACATCGTTGGCGTTATTGTATGCTTCCTTGACGTATAACTCGAGTACTGCTGGTATATGCTGATCAGCCGGAACATTACAACTACCTACCTAATAGCAGTATGTCCACCTTCGGCACGGATAACAGCCGCGGTATGTCATGCCATGGAAGCAATGAGGCCTTGGTAGATTGCTGGAGGGAGTTGGCATCACATCTGCACACGGAAATCATCTGATTCCCGTAAATTCTGGGGAAAGGAGCGATGGGGCACTGACGCCACTCCATCACACTCCTGGCTTTGTAACATGGCAGATTACCTTCTTGAAATGACATTGCTGTAGGGAAACATGATCGTCATTATAGGGTATACGTAGTGTGCAACCTGCGTACGATACTGCTTGGCCGTCATGGTGCCTTGCACGAGCTCCGCTGGACCCATGGTTGCCCACGTGAACGTTCCCCAAAGCAGAATGGATGCGCCGCCAGTTTGACTCCGTCTCGCAGTACTCGTGTCAAGGAGCTGTTCCCCTGGAAGACGACGGATTTGCACCATCGGTATCGGGATTCGACAGACCATGCAACGCTCTGACACTGCGCAACATCCAGTGCCGATGGTCACGTCCTCATTTCAGTCCGATGTACTGTTGTTAACAGCCGGCCGAAGTGGCCGTGCGGTTAAAGGCGCTGCAGTCTGGAACCGCAAGACCGCTACGGTCGCAGGTTCGAATCCTGCCTCGGGCATGGATGTTTGTGATGTCCTTAGGTTAGTTAGGTTTAACTAGTTCTAAGTTCTAGGGGACTAATGACCTCAGCAGTTGAGTCCCATAGTGCTCAGAGCCATTTGAACCATTTTTGTTGTTAACAATGGGACATGCATGGAACGTCGGCTGTGGAGGCCCATCATTAGGAGTGATTGAGTGCACTGTGTGTTCAGACACAATTGTACTCTAAAAACTAAACTCCTTCCGAACAGACCATGAAGGCCCAACGGTACCGACCGGCCACCGTGTCACCCTCAGCCCACAGGCATCACTGGATGCGAATCTGGAGGGGCATGTGGTCAGCATACTGCTCTCCCAGCCGTTGTCAGTTTTCGTGACCGCAACAGTTGTACTCTGCCCAGCATTAAAGTCTCATGTTGGTTCCACCACAGTTCGCCGCCTATCCTGTTTCACCAGTCTGCCCAGCCTACGACGTCCGACGTCCACCTCCACGACGTCCGAACGTGGTGTCACCTTGGTTTTGCCACGTGTTGAAGACACTCACGACAGTACTCCTCGAACACCTGACAAGGGTATCTCGTGCAGTTTCGGAAATGCTCGTGCCGAGCCATCACAATCTGCCATCGGTCAAACTCAGATAGATCGGAAGCCTTCCGCATTCTACACTCGGGCAGCACGCCCACTGATACCACATGCACCGCGTGTGAGTCTGACTGGAAGCCATTCCTCGCCAGGTGACGCTGCTCTCGCCTGGACGGGTTTATATCGACAGCAGGTCTTGAGCCGTGACGCTCGTTACTGGCGCGCCAGTCTCTTGGATGTCCATTATCGATCCTTCGATGTTTCTCATCTTTGCTTGCCTTGTTGTTTTACGCATTAGCGGGGCGAGTGGCAGTTGACGTTTGCTTGGGCTACGTGCTGAGACGCCGCGAGGTACGAGGTGGGAAGCAACCACGTATATGTGGAGTTGGTTGTACGCGATCTGCCGGTTGAGGATGGAGGATATGTGTTGGCTGCCTGCCTGTCTGCTCTGCTGATTTTTCTCGCCGTGCCTTGCGACCGCCCAGCTTGGGTTGCTGCCTGGTGTATCCTACACGAACCATACCGGACCTCCAGCAGAAGTTAAGCAGACTTGTATTTCTTTTAAAGAAAAGAAGCAAATGTATAAGACTTTTGTAACCAATTTTGGTGGCCTCTTAAGTGTGGCCTTAGCGTTTACACTGCCTTTGGGGAGAGCTAATTCTTTTAAATGTAGCTAGATGGGGTTCCCTGTCCTTTATAATCTTTTGGGGGTTTTATTTGAATTTTCTCTTTGGGGTTCCTTCCTTGTGCTTGGTTAAATGTTTACTTGTATAGCGGGAAGTGACTCCTGCTTAAAACTCGGAGAAGGTGTTTGATGTTACTGCTGCCTCCGGCATTCGTCTTTTTTTAAGTGTTGTCATCTCTTCGAGCGACCTAGTGTCACTCCTCGTTAATTAATGATGGTTTATGTGTACTTAATTTTGAATTGATATTTTGGAGCGCAGTATAGCACTGAGGCAACCTCATTATATACCACCTTATGCCCCGGTCTAGTACCTTAATTTTCAGTGGCACGAGTTAGCTCCACTACCGGTCTTACTGATGTGCTCCCTTCAAAATCTTGTCTTGTATAAGTTTGCCCCATGTGTGTCTGGGGACATAGAGATGAGCTTTAGTGTGACTTCAGTGCCAGTCAGTTAATGGAATCTTCATCTTGGCTTGGCTTCCACTGAAGAGTTTGAGTGGAGCGTAGTGTGTTTGAATTGTTATTCATTTAATTACTGTAAGTTTGTTTATTTAATGGGGAGCAAGACATTTAAAGATTCTTGGTATTAACTCCCATAGTTGCTGGGTGTTGCTAATTCGTTCCAAATGGCCTACTACTTATTCAATGGCAAGGCTGTTGATTAATTGGTTACTGTGAGTACAAATTCACGCTATTTCTTTGTTGCCGAAATTGTTAAAGTGGCTACGTCGTGATTCAATCATTAGCTAAGTGTTTGTGCTAAATTGATTTGATATAAACCTTACATTGCCCCCTTAAAATTTTTTGCCAGCGTAAACCCTTAAGAGAACAAAGTTTGTCACTGCTTATGTTAACCTTTACTGGGAGCAATATTTCATGTAGTTAAATTTTGTCTTAAAATGTTTATGTCTCTGATGTAATAAACGAGTGATAAAAGAAAAAGCAAAGGGGCCTGGTCCTTTTATTGTGTCCAGTTTGTAACACGTATCAGGTCTGTCCTGGTCAATCGGTGTATTACACACGGGTATCTCTGCACCGTCAATTACACCTGCAGCACAAGCTTTGAACATGAACATACAGTATTTCACTACTGATGAACATGGTACTGGATTGATAGAGGAAACGAAAGAGCTGCCAAGACAGCTGCATCGACAACCTTCATCCACCAACTGAAGCATTGGGCAATCATGGAATCATCTTAATTTCGTAGCCAGATGGTAGAAAAGATTTGTTTGACATCTTGACGTTAACGTTTAAAGCTACTCTCGGTGTACTAATGAATGAGGGCTACCCAAAATGTTTTTCAGCTGCTTTTGCGCTTTTTCTTTCGTGCGTCCATAAAAAAGGGACCAACAGCGCAGGAAGCTCGCTGAGTGCTACCATAACGGGGATTCCCTGTCGGAGCAGCAACCACCTCGAAACGCGCGGGGCAGCGCCAGACACGACTTCCGCATTAGAGAGCGGACGCCGGATAACGGAGCCGTTGTGTCACCTCAGCCGAGACCCACCGGCCGCGCCACGCAAAACCAAGAAAAGGGGCGTCCAGTGCGGACAGCAAATCGCGTTGTCGAGCATCAACAAACAAGTTTTGCGCCAGTGTCGGTACATCCAGGGAATCGGTTCGTTCGCTTTGTTTTGTCGGGGAGGGGGGGGGGAGAGGGGGGTATGTCCCTACTGAGCGAGAAAGAGACGGTAGTATACCGACAGGAGGTGTGTAAATTAATTTACATTCTATTTCAAAAAGAGTTTCGTGTGCAGTGATCAAAAAACATAAAACTTGATAGATCTGTGCTGCGAATAACCGGATTTGGGAATTCCGAAATATAATGATTACCTTATAAAAAGTAAAAAACACGATGCTGATCGCATGCCTGAGCACAATCCTGAACAGTACAATTCCGCATCAGCTCTGCCGCTTCGCCTCTATACTCTCCGCGTCACGTAACCAAGCCGCCGTTTCAAGGACGACAGCGTATCCTTCCAGACTAGTATTGTGGCTCTTTGCGGGAATTCGTAAATAATTTGGCCTCCTATGTTCTACTGATGAGAAATAAATCTGAAATAAAGAGCATAGATATTTTTTTAGCACATTCCCAAGATATGTGTGCACTTCAGAAACGACCATTGAGTCGCTTTACTTGGCTACTTTGAAGAGATGCATCAAACTTGTAAAGAATCCAAACACGGCAGTTTTACTGACATTCTGTCTTAGAACATAATTACTGCCTTTTTTCTTTATTATTGGATCAATGAAATTGACATGTGTTCGAAGTCTTCAGACGGTACACAGTACACTTTCCATCACTTCTTTTGGGTCATCTGACTCCTGACTGAGATGAAGAGACGTGTTGATGGGCCGCATCAAATCAAAGTAGCACTTGCACCCAGCATCCTCAGTTACTTGTTGGATATGTCTTTCCCTACAGTTATTGCCCTAACCTGTACGATTCCCTCTAGTACTATTAGTATTCCTCGATGCCTTAACAAATGTCCTATCATCCCGTCCCTTCCTCTTCACGGTGTTTTCCACGATTCTACCGAGAAGCTCCTCGTTTCTCGTCTTACTAGACCACTTCATTTTCAGCATCCTTCTACAAAACCACATATCAAGCGCTTCGTTCTGCTAACCATTCTCTAAAGTGTTGACGATTTTGCCAGTCGAACCGCCGCATGAGCATCTGACCGGATGCCACTGGAAATCAGAAACGAAGAGCTAGTTTTGAGATGTAACTGCTGACTTAATTCGTACAAACAGTCCACTGAAAAATTCAGCCTGCTAAGCCGTTACAAAGTATTACAGTAGCGTAGTCGCTAGCACACCTGCGCAGTAAGCAGGAGACGCAGGTTCAAGTCCTGGCCGTGGCACAAATTTTAATTCATTACTTCAGCTGCTATGCTTATCGAAGATCAAGTCGAGACTCATAAGTCCTCAGTAAAATGTAATTCTATCCTACACTGTAATTATTCATGCGTCTTTTACGTTTATAGGGGTATCCTCATCTCAGTACTCATCAGCACTCCGTCTACCGGGACCATCCGACCGCCGTGTCTTCTTCAGTGGAGGATGCGGTTAGGAGGGGTGTGGGGTTAGCACACCGTTCTCCCGGCCGTTATGATGGTATTCTTGACCGAAGCCGCTACAATTCGGTCGAGTAGCTCCTCAACTGGCATCACGAAGTTGAGTGCACCCCGAAAAATGGCAACAGCGAGTGGCGGCCCGGCTGGTTACCCATCCAAGTGCCGCCCACACCCGACAGCGCTTAACTTTGGTTATCTCACGGGAACCGGTGTATGCACTACGGCAAGGACGTATCCTCATTTCAGTACTAAAACAAATAATTTCTTTTTGACTTATTTAGCTTTTGCGGTGCGGGCCTGGCCACGATACGCCCCCCGCCCTTACCATCCCCCGTGGTTCAAATGGCTCTGAGCACTATGCGACTTAACTTCTGAGGTCATCAGTCGCCTAGAACTTTAATTAAACCTAACTAACCTAAGGACATCACACAATCCATGACCGAGGTAGGATTCGAACCTGCGACCGTAGCGGTCGCTCGGCTCCAGACTGTAGCGCCTAGAACCGCAAGGCCACTCCGGCCGGCACCATCCCCCGTGAATGATTTTAACTGCGACGCACACAGACGACTATCACAGATTCATACATTTATGGGATATCAGAAGATGCATAAATGGATCCCCGACACTTTATCTCGACTAACGACGTTTCAGCAGTCGTTACTTTCTAGGAAGCGCTGTTATCGTATAAGAATTTTTTCGTCCACCGTGCTGTCTGACGGGAGAGAGATTTTCTAGTGGAGATGAGATAGGCTTGGATAGATACCTGTGACAAAAGACGCTGTTGTTTGTCAGCTCTCGCGGCTGCAGGTGTGCCTAGTGTTGCGTGGGAGGGCAGTGCCCCGGAGTGGCCCGGCGCAGCACGTGCGCCGCGGAGATAGCGGCGGCCCGTCTGCCCGGCGCTTATCTCTGCCGTGGCCAGCAAACCGCAGCGTACCACACTACGCTACCTGCTGCTGGCGCTGACGCCGCAGCCACCTCAGAGCCTGTGGCGCAGTAGCCACTCGCCGGAACCGCTGAATCGACACGCAGGCACCACTATTCAGAATCCACACCACCACAATCTGGAGGCCAAGAATCTGTTCATGGAACGTCAGGGTCAAAGCCAACTGATACCGTGGTCACCAAGGTAGTAAGTGCGCCTCATTTGTACGCTGAAGATGAACAAACTCATATTTACACTAAAATTGCTACACGACGAAGATGACGTGCTACAGACGCGAAATTTAACCTACAGGAAGAAGATGCTGTGATATGCAAATAATTAGCTTTCCAGAGCATTCACACAAGGCTGGCACCGGTGGCGACACCTACAACGCGCTGACATGAGGAAAGTTTGAAATCGATTTCTCATACACAAACAGTAGTTGACCGGAGTTGCCTGGTGAAACTACCTTGTGTAAGGAGGAGAAATGCGTACCATCACATTTCCGACTTTGATAAAGGTCGGATTGTAGCCTATCGCGATTGCGATTCATCGTATCGCGACATTGCTTCTCGCGTTGGAACGAGATCCAATGGCTGTTAGCAGAATATGGAATCGGTGGGTTCAGGAGGGTAATACGGAACGCCGTGCTGGATCCCAACGGCCTCGTATCACTAGCAGTCGAGATGACTGGCATCTTAACCGCATGGCTGTAACGGATCGTGCAGCCACGTCATGATCCCTGAGTCAACAGATGGGGACGTTTGCAAGACAACAACCATCTGCACGAACAGTTCGACGACGTTCTCAGCAGCATGGACTATCAGCTCGGAGACCATGGCTGCAGTTACCCTTGACGCTGCATCACAGACAGGAGCCCCTGAGATAGTGTACTCAGCGACGAACCTGGGTGCACGAATGGAAAAACGTCATTTTTTCGGATGAATCCAGGTTCTGTTTACAGCATCATGATGGTCGCCTCCGTGTTTGGCGACATCGCGGTGAACGCACATTGGACGCGTCTATTCGTTATCGCCTTACTGGTGTATCACCCGGCGTGTCGTTATGGGGTGCCATTGGTTAAACGTCTCGGTCACCTCTTGTTCGCATTGACGGCACTTGGAATTGTGGACGTTACATTTAAGACGTGTTACGACCCGTGGCTCTACCCTTCAAAATGATTCAAACGGCTCTGAGCACTATGGGACTTAACTGCTGTGGTCATCAGTCCCCTAGAACTTAGAACTACTTAAACCTAACTAACCTAAGGACATCACACACTTCCATGCCCAAGGCAGGATTCGAACCTGCGACCATAGCGGTCATGCGGCTCTACCCTTCATTCGATGCCTGCGAGACGCTACATTTCAGCAGGATAATGAACGACCGCATGTTGCAGGTCCTGTACGAGCCTTTCTGGATACAGAAAATGTTCGACTGCTGCCCTGGCCAGTACATTCTCCAGATCTCTCACCAACTGAAAGCGTTTGGTCAATGGTGGCCGAGCAACTGGCTCGTCACAATACGCTAGTCGCTACTCTTGATGAACTGTGGTATCGTGTTGAAGCTGCAAGGGCAGCTGTACGTGTACACGCCATCCAAGCTCTGTTTGACTCAATGCCCAGGTGTATCAAGGCGGTTATTACGGCCAGAGGTGGTTGTTCTGGGTACTGATTTCTCAGGATCTAAGCACACAAACTGCGTGAAAATGTAATCACATGTCAGTTCTAGTATAATATATTTGTGAAATGAATACCCGTTTATCATCTTCTTTTCTTCCTGGTGTAGCAATTTTAATGGCCAGTAGTGTAGGTGAATTACCGTAACTACCTGATCGATGGGTCTGTGTGAGTTGTAACTAGACTATCAAACAGTCACATGTAGCGTGATAGGACACACAAAACATATGAAAGCTTGACGTAACGTGACAGATGGACACACAGAACCTATGAAAACTCGACCTACACAGACGTGACAAAAATCGTGGGATACTTCTAACATAGTGTCGGACCTCCTTTTGCCCGGCATAGTGCAGCAACCCGACGTGGCACGGACTCAACAAGTCGTTGCAAGTCCCCCGCAGGAATACTGAGCCATTCTGTCTCTACAGCCGTCCACAACTGCGAAAGTGTAGCCTGTGATGGATGTTTTGCACGAATTGACCTCTCGATTATGTCCCATAAAATGTTGGATGGGATTCATGTCGGGCGACCCGGATCGCAAAATCTTTCGCTCCAATTGTACAGAATGTTCTTCAAACCAGTCGAGAACAGTTGAGGTCTGGTGATATGAAATCGTTTGTTTGGGACATGAAGTCCACGAAGGGCTGTAAATGGCCTCCAAGTAGCCGAATACACCCATTTTCAGTCAGTCATCGGTTCAGTTGGATCAGAGGACGCAATCCATTCCCTGTAAACACAGCCTACACCATTATGGAGCCATCTCCAACTTGCACAGTGCCTTATTGAAAACGTCGGTCCACGGCTTCGTGAGGCCTGCACCGTACTCGAACCCCACCGTCAGCTCTTACCAGCCAAAATCGGGACTCGTGTTACCAGGCCACCGGTTTCCAGTGGTCTACAGTCTGATTGATACTGTCACGAGTCCAGGAGAGGCGCTGCAGGCGATGTCGTGCTGTTAGCAAAGGCACTTGCCCGGTCGCCTGCTGTCGCACAGCCCATTAACCAAATTTCGCCACTCTGTCGTAAAGAGTACGTTCGTCGTACGTCCCACACTGATTTCTACAGCTATTTCAAGTAGTGTTGCTTCACTCACAACTCTACGCAAACGCCGTTGCCCTCGATTGATACGTGAAAGCTGTCGGCCAATGTATTGTCCGTGGTGAGAGTTAATGCGTGAAATTTGGTATTCTCAGCACACCCTTCACGCTATGGATGTCGGAACACTGAACTTCCTAACGATTTCCGAAACGGACTGTCCCATGCCTCTAGCTCCAACTGCCATTCCGCGTTCAGAGTCTGTTAACTCTTGTCGTGCTGCCATAATGATGTCGGAAACATTTTCACGTGAATCTCCTGAGTGCAAACGGCAGCTCCGCTAGTGCGCTGACCTTTTATAGGTTGCGCACTTGGTACTACCGCTGCCTGTATGCGTGCCATCGCTATCCCATGGCTTCTGTCACCTCGATCTACCGTAAAGTAGAGAGAATCTGCAGCTACTTTTTTTCTTATTGAGAACGAAGGCTATTCTCATACTGTCGTACCTTTCTTCTTTTTTAATTGTGTTTACTGTCTTAATTTGTTCGTAATCGATGTCGAAGCAACTAACGTTTGATCTTGAGACACTTCTGCACCGCAAACCATGTGATATATCACTGAAAGTGATTAATGGGGTGTACTTACGATAGTGTACAATATCACAGTGCTAAAACGACTTCAGGTTGCCTTAGGACCTAACTGTTTACTCGTATTCAAACTCCATCAGGACTACGCTGGCTGAACATTGCTCAGGGACACGAGTGTAATTCTGGAAACGATCCAAGTAAACGGATCGAAAGTCACTACAATAGTCGAAAGAGAAATACGACACAGTTCACGGTTCGACGATTCACATTTTACGCGTCAGTGACGATAGCCACGAAGTTATTTAACTTAACTGGTTTTTTTTTTTTTTTGTTCGAAAACTAGTAAGATACAGCTCTCCTCACTAACCTTGTACAAGACTCTTCATCTCCGCTTAATTACAGCAACTTACATCCGCTTGAACCTGCTTACTGCTTACTTAGCCTTCCTCTACAATTTTTATCCGCGTCACTTTCTTCCATTACCAAACTGACGAGTCCTTGATGCCCCAGGACGTGTCCTGTCAGTCGATCCTTTCTTTTGGTCTACTCGTGTCAAAACTCTACCCTCCCCCCTCCAGTTCGTTGGAGGGCCTCTTAATTAGTTACTCTGTCTGCCCTGCTGATCTTCGGTATACACTGCAAAAGCCTCTGTTCTTCTCTTGTCTGTGCTTTTTATCGTCAATGTTCTCCGTCCAGACAAAGCTACACTACAGACAAATACTTTAATATTCACTCCATGTTAACAAATATCCTAATAAGACCTTTAAAGCCCAGTAAAACCACTAGGTCCGACGATTAAGAGGTAAAAAAGTTAAAAATAAAAATTTTGAGTCACTATCTACTGAAGGACGTGTAAAAACAAGCCTCGTCGTTCGATGAACAAACAAGCGGCTTCTGTTTGTTTGATCTCTGCATAAAACGGGCGCCCGCCGCCGCCCTCTACACAGCTTCCCATGGCAGTCTCCCACGCCTCGTTACCGCACAATGGCGGCCCAGTGCCTTCTTCCTATCTTCTTATATCCCCCCCCCCCCCGGAACCCCCCAGGAAATGGTTTCGTCTGTTAATCCGAGACAGTATGAGGTGCGACACAGCTTCCTCCTCCCAGCAAAACGCAACATTGTATTCAAATCGCGTTAAATGCGCGCTGCCCAAAGAACGAAGCGTTCAATCCGGACCGACTGATAGGCACTCAGCCGCTGAAGGCTGCGGCCAGTCATTTGTGACATATGAAACTACCATGCATATTCAGCTGATGTGACACTGTAAAACTGCCCTTAAATAAAGCAACGAATTGGTCTGTTCCTTAGTACAGGTAAGTTAACATTCACTAGTTTTGTATTCGCATGCAGCAGAAAAAACTATAAATCAAACTGTTCTGGAGTAAAGTGCTAGAAGCTGTAACGGGAATTTCCGAACACCATTTGTAAATGTTCATGTACTGGTTGTCAGGTGTACGGTTATATCGTCAGCGACACTACGAAAAAGTAGTAATAGTGCTTGCAAAAGAATTCTTTCCTCCTCTGCGAGACTTTAATTGCATATTCCGTAAACAAATTATCAGTCGCATTGTAAAATACAGAAAAGTTAGAGAGCCTATTTATGACTGTGAAGACAGACATTTTGATGTACAGCGTGACACAGAATAACGGGAATATTTGAAGCGAGTAGTGGCAGCCATGGGCAGATGGCACACTGCGGGTTCGTGACAGTTAGCGAGTAAGCAGCCAACCATTTTTGTAGTCATCGATCAGTGGAACGGACAACAGCGTTCGTTAGCCATAAAAATGTTTAATTAAAACAATGATGGTTTTGTAGCGGCGCAGAGGGAGCTTCGACGTTTTCATAATTTAGGACGCCATAATGCCGTTCCGTCGAAACACGCGATAAAATGTTGGATTAATAACCTCGAAGAGACTAGATCTGCCCTCGAAAAGAAACGAACAGGACGACCAAGAAGTGTGCGTCCTCCAGTGAACAATGATGTTGCGCGAGAGTCTGTCTTACGGAGCCCACGGCGCTCAATTCGTAAGCAGGCAGCAGTGATCGCAATGTCCCACGAGAGTGTCCGCAGAATTGTTCATCTTGGTTTAAAATTTCATCCATACAAACTACAGATGGTCCAACAATTGAAGGACAACGATTACCGGTTGCGATTAGGATTCCGTCAACAAATGATAATAAAAAATAAACAGTGACGATCAATTTCTAAACAAGTTGTGGATGTCAGATGAGGCTCATTTTCATCTCACAAGTTATGTGAATAAACAGGACTACCGTTACTGGGCAAACACAGATCCTAATGACATTCATCAGCGCCCCTTACACGCTAGTTAAGTGACAGTATGGTGTGGTGTTTCATCATGTGGCTTATCAGACCGTATTTTTTCCCAAATGAACAGGGAAACACAATAACTGTCAATGCCGAGCCGGCCGTAGTGGCCGAGCGGTTCTAGGCGCTACAGTCTGGAACTGCGTGACCGCTACGGTCGCAGGTTCGAATCCTGCCTCGGGCATGTATGTGTGTGAAGTCCTTAGGTTAGTTAGGTTTAAATAGTTCTACGTTCTAGGGGACTGATGACCTCAGAAGTTACGTCCCATAGTGCTCAGAGCCATTTTAACCATTTTTTGTCAATGCCGATCGTTACGTGGAGATGTTACGAACTGTCGTTGCAGCTGCGTTGAATAACTTTGCAAACGTTCAAGAAGCCTGGTTTCAAAAGGACGGAGCGGCGTCACATACTGCACGACAATCAGTGGCACATGTGCGAGAATCGTTTGGCAACCGTGTGATGTCCGATTCGATAACATTCCCTGGTCCCCTGATCGCTAGATTTACCCGTTTGTGATTTTTTCTTGCGGGGCTACCTCTAGAGCAAACTCTACACGACTCGACCAAGAACTCTGGATGAGTTAAAACAGAGAATTCGGGGTTCAATTCACAGTATCCTAGCTCAAATACTGCACAGGTCAATGAGGAATCTAACAGCAGATTTCACGAATGTTTTCTTATAGGAGGACGCCATCTGAAGGACTTAATTTTTAAAAAATGATAAATGTCATCAATGTTTCGTAAATGGCAAAGCTATAAGGTTTCAATTACTATGAATGCAATTTCTTTCCTTCATCACTTCTACACCACTGGCCATTAAAATTGCTACACCACGAAGATGGCGTGCTACAGACGCGAAATTTACCGACAGGAAGAAGATGCTGTGATACGCAAATGATTAGTTTTTCAGAGCATTCACACAAGGTTGGCGCCGGTGGCGACACCTACAACGTGCTGACATGAGGAAAGTTTCCAACCGATTTCTCAAACACAAACAGCAGTTGATCGGCGTTGCCTGGTGAAACGTTGTTGTGATGCCTCGTGTGAGGAGGAGAAATGCGTACCATCACGTTTCTGACTTTTGATAAACGTCGGATTGTAGCCTATCGCTATTGCAGTTTATCGTATCGCGACATTGCTGCTCGCGTTGGTCGAGATCCAATGACTGTTAGCAGAATATGGAATTTGTGGGTTCAGGAGGGTAAAACGGAACACCGTACTGGATCCCAACGGCCTCGTATCACTAGCAGCCGAGATGACAGGCATCTTATCCGCATGGCTGTAACGGATCGTGCAGCCCCGTCTCGATCCCTGAGTCAACAGATGTGGACGTTTGCAAAACAAACAACCATCTGCACGAACAGTTCAACGACGTTTGCAGCAGCATGGACTATCAGCTCGGAGACCGTGGCTGCGGTTACTCTTGACGCTGCATCATAGACAGGAGCGCCTGCGATGGTGTACTTAACGACGAACCTGCGGGCACGAATGGCAAAACGTCATTTTTTCGGAGGAATGCAGGTTATGTTTACAGCATCATGATAATCGCTTCAGTGTTTGGCGACATCGCGGTGAACACACATAGGAAGCGTGTTTTCGTCATCGCCATACTGGCGTATCACCCGGCGTGATGGTGTGGGGAGTGTCACTGGTTACACGTCTCGGTCACCTCTTGTTGGCATTGACGACACTTTGAACAGTGGACGTTACATTTCAGATGTGTTACGACCTGGGGCTCTACCCTACATTCGATTCCTGCGAAACCCTACATTTCAGCAGGATAATGCACGACCGCATGTTGCAGGTCCTATACGGGCCTTTCTGGATACAGAAAAAGTTCGACTGCTTCCCTGGCCAGCACATTCTCCAGATCTCTCACCAACTGAAAACGTCTGGTCAATGGTGGCCGAGCAACTGGCTCCGCACAATACGCCAGTGACTACTCTTGATGAACTGTGGTATCGTGTTGAAGCTGCATGGGCAGCTGTACCTGTACACGCCATCCAAGTTCTGTTTAACTCAATGCCCAGACGTATCGAGGCCGTTATTACGGCCAGAGGTGGTTGTTCTGGGTACTGATTTCGCAGGATATATGCACCCAAATTGCGTGAAAATGTAATCACATGTCAGTTCTAGTATAATATATTTGTCCAATGAATACCTGTTTATCATCTGCATTTCTTCTTGGTGTAGCAATTTTAATGGCCAGTAGTGTAGTTTTATTGGATTGTAGAGATATTCCCGTTTTTCTGTATAACCCTGTAAAAGCAAACTAAAATTTTGGACTGAGCAGTGGTTTTCGGTGAGAGCGCAACGACTACTGAGGACGTCCGTGGTTGAGACAGTTATATAAGACCCTGTGAAAGTAAACAGCACAATAAGTGAATAGGATCACGAAGGAATAGTGGGAAAATGTAATCCGTGTGATAGACGAGATCGTCGTGACATAACCTTTAACCACGGGCTACTGGAGATACTTTGGTACTGCGGCGGTGTTGGCGCGCCCGTCGGTTCGGCACGCAGCGGCCCTGGGTGCCGGGCAGTCCTCCACATGATGAACTCCTCCCTCGCGGGGGGCCGCGGTCGCCTTTGTGCAGCTCCTACCTGGCTCTCGCTGCCGAACGACCCCACACCACCACCGCCAGCTTTGCCAACGCCGCGTTGAGCAACTCTGGCCCTGACCAAATAGCAGTTCGCGTTGCGTGCTCTCATTTATCGTGTAGCTTAATCAAATTATTCCAAGCTAAATGTCTGAAACTGAAATTCGGTAAAATGCTACTAAAAAACAGTTGTGCAGTAAGTCTACGTCATGAGGGCGGGGTTCTAGCAACTTTGTATAACACTCCTCATACTCATTTAATTGGAGTAGAGACACTAATGAATGAAGCAGGAAAAAGGTTAAGCTGGCATCAGCCCAGAGGTTGCTTTGAGCAACACCGTGCTTTGCTTGGCACGCTCCTGTACGCTGTTGCGTTTCGCCGACATCAGAACTGACTGACAGTGCCAGTTGAAGGGGGATCCACAGTGTAACGTGGACTCCGAAACGAGGTGTTTCTAGGTATTTTTAAAATTAACAAACACTATATATACCAGAGGTAAAAGAAGCGATAAATGACAGGTAGACACCGTGCTGAGGACCGTGCAAGTGGCACTTGCATTTGTAGTCTGACACTTTACTACTGAGCCAACCAGACGCATGACTTTCAAATTTCTAGTATGAAATATCTTTGCCGGCCGGTGTGGCCGAGCGGTTCTAGGCGCTTTAGTCTGGAACAGCGCGACCGCTACGGTCGCAGGTTCGAATGCTGCCTCGGGCATGGATGTGTGTGATGTCCTTACGTTAGTTAGGTTTGAGTAGTTCTAAGTTCTAGGGGACTGATGACCTCAGATGTTAAGTCCCATAGTGCTCAGAGCCATTTGAACCATTTGAAATATATTTTATTGGTGTGGATTAGTGGCACAGACAACACAAATAAAGGTTCGTGTACCTGTGCTGACTTTCACCTTAGCTACAGTGTATGTACACGAAAACTTCCAAACTGTGTTTTGGTCGGATTCCAAGATAAATTGTTGGTCCCTTTATAACTGGTTGAGAAAGTTGAGGATAGGGAGGCACAAGTGTATTACTACCAACTGTGTTTAAGAACCAGTATTAAATGAGAAATTTAGGAATATACTAAAACTCCCTAGGTACTGCTCCCCCAGGGATTACGAAGACAAGACAATTCTGATCACAAAGCGCACTAAAGCAGTCGTCTTCCAGCGTCGCATACGCGAATGGATCGGGAAGGAATGCTATACGTCGCACGGTGGGAAGGACCCTCTGTCTTACACTTAAGGGGGGTAGGACGTCAAATGGGCCGACTTGGAGCAGGAGAGGCATCACTGTCTATCCTTTACAAATAAATTCATAAAACTTTGTCAGCATGACCAGGAAGGATTCAGAATTTACACTCACAGCAGAGGAAGTTCGAAATCATAGCAAAATAATTTTTTTTACATTTGAAATTTCATCATTTTCTTCACTTGCTAATGGCAGCATTTGTTGCTATAGGTACACTTTCCTTCATAATTAAGAGAGATTCTTCGATGAATTTTGCACAGTATACAAACCATACTCAAAGGTGTATGAAATTCTAGGATTTTACAAATCTATTAAAAATGTGGTAAAAATTGAGGTAATTAACTAGAAATTTTGTGTTTTTTTCTAAACATGAAGTTTAAAATGTAACAGCTCATTCGTTTTTAAATAAATTCTAGAGTGTAATACACCTGTAAGTATGGTTTGTATGGTGTGCAAAATACATCGAAGAATCTCTCTAACGTATGAAGAAAAGTGTACCTATAGCAACAAATGCAGCCATTAGTAAGTGAGAAAATGATGAAATTTCTCACGTAAAAAAAATTGTTTTGTGATGTTTTCGAACTTCCACTGCAATGGGTGTGAATCCTGAATCGTTCCTGGTGATGCTGACAAAGTTTTATGAATTTGTTTGTAAAAGTATAGACACTGGAAATTAAAACTGAGATGCCTCTCCTGCTCCAATTCGGCCCGTTCGACGTCCTACCCCCCTTAAGTGATGTTTGCAGAGTACAGAAGTAGGTGCAGATATGAAGTACTTTGGGAGACCAGACGAAGGAGACACGAGATCGACGGAACGGAGGGCAAATTGCTGAAGCAGTGCCAGCTCTTCAGGGCTTGTGGTTGCTGGATGATGTGATGATGACGACTCGGCATCCTTCCCTTCGCAGACTCTTGGCCTGTGCGCTGGTGACGTTCTCGTGCGCAGGTGAGGGCCGCTGCGTGCAGCTTGAGGGTCGGCCATTGTCCCTGCACGCACCTGCCGCACCCACACCAGAGAGCGCTACGTCACGCGGCGCGCCGGTCGCCAGGTGGGGGCGCCGTATGTGTGCTTCGTGTTCCTCCTCCTCCTCCTTACATCATACCGTTTGTGCCGGCCGGTCTCCTGGTTCACTAAAGAACTAAAAAGGGAAATAGGACTCCATGGTCGTGTGACGTCTCAATGCTTCTAGTCAGACTAGTTGAAAATTAGTTCATACATCCAGCTTCAAAACTATGCAGTCTGCTTTGATTGGACGTCTTTCAAATAACACTGGTACGTCACATACACTTTCTTCTTACTTCGATTTTTTTTTCCGTACAATATGTTTCCAATTTGAAATCCCTATTAGGAGAATGCCCAACCAACTTTCCTTTTATTTTGCGTAAAAGTGCGTTACACATAAAAAGAAATGATCCTATGGGATTATTGATAGGGAGTTGGGGTTGCTCGACCACGTGCTGTAAGTCTTTCTGTCTGATGCCTCTTCTACGACTTTCGCTTCCTGGTAGTGATACTGACGAGATGAAATGATTACTACAAATTAGGCAACAGAAATACCCAGTCCAACGGCGAAGAAAATCTCCCACGCGGCTGAGAATCGAACTCGGGATTCTGACATCTGGAGGCAGCAACGCTAACTACTACACCACGAGCTGTGAACTTCGCAGAAAAAAATAAATGACCGTTTTAGGACCTTTCATAATCTCGACATCAAGAATGAAATGGAATTTCTCATGCTGTAATGTATAAATATGATGGTCGCTGCTCATACAGAAAGTCATGAAATAAACATAGTTTCATTTATATCTGGATGTGCAGTCGTCCGCTAAACAAAAATAAGAACGACAAAGAATAATGCCTAATAGTCAAGCTTAATACAGATCATCGTAAGCATCTATAAGCATCTGTATAGCCATAACTGTAACTCTAAATTAGGAAGACATCGTTGTTTTGAATTCAGAAATAGTTAAACATCTCACCGGCAGCGTGGGGCAGGGAGGAAGGCACGGTCATCCGCAGAATTTTTTCCAAGACGTGCAAAATTCTAAAACAATTTTTGATGTAACTGATTCTGTGAGTTCAAAAACCTGTCGTGCTCCAGGAACGAAATTTGACAAGGAGTAAGTAAAACTTATTTTTGCCTCAAACGAATGATAGTTACCCAATAAGTATTTTTAACACTATAACTTTGGTGTCGAAACGGTACGCATATTCAATTGCAAATATATACGAAATAGGTCTACATGTTTTTGTGTTATGAATAAGGCTGCCACATTTTTGATTCAGCGATCTAAAATATCATCCTCACACGATTAAATCTAGCACATCTAACAATAAATAGCACTAGAAAATTTTTATAAAAATATTTGTATCGCCACAGCATGCGGTTCCAAACGAAAAATAAAAATCTGAAACACAAAAAAGTCGGAACGATAGAGAAAAACTCTTTGCAATATCAAAAATGTAACCAATATTAATACTGTTGGCTGTGGAGGAACAGACTGTAAACTTTGAAAAAAGTCTTATTAGACGTGATATCAATCTTCTACAACACTTTCTTTACTTACAAAACTTTTCTGATCGCGGTAATGTGCTTATGGTATTATTTTGTGTGTGTATTGACTTACATAAGTAAAACTGAACAAAATATGTTTTGAAATTAAATTTTTTTAGCATCGTTGTGTACACTATAGCCTACGACCTTTAACCGGTTCAATAAACGTGAGAAATCTTGCAAAACCAGCCTCAAATTGTCCGGCAGAACAGGCTTTTAACAGCGTAAGACTAAACCAAGTCAGTCCTCGTCTCTCCAGTATGTCACATCATTGTGCAGCCATACCAACTCGACTGCTGTATTCGTAGTTGTACGACTGCATGTGGCGCTTGGTTACACCCATGGATCTGCGAAATGTTCCAGTTCCTTTTTGACTTTGAAATTTCACATTTTTTCCGACTCTTTCCACTGAAGCATTGGGGCTCATAGATTACAGCCGGCAGTGTTCTTGAGGGGCTAATGCAATAGCTCAGCCGTCTGAAACTGAATGTAGAATTTGCAAGCTGTCACAAGTCTTGTTTGTCCACAGAAAAACAGAAAACTACTGTCGAGATTCCGTTGTTCAGCGAGGGAAAGAAGCGTTTTTGAAGAAGCTGGCGACGGATGGCAGGCACAGTTCTGTTGCTGTGCTTACGTTGTACTGGAATCCGTGCTGCGGGGAACTGGATGGTTCTCTTCTCACCTCGAAAAGGGCTGTGCGAGGAGGAGACAGAGAAAAAATTGGTGACACTATTTCTGCGTTGTTCGGGTTCGCATACATGTTGAGTGCAGAAACGTGCTCAAACTGCCACTGCACCACGACAAGTTTTCATTGCTAAAGTCACAGGCAGTGTTAATCTAAATTTCAGTGGCGCCGCAATCATTACTTCAAACTGGAGAGAATTCTGTGATGAATAACAAGCCTGTACCCAGATTCCAAGAGGGGCAAATACCGCCCCTTGTGGACGCCTATGGAGGAAGGAAGGAATGCGGGGAGCTCAAAGCTTCAGGTCACTGGAGATGAAACAGGATCTCGCTCTGGGGAAAGAAATCCACCGCGTCCTTTTCAAGCAAACCTTAAGCCACCTAGGCAAACCACAGATAACTTGTAGCAGGATGTCCAGACGGGTATCAAAACCGCCGCCATCGCGGATACGCATCTTGTCAAGTGCAAAAGGGAGAGGAGTAGGAGAAAGCAGTATAGTGACAGAAAAATGTCTTTCATTTTATTTCGTACTGCATGCATCCATGATACATTTAAAATGAGTACCGGAATGGAATTTTAAGCTGGATGTTGCCTTTTGCCGGCCGGTGTGGCCGAGCGGTTCTAGGCGCTACAGCCTGGAACCGCGCGACCGCTACGGTCGCAGGTTCGAATCCTGCCTCGGGCATGGATGTGTGTGATGTCCTTAGGTTAGTTAGGTTTAAGTAGTTATAAGTTCTAGGGGACTGACGACCTCAGAAGTTAAGTCCGATAGTGCTCAGAGCCATTTGAACCATTTTTTGTTGCCTTTCGCAACGAGTTCTTTTATATATGTCTAACCAATGCCGTGATACGGACCAGGACGGAGTTCACTCTGACAGAATGTTTCCTAACAGTTTGCACTGCATTGCAGAGTGGAACTTTCGTCCTGGCTGCAGTAACTGGAGATCACGAAGAGCGGTCGAACAACGAAGTACGGGGGGTAGCAATAAAGTTTTAATTACAACTCGAAAAGGTATTGTTACGTAATTAATCTTTTGTTGTTCGCAGATACACGTCTGCAGTAGAGGCACACACTGAAATTCCTGCGGCACAGCACCATAGCAGGACGCTGTATAAGTCAAATCAAAATGGTCGTGATGATACTGACTTCAGGGCACTCAACGCCATAGTTATCAGCAATATGAAGGAAAACGGTTAATGAGAAAATGCTGTGATATGCAAATGATTAGCTTTTCAGAGCATTCACAGAAGGTTGGTGCCGGTGGCGACACCTACAACGTGCTGACATGAGGAAAAAATGGCTCTGAGCACTATGGGACTTAACATGACATGAGGAAAGTTTCCAACCGATTCCTCATGCACAAACAGCAGTTGACCTGCGGTGCCTGGTGAAACATTGTTGTGATGCCTCGTGTAAGGAGGAGAAATGCGTACCATCACGTTTCCGACTTTGATAAAGGTCGGATTGTAGCCTATCGAGATTGCGGTTTATCGTATCGCGACATTGCTGCTCGCGTTGGTCGAGATCCAATGACTGTTAGCAGAATATGGAATCGGTGGGTACAGGAGGATAATACGGAACGCCGTGCTGGATCCCAACGGCCTCGTATCACTTGAGGTCGAGATGACAGGCATCTTATCCGCATGGCTGTAACGGATCGTGCAGCCACGTCTCGTTCCCTGAGTCAACAGATGGGGACGTTTGCAAGTCAACAACCATCTGCACGAAAAGTTCGACGACGTTTGCAGCAGCATGGACTATCAGCTCGAGACTATGGCTGCGGTTACCCTTGACGCTGCATCACAGACAGGAGTGCCTGCGATGGTGTACTCAACGACGAACCTGGGTGCACGAATAACAAAACGTCATTTTTTCGGATGAATCTAGGTATGTTTATAGCATCATGCTGGTCGCATCCGTATTTGGTGGCATCTCGGTGTACGCATATTGCAAGCGTGTATTTGTCATCGCCATACTGGCGTATCACCCGGCGTGATGGTATGGGGTGTCATTGGTTACACGTCTCGGTCACCTCTTGCTCGCATTGACGGCCCGTTGAACAGTGGACGTTAGATTTCAGATGTGTTACGACCTGTGGCTCTACCCTTCATTCGATACCTGTGAAACCCTACACTTCAGCAGGATGATGCACGACCGCATGTTGCAGGTCCTGTACAGGCCTTTCTGGATACAGAAAATGTTCGACTGATGCCCTGGGCAGCACATTGTCCAGATCTCTAACCAACTGAAAACGTCTGGTCAATGGTACCCGAGCAACTTGATCGTGACAATACGCCAGTCACTACTCTTGATGAACTGTGGTATCGTGTTGAAGCTACATGGCCAGCTGTACCTGTACACGCCATCCAATCTCTGTTTGACTCAATGCCCAGGCGTATCAAGGCCGTTATTACGGCCAGAGCTGGTTGTTCTGGGTATTGATTTCACAGGATGTATGCACGCAAATTGCGTGAAAATGTAATCACATGTCAGTTCCAGAATAATATATTTGTCCAATGAATATCCGTTAATCATCTGCATTTCTTCTTGGTGTAGCAATTTTAATGGCCAGTAGTGTAAGTATATTTTTTCGAGGTGACTGTTAAAACATACGTTTATCGGGATTATTGTTCTATGGTTGACTGCTGTATTCAGAGCAGTGGAGAAGTGCATACATCTGGTGACAGTGGTGTGAGGGGCGTGACTGGTGCAGGGTAGAGAGGAGAGGTGCTGCGGAGGATTGCCTTCCACGTGGGGCGGCGCAGCGCGGGCGAGCCGTCCGCCTGGCGGCCCCTCGCAGCAGAAAGGCGAGATAAACGGCCCGCCCCCGCTGGCCCGTCTGCTCTGCCTCAAGGGCTGCCGCGGCACCGGCGGCGTGGCGCTCAAAAGGTCTGCCCGCCGCAGACGCAGCGGCCTGGGAACTTTCCGCGAGCACTGCCAGTCGGCTTTATCTCCCAGTTCACGTGACCGGCTCCTACTAACCATCGTACCCTCTTTTTCTTCGTCAATCTACATCTGCGCAAGCCACTGTTCGGTGCATGGCAGAGGGTACTTCGTACAAGCATTACTAATTTCCAGTCCTATTCCATCGGATAACACGTAATATCGTGCCCGAGGTCCATTTTCCTGGCTTACTGCAATAGCTCCAATTCAAATTCGACGAATTCTTCATCTAAATCATCATATGCTGGATTTTCGCCATAACTAATTTCGTTTGCAGCATCTTGTCTACCAACTGTCCGTATACTATTGCTTCTATTCACATTAAACGCGTTTCCCCTATCCGCCATTTCAATATCGTCCACAGGTCCAGGATATAAAGCTCCTCCTTCGTACCGGATAGAACTATGTTGGCCCGTACTTATATGCTCATTTCACCACGACATTATACTGAGTGAATAAAATTAATGGACTTTTGTGCTTTTATATATGTAACAAAACCAAACTGTAACTGCATGGCGCTCAAAAAGGAAAAATTATACACGCGGCATGGGTGCTTGCCCAGATAAGGTCCTAAACGGGCCATTATCTCAGCGTCACATTGACAGCCGTCATGTGACCCTGGGGACCCGGTTGACCTTGGGGACTCGAAACGAAACGGCACTGGTGCCATGTTTCGTGTTTCATGAAATCAATATGTTGCAAGTCCTCTGTAGAAATATTCAGCCGTGTTGCTTCTAAACGCTCATAATTGCGAGAGTGATGCCGGTGGAGGATTTTGTGCAAGAACTGACCTCTCGATTGCCGTCCGGAGTGGACGAGCGGTTCTAGGCGCTTCAGCCTGGAACCGTGCGTGCGCTACGGTCGCACGTTCGAATCCTGCTTCCGGCATGGATGTGTGTGATGTCCTTAAGTTCGTTAGGTTTAAGTAGCTGTAAGTTCTAGGGGACTGATGACCTCAGATGTTAAGTCCCATAGTGCTCAGAGCCATTTGAACCATTTGACCTCTCGATTTCGTTCCGTAAATGTGCGATGAGTTACCAGATCATTCGCTCGAATTGTCCAGAATGTTCTTCAAACCAATCGCAAACAATTCTGGCTCAGTGACATGGGGGGCACTGTCATTCATAAAAACTGCTTCCTTGTTTGGGAACGTGAAGTCCACGAATAGCTGCAAATGACCTCCAAGTAGCCGAGCGTAACCATTTCCGGTCTATAATCGGTTCAGCTGGACCAGTCCATTCCGTGCAAATACAGTCGACACCATTATGTTGCCTCCACCAGCTTGCAAGGTGCCGGGAGAGCGCTGTGCTGACCACACACCCCTCCTATCTGCATCCTCAACTGAGGATGACACGGCGGTCGAATGGTCCCGATGGGCCATGTGTGGCCTGAAGACGGAGTGCTGTGCATAACGCTTTCACGTGTCACAGTGGAAGACATACCGATACGTCCCTCGAGCCAAAGCTCTATTATCAAGGTTTTCTTTCGATATGCGCATTGTTATCGTTGTCAGAGCAGCCAGAGGATGAATAGCTGGATGCTGGTTGGCCTGATATCCGGAAGGAATCAAGAAATCAGCTTACACGAGATTATCAGTTCGCCTGACGGGGAGGGGACGTGGTGGGCCTGGCAGTGGAAGTATAGGGCTGCGATGAGGGGCAAGCAGTGATGCGCAGCTCACCCCCCACCCCCCCCTCCCGAAGGCGACGGTGCCCGCATTACGCGCAGCGGCGGGAAGGGGGAGGGGCGTGGGGGCAGGTAGGCGCGACGTTCCCAGGCCCGAAAGCCGATCCACCGGCCAGATGGCCGCCCCCGCAGTGGCAACAGCGCCGGAGGCTGCATAGGAGGAAGAGCGGCAGGCGCAGACGCAGCATCTCGGCGAGCGCGCGCATCTCCCCCCCTCTTGCCTCCCTCCCCCGCTTCTCCTGCTTTCAGCGCCACCCTACTCCTGGTACCTTAGGTCGGTCCATATGTACACCGGTGCGATTGGTCAGCGTGCCGACATCCTGCGCCTAGGTCTGGCAGTGAAAAGTTGGTAAAAATCAGCCAAGTACTGTATTTTGCACGAAAAAAAGCCTTAGTGTACCGTATAGTTGTGGTGTTTCAGCCTCCACTCCAAACGCTGGTTGATGTAGCTCCGATCTCTGGCTCTGGCTCTGAGCACTATGGGACTTAACAGCTGTGGTCATCAGTCCCCTAGAACTTAGAACTACTTAAACCTAACTTAACCTAAGGACATCACACACATCCATGCCCGAGGCAGGATTCGAACCTGCGACCGTAGCAGTCGCACGGGATGTTGCTCCCAACGCTAGTATGTTCCATGCATGTTTGTTTATCTCTGCATAACTACTGCCGCTTACATCAACCTCAAGCTTCTTTCTCCAGCCTGGCTTTCCTCTCCAGTTTTTGTCCCCCTTACTTCTCTCCATATTACGTTGTTACGTACTTTTTTTAAAGACTGAATAACAAGTACACTGTTTTTTTTTTTACTGACCTTTATTTATTTCGAACTAGTTTTCGGCTTATTAGGCCATCTTCAGGAAACAACTGACTAGCGTCTGGAAGGGACATCGGTTCTTACGTTATCAAACATAATAGGCGAAGATGCAATCACATGCATAGTATGTTGTGCGTCAAACTTGTTTCTTAATGTTGAAATTATGCTTTACACAGTGGATAATGTTAAGCACCATAAATAATTAATCTGGACAATACTGTAGAATAAATCGACTTTTTTTCTACATTGTAAACTAAACTCTAGACAATGGACAGCATTATACACAATAATTAGAATACATAGTCTTACAATATTACAGGATATATGGTTATGATTCTATAAGTTGGCACTAGCAATTTATATTGAGAAACAAATACGTGTTATATTGTAAATAACATTTTTAGGCAATGGGCAATACTGAACGTAGTCCATGGTTCAAATGGCTCTGAGCACTATGCGGCTTAACTTCTGAGGTCATCAGCCGCCTAGAACTTAGAACTAATTAAACCTAACTAATCTAAGGACATCACACACATCCATGCCCGAGGCCGGATTCGAACCTGCGACCGCAGCGGTCGCTCGGCTCCAGACTGTAGCGCCTAGAACCGTCCGGCCACTCCGACCGGCGAACGTAGTCCATGGTTAAAACATATAGTATCAAAGTCCTACAAGTTATATTGTTGAAGTTCGTGGGGTAAGAAATAGGAAAGTCTGTTATGTGTCAATTATGTGTAGCAGTATGTGTCATTGTGGCGGTTTTGGGTATGTGGCCAGCTGATAGCGTCACGTGATGTGGAGATGTGCTCGTCTCTAATATCATATACAGTATACCCAGCTGGGGATTTTGAGCTGAATGTCTGTTTATTTCAAGTGTTTCTAATACTGCTTGAGGCCTCAAGTTGCGTTCTGTCGCCTGATTTTAAACAAGCTGTGCCGCATTGCGGACGGAGATACTCAACAGACTCCAATGGCAGACGCTACAACAGAGGTCGCGTGCGTCACGGAGACACTTGCTATAGAAACTTCGAGAGGGTACACTCCGGGAACAGTCGGGAAACACATTACTTCCTCCCACATAGGAGTCGCAGAATGACCACAACGAGAAAATGCGATAAATATGAGCTGTTACGGAGGTTTACCGACAGTCATTCTGCCCGTGCCCCATATGTGAATGGAACAGGAAAAAGGGCGAGGGAACAGATACTGGTACAAAAGTACCCACCGTCACATACGGTAAAGAATGTAGACGTAGAACTGTAGAAGCCACTGCTCAGTCATAACAAGCCATGAACACTATTTTCTTGTGATCTGTTCATAAGGTGATTTCGTCTTCAAAATGGTGAGCACACGGCAAGAAAATATGAAACCAAATATAAGAAAAGACGTATTTTATTCTGAAAGTTTTAAGTGGAAATGTTGGCTAGATCAGGATTTTATGAGGTACGTCAGAGTTGCTGTGGCAACGTTTTAGTGCCTTCTAGGTCGCAAAAGCGAGATAAGAGTATTAAGGCCCATAAAAGAGAAAAAAAGCAGTTGTTTGCACAGAAGGTGGGCGCTCCCCACCATCCGCAAACAGTATTCCTGCAGTATACGAGGAGTTCTAAGCGTATTGCAGATACGACTGCATTCTGTAGCCAGTTCCTGTTGTGTCTCCCAGTTTGGATGATTATTAAATTGTGTGTCTGGGCCGGCCGCGGTGGCCCAGCGGTTCTAGGCGCTCAGTCCGGAACCGGGCGACTGCTACGGTCGCAGGTTCGAAACCTGCCTCGGGCATGGATGTGTGTGATGTCCTTAGGTCAGTTAGGTTTAAGTAGTTCTAAGTTCTAGGGGACTGATGACCACAGATGTTAAGTCCCATAGTGCTCAGAGCCATTTGAACCATTTGTGTGTCTGGCAGACAAACAGTCACCCGAATGCTGATCAAAATTGCGTGACTGCAGTGATAGAAGTATTAATTCGATAGCTACTAGTCTCATTTCCTTCGTCTGCGATAGAGCAAGATGTCGGAATGATTAAAACGTTGATTTCGCGCTTAGGAGGATCGGGAAGCAGACGCCGCACGTAATGCATACTTCGCGATCCTGTGAAAGCCCAAAAACACTCCAGGCGAGTGGCGGGATTGTGCCTCCAATCACTTCGTTTTCCTAGCTGAGCCGGAGCTCCGTCTTCAATGATTGCGACCATTGCTTTGCTTTACAGTGCGTTGGCGCCTCCAGCGTCGGAGCTCTTGGTTTACGCGTGTGTGTCCAACGCATCACTGTCTATCTCTGGTTTCGCTCACATTCGTCCACTTTCGATGTATGCTTACGCCGGTGCCACGTAAATATCCGACGACGCTTGGAGTTACCCGATACTCGTTTCCAGCTACTGGGCCAATACAAATTTCTCTTCTTCAGAGTGACCATTCTCTGCTCTCTCCACGTACCTGACGAACTGTGGTAAATTGGTGTATGGCCTTATGGCAAAAGCAAAAAATTAACAAAAAGTAACTGTGATAAGTGCCATTTACGAGGCCTGTATTTTAAGTGAGTACCGTTTTGAAATTTAAAAAAGACGTGCCAAGATATCACAATAATTTTATTTTTACATGAAAGCATGTACTGTAATCTACTTTCCTACGTAATTTCCGTCAATATTGAGGAACTTGTCATAACGTTGTACCAGTTTTTGAATACCCTCCTCATAGAAGTCTGCCGCCTGACTTGTTAACTATTGCATCACCACTGATTTGACTTCGTCATCGTCTTGAAGACGCTGACCGCCTAGGTGTTTCTTCAAGTGCAGGAACAGATGGTAGTCACTGGGCGCAAGATCGGAGCTGTACGGAGGATGATCTAGAGTTTTCCATCGAAAAGATGTGATGAGATCTTTGGTCTGATTCGCCACATGCAGACGGGCATTGTCTTACAGCAAAACGATGCCATTGCTCAACTTCCATGGACTGTTGCTTTGAGTCTGGTCTGACGTAGGCCACCCATGTTTCATCGCCTGTAAGAAATTGGCTTAATAAATCGTCACCGTCGTTGTGGTACCGCTCAGGGAAAGTCAATGCACTGTCTAAACGTTCGGTTTTGTGCACATCCGTCAACATTTTCAGTACCCAACGTGCGCACAATTTTCGGTAATTCAAGTGCTCGGTCAAAATGCCATACAAAACACTAAGAGAAACATTAGGAAACTCATCCCGCAAGGAGGAAATCGTAAAGAGTCTGTTTTCTCTCACCTCATTGTCCACTTCCTGCACCAAACTTTCATTAACGACCGAAGGAAGCCCACTCCGTTGTTCATCATGCACATTTGTGCGGCCATCTTTAAATGCTCTCACCCACTTTCTTACCATTCCATCACTCATAATGTTTTCTCCGTAAACTTCACAGATCTCATGATGAATATCGATCGCTTTTAGGCCTTTAGCTCTAAGAAATCTTATAACAGTCCCTACTTCACCGTCGGCAGGACTCACGATTATCGCAGGCATCTTACTCAGTACGCAACGTAAACAAGGAACAATCAGACTGTAATGGCGTCAGTCCGTAGATTAAGGTACAGGTTTTCATGTAAAAATAAAATTATTGAGATATCTTAGCACGTCTTTTTTTAATTTCAAAACGGTACTTACTTAAAAAAACACGCCTCGTAGATAGCGAAAACATGCTCATTTGCCCTCTACAAGTGCGTCCGTAATGTTCTGGCTGATCAGCGTAGACTGGTTCGCTTCGTATCACCTCAATGTCCATAGACAATGGACAAAAACTGCGAAGTAAATTGTGACTTCTGAGTGAAGGGGACTGTGATGACGAGAATCACTTTAATGGTATGGAAAGCTCACTCTTTCAGCAGGGAAAAGGTTTCACACAGAAGCGGAGAAGCGACCTCTGACGAGATCGGTAGGGTGTGCAGCGCGGCGCTCAGAGCGGGCGAGGTCTGCGTCGCGTCACGGCTGGATAAAGGCCCGGGAGGGCGAGGGGGAGGGGGAGCGATGTGGCCTCTGGCATGGGAATCTGGAATCCCTGCCGGCTGAGCATAACCACCTGGTCTGCAGCGCACCCTCCCTGATAGCTGCGAGGCTGCTGCCACAAATGCCGGGCTCTGCGCGCTGTCGGCTCTCCACACATCCACATCCAGATCTACATGCTTACTCTGAAAGTTAATTTTAATTTTAATTACCAACCGACTCAGTTGCACCGTTTACCTAGAATTTACCTAGGTTTCAGTCGGGATAACCCAACCTTCTTCAGAATAACAGTAACTACCGTTTGTCCATAGTGGACATCGTCAAGCTAAAACTACAAACCCATAAATTATCGTCAGACTATAAAAACTTATCTGAAACTGCCTCGGCCCCACTTCGCGACCGCGATGCGGCAGCCAGGAGTGCTGTACTGGAACTGACCGTAGCGTCAAGAGGCCCGACTAGGCGGAGACAATACAAACATCCGATAATACGGGCCGCATAAAATAGATGGTCATTATTCAAAATTAGTATATTTGGCCTGAAATAGTCTAGAATCAAATCAAAAACTAATGCACGTGCCTGATTGAGCTTTTTGACGAAGTTGTGGTTATGAGTTGCAGAAAACACTGAAGTAGGGGATAATGTGGCGGCAATGGGGTACTCAATTTGCCTTCATGGAGGTGATCCACACACATACTTTAAAAAGAGTGTGTGGACCACTGCCATCATGGTTGGTTCAAATGGCTCTGAGCACTATGGGACTTAACATCTGAGGTCATCAGTCCCCTAGAACTTAGAACTACTTAAACCTAACTAACCTAAGGACATCACACACATCCATGCCCGAGGCAGGATTCGAACCTGCGACCGTAGTGGTCACGCGGTTCCAGACTGACCACTGCCATCATATTTCAGTTACAGATTAGATATAGACTTGTTCATAAGTTGAATCATGACCATTTGTGTGGTAAGTCAACAGGATGTTCATGCGTTGTAACCATAGCTAAGCAAGTGCTTAACAATTACGTCTTAAAAATTTCTAGACCTAGTCATAATAATGACGATGTTGGCTTTATATCATCCTTCCCACTCCCAAGTTCTTTTTAGGTGATGAAACTTCGCGCTTAAGCACGAAACTTTCCTAGACAGGCCTTACGTTGTAAGCAGGTAATGTCTTCCTCATATCATGACTAACGAGTACTTCATAAATGTTAAGACAGTTGATCTAAATACGAAAAAAATGGTTCAAATGGCTCTGATCACTATGGCACTTAGCTTCTAAGGTCATCAGTCCCCTAGAACTTAGAACTACTTAAACCTAAATAACCTAAGGACATCACAAAGATCCATGCCCGAGGAAGGATTCGAACCTGAGACCGTAGCGGTCGCGTGGTTCCAGACTGTAGCTCCTAGAACCGCTCGGCCACCACGGCCGGCGATCTGTTCTGCACAGGATAACATATACGCCATTTTCCTCAGCTATACCTTTTATTTCACTTTACTAGTAAATTCAAGGTCAGGAGTTAGGTTCGCGTCTTGTCCCAACAAGTAACTAACACACAGTTTATGCGCAGGTGCAAGGTATTGTTTCGGCCTAGGCGGGCCTCATGACGCTACGGTCAGTTCCAGTACAGCATTCGTGGCTGCCGCATCGCGGTCGCGAAGTGGGGCCGAGGCAGTTTCAGATAAGTTTTTACAGTCTGACGATAATTTATCGATTTGTATTTTTAGCTTGACGATGTCATCTATGGACAAACGGTAGTTACTGTTATTCTGAAGAAGGTTGGGTTATCCCGACTGAAAACTAGGTAAATTCTAGGTAAACGGTGGAACTGAGGCTGTTGGTTATTAAAATTAATATTTATACAGTTGCTGACAGAGCCGCGAAATGTTGAAAATATTTTACTCTGAAAGCACCAAGTCCACGGCAGCGTGTACTTCACATTGCACCTCCTCTTAGGGTTCATCCCCGTTCCATTCGCGTATGAAGCGCGTCAGGAATATCTTTGTAAATGCACTTGTGCGCGCTGGTACACTGACGCACAAAAAATCGCAAAACCAGGCAGGACTTGTGTGACTTAAATGAAAGATAGCAGGCTAGTTTCTACATCTAAAAGATGATGTCAGTTCAAATTTCGCGCTAGCAACGTCACTGTGAGGATGCAGATCAAGTTTGCTTTAAATACTGTAACAGTCGTGAGCGTTCTGACTGGGCGTGGTGAGTTGATGTCAGTCAAGAATGCCATCAAGGCGACAAAGACGCCATTATCAACACCTCGCTGAGTTTGAACGATGCCGTGTAAAAAGGCTTGGAGAAGGTGGATGTTCCTTCTGCGATCCTGCAGAGACACTTGGTACCAATTTAATTACTGTACATGATTGCTGGCAACGACGGTCACGAGAATGTATGATCGCAAGAAGAACGGGCTCCGGACGGTCACCTGGCACTATATAGAAGGAAGACCATCGTGTTCAGCCTATGGCTCTGGCGCATCGTACTGCATCTGCAGCAGCAATCTGAACAGTCGTCGGCACCTCAGTGACACAACGAACTGTTACAAATCGATTACTTCAAAGGCAGCTGCGAGCCAGACTCCCCACAGTGTGCATTCCAATGAGACCAAACCAACGCCATGTCAAACGAGAGCTCATCGGAGGGCAGGGTAGAAGTCTGTTGTGTTTTCTGATGAAAACTGGTTCTGCCTCTGTGCAAGTTATGGCCGTGTGTTGGTTAGAAGGAGGCCGCTGAGGGCCTGCAGCCATCTTGTCCGCGTGCTAGCCACACTGGACCTACACCTGGATTATGGCCTGGGATGTGGGTTCGTATGGCAGCAGGAGCGCTCTCACGGTTATCCCATGCAGCCTGACTGCAGTTTTATGCGTCAATCTGGTAATCTGACCCGTTGTGCTGCCATTCATCAACAGCATTCCAGGGGGGTGATTTCCAACAGAACAATGGTCTCCCACATACCACTGTTGCAACCCGGAATGCTCTACATCTACATCTATATCCATACTCCGCAAGCCACCTGGCGGTGTGTGGCGGAGGGTACCTTGAGTACCTCTATCGGTTCTCCCATCTATTCCAGTCGACATGTTGCCTCGGCCTGCTTGATCACCAGATCTGTCTCCAGCCGAGCACATAAGTGAAGTCATCGGATGACAATTCCAGTGTCATCCACAAACAGCATTAACCGTCGCTGTGTTGACCGACCAAATGAAACAGGCATGGAATCTCATCCCAAAAACGGGCGTCCGGCGCCTGACATCACTTAGCTCCAGTAAGATGGACGTAGAGAAATTATGGACAAAGTTTAGAAAGACTGTAAATCGTGGTCTGGAGAATCATGTGCCTAGCACGAGGATTAAGGACGGAAAAGACTCAGCATGGTTTAATAACGAGATTCGGAAACCGCTGAGGAAGCAGACGCTATTGCACTCTCGGTACAAAAGAGAACACGCAAATGATGACAAGCAAAAGTTAGTAGAGATTCGAGCATTTGTGAAAACTACCACCGTAATACATTAGCAAACGATCTGGCGGAGAGACAGAAAATTCGAACAGTCACTCGGACGGCCGACACAGTAATAAGCATCCCTGGCGTCGAGAACAACTGAAAGGGTTAAAACAAATAAGTCACCAGGTCCGGATGGAATCCTAATTTGGGCTTTCAAAGGATACTCTATGGCATTGCCCCCTTACCTTGCATTTATCGTGAATCTCTCGCCCAGCGAAAAATCCCAAGCGACGGGAAAAAAGCGCAGGTGACTCCTGTGTACAAGAAGGGCAAAAGAACGGACCTGCAAAATTATAAACGAACATCCCTAACATTGGTTTGCTGCAGAATCCTTGAACACATTCTCAGCTTGAATATTATAAATTTTCTTGAGACCGAGAAGCTTATGTCCACGAATCAGCATGATTTTAGAAAACATCGCTCGTGCGAAAGTCAGCTAGTGTCTTTCTCGCATGAAATTTTGCGAACTATGCATGAAGGTCTACGGCAGATTCCATATTTCCAGATTTCCAGGAAGCATTTGACACGGTGCCCCATTGCAGGTATGAGCATATGGAATAGGTTTACAAATATGTGAGTGACTCGAAAACTTGTTAAGTAATAGAACCCGATATAATGTCCTTGAAGGCGAGTGTTCATCAGAGACAAGAGTGCCTCAAGGAAGTGTGATAGGTCCGTTGTTATTCTCTATATACATAAATGACTAGGCGGACAGAGTGTGCAGCAGTCTGCGGTTTGCTGATGATGCTGTGGTGTACAGTAAGGTATTGAAGTTGAGTGTCTGTAGGAGGATACAAGATAACTTGGACAAAATTGCGGATGAGTAGGGAAAATAAACCTGTAATGTTCGGATACTTGCTAGTAGAGTCCTGCTCGACACAATCACGTCGTTTAAATATCTGAGCGTAACGTTGCAAAACGATATGGAATGGAACGAGTGTTGTGAATTGGCAGGAGCCAATTCACGGAGTTTGGAGGAAGCCGAAAGGCACGCGTTTAAGTTCACGCAGGCTGGCGTGAGGTCTGGAAAATGACAAGGAATTATACTAGCCAAAAATAGTACGTAATTGATGTAATACTTAACTTTAATCCATAATTGGAGAACATCGCTCTTGTTGATACATAATTACAATCTCAATATAACTGGTAATGGCGCCTTGCTAGGTCGTAGCAAATGACGTAGCTGAAGGCTATGCTAACTATCGTCTCGGCAAATGAGAGCGTATTTGTCAGTGTAGCATCGCTAGCAAAGTCGTCTGTACAACTGGAGCGAGTGCTAGGAAGTCTCTTTAGACCTGCCTTGTGGCGGCGCTCGGTCTGCGATCACTGACAGTGGCGACACGCGGGTCCGGCGTATACTAATGGACCGCGGCCGATTTAAAGGCTACCACCTAGCAAGTGTGGTGTCTGGCGGTGACACCACAACGAGCATGTGAGGATTGTGGTAGGGAAGGTGAATGGTCGACTTTTAGGGAAGAGTGGTTGATCGGTAGAGGAGACTGCATGTACAACGATAGTGCGGCCTAATTTTGAGCACTGCTCCAGTGTTTGCGATCCGTACCAAGAGAGATTAAAGGAAGTCATCGATGCAATTCAGAGACGGGCTGCTAGATTCGTTACTGGTAGGTTTGAACAAACCGTACGTGTTACGGAAGTGCTTCGGGAACTCAAATAGGAATCCCTGGAGGGAATGGGACATTCTTTTCGAGGAACACTATTGAGAAAATTTAGAGAATCGGCATTTGAAGGTGGTTGCAGAACGATTCCGTCGCCTCTAACATTCATTACGCATAAGGACCTCGAAGATACGAGAAATTTGGGCCCATACGGAGGCATATTTTCGAGTGGAACAGGAAAGGAAATGACTAGTAGCGGTGCGGAGTACCCTCCGCTACGTGCCGTAAGGTGGATTGCGGAGTATCGACGTAGATGTAAATGCAAAGCACAACACATGCTGTTTGCCTGCTTGCATTCAACGATATGGCGGTTACATTGGTTATTGATGTACTAGCATTTTACATTTGCAGTGGCTTATCTCGCGCTTACATTACTCTGTGATCTTGCAATATCACTCACTTAAATATGTTACCTATACAAATGTACTCCCTAAATTTCATTGCTCTACCTTAATTACTTTTGGGTGCTGCGAATTTTTTCCGTCAGTGAAGTAACGTTCGTTTTACAGCCGAACTGGGCAACAAATTGTGCCTTTCATTGTCAGCTTCAGTGTCGAGAAACGCCATCAAGCAGAAAATCTCAAAAACTATTATTCATGTAGTCATACCAGGCTGTTTTTGCCTGGTCGATGGGTACGAAGAAAAAATTAAAACAAGAAATGAGGCAGTGTGGAAATTATTTTTCCGGTAGCGTAAACTGTGACGCGGCAGCAATAAGCAGGGCCGGGTGCGTTTAACCGATAAGGCGAGGTGAGAAGGTAATTGGGGCCGGTTTGTCGCGGTACTCCGTACTTGCACGCCCCGTGCGCTGACAGCCTGTTTATCTGCGCTGCGGCGTGCGGCTAATGAGATGATAATTAACGCGCCCAACCTGCTCTCTGCTCATACTCCCGCAACTAACAGCTGGCGGTTGTCCTCAGAGCTGCCCAACCCAGCAGTCCCTTCGCCGGGGTTTGCCAGCGAAGGGCTTCAGCATTTGGTGGCTACCACCTAAAACTTAGACACCATTCAATTTGTAAGTAGGCTGTTTAGGTTTTTATGTCGGTAACGCCACGTAGCGCTCTGTATGAAAATCACTGACTGTGCTGTGTGCAGTCTATGGCTGATTTGCATTGCGTTGGGTAGTTGGAGGTGAGCCGCCAGCAGTGGTGGATGTGGGGAGAGAGACAGCAGTGGTGGATTTGGTTAGAGAGATGGGAGAATTTTGAGAGCGTTCGAGCTGCACGTGTGTCCTCCAGAAAAAGGAAATTTGTGAAGATGGATGCCATATATATATGTTGGCGTCATTTGGACCGCAGCTGCAACACGGCGAACGGAAACCCGAGGCCGCTGTTGGATCACCTGCTGCACTAGCTGCGTGTTGCCCTCTGTGGTTGCCGTACGCGGTCGCCCTACCTTTCCAGCACGTTCATTCGTCACGTTCCCAGTCCGTTGAAATTTTTCAAACAGATCCTTTATTGTATCGCTTTTCGGTCCTTTGGTTACATTAAACCACCGTTGAAAACTTCGTCTTATTGCAACAACACTGTGTTCTAGGCGGTGGAATTCCAACACCAGAAAAATCCTCTGTTCTAAGGAATAAACCATGTTGTCCACAGCACACTTGCACGTTGTGAACAGCGCACGCTAACAGCAGAAAGACGACGTACAGAATGGCGCACCCACAGACTGCGTTGTCTTCTGTATCTTTCACATCACTTGCAGCGCCATCTGTTGTTGAAAATTGTAACTACTGTAATTTCGAAAGTTTGTCCGCCTGAAAATGTACTGTTGTCCCAAGCATATTGCAACAAACGGTGTATTTCTATCGCTGCTCGTTTAGTTTTTATTGCCGTTTCAAATATACCGGTCATTTTTGAAACACCCTGTGTATATATATATATATATATATATATATATATATATATATATATATATATCAATTCATGACATCCATCTTTACAAATTTCCTCTTTCTGGAGGACACACGATGATGAGTTTTGAACATTATTAAGGTAAATCCATTGTTTGTTCTCTATCAAAATCTTTCGTTTGCTAACTATGCCTATCAGTAGTTAGTGCCTTCAGCAGTTAGAATCTTTTATTTAGCTGGCAGTATTGGCGCTCGCTGTCTTGCAGCAGCTCGAGTAACGAAGATTTTTGTGAGGTAAGTGATTCATCAAAGGTATAGGTTATTGTTAGTCAGGGCCACTCTTTTGTAGGGATTATTGAAAGTCAGATTGCGTTGCGCTAAAAATATTGTGTGTCAGCTTAGTGATGATCAAAATAAGTGAAGAGAGAAATGTCTGAGTACATTCATTTTTGGTCAGCTGTTTGAAAGTCAAATGACGTAAGAGGTTTTATCAGCACAGTCATTAATAATTTCCCAAAGGGGACGTTTCAAATTGACATGAAAAATATTGATACCCATGGAGTGGTATTCAGTGTCTTTCATCCTGCAATGTGACTGCATCCCACATAACATCCTTCTAACACTTCGAGGGATGCAGTGGTTAATATACTATAACTGGGAAAAGACGAGTTCAGATTCTCATCCGTTTCGCTACACTTATCACTAAATCTTACAGGCAAAGTTCCTTGAATGTAGCTACTTGAGAGGTATGTCACACGTATAAGGGACAGTCGAATGAAAATGAGACAGATGGGAAAAAGTGATAAAAACTTTATGAATGCATGCATGCAGAATCAGCTGTTGTGATACATATTACGCAAATCTTAGGTGCGGATGCGCAGTTACGTCTGATCTCCTGCGGGAATCTCAAAGTACCGAGCATGGAGAACATGGCCAGGGACAACGGACAGGTGGCGCTGGGTGGGAACGTGCCCAGACCGTCCGCGCAATCACGGTAATCACTGTGTTCGAGGGCCGCAGTCGTTAACACAGCTGCCTAATAAGCGCCGCCACAGCATCTCTGTGTGTTCGGTCAGAGGGTCAGCTGCTCCGCAATAAAAAGCTGAGCGAACCGAAATGCTTATAACAGCTTCCACAACGAAACATTGTCTCGAAACCTGCCAGAAAATCCAGAGAGATTCTGGTCACATGTTAAGTATGTTAGCGGCAAGAAACAATCAATGCCTTCTCTGCGCGATAGCAATGGAGATACTACCGAAGACAGTGCTGCCAAAGCAGAGTTACTAAACACAGCCTTCCGAAATGCCTTCACAAAAGAAGACGAAGGAAATATTCCAATATTCGAATCGAGAACAGCTGCCAACATGAGTAACGTAGAAGTAAATATCCTCGGAGTAGTGAAGCAACTTAAATCACTTAATAAAAGCAAGTCTTCTGGTCCACACTGTATACCAATTAGACTCCTTTCGGAGTATGCTGATGCATTAGTTCCATACTTGACAATCATATACAACCGTTCGCTCGACGAAAGATCCGTACCCAAAGACTGGAAACTTGCACGGGTTACACCAATATTAAACAAAGGTAGTAGGTTCAAAATGGTTCAATTGGTTCTGAGCACTATGCGACTTAACGTCTGAGGTCATCAGTCCCCTAGGACTTAGAACTACTTAAACCTAACTAACCTAAGGACATCACACACATCCATGCCCGAGGCAGGACTCCAACCTGCGACCGTAGCAGCAGCGCGGTTCCGGACTGAAGCGCCTAGAACCGCTCGGCCACCTTGGCCAGCAAAGATAGTAGGAGTAATTCACTTAATTACAGTCCCATATCGTTAACGTCGATATGCACCAGGATTTGCAACATATATTGTGTTCAAACATTATGACTTACCTCGAAGAAAACGGTATATTGACCCCAAAGTCAACATGGGTTTAGAAAACATCGTTCTTGTGAAACACAACTAGCTGTTTATTCGCATGAAGTGCCGGCCGGTGTGGCCGTGCGCTTAAAGGCGCTTCAGTCTGGAACCGCGTGACCGCTACGGTCGCAGGTTCGAATCCTGCCTCGGGCATGGATGTGTGTGATGTCCTTAGGTTAGTTAGGTTTAATTAGTTCTAAGTTCTAGGCGACTGGTGACCTCAGAAGTTAAGTCGCATAGTGCTCAGAGCCATTTGAACCATTTGAACCATTCGCATGAAGTGTTGAGTGCTATTGACAAGGGATTTCCGATCGAATCCGTATTTCTGGATTTCCGGAAGGCTTTTGAGACTGTAACACACAAGCGGATTATAGTGAAATTGTGTGCTTATGGAATATCGTCTCAGTTATGTGACTGGATTTGTGACTTCCTGTCAAAGAGGTCACAGTTCGTAGTAATTGACGGAAAGAGACCGAGTTAAGCAGAAGTGATTTCTGGTGTTCCCCAAGGTAGTGGCATAGGCCCTTTGCTGTTCCTTATCTATATAAACTATTTGGGAGACAATCTGAGCTGCCGTCTTAGGTTGTTTGGGGATGACGCTGTCGTTTATCGACTACTAAAGTCACCAAAAGATAAAAAAAATTGCAAAACGATTTAGAAAAGATATCTGAATGGTGCGAAAATTGGCAGTTGACCCTAAATAACGAAAAGTGTGAGTTCATCCACATGAGTGCTAAAAGGAATCCGTTAAACTTCGATTACACGATAAATCAGTCAAATATAAAGGCCGTAAATTCAACTAAATACCTAGGAATTACAATTACGAACAACTTAAATCAGAAGGAACACATAGAAAGTGTTGTGGGGAAGACTAACCAAAGACTGCGTTTTATTGGCAGGACACTTAGAAAATGTAACAGACCTACTAAGGAGACTGCCTACACTACGCTTGTCCGTCCTCATTTGGAATACTGTTGAGCGGTGTGGGATCCTTACCAGTTAGGACTGACGGAGTACATCGAAAAAGTTCAAAGAAGGGCAGCACGTTTTGTATTATCGCGAAATATGGGAGGGAGTGCCATAGAAATGATACAGGATTTGGGCTGGAAATCATTAAAAGAAAGGCGTTTTTCGTTGCGATGGAATCTTCTCACGAAATTCCAATCACCAACTTTCTCCTCCGAATGCGAAAATATTTTGTTGACACCGATCAACATAGGGAGAAACGATCACCACGATAAAATAAGGGAAACCAGAGCTCGTACGGAAAGATACAGGTGTTCGTTCTTTCCGCACGCTATACGAGATTGGAATAATAGAGAACTGTGAAGGTGGTTCAATGAACCCTCTGCCAGGCACTTAAATATGATTTGCAGAGTATGCATGTAGATGTAAATGTAGATCAATGACGAGCTTGAGCAGGTGTCATGAGACGCCCACCTCGGACAAATGCAACGAACATTAACGAACAAAATGAGATCAGAAAAAAATAAGCAGTACATCCCGGGTTCGAATCCCGGTGCGGCACACATTTTCATTCGTTGCCACTGGTTCCGCATAAAGTTCCTTCCCATTCCTTTCCTTTGTCCCCCTTCCACTTTGAATTTACATACTAAGTGAACTGTTATTATTTAAAACTAATCCCTATAGCCGTCAATACATTTATTCCACTGCGAGATAAGACACTCAATGTCTTCGTGGAAAAGTCTTTGCCTATGCCTACGACACCACGATTATAGCCCGGCGTACACTTTTTCGTCCGAGGCAAATCGAACGTCTTTCGCCAAGTCTAAAAATATGGAAATCGTATGGGGAGACATCGGAACTGAATGAAACATATGTAATGGCTTCCCAGCGAAACTTTTACATCACACTCGGAACAATCTTGGCAAGAGCGGGCATTATCCTACCACAGAGTAATGCCGTCCGTCAGCATTTGTGACCGTTTGGACTTGATGGCACGCTTCAATTTTTACAAAGTGTTTCTCGTAGACTTGTGACTCTTAAATGTGGAGGACATTACAGACAGAGCAGTAAGTTGTATTGAACAAGGGCAGGTAAAATAATGACTGTTCACATGGTTAACAAACAATCCCGACAGTCACATCAGTGGGACAAAGAGAAACCAGAGACAAGTTGGTCGTAAGAGAGTCTGAACCCCGCTTCTGTACCTAAACGTGTCCACGTGGCTCAGGCACTGCGGCACTTCATTCAGTAGACCAAACAAAGCCAAGTGTTCTTATGATTCTGAAACTGCAAGCACTAGTTGTCTCAATAATTCTTTAAGCTTAATGTATGTCTCATCGGACGATGAACATGTTATTAAATAACTCTTTCTTGTATAGCATTGACACCACTAAGGGTATAAACTTAACGGTCGACAATGCCACGGTTGAAAGGAAGATTAACTCTAAAATCGAAAAACAGAAAAAGTATGTCGGGAATTTCATACTACAATTTTCTGCTGCGTATAAATTTCTTAGTAACAATACAGCGAAATTGTTCTCCTGTGTAAATGGCTCTGAGCACTATGGGACTTAACATCGGAGGTCATCAGTCCCCTAGAACTTAGAACTACTTATACCTAACTAACCTAAGGACATCACACACATTCATGCCCGAGGCAGGATTCGAACCTGCGACCGTAGTGGTCGCGCGGTACCACTGAAGCGCCTAGAACCGCTTGGCCACACCGTCCTGTGTAAAGAAAGCTGTCTTGGTAACAGAGAGGGCAGCACAGTACGCGCCTAGGACGCATAATGATAGAAATTTATGTCCGCAGTCGTCGCTGAGTAAGGTGATATAATGGAATGCTCATGGGAGAATGAAACGCGCCGTCTTGTGCGAGCGCTGCGTCAGAAGTTATCATGCTAGTCGCTGCCACGGGCCACGTATCTGTTCGTGATCGTTCACAGCGGTGTAGATGAAAGCTCACGCCGAGGAGGAAAAACGGGAGCTTAGTTTTATCAAGATAATTCCAAAGAGACGCGGCTAATCTGAGAGGAAGAAGTTTGCAACAGGCTGGCCGTGAGAGCCATTTCTGAGTTTGCTTCGGCGTCTGTAGTATTTTGGAGAAGCGGAAAACGACATCCAGTTTATTCTTGATAGGGGTCTGTGAACAGAGAGGGAACTTAGAAAGATGACCAACAACGTGTGGTGGGGACACTACGAAAAGGGAGCCCGGTGTCAAATGGTGGACTGACCTTAAACCTGAATTAACCTGTCTTCACAAAGAGCTGCGAAATTACCGGTGTATTATTCTTACTATGTATGGTGAAAGGCTAAAAATGACGAAATGAGAGTCCATAGCAAATGAATTGCAAACACAGGGCTGGTCAGTGTAATACCGTGAGGAAGAAATGACACTGGTACAGGGCACTCATCGGCAGCGTCTAGAAAAACAAGAGTGCGTTGTGAACTGCAGCATACTGCGGGAGCGTTAAGTATGAGGGGCAGTCAAAGGAAAACCGAACAACGGGACGATGGAATGGCTCCACTCAAAAGTAATCACCAAACGCGTTAAGACATTTGTCCCACTGCGAGACAAGAGAACGAACCCCTGTTTCGTAGAACGCCGTCGGATCCACAACTGCACCCATTCTTGCGGTTCCTCGTCGGACTGAAACCGACGTCCACGCACTTCTTTCTTCAGGTGGTCAGACCTGTGAAAATCACACGGTGAAAGATCCAGGCTGTAGGGAGGGCGTTGCAGTGCCTCCCAACCAAATCGCTCAATTGTAGCCTTCGTCAGACTGACAGTGTGGTGTGCAAGAATATGATTCCGTCCGACAACATTCCTGGCGTTTAGACTATAGGTCGCGTCACAGTTTCTGCTGTGTCTTCATAGCGATGCGCAATGGTTGTGGTTCCACGCGAGAGGTACTCGACGAGTAGAGCAAGGGTCCTGTTGCAGGATAACGCCGGTCCCCACACTGCCGGTGCGGACGAAGGCTACGCTTCAGTGACTTGGTTGGGAAACACTGCAACATCCTCAATACAGCCTGGATCATTCACCGTGTGATTTTCACATCTTTGGTGACCTGAAGAAATACATGCGTAGACATCGTTTTCAGTTGGACGAGGAAGTGAAAGATAGGTACGGCTGTGGATTCGTCAGCAGCCGACCGCGTTCTATGGGACAACAATTGATCCTCTCGTTTGGCAGTGGGATAAATTACTTAACGCGTCTTGTGATTACTTTTGAATGGAACCACTCCATCGTCCCTTTTGGCGGGAGTTCGGTTTTCATTTGACTGCTCCTTACAAAAAGAAATTTACGTTCAGAAATACACCACTTTTCCTAAAAGAACCCTCAAAAATTAAGCACGTGGAAATAAGCACCGCTCTTAAGTGCGTTTCGTAGTGATGCTTTCCGCATTTAATTTCCGTCGTTACAGAAAATGGTTCACGCTAAAAGTCGATCCACAAGACCATACCGTATCGCTTATTGGTATAGTACTACAATCGAAGTCCAAAGACATTATCCTGATCTGCCACACAGTATCAATCTGTCGCGAGGTCTCAAGTTTTACTAAACATTTTGTAAAGCATCTTCACAAAGAGCTGCGAAATTACCGGTGTATTATTCTTACTGTGTATGGTGAAAGGCTAAAAATGACGAAATGAGAGTCCATAGCAAATGAATTGCAAATACAGGGCTGGTCAGTGTAATACCGTGAGGAAGAAATGACACTAGTACAGGGCACTCATCGGCAGCGTCTAGAAAAACAAGAGTGCGTTGTGAACTGCAGCATACTGCGGGAGCAATTACGACCGTAAATACTCTGGAGATGCTTGAAGATAGTCCTCGTATCCGGGAGAACTACCGTTCAAGTCCCCAGTGGCCATCCAAATTTAGGTTTCCAGCGATTTTTCTAAATAGCTTAAGGCGAATGACGGGATGTAGGGAAGATAGAATAACGAAAAAAATCGTTTAAATGGCTCTGAGTACTATGGGACTTAACATGTGAGGTCATCAGTCCCCTAGACTTAGAACTACTTAAAACTAACTAACCTAAGGACATCACACACATCCATGCCCGAGGCAGGATTCTAACCTGCGACCGCAGCAGCAGCAGCGCGGTTCCGGACTGACGCGCCTAGAACCGCTCGGCCATTAGAATAATGATCGCCGAGGTGTCTTAGCCATCGTCGTACAGTCTGTGTGTACAATTGTCTAACTACAAACAAGTCCATTTCCTGACTCGGGGTAAGCGATTTGGCTGTACGATCCAGGACGGCCGGTCGTCTCGTCTTGTAGGGCCGTAGAGATCCTACTTGGTGCGCCGTATGGTTCTCCTAAACCGGCCGCTCCATATTTGCATTGCAGTGGTGGGATACGGACCCACGCGAGTATCAATACCGTGAGGCGATGAACCGGGGTGTATAAAGGCCAGTATCCTGCAGCTGCCTAATTCCGACACGTGTTGGCAAATGTGCCTCTTTTTACTGGAGGCCCACACGATCTTTTCACAAGCAACCAACATTCGAATTCGATTTCTGAGTGAGAAACCCGCTGCGTAATGTTTCCTTTCATACACAGTCTACATCGCGTTATTCCTACCTATTTTGTGCCTTTTCACTGAAATGATATAATCACCTGCAAATGCGAGTAAGTCGTACACTTCGTGCCGATTTGGTGTTGCTGCAACTTCAATGGTTATCAGCCGTAAATGACAGAGAGGAGTTAGAGAACTTTGCGGATTTGAGAAATCGTAGGCATTCCGCCGAGTGCAGGAAGGCAGCGCCAGTCGAAACTGGTGCAGAAGAAACGGGAGGCTGAGTGGCTGTCGTAATTAGTGCCGCAAGTGGCATTACGGGGCCGGCCGGATGAATCACGAGCAGAGCAGGGCGCGATCCGCGCGGGGCTCCTCAGGGAGGCTGCGAGAGCCTGCACATAAACCACGACTCGTACTCAGGCAAGCGGACGGGAGGCGTTAGTGATCTTGTAGAGCCAACGTGCCAAGTTACAGCTGCAGAAACCTCTACATTAAAATATTATACAGAAAAGCACACGGTTCAGTAACTTTAATGTGACCACTCGCTATGTTCGACGTCAACGTGCAATAACCACTCATAGATGACAGCTACCAGCAATAACAACAGAGGGTAGATAAAGCGTGTCGCAGGGACATGGAAAACAGTGCAGTCGTCGTCGTTATGAGGAAACGGACGTCCAAAAGGGCATAACCATAGGCTTTAAGGTCAAGGATGTAAGCTTTTCCGAAAAGGCTGAGTTGCAAACTGTTCGCGAGCTGCCGTGGTTAAAGTATATCATACACAGCAAAATGGCGCCTCCCAAAACCGGCCCCGACCCAACTGTGGTGCACCACGGGCAATAAATGACAGGGCAGAACCAAGGCTGCGCCGGCCGAAAGTGGCCGAGCGGTTCTAGGCGCTACAGTCTGAAACCGGGCGACCGCTACGGTCGCAGGTTCGAATCCTGCCTCGGGCATGGATGTGTGTGACGTCCTTAGGTTAGTTGGGTTTAAGTAGTTCTAAGCTCTAGGGGACAGATGACCTCCGCAGTTAAGTCCCATACTGCTCAGAGCCATTTGAACCATTTTGAACCAAGGCTGCCGAGAAGTGTGCGGGCAACTTTTAGCGACAGACGGCCCAGATGAACCGAGGGGACACCGACAGTTTCTACTCGATGACCGTCATCGAACACTGCTGCGTATGGGCCTCCGCAGAAGACGCATGGTTCATGCACCCATGCTGACTGCAGTTTATCGGCGACGAAGGCTGGAATTTGCACGCCAGCACCACTACTGGACGCTCATTGACTGGCGACAGGTGGCCTTTTCATATGAATCACATTTTGTGCTCCATCGGACAGATGGCAAACAGCCTGCAACAATTGTCGGAAGGGGTCGGGCCGGAGGAATGTTTTCGTGGCATTCCCTCGATGATCTCGTCATTCTGGAAGATAATGCAATGTGTCACACAGCTCGCAGTGTCACCCTTGGATGAGTCTGCCATACTTACACTTCCCCCAGCCAACAAACTCCCCGGATTGAAACACAATCGACAGTCTACAGGACCAGCTCGATCTGACCGTCCGCGCCCTGAATCCACAACAGAGAAAGCTGGCGCAGCTGCCCGCTGGGCTGGAGTCGGCACGGCTCCACATCCCTGTCAGTGCCTTCCAAAACCTCACTCACTCTCTTCCTGTACGCCTCGCAGCGGCCCGCGCTACAAAAGGTCGTTATTTAGGCTCCTGACAGGTGGAACACCTGTTAGATCAGATCAATTTCGCTATAGGAAACGCCGTAATAAGCATATCAGCACAGACCAAGAAGTCTGCTATTATCAGACATAGGCCTTACTGGTAATTTGAAGAATATATTTCTGAGAAAGTACCGGGTGAACAAAAAGTCAGTATAAATTTGAAAACTGAATAAATCACGGAATAATGTAGATAGAGAGGTACAAATTGACACACATGCTTGGAATGACATGGGGTTTTATTAGAACCAAAAAAAAAAAACCAGAAAGTTCAAAAAATGTCCGACAGATGGCGCTTCATCTGATCAGAATAGCGATAATTAGCATAACAAAGTAAGACAAAGCAAAGATGATGTTCTTTACAGGAAATGCTCAATATTTCCACCATAATTCCTCAACAATAGCTGTGGTCGAGGAATAATGTTGTGAACAGCACTGTAAAGCATGTCCGGAGTTATGGTGAGGCATTGGCGTTGGATGTTGTCTTTCTGCATCCCTAGAGATGTCGGTCGATCACGATACACTTGCGACGTCAGGTAACCCCAAAGTCAATAATCGCACGGACTGAGGTCTGACGACCTGGGAGGCCAAGCATGACGAAAGTGGCGGCTAAGCACACGATCGTCACCAAACGACGCACGCAAGAGATCTTTCACGCGTCTAGCAATACTTGGTTTTTTTTTGTTCTAATAAAACCCCACGTCATTCCAAGCATGTGTGTCAATTTTTACCTCTTATCTACATTATTCCTTAGTTTATTAAGTTTTCAAATTTATACTGACTTTCTGATCACCCGGTATGTTTTGCACACTGCATTTTACGGAAATGAATCGACGACTCTCATCAAACCGGAAGAGAAGGGAATCGAAGCAAGTGAGATGTGATACGAAAGCCAATAGGCAATGCGCTATTTTATTTTACAGTAGTCGCGGAACTTACTGTGTAAAGCAATAGACGAAGGATGCTCATCGGAAGACATAAGCGCACATTACGCGCAGCTGTTTAAATGTCTCCGCTGGCTGACAACACTCCCGTTGCCCTGCGTTCCGCAGGTGCGACCACTGTGCACAAAGGGACGCATTCCCGCCAGCCACCCCTGCGTTGCGTGCACACTGCGCGACCCTCATGCTTCCCTCCAACCAGCACCAATTATTCTGTGTGAAATCCTGTCTCCTCTGCAATTCCGACAGCATTCTCAGACACACTGAGCAATGGAGGAGGCCAGTAGGAATATGTTACTGAATATACCAACAGAAAAAATATATGGCTGCTAGAAAAGCACGTAAGGAGAATATGCCACTCTCAGTAACTTCCACCATTTATATATCTGAGACAGTTGAGTTGTTTAAATATCTGGGATCGACAGATGCCCACTCAAATGACACCCCATACAAAATTAAACAGAGGTTAATAGCAACCAACAGAGCTTATTTTGCATTAAAAACATTATTTTCCTCAAGGCCCTTTACATATGACGTGTGACAGTGAATACTTTATCATTAACATGAAAAGAAATTGGAATGCTAGATGCGTTGGAAAGAAACGTACTTCGAAGAATAGTTGTCCCGACGTGTCAGAAATGGAGAAGGTGGTACAACAGATGACCACTCGCTCTCGGTCGGTATTCTCCACAAGCGGCCACACATCATCATTCATTTCAAAATGTACCTGAAGTGGTACCGACGAATATCTCGCTAAAGTGGTACACATCATTCATAAAGAGGTGTGCTGAGTCATGACCAGCACTTCTGGTTACCTGCGCCCGGTTCGTTCTCACTCGCTGCTTGTCCGTCCATACTGCTTCAGCTACTCACATATTCTCTAAGCTCGATAAGCAGCTGTCAGAATCTTTACTCACTTACTCAGTGAAATGAGTACTCTAACAGACGTAAAATAACAGACAATTTTCAAAACATATTAAACCACTATTTGTTTGACAATGTCTTGTATTTCATATAATAGCTAGTCATATCACCATATTCCGCACATAGGTATAACAGTGTGTGTTTTGCACAACAGTAGCCCCGTGATTAGGATCACTTAATCATATCACAAAATAAATTAGCCTCAAAGCAAGCAAGCAAATTGGCAGGACTTTGCTATAGAAAGACTCTTACGAGTCTCCTTTTACGTAGTCACTTCACAATAAATTGACAGTATGTGCTTCATAGCGGTCCATGGAGCGAACAAAGAACTAACAAAAACTGAAGAAATTATGCTAAGCTCGACACGGCTGACCTCGGACGAGAGCAAGCTACGTTCCAACTTCTGCGGCATTTGCAAACATAATTCCTTGTATTCAATATATATATTTCATGCACTAATTTTATCAGAGCCATTTTCACTGCTCGAATCCTGAGCAACAAAACAGTGTTCATGTAGATGTAGGTTCCGATTGCAACAGCCATTTTCACATTCCTACTGTGACCGACCTTGAGCATCTACACCTTACACTGCATAACAAAGGTTTCTTTAGGTCCCTGTCAACTTAGAAGTGCTGTATATCAGAGTTTTACTGGAAACTTGAGATTTCGAAGGGAAATTAGACTTGGTCTCGCCAAAATCGAGGTCCCTATACATGAAGTACAGCTGAGCTGGGTAAGAACAAGGAAGGTTTTTTTTTCACTTGTTTGCTTTGAGTTTAAGCAACAGCAATAGTTATAATTTTATACAGTCAACATGAAACTTTGAGTTAAATTTAACTGACAGAACAAGCTCAAAGTTGTGGATACTACCATATACTAAGGATAGTTAATTATAGTCTTGGCTATTCTTAAACGATTTCAAGTGGATGTCTTATTTAAGAAAGTTCGAATCTCTTATACAAATATAAAAGCTTAATTTTTTAAGCTTCACATAGTCGAACCACGGCCGAGTTCAAACATTTGGTTGTCCGGCCGGTAGATATCTGCATTTATGCCGCTGAGATAGATGCCGTTAACGCTTCCAATCATACTTAAGAATATTCCTTGATCGTAGGTTTGAAATCAGTATGAGGGATTAGTATTGGATGGAAGAGATATTCTGCAACGCTCCTCTTTGCTATTTCTCGACCTTTCTCTATTATCTCGTCATGGAAAATTTCATGTTATTCTATTATCCATAACAAATGTATATGTAGGTCATTTTTCCTTGACTCTATGATAGTCTCCAACTTATACAAAAAAAATCTACATCTACATTTATACTCCGCAAGCCACCCAACGGTGTGTGGCGGAGGGTACTTTACGTGCCACTGTCATTACCTCCCTGTTCCAGTCGCGTATGGTTAGCGGGAAGAACGACTGCCGGAAAGCCTCCGTGCGCGCCCGGATCTCTCTAATTTTACATTCGTGATCTCCTCGGGAGGTATAAGTAGGGGGAAGCAATATATTCGATACCTCATCCAGAAACGCACCAACCTGGACAGTTAGCTACACCGCGATGCAGAGCGCCTCTCTTGCAGAGTCTGTCACTTGAGCTTGCTAAACATCTCCGTAACGCTATCACGCTTACCAAATAACCCTGTGACGAAACGCGCCGCTCTTCTTTGGGTCTTCTCTATCTCCTCTGTCAACCCGACCTAGTACGGATCCCACACTGATGAGCAATACTCAAGTATAGGTCGAACGAGTGTTTTGTAACCAACCTCCTTTGTTGATGGACTACATTTTCTAAGGACTCTCCCAATGAATCTCAACCTGGCACCCGCCTTACCAACAATTAATTTTATATGATCATTCCACTTCAAATCGTTCCGTACGCATACTCCCAGATATTTTACAGAAGTAACTGCTACCAGTGTTTCTTCTGCTATCATATAATCATACAATAAAGGATCCTTCTTTCTATGTATTCGTAATACATTACATTTGTCTATGTTAAGGGTCAGTAGCCACTCCCTGCACCAAGTGTCTATCCGCTGCAGATCTTCCTCCATTTCGCTGCAATTTTTTAATGCTGCAACTTCTTTGTATACTACAGCATCATCCGCGAAAAGCCGCATGAACTTCCGACACTATCTACTAGGTCATATATATATATATATATATATATATATATATATATATATATATATATTGTGAGAAGCAATGGTCCCATAACACTCCCCTGTGGCACGCCAGAGATCACTCTAACATCTGTAGACGTCTCTCCATTGAGAACAACATGCTGTGTCCTGTTTGGTAAAAACTCTTCAATCCAGCCACATTGCTGGTTGTGAAATGTTGGATTTTGTAGTGGAGGAAGTTTTGACCATTGCACTTGATAGAACTGTCTCGTCGTTCCTCTGCCGTAATTTAGAAAAATCACCATAAAGCTCCTTCACAGTACCGGAGGAACATTTTGGCCCCATCCGAATTCAAATTCCGTATGTTAACCACGGTGTTCCGACATACGGTGCGAATCTGAAATTTTCATTTGACTTGAAGTTGTACCAAGTTGTACGTCGGCCGCGCCTCTCTACGGAGACGGTAGCACGAGGTGTTATGTTGAGCACTGATCGAGCATCGCCGGCGTGCAATAGTCTGTGGAGGGCAGTTCAATGACGGCTGGCTAATAAAGGAAGCGCCCTATCCCTTTCGCTACCCTCAGGCACCGCCTTCATTGGCATAGCGACAATTACAGGCCGGAAATTGGAACAAAAAAACATCAGAGTGCTGGCGGCTAGCGTGTAAGCTCCTTCCGGTAGCGACAGGAGTCTAGTTGCCCGACGGGGGCAATAGCGACGGTGGGGGTATGCGCTACAAATTACTGACGGCTCGTCGTAAAGGTTGCCAAGCATCGCTGTAAGCAGCTGCCGTAACGCCGGGCAATAAATGCTGCACCATCAACCTGTGTTTGTTCCATTTATTTCGCAAAGCTATAACCTACGTATACTGAAGGCATACAAAGAAAGCACTGTACAGATATACAGCTTGAGTCACGTAAGACGAAGTACCCCTTACATTTCGTGAACGGTTCAAAATATCAAAACGAGGTTTTCGGTAAATGACAGTACGCAGAGGTGATTTTTTTGTGTAGTTAATTCTTTTTAGTCTTGTAACAACCGAGACATTCAAGCAGGCGTTATTTTTAACGGGCCGATAGACTGTTTTTAACGGCATTCGAAGGCGTTTGAAAAGGGGAGTGCATTGCGGTGACTCGTTCTCGCATAGCTCGAGGTCGTGGTACCGTCGATAATCTTGTTTCATTTCTTCGCAGTGGATTAGCTTTTTGTTCCTTCCACTGAACTTGAGCGATAGACTTTACTTTCGTATGAGGCACATTGACGACGATTACTGATTGTCGTTTACAGAAGAAAGGCTATCACTGGCAACCGTCTCATGTTTCACTGTTTTACACGATGCGAGTACAGAGAGGATGTTCAAGTTACCTTTGGTATTTAGCTGTGTGGCATTATCTCTGACCAAGACAAAATTATTCTGTCGCTGCAATGTTCATTCTCGCAACCTGATCGACGCACCGAACAAAGCCAATATTAGAGAGGTTGCATTTCATACTTTAAAACTATTCCAGTGAAAGTATTCCAGGAAATAAATACTAACAGGTCGTTTTCTTACATTTTTACAATTCAGTTTTCTAACTTTTTTTTTACATTCCACCCCTTCTCACCGCCTCCCCTGGCGGTGTCTCCCACAGTATTTTTACACAGACACGCCACTGTCTTTGCAGCACCCCCTTGCCCTAGGGGTGAAATGTCATCCGACTAATATCGGTCGATATCGAATATTTTTTGCTATATAATGACTTCTCATCCTCACCCGAGCTGAAGAACTGGTAGGGTGCGTAACCGGGACAGTATTTCTATGTAAATAATATAAGAAAAATTAGGTTGTAATTCTTTCCATATGTGTAACAAATTTGGTTGAAATCGATTCAGTGGTTTAGAAGATGTTGAAAGTAGATACATGCGATGGTTTTTGTAAATACATTTACAAACTAAAAAAAGAAAAGACGCACCACGAAGGAATTATGCGAATGGGACGGAAATCGATAGATGTGATGTACTCGTACATGCACAGACAAACAAATGATCACAATTTCAGAAAAAGAGGAAAATTTATTCATGAAAAAAAGATCCGGTAACCTTGGTTTTTTCAAGCACGAAGACAAGCTGTAGAAACTCCCCGCGTGTGCGGACAGGCATTATAGTGCTGAAATGTAAGTAAAAAAATGGAAATGAGCGTTTGGCGTCATTGGCCGGGAACCCCCTTACGGGGCAGGTCTGGCCGCCTTGGTGCAGGTCTTATTACATCGACGCCACACTGGGCGACCTGCGCGCCGAATGGGGATGAAATGATGATGAAGACAACACCCAGATCTTGAGAGAAGAAAATCCTAGACACAGCAGGGAATCGAACCCGGGCCCGCAGGATGGCAATTCGTCACGCTGACCACTTTTTTTTTTCATTTTGTTCAGTATAGTTCGTTGCATTTGGTCTGTGCGGACGTCACATAGCGTCCGTTCAATTTGATCGTTGATTCCTTTACTCAGTTTTTTTTTTTTTTATTACAGAGGACAATCGGCCCTCTGTCCGAACACGCTGAGCTATCGTGCCGGTGCACCACTCAGCTGTCGGGGCGGACTGAAATGTAAGTGGAGGATGGCTTGTCATGAAGAAATCGGGGCGTACAATATTGTCAACACACCGCCGTGCAGTAAGGGTGCTGCGGATGACAACCAAAGAGACGCTGCTGTGAAAAGAAATGGCACCCCAGACTCCTCGTTATGGGGTCATATGGCGGGTGACATTCACGTTGGTATCCGACAGCTGGCTGGGGCGTCTCGAGAAGCGTCGCTTGTGATCGGGGCTCAATTCGGAGCGGTTGCCATTACTGAAGACAATTCTACTCCAGTCAATGAGATTCCAGGCCGAAGACGTGTCCAGAGACGCCCCGGACAGCGGTAGGATATCAACCTGACTGTCTCTCCCCACGCGGCCCGATGATCAAGACTGATGATCTGGGGTTCCATAACTGGGACCCCCTGGTAGCCATCCGCTGTACACTTCCAGCAGAGCGGTACGCAGCCATGTTCTACGGCCCGCTTTGTTGCCCTTCATGGTAAGCCATCTTGGGCTTAGACTTCACCAAGATAACCCTCGCTTGCAGGCGGCGAGAGTTTCTCCTGCGTGTCTTGGTCTTGCTAAGCCCTACCTCGGCCGGAAATGTCGCCGGATCCCTCGCCAATTGAGAACGTTTGGAGCGTCATCGGCAGGGCAGCGCCCTCCAACCTGCTCGGGATTTTGACGATGTAACGCGGCAATTGGACAGAATTCCGCACAATGTCCCTCAGGAGGGAATCGAACAACTGGCCAAGGCGAATAACTGCTTCCATAGGGGCCAGAGGTGGGCCAACGCGTTATTGACTCCCTCAGTTACCGAGCGAGGTGGCGCAGTGGTTAGCACACTGGACTCGCATTCGGGAGGACGACGGTTCAATCCCGTCTCCGGCCATCCTGATTTAGGTTTTCCGTGATTTCCCTAAATCGTTTCAGGCAAATGCCGGGATGGTTCCTTTGCAAGTGCACGGCCGATTTCCTTCCCAATCCTTCCCTAACCCGAGCTTGCGCTCCGTCTCTAATGACCTCGTTGTCGACGGGACGTTAAACACTAACCACCACCACCACCACTCCCTCAGTTTCTGAAGCTCTTTCTCTTGAATGTCGTTGTGGTCTTGATTCCAGAGACCGGTTTGATGCAGCTCTCCGTGCTACTCTATCCTGTGCAAGCTTCTTCATCTCCCAGTATCTACTGCTACCTACATCCTTCTGAATCTGCTTAGTGTATTCATCTCTTGGTCTCCCTCTACGATTTTTACCCCCCACGCTGCCCTCCAATACCAAATTGGTGATCCCTTGATGCATCAGAATATGCCCTACCAACCGATCCCTTCTTCTAGTCAAGTTGTGCCACAAATTTCTCTTCTCTCCAGTTCTATTCAATATCTCCTCATTAGTTACGTGATCTACCCATCTAATCTTCAGCATCATTCTGTAGCGCAACATTTTGAAAGCTTCTGTTCTCTTCTTGTCCAAACTATTTATCGTTCACGTTTCACTTCCGTACATGGCTACACTGCATACAAATACTTTCAGAAACGACTTGCTGACACTTAAATCCATACTCAATCTTAACAAATTTCTCTTATTCAGAAACGCTTTCCTTCCCATTGCCAGTCTACATTTTATATCCTCTCTACTTCGACCATCATCAGTTATTTTGCTCCCCAAATAGCAAAACTCCTTTACTACTTTAAGCGTCTCATTTACTAATCTAATTCCCGCAGCATCACCCGATTTAATTCGAATACATTCCATTACTCTCGTTTTGCTTTTGTTGATGTTCATCTTATATCCTCCTTTCAAGACACTGTCCATTCCGTTTAGTTGCTCTTCCATGTCCTTTGCTGTCTCTGACAGAATTACAATGTCATCGGCGAACATCAAAGTTTTTATTTCTTCTCCACGGATTTTAATTTGAACTCCGAATTTTTCATTTGTTTCCTTTACTGCTTGCTCAATATACAGATTGAATAACATCGGGGATAGGCTACAATTCTCTTGAATAAGTTATCCAGTTTTTGAGAAATTGTAGTCACGTGTTCGTCTGTGCGTGTACACCATATATACCGATTTCCTTTCCATTCGGATACTTCCCTAGCGGTGCATCGTACTTTTTTTTCTTTTTTCTTGGAGTGTACATAGAAAAACTGCGGGACGGAGTACACCTGAGACGTTGATCTAATCAAGTACTGAGACCACCGCATACTCGCGGCGACGCCCGTCGTAGTCGTAAACAGAATTACGACACGTAAGCGACATATATCTATATCTACATCACATACATACTCCGCAATCCACCATACGGTGCGTGGCGGAGGGTACCTCGTACCACAACTAGCATCTTCTCTCCCCGTTCCACTCCCAAACAGAACGACGGAAAAACGACCGCCTATATGCCTCTGTACGAGCCCTAATCTCTCTTATCTTATCTTTGTGGTCTTTCCACGAAGTGTAAGTTGGCGGCAGTAAAATTGTACTGCAGTCAGCCTCAAATGCTGGTTCTCTAAATTTCCTCAGTATACGATTGACGAAAAGAACGCCTCCTTTCCTCTAGAGAGTCCCACCCTAGTTCCTGAAGCATTTCCGTAATACTCGCGTGATGATCAAACCTACCAGTAACAAATCTAGCAGCCCGCCTCTGAATCGCTTCTATGTCCTCCCTCAATCCGACCTGATAGGGATCCCAAACGCTCGAGCAGTACTCAAGAATAGGTCGTATTAGTGTTTTATAAGCGGTCTCCTTTACAGATGAACCACATCTTCCCAAAATTCTACCAATGAACCGAAGACGACTATCCGCCTTCCCCACAACTGCTATTACATGCTTGTCCCACTTCATATCGCTCTGCAATGTTACGCTCAAATATTTAATCGTCGTGACTGTGTCAAGCGCTACACTACTAATGGAGTATTCAAACATTACAGGATTCTTTTTCCTATTCATATGCATTAATTTGCATTTATCTATATTTAGAGTTAGCTGCCATTCTTTACACCAATCATAAATCCTGTCCAAGTCATCTTGTATCCTCCTACAGTCACTCAACGACGACACCACATCATCATCAGCAAACAGCCGCACATTGCTATCTAAAAGATCATTTATGTAGATAGAAAACAACAGCAGACCTACCACACTTCCCTGGGGCACTCCAGATGATACCCTCACTTCCGATGAACACTCACCATCGAGGACAACGTACTGGGTTCTATTACTTAAGAAGTCTTCGAGCCACTCACATACTTGGGAACCAATCCCATATGCTCGTACCATAGTTAGGAGTCTGCAGTGGGGCACCGAGTCAAACGCTTTCCGGAAGTCAAGGAATATGGCATCCGTCTGATACCCTTCACCCATGGTTCGCAAGATATCATGTGAAAAAAGGGCGAGATGCGATTCGCAGGGGCGATGCTTTCTAAAGCCATGCCGATGCATGGACAGCAATTTCTCTGTCTCAAGGAAATTCATTATATTCGAACTGAGAATATGTTCGAGAATCCTGCAACAAACCGGTGTTAAGAATATTGATCAGTAATTTTGAGGATCCGTCCTTCTATGCTTCTTATATACAGGCGTCACCTGCGCTTTTTTCCAGTCGCTCGGGACATTACGTTGGGCAAGAGATTCGCTATAAATGCAAGCTAAGTAAGGAGCCAATGCAGTAGAGTACTCTCTGTAAAACCGAATTGGAATCCCAAACGAGATAGATGCCGGTCGGTGTGAGAGAAAATCCTTAACGGCGGGCTCGCGGCAGTGTGACAGGAGCGGGCGCAGGCGGGTAAACGGGCGGCCGTTTCCCGGGGCAGCGGCTCGCGCTACCCGTTTGCAACAACAGGAAGGCGACGACGGCGGCGCTGCGGTTGTTTTATGGGCGAGAGCGGAGAGCGGGCCGGCTCGCGGCTCGCCGCCTGCCCCTACTTGGCAGCCAGCCGGCACAGCGGCCGCTCCCCGCCCGTGAGAAGTCTGGGCAGCGCGTAGCGGCGGCCAGCGGCTCACAGCGCCCGTATGGGATTCAGATCCCCGACCGGACACCCACAGTTACATTTCCCGCGGCCTCCTAAATCACGTCTGATCCAAATATCGGCAAGCTGCCGTGGTGAAGGCCATAGCCGATTACCCGCTTCCGAGACTCCATAATCAAATTATTACTTGTTAGTTCCTAACTACGGACATTGATGTCAACGCTGTTTAAGCACAACCACTCATTCTTAGAAAACTCGATTCACGATAGGTTTAGTACATCTACATCTACATTTATACTTCGCAAGCCAAGAACGACTGCCGGAAAGCCTCCGTGCGCGCTCGAATCTCTCTAACTTTACATTCGTGATCTCCTCGGGAGGTATAAGTAGGGGGAAGCAATATATTCGATACCTCATCCAGAAACGCACCCTCTCGAAACCTGGACAGCAAGCTACACCGCGATGCAGAGCGCCTCTCTCGCAGAGTCTGCCACTTGAGTTTGCTAAACATCTCCGTAACGCTATCACGCTTACCAAATAGCTCTGTGAGGAAACGCGCCGCTCTTCTTTGGATCTTCTCTATCTCCTCTGTCAACCGGACTAGGTACGGATCCCACACTTATGAGCAATACTCAAATATAGGTCGAACGAGTGTTTTGTAAGCCACCTCCTTTGTTGATGGACTACATTTTCTAAGGACTCTCCCAATGAATCGCAACCTGGTACCCGCCTTACCAACAATTAATTTTATATGATCATTCCACTTCAAATCGTTTCGCACGCATACTCCCAGATATTTTACAGAAGTAACTGCTACCAGTGTTTGTTCCGCTATCATATAATCATAAAATAAAGGATCCTTCCTTCTATGTATTCGCAATACATTACACTTGTCTATGTTAAGGGTCAGTTGCCACTCCCTGCACCAACTGTCTATCCGCTGCAGATCTTCCTGCAAATTTCTAATGGTGCAACTTCTCTGTGTACTACAGCATCATCCGCTAAAAGCCGCATGGAACTGCCGACAACTAGGTCATTTATATATATTGTGAAAAGCAATGGTCCCATAACACTCCCCTGTCGCACGCCAGAGGTTACTTTAACGTCTGTAGACGTCTCTCCATTGAGAACAACATGTTGTGTTCTGTTTGCTAAAAACTCTTCAATCCAGCCACACAGCTGGTCTGATATTCCGTAGGCTCTTACTTTGTTTATCAGGCGACAGTGCGGAACTGTATCGAACGCCTTCCGGAAGTCAAGAAAAATGGCATCTACCTGGGAGCCTGTATCTAATATTTTCTGGATCTCATGAACAAATAAAGCGAGTTGGGTCTCACACGATCGCTGTTTCCGGAATCCGTGTTAATTCCTACAGAGTAGATTCTGGGGTTTCCAGAAATGACATAATACGCGAGCAAAAAACATGTTCTAAAATTCGACAACAGATCGATGTCAGAGATATAGGCCTATAGTTTTGCGCATCTATGACCCTTCTTGAAAACTGGAACTACCTGTGCTTTTTTCCAATTACTTGGAACCTTCCGTTCCTCTAGAGATTTGCGCTACACGGCTGTTGGAAGGGGGGCAAGTTCTTTCGCGTACTCTGTGTAGAATCGAATTGGTATTCCGTCAGATCCAGTGGACTTTCCTCTGTTGAGTGATTTCAGTCGCTTTTCTATTCCTTGGACACTTATTTCGATGTCAGCCAGGATTTACAGAAGGAACTGCAGTGCGGTCTTCCTCTGTGAAACAGCTTTGGAAAAGCTGTAAGCATTCGAGTTATCAAAGAGGGGAATCACAGAGGCCATGTCGGACCACATCGTCTTTCCACGTTCGTCTGACCGGCTTCTCAAGTGTGTGCACCCCTCAGTACTTCATTTCACTATAATCGCAACACACGGCTTCACTTGCCTAAATTTCCTACTGTACTCATCCATATAACAACAACACTATCCAACTGCTCCTCAAACCCTACCATCCGTCTCTGGAACAAGCGTTCGGTTCTCCACGTACGATTTAGTACTCTTTTCTAATGAAGAGAAAACTGAAACACTTCTTTCTGTTATCCTCATAAACTTCTCCAAAAACAATTAACACGTATGGTTATCTGTCTCTATCAAATTCCGAATCAAATATTGTTGTAGCAAATGCTCCCTTTTCCCAATTAAGTTTCTTTTAGTTTTTCATTCTATAGTGTCATATTATTTTCCCCTCTCCGCTCTTTACTGCATGCGTTCCACCACCTCCTCAGCTTCCCCTTTCTCGTCCCTCTCAAGTTTTCTATCACATTCATTGATGTCACTGCCCGCAGTGTAAACCTACAGCCTGTAAGTTATCTCTATTACTGTGCTACCGATGACCTCAGCAATTTGCTCCGTTAGGAATTCACACACATCTGATCATCTATTACTCTTCTCTCCATAAATCAATAAAAACCTATCCCCCTTCATAGCCACACCTCTTTTACTACTTCAGCCATCATGATTTGTAAGCGATATATTCCATACTAAATGTAAGACCTTCGCTAACTCATGTATCGAATGAACGTAATAGCAAAATATGAAGACTGAGTGCTTAGACAGAGAGAAAAATACGTGGTTCTAATTTTGCCGGAATAAATAAATAAATAACAAAATAAATAAATTTAAATAAATCGGTTTTACCATTACTTCGCTCGTCTTCAAGTAATCCTTATTCTCTCCATTTACTAATGTATTTGATGATAAAAATTATTTGAAAAAGTCGCTGCTCTATCTTCTTTCCTGTTTCATTTTCAATTATATTTCCAAGTCTTCTCTTCTGTATCTTCCATTTACATTCCAGGTGACTGACGTTCGTCCCAAGTGTATTATAGCATAACGTTATCTCTTATAGCCAATTGTGCAGGTGCCCGCTGTCACTTTGCGTTTCAGACAGTGGCGACCTAGTTCTGGGTAGTGACATGTCTATGGTAAGCGTCTATGAAAGATCTGCACGGTGAAACAACAGCATCTTTGTCTTCGCCAACAAAATAGATGGAAATCACGTACTACACTTTTAGAAGTGGCTATTTAAAACAACATATAAAAATAAATGAATATCAGAGGGCAATTAAATCCTCGCCTTTGTGTCCGCCCACTCTGCAGGGCGTAATGCTGGCAGAGGCAGAAGAGGACGTGCTCCACTGCGGCAGCCAGGCTGGCGCCCACTCACCTGCAACACACAAACAGAGGCCGCTTCAGACACAGTGCGAAACAGCAACATGGCAGTTCAAGCTGCAAGCAGCAGTCAGACATCACAGGCAACAGGCAGCATTTAGAGGCGTGCGCAAAATTTCACTTCCATCCATGTCTAAAACGTAAAGCAAGCGCTCTGCAGTACGAGATATTGTGGGACATTTCTAGCTATCATGACTTAACACACGGTTCACTCGTATATTGTTTGATTTATGAAGCCGCCTTTCAGCTGATTATGGGACTACGTTCAACTATGAAACTTAGTCTGTGTCAGAAAAGTGTCATGCTCTTACCAGCGTCACGACTGACTGTTCTGGAATTCAATCGAGGAAGCAACATGTAGTTGTCTCTTTGAACGATACTTTTAAAGTATTCCAAATCAACTAAACACAAGAAAGAAATACCAAGAGGTCATTCTCGAACATTTTCGCATCTCACTCCTTCTGATTCCCACACCACCTCTAGGCCTATCTCAATTCTTTGATTTCTCGGAAACTATTAGGTTTAGGGCGTGGTAAGTATAGTAAAACTTTTTCTATTTTCTAGTGTTCTGACTATTGCACCTGTTCCGAAAAGGATCTCGCGCACGCCTAATATGCTTGTCGAAATCGGTCGATCGCATGGTCTGGACGCTCCTTGTTAGTGCTAGAACGTGTATCTTATTTAGATCACGTCCTTCTTGTTTCCACTGACATTCTGATTTACGTGTCCGCCTGCTTAGCTGCGTGGTAACGTGCTCGCCTCCCATGTAAGCGGGCCCGGGTTCGATTCCCGGCCGGGTTGGAGATTTTCCCCTCTCGGTGACTGGTTGTTGTGTTGTCCTCAGCATCATTTCATCCCCATCATAGGCGCGCAAGTCGCCCAATGTGGCACCGAATCAAATAAGACTTGCACTTGGCGGCCGAACTTCCCCGAATAGGGGCCTCCCGGCCAGCAAAGCCATACGCTCATTTCCATTTTTTTCTGATTTACGTTTCCGTGTTACTTAACGTTCGGCTTTCTGTAGTGTGAGAAGCGCTGCTGTTAATGTATTGCACCCTCTCGTTGCGGCGGCAGAAAGTGAAACCGGCGCGCCGTGTGCCCTGCAGCCGACTGCCACACGAGACGTCCTCCGTCGTCACGGCGGCTGCGCGTCACGCGACACGCACTGCGCACGCGCGCCAGCGAGCCGCCAAGGCGTACGTCGCCCGCAGTCGCTACCCTCCACTCTGCGTCCACCACCGCCTCTTACTGAGACACACTGACGCACCGCATCACAGCCACCAGCGTTTGAACGGTTTTCTATTCAGCATTACCCAAAACCAGTTTCTAAATACACACATCAAAAAAAGTTTTGGATCACCCCAGTTCCCAGAACTCCTGAAGATACACGTTGACTGTGGGTATTGTATCATAGACACAGTTCCTTTGACTGTTTAGAGATGTCACTAAACCCGCCCAAAGATGTAAACAACCATGCATTAGCAGCGCCTATTAGACGGAGGGGGTCCGACAGTCAATCAGTTCCAGAGTGCAGAGAAATCTGAAAACAGTTGAGTTTGTAAAGCTATATAGTCAACTCCGTCGACTCTCTTACAATATCATTTTTTATTCATCAAAGTATATTTTAAATCAAAGCTTCAACCGACTCTTGAGTGACCCTTACTATGATGTCAAGACGATGTTAAACGTATCTGCGAGAAGTTAGTCGTAATTTAAACGACAGTATAGGCAAAAATGGTGTTACAAAATATAGGAAAAGAGGGGGAAATATTTTAACTTGTCACATGCCTAGGAATTATATGCTGATTCATTCGGTACGTTAATTTACTGTTATACACTCTTTAGTAATATGGGATTATAAATTCAAAGAACGTCGCCCTATACACGAATTTTCCTGTTGTCGAAAGAGTAGCATTTCAGGTAAGTGATTTTATGGACTCCAGACCGTTTGCATATATCAGTGTATTTTGTTTTATGGATGAACTATAATACAAGTTTATTTTTCCGTATGACTCTACATACCTACCCCATTTAAACTGGAACTACCACATTACAGATAGTCGTCAGCATGGTAGTGAAGATACTCCCAACAGTCAGTTGAAGACCCGTGCGTGGTGAGAAGATGGGAGGGGGAGAGCGATTGTATATTTGACTTATTTGGCTTAGAGATGCATTTAGCATTTACTGACTATGACAAACCCTTTGATAAGGTTAGAAGACTCCTTTTGTCGAAACTATTACTAATAAAAGGTTTTCCTAAATACCTTATTAACACTACAAAGGGTCTGCATGTAAATACAAAAATTGTTACGAGTTGAGGTTCGAAAATGTCAGATGAAATTCCAATAAATCAAGGTGTTCGACAAGGGCAGAGTCTATCAACCACTTTAATTTGTATATTGACGACCTCAAGTGCAGAGGTGAAATACAGATAGGAGTTATAATAGGGTCTAGCATACCATTAAATTCTGTGTTATATGCTGATGATCAGATAATTATACAGGAAACAGAAAACTATTTACAAAGAGCAATATACAAAAAAAAATGGCTCGCAGTACTATGGGACTTAACTACTGAGGTCATTAGTCCTCTACAACTTAGAACTACTTAAACCTAACTAAGCTAAGGACATCACACACATCCATGCCCGAGGCAGGATTCGAACCTGCGACCGTAGCGGTCGCGCGGTTCCAGACTGTAGCGCCTAGAACCGCTCGGTCACCCCGGCCGGCAGCAGTATATAGACTGAGCCAAAACGCTATATAAAACGTTTCAGTAAGAGCGTGCAAAAATGTAACAGGACATAGAGAATGCTCCACTGGGGTCGGAGAAGCCAGCTTAGGCATATATGGAAGTAAACTTGTCTACCGTTTTGTCTAGCATTACTCTTTTCCAGATTATTTACAACTAACATACGTACTGGTTTACACGTACCGTGCTGTTTATTTAAATATGCATTCCTTATTTCCTACAAGGAAACAAGGAGGACGAGCCTGATTACTAGAAAGTCATGACGCATGTTTTGTTTACTCTACTTGGCTGAGTCGTTTCATATTTACATTGTCCTATGATAGAAAGTGCTATGAATCACCGACAGACCTATTCATTACTCAGTGCTATTCAGAGACGTACAATACAATACAATGGAGCAGTACCGGTACAGTATTTCCTGGTCGCTGGATTGGAAGAGGAGGTCCTATTCCATGGCCTGAGACGTCACCTGACCTGAATCCCCTCGATTATTTGCTATTGGGATATCTAAAGTCACTTTTGTATGAGACCACAGTGGAATTAGTTGCCAGAATTGTAGCTGCCCGTGATGTGATTCGAAACACACCAGGGATATTTGTCAGGGTGCGTCAGAATCTTGTTGGCCGTTGTCTTGCATTGAGGTTGATGGCCGTCAGTTTCACATACAGTACAAATGGTATGTTCATTGTGTGAATCATGTATTTGCAGTCAACTAATGTAAACAAAAAAGTTCACAATAATGTGGTTTTATTCCTATTATCTCCTTAAGCTGGTTTCTCCGATCCCCGTTTCCCTACCTCAAATTGTTCAGTGGAACATCCTCTTGGTCCTGATCAATTTTTGCGCGCTCTTACGGAAGCGCCCAGTACATCAACTTAATTATTTCTGCAAATAAGACAAAGATAACGGCATTCAAAGAAACTAATCCAGTCAGATCGAAAACAAAATAAATGAGAAAATTTTATAACGAGTATCTCACTTCAGTTATCTAGGATGTGATGTTACTTTTAAATATGACAAAAACACTAAGAAGAAGGTTGACAAATATTAGCTACCTCCGGAACAACTGGAAAAACCTTGGAAAGGAAATTGAGAAAGGAAACACGAAACTAAATTCTATAAATTTATGGCTCTACCTCCTCAAATCTATGGTTCATAATCGTGGACAGGTACCAAAAAACTCATGTATACAGGCAGCAGAGATGAAGTTCGTGAGCTATGTATTGAGGCTGCAATAAAATATAACAATAAGGTCAGATTTAAAAATCTTTTCACGTAATGACAAGCTGGAAAGAGCGAACTAGGTGGACCTCGTAGGAGGGGGAGGGACTGATGACGAGACGGGAACAGGTGGCAGCAACACGTAATCCTTGGAGGCAGATGACGGCCGTGACGAACTTACCGTCGTCGACGAGGCGCTGAAACGTGTTGGTGAATGACACAGGTTATTGTAGTACAGTTGCATTATCATTTAACTTTTCCTTCGTTTCCCTATGTTATATTTTTAAGAAAATACAGTACCAAAACCTTAAAATAATGTCATAATGTACACTACTGGCCATTAAAATTGCTACACCAAGAAGAAATACGGACGATAAACGGGTATTCATTCGACAAATATATTATACTAGAACTGACAAGTGATTATATTTTCACGCAATTTGGGTGCATAGATCCTGAGAAATCAGTACCCAGAACAACCACCTCTACCCGTAATAACGGCCTTGATACGCCTGGGCATTGAGTCAAACAGAGCTGGATGGCGTGTACAGGTACAGCTGCCCATGCAGCTTCAACACCACCACAGTTCATCAAGAGTAGTGACTGGCGTATTGTGACGAGCCAGCTGCTCGGACACCATTGACCAGACGTTTTCAATTGGTGAAAGATCTGGAGAAAGTGCTGGCCAGGGCAGCAGTCGAACATTTTCTGTATCCAGAAAGGCCACTACAGGACCTGCAACATGCGGGCGTGCATTATCCTATTGAAATGTAGGGTTTCGCAGGGATCGAATGAAGGGTAGAGCCACGGGTCGTAACACATCTGAAATGTTCAAAGTGCCGTCAATGCGAACAAGAGGTGACCGAGACGTGTAACCAATGGCACCCAATACCATCACGAGATGACGAATACACGCTGCCAATCTGCGTTCACCGCAATGTCGCCAAACACGGATGCGACCATCATGGTGCAGTAAACACAACCTGGATTCATCCGAAAAAATGACGTTTTGCCATTCGTGCACCCAGGTTCGTTGTTGAGTACACCATCGCAGGCTCTCCTGTCTGTGATGCAGAGTCAAGGGTAACCGCAGCCATGGTCTCCGAGCTGATAGTCCATGCTGCTGCAAACGTCGTCGAACTGTTCGTGCACATGGTTGTTGTCTTGCAAACGTCCCCATCTGCTGACTCAGGGATCGAGACGTGGCTGCACGATCCGTTATAGCCATGCGGATACGATGTCTGTCATCTCGACTGCTAGTGATACGAGGCCGTTGGGATCCAGCACGGCGTTACGTATTACCCTCCTGAACCCATCGATTCCATATTCTGCTAACAGTCATTGGATATCGACTAACGCGAGCAGCAATGTCGCGATACGATAAACCGCAAGTCGATAACGTGATGGTACGCATTTCTCCTCGTTGCACGAGGCATCACAACAACGTTTCACCAGGCAACGCCGGTCAACTGCTGTTTGTGTATGAGAAATCGGTTGGAAACTTTCCTCATGTCAGCACGTCGCAGATGTCGCCACCGGCGTCAACCTTGTGTGAATGCTCTGAAAAGCTAATCATTTGCATATCACAGCGTCTTCTTCCTGTACGTTAAATTTCGCGTCTGTAGCACGTCATCTTCGTGGTGTAGCAATTTTAATGGGCAGTGGTGTACTTGCTTCTAGACGGCGCTTCTGGTATTTATTTTTTTGGTTCTGTTTTCTTTTATTTTTTAACTCAAGTAGGTATCTTCAACAATGAACTCTACGTTCAGCGTTGATAAAGGTCTCACGAAATTTTTCGATAGTTTCTAATCATTCAGAAAATATTATAGTTTGTAGGCTCCCAGCTGGTGTCAATTTTAATAAAATCATTATAATTTGTGATTGCAAACGCCGAAGCAATTTTACCACCGGTGTTTCGACCGTGTATGAGGTGGTGCTCTTCAGGGCGACTAAACTACCGTAAATTCCGTCGTGTGGAAGCTTACAGTTCCGTCAGTCACTTTTATTTGGCCGTCCAGCTTTCGCAACAACCTGTCAGGCACGCCGGCGATGCGCCGTAGGGTCGTTAAGGCGCGACTGCGGCCACCAGCGGCCGTTTGCATGCGTGGAGCGGCCCAGTCGGTTCCCACGGCTGGCTGCGCAACGCGCCCGCATACCTCCACACGTGGCGTCAGCACGCGCGAAGCCCGGCACTCGGCAAAGACGTCGTCCATTTCGGGCGCTATATTTTTCTCTCTCTTTAATTGATATTCATCTTTTAGACCGCACAGCATCTCAGTTTTGAAGATTCTACCATCTCGCTTGCATTTATCACACGTTAATCCATACAGTGATGAGCGACAACATTATGCCCACCTTGGTGGCGCGTAGCTCCACCTTTGGAATGCGACACAACAGCGATTCTGCGTGGCACGGCTTCGACAAGTCACTGGTAGGAATATCGCACCGGATGTCTACGCACAGGTCACGCAATTTGTAGTGGGACGCGAAATTGAAGCGTCACCCCTCCACCAGTGTCAGCCCAGTTTGCAGGTGAATATAGGTTTAATTTAGTTTTTTGTTTATGTATTTTTTGTAATATTTGTAATGGTTGTGAATTGTCTAAAGTTTGTATTTATTTTTTATGTTTCATCTACGGAGAGGGCGGCGCAACGAACGGAGACAGCATCTTCGTTGCCGGGACCAGAGAGAAAATTGCTGGCTGGCCGAAGTGGCCGTGCGGTTAAAGGCGCTGCAGTCTGGAACCGCAAGACCGCTACGGTCACAGGTTCGAATCCTGCCTCGGGCATGGATGTTTGTGATGTCCTTAGGTTAGTTAGGTTTAACTAGTTCTAAGTTCTAGGGGACTAATGACCGCAGCAGTTGAGTCCCATAGTGCTCAGAGCCATTTGAACCACTATACGTCGCGGGTCGACAGCCAAAGAGCAACAGAAGATCCTGAAACCGAGTTGTTGCGTCGTGCTTATAAAAATTGAAAAATTGTGATTTTTTAATGTTTTGTACAACAATGACGTCATACAAAGTTTAATCATGTGTAAGTGTTCAGTCCTATCTTGTCAAGGCTCAGGTTCACGTCTATATGTATGAAGCTAATAAAGTAGTGTATACTACTATATGTGTTCCGAGAATTTATTTATGAAGAATTATGTGAATGAATTAATAATCTGTTTGACAAGATCATTAATTTTGACAACGTTCATCGCGAGTTTGAGTCTTGAAAGTTTATGCAATGTGGTTCTAATATTTATTAAATCAGATACCTTGCGTTAATATAACTTCTGAGAAGAAACAAAACGACATCTAAATTGAGAAAAAGTTTGCGCAAACCAATAGGACTGAGTGACGTAATTCTGCACATACGAATTAAATGATGATGTTTTAATTACAGTTTCGTTCAAGAACCATTCAGAGACAATTTAAAAAGAGTTTAAATAATTTTGAAGTGTGTTGTAACTGACGTAGGTGACGAAGTCTGCACATGGTCATATGTCAAATGAAAATCATTTATACAAAACTTACGTCGTTACACTACAAATTCCCGTAAATGGCGTGCCGGAGGTTTGTGGGCGCGAAGCCGGTGCCCGAAAGCGTCCCAGATCCACCGAATTTGGCGGCCCAGACATCAGCGTGAGTTCACTATCATGCCCCTGAAACCAACGTAGTACGCTTCTGACCTTGTGATATGGAGAGTTATCCAGCTTTAAGATGCCATCCCTGCCAGAAAAGTCATCAAGCACGAAGCGATGTGTGGTATCGTAGATCGATGCCATCCCCAGCGGCGCTGTCACAGTTCGCATCGGAAACGTATGCACCGACAGACGGCGCCAGCGGTCTCGCGGGGACCTTGCGGATCTAGCGAATCGTGCCTGCTAAGCTACAAGGCTTGTCCACAAAGTAAGTTCCGATTAGTCGCGAAATGGAAACTACATTGAAAATCAGAAATGTTTTATTTGCGACAGTTGGCTTCACGTTCCATCTTCTTCTCTATATAGTCGCCGCTCCAGCTAGGACATCTGTCGCACCATTATACCAATACCCTCGTCATAGAAGGCAGCCGCCTGTGCTTCCCGCCAATTCTCTACGCTCATCTATAGCGCGTTGTCTGTGCGAAAATGTTGTCTTCGTAGCCAGTAGTTAATGTGAGCAGAGATGAAACACAGAGGGAGCCAATTACCAGCTGTAGTACGGATGATCAAACACTTCCCTTCGAAAAAGCTGCAGGAGCATTTTCATTGCCCCTGCAGATTGCGACAGAGAATTGTCCACGAAGTAGAAACCGTATGACAGTTCTGTAATGTGGGCTGCATAACATCAGGCAAAATCCCTCACCAGCACCTCATACTTAGCGGGAGACACTATTTTCTACGTATCTTTATGTGATCACCATGCGCTCAGAACTGAAAAGAGGGAAGTGATGCAACTGACAAGGATACTAGAGACACTGTCGAACTCATATGTGCAAAGCTTTATTACATTTTCACAGTGATTTCCATTTCTTGACCGATCGGAACTTACTTTCCGAAGCCCGCCCGATTAGCCGTGAGGTCTAACGCACAGCTTTCCGGATTGGGAAGGAGCGCCTGGTCTCTGGCACGAATCCGCCCGGCGGACTTGTGTCGATGTGCGGTGAGCCGGCCAGTCTGTGGATGCTTTTTAGGCGGTTTTCCATCTGCCTCGACGAATGCCAGCTGGTTCCCCTTATTCCGCCTAAGCTGCAGTGTGTCGGCGATTGTTGCGCAAACAAGTTTTCGACGTGCGCGTACACCACCATTGCTCTACCACACAAACATAGGGGTTACAGTCGTCTGGTGTGAGACGTTCCCTCGGGTGGTTCACTGGGGGGACCGAACCGCACAATAACCCTGAAAGAGTGGTTCGCGGTTCGGTGTGGGACGGTGGAGGGGTGAAGTGGACTTCGGTCGTCGTCGTGGGGTTGTGGACCACTGCGGATGCGGCGGGGATGGAGCCTCTCCGTCGTTTCTAGGCCCCCAGTTAACATACCACACAATACAATACGTTCTGAATATCCCTCGTACGTCTTGAGTGGCTCTAAGTGCCCTCTGCCACCGCGATACAGGAGGCCTGCGGCAGCTACACGGCCCAGTCTCAGTTGCAGTATTCTGTCTTACTCAGCCTTCGACATTGGCTCGTGCATTAGTAGTGCAAGGTTCACACTTCACGATTCTCTTTCATTTGCATCTTGTAATACCGTTACTTTGTTGTTGTTTGCTCTTTTATACAATTTCTTGGCAACACATGGAAAAGTTGAGTAAAACGTCCGTTTACTGCATTTATGTGTTCACTAATCATTTCTGCTCCTGTCCAGATTCCCCACCAGTCTGCAGCCCACCTCTTCTTACCACTGTGTACGAAGCAGTACACAACAGGATGCAGTGATGTCCGCATAGTCCACTGCTGTCACGATGCCTTCGATTACAACCGAAGGTCACATGGAAACCCAGAAGAGTCAACCAAAATTTTGATTCCTACTACATACAGCTTGCGATAAGATCAAGCAGGTCAAGGTGAGAGATGTTCAAGCTGATATGGGGCTCTGCCAACGGTCGTTCTTATCTCACTCCATTAGCGACTGGGACAGGGAAGGGGAAGAGGGGAGAGAGGGCAGGAAGAACTTTCCACCACCATAAGGTGGCTTAAGGAGTATAGATATATACTGATGTCACAAAATTGATGGGATACATCCTACACTCTTTTTTTTTTTTTTTTTTTTGGTCATCAGTCTACTGACTGGTTTGATGCGGCACGCCACGATATCCTTTCCTGTGCTAACCTCTTCATTTCAGAGTAGCACTTGCAACCTACGTCCTCAATTATTTGCTTGACGTATTCCAATCTCTGTCTTCCTCTACAGTTTTTGCCTCCTACACTACTGACCATTAAAATTGCTACACCAAGAAGAAATGCAGATAATAAACGGGTATTCATTGGACAGATATATTATACTAGAACTGATATGCGATTATATTTTCACGCAATTTTGGTGCATAGATCCTGAGAAATCAGTACCCAGAACAACCACCTCTGGCCGTAATAACGGCTTTGATACGCCTGGGCATTGAGTCAAGCAGAGCTTGGATGGCGTGTAGAGCTACAGCTGCCCATGCAGATTCCACACGATACCACAGTTCATCAAGAGTAGTGACTGGCGTGTTGTGACGAATCAGTTGCTCGGCCACCACTGACCACACGTTTTCAATTGGTGAGAGATCTGGAGAATGTGCTGGCCAGGGCAACAGTCGAACATTTTCTGTATCCAGAAAGGCCTGTACAGGACCTGCAACATGCGGTCACGCTTTATCCTGCTGAAATGTAGTGTTTCGCAGGGATCGATTGAAGGGTAGAGCACGGGTCGTAACACATGTGAAATGTAACGTCCACTGTTCAAAGTGCCGTCAATGCGAACAAGAGGTTACCGAGACGTGTAACCAGTGGCACCCCATACCATCACGCCGGGTGTCGCGCCAGTATGTCTGTTCGATGACGAATACACACTTCCAATGTGCGTTCACCGCGATGTCTCCAAACACGGATGCGACCATCAGGATGCTGTAAACAGAACTTGGATTCATCCGAAAAAAGAAAGAAAGGAATTTGGTTAAAGTATCTGGTCGAAGTAGAGAGGATATTAAACGTAGACTGGCAATGGCAAGGAAAGCGTTTCTGAAAGTATTTGTATGGAGTGTAGTCATGTATGGAAGTGAAACGTGGACGATAAATAGTTTGGATAAAACGAGAATAGAAGCTTTCGAAATGTGCTGCTGCAGAAGAATGCTGAACATTTAGATGGATCCATCACATAACTAATGAGGAGGTATTGAATAGAATTGGAGAGAAATTTGTGGCACAACTTGAGTAGAAGAAGGGATCGGTTGGTAGGCCATATTCTGAGGCATCAAGGGATCACCAATTTAGTATTGGAGGCCAGCGTGGAGGGTAAAAATCGTAGAGGGAGACCAAGAGATGAATACACTAAACGGATTCAGAAGGATGTACGTTGCTGTAGGTAATGGGAAATGAAGACCCTTGCAAAGTTTAGAGTAGCATGGAGAGCTACATCAAACCAGTCTCTGGACTGAAGACCACAACGACAACAACCTGTAAGTCTTGTTGTTGCTACTGTATGCTAGCAATAGTAGTCATTAGTTCGTGGTGTTGTGGTTTGCGTCGCTCTCACCAGGTTCGATTCCCGGTTGGGTCGGAGACTTTCTCCACTCGGGACTGTGTATGTGTTTTGTGTTTTGTGTGTGTGTGTGTGTGTGTGTGTGTGTTCATCACCATTTTATCATCCTGAGGCACAAGTCGCTGAAGAGGCGGCAAACAGAGTGACTTCCATCAGGCGGTCGAACTGCGCAGTAGGGGAATCGCGGCCAATTATGCCATAGGCACATTTTAATGTCAATAATGGTAGAGCAGTGGAGGTATTTGGAATGTAAGGCAGAACGATGGAATGTAGCTGCCGATCAAACACTTCACGCCACCAACTCCCCTCTTCTTACGTCCTAACGCAAGTAGCAAAAAATGTTTTTCACTATCAGGTTTCGGCCCTGCAGCTTCTAAATCAATGCAACGTCACTTGTCTGTGTTGGCTACTTCGTCTACTGGCGGACGGTTAGTGGCACAGATAGGTTTATCTACACTACTGGCCATTAAAATTGCTACCCCACGAAGATGACGTGCTACAGACACGAAATTTAACCGACAGGAAAATGATGCTGTGATATGCAAATGGTTAGCTTTTCAGAGCATTCACACAAGGTTGGCGCCGGTGGAGACACGTACAACGTGCTGACATGAGGAAAGTTTCCAACCGATTTCTCATACACAAACAGCAGTTGACCAGAGTTGCCTGGTGAAACGTTGTTGTGATGCCTCGTGTAAGGAGGAGAAATGCGTACCATCACGTTTCCGACTTTGATAAAGGTCGGATTGTAGCCTGTCGCGAGTGCGGTTTATCGTATCGCGGCATTGCTGCTCGCGTTGGTCGAGATCCAATGACTGTTACCAAAATATGCAATCGGTGGGTTCAGGAGGGTAAAGCGGAACGCCGTGCTGGATCCCAACGGCCTCGTATCACTAGCAGTCGAGATGACAGGCATCTTATCCGCATGGCTGTAACGGATCGTGCAGCCACGTCTCGATCCCTGCGTCAACAGATGGGGATGTTTGCAAGACAACAACCATCTGCACGAGCAGTTCGACGACGTTTGCAGCAGCATGGACTATCAGCTCGGAGACCACGGCTGCGGTTACCCTTGACGCTGAATCACAGACAGGAACGACTGCGATGGTGTACTCAACGACGAACGTGGGTACACGAATGGCAAAACGTCATTTTTTCGGATGAATCCAGGTTCTGTTTACGGCAAAATGATGGTCGCATCCGTCTTTGGCGACATCGCGGTGAATGCACATTGGAAGCGTGAATTCATCATCGCAATACTGGCGTATCACCCGGCGTGATGGTATGGGGTGCCATTTTTTACACGTCTCGGTCACCTCTTGTTCGCATTGACGGTACTTTGAACAGTGGACGTTGCATTTCAGATATGTTACGAGCCGTGGCTCTACCCTTCATTCGATCCCTGCGAAACACTACATTTCAGCAGGATAATGCACGACCGCATGTTGCAGGTCCTGTACGGGCCTTTCTGGATACAGAAAATGTTCGACTGCTGCCCTGGCACAGCACATTCTCCAGATCTCTCACCAATTGAAAACGTCTGGTCATTGGTGGCTCGTCACAATACGCCAGTCACTACTGTTGATGAACTGTGGTATCGTGTTGAAGCTGCATGGGCAGCTGTACCTGCACACGCCATCCAAGCTCTGTTCGACTGAATGCCCATGCGTATCAAGGCTGTTATTATGGCCCGAGGTGGTTGTTCTGGGTACTGATTTCTCAGGATCTATGCACCCAAATTGCGTGAAAATGTAATCACATGTCAGTTCCAGTGTAATATACTTGTCCAATGAATACCCGTTTATCATCTACATTTCTTCTTGGTGTAGCAATTTTAATGGCCAGTAGTGTACAGAGCGTAAAACTGAATAAACTCCACAGGAGCTATGGAAACGTTCATTCTGCCGCCGCTCATTGTTGGTGTCTGGGCCTGTACCCGGCGTGAAACTTACTCAAGTTGATCTACAGAGGGCCTGTTTTCTCCACTAGGGGCGCTGCAGTAAGCGACGACGCTCGCAGCGGGCACGGCTGAGCGCGGTCACACGTACGTGCGTAGCGTGGGATATGCACCACGCGGCCGGCCGGCTGCGGCGCTGTTAACACGGTGCGTGACGCACATGCGTCGTACTGCGTGCCGAGTGCGGAGTGCGGCAGTCACCCTGAGAAGGCCGCGCCGCTTCCTGCGCGGCGCGCCGCCACTGCTGCTTCCCTCCCCCACCACCAGCTGCTGCCGCCGCGACGCCTTCGCCAAACCATCAGTTCAGTCTCCGCCCATCTACTTCCTCACTGGTTCGTACGTTTCGTATTCGCTGTGGTGGAAACGACGAAAAGCGAGCTACCTGATTTAAATGAATATCGCGGCGCAGACGTGACGTGAGTCGAACTGTGTGAGCCGGAATGATAAAGAGTCGGGGATTCGTCCGCGACATGTCGCTGCGCAGTGACCAAAGGAAACCAGAAGACCAGACGTTCGCCGTCGTTGCAGCGTAGTACCTCCTCAGTGGCGTCACGGCGCCAGCTTCAGAGCCCGAAGAAGTAAGGGGCTGAGAGCGTCACTAACTAGGAGAACCCGGCAAGTGCCATAACCCCAATTCCCAGAAACTTCGCTCAGTGGAAGAGCCGTCAAAATAAGCGAACACGTATCTCGGATTATCTGTAGATACTCAACCGTTTTGAGAAGCCGACAGTAAAAGTTTTTAAAGTAGTGTGGATGCCTTCTCGCGGGCGATAATCTCAACGAAAATGGTGGCACAGTGATTAGCGTAGCGACATGTCAGTTTTGCGCTCTGTTTTCAAAACCTGATAACCTGATTATTCTTTTTTATTTTATTTTATTCATTTGTCCACTCATGTCCGTAGAAGGTTACTGCAGGAACGTTTCTTATCAAGTCAGGGGACAAAAGGGCGTTATTGGTTGTAAAATTACAACTGGGTGTCCCAATAAGTGTCATACATTTATTATATAATAAATGTATGTATGGTAATTACATGTCATACTGCTAAGTTCCCCCCACCACGCGCCTCACTGTGGTTTGCCTAGTGCGCGCGCGCGTATGTGTGTGTTTGTGTGTGTGTGTGTGTAGGGGGGGGGGGGCTGGGGTAGAAGTAGACTGGGAACAACAAGAAGTAAATCCGCCGGTTCCATTTTCACAGAACCACGCTTGCACTTGCTGTATGGGATTTATGTGAACGAAGAAAGATCGGGTGGTGATTGGGAGAGGAGGAGTGGAGCCGAGGCCTTTGTCTTACCACTGTACCACGTCACTAGGTTACGGTGTTGTACGTACACTACGGAGAGCCGTAGACTAAAATTTTCATGGTCACACGTTTCAGTGAGCCAAGAAAAACTTTCAAAAACAGGTATCGCCTAATGATAGCGATGGTAAATTTTGAGAACGTAGATGTACAGTGACTCACATAATTATTCGGACACTCATTAATAAACAGTCTTTGCAACAGAAAATAGTGTACAAGCAAACTGGTTGTCAATATCACAGTTCGACAGAGTCAACGCCATGGTAAAATGTTTATGTTTAAAAACAGGGGAGAATTTAGTGACGCTGGTACCTCCGACCGCCGTTAGCGTCGACGAAATTATTCGGCGAGGGCCAGTCGTTCTGCAGAGGTCATGTACAGACGTAGAGCAACCACGGACAGTGTGAACGTAAACGTCCAGCTAGATATTGTGCTCTGTACAACTGAGGTAACGACGGCCCGCGGAGGAAGAGATAGCACATTCGAATAACGGCAGCTAGTTATTTATCACCATGCCAAAGGCAAAAGTTGTCGTAAAACTGCTGAATGTTACAAATGAAAAAAAGTACAGTTTCGGGTAAAAAAAGGAAATGAGCGTTTGGGGTCATTGGCCGGGAGGCTCCTTACGGGGCAGGTCCGGCCGCCTTGGTGCAGGCCACATTGGGCGACCTGCGCGCCGGATGGGGATGAAATGATGATGAAGGCAACACAACACCCAGTCTCTGAGCGGAGAAAATCCCCGACCCAGCCGGGAATCGAACCCGGGCCGCTTAGGACAGCAGTCCGTGCCGGCCGTTGTGGCCGAGCGGTTCTATGCGCTTCAGTCTGGAACCGCGCTACCGCTACGGTCGCAGGTTCGAATCCTGCCTCGGGCATGGATGTGTGTGATGTCCTTAGGTTAGTTAGGTTTAAGTAGTTCTGAGTTCTAGGGGACTGAGGACCTTAGATGTTAAGTCCATAGTGCTCAGAGCCATTTGAACAGCAGTCCTTCAGGCTGACCATTCAACTATCGGGGCGGACACAATTCCGGGTATAATCAGAAGATTCCGGGAGGAAGACAGGATTGACAATCCACCGCATACGGGATGTCCAAGAACGCTGTCGAAGAACGTTTTCTGTGCGAGAAGAGTATCATATCATCAGAGAAACGGAAAGAAACCAAGTTTATTGCTCCAAAACTCACTACTGAGATTACCAAAGACATCGGAAAGGAAGTGCATTCCAAAACGAAACGTAGGGTGCTCAGAAGAGGTAACTTTCACGACCGTATTGCAAGAGGGAAGCATTTCATAAGTGAAATGAGTCAAAGGAAGAGAATACTGTTTGCCAAAAAGCACAATATGTGGTAGAATGACGTTATACTTGCTGACAAGAGTAAATTTAACACATTTCAATTTGATGGTGACGGTTTGGTAAATGCTTAATACTGAGCTTGAAGAGGAAAATCTCAATGCAGTTGTGCAGTATGGCGATTGACTTGGAATGGTGCGGGGGTAAATGTCGGCGAATGGAGTTAGTGAATTGGTTTTTATTGAGGGTGAAATGGACCAACTTCATTATGCGAGAATACTGCGCGGGTTTTTTTGCAAAAGAGCGCCGAAAACTTGGGGAATGGGGTACATTTTGAGTTTTATCAAGATAATGACACAAAACATACGTCCTGGAATGTGAGGATGTAGTTATTGTTTCACTGTTGAAAGGTGCTTCATCCACCCTCCCCCCCCCCCTCCCCCCTATTTCCAGACTTGAATGTGACTGAGAATCTTTGGGACAAACTTGATAAAGAAATGAGGAAAGCACTAATCACATATAGAGAACAGCTGAAGAAACATACCATAAGAAGAACTGCCGAAAATATCTCCCTAGTACACACGAAAATTAGCGGAGAGCATTCCAAGTCGTCTCAGAGAAATAATTAAGATGAAAGGAATGCTTACTAGTTACTGAAATTTTGGACCATAAGTAGAAGGAAAGGCACATGAATACTTTTGAGCAGCATTGTTTTTGTTTTTGATTGTGTTTGCTAATTCTTACGTTTGACTTGCAGTATCCTTTTTAGGTGCTATGGACATTACGTTTTTACATTCCTTCCAGAACTTTTATTTACTTTATACCAGTGCTTTATTATTGCTGAAACCACTAATACGAAGGGAAATATAATACACTATGTCTGTCCGAATAATTATGTGAGTCACTGTATATATTACGTAGGTTTGCGCCCACGCGTACTGTGCGCTCGTAAGACAAATAACGCGCGCTTCCGCTGTTGCAAGTCTCCGTTGTCGCACGCAAAATAAGAAGAAAAAAAAAGGCAAGAAGAAAGCAGGCACACATTTTGCATGTAATGCCTCCGACATCCGGCAGCCTTGTGCCTCGCAATCTGGACTCAGAAAAAGGCGAGCCCCGAGGCGGCATGGCCGGCGCTGCTGCCAACCTCCGAGCCGCGGCGGCGAGCGCGCCCAGGTGGCAGGTAGCGCCGCTGTGTTGGCACGCCTGCAGGCACCTGGGAGGAAGTCGGCAATTTCCCGGAGGCCGCAGGGAGCGGCGAGCAAGCTGCGCCGGAGCTGCCCGGGAAATCCTGACCTCAGCCTACTGCTTGCCTCTGTGTCTGCGCCTGTCGCCACACACCGGGGGAGCTGGACGTCACAAATTAACTTAAAGAGTGCAGGGAAGAGGAAGCGGCTGGAAAGTGCAGGAAGGGACTTCTGCCATCTCTAGAACAGCATCTCTTGCGTCTCTGCCCTGAAAGTGCAGGTCTCACACGCAGAAACTTCTGAAAATGGAAGTCGATTGTCTAGTAGAACCATCACTTAATAACAAGACGTGCAATGAGGCAAAATTTGTTCCTTCCTCCCCCACCCCGGCCCCTCCAGATTATATCAGCGTATCCGGTAAAGCGTCTTCGTCCAAAACACCAAATGAAACTAAAACCATTATGTGTAAATAGTTCTCTCAACTACACTACTGGCCACTAAAATTTCAACCCACGAAGACGACCTGCTACAGACGCGAAATTTAATCGACAGGAAGAAGATTCTGCGATATGCAAATGATTAGCTTTTCAGAGCATTCACACAAGGTTGGCGCCAGTGTCGACACATACAACGTGCTGACATGAGGAAAGTATCCAACCGATTTCACATACACAAACAGCAGTTGACCGGCGTTGCCTGGTGAAACGTTGTTGTCATGCCTCGTGTAAGGAGGAGAAATGCGTACCATCACGTTTCTGACTTTGATAAAGATCGAACTGTAGCCTATCGCGATTGCGGTTTATCGTATCGCGACATTGCTGCTCGCGTTGGTCAAGATCCAATGACTGTTAGCAGAATATGGAATCGGTGGGTTCAGGAGGGTACAGAACGCCGTGCTGGATCCCAGGGGCCTCGTATCACTAGCAGCCGAGATGACAGGCATCTTATCCGCATGGCTGTAACGGATCGTGCAGCCACGTCTCAATCCCTGAGTCAACAGATGGGGACGTTTGCAAGACAACAACCTTCTGCACGAACAGATCGACGACGTTTGCAGCAGCATGGACTATCAGCTCGGAGACCATGGCTGCTGTTACGCTTGACGCTGCGTCACCGACAGGAGCGCCAGCGATGGTGTACTCAACGACTAACCTGGGCGCACGAATGACAAAATCTCATTTTTTCGGATGAATCCAGGTTCTGTTTACAGCATCATGATGGTTGCACCCGTGTTTGGCGACATCGCGGTGAACGCACATTGAACGCACATTGGAAACGTTATTCGTCATCGCCATATTGGCGTATCACCCAGCGCGATGGTATGGGGTGCCATTGGTTACACGTCTCGGTCACCTCTTGTTCGCATTGACGGCACTTTGAACAGTGGACGTTACATAACGATGTGTTACGACCCATGGCTCTACCCTTCATTCGATCCCTGCGAATCCCTACATTTCAGCAGGATAATGCACGACCGCATGTTGCAGGTCGTCTACGGGCCTTTCTGGATGCAGAAAATGTTCGACTGCTGCCCTGGCCATTATCCAGATCTCTCAACAACTGAAAACGTATGGTCAATGGTGGCCGAGAAACTGGCTCGTCACAATACGCCAGTCACTACTCTTGATGAACTGTGGTATCGTGTTGAAGCTGTATGGGCAGTTGTGCCTGTACACGCCATCCAAGCTCCGTTTGACTCAATGCCCAGGCGTATCAAGGCCGGTATTACGGCGAGAGGTGGTTGTTCTGCGTACTGATTTCTCAGGATCTATGCACCCAAACTGCGTGAAAATGTAATCACATGTCAGTTCTAGTATAATATATCTGTCCAATGAATACCCGTTTATCATCTGCATTTTTTCTTGGTGTAGCAATTTTAATGGCCAGTAGCGTAAAAGAGCACAGGAAAAGCACAAACGGAAGTAAAATTGTTTGGATGCCGGTTTCCAGAGCAACTGCTACATTCTCTCCTAATTATTTTGTTTCTTTTTGTTTTAAGAAAATCGTATTTAATAGAATTTTATACCAGTTAGGTTTCACTTTTATTGACAAAGCATCATGATGGTAACTACTGTTGATTCCGTCTTTTTACATATTTTGCACATAAAAAGTGTTTGCAGCAGAGACTGGCTAAAAAAAGAGTTGATTTAATTTTCACAAACCGCTTTTTGCTGGCTTTTAGACACCCACATTTCGACTTACTGCATTTGTTTCTTGGCACTTTAAGTTGTGTAGCTATGAGAACTCTAGCACACGTTGTTTATATTGTATCTTCTAGCCCCCTTTCCTATAAAAAACATGATCCACATCATTGACCTCTCCTTCATGATATAAGAAGCCATGGCCCGTATCTATGAGACCATAGCGCTTCTAGACACTATGATGACACCATCAAGGCCTGTCGCCTACACCACTCTTCCTCTTTTCGCTTCCCACCCCCCTACCAGCCAGTCACATTGTAGCATTAAAATGAAACATTGAAAATTCAAGATAGTGGAAGTAGACCAATTTTACTAATGCGAAAATTAAAAGAAAAAGAACAACAACGCACGCCCCTTTCCCCCTCCACCTCTCCAGCCAACTAAAGTGTAGTAATAAAATGATGCATAAAAATGACAAGTTCATGTAAAGTGGCAAAGATACTACATAAGCATACACAAACACACAAACACGGACAACACACACAGCGTTATGCACCACCTCCGCCTCCTTCAATCACAGCCTAGTATCTTAGCCGTCATTAAAACGAAAGACTCGATTACAATGTAGCCCTATCAAGGCTGTGCTCAGAAGTGCCCAAATGACCTGAATTATTTATCAAAAATGTGTCACACGCTTGAAAAAGTATTTGAATTGTATGAAATGACGAAAATGCTGTCTACTATATTTTCATTGCCTACTTCAAAACATCACATCGGTAAATTTCACTGGAAGCTACACATAATTGCAATACGAGAACGAGTATGCAACATACTACACATAAATAGTTAACAACCAACATTTGCTTATGCGAAGTAATTAACAAACTGGTAATTTTAGTTGTTGAATGTGAGTTTTACTTTATACACTATTCCACAATCAACTGCTGGTTTAAGCTCCTGTTGCTTGTCATCGTCAACAGGTGGCGTCCGCTTCCATAGTTGAGAGGACAGCGCTGCAAGACCATGCGAAGGGCCGGGGTCGGAGAGTTTCTTCGCTCGGGGACTGGGTGTTTTGTTGTACTCGTCATCATCGACACGTAAGTCGCCCAATGTGGCGTCAACTGAAAAGGCTTGCAACTCGGCGGTCGTACTTACCCGGATGGACACGCCCCGGCATCAATATCTTATGGGTATTTCACTTCATCAACTTATCATGTCAGTGACAAGCGATATGGAAATAGAACACCATTTACCATTCATGAGTTAACGTACACCGTTCACTCATCAGCATTCGCTCTATTTACCGCTCCCTGTCCACGTCTATTCTAAAAATGGTTCAAATGGCTCTGAGCACTATGGGATGCAACATGTGAGGTCATCAGTCCCCTAGAACTTAGAACTACTTAAACCTAAAAAACCTAAGGACATCACACACATCCATGCCGGAGGCAGGATTCGAACCTGCGACCGTAGCAGTCGCGCGGTTCCGGAGCTCTGGGCCACCGCGGCCGGCTCGTCTACTCTCCATGTATTAATGTCCCCAAAGATGAGATAAATACAAATTGTACTATATGCCTGTAGTGTACTTTTTCTTCTTTGGTGAGCGGTATACGATATACAGTAAGTAGTGAACGGTAACTGTTGAGCGGTAAGTGGTAAACAGTGAATGGTAAACAGTTAAACGTCAGTTACTTTGCTGCTCAAGTAGCAAAGTTCATCCACTACTTTTAGTGTCTCGTTTCCTAATCAACCTCTATCAGCATTGTGTGATTTAATTCGAGCCATATTCCATTACCTTTGTTTCACGTTTGTCGATACTCGTCGTATAACCTCTTTTCGAGACACAGTTCAGTCAGTTCAACAGCGTTTTCAAGTCACTGCAGTGTGATCGGTAAGCCTCGAAGTTTTTATTTCTTGTCCCTGAATTTTAATTCCCTTTCCATGTTTCTTCTTCGTTTCCTTCACCGCTTGCTCAATGTACAGATTGGATACCAAAGACATTGACTAGAACCCAACTTCATTCTGTTTTCAACTACTGCTTCCTTTCCGTGTCTATTGACTTTAATGTAAACATAGTGACTGTGGTACAGAACCGTGTCACGAGGCAGCCCTATCAGGTAACACAGCTGATACGAACTGCCGAGTGCTGCTGCTGCGGCGGCGGCGGCTGCAGGCTGGTCGCAGTCCGCGAGAGAAAGCCGGCCAGCGCGAGCTGCGGATGCGGCCTTCCCCGCCCCTCGCCGCCCAGCAGACCGCCTGACTCCCTCACACACATGTCGCACTTGCGTTCGCCCACAACTAGCCCACCATCCAGTTCTGCAGCACCCGACCCTCTCCCGTCACGCTCGACATTTCACAGCTAGTTTTCTTTCCCTCAGAAGATTTACGCGGCCTCATTTCATGTTTACGTGCTTCTTTTCTTCAGTGCCTGCAATAACAGCGTATCAAGCGCAGGGGTGAAGTACTACACTCGCTTTTGGGAGGACGGAGTTTCAATTTATGAGGGTGAGTCAAATGAAAACCGTAAGTTTGTAATAACAAATAGAAATTTGGCGCCGTTATACTTTAAGTTGGTAAGCGTGCTACAAACAGCGTGCAGAATGGCCTGCAGGTGGCAGCATAGTGCAGATGCACACATACCGTCGCAGTATCAGTATAAAGATGGCCGCCCCACTTGCGACTTCCACCGGGAAGAACAGCGTTCTGATATTAGGTTTTTGCGTAGTGAAGGTGTGAAACCTGTTGAAGTTCATCGACGAATGAAGGTTCAGTACGGTGACGCATGTTTGTCGCAGCAGCAAGTCTACGAATGGAGTAGGAGGTTTGCAAATGGTGTGACTTCAGTGGAAGATGTTCCTTGTCCAGGTCAGGTAGAACGAGTTGTGACTCCACAGAACATTGCAGCAGTTGAAGCCATAGTGAAGGAAAACCGCCGAGTGACACTGAATGACAATGCAGCATGTTTACAGATTAGTCATGGGTCAGCACACCACATTGCGCATGATGTGCTCCAGTTTCCTAAAGTGTCTGCAAGATGGCTGTCACGGCAGCTGACCCCTGAAATGAGAGAACGACGTGTTGATGTTTGTGAAAAACTTTTTGGGCGCTTTGAACGAGAAGTTGATGGCTTTCTTGCAAGAATCGTTACTAGGGACGAAACCTGGGTTCACATCTACCAATCGTAAACGAAGAGACCGAGCAAGAAATGGCGCCATTCCTCATCACCAAAACCAAAGAAGTTTCTAACAGAACTATCAGCAAGGAAGGTTATGCTGCCTCTCTTTTGAGACGAAAAAGGAGTCCTTTTGGGGCATTAGATGCCTAGAGGGACCACTGTCTCCAGTGCATCATACACAGATCTCCTAAAAAATCATCTGCGGCCTGCAATCAAATCAAAGCGACGTGGATGGCTGTCAGCAGGTGTCCTTTTGCAACATGACAATGCAAGGCCCCACACTGCCCGTACAGCAGTTGCAACAATCACAGAGCTGCATTTTGAGTACCTTCCTCATCCGCCATACTCACCAGACCTATCAGCTCGGAGACCATGGCTGCGGTTACTCTTGACGCTGCATTACAGACAGGAGCGCCTGCGATGGTGTACTCAACGACGAACCTGGGTGCAAGAATGGCAAAACGTCATTTTTTCGAATGAATCCAGGTTCTGTTTACAGCATAATGATGGTCGCATCCGTGTTTGGCGACATCGCGGTGAGTGTATTCGTCATCGCCATACTGTCGTATCACCCGGCGTGATGGTATGCGGTGTCATTGGTTACACGTCTCGGTCACCTCTTGTTCGCATTGACGGCACTTTGAACAGTGGACGTTACATTTCAGATGTGTTACGACCCGTGGCTCTACCCTTCATTCGATCCCTGCGAAACCCTACATTTCAGCAGCATAATGCACGACCGCATGTTGCAGGTCCTGTACGGGCCTTTCTGGATACAGAAAATGTTCGACTGCTGCTCTGTCCAGCACATTCTCCAGATCTCTCACCAACTGAAAACGTCTGGTCAATGGTGGCCGAGAAACTGGCTCGTCAAAATACGCGAGTCACTACTCTTGATGAACTCTAGTATCGTGTTGAAGCTGCATGGGCAGCTGTACCTGTAAACGCCATCCAAGCTCTGTTTGACTCAATGCCCAGGCGTATCAAGGCCGTTATTACGGCCAGAGGTGGTTGTTCTGGGTACTGGTTTCTCAGGACCTAAGCACCCAAATTGCGTGAAAACGTAATCACATTTCAGTTCTAGTATAATATATTTGTCTGATGAATAGCCGTTTATCATCTTCATCGCTTCTTGGTGTAGCAATTTTAATGGCCAGTATTGTAATAGACAGGAAACTGATCCTTAATGTCACTGTAGAGTTGTTCTGGGAAATGCCACTCATTCTGCTCGTTCTTTAGTATGGAGATTATATCCGTAGCTCCATCTCATCCCAGAGACTAAAAACGTGTGACAGTGCAGAGAGCTGAGAACATAAACACAGGTCGTTCGTGTTGGGTACCGAGGCGTGGGGCTTAATGAATGAACAGCGGCACTGTCTAGTAGCTACCGCTGAAAGATTCGATCTAAGAAAAAGAAATGCTAAGTGGAACAGCTATGGACGACAAAAACTCGGACGGCTGGCGAGATGTGACTTCGATAGGTATCTAGCTAGCGAGCAGCAGATGGCAGCGCCGGCGTTCCCACGTGTCGGCGTCCATTGAGGCGCGGGTGAATGAACCTGGCGGCGCGGCCGGCAGCGCCATTCAGGCCGGCCTGCAGCCCCCCTGCCCCCCGCCCCCCACCCTTCACCCAACACTCTGCGCTATCCAGGACCGGTCCGCTGCCCGCGGGCGCATTCCCGGAAACAGATTTGTGCGCGCGGCGCCTGCATTGGGTGGCGGGTAGCGGGTAGTGGGCTGCTCCACGTTTCCACAGCCGCGCTCTCCAACTCTCGTCAACGAGGGCTTACCTGTGAAATACAGATACTTGAAATTTGCGTTTATACAAAAATCTGAGACTTTTGCGCCCTTTGTTTCCGCCGACTAGTTTGCAGCCGACCGGCACCCCGGAAAGACTTGGTCCGCAAGAAGCGCTCCCTATGAGCGACATGTCCGAAAGTCCCCTTCAACCGCTGTGGGTACGGTGCTGCTCGCTTGACCCTGGTGCTGCGGTTTATTTCTGCTGCAGTTGGTTGGTACAAGCAGCGAGGTGCTGCGCCGTCACGCAAAAGACCGCCTGGTAAACGCCCTGCTGCCGGAAGGAGGGTCGACGTGACGTTCGACGATGTGCCCTCTTACATATACATATCAAAATGCTGCTCAGTGTTTTAACATTTAAATCGTGCTTTTCCTTCTTTTATGATGCTCACTTTGAAGTAATATGAAAAATCGTGTTATTCATTACCTCCTAAAAATTTATTTTGCGTATTACGTAAATTACACTACTGGCCATTAAAATCCTTTCTTCCAGGAGTGTTATTTCTGCAAGGTTCGCAGGAGAGCTTCTGTGAAGTTTGGAAGGTAGTAGACGAGGTACTGGCGGAAGTAAAGCTGTGAGGAGGGGGCGTGAGTCGTGCTTGGGTAGCTCACTTGGTAGAGCACTTGCCCGCGAAAGGCAAAGGTCCCGAGTTCGAGTCTCGGTCCGGCACACAGTTTTAATTTGCCAGGAAGTTTCTTCAAGAAGTTCTTTCAACGAACAGTAATGTTTCTCACAGTCTGACCCACCGTACTTCACCAACAATTTTGAAGTCCCTCACGCTGCGTCCATTACACGTAAAACTACCCTGCGAATTGAAAACATATAGCATTATTTAGTTACGAAAGCTCGAAGGCTTGGCGTCTTACATCAACTTCTCCAGAGCGGCAGTCCAACACTATCACTGCACTTAATCACATGAATTGCAATGGCTACAAAGCAGACTATTTTTATTGTGCCGAAACGCAAAAGCTGACCGCCTCTATTCCCCCGAAGTAATTGAGCGTGAATACCACAAGTACTATCAGAAGTCGATCACCAGTACTGTCGCGTTTTTTCTTGTGAAACAGGGTCCACACAGTGTCAACAGAGAGCTGTGGTAACCGCGATTCCCTCCGATAGTGCTTCCCGATTCTGCCTGATCCAGCAGACGAGGTATCGCTCGAAAACATAACTGCGTAGTAGTGCCCGAGATCTGGTGTTTAGACACACAAAGAATACTGCCAGCATGCCGCCGCAGCGCTCCCAGTGTCAGTGTTTGGCGTACACGGGCGAGCGCGCACGAGTAGCGGTCCTGCTAGCCTGGAAACGGCCGGAAGGCCCCCTGGCGAATGCTGCGGAGCGTAGCAACGGGTCCTTTCCGGCGCCGCCGGGTGCAGAAGACCCGCCACGACCGTCAACACCGTCTGCTTTCACCAAAGCAGTCACGCAGCAGACTGCGAGGTGCGGGAAAATCAGAAAAACTGAACAAAAATGCTTCAATGTACATGTTATGTTATGTTAACCGGGGACCTAGAAACGACGGGGAGGCTCCGTCCCCGCCGCAGCAGGTGTGGTCCACAACCCCACCACGACTACCGCAGTCCCCTCCGCCACCCCACACCGAACCCAGGGTTACTGTGCGTTTCGGTTCCCGGTAGACCCCCCCCCCCCCCCCGCAAGGAAACGTCTCACACCAGACGAGTGTAACCCCTATGTTTGCGTGGTAGAATAATGGTGGTGCACGCATACGTGGAGAACCTGTTTGCGTAGCAATCGCCGACATAGTGTAACTGAGGGGGAATAAGGGGAGCCAGCCCGCATTCGCCAAGGCAGATGGAAAACCGCCTAAAAACAATACACAGATTGGCCGGCTCACCGGACCTCAACACAAGTTCGCCGGGCGGATTTGTGCCGGGGACCGGCGTTCCTTCACGTCCGGATCAATATACATAGTTCGCGGAATAAAATAGATTGTCTCTACCAGATACCAAACGGACGGGTACAGCTTAAGAAAAAGGAATTTAAAGTACCTCAGTAGACAGCTGCAACAGGTGTCGCAGAAGAGTCAAACTCCACCGACCAACACAGGCCAACAAAATATCTCTTACTGCCAACAACGCTGGATAAGATTCTCATTCATCCTGAACCAAGAGCTTCAGTTACCACGCTGACTCATTTATGAAAAAGGAGCATATACCTTGACATGCACTAGTATCTCATAATAGTAATATAAACATTGGATGTGCTACAACAGCTCGATCAATCACAGAAGATAACACCGTGTGGTCTTCTGCTACGAGGAGAAAGCGGCGGTGCAGTTCTAGTACTCGAGTCAAATCATAACTGGAGCACTGATAACAGTAGGAGATGGAAGGAAGGTCCACAGTTTAACGCCTCTTCGGAAGCGTGGTTATTGGAGACGGAGACTTGATTTCTTTGGCAAGAAGGGATAGGAAATTAGAAGTGGCCGTTTTCAAAATATCACCATGGCATTCGCCTCACGTTATTAAGGAATACGTGGAAACATGTACCTAGATTGCTGCACTAAGATTTCAACCGCTTTCCTCTACGGCAGCATCGTTGGAAATGTGTCCGTAGCGAATACGTCCCAAGCCTGTCAGACGAATTTCCACCTTTGAAATAATTGTTGTTGTTGTGGTTGTTGTTGTTGTGGTCTTCAGTCCAGAGACTGGTTTGATGCAGGTCTCCATGCTACACGATCCTGTTAAAGTTTCTTCATCTCCTAGTACCTACTGCTACCTACATCATTCTGAATCTGCTTAGTGCATTCATCTCTTGGTCTTCCTCTACTATTTCTACCCTCCACGCTGCCCTCCAATACTAAATTGGTGATCCCTCGATCTCTCAGAACATTTCCTACCTACCGACCCCTCCTTCTAGTCAAGTTGTGCCACAATCTCCTCTTTTCCCCAATTCTATTCAATACCTCCACATTAGTTATGTGATCTACCCATCTAATCTTCAGCATTCTTCTGTAGCACCACATTTCGAAAGCTTCTATTTTCTTCTTGTCCAAACTATTTATCGGCCATGTTTCACTTCCATACATGGCTACACTCCATACAAATACTTTCAGAAACTACTTCCTAACACTTAAATCTATATTCAATCGTAACAAATTTCTCTTCTTCAGAAACGCTTTCCTTGCCATTGTCAGTCTACATTTTATATATTCTCTACTTCGACCATCATCAGTTATTTTGCTCCCCAAATAGCAAAACTCCTTTACCACTTTAAGTGTCGCATTTCCTAATCTAATACCCTCAACATCACCCGACTTAATTCGACTTCATTCCATTATCCTCATTTTGCTTTTGTTGATGTTCATCTTATATCCTCCTTTCAAGACACCGTCCATTCCGTCCAACTGCTCTTCCAAGTCCTTTGCTGTCTCTGATAGGATTACAATGTCATCGGCGAACCTCAAAGTTTTTATTTCTTCTCCATGGATTTTAAATCCTTCTCCGAATTTTTCTTTTGTTTCCTTTACTGCTTGCTCAATATATAGATTGAATAATTGAATTGAATTGAAATAATTATATTCAACAATATTTCGAGCCTAACCGCGTATGTCCTTCACGCTCTGCGCTTCATCTTTTTTCGAGTCTTAGAAGGCGAGAACTAGGAAGTTTAGAGGATAAATACAATCTGACTCGAATTGGTCATAGCGGCACTCAAGCTATCGATGCAGGCGCAGAAAGCGTTACCTGTGCAAATACTGCATAATTTGCAGTCGACCCGCCTGTGCCTGTCAGGAGCTTCTGATGGAAGCAAAGTCCAGAATCCATGAAGGCACGCGGGCGTGTCGGATTACGGCCTTCTTGTGTAGCTCCGCATCTGTCAACGCAAGTGGATGACGGATGGGGAAGGAGGGAGATGGTGGGTGGGTCCGCACCGAAGCCGTGTGGGAAAGGTAGCTAACACCAAGACTTGCGCGAGTTCGAAACGACAGAGCGTCATCTGAAAAAGATCTGTTCTCTCTTTTCCACGTAAAAGTTTTCCGGACATCCTTTACGCAGAAGTCTTCTTTGAAAGAGACGGACGGCAACTGGTCGCTACTGGAGCGTTTCTGGACGCCCAGCTTCCAGTGTGTGTGAGTGTCGGAGCTGTTCTGCACAGTTCCCCCGCGCGCGCCTTGCTCCACAGGCCCTTGTACTCCACGGGCCAGGCTCCACCAGGCCGCTACGTCAGCGACCTGCCGCTGACCTGCTGTGACGTCACTGGCGGCCAAGCGGCAACGCCGACCTCTGTGCAGGCAACACGGAAGCACAGCCACCTGGCTCTCCCAAATAACGAGAGCGGCACTCCGCTCTGTTCCGAATGGTCGAGATCGCTTCGCCGATACGAAACTACTTGTCGCTGCATGTTCTACACGTTACATAATATCAGAGGGCTTACCCACGTAGAGAAACAAAATTCCTCGACAGAATTGAGTTGAACAGCGTGACATCTAATGCGTCTATCTACGTGCAAGAGACGCATCTTAACTGTTATGACCGGGTTGCTATTTTACCAATAAACTACAGACAGATAGCTCGTATGAAATGGAATGGAAAACACAGTTTCCCATTTCATTAACTTAACACCCTTAAAACTTCATTTGTCCTGACTGTAGGCAAAATGAATTATAAAAATGACAATAACTCAATAAAATAATCAGTTATAAATAGCCAAAGATATGTAAAAATACTGAGATGATTTTTATGTCAAAGTACAAGTTGACGGACCATTTTTAGTACAGCATAGTGAGTTCTAGGATCAGGCCATAAAAAAAGTCGCTACGAACAAGGTCAGGTGAATAGGGAGAATGAGAAGTCACTTAAAACCTGTTATCACGAAGAAACTGCAGCGTCGCTTTCGTCCGGTGCGTTGCTTGCAGCCTTCAAAATGGTTCAAACGGCTCTGAGCACTATGGGACTCAACATCTGAAGTCAACAGTCCCCTAGAACTTAGAACTACTTAAACCTAACTAACCTTAGGACATCACACACATCCATGGCCGAGGCAGGATTCGAACCTGCGACCGTAGCGGTCGCGCGGTTCCAGACTAGCGCCTACAGCCGCTCGGCCACTCCGCCCAACGTATCACTAGCAGTCATATTTTGGCAATTCATTCTGCAATTGTTCAGAAACTGGGGACTTCGTGAACGGTTTTGCAAGCTACACACTTGCTGAAATTCTTTTCGGGATCCTATCTGTCATGAGCTCAGAGTATAAATGCACACAAATATCTCTAAAGAAGACTGAGGATTGGTGTACACATTTTTCCGTATGTTCAGTAACTGTTCTGTGTTTTGTGTGCGTTGATTTATTTGATAACTTGTACAATGAAACTTGTTTCATGCAATTTGTCTCGGGAATTTCTCCATATGAGAGTCCGAGAATTTTGTGAATATGGGCGGATTCACAAACGGTTGCATCAAACTTTTTAACATTTCCGAAACAACAGAAGCATAAGATCGTCAGTTCTTGTTGCAACTGAGAACATAGTTGCTGGATGGAACTTATGGTGAATTATATTGTTTTGTATTAGTATTATAAAGCAAGTGATTTGGTTTATGGCACTAGCAACAGACGTTATTCCATTAATTGTTTTTGTTGCTCTCTGGGAACTCTAAATCAAGTATGCTTTCACGTCAGAAAATATGGCTTACAGACAGTAAGGCCTGTAATTTCCTGTGAGCAGATAGTTAGTTATTTAAATTTTAACTTCAAATTATACTAGAAGCTCTTTGTATGGTAAGCAAAAAGTGCAAATTGCTCTGAGAGACAATCTTGGTATGCTTTTATAAGTGGGTAGTCGCTTTACAAAGTTTGGGTCTGTATAACGGTCAGTAAAAGCTAGTTTAAACAGGCAGTGTGTTATATATTAATTCCAGAAACTTACGATAAGCCAAACACTTCGTTGTATATTCCACTGGCTGCGGGGATTAAGTCGTAATGTAGTTGAGCTGGCCAGTGTGGCCGAGCGGTTCTAGGCGCTACAGTCTGGAACCGCGCGACCGCAACGGTCGCAGGTTCGAATCCTGCCTCGGGCATGGATGTGTGTGATGTCCTTAGGTTAGTTAGGTTTAAGTAGTTCTAAGGTCTAGGGGACTGATGACCTCAGGTGTTAAGTCCCATAGTGCTCAGAGCCATTTGAACCAATGTAGTTGATATGCGAGTCGCCGTTTAAGAATTTCAAATTCAAATACAAATTTAACCATCTGCTACATGTAATTTGTATCAAATCAGACTTTTCGTAGACGTTTTTCTCTTTATTCCGGTCTCCGCAACTTGTGGGTTACACATATTTCTAGCTGATTTGGAAATTTTTCTGTACTGGCTGTTTCTTACTTGCAGTGAGGTTGTATTAAACCACACGAAGACTGATCCTAAACTGAATTTTCCAGACCATGCCTCCTTATTGCGAATATCACGCAATAGATCGTCTGGGACCGGAGTATTTCTTTTTATAAATTAAGAAAATGGCTCTGAGCACTATGTGACTTAACTTCTGAAGTCATCAGTCGCCTAGAACTTAGAACTAATTAAACCTAACTAACCTAAGGACATCACACACATCCATGCCCGAGGCAGGATTCGAACCCGCGACCGTAGCGGTCGCTCGGCTCCAGACTGTAGCGCCCAGAACCACACGGCCACTCCGGCCGGCTATAAATTAAGACTAACTGCTGAAGAACTATGTATATCAAGTGTTCGCCAGTCATAATCAGGGGTAATTTCAATTATGGGTGTAACTACTAAACATTCACAGCTGGAGGTTATTTCATACCTATTTGAGACATAATTTGCCACTGTCCTACACCACACCTCTTTCTTTTGATTTCCGAAAACATGGCTGAGGATTGTTAGATTTGCTTCACTCTGGTCGCAGTGTTGCGTCTCTATGGAATCCTGTCTCTTTGGTTGCACTCAAGTCCCTTGTCATTTGATATAATCTATTTGTCCTTCGTACAATTTATAGCCCAGTAGTGCTGCTATTGACATCTCTATAGACATATCGATTAAACTGTGTGAGTACTTACAGTTAAACTATAAGATTATTGAATAAAAAATGGGACTGACGACTAATAAAGGTAATGGTTCAAATGGCTCTGAGCACTATGGGACTTAACTTCTGAGGTCATCAGTCCCGTAGAACTACTTAAGCCTAACTAACCTAAGGACATCACACACATCCATGCCCGCTAATAAAGGTAAAACCAGTTGAATTGGCACACTGGGAAGATATATACAACCCATTTGGCATCAGTAAAAAATGTAATACATTCCATAAGATAACCTGTAATTCCCAAGAAAAACATTTCGAAGCACATTTAATAACTTATAATTCACGTTTATTTTAAACCCACCAGGGTAGCCGAGAGCGCTAACGCGCTGCCTTCTGGACTGGGGTAGGCACGCCAGCCCCGGATCGAATCCGCCCGGCGGATTACCAACGAGGGCCGGTGTGCCGGCCAGCCTGGATGTGGTTTTTAGGCGGTATTCCACATCTCGCTAGGTGAATACCGGGCTGGCCCCACGTTCCGCCTCAGTTACATGCGTCGCAGACGTTTGAAACACGTCCGCACTATTTCACGATTTGCACTCGATGCAGATAGTTGGGGAACACTGATTCCGTCGGGGAGGGGGGGGGAGGTACGGGGTGGCGGCAGGAAGAGCATCCGGTCATCCCTAACACTGCCAAATCCGTTGTAGCCACGCCGACACTGCAATCACTACGGGACTAAGGCGTCAGCGAGAATTCGTGGGGGGTACGGAATTCAACTGCAGCTGCTGCTAAACATTGCAGTTCATTTTGCATAGCAGAACTTCTCTATACAATGACGTTTATAGTATTGATTGTGAATCGTCGCTCGTGTGTGCTGCGTGGGCTGCCGCGGCGAGCGACCAGCTGCAAGAAAATGGTTCAAATGGCTCTGAGCACTATGGGGCTTAACATCTGAGGTCATCAGTCCCCTAGAACTTAGAACTACTTATACATAACTAACCTGAGGGCATCACATACATCCATGCCCGAGGCAGGATTCGAACCTGAGACCGCAGCAGCAGCGCGGCTCCGGACTGACGCTCCTAGAACCGCTCGGCCACTAGAATAATGATCGCCGAGGTGTCTTAGACATCGTCGTACAATTGTCTGACTAGAAACAAGTCCATTTCCTGACTCGAGGTAAGGGATTTGGCTGTACGATCCAGGACGGCCGGTCTCGTCCTGTAGGGCCGTAGGGATCCTAGGTGGTGCGGCGTATGGCTCTCCTAAACCGGTCGATTCCATATTTGCATTGCAGTGGTAGGATATGGACCAACGCGAGTATCAATACCGTAGGGCGATGAACCGGAGAACCGGAGTGTGTAAAGGCCAGTATCCTGCAGCTGACTAATTCCGACACGTATTGGCAAATGTGCCTCTTTTTACTGGAGGCCCACACGATCTTTTCACAAGCAGCCAACATTCGAGTTCGATTTCTGAGTGAGAAAGCCGCTGCTTTCATACACAGTGTACATTGCGTTATTCCTACCTAATTTGTGCCTTTTCATTGCAATGATATAATCACCTGCAAATGCAAGCAAGTCTAAACTTCGTGCCGACTTGGTGATGCTGCAGTTTCAATGGTTATCAGCCGTAAATGACAGAGAGGAGTTAGACCACCGGCTAGAACCGCTCGGCCACAGTGGTCGGCGACCAGCTGCGGGAGACATCGCAGGCGGTGGATCGTTGAGCCTCATCGCTCGTGTCTGGCGGCCTATACAGGGTGTTACAAAAAGGTACGGCCAAACTTTCAGGAAACATTCCTCACACACAAACAAAGAAAAGATGGTACGTGGACATGTGTCCGGAAACGCTTACTTTCCATGTTAGAGCTCATTTTATTACTTCTCTTCAAATCACATTAATCATGGAATGGAAACACACAGCAACAGAACGTACCAGCGTGACTTCAAACACTTTGTTACAGGAAATGTTCAAAATGTCCTCCGTTAGCCAGGATACATGCATCCACCCTCCGTCGCACGGAATCCCTGATGCACTGATGCAGCCCTGGAGAATAGCGTATTGTATCACATCCGTCCACAATATGAGCACGAAGAGTCTCTACATTTGGTACCGGGGTTGCGTAGACAAGAGCTTTCAAATGCCCCCATAAATGAAAGTCAAGATGGTTGAGGTCAGGAGAGCGTGGAGGCCATGGAATTGGTCTGCCTCTACCAATCCATCGGTCACCGAATCTGTTGTAGAGAAGCGTACGAACACTTCGACTGAAATGTGCAGGAGCTCCATCGTGCACGAACGACATGTTGTGTCGTACTTGTAAACGGACATGTCCTAGCAGCACAGGTAGAGTATCCCGTATGAAATCATGGTAACGTGCTCCATTGAGCGTAGGTGGAAGAACATGGGGCCCAATAAAGACATCACCAACAATGTTTGCCTAAACGTTCACAGAAAATCTGTGTTGATGACGTGATTGCACAATTGCGTGCGGATTCTCGTCAGCCCACGCATGTTGACTGTGAAAATTTACAATTTGATCACGTTGGAATGAAGCGTCATCCGTAAAGAGAACATTTGCACTGAAATAGGGATTGACACATTGTTGGATGAACCATTCGCAGAAGTGTACCCGTGGAGGCCAATCAGCTGCTGATAGTGCCTGCACACGCTGTACATTGTACGGAAACAACTGGTTCTCCCGTAGCACTCTCCATACAGTGACGTGGTCAACGTTACCTTGTACAGCAGCAACTTCTCTGACGCTGACATTAGGGTTATCGTCAACTGCACGAAGAATTGCTTCGTCCATTGCAGGTGTCCTCGTCGTTCTAGGTCTTCCCCAGTCGCGAGTCATGGGCTGGAATGTTCCGTGCTCCCTAAGACGCCGATCAATTGCTTAGAACTTCTTCCTGTCGGGACACCTTCGTTCTGGAAATCTGTCTCGATACAAACGCACCGCGCCACGGCTATTGCCCTGTGCTAATCCATACTCAAATGGGCATCTGCCAACTCCGCAATTGGAAACATTGCACCGACTGCAAAACCACGTTCGTGATGAACACTAACCTGTTGATGCTACGTACTGATGTGCTCGATGCTAGCACTGTAGAGCAATGAGTCGCATGTCAACACGAACACCGAAGTCAACATTACCTTCCATCAATTGGGCCAACTGGCGGTGAACCGAGGAAGTGCAGTACATACTGACGAAACTAAAATGCGCTCTAACATGGAAATTAAGCGTTTCCGGACACATGTCCCCATAATGTCTTTTCTTTATTTGTGTGTCAGGAATGTTTCCTTAAAGTTTGGCCGTACCTTTTTGTAACACCCTGTATAACTTGACTGCACCTCGTAGTGTCTGTACCTGGGCGAATGAGATATCGCCTTCTTTAAAACATTGCGCAAAATTATGCTAAAGGCTGCAGGCATCTTATCCGCATGGCTACAAAGTATCGAGGGACGTGGATACCCCGTCCCCTCTACAGTACGTGCCAGCACTTTGCGACTGTCGACAGCTCTACAACGAGAGTCTCAGGCCCAGCCGGAGTAGCGGAGGGGCGCCCCCCGCACCTTCCGCCGACCCGCAGCTTCCGGCGCGGCGCACATTCCGCGTGCGCTGCAGATCCGCGGCGCGGCTGCGGGCCACGTGGCGAGGCGGAAGCTGGGCGCTGGGCCCGCCGCTCACCGGAAGCCGGAAGGAAGAGCCGGCGCGCCGGCAAGGGTTGGCCAGCAGCAGCAGCGCGCGTCCCACGGGGATCGCCAGGATTAGCCAGGTGGCCGCCCCCAGCTGCCGCCATTCAGCTCCTCTCTTAATTCCTCGGCACCGCACCTCGACATGTCCGAGCCTCGTCACGCCTCGCACCCGGTTTACAGGAAGGGCCGACTCGTGACTCGAGGATGTGAGTCCAGAGCAACGACGCTGTCCGGCATTAAGCCGGAAACGTGCGATAAATGGACCGATGCGCAGGCACCGTCACTGTACACGAACAGCGCGTGGAAACTGACCACCACCATCATCAACCATTTGTCATCCACAGTCGGACACAGGTCAGTCCCAGACTGATCAGTGCATTACGACCTTCAGTTGTTTGCATACAACGTTGTTCTCCTTGTTTCTCCGCCCCCTGAACCCATATTCTTACACTACTGGCCATTAAAATTGCTGCAGCAGGAAGATGACGTGCTACAGACGCGAAATTTAACCGACGGGTAGAAGATGCTGTGATATGCAAATGATTAGCTTTTCAGAGCATTCACACAAGGTTGGCGCCGGTGGCGACACCTACAACGTGCTGATATGAGGAAAGTTTCCAACAGATTTCTCATACACAGACAAAAATGGTTCAAATGGCTCTGAGCACTATGGGACTTAACATCAGTGGTCATCAGTCTCCTAGAACTTACAACTACTTAAACATAACTAACCTAAGGACATCACACACATCCATGCCCGAGGCAGGATTCGAACCTGCGACCATGTCATACACAAACAGCAGTTGACTGGCGTTGCCTGGTGAAACGTTGTGGTCATGCCTCGTGTAAGGAGGAGGAATGCGTACCATAATGTTTCCGACTTTGATAAAGGTCGGTTTGTAGCCCATCGCGATTGCGGTTTATTGTATCGCGACATTGCTGCTCGCGTTGCTCGAGATCCAATGACTGTTAGCGGAATATAGAATCGGTGGGTTCAGGAGGGTAATACCGAACGTCGTGCTGGATCCCAACGGCCTCGTATCACTAGCAGTCGAGATGACAGCCATCTTATCCGCATGGCTGTAACGGATCGTGCAGCCACGTCTCGATCCCTGAGTCAACAGATGGGGACGTTTGCAAGACAACATCCATCTGCACGAACAGTTCGACGACTTTTGCAGCAGCAATGGACTATCAGCTCGGAGACCGTGGCTGCGGTTACCCTTGACGCTGCATCACAGACAGGAGCGCCTGCGATGGTGTACTCAACGACGAACCTGGGTGCACGAGTGGCAAAACGTCATTTTTTCGGATGAATCAAGGTTCTGTTTACAGCATCATGATGGTCGTTCCGTGTTTGGCGACATCGCGGTGAATGCACATTGGAAGCGTGTATTCTTCATCGCCATACTGGCGTATCCCCCCGGTGATGGTACGGGGTGCCATTGGTTACACATCTCGGTCACCTCTTGTTCGCATTGACGGCACTTTGAACAGTGGACGTTACATTTCAGATGTGTTACGACCCATGGCGATACCCTTCAATCGATCCCTGCGAAACCCTACATTTCAGCAGGATAATGCACGATCGCATGTTGCAGGTCCTGTACGGGCCTTTCTGGATACAGAAAATGTTCGACTGCTGCCCTGGCCAGCACATTCTCCAGATCTCTCACCAATTGAAAACGTCTGATCAATGGTGGCCGAACAGCTGGCTCGTCATAATACGCCAGTCACTACTCTTGATGAACTTTCGCATCGTGTTGAAACTGCAAGGGCAGCTGTACCTGTACACGCCATCCAAGCTCTGTTTGACTCCATGCTCAGGCGTATCAAGGCCGTTATTACAGCCAGAGATGGTTGTTCTGGGTACTGATTTCTCAAGATCTATGCACCCAAATTGCGCGAAAATGTAATCACATGTCAGTTCTAGTATAATATATTTGTCCAATGAATACTCGTTTATCATCTGCGTTTCTTCTTGGTGTAGCGATTTTAATGGCCAGTAGTGTATATATCGTCCTCTACGTCTTTTCTTATCAAGACAAATCCGGTAGAGAATTTCCTTTGTCCATCTCCCACCGTTTCATCTCTTCTGTTCCCCGCCCACCTCCATTTCAGTTTCTTACCACTCGCTCTCACGTCAACTGCTGCTTTTTCTCCATTTGTTTGTTTTTCTCGTTCTCTTCTTGTGAAGCGCAACATCCACCTTTGCACTGCACGGTGGGCAACCTACAATGAATTTTCGCTCTGCAGTCGAACGTGGCTCATTTTAAAGTTCCTCTCAGAGTACAACTGTGTTCATGCTCGGGACTCGAACCTGCGACCTTTGCCTCTTGCGGTCAAGGGCTCTACCACCTAGCCGTCCAAGCGCGACTCACGACCTGCCCACGCAGCTGCACTTCCACCAGTACCTTCTTTCCTAACACCAAAACGTGTCCGAAGTTATCCCGCTTGCCTTTCCGGACTTGCACTTCAGGAAGAAGGGATATAGCAGATTGTAGTGTCGTAGCTTATTCATACTACCAGAGCCCGTGCGTCGATGAAGATTTCTGCGCGCCCTGCGAGCTTCGTTGTAACATCGCCACCAATAGGATGACGTGACGGACGAACAACCTCCAGGCCGCCGACCGATGAAGTCCGCCAGGGCAGTGTCATAAGCGGCAGGCCTCTGGGCACCAGTCTTATACATCGAGACTAGTCCCGTGTTGCTAGTTCCTGTTGAACGCTACACCGACGTGTTGATAACCCGCTCTACCGGTTAGGTTGGGTTGTTTGGGGGAAGAGACCATACAGCGAGGTCATCGGTCTCATCGGATTAGGGAAGGACGGGGAAGAAAGTCGGCTGAGCCCTTTCAAAGAAACCATCCCGGCATTTGCCTATAGCAATTTAGGGAAATCACAGAAAACCTAAATCAGGATGGCCGGACGCGGGATTGAACCGTCGTCCTCCCGAATGCGAGTCCAGTGTGCTAACCACTGCGCCACCTGGCTCGGTGGGTCCGCTCTACCGGCAAATAATTAGTGTACATAGATGTATGCCCGTGTCGGACCTATGCTTATAGCTAATCACGACTGTCCCAAGTTGCAAATAGTGAAGCAGTTCTTCATCAACAATTTGAGTAAAATATATTTATCTAAAGTGCACTTGCCCGCCCGGGCGGCCTAACGCACCGCTATGCGGATTGGGAAGGAGCGCCTGGCCCCCGGCACGAATCTGCCCGGCGGATTTGTGTCGAGGACCGGTGAGCCGGCCAGTCTGTGGATGGTTTTTAGGCGGTTTTCCATCTGCCTCGGCGAATGCGGGCTGGTTCCCCCTATTCCGCCTCAGTTACACTATGTCGGCGATTGCTGCGCAAACAAGTTCTCCACGTACGCGTACACCACCATTGCTGTACCACGCAAACATAGGGGTTACACTGGTCTGTTGTGAGACGTTTCCTGGGGGGTCCACCGGAGACCAAACCGCACAGTAACCCTGGGTTCGGTGTGGGGCGGCGGAGGGGTGAAGTGGACTGCGGTAGTCGTCGTGGGGTTTGGACCACTGCGGCTTCGGCGGGGACGGAGCCTCTCCGTCGTTTCTAGGTCTCCGGTTAACATACAGTACAATACAAAGTGCACTTACGTCAACTAATCTTTTGCTTGTCTGTCCAGATTCCTACGGCGACAGATCCATTTGGCCACCTTCGACCCGTTTATCATTAACAACGAAGATATAACATTCGGCTCCTCGGAACATAACGGTTACCAACTCGCATCATAACACCGAGAATAAGCCCTGCAGCGGAGGACGAGAGAAGGCATTGTAGGAAGCGCAGCTGTGAGGGCTGGTCGTGAGTCGTGCTTGCGTAGCACAGCGATTAAGATCAGGGGACTAGCCTCCATCTGTAATAATAAAAAAAAAAGTGGAGTTCTCAGTCATTAATTCTGAAAGGTGCCATGCGACATCCGCAAAGAACCACTAAAGAAAAAACGGTTAAGAAACGCATCCAAAAAGAGGTCGGAAGAGCACTTGCTTACGAAAGGTTCCTAAGTTCGAGTCCCTGTAGCACACAATTATAATGTCGCACGAAATTCTAGTTTTAATTGTTCGCTCATTTAATGTCCGTATTTCAATTCCGTAAATTAATACTGCCAGTATACATTGTTTACTTGCTCTCAGTTTACCATGAATACAGTATTCAGTTTTCCAAATGAAGTCAGCCCTGTGGTGCTTCGTGTCTACTGTAGTGGACAGCTGCTAATGGTCTCTTCTTTGGCGTTTTCAGTCAATCCTTAGGTTGCAAATGCACGCACCCCAGCGGACAATCCCCACTGGTGCTGTGCCCTGCGTGCATCTGAAGCCGCAGGACAGACTGAAAACACCAAACAAGCAACTATTAACAGCTGTCCACTGCAGTCGAAATGGTGCACCATTTTCTCCTGTTTATTTTATTTATTTATTTATTTTTTTTTAGTGTCCACTCGCATGTTGTTTTCAGTTGCCCTAAATATACAATTTTGCCAACTATTTCTAACATTTCGTCATTAATTTTTGTTGCTTTCCTACGAAAGGTACTGACTGCGCATTATTTTGGTCGTAGTACAGTTAGTCGTCAAGCCTACAATCACACATGGTCTGTTCCCTTCCAGCATACTTTGCTGAAATTCTTCCAGATCCAAAGCAAACAAACAAATGACATCTGCCAATCTAACGTCGCCCTGGTAAGATCCGTTTATGCGTCTTCCTCGTTCATCGCAGTTTACTGATTTAACGAAAATAGTTTTGATGAAATGGGTTATGGACTTCGGCTCAGTTCTTGGCAAGTTTGTACGCCGGTAATGAGGACGGATCAGTCTTCCGTTCGCTCGGTACTCGTATACTCCGAGCTTTAATGAGCATCAAAACGACTTCTTGTTTCTCAACAAGGTAGTTGTATCCGACAAAATACAATCCCGTCTGTACCTTGCTCATGCGACTCGAAATGGCCACTTTCCAATTCGAAACTTGGCGAGTTATTACTCGCAGCGCAAGCTTGAAATGCGGAAAACGTCTTCGCAACAGGCGAGGCGATTTTCCACTGCCGTCATGCCGCGAAGTAAGAAAGAGTGGCAGTTCCCACAGAGATGACTGCGGAACGGGGTTGCGAAACGATCAAATTAGGTAAGTAGGTGGTGTGCAGTTACGTAAGGAGGTATTTATGTTGAAGTATCTCCTCCAAAGGGAGAATAAGCAAAATTCTTATAACACGTATTCCACTGGTGACTCAATGCTGTATTAGCCGAAAATTTCGGTAAAATATAAATTATAGTGACATATAATTCTCGGATCTTTCGAGAAGAGGATTGAAGAAAAAAATTATCGATTCTGTGTTTAATTAACGCACTGAAAACCATGCTGACACGACAGACGGTCGCGCCGTGAGGACATGACCCTGGCTATCGGCAACGAACCCGGCGGAATTTTGCGCTGCCCGCGAGATCTGATGGATCGGTTTTTTTCCCTGAGCTATGTAAAAAGTGTGTTGTCGTTGGAGCCTGCTGGGCTGGGTTAAGTGCAGGAGACTTTCTCATGACAGCAGGTGTAGTTTTACAACACATTTTCAGTTGGAAGTATTTTATGTAAAAAGCTGCACTTTCCAGAGGTGTGCTAATAGCGGGAGTACAGGGTAGCGAATGGAAATTTCTCCATTTTGTTCCTGAGGTTGAGAGTTCAGACAAAATTTTAAACAAAGATGGCTGGAATTCACGAAGTCTGTAACCAGACTGAAGAAAAATATCGAAACGGAATATCGTCTGGAAAAGCGAGCACAACGTGGAATCCAAATGGCACGTCATCGTTAATGACACTGACCAATGAAAAACTCCACAACGTATACCTTAGTCCCAGTGAGGCTGGGTGATGTTTAAAGTTGTTCAGGATTTCGGAATTGAGAGTTTAAGATCCGCAGTGTCCGATGAAGCTATCTGTATGGACAGCTTAGAACAAAACGCAAGTAGATTCCCTTGCAGGAGCGAGAATTATGATAGCCATTTTCCAGTTCTTTAGGCAACTGTAGCGATTTAATGAATGTGCGTGTGATCAGTATCCACAATTTTCGTACCAGGTCGTGGCTTCGGCGTGAAGTTAGATTGCTGCTACAAGGCATTCATTTTTGGTGTTGGAATGCTGATGACTTTTGTGCGACGCCACGGAATCTCCGAAGATGACGACTTACGGTTCAGAATATAAGGAAATTAAAAAAAGAAGTCGCGCAGAATTGGACTTCAAGATAACAAAAGAAGCTAACAAAATCTACTGTCTAGGAAATTGGTTTAACAATCCGCCTAATTAAAAAGACGGTTGAAACTTCCTGGCAGATTAAAACTGTGTGCCGGACCGAGACTCGAACTCGGGACCTTTGCCTTTCGCGGGCAAGTGCTCTACCAACTGAGCAACTCAAGCACGACTCACGCCCCGTCCTCAGAGCTTTACTTCCGCCAGTACCTCGTCTCCTACCTTCCAAACTTCACAGAAGCTCTCCTGCGAACCATACAGGACTAGCACACCTGCAAGAAAGGATATTGCGGAGACATGGCTTAACCACAGCTCAGGGGATGTTTCCGGAATGGGATTTTCACTCTGCAGCGGAGTGTGCGCTGATATGAAACATCTTGGCAGATTAAAACTGTGTGCCGGACCTAGACTCGAACTCGGGATCTTTGCCTTTCGCGGGCAAGTGCTCTACCAACTGAGCTACCCAAGCACGACTCACGCCCCGTCCTCACAGCTTTACTTCCGCCAGTACCTCGTCTCCTATCTTCCAAGCTGTGAGGACGGGGCGTGAGTCGTGCTTGGGTAGCTCAGTTGGTAGAGCATTTGCCAGCGAAAGGCAAAGGTCCCGGGTTCGAGTCTCGGTCCGGCACATAGTTTTAATCTGCCAGGAAGTTTTAGGGCAACACCCAGTCCCTGAGCGGAGAAAATCTCCGACCCAGCCGGGAATCGAACCCGGGCCCTTAGGATTGACATTCTGTCAGCTGCCGGTGGCGGTATTAGGCAGGTGTACCAGTTCTTTTGGCTCTTCAGTGTATCATTGTGAAGGCAGCCTGTGTGGTAAATGTTCTTCCTCCATATTAGATGTCTGCGCAGTTGGGTGTCGGGAGACTACCTGCAGTGACGGACGCTGGCTGGCTGGCTGGACCACAGCCAGAGCGGGGCGCGCCTGTTGCCGCTGCCGCCTTTCCCAAGGGTCCGCGGCGCTCCCGCTGAGCAAGTGGCGGCAAAAACCGGCCGGGCTCACATGTCGCCAGCATGTGCGCTCGCGCCCCAAGGACCCGCTGCACGCAGCGCCACTGCGCAGCGCGCCCGCGTCCACGCCCACGGACTATCGCTCCGCCCACTACACCGACGCCGTTTCGACTGCTGCTCTCTCGCACACACCGTACGGAAACTCGCACGCGGAATCGCTAGTTCAAATCGATACTGTGATGGCTCCATTGTCGACACGGGGTGCATTCTAAGTATAATTGTCATTCTCTGCCCCGAAGGATGGAGCGAGATGTTCATTACCCGAGTTACTCGTAAGTAAGGCGTATCTACACTACTGGCCATAAAAATGGCTACACCACGAAGATGTGCTACAGACGTGAAATTTAACCGACGGGAAGGAGATGCTATGATATGCAAATGATTAGCTTTTCAGAGCATTCACACAAGGTTGGCGCCAGTGACACCACCTACAACGTGGTGACATGAGGAAAGTTTCCAATCGATTTCTCATACACAAACAGCAGTTGACCAGCGTTGCCTGGTGAAACGTTGTTGTGATGCCTCGTGTAATGAGAAGAAATGCGTACCATCATGTTTCCGACTTCGATAAAGGTCGGATTGTAGCCTATCGCGATTGCAGTTTATCGTATCGCGACATTGCTGCTCGCGTTGGTCGAGATCCAATGACTGTTAGCAGGATATGGAATCGGTGGGTTCAGGAGGGTAATACGGAACGCCGTGCTGGATGCCAACGGCCTGGTATCACTAGCAGTCGAGATGACAGGTATATTATCCGAATGGCTACAAAGGATCGTGCAGCCACGTCTCGATCCCTGAGTCAACAGATGGGGACGTTTGCAAGACAACAATCATCTGCACGAACAGTTCGACGACGTTTGCAGCAGCATGGACTATCAGCTCGGGGACCGTGGCTGCGGTTACCCTTGACTCTGCATCACAGACAGGAGCGCCTGCGATGGTGTACTCAACGACGAACCTGGGTGCACGAATGGCAAAACGTCATTTTTTCGGATGAATCCACGTTCTGTTTACAGCATCATGATGGTAGCATCCGTGTTTGGCGACATCGCGGTGAACGCACATTGGAAGCGTGTATTCGTCACCGCCGTACTGGCGTATCACCCGGCGTGATGGTATGGGGTGCCATTGGTTACACGTCTCGGTCACCTCTTGTTCGTATTGACGGCACTTTCAACAGTGGGCGTTACATTTCAGATGTGTCACGACCCGTGGCTCTACCCTTCATTCGATCCCTGCGAAACCCTACATTTCACCAGGATAATGCACCACCGCATGTTGCAGGTCCTGTACGGCCTTTCTGGATACAGCAAATGTTCGACTGCTGCCCTGGCCAGCATATTTTCCAGATATCTTACCAATTGAAAACGTCTGGTCAATGGTGACCGAGCAACTGGCTCGTCACAATCCGCCAGTCACTTCTCTTCGTGAACTGTGATATCGTGTTGAAGTTGCACGGACAGCTGCACCTGTACACGCCATCCAAGCTCTGTTTGACTCAATGCCCAGGCGTATCACGGCCGTTATTACGGCAAGAGGTGGTTGTTCTGGGTACTGATTTCTCAGGATCTATGCACCCAAATTGCGTGAAAATGTAATCACATGTCAGTTCCAGTATAATATATTTATCCAATGAATACTTGTTTATCATCTGCATTTCTTCTTGGTGTAACAATTTTAATGGCCAGTAGTGTACATCTATTCCGCAAACGATCGTACCGTGTATTGGGGAGGCTACCTTGTACTACTGCTACTCGTTCCCTTTCTTTCCCACTCTCAAATGTAACAATGGAAAAACGACTGTCTGTATGCGAACTGCTTCGACTTCTTCGTTTAATCCGACCTAGTGAGGATCTAAAGACTCGACCAGCACTCGAGAATGACTTGCAAAAGCGTTATGTACGTATTCTCTTTTATAGATGCGGCATCCCTTCCTAGAATGGCCAGCCAATTAACTCTTCAACTAAGGCATTGATATACGCTGATGATACAGCATTCGCTGTCCACGGTGAGACCTTTGAGGAAGTAGAGGCGAAACTGACAACAGCTCTTTAAAATTTGGACAAGTGTTACGTTGAAAACCAACTGAAACCGAACCCTGGAAAGACCCAAGTCAGGCAATTCCATCTTAGAAATAGGGAAGCCAAAAGGAAACTTGGAGAGGAGAACAACTACTCCACTGCGAAACTCTTAAATATCTCGGGGTGAAGATTGACCGTTTCCTCACATTCAAAGCCCACTGTGAAGAAACGAGCCTCAAAGTAAAAGCGCGGAACAACATCATCCGAAAACTTACAGGGACCACCTGGTGTGCCCAGCGAAAGGTGCTTAGAACATCTGCCTTGGCACTATGTTTCTCCGCCGCAGAATACGCAGCATCCGTCTGGCAAAACTCTGCACATGCTAAACGATACAGCCCTGGACGAGACAGGACGCATTGTTACAGGCTGCTTACGACCTACTCCTGTCAATAAACTGCGCCGCCACGTATTCGAAGGCAAGCTACAACAGAAGTGGAGAAGAAAAAACAAGAAATCGACCCTAGACAACCCTTGTCCGGACATGACCCTTAACAGCCAAGACTGAGGTCAAGAAAAATCTTCCTACAGAAAACTATGGCAATTCGTTCATCTCCCAGAACTCGCAGAGAGGAGCTTTGGCGAGACTCTCGACTCTCTAGCTGAAGACAGTCACTTGACGGTCAAGGAGGAAATAGCCGAAGGTTCACACCTGTCATACGTGACCTGGAAGACTTTGAACAGACTGCGAGTTGGGGTGTCAAGGTGCAAAGCCAACCTCAGGGAGTGCGGCTTCAGTAATGAGGAGGAAACTTGTCAGTGTGGTGACTTACAGGACGAGCAACATCTGCTAATCTGCAGGAACCTACCGGCTGCATGCACTATCTGTGATCTGGCTGCAGCCAGCGAAACTGCTGTGATAACCGTTGAATACTGGGCCCGTCAAAAAATATAATCATCCTGCTGCTTGTTTTTAAATATTATTGAATATGTGTCATACATACTACTGTACATATTTAATTTTGCAAATTTGTTATGTGACTCAATACTTATTAGTTTTTGTAATTATTTTATGTCCTGGACTCGAAAAAAAAAATAAAAAATAAAAAATTCCTCGAATTATCCCAGTAAACTTGAGCTGACCGTTCACTTACAGCTCACCTTACGTGCTCGTTCCATTTCGTGTCGCAATGTAACTTTAGGCCTAGATATATAGTCGACGTCGCTGTCTTAAGTAACACGCCCATATTACTCTATTCAAAAATTGTAAGATTGTTTTTCCCAGCCATGTGCGTTAATTTACGTCTCTCCATATATTGAGCAAGTTGCTGTTCGTCACATCTGATACAAAATTCTGCCCAAGTCGTGATGTTTTCTCCTACAGTCACAGAAATGGCTGCTGTCACGGACATTACAGCATCACCAGCAAATAGTCGGAGATTGCCTACAGATCGTTTATGTACAAGGGTAAGTCAAAAAGTAAATGGGCTTTTGCGAAAAGGAATATTTATTCTAATGACGGAAAACTGAAACATACATTATTTTCTACATAATCTCACTTTGTCCAACGTTTCACAAGTTTTTTGATTCCGTCGGAAAAATGTTTTTTAGTTGCACCTGTAACCAGTTCTGCACCTCATCGATGACTTCTGCATCGGTTGCTAATCTTCTTCCCCCAGGCGCTTCCTTCAATGGTCCAGACATACGGTACTCCCTTGGAGTCAGGTCTGGAGTGTATGGCGGTGTTCCAGCAGTTCGAATCCCAACTCCTTTAGTGTTTTGGCCGTCCGTTTGTAAGAATGTGGACGGGCGTTATCCTTTTCGAATTTCCCGTGACGTTTGGATTTGATCGCACGTTTCAGTTTAGTTCACAACACAGCAAAGTAGTTATCACTGTTCAAGAGTTTCGCCTACCACACCTTCCATGTCCCAGAATAGGGTTAGCATAATCTTACCAGCTGAAGATTGACGTTTAAATTTCTTAACTTCTGGTAGTGACGGGTGTTTCCAACCGTGCTCGCAACCTTACTTCCGGTTCGTGACGATGCACCGATGTTTCGTCTACAGTAACGATTTGCTGTAAAAATCCGCCTCCCCCGCAATGATAAAGGGCCAAACGTTTACAAGAAATGTCCATCTTCGCGCCTTATGCTGCGCTGACAATTCTTTCCATATCCACCTTGCGCACACTTCCCGAAAATTTAGCCTGTTCTGTAAGATGGAATACGCTATGCCGTGACTGATAGGTAAAGTATTCGCGACTTCATCCGCTGTGATTCGTCTCTTTCTCATCACCATACCCTCAACGACTTCCAAATTGTCCTCAATTGTTGACATCGATGGCCTGCCCGATCATTCCTCATCACGTGGAGAAGTTCTTCCTATCCATTGGTAGATCTTGTTTCGCAGGTAACAGCTGTCACCGCACTGCGCATCCACTCGACGAATAATTTCTGCTGGTTTAACACCTTCCGCAAACAAAAAGGGAATCATTATCTTCATTTCCTCCTTGGTGCAGATCGACAATGGAGCTGCCAAATTTCACGGTCTGCTACAGTAAAACGACTAATGCTGGAATAAGAGTGGTACGTTGTATAAAGTCGTTGCAGAAAACAGTACTGAGCCCTGGATACTGGGAGTGTTACCAAACTCCACGGCGAGAAATTACGAAAGCTCTTCTACTTTTTGAATTTCCCTCGTGTGTAGAGAACAAGAGAGGTCCTGCCACACTTTCCTTAAGCATTCCTGACGATACCATCGTCTGGGACAACTCGCCGTCCACGACAACGTACTTAAGAAGTCCTCGAACAGCTCACATATCTGAGAACCTTTGTTAACGCCTCTTGTCAGCCAAATACCAGGGAGCGCTTTGGTGGGGTGACGGGATCCCAATATGGAATGTTTGGGCGGTTAAATATAGAACAAATGGACTTACCTTCTAATTTCAGTTTAGGAGAATATCGCAACAGCTCCTGGATCTCATTTTAAAATATGCGGACATAAAGTAGGACGCATAGATTATCATCTCGATATCTGTCATTATGCTCCTCGGAAGAGTTTCAAATTTCCACTAATTAAAAATATACACAACAGTTGTTAACAAATGAAACAAGTAGTTTCCGCTCTTTTTTCACGGCTGTGCTCCCTGTTTGATGCTTTCTCCTGTTACGCTGGCCTGCAATTCTCTTATAGTAATCTGAGTTGCCAGTGGATTCGTCCCAGCCATTTAGCGTACATTTGCGACCTCCAGTGGATCGCATCTGGAGGCAGGCGTCATCTACCTTGCTTCTACTCTTCCTCAAGCTTATTGCAACAGTAGTTGAGTATTTTATTACTAGTTTTCACTTTGAGAACACTTTCTCTGAATACCTTGTACATTAAAAAAATGGTTCAAATGGCTCTGAGCACTAGAGCACTATGGGACTTAACATCTGAGGTCATCAGTCCCCTAGAACTTAGAACTACTTAAACCTAACTAACCTAAGGACATGACACACATGCATGCCCGAGGCAGGATTCGAACCTGCGACCGTAGCTGTCGCGCGGTTCCAGACTGAAGCGTCTAGAACCGCTCGGCCACTCCGGCCGGCCCTTGTACACTATGGATAGTTTTTAGTCTTACATTTGCGATGTAAGAGTTATAATCTTTATGCTGTTTCGTAGTCAGCTGTAGCCTTTAGTTTTAACAATCTGAGTGCAAATACGATTACATTACGAGCGCCTCCACAGGCGAACGTACATGGTAACGTACGTACTGCACAGTGCGTTCATTTGTGTATATAAAATGAAACGGTAATTAAATCAAGACCCTAAGCTGTCGACAGGCGTTGATATATATCAACGGGGACAGTTGAAAATGTGTGCCTCGAGGGGGACTCGAACCTGTGACCTCCTGCTTACATGGCAGACTCTCTATCCATCTGAGCCACCGAGGGCACAGAGGACAGTGCGACTGCAGGGATTTATCCCTTGCACGCTCCCCGTGAGACCCACATTCCCAACTTAATGTCCACACACTACATTCGTCGTGCCCCAGCCCATTACACTCATTACTCGCGGCAGACAATCTTACCGAGTCCCATAAGAGTTCGGGCAATGCGTGTGCATCCAGCACAGAAGGAGGAGGTCAATGGCTGGTTAGCCTTAACTATATGAAGATGGTATCTGTTCTGTCGGACACGTCCGAAAGAACAGATACCATCTTCCTATTTGTGTATATAAGTTCGTCTGACCTGTAATTTAGTTTCCTTGTATTTTACTCTCTGCTTGTTCTTTCTTTTTAAATGTATCACCTGACAGTGACCTGGTAATAAGTTCTAAGCCAGGAGTGATACTATTTAAGCGAACTGAGGCTGAATCATAGAATTAAAAGAAAGGTACCCATCAAGATAGTCACTTTACAGCTTCGGCATTTGTCCTTGCTCCAGTGCTTGATGTTTCAACAGCAGAAAAATAAAACTTCAAACCGAGACTGCCTTCAGTAATCGACTTATTAATGCTAGATGATATTTTTTTTACAGACGCTCACCTGTACCTAGGGAAGGAAACGTTCCTTCTGTTTCAGCTTTCCGGTGCGAGGTATGTGGCGGACGTCAGCTTCTGCTGCAGTAAGTGCACGTCGGCGGTTCTTTATCTGGAGGGAGCAGAGTGCAGCGCAGGCGGACAGATAGAGGAGGGGGCAGCTCCTGATGAGCGAGCAGGCCAGACGCAGCGGCTGATCCCGCCATTTGATTCCCGCTGGACCGAGCCGTCTGTTCGAGCCTCGCTCCCGGCAAAGGTGTGGCCGGCGGCAACTCGCGTACAAACCGTAACGCGGCCCAACACCCGCCACCCGCACTGCCGTCTTAACACGTCTGCCAAGCAGGCAGTCAGAGCAGATTCTCTGTCAGAGTTTACGGTCCGAGTAGGATCGCAAACGGTCTGTGTTAGTGTTCGTCTGCTGCTCCGCTGTCTTTCCTTATCCTTTTTTGGTAATGTCGTAAAGAATTCCCACCCCACTTTGGCTGTGTTCTCCTTTCTTATTTGCTACAACGAGAGGGGATCTAACGGTCCTATAGCAGCTCTGATTCTTTACATTATTATCTTTTACTTTTTTCTCCATCTCTAAATATAAGGTTTTTTTTAAAGATAATAGGAAGGTCACAGTTTGGCATCCTGTTGAGGAGCTCGTTACAGTATGAGCACAAAAAATGACGCGAGGAATGAACCGCGATCTCCTCAAACTAGTCGCCTTGGTCTGGTATTCGCTTAAAGTGGTTCAGGCAAACCATGGCCCACCCAACTCTGCAGATCTCGGTTGGGATGTCAGTCCAGATTCTCAAACAAAGGTGACCATCTGCACTTTTTGTTAAAGAGAAATACATTATCTATTTCAGAATTATCGCTCAATAACAAATAACAATTTCTTTTTAAATCCCTTAAACAGGTACACCTGGCCGTTGTTATTCATTTATTGTACGACTTTACCGCTTCCATTGAATAAAACGAACGTAATTTAAATTTCAATTGAACAGAGTCAAAGTTGAGCTGAAAACGAAAGACATTAAAAAATTTATCGTAGATCGCTTGACGAATGAAAGGTACCTAACGACTGGAAAAAAGCGCAGGTCATTCCCGGTTTTAAGACAGGCCGTAAAACAGATTCACACATTTATAGACCTATATCGTTGACGTCAGTCTCTTGTACAATTATGGAACATGCTTTATACTCAGGAATTAAGACGTTCTTGGAAAATAAACATCTTCCCTAAAAAAAAAATCAACATGGATTCCCCAAACAGAGATCCTGCGCAACTCAGCTCTCTGAGATCCACAGCGCAGTGGACAACGGCGCTCAGGTTGATGCCGTGTTCCTTGATTTCAGTGAGGCATTTGACACCGTCCCGCATTGCCGCTTAATGAATACAATACGAGCTTACGGTGTATCGGAGCAGGCCAGCGATTGGATTCAAGAATTTCTTGCGTATAGAACTCAACACGTCGCTCTTAACGGAACAAAATCGACGGATGTAAAGGCAATATCCGAAGTACCACACGGAAGTGTGATAGGTTCAAATGGCACTGAGCACTATGGGACTTAACATCTGAGGTCATCAGTCCCCTAGAACTTAGAACTACTTAAACCTAACTAACCTAAGGACATCACACACATCCATGCCCGAGGCAGGATTCGAAACTGCGACCGCAGCAGCAGCGCGGTTCCAGACTGAAGAGCCTAGAACCGCTCGGCCACAACGGCCGGCCCTTCTCAGTGGCATGTACGTACAGCACGGGAAAGTACACTCAATACTGAAATTTTAAATGTAGACCCCCGAAATATAACAGGAAGAAGAAATTTATGATATGGAACATATCAGTAACACGTGAAGTCACAATTAAAGTAAAAGTACTAACACGATGAAATGAAGAAACACTACTAGTCATACCTGGAACCATTGATACTTAATTCTTAAATAATCGTGCTTAAATTGATGCAGGCAGGATATCTGTAAACAGTTAAGTCCGTCCTTCGATATTTACATCAATAGAGAACATAGTAAATGTACTTTTATTCAAGAAGTATTTGGGGCAGATATCGTACATTCCACCAAAGCTAAAAGTAATGTTGTTATTACAAGGAGATTATCAAATGAAAGTCCGCCCCGGTAGCTGAATGGTCAGCGTGACGGATTGACAATCCTCTGGGGCCGGGTTCGATTCCCGGCTGGGTCGGGGACTATTCTCCGCCCAGGGCCTGGGTGTTGTGCTGTCCTCATCATCATCCTATCATCCTCATCGACGTGGCGTCAAATTGAAAAAGACTTGCACCCGGCGAAGGGTCTGCCCGACAGGGCATCTCTCCTGGAATCGGTTGGACCGTTGACGACTGGAAAACCGTGGCCTGGTCAGGTAACTGCCGATATGAGTTGGTAAGAGCTAACAGTAGGGTTCGAGTGTGGCGCAGACCCCACAAAACCGTGGACACAAGTTGTAAACAAGGCACTGTGCAACCCGCTGGTGGCCCCATAATGGAGTCGGCTGTGTTTACACGGAATGGTCTGCATACTCTACTCCAACTGAAGCGATCATTGACTGGAAATGGTTATGCTCGTCTACTTGGAAACCATTTGCAGCCGTTCATGGACTTCATTTTCCAATCAAAAATGGAATTTTTATGGGTGACAATGCCCCTGGTCACCCAAGACAACAGTTGTTCGCGATTGGTTTGAAGAACATTCTGGACAGTTCGAAAGAGTGATTTGGCCACCCAGATCGCCCGATATGAATCCCATCGAACATTTATAAGACATAATAGAGACGTCAGTTCGTGCACAAAATCCTGAACCAGCAACACTTTGCACAATTATGGGCGGGTGTAGAGGCAACATGGTTCAATATTTCTACAGGGGACTTCCAACGAATTGTTGCGTCCAAGCCACCTCGAGTTGCTGCAATAGGCTGGGAAAAACAGGCCCGACACAGTACTAGGAAGTATCCGATAATTTTTGTCACATCACTATATAGTAGTAGCTTTTCTGTCGATGCATTTGCGAGAGCAATAGGAACGGCTAGCAGTGGTACCCTGCGATGCATGGTGGCTTGCAGAGTATGTATGTAGATGTATATGTAATAACAGGCAGATGGTGATGCACTACTGGCCATTAAAATTGCTACACCAAGAAGAAATGCAGATGATAAACGGGTATTCATTGGACAAATATATTACACTAGAACTGACATGTGATTTTATTTTCACACAATTTGGATGCATAGATCCTGAGAAATCAGTACCCAGAACAACCACCTCTGGCTGTAATAACGGCCTTGATACGCCTGGGCATTGAGTCAAACAGAGCTTCGATGGCGTGTACAGGTACAGCTGCATATGCACGATGCGAAAGTTCATCAAGAGTAGTGACTGGCGTATTGTGACGAGTCAGTTGTTCGGCCACCATTGACCAGACGTTTTCAATTGGTGAGAGATCTGAAGAATGTGCTGGCCAGGGTAGCAGTCGAACATTTTCTGTATCCAGAAAGGCCGTACAGGACCTGCAACATGCGATCGTGCATTATCCTGCTGAAATGTAGGGTTTCGCAGGGATCGATTGAAGGGTAGCGCCATGGGTCGTAACACATCTGAAATGTAACGTCCACTGTTCAAAGTACCGTCAATGCGAACAAGAGGTGATCGAGAGGTGTAACCGATGGCACCCCATACCATCACGCCGGGTGATACGCCACTAAGGCGATGACGAATACACGCTTCCAATGTGCGTTCACCGCGATGTCGCCAAACACGGATGCGACCGTCATTATGCTGCAAACAGAACCTGGATTCGTCCGTAAAAATGACATTTTGCCATTCGTGCACCCAGGTTCGTCGTTGAGTACACCATCGCAGGCGCTCCTGTCTGTGATGTAGCGTCAAGGGTAACCGCAGCCAAGGTCTCCGAGCTGATAGTCCATGCTGCTGCAAACGTCGTCGATCTGTTCGTGCAGATGGTTGTTGTCTTGCAAACGTCCCCATCTGTTGACTCACGGAACGAGACGTGGCTGCACGATCCGTTAAAGCCATTCGGATAAGGTGCCTGTCATCTCGAGTGTCAGTGATACGAGACCGTTGGGATCCAGGACGGCGTTCCGTATTACCCTCCTGAACCCACAGATTCCATATTCTGCTAACAGTCATTGGATCTCGACCAACGTGAGCAGCAATGTCGCGATACGATAAACTGCAATCGCGATAGGCTACAATCCGACGTTTATCAAAATCGGAAACATGATGGTACGCATTTCTCCTCCTTACACGAGGCATCACAACAACGTTTCACCAGGCAACGCCGGTCAACTGCTGTTTGTGTATGAGAAATCGGTTGGAAACTTTTCTCGTGTCAGCACGTTGTAGGTGTCGCCACCGGCGCCAACCTTGTGTGAATGCTCTGAAAAGCTAATCATTTGCATATCAGACCATCTTCTTCCTGTCGGTTAAATTTCGCGTCTGTAGCACGTCGTCTTCGTGGTGTAGCAATTTTAATGGCCAGTAGTGTAATAACAGGCAGATGGTGATAATCTGCTGCAGTCGTTGCTCGCATCCTTTTAATGGTCCGAAGCTAAACGTGGAAAAGTTGAGTTTTGTGCATAACGGGAATGTTCGTTCCACTGTGACGACGCCCAGAGATAGGGCCAGCACAGAGGAACACGGTAGATGAAGGAGGGGGAAGGACTGAGACGCAGACCCTGGTGAGACGCACAGGCAGAGGGGGCAGCCGCAGCTGCCCCGCCAGGTGCGGGGGCGGCGCGGCGCGGCGTGCCTTATGGCGCTGCACTGCAGGCGAGGCGCGCCTCTTCCCACGGCCTTCCCGGGCGCCTCTCGCTACAAAAAGCCCCCAGCGGGCCGGCCCCCCGAAGCAGGCGATCGGGCCGCCACATCAAAAATGGTTCAAATGGCTCTGAGAACTATGGGACTTAACATCTGAGGTCATCAGTACCCTAGAACTTAGAACTACTTAAACCTAACTAACCTAAGGACATCACACACATCCATGCCCGAGGTAGGATTCGAACCTGCGACCGTCGCGGTCGCGCGGTTCCAGACTGGGCAACTTGGGCTTTAGATATGTATTCACCTGCTGAGCAAGAGTGACTGTCTGTAGGCCCTTTCTTGCACCTGTAAACAGTGTCCCGAAAGAAACCTGTAAGCCGGCCGGTGTGGCCGAGCGGTTCTAGGCGCTACAGTCTGGCACCGCGCCGGCCGGTGTGGCCGAGCGGTTCCAGGCGCTACAGTCTGGCACCGCGCGACCGCTACGGTCGCAGGTTCGAATCCTGCCTCGGGCATGGATGTGTGTGATGTCCTTAGGTTAGTTACGTTTAAGTAGTTCTAAGTTCTAAGGGACTGATGACCTCAGATGTTAAGTCCCATAGTGCTCAGAGCCATTTGAACCATTTTTGAAACCTTTAAAATTAGTGAAATTCTGAATTTAAAATAATGAAACTAATCTAATGTCAGAAGTACCTAATCGTGTACTCATTGAAAAGCCGGCCGTGGTGGCCGAGCGGTTCTAGGCGCTACATCTGGAACCGCGTACCGCTACGGTCGCAGGTTCGAATCCTGCTTCGGGCATGGATGTGTCTGATCTCCTTAGGTTAGTTACGTTTCAATAGTACTAAGTTCTAGGGCACTGATGAGCTCTCAGAAATTAAGCCCCACAGGGCTCAGAGGCATTTGATATGAAACTCATAGAAAACTATTTAACTCAAACTCGAGTCCGAAGTACATATTAAAGTTGCATGACATGGAGTGCAGTTCCTGACGTGAAACGTCCCCAGAAATAAAATACTGCTCTATTCCGAAAAAAAAATAACTGTCTGAGATTACCTTCACTGTTCACTGTAAATTAATGTGCTTGCTTAGCACAACAGCTGATAATGCTGACCACGAACTGTTTCTTCATAAGAATGCTAAATGAGACCTGCCCTGAAATAAAAGTAACTTACCTCGTGCTCAGGATGTTGTTTTGTGTCTGGCTTGCTAACGGTCTCGAAAGCAAATAGAAATCATCAGCTACAGAAAACATAAACTATTCACTACAAAATTTGTTTTCTGCTTGCCAGAAACAGTCTCCGTCTTCGCGTGGCGTAAGGTGCAATGCACACGCGACAAAATATTCAGAAGTTTACTGAGAATGATGGAGTTGGGTTTTACTTCAGAGGAAGCCGTTCTTGAAAAATCTGGTTATTGTCAAAAAAGACTATACAACATATGAAGACACTAACAAATACGAAATTCTATCAACACAAAAATTACGCGAAATTCTATCAATACAAAAATTACAGACACTCTGACCAGTTGCGTTATTTTTGACATAATGAAAACAAAGAGCTCAAATTGACACTAATCGTGAATGTTTTTAGGTATCTGAGGGACAAAGATCTTCTTCAGTTACTAGTTCTGACAAATATTCATTACATTCTTGCGCATGCATTGGTTACTTTGAAAAATTCCCCCATAAAAAATCTTCTTCATCGTTAGAATCAGTAACATATTTTTAACAAATTTTCACCATCATAATAAGGTATTCCATATAATTCCTCTCGGATTCACAAACATCAAATCTGCTCTAAAAACTCAGCTGCGCGCTACTATGTCTCAAACAAGAATGCAACAGTGCTGCACAAGCGACAAGCGACCGAGCTCACCACAGGTTACGCTCAACACTGAGACAAGGATGTTACACACTACTCGTGCAGCGTGTTCATTCATCTTTGTCCCAGTTTCATTTAGTTATTAATGTTTCGGCATTTTATGTGCTTTCTTCCATGCTTTTTGTTATTATTATTCTGCCTCACATAAAGCTATCTGTTTTTTATGCTGTTACTGCCACATGTAACACACTTTACACAACTTGTCAAAGTTTCTGGTTTTGTCGTCTTGTCTACTGTCGTATTAGACGTTACTTTGTTCACGATCGCTGTTACAACTATTAAGCTACTAAGACGCGTACCATTGCCACTGGAAACACGTTTCTGTTCGAAACATGTTTCCTGAGGTGTTTCGCATGTTTCCACTTTGTTTCTTGTGTCTGTTAGTGTCCATGATGGTGGCAGACAGTTCTGGTAGTGTATTCGTATCGTCTGCAGCGCTATTTGTCGTACTGTTTACGTATAGTCTTGTCTAAGACGATGAAACTGTAATGATATGTGGTGCTGCATTATTAATACTCGAAGGTTCACGCAAACAAACTGAAAGGTGTCGCTGTTGGTGACCGAAAACATGCTATAGAACTGGCGGGAAGAATTTGCTGAATATGAAGGTTCACTCGTAAGGCCTATGCCATATACCGATTTTGAATTTCTGGTAAATATGGTAGCACTATTTGTTTAAAAAAAAGGTACAAATTTCTGGACAGCAAATAGAGTCAAGCACAGACATGCTGTTACTCCGCGTTTCTTGAAGATTCATTTCAATGCCTCGAACATTTATTTGACATTTCGAAGTAAGCTGCGACAAGCGACTTCTTTTTATTTTTATGCAGTATTTGTCAGTATTTTCCTAAATTTAGCATCAATTCTCTGCAGAAAGATTTGTCTCTTTATTGCCGTTCTGATACTGAGTACTTCGTATATTTCGCAAGCAGTCCTCAGCCTGGCATAGTGGTAAGAACTCGACAATCTGCTACCTCGTACATTCCATTTCCTGCCGAAAAACTTGATACAGCAAGCGAAAACACAACACCTAACAACTCTATACAACAGACAACACAACTCGACGTATAAATATACACTAGCGCCGTGCAACAGTGACACGATGTAGAGGGCCTGAAGCATTGTTTGCTTTGGTCTGTACTGATACTCCCGAGCATCGCTGTTTCCGTGCTTCAGAACATGTTTTGAAAGGTTTTTCCAAATGATGTCCACGCATTGTGGTACTACATATCGATACCACCCCCACAGGCGTGAAAGTTGGCAACGTAATCGGAAGTTTCCGTCAGACGTCGATAGCGGTAGTGAGGGATCTGGCGAACCCAATGGTGGGCGCTCGCTGCGCCACCCCTCCAGCGACTCCATACCGCGAGTGCGCTCTGCCGCTGGAATATAGGACGGCTGGAGGCAGCTGGACAACCCACTCACACTCGGAGCCTCTTCACTACCTGACATTACACATATGTCGCGTAGTCGCGGCTCCGATTTCGTCGATCCTGTTTTAGTACGGAGAGCCTCACCCTTGGTGCTACCGTAATAGCTGGACTTCTTTCTTGCCGCTTTATTTGTAACGAGTCTTCGTACGCTCAGAGATATAAGAGTTAAGTAAATCTTCTGTTTACTGTTCGCTAATCATTTCTGCTCCTGTCCAGATTTCCTGCAACGACAGTTTGTAACATTACGAGTCAAGACAGCTGTAACGGAACTTGAGTAGCGTAAAGTTATCGTTAAAAACGCACGCCGCGCGATTTGTTACGATTTGGTCGGTCATAATAGTAGTAACATGCTTTCGAATACAATTAAAATATAACGGCGATACCTGTTATCGTTATTGGAAATAATATGTAATAAATTAATGAGTAAGGTAGCCGATCCTATAAGAAGAGGTAGAATTGGGCGTATTAAGGTGTTTTGCTTTATATCGACTAAGCCGATGATACGGCGTCTTTTTTTTCCGTTTACTCTTAGAAGAAAAAAAAGAAAACAAGTAACGAAGTGCTAATTGGGCGTTGTGAAAAATATAGGGGCGAATTTTAAATAGCTACAGTGTATAATCAGACTAACAAATGGACATTCAGTTACGCGAAATAGCGGACAGCGAAGTGTGGTCATTAAATTGAGTACACCTACAGGGCGGTCAATTCCGGGATAAGTCTATTCGCATCTCACGAGGGACGCGGTATTGAGACCGGTTTTTTTTAAATTATATCACGGAGAGCGGGCTTCAATTTATAAAAAGGAGAAAAGCTGTATCATTATCATTGACTGTTGGTGTTAAGCAACCAAAACTGTTCATCAAAGGGTTTCGGTGAATGAGTGGTGAATGCGAAATGAAACTGTGAACTAAGTTATGTTAAATAAAGCAGAAGAGACAAGACAGTTTGGTCGTATCTGTTATTATTCCATAAACCGTAACATTTATTCTCGTTGTACGAAGCCTTTATAGACGATCGTTATGACAATTTGCTTTGAAGGGATCTCGTTAGAGTTAAGTTTTGGGGACCTGGTCAACAGGGGATAGTTCGTAGATCTTAACTACTGCAGCTATTCTGGAATCAGGTGCTACCGTGACCGTTGTGTGTTGTCAATGGCTTAAGGTCATCATATCTCATGCTCTAAGATCGACGCGCCTTTCCTCTTGGTATAACGGTGTCTCACGGTAACCACGACAACGCCGACGGCGAAGGAAGATACGGTAGAAGTTACTGCATCACCCTGTAACCTACCTCTCCTTACCGTTGTGAACAAAGTCGTACACAACACACACAGTAGCTGTAAAAGTTTTTAAAACACGGTTCAAGCTCAATGTGTACGTCACTTTACACACACATTTTGCTGTTGGCTCGTGTGTTACTGTTTCTTTACAATAATGGAAATTAAGAAGAGGTATATTTAGCTCTATGAATTAAAATGCTTTTGATCCTAGGATTTCTACGTGTTATATATCACTTCTTTCACCTCTGGTAAGAATCTGTGCGTGTGAAATGTCCCGAGTTAAAGTGATTGGGCGTCCACGTTAAATTGTATAGGTTCCCCTATAACTGGGACTGCACAATGGTTGAGGGAAGGTTGTAGCATACCACCACCAATAGAAGCGTGCCCAGTAGAGCACTGTGTTGTTCAACCCAAAGCCGGCCGTTGTGGCCGAGCGGTTCTAGGCTCTTCAGTTCGGAAGCACGCGGCTGCTACGGTCGCAAGTTCGAATCCTGCCTCTGGCATGGATGTGTGTGATGTCTTTCCCTTAGTTAGGTTTAAGTAGTTCTAAGTCTAGGAGACTGATGACCTCAGATGTTAAGTCCCATAGTCCTTAGAGCCATTTGAAATTATTCTTCGACAAGGTGGAAGTTCTCTCCAAGTTTCGAAACGATAGTCCTTAGTACTTTTGTCACTATCTTTCTAATCTTTTTTAAACGGTATGCTCCTATGTGTCGTTTTTGGAAACTTCAATCAATTTCCAGAATGAACTTACACTCTGCTTCGAAGTGTGCGCTGATGTGAAACTTCCTAGCAGACTGAAACTGTGTGCCGGACCGGAACTCGAACTCGGGACCTTTGCAACTCGTGGGTAAGTGCTCTGCCTTCCTTCCAGGTGTGCTAGTTCTGCAAATTTCACAAGAAAGATCCTGTGAAGTTTGGAAGTTAGGAGTCGAGGTACCGGCGGAAGTGGAGCTATCCCATAGTGCTTAGAGCCATTTCAAACCAACTTTTCGGTTAGTTTCGCTTAATTTTAATTACAATATCTAAGAAATGACAGTACCGTCTCATTTGTGGTATCGACCACGGCACAGAGAGCTGTAATTTTGGAATTGCAGGTGGCTGCTGCACTCACTAATGTGAATACCCTGCAGTTAGACCCGGACAGCTTTGGCGAGCACAGCCTACAGACGAAATGACAACCGTGGACTGGTGTGAGAGCGAGCTCGCTTCACATAGCGCGGGCTGTGACGCAGTTCCAGCGGCCGAGGACATCCGGCGGCGCGTTCTCAAGGACTCTCCGTGAGAATCCGCGGAGCGGAGCGAAGAACAGAGAGAGGTCACACTCCGGCGACGGCGACGGCCGCGCAAACTCCGCTCCGACCCAAACGTCCGCCGTTTCTGTCGGTGTGCGCCGGGTCGCGGCACGGTGCATTTCGTCGCTATTCGAGAGCCTGACACGCACTGTGCCTCAAGACCGGGAAATTGTGTACGGCAGGTGCTATCATCTTGACTACGTATGAGACATGTTGGGGAGCTAGTCCCTTCGCAGGATTTGTATAATCCTCAATGAGACGCACAAATATGGTGATGGCTCTGAGCACTATGGGACTTAACATCTGAGGTCATAAGTCCCCTAGAACTTAGAACTACTTAAACCTAACTAACCTAAGGACATCACATACATCCATGCCCGAGGCAGAATTCGAACCTGCCACCGTAGCGGTCGCGCGGTTCCAGACGGTAGAGCCTAGAACCGCTCGGTCACCCTGGCCGGCCAAATATGGTGACTAACAGATATAAATGCATGCAAAGTGGGCCCATTAACTTCCTTACCAGTGACACTATTACTCTTTGAGACATATCCGTCTATGCAACTAAATGGAACCCTGGTTTGTTTTTTTTTTTTTTTTTTTTTTTTTGTCATAAGCGTTTCGCTTCTTTTTATTTATGGGGCTTCTACAGTGGCTTGTAATGCAACTTTGTTGTGTGTATATAATAACTGTGTAATTATATTCCAGATAAGTTCTAATATTACATTTGATCGTTATTCTCTTGTTAGTTAAGATACTGCGTTTTGGAGCGTAAGGTTGAATTACTGTTTGGTTCTTCTTACGCTAATGTGATCTAGTTTGTCGTCCTTTGGCTGCACTTAAATAGCCTGCGTACATCAGAATGTCAGTTTTTCGGCGTTTTCGACCACATTTCAATTGAACACTTTACTTTCACGCTTTAACTGTGTGTTAATTGTGTGTGTCTACTGTGTACAGCGTTTCCAACTGTCGCCACGTGTTTTCGTTCTTAGTTTATTTCAACTGTCGCGTCTGTGGTTCAAATGGCTCTGAGCGCTATGGGTCTTAACATCGGAGGTCATCAGTCTCCTAGAACCTACAACTACTTATACCTAACCAACCTAAGGACATCGCACACATCCATGCCCGAGGCAGGATTCGAACCAGCAACCGTAGCGGTCGCGCGGTTACAGATTGAAGCGCCTAGAACTGCTCGGCCACTTCGGCCGGCTGTCGCGTCTGTGTGCGGTTTGGTATTCATTTGTTTGTTCTGGGTATTCGTGTGTTATTGAGCGCAGTGCGAATTGCTCTCGAATAAAAGGGGAGTTTCAAGTGGAGGGAATCGTATTTTTCTTTTTTAGTGGCTGTGGTGGAAGTAACTTCAATTTGATTATGTTCTATATATCATTCACTGTTTTTGTGGCTTCTGTCATCAGTGAGCAGTTACTTACACTATGTGATCCGGACACCCCCAAAAATTATATGTTTTTCATGTTAGGTGCATTATACTGCCACCAACTGCCAGGTACGCCATATCGACGACCTCAGTAGTCATTAAACATCGTGAGAGAGCAGAATGGGGCGCTCCGCGGAACTCACGGACTTCGAACGTGGTCACGTGATTGGGTGTTACTTGTGTCGTGCTTCAGTTCGCGAGGTTACCACAGTCCTAAACATCCCTAAGTCCGCTGTTTCGGACGTGATAGTGAAGTGGAAACGTGGAGGGACACATACAGCACAAAAGCGCACAGGCCGACCTCGTCTGTTGACTGACACCGCCGACAGTTCAAAATGGTTCAAATGGCTGTGAGCACTATGGGACTTAACATCTATGGTCACCAGTCCCCTAGAACTTACAACTACTTAAACCTAACTAACCTAAGGAGATCACACAACACCCAGTCATCACGAGGCAGAGAAAATCCTTGACCCTGCCGCGAATCGAACCCGGGAACCCGGGCGCGGGAGCGAGAACGCTACCGCACGACCACGAGCTGCGGACCCGCCGATAGTTGAAGAGGGTTGTAATGTGTAATAGGCGGACATATATGCAGACCATCACACAGAAATCCCAAACTGCAAATGCTAGCACGAGTCTACAAATTGTTTTTGATGCCTGTTGTCATATCTGCTTGACAAGGAGGACTCGAAACACTGGAACAGTACTATTGGTCGCTGTAGCCTGTTTTTGCAGTCTCCTTTACAGATGCACTCTGCTTTCCCAGGGTTCTTTTTCTATGCCTTCGATTCACCATCTCTAATACTAGTTTTCTGTGATGATCTTATTTTATTAATATTATCCCTAAATATTCATGCTCAAGATATTTACCAACAACCTTGTAATCGGATACTATCGAGGCGTTATCTTGTATTTATCAAAATTTAAAGACAGCCAGCATTTATTACATTTACAAGTTATCTGCACTTTTCTACGATCGTTCAGAAATAATAGTTTCACTGTGTAATGTTTCTTTATTTACGTGACCATTACGACACTCCAACCCCAGTTCTCGATACCAGTAATATCGTACTACTTTTCTGCGAAGTAACAGACATATTTTTGTGACATTATCCACGTTTGGTTTTATTAATGTATAGGTACTCCGATGTATCGATATATTACAGTGATATGGTTCTTGTGTGCATTCATTTCTGTGAGACTGCCATAATCTTTGACTTACTTGTAACCGTTTTGGCGCGAATGCGCACAGAGCAGTCTTTGTTTCACTTTGCAGAAGTTAAGTTGTTATTTCGCTTTGTGAAAGAACAGTCAATTTTAGTGTTTGGTTAAAGTGGAAATTAAATATATGAAGATTGATACGAAACTGATACGAAACTAAGTCAAAAATTATTTCTACCATACCGTTGTTCTGATCTGGTATTGTTTGATCATTAAGAATTTCCTGAAAAACAAATTTGTTAGGTCTTCAAATATTGCTAAAATACAGGTCTGGACCTTCTAGCAGTCAAAGTGGAATCACCCTAAAGTCAACTAGATGAGCCATAACAACTTCGACGAAATCTACGTGGGAATCCATTCAAGATAAGTGCCAAAGTTAATGACTTTTTTTTACAGTGACTTCATTATTTCCATTCTGACGATACCATCCACAGTCAATAACTTTGTTGTTGCCCGATAAAGCGAACATATGCTGTGTGAGCAACATTATTAATCTGATTTCTAACCTACTTTGTAAGTGAAACTTCCTGGCAGATTAAAACTGTGTGCCCGACCGAGACTCGAACTCGGGACCTTTGCCTTTCGCGGGCAAGTGCTCTACCAACTGAGCTACCGAAGCACGACTCACGCCCGGTACTCACAGCTTTACTTCTGCCAGTATCTCGTCTCATTCTGGATACTTTGTAAGTGGTGGTATTTTTAGAACTGGAACAACAAATTCATTGAACACAGCCATCGGTAATCTCCAGCGTCATCTGTCTAAAGGTCCGATGTCTTTGAAGCAGCAGATGAGAGAAGAGCCAGCTTTTTTGCTCTCTCGGAAGGTGACTCGGCTTTTGATCCGCTGAACGCAGCGGGAACGCCGCGCTATTCGGACACCAGGAGACACGTCGCCGTGTTCCCTGTTTCCCAGCAGCTTCTTGTCCCTCGCGGCCGGGCGACGCTGCTTCTGTCCGCCCTGGGGCCCTTTTCTTCCACGCCTCTACTGGCGGCGTGCGCTATTGAGTGGGATGCCAGCGCAATCTCCGATCTACGAGCGCTGTCCGCTTTTGGCAAGGTGTTCGTCCTTTGTCTGCCGCCAGAGAGCGAACTGATGTTTCGGGGAACGACGCTGCTGCAACAGCTTGGACAGAATAAGTCTGTTCTTACCTGCAATTCTGTCAACAATTTGGACAGATAAGTCTATTGTTTTCAAAGGTTTTTTATGATGTTAGCTGCACTTGAGCATTGAAACGAATCATCTACATCTACATCCATACTCCGCAAGCCACCTGACGGTGTGTGGCGGAGGATACCTTGAGTACCTTTATCGGTTCTCCCTTCTATTCCAGTCTCGCTCGTGGAAAGAAGGATTGTCGGTATGCCTCTGTGTGGGCTCTAATCTCTCTGATTTTATCATCATGGTCTCTTCGCGAGATATACGTAGGAGGGAGCAATATACTGCTTGACTCCTCGGTGAAGGTATTGTTCTCGAAATTTGAACAAAAGCCCGTACCGAACTACTGAGCGTCTGTCCTGCAGAGTCTTCCACTGGAGTTTATCTATCATCTCCGTAACGCTTTCGCGATTACTAAATGATCCTGTAACGAAGCGCGCTGCTCTCCGTTGGATCTTCTCTATCTCTTCTATCAACCCTATTTGGTACGGATCCCACACTGGTGAGCAGTATTCAATCAGTGGGGGATCAAGTGTACTGTAACCTACTTCCTTTGTTTTCGGATTGCATTTTCTTAGGATTCTTCCAATGAATCTCAGTCTGGCATTTGCTTTACCGACGAACAACTTTATGTAGTCATTCCATTTTAAATCACTCCTAATGCCTACTCCCAGATAATTTATGGAATTAACTGCTTCCAGTTGCTGACCTGCTGTAGCTAAATGATAAGGGATCTTTCTTTCTATGTATTCGCAGCACATTACACTTGTCTACATTGAGATTCAATTGCCATTCCCTTCACCATGCGTCAATTCGCTGCAGATCCTCCTGCATTTCAGTACAATTTTCCATTGTTACAACCTCTCGATATACCACAGCATCATCCGCAAAAAGCCTCAGTGAACTTCCGATGTCATCCACAAGGTCATTTATGCATATTGTGAATAGCAACGGTCCTACGACACTCCCCTACGGCACAGCTGAAATCACTCTTACTTCGGAAGACTTCTCTCCATTAAGGATGACATGCTGCGTTCTGTTATCTAGGAACTCTTCAATCCAATCACACAATTGGTCTGATCGTCCATATGCTCTTACTTTGTTCATTAAACGACTGTGGGGAACTGTATCGAACGCCTTGCGGAAGTCAAGAAACACGACATCTACCTGGGAACCCATTTCTATGGCCCTCTGAGTCTCGTGGACGAATAGCGCGAGCTGGGTTTCACACGATCGTCTTTTTCGAAACCCATGAAATTCTTTAAGAGTAGATTTCTAGTCTCCAGAAAAATCAGAGGTAACATGTGAAAATTTGCGCCGGTCTGGGACCGCTTAACGAGAACGGTCGACTTAACCGCCTCGGCCATTCGAGCAAGTCCCCCTCCGACCCAAATTCCAGACTTACACTACTGGGGCAGGGTCACCTGCCCGTGAACCCGCGGTTCCTGATTTCCGTAAGAGATCGTGCATGGTGTGCATCTGCAATGAAAGGGAGGATCAGGTCGTCACCACCATACTACTGTGTGTGTGTGTGTGTGTGTGTGTGTGTGTGTGTGTGTGTGTGTGTGTGTGTGCCCCGAAAGAACATATACCGGTTGATCAAAAAGTCAGTATAAATTTGGAAACTTAATAAACCACGGAATAACGTAGATAGAGAGGTAAAAACTGACACACATGCTTGGAATGACATGGGGTTTTATTAGAACCACCCCATATTGCCAGACGCGTGAAAGATCTCTTGAGCGCGTCGTTTGGTGATGAACGTGTGCTCAGCCGCCACTTTCGTCATGCTTGGCCTCCCATGTCCCCAGACCCCAGTCCGTGGGATTATTGGCTTTGGGGTTACCTGAAGTCGCAAGTGTATCGTGATCGACCGACATCTCTAGGGATGCTGAAAGACAACATCCGACGCCAATGCCTCACCATAACTCCGGACATGTTTTACAGTGCTGCTCACAACATTATTCCTCGGCTACAGCTATTGTTGAGGAATAATGGTGGAAATATTGAGCATTTACTGTAAAGAACATCATCTTTTCTTTGTCTTACTTTGTTATGCTAATTATTGTTATTCTGACCAGATGAAGCGCTATTTGTCGGGCACTTTTTGAACTTTGTATTTTTTTGGTTCTAATAAAACCCCATGTCATCCCAAGCATGTGTGTCAATTTGTACCTCTCTATCTACATTATCCGTGATTTATTCAGTTTTCAAATTTATACTGACTTTTTGATCACCCGGTATACCAGCAAAGATAGCGTTGTAACATATTTCTGTCAACTGCTTCGCCAGATAAGTCTATTCTTACCAGCAAAGATAGCAGCGACGACACATTTTTTGCCCAACGTCTCCTCAAAATATTCAAAATTCTGAGGAGAATGTAAATCTACATCTACGTGATTGCTACTCACAATAAAGTGCCTGGCAGAGGGTTCAATGAACCACCTTCAAGCTGTCTTTCTACCGTTCCACTCTCGAACGGCACGCGGGAAAAACGAGCACTTAAATTTTTCTGTGCGAGCCCTGATTTCTCTTATTTTATCGTGATGATCATTTGTCCCTATGTAGGTGGGTGCCAACAGAACATTTTCGCAATCGGAGGAGAAAACTGGTGATTGAAATTTCATGAGAAGATCCCGTCGCAAAGAAATACGCCTTCGTTTTAATGGTTGCCACTCCAGTTCACGTATCATGTCTGTGACACTATCTTCCCTATTTCGCGATAATACAAAACTTTGTACTTTTTCGATGTCATCCGTCAGTCCCACTTGATGCGGATCCCACAATGCACAGTAATACTCCAGAATACGGCGGACAAGCGTGGTGTAAGCAGTCTCTCTAGTAGACCTGTTACACCTTTTAAGTGTTCTGCCAACGAATCGCAGTGTTTGGTTTGTTCTACCCACAATATTATCTATGTGAGCATACAATGAAGGCTTTCACGACCGGATGGTACAGGTGTTGATAATTCTTCCGGGCTATATGGCCGTGGTCCATGGAATACTTCTATTCCTAACGTTTCGTCCAATACTACGTTGGATATCCTCTGAGGTATGGCTGGTCCTGCTGAGTCCTGCCAACTCGGCAGGACTCAACAGGATCAGCCATACCTCTGAGGATATCAAACGTAGTATTGGACGAAACGTTAGGAATAGAAGTATTCCATGGACCACGGCCATATAACCCGGAAGAATTATCAACAACAGGATCTATGTGAGCGTTTCAATTTAGGTTATTTGTAATTGTAATCCCTAAGTATTTAGTTGAATTTCCAGTCTTCAGATTTGTGTGACTTATCGCGTAATCGGAATTTAGCTGATTTCTTTCAGTACTCATGTGGATTACTTCAAACTTTTCCTTATTCGGAATCAATTGCCACTTTTCGCACCATACTGATATCTTATCTAAATCATTTTGCAAGTCGTTGGAAGTAACAATCACAGTACATGTCACGCCTCATAGAAAATGTTATGATATTATGATGTGAGCCTAAAAGGTTCCATTAATTCGGTAGGTACAAGACTATGTTTATTTGTACATATTTTTCTGTTTCCGCATTTTTTATGGTGGTTATAAATAGGGACATATTTGTGTTAAATCCTCATGTCTGATGATTCTTACGTATTTTAGCACTGAAAATAGTTACAAGGTGACCAAACTCGATCTGTAAAATTGAGTATTTCAATATTTACTACCGATGCTGCCGTTTATCCAAAATATATTGTATGGCACTAAACACGCAGTATGCTAACTGTAGAAAAGAGTTTAAAAAGAGATTCTTCAGGCGTGAACACTTTTATCCGTACGACATAGTTATGTTTGTACATAATACTTTTAATATTTGGCATACTGACGTGTAGTGGTCTTCATGATAGCGGGAATGCGTACGCAGTGTGAAGCAACTTGCGACGCTGATGGACAATAAGCTATAAAAATTTTAAACCATTAAGTGCGTTATAATTGCATAGGTTTTGTAGAAAGACAGTTTATCAAGTTATAATGTCACGCCCGCAAAAATTTTCCCACCAACTTCTGTTCTTCCTCGTGCAGATACGATGATGACAGCATAGTTCTGTCGAAACCGGTCATCCAGTAAATTGCTTTTTTAGCGATCTAAGCTTGCGAAGCTTTCTTCAGGTATCGCCCCCAGATTGGCAATGTCAGAAATATGTAAAGCACGATCATGAACAGTGTCACGTGCTCCGTCTCCAGGACTCCACGGACACGTTAAGGCCGTAGCACTTGCAAGATCCCCTCGCTTCTAAAGTGATACTGTTATTACTCAGCTTAGCCGCGAGTCCGTAGAGGGTGGCATATGTGACGTACAGTATAACTGGTCAGTATTTCCACCCGGAATTTGCGAGTGTAAGTCGGACCTTCCTTGATCCGCCTTGGTGGGTCGTGTCGTCTGATTTCCTCCTACCTGTGCGCGGTGCAGCTCTCGTAAATGTCATCCCGTGCAGATTCTTCATTGGCGCCTTGGATGTTTCTGTCGGTGGAAGCTAATTACCTGAAATTGCTGTCGATCAACTTTGGGGTTTCTATTTACTCGAAATTAACATTCAGAATGCCGTAATACCACTTTTATTTCTATTACATCAATAATGAAACACTCATGTCACAAACTACTCGTAACCGAGAGCATGGCTATAATCGAACAAGACAGGAAGAGCTCTTAACGTCGACTGCCGACTTTGGCGCGCAGTCCGTATCTCTAACTAGTTTCATCACGGTTCGTGGATTTCCGATCAAGTTCGTACTTACTAAGATATGCATTTGTTAATGAACGGGTCTGAATTTTAACGAGGCAAAATTATGATAAATAGTTTTAAACATGCAGAGGCTCCTCCTAGTATTCTTGTTGTCATAAATGACTTTAATTATTAAATATAAATAAACAAAATCGGTGACTTTGGCGCCAAGATGGCGGTACTTCCCGCCATGTATATTTCCCAGGCTGACGCTTGTTGCTATGGTCCAGCGCCGAGAATCACCTCACTACGCGCGACATATCGCTTCGTCATCTAGCCAGCCAGCCAGCCAGCCAGCCAGCGTGGGAAATGCTCTCCGATTCATGGCCGGCCACGGACTGCAGCAACTCCTAGCTATCGTGAATACATCGATAAGAGACAACAAATTATTAAAACTGGTAAAATTGTCTCCCTCACGTAAGAGGACAGAAAATCCTAGGAAGTTCTGGTCTTACGTTAAATCAGTAAGTGGCTCGAAACAGCATATCCAGACACTCCGGGATGATGATGGCATTGAAACAGAGGATGACACGCGTAAAGCTGAAATACTAAACACCTTTTCCCAAAGCTGTTTCACAGAGGAAGACCGCACTGCAGTTCCTTCTCTAAATCCTCGCACAAACGAAAAAATGGCTGGCATCGAAATAAGTGTCAAAGGAATAGAAAAGCAACTGGAATCACTCAACAAAGGAAAGTCCACTGGACCTGACGGGATACCAATTCGATTCTACACAGAGTACGCGAAAGAACTTGCCCCCCTTCTAACAGCCGTGTACCGCAAGTCTCTAGAGGAACGGAAGGTTCCAAATGATTGGAAAAGAGCACGGGTAGGCCCAGTCTTCAAGAAGGGTCGTCGAGCAGATGCGCAAAACTATAGACCTATATCTCTGACATAGATCTGTTGTAGAATTTTAGAACATGTTTTTTGCTCGAGTATCTGGTCGTTTTTGGAAACCCAGAATCTACTATGTAGGAATCAACATGGATTCTGGAAACAGCGATCGTGTGAGACCCAACTCGCTTTATTTGTTCATGAGACCCAGAAAATATTAGATACAGGCTTCCAGGTAGATGCTATTTTTCTTGACTTCCGAAAGGCGTTCGATACAGTTCCGCACTGTCGCCTGATAAACAAAGTAAGAGCCTACGGAATATCAGACCAGCTGTGTGGCTGGATTGAAGAGTTTTTAGCAAACAGAACACAGCATGTTGTTATCAATGGAGAGACGTCTACAGACATGCCACAGGGGAGTGTTATGGGGCCATTGCTTTTCACAATATATATAAATGACCTAGTAGATAGTGTCGGAAGTCCCATGCGGCTTTTCGCGGATGATGCTGTAGTATACAGAGAAGTTGCATCATTAGAAAATTGTAGCGAAATGCAGGAAGATCTGCAGCGGATAGGCACTTGGTGCAGGGAGTGGCAACTGACCCTTAACATAGACAAATGTAATGTATTGCGAATACATAGAAAGAAGGATCCTTTATTGTATGATTATATGATAGCGGAACAAACACTGGTAGCAGTTACTTCTGTAAAATATCTGGGAGTATGCGTGCGGAACGATTTGAAGTGGAATGATCATATAAAATTAATTGTTGGTAAGGCGGGTACCAGGTTGAGATTCATTGGGGGAGTCCTTAGAAAATGTAGTCCATCAACAAAGGAGGTGGCTTACAAAACACTCGTTCGACCTATACTTGAGTATTGCTCATCAGTGTGGGATCCGTACCAGATCGGGTTGACGGAGGAGATAGAGAAGATCCAAAGAAGAGCGGCGCGTTTAGTCACAGGGTTATTTGGTAACCGTGATAGCGTTACGGAGATGTTTAACAAACTCAAGTGGCAGACTCTGCAAGAGAGGCGCTCTGCATCGCGGTGTAGCTTGCTGTCCAGGTTTCGACGGGGTGCGTTTCTGGATGAGGTATCGAATATATTGCTTCCCCCTAGTTATACCTCCCGAGGAGATCACGAATGTAAAATTAGAGAGATTCGAGCGCGCACGGAGGCTTTCAGACAGTCGTTCTTCCCGCGAACCATACGCGACTGGAACACGAAAGGGAGGTAATGACAGTGGCACGTAAAGTGCCCTCCGCCACACACCGTTGGGTGGCTTGCGGAGTATAAATGTAGATGTAGATGTAGAAGAGGCACCTTACACACTTGACGTTGGATCACAGCCTGGGGGTAACGATCGTCACGACAATAACTCTGCTCCTGATGAAGTCCAAATACTGATGACCCCAATTTCTTGCATCACCAAGAATCGAATCCGCCGCCTCTGGTTCGAGCGCGCCCGCAGGAATGTGCGTCAGCAACGAGGACGTATTCCCCAGAAATTGCACGAGACGGTCGCGGCCAGTGGTGGCTGGCCGACTGCCGGGGAGAATCAGTGCTCGTAAATCCGGTAATAGCGCGCGCGCAGCGAAGCGCGTGCCGGCCGCCAGTTAGCCACTTGCGCCGCGCCCACGGACGACGCCGTGGCGCCGCGGAGTACACGCGGCCGACTTGCCACTGTTTACGCGCAACTCGCCCGCGGCCGCACTCGGGCCGATGCACTTCCACCTGCTGGTCCCAGCTGCTCTCTCTCCACACGAGCGCGAGGCACCAGCCATGGCAAAGATCTAACATCTCACTCTTCGGTTCTCAACAGGTCTGACTGTGACACATCTCTCATATCCCTTCATTCTGCAAGTACAGGATGGCCAAATTACGACTGGCCCGTAGTATACACTCTAAGACAGAAGAAGACAACGACGCACCACGAAGGAATTATCCGAATGGGACACAAACGCCTTCGCCGCTTACTTCCTGCCTAGACTCTGAAGGCACATGCGGCCGGTATGGCATTCTGTTCCGTTTTATGACCCTACCAACAGGATCCGGTATCAAAGTTGCGAGCTTCAGTAGGATGGATAAAATCGCGTAAAAATACTAATTTTCCTTCTTCTACTTTTTGTTTCTGAGAGGCTAAGTCATTTTCCAAAACTTCCAACCCTCTACAATCTATTCAATCGAGGCATTTAAGTTGGTAAACTTCATCAGGGCCATCTTTGTAACAGAGAAGCAGAATGTTCTTCGTCGCTTTCTGGGCCTAAGATCAGTTCTCTTCAGATCTCAGCATATCGCCACGAGAAACTGCTTTTTGCGAGTCTCGCTGTAGTGACGCCGGCCGCTGTGGCCGAGCGGTTCTAGGCGCTTCTGTCCGGAATCACGCGGCTCCTACGGTCGCAGGTTCGAATCCTGCCTCGGGCATGGATGTGTGTGATGTCCTTAGGTTAGTTAGGTTTAAGTAGTTCTGAGTTCTAGGGGACTGAAGACCTCAGATGTTAAGTCTCATAGTGCTCAGAGCCATTTGAACCTTCATTATATATATATAGCTGAAGTGTTATTAGGGCCTTACGTCGGGTAGACCGTTCGGCGGGTGCAAGTCTTTCGATTTGATGCCACTTCGGCGACTTGCGCGTCGATGGGGATGAAATGAAGATGATTAGGACAACACCCAGTCCCTGAGCGGAGAAAATCTCCGACGCAGCCGGGAAGCGAACCCAGGCCCTTACGATCGACATTCTGTCGCGCTGACCGCTCACTTACCGGAGGCGGACTTTTAGCTGAAGTGACCAACATCTCTATTCATTTGGTATTCCAGCAGCCCTGATACCGTCTTTCCATCATTTCGATGTCTTGATGAAAGAGCTCACATTTTTTTCCTTAGTTACATCACCCACATTTCCAGGTAAAAAACCAAGGTCGATGTTCAAAAATGAATCTTGAAGCTCGTTCTTAAAATTTTCTAGGTTATTGGCTACAACAGAAATATCACGTGGGTCGTTTTTGTTGCTTGAGGATTTAGTATCAATCTCCTTCAACCAGTCTCAACACTCACACGCAGTCAGTTTTCATACATAGTTGGAATCGAACGTCATCTTTCGTATGTCAGGTACAACAAATAGATTTCAGAATCGCTTGTGACTGATGAGAAATCGTCACGGAAAGATACTTGAAACATTCTGCACCTCTGGACAGGCTGTCACACTGAGTTTCATCAGGCCCAGTTCAGTGTTCATTGGCTGTAATGGCGACCGTGTCTGCTCTGAAGGCAGGTACCGTCAATAACGAGCGCTTCGTAAGAAATCAAGTAGTGCCCGAGTTGGTATCGTTCGCTCTAGGAAATCCTCACGTTGTATTCCAACGGGGCAATACCTGTTCCCGAGGTAGGAAGGAACATCGCTGATTACCTCCCTGTAGGAAGCGACGCTTCAAAGTTCGAAAACCACATTTAGAGGAGCTCACACGCTAGCGTAGTGAGCGGGTCCACAGATACACGGTGTGGGAAGCTGGGAGCCGCTGCCGGGGCCAGCGGTGGGAAGTGGGTCGCCCTGCACTGCGCTGCGTCGCGCAGGCTCAAAAACTCGGGCGCGGGTGTTCCTTCCTCCCAGCTGCCGCCGCCGCCGCCGCTTCCTACCGCCTTCTGGAAGCCATCCGCCAGCGCTAACCAATGCACAAGCTGCGTAACTGCTACCCCAGCCGGCACAACAAAGCTCCCCTCGCAAAACAGAGAGTGCAACAACTTGCTCATCCCGAAGGAGAACACCTTTACACTCATTAATAAAGCTCTCCCCGGCTGAAAAGAAACTGGAATAAAACTAGAGCGAAGGAAGTAGGTTAGGAAACGTAGCGACTTCCTACTTGGAATCTAAGCTAAGCACTTTCATTCTGGAGAGAGGCAAACTAACGACTAAGGAAGTAGGTTACAGTACGCTTGTTCGCCCGCTGCTTGAATACTGCTCACCAGTGTGGAATCCGTGCCAGATAGGGTTGATAGAAGAGATAGAGAAGATCCAACGGAGAGCACCGCGCTTCGTTACAGGATCATTTAGTAATCGCGAAAGCGTTACGGAAATGATAGATAAACTCCAGTGGAAGACTGTGCAGGAGAGACGCTCAGTATCTCGGTACGGGCTTTGTTGAAGTTTCGAGAACACACCTTCACCGAGCAGTCAAGCAGTATACTGCTCCCTCTTACGTATATCTCGCGAAGAGACCATGAGGATAAAATCAGAGAGATTAGAGCCCACACAGACCCATACCGACAGTATTTCTTTCCACGAACAATACGAGACTGGAATAGAAGGGAGAACCGATAGAGGTACTCAAGGTACCCTCCGCCACACACCGTCAGGTGGCTTGCGGAGTATGGATGTAGATGTAGATAGACTGCAGTTTACTACCTATCATTAGACGTCAACAACATCACCATTAACAACTTTTCCGTTCAGATCTGTTTCTCCTCACCTGGTGATGGGTATTCCTACATTCCGTCGTTCTCCTTAATTTAGCAAAATCTTCGGAATTCTGTTACTGATCATTCGTTCCAAATATTCCAATGTGTGTGAATTCCTAAGGGAGGTCATCGGTCTCTAGCCTTACACACTACTTAAACTAACTTATGCTAAGAACAACACACACATCCATGCCCGAGGGAGGAGTCGAACCTCCGGCGGGAGGGTCCGCGCAATCCGTGACATGGCGCCCTAAACCGCACGGCCACTCCGCGCGGCACATTTGTTCCATATTCTCCACAATTCCTGTTTATTCTCCAGTATTCTGTTTGTTGTACTGGAAATTTCCAGTACATCCGCATATCATTACTTTCTAATTCATGTAGAAGTGAGCAGCCTGCCATCACGAAATATTTAATTTCCTATTATCTGATCTGTTTATTGCCTAGTTCTCGCTACCGTACGTTAACGCAAGGACTGACATCGACTGTCTGCTGCCATAGCCCACTGTCCTGACGAAAACGTTCACCCTAGGTTCCACATTGATTTCTACGGTTATTTCACGCAGTCTACGTCTAGATATACATGGATACTCAGCAAATCACATTTAAGTACCTGGTAGAGGGTTCCTCCAACCATCTTCACAATAATTCTCTATTATTCCAGTCTCGTATAGCGCGTGGACAAAGCGAACACCTCTGTCTTCCCGTGCGAGCTCTGATTTTCCTTATTTTATTATAATGATTGTTTCTCCCTATGTAGGTTGTCGTCAACAAACTATTTTCGCATTCGGAGGAGAAAATTGTTGATTGAAATTTCGTGAGAAGATTCTGCCGCAACGAAAAACGGCTTTGTTTTACTGATGTCCATCCCAAGTCCTGCATCATTTCAGTGACACTCTCTCCCATATTTCGCGATAATAGAAACCGTGCTGCCCTTCTTCGAACTTCCTCGATGTACTTCGTCAATCCTATCTGGTAAGAATCCCATACAGCGCGGCAGTAGTCTTTAACAGTATGACGTTCTATGGCCCAGATTATGAGAACTATAAATTATTAAACAATTTTTCCACGATATTAAGCAACTATATTTGTCGTATGTAAAAGAAACTACTGAAAGTCAAGGAATAATGCGATTATAAAGAAAATCTATTATTTGTAACATAAGCATTAGTATTATCTTTGTTCTTTTTGGTATCGTCATGAAACAAAAAGCGCCGGACTCTCTTTTGCTTTGTCTTGTGCTGAAAGCACGCCATTGAGCGCAATCTATATAATAAGCTATGTACATGTTTTATTATTTGAGCAGTGAGCTCCAATATATATCTACAGTATTACTGTTGTTAATTGTAACTGTAAACTGCACCACATATCCCACTTGTTTGACCCATCATTTTTAAAAGAATATCGTTGCACGGCGACAATTGGCCGCCATTCCGCGGCAATTTAAAATTATCGTAATCATTATCCCGTTCTTTCCACAGGCGACGCTAGAGATCGGCGATATTATTTCTTTCATTTATGATCTATACGAAATTGATATTTTCAAAGTACTTAACGATTTATTCAGACGATTTATGTTACGTGCAATGTTACGTGCAATAGGACACAGACTTGGACTGCACAAACGAAATTAAATCATACGTAGGTCCTACGAATCGAAAATGGTGAAATACTTCTTTCTGTGTGTATATACCCTACAATGATTATCCGTTTTTGAGCACGAATTCGTCTAAGTAACTTCAATCATTATACAGTATCCCTCGCTACATTTTTGTGTCGGTAAAATCTAAGAACGATCCGTGCCCTCGCATATCTTTGTAGTGAAACCAAAATTAAATAAAATAAAAAGACCCCACATTCCATTGAAGAACACACACACATATATTTATTACAAATGATTGAAGCGATTTCACAGCTCTACAATAACTTTATTATTTGAGATATTTTTACAATGCTTTGCACACACATACAAAAACTCAAAAAGTTTTTTTAGGCATTCACAAATGTTCGATATGTGCCCCTTTAGTGATTCGGCAGACATCAAGCCGATAATCAAGTTCCTCCCACACTCGGCGCAGCATGTCCCCATCAATGAGTTCGAAAGCATCGTTGATGCGAGCTCGCAGTTCTGGCACGTTTCTTGGTAGAAGAGGTTTAAACACTGAATCTTTCACATAACCCCACAGAAAGAAATCGCATGGGGTTAAGTCGGGAGAGCGTGGAGGCCATGACGTGAATTGCTGATCATGATCTCCACCACGACCGATCCATCGGTTTTCCAATCTCCTGTTTAAGAAATGCCGAACATCATGATGGAAGTGCTGTGGAGCACCATCCTGTTGAAAGATGAAGTCGGCGCTGTAGGTCTCCAGTTGTGGCATGAGCCAATTTTCCAGCATGTCCAGATACACGTGCCGTGTAACGTTTTTTTTCGCAGAAAAAAAGGGGCCGAAAACTTTAAACCGTGAGATTGCACAAAACACGTTAACTTTTGGTGAATTGCGAATTTGCTGCACGAATGCGTGAGGATTCTCTACCGTCCAGATTCGCACATTGTGTCTGTTCACTTCAGCATTAAGAAAAAATGTTGCTTCATCACTGAAAACAAGTTTCGCACTGAACGCATCCTCTTCCATGAGCTGTTGCAACCGCGCCGAAAATTCAAAGCGTTTGAATTTGTCATTGGGTGTCAGGTCTTGTACCAATTGTAAACGGTAAGGCTTCTGCTTTAGCCTTTTCCGTAAGATTTTCCAAACCGTCGGCTGTGGTACGTTTAGCTCCCTGCTTGCTTTATTCGTCGACTTCCGCGGGCTACGCGTGAAACTTGCCCGCACGCGTTCAACCGTTTCTTCGCTCACAGCAGGCCGACCCGTTGATTTCCCCTTACACAAGCATCCAGAAGCTTTAAACTGCGCATACCATTGCCGAATGGAGTTAGCAGTTGGTGGATCTTTGTTGAACTTCGTCCTGAAGTGTCGTTGCACTGTTATGACTGACTGATGTGAGTGTATTTCAAGCACGACATACACTTTCTCGGCTCCTGTCGCCATTTTGTCTTACTGCGCTCTCGAGCGCTCTGGCGGCAGAAACCTGAAGTGCGGCTTCAGCCGAACAAAACTTTATGAGTTTTTCTACGTATCTGCAGTGTGTCGTGACCATATGTGAATGAATGGAGCTACAGTGAATTTATGAAATCGCTTCAATCATTTGTAATAGCAATTGCCGATCCCAAGCCCGGATCCTCATCTTACAAGTGATGAGGGAGGAGGAGGGGGAGGAGTAACAACCTCGTAAAAAAACCTGGGTCCATCTGGCTCCGGATGGTAGCACCCTGTGAGGGCCCCTGCCTAGGGTTACGGGTGAAAACCGGTCAACGGTCTCATAGGCGGATGAGGAATTTTTAACTCCCAACGGCTGAGAGAGCGGAGGAACGAAAAATCTATAACTGCAAGCGTCTGTACCCAGATTGGGCGGCTTGTGGGCAGCGTCTGTTCCTCATGTTAGAGGCGGCTGTTTCAAGAAACCTTCTAACGCTAACAACGTTAGCCGTATTCCTGGTCGGTTACGCAAGTAATCTCCCCAACTTTGAAGAATTTCAACAGTTACAATCTTAACGCATGATGGAAATGTCTTTCAATAACGAAACTACCCCAGGTGGCCAATCCACCGTCGGCAACGACGCAAGCAGACCCAAGGATTCTGGGGAGTCTGCAACACCATGTAAATCCAACAAGATTAAACCCAGAAAAATCTTCAACATAGCAACTCTCAACATAAACTCCCTTCTCAAAGTGGGAAAACTTAAGCACCTTACAGACCAGTTACACACGGAAGACATACAAATTGTGGCGCTACAAGAAACTCGCTTCACTGATGAAAACACATTTGAATCAAACAAATTCAGAATATTTAAAGGAAAACCTGGAAAAATTGTAATGAAGAAATGCGCTCAGCTTGGCACAGCTTTTGCTGTAAACACAAAAATTCTGAACTCTGTCGAACATTTTTGGTCAACATCATCGAGAACATCTTTCCTCATTTTTCGATGTGCAAATAAAAAATACACATTAATCAATGTTCACGCTCCCACAAATGACAAAAATAATGCTAAAAATAGGGAAGAAACAGATGAATTCTGGGAAAACATTGAGGATCATATATCAGAAATCCCAGAAAACAATGCAAAAATACTTCTAGGAGATTTTAACGCTCAGATTGGAAAAGAAAAGAAATTCCGCGATATTGTCGGCAACTTTCCCGCACACAAACGAACCAACAAAAATGGAGAAAGGTTAATTATGCTCTGTAAGCAGTTTAAACTCAAGCTAATGTCAACACGTTTTAAACATCTTCCCAGAAAACAAAAAACCTGGGTATCTCCGATAAAGAGTATCGGAGAATTTCAAATAGATCACGTTGCCATCTCCTCCAAATGTGAAAAAGAAATATTGAACACACGTGTCCGAAAATCTCTAAACCTCGATTCCGATCACTATCTCACGAAAAAAAAACTAAACTGATCCCACAAAACAAACAGAAAAGCAGAAACGGTGAATATAAAAACAGAAATAAAATAAATTTTGATCTTACAACCCTGAGAAATTACAACCTTAAGTCCAACTCTAACCTCAAGGATTTTCAGAAAAAACTAAAGACATTCTCCCCTTCACAAAACCTCCAAGAATTTCAGAACAACTTGATTGAGGCAACAGAAACAACCTTTCCAAAAAAGAGCAAACCGAGACACCCGTGGTGGGACAGCAACTGTAATGAAGTTCTGCTTGAAAGACTTAAAGCCTGGAAAAAGTGGAACTCACATAAAACTGAAAACAACTTTGATGAATTTAAGCAAGCCAGAAAGAATGCCTCGAAAACTATTCGCAACACCAAGAGACAATATGAAAAACAACAACTGGACTCAATCGAAGAGACTTTCAAGAAATGCAACACGGCAGCTTGGTACAAAACATTCAACCAGAAACTCCGAGGATACTTGTCCCCTTGCCTAAACCTTATGAGAAATAATAAGACTCTCGCCACCAACAATACTGAAAACTGTGAAATCCTGGCTGAATATTTTGAGACACTCCTAAACTGCCAAACACCCATCCAGACTCTCAGTTTTACGCAACCAGAAACATTACCAACACATTCAACACCTCCGACACGAGAGGAAATCACACACATAATCAAAAATCTCAAAAACAGGAAAGCATGTGGAGAAGACACAATTACAGCAGAAATCCTCAAGCTTGGGGGAGAAACATCAGTACAAGCACTACACAAAGAGCTTGAACAAGTATGGGAAACCAAGAAAATCCCAAGTCACTGGAAAACTGCCCTAATTCACCCTTTGTTTAAAAAAGGTGACAAAAGGGATGTTAACAACTATCGTGGAATATCGCTTCTCCCAGTCCCATACAAAATTCTATCAAAAGCCCTGCTCAATCGTGTATCACCAATTTATAGAGGGAAAACTTGGAGAATATCAAGCTGGCTTCAGACCACGAAGATCCTGCGCCGAACAAATTTTTAACCTCAAAACAACAATGAACTATTTATCTACAAGGAGCAAGAAATATTTCATAACATTCATTGATTTCAAAAAAGCTTATGACTCAATCGATAGGGACACACTCATCAAAACACTTCGAGAATATGAAATAGATGAAACAACAATCACCATAATCAAAGAAACATTAACAAATACAACATCAAAAGTAAAATTCCAAGGAGAAATTTCACGGCATTTCGAGGTCAAAACCGGCGTCAGACAAGGAGATGCGCTGTCCCCGGTACTCTTCAACTGTGTTCTGGATAAAGTCATAGCAGAATGGAGAAAACTCACGCAAAAACATGGAGTTGAGGAAGTCCAAATTGGAGGGAAGTGCTACAAAGCCATTGAAACCAACTGTTTTGCCTTCGCTGACGATCTCGCCTGTTTAGCTTACACACAAAAAGACACAATAAAACAAATAGAATTACTTAAAGAAACTGCTGAAAAAGCAGGCTTGCAAATTTCATTTGAAAAGACAGAAATCTTTACAAATATCAAAAATCCACCAAAGAAAATAACTACGAAATACGGGAAAATACAGGTATCTAAACATTTTAAATATCTTGGTGAACTAATTCAGCCTGTGGCAAAAGGTCATCCAGCCTGCAGGGCTAGAATACAAAAACTAGAGACAGCAACTCACTACTGCAGACAAATGTATTCAAAAAAAATGTATATCCAAAAACATTAAACTCAGACACTACTAGACTGTCATTAGACCGCAGATACTATATGCATCAGAAACACTGGCAAATTTTACATACGCAGAACAGATAGAAAATCGTGAAAGAAGAATTGTGGGGACAATTCTTGGACGCATGAAAATAACAGATGATCAAGGCAAGCCTGTATACAGACTAAAAAGCAACAAAGAAGTGTATACGAAGTGCAGCAAAATTACAGACAAAATTAGAAAAAGAAGATGCTCCTTTTATGCTCACATCATGAGGATGAACCCGAATAGGCTTACAAAACAAATATTTTCGTACATCGCAAATCTAAAAAATAAAAATTTATGGTTTATGAACACAGAAAGAGATCTAAAAGAAATTGGCATAGATCAGGAAACAATATTTAACAGAAACCTTTTTAGAAGAAAACTGAATTTATTCACGGGTTTCGGTGTGAAAATTAAGAAGACTTGTGGAACTAAATGGTCTCAGGAGAGAAAAGCCGCCTTCAGCGCGAGAATGAAAGAAGTGTGGACTAAGAGAAAGAAGACTTCCCAGAAGCGCAAGAAATAACTGTTTTCACGGTCTTTAACGGCCAAATTTGTATAATATATATATATATATATATATATATATATATATATATATGGATGGGGATAGGAATGGTGCGAATGTACTGCAAACTACGCAAACACCTGGTGTGAGGCGAGGAAGCTCACATCGCCAGCAGTGGCGCCCTCCAACAAGACACTGCCACACCCCGCACAGGCCATACGCCGGTCGGCCGCGCGCCAGCCCCCCCTGCGCTGGACACCAGGGACGAGATGCGTCTTCCGCGAGTGTCGAAGCTTGCACGCGCCAAGCGGATGACAGGAGGTGCAACGAGAAGCTGTTTATATATATATATATATATTACAATTCTTGGACACATGAAAATAACAGATGATTAAGGCAAGCCTGTATACAGACTAAAAAGCAACAAAGAAGTGTATACGAAGTGCAGCAAAATTACAGACAAAATTAGAAAAAGAAGATGCTTGATATATATATATATATATATATATATATATATATATATATATATATATATATATATATATATATATATATCACAAGAGGACGGACAAGCGTAGTGTAGGCAGTCTCTTTAATAGATCTGTTAGATTTTCTAAGCGCTCTGCCTAAGTGTCTAAGTGTCCTGCCAATAAAACGCAGTCTTTGTTTAGCCTTCCCATCGATATTTTTTATGTGTTCCTTCCAATTTAAGTTGTTCGTAATTGTAATTCCTAGGCATTTAGTTCAATGTACGGCCTTTATACGTGACCGATTTGTCGTGTAACCGAAGACTAACGGATTCCTTTTAGCACTCACATGAACGACCTAACAGTTTTCTTTATTTAGGGTCAATTGCCAATTTTTGCAGCATACAGATATCTTTTCTACAACATTTTTCAATTTGTTTTGACCTTCTGATGACTTTACTTATGTTGCTTGTCTGTTAGCACCGACGGCTCCACGTAAACGCCGCTGATCTCGGTCGTTAAGTGAAGGCTGTCAGCCACTGCGTTTTCTGTGGTAACAGGTAATGCCTGAAATTTGATTTTCTCGGCACACTCTTGACACTGTGGATTTCGGAATACTGAATTCGCTAATGCTTTCCGAATTGGAATGTCCCATGCGTCTAGCTCCAACAGCCATTCCGTGTTCAAAGTCTGTTAATTGCCGTTGTACGGCCATAACCACGTCGGCGAGCTTTCCACGTGAATCACCTGAGAACAAATGACAACTCCGCCAATGCACTACTCGTTTATACCTGGCGTACGCGATATTATTCCCGTGCGTATATGTGCATATTACTGTCCCCTGACTTTGTTACCTCAGTGTAAAGGCTACATGTCTTTACTTGAGGAAAGCAAACGTGCAAGTGAATTATAGACTTCGCCCGGCCGGTGTGGCCATGCGGTTCTAGGCGCTTAAGTCTGGAACCGCGCGACCGCTACGGTCGCAGGTTCGAATCCTGCCTCGGGCATGGATGTGTGTGATGTCCTTAGGTTAGTTAGGTTTAAGTAGTTCTAAGTTCTAGGGACTGATGACCACAGATGTTAAGTCCCATAGTGCTCAGAGCCATTTGAACCAATTATAGACTTCCATCTACATCCTTTTTCATTCTATAACGTCTCAGCTATTTAAGCAGAACATGTGGGGAGGTCAGTAACCTCTTATAATTTTTAGAACAGGTTTCTACTCCAACAGGTTTTTAAACGGAAATCAACATTTTATTTTAGCGTTATACATCTCTACAAAAAATAAAGTTCGCAACTCTTTGACATACGAAATACAGTGGTTTACCAACAAGCGACTTGAGTACGCCTCGCAGACGGGGGTGATTAGCCATTTCTGCTCTATTTAGCACCCACTCAGAAGTTCTCTCGCCAACGCCGTACGTGCATCATCTGTGGTTGGAGCAATGCCACGGAGTGGTTTATCGACTTTCTAGAACTTTTATTATTCGACACACGAATAAGTCCAAATGGTAAACAAACTGGACAAACAGAAGATGCATTCTTCTCAAACTCCGAAAACCTGAAATAGCCTTTCATAAGAAAATAAAGGATTTAGATTCGATCTCTGGACAGCAGCGGTCTGGTCGCCCTCACGGAACTGCTCTAGCGCACCCTGCGACACAACGCAACACACTACTGGCCATTAAAATTGCTACACCAAGAAGAAATGCGGATGATAAACGGGTATTCATTGGGCAAATATATTATACTAGAAATGACATGTGATTACATTTTCAAGCAATTTGGGTGCATAGATCCCGAGAAATCAGTACCCAGAACAACCACCTCTGGCCGTAATAATGGCCTTGATACGCTTGGGCATTGAGTGGAAACAGAGCTTGGATGGCGTGTACAGGTACAGCTGCCCATGCAGCTTCAACACGATACCACAGTTCACAGACTGGCGTATTGTGACGAGCCAGTTGTTCGGCCACCATTCAATTGGTGAGAGATATGGACAAAGTGCTGGCCAGGACAGCAGTCAAACATTTTCTGTATCCAGAAAGGCCCGTACAGGAGCTGATAGTCCATGCTGCTGCACACGTCATCGAACTGTTCGTCCCCAACTGTTGACTCAGGGATCGAGACGGGGCTGCACGATCCGTTACAGCCTTGCGGATAAGATGCCTGTCATCTCGACTGCTAGTGATACGAGGCCGTTGGGATCCAGCACGGCGTTCCGTATTACCCTCCTGAACCCACCGATTCCATATTCTGCTAACAGTCATTGGATTTCGACCAACGCTAGCAGCAATGTCGCGATACGATAAACCGCAATCACGATAGGCTACAATTCGACCTTTATCAAAGTGATGGTACGCATTTCTCCACCTTACACGAGGCATCACAACAACGTTTCACCAGGCAACGCCGGTCAACTGCTGTTTGTGTATGAGAAATCGGTTGGAATCTTTTCTCATGTCAGCACGTTGTAGGTGTCGCCACCGGCGCCAACCTTGTGTGAATGCTCTGAAAAGCTAATCATTTGCATATCACAGCATCTTCTTCGTGTCGGCTAAATTTCGCGTCTGTAGCACGTCATCTTCGTGGTGTAGCAATTTTAATGGCCAGTAGTGTGCTTTTGTTACGCTCTTTCTGTAAACTCACGTGAGAACCTTGCACGTCTCCTGACGTATTTTATACACGCGTATTAAAAAAAGTATTGTTAATTCACAACAGTACGCCAACTAATTCAACTGATGACAGTACGCCAACTAATTCAACTGATTCGTTTCCCGGTATTTGTCAGTTAGTCCAGCAAAGTGCCTTACTTGTACAGCGATTCCCGAGTTTTGCTCATCAAGTCATCAGTGTCGGAGCCTTATCAGGTTAGATGAATAATCACGGGATTGTTTATTATGCGATCGAGCATTAGCGGGATGCTAAACAAACTCCAGTGGTAAACGCTACAAGAGAGGCGTGGTGCACCGCGGACAGGTTTTCTGCTGAAGTTCAGTGAGCGCACAGTGCAAGAGGCGAAGGGTCGGCTCACGTACTACTCCGTCCCACTTGTGTCTCGCGAAATGACCGCATACGGAGCTTCATCGGCGGCAGTCGTTCTTTCCGTGCACCCATCTGCGAACGGGAAAAAAAGGGGGGATGAGGAAGATAGTGCTACCGCATGTAACCTCCGCCACACACCGTAAGGTGAACTATGGAGCTGTGATTAGGGTGGCGGCCATGTCTTTTCAGAGAATAATGACAGACAGCCGAGGCAGTTAAATTACATTTCGAACACGGTTTCTAGCTGCAGTGCACTTAGTAGATGTAATCCACTTGAATACGAAACAATGGCAAAAATGAAACCAGACCTAACGGTGAAAGAGCGAACTCTTCCTGTGTCGATTTCTCCAGACTCTGGTCTGAATGAAACTACGTGACTTAACTAAGCTGGTGATAATATATCTGTCATGCGTTATCTGGTGCAGAGACAGATAAGATACTTATCTTGCTTTCACTGCGGCCATAAAAAATATTTCTGTATTGTTCGTAATCGAGTGATAGCACCTGGCACGGAGCTACGGAGAACAGTTAATGTCTTGTAGCATCATAGCTGGCGGCAACTGAGTGGCAGTTTGCTCTTACCATGTGAGCTACCTACCCGCACTTCTCAATGCAGCTCAAAGCTTCAGTCTGCCAATGCTTCTGTCCTTGCCAGTGAAAGGCAAACGTAGATGTTTTCAACTGTTACGAAGTTTCGTAACATTGTGCACTCGCCGCACAGTGAAAGATTCCTACTGGAAATGTTGATTTTCATCTGATCGGTTCTTTGCCACATTCGGGACCAGAAAGGTGTTGAGTGCAGTGCAATGCGTATATAAGGCAAGCAAACAAATTTCGTAACTCAGCGAGAAAGTGTGTATTCGATATCCTCACATATTGAACCCGTAATTCTTCACATTTAGAAGCTTCGTAAAAAACAAAGTGTGTGATCACTTTTTAGTCATCTGATCTGCATTCCTCATGTACGAAGCAACACAACACAAGACTATTCGCGAAACAGCATGTGGGGCACGTATCCCCTTTCTACAGTAGTCATAACTAAAACATATTACCCATGAACTACAACATATCATCCATGCAAAACTTACCTCATTTTCTCAATGATTCGTCTGACCTCGTGATAATATTATGACAGAAGCATTTTGGTTCTTTCAGTCGCTCTTTACATACCTGCAAAAATAAAAAAATAAAATTCGTTAGACATAAAGTTGACGTAAGTCTTTAGTTACAGCTTTATTTTACCCGTAGTCTTTAGACAGATGATTAAGAACCTTATCTCCCTCCGGAACGATTAGACAAAAGGAGAATGTTAATAACGAACTTACTTCAAAATTATATGCACCAAGCAGTTCGGCAACAGGAGGTATTTTTCGAAAGCAGATTGCTACGTAAAGACCTCATAACATTTTCCTAAACGTACAATCAATTGTGGTCATGAAGACTGTGAACCGACAGCAAATACAGCTTTTCTAAGTGTTCGTCAAAAAGAGTTCCGAAGAAACTATGAAATTTTAACATCAGGTTGCAACCAGAGAAAACTGACATTTTTGTTTAATATTCAGCTCTAAAATAAACAGCGGCGGCTATTATGAAGTTTATCGTAGAGTGATGATGCGGATTCAAGGGTTATACTGCGTGTCTGATATGTAATGTACCTCTCTGTGGCCAGCCTGTCTGACGTTTACATTCCTTCGGCCATCGCCTCAAGCCTGTACTCTCTGAACTTGAGTAAGTCAGGCTGACCCCAGACAATAAATGCTAGCTGCTTCACAAGAATGGCACTTGCAAAGAACCACAAGTCGGGAGAAAGTGTGATAACGTGGGACTGAAATCAAGGGAGGGAATCTCAATACCTTGAAACCATCGGAGAAACATACAGGTAAACAACAAGCATCTCGGCTACTTTTCAGGATGAACGTAGAACTGAAAAGACAGCAAACGGAAGACAACAGGGAGATAAATCGTTTCTTAAAGAAGTACCTAGGGGCTAGAGGAGCCGGAATATACACGTCGAGTAAATACAAAGGTAAAACGGTTATCCTGTTCTTCTACCGTCTTTTGGGGAATTTAACCAAACACTTTCAACATCAAGAATGTTTCAGTTGACGTTTCTAGTATAATGCGTTTGCTTCGTCTGTATCACAACCGGGTTGTAGGTTTCTGGAAAATTCTGTAGTATCCTCTAACGTAGCGAGGGAGGAAAACCAACTTCCAATTCTGTTCTTATACCGTTCACAAAAATGAGGCCGAGCCTAGTGCCAAAACTTATAGCAACAGATTTTTCTCGTTTCCTTGAGATGCTATGCCGCACGGGATTAGCCGAGCGGTTTAAGGCGCAGCAGTCATCGACTGTGCGGCTGGTCCCGGTGGAGGTTCGAGTCCTCCCTCGGGCATGGGTGTGTGTGTTTGTCCTTAGGATAATTTAGGTTAAGTAGTGTGTAAGCTTACGGACTGATAGCCTTAGCAGTTAAGTCCCATAAGATTTCACACACATTTGAACTTTTTTTTTTTTTTTTTTAGATGCTATGTGCTGTGTCGTGAATGGAAGATGTAAAGTAGAACTTTGTATATTATAATATGTGCTTCGTTCAGGTGATCATATTCTATAATAATCAAATTACTACATAAACTATATATTCAGTATGTTGAATATGAATTATTGTGTCCACAAATTTCGACTTCAGGCAATCTGGAGCTATTATTGTTGGTACAAAGGCTCTCCAGTGTGGCCGAAAGCAAGTGGGAATAAGCGAGTTAGGAACTTGCTGGGAAAGAGAGCTGCGGCTGTTTGCATCAGACGCCGTTGTCTGACGTAGTACCGCGGCCACAGATGTGTTGCTATGATCTAGTCTACACTCTTCAAGATTTTACCTCAATCTAGAACTAGGTAGACATTGAGCGTTACTGAAAAAGCTGCTCGCTTCAACATTAACGCTCCCAAACGCATGTGCATAGCATTCACATCACATCTAAAGCCGTTCCCAGCAATAAGCGGACAGGAAAACCACACACTTATATCAAACAGTAGAGTAATTTAATAAAAAGCGTATAGCCCTAATGGGGCAATGTACTATTATCTCTCTCGTCAAATCATATCCTTAATTGTTCGTTTTCCACGTTCCACTTTTCTTCGGTAACACATCTAAAGCTTGTCAGATATTTCATCCTCGTATCGTAGCTTAGTTTCCAGATCATTTAAACAGAAAAATTCAGCATCATGTGATGAGTAACGAAGCAAAATTCAGAAAGACATAAGCAACATCCGTGGACCTGTTAAAATGCACAACAAATAATAATAATAATAATGATAATAATTACTGTATCATTATTGTCATTATTGTTACTTTCACCATATCGTTGTAACAGCTGTTGCGACTTTTGGTACCTTTCCGAGACGAGGAACGGACAATAGGTGGTTCAAAAAATGGCTCTGAGCACTATGGGACTCAACTGCTGAAGTCATTAGTCCCCTAGAACTTAGAACTAGTTAAACCTAACTAACCTAAGGACATCACACACATCCATGCCCGAGACAGGATTCGAACCTGCGACCGTATCGGTCTCGCGGTTCCAGACTGCAGCGCCAGAACCGCGCGGCCACTTCGGCCGGCCGACAATAGGTGCCACAAGGTCAAATTAAACGCTGTGGTAGACACAGCCTGTTTACACACATCGAAAAAGGTTTTCCATCACCTCGGTTGCGAGAGTTCCGGTACCTGTACAGAAAATTGGAATAGAGATTAAGATAAACATCATTTACGCCCTTTTTACTGCTCATGAAAACTACACATTGCATGTTGTACCGCCACATAGCAAGACCTTCAGAGGTGGTGGTCCAGATTGCTGTACACATCTCTGATACCCAGTAGCACGTCCTCTTGCATTGATGCATGCCTGTATTCGTCGTGGCGTACTATCCAGAAGGTCATCAAGGCACTGTTGGTCCAGATTGTCCCACTCCTCAACGGCGATTCGGCGTAGCTCCCTCAGAGTGGTCGGTGGGTCACGTCGTCCATAAACAGCCCTTTTCAATCCATCCCAGACATGTTCGGTAGGGTTCATGTCTGGAGAACATGCTGACCAGTCTAGTCGAGCGATGTCGTTGCATCTCATTGCCAACGGCGTCATAGTTCGTGGCAGCGCCCTTGTGCCCTCATGGTGGCTGTAGGAAACGCGGCGGCGTAACTGGCGGCGGCCGACCGGATAGCGTCCGATACCGCACTTTATAACTGGAAGTACTGCATCCTCCTTGAAGCCTGGGTATTTCGCTTGTCTGACATATCCTGCGCACAAGACGGAATGGCTTAGTGATGGCTGACTCTCTTCTGAGAGATTGTTGTCTACTGAAGGGACCTTGTTTCCACTTAGGTATTTGGGTGTTTTGTCAAATTCTTTTCGCAGTATCGTATCTCAAATGTCATCTTTATTTACTTCTTGTTCTGTTTCTATAATATTGCCTTCATTCTCATTTACCTTGTACTTACTTTTCTAACACCAAGTATTTCGGACATGCCGAAAAATAAACGTCTTTTGTCGTTCACCGCCAAGAATACATTACGTTGTTTTGGTAGTGTACTATGCCCGTGTCTGTGGCTGCAGTGGTGACCTACAGTTCACCACACTCCCCGCAAACGTGATGTCACTTTGACGTCACCCGCAGTTATCGAAGACCGCAGTAATTGCTATCGGCATTCGTTAGCCTTCGATGGGAGATCCCATATCGGATTCCTTATCGTAAATTACGTATATAAAAGTATACCGTTTCAAAGCAACGGCACATCCAAGATTTATTGAAAGACAACGGTCTTGCTATAGTTGTTATAATTAAACGTCGCATAATGACTTACAGGAGAAAGGCCGCAATTTCACCGGTTCATCGTGGTGTAGTGGTTATAAGTGTGGAGTTATGCAGTGCTTTATAATTACGTAGCTGGTTCACGTCTGCCGTCACCGAATTTCTTTCTCATACGCGTTTCTGAAAGGTTCTGGTACTTCTGTATTAATTTCAAAGAAGTTGTTGCTGTTGTGGTCTTCAGTCCTGAGACTGGTTTGATGCAGCTCTCCATGGTACCCTATACTGTGCAAGCTTCTTCGTCTCCCAGTACCTACTGCAACCTACATCCTTCTGAATCTGCTTAGTGTATTCATCTCTTAGTCTCCCTCTACGATTTGTACCCTCCACGCTGCCCTCCAATGCTAAATTGGTGATCCCTTGATGCCTCAGAACATGTCCTACCAACGGGTCCTTTCTCCTAGTCAAGTTGTGCCACAAACTTCTCTTATCCCCAATCCTATTCAGTACCTCCTCATTAGTTAAGTGATCTACCCATCTAATCTTCAGCATTCTTCTGTAGCACCACATTTCGAAAGCTTCTATTCTCTTCTTGTCCAAACTATTTATCGTCCATCTTTCACTTCCATACATGGCTACACTCCATACAAATACTTTCACAAACGAGTTCCTGACACTTAAATCTATACTCGATGTAAACAAATTTCTCTTCTTCAGAAACGCTTTCCTTGCCATTGCCAGTCTACATTTTATATCCTCTCTTCTTCGACCATCATCAGTTATTTTGCTCCCCAAACAGCAAAATTCATTTATTACTTTAAGTGTCTCATTTCCTAATCTAATTCCCTCAGCATCACCCGACTTAATTCGACTACATTCCATTATCCTCGTTTTGCTTTTGTTGATCATCTTATATTCTCCTTTCAATACATTGTCCATTCCGTTCAACTGCCCTTCCAAGTCCTTTGCTGTCTCTGACAGAATTACAATGTCATCGGCGAACCTCAAAGTTTTTATTTGTTCTCCATGGATTTTAATTCCTGCTCCGAATTTTTCTTTTGTTTTGTAATATTCAGTGTTACGTATGTGTAAGAGTGCTCTCTCTCTAAGAAGCACAAAAAAGACTGACACATTTGCAAAAAATTAAATCATAACTTAGTCTCAAGCCATCTATAGTGTATAAAACACAAATTACGAGCTAGTTCTCTTAAGAAACTTCTTTTTCCGAAGAAACACCTTTAACCACAAAATACTATATTTTTCGTAATTTCGTTACAAGAAATTTTGCCAATACTGACGTGTTTTGAGAGATCCTCAATGCGTCGGTGTTTTGAAAAAGCATTTATTCATTGTACATAATATAAGTGAGCTGCTGCTGTAATTAGTCTGCCAGAATGGCTACCCACACTTTCGAATTTCAAATTAGAGACCAATTCCTGAAACTAGTTTACAGAGATTCTAAAAATAAACTTGTTTTGTTGAGACACCTTAACTGTGAAATATATACGTTACTGGACTGAATGCTGGTCCCCCCCCCCCCCCCCCCGCAAGCGTGTGACCCCAAAATGATGTCACGTTTGCACAAAGTCTTGTGAACTGTAGGCTTCCCATGGCTGCAGCGGGGGCGGTGGTGGGGGCGGCCGGCGCGCCTGCCGGGTGGCCACCCGGAAGTCCGCCGGTGCGCTCCAATGCAGGCCTCTGCGGAACCCGAGGTCTGACCGGCTCGTAACGTACCGGTCTCATAATTGACGCTGAGTGTCTCTGGTGTATGTAAGAGGACGCACTGGGATGCTGGCAGTAAATCCTCGTCACAAGTAAATGCAGTTGGACAATATCCTTTACTTAACCTATCTTTGGCATAGAAAGGGGGTAAAATATGCTGCTATAACACTTCTTGATAAATTACCAGATGAAATAAAATGTCTGACAGACAGCAGTGATAGTTTCAAAAACAAATTGAAATGATACCCCCTTGACAACTCCTTCTAAACCATAGGTGACTTCTTGAATATGAGTAAATAAATCTGGAGATATAATACGTGCATTTAGCACCATTTAAGGGAATGGGATAGATAATAGAAATATTTAGGTATAACATTATAATGCAAAAAGAAAAACACCTTGTTCCCTGTGCGCATTTCTTGCGCATTTGACACGTTCCACATCATAACGGTTTTTCCGTGCTATTGATCAATGGAACACGTAACTAACTAACTAACTAACTCGAGAAGAACGTAATTGTTCCCACTACCAAATTCCCACACACCTAGAAACAAACAAAAAATCTGAGCATAATGCTTGTACAGTAGAACCTCGATTAAACGTAATTTCTGGGACCAGGACAAGTCACAGAGTTCAAACCGATGTAATAAATCAAAATTACGTAAAAATTTACACTTAAGCGGGGGGAGGGAGGGGGACCTAGCTTTTATGTTGTCTTGTTGAAGTTCAGATTTACAGGGTGGGTCAAAAATGGTTCAAATGGCTCTGAGCACTATGGGACGCAACTGCTGAGGTCATTAGTCCCCTAGAACTTAGAACTAGTTAAACCTAACTAACCTAAGGACAACACAAACATCCATGCCCGAGGCAGGATTCGAACCTGCGACCGTAGCGGTCTTGCGGTTTCAGACTGCAGCGCCTTTAACCGCACGGCCACTTCGGCCGGCTTACAGGGTGGCTTGGGGCATTATCTAGCGATACAACTGCACGAGGTGATCGGTTTTTGGATGTCGAGTATTTTTTAACAGCCGGAACAAATGCATCATCAACAGTTCCTTAAAGAAATCACCATTCACCCAAGGACTTTTTTGGGCTTTGTAATGAACAGTACATGCTGACATTTTTATGTTTTCGAAGGCTCTTGGTTTCTTAGAACTGACGATTACAGATATCAATTTATCGTCACCACTTGTACTGCTGCATCTTGCAATGGTTAAGCTGTGCCGTGCTAGTATTGTGCCTTTGGTTGTTTCATTCTTTGAAGTCACGGGTTTTTGAGGCAGCATTTTATAGTTTAGCCCAGTCTCGTCAATGACGTATAACTGTTCAGCACCAGTCATCGCCAGCAGGAAGTTTTTCACCTCAAATAGCAACTTGTTAAATATTTTTCCAAATGTGAAAATAAACACGCCCATGCACCTAGGAACGAAAGTCTACTGAAAGTTAAAAGCCTTGCAATCGAGAAAATCTTGTCAATACTGTGTTTATCTGTCTGTCTGCTATACTATTACTCTGATACATACCAATAGTCAGTAAGTGAAATCATATTAAGTAGAAGTGCTATCGAAAACAAGTTACAAGTTAAAAACTGTTTGAAATAGAAGCTATTGGAAACGCACAAATTTCCATTTTCAAGATAGGTAAAATTGATAGCGAAATTACAAATATTACTTTTTCCCTGGTAAAAGATCTTCTGTTTCAAGGTACAAGGCAGTGGACGACCGAGGAAGCATGGTTTTAAGTGTCCACAAGTTACATAACTAGTTTTAAAAATATGTAGAATTTTACTTGCAACAGAAACCTGTATCTAAAGAAATAACAATAGTACGTTACACAGCGCTTAAATGTGTAGAACTCGAAATATTTACAAATGCCGCACTAAACACAAACTCATGTCTAACAAGATCTAGCACGCGCGTCCGCGTCATCGTGTTTTACACGTTTCTGTCTCGCACATAGGTAGGTAAAATATATCTCAGTAGCACACGGACCCCTCGTGTAATGACGCGTTTCATGAATTCTCGTGTAGGGAATAGCGCTGTACATGGAGGTGGCTGAGCGGTTCTAGGCGCTTCAGTCCGGAACCACGCGCCTGCTACGGTCGCAGGTTCGAATCCTGCCTCGGGCATGGGTGTGTGTGATGTCCGTAGGTTAGTTAGGTTCCAGTAGTTCAAAGTCTAGGTAACTGATGACCTCCGATGTTTAGTCCCATAGTGCTTAGAGCCATCTGAACCATTTTTTAGAACTTTCGACACGTAGCCTTATACACCACTCACCATTAAAATTGCTACACCAAATAGAAATGCAGATGATAAACGGGTATTCATTGGACAAATATAGTATTCTAGAACTGACATGTGATTACATTTTCAGGCAATTTGGGTGCATAGATCCTGAGAAATCAGTACCCAGAACAACCATCTCGTGCCGTAATAACGGCCTTGATAGGCCTGGGCATTGAGTCAAACAGAGCTTGGCCCATGCAGCTTCAACGCGATACCACAGTTCATCAAGAGTAGTGACTGGCGAATTGTGATGAGCCAGTTGCTCGGCCACCATTGACCAGACGTTTTCAATTGGTGAGAGATATGGAGAATGTGCTGGCCAGGACAGCAGTCGAACATTTTCTGTATCCAGAAAGGCACGTATAGGACCTGCAACATACGGTCGTGCATTATCCTGCTGAAATGCAAGGTTTCGCAGGTATCGAATGAAGGGTAGAGCCACGGGTTCTAACACATCTTAAATGTAACGTCCACTGTTCAAAGTGCCGTCAATGTGAAAAACAGGTGACCGAGACGTGTAACCATTGGCACCCGATACCATCTCGCCGGGTGATACGCCAGTATGGCGATGATGAATACACGCTTCCAATGTGCGTTCACCGCGATGTCGCCAAACACGGATGCGACCATCATGATGCTGTAAACAGAAGCTGAATTCATCCGAAAAAATTACGATTTGCCATTCATGCACCCAGGTTCGTCGTTGAGTACACCATCGCAGGCGCTCCTGTCTGTGATGCAGCGTCAAGGGTAACCGCAGCCACGGTCTCCGAGCTGATAGTCCATGCTGCTGCAAACGTCGTCGAACTGTTCGTGCAGATGGTTGTTGACTTGCAAACATCCCCATCTGTTGATTCAAGGATCGAGACGTGGCTGCACGATCCGTTACAGCCATGCGGATAAGTGATACAAGGCCGTTGGGATCCAGCAAGGCGTTCCGTATTACCCTCCTGCACCCACCGATTCCATATTCTGCTAACAGTCATTGGATCTCGACCAACGCGAGCAGCAATGTCGCTATACGATAAACCGCACTCGCGATAGGCTACAATCCGACGTTTATCAAAATCGGAAACATGATGGTACGCATTTCTCCTCCTTACACGAGGCATCACAACAATGTTCCACCGGGCAACGCCGGTCAACTGCTTTTTGTCTATGAGAAATCGGTTGGAAACTTTCCTCATGTCAGTACGTTGTAGGTGTCGCCACCGGTGCCAACCTTGTGTGAATGCTCTGAAAAGCTAACCAATTGCATATCACAGCATCTTCTTCCTGTCGGTTAAATTTCGCGTCTGTAGCACGTCATCTTCGTGGTGTAGCAATTTTAATGGCCAGTAGTGTAAATACGGACCATTGGCCGAATAGGAAGCTAGTTTACCTTCAGATGCAGAAATATTAAGATTATTGATCAATTTTTATTACGGGAAAAGTAAAGGTAGCTCAAGATATCTGTAACGCCCCCTCCTTGATATTTTTCTGTGTCCGCCAATGACAAGAACAGAAACTGCAGAACATTCCGGTGACTGCCTATGGCGGTCTGTGTACGCATTCCTTCATGCCGTGCTAAAATCAGTCGCTAGACTGAAGTACTCACCAAAAAACATCATGTTGTCCTGTGTACGCTATACTCAAATGGTTCAAATGGCTCTGAGCACTATGGGACTTAACTTCTAAGGTCATCAGTCCCCTAGAACTTGTTGTTGTTGTGGTCTTCAGTTTTGAGACTGCTTTGATGCTGCTCTCCATGCTACTCTATCCTGTGCAAGCTTCTTCATCTCCCAGTACTTACTACAACCTACATCCTTCTGAATCTGCTTAGTGTATTCATCTCTTGGTCTCCCTCTACGATTTGTACCCTCCACGCTGCTCTCCAATGCTAAATTTGTGATCCCCTGATGACTCAGCACATGTCCTACCAACCGGTCCCTTCTTCTTGTCAAGTTGTGCCACAAACTCCTCTCTCCCCAATTCTGTTCAATACCTTCTCCTTAGCTATATGATCCACCCATCTAATCTTCAGCATACTTCTGCAGCACCACATTTCGAAAGCTTCTATTCTCTTCTTGTCCAAACTAGTTATCGTCCATGTTTCACTTCCATACATGGCTACACTCCATACAAATATTTTCAGAAACGAATTACTGACACTTAAATCTATACTCGATGTTAACAAATTTCTCTTCTTCAGAAACGCTTTCCTTGCCACTGCCAGTCTACATTTTATATCCTCTCTACTTCGACCATCATCAGTTATTTTGCTCCCCAAATAGCAAAACTCCTTTACTACTTTAAGTGTCGCATTTCCTAATCTAATTCCGTCAGCATCACCGGAGTTAATTCGACTACATTCCATTATCCTCGTTTTGCTTCTGTTGATGTTCATCTTATATCCTCCTTTCAAGACACTGTCCATTCCGTTCAGCTGCTCTTCCAAGTCCTTTGCTGTCTCTGACAGAATTACAATGTCATCGGCAAACCTCAAAGTATTAGAAGTACTTAACCCTAACTAAACTAAGGACATCATACACATGCATGCCCTCTCGTGGTCGTGCGGTAGCGTTCTCGCTTCCCACGCCCGGGTTCCCGGGTTCGATTCCCGGCGGGGTCAGGGATTTTCTCTGCCTCGTGATGGCTGGGTGTTGTGTGCTGTCCTTAGGTTAGTTAGTTTTAAGTAGTTCTAAGTTCTAGGGGACTTATGACCACAGCAGTTGAGTCTCATAGTGCTCAGAGCCATTAGAACCATTAGAACATGCATGCCCGAGGCGGGATTCGAACCTGCGACAGTAGCAGTCGCGTGGATCCAGATTGTAGCGCCTAGAACCGCTCGGCCACCTCCATGTACAGCACTATTCCCTACACGAAAATTCATGAAACGCGTCATTACACTAGGGGTCGGTGAGTTGCTGAGATAGGAAAGGATCTGCACCCGCATCTTGCCCAGGGGACTCGGGCGTCGAGTGGCGTGCGTGTGTTCAGTAGGTGTCGGTGCGCAGGTTGGCAGCCGTGGGGGCAACGGAGCGTGTCCGAGGCGTCGGATTGCAGGCCCAGCCGCAGGCGCAACACGGAGAGGGGCACTGCGTGCTGCAGACACTCCCGCGTGGCGCACGTCCCTGCACCACTCCACACCCGACGCTTCTAACTACACTGCTGGCCACCGTAAATGCAACACCAAGAAAGACAAGAGCTAGCACAACAAAATTTATTTTGTAGATAACAAGTTGACCAAGTATCAAATGATTACGTTTACAGACGTCTGTGACATGTGGTTCCTGCCAGAATCAGTAGCCAGAGTAGCCGCCATTGTTGGAGATCACCGCTGCCACACGTCTCGGCATTGAGTCAAAGAGACGTTGGGTGTGTTCCTGGGGTACAGCAGCCCAAGCAGCTTCCACACGTTGCCAAAGATCATGTGGTGTGGCAGCTGGGGATGTAATCTGGGTCATTCGTTGAGCAACCATGGACCACATGTTTTCTATCGGCGAAAGATCCGGAGAGCGAGCCGGCCAGGGAAGCAATTCAATCTGGTTATTGACGAAGAACCTTTGGACAATGCGTGCCACGTGTGGTCGCGCATTATCCTGTTGAAATATGGCTGTGGCCGAGCCCTGAAGGTAAGGAAGGACAACTGGCTCCAGCACCTCGGATATGTAGCGCCGGCTATTTAAAGTACCGGCAATGCGTACTAGAGGCGTGCGAGAGTAATATCCAATACCGCCCCATACCATAATACCCGGTGCAAGACCAGTGTGGCGGTGCATAATGCAGCTGTCCAGCATCCTCTCTCCACGGTGTCTCCACACTCGAATCCGACCATCGTGGTGCTGCAGACAGAAGCGTGCCTCGTCAGTAAAGACAACGTCATTCCATTCTGCCGTCCACATCCGTCTGTCGTCACACCATTGGCGACGGAGACGTCTGTGGTTCTGCGTCAATGGTAGACGAAGCAATGGACGTCTTGCGGACAGACCACTCTGCTGTAAACGGCATCGAATGGTACGCGCAGACACTGGATGATGCGTTACAGATGCAATGTGCTGTGCTATGGTTCGGGATGTCACTGAGCGATCCGTCACTGCCATGCGCACAATTTGCCTATCAGCACGTGCAGTGGTGCACCGAGGTGAATGCGATCGACCACGTCGGTCCGTCGTACCCTCCTGCATCCAACGGTCACATATCCGCATTACAGTTGTTTGGTTTCGTCCAACACGACTAGCGATTTCTCTGTATGATAATCCACAATCTCGGTAAGCCACTATCCTTCCTCTGTTGAACTCGGATACTTGATCAAAAGATGTTCGCTGTTGTCTACGAGGCATAACTGATCGTCTTGTGAAACAACCACAAGGTAAACACACGTGCCGAACGTACACTCGTCGAAATCGCCAAGCCTTAAATGGTGCTATGAGGTGGCGCCACAGGCGCGCGTGATGTGCGTCCGCGCTGAAATTCTAATCAGTTGCATATCTCATCGCTGCAAACTCATGGTGTAAATTTCACTTGATTCGGATGCTTCCTTCAGGGTGTTGCATTTACGGTGGCCAGCAGTGTATTTTCAGTTTTATCTGTCTCTCTTCACCTCCTCCTCCTATTTTCTTGAAATAGGAAACATTTCCCCACGCTAGCTGAGCACATCGGCACCCATTACGTGAGGGTGGGAGGTAGGAGGATGTTGGAGCTCGCCTGCCCTAGTTCCTCAGTCAACGACGCTGTGTCACCCACGTATGTGTACGTATTGTCGTGGTGCCGCGCGGGACTAGCTGAGCCGTCTTAGGCGTTGCAGTCATGGACTGTGCGGCTGGTCCCCGCGGAGGTTCGAGTCCTCCCTCGGGCATGGGTGTGTGTGTCCTTAGGATAATTTAGATTAAGTAGTGTGTAAGCTTAGGGACTGATGACCTTAGCAGTTAAGTCCCATAAGATTCCACACACATTTGAACATATTGGCGTGGTCTTCAGTCCAACATTGCTTTGACGCGGCTCTTCACGCTTGTCTTTCTCTTTGCAAGCCTCTTTAATACGGTGTAGCTAATGCAACCTGCTTTTTTTGGAGCTGCATACTGTACTCAAGCGCCGGTCAGAGTGGCCGAGCGGTTCTCGGCGCTACAGTCTGGAGCCGCGCGACCGCTACGGTCGCAGGTTCGAATCCTGCCTAGGGTATGGTTGTGTGTGATGTCCTTAAGTTAGTTAGGTTTAAGCAGTTCTAAGTTCTAGGGGACTGATGACCTCAGAAGTTATTTCCCATAGTGCTCAGAGCCTGTGTTCAAGCCACGGTCTCACACTACCATTTTTACCTCCGCGCCCCTCATTTCCTTCCATTAGCGAACTGACAAGTCATTGGCGTCTCAGGATGTTTCCTATCACCGATCCCTTTTTTTTACTCAAGTTTTGCCATAAATTTCTTTTTTTCCTCAGTTCTGTTCGATACCTCACCATCAGTAACTCAGTCCACCCTTTTAATCTTCACAATTCTTCTATTCCACCACATTTCAAAAGCTTTTATTTTCTTCTTGTCCTAACTGGTTACCGTTCACTTTTCACTGCAGTGCAAGCCTACAATCCACACAAAAATCTTCAGGAAAGTCTTCCTCTCACTTCAAAATATATTAGATGTAAACAAAGTTCTCTTTGAAACTTCCTGGCGGATTAAAACTGTGTGCCGTTTGGAAAGTAGGAGACGAGATACTGACGGAAGTAAAGCTGTGAGGACGGGGCGTGAATCGTGCTTGGGTAGCTAAGTTGGTAGAGCACTTGCCCGCGAAAGGCAAAGGTTCCGAGTTCGTGTCTCGGTCCGGCACACGGTTTTAATCCGCCAGGAAGTTTCACATCAGCGCACACTCCGCTGCAGAGTGAATATCTCATTCCGAAAGTTCTCTTTTTTCAAAAATGCTTTTCAGGCTGTCGCCATTCCGCATTTTATATGGTCTCTACTTCGACTGTCGTTAGTTATTTTGCTGCCCAAATAGCATTATTCGCCTACTTATTTTAGTATCTCATTTCCTAATACAATTCCCTCATCATCACCTGTTTTAGTTGGACTAAATTTCATTACCTTTATTTTACTTTCGTTCGTATTCGTTTTATAACTTGTTTAACTTGTTTCCTAGTAACTGTCCATTCCGTTCAACTGCTCTTGCAAGTCCACTGCCGAGTCTCATTCAATTATAATGTTATCGGCAAGCTGCCAAGTTTTCATTTCTGTTCCCTGAACTCTGATTCCTTTCTATATTTCTACTTGATCTTCTTTACTGCTTGCTCAATGTACAACCGGTGGAGGGAGGGGGGTGGTGGGGGGGAGACAGGCTAAAACCCTCTCAGCAACTTCTCTTCGCACTTTGTATTTTGCTCTTATTACCTTTGGATTTCAAAGACACCATTTCATTCAATGCTGGAATACAGTACACAAGTGATTAAACAGCTATCTGGGTATAGCATTTCGTAGAAGCACAATGCTTACAGATGCTGAGTCATCCAACCAACCGCAATAACAGATAACCTCAGTCTGAAACAGATTGCTGTTCTATGACTTGTTCTCAGATCTACGAAACACTTATATTCAATGAAATTGTCTAATCGAAATTCTGACTTCATTATGCGCGGGTTCAATTGTTCACGAAACTAGTATTATTTATATATGTATAATATTTTCGAATAGACGGAGTATAATTATAAGAGATGAATGTGGTAGACTTAGCAATTTATATATTTTCAAAAAACAATCGAAATCTTCAATTTTTGTCGAAAGTACTAAATTTTGTTAATCATTACTCCTCATCACAATGTTCTCAATAGCTTGATTGTGTTGGGAATGCATGAGGAGGACGTAGGTTATCTTCAATCAGAAATATTTCTAACAATTAGTAATAATTAATTTTGAATACATCGTGGGAGTGAACAGTGATCAAAGTGCTACAAATATTTACTATCGAAAAGAGTCTTGATCACAATTTATTTATTACGGTCACCAGTTTCGACCACTACTGTGGTCATCTTCAGACCAATGAGTAAGAAGCTCGTTCTGGTGGTAAATCACTAGTGATTTAGTGTCACCGTAATAAATAAATTGTGATCAAGACTGTTTTTTATAGTAAAAATTAATAATAAAATGACAGTTATTAAATATGAAGAAATACTCAGGTTAAGTGCTGCTTCTTCTTGTGTAATGTCCAGCACAATAATTACAAATCCTCTACAATATTAAAGTCCTGTCACTGAGCCTTCGAGTGATGCCTCGTGGAGTCCAGAGCTGACCTACGATGCTTACGGAGCCTAAGTCTCGGAGACGACGGACGAACACTGTAGCTTGTAGACTCGGCGGTGGCTGGACACTGCACACGCTTCGGCGCACTGGCCGTAGCTCAGTGCTGCGGTATTTAGCGAGGCATCGAACAATCGCTATCCACACACGTGATGCCCGTGGCTGGCAGCTGCGGCCCCTGCCAGACCTCAGTATAGCTCATACAGCTGCTGCGGCTTATCGATGGTGGTACTCTCTGGAGTCGGGAACACTGTCTCCACAGATTAGATCACCAGTTTCGTCGATTAGTGGTTCTTGCCAGATAAGACTAACGGAGGGCATCGAAAAAGTTCATAGAAGGGCAGCTCGTTTTGTATTGTCGCAAAACAGGGGAGAGAGTGCCACAGATATGACACACAGGTTGAGGTGGCAGTCATTAAAACAAAGACGTTTTTCGTTGCGGAGAGGTCTTCTCAGGAAATTTCAATCACCAGCTTTCTCCTACGAATGTGAAAATATTTTGTTGACGCCTACCTACATAGGGAAAAGTGATCGTCGCAATAAAACAAGGGAAATCAGAGATCGCACGGGAAGATTTCAGGGTTCGTTTTCCTACACGCTGTTCGGGAGTGGAACGGTTGAGAAATGGTTGGTTGGTTGGTTGATTTGGGGAAGGGACCAAACAGCGAGGATTAGGAAGGAAGTCGGCCGTGCCCTTTCAAAGGAACCATCCCAGCATTATTCTAAAGCGATTTAGGGTAATCACGGTAAGCCTAAACGAGGACGGCCGGACGCGAGTTTGAACTGTCGTCCTCCCGAACGTGAGTCCAGTGTGCTAACCACTGCACCACCTCGCTCGGTGAGAAATAGTCCGAAAGTATTCGTGTAAATGCAAACGCATATCCCCGGCATGACTTTTTAGATGAAGTTGACAGTGTCATATTCACATCGTTGGAGGTTGGTATGATACAGCAACAAAATTGCGGGTGCATTTCATTTCGATAACTGTGGCCGGCCGCGGTGGCCTTGTGGTTCTAGGCGCTTCAGTCCGGAACCGAGCGACTGCTACGGTCGCAGGTTCGAATCCTCCCTCGGGCATGGCTGTGTGTGATGTCCTTAGGTTAGTTAGGTTTAAGTACTGAGTTCTAGGGGACTGATGACCTCAGATGTTAAGTCCCATAGTGCTCAGAGCCATTTGGACCATCACTGTAGCAGCTGTGGACTACGTGAACGTTATTGAGGAGCTCCTGCATTCCTTCGTGCTTAATATTTTCCCCGAGGGCGCTCACGTCTTCCCCCAAAATAGCTGTCTGTGTCACAAGGCAGCAACCGAGCTACAGTGGTTTTGGAAGCACGATAGTCATGCCGAAGTCTCGGCCATCAAGTTCGGCTGATCTGAAACCGGTGGAACGCATCTGGGACGGTATCGGGTGCCCACTTTGCGCTCACAAACCACCAGTCCGTAATTTACGGCCTATCCGTAGACCCCTGGAAACCTACCGAGAACTTGTCGAACCCACGGCACACAGAAACGCTGCTGCATTGCATTCCAAAAGTTGGAGCAACCCGCTATTTGAGAGACGGGCACAACGCTTTACCTCGTCAGTCTGTATTTCCACGATACGTGTCGCCGTCTAGAACTGGACTGCTCGTCCGTCCCGGTGCCCCTGACGGAAGGAGCCCGCGGCCGGTAAACAGCGTGCGCAAGGAGCCGGCGCTGGAGGGGGCAGGCGCTGCTAACAGGCTTAAGTGGCGGAATTGCCGCCGTGACGCGCCCGGCCGACGGCGGCGGCGACGGCGACGGCAGCGGCGGCGAAGCGCCTGAGATTCGGGACGGCGAGCCGGGAGCCGGGCCCTGCAGGGCGCGCGCGGGCTGCGATGCGCAGGCGCAGAGGGAGGCGGGCCCGGGGGGAACCCCCGGTGACACTGCTCGGTACTCGCGCAGCAACGCCACCTCCTACTAGGCATCAGCTTCAGGCCAGCGCGGCTCCGGAGACCCAGAAGTGGCGCCAAACTGACATGTACCTGTCCAGGAGCGACGGCCAGCGTCTTGAGGGTCATTCCAAGACCCGGACCGCCGCCCACAACCAGGTGACGGGCAATATTATACCTATCCTCTATTCAATTCTCTTCCTTCCTTCTTTCTAAATATTTAATTTCGTTTTGTTTATTAATATCTCACTTGATTTTGTATTAGTTATAAGTTTTTCTAATGCTGCACAAAAAAAAAGATATCAAATGGATGTAAACAAATAGAGCCCGCCTCCACGTGGCGGGACACGGGCAACGGTGTGAGTGGGGACGGGAGCCGGGGTGGTGTACCCCGGTGTACCCCGGACCCAGTCACAGCGGCTAAGTGGCAACATACGACCCACCATAAGAAATTAGACGGTGGGTCGTAAAATATAAGCAGCTAGTGAAAAAAAAAGTGTCCAGGAGCGAATCTGGAGGAAGCTGAGCGTGATACTGAAACAATCACTAACGTAAATGAAACTTCCTGGCAGATTAAATCTGTGTGCCGGAACGAGACTCGAACCCGGGACCTTTGCCTTTCGCGGGCAAGTGCTCTACCAACTGAGCTACCCAAGCACGACTCACGCACCGTCCTCACAGCTTTAATTCTGCCAGTACCTCGTCTCCTACCTTCCAAACTTAACAGAAGCTCTCCTGCGAACCTTGCAGAACTAGCACTCCTGAAAGAAAGGATATTGCGGAGACATCGCTTAGCCACAGCCTGGGGGATGTTTCCAGAATGAGATTTTCGCTCTGCAGCGGAGTGTGCGCTGATATGAAACTTCCTGGCAGATTAAAACTGTGTGCCGGACCGAGACTCGAACGGGACCTTTGCCTTTCACGGGCAAGTGCTCTACACCCTGAGCTACTCAAGCACGACTCATGCCAGTACCTCGTCTCCTACCTTCCAAACTTTACAGAACCTTTCCGGCGAACCTTGCAGAACTAGCACTTCTGAACGAAAGGATATTACGGAGACATGGCTTAGCGACGGCCTGGGGGATGTTTCCAGAGTGAAAATATCATTCTGAAAACATACTCCGGGCTGTGGCTAAGCCATGTCTCCGCAATATCCTTTCTTTCAGAAGTGCTAGTTCTGCAAGTTTCGCAGGAGAGCTTCTGTAACGTTTGGAAGGTAGGAGACGAGGTACTGGCATGACTTGTGCTTGGGTAGCTCAGGTGGTAGAGCACTTGCCCGCGAAAGGCAAAGGTCCCGAGTTCGAGTCTCGGTCCGGCACACAGTTTTAATCTGCCAGGAAGTTTCATATTAGCGCACACTCCGCTGCAGATTGAAAATCTCATTCTGGACTAATGTAAATGTCTCCGGTTGCTAAGAATTCTAGTCTTTCCTAAGATTACAACGATGGCCAGTAATTACTGCTCTGATTTTAAATTTCCTCCTGAGTTGTAATAAGAATTCAGCAAAAAGGGTGAACCTACATATATTCAATGATAAGTTCATTCCAATGCTCAGTGAACTACCTCCACATATATCTCTCTTACGTACATTTCACGTCACTTCAGCAGAACAAACCGTACTAAAAAATGACGCGTTTTCGAGAAATGTTGAATGCGGTATATCACCAAAACTGCGAATTTTCTAATACGCACGTAATAAGAAGGGAAAGCACTAAATACGGCACGTTACCTTCGCACAAGGATGCAAACAGTTTTACTGTTTGTCCCACAATCTGTTACAAAAGGCGAAGATGAAGAAAAAATGTTAGCGTACAGGTGAACGCGAATCTGTACCGTAACTCGACGTCATTATCCACACTGCCGCGGTGAGCAAGTCAAACAGTTAACATGATTATTGATCTTAATATAGGCAACGGCCTTGCCGCAGTGGATACACCGGTTCCCGTGAGATCACCGAAGTTAAGCGCTGTCGGGCGTGGTCGGCACTTGGATGGGTGACCATCCAGGCTGTCATGCGCTGTTGCCATTTTTCGGGGTGGACTCAGTCTCGAGATGCCAATTGTGGAGCTACTCGACCGAATAGTAGCGGCTTCGGTCAAGAATACCACCATAACGACTGGGAGAGCGGTGTGCTGACCCCACGCCCCTCCTATCCGCATTCTCCCCTAAGGATGACACGGCGGTCGGATGGTCCCGGTAGGCCACTCGTGGCCTGAAGACAGAGTATTAATTATTGATCTTACTATAACCCGAAGGCTTTTACTGCCAATGCGTCATTAATTGTCATTTGAGTACCAGAAATCTTACCAAGGGTGACGTGTGTGATAAATCTTGAATGCGACATTCCCTTGAAAATGCATCCTTAAAGTTATTATACAAAAATGCCAACCGCCACGAAACCAAATTGGCGAATATCGCATCGCACAGACTGTCATGTCGGTTTCGCCGTTCTTGCCACAGTGGTTGCCAGTAGGTGAGTGGAAGGGGGGGCAGCCACACAGACTATTAACGTTTGCTCCCTCCGAGCACCTGCTATACACCGTACGTGACCTAGGATACCTGCCTTTCGCGGCGCATACAACGTCCGTACGGGCTGCAAGTGGCGGTACGGGTATCTGGCGCCATGACGCGTGCGAGGCTTCGCGCTTCTGTCTAAAGAGAAATGCTACAAGGATTCATGGTTGCGATAAAAAGTGAACACAGGAGATAAAACAACTGTTCGAATTATGAATAGCGATGTCCTCGTTAGCTACACGTGCTGTTGTCAACAGATGTCGAAAATCAAATTCCAATTCAATCATTCGCCGTTTCTTAATATCTTCCGGGCGCATTTATTTGCGTTACATTCTATGACATGGATCACATTAACTAGTACAAGTTGGATACATGTTGTATAGTACAGGGTGACAATTATTGAACTATATGAAATAACATCGTTATAACTTCTGAACGGTTTGCGTTAGGACGTTCAAACTGCACGGCTACCCGCGTGGCATGATGGGATTGAGTATGGTTTGGCCGGCTAAGTGGGCGAGCGGTTCTAGGAGCTTCATGTCTGGAACAGCGCAACCGCTACGGTCACGGGTTTGAATCCTGCCTCGGGAATGGATGTGTGTGATGTCCTTAGGTTAGTTAGGTTTAAGTAGTTCTAAGTTCCAGGGCACTGATGACTTCACAAATTAAGTCCCATAGTGCTCAGAGCCATTTGAACCATTTGAGTATGGTTTGCTTTAGCGACGAAGCACACTTTCATTTGGAAGGGTTCGTCAATTAGCAAATTCGGCATATTCAGGGGACTGAGAATTCGCATTTCGCGATGGAGAAGTCTCTTCACCGCGCTCAGGTGACTATGTGATGTGCAATGTCCAGTCACGAACTAATCGGTGCGATATTCCTTGATGGCACGGTGACCGCCGAACGGAACATGAACGGTTTGGAAGATGATTTCATCCCCTTTATCCAAAGTGAACCTGATTTCGACAAGATATGGTTGATGCAACACGGAGCTCGATCCCATCGAAGCGAGAGAGTGTTTGGTGTCCTGCAGCAGCGCTTTGGGGACAGCATTCTGGCTCTGGGGTACCCAGAGGCCATTGGCATGGGCCTCGATTGGCCGCCATATTCTCCGGATCTGAACACATGAGACTCCTTTTTGTGGAGCTATATTAAAGACAAGGTGTACAGCAATAACCGCAAAACCATTGCTGAGATGAAAACAGCCATTCAGGAGGTGATTAACAGCACCGATGTTCCGACACTTCAGAACGTCATGCAGACTTTCGCTATTCGTCTGCGCCACATCACAACCAACGATATCAGATGTATCGAACATGACATAACATAAATCGAAATATCTCTAGTGACGTTTACATGTTGAGTGTGTGCACGCCGTAGTTTGTAACTAATTTACGGTTTTTTCATATAGTTAATTGTCAACCAATATGTTTTATTAGCATTACACCTTCTAAAATAGTTACTGTTCCTCCTGTAACAGCATGTTCATTGCAATGAGTAATGACAATACCTTTAAGAACGAAGTTTTGAGTTGTATCTGAATTGGAGATTTACAATGCTACTTCAAGCTAGTGATGCACTAGAGTTTGTTGTTGTTTACTGACGCGTCATTTCCTGCAATGAATTTTCTGAAAAACACTACTTTAATTCTGCCACGCGTTTTCCATAACGTGCTGCGTAAGATGACTAAAAACTTTCTGCCAGTCTTCAGACTTAACTTTGTTCAAAAATGACTCTAAGCATCTGAGGTCATCAGTCCCCTAGAACTTAGAATTGCTTAAAACCTAACTAACCTAAGGACACCACACACCCATGTCCGAGGCAGGATTCGAACCTCCGACCGTAGCAGTCGCGCGGTTCCGGACTGAAGCGTCTAGAACCGCTTGGATTTAACTTTGTTAAGAGGTTCGTTGCTGAGTGCCTCGATTGCAGGTAAGTTTTATTACTGTTATTATTATTATTATTATTATTATTTGTAGCTGGCAACGTATCCTTTAATTTGAGTCCCCATCAAGTGTATTAGGTTGAGATGGCAGTGACAAGATGCTTCTAATTATATTTTGCCACCTCGTATACGTCGTGTTTGGGAAATAGTGGATCATGGGGAGATAGTAGATTCATAAGATTCACGTTTTTAAATTTTATCACTTATTTTGATGTTCGACGCTGAAGCTAGTCATCTCGTTTTTCACTTCTGACGTGCTAGGCTTCTTGTCAATAACAACACAATGGTGGGGACCATTGTCGTGAACTATTGTTGACAGTGTAGGCATTTACCGTGCTTATCATTTCTCTCGACGTTAGTGCCCCGGCCGAGAGAGCAATTGGAACTTTTCGACTAGTAGTATTTGCAGAGCTTTCTTCTGACATTGTTCAATGTCACATTGCACAGAACAAAGAATAGTAGCGGCAGATACAATACTAACCCCGCAACTGTAGGAAACAGAAATAAACAAAATCTCAGAGTGGGACGAATGATTCTACAGGAACAATAAACCGCGGGAAACGGCAGTAGTACACTCGAAGCTGGAAGTGTAAGGGCGATTGCGGTGGTGGTCTCGCAACAGAGAGCTCCTGCTGACGCTACAGGTGTCGCTGCATTGTCGGAATGCGCTGGCCGTCAGTGCTCGAGTAATTCTGAACAGACTGTGCCGTAGATAGAGAGAGCGTCGGCGGGGTCGTCGGCCGTAACACTGCGTCGTCTGTTGACGGTGGAGAGGGGGGGGGGGGGGGGGTCACGCGGTCACCGCCGGGCGCTGCCACCACATCACCAGCACTGCTGTAGCGGGTGTAAGTGCTGCGCATGTTCTAGTAAATGATTACGCAGGCCAACCATGAAAAAACGGTTTCGACACGAGTGGCTTTTTGTCGAGGTTTTTAGTGTGCTGCGTCGTAACAGTGACTGAATGATTGTCAGACTATAGATTCAAACATGTGTTGTCAGCCATGTGTTTCTATTTGACATTGTCTACTTGTTTCACCTCTGGCAGTCGTTGTCAGCCCTTTCGCTCCTACAGAGGAGCTCTTTGCATTCCGTACTGAGGCGGTTTTTGATATGGCTGTACTGCTCCATAAAAGCTGGTGCCTGTGCAGAGATTGGTTTCTTCCGACCGGTATGAAAAACTTATTACCCGACTTCTCGAGATCTATTAGGCGAAAAGATCAGTTTTTTTTTTTCGCATCTGATTCCTGATACCTTCACTCTATAATGAACTGAATTCCTTTTCGCGCTGTATCAAATTAAGTGAAACCTTTATCCGAAATTCTAAAGAGTTTCATCTACATCTACATGGATACTCTTCAAATCCCATTCAAGTGCCTGGCAGAGGGTTCATCGAACCACCTTCACAGCCGGCCGGTGTGGCTGAGCGGTTCTGGGCGCTACAGTCTGGAACCGTGCGACCGCGACGGTCGCAGGTTCGAATCCTGCCTTGGGCATGGAAGTGGGTGATCTCCTTAGGTTAGTTAGGTTTAAGTAGTTCTAAGTTCTAGGGGACTGATGACCTTAGATAGTGCTGAGAGCCATGTGAACCACCTTCACAATTCTCTATTATTCTAATCTCGTATAGCGCGCGGAAAGAACGAACACCTATATCTTTCCGTTCGAGCTCTGATTTCCCTTATTTTATCGTGGTGATCGTTCCTGCTTATGTAGGTCGGTGTCAACAAAATATTTTCGCATTCGGAGGAGAAAGTTGGTGACCGGAATTTCGTGAGAAGATTCCGTCGCAACGAGAAACGTCTTTTTTTTAATGATGTCCATCCCAAATCCTGTATCATTTCTGTGACACTCTCTCCCATATTTCGCGATAATACAAAACGTGCTGCCCTTCTTTAAACATTTTCGATGTCCTTCGTCAGCCCTGTCTGGTAAGGATACCACACAGCGCAGCAGTATTCTAAAAGAGGACGAACAAGGGTAGTGCAGGCAGTCTCCTTAGTAGATCTGTTACATTTTCTAAGTGTCCTGCCAATAAAACGCAATATTTTGTTAGACTTGTATTGGTAAAAACGCAATTCATAAAATTTGCGTATGGTCGAGTTTAGCTGATAAACTACAGCGAATGAAATGTATATAACATACGGAAATTTTATTTAAAACTGAGACTAGAACGTATCTCATTTCGTTCTCTAGTTATTGGGTTTTATGTCTGACCGACGGTCGCGTGCGACGAGCCCTTTCACGTCCTCATCGCACACCGTGTAGCCATAACAATCGTCATATCTCATAGACGATTCGAGATATCGGATCGAGGTTTTTTGCAAATTTTATCACGCTACGGTGATCAATACTCGAAACGTTTTTAATTCGCAGAGATACGGAAGTCACTCGTCCGCAGCAGTGAGAGGGCAGCTGTTCAGGACGCATTCGGATGTCACTGTAGGAAAATCCAGTAACCGCGCGTTTGCACGTCCACAACACTTGGGCAATGGCGTAACCGGACGTGTGTACGCCCACAGCAGCGAAAGGATCAATGTGAAAAATACCCAAGTTGTACGGTGGTTCGGAGTCGATGTTAAACTGCAGATCCTCCTGTAACTGGCTGGCTAAATCTACATGTACATCTACATTTATTCTCCGCAAGCCACCCAACTGTGTGTGGCGGAGGGCACTTTACGTGCCACTGTCATTACCTTCCTTTCCTGTTCCAGTCGCGTATGGTTCGCGGGAAGAACGACTGTCTGAAAGCCTCCGTGCGCGCTCGAATCTCTCTAATTTTACATTCGTGATCTCCTCGGCAGGTATAAGTAGGGGGAAGCAATATATTCGATACCTCATCCAGAAACGCACCCTCTCGAAACCTGACGAGCAAGCTACACCGCGATGCAGAGCGCCTCTCTTGCAGAGTCTGCCAATTGAGTTTGTTAAACATCTCCGTAACGCTATCACGGTTACCAAATAACCCTGTGACTAAACGCGCCGCTCTTCTTTGGATCTTCTCTATCTCCTCCGTCAACCCGATCTGGTACGGATCCCACACTGATGAGCAATACTCAAGTATAGGTCGAACGAGTGTTTTGTAAGCCACCTCCTTTGTTGATGGACTACATTTTCTAAGGACTCTCCCAATGAATCTCAACCTGGTACCCGCCTTACCAACAATTAATTTTATATGATCATTCCACTTCAAATCGTTCCGCACGCATACTCCCAGATATTTTACAGAAGTAACTGCTACCAGTGTTTGTTCCGCTATCATATAATCATACAATAAAGGATCCTTCTTTCTATGTATTCGCAATACATTACATTTGTCTATGTTAAGGGTCAGTTGCCACTCCCTGCACCAAGTGCCTATCTGCTGCAGATCTTCCTGCATTTCGCTACAATTTTCTAATGCTGCAACTTCTCTGTATACTACAGCATCATCCGCGAAAAGCCGCATGGGACTTCCGAGACTATCTACTAGGTCATTTATATATATTGTGAAAAGCAATGGTCCCATAACACTCCCCTGTGGCACGCCAGAGGTTACTTTAACGTCTGTAGACGTCTCTCCATTGATAACAACATGCTGTGTTCTGTTTGCTAAAAACTCTTCAATCCAGCCACACAGTTGGTCTGATATTCCGTAGGCTCTTACTTTGTTTATCAGGCGACAGTGCGGAACTGTATCGAACGCCTTCCGGAAGTCAAGAAAAACAGCATCTACCTGGGAGCCTATATCTAATATTTTCTGGGTCTCATGAACAAATAAAGCGAGTTGGGTCTCACACGATCGCTGTTTCCGGAATCCATGTTGATTCCTACATGGTAGATTCTGGGTTTCCAAAAACGACATGATACTCGAGCAAAAAACATGTTCTAAAATTCTACAACAGATCGACGTCAGAGATATAGGTCTATAGTTTTGCGCATCTGCTCGACGACCCTTCTTGAAGACTGGGACTACCTGTGCTCTTTTCCAATCATTTGGAACCTTCCATTCCTCTAGAGACTTGCGGTACACGGCTGTTAGAAGGGGGGCAAGTTCTTTCGCGTACTCTGTGTAGAATCGAATTTGTATCCCGTCAGGTCCAGTGGACTTTCCTCTGTTGAGTGATTCCAGTTGCTTTTCTATTCCTTTGACACTTATTTCGATGTCAGCCATTTTTTCGTTTGTGCGAGGATTTAGAGAAGGAACTGCAGTGCGGTCTTCCTTTGTGAAACAGCTTTGGAAAAAGGTGTTTAGTATTTCAGCTTTACGCGTGTCATCCTCTGTTTCAATGCCATCATCATCCCGGAGTGTCTGGATATGCTGTTTCGAGCCACTTACTGATTTAACGTAAGACCAGAACTTCCTAGGATTTTCTGTCAAGTCGGTACATAGAATTTTACTTTCGAATACACTGAACGCTTCACGCATAGCCCTCCTTACGCTAACTTTGACACCGTTTAGATTCTGTTTGTCTGAGAGGTTTTGGCTGCGTTTAAACTTAGAGTGAAGCTGTCTTTGCTTTCGCAGTAGTTTCCTAACTTTGTTGTTGTACCACGGTGAGTTTTTCCCGTCCCTCACAGTTTTACTCGACACGTACCTGTCTAAAACGCATTTTCGACTGCCTTGAACTTTTTCCATAAACACTCAACATTGTCAGTGTCGGAACAGAAATTTTCGTTTTGATCTGTTAGGTAGTCTGAAATCAGCCTTCTATTACTCTTGCTGAACAGATAAACCTTCCTCCCTTTTTTTATATTCCTACTAACTTCCATATTCAGGGATGCTGCAACGGCCTTAAGATCACTGATTCCCTGTTCTGTACATACAGAATCGAAAAGTTCGGGTCTGTTTGTTATCAGTACGTCCAAGATGTTATCTCCACGAGTCGGTTCTCTGTTTAATTGCTCGAGGTAATTTTCGGATAGTGCACTCAGTATAATGTCACTCGATGCTCTGTGTGTTTCAATGTGTGTTGACATTCGTCTTCAGCCGTTACAGGAAGCAGACGGCGCTGCAGAGGCGGTCTCACGGGGCTCACACTGACGGCTAGCACCATCTATAGGGAAATTCCGGTTTCATACTTCTACACCTAGTAAACAGGAGAGTGACTCAGCAGAATTCCTCGCGCGCGCCCAGAAACGAACTTCGAATTTGTCTCGCACTAAGTAACTCGGTAGATCGCGAAGGATCAGCTATTCCGGACTTCATCTCCGCCGCAGACTGTGCCCCCACGGCAGTTCCCGCCTGGCTAATCGATTTCGCCAGCTCCAGTCCCTGCTTACAGCGCTTCTTGTAACACACCGCCTCATGCCAGGACTGTACAAACTTTGTCTGCGGCCGATGCTGGAAGCGCTGGCCGTCAGGGGAGAACTACTCGCCCGTAAGGTCGTCCCTACTGGAAACGAGCTGCACTGTGGACAATGCATCAGTTACGGCGAGTGAGAAACCTAAACCGTCCCATCTGAGGTGCCACTGTGTTCGCGTGCTGTCACGGAGAAGTGAAGTCTAGTCCTTCGAATAACGCTAAGGAGGCCGCTAATCTTAACGTCTCCTATCGAAGAATGGACAAACGTCAACTGCGTGGCACTCCTCGCTTCGTAAGTGCAGAGCCAGAAGTGGAACAAGAACGGTGCGTGTCACGCTGTCATCAGTCACCTGAACGATATTTTGCTAAGAGAATTTATAATTTTACGTACGTAAATATCCGGATTTCTTAGATAATTTTCGTAAAATGAAGTAACACGAAGACAGTCTATAAATGGGGAGGAATTCTATAAAATTACAAGCTTTGCTTAACGTAGGAGACTTCTGGTGAAGGAATACTTCAATTTTATTTCATAATAAGCTGTTATTCTTGCAATTTATGCTAAAGCGATGTACTAATGACTAACGTAAAGCAAGTTAATATTTACCATATTAAAATAATTTTATATATGCTGTTGTTAGCCGGCCGGTGTGGCCGAGCGGTTCTAGGCGCTACAGTCTGGAACCGCGCGACCGCTACGGTCGCAGGTTAGAATCCTGCCTCGGGCATGGATGTGTGTGATGTCCTTAGGTTAGCTGGGTTTAAGTAGTTCTAAGTTCTAGGGGACTGATGACCTTAGAAGTTAAGTCCCATAGTGCTCATAGCCATTTGAACCATTATGCTGTTTTTACTGCAACTGTGGGAAGTTAAAAGTAGGAGCGCAAGCCATTTACAGTATGTGGGAGGTGGAGAAAATAAGAAGCCAATCCTGGATATGTGCCTGACTTCACCTTACACCTGTATGATATGTAGCGTCCGACATCGGTTCACAGTCAAGTAATCGGGACTAAAACGTCGCTTCCTCTCCATTTGTAGCCAAAATAGTTCTGGTGATGTAAATACACAATATGATCAAAAGTATCCAGACACCTGGCTGAAAATGACTTACAAGTTCGTGGCTTCCTCCATCGGTAATACTGGAATTCAGTATGGTGTTGGCCACCCTTAACCTTTATGACACCTTCCACTCTCGCAGGCATACGTTCAGTCAGCTGCTGGTAGGTTTCTTGGGAAATGGCAACCCATTCTTCACGGAGTGCTGCACTGGGGAGAGGTATCGATGTCGGTCGGTGAGGCCTGGCACGAAGTCGGCGTTTCAAAACATCCCAAAGATTAAAATGGTTCAAATGGTTCTGAGCACTATGCGACTTAACTTCTGAGGTCATCAGTCGCCTAGAACTTAGAACTAATTAAACCTAACTAACCTAAGGACATCACACACATCCATGCCCGAGGCAGGATTCGAACCTGCAACCGTAGCGGTCACGCGGTTCCAGACTGAAGCGCCTACAACCGCACGGCCATACCAGCCGGCCCCCCAAAGGTGTTCTATAGGATTCAGGTTAGGACTCTGTGCAGGCAGTCCATTACAGGGATGCTATTGTCGTGTAACCACCCCACCACAGGCCGTGCATTATTAACAGGTGCTCGATCGTGTTGAAAGATGCAATCACCATCCCCGAATTGCTCTTTAACGGTGGGAAGCAAGAAGGTGCTTAAAACCAATGTAGGCCTGTGCTGTGATAATGCTACGCAAAACAATAAGGGGTGCAAGCCCCTTCCATGAAAAGCACGACCACATCATAACACCACCTCCTCCGAATTTTGTAGTAGACACTACACACGCTGGCAGATGACGTTCACCGAGCATTCGCCGTACCTGCACCCTGCAGTCGATTCGCCATGTTGTGTACCGTAATTCGTCACTCCAAATAACGTTTTTACACTGTTCAATCGTCCAATGTTTACACTTCTTACACCAAGCGAGGCGTCGCTCGGCATTTACCAGCGTGATGTGTGGCTAATTAGCAGCCGCTCGACCATGAAATCCAAGTTTTCTCACCTCCCGCCTAACTGCCATAGCACTTGCAGTGGATCCTGATGCAGTTTGGAATTCCTGTGATCCAAACACTGAGATGTGAACCCAGAAGCCCAGATTTGAACCCCATTGAGCATATCTAGCACGTCACGGAACAGAGGCTCCGTGCCACGGATCCTGCACGCATGATCAGACCACAGCTGGCTACCGCCCAGCAAACGAGCTGCTGTCAGCTCCTTCCAGGGGAGTTCCAGGGACTTGCAGACTCATTGCCAGGCCGTCGTGGCCGAGCGGTTCTAGGCGCTTCAGTCTTGAACCGCTCGACCGCTACGGTTTCCTCGGGCATGGATGTGTGGGATGTCCTTAGGTTAGGTTTAAGTAGTTCTACGTTCTGCGGGACTGATGACCTCAGATGTTAAGTCCCATAGTGCTCAGAGCCATTTGAACCATTTTTTTTGAGACTCATTTCCACTGCGTCTCAGTGCAGTCCGCTGGCCCACGCGATATTAGGTGCCAATCGCATGACATTTGCTGTCAGTGTATTTCTCGCTAACAGTTTGCTACTATTTATCTACACATAACATTATCTACAAAAAGTAAACGAGTCTGTGATGAGTTTCAGTAGATGTTTCCTCTGTTTAGTGCAGGGGCCGTATCGAACCGAGGATGTCGCATTTGGTGAGATCTGAGCTGGACAGTTCCATATAGAACGTTCTTTGTATTGCTAATACGCCTCCTCTGCGAAAAAGGGGTAACAGTTAATAATACTCGGTTGAGGGGGCGGCAGTTAAACGTGTAAGTAGGCTGTTTAGGTTTTTATGTTGCTAACGTCACGCAGCGCTCTGTATGAAAATCACTGTCTGTGCTGTGTGCATTCTGTGGCTGGTTGGCATTGTTGGAATATTCGCTGTTATAGTGTTGGGCAGCTGGATGTGAACAGCGCGTAGCGTTGCGCAGTTGGATGTGAGCTGCCAGCAGTGGTGGATGTGGGGAGAGAAATGGCATAATTTTGAGAGCGGACGATCTGGACGTGTTTCCACCAGAAAGAGTAAATTTGTAATACTGGATATCATGAATTGATATATACAGGGCTATTACAAATGATTGAAGCGATTTCATAAATTCACTGTAGCTCCATTCATTGACATATGGTCACGCCACACTACAGATACGTAGAAAAACTCATAAAGTTTTGTTCGGCTGAAGCCGCACTACAGGTTTCTGCCGCCAGAGCGCTCAAGAGCGCAGTGAGACAAAATGGCGACAGGAGCCGAGAAAGCGTATGTCGTGCTTGAAATGCACTCACATCAGTCAGTCATAACAGTGCAACGACACTTCAGGACGAAGTTCAACAAAGATCCACCAACTGCTAACTCCATTCAGCGATGGTATGCGCAGTTTAAAGGTTCTGGATGCCTCTGTAAGGGGAAATCAACAGGTCCGCCTGCAGTGAGCGAAGAAACGGTTGAACGCGTGCGGGCAAGTTTCACGCGTAGCCCGCGGAAGTCGACGAATAAAGCAAGCAGGGAGCTAAACGTACCACAGCCCACGGTTTGGAAAATCTTACGGAAAAGGCTAAAGCAGAAGCCTTACCGTTTACAATCGCTACAAGCCCTGACACCCGATGACAAAGTCAAACGCTTTGAATTTTCGGCGCGGTTGCAACAGCTCATGGAAGAGGATGCGTTCAGTGCGAAACTTGTTTTCAGTGATGAAGCAACATTTTTTATTAATGCTGAAGTGAACAGACACAATGTGCGAATCTGGGCGGTAGAGAATCCTCACGCATTCGTGCAGCAAATTCGCAATTCACCAAAAGTTAGCGTGTTTTGTGCAATCTCACGGTTTAAAGCTTACGGCCCCTTTTTCTTCTGCGAAAAAAACGTTACAGGACACGTGTATCTGGACATGCTGGAAAATTGGCTCATGCCACAACTGGAGACCGACAGCGCCGACTTCATCTTTCAACAGGATGGTGCTCCACAGCACTTCCATCATGATGTTCGGCATTTCTTAAACAGGAGATTGGAAAACCGATGGATCGGTCGCGGTGGAGATCATGATCAGCAATTCATGTCATGGCCTCCACGCTCTCCCGACTTAACCGCACGCGATTTCTTTCTGTGGGGTTATGTGAAAGATTCAGTGTTTAAATCTCTTCTACCAAGAAACGTGCCAGAACTGCGAGCTCGCATCAACGATGCTTTCGAACTCATTGATGGGGACATGCTGCGCCGAGTGTGGGAGGAACTTGATTATCGGCTTGATGTCTGCCGAATCACTAAAGGGGCACATATCGAACATTTGTGAATGCCTAAAAAAACTTTTTGAGTTTTTGTATGTGTGTGCAAAGCATTGTGAAAATATCTCAAATAATAAAGTTATTGTAGAGCTGTGAAATCGCTTCAATCATTTGTAATAACCCTGTATATGATGACTTTTGAACATTATTAAGGTAAATACATTGTTTGTTCTCTATCAAAATCTTTCGTTAGCTAAGTATGCCTATCAGTAGTTAGAATCTTTTATTTAGCTGATAGTATTGGCGCTCGCTGTATTGCAGTAGTTCTAGTAACTAAGATTTTTGTGAGGTAAGTGATTCATGAAAGGTATAGGTTATTGTTAGTCAGGGCCATTCTTTTGTAGGGATTATTGAAAGTCAGATTGCGTTGCGCTAAAATATTGTGTGTCAGTTTAGTGTTGATCAGAATAAGTAAAGAGAGAAATGTCTGAGTACGTTCAGTTCTGCTCAGCTGTTTGAAAATCAAATAACGTAAGAGGTTCATCAGCACAGTAATTCATAAATTTTTTTGAGGTGACGTTTCAAACGGTAGTGCCCTCTGGTAAGGAACTCCCGATCGCCACACTCTGACGTCACTGTGATCTCATTCAGAGCGGTGATGTGCGAAACATTCCGTCACCGAGTTAGCGACTGCCACGTTATTACGGCCTGTTAACAGACTCCCGTGAGGGGTTCCGCTGAAGTACGTACGGCCTGCCGAGTTGCTCAACAACGGCGCTTCTTAATGACACGTCGGCGAATCCACCGCCAGGGTCCGGTTATTTCCACTAGGAACTGAGAAATCTCTGTGGCTGGAACGACAGTGGTTTAACCCGACGAGTTAGCTAAAATTCTCCGAATTATTCTCGTAACTGATCTTGGAAGAACTTCGAGCAACATAAAAAACCATATTTTCCCAGTACCCTGTGTATATTATTACACATAACCTACAAGCTCTTTCCTTTCTCAATGGCCACAGTAAACAATTTATACCTTCTCATTCGACAATATCATTATCATTGTTAAGTGTAAATATTATCCGCAGAAACATCATGCTCCTTTACAATGTGGCAACGTTATAATGACTCTGTTGTTTCATTTCTGAATGGCTTGATGCGGCCCACCACGAATTCCTCTCCTGTGCCAACTCTTTGTCTCAGAGTAGCACTTACAGCCTATGTCATCAGTTATTTAATGGACATATTCCAGTCTCTGTCTTTCTCTACAGCTCCCTCTAGTACCACGCAAATTATCCCGTGGTATCTTAACAGATGTCTTTCCATCCTGCCCCTTCTTCTTATCAGTGTTTTCCATATAGTCCTTTCCTCGTCATAGTCCCGCAGCGATCGCAGGGTCGGCTTGGATACAACGGATTTGGCAATGTTAGTGTTAGGGATGGCCGGATGCCCTTCCTGCCGCCACCCCATACCCCCCAGGATGGAATCAGTGTACTCCAACTGTCTGCGTCTAGTGTAAATCGGGAAATAGTGCGGACGTGTTTCAAATGTCTCCGACGTGTCTAACTGAGGCGGAACGTGGGGACCAGCCCAGTATTCACCTCGATGGATGTGGAAAACCGCCTAAAAACCACATCCAGGCTGGCCGGCACACCGGCCCTCGTCGTTAATCCGCCGTGCGGATTCCATCCGCGGCCGGCGCACCTACCCGAGTCCAGGAAGCAGCGCGTTAGCACTCTCGGCTACCCTGGCGGGTCCCCTGCATATTTTATCAGTCCACTTAATTCTCAACATTCTTCTGTACACCACACCTCAAATGCTTCGATTCTCTTCTGTTCCGATTTTCCCACAGTCCATGTTCCACTACCATACAATGCTGTGCCCCAAATGTACATTCTCAGAAAGTTCTTCCTCACATTAAGGCCTATGTTTGATATTAGTAGACTTCTCTTGGCCAGGAATGTAATTTTGCCAATGATAGTCCGCTTTTTATGTCTTTCTTGCACAGTCCGTCGTAGGTTATTTAGCTGCCTAGGTAGCAGAATTCCTCAACTTCATCTACTTCGTGATCACCAATCCCAATGTTAAGTTTTTCGCTGTTCTCATTTATGCTACTTCTCATGGCTTTCGGGTCCTACAGAATAAACAACAGACATAAAAATGACCAAATGGAAAAAGATCAAAATGGAACCAAGTACTTGTAAACAGTTAGTCTTCTCGTGTCAGACTAGGGCGTTTCGGTATCGTTATTTCGTTTCTTTATGAGGAGATGAGAAAACCGATTTGCCACCTATTAATAAGACAAAAATAAACTGCGTTTTGCATGTTTACCAGTGTTACATTTCGATACCTGATCAGTAAGAGACACTAGCACTCCGTCAGCAGTGATGGGACACTATGAAAATGGGAATTAGTCTAAGTAGATACCACAGAAGTTTCTTTACGCTACTTTATCTCAAAGGTTTTGTCCTTTTGTTTTTTTTCAGATGGACGTTTTCTTAGTCAAGGTTAGGTTAGTGGTGTTTAACGTCCCGTCGACAACGAGGTCATTAGAGACGGAGCGCAAGCTCGGGTTAGGGAAGGATGGGGAAGGAAATCGGCCGTGCCCTTTCAAAGGAACCATCCCGGCATTTGCCTGAAACGATTTAGGGAAATCACGGAAAACCTAAATCAGGATGGCCAGAGACGGGATTGAACCGTCGTCCTCCCGAATGCGAGTCCAGTGTGCTAACCACTGCGCCACCTCGCTCGGTCTTAGTCAAGACTCTCTGGATTATTGTTTCATCTCAAACATACATGAAATTTTTCTCATAGTATAAACTTCCAAACACACCAAGAAAGCGATGACGACGATCAGGACGATGTGCACGGAGTTACCTTATCCGTAGCGCTGCTCACGACATTTGTTTACCCAATCGTTAATCGAGCTACTGGCACATATCCCTGTTTACAGCCGCCATCTGCGAGTACCTTTGAGGGATAAAACACACACACACACACACACACACACACACACACACAGAAAAGAACGTGCAAGCGTGCGCCAACACACAAGACTATTGCGTGTGAAGAGCATAGGTTCTGCTGCATATGAGACTGCAAACAAATGTATGGCCCTGTTGGTTTGAAATTCCCTAGTGTGCGATATGAACGAAGAGCCGAATGAGGAGAGCCGATACGATTGGAAAAGGAGGCACGACGAGGCATGATGTTAGCGTTCAGTAGTGAGGATAAGATCTGGCTGCCGGCTGCGGTTCAGAACGGCTGCGTGACTCACCTCTCATTGTCTCGGGAGAAAAAGATACCCTGAAATGGAGCGCTGGCGCCTTGCGTCACAGGTCGGACCGTGCAAATTCCCAGAACTACCGCGAAATACCTGACGCCATGGAAGCATCGCGGTGTCCAGGTGTCTGTTTCATCTGCTCGAATTATGCCGTAGGCACTGCGAAACGACTCTCAGCTAGGAATAGACCACATATTTCGCACGCTGTTGATTCATCTTCGACAGTAATTCATGCATTTATGCGGCTTTAACCGCTTTTGAATTCGTCGAATTCGTGTAAATGCTCGCTTCTGTCACGAATTTTGAAAGTGTGTGTGTGTGTGTGTGTGTGTGTGTGTGTGTGTGTGTGTGTGTGTGTGAGAGAGAGAGAGAGAGAGAGAGAGAGAGAGACCATATTCCACTATTCCCTGGATGGTGAAGGATCTTTGTAACAATAGTAGATATTTATTGCATTTTGCCTGAAGATGACGAGTACCAAATTTGTCGAAACGTTGCCGCAGAAAGACGTCTTGACTCGGTTTATAGCCCGAGAATACTTCATCGATAGCAGACATTCTCTTTCCTACTCCATTCTCTACGACGTGGCAGAAACTGTTTTACGTGTATATAGGAGCCTTGAATTCTCTCGTCTTATTCTCATGGTCCCCACGCAAAATACCCGCCTCCTCAGCCGACGTCGCTAACGTATCCTTGTGCGGTGGCTCTCGACTTTGAGGTATGCCGCTTCGAGTCTTAGTGGTGTAAAATTTTCACTGCCAGGATTCAGCCGGCGGAGGGGGGAAAGATGGTGGCGTAAAATTCTTGATAACCAATGTTCAGAACTCAATTCCAGTCCTTTACGTAGTGTCTCATGAAATGAGGGTAGCCTATGTACCGCTGTTGGTGATCCGTCCGTGGGATGGGGACATCAAGCTGTCATCCCCCGGTGCTGTTCTAGAGATCTGTGCTGGCTTCCATTCGTCCGTAACAACACAGCCTCAGCACAACGCTGCACAAGCACTCACCACAGTCATTCACATTTGACGCTTCGTAAGAAATCGGAGGAAGGCAATGGCGCCGGCCAAGGTGGCGGAGCGGTTCTAGGCGCTACAGTCTGGAACCGCGCGACCGCTACGGTCGCAGGTTCGAATCCTGCCTCGGGATTTGATGTTTGTCCTTAGTTAGGTTTAAGTAGTTCTAAGTTATAGGGGACTGATGACCCCAGAAGTTAAGTCGCATAGTGCTCAGAGCCATTTGAACCATTTTTGAAGGCAATGGCAAACCACTTCCACTACGGTCTCGGGTAGAACGGCGATGCATGATTCCTGCATTTTCTATCCTACGCTCATTCACTGAGGATGGGACTACTTTGACCTGACTACGCAAAATGTAGGATGGACCTTTAGAACTATTGGGCAATCTACCACGAATGCCAACATTCTCTATTTATCCAGAAAAAGGTTTCGTCGCCTTTCGTCCAACTATTTCCTTCAAAGTTCCACGAGCATCTTCAGTACACTTCCGTATGAGTTACGGGCTACCGCTGTTAAAATGTTAACGGTGTCAGACCTACTTAACGAGACCTGAAAACCTTGGAGCAGTACTCAAGAATGACTCGGAGAAGGGTACTGCATGAAATTTTCTTAACGGGTGCAGCGTAGTTTCCCAAGATCCTCGCAGTAAATATAAGCTTTTTATTCGCCTTCCCTACTCTCATGAACGTTCCACATCACACACATATTTAAACAAGTGACAGGCTCCAGGAGGTTACCGCTAAGCTTGTAATCGGATACCTTCGATTTCTTCTTTATTTTGCGTTTTCAATGTACTGTATGCAAATAAACGTCACTGAAGTCTCTTTTGAGGCGTAGCTTAGTGTATTGAGATTACAACTGAGTAGATAGCTTTCTAATCTCATTCCACCCTTAAATTTCCTTCAGCACATTTCGACACAACAGTACTTTGCTAGGCGTGGTCCTATTGAAGAAGAGATACCATTGCCTTCCTCCGACCTTCGAACTGAAGTACCCAGCCATTTATAGAGGGGACCTACAGTTCCAAGTTGACTCCGAATTAGTGTGATTCTCAAAATTTCTGACGTACGCAAGTCATTACAACAGGTGAAACATATGAGAAAGAAGTGACTGATAAAAATCTTAGGACTGACCAGGGATCGAAACCATGACCTTCGCAATTGACGTCTGGGCACATTACCACTGAGCTAATGCAAAATGATTTCGGGGTTATTAAGAAACTAAAAATGATGTTCTTGATAAAACAAGAGATTCACGGATAAACTAAAGTAAGCACCACACACGGATTAGACGCTGAATGTTCCGACTAGCCGAGTGCTGCCTCCAAGGCAGAACGGGGAGCGATCTATGTTCAGTATGTCGGCAATACATCCAGCGGCGCTAACCATTTCCTTAGAGCCGCGGTTAGACAAAATTATAGAAAGTATTTGTTAAATTATTCGAGTCGATAAGGTTTTTAACCATAGAGGAATGGTGAAAATTACGTGAGTAAATCAAATTACTAATGAGGAGGTACGGAATCGAACTGGGAATAAGAGAAGTTTATGGTAGAAGTTGACTGAAAGAAAGGGTCTATTGACAGCACGCATCCTGTGAAATTAAGGCATCATCAGTGTGATAATGGAGAGAAGTGTGGACGGTAATAACTGTAGAGGGAGACCAAAGGGGGAATACAGTAAGTAGGTTGACACATGCAGGTAGCAGTAGATGAAGAGGCTTGTACAGGATAGGTTAGCGTGTAGGGTTGCACCAGACCAGTCTTTGAACTACGGGCCACAACAGAAACAGCACAACAAGGGTTTCAACCGCCAATCAACTCCACAAACTGTTTCTTTTTTTTTATATACCAGCAAAATTTGTCTCCTTCACAGGAATCATTTGGTCCTCCAAGGCCACAGTCTTCAACCGCGTTACACACTGTGTCACACCCCGCCCAGCTTTATTATACAGTGAGGTGACAAAAGTCGTGGGATAGAGATATGAACCTATACAGATGGCGGTAGTATCAAGTAAACGAAGCACGACAGGAATGAAGAGACTTTGAACGTGAAATGGTAGTTGGAGCTAGACGCATCGGACATTCCATTTCGGAAATCGTTAGGGAATTAAATATTTCGGGATCCGCAGTGCCAAAAGTGTGCTACGAATACCAACTTTCATGTATTACCTCTCACGACAAACAATGGAGTCGCTGAAGGCGTTCTTGTAACGACCGAGAGCAGCGGCTTTTGCATAGAGTTGTTAGTGCTAACAGAGAAGCAACACTACGAGTAATAACCGTATAAATTAATGTGTGGCGTACGACTACCGTATCCGTTAGGAAAGTGCGGCGAAATTTGGCTTTAATGGGCTATGGCAGCAGACGATCGACGCGAGTGCCTTTCTAATAGTACGACATCGTCTGCAGCACTTCTCCTGGGCTCTTGACCATATCGGTTGGATCGTAGACGACTGGAAAACCGTGGTCTGGTAACATGAGTCCCGATTTCACTTGGTAAGAATTGAGCGCAGACCCCACGTTGTCAACAAGACACTGTGCAAGCTGGTGGTCGCTCTATAATGGTGCGAGCTGAGTTTATATCGAATGGTCTGGGTCCTCTGGTCTTCGGCTGCTTTGAGGCCATTTGCAGCCATTCGTGGACTTTATGTTCCGAAACAACAGTGTCATGTCACCGGTCCACAACTGTTCGCGATTGGTTTGAAGAAAATTCTGGACATTTCGAGTGAATCATTTGGTCACCCAGATCGCCCGACACGAATCCCATTGAACACTTATGAGATGTAGTCGAGAGGTCAGTTTGTGCACGAAAGCCTGCACCAGTAACACTTTCACAAATGTGGACGGCTATAGAGGCAGTATGGCTCAGTAATTCTGGCAGGGACTTCCAATTACTTGATGAGTCCCCAAAAGGAGGTCCGACACGATATTAGGAGGTACCTCCTCAGCGTAAACTGCCTCCCTCTGCTGGCTTCACGAAGATGAGCGCTCAGGCACTTCCACCTCTGTGTTCTCGTGCTTCCTTCACTTCTGCTGCGAGCCCAAGCTGAGTTTGTGACTATGTCCTCGACTACGCCCACTGGTACTTTCTTCGAGCTTCGGTGGACCGCGAGTGAAGAGGACACGTACGTGGCACAGCGGGAGGTGGGGACCAGCTGCCGGCCGGCAGACGCGTGACCCACGCTCTCCTCTGCTGTCCAGCAAGAAAGCGCCGCGCTTTTGTCCAGCGGGCAGTTGGCCCCACCGTACAAAAAACTGCAGTCTCGCTGTGCCGTCTCCAGATTCCGTGCTCTACTTTCGTTACGGCTTGACCTCGGCGCCGAGGTCACTGGAAACGAAATTCTACGAGGGTGGAATCAGCACTCGATCGTGGCTTCAATCAATGAACCTCCCAGATTTTAGTCTGAAATCGTATGGGAAAACCCCGCAAGGCCTAATAGAAAACGGACAGCCTGTGATATAATTCTACTGAAGTCGCCGCGCTGTACATAAAACAGAGCTCGACTACGACCACTCGATCTATCCCAGATCCACTACTTTAGATGTGAACTGTTACCTGAAGCAAAAATAAGAAAAAGGCTGTGAAGCCAAAGGAAAAAAAGAGATTAGTCACTACATTTAGCAAACACCTTAAGAAGGCCATACGGAAACACATCATCATCAGTGTTCTGCCAAAAGGCAGGTTTTCACATGCTAGTTCTCCAGGCTGTCCGGTCTTCTGCCATCCTCTTCAGATCTGTATAATTTCCTCTTCTCTTTACGTCGTCTATCATCTTGTATCTCCTTCTTCTTCTCAGTCTTCTCCCACAAACCAATCTTCCCAAAGCATCTGCTAGCAAGCACTCCCTTCTCAATAAATGTCCCAAACAGTTCTTTTTCCTTTCTCTTACAACCTTCAGCAGACCTCTCATCAACCCTTTCCAGTACTCTTTCATTACTCACTCATTCCATCCAGCTTAATCTCTCCATCCTCCTCCACATCCACATATCAAATGCTTCTAACCTTTTATCATCCTCTCGTCTCAGCGTCGATGTTTCTGCCCCATATAGTGCCACACTCCAGACAAAACATTTGCCAAGCCTTTTCCTTAGTCCTTTATCTAATTTGCCACATCAGAGTCTCCTCTTTCTGTTGAATGCCTCCTTCGCTATGGCAATTCGAGTTTTCACCTCCTGGTGACATCTCAAGTCTTCAGTTATTGTGCTTCCAAGATATTTAAATACACTTACTTGGCTAATGGTAGATTGTCCTGTTTTAATATTGGACAGTCTGCGTCTTGTACTGATGACCATACCTTTGTTTTTGCTGTGTTTATTTGCGTCCCATATTCCACACAAGCTTCATTCAGATCTTTCAGCATGTTATTCACTGTCCGCTCACTTTCTGCCACTAACATCATGTCATCAGCAAATCTTATACATTCTATTCTCTTTCCACCAATAAATATTCCTCTTTTCCCATCTAAGCCTTTCGCAATAATCTCTTCAAGGTATACGTTAAACAACAGTGGGGATAGGCAACAACCTTGTCTAACACCTCGTCCAATACTGCTTCCTCCTGACTTTTCATTTCCTATCCTTATCCTTACTTTCTGGTGTAAATATAGATCCTGTACCAACCTCTCTTTCCAATCTACTCCTTTCCACCTTCAAAATATCCATCAGCTTGTTCCACTGAACTCTGTCAAAAATCACGTTAAATGTACATGGCAGCATCTTTCAGAACTAGCATTTCCTGCGTGGATGGAAAGCCCAGTTTCATGCAGGTTTTTGACAAAGAGACAACTCAATTGTGATTTATATTCAGACGATGTCACAACCTTAACACACAAAGCTAATTACTAGGAAAAAGGAATTTAGATGCATATATGCACAATGATGCGATGAATGAAAATTTGTAGCAAAGCTAGCATTCAAACCCGGGTCTCCTGCTCTCTAAGTGGATGCGCTAACCACTAGGCCACCCTAGCGCTGAAACCCACGTCTCCTGCTCACTATGCAGAGGCGCCATGGTGGCATAGTGGTTAGCGCATCTGCCTATTGAGCAGGAGACCCGGGTTCAAACTGGAAGACAGTATGTTGCTTGATATTTTATTTTAGTATATAAACTTATTTCGGCTTTATTTCCTTCATCAGTACATGTCCTGGCGTTTTAGATGGACATATGTCAACTTTGAGTAAACTATTATTATTGCTCTCTGTAATTGCTAGATGAACATTTTTTTTCAGAAACGTCTTAACGTTGTTCGGTAATTTGCTGTTGCACGCAAGTTATAATACTTTTTTACTATATGACAGTTGTAGAAATCAAGTTTGACAGTTAATTCTTTACTCAAAGATATTGTAATACGAAGAAATCTGGGAAAGACGAGGCTAATAACGCAAGTGCAGATGAAGAAGAAGAAGACAAGAAGAAGACTTCAGTCGAACCTATGGCAGACCGTTGAGCAGAATTTTATCAATCAGGCAATTTTTGGTGGCTGCTGTGCCTACTGCAACTAAAATCTTTCCATTTAAGTTAATGGATTGATGTGTGACTTGCGATATAACAATGTTTTATTTACATCACATCGATGCCCCTGCTTCGGGTCAGACCTGAACAATTTTTCTCGAAGACCCGGTAGCCAAGGAAAAGCAAATATGGACGGACGAGCTGCTCGCATCTAGGGGCAGTTACTACTTTGACTCGTTACACGCACCTTGCTTCAATAAAGATACAGATTCTCCTACAAGGCGGCAAGCGATACTCGAGCCTCTATAATTCCGGAAACTCGTGTTCTCCATTTCGGCAGCTTATTTTAGTCGGTTCAAATGGCTCTGAACACTATGGGACTTAACTTCTAAGGTCATCAGTCCGCTAGAACTTAGAACTACTTAAACCTAACTAACCTAAGGACATCACACACATCCATGTCCGAGGCAGGATGCGAACCTGCGGCCGTAGCGGTCGCGCGGTTCCAGACTGTAGCACCTAGAACCGCTCGTCCACACAGGCCGGCTATTTTAGCCGGTTCTCCGCCTGTCTTAGAAGATCATAATTCCACTTGCGGTCTTCGCCTGCCTGGATTCTGGAAACGCTGGGTGTGTGCATTCTCCTCGCTTGGCACCCGTCGCCGTAGCGTGCTCGGCGACTACAAAATACCGCGCTCCGCAGAGTTCCTTGACATCTTAAGTGAATGCAGCGGACGTACGTACGCGTCCGCCTACACACACAAACAAGAGGTGCGCGCAGTCACGGAAAGAAAGGAGGCGAGCAACAGTCGTTTGAAGGCAATCAAGTATTCTCCGCTTGTAGCGAACATACAAGAGACCCATTACCGGAAGACTTGCTGAGCAGTAGTGCTCCTACGTAACTAGCAACGTGGAAAACAAGGCGACAGAGATGGAGCGTGCTCAGCACACAGGAGGTTCGTGGATCGAGTCATAATACAGTCACGAAGACAGACATTTTTCGTGATTTCCCTCATTGTGAATGCAGCGATGGCTCCTATGAAAAGAGCGCGACCGGGTACCTCTGGCCTATCTTTCTCTAGTATGAGCTAGAGCTCCATCTCTGATAATCTCGCCTTATAAAAAGCGAGCTTCTCGCCAGACCGTGAAGGCCCAAGGGACGCCTACCGACCGCCGTGTCATCCTCTGCCACGCTGATGGTGTATGGAGGTGCGTGCACCCAGCATAGAGCTCTCCGGCCGTTTTGCAGACGTCCCAGACCGTGGAGCCGCCACCATTCGATCGAGCAGGTTCCTCAGTTGGTACCAGGTCTCTCACTACGGAAAAAAGTCCTTAGCAGTACCGGGAATCGAAACTGGGTCCTCCACAGGGCAGCCACCTACGCTGACTGCTCAGCTGTAACTCACATACAGGACGCCAAAACGTAGTCTGTCTTTTTTACTGTAGTAAAAAACCACGCGTCACTATTCTCAGCACATTCGTGCCTGCTGCGTTTAAAAAGGAATGCACTCGGCTAGCATCACAAATAATGCCGACGTCATTCGTCAAAATATTCTCTTTGAAGAGCGTACCACGTAGTTCTCCATTTCATCTAGTAATTCAGTAAACATGCAAGCTAAACTGTATTCAGTTTTCTATGCCAAACGAAGATAGCGCAGTCGTATATTCTAGAATGAGATTTTCACTCTGCAGCGGAGTGTGCGCTGATATGAAACTTCCTGGCAAATTAAAACTGTGTGTCAGACAGAGACTCGAAGCACTTGCCCGCGAAAGGCAAAGGTCCCGAGTTCGAGTCTCGGTCCGGCACACAGTTTTAATCCGTCAGGAAGTTTCATATCAGCGCACACTCCGCTGCAGAGTGAAAATCTCATTCTGGAAACATCCCCAAGGGCGTGCCTAAGCCATGTCACCGCAATATCCTTTCTTTCAGGAGTGCTAGTTCTGCAAGGTTCGCAGGAGAGTTTCTGTAAAGTTTGGAAGGTAGGAGACGAGGTACTGGTAGAAGTAAAGCCGTGAGGACGGGGCGTGAGTCGTGCTTGGGTAGCTCAGTTGGTAGAGCACTTGCCCGCGAAAAGCAAAGGTCCCAAGTTCGAGTCTTGGTCCGGCACACAGCTTTAATCTGCCAGGAAGTTTCAGTTGTATATTCTGTTAAATTTTGCGATGAGCGTGTAGTATTCTCTAACAGTGATATAAATCATCAAATCATTTACTTACTAGACAAAGCGTGATCTTGCTTCCCCACCGAGTGGTAAAGTTTTTTTTATGAAATGAGATAATTACATACTTCTACTGAATACAGTTTCATATCTGAGAATGAACACCGAAATACTATGAATGTCCTACTGCAGTTTTTGCATTTTGTAAAACAGTTTTCGGCTTTAGATGGTGGTGATCAGGAAACAACGTCCTAAGATTTCTAAGAACGCGATATACAGAAAAGAGCGGAAACAAAATATCGAGCCGCAAATAACACTGAAACTAACGTTAACTTACGCGAGAGGGATTGCGGGAACGATATAATCTCGTACAGGAGACGCTATAATTTTGTTTTAAATCACGACTATATTGTGGCTCGGTAGTTCCGTGCTCAAGTGCTAGATCCTTGAGCGGCCCTAGGATTTTTTACGTCGTTTTATCACCTCTTTCATCTTGACGTGAAATATTTCAAAGTTGCTACTTGATTCGTAATCCCCTTATAAGTGACTGGGTAAATCACTTAGAAGGTGGGAGGAAGGCAATGGAAAACCTCCCTCCAGTAGGATCGTACCTCGTAAAGAAACGACTGTGGAGCTGAATCCACCCTTCACCCTGATCAGACCTCGCACAGCCCATCGAGTGTGGCAAAGGGGTCGTAGACCAGCTTCGTCGTTGTTGCTGTCACAGTGTATGCTTCTGGAAAGTCCCATCCTTTTGTTGGATTCCCTTATGGTGTTTATTAAGTCCTTGGCTAAAGCCATAATATTCCTCATAGACATAAGGTGGTGGAGATTATATACAACTGCCAAGTCTAAACTGTGAGCAGTGCAGTGCACATAACGTGCTATTGGTTGTATATCCAAAACTAACTTTTTTAGTCCTTTGAACTTACCTCTCACATTGGAGGCACAATCATAGCATTGTCCTCTTAAGTTATCCACTGACAAATCAAGACGATCAAAAGCGTCTTTTAAAATACTAAACAAAGTTTCTGATTCAGTGTTGGGGATCTCACATAACCCAATAAAGTCTTCATTGATGATTAAGGAATCATTGACAGTACGAATACAAAATAACACTTGTTCGTAAATCGAAGAATCACTTGTTTCGTAAACCATGATATAAAAATGTTCAGTCTTCTTGACTGAAGCCAATACCTTTCTCAACACAGACTTCCCTAGTAGATCAGTGATCTTGTTTTGAATATCGTGGGACGTCCACTTATACCACGAACGCCCTAACAAACCTTTAAACTCAGGTATATCATTCTTTCGGCGTTCCAACAATTGAAAAAAAAAATTGAGTTTACATCTTCGTGCCCTCTAATTGCTAGTCCTTAACGACATAGAAATTGCACGGTAGAAAAAATTGTCTCAAGAGCTGAAAGGCCTTTCTTCATATCACTATCTAACTGCTCATTCGATTGGGAGGCCACACTTCGCTTAGTGATAGAAATTAGTTTCAGAACACCTTATTTATGCGTAAAAATATTTTCCAAAGCCTTTTTCTAGTTAGAAAACCCTACGGAAGTAAATCACATTCTAGCCATGTATATTTGATCATCCAAGACTTCTGAAATGATCTTCCCTTACTGGATTGTCCAGGTTTCGGATGTGAACGGTTCTCGCCTGAAGACGACGAAGCAATTCTTGGAGGTTGACTTGCAGTATTTTTTACCAAAAAGGAGCGCATGGAAGTTGTTCCATGCGCTCCTTTTTGGTAAAAAATTTATCCATTGCAATTCACAATACACTAAGAGACTAAAGTAAACGAATAAAATATAGTCGTATAAAATAGTCCACTAGACACTAAAGTCGGAACACTAAACACGTCTCCAACATGCACTGAACGAAACTATCCACACTGAATGACTGCGACAGCACGGTGGGATAGCCGCGGCGTCGTAATGTCTCGAAGCGTCAGGGCGACGCGAGGCGGGGGTTCCAGGCGCTTCTGCTCCAGTCCTTTTGATGTCGCCGCGGCCGCAGCGCTGGCCCGCCGGCGCCATACTTCACCCGAAAGTTCGCGCACCGCGACAAATTCTAAGTGTGCCCGCAGCACCGTAATACTATCATGATTCACACCACTCGTTTTCAGTTAACCTGGTTACTACCATAATAATTATTTGTTTTAACTCATTACTGAATGTATTTTAAAAGGTAACTATCGTCAAACGAGGAAAATAAAAAATTGCAACATAATTTTCTTATTTTACAAAGCATAATACAACGAATAATTTTCTTAAATTATTGGGGGGTTTCGCCCCCCCCCCCCCCACCAAACGAATTTTTGAGGGTGGTCAGCCCCCCCTCAGGCCCCATGGAGTCGGCGCCTGTGTACCACTGTTGTAACCCAACATACTTTGCAGAGTGTCAAAATATTGCCTTGACCTAATCGATCACAAGATCTGTCTCCAATCGAGCACATATGGGGCATCACCGGACGACAACTCGAGTTTCAGCTACAAACAGCATTTTGACCGACCAAGTGGAAATCTGTGGTAAGTTCTTATGATTACGTAGGCTTTCCGGGCGTAATAAGTCTTGAAAGTCTCTTCGGGTTTGCTGCCGGATCCTAAAATCAACTTGGCTCCACCTTCTAAGATTAGGGCACTGCTCGGCTCTGTGAAAGATGATTTGGGGTTTTTGAAACCCGGGGTGTACAAAATTCCGTGTCAATGTGGGAAAGCTTACATTGGCCGTTCGATTCGCACTGTGCATGACAGGTGTGTGGAACATCGCCGTCATACGAGGCTACAACAGCCAGAAAAATCGGCTGTAGCAGAACACTGCTTAAATTAGGGACAAGTATGAAATTTGATGAAAAAGTGTTAGTTGCCAACATTTCCGGTTTTTGGAACAGTGTGTATAAAGAGGCGGTTGAAATTAGGTTGGCTAATGTGACTCTTGAAGTTTTCCCGGCGTATCGAATATTCCACAAGATTTCGGGATTGCAGCCGGATCTCATCGACTTCTTTCCACGATATTTCGGCTGACAACCTTACAGCCATCTTCAGGCGAGTGTTTGACACTGGAGATTGCTAGTGCAAGTCGCTCTATTTATACGTAAAAGTGCCGCAGGCGCGCGTGCGCAAGTTACCGTAGCATGCGCGCCACCTGTCGATTCCAAGGCCCTCTACAATATTACTGCATCTATGGAGCGCAATCGAATGCGTGAAAAAGTAAAACATGCACGCAGACGTGTCCAAAACAATAAAATGCAAAATTTCAATATTAAAATTACTTGTCGCTCGACGTGTCAGAAGCCATAAAAAGTTTTCTTTTGGTTGAAATTAAAGAAATCAACGGGTCCCAGGCCTTATTCAATAAAAAGCCGCCATCACGATTAATGAGATTATTCGCTAAACGTATTTCCACGGATTCCTTCACAACTGAATCCCAAAAGGATCTCGATGGGGGCCAAGATTTTCGTGGCCGAATAATCCATAGTATGTCCTGTGGAAATACAATGTTCGGCTATAGCCGACTTACTTGGCTGTAAAAGGCGAGTGTGGCGCTCATGTTCAACGCAGCGGTCGTGTACTGTGCGTGTGGTCTGACCAATGTAGGCTTTCCCACACTCGCAAGGTATTTTATAAATTCCAGCCTTCCGTAATCCCAGATCTCCTTGGCTGAGCCCAGAAGAGCACGAGTCTTTGTAGGTGTGGGAAAGCCTACATTGGTCAGACCACACGCACAATACACGACCGCTGCGTTGAACATGAGCGCCACACTCGCCTTTTACAGCCAAGTAAGTCGGCTATAGCCGAACATTGTATTTCCACAGGACATACTATGGATTATTCGGCCACGAAAATCTTGGCCCCCATCGAGATCCTTTTGGGATTCAGTTGTGAAGGAATCCGTGGAAATACGTTTAGCGGATAATCTCATTAATCGTGATGGCGGCTTTTTATTGAATAAGGCCTGGGACCCGTTGATTTCTTTAATTTCAACCAAAAGAAAACTTTTTATGGCTTCTGACACGTCGAGCGACAAGTAATTTTAATATTGAAATTTTGCATTTTATTGTTTTGGACACGTCTGCGTGCATGTTTTACTTTTTTCACGCATTCGATTGCGCTCCATAGATGCAGTAATATTGTAGAGGCCTTGGAATCGACAGGTGGCGCGCATGCTACGGTAACTTGCGCACGCGCGCCTGCGGCACTTTTACGTATAAATAGAGCGACTTGCACTAGCAATCTCCAGTGTCAAACACTCGCCTGAAGATGGCTGTAAGGTTGTCAGCCGAAATATCGTGGAAAGAAGTCGATGAGATCCGGCTGCCATCCCGAAATCTTGTGGAAGGTTGGCTAATAATTTAATCAACAGAGACAATGGGTTTCCTCTTAGCAAGACGTGGAATCCTGTATTATCTCGCATCAAAAGTGAACGTTCTTCGGTGCGGCCCTAAATGCGATATATCGTTACCAGCAGTGTTTCACTAAGGGCGGTGCCACCTCCCTGTCTTGGAGGGCAGCAACCGTGATGAGCGGCGCATGCGCTTGTACTGAACGGTGGCCCATATAGGACGTCGATTTGCAGCCTGGCGTCAGTTCTCAGAGGGACTCATCAGCAGAAACAGCATTTTCCTGAAGATGGCGACCAGTTGGATCGCCGAAATATTGAGTCAAGCTGATTTTAGGATCCGGCAGCAAACCCGAAGAGACTTTCAATGTGGTAAGTTCCTATGGGACCAAGCTGCTAAGGTCATCAGTCCCTAGGCTTACACTCTACTTAATCTAGCCGGCCGGTGTGGCCGACCCGTTCTAGGCGCTTCAGTCTAGAACCGCGCGACCGCTACGGTCGCAGGTTCGAATCCTGCCTCGGGCATGGATGTATATGATATCAATAGGTTAGTTAGATTTAAGTAGTTCTAAGTTCTAGGGGACTGATGATCTTAGAAGTTAAGTCCCATAGTGCTCACAAGGGAACCTCCCCATCGCACCCCCCTCAGATTTAGTTATAAGTTGGCACAGTGGATAGGCCTTGAAAAACTGAACACAGATCAATTGAGAAAACAGGAAGAAGTTGTGTGGAACTGTGAAAAAATAAGCAAAATATACAAACTGATTAGTTCATGGCTAGATAGGCAACATCAAGGATCCAGAGACCGCGGGAGCGCCGTGGTCTCGTGGTAACGTGAACAGCTGCGGAACGAAAGGTCCTTGGTTCAAATCTTCCATCGCGTGAAAACTTTAATTTTTTATTTTCAGTTTATGTGACAAACTCTTATGTTTTCATCACTTTTTTGGGAGTCATTATCACATCCACAAGAAAACCTAAATCGGGCAAGGTAGAAGAATCTTTTTACCCATTCGCCAAGTGTACAAGTTAGGTGGGTCGACAACATATTCCTGTCATGTGACGCACATGCCGTCACCAGTGTCGTATAGAATATATCAGATGTGTTTTCCGTGGAGGAATCGGTTGACCTATGACCTTGCGATAAAATGTTTTCGGTTCCGATTGAAGAGGTACGTCCTTTCGTCAACTAATCGCACGGTTTTGCGATGCGGTCGCAAAACACAGACACTAAACTTATTACAGTGAACAGAGACGTCAATGAACGAGCGGACAGATAATAACTATGCAAAAATAAAGAAAGTAAAATTTTCACTTGTAGGAAGACTTGAACCAAGGACCTCTGCTTCTGCAGCTGCTAACGCTACCACGGGACCACGGCACTTCTGGCGTCACATTTTCCTTGATGTTGCCTATTTATCCCATGGACTACTCAGTTTGTATATTTTGCTTATTTTTTCACAGATCCACACAACTTCTTCCTGTTTTCTCAATTGATCTGTGTTCAGTTTATCAAGGCCTATCCACTGTGCCAAGTTATAACTAAATCTGAGGGGGGTGCGATGGGCAGGTTCCCTTGTCAGAGCCATTTCTGAACACGAGTGGAGCGCGACACAGGTACGGAGGCGCGGACAGGCTCTGCTGCGGGCAGGCTGACTCGGTTCCCGTGCAGCGCACGTCCAAGACGAGACGAAGCGAGGCGAGGCGCAGCCGTGGGACACAAGGCGAGGAGGCGCCCGGCGCCGCATGAATTATGCAGCGGCCGCCGCGGAACCGGCCCGGCGTACCGCCAAATGTCGCAGGCGCGTCTCCCTGAGTCCGAAGGAAACCAGCGTCTACCGCCACCGCAACCAGTGCCGCAACACAGAGAGGACGCTCTAAAACGTGGTATCCGTCGTAAGTTTCACGAGGCCTTTTCCAAGTTGCAGGTGTTGTATAATGCATCGCAGTCAAATCTATAACGGTCTAAGACACGAACGATACCAGTGGGTATCGATATCATCAGTTGGATACGTATAATGTCGTATGCTCACGTATTCATAAAAAGTCGTTGTTTCATATCTAAATATTCATATTATTCATGTTGTTGTTGTTGTCTTCAGTCCTGAGACTGGTTTGATGCAGCTCTCCATGCTACTCTATCGTGTGCAAGCTGCTTCATCTCCCAGTACGTACTGAAGCCTACATCCTTCTGAATCTGCTTAGTGTATTCATTTCTTGTTCTCCCTCTACGATTATTACCCTCCACGTTGCCCTCCACTACTAAATTGGTGATCCCTTGATGCCCCAGAACATGTCCTACCTACCGATCCCTTCTTCTAGTCAAGTTGTACCACAAGCTCCTCTTCTCCCCAATTCTATTCAATACCTCCTCCTTAGCTATATGATGTACCCATCTAATCTTCAGCATTCTTCTGTAGCACCACATTTCGAAAGCTTCTATTCTCTTCCTGTCCAAACTATTTATCGTCCATGTTTCACTTCCATACATGGCTACACTCCATACAAATACTTTCAGGAACGACTTCCTGACACTTCTCTACTTCGACCATCATCAGTTATTTTGTTCCCCAAATCGAAAAACTCATTTACTACTTCAAGTGTCTCATTTCCTAAACTAATTCCCTCAGCATCGCCCGATTTAATTCGACTACATCCCATTAACCTCGTTTTGCTTTTGTTGATGTTCATCTTATATCCTCCTTTCAAGACACTGTTCATTCCGTTCAGGTACTCTTCCAAGTCCTTTGCTGTCTCTGCCAGAATTACAAAGTCATCGGCGAACTTCAAGGTTTTTATTTCTTCTCCATGGATTTTAATACCTACTCCGAATTTTTCTTTTGTTTCCTTTACTGTTTGCTCAATATACACATTGAATAACATCTGGGAGAGGCTACAACCCTGTCTCACTCCCTTCCCAACCTCTACCCCCCTTTCATGTCCCTCTACTCTGATAACTGCCATCTGGTTTCTGTACAAATTGTAAATAGTCTTTCGCTCCTTGTATTATACCCCTGCCACCTTCAGAATTTGAAAGAGAGTATTCCAGTCAACATAGTCAAAAGCATTCTCTAAGTCTACAAATGCCAGAAATGCAGGTTTGCCTTTCCTTAATCTATCTTCTAAGATAAGCTGTAGGGTCAATATTGCCTCACGTGTTCCAATATTTCTACGGAATCCAAACTGATCTTCCCCGAGGTCGGCTTTACCAGTTTTTCCATTCGTCTGTAAAGAATTCGCGTTAGTATTTTGCAGCTGTGACTTATTAAACTGACAGTTCGTTAATTTTCACATCTGTCAACATCTGCTTTCTTTGGGATTGGTCGCAGGTTCGAATCCTGCCTCGGGCATGCATGTGTGTGATGTCGTTAGGTTAGTTAGGTTTAAGTAGTTCTAAGTTCTAGCGGACTGATGACCACAGCAGTTAAGTTCCATAGTGCTCAGAGCCATTTGAACCATTTTTTGGGACTGGAATTATTATATTCTTATGAAGTCTGAGGTGTTTCGCCTGTCTCATACATCTTGCTCACAAGATGGTAGAGTTTTGTCAGGACTGGGCCTCCCAAGGCTGTCAGTAGTTCTAATGGAATGTTGTCTACTCCCGGGGCTTTGTTTCGGCTTAGGTGTTTCAGTGGTGTGTCAAACTCTTCACACAGTATCATATCCCACATTTCATCTTCATCTACATCCTCTTCCATTTCCATAATATTGTACTCAAGTACATCCTCCTTGTATAGACCCTCTATATACTCCTTGCACCTTTCTGCTTTCCCATATTATTCATATATTAATTAATGTACAAGAATTTAAATTTCTGTAAATTCGTTTTATTAATTGCACGAGTTGACAAAAGTCATGGGATAGCGATATGGACACATATAGATGGCGATAGTATCGCGTTCACAAGGGGCAATGAATTGGCGGAGCTCTCGTTTGTACCTCGGCGATTTATGGCCGCACAACGGGATTCAACGCATTCTGAATGCGGAATAGTAGTTAGACACATGGAACATTCCATTTCGGAAATCGTTAGGGAATGCAATATTCCGAAATCTACATTGTCAAGAGCGTACTGAGAATATCAAATCTCAGGGATTATCCTTCACCATGCTCTTTGTGTAGAGCTGGCAGCGCTAACAGGAAAGCAACACAGCGTGTAATAACCCCAGAAATCAATGCGGGACGTTCGACGAATGTATCCGTTAGGACAGCAGAGGCCCTTGCTAACAGCACGCGATCGCCTACAGCGTTTCTTCCGGTCTCTTGACCATATTGGTTGGACCCTAGACGACTGGAAAACCGTAGAATGGTCAGATAAGCCCCGATTTCAGTTGGTGACAGCTGACGGTAGGGTTAGAGAGTGTGGCGCGGATCCCACGAAGCCACGAAACAATGGTTCAAATGGCTCTGAGCACTATGGAACTTAACGTCTGAGGTCATCAGTCCCCTACAACTTAGAACTACTGAAACCTAACTACCCTAAGGACATCACAAACATCCCAGCCCGAAGCAGGATTCGAACCTGTGACCGTAGCGGTCGCGCGGTTCCAGACTGTAGCGCCTAGAACCGCTCGGCCATCCCGGCCGGCCACGAAACAATGATGGAATTTTTATGAATGACCATGCGCTACGTCACCAGGCCGCAGTTGCGCTCTTGCAACTGGAGCGAATGATTTGGCCAACCAGATCGTCCGATACGGTCATAATCGAGAGGTCAGTTCGTGTACAAAATCTTGCGGCGGCAACACTTTCGCAAGTACAGACGGGCGATACAGGGAGCATGGCTCAATATTTCTACATGGGGCTTCGAACAAAGTGTTGAGTCCATGCCACGTCGAGTTGCTTTACTCCGCCGGGCAAAAGGAAGTCCGACACGATATTAGGAGGTGTCCCATGACTTTTCTCACCTCAGGGTATTTTATAACTCTAGATGTGGATGAGGGATTCGATGTAACTTACTTTAAAATAGCGATCAACGTCTGCTTCGAAGACAGATCACTGAACGTTAAGTGTTGCAGCGTCCATTGCAATACAAATGGTTCAAATGGCTCTGAGCACTATGGGACTTAACATCTGTGGTCATCAGTCCCCTAGAACTTAGAACTACTTAAACCTAACTAACCTAAGGACATCACACACATCCATGTCCGAGGCAGGATTCGAACCTGCGACCGTAGCAGTCGCGCGGTTCCGGACTGCGCGCCTAGAACCGCTAGACCACCGCGGCCGGCTTTGCAATACAGAGATATAAACAAATGTAAAGTATTGTGCGTAAAAAGGAGGAAACAGCCATTATTGTACGATTACACGTTATCAGAACCACCGATAGAAGGACTGACATTCGTTAAACAACTGGAAATATACCTGCAGAGTAACTGAAACTTGAACGACTACTTAAAAATAATCGCAGATACCAGACTACGATTCGTTGGAAGAATCTTCGGAAAATAAAGTCCACCCACAAAGGCGGTAGCTTACAAAAACCCTCCTTCGACAAATACCTGAATATTGCTCGTCAGTCTGGGAAACCGTACCAGATAGAATTGGTACAGAAAGTAGAGAAGATCCAAAGAAGAGCAGCGCGTTTCGTTGCAAGCTCGTTTGGCAAGCAGACGCTCAGCGGACTCCGGTGGCAGACGATACAAGAGAGGCGTCCTGCATCATGGCATGGCTTGCTGCTGAAATTCCACGAGCGTACCTTGGTAGGAGAATCAACCAATATATTGCTTCCACCTACGCATAAATGTCGCGAAAAACCGTTCGAGATTACACGAAGGCTTACCAGCAATCGTTCTTCAGGCGAACCAGCGACGACCGGAACAGGAAAATGACAGTGGTGCACAAAGAACCTCCGCCACACGCCACAAGGTGGCTCGCGAAGAGCAGATCTAGATGATGATTCGACTGAGGTGATCGAGGGAAAACCAGAATCTTTCCTGAACTCCTTCTCCGTATTGTTATCCTCCACTGGAACAAGCTGCCCTGGAGTCGGCGCGCAGTTCGTTCAGTTCAATGCCCAGCCACATTTACGGAAAAGTTGAAACCTTCGTTCTGTCAACCTGGTAACTTTTCCCCCAAAAGTCACGTGTACCCGTCTGTCAAACAGTAAAGCAGTCGCTCCCACATTCGCCAAGTTTCGCTTCTCTCTCTTTTCATTTCTCAGTTAGTTATTCGACTTCCACCTCTCCATCTTTCTTACATGTGACGTAACATTTGCCTTTTTCCGTCCCTCTTTTACCACTTTGCTGCCAGCGGCCATAATTTAAATTTCGCTACCTGTAATTTACTGAGGGAGATGGCCCAGTGGTTAGCACACCCCACTCGCATTCTGGAGGATTCAAATGGTTCAAATGGCTCTAAGCACTATGGGACTTAACATCTGACGTCATCAGTCCCCTAGACTTAGAACTAGTTAAACCTAACTAAGGACGTCACACACACCCATGTCCGAGGCAGGATTCGAAACTGCGACCGTAGCAGCAGCGTGGTTCCGGACTGAAGCGCCTAGAACCGCTCGGCCACAACTGCCGGCCATTCTGGAGGAGGACGGTTCAAATCCACGTCCGGCCATCCAGATTTCGGTTTTCCGTGATTCCCCGAAATCTCTCCGGGTAAATACAGGGATGATTTCTCTAAAAAGGACATGGCTGATATCCTTCCGATCCTTGAAACATGCTGAGCTTATGCTCCGTCTCTAATGACTTCGTTGTCGACGGGACGTTCAAGCTTGCTTTATTTTCCGCGATGCGAAACGAATAGATACAAAATGTGAGGTACCTAGGTATGATAGCATCGTGGCTGCATAATAACGTGCAGAAGTATCTCAAGATGGTGCTAACACCGAAAACCCAGGAAAGACATGTGACTGAGCTGAACTCTCATCGTTATGCTAGTAGACGTGAATTGTCACCGAAGTCGTTCTTCTTTTGGTAACTATAAAGAATACATCTACCACTCTAATGTTTCATCTGCACTGTTGTGAAAAAAATGTAATGACACCCCCTACTTGCTGCGTAGGTGTGGTTGTGTGCCTCTATGATGAAGATAGTCGTACCGTAGCTGCAGCTACATTGGAGGTATGCTTGCGGAGTGGCCAGACTAACCCGTGGTTCCTGATGAGGGGCAGAAGCCTTTCCAGTAGCTGTAGGGGCAACAGTATCGATATTTATCTGGTCTGGCATTGTATCATAGACATCTTGTCCTTGCTAAGTTGCTACTGCGGACGGCTGATAACAAGGGGAAACAACATCCTTAACTCTTCCCGTGGGCAGCTTTATTTTATGATTTGGTGACGATGACATCTTCTTGGGTAAAATATTCCGGAGGTAATACAGTCCCCCTTTCGGGTCTCTGGCCGAGGACTACTCAGAACGCTGTTTTTATCAGGAAAGTAGGTGTGCAGGAGCTGCATTTAACCAGCCATCGGAGAGAAGACCACAACAAAATCTAATGAATGGAAAAATGTGAGACCCAGTGCCGGCACGTAACCAATTCCTTTCCAAATACGTTACTGGACTTTCAGACACAACACAAGCATCCGACGCACGGGTCACACCATCAGTAACGGTATACACCTTTACCCCACAAGACAATGTGGAGAAGAAACTTCCTGGCAGATTAAAGCTGTGTACCTGACCGAGACTCGAACTCGGGACCTTTGCCTTTCGCGGGCAAGTGCTCTACCATCTGAGCTACCCAAGCACGACTCACGCACCGTCCTCACAGCTTCACTTCTGCCAGTACCTCGTCTCCTACCTTCCAAACTTTACAGAAGCTCTCCTGCCAACCTTGCAGAACTAACACTCCTGTAAGAAAGGATATTAGTCGGCACGGTAACTCAGCGTGTTCGGTCAGGGGGTTAGCTGCCCTCTGTAATAAAAAAACACTGAGTTAATGGATCAACGACGAACTGACACGGGTGTCTTGCCACGTCCGCCCCGAGCAGATACAACGAACGAAAAAAATTGCCGGCACGGTAGCTCAGCGTGTTCGGTCAGAGAGCTGGTTCGCCTCTGTAATAAGAAACTGAGTGAAAGGATCAACAACGAACTTGAACAGATGTCGGGTGACGTCCGCAACTACCAAACACAACGATCAACAACGAACAAAATGAAAAAAAGAAAAAAGTGAAAAAGAAAGAAAAAAGGGGATGTTTCCAGAATTGGTAGAGCACTTGCCCGCGAAAGGCAAAGGTTTCGAGTTCGAGTCTCGGTCCGGCACACAGTTTTAATCTGCCAGGAAGTTTCATATACACTCCGCTGCAGAGTGAAAATCTCATTCTGGAAATGTGAAGAAGTTTGGAATATAGCTCAACTGTTGTGTTTACGGTGTCGTATCTGATTGCGCGACTGAAGACTATAATACATGCAGTTTACTGGCTGAACTTCTCATACGCTCCATATGTCGTAGTTGTTGTCTAGGGTGAGGCACCAGAAGACCTCGGCAGTGGTAATAACTTCCGCAGAGATGCGCCGTCTGCTAACTGGGAACTGCTTGAGCGCCAGGACGGAGGTGTAATGGGCGTGCAAATCTGCCGTCAGGCATAGGCTAAATCAGACACACTTCAGCCTGTCGTTTACAACACTGTACGCACATTAACCTTTACAAGCTCATGATGTCAGTGAAAGATTGCCAGTAAGGAAATTTCTCAGAAAATTTATTTCGCACTAGCGAAGCTCTTTTCCTTTGCATACGCTTCCTGAAAAGCAGGCGTTGTTAACTTGTTTCGCAGAAGCAGAATGACGACACAAGGGCCGCCTTTACACTGGAGTAAGGTTGTAAATGGGCGCAAAGAAAAGTGTCTAGTTATGCTCAAAGAAGTAGCAGTCCCTTTCAGAGGAAGAACTGTCACGTGATCTAGGGATACCGCCGTTTTTATCAAGCTTTCTATAGAGTTCGAAACCTATAGTATCACATGTATTTGTTGTGTTTTCACCACTTGTTTATTCGTAATAGTAATGGTGAATTACGGTTGTGGGTACAGGCGCAAAGAAAAGGACGTTGAAGGAGAAAAAGTTGTGCTGCTTTGGCTACATTTTGAATAAATGTTTTAAGCATATTATTGTTTGTGCAGAATGTTCAGGACTTTTGAACAAAGTCTTTGGTCATCTGCAGCAGTCATTTCTTGACACTGACATACACAAAAGGCAGTTTAAATCAACAACTCGAAAAATGGCCATTTCTCTTAACAGTGGTGAACCTCAAGAAAGGCGCAGAAGTTAGTTTTCTTTTCCTCTTTATACATTTATGACAGCTCACACCTGCGTAATTTATTGTCCCTTTTTTGTTTTAAACTGAAATACACTTCCCATGTGGTACTATGTAACATCAAGAAACAGTTTCGTTGTTGTATTTCAAAGCAAAATGTTCGTAAAATATTCCACTCTTGGCCAGAGAGGATGTTTTGCACAATAGATAAGGAAACCTGAATGTGTGTGTGTGTGTGTGTGTGTGTGTGTGTGTGTGTGAAAGGGAGAGAGAGAGAGAGAGGGCAACAACGTTTTTGAGTACAAAAACTTGAAAGTAAATAAAAAGTTAAATATTTGCTAACAGGAACATGAAATGAAGATCTCTGAAGTACACAAAAGGTGGAAAATGCGACACGTTGCATTCAGTGAAATATCAGCATTTATCTTAAAATACATTTGCTGTACAGATCTGGTACAGAACAATTGCTTTGTTTATTTTATCGCAACAACGGTAGTCTCACGCCTAGGTCGTATTTTCTGCTTTGGAAGTAAGTCAATAAGAAATCAATTGACTGAATGTGATTCATAATAATGGAAAAAAAAACAGATAAAAAAGACACACAGAGTAACAAAAGTACAAAACCAGCTTTTGCGTCGTTGGATTTGAATTTATTGTCTTTACCATTTGAATAACAAGCGTAAAAATATCAGTACACAAGATGTCATGAAACTTCTCCATTTGTGGCCTGCCGTAATGGCCGTGCGATTCTAGGCGCTACAGTCTGGAACCGCGCGACCGCTACGGTCGCAGGTTCGAATCCTGCCTCGGGCATAGATGTGTGTAGTGTCCTTAGGTTGGTTATGTTTAAGTACTAGGGGACTGATGACCTCAGAAGTTACGTCCCATAGAGCTCAGAGCCATTTTCTCTATTTGTGTCGTCCAATTCCCTTGATGCTGTTAAACGGTCCGACACTGAAGAGCTAAAATAAACATTACAGGAGCAACTGTATTATAAGTTCATGTAATATTCTGTGTGTTGTTTGTGAGGGGCGAGGGGGGGGGGGGGGGGAGATGAGAGGAGAGTACAACGTGTCATGTATATTTGTAATATTTGGGATTCGTCTAGCTTTATAGTGCATTTAAGAAGCGATCGCATTTTTTATTCACTTCTTTAGTCTGTAGTGTAGTGGGAGCATGTATATAAAATTCGCTAAAACATCAAAGTGTTAGCAGTAAGCAAAACTGTGCGCTAGGCTACAAGGAAGAGGAAAATTAATACACAAGAACTGCAGAAAAAACGACGAAGAAGCAGATGTTATAATTGCTAATATGCGGCAAATTCGGTGTTTTTCGGACACTTTCTTTGACTATAACACTAACGCAGCTAAGATCTACAACAGACTCGGCAACAAGGTTGAGTGCCGCGTAACACCGAAAAATTGCGGCGGCTGACCCAGAAATCAAAAAATGGCTGCTTCTGAGCTGCGATACTTGTCGCAAAGGACCTCTTCAAAGCTAAGAGTTCGGCTTATTCCAGGTATCATATACAGATTGTTACGACGTTTACAAAATGTCTATGCCAAATCCACGGCACCTGCGAAAAGAATCTGTCTGTAATAGTGATTTATGCCCTATGGCATTGTAAATGTTCAAGGCGCTGTATGGACAAACCACGGCGACCTGAGATCACGTGACCAGGCTTGTGATGTACGTTGACATCAAAAAATGTGTCATGCACATCCGACTGCTGACTCCAGAGACATTTATATGACATTAGCATCGCACCCTCGTCCGAGATTACTGGCTGTACTTGTTCTGTTTACTTCCGCAACTGGAATCCGAAAACACTAACACGATGCTTTGTTGTCGTGGAAACATGACGAACGCTATAGCTGAGTACTTAACAAAGATCGCCACATCGACGACGGACGCGGAAATCGGGATTCAGTCCGCGTCCGAGACAGGATTGTTCCCCGCGCGCCTTAACGAGAGTGCCTAACGGGGACTTCCATGTCACCGCAAAACGCCGCAGCTGCGCCTTTTCCCACATTTCTGTCGCCACATACACTGCCTCTGCAGGGACCGCAATATCAGTGATCTCACACACACACACACACACACGCAGGGGACTGCCCGCAGATGCATCCTCATTTGGAGCGGACTACGGAGCTAAAATACCGTCTTACTCGATGTAGAGCAGCGAGGGCTGCGTACCCGCCCTTACCTCAGCGTGACACCTGAGAGTTACTCGTTACAATATTCGTGGGTACAGCGGATTAAAGATAATAGCGGAGGGTAGGTAGGATCTCTAGCAGAAAGTTCTTTCACTATGTACATAAACACAGTACAGTGCAAGACATTTCTGGTGTTGTTGATGATTGCGACAATTTATTGTGTGTCATTGTGGAACCAGCTGTCCAGTACTGGAAATGCTTAACATTTGGCACTATTCCACGTAAATAGAGAAAAATATGGCGTACGAGGAATTGGATTATAATCTTTTCATCACACATTAACCGCATAGTTCCTTGCTGCTTATCATCATAAACGGACAATGAAGAAGCACTCGGGGCGTTATTTAAAACTTCTTTTGTATGTTATTATTTACCAAAGATTTTAAATCCGGTGCTTTATAAGTAGTACGAATTTTTTCGACATTTAACAAGACTTTAATCTCTGCCACCTTTTGTGTATGTGAGAAATGCAGCTTCCGAAAATGCCTACCAGTGCAGTTTTCAGGTCGGTGGAAACCCGGAACGTACCACACACAAAAAGAAAAGGCAGTGTTTATTATTCCCGCGGGAGCACCCTCAAGGCGTTTTCCGGAGGTCAAAAGAGGCCAGCAAAATGCCGCTGCCTGCTTGTGTCCTCTAGCGAGCGCTTCTTCACTCAGAACAGCCCTTTCTGAATAGTTAAAAAGAGAGCGCTGGTCTTAATATACACCGATCTGACACGCTTCATATACGTCACAGACGATGGAGACAATGTCGTATCAAGCTGTGCCTCGTCTTCATAGAAGTGAATACTGCTGTTATTTCTTCTAGACGAACAAGACCGATTTCCTTCTCCCATCTTACAGTAACACCCCAATTAAAACAACCCGCGACGTGATAATAAGCGTTAACCATTCACCCCAGCTCTGCGTTGTGTCATGTCGAGTATGTGAATAGCTCCGAAGGAGAGAAAATAATAGTATCGCTTGATACCTGAAACCGGGCTATCTAAACGAAGCTCATCTGCCAGTGGTAGTGTACGAGAATCACGGCACTTGAGCAAAGCCAATGGGGCGAAAAAAACGTGTTGTCATTATACGCTACGATCTTTTAGTCGAGTTTTGTGTCAAAACGTTTGCTGTCCACATTTCTCCTAGGCAGTTACGTCGCGTCCTGATTCTCATGCGTTTCGAAGGTTGGGGTTGAACGCATCCGGCGATGACGATATAATTAGAGACAGAGAACAAGGTTGAACAGGGAAAGAAATCCGCCGTGCTCTTTTAAAAGATTCATTATGGCATTCGCCTTTTGCGATATAAGGACTTCACAGAAAACCTGAATCGGGACGCCTAGACGGGGAACTGAACTTCCATCCACTCTGGTTGGTGTCCAGTGTAACTTCTACGTCTCTCTAGTAGCTATACAGAAATTGACAAATTCGTCTAAACGAATCTAATGTCTGTCAACCTCGTAAAGAATCTCAGTCCAGTTGCGCTGTGAAAAGGACGTCTTTGATTGTTGTTTAAAGAGTCGAAGAGTTGTAGTTTAGAGAAATACTGCAAGTGGAAGTATTGTATAACAACCAGTATTTTTTTTCCACGATGAAGAATCAGGCGCCCAGCACAGGTCAATCTCAGGCTAATTTGCACCAAAGCATATTATTCACTGAGGTGATAAAAGTCATGGGACAGCGACACGTATGTATATACACGGCGGTAGTATCGCGTGCACAAGGTATAAAAGGGCAATACACTGGCGGAGCTCTCATTTGTTCTCAGGCGATTCATGTGATTATAACCGGACCACGGGAGTTAACACACTTGAACGCGGAATGGTAGTCGGAGCTAGACACGTGGGCCATTCCATTTCGGAAATCGTTAGGGAATTTAATATTCCGAGATCCACAGTGTCAAGAGTGTGCCGAGAATACCAAATTTCACGCATTATCTCTCACCAAAAGCCAGTGGCTGCCTGCCTTCACTTAATAACCGAGATAAACGGCGTTTGCATAGAGTCTTCAGCACAAGCAACACTTCGTGAAATAACCTCAGAAATCAATGTACGACGAAATTTGGCGTTAATGGGCTATGGCTGCAGACGGCCGAAGCGAGTGCCTTTGCTAACAACACAGCATTCACTTGAAACGCCTATCCTGGGCTTGTGGCCTAAACGACTGAACCGTGATCGCATCAGATGAGTCCCGATTTCAGTTGGAAAGAGGTGATGGTAGGGTCCGAGTGTGGTGCAGACCCCATGAAGCCGTGAATCCAAGTTATCAATAAGCTGGTGGTGGCTCCACAGTGGTGTGGGCTGTGTTTACGGGGAATTGACTGGGTTCTTTGGTCTACTTGATCTGATAATTATTATGTTCGGCTAATTGGTGACCATTTACAGTCATTCAAGGACTTCAAGTACCCAAACAACAATGGAATTCTTACGGATGACAATGCGCTATGTCACTGGGGTGCAGTTATTCGCTATTGGTGTGAAGAACATTCTGGACAATTCGAGAGAATAATTTGGCCATCCAAATCGACCCGCAAGAATCCCGCCGAACTTCTATGGGACATAACCGAAATGTCAGTTCGCGCACAATATCCCGCACCGGCGACCCTTGCGCAATTGTGGATTGCTGTAGAAGCATCATGGCTCAGTATTCTTGCAAGAAACTTCCACTGACTTGTTGATTGGATGCCAGGTCGAGTTGCTACACTACACGGGGAGGTACGACACGATTTTACGAGGTATTCAAAGACTTTTGTCACGTCAGTGTAATCTTGCATGTGGATGTGTGATATAGCAGTCCGTATTTTCTTTCCCCGATGAACAGTCAGCCGTCCTGTAGGGGCCGCTCTGAAGTTTATTTGCACCAAAGATACGTGTACATATTTTGTCGACTGGGCACATTTCTTTTGGGAGTGCAAATAAAGAAATGGAAGCTCCTTTTTAATCTATAAAGTGCGAAAGGATAACACTCAGTAAACAGATTTACTGTCGCGTGGACCACCGACCACAAACACCGTAAGACCAGGCCACCACAGCACAGCCAGGACACTGTTGCCGGAAAGGCGAGCACGTGCGCCGTCTTGTCGGGGGGACGCTCACCTCTTTCCTCGGTGCGGGCGCGCGTCAGCCCCAGCAGCGCCGCCGCGGTGACCGCCAGCAGCGCAAATCCGCGAGCCGCCGCCATGACGACGCACACGCGATCTCCGTCGACACTAGAGCACTCGCGAATAGCGTGCGGCAAATCTTCCGCGCACAAGAGACAACGCCATGGGCCGCCGGTCGCGGACTGGAGGAGGTCGCCGGGCGGCCGCCTTGAGATGGCGCCTCGCCCCCCACCGCGCGCCGCGGCGCCCGCCCATTGGCCGGCGCGCCGGGTGACGTCACGGCCGGCGTCTTGAGTCGCGGAGCAGCAGCAACAGGTGGCGGGCGGCGCGTCCTTAGCTGCGACGCGGCGTCGGGACACACGTGTTGCCGGCCGTTGCGTTCGCTTCTCGAGGCCAGCGGGCGAGGACACAAATTTGCGCGCGACTCGCGAGCTCGAGCAGAACGTGGGCGGCATCTGCGTCGTCGACGCCTGAGCTCAGACGTAACGAGGTATCTCGAACAGACTGACCTCCTCCAAACCGTCCGGTATCGAAAACATCGATCACGTGAAAACCAATTCGCACTTTTCCCACGTGACGTCCTGAATGCTATGGTAGCCAGGTAGAAGCAGTACTTTGTGACTTCCGCAAAGCATTTGATTCAGTATCACTCCTGCGCTTGTTACTGAGAGTGCGATCGTACGGGTTGGCAAACAAAATTTGACACTATTGAGTGTTTCTTGGTAGGAGCGAAACAGTGTGTTATCTTGGACGGAGAATCGTCGACAGTGACTTCAGATGTGTCCCAGGGAAGTGTGCTGTGACCTGTGGCTCAAATGGTTCAAATGGCTCTGAGCACTATGGGACTTAACTTCTGAGGTCATCAGTTCACTAAAACTTAGAGCTACTTAAACTTAACTAACCTAATGACATCACCACATCCACGCCCGGTGCAGGATTCGAACCTGCGACCGTAGCGGTCGTGTGGTTCCAGACTGTAGCGCATAGAGCTGCTCGGCCACCCCGGCCGGCTGACCTTTGGCCTCCGTGTTATATGTTTTCTACCGTGACAAACTCTAGGGACGCAACGATGAGAGAATACGGAACTAAAAAGCTCTAATGAACTTATGCCCGGAATTGCTTGGTTTCTGTGGTAGAGACCATTTATCCAATCATACATTGTACATGGCAAGGAAAGCATTTGTGAAGAACAGAAATTTGTTAACATCGAGTATACTGACAGGAATTCGTTTCTGGGAGTATTTGTATGGCGTGTAGCCATGTATAGAAGTGAAACGTGGGCGATAAATAGTTTAGACAAGAAAAGAATAGAAGCTTTCGAAATGTGATGCTACAGAAGAATGCTGAAGATTAGATGAGTAGATCACATAACTAATGAGGAGGTATTGAATAGAATTGGAGAGAAGAGAAATTTGTGGCACAACTTGACTAGGAGAAGGGATCGGTTGGTGGGGCATATTCTGAGGCATCAAAGGCTCACCAGTTTAGTATGAGGGCAGCGTGGAGGGTAAAAATCGTAGAGGGAGACCAAGAGATGAATATACTAAACAGATTCAGAAGGATGTAGGTTGCAGCGGGTACTGGGAGATGAAGAACCTTGCACAGGGTAGAGTAGCATGGAGAGCTGCACCAAACCAGTCTCTGGACTGAAGACCTCAACAACAACAACATTGTTACAGAGTCTGCCGTGTACCATGCAGCTCTGTACCACTCAGTCAGAGTTACAGTACCTACTGAAAATAGATTCCACGTGCCTCAACGCATGAGTGTACGCGCCGTAGCATATTCCGCCCCACATGTTCACATCGACCAGGCTTCACCCGAATCGTGTCAAAGGCAGCGTGAAAACGCTGCTCCAGTATCTCCACATCTGGAATGGGCTCTGCATACACGATACTTCTGAGATGTCACCAGAAAACGCACGGGTTGTGATCCGGTGAACGAGCAGGCCATGCAACTGGACCACCTCGACCGATCCACTGACCAGGGAAAACACGACTGCGATGAGTCCGAACGTTAACGTCGAAGTGGGGTGGAGGATTATGGTGTACCAGGCACATAATCCTTCGAATCGTCCATGGCAATTCTTTCAGAAGGAGAGGCAAAGTCACCCGAAAGAAACGCCGATGGTACCGGCCTGTTAGGCGACGTGGAGGGAAGACTGGTCCCAAATTACGGTCGCCAATTATCCCGGCACACACATTCCAGCTGCACCGATGCTGATGATTCGCTATCACCATTCCACGGGAGTTCGGCATACTATCCAACAGATGACTGTTATGAAAGTTGAAGATACCACTGTGGTGTCACCGCCAGACACCACACTTGCTAGGTGATAGCCTTTAAATCGGCCGCGGTCCGGTAGTATACGTCGGACCCGCGTGTCGCCACTGTCAGTGATTGCAGACCGAGCGCCGCCACACGGCAGGTCTAGAGAGACTTCCTAGCACTGGCCCAGTTGTACAGCCGACTTTGCTAGCGATGGTTCACTGACAAATTACGCTCTCATTTGCCGAGACGATAGTTAGCGTAGCCATCAGCTACGTCATTTGCTACGACCTAGCAAGGCGCCATTATCATTTGCTATTTATCTTGTGATGCATGTGCCGTCAGAACGATGTTAACCAATTATGGATTAAAGTTAAGTATCCCAGAAGCTACGTACCTTTTTTGCTAGACTCAATTCCTTTAACTGTTCCAGACCTCACGCCAGCCTGAGCTTAAACGCGCGCCTTTCGGCTATCTCCTAGTGGCTTGGCTGTCTTGCCAAGTCACAACAACCACTCCGCGTAAAGGTGGCCTCATCTGTGAATAGATGGATGACACAAATCCCGGAATCGTCCTTGCCTGGTGAAGAAACCAGTGATAAAACTGCTCCCGATGTGGAAAGTCTGTCGCTAGTAAGCCCTGCACGCGTTATAAGCGATAAGGATAGTAACAATTGTCACGGAGAATGTTCCACACTGTCGTCTGGCTTAGCCTGTACTGGCGAGCCACCTGCCTGGTACTGACACGCCGGCCGCCTTCCAAGTGTTAATCAGGTTGTCCTCTTAAGTCTGGTGTCCGAACACTTCGAGTACGTACTTCATGATTTCCTTCTTCCTGAAACGACGCTGTCTCAGACAAATGGCGAAACACTGTTGCAAACATTGAATCTTGTGGTTGTTGTCGGCGGGGACAGGTCTCCTGATACAATCTCGCTACAAGCCACCTATTGCCACTTGCCTTTCCGTAAGTAAACAACACGTCGGCAAGCTCTCGATTCGAATACGAAACCATTGTGCACAATGCTATATCACATCCACTACAAGGTGAATCAGCAAGAGAAGTGAAACGAACACAACATTACCAATGACTATGGCATGACGTATGAGGAACAGTACCACCCTATAGGAGGAAACCAGGCATACTGTAACTGTTGCTGCATGACACAGTGAGTATTAGACCGCAGTCTTTGTAACAAAGTATGACTGAATAGATGGTCTCTAGCATGAAAACCATGTGTTTCCGGACTGTGGTTCATTAGACCTTTCTTGTTCGGTGACCTCTCATCGATCAATCCCTAGAGTTTGCACGCGGTGCAAGAAAAGAACCTGTACAAATGTTACGACCCGAATTTCAGGTTGTAAATCCCACCTTCAGCCGCAACGAAAAGCAAGGAAAAGTAGGAGGCATTCCTCTTAAAATTAATTAACATTATTTTTAGTCTCGGTGGCGGCCACTTTGTGACGTATATGTGTACACAGGAGTCTCATTGCGGTTCACGTGGCCGTGTGTTGACCGGTCTTGCCAAGACGTGCGGCAGGCTGGGCACTTACGAGGTGAATTGCTTTTGAGGTACACAAATTGGCATTCTTCGGCTTGTGTGCCTTCATTTTAATTTCTAAAGCCAATGCCAAATGTCTAGTCGTTTGATGTTCGTTCATAGGTTACATTAGACTGACAATATGACTTATCTTGTGCTTATTTGCTGTTACATTCAGTTTTTCATTTTTTTTTTTCGTTTAGGCCTCGTTTTCCTGTTTGACTAAGAGAACATTTTCATACCTTAATCGCATGTGACCTCGCATGTTACTTGATAAACTTGGTGGACTTTTTACATGACTAGAACGACTTTCTCGTACTTAACCAAGGTATAACCTAATGTTAACATTTGTATGAGCCATTTTAATGTTAATTAATTTTATGAAGAATATCTCTTGGTTTTGATTGTCTTTTTTTAGCGCCTGAAGACCGGATTTACAATCTGAAACGAAGGTCGTGTGTACGATTTTATCCAAATAAAGGATCTGTATGGGAGATATGATACTGAGTGTATGGGAGATATGATCCTGCGTGAAGAATTTGACAGAGCACTGAAAGACCTAAGTTGAAACAAGGCAGTAGGGAGTAGACAACATTCCATTAGAACTACAGATAGCCTTGGGAGAGCCAGCCCTGACAAAACTATACCATCTGGTGACCAAGATGCATGAGACAGGCGAAATACCCTCAGACTTCAAGAAGAATATAGTAATTCAAAAAATGGCTCTGAGCACTATGGGACTTAACATCTATGGTCATCAGTCTCCTAGAACTTAGAACTACTTAAACCTAACCAACCTAAGGACAGCACACAACACCCAGCCATCACGAGGCAGAGAAAATCCCTGACCCCGCCGGGAATCTAACCCGGGAACCCGGGCGTGGGAATATAGTAATTCCAATCCCAAAGAAAGCAGGTGTTGACAGGTGTGAAAATTACCGAACTATCAGTTTAATAAGTCACTTGCAAGTTACTAACACGTAGTCTTTACTGACGAATGCAAAAACTGGTAGAAACCGATCTTGGGGAAGATCCGTTTGGATTCCGTAGAAATGTTGGAACACGTGAGTCAATACTGACCCTACAGCTTATCGATAGATTAAGGAAAGACAAACGTACATTTCTAGCACTTGTAGACTTATACAAAGATTTTGACAATGTCGACTGGAATACTGTCTTTCAAATTCTGAAGGTGGCAGGAGTAAAATACAGGGAGCGAAAGGCTATTTACAATTTGTACAGAAACCATATGGCAGTTATATGAGTCGAGGGGCATGAAAGGGAAGCAAAGGTTGAGAAGGGAGTGATACAGGGTTGCCTATCTCAGTATTATTCAATCCGTATATTGAGCAAGCTGTGAGTTGAGGTTTGACGATGACATTGTAATTCTGTCAGAGAGAGCAGAGGACCTGGAAGAGCAGTTGAACGGAATGGACAGTGCCTTGAAAGGAGGATATAAGATGAACATCAACAAAAGCAAAACGAGGACAATGGAACGTAGTCGAATTAAACCGGGTGATGCTGAGGGAATTAGATTAGGAAATGAGACACTTAAAGTAGTAAAGGAGTTTTGCTATTTGGGGAGCAAAATAAATGATGATGGTCGAAGTAGAGAGGATAAAAATGTAGACTGGCAATAGCAAGAAAAGAGTTTCTGAAGAAGAGAAATTTGTTAACATCGAGTATAGATTTAAGCGCAAGGAAGTCTTTTCTAAAAGTATTTGTATGGAGTGTAGCCATGTATGGATGTGAAACATGGACGATAACCAGTTTGGACAAGAAGAGAATAGAAGCTTTCGAAATGTGGTGCTATAGAAGAATGCTGAAGATTAGGTTGGTAGATCACGTAACTGATGAGGAGGTACAGAACAGAATTGGAGAGAAGAGGAGTTTGTGGCACAACTTGACCAGAACAAAGGATCAGTTGGTAGGGCATTTTCTGACTCATCAAGAGATCACCAATTTAGTATTGGAGGGCAGCGTGGAGGGTAAGAAGCGTAGATGGAGAGCAAGAGATGAATACACTAAGCAGATTCAGAAGGATGTAGGTTGCAGTAGGTACTGGGAGATGAAGCAGCTTGCACAGGATAGAGTAGCATGGAGAGCTGCATCAAACCAAACTAAAGACCACAACAACAACAAAGGATTAGTCAAGTACAGCTGGAGCGGGTTTATTTATCAGGAAACATAGATTTTCAGCAACAGTTGTGGATGTCCCGCAAAGAGTATATCCATGTTATATACATATTAATGATACGTCAGACAATAATAATAGTAGTATCCTCAGACTTTTCGCTGATGTTACAGTTTTCTCTGATGAAATACTGACGGCAAAAAGCTTTGTAAATATTTGGGCAGATCCTGGTAAGATTTCAAAGTGGTGCAAAGATCGTTAACTTGCTTTAAATGTCTAGTAACGTAAAACTGTGCAGCTGAAACCGGAAAAACGTAATAACCTACAAGTAAAATATCCGTGAGTCACAACTAGAATCGGTCAAAACATACAAATACCTGGGTGTAACATATTTTGAGATATGAAACGCAACTGTTGTATAGCCTCAGTTGTAGGTGACGTAGGCGGCAAACTTCGGTCCATTGGTAGAATAGTAGAGAAAAGCAAGAAGTCCACAAAGGAGATTGCCTACAAAACACTCGTGCGTCGCATACTGAAAAATTTTTGATGTGTGTGTGTGGAACCCATTCCAGGAAGCAGTAACAGGGGATGTTGAACGTAGCAGCCCAGTTTTACCTGGTCGAAGAACAAAAAACAGAATTGGCAGACGCAAAGTAGGGCGTGAAAAAAAAAACACAACTGACAGATGCTAAGTATGCCGTGAAAGCCTACTTACAGTGGCTTATAGTGTATTAAGTGATCGGCCTTACACGCAGACGATAAGAGATACTGCCTTAGTTCTTTCACAGCCCAAAAGAGGGAATCTTTGTCCTTCACGCAATGTCCACAGAGCATTAGTTTACTTTGAATTCTTGACTGAGACACAGAAGAAGAGACGTGAGAGCAGTTTACGCGTCGCGTTTTGAAGCTCTGTTCCTCTGTGCCCACTCCAAAGATCCGAAAATGGGTCATGCTGCGGCGTCTAAACATATGGGGAAATCAAAGTAATTTGTTCAAAAGTGAGTAACACGCTATAAATTCGTTATAAACGTGGATGACTGTGACAATGCGCTGCACTCACGTCTTCTCTTGCGTATCTCAGTCAAGAATTCAATGTAAGATAATACTTTATGGACATTTCATGAAGGACAAAGGCTCCCTCTCTTGGCCTGTGAAAGAACTAATGGTATATAATTTACCATTTGTGTGTAACGCTGACGACGCTCTTACTTAACAATCTGTACAAAGATTCGAGAACCAGCTTTCAGTGACGATTCTAGGAATGTACTACAACTCGCTACGTATCGCTCCCGCAGGAACTGTGAAGACAAGATTGAATTAGTTACACCGCTCACAAGGGCGGTTAAGTTATTGTTTCTCGCACCCTCCATACGTGGATTTCGGAACGGGTACAACGACATGCTCGGTCCACCGCGCACTTCCAAGTGTTAGCAGAGTACGAATGCAGGTGCAGAACGCCCTTTTACACGAGCGACATTCTTGTTTCAATTGGCTACCCGTTTCACGTGTGTCTTCTACAGAGCCTCTGTCGTTTTGTCCTGTACTGAGGGATCAATTTTGTTAACACTTCGGCGCAAAGAATTGCGTGTGTTTTGACTGCTGTCTACTGTGAAAATAAGCTTATGAGGAACTTTCCTGACAAAACGTTGCAATGTAATAACATAACAATTAAGTAACTAGCAAGGATATTACAATTTATTAACAGCCAAGTCAAATTCGTAGAGGATGTTCTTGACAAAGGTGTATGGTTAGCCCTCTACACTGCTACAAATGGAAAAAAAATGGGAAAACTGTCGTCCAAACGATACAAAAAATCGCCGTTTATTGAGAAAATAAGCACACAGAAAAAATCACATAATATGTAGAAGGTATTACAGAGTGTCATTTAACTTATCCTTTGTGTCTTGTTTTCTTTGCTACTGTAAAATATCATTCGAAACTATTTCTCTCCTTCAACAGAGCCGACTACTTTTTACTTTACCTTAAAATGTATGACCGCCCTGTGTGGCCGAGCGGTTCTAGGCGCTTCAGTCTGGAACCGCGCGACTGCTACGGTCGCAGGTTCGAATCCTGCCTCGGGAATGGATGTGTGTGATGTCCTTAAGTTAGTTAGGTTTAAGTAGTACTAAGTTCTAGGGGACTGATGACCTCAGCTGTTAAGTCCCCTAGTGCTCAGAACCATTTGAACCATTTAAAATTTATGACCTTTGCCATGTAGGATATACAGCCACAGAGCTGACGTTTTCGTTGTTGAAACAATCTCCATTAAAAAACTGTGGTATACTTGGTTTCTTACATGTACACAGCGCAAGCTTTTCATTTGCCCAGGGACGATATAATAAAAGGCAAACAATTTTTTACTTTCTAACATTTGGTCTGCCTTATGGAAGAACATTCGCAGGAAAATACACTAATGGCCATTAAAATTGCTACACCACGAATGTGACGTGCTACTGACGCGAAATTTAACCGACAGGAAGAAGATGCTGTGATATGCAAATGATTAGCTTTTCAGAGCATTCACACAAGGTTGGCGCCGGTGGCGACACCTACAACGTGCTGACATGAGGAAAGTTTCCAACCGATTTCTGATACACAAACAGCAGTTGACCGGCGTTGCCTGGTGAAACGTTGTTGTGATGCCTCGTATAAGGAGGAGAAATGCGTACCATCACGTTTCCGACTTTGATAAAGGTCGGATTGTAGCCTATCGCGATTCCGGATTATCGTATCGCGACATTGCTGCTCGCGTTGAGCGAGATCCAATGAGTGTTAGCAGAATACGGAATCGGTGGGTTCAGAAGGGTAATATGGTACGCCGTGCTGGATCCCAACGGCCTCGTATCACTAGCAGTCGAGATGATAGGCATCTTATCCGCATGGCTGTAACGGATCGTGCAGCCACGTCTCGATCCCTGAGTCAACAGATGGGGACGTTTGCAAGACAACAACCATCTGCGTGAACATTTCGACGACGTTTGCAGCAGCATGGACTATCAGCTAAGAGACCATACTGTTGCGAACCTATACGATTCTGGACTTCACCTCCAGGTTGGAAGTCGTCGTTGAGTACGCAACGTTCAGTAATTGAGAGCACTTCCTCTGCCTATACTTACGTTGAGACGTTATCTGAACTCCGTCCTTGTGGCTGGGAGTTCGCGTTTCTCGTCTGTAGAACACAGAGAGAAGAAGACAGTATTAGAGTATATTAGTCAGAAGACCGCCTTTTGACGTCCTAGTGCTTGAAAGAGTTTTTAGTTTGTGGGTGGCGTTCTTCCATCGACGCAGACGAGTACGAGAACCAGCACGCCGACGAACCAGACGCAGTACATACGGTGATATCGTAAATTGCTTGGACTTATTAGGGCTATAAAACTACACAGATGTGATCACTTTAGTGTATTTCCACTGAGGTTACACACCACTGTAGATTATCTTTGAAAGTAGAGTCTTCTAGTGTTTGGTACGTAGATGATGTCAGTCATTTCGCGTTATTGATATTAGATCGCACAGTCATAAAAAGGGGCAGAGTTGGGCAATTGATTAGTAATTTTACTTAGGAAATGTAAAGTTTGTAATATAAAGGTTTTTTCAAATCTACAATAATTATATAAGCAGGAAAACATTTATCATTTCATAATTCATTTATTTAACTATGAGATCGACAGGAAGTGCAAAATGGCTAAGCAGGAATGGCTAGAGAGCAAATGTAAGGATGTAGAGGCTTATCTCACTAGGGGTAAAACAGATACTGCCTACAGGAAAATTAAAGAGACCTTTGGAGAAAAGAGAACCACTTGTATGAATATCAAGAGCTCAGATGGAAACCCAGTTCTAAGCAAAGAAGGGAAAGCAGAAAGGTGGAAGGAGTCTATACAAGGGCAATGTACTTGAGAACAATATTATGGAAATGGAAGAGGATGTACATGAAGATGAAATGGGAGGTACGATACTGCGTGAGGAGTTTGACAGAGCACTGAAAGACCTGAGTCGAAACAAAGCCCCGGGAGTAGACAACATTCCATAAGAACTACTGACAGCCTTGGGAGAGCCAGTCCTGACAAAACTCTACCACCTAGTGAGCAAGATGTATGAGACAGGCGAAATACTCTCAATCTTCAAGAAGAACATAATAATTCCAATCCCAAAGAAAGCAGGTGCTGACAGATGTGAAAATTACCGAACAATCCGTTTAATAAGTCACAGCTAGAAAATACTAACGCGAATTCTTTACAGACGAATGGACAAACTGGTAGAAGCCGACCTTGGGGAAGATCAGTTTGGATTCCGTAGAAATGTTGGAACACGTGAGGCAATACTGACCCTACGACTTATCTTAGAAAATAGTTTAAAGAAAACCAAACCTACGTTTCTAGCATTTGTAGACTTAGAGAAAGCTTTTGACAATGTTGACTGGAATACTCTCTTTCAAATTCTGAAGGTGGCAGGGGTAAAAAATAGGGCGAAACCAGATGGCAGGTATCAGAGTCGAGGGACATGAAAGGGGAGTTGAGGTTGGGAAGGGAGTGAGACGGGGTTCTAGCCTCTCGCAGATGTTATTCAATCTGTATATTGAGCAAACAGTAAAGGAAACAAAAGAAAAATTCGAAGTAGGTATTAATACCCGTGGAGAAGAAATAAAAACTTTGAAGTTCGCCGATGACTTTGTAATTCTGTCAGAGACAGCAAAGGACTTAAAAGAGCAGTTGAACGGAATGGCTAGTGTCTTGAAAGGAGGATATAAGATGAACATCAACAAAAGCAAAACGAGGATAATGGAATGTAAGTGGGGTGATGCTGAGGGAATTAGATTAGAAAATGAGACACTTAAAGTAGTAAAGGAGTTTTGCTATTTGGGGAGCAAAATAACTGATGATGGTCGAAGTAGAGAGGATATAAAATGTAGACTGGCAATGGCAAGGAAAGCGTTTCTGAAGAAGAAAAATTTGTTAACATCGAGTATAGATTTAAATGTCAGGAAGTCGTTTCTGAAAGAATTTGTATTGAGCGTAGCCATGTATGGAAGTGAAACATGGACGATATCTAGTTTGGACAAGAAATGTGGTGCTACAGAAGAATGCTGAAGATTAGATGGGTAGATCATATTACTAATGAGGAGGTATTGAATAGAATTGGGGAGAAGAGAAGTTTGTGGCACAACTTGACTAGAAGAAGGGATTGGTTGGTAGGACATGTTCTGAGGCATCAAGGGATGACCAATTTAGGATTGGAGGGCAGCGTGGAGGGTAAAAATCGTGGAGGGAGACCAAGAGATGAATACACTAAACAGATTCAGAAGGATGTAGGTTGCAGTAGGTACTGGGAGATGAAGAAGCTTGCACAGGATAGAGTAGCATGGAGAGCTGCATCAAACCAATCTCAGGACTGAAGACCACAACAACAACAACAATTCATTTATGTTTAGATTGTAATTTATAGAATTAAGAAATCCTATAATCTGCTTCAGGGGGTAGTCAGACAGGGTCAAATCTTCGTTTTAGCGTTTATTATTTTTCCGTTGCGCACATTCATTTTAGACTCGCCTGGAGTAGCATCTTGGAAGGTATATAGCTTTGGTAGAAGTCTTAACAATCTTATACCCTGTTTCAACTGATAGAAAGAATCAGTATATTGAATGAATCAGCCTGTCGTTGAGATATGAGTTTGTTGCAATGCAACACTCAACACCAGTTGTACTGAAAGGGAGAATATCCATTGATCAGATTTGTAAAATTTACTGGGGTCCGCCTTCAAAACCTGTCCATTTGTGAAAACCAGTAGTGGGCCTATTGAACATTCCTGCTTAAAGTCAACCGATACCTTCACCGTGCTTATTTCAGATTTAACTGTACTGAAGTTTGCAAGGAGCTCAATCATTTTTGCAGGCTGTTTTTAAACTTCGTTTAAATCATCAACGTCCTAATCACCAGGTTCAATTTCCACAATTTTGTTTTTACCATTAATTTCCAGATGCAGTTTATCGTTAGCCTCTGTGATATTTGGAATGATGTTGTACATCCCCAGTCCAATCAGCTTGATTATCCAATCTCCTTAAATCAATTTTGGGAAGTAATTCGCACGTAATACAGACGATCGTTCCTTTAAAGTCGGAGTGTCCGACATTGCATCTAAACATCAATTGGTGAATGGGTACTTAATACGCGTCGTTATACATCATTCGTAAACGTCAGGAGGAACATGATGCGACGGTAACCCACACAGAAATGCATTAAAGTCTTGGAAACATCGAAAATTGCAGAACACTTCTGTCACTGAAGTATCGATGTAATTCTTCTACAGGTTGGTCGCTAAATGAGTAGATGTTATTTGTATTCCTGCCCAGTGAGTTCCAGGTCCTCCTGCTACATCCAGATTCACAATTCCGCATCTCCTGATTTCCACATAGTTTTCGATAATGTATTCCACATAAGCACACCTCGGAATCTCGGAATGTTGAATTTCTTCTTAACAAACTTAAACAGATCTGTATTTGTTAGCGCCCTGTCTAGTAGGACCGTTAGGGGGCATTTTTTTTCTTTATAAAGAGACCGAGTCCTTTCTTGTATGGTTTCAGATATAGCCCTTTTCCGATGGCTGCTGCTTCCATCGAGCCATTACGGCTTCGTGCCTTCTGCAGTTGCTCCTCAGAGTTTTGTGGGTTCTTTACTGTTCAGGCAATAGCTGCAGCACTCTCAGCCAGTGAACCCACCCCTGAGAGACCGGCTAGGGCAGGAACGAGGAAGGGAACAATTCCACCTGACGTCTTGGGCAATGGTAGAACTCTGGGTAGTTAAATCCATCTTATTTTTCTCGCTATTTTCTGCTTCAGAGCGATTTTAGCTGCGTATATCGCTGTCAGGATGCACTTTTTCAGGCAGGCTTTGGTTCTCACCTTCTTCCTTAACGCCTTACGTGCAGCGCTCAGGACTTCTTCACACCTAAGCCCAGCTTAACTTTGCCACATTGTTTTTCAAGTGAAAATACTGTAATATGTTAACCTACATCAATATCCCTTCTCGCACGTATTGCCTTAGCTTTATCAGTTAAAATTCGATTGGCAGTGTGATGACCTTTATCTGCTGCGTATGCAGTGTCGTATTCCATATACACAGAAATACGAAGTTATCCCCTTATCACTGCGTGCCAGTTGGTTTTGAAATTTTGTTCTAGGTCCACATTAGTTATATCCAGGAATGTGTGATTCGAGTGGTAGTTTGTCGAGAATACCGCCTCCTCCTCCTCCTACTCTAATGCGTCTCTTATCATGCACGTTATGCTACTGAGGTGGTTGTAGTCAGCGCACACTCTTATACAGCAAATCGTCAGCGTTACAGTAGCTGTCCTGTGATGCGGGAAAACGAAGCAATTTAACTAATACTCTATTCCCTCGACGCCGTATTACCTTCTCTATGAGATACACACCTGGTTCTGAGCTCTTGTGTAACTCTTCTGTGTTAAAGCATCCCACAATTCCGGTGCCACTGCTGTCCTTCTAGAGGCAGATTCTAGGATACGTCCTCTGCACTTTGGAAACTGTGAATATCTCGGTTGAACAATTTGGCATTTATGACTTCTAAAATGTTTCTTTTTTGAAATAAGTACTAAATCACCTACATTAAATAGCTATTTGCATGGCTCTAGCATTTTAATACTATTGCATACTGTATCAAGAAGTCTGTTATCATGAACATCGGTCTCATTCTTATTGTGCGACGTTTGGTTCGATTATACTGTGCAATTATTCGCAGGAGGATATTGGTCCATTTGTGTGAGCCACGGAGATTGAATCGCATCCACATTTGGGCTTTCACTGTTCTGTTCAGACAATCCACGGTGCTCGCCTTCAGGTGGGTGAACGTCGAGTAGTGATGTATTTCATACTGCTCCATCACAGTCTTGAAATATCTACTGTAAAACTCGCCACCATGATGTGTTTGAAGATCGTTTGGGCTTCGATTCATCCCCGTATGCAGCAATCGCTCAAACACTTGCGGAAAATCATTCCCTGTTTTCGCTTTCACGGGTAATGTCTAGGTAAAGTTAAGAATACATATCAACGGCCATTAAAATATATTTGAAACCGTTATTCATACGTGAATATTCCCTCATGTCGACAAGATCCGCCTGACACAGGTCATCCAAACCTTTAATCATAACATATCTTCGATGGTTCTCGAACTACTTATCCGATGGTATCTCTCTCTCGAAGCTGAGAAATTATTGAAACAACTTCATTCGAATGAGCTGTATTACAAGCGCAGCAGATGCCATGAGCACTCGTAGCCAAACTGTTAGCTCATTCAGGTCGTCGTAATATACATACAGGGTGTTACAAAAAGGTACGGCCAAACTTTCAGGAAACATTCCTCACACACAAATAAAGAAAAGATGTTATGTGGACATGTGTCCGGAAACGCTTAATTTCCATGCTAGAGCTCATTTTAGTTTCGTCAGTATGTACTGTACTTCCTCGATTCACCGCCATGATTTCATACGGGATACTCTACCTGTGCTGCTAGAACATGTGCCTTTACAAGTACGACACAACATGTGGTTCATGCACGATGGAGCTCCTGCACATTTCAGTCGAAGTGTTCGTACGCTTCTCAACAACGGATTCGGTGACCGATGGATTGGTAGAGGCGGACGAATTCCGTGGCCTCCACGCTCTCCTGACTTCAACGATCTTGACTTTCATTTATGGGGGCATTTGAAAGCTCTTGTCTACGCAACCCCGGTACCAAATGTAGAGACTCTTCGTGCTCGTATTGTGGACGGCTGTGATACAGTACGCCATTCTCCAGGGCTGCATCAGCGCATCAGGGATTCCATGCGACGGAGAGTGGATGCATGTACCATGCACTTCTGTACGATGTACCATGCACCTAACTAACGGAGGACATTTTGAACATTTCCTGTAACAAAGTGTTTGAAGTGACACTGGTACGTTCTGTTGCTGTGTGTTTCCATTCCATGATTAATGTGATTTGAAGAGAAGTAATAAAATGAGCTCTAACATGGAAAGTAAGCATTTCCAGACACATGTCCACATTACATATTTCCTTTCTTTGTGTGTGAGGAATGTTTCCTGAAAGTTTGGCCGTACCTTTTTGTAACACACTGTATATTGCGGGAGTCGATTGCTCACTCTTTTATGCTGAATGTCATTGCCACCACCTCTGCTATTTTTTCACCATTCAGTATAGGTTTTATAACAGATTTGTATAATATTTCACATTGCTTCAGATTTTTACATTCTTATGCAGCTGAAACAAATCCTATGTTTCGCGATACATTTCCAGGTCTTTAGGTGAATAATTTACAGTTTTTGTAGGTCTTAGGAAAAATAAGGTTCAGGAGACCAGATATTCTTTGAAACTGTCTATCAGCGAACTGTATTGTTTTCTTCGTTTAAAGTTATAGGGTGCATCCCCAACGTGCATGGTTTTTCACCACGGCCGGCCGAGGTGGCCGAGCGGTTCTAGGCGCTACAGTCTGGAACTGTCCGACCGCTACGGTCGCAGGTTCGAATCCTGCCTCGGGCATGGATGTATGTGATGTCCTTAGTTTAGTTAGGTTTAATTAGTTCTAAGTTCTAGAGGACTGATGACCTTAGAAGTTAAGTCCCATAGTGCTCAGAGCCATTTGAATCATTTTCACCACGAACACAATGTTTTCTGTACTCTAGTGTCGCTGTGACGCTTAATAAAATCGTCAATACCGTCATCGTCATCGTTGTGGAATCTCGGTGAGAATTCATCGAGAGATTGAGTAACTTGTTTAAAGGTTTCTTGCAGTGTCTGCTCCTCCTTCAAATGTCCTAACCTCAGCAACTGTATCTCCCCTCGAATGGCCTTCCGTACCTCGATGGTGTTATGCTTAGTCAACATCTCGTTGCATACTAATCGGACTTTTGTGCTGCGTGAGGTTTTATATATCTACTCTTCTTCTTCTTATGCTGCTCCTCCTTCTCGGTAACAGCTGTTTCCCATTCGTTTTAGTTGCGTTAACCTGTTCATACAATGTTCCCTTCTCAGTAACAGCTATTTCTCCATCAGTAAAATCGTTTACTTTCCTTTCTACTACGTTAACCTGACCACTCAGAGTGTTGTTCTGTCTCAGAGACGTGTGACAATACATCTCTAGTTCCTTGCGTACTCCTCCAACTTTATGTTCGAGAGTTTGAATTTTCACGTCAATGTACAAGCAAATGTTTTTTCTATGCCCACCCATCCTATTAGACTGAGCTCCCGGCATACGTGCGAATTTATCCATGGTAATGAGTATACTGATACACTCACCTCTTCCAGAAATCGAGTTGAACTCACGAAGGCTTAATTCAGGGGAGTGCAGTAGGTGGTATAGCACTTAGCAGACCCATCAGTCAAACAAATCAGTAACATTGAGCATTGTCCTGCAAGATGATGGTCAGGTCCTGCAGAAAGTGTCATCACTTCTGTCTCTAAGCTAGTCGTAGGTTGTGTTTGACACTTTCTGCATGACCTGGCCATCATTTTGCAGGTCAATGCTCAGGCACGTACAGTGCAAGCTTTTACTGATTTGTTTGATTGATGGGGCTGCTAAGTGCTATTCCACCAACTGCACTCCCCTGAATTTAGCCCTCGCAAGTTCAGCTCGATTTCTAAACTGAAGGAAACACTTCACGGCATTCGCTTCGTCGGGCAATAGAGGGCGCCGCTCGAACTGTCAACACAACTGATACTCTTAAGAGTATCCTACGACTTCCACATCGCTGGCAACGCGTTATACACAATGCTGGTGACTACTTTGAAGGCCAGAAAAACTTTGAACCACGTAGCCATTTTGTATGAGCTGTAAATAAATAGTTGCCACTATTAAAGTTCTAATCCTCGTTTATATAGGAACTCCTGGAAATTCCGTCTATACCTGTCACCATTCAGTTTTCTCAATAACGAGAAACCCATACTGTGGGTGATTCCAGCAATTTGCACATATCTTTACAAAACCATTGAATGATATATCGGTTCCTACATTAGCCTTGTAAATGTGTTTTAAATTCAGATTGTCCTGTTTGAATATTATAATTAGGTTTGCATTATCCCTCACCAGCTGTTTTGGTAGTCTGGAATATGTCAGATCTATCATCACCCATATGCCTACCGAAGCAGAAATATCGCCGAATTTGATCTACGTTTTCCACAGCAACATCGTCAAACAATAACAGTGTGTTTGGCTTTACTTTTTCTGGTGGAGGGATATCACTACTCTCACTGAATGTCAGGTGTGTCACACTATCCACACCCTGCAATATCTCCTATAATAGTCGATATTTGGGCTGAAACAGGTTTTTGAGAATACACATACATGCTCAAAGCTGACTCCATCCAGACGCGTTAGCAGCGAGATGAGAACATTTTCCTGCTGCAGTTGGATGGACTCACAGTAATTGCTCATATGTTGTCAGGAAGGAGTATGCCATTCTTCTTCCGGTCTTCTTCCACGCCTTCACAGCTCCAGTCGCTTACAACAAAGTCTTGATGCTTCACCTACCCTGCCATGATACCTGCTACATCATGTACTGTTGTGCAATCGGGTTTTATAGAAAATAATGAACGCTTGCATGGGGGCTTAATTAAAAAAACAAGAAGAATATTAATGAATAAATGAAACAATTTTACTAACTGTGTAACCGGTTGGCCCTGAATATTATTAGCACGCAATCTGACTGCATAAAATAAAAATAAAGAATGACAAGGAATTTCCATTAACACAATTGATTAATTAAGTTGGCAAATGGTTCAAATGGCTCTGAGCACTATGGGACTCAACTGCTGAGGTCATTAGTCCCCTAGAACTTAGAACTAGTTAAACCTAACTAACCTAAGAACATCACAAACATCCATGCCCGAGGCAGGATTCGAACCTGCGACCGTAGCGGTCTTGCGGTTCCAGACTGCAGCGCCTTTAACCGCACGGCCACTTCGGCCGGCCATTAATTAAGTCCCCTACAACTACGAGTATAAAAGCTACGAAACAACAAAGCACAAGTGTAACTGTTCGGTGTGTGCTAGTGTGACTCAACGTACTTGTATCTGGCTCGGTTCTTTCTCAATACGATAAAATATTTTAAACACCATTTACAATGAACTAATTGAAAAACCAGAAATACTATAATTGCACATAGAAACCAGAATTACAAGTCTAATAAATGAACACAAGCCAGATGCCTTGTTGACTGTACCTGTGAGCAAGAGGCATTGTCATTAAAGAAAACTGTAATACCTTTTTACCTCATTATATATTGACGAAAATTTTCCATTACACCAGCATCAAAATCAAAAAGCCATCTCCTTTCTCAAATACACTCTGACAATTGCAACTTCCTCCATCTATACATTACACCAACCGAACAGCATCTACTCTCTCGCCCAACAGAACAACAACTGCCCTCGACATCCTCTGAACTACTACTGCCAGTGGAGGCGGCGGAATAATAATCTTTGGCGCAATCTCTGGCGCTGTGACTCAGTGTAGCCACCTTTCATATGCCCCTCCTCCACGGGCTAGAATTTGATGGTGTTTTTGCCAGCATTGGTGGTGAAAATACCACCAAATTCGTCCAAAAAACACAGACAGTAATAAAAGATGATATTAATAAGTAAATATCACATAACTGAATAAATTTTGGCTTTGCACTGACCCTTCAATAACCTAATATATAAAAATACAGTAAGGAATACAAATGCTTGCATACATGTGATTTTACATAATACTTAACGCAAGCATCATTTCTCAGAGTAGTTAAATAGTTCAATCAATGGCACCGGAAATGACGAATAGGTGCAGATAAGAGTCTCATAACATTTCATAAACAGTAAATACACAATAAATCAGTTTACACAAATATTCACATAAAATCTTTTCAATAGTTCAATAAACAAGCGGCACTCATCAGAGTAGTTGACAATTCCAACAGTAGCAACCAGCAATGGTCAACAGGTGCAAATAGCAGTCCCATAACATTTCATCAGCAGTATTTGAACAGTTCTAATAGTGGCACCCAGCAATGGCGAGCAGGTGCAGACAGCAACAAGTGACATCTCATCAGTGGTTGAGCAGTTCCAACAGTGGCACCCAGCAATGTTGAACAGGTGCAGACAGCAACAAGTGACACATTGCAGTAGCAGCAGTTTCAACAGTGGCACCCAGTAATGGCGAGCAGGTGCAGGCAGGAATGAGTGTCATCACATCAATAGTAGCAGTTCCAACAGTGGCACCCACCAATGGCGAGCAGGTGCAGACAGCAACAAGTGACATCTCATCAGTGGTTGAGCAGTTCCAACAGTGGCACCCAGCAATGTTGAACAAGTGCAGACAGCAACAAGTGACACATTGCAGTAGCAGCAGTTTCAACAGTGGCACCCAGTAATGGCGAGCAGGTGCAGGCAGGAATGAGTGTCATCACATCAATAGTAGCAGTTCCAACAGTGGCACCCACCAATGGCGAGCAGGTGCAGACACCAACAAGTGACATCTCATCAGTGGTTGAGCAGTTCCAACAGTGGCACCCAGCAATGTTGAACAGGTGCTGACAGCAACAAGTGACACATTGCAGTAGCAGCAGTTTCAACAGTGGCACCCAGTAATGGCGAGCAGGTGCAGGCAGGAATGAGTGTCATCACATCAATAGTAGCAGTTCCAACAGTGGCACCCACCAATGGCGAGCAGGTGCAGACAGCAACAAGTGACATCTCATCAGTGGTTGAGCAGTTCCAACAGTGGCACCCAGCAATGTTGAACAAGTGCAGACAGCAACAAGTGACACATTGCAGTAGCAGCAGTTTCAACAGTGGCACCCAGTAATGGCGAGCAGGTGCAGGCAGGAATGAGTGTCATCACATCAATAGTAGCAGTTCCAACAGTGGCACCCACCAATGGCGAGCAGGTGCAGACACCAACAAGTGACATCTCATCAGTGGTTGAGCAGTTCCAACAGTGGCACCCAGCAATGTTGAACAGGTGCTGACAGCAACAAGTGACACATTGCAGTAGCAGCAGTTTCAACAGTGGCACCCAGTAATGGCGAGCAGGTGCAGGCAGGAATGAGTGTCATCACATCAATAGTAGCAGTTCCAACAGTGGCACCCACCAATGGCGAGCAGGTGCAGACACCAACAAGTGACATCTCATCAGTGGTTGAGCAGTTCCAACAGTGGCACCCAGCAATGTTGAACAAGTGCAGACAGCAACAAGTGACACATTGCAGTAGCAGCAGTCCATAATATTCACCAGCAATAATTAAACAGTTCATCAGAGTTCATCAGCAGAAATTAAACATTTCCAAGTGGCACCCATCAATGATAATAGGTGTAAGCACGAACAACAGTTTGAATGCACACACAATTGCTTTTACAAAATTATTATCAATGCTCTTACACTAAACATACAAACTATAATAAAGACACAAATGATATCACATAATTGTCATATTAACTATTAGAAATACACAAATATCAGTAAACCTATAATATTTATGGGTGTCAGTGCAAGCCACAACAAATAAGTAGAATAATATTTAGGAGGTAGATCAGTACCAATTATTTGGGATTAGGAAAGGAAAACACACAAAACGCACTCACTCATCTTTCATCCACATATTAAGTACTATTGTGTAATTGAATAGCATGGTCGGTTTAACTGTTTCCTTCACATGAAGTTCGAACTTGCCACTGAAACATGTGCCTGTGACCAACAAAAATTTATGCTTCTTACTCCGGCACTGAAATTTATGGGTATGTCACCCGGCAAGCTTGGTGTTCCTGTTTCCATTTAATGCCTGAACAGTCCAACTCTCACACTGTGGCTGACAGCACTGCCTCTGGATGTCCACTGCACGCCACACCTGTAACAGATTATGTCATCAGATAAAATACCTCGCCTATTGTACACCTCTGTCGGTGCATCTATCTCGCCCTGCTTCATATCTATTTTAACAGCAGCATTTAAGTCTTTTGGGGTTCCTACCGAAACCTCCTTGACATATCAGGCGGGAGGTCACGCTGTTCTGTTTCCTATAGCGTTGGTTGAGCCCTTGCCCAAACTGCTCGAACATCAGTGCGTTCGTCAATTCGCCATTATAACTCACAAATGCTTTGGTCTCCCTTGTCAATCACAACTGAGCTATTTATAACAGGCGATCATCTGATCAAACCCAAACTTTGACATTGGCTCCAGATCATCTTGGAAGGATGATTCTGTACATCCTCAGCTATCTTTCCTGAAAAATGTGTAATCAAACTAGTGACAGCTGACTCCACCAATGGAATAGGTGACGTCCTGGACTCGTCATTTCGAAACCTTTCCTCCCCAGTAAACAACCAAGTATAATAAAAGAACAACACCAGGGCAATCCCGTTCAAAATTATAGAATGCTAGCTTCCACCTTACGTGTCACCATGAGGCACTTCGACTTGGTACACTGTCTAGCATATATTGACTCAGCATTTGGCGCACTGAGCCCTAATAGGCTGCACTGCTAGCACCTTACTGTTTGCAAACAGGGCTCGCTGGAATTGGCACAGAATTATGCCAAGTTCACCAATCCCTCAGGCTTCAAAAATACTAATCTCCAGTTACGATGAAAATACCATTTACAACCTGTGTCCTGCAAACGAAAGTTGGAGAAGGAAAATATAGTTCTCCGCTCATTCCACTGTAACTCTCCATGCTAACTGCTGCGGCTGCTACGTGACGATGGGTCTAGCTGGTATTTTTCGTCTCGGAGATGCTCTTGACACCAAGCTATAGAGGCACGTGGTGGGTGGTGTCTCCAGTGGCAGTGGATGACTTACATTTCGTCGACTGTGCTTGTAATTCTTTCAGAGGTCATTTGTGACTTACTGATTTCTGTCATATGAAGAAGTGAAGAGAAAGGTGTTTTCAATTTGGATTCTTTGATAGGACCAGGAGTACACTGGATAGATTATCTTAATCTGATTTGATCCATTATAAATGGTTTTTGAAAGCCTGCGACTGTAGATACAATAGGTTTGTTTATAAATAAATAAATCTTCTGCTACCAGTCACGATTTTCTTTATTTTACTATTTGTACGACGCGTTTCGAGAAATAATTCCCATTTTCAAGTGCGTTTTTATGATGTGTGTTAAGCCATTTCTTTTGATGTTGTCAGTGTGTGTGAGTCTGCTTCGTTTTGTTGACTTTTACTGTAATACATAAGAAACGCGATTTTTAGTTGGGTATCAATATTTTCGGTGAGGTTAGTGGCTAAGGTTTGAGAACAATTTGTACTTACAATTTTCTAATGGTCCATTTGTGTAGAGAGTCACACACACTTAACATCACACACAACTTGTACATTTTACACATCGAAAATATCTTACATAAACAAAACAGTTACAAAGATCTTCTTATAGGTAGTTCACAGAGATAACATTATAGGTCTTCCACAGATTATGATATGCTTTTGTACAGAGGTTAATTTATCTTTACAATTTGGCTCATGAATTACTTATACTGATTTTACAATTGTGCTTATTTCTATGTTTTACTTTTTTATTTAAGTATATTATCGAAACATCTGAAGAAATTCACTGATTCACTTTCAAGTTTTTCATTTAATATTTTATCTTCATATTTTCTGTAATGTGAATATATCTCCAGTTCTTCAAGCAAATCCATTTTATGTCCTTTATCTAGTCGGTGGAGTACTTTGACATTTTGCTCTATTTTTCCAAATGGGTGTCCTGTATTATGTATGTGTGTTGCTATTGCTGATGTAGCGTGTTTGTTGTGGGTGTATGCTCTAATGTGCTCTGTGTACCTGGTGTTGATATTTCGGCCTGTTTGTCCTATGTAGAACTTGGAGCATTCCTGGCATGTTACCTTGTATATTCCAGAGTCTGAATATGGATCATGATTACACTTTATATTATGTATTAGTTTTTGGTGTAGTTTATTGGATGTAGAAAACCCAATTTTTACTCTGTGATTTTTGAAAATATTTGCAATCTTCTGTGATACATTGCCTATGTATGGAATGCTAGATATATATTTGTTTTTCTCTTTTTCTTCTGTGGTGCAGTTTGTACCTGGGTTTCTCTTCATTTTGTCTAAGATTGTGTCAACCATGGAAGCATTGTAACCATTGGCAACTGCAATCTTCTTCACTGTGTTTATTTCTTGTTGTATATTTTCTTGGTTCAATGGTATTTTTGTTGCCCTATGCAGCATTGACCTGTAAGCTGCCTGTTTATGAATATTTGGGTGACATGAGGTTGCAGGGATTGTGGTGTCAGTCATTGTGTTTTTCCTATAAATTTTGAATATGTATGTGTTGTTGTGTCTTGTAATATTTAGGTCCAGAAAGTTGATACTTTTATTTTGCTCATGTTCCACTGTAAATTTGATTTTCTCATTTAGATTATTGAAATGATTAAGAATGTCTGTGATGTCGTTGGTATCTCCTTTCACTAAAAGTAGTGTGTCATCTACATATCTCCTATAAAATTCTATTTTCCTTAGGCAGGGTTCCTGCCTGTCAAATAATTTTTGTTCTAAGTGATTTATGTATATGTCAGCTATAGTACCGGATATGCACGATCCCATTGCTAGGCCATCTGGTTGCTTATAAATGTTGTCATTAAAGGTGAAGTAGTTGTAACTTAGGGTTAGCTGAAGGAGTTCCATAAATTCGACAACCTCTGTGTATGAAAGTTTCTTGTGTTGCATAAGGTTCTTTTGTATTACTGTTAGAGCTTCTTGTATGGGTATGTTTGAATAAAGGTTGGTGATGTCAAGTGATATAAACTGTGCATCTTGGGGGAGCTTTCTGGTTCTTAGTTCTTTGGCTAGAATCATGCTGTTTTTTATGGCATATGTTGTTTCATATGTATAATTTTTCACCAGTATGTTATTCAGTTTTTGAGACAGTTTGTATGCTGGGCTGTTTATAGAGTTGACCACAGGACGTATCGGGTATCCATTTTTGTGTATTTTTGGCTGTGCTCTTAGGCGTGGTGCTTTTGGATTCATACATGTAAGGTATTTCTTTTCAGTTTCTGTCAACAGGAAATGGGTGTTCTTTAATTGTTCCTTAATTTTACTTTGGAATTGTTTGGTTGGGTCTTTTTCAATGTGCTGAATGTTATTAGTAGCAAAAAATTCATTTGTTTTGTCTATGTATTCTTTTTCTTTCATCACAACTAATGTATTACTTTTGTCTGACTTTACAACTATGGATTGGTTGTTTTTCAGTTTATTATTTATAGATTTTAAAGTTTTTGTATCATTTATTGTATATTTAGATCTAAACTTATCTTTATTCATTTCTTTCTCAAGAAGCTTGCTTACTTTGTGACCTATTGCTGCTTTTGTATTTGAATTTAATTTTGCAGCATCTGCTGCACTTTTAGTTGCAGCTATAACCTGTTTCAGTGTATGGTTATTGAGATTAGGTTCTACATTGTATTTTAGTCCTTTTTGGAGTAGATCGTTTTCTCTTTGGTTGAACTTTATGTCAGTGTTGTTTACCACTCTACTGTAAAATGTGTGTTTGTTTTTGTTAGTTATCTCAAGGTTGGATCTCTTGTCTTGTTTGGATGTCAAGGTCTGTAGTTTCTTGTTATGTGTGTTGCAAATCGTCAAGTACTCCTTGTCGACTATTTCCTGGATATGCCTGCAAATTCTGTCATAAACTGTGGGTTCCATGTTGTTTGCTGCTTCTATCTGCATGTTGAGTAGCAATAGGTCACAAAGTAAGCAAGCTTCTTGAGAAAGAAATGAATAAAGATAAGTTTAGATCTAAATATACAATAAATGATACAAAAACTTTAAAATCTATAAATAATAAACTGAAAAACAACCAATCCATAGTTGTAAAGTCAGACAAAAGTAATACATTAGTTGTGATGAAAGAAAAAGAATACATAGACAAAACAAATGAATTTTTTGCTACTAATAACATTCAGCACATTGAAAAAGACCCAACCAAACAATTCCAAAGTAAAATTAAGGAACAATTAAAGAACACCCATTTCCTGTTGACAGAAACTGAAAAGAAATACCTTACATGTATGAATCCAAAAGCACCACGCCTAAGAGCACAGCCAAAAATACACAAAAATGGATACCCGATACGTCCTGTGGTCAACTCTATAAACAGCCCAGCATACAAACTGTCTCAAAAACTGAATAACATACTGGTGAAAAATTATACATATGAAACAACATATGCCATAAAAAACAGCATGATTCTAGCCAAAGAACTAAGAACCAGAAAGCTCCCCCAAGATGCACAGTTTATATCACTTGACATCACCAACCTTTATTCAAACATACCCATACAAGAAGCTCTAACAGTAATACAAAAGAACCTTATGCAACACAAGAAACTTTCATACACAGAGGTTGTCGAATTTATGGAACTCCTTCAGCTAACCCTAAGTTACAACTACTTCACCTTTAATGACAACATTTATAAGCAACCAGATGGCCTAGCAATGGGATCGTGCATATCCGGTACCATAGCTGACATATACATAAATCACTTAGAACAAAAATTATTTGACAGGCAGGAACCCTGCCTAAGGAAAATAGAATTTTATAGGAGATATGTAGATGACACACTACTTTTAGTGAAAGGAGATACCAACGACATCACAGACATTCTTAATCATTTCAATAATCTAAATGAGAAAATCAAATTTACAGTGGAACATGAGCAAAATAAAAGTATCAACTTTCTGGACCTAAATATTACAAGACACAACAACACATGCATATTCAAAATTTATAGGAAAAACACAATGACTGACACCACAATCCCTGCAACCTCATGTCACCCAAATATTCATAAACAGGCAGCTTACAGGTCAATGCTGCATAGGGCAACAAAAATACCATTGAACCAAGAAAATATACAACAAGAAATAAACACAGTGAAGAAGATTGCAGTTGCCAATGGTTACAATGCTTCCATGGTTGACACAATCTTAGACAAAATGAAGAGAAACCCAGGTACAAACTGCACCACAGAAGAAAAAGAGAAAAACAAATATATATCTAGCATTCCATACATAGGCAATGTATCACAGAAGATTGCAAATATTTTCAAAAATCACAGAGTAAAAATTGGGTTTTCTACATCCAATAAACTACACCAAAAACTAATACATAATATAAAGTGTAATCATGATCCATATTCAGACTCTGGAATATACAAGGTAACATGCCAGGAATGCTCCAAGTTCTACATAGGACAAACAGGCCGAAATATCAACACCAGGTACACAGAGCACATTAGAGCATACACCCACAACAAACACGCTACATCAGCAATAGCAACACACATACATAATACAGGACACCCATTTGGAAAAATAGAGCAAAATGTCAAAGTACTCCACCGACTAGATAAAGGACATAAAATGGATTTGCTTGAAGAACTGGAGATATATTCACATTACAGAAAATATGAAGATAAAATATTAAATGAAAAACTTGAAAGTGAATCAGTGAATTTCTTCAGATGTTTCGATAATATACTTAAATAAAAAAGTAAAACATAGAAATAAGCACAATTGTAAAATCAGTATAAGTAATTCATGAGCCAAATTGTAAAGATAAATTAACCTCTGTACAAAAGCATATCATAATCTGTGGAAGACCTATAATGTTATCTCTGTGAACTACCTATAAGAAGATCTTTGTAACTGTTTTGTTTATGTAAGATATTTTCGATGTGTAAAATGTACAAGTTGTGTGTGATGTTAAGTGTGTGTGACTCTCTACACAAATGGACCATTAGAAAATTGTAAGTACAAATTGTTCTCAAACCTTAGCCACTAACCTCACCGAAAATATTGATACCCAACTAAAAATCGCGTTTCTTATGTATTACAGTAAAAGTCAACAAAACGAAGCAGACTCACACACACTGACAACATCAAAAGAAATGGCTTAACACACATCATAAAAACGCACTTGAAAATGGGAATTATTTCTCGAAACGCGTCGTGCAAATAGTAAAATAAAGAAAATCGTGACTGGTAGCAGAAGATTTATTTATTTATAAACAAACCTATTAGATTATCTTAAGAAATGGGAAGCTATTGTGCGATATTTTGACCCACTCAGCACTCTGAGACATCCAGCTTTATTTACATAGGTAGTTTGGAAAGGAACCTTTTTTATGTTACTACGAAAAACGCCATAAGTTCGACACTTTGAAAGGTCTCTGTTAGATTCCTTTCACGTTAATTTCTTAAATCTGTTGTCATTTATGGCATAAATTCCTCTTCTAAATTTATTGTGGTGTTTCTGACTATCTGGGAGACTGAGCAGTGAAACGTGTTACTTTTACACATAAACAAGAACGATCTGTCACACTACTTCACTTTAAAATACAGTTTATATGTAATTCATGTCACACAGTCTCATACGGAACCTACATCCGCTTTCTTTTATATACTGTATATGATAAGATACTGTCATCCCCCTTCCCTTCTGTGTGAGAGGATGAATGAGCAAATGTATTTATATTTTCATGCTTGATGGTAGCAGACAAGCCTGTCTGCTAGAGAACAGTAGGACCAACGTCGGAACAGGTAGCTACGCTTTCTAAAAGCAGAGAGGTTTCTATTCTTAGTATGGTACTGTCCGTCCCTTGTCATGTTGGTATAGGAAGCTGCCTCTCTGGTCACTTCCGTTTGTATCTGTTAAGCACGCTCAGTAGCGACCCAGGTCAGTCGGTCCGCAGCGAGTGTCTGAAGTGGTAAGATCTCCGGCTAAGCGCGTGTCTGCTAAGTCCGTAGGACAATGGATTTCTTAAGTTCAGCTTAACTGAAAATTTAATCACCTTTATTTTAGGTTTAGCTCTAATATATCTAATGTTATCTTAAATTGCAACGCAGTGTAATTCGAGTGTGAAGTTCAGAATATCTTCTGGTAGTTGCTTTGTCACTACTTTGTAAGTAAAGTGGAACCACGTGTTGAACAGTAACTCTAACTAAGATCATCAATCTTAAATGCGAATGTGCGTGAGATTATAACATCTCGTCTTGACAATATTTTTCAATATAGCAACTTTTCTTTATGTTCAACCCACGTGGGGTGTACTTTGTGAGACCAGTACCACGCGCTTATACAATTGTTTGACCCATCAGGTTAATAGTAGGACGATAGTAACCAGTTCAAGGTTTTTCTTTTGTAAATTGCGTTTCGATGTAATTTATTTTAATTATCAAAATTATTGTGGAGTTACACTCTTTGTGTAAACCAAGCTGACCACGTGAAGCATGTGGTGTAAGCACCAAAGTAGCCCTCAGCTATTCTTTTCGGGAAGATTTCACAGAGAGTTAGTATGAATTTAGTATACCAGTGTGTGGTAATTTCATGACTGACAGGATCGCGCTACGAACGTAACTTCCTTGGGTGAAAATTGAATCTGTTGGTTGTGGTTAATTTCCTCTTGCATATGTTTCAACGTTCTTCGTGTGTTATTTTATGAATGCAGTGTTGTATGTAGTCTCCCAATCTTGGCTCCCTGTTTAATGTGTTCCGTAAGATTACAAACTCACATTTTCACAATCCTAAATAAGGCACCAGTTTAGTTATGAATCAAGTTTGATAAGCTGAAATTTTAACGGAACAATCATCAATGTCAAAATAAATGTCCAAATATAAACTGATTTATATCTTTTCATTGAAATTGTCTGTACATATATATCACCGGTTATCGTAAGATGAGTACTAAAAGATTATAATTAGTGTTAGTCTGGTTGGGAATTTGGTAAGCTAGACTGGATACCTGGTGAAACAGTTGCGCAGTAATGCAAGGTTAACTTCCTCAGATAGCTCACAGCTTTTAACCCACTTTTATGGTCTTGAATATCAGCACCGCTTTCAGAACAAATCAATGCAACAACATTACAACTTTCCTCTGTGATTATCTCTGCATGCTGATCCTCATTGCAACTTGCAGTCGCAAATACTCAGGTAGTGGAACTCAGTAATGACGACACTCCACCTGAACTATGCCGACAAGATTAAGTATTCTCTGCAACCACGCGAAAGTGTACAGTGTGTTCTGGTACTCTGTGTCCCATGATTTTGACGTACTCTGACGTGTCGCAGGGTCCGAAAATATACACTGACGGAAAAAAATTGCAACGCCAAAAAATAATTGTTGTAGAGTAATGAAATTTCGGGAACACATTTGTCGGTGTAAGTTATTTAAGTATTGAGAGTGCAAGATCGCAGGTTAATGTAAGGGCGAGATAATCCATTGCAGATATGAAACGCTGGTGTATTAATAACCTGTGTGACCGCCAGAATGTTGAATGCAAGAAGCAAACGTGAATGCATTGTGTTGTATGGGTGCCAGATGTCAGTTTGTGGGGTTGCCTGGTGCACTTGGCGAGTCAATACAGGGGCGATTAATACTGTTTGTGGATGACGCTGGAGTTGTCGTCCGATGATATCCCATATATCACAACTGGAGACAGATCTGGTGATCGAGTGGGCCTAGGCAACATGTCGACGTTCTGTATAGCATGTTAGGTTACAACAGCGGTATGTCGGCGAACCTTATCCTGTCGGAAAACATCCCCTGAAATGCTGTTTATGAATGGCAGCACAACAAGTCGAATCACCGGACTGACCTACGAATTTGCAGTCAGGGTGCGTGGGATAACTTCGAGAGTCTCCTGCTGTCATACGAAATAGCACCCCAGACCATAACTCCAAGTGCAGGTCCAGTGTCTCTATCACACAGACAAGTAGGTCGCAGCCCTCAACTCACCTCCTCCTAACTAACAGAGGTCCGTCTCTGGCACCGAGGCGGAACCAGCTTTCATCAGAAAACACAACAGACCTCCATGCTGCCCTCCAGTGAGCTTTCGCTTGACACCAGTCAAGTCGCAAATGGAGGCGGTTTGGGATCAGTGGGATGCACGCTACAAGGCGTCTGGCTCTGAGCTGTCCTTGAAGTAACCGATTTGTAACCGTTCGTTTTGTCACTGTTCTGCCAACTGCTGCTCTAATTGCTTCTGCAGATGCATCAGAGGCATACACCGAACACGAGGGTCTTCCCCCTCGGTAGTGCCGCATGGCCGTCCAAATACCAGTCTCCTTGCGACCGTACGTTCCTGTGACAACCGCTGCCAGCAGTCATGTACAGTAGCTACAATCCTGCCAAGTCTTTCTGCAGTATCGCAGGTGGAACATCCAGTTTATCGTAGCCCTATTACACGACCTCGTCCAAACTCAATGAGGTGTTGATGGTGACATCTTTGTCGCCTTAAAGGCATTTTTGTCTAACATCAGCTCACCATATCCAATCTCAAACGTAACTAACGCTCACGATCGCTACAGCATGTATTTAAAGCAAACCTGATATGCATCCTCCTAGTGGCGCTACCTAAGCCACTCTTATGCGACTGTCGTGAAATATGAATAGACATCATCTTTCTGCAGCCTACCAACTTTCGTTTATGTCGCACGACTGGTTCTCGATGTTGCGATTTTTTTCGGTCAATGTCTAAAAAAGTAAATACCGGTATCATTAAATAAATTATCAGTTTGACATTAAGCGCAATGTCATCCACACAAATTTTAAAAGGAAATACTACAGTTATACTTCCCAGCAATTCATGTAAGCAAGTGACTCTGTATTATAGCACTTTTTGGACTGCCAGTTTACAGCAGCATACCGAACATATTAGCAGAACATTTCAACTGCCGTGTACTCCGAAAGATACGGAACTCAGCATGCATACAAGAGAACCATGCTGTTTGGCACTCAGGTGCAAGTGAGTTAAGGCTAGCATCCAACAGAGAGCACGCAAGACAAGGAATACTTTACACATCCACCATTTGTCATTCAAACAGTTCCCAACTGCACATCTATCTCCCAAACACGGATATAAACAGACACACAGCTCCAATCGTCACTTAGAGACAGTGTCAACACAGTATCAGGAGCATCAACAGTGCCTCAGGAATGTAGAGTGTGTCTGTATTCACCGCCAAGAAGAGACAAACTGAACGTTGTAGAAGTGACTTTAGCTATAGTTCACTGGACTCAGGACTAGGCTAAGGACAGACCAGTGCAAGTGAGCACTGATGACGTTACCACACACCATCATCCTACTGCAGTTAACTGATGTATAATTTCTATTAATAAATTATTATAAATTTTTGCTAATCTGTGTTCCTTGTTTTCTGCCGTTAGTTACTGCCGAACCTATTGGAATCTGTGGCGATTATGTACAGCTGCTGCATGAAAGCAAGCCACCTCATAATAGCAACTACTTTTCGTAGTAAGGTGTTCTCTTCCTGCTAACTATTTCTGTTTCGACACTAAGCATATTTGGTAAAAAGAACATAAAAACCTGGAAACAAGGAAAAAACACTAAAAATCTGGTATTGAGAAAAAAGCAATATTTAAAAACCTGGCTATGAGTACAAAAGTGTAAGGGAAGGACTAGCGAGAAAACAAAGAGAAAAACGAAAGTGAAACTATCCTGAAAACATGTTGGGTGGGCTATAATTGCTAAAGTGTAGCATTCTGCATATTCTGTTGTCTGCTATCCCATTTCTTATTTGGGAAGGTATCTCAGAAGTTAATATATTCTTCAGACTTTTACTTTTCAGAAATCACTCAACCATATTTACTGTGACACATACTGGCATTGTTACATCAACTCTCTACGACATAAGGTCTTTTGGTGGCAAGGTTATAAAAATCAGAAACAGCAAAGACAGATGTTTGAGCAAATTTCAAGATGCTACCACCACCATTTCCGACTTTCGACCTGAAGAAGGAACCTTCGTCAAACTGCGTATCAATATTGGAGCAACATGTATCAAGCACAATTTATCACGAGATCCTGACTGTATAGCTTATCTTCTTGCTAATGCTGGCATCGAAATTCTTAAATTAAATGAAAAGACCTGTCCTGAAGTAGATTTGGTGACAATGTCAGTATTGGGGCAAGGCCTATTCTGAGCCACTTGGCATTGTTGCCAGATGTATCCAAGATGGCAGTGATAACGTCATCCAAAATGGCGGCATGAAGACTTGGCAACAGTGCATGACATAATCCAAGATGGCGACTATGACGTCATACAAGATGGCACATTTTGGTGGGAAGAAAGGTCAATTGGGCTACCTCCCCCAGAAAAATTGCAGGAAGTTCAAATTCCAACAGGATAATGCATCACCCCACGGTTATCACTACTAACCTAATAAAATAATTGTTGTAGAGTAATGAAATTTTGGGAACACATTTGTCGGTGTAACTTATTTAAGTATTGACAGTGCAAGATCGCAGGTTAATGTAAGCAGGAAGATAGGCCACTTGGGCTATCTCCACTAACCTAAGTCATTCGACTACCATCTCGTCCTAGGAACTGGTGAGAAGTTAGAATTTTGGTGGGAAGATAGATCAATTGATGTATCTCTACTAACCTAAGAAAATGACAAGAAAGAAAGGTCACCTCCACTAACCTAAGTCACCCGACCGCCACCTCCTCCTAGGGATTCGCAGGAAAAAGACTCGACGTGTGCTGAATGTAAGTCTTTATTATTTTGCATGCAGTATTTATTTTAACCATGTGATGCAGTACACTCATCTAGTGTTTTCACCACGAGGTCCAGACTCCAACTGACTTAGTACACAGTACTGCCACCTGACAGTGCTGTCATCCAAGATGGCAGTCATGACATTGGTTGATCACACAAGTACCATTATCCAAGATGGCGGGAAACAGTTTGTTCACCATGAGGTCCAAGTGATCTAGTACACAGCACTACCACCAGAGAGCGCTACACCCCTCTCATCTGTTTAACCGCTTTCTCTCTCCTGCAGTTCTAACAGGACATACCTGACATGTCTAGCCTGTGTGCATGCATAGTGACGTCACAGCATATAGCCTGCATGTGCATATTGTCATCACATCTCTATCTAAATAAGGGCCAAGTCATCCTCTAGGCTTCGCGCCTGCGTGTTCACCGCTGCTGACATCATTCCCCTCTCTACTTGCAGTCCAGTGAAGACCTATTTGCAGAGCGACTCACCCTTGCAGACAGTATAGAAAATATGTTCCACTGCTCATGACATATGTGTGTGACATGCATTCTAATGTCACAGGTCATGCAATAAAATTCCACTCCACCACTTGCGATTCTAACAGTACTCGTGCGACGTGTGTAGCCCACGCACGTTTAGTGATGTCACAGCATGTAGCCTGCAGGCGCATAATGACGTCCACTGCCCCCTGTCCACTAGACCGCACAGGAGACTACCAACAGCCCTGCAAAGTGACGCAGCTAGCAACTGTCAAACCACACACATGTACCTGTTCGGGTCCCACTCACATGAGGCAGCGACATCCCTTTCATACTTGTTACCTGAGAAATTCCTCTCAAAATACGTGTTCACTTAGGCACCCTTGCCGATGCGACTCGATGGGAGTTAAGACGCGCTGCGAACCTCCGCCAGATGCAAGCATGGGCAACCCATTGCTCTCTCACCATTGCCGACAATATGTGAAAGCTTACCGTTCCTGGCATGATGACATATAGCTGCAGTGTGGGTCCAGTGGGAGCACCGTTCACAATTGTTTTCTGCAGACAAGACTTTCGGTGGTAACATTATTTTGCACAGATCACTAAATTGCACTGACAGTTAAACCCACAAAAGTTGTCTACGGATCGTCAAATACACACAAGACTCACAGGAATATTGCAAGCCAAGAAAATATTTACCAGTGTAACTACAATTAAATATTACGATTGCTGCTACAGTCTGACACCGATCGATGTACAGGCAATGTCTCCTCTGATGTCTGTGGTTCTGGAACGAATCTCAGTACCTATAGTGCACAATATTTTCCACGTAAACGCTCGTGGTTATCAATGTGCTGAATCTTTACGTCCCTCGCGATAGAACACACACTCATCTTCTCTGGTCGTGCCACTACATAAGCCACAGTAACTTTACAATGCAATATATACACATGATACACAAACAGTGCAGTTATCTTTTATATCTGTACAGGACCCGAAAAAATTATGGTATACCTACACTCACACTGGCTATATGTCTCGATTCTCCTCAGTCCTAGGAACTTATCTGACAAAGTCTTACAATCAGCGCTCCTGGAAGGTGCTGCATCCTGCCAAGATTCTGTTAAACAAATGTTTTGAAGCACAGGCGTCAGGCACTATGTGTGATAATGAATACCACATGCGTGGACGTAATGCTTGGAAAGACATCTCCGACACTGGTTGGTGTACTGTAATCATCATCACTATCAATAGAACAACAAAGAAGATGAAAATTCGTTCTTCCTCGCAGTCCTGACATGGCACCCCGTCCATCACGTGTTGCCCTTCCTGCTTTCAACATACGCAGACATTCTCACTGCTATGTAGAGACGCGTATATATCCCAGTACAACGAGCGTCTTGTGAATGAAGGTGGGATTATGACTGGCTCTTATCGAATTTACCCACCGAATTACTGATGCTGTCGGTGTGGAAGCATCGTGCGCCTTTTCTTTTCCTTTCAGAGGATGAGACTTTCAGTGGCAAAAACTATATTACACTGATCGCCATATTGCACTGACAACTATACCGGGCAATGTGACATACATATCGTCAAATACGGAAAGACTCTTACTCAATTACACTGCCCTCTCACTGAAACCGATCTCCATCCAGCAATATAACACTGCGTATGGTGTCGATGTAGTAAACATACAAGTAGTATCCTATGCCTTACAAAAATCTACCCTTTTATAAAATTCGTACATATACCGCGAAGACAGACAGCACTGTAGATATACTCGTGGCATTAGGTACCTCCCTGCGAGGTCAGTGGTCATCCACTCACGACAGGTGACCAGAGCGCCCTCAGTGGTCCGAAGGCACTATCAGACCTGTTCTATAAATTCGGGCTCGTTCCCCCTGACACAAAAGCGTTACTGGTTCTGGTACAGACCTGCTTCCCTGCTCGCTTTTTTCTACACCCATCTCCAGACTCTGGGATTACAAGAACAAATATATTTTCGCATGGTTTGCACACAGCAGTATCCTACCAACCGCTCATGCAACATAATTCTGAAGATGCTGACTGGTAATTATTTCTCAACAAACTCAAAACTTTAGCTACGTGGAGCGTGCTCTAGACCACTGAGTAACTAGAACCGAATAGAGAAAACGGATGTTCCCACTCGTGAATACCGATACCGGTGATGTAATACATTCCAAATCATCCCTATAATTTACAAACTCAGCTAAGGTGTTTCTCATGTCTAGAGAACCAGCAAACGTATCTTCCACCTGCTAGATGTACACACCACAATCGATATTCTCTCAACTAAATAAATACGGGAAATGTGTGGAAGCAGTCAACCAAACAATTTACATGGGAGGGAATAAGGGTCCAGCACAAACACGCCTCCACATTCAATCTTCCATGTGATAACTAAGCTATCCAACACAACCTAAATATTAGTTCGCTATTCAGGTGTCTCCATTCAGACGGATCTGTTGTTAGCTGGAAACGTAAATCATTCCCACCACAGGCCACTCATACACAGAATCATCCTACAAAATCGGTCACATATATATTTGATTGCTATACTAACATTTAAATGTTACGATTGCAGTTTCAGTTGAACGACATTCCACAATGAGCGAAGTATCAGAAATACATCCTGCTGATGGCTATGGCTCTGGAAATAGAAATATCTGTACCTTTCTTATGACTTGACATACTTTTCTCTTTGCATATTTTGGACCACAAACACATACTTTATAAGCCTGATGCTCAAGGTGAACCTATCATGCAGGCCATGCTACTACTAAGTATAATACTATACTGGTTTTATAAATCGAGGTACGGCATTACCTCTGAATGAGGTGTTTTTTTCCGGACAAATACCAAGACGGTGATCATAGGAGTGTATAGTATCAGACCAGACCTCTGGTTACACATAGCCCATGATGCAACCTCATGATAAAATTACCGGATTTTGAAAGTGATTCGGCTAAGGAACATGGTATGTAAGCGGTATTTACAACTCCCTCACACTGCCCCAGCTAGATATTTCTATACTATCTGTGACACATTCCGTCTCCATGCAATGTCAGAGGGTTGGTAATATATCCACTGGGCTATAGAAATTGTTGATTGAGAAGGATCACGTACAGCAGTAGATGGTGTGATGATTGAAGTCGTAGGAAATGTACACAAACTTTTCAGCTCTCTAATGCCACGCTATCTGCTAGAAACGCTGTCTGGGATTTGGAATCAAGTCTTTCCATTCAAGCACATACTTGCGTTGGATCCTATGGAGAAGTCCATTAATGATTACAGCCACTAGTGAATCATATTTCTAGCGCTCTCATATCTCGAAATGAGTAACCTTTCTCAAATCTATCTGCTACAGTAAAATTACTGCCTCGTTTTAGGTAGCCCCTATGCATCCTGCAAATGCCTTCTCAGGCTCTACACTACCATCCCTGCGCCTTTGCGCAAGTGATCGTTCCAGTGTAAGTCAGAACTGAGTAGGGTTCAGAGGAAACTATATCTACCACCTCTTGCAATTCATGCACAAACAGGTGAAGCTAAGTTACTGCGACAGAACTGTGTTTTGAACATTTGATGGAAACAGAGTCTGGTCTTCAACACAAAGTAGTATAAAAGACAGTACTGGAACTGGGTGAAGGACATGGATTTTATTACTGCATTGTTGTGCTTCTCCAAACTACATACAAATACTACAGACACATGTTCATTCATATCTATCTCCCTAACATGTTCTCTTCGTTACTATGTACCATCCATCAGAGAAAAATTATGAGCTATAAAAGCTGAACTAGCTTCATCTGACAGATAACTAGATAAGTTTTCCACCACATCTCCCTCCTCCCATGTATGCGTGCAGTTATCGAGCACATGTGATGATCCCATTAAATATACAGGTATTGATCAACTGCACAGACCAGTTTAAAGTTCCATCACCAGTACTCTAGGATGGTGATCATATCCTGCGGACTATACTGCAAGTCGCAAGAGATGCCCCCCTGTGGCCCTGTCTCATTGTTTGAAACATTATTTTCTAACATGCCTTGTACACTGCCAAATATTTTATTTTTATGCCACGATTTCAAGGTCTGTGTCAGGTTCTAAACTGACATTAAGACGTTCTGATCCACGACCTCTCGCAGACAGCAAGAGACATCACCCTAAAGTACAGTTATCCAAGATGTTGCACTGCGACACGATTGAGGTCATTCAAGATGGCCTCTGTGACGTCAGCTGATGATGCGAGTACCATTACCCAAGATAGCGGGGAAGTGCCACACTCTGGCCAGCTCCCCTGGTGGGAAGTTTGAATTTTGGAGGGAAGATGGGTCAACTGGGGTACCTCTACATTTAAACTCGTCTGTCACAGTGATGGAATAGATGATGGCTCTGCGTTCCATTTCGACTTATTTCTCATATTGCACTCATGTACACTATCACTGTTTCGGTGCGAGCAACCCCCAGAAGGTGTCAGCCATCCACAAAACTCTTTCCCCAACTCAAACAAGCGCTGTCAGTCAATCATTATGTGGTAACCAACAGCCGATGTACTGTAATAATAAGCATCACAGTTGATAGTGCGAACAATTTTAGCAGTTTTACAGTAATTACAACACCTGCCAACGATGTGTCAGCATGTTTCCCCAATTCAGTATCATAGGTAAACCGCCTCTTCTCTACTTTGCGAGTATCATTGCGAATGTAGATAGATGATGGTGCAGTACATCCATGAATTGTTGATACTCGAACACATAAACCATCAAAGTATACCAGACAGCACTCTACATATTTCTAACACCTCGAGCATAGTGCATAATTTATGATCTACCTCTATGCATATGGGAGTCATAGAGAATTCTTGCAGTCTTAGGATCAAATTAGAAACTGAAATTCCTCCCCACACTGTCTTTGACCAGACCACCCTGCAAAATTATTACTGATTTAATCTGCAACTGACCAGAAATAGATTGCTACATTCCACATCTCGTGAATGAATGGAGCTTGCTGAGTCCTCATCCATCCAAGAGCACACGATTTCTCCAGATGCACCCATGTCGAGGAGATTAGCACCCCTTATCGGTGTATAGTAACAGATTTGAAAGTGTTGTGATGAAATAGCACAGGTTTAGTAAGAACAAGAAACAGGTGACTTTTATGCATGATGGAGCTCCAGACAGATGGAGTTCGAAGCATTTTACGCAAAGCAACTACGCTATCTACTCTAATGTATGGGTTCTAGAGTCGAAGATCAGTACCTGGAAGGCATTGGTAAGAGAGAACATAAACACCTACATTCCTAAGGCTACAACGTTCCACACTTAAAACACGCTATAATGTTAGATCGCTTGAGTTTCCAACCTATAGTCATGTGGAATGCAGCACTGTTAATATTCCAATGTAAGAAATATATTTCCAGCGCATGACACACATCCTTCTTGCAGGTTTCTCTATGATAAACTATGGTAACAAACTGTAAAACACTGGCTCTGTGTGATACATGGACAATATAGCTTTCCAGAGATGTATACCGTCCACTGTCCACGTCCGATCTCGGTTCAGAAATTATACTATGCCCACGTCAGTTCTATATAAAATGATAATTAATAACTGAGAATACCTCTTACAAGAAAACAGATAAATGCACAGCAGCGGTGTCCGACATGTGAAATTACAAGTCTTGCCACCACTAACTCTGTAAACCGCACATCTGTCAAGCAAATGTATACACAGGGATTGCAGTGTCTCACACACACCTATCGCTAACTTTGTTATGAAACTGAAGTATCGATTTTACACTTATCATGGGACAGGGGAATGGAGTAGATTGCATAAAGCTTCATTTGTTTAGAGGAATGTTTCATGGTTCATCGCACGTGACCTAGAAGTCCTCTGAGGACTGAGAGGTTTACTGTTAACGATCGCAAGTAGACAGTGCTCTAAGACCCACACAGAAAAAGCGGTTGTACTCGAGTCAAACGCCGGCTATGTCATATGATTGATACATCCTGAGAGATCAGTGGAAAAAATGGTCAAATGACCTGGGCCAACATATCCATCCCCCTTTAAAATGCATCATCAGTCTGCCATTAAACCATACCGCATTACAGTTCCATCTCAATCGACCACCCCGTCCATTCGCTGTTATCCTTTAATGCAGCTGCAAGTAAGTTTAAAGGCAGATGATTCTCTTGTCTTCCTGAAAAGCATCAAATATTGTAGTCAACTCGCGTGTATCACTGTTAACTCAATAGATGTACAGTTGGATGCCACCTCAATGGAAGAAAAAGTGATTGTCTCCTTGCTTTAATTCACTTCTGTGTCGACATTTCCTGGATTCCTCTTGCTGTTGCATACTTACCCCCATGTTCAAATTCTTCTGCACCAAGCAGAAGCCACGCAAGTACTTCCTCAACTTCCCCGCATTTCAGCGTTTGTGTAGGGGGGAATGAGCCCGAATTTGTAGAACAATTCTGAGATTGACTTCGGCCCACTTAGGGTGCTCTGGTCACCTGTCGAGAGTGGATGACCGCCGACCTCACACAGAGATATCTAGTGCCACAAGAATATCTACAGTGCTGTCTGTCTTTGCGGTATATGTACAAATGATATAAAAGGGGCGATTTTTGTATGGTGTAGGATACAACTGGTATGTTTACTATATTGCTGGGTTGGGGATCTGTTTCACACTCTAATATTCAAGCTCCTGTCCTCAGTGGAAGGGCAGTGTAATTGAGTAGAGTCTTTCCATATTTGACGATATGTATGACACACTGCCCGGTATAGTTGTCAGTGCAATACGTCAATCAGTGTAAAATATTTTTTTTGCCACTGAAAGTCTCATTTGCTGAAAGGAAAAGAAAAAGCGGATGGTGCTTCCACACCGACAGCACCAGTAATTCAGTGGGTAAATTCGATAAGAGCCAATCATAATCCCACATTCATTCGCAAGACATCCATTTTGCTGGGTTATAAGAGTCTCTACATAGCGGTAAGAACGTCTGTGTATGTTGAAAGCAGGAAGGGTAACACATGATGCATGGGGTGCTAAGTTAGGACAGCGAGGGAGAAGGAATTTGCATTTTTCTTGTTGTTCTATCGTTAGTGATGATGATTAGAGTCACCAGCCAGCGTCGCTCAGTCATTCCAAGCATTACGTCTGTGGGTACAGTATTCATTATCACACATAGTGCCTGATGCCTGTCCTTCAAAACATTTGTTTGACAGAATATTGGCAGGATGCAGCATCTTCCAGGAGCGCTGATTGTAAGACTTTGTCAGATAATTTTCTAGGACTGAGGAGAATCGAGACATATGTCAGTGTGAGTGTAGGTATACCACAATTTTTCCAGGTCCTGTACAAATACTGTATAAAAGATAACTGCAATGTTTGTTTATAATGTGTATGTATTGCATTGTAAAGTTACTGTAGCTTATGTGGTGGTATGACCAGAGAAGATGAGTATGTGTCCTATTGTGAGGGAAATATAGATTCAGCACATTGATAACCACAAGAGTATGAGAGCGATTTTTTACGTGAAAAATTATGTGCGCTATAGATACTGAGATTCGTTCCAGAACCACAGACATCAGAAGAGACATTGCCTGTACATCGATCGGTGTCAGACTGTAGCAGCAATCTTAATATTTAATTGTAGTTACACTGGTAAATACACTCCTGGAAATTGAAATAAGAACACCGTGAATTCATTGTCCCAGGAAGGGGAAACTTTATTGACACATTCCTGGGGTCAGATACATCACATGATCACACTGACAGAACCACAGGCACATAGACACAGGCAACAGAGCATGCACAATGTCGGCATTAGTACAGTGTATATCCACCTTTCGCAGCAATGCAGGCTGCTATCCTCCCATGGAGACGATCGTAGAGATGCTGGATGTAGTCCTGTGGAACGGCTTGCCATGGCATTTCCACCTGGCGCCTCAGCTGGACCAGCGTTCGTGCTGGACGTGCAGACCGCGTGAGACGATGCTTCATCCAGTCCCAAACATGCTCAATGTGGGACAGATCCGGAGATCTTGCTGGCCAGGGTAGTTGACTTACACCTTCTAGAGCACGTTGGATGGCACGGGATACATGCGGACGTGCGTTGTCCTGTTGGAACAGCAAGTTCCCTTGCCGGTCTAGGAATGGTAGAACGATGGGTTCGATGACGGTTTGGATGTACCGTGCACTATTCAGTGTCCCCTCGACGATCACCAGTGGTGTACGACCAGTGTAGGAGATCGCTCCCCACACCATGATGCCGGGTGTTGGCCCTGTGTGCCTCGGTCGTATGCAGTCCTGATTGTGGCGCTCACCTGCACGGCGCCAAACACGCATACGACCATCATTGGCACCAAGGCAGAAGCGACTCTCATCGCTGAAGACGACACGTCTCCATTCGTCCCTCCATTCACGCCTGTCGCGACACCACTGGAGGCGGGCTGCACGATGTTGGGGCGTGAGCGGAAGACGGCCTAATGGTGTGCGGGACCGTAGCCCAGCTTCATGGAGACGGTTGCGAATGGTCCTCGCCGATACCCCAGGAGCAACAGTGTCCCTAATTTGCTGGGAAGTGGCGGTGCGGTCCCCTACGGCACTGCGTAGAATCCTACGGTCTTGGCGTGCATCCGTGCGTCGCTGCGGTCCGGTCCCAGGTCGACGGGCACGTGCACCTTCCGCCGACCACTGGCGACAACATCGATGTACTGTGGAGACCTCACGCCCCACGTGTTGAGCAATTCGGCGGTACGTCCACCCGGCCTCCCGCATGCCCACTATACGCCCTCGCTCAAAGTCCGTCAACTGCACATACGGTTCACGTCCACGCTGTCGCGGCATGCTACCAGTGTTAAAGACTGCGATGGAGCTCCGTATGCCACGGCAAACTGGCTGACACTGACGGCGGCGGTGCACAAATGCTGCGCAGCTAGCGCCATTCGACGGCCAACACCGCGGTTCCTGGTGTGTCCGCTGTGCCGTGCGTGTGATCATTGCTTGTACAGCCCTCTCGCAGTGTCCGGAGCAAGTATGGTGGGTCTGACACACCGGTGTCAATGTGTTCTTTTTTCCATTTCCAGGAGTGTATGTTCTTGGCTTGCAATATTCCTGTGAGTCTTGTGTGTCTTTGACGATCCGTAGACAACTTTTGTGGGTTTAATTGTCAGTGCAATTTAGTGATCTGTGCAAAATAATGTTACCGCCGAAAGTCTTGTCTGCAGAAAACAATTGCGAACAGTGCTCCCACTGGACCCACACTGCAGCTATGCGTCATCACGTCAGGAATGGTAAACTTTCACATATTGTCGGCAGTGGTGAGAGAGCAATGTGTCGCGCTGGCTTGCATCAGGCAGAGGCTCACAGCGGCTTCTTCACTCCTGTCCGGTCATGTCAGCAATGGTGCGTAGGTGAACAAGTATTTTGAGAGGACTTTCTCAGGTACCAAGTATGAAAGGGATGTTGCTGCCTCATGTGTGTGGGACCCGAACAGGTACCTGTGTGTGGTTTGACAGTTGCTGACTGCATCACTATGCAGGGCTGTCGGTAGTCTCCTGTGTGGTCTAGTGGACAGGGCGCAGCGGATGTCAGTACATGCGTGCGGTCTATATGCTGTGAAGTCACTATTTGGGCATGGGTTACAAATATCGCATGAGTACCATTAGAATCATGAGTGGTGGAGTGAAATTCTATAGCAGTATGTGCAGTATGCATGTCACACACATATGTCATGACCGGTGGAACAGTTTTTCTATAGCGTCTGCGAGGGTGAGTCAATCTGCAAATAGGTCTTCGCTGAACTGCAGGTAGAGAGGGGAATGACATGAGCAGTGGTGAACACGCACACGCCCGGCGCAGATGACGACTTGGAGCTTATTTAAATAGACATGTGATGTCAGTATGCACATGCGGGCTATATGCTGTGACGTAATATGCATGCACGCAGGCTAGATATGTCAGTTGCGTCGTGTTAGAATTGCAGGAGAGAGAAAGCTGTCAAACAGATGAGAGGGATTATAGGGCTCTCTGGTCATTGTACTTGGTACTGGACCACTTGGACCTCGTGGCGATCACACTGTTTCTCACTATCTTGGATAACGGTACTCCCGTGATCAGCAGAAGCCATGACTGCCATCTTGGACGACAGTGCCCTCTGGTGGCAATACTGTGTACTACGTCAGTTGGAGTCTGGACCTCATGGTGAACACACTGGATGGGTTTACTGCATCATATTGCTTAAATAAGTAGTGCATGCTAAATAATAAAGACTTATGTCCAGCACAGGTCAAGTCCTTTTCCTGCGAATCCCTAGGAGGAGGCAGCGGTTGTGTGATATAGGTCAGTGGAGGTGACCTTCCTTTCTCGTCATTTTCTTAGGTTAGTAGAGATACACCAGTTGATCTGTCTTCCTGCCAAAATCCAAACTTGGCACCAGTTTCTATGACGAGGTGGCGGTCAGATGACTTAGGTTAGTGGAGGTAGCCAAAGTGAACTATTTTCTCGCCATTTTCTTAGGTTAGTAGAGATAACCATGGTCTGATGCATTATCCTGTTGGAATTTGATTTTCCCGCCATTTTTCTGGGGGAGGGGAGGGGGGCTAGGTTAGTGGAGGTAACCCAATTGACCTATATTCCCGCCAAAATTTGCCATCTTGTTGCGGCCGCCATTTTGGGTGATGTCATGTGCTGTTGCCAAGTCTACACACCAATATCTTGGATCGACGAGCTCTTGGATACATCTGGCAACAATGCAGAGTGGCTCAGAACTAGCCTTGCCCCAATAATACTGTCATATGCAGAAATTAAAGATAAGTTCAAATCATATTTTGAAGCTCAAGTTTATTGATGTGGAGATTGTTGTGGAAGTTACTTGGAGCTACCTGAACTGTTAGCAGTGTAAATTCTATCCCGTGGTCTGATATTGGAATCTTTGTGAAAGTGGCTAGATTGTTACAGAGCTTTGATTATTGACAGAGTAATGAGTAACACTGCTTCGCACTCTGATACGCAGTTGGCAACTTTTATATATAACCAATTATAGGTTAGTTCCACAGAGTATCAATCTGCGTGTGCCAATAAATATCCCTGTTTAAAATTGCAGAGCAATACATCCCGTCATTTATTTCATGCATTGCTCATATTCAAGAGTGCAATGATTCTGGCCATGGCCCTGGTATGACTTCATGTGATGCCACAGAAACTCTGATGTATGGGTGAAAGGAACATTTTAACTGGTGACCCTGCCAGGCTTGGAAATAACCTGTGCAAGATCTACATCACTGTCAATGTTACAAAATCCAGCAACAACTATGTTGGAAGCTGTCATCTGAAGATACACTCAATAGCTTAGCGGAGCTTGCAATAGAATGAGACTTCGTGTGACATGTCGATTGTGCTGTGTTCTTCTGTGGTGTCGTTTCGGTTTTTTTTTTTTTTTTTTTGTAGTGGGTATTTTAAATTGAGGCTAGAATGATGGACGATAATCAGGGAGATTCATTACAGCAGAACCATAATGTTTCAAAATGAGCAAAAGCAGAAGAAAGTAGAATTGGAAATAAAGAAAAGGAGATGGAAAGAGTAGAACAAGAGAAAGAGAATTAACAGAGAGGGGAAAGGTATGAGAATACAGAGACTGAGGAAAGGAAGGAGAAAAAAAGAAACATACAGAATCCGTCAGAAAAATGTATACACACTTTAAGGAACGAAAAGTATTACTTATGTGTTTATTTTACATTTAATAATTGATAACACATGTTGCAAAACCTTCAGTCTAGCACATGGTTACTTTAAATGTTCAATATGTTCAGTGTTGGTGACTGTACACATAACAGAACGACGAGCGGTCGCCACAACGATGTCAGCCAATGTTACTGTTGAGATCGCTGCACATGTAATCTCCTGTAAAAGTTCAAATTGTGCCTCGTCACTCCACATTACACATTTCCTTCGTGACAAATTGTTCCTCAGCAGTTACCATTTGCTGATACCATTCGCAAAATTTCATCCGGCAATCAGGATTGTCATCATTAATCACGTGCAGTAATGGTGGAATGTAAACTTTCCACTTTGCAGCTTTCAGAATTCTTCGTACACCTGTACTGCTAACCCCCACTTCCCTTTCGCATTACGTAGCAGACTCCTGTGGATAATTAACAAACGTTTCCAACACGAGAGCTGACGAAGCAGGACTTGTAGCTTACGCTGTCTTTCTTTGTGAATATCTCAAATCATTCCATGCATTCCATGCAATTCAAACTTGTCGATGATATGTTTAATTGTCTGGCAGGTTGGTGGTTCTGTTTCAAACCCCCGTCTCCACTGACGTTGCACTTCAACGGCGTTATCAAACTTGAAAAACCACTTCACAATAGATTAGATTAGCTTCAGTTTTAATTCCATAGACCCAAAAAATGAGATGATTTTCGTGGGTGTGAAACATGTCAGAAAGTGTAACTTAAATTCGTAAAACATTTTAATGTAATACTTACTACCCTGATCAATTGTCAGGAGATAGTCGAAATAGGTTAATACAATGCAGTAAACTGGAACGGCTAATATTTACAGAATTAATTCGCTGTCAGAATGAGACTCTGTTATGCACTGTTAATAAATTTATCACACAGAAAATACCTAATCTTGACTGTTGTGACCAAGTGTTGTCAAAACTTAAATCTAACCGATCCTTTACTCAAGCTGGCTTAACAGTCTCTGTTAAGATATTCATCTATGGAGTAGAAGAAGTTGCCAACTCTGTTTAAACCGTGCTTTATCTTAAACCAAGTTTTTAATGGTTGCTGTCAATTTATTGAAAATGTGCGTTCCTGAATACTGGACCCCTTTTTGGACCAAGGTAAGTGATTTTAGGTCTTTATGTAGATTGTTCTTATTCCTAGTATTGATACTACGTATTGAGCTATTGGTTGGAAATAGAGATGTATTACTTGCAACAAATTTCATTGAGGAATAAATATACTGAGAAGAACTAGTTAGAATACAAAGTCCCTTGAACAGGTTTCTGCAAGATGTTCTTGAATTTAGACCACAAATGATTCTTATCACACGCTTTTGCTCCCTAAAAACTTTTGCTCAGTTTGATGAGTTGCTCCAGAATATAATCCCATATGACATAATAGAATGACAGTAAGCAAAGTATGCAAGTTTTTTATATTTATATCTCTTACATGTGACATCATTCTCACAGGAAATATAGACTTGTTTAGCCCTTAAGCTATTCTGTGGTATGCACTTCCCAGCTGAATATATTATCGAGCTGTAATCCCAGAAATTTAACACTGTCAACCTCTTCGGTCAGCATGTTATACTCGTGTTGGAAGGAAATCTCTTACAGGTTCTGAACTGCATATACTGGGTCTTCTCAAAGTTTAGTGACAGTGAGTTAGCTTTAAACCACTTGTTAACGTCAGTGAAAATTTGATTAGCAGCTATTTCTAAATCTGTACTTGACTTGCTACATATTGCAATGTTTGTATCATATGCAAACAAAACAAACTTTTTTAAATGCGTACTCTCAATAGTGTAATAAGTTGGTTGCAAATGAAACACTTTACTCACTACGCTACTGAGACTGATATTTTCGTTGCTCGAATGTCAAGCGTGCTCCAGCCATCTTGTTTTCTCAATACCGAGATGAAAGTACTAACATCTATTGAGCCAAAGACCATGCTACAACACACTCGTAACTCAAATCGAATGATATTTTCGATATCACAATAGAGTCTGACAAAGAGTGTATACGTTTTTCTGTCGGCCTCTATATACTACAGGGGACAGAAAAATGCCATGTTCTGTTTGTGGAAATCAGAGACGAAATGTCCTTAAAAATTCATAACCTGTCCGTAAAAACCAAGCAGATTTCGAAAAGGAAGATGAGAGGATAAAAAATGCTGAAAGAGCACTAGGAGCAGATGAAGTCCCAAGGAGTAAAACATTACAAGCTGGAGTTGAAAACAGAAACTGCATGACACACTTCAGTACCAACGCTGAGAATTAAGGCTGTATGATAAATTGCAGTACAATTTCTAAATGAGTTCAATGATTTGTACAAGGTCGACAGTTACAGTGATCGGGACTTCGTTAGATGGGTGGTTCAGAATGTTGTGGGAGAGGAAAAATTAATGGTGTAAGGTGGCTATAATTTCGCACCTTACAAGCACTCATCCACATACTTCGCCGTGATCTACAAACGCAATTAGGTATCATGTGATAGGTTGTACATCATATATATGTATATATAAAGGAGACTCACATTGTCATGTAAACCTTGTAAGTAATTGTTAATGCTTATTGCATGAAAGGTAACGGACTGTCTTTATTATCAGAACAGCGTAATGAATGATTGACTACACTAGTAGAGGTTGGAACGACAGTGGAAATGAAACGGCAGGCGAAACTCAACCCCTGGGTGGAAGGCCCACACAGGTGTGGTGGTTCAGCTCCACACAGGAAGTCTGGACATCTGGACATCTGGGCACGAAGACACAATACAGGGGCGGCCGGCCGCTATTGTAGTAGGGCCGCAAGGATAACCGGAGAATACTTCTGAACTCAGGAAAGCTTGGACGCAGCTGAGAGGAACGGAGAAGTGCCACCTCGGAAACCAAGCAGGCTGAGTTATTTCAAAGGATTTTTGCTCAGAAGCGTACCATTGTACGAGTATAGGTTTTTCCTCGCAAACTTTCCGCGCTGGACGACGAAACACTAAAATATGGTTGGTCGGCGTTCGGAAGAATCTGGAGAGAGGAAGAATATTCCGTAGGTTCAGGAATACGATTCGTTTTCGGAATTACGATGGTGGGGAGCCGAGCCTTGCTGGGAGGCCAGCGGTGGAGAGACGAGGTCTTCCATTGTGAGCGCCCGTGTGTGACGGTCGCTCGGTATCAGCTTTGTTGGTACAGACGGACTTTGCTGTCTTTGCTCTCAGGGGAGTTTATAGTTAGAATAGTTAGGCACTGCACTGTTGCGAACCTATACGATTCTGGACTTTATCTCCGGGTTGGAAGTCGTCGTTGCGTATGCAGCATTCAGTAATTGAGAGCACTTCTTCTGGCTATACTTACGTTGAGACGTTATCTGAACTCTGTCCTTGTGGCTGGGAGTTCGCGTTTCTCGTCTGTAGAACACAGAGAGGAGAAGACAGTATTAGAGTATATTAGTCAGAGGACCGCCTTCTGCCGTCCTAGTGTTTTAAACAGCTTATTTGTGGCCGGAGTTCTTCCATTGTCACAGACGATTACAAGAACCATTACTTCGATGCACCGGATGCGGTACATAGGGTGATATCGCACATTGCTTCGGCTTATTAGTGCTATAAAGCTAAACAGCTGTGATCACGTTAGTGTATTTCCACTGAGGTTCCACACCACTGTAGATCCTCTTTGAAAGTAGTGTCTTCTAGTGTTTGGTATGTAGATGATGTCAGTCATTTTGCGTTATTGATATTAGTTCGCGCAGTCATAATAAGGAGCAGAGTTGGGTAATTGATTAATAACTTTAGTTAGGAAATATAGACAATTGTGCTTAAAAAGGGTTGGTTTTAATCTATAATAAATATATATTGAACAACAATGTTTATCATTTAGTAGTATTAGTTGCCTTCATCATTCATTTATGTTTAGAACGTAATTTACATGTTTAAAAAAGAGCATTGAGAGATCCTAAAATGTGCTTCAGGGGGATAGTCAGACAGGGCCAAATCATCATTTTAGCGTTCATTATTTTCCGTTGCACACGTTCATTTTACACCCGCCTGGAGTAGCGTCATGGAATGGGTGGACATTTGCAGGCAACTTTTAGCTCGTTCCCTGAATTACAAAAGAAGCTCAAGGAACAGTTACTGTCCACACTTAGTCAGGCAAGCAATGAATGGAAACCAGCGTTGGTGGCGCAAAGACATAGTCGGCCATAGAGATACGTATCCTGCAACAATACATTGGTGGGGGCTGAAAGCCAGGACAATTAGGCAAGATACCAACATCTTGCCAAATGCATTGGCTGGGAACTGCGGCTTGCGACGACGGTCCATTTGTCTGGAAGGAGGTTCTAGGAGCAATCGTCCCCTTCCTGCGACCTAGCACCTGCATGTTTCTAGGAGGTACCACATAAATTGGCTCACCACTTAAAGTTGTCACAGAGATGCCTCCAAAACTCCGTTTCGTCTCGTGTTTTGTCGGCAGCGACGTTTCCGTCACCTGCTACCTGAGGATCAATCAGATGCCTCCAACCTATGAGAGGTTTACACAGGTTGTGCGGCTGTTGTACACATAGTTGGTGCAGTTCAGCAAGTGACAAATGGAATATGGAGTATAAAGGAAACCCACCTACAAGGACCTGCATCTTCCAGCGACTAGCTGTCTCCATGCAGAGCGATAATCCTGTCTGGTGATCCTGGTACACCGAGCGAAGACCATTATGATGATGGCAACTTACCGATGGATCTGGATCGCCTAGAAAGGCTTTCTTATAACAGCCACAGAAATGAAGAAATTGAGAAAGCTCCGGGCACATACAGACCAGAGCAAAGAAAAAGGAAACAATGAAGAGAACAGAAATCTCAGAAATTTGTGTTGCCGGCCGGTGTGGCCGAGCGGTTCTAGGCGCTTCAGTCTGGAACCGCGAGACCGCTACGGTCGCAGGTTCGAATCCTCCATCGGGCATGGACGTGTGTGATGTCCTTAGGTTAGTTAGGTTTAAGTAGTTCTAAGTTCTAGGGGACTGATGACCGCAGATGTTAAGTCCCATAGTGCTCAGAGCCATTTGAACCATTTTTGAAATCTGTGTTCCCGCAAAATGTTAGTGCAGAATCCGCCGAGGTCTCTCTAAGAAAAATATTAAGCCCATATTTCGACCGTCGGCCGGAGTGGCCGAGCGCTTCTAGGCGCTTCAGTCTGGAACCGCGCGACCGCTACGGACGCAGGTTCGAATCCTGCCTCGGGCATGGGTGTGTGTGATGTCCTTAGGTTAGTTAGGTTTAAGTACGAGGGTTGTTTTTTAAGTAAGGGCCGTTCGCGCGTATAGTCCCGTAGTTCGCGCGGACGCTGCAACTAGCCACCGCGCCACTTGCCGGCATCCTTCCCGTTCACACTGATGCAAGTTGCAGCTCTGTAGCTGACGTGTACGCATCGCTGTGCTACTTTATAATGTTTACGATTATTGAATCGCCCGCCGCGTGTGAGATACGGTCAGTGATACGTTTTATGACTGCGAGAAGCCTATCAGCTGCAGAAATTCATCGTCAGTTAACAGAAGTTTATGACTTGAATGCAATGAGTGAAGGTAAAGTGAGTCAATTGGTTAGAGTTTAAAAATGGCCGTCAAAACGCCCATGATGAAGAACGCTCAGGCCGGCCCTCTGTGATCACTGATGATTTGGTGGCTGCAGTCGAAACAAAGATTCATGAGGACAGAAGATTCACAATTTCCACTCTTTCTTTGGAATTTCCACAAGTTTCAAGATCGGTTTTGTACAAAATTTTGTCTGAAAACCTAAAGTTTAAGAAACTGTGTTCTCGGTGGGTACCCAGACTCCTCACAGAGGACCACAAAGGGAATAGATTTGCCACTTCATTGGACTTTTTGATTCGTTACGAGGAAGAAGGGGATGACATGTTGAGTCAAATTGTCACTGGAGATGAAACATGGGTATCCCATATCACTCCCGAAAGCAAGCGACAATCGATGGAATGGCGACACACAACCTCACCCGTCAAGGTCAAAGCCAAACAGACCCTGTCAAAGCGCAAGATTATGGCAACTGTGTTCTGGGACCGGCGCAGTGTTTTGTTACTGGACTTTATGCCACGAGGAACGACAATCAACTCAGATGTCTACTGTGCAACTCTAAAGAAGCTCCGCAGAGCAATTCAAAACAAAAGGCGCGGCATGCTGACAAAAGGAGTTTTGCTCCTGCACGATAACGCTAGGCCTCACACCTCTCAAAAGACTCGGGATTTGATTGATTCTTTTGGCTGGGAAGTTTTGGACCATGCACCATACAGCCCCGACCTTGCTCCTAGCGATTTTCACCTTTTCCGGTACCTGTAACACCATCTTGGCGGGCAGCTCTTCAATGAGACGATGAAGTGAAAGCGGCCGTGACCTCTTGGCTGTCGGAGCAGGCGGCCGAATTCTTTGAAGAGGGAATTAAAAACTTAGTTGTACGGTATGACAAGTGCTTAAATAAACAAGGCAACTATGTAGAAAAATAGGTAAAAGTGTGTAGAATCAGAAAATAAAAGTTTTTTTACAAAAGTATTTATATCTTTTTAAAAAAATAAAAACGGCCCTTACTTAAAAAACAACCCTCGTAGTTCTAAGTTCTAGGGGACTGATACCTCAGATGTTAAGTCCCATAGTGCTCAGAGCCATTTGAACCATTTCGACCACTTACGAAAGATGACTAACCTTCTGGGCAACACGAAAGATAACCTCGGACTTTGTGCACATGAGATCTATCACACTACTTGCAAATAAAAAAATCTTATATCGCGCGAAAATAGTGTGCCTTTCTCTACGTTGCGCTGCACAGGCAAAATTTAAGGGGGAAAAACAAATCTGGTTTTGGAGAAACGTCCGTCGTCTCCTCAGCTAATGTCTTCTGGGACAATATTAAGGAGACAATCAAGATACGAGTGTCGATGAAACGTATTAATCGATACACGGGTTTTGCCCTCAGCACAACTTAACAAAAACCCATGATGATTTTATTGAATAACAATAACAATAATAATAATAATAATTTGTTAACATCAGTACTTAGTACTTCGCTTTAATATAACATACAACAAATTACAATTTAGAGAAACATAAAATCTGAAAGCAGTCGTGTGAAACCTTGAATAGAACGTATTTCGTGCAATTAATTTAACATCTATAATACAGTGGCGTGAAAAACTTAAATATAAAAGTAACTTTCACATGATGTGTCACTGCCAAATAACATAGCTCAAATAAACTTGGACCACACATAGAAAGAACTACTACAGTATAGTACAAAAGGTAATTGAAAGAAATACACAATGAGATGAACAGAAATGACACTTTTATTCAAAGAGAATAATTACACTGAGTCACCGCGAATCGTGATGGTCCCCTGAACATTAGGAAAGGCGGGACATAGTTGTTAGTAGGGTGTGTGATCACCGCGAATGGCAGTGCATACTCTGCAACGTGCTTCCATTCTGGTCACAAGGCTGGTAGGCGGTTCTTGTGGTAGGGGTCCAATTCCTCCACCAGCACATTTCACAACTGTGAATGGTCGTTGATGCATGTAGACGTGCTTCAGTAGGTCACCCCGATGCATCCGACATGTGTTCTATGGGATTTAATTTGGAATGTGCAGACCTGTCCGTTCATCGAATGTTCTCTTGTTACAAGAGCTCCTTCACATGTGGTGTTCGATGTGGTCGCGGATTTTCATCCGTAAAAATTAAGTCAGGGACGAATGCACCACTGAAAATACGAATGTGGGGGAAGAATACAGTGTCACGATAATGTTAACTGGTGAATGTAGCGTGCTCAAAGATATGGAGGTCAGAACGCCTGTGCAACATTGTGTTTCCCCACACTGTAGCACCTGGACCACCAAAACGACTATAGACCGTAGACAAGGTCTTTCACAGATGCTTTTCTCTTTAGCCTTCCAGATATAGGTTGTTCGGATACTTTTGAAGATGGCATAAAATTCTGATCATCCACATACTTTGGAACATAATGCTGATTTACGCAAAATTCAGGTTCAGCTTACCTATTTTTGACAAATAATAACTTTTGAACATGGTGCAAAGAAGAAAAGAAAGTCAGATCGTTCGCGTATCTCTGAACATGATGGTAACATACTGATTGGCTGTTTTATTACTTATTTATTTTTGAGTCACCAGACTTCTGACTGGATTGATGCACACCACCAAAACTTCCTCTCTTGTGTCAACCTTTTCATCTCAGAGTAGCACCTTCAACCTACGTCCTCTATTTACTGGATGTATTCCAATGTGTGTCTTCCTCTACAGTTTTTATCGTCTACAGCTCCCTCTAGTACCATGGATGTTATTCCCTGATGTCTTAACAAGTGCCCTATCATCCTGTCGCTTCTTCTTGTCAGTGTTTTCCACGTATTCCTTTCCTCGCCGAGTCTGCGGTAAAGCTCTTCATTCCTTACCTTATCAGTCCACCTAATTTTCAGCATTCTTCTGTAGCACCATACCTCAAATCCTTCGTCTTACCTCTGTTCCGGTTTTCCGACAATCTCTGTTTTGTTAACATACAGTGCCACGTATGTTCTCAGAAATTTCTTCTTCAAATGAAGGCCTGTATATGATATTAGCAGATTTCTCTTAGCAAGGAATGCCCTTTTGCTAGTCTGTTTTTACGTCCTCCTTGTTCCGTCCATCATGGGTTACTTTGCTGCTTAGGTAGCGTAATTCCTGAACTTCGTCTACTTCGTAATCCTGTTACTTCTCATTACAGTCATCTTTCTTTGGTTTACTCTCAACCCATATTCTGTACTCATTAGACAGTTCATTCCCTTCAATAGGTCCTGTAATTCTGCGCTTAAGTCCTGTTTTGTTGGTATTTTTTTAATTTCCCGCCAGGATATCACAATTACTACACCACACACAGGGGTATGGTTTGTCACCTCATGATGATTACATCTCAGATTGGGGCGTGGCTTGTGATGTCATGGATGGGATATTGACTTGCGCATGTGGCGTCTCAAATACAAGTAGTGTATCGGAGACCTCAGCCATTCTAGTAATGTGCCCTTCATCGTTGCATGACAAACATTTAGAGCAGGGGCTGGCAGGAATCGTGCTTGTGTGAAGTGCATGCAGGACAGAAGGCCAACCGTCAGTTTCTCCAACAGCCCCCCCCCCTCTCCCCCCCGCTCCCCCCCACACACACGCTCTTCCCCCACAATTCCTCACTTTCTTCCTCTGTAATGCGTTAATTTTTTTTATTATGTAGCTTTCATTACTGGATGAGGGAGCGTGATTAAATGGGACACCTGAAAATACATCTTGCTTTCGAATAGTATTACTTACGGTCCATTTTATTTAATACTATGCAGTCCGCATGTCTAACCGGAATTCTTTTGTATGGCGCCGGTATAACTGACTCCAATCATGTCACTTCTCCTCGCCGGGTTGTCGAGGTCTTCGGGCGATCATACATCCTCAACTTTTACTGATGTCATTTTTCGTTCCCATGAGCTCTCAATCCTGTCTCTCTGTTTTCCCGAAATTTGGAGCATATACAGTCAAATACGTTTTTGAGCGGTCCTTTTCTGTGCAAGTTTTCACGCTATTTATTTTGAGCAATTTTTTATGCAGTCTCTCTTCAGCGCATAACAAATTCCTTTACTATGTTGTCAACAATTATTTTTTGTAACTATTTATACAGTTTCTGAATAGTTTTCTTATCGATTGTCGTTTACACGATCCCAGTCTACCACACAAAACATGTTTGATTGTACATAACTAAATGCAAAATTTTTTGTTTTATATATTTTAATTGATATTTTTTGAGTACTTAGAATTTGTCCTATAAAAGATAGGAAGCAAAACAATCTCCACGGTGTAACGCGACCCCACACATTAACCATGTTGTCCTAATTTTTTTGTTTTTGTAACATACATGGCTACTTCGTCGTTTCCGCTGGTCGGTTTGGGAAATATGTGTTAGCTCCTGTAACTTCAGCTGCCTGCAAAGTCTGTTGATTGAATCACAACTGGAATCACACGATGTAGTAGCGACCTCTAAATTCTCTTCAGTAGAAGGTAAAATGATCCTTGACCCAAGATACGCGTTTTTTCAATAAAAGATCATGAAAGCGGAGACTCTTGCATCCTGCATTGAATTGTTGATGCAGTGTGAGCGCATCACACAAAGCGTAATTAAACAGGTATAACACGACTTTATTCGACCATTCTATAGCTTTCCTGTATATAGGGTAGTAACTAAGGAATTGGTCTGTCCAATCCACTCCCTTCAAGTGTTTATTATAATCAAACACACTTTCAGGTTAATATTCATATATATTCACCTTTAAACATTTTACATGTAATCGGTGTCATATAATAAAAGTTACCGATACATTGTATACATCTATATATATGTATACTTGACAAGACAGATTGCCTGCACAATATTTTATTTCTAATTTTGTAATATATATCAAAATGCAATATCATTTATTTCACTCTCTTCAAATTCTTGAACTGTATAAAATACTTTACTTTTTATCCATTTTGCATCTTTTACTTCAAATTTATCCGTGGGCATGGAATGTGCACTTTTGGGTAATTTGTTAAAAAAATGTGGGTGCTAGATACTTATAACTGCAGTGAATCTTTGATAAACAGGATGTCAGTTGTATGTCCATTTCTTGTATTATGTGGATGCACTGCCATCCTAAGGTCAAATTTTCTCTGGCATATATCAGGCAACTATAAATATACAAGTGTCATCTTATTTAATTCTTTAAAATGCTACCTGCATGAGTCTCTGGGTGGTAGTCCTACAAGGCATCAAATTGCTTTTTTTGCCATTTAAACACAGTTTTTGAAATTGGGCAGTTTCCCCATAGTATAATCCCATAAGTGAGATGAGAGTGGAAGAAGGCAAAGTATGCTTATAGTAGGCATATTCTACTAACAGAGCCTCAAAGTTTATGTAACAAGAAAATTACACGCGAGAGTTTTTTGCATAGCATGTCTGTGTGAGTTTCCCAGTTAAGTTTTTGGTCGATATGGAACCCTTGTAGTTTTACAGATTTGTTTTCATGATAGGGGACATTCAAATTAAATAAAATATCTTCTGTCTTATTATTATTATTTATCTGTAATGAATTTGTCTGAAACCAGCTGGTCCATCTGTCCATTGCTATTGTTACATTATTCTTTAATTCGTCAAAGTTGTTTCCCTGAGTAACTAGCGTTGTATCATCTGCATACAGTGCTGTGTCATAGGGTAATGAAGAAGGCAAATCATTTATGTAGACTACAAAAAGAAAAGGTCCAAGTATGGAGCCCTGTGGTACTCCTTTGGTAACTGGCATGAAACTAGATCTTTTTCCATTTATAGCCATTGTTTGTTTTCTATTGAATAAGTAAGATTGTAATAGTTGGAGAGCACTCTCCCCTACTCTGTAATACTGTAGTTTTCTTATAATTTTGCAGGATACAGTATCGAATGCTTTCTTAAGGTCCAACAGTCTTGCATTAATTATGGATTTATTCTCAAAGGAGTCGTTTACTCTAGTGACAACGCTCTCTGCTGCCTTCACAGTTGAGAGACCAGTTCTGAACCCATAGTGTGTGGAACATTCAATTCAAAATACTGGCTCATTTGCTGGTGGATACTCTATTATTTTTGAAATTATGAGAACTAGCGAGAGCTGTCGTTAATTGTCAGGCAAATCTTTGTCACTTTTCTTATATAGAGGTACGATAACAGAAATTTTTAAACAATCTGGGTAAACACCTTCATTTAACATCTTATTCAAATGGTTCAAATGGCTCTGAGCACTATGGGACTCAACTGCTGTGGTCATAAGTCCCCTAGAACTTAGAACTACTTAAACCTAACTAACCTAAGGACATCACACACATCCATGCCCAAATCAGGATTCGAACCTGCGACCGTAGCGGTTCCAGACTGTAGCGCCTTTAACCGCTCGGCCACTCCGGCCGGCTTAACATCTTATTTATTACCCTTGTTAACAAGATTATTATTTCTTCTCTTATATTTTTATAACATAATTAGATAAACCATAATAGTCTTCAGCTCTGGAGTTACTGAGCTTGGCTATTGATTCACTGACCTGTCTAGGAGTTACTGCTGACCATTCACATTTATCACTCAGTTTTCTGTGTATTTCAGGTAGCAGTGCTTCTGCCTTTCTCACATCTTCCTCTGTCTTAATGTCAGAGGCAGGACTGGCAATATATGTATTTAATATATGTAGAGGAATTTGTATATTGTTTTCTTTCTTTTGGCAGTTTATTTCTGTTTTAATGATTTTCCATGCTGGTTTGCATTTATTTGTGGAATTGAGTTTGAATGCGCCATTGGCTTTGCATTTTGCCATCTTAATTTCAGGCCTATAGTGGTTTCTGGCTAGTATGTACAGGGTTATTACAAATGATTGAAGCGATTTCACAGCTCTACAATAACTTTATTATTTGAGATATTTTCACAATGCTTTGCACACACATACAAAAACTCAAAAAGTTTTTTTAGACATTCAAAAATGTTCGATATGTGCCCCTTTAGTGATTCGGCAGACATCAAGCCGATAATCAAGTTCCTCCCACGCTCGGGGCAGCATGTTTCAATGAGTTCGAAAGCATCGTTGATGCGAGCTCGCAGTTCTGGCACGTTTCTTGGTAGAGGAGGTTCAAACACTGAATCTTTCACATAACCCCACAGAAACAAATCGCATTGGGTTAAGTTGGGAGAGTGTGGAGGCCATGACGTGAATTGCTGATCATGATCTCCACCACGACCGTTCCATTGGTTTTCCAATCTCCTGTTTAAGAAATGCCGAATATCATGATGGAAGTCCGGTGGAGCACCTCCTGTTGAAAGATGAAGTCGGCGCTGTCGGTCTCCAGTTGTGGCATGAGCCAATTTTCCACCATGTCCAGATACACATGTCCTGTAACGTTTTTTTCGCAGAAGAAAAAGGGGCCGTAAACTTTAAACCGTGAGATTACACAAAACACGTTAACTTTTGGTGAATTGCGAATTTGCTGCACGAATGCATGAGGATTCTCTACCGCCCAGATTCGCACACTGTGTCTGTTCACTTCACCATTAAGAAAAAATGTTGCTTCATCACTAAAAACAAGTTTCGCACTGAACGCATCCTCTTCCATGAGCTGTTGCAACCGCGCCGAAAATTCAGAGCGTTCGATTTTGTCATCGGGTGTCAGGGCTTGTAGCAATTGTAAACGGTAAGGCTTCTGCTTTAGCCTTTTCCGTAAGATTTTCCAAACCGTCGGCTGTGGTACGTTTAGCTCCCTGCTTGCTTTATTCGTCGACTTCCGCGGGCTACGCGTGAAACTTGCCCGCACGCGTTCAACCGTTTCTTCGCTCACTGCAGGCCGACCCGTTGATTTCCCCTTACAGAGGCATCCAGAAGCTTTAAACTGCGCATACCATCGCCGGATGGAGTTAGCAGTTGGTGGATCTTTGTTGAACTTCGTCCTGAAGTGTCGTTGCACTGTTATAACTGACTGATGTGGGTGCATTTCAAGCACGACATACGCTTTCTCGGCTCCTGTCGCCATTTTGTCTCATTGCGCTCTCGAGCGCTCTGGCGGCAGAAACCTGAAGTGTGGCTTCAGCCGAACAAAACTTTATGAGTTTTTCTACGTATCTGTAGTGTGTCGTGACCATATGTCAATGAATGGAGCTACAGTGAATTTATGAAATCGCTTCAATCATTTGTAATAGCCCTGTACATACTTTTATCTGCTTCACTATGGTGAGACCCGTCACGATACATGAGCATAACTGTTCTTAAATTGTTTAATTGTGGTATGCACCATTCTTTCATACTTTTGGTTTTGTGGTGGGTGTTATTCTTGGTTCTGTTTAAGCCAGGTTTCTTCAAATATTTTAACTGCTACACCTAGAAATTTAATGGTTGAGTCATTAACTTTCATAGCTTTTGTGATTACTTCATCCCAGTCTGTTTGTTTAAACCTGGATTTTAAACAGAACAGCTTCTTTCATTTACTCTTCTTATTGCTCTACCTGGCTCATCTGAATAGCTTCCTCTTTTATTATGTAGTGGAAGTTTAAGCCAAAGCCGATAATAAAACTGGTTGCCTTTAGCTATTTACACTGATTAAGAATATCCGCTAGTTCATGACCGTGACTGTCTGCCAACACTGTAATTTTGCTTACATTATTTACCGCTTTTTTCGCACCAAGTTCTCTGTTTTGTTTAGGACTGCGATTGTTAATTCTAGTATTTTGCCTGTTGAGGCACTCCCTTTGTTCTTCAGGTGTGTTTTGTCTTTTCTGTTGTAATAATAATTCACACTGATGCTTTAAATTATGTATTTCTTGAATTAACACAGATATAATTTCAGGTTTGTCGCCCGTGTTGCAAAGTTTTAGGCCTTAATTTTCATCGCCACATTCCGAGCAAATCCAGATTTTTTTGTTTGCATTCCACATTCACGCAGCTGTAGTGGTGCACTGACATTTAATTGCACATAACACCTTTTTCTTGCAATAGCACTGTTTTGCCATCGTACTTTCGGACGTTTCCTTGAGAAACGATGTTGATGCTTCACAGTGCATATTGTTTTTGCATTTGTTGAGTTTCTTTCACTTAATTTCGAGACTAGATCACACACAACACATTTTCCTCCGCTGTAGACGTTAAGATTTCCACATTTTGAACACTTTTCTTCATTTTGGTTATTTAAAATATTGAGTCTACGAAACATACAACTTTCAATAGACGCTGAACAGTGCTGTTGGTTTTTCCACATTTGTTTTGTCAACTAAATTGGCATTATGTATGGTAGAAATTATTCATATCGTTTTAGTCTTCGATCCTTTCCATAACTGGGCGAGTACTTGACCTTTTCGTTGATATTTAGTTTCAAATACATTTAGTTTTAGGTTCTTTAATTTTGCCAGTAATCCTCTGTTTTGCCGCAGCGTTCCACAAACCCGAAGTTTCGTTGTAAGCAAATGCTCCACAAGTTCTACACTGCTGCACTAATTATCCATGAATAGATGACGCCATTTTCCACAAACAAGTGTCAATAGTAGCATCACCGTATCCTTTAAAGGCTGTCCAACGTCAGAGTATATTTTGAAAGAGGAAATATATCCCGTTATTGAATCGCACGGCATCCAGATGTATCCCATATTTTGTGATTTTCGATGGGTTATACACTTTAACACGTAAAAGACCACGTTATGGTATCATTTCTGCACCGATGGAAATATTTTGACCAAGATTAAAATTTTCTTGAAACTTTTTAGAGGAATAATCTATTATAATTTGCACATTGAAGAGTCGGTCGGCATAATATTACTGCCATCAGAAAAATGTAAAAACGATAATATTTGTCAAAATCTATAACGAGGCATCGTTTTGCGAAATATTGGTGTTCCGGATTCGTCGACCAACAATGGTCCGCCCTTGATTTTTTTATGATTCACATACGAATAACTAGCCCAATCCATTTTCTAAGTTCGGCTGCCTTAACGTAGACAAATTTGGCACTTTTTCTCTGGCTTGCTCCTGTTTGAATTCTGATTGTAACACCTATTCGTTCCGGTGCTAGTAAGTTCAAACAAATCGTTCTGTATAAATAATTCAACAACATCCTCGACGTTCTATGTATGTCTGGAAAATACGTTACGACCTGGGGATCCTTTATATTCATTATTGTTCCTCGGTAAATCGGCATCTGACCACTCTACCCTGTGACCTTTGTCTGATTCTTCCGTATCACTAGGCAACAGTAGTGTTTGCCGAATTCTTCGTGAACATATTTCAGTCATCTGAAGATTCTGCTTCGCTCTGTTTATGTGGCGATGTGACGTCTTCTGTTTCTTCGCAGGTCTCAGATTTCATTGGAATATCAACCCGCCCGCGCATTCATCACGTATAGTCTCGTCTTCTCCTTAGTTTCCTATTATAAAAGGGCACAACGTGCTAATATGTCTGTACCTTATTGTTCCTTGGCAAAGAACACACGCAACAATGGCGTTCGTTCGATAGCTTTGACTACGGCACCACAGTGGTACCACGCACAACAGAAATGAGGTGCCAGTGGCATTTGCCCAATAGTTGGCCGCATGACGCCAACGGACGACTCGTTGACAATGAGGTTAATGTCCTGTAAAAATTTCTACATACAGATAAACGCAAGAAGTCATGTAAACTTTCTCGTCACTGATGTTTGCTTTTCACTGTGATTTATTAATTTTCATAAAAGAAAAAAATTTCTCACAAACTTATGTCGAGCCAAACATTAATGTCACTTTCGCAGCTTCACAATGAAGGCGAGGAGACGCTTGCTGTGGAAAGTGTAATACTTCTGGCTTTGCAGTCATCATATCCGGCTACAAGAAGCTCTTCTTAGAGCAGTTGAGAAGGTAGCACTGGCAAGACGATGTAATGTGGTGTCAGGCAACGATGACAGATGGTTCCTTCGGTATGGGAATCATGAGAAAGACCCACCTAAATTGTGGTCCTTCTCCGCGACTGGCTGCTGCGTTCGGCAGTTGCGCGCCAAATGGCAGCCTTCTGTTATTAACAGGCCGGCCGGGGTGGCCAAGCGGTTCTAGGCGCTACAGTCTGGAACCACGAGACCGCTACGGTCGCAGGTTCGAATCCTGCCTCGGGCATGGATGTGTGTGATGTCCTTACGTTAGTTAGGTTTAAGTAGTTCTAAGTTCTAGGGGACTGATGACCTCAGAAGTTAACTCCCATAGTTCTCAGAGCCATTTGAACCTTTTGTTATTAATATTACGAAAACTAAACAGCGTATTTACGTATATTTCATATTAATTTATCTCTGAATACCATGCTATCATTTCATTATTCACAAGTATTAATAACAACCAGAATAATAAACAACTGCTAAACGAAAAGACAGACGAAGCACTTCGCTGATCGAAGTGGTTAAGCTGTAAGATCAGAGCTAGTTCGGCGGTCGATGCTAGTTAAAACTTTATTAACGATTTCTGGTTATTTGGTCATGTTGTTGAGAAGAGTGTGATAGTAATTACGCAAATACGCAGTTCATTATTTTGTCGCAGGAGAGCTTCTGTAAAGTTTGGAAGGTAGGAGACGAGATACTGGCAGAAGTAAAGCTGTGAGTACCGGGCGTGAGTCGTGCTTCGGTAGCTCAGATGGTAGAGCACTTGCCCGCGAAAGGCAATGGTCCCGAGTTCGAGTCTCGGTCGGGCACACAGTTTTAATCTGCCAGGAAGTTTCATATCAGCGCACACTCCGCTGCAGAGTGAAAATCTCATTCAAGTGAGTTCTCGTACCATATCCTCAAATCCCATTATGAATTTCCTATAGCAATTAGATATTCCTAAAAATAACTGCAATTATTTCCTCCTCTATGGTGGTGGGAAACTTCACAATGTGTGTACTAATCTCAGACCTGTTTTCACCCCATCCTGGCTAATCACATGTACGTAATTACTTAACTTAGCGCAAAATGACATTTTTCAATGCTTCGTATTAGGCTTGCAAATATAGAACTTCTTTCAACTCACATACATGTTCTTCCATACATTTTACAAATACAATAAATTCATCAAAATTATTTAATTGGATAGATAAAAAATCTATTCACCAAGTGGCGGCAGAACACACACATGAAAGACGGTTGTAATTGGAAAGCTTTCACAGCCAGTGGCTCCTTCTTCAGGCAGAACCCTTCTGCCTGAAGAAGGAGCCACTGCTTGGTGAGTAGATTTTTCATCTATCCAATTAAATAACTTCATCAAGAAACACCATATATTGCCTCTGATTCAAACCTCTTAAAATGCCATCTGACAACCACTGAAATGGTGCTGTTACATTTTTCAAACTAAACGGCATCCACTGATACTGGTAATGATGCCTAGGAACTGTAAATGCAGTCTTTGGTCAGTCCTCTGGTGCTACTTCTAATTAATGATATCCACTTTTCAGGTCTATTGTGGAAAAGTATCTACACCATCCAAAGTTATCTCCCACGTTACCTGGGGTTTGCGCCATATTTGGTATCAGATATGCATCTGTAATCATCCTACTGTTTATGTGATGACAATCACAACACAATCTATATTTGTCTGTACTGTCTGAAGATTGATTTGGCACTATGACAACAGCTGCATTCCACAGACTAATACTTGCCTCAATGATGCCATCACTGAATTCTCCCATTATTGAGGTATCTTATAAGGCTTACAATACACAGGTGATTGGCCTCCAACTGGCGTCCTTTGTTGTGTTACCGGGGTTGCTTACAGTGGGCTACAAGGGTTAAATAGGTCTTGGCATCCCACCATAGCTTTTCCATTGCTACTCTTTCCACTCCTTCAAAATGTTCCACTTTTGCATGCTATGCGGTAATTCTGGCAGTTCGCTTATGGCTAAGGTTTGACCTATCTACGTCATCCTGACATAGAACTTGTAAACTGACACACTTGACAACTGACACACTTGCATCATCAGCACCTAAATTATCCACACTGACAGGTATGACTCATTCACTGTCTATTTCTTTTACGCATACAACATTCCTGCATACAAAACATCTCTCTATATAATTCCTCATTTTCCTCCAGTAGTTCTACCACACGCAACTCATTTACAGTTAGTTCCAAACCTAGGTACACTGAAAGTAGGATCCTTGTGCCTTGCACCACTTTATCATGTGACCTGAGTCTTACTGACTTTGCACATAATTTAACTGGTTCATCCTTCACGAGTGATGAACTTTGTTGCAGTATGTCAATGACCGAGCGAGGTGGCGCAGTGGATAGCACACTGGACTCGCGTTCGGGAGGACGACGGTTCAATCCTGCGTCCGGCCATCCTGATTTAGGTTTTCCGTGATTTCCCTAAATCGCTCCATGCAAATGCCGGGGTGGTTCCTTTCAAAGGACACGGCCGACTTCCTTCCCCGTCCTTCCCTAATCCGATGAGACCGATGACCTCGCTGTCTGGTCTCCTTCCCCAAAACAACCCCAAGTATGTCAATGATAACACTTTCCCAGTTGGAACAATGTCCCCTAGAGTTGCGCTGTGCATCTGCAAATGCCAATCTTTTTATACTACTTTTATGGGATATGTAACATTAGGACTGTGCAGTACCCTTCACCTACATGGGACAAAACTTCCATACTCTCCCAAAATCATTCTGTTATCAACCAAAACCTTAACATCCCAAAACCTAGCTATTGCATGTCACTATCCCCTACTCCAAGTAACTTTTATCGTGGAGGGTTTAATTGCCTATTTCCTATAAGGTTCAGACTTGCCTCAGACACATGAGTTCCTGTTACTAACAAAAAAATCTATGCTCTCCAGCATCTACTATGCCAGTACACTCTGCCCATGTATAATTCTTTGTAGTGTCAAAACTTTTGGGAATACTATCTGGCAGATGAGTTCTCACTGCTATTTAATGGTTGATTATTTGCACTTAACGCCCGTACTCCTGCAGTCCTGCTCAGTGTTCCACTTTTCGGCATTTCTTCCACTGAGGCTGGTGACACTCCCTTTCAATGTGACACAAACATCCACACTGATAACACCTTACGTCGGTAGAGATGATGTTTCTCCTTTTGTTGCTACGCCTCTAGCCTCGAATTCCATGGCCACATGTATTTAATACACTTATCTTGGCACTAGCCAAGTCCTTCAGGAATTCTGCTTGCACCCTTCTTAACACATCATGTTGCAGTCCCCTTAGGAACCCATGTAATGCCCTATGTTCTGCTTCCTGCATTTGAATTCTATTCTCTTTGGCACTTCATGTCAGTTCATGGGAACAGTCATCAATATTTCGTATTCTATCCACAAAATTTTCCACAGGCCAGTTTGGCTTGTCAGTGCATTCCTCAAAGTGTTGTGATACACATCATACTCTTTGCTTCTCTCGCCAAGCTTAACCTGGACATTTGTAACAACTGATCTACATCTACATGGACACTCTACAAATCACATTTAAGTGCCTGGCAGAGGGTTCATTGAACCACCTTCACAATTCTCTATTATTCCAATCTCGTATGGTGTGTGGAAAGAATGAACACCTATATCTTTCCATACGAGCTCTGATTTCCCTTATTTTATCGTGGTGATCGTTCCACCCTATGTAGCTCGGTGTCAACAAAATATTTTCCCATTCAGAGGAGAAAGTTGGTGATTGGAATTTCATGAGAAGATTCCGTCGCAACGAAAAACGCCTTTCTTTTAATGATTTCCAGCCCAAATCCTGTATCATTTCTGTGATACTCACTCTCATATTTCGCGATAATACAAAACGTGCTGCCTTTCTTTGAACTTTTTCGAAGTACTCCGTCAGTCCTATCTGGTAAGGATCCCACACTGCCTAGCAGTATTCTAAAAGAGGATGGACAAGCATAGTGTATGCAGTCTCCTTAGCAGGTCTGTTACATTTGCTAAGTGTCCTGCCAATAAAACGCACTCTTTGGTTAGCCTTCGCCAAAACATTTTCTATGTGTTTCTTCCAATTTAAGTTGTTCGTAATTGTAATACCTAGATATTTAGTTGAATTTATGGCTTTTAGAGCAGGCTGATTTATCGTGTAACCGAAGTTTAATGAGTTCCTTTGAGCACTCATATGGATGACCTCACACTTTTCGTTATTCAGTGTCAACTGCCACTTTTCGCACCATTCAGATATTTCTTCTAAATCGTTTTGCAGTTTGTTTTGATCTTCTGATGACTTTATTAGTCGATAAACGACAGCGTCATCTGCAAACAACCGAAGACGGCTGCTCAGATTATCTCCCAAATCGTTTATATAGATAAGGAACAACAAAAGGCCTATAACACTACCTTGGGGAACGCCTGAAATCACTTCTGTTTTACTTGATGACTTTCCGTCAATTACTACGAACTGTGAGACCTCTCTGACAAGAAATCGCAGATCCAGTCACATAACTGAGATGATATTCCATAAGCACGCAATTTTACTACGAGCTGCTTGTGTGGTACAGTGTCAAAAGCCTTCCGGAAATCCAGGAATACGGAATCTATCTGAAATCCCTTGTCAATAGCACTCAGCACTCCATGTGAATAAAGAGCTAGTTGTATTTCACAGGGATGATGTTTTCTAAACCCATGTTGACTGTGTGTCAATAGACCGTTTCCTTCGAGGTAATTCATAATGTTCGAACACAACATACGTTCTAAAATCCTGCTGCATATCGACGTTAATGATTGGGCCTGTAATTTAGTGGATTACTCCTACTACCTTTTTTGAATATTGGTGTGACCTGTGCAACTTTCCAGTCTTTGGGTACGGATATTTCGTCGAGCGAACGGTTGTATATAATTTTAAGTATGGAGCTAATGCATCAGCATACTCCGAAAGGAACTTAATTGGTATACAGTCTGGACCAGAAGACTTGCTTTTATTGACTGATTTGAGTTGCTTCACTACTCCGAGGATATTTACTTCTACGTTACTCATGTTGGCAGCTGTTCTCGATTCAAATCCTAGAATATTTACTTCATCTTCTTTTGAGAAGGCATTTCGGAAGACTGTGTTTAGTAAATCTGCTTTGGCAGCACTGTCTTCGGTAATATCTCCATTGTTATTGCACAGAGAAGGTATAGATTGTTTCTTGCCGCTAACATACTTCACATACTATCAGAATCTCTCTGGATTTTCTGCCAGGTTTCGAGACAACGTTTCCTTGTGGAAACTGTTATAGGCGTCTCGCATTGAACTCCGCACTAAATTTCGAGCTTCTGAAAAGGATCGCCAATCTTGGGGATTTTGCGTCTGCTTAAATTTGGCATGTTTGTTTTGTTGTATCTGCAACAGTGTTCTAACTCGTTTTGTGTACCGAGCGGATCAGCTCCGTCGTTTGTTAGTTTATTTGGTATAAACCTCTTAATTGCTGCCGATACTATTTCTTTGAATTTAAGCCAGATGTGGTCTACACTTACCGTATATTATTAATTTTGAATGAGTGGAGATTGTCTCTCAGGAAGGCGTCAAGTGAATTTTTATCTGCTTTTTTGAATAGGTATATTTTTCGAGGATTTGGGGATTACAATATTCAATCTCGCTACGACAACCCTGTGTTCACTAATTCCTATACCGGTTTTGATGCTGGTTATTAACTATTGTTGCTATGAGGTCAAGTGTGTTTTCACAACCGTTTACTATTCGCGTGGGCTCATGAAATAACTGCTCGAAATACTTTTCAGAGAATGCGTTTAGCACAATTTCGGATGTTATTTTATGCCTACCTCCGGAATTAAACATGTACAGGGCTATTACAAATGATTGAAGCGATTTCATAAATTCACTGTAGCTCCATTCATTGACATATGGTCACGACACACTACAGATACGTATTGTTGTTGTTGTAGTGGTCTTCAGTCCTGAGACTGGTTTGATACAGCTCTCCATGCCACTCTGTCCTGTGCAAGCTTTTTCATCTCCCAGTACCTACTGCAACCTACATCCTTCTGAATCTGCTTAATGTATTCATCTCTAGGTCTCCCTCTACGATTTTTACCCTCCACGCTGCCCTCCAATATTAAACTGGTGATCCCTTGATGCCTCAGAACATGTCCTACCAACCGATCCCTTCTTCTGGTCAAGTTGTGCCACAAACTTCTCTTCTCCCCAATCCTATTCAATACTTCTTCATTAGTTATGTGATCTACCCATCTAATCTTCAGCATTCTTCTGTAGCACCACATTTCGAAAGCTTCTGTTCTCTTCTTGTCCAAACTATTTATCGTCCATGATTCACTTCCATACATGGCTACACTCCATACAAATACTTTCAGAAATGACTTCCTGACACTTAAATCTATACTCGATGTTAACAAATTTCTCTTCTTCAGCTTTACAGATACGTAGAAAAACTCATAAAGTTTTGTTCGGCTGAAGCCGCACTTCAGGTTTCTGCCGCCAGAGCGCTCGAGAGCGCAGTGAGACAAAATGGCGACAGGAGCCGAGAAAGCGTATGTCGTGCTTGAAATGCACTCACATTAGTCAGTCATAACAGTGCAACGACACTTCAGGACGAAGTTCAACAAAGATCCACCAACTGCTAACTTCATTCGGCGATGGTATGCCCAGTTTAAAGCTTCTGGATGCCTCACGGTTTAAAGTTTACGGCCCCTTTTTCTTCTGCGAAAGAAACGTTACAGGACACGCGTATCTGGACATGCTGGAAAATTGGCGCATGTCACAACTGGAGACCAACAGCGCCGACTTCATCTTTCAGCAGGATGGTGCTCCACCGCACTTCCATCATGATGTTCGGCATTTCTTAAACAGGAGATTGGAAAACCGATGGATCGGTCGTGGTGGAGATCATGATCAGCAATTCATGTAATGGCCTCCACGCTCTCCTGACTTAACCCCATGCGATTTCTTTTTGTGGGGTTATGTGAACGATTCAGTGTTTAAACCTCCTCTACCAAGAAACGTGCCAGAACTGCGAGCTCGCATCAACGATGCTTTCGAACTCATTGATGGGGACATGCTGCGCTGAGTGTGGGAGGAACTTGATTATCGGCTTGATGTCTGCCGAATCACTAAAGGGGCACATATCGAACACTTGTGAATGCCTAAAAAAACTTTTTGAGTTTTTGGATGTGTGTACAAAGCATTGTGAAAATATCTCAAATAATAAAGTTATTGTAGAGCTGTGAAATCGCTTCAATCATTTGTAATAACCCTGTATTTTCGCCAACATACCGAGGGTAAATTAAAGTCACCACCAACCATTATCGTATGAGTCGGGTACGTGTTTGAAATCAAACTCAGGTTTTCTTTCAACCTTTCAGCAACTGTATCATCTGAACTGGGAGGTCGGTAAAAGGATCCAATTATTATTTTATTCCGGTTGCCAACAATGACCTCTGCCCATACTAACTCACAGGAAGTATCTACTTCAATTTTGCGACAAGTTAAACTACTTCTGACAGCAACAAACACGACGACACCCCCCAATCGTGTTTAGTGTATCTTTTCAGAACACCGTTAGGTTCTTCTCAAAAATCATTTGCCTGGAAACGTATGTACAACTGATAAGAAGTTATCCACAAAAGTTAGTTCATCTCCTGTTGCTTTGCCAGAAACAGATCTAACAAAGCTAGTGGCTGAAGCTGATCACAGAGTAGTCAGACAAGAACACCATTCAACTGTCTATGGATCTCCATATTAACTGCTTCTAACTGACAAGGGGGACTGCACCACCTCGTCATCACCGATTTCATCCAGATTTATGGAATATGCAGGGGTTAGCCAGAAATGAAAGTGACAGACATGGGAACTCCAGGTACCCAAATGTTACGAAAAAATAGCATTTTATGCACAAGTCGGGAGATGCACGAGCCATTTATGCTCATGCAGTTTCCCCGACAGTAGCTGGTGCAGGGAGAAGTGCAAAGAAAAGTAATCTGAAGGTCATGGGCTTGGATCTCTCTAGGGAAGCTTTTATTTTTGTTTTCAATTATTACATTACTTACACCTCAAATAAACTGCAGTAATGATCAGTATATTACATTTATTAATATTTTCAAAAAGAGAAAATTTGGGATGTCTGCTTCTACAGTCAGATAAAGATTCTGATCAAAACACTACAAAACCGGAAAGGAAATGACATCCCAAGAAGCTTGCATCAATATACATTCCATTGTGCATCACCAGCTATCCTCTCCAATACTTAGCAACATGATGTGTTGCGTGTGGTTTGCTACCAAACTGCAATGAGAGAGAATCATTTGTAAATGTAAGCAAAGTTTGTTTTTCTACACCAACTTTAAAATAACCATGTAACTGTATAAATGTGGCATCGATAATGTGTGCAAGGTGTTGAGAAAATTATTATTTTCCCTGTTTTTACGATGAACATAGCCCAACACGTGTAAATCATCAACTGTGAAATAATAAAAGTATCTAATTTTGTCAGTGAAGTTTATTTTGTGTATGCCTGACAATCTCACCCTGGAAATTTATTGGCAATACCAAATTTTCCTTTTGCTTTCTTTTTCATGCCTTTTATGAAAATATTAATAAATGGAACATACTGAACATTACTTCAGTTCATTTTCAGTGTAAGTAATGTAAAAATTGAAAATAAAAAAGGAAGAAAAGAATTCTGCATACCGATCTGACCCCACAACCCTTGTATTACCATTTGTATTCTTTCTTCTAGAGCAGCTCTGTCTTTCTACATCAGCAGCTGCTGTCTGGAAACTACATTAACATAAATGCGTTATATCTATTTGATCCATGCCGAAAATGTAATTTTTCTAAGCACTTGGTCATCTGGTGCTCGCACTCCTGTCACTTTTACTTCTGGGCAAGCCCTACAATACCACAAATGTGGATGAAATAGACGACGATGAGTAGGCACCGTACCCTTGTTAGCTATCTGCTCTAACAAGTATCACATTGTCTTTTGTGTGGCAACCTCTGTGCTTTTGACTCAAGTCATTGTGGAGCCTCTATTCACACCACAAAAAATTACAACAGGAGAAGGAAATAGGATGACAAGAATGGCACTTAAATGTAACGTTACCATAGCACTGCTATATATAACTGAATTTTTCTGCCCAAGTAGCTGCCCATGACTTTATACTCTTCAAAACAATGAGTTATACTCCTTGCTTACACACTGCACATGCAAACCAAAAACAGAAAACCTAGTAGGAGACTGACTGACTCTCCACTGCAAAAAAGTAACAAAAAATAGTTTCTTCACTCGCCCTACTTGTTCTTATGCTGCATGTCACAGCTGCCAATGCCACCATCAATCCAGCTGTTTCTTTGGCAGGAACGCTTCCAATGATAAATGTGGACATCCCCATTCCAGTGGCCACTTCTGTTATCAAATGCAGATGCTACAATGCTTCAGACATCAATGATAGAAGTCTGGGGTGTTTTGGCTCTAATGTGGGTGAAAGAGATATTCCTCTGGTTGTCAGGATGGTGTTCTAATCTCCATCCTTGGTGTGATGGTAGTGAGGAGGTGGTAGGAACTAGATGAATGTCTTCATATAAATCAAGAGGAAAGCAGTTTCATATGTTTATTCAACAATTTACAGCACTGTGCCTCTGACAGCTGCAGTATTGTACCTCGGCCCTGGTGTACGTCTGGAGTCCTTAGTTTAGCAGGCAGACCTAGCTGGTGCAGCCAATCTGCAGTATGAGCAGGCCATAGCAGCAGCATGTCCCCTCTGCAACACAGTGGGGAGGAACTGCCGCATCTGGCCTCCGGCCCTGGCGGCAGGCGGTTGCAGTGGCCTGTGGGATCAACACCTCTGCTTGCTGACATCGGCCACACTTCAGGGGCGCGCCAAAGGACGCAGAGTCAAAATGTGGATTCTAGTGTGGGCAGCAGTGACAGAGGCTGGCAGAGGTAAAGTGTGCTCACACAGAGCGAATCAGCTGCAGTAGGGTTTGGTTGCACAAGGCAATTACTTAGGCTAGGCATGAATCAGGGACCCCAGGTTTGTGACCTAAAGATGGCAGAAGTTATCTGGCAGGTATCTTTCTAGCTGGAAGTTCAACTCTCACGGGCATCCAGATATAGGGACAGCAGGCAGACCTACAGTTTAGAGAATGCAGCATCTAGCAGCAACAGTTGGCAATTCATTTCAGGGTGACACACACACTTCCTCTCATAGCTGGCTGGAGCGGTGACTGATTTTGTCGATCTGAAATGGGCAGTATTTATACAACTGTGGTTTCTCATTCCTTGCCAACACATGGTTTCCCATCATGTAAGCCTCAAGAGCCATGGTGTGAGATTGTGTGGCAATCAGGTCACCGATGCCACTGCGACTTCTGTCCTTCCACTGTATCTATGATATTACGGCTCTGGTTTTGCCATTGGGGCCTGAATGTGTGGCACCTTCCCTTGTGGCATCAGCACAGTCTGTTCATGGAAGATCTCTTCGCCAGCCCCCATCTGAGCAGCTTCCATGTTGTTCTTGCATTAGCCTTTGGGTGGTGTCTTAATACTAATTGAGCCAAGCAAAGCAGCTGAGGCACAACACTGTTCATAATAGATATGTGCAATTTGATATTACTAATTTTTCTAAAAATATGTGATTGTACCTTGTAGTATAAGGCTTGTAGTATCTTCTCAATGAAGCTCTGAATATGCATACAAACATGTCCTCGCTCTTACTTGCTTGAAAAGTGACCATACATTATAGAGAAAGATGGGTTTCTTGTCACATTCAGTCGTGATGGAACATAACAACTTCTTGTTCAACAGCAGGTAGGAAGAATCAGACATCACTGGGTTATCCCCAGTCACACCTATGTCACTAAGACCACCTGCAATAGCTCATTAACTCAAACAGCAACAGCCAGTCACTGCGTCGGCAGTAAACTTTCATGCTTCCCAGGGGCAGGTGCATCGAGTTTACAACAGTGGTGTTAGCCGTAATTTGTGTCAATCTTAATGAGTAGGTGTTTAGGCTGACAAGTAACTGTCTCTGTCATATTTCCAAGCACAGTTGAACTTATAAGTTCCTGTGTTTAAACTGATTTAGCCTGGTGCTGATGGTAAACTGACTGCTTGTTTTTACATATCTGTGTTTCTCTACTTCTCTAGTATTAATGTAGTAAAGGTGTATTACTGGTATTTTTAAATTTTCAGGTAATGCCACGTCATCATGGATGTCGATATAAGCCAGGCGACTTCTGCTATATCTGTGGGAAGTTCATCTTTGTCAGACATAGGAAGAAAATTTCAAAAGTCATAAAAAAAGCTTATAAACATTACTTTGGAGTAGGGGTAGGAGACCAACATAAAGAATGGGCACCATATTTCTTTTGTGTTACATATTACTGCAAACTAATTCAGTAGTGGAAAGGTAGAGAAAATGTGGTGGTGTTCGTTGTGCCCATGGTGTGAAGAGAGCCCAAGGACCACTTTACTGATTGTTATTTCTGTCTAATAAAAATTCAAGTTCTTACAAACAAAAAATAGAAGAGGCACATTGCTTACCCAGATCTGCCTTCAGCGAGAATGCCAGTGCAGCATTCTGGCAGCCTTCCAGTACCTTCAAGAACTCCAGGTCAAATTCAGAGTGACAGTGAAGTATGTACTACTGAAGAAATAACAGATGATGATCCTTTGTATCACTGCACAAGTGAGTCATCACCACATTTGTAAACATATGCAGATTTAAATAATTTAATATGTGATCTAGGACTAAGTAAACAAAAGGCACAGCTGCTTGTTTTAAGATTACAAGAGTACAATCTACTCCACCAAAGTACTAAAATCAGTGTATTTAGGCATACAGAACATGCCTTTATTTCCTATTTTGCAACTGACAGAGCACTGACAGTTTGTAATGACGTTGCTGGCCTAATGAAAGTGCTGAACTTCACCTATCTTTCACAGGAGTGGAGACTTTTCACAGAAGCACTGAAAACAAGTCTCAAGGATGTTTTGCTCCATAATAGCTTACACCAGTTTGACCACAGAGAATTGCGAAATCTTACAAAGGACGCCAAATTCATTACAATACAATGAATACAAATGGAAACACATTTCCTGTAGTGGCCTTTTTTGCAGCAGCTGTAGATAAATTGCAGTTGCTTCAAAGAAAATGCATTTTTTGCATGCTGCACATCAAAATTTTTGTATTTATTTACCCACTCAGACGCATTTCACCTTTTTTACAAGGCATCTTCAATGGGTGTCTTGAAATGTTATATGATTTGACCATTTTTACACATAGGTTATTTTTTCACATCTAGGTTATAGATTTAAAAACAGTTCCTTAATGTTTTTTATGAAATGGAAAGGTACTTACAGGTAACTTCTAAATCATTGCATCTAAGCAAACTACTTTTTCTCACCTGGCAACCAGGTGGACATCTTACATTTTCAGTTCACTGTTTGCGTTACACATAATTGTAACTGCCATCTTTTTAATACAGTGTTTCATTTCTTTTTCTAAGTGTTACCAACATTCTCAGTTTTCTGCATTCCGCTGTTTTGTGAACGTGTGTGTGTGTGTGTGTGTGTGTGTGTGTGTGTGTGTGTGTGTGTGTTTTAGGGAGGCGGAGACATTTTTTTAATAACATAAAAATTATTATTATTATTATTATTATTATTATTATTATTATATTTTCCTGTATATACTTATGAGAGGAATCAGATGTGTAATCATTTGTTGGGATTTCTGTCTATTATATGATCAATCAGTGTAAATAGTGAGTTGTTAGTCATATTTACTTGGTCATTTAGTGGTTGTTTCTTTTCAGCCTTTGTTTTGTAAATATGATAATTTTCCTGTCATGTTAGGAGATGTCTTCCATTATTTATTTTAATTATTTTCATATCATTTTCTCTTGTAGTAGGTTTGTAGTTATTTTCTCTCAAATATTCTGCAAAAGTTGAGTGGCTTGTTCCATATTTCCATGCTCCGATATGTTCTTTGCACCGGGTGTCAAATGTTCTGCTAGTTTGTCCTATATACCTTCCATCACATGTGTTGCACTGTAGTTGGTATATTCCAGCTTTTTGATAGATATCTGCATTTTTGTTATTTTTGGATTGAATTGTCTGTTTTGAATGCTATGTTTATTATTATTATTATTATTATTATTTAAGAATAAATAAATGAATAAAAATAAAATAAATAATTTTTGTTTTATTAAAAAATGTCTCCCCCCTCTCTAACTAACACACACACACACACACACACACACACACACACACACACACACGTTCACAAAACAGTCGAATGCAGAAAACTGAGAATGTTGGTAACACTTAGAAAAAGACATGAAACTCTGTATTAAAAAGATGGCAGTTACAGTGATGTGTAACGTAAACGGTGAACTGAAAGTGTAAGATGTCCACCTGATTGCCAGATGACAAAAAGCAGATTGTTTGGATGCAATGAATTAGAAGTTACCTGTAAGTACCTTTCCATTTCATAAAAAAAACCGTTAAGGAACTGTTTTTAAATCTATAGCCTAGATGTGAAACCATAACCTATGTGTAAAAATGGACAAATCATGTAATATTTCAAGACACCCACTGAAGATGCCTTGTAAAAAGGCGAAACACATCTGGGTGCATAAATAAAAATAAAAATTTTTATGTGCAGCATGCAAAAAAGGCATTTTATTTGAAACAATTGGAAAATATGTGCAGATTTCAAAGTAATTGCTACGGTATTGCGAATGCAACAAGGCTACAGGAATTGTGCCTGTTTTCTTTGCGAGTGGGATAGTAGAGACAGAAATTCTCACTACGTGAGAAAGAAATGGCCTAGGCGAAGATGGAAAGTGGGCAAAAAGAATGTACAATGTGAAAGTCTGGTAGCTCCTGAAGAAATACTACTACCATCACTTCACATCAAACTTGGCCAAATGAAACAATTCGTAAAGGCCATGGATCCAACAAGGGGTGGATTTGCATACCTAGCTACCAGATTCCCCCATCTTTCAGCTGCAAAAATAAAGGAAGGTATTTATTGGCCCACAAATCAAGGAGCTGCAGAAAGATCAAATTTTGAAGCACATTTAACTGACAAAGGATAGACAGCATGGGACTGTTTGAAGAAGGTGTCAGAAAACTTCCTCGGAGGAAGAAGAGCTACTAACTACAAAGCAAGGGTGAATGAAATGATCAAAGCATATCAAGATCTGGGGTGCAATATGTCTTTGAAGGTACATATGATGGTCTCTTCTGGGCTACCTCACAGAGAGTTGTAGTGATGTATCAGATGAAAATGGCAAAAGATTCCATAAAGACATTTCTACCATAGAAAGGTGTTACGAAGGGAAATGGATACCTCCTATGTTACCAGATTATTGATGGAATATCATTCAAGAGAAGAAAGATTCACAATACAAGAGAAAAAAGTGACGAGCATTACAATACAGTGGCTCATTTTTTTGTCAATTTTTTGTAATTTCTCACGTCAAATAAATGCTACAAAGTGTATACACAAAGATTACTGTATTACATTTTAGATCTCACCCTCCATTAATGCGATGAACTTATAACATCGCAAATACATGAACTTGTTTATCAAATTTCTCCTCATGTTTCCTGCACTATATCAGAAACAGAAAAGAAATAAAATTGCGATTACTCATAAACTATCCCTGACAGGAAAAAAAAGAAAAAACAGTTTTGAATTCAGCACTCTAAGTACAACTAAGATCACAATTTATTTATTTATTTATTTTAGAACAGTGTTATAGGTAACTCAATGACTAAGTGTATCATTACATTTTCAATCAACAGAGCCAAAGACCCTCTGCTTAAAGTAATTATAACAACTCAAGACACACACATTCTACAAACCAGACCCATTTATATTAGTCCTCATAGTGCAGATGTGAGACTTCGATAAAGTGGTTAAAACAGGATGGAAAAGAACAATGTGCAAACCTCAGTAAAACCACATTTTTACATTCAAGATCACTTTCTTATTCAAGCAGTCTAATATCAAAAGCCACACTACTCATATTTTCACATGATGATATGGCTATGTCAATGTTATAACCTGCCTTTTGCCAAGCATATTGTAACATAAGCATATACCTTGGTGAAGAAAATTGATTGTAAGCCACAGAGTGAAGCTTTAAGATGAAATAATGACCATGTATCTTTATTTGTGGTTTGGCACATTGTGCTCCTACAAAATCAATAATAGGCCCTTTTCACTTAATACATGTTTGTGTAGGACTGAAGTCAGAAAACGTTGTGTGTGTTCTTTAGTCATTTTTCCATGTTTGCTTGCTTCCACATGAATGTTTCGTGGGCAGGTTGTTTCAAGTTTCTCAAAATATTTGGACTGAAAGTGCCTTTTGAAAAAAAATGTTTCCAGAACGAGATTTTCACTCAGCAGGAGAGCTTCCATAAAGTTTGGAAGGTAGGAGACGAGGTACTGGCAGAAGTAAAGCTGTGAGAACGGGGTGTGAGTCATGCTTGGGTAGCTCAGTTGGTAGAGCACTTGCCCGCGAAAGGCAAGGGTCCCAAATTTGGGTCTCGGTCTGCAACACAGTTTTAAGCTGCCAGGAAGTTTCATATCAGTGCGCACTCCGCTGCAGAGTGAAAATCTCATTCTGAAAATGTACAACTTGTTTGCTAGTCTGTCTGTCACTGATAAAGCAACATCAAATGTGTAGCTGTGGGTAGAGCTACTTACAGATTGGAACACACTAGCTATAATTTTCTCTTCTCTGTGAGACAGTGTTGATGATGAAGACACTTCACACTGGAACTGACTCTGGTCAGTGTTCCAAACATTTCCCATCTCCACATCCTGCTCTGTCACAAACATTTTCACTTTCTCCACAAACTATTGTGCCTTCTGACGTACACTACTCATCCTCTATGTTCTTACATGTGACAAATGTAGTAATATACGTGGATGAAATGCCATAGTCAGCCTTAATGTTATCAATAAAACAAATCAAAGCTTTGAATTGTCCAAGCCAACCATTTTAGACGCTTCTAGTGTCAACGATTGCAGATGACATTAATGAACTGTAGATCCACATGGCCTTCCTCTATCAAATTGTGATATTTAATTGTAGTTTGTAATTGCAAGAGCTCCTGATCGCCTTTTGTTAGACATACAATTTAGAATTAATCTGCAATTTGATTTACTTTTTTAATACACTTATAGCTTCTCATTAGGTTGCTTTAGGAATTGAGGTCACAACTGTAACAGTCTTTACAAATTTTCTCTAGGACACTGTCATTAACATCTTCTAATACACTGGGCTACAACAGTTTGGGTGGAGATAGTTCGTACTTATTTTGACTGAACTGTTCCTGTTTTTCTGAAGATGAACACAGTGTACTGCTTGAACAGCCATCTACAGGATAGGTTATTCCTGTCCTTCAAAATCAGTATTTCTATCCAGCATAATTTCATGTATTTCTGTGTCATCTCCATTATATTTGTGAATTATTATGTTATATATCTGTGAACACACTATCCTCAACTTTGATTTCATTTCCATATTCAGCACGTCACTACTTTGTCCCTAATATTTGGATAACATTCGTAGGATTAATTCTCTTTGTGATACAACTGTACAAAGTTGACACATGTGAATAGTCCAAAAGACATACTTGTACTGCAGGTATACCATTCATGCAGCTAGAGCACCTGCTGGTGCAGCTACAATATGGCACTAGCAGACAAGTGCAGAGTTTTGCATGGAGATGATACAGACCATTGTTGTTTTTATGATAAAGTGTTAGTGTAAGCATGGTTTCATGTGGTTCCGAGCATTCAAGGTCAAAGGTGTCCCTTGTGAGTGTAGAATGGTTTGAAACTTAGTCCATGGTAGACAGTTATTAGAAATTCTACATCATCATCTCTCTATTCTTTTCACTTAAATACTCATAGTCCCTTCTCATAAACAGGACACAAGTCAACTGATCCTCAGCCCCTCTCACTATACAGGGGTGTTTTGATAAGTGTGCTAAAAATGTAAGATAAAATGTTTGTTTCATAAACAATTCACCTTACTTCTTGACGTAAGTCTCCTTTGAGAGATATCCAGCAATCCTTCAGCTTTTTCATCTCATCGGTAAAATATATTCTATCAAACTCTGCAAAATACTTGTTCACTGCAACTATCATTTCTTCATTTGATGAAAATTTCTTCCCTGGAAGCCAAAGTTTCAAGTTACAGAACAGGAAGAAGTCAACCGGGGCTGTCTGGTGAATAGGAAGGATTAGGAACCAATTCAAAGCCCAGTTCATGCACTTTCGCCATCACTGACATGTGGGATGGTGCATTAGTCTGGTGAAAGAGAACTTTTTTTTGTGCCAACTTTGGTCTCTTATCAGCCAACGTAAATTTCAAATGATCTACTAATTAAGCATATTAGGGTCTAGTTATCGTTTTAGGCCAGCACCTTACCAGCTGACAAAATGGTCTTCACTTTCTTCATCGCACTTACACCAGTCTTTGTCCAAGGTTTTGACAGCCATTTTGACTCTGGTGTGTAATGATGGATCCAGGTTTCATCAATAGTCAAAAATCGGCACAAAAAGTCTTGTACAGACTTTTGTGCTGAAATGTTGTGCTGGATGTGCTTTTGTTTGAATGTGAGCAATCGCAACACCCTCCTCGCACACAGCGTATCCATAGCCAATTCTCCATGCAGGATATTATGAATGTGTTACAGTCTCAGCAAACCCATGAATTTTTATTTGGTTGTCTTGCATTGCCGTATCATGATTTTGTCAATGGTTTCCTTTACGGTGACCTCTATTGGGACAACCAGAGCACACTTCGACTTTGGTACTTGTCTGACCATGTTGAATTTCATTAATCCAAAAGTAATCGTCTTCTGTGATGGTGCGTAGTCTGCATGAACTTACTTCAATTCTGCTTCGACTTGTGTGACAGCCCAACCCTTCAAATGAAAATGTTTAGTAACAGCATGAAATTCTATTTTCTCCAATTTTAATCATTGTCAACACACTGACTAACCCAGATGGCTGTTAACGGTGAACTGTATGCTGTACATTGTTGAAATTATTTATATAATATTTGGCATAATCAAGTTTACCAAGCATGAAGGCACAACAAAAATGTTCCATTCATTCATGGAAATTTATCAGACATATCAAACCATCCTTATATTGCCACTGTTTAGTGATCTCGGCCATGAAGGCTAATTCCAAAAAGCCAAACAGTTTGTAAAAATTTGTGTGTGTGACCTCACAGTGACATCAACTATATATCACAAACATATTAGCAACTACCTGCACATTAAATTTTTGTGATTATTCAGGTGTATAATTTAGTGTATTTTTGTAGAATAAGTGAATTTCAAGTCTAGTTGCTTCACTATTACATGAAGAGCCATGTAAGATTTAGTAAAGATGAAAGATATTTACACCACACATAACATCATTATCTTGGATTGAGAACATTAATGAATTTACTGTTCAAAGAATTGGGTACTGGTTATAGACTATATGATCAAGGAAACAGTTGATCATTTGATTTATCAAGCACAAATTAGAAAAGGGCAGAGGTAACTGATGGGATATCAGAAGTAACTTGTAAGGCAAGTTTTCAGGAAATATCATTTTATTAATTGGGTCTCACTTTTGTACATAGATGATACATAATACACAATATGCTTCATGACAAACATGACATTTCCAAGCAAAAATTTAAGGCAGGTAGTGGCTGAATTTTATTCAGTTCACCCTCTTCTCTATGATTTCAATGAGATTACACTATTTTGTCACTTCTGCACATGCCAAAATTTCAAATGGTGGTCTTCCTGTAAACATTTGCAATTAGTACCACTAACATAAAATGCCTTACCTAAATCCAAATTCACAGCTCTAGACAATCCTTAATATTTTGACCCAAATTCCTAAAAGTTTTAGTCAATGCATTTGCAAATTTGATGCTAAACAAAATGCCAATTTATTAAAACGTTACCAGTTTCATAATACTAATGTACTGGTGCTCAAATTAGACTCTACTACTACAGAAGTTTTACAGTTACTGCATCCGGATAGAGAAATAACTTCTTTATGCACAAATTTTATATGAATTTTTATAAAATAAATGCAAATTGACAGTTTATAATTCATTATTGTTGCTGTAGTAAAATATGTTACATACATCTTTCTGCTAGGTTATATTATGAAAAACAGTGACAATGAGTTTGGTAGAGATCAACAGGAAGAATCTTAACTATCATAACAGCTGATCCCTTTGGCCCCTATAAGAAAACAGGCAGTCAAATGTCCCCATTTTACTACTCTTCTATCATTCCCAGTTAAACCACACCTGCTGATGAAACATGTCTTAATTAACTAGGGCTGTCAATTGTAGCTACAGCTTGGTTCAAAAAGTATCACTGCCACTCTCATGTGAAAGTGAAATACTGGGTCTCATTTTTGCATTCTATAGAATACTGATATCTGAAAACCTCAATTACTAATTAACCTGTCATCATACTTTGCAAATTTTCATTCACTGCAATCCTATTGAGTAATTCTCTGACAAAAATGTCGCAAAACCTGAGAGTTTTTATTTTAGAGGAACAAGCAATGAACATCCTACAGCTGATGTTTGCAAGACACTTGGGATATTTACACTCTAGTTTCACAAAATATACTGTGTTTGTAACAAGCAACAGAAATCTCTTTCAATCATCTTTTGTGTCCACAGCCATGACAGAAATCACAAACATCATTTTTATTACTCCCTGTAGCCTTTGAAATTTAAAAGGCCATTACGTACTCCACAATAGCATTAGGGTCACAGCAGCTTTTATTATTAATTGCTTAGGAGTGTGCAAATGAAGTAAAAAATTGACATATAATTATCCATAAACAAGAAAATTGGAAAATCTGCTTGCTTAGGCACATACATGAACAAAAGCTGAAAAAGACCTAAGCTTCTGAAGCCGAAGTTTCTTTCACTCAGTGAAAGAGATGGACAAGTTAGAGGAAATGGTATGATACAATGGTTATACTGGGATCAAAGCTAGTGAGATATGTACAGCTGGTCAACAGGTATGAAATTAACAACAAAAATCTGATAGCAAATGAGATTCAAAAAACTGAGATACAACAGTGTGTGTGTGTGTGTGTGTGTGTGTGTGTGTGTGTGTGTGTGAGAGAGAGAGAGAGAGAGAGAGAGAGAGAGAGAGAGAGAGAGAGAGAGAGTCATGATGTCAGCTTCCATTATCATGTGTTCTCAGATTGTTACAAATCAAGAGAATGTATTAAAGAATGAATAATAATGTCTTTTAATAACAGATAAAATGTCATGTACAGAATTGAGAAACATACACTAACACTTTAATCAAGTAACGATGAAATACAAATTGTACAAAACAGAAAAGACAAAACAAACTTCTTGACTGATTAAAACTGATACCATTAAGACTGAGTCCCAGTCTTTCTAGAAAGTTTCCACGAATATTTCATAAAGGCATTCAAGATGCCAACGAAAGTGCTGTAGCTAGGGGAAATGTGAGGAGACAATAAATACACTCTCACAACTTAACAACTGCTAGCCTACAGTACTCTGTACAATGTTTTATTAAGGGTAAAGCAGGCTTACAATCAATAAAATTAAAAAAGGATACATAATTTTGATGGCCTGGGCAAACCTGAGAAAACAAATATTATGTTTGCTTATCATAAAATAATAGGATCTTCGATAAGGAAGCTGTATCCAGCACTGCCACAGTTCATAAATTTGAAAAGGAAAGTCATAATTGATATGTCGGCCGGAAGTCAGACATCATAGGTATAGGTTTGAATGAAATATATAATTACACAGTGGCAATTCTTTTTCTAATGTCAGGTATAATGTCATTAATTCTTTATCATAATAGTGTCAGTTCATGGAGATAGGGTGTTACTAAAAGGTTTTAATTTATAAATGAGACAGTCATTTTAAAAATCCTAATTCATTAAAACTTTTCGTGACATTTTTAGTGAGGCAACTAAAGGGGGTAGAAAATGTCATTCTGATAATACATGTAACTGCAAAGTACATTTGACAGAACAGTGGAAGTTACTGTGTATTGCAACTAATGTCTGGGGAGAACCATAATTATCCATAACTGTAATGTTACCAGATGAAGACTCTTGATACTCTGACCTTGTACGTGGGGAATGACAGGCAAAAGAATTGACAGTTAGTTGCTAAACTGGCTAACAAACACAAAATTGGAGGACAGTAAAATTTCTATAAAGAAAGCAATAATATACTATGATAAATGATTTTTCAGAATTAAGAATTGAGGCTGACCTTAGCAAATTGCAATAGTGGGAATAGTATTGATATCAGATGCACTACCCAAACTGAGTGCAATAAAGGTAAACTTGAAGTGACCAGCCACGTAACTGGTTCCATTAACCACACAATATTTTGACAAAGCCCAACAGTATCTTCTTGTAATGTGAATCATGATGACTTCCAACCAAACTGTGAGATATTCAGTTATACTTATAGCTGTATTAAGTATAATAAGTAACTGAAACATGTGATTGACTATGATGAATATTTGAGTGTATACTGTTGTATCTGTAATGTACTTGTTTAGAATAAAAAGAAAGGAAGAGAAATTAACAGTAGTGCAGATGTTCCCTCTTGAAAAACAACAAGGAACTGTCCAGTCTAATACAGCAATTCATAAACCAGATCACTGCCATCAGTGTCTTGACTTGACCTGACAATGCACAGTGCACGCAAACAGTGCCCATAATACTGGTGAATAATCAGATTATCAGGAAATTTAACCTTGCCCCCCCCCCCTCTCTCTCTCTATCAAATTTATGGGAAACATAAAAAAAATTCTGGCAGCACAATTCAAGCTGGCTATTTCAATGGATAGCTAATGCAGAGACCCTCAGATGGTTCATAAATCACACAGGTAAAAATTAAATGCCGAAATTAGAGTAAGGCTGGGAGGTAAAAAGATCTTAAGGTTGAAGGAATTATTATGTGCACAGTCTATGTACACAGATGTCACACATCATGTGACATTAAAAAATCCTCCACAGCCTCAAATACTGACATTTCTCGAAAGTAATTTTTGAAAGTCACATTAAAAGGCTCTGTAGTGCTGCCTAGAATGAAACTCAAAAGGATGGGAGATTAGAGTTTAATGTCCCATCAGCAACAAGTTCAATAGAGACACAGACATGCTGGGATCGGAAAGGGAATTGGTCTTTTCCTTTTTAAAGGAATTGTTGAGGCAGCTGTCTTAAGGACTTACCCATGGAAGACCTAAATTTAGGGCCAGCTCGGGGTTTGAAACACCTTCTTCCTGAATACAAGTCCAATGTCTTACCACTACACCACTTTATTCGACAGAATTAAAATGGACCAATGGCAAATGTCTGTGTTCAGGTTTGCTTGAAGAAGGTAAAGAGTCCCCATATCTCTTACAGGAAAAATGTGAGAGAGCTGTATTTTCTTGCAAAACACACAATCAAACTGAAGAATAATTCCAATGATAGAAACTTACAGTAACTATATGTGTTGGTTAGTACACACACTTTGTGGAACATTTTTCTTTAGATAGTCCTAAATATTACAATAAAATAAGACAGTACCAGCCACAGAAGGTATGTTGTGACCTTTTAAGTTGCTGTAGCTCCTACACACAGGCTCACCTAAAACTAATAATACAAGTATGACAAACACATTTCAGCATATATTGCACATACTTCAACATTAATACCACTTACAGCACACACATAGCTCTGAGGAGTAACAAGTCCACACCAGTTTACCAGGAAAACAAATTTGCACAGTGATGGGTGACCAACAATCACTACACAGAAACAACTATGTTTTTTTTAGTATCAGGTGACAAGGCTACTGGTTAAATCACTGCAATCTACAGAAAAATACAAGAATTGTTTCTTACACACTATAGATCCAACCAATACATGTTTAAAAGGTGTCACCTGCAGGTTCATTTCCGTCTCAGCATGGCACTGCTGTGAGAATGAGACAAATACAACTTAGCTGGTTAGTTCTACAGCAGCCCACATAACAGCGGCCGCTATTTTCCACGAGACTCCCCAGACTCAGTCTGCGCAGCTCGTCGGCAAGAGTACAAGCTACCCTTTGCCAGACCAAATATAGGACCCTTACGTAATGAAGGATCTGGGCCCCTTGCAATGTAACTTCGTTCTGAGAGTAGTGAACGATCCGGACCCTTTACCATATCTGGATTGGGACCATTCCATGTCATGTAATCAGTTCTAGAAACAGGAGATGATTGATTAATCAGTCATTTCATTTGACAATAAACCATACTTCATTCCTTTTGCTCAAGAAGTATATTTTAAGAGATAATTATTTCAGTGCTTCAGAAAATTTTCTAGACTACAGATCTTTAAAACACCAATAAAAGAAATTATTACAAGTAGCTGCATGTCATTAATTTCTATGATTACATTGTTATTCTTTGTGAAGACTGTTTAAATTTTGATTCAATGTGTTAGAAAGTGACCATGATCACATTAACTTAATATTTTCTCTGTATTGACTGAGAGTTTAATAGGGTAAAACCAAAATATAATATCCTGAAAATACAGCTTTTTTCTCTCCATAATCTTATTTGACAAAACTTTCCTTATGCAATTAATATTGATCATATGTAGTAGAACAAAGTGGAAATTATTTGAATAGTTTCCCAGTGAGAGAAAAGGGCTGGAGTAACACCAACTGTAATTACATAGTTCATTCTTACAATGTTCAAACCAAGAGAGAAAGAAAGAAAGAAAGAGGGAGAGAGAGAAATGCTTTCTCAGTGGCTTACATAGTACTGTAAGCAGTGAAAGTATATTAACTATGATACATAATTATTTCTCACCACTTTACCCATTTTAACTTGGACTGAAGTACTTGATCAACAAGAAAAAGGTCAATACGATGGAACAAATTATTTCAAATTTTGAGACTGAATGAGTTACTTGCAATTTCTCTTTCAGTTTAAAAGCTTTTCAGTTTACTGAAGATCTAGACAGTTTCAATAAATGTTCAATAAAATACATCTAATTAAAGAGGAATAAACTAATCTTTACCAATGGAAGACTACTCACAATATCAAGTACAGGAGCAACAGCATAGTTATTCAAGATCTATACAAATCATCATAGACAAATGTAATTTTATAGTGAGGAAAAGGTCTAAACCGTAGCAATAAGAACTGGATGCTCAGATTTTTTCTTTGATATTCATGTCTCAGAAGTACTGCAAGTGAACTAGGTTTACCAAAACCATTAAGCTCATATGAGTCAATTAAGACTAACCTGCATTTATCTTTTATTTTCCTTCAAAAGCTTTTCATTTTCTATTAATATCAAAGTTATTAGAGAGTAAATAAACATTAAAATTGTCATCAAATACTTAATTGTACTTCCACTGCAGAATCTAATAACGCACGTGCGCACGCACGCACGCACGCACACGCACGCACACGCACACACACACACACACACACACACACACACACACACACACTTGCGAGACCACGAGCCCACTCCCACGTGGGACTGTGAGCCAACACACACACGTGACTGCGAGCCCACGCACACGCGTGAGTGAACACTTGCGTGGATACATTGTCCCAGCCAATTACATTCTACCAACACTGTTACTTGATTAGGGTGAGGAGATGCATTGGGAGGACTGGGTGATGGGAAAAAGGTGGCTGGGAGTGCAAGATAAGAGTTGGAGGTAAGTGTGGCTGACAGCTATGAGAGAGAGGCAGAAAGTGCACAGCATAGAAGTGTAGCAATGGTGAGCTTGCTCTGGCACAGGCAGTGAGGAGTTGAGTGTGGTGAGAAATGATGTGGATGGGTGGACTGAAAGGGGGTGACAGAACAGAGGAAAATGGAAACTGCAGAGAGAAAGCCATGGGTGTAGTATGACTGAAGCGGATGGCATGGGGACAAGGGTCAGGATGAGTGTTAGATATGAAATAGCAGAGATTGAGGCTAGATGGTTCAAAGGATGTGCTGTGGAGATTATTCCGATCAGTGTAGTCCAGAAAGTGGAGAGGAATGGGATAGGGAGAAAAGGACCCTGATGGAATAGGTCTTGAAATGGCAACTGAATTACAGTATGTTGTATTGAGAATCTTGATCAGCCACTGAGTAGATCTGCTTCCTCTGGATCTCCTCACGCCAGCAAGCAACTTATCCCATGGCTCCGTAAAAACCTCTGCACATATAAAGTTCAGTAACCATCAACAGTATCTCTGTTTTGATAGTGGCTATCAGATCTGCACTAAAAAGTCTCTTCCAAAAGTCTATCCACCCGTGGTTGGGACATCTACACTGATCTCTTTCCAGCATGCTTATGAACTTTCTAAGGCTTCCACAGACAGGAATTACCCTCCAAACCTAGCCTGTAAAAAAAATTCCCATACCATATCCACACATGCTCCTAATCCCGTGACCATCACCAGGAACCAAATGTTAAGTAGAACACCAAAATCACCCAATATCACTTCAGCCTAGAACAAATTACATATATCCTTATCCAAAACCTCGATTACTTGTCACTGTGCCAAAAAATGAGTAATTCCCCCCCCCCCACCAAGTGTGTGTCTACGAGATATCCTGGTTCATCCTTATGCCATATTTGTCCCTGTGGGAGACCCAAGCATATCCTCTATGCATGCTTTCTTTTCACCTCAGTTGTTAGCCACTCTTCCATTCAACCCTCCCTTTTATTTCCCACCTTTCTTTTTCCCTCTACCGATCCACCCAAGGCAACCCCGCAGTCAATCCATCCAATACAATTCATCATTCCATTTGGGCTGCAGTGACTGTAAAATGTAGTTAGCTGAGACAATGTACCCATAAAGGCGTATGTTTATTCTATTAGATCTGAAGAAGGATTTGTATGGAAGCTTAGCAATGTTTTCTGTATTGTCAATGTGCCTGTCAAATATACGTTAAGTAATGGAATTCTTATACAATACACTTACAAGAGAAGATCATCATTTGGTCCTTTTGGCAAACTCCTGTTAGGCCCAGTAACTTTTGTTGTATAGGAAGATTTGTATTCTTTATCTTCAGTAGTACTTGTACCTCTAGAAACCCTGTAATATTGAAAGACGTAACTTCAGTAACACAAAAATAAAAAATAACAGTAAAAAAATTAATAAATCACCTTCAAATTTTAAATATTCTAATCAAACCAATGGAATATTCAGGGTGGAATATATACTTTATCTGATTAAATGTATCTGCACAACCCTATGTAATGCATAATTGAGCACTAGGTGTCACAACAGGTAGACCCAATAGTATAACAGGAGACAGGGAGTATTGTGATGCCTGTTGAGAAGACTCGACAGCAGAATGGAATGGTCCGGAGAGCTCAGTGACATTGAATGTGTATTCCTAATTGGATGTCACCCGAATAACAAATCTATTTCAATATTTGTAAAGCTGCCCAGTCAACTGTTGGTGATGAGGTTGCGAAGTGGAAACACAAAGGAACAATCACGGCTAAATGAACACCAGGTAGACCTCATGTACAAAGGGACAGAGACTTTCAAGTATTGCAGAAGGTGGTTATAGAAAAATTGCATCAACTCAGGTATCACTCATTAGTTCCAAAATGTTACCAGTACTCCAGCTAGCACCAGGATTGTGCTTAGGGGGCTAAAAAGAATGGGTTACAACGGTCATGAAGGTCCCCATAAGACACACATTTCTGTAATCCTTGCTAAGTGGCACTTGAATTCATGTAAAGAGCGAAGCCAATGGGTGGTGAATGATGGAAATGAGTGACTTGGAATGATGAAGTATACTATATCCTGTGGCAATCCCATGAAAGAATTTAGGAGAACACTTCCTGTCATTATGTGTAGTGCCACCAGTGAATTACGGAGAAGATGGAGTTACATCACCTTATTCCGCTTTGGAAAATACTAAAACGCAGAAGGATATAACCACATTTTACAGCATGTGTTCTGTATATAGAAGAGGAACAGTTTGAAGACGACTCTGTATCATTAGACAAAGCACCATGTCATACAACAGCATCTATGAGGTTATGGTTCATTGACAATAACATTCCAGAAATGGACTGGACTGCTCAGACTCCCAACCTGAACCTAAGTAAAAACCCTTGTGATGAGTCAGAACGCTAATTTCACTAAAGACCTCAGCATACATCATCACTACCTTCACTGGTGTTGACTCCTGAGGAAGAATGGGCTGCCATTCCTCCACAGACACCTTACTGACAGTGTCATCAGCAGAGTTCAAGCCACGACAAAGGCGAAGGGTGGACACACCTCATATTAAAGTCCACTCATTTGTTCAGATAGTATCTGAGAGTAAGAGGATGTATCACAGCCTGCCAAAAGAAGTGTTGCTGAACATCAGACAGCCACACAGAATTGGAAGCTAAGTTATTAATCTTTCAAGAAAGTTATTTAATGCTTTTGTGTGTGTGTGTGTGTGTGTGTGTGTGTGTGTGTGTGTGTGTGTGTGTGTGTGTGTGTGTGTGTGTCCACCTTGCAGAGCAAGACCGTTTAAAACCTGAACAAGTTATTGTCCTTTTTGACATGCCCATATTCTGTTGTACCCCTAATACTTGTAACTGAATAGCAGTTATTAATTTCATGAGAAAATCAGATAAACATTCATATTCATTCTACAAACATCCCAAATTAATGAGCAAATAATAGCAACCACTGAATACTAATGGACATGATATCGCAATTTCGAAAATGGGCAAATGGTTTGCGACACCTTTATTGTGATGCTCATTTTTCTTTGTAAATACAATCACTTTTTTCTCCGAAGATTCTTAAACAGGTGCAGCAAATCATCTTATGCATCTAATTGTTAAATATCACTTTTTTTCCTTAATTTTGCATCCAAGCTATATGGTGTACACTGAGGTGACAAAAGTCTGGGCTTAATTTAAAGTTATTTGTTCACTGCCCTGTAATACATTGCACCAGCCAAAATTCAGCCCCACCGCGAATGCTGTTCTCGAACACAGGATGAATTGAATGACATTCATACACAGCTGGAAATCACCCTGCCTACTGTCAAACGATTGGCAGCTGCTGCGAATTGGTGTGTTGGAAGAGCTCTCAAGAGTCATGTGCCTGTGATACCAGTACCAGAGGTACCTCAAATACTATCCTTTCCTGTGGATCCTGTATTTTCTGCAGGAAGTACAGAATCTGTGTAATACCTTAATAACTAGCTCCCAATATTAAGCTTTTTTCTTTTCTTTTTCTCTTGTTATTAATTTATATGAATGTTTTCTTTTCCTCACTAGTAATAAGTACATTGCCACAGAAGATGGCAAAAATAGGCTTTTAAAATTATCTTTATAACAGAAGAGAAATATCCAGAAAATATTCAATTTTTTAACAACTTTTGTTTAATTTTCGCCTGAGAGTACTAATGTTTTAGATCTCACACAAAAAGGATGTGTAATTTTTACTCATGCGACAACAATGTGTGTGGTAAATGCTATGTGTGTAGTAAATGCTATGTGTGATAAAAATGCAAGAAAATAATATATACTAAGAGTTATCATAGACACAAGAATATCTTTATTTATTATGCCGATATTCATTCACAAGCATGACTTTTGCCTGCAATCTTAAGAAGAGGCAGTAATTTCTTCCATCCTGCTAATCATCAAGATTTAGGGGATGGACTGTGTGATAAGCAACCACATAAAATTTGAGGTAAATTAATGAAGTCAGTGTAACTTAATAGTGACATCTATTAACCCTTGAGTGGGCGCACTTGTGTATAAAGTGCGCAAAACCAAAAATAAAATGATTTTGTGTGGTTCCATTTATGTTTCACAATTGCAAACCTATGCCTATTCCTTCACTACTGCTTCAGGTAACAACGATACACTGTCTTGTCGTATGTCCAAGTGAGCAACAGTAATATAAAATACAAAGCAAGCTAGGCAAGAAAAAATTTACAGTCAGCTAAAAAAAAAAAAAAAAAAAGGATCCCAGTTACGAACTAGCAACATAGTCCCACAATGAGGGAGTTGTCTACGAGATAATTAGTGATCCAATAAGCAGCGTTAACCTAAGGAAACTTATTAAACTTATTCTTTTCAGGTGTACAAAGAAGTGGGCCGCGTGCCCGCTCGTGTTATGGAAAACGGCGTGCTAGCTCGAGGATATATATATATATATATATATATATATATATATATTACCAAACGGGGAAAGCGCTGGTAGATACGGGGAAAGCGCTGGTAGATAGGCACAATAAAACAACACACAAACACATATACAAAATTTCAAGCTTTCGCAACCAACGGTTGCTTCGTCAGGAAAGAGGGAAGGAGAGGGAAAGATGAAAGGATCTGGGTTTTAAGGGAGAGGGTAAGGAGTCATCCCAATCCCTTAAAACCCACACCCTTTCATCTTTCTCTCTCCTTCCCTCTTTCCTGACGAAGTAACCGTTGGTTGCGAAAGCTTGAAATTTTGCGTGTGTGTTCGTGTGTTTTTTTATTGTGCCTATCTACCAGCACTTTCCCGTTTGGTAAGTCATGGAATCTTTGTTTTTTAATATATTTTTCCCATGTGGAATGTTTCTTTCTATTTTATTTATATGTATAAAAACAAAGATGATGTGACTTACCAAACGAAAGCGCTGGCAGGCTGATAGACACACAAACAAACACAAACATACACACAAAATTCAAGCTTTCACAACCAATGGTTGCTTCATCAGGAAAGACGAAAGGATGTGGGTTTTAAGGGAGAGGGTAAGGAGTCATTCCAATCCCGGGAGCGGAAAGACTTACCTTAGGGGGAAAAAAGGATAGGTATACACTCGCGCGCGCGCACACACACACACACACACACACACACAGATCCATCCGCACACAGACAGACACAAGCAGACATTTGTGAAGGCAAAGAGGTTGGGCAGAGATGTCAGTCAACTGTCATCCGCCTCGACTGACATCTCTGCCCGAACTCTTTGCCTTTACAAATGTCTGCTTGTGTCTGACTGTGTGTGTGTGTGTGTGTGTGTGTGTGTGTCTGCGAGCGCGTGCGCACGTACGCGTATATACCTGTCCTTTTTTTCCCCGTAAGGTAAGTCTTTCCACTTCCGGGATTGGAATGACTCCTTACCCTCTCCCTTAAAACCCACTTCCTTTCGTCTTTCCCTCTCCTTCCCTCTTTCCTTATGAGGCAACAGTTTGTTGCGAAAGCTTGAATTTTGTGTGTATGTTTGTGTGTCTGTCGACCTGCCAGCACTTTCATTTGGTAAGTCACACCATCTTTGTGTATATATATATATATATATATATATATATATATATATATATATATATATATATATAGAGGGAAACATTCCACGTAGGAAAAATATATCTAAAAACAAAGATGATGTGACTTACCAAATGAAAGTGCTGGCAGGTCGACAGACACACAAACATACACACAAAATTCAAGCTTTCGCAACAAACTGTTGCCTCATCAGGAAAGAGGGAAAGACGAAAAGATGTGGGTTTTAAGGGAGAGGGTAAGGAGTATTTCCAATCCCAGGAGCGGAAAGACTTACCTTAGGGGGAAAAAAGGACGGGTGTACACTCTCACACACACACATATCCATCCACACATATACAGACCATATATATATATATATATATATATATATATATATATATATATATATATATATATATGTGTGTGTGTGTGTGTGTGTGTGTGTGTGTGTGTGTGTGTGTGTGCGCGCGCCCATGCGCGCAAGTAGTTATTATCTCTCATTATGTGAATTTCATGTCGATTCATACTCTTTGTGTTAGATGTTTGGCTGCCGCCCAGCACGGTTATTCGAAAATTGACCATCTGATCTAACACATTTGTCATTACTTGTCCACTTGACAGTGAGTGGCGTGTTAGTGGTAGACCTAGGTGTCCTGTATAGGACGGACAGGTACCAGGGAGGACTCAGGATTTTGTACCGATGCCCTGCCCAAAAAGTTTGAGGTGCTGCCTTTCACTGAAACTGAAACTGAGCCAGTGGGACTCACTTCTTCTGTTTTGGGGTAACCTGATCTGTCCATTGTCTAGAGGCGGCAAATGCAAAACAGTAGGGGTCTATTAATCATCAGCAGTTCAAACTTACAGCAAATGTTGGTATTTCCTAGGGAAAGGACTGCAAGGGAAGGAAAGGATACCAGGTGCACTCAGTGTGTATGCCTCGGGGCCTCATTCAATGTGGCACAAAATCCTAAGAAATTTTGGTCTTATGTCAAAGCGGTAGGAGAATCAAAACGAAATGTCCAGACACTCTGTGACCAAATTTGGTACTGAAACAGAGGATGGCAGCCTAAAGGCCGAAATACTAAATGTCTTTTTCAAAGCTTTTTCACAGAGGAAGACTGCACTGTAGTTCCTTCTCTAGACTGTCGCACCGATGACAAAATAGTAGATATCGAAATAGATGACAGAGGGATAGAAAAACAATTAAAATCGCTCAAAAGAGGAAAGGCCGCTGGACCTGATGGTATACCAGTACGATTTTACACAGAGTATGCGAAGGAACTTGCCCCCCTTCTTGCAGCAGTGTACCGTAGGTCTCTAGAAGAGCGTAGCGTTCTGAAGGATTGGAAAAGGGCACAGGTCATCCCCGTTTTCGAGAAGGGATGTCGAACAGATGTGCAGAACTATAGACCTATATCTCTAACATCAATCAGTTGTAGAATTTTGGAACACTTATTATGTTCGAGTATAATGACTTTTCTGGAGACTAGAAATCTACTCTGTAGGAATCAGCATGGGTTTCAAAAAAGACGATCGTGTGAAACCCAGCTCGCGCTATTTGTCCACGAGACTCAGAGGGCCATAGACACAGGTTTCCAGGTAGATGCCGTGTTTCTTGACTTCCGCAATGCGTTCGATACAGTTCCCCACAGTCGTTTAATGAACAAAGTAAGAGCATATGGACTATCGGACCAATTGTGTGATCAGATTGAAGAACACTGTCAGGTGGCTTGCGGAGTATGGATGTACATGTAGATGTTGAAGAGGCTATTCCAGCAGCCACTGATCGAGAGAACAGGATGCAGCCAGCTAACAGGGTGCAGCCAGCTGCAGAGTGTGGTACACGTTAGAACAAATGGTGCCAGTCATCTGGGCTCCTAGATCGTAGTTGGGTCATTCCAGTGACTGGCAGAGTAGGTTCAGAATACTAGCCCTGTGCATGATATTTCAACAAAGCTCACAACCTACAGCATTTTCACCAGAACCGATCATGGCCTTTTGTTTCTGAGTAGACTGGAGGGACTGAACCAGAGACTTTGAAGGTCGTGTAGCAAGCAAGGCTGCAACTTCCTGCACTTGCACCATAGGGCTGAGAAATGAAGGGGTCCCACTAAAAGCATCAGGTGTGCACTACACATCAGAGGCTGCCACTCAGGTAGACCACTATGTGTGGGATGAAAACAAGGGTTTTTTAGATTAGACAACTCTCCATCCATCCTGGTTGGATGGTGTAAAAGAGGGGTGAAGGGACCAAACTGCTTGGCCATTGGTCTTGTCTTCTGAATAAAACAATGCCACAAGGGGGAGAATAAAATAAATGAAACGTACAACACAAAACGGAAAGAAAGAAAAAACCACAAGAACGAAGGAAAGGAAACAAACACTAAAAGGAACAAAAGAAGACAAGAAAACAATAGAGACACACAAGGAACAGTTAGAAGACAGTAAAACAGGAAAGCAGATTACAGTGGCCGGCCGGCTACGGGAATAAGAAGGAGAAGCCAGCCACTCTGCAACACATGAAAACCTCCACCCTAAAAGCACTAGGGTGGAGGAGACAAGAGGGACAAAGGACACATGCAAAAACTTAGATCAAATGATAAAACCCACCCTTAAGAATAAAATGTAAAACTAAAGCTGCTGTTGAGGCTTTGTTGCCCAACACCGAAGGTAGGGTGCTGGGAAAGTTAAAAGTCCGCCGCAGAGCAGGTAAAAGTGGGAAATCCAGCAAGAGATGGACGACCGTCATTTGTAACCCACAGCAACACCAAGGTGGGTCCTCGCAACGGAGGAGGTAACCATGCCTTAGCCACGTATGGCCAATGCGGAGCCGACAGAGGACAAATGATTCCCTGCAAGAGGCCCGCATGGAGTACTTCCACACATTTGTAGTCTCCTTAATGACACACAGTTTGTTGTGCGTACTGTTATGCCATTCTGTCTCCCAAAGCCAAAAAACCCTGCTGTGTAAGACAGAATAATGCAGGTCAGGTTCAGAGAAGCCGAACTGGTTTCCACATTGCCTGTTTGGCCAGCCTGTTGCCAAGTCCATTGCCTGGGATTCCCACGTGACCTGGGGTCCAGACAAACACCACTGAATGATCGCACTGTTCCAGGGCATAGATGGATTCCTGGATGGTCACTACCAAAGGATGATGATGGCAGCACTGGTCAATAGCTTGTAGGCTACTCAAGGACTCAGAACACAGGAGAAACAACTCCCCAGGGCATGAACAGATGTGCTCAAGAGCACAAGACATAGCCCACTCTGCAGTAAAAACACTGCAGCCATCGGGCAAGGAATGCTATTCAATATGTCCTCCTTGGACATATGCAAAGCCGACGTGACCATCAGCCATTGAACCGTCAGTGTAAACCACTTAATGGCCTCGATACTTGTCAAGAATCGACAGGAAGTGGCAACGGAGAGCCGTGGGTTTAACTGAGTCCTTAGGGCCATGTCATAGGTCCAGGCGAAGCTGCAGCCTGGGTGTACATGAATGGACCCTCAAGTATAGGTGCTAAAGGCAAGGACTCCAATTCGGATAGAAGGGATCGGATGCAAACTGCAATTGTAAGCACTGACCTGGGCTGCTGATGCGGGAGATGAACCGCTGTGGGTGGGAAAAGAAGACGGTGATTCAGGTGTGCAGAAGAACTACGAATGTGTGATATGTAACTGGTGAGCAGTTGCGCACGCCTAAACTTCAATGGAGGGACCCCAGCCTCCACCAGGATACTGGTCACCGGACTCGTCCTAAAAGCTCTGTGGCTAGTCAAAGCCACAGTGGTGCACTGAGTCGAGTAAATGCAATGCTGATGGCGCTGCCAAACCATAAAGCACACTCCCATAGTCAAGGCGGGATTGAACAAGGGCTCTGTAGAGCTGGCAGCAGCATAGAGAGATCTGCACCCCAGTTGGTGTCACTCAGGCAGCAGAGGGCATTTAGATGCTGCCAGCACTTACGCTTAAGCTGACAAAGGTGAGGAAGCCAAGTCAATTGAGTGTCGCAAACCAGTCCTAAGAATCGATACATCTCCACTACAGTAAGTGGATTGTCATTAAGGTAAAGTTCTGGTTCCGGATGAACCGTATGACACCGACAGAAGTGCATAAAACACGTCTTTGCAGCCGAAAACTGGAAACCGTGGGCTAGAGCCATGATGGCTCCCTGTAGGTGCCGCTCAGCAACACCAGTACTGGTGGAGCAGTATGATATGCTGAAGCTGTCTGCATACAGAGAAGGTGAGATGGACGGCCCTACAGCTGATGTTAGACTGTTAATGGCCACTAAAAATACAGATACACTCGATACAGAGCCCTGCGGGTCCCTATACTCCTGGATATGGGGGCAACTATGGGAGGCACCAACTTGGACATGGAAAGTACGGAGCGACAGGAAATTTTGGATAAAAATTGGGAGCGGGCCTTGGAGACCCCACTCGTATAATGTGGCAAGGATATGATGTCACCAGGTCATGTCATATGCTTTTCATAAATCAAAAAATATGACAACAAGGTGTTGGAGTCTGGAAATGGTTGCCTGGATGGCAGACTCGAGGGACACAAGATTATCAGTGGTAGAGTGACCCTAGCGGAAACCACCCTGGTATGAAGCCAGTAGGCCATGTGACTCCAGGACCCAACCCAACCGTCAACACACCATACGTTCCAGCAGCTTACAAAGAATGTTGGTGAGGCTGATGGGCCAATAGCTATCCACATCAAGCAGGTTTTTATCAGGTTCTAGCAACGGTATGATGGTGCTCTCCCGCCACTGCAATGGAAAGACACCATTGCACCAGATCCGGTTGAAGAACGATGAGGAGATGTCGCTTGTTTTCAGATGAGAAATGTTTTAAGCATCTGACTGCAGATCCGATCTGACCCAGGAGCTGGGTCGGGGCAATGAGCAAGGGCACTGAGGAGCTCCCATTCTGTGAATGGGGTGTTATACAGTTCACTGAGGCGTGTAGTGAACTAGAGGACTTTCCCTCCCATCTGCCATTTGGGAATGCAAAAAGCTGGGGTGTAATTCTCCAATGCAGATACTCGAGCGCAGTGCTCAGCAAAGTGCATTGGTAGATAACATGCCATCGATGGTAATGCCAGGGACACCTGTTGGGGTCTGGAACCCAAAAACACAGCTGATCTTCATCCAGACTCGGTAAGGTGACCTATGGCACCCAATGGTCGAGACATACCTCTCCCAACACTCCTGTTTCCAACTTTTGATAAGCTGGCGAACTCGGGCACGGAGCCGTTTAAAGGCTATTAGGTGCTCTAGGGATGGGTGCCGCTTATGTCGCTGTAGAGCTCGCCGACACTCTTTAATTGCCTCAGCAACTTACCGCAACCACCAAGGCACCAACTTTCACCAGGGGCACCCAAAAGAACAAGGGATTGCATTTTTCGCCGCAGAAACAATCGTTGTAGTTACCTGCTCAAGCACAACATTGATGGCGCCATGTGAGGGAGATTCAACGGTGGCAGCAGAGGTGAAGGATTCCCAGTCTGCTTCGTTGAAAGCCCATCTGGGTAGGCGTCCGTGGGTATAACGCCGGGGGAGTGACAGGAAGATGGGAAAGTGGTCACTACCACTCAGGTCGTCAGGTGCTCTCCAGTGGATAGAGGGAGGAGTCCTGGGCTGCAAAATGATAAATCAATGGCCGAGTAACTACCATGAGCCACAATGAAATGTGTGGCGGCCCCAATATTTAAGAGTTAGAGGGCGAACTGAGACAGTAAAGTTTCGACATCTCTGCCTCGGCCAGTAAGCACGGTGCCACCCCACAAGGGGTTATGAGCATTAAAATCTCCCAAAACTAGGAAAGTTTTATGGAGTTGAGCAATCAGTGAGCCAATATGTCCAGGGGTACTGCACAATCTGAAGGAACATATACATTGCAGACAGTTATTTCCTGTGTCATCTGTATCCTGACAACCACAGCTTCAAGAGGGGTTTGAAGGGGCAGAGGCTCACTACATACAGAGTTCAGGATACAGACGCAAACTCCATCTCACACTTTATTATATTCACTACAGTTCTTGTAATATCCCCTGTAGCCGCGAAGAGCAGGGGTCCACAATGCCGGGAAACAGGTTTCCTGGAGGGCAACACAGAACGCAGGTGTAAAGCTTAACAATTGCTGTAGCTCAGCCAGGTGGTGGAAAAAACTGCCGCAATTCCACTAGGGGATAATAAGATCGTGAGGCTGGGAAGGCATGGAATATTCAATGAGGCACTTTACGTCTCAGGGTCACCTGCTGCCACCGACTTTTTCCTGAGCAATCTACAGGGTGGCGCAGATGGATCGGGTGGTTTTGAAGTGGACTGTACGTCTGGAGGGGGGGGAGCCAGGTGTTCGGCGACTTCGTCCTGTGGTGGGGGGGGGGACGGGAAGTTTCAGTTGCAGGCTGGCAGTCAGTCGCGATGGCTACGTGGTCCGTTGAGCATCGTGTTTTCGCAGTGGAAGAGTTCATACGCAATAACGAGTCAATTGTTGCTGTGACGCGTGCCTTTCGCCGGCGTTTCAACATCCCACCTCGCGGTAGTGTTCCTAAGCGAGATACGATATTGAGTTGGGTGCATAATTTCCGCACTACTGGTTCATGTGCTCCAAAATGGACGCCTAGACCGCCAACAATAACAACGCCTGAGAGCGTGGAGCGTGTGAGACGCGATGTCACTGCGAGCCCACGTCGATCAACGAGACGTCGTGCTCAAGCTCTTGGAATGTCATGTCGGAGCCTTCAAAGGATTCTTAACGAAGAACTGAAATTCCACCCCTATAAAATCCTGTTGGTACAGAAGATTCTCCCAACAGACCATCTTCAAAGGCTTCAGTTTAGCCAACAGATGTTGGAGTTATTGGAAGATGTAAACCTGACTATCATGATGTCTGACGAGGCTCACTTTCACATTAACGGATACGTAAACAAGCAAAATTGCCGTTACTGGGTCGACACTAACCCAAGAGATCTACACCAACGGCCTGTCCATAGTGACAAAGTGACGGTTTGGTGTGGGGTTTCTAAGGTAGGGATAATTGGTCCTTACTTTTTTGAAAATGAAAGGGAGCAGGCGGTTACTGTTAATTCGCAGCGTTATGTGAACATGATTGAAGATTTTCTTCTCCCACAACTTGAAGAGAACAATTACGACATGGGCAATATGTGGTTCCAACAAGACGGGGCAACTGCACATACCGCTAGGATATCAATGCAAGCTGTACGCGCTCTGTTCCCTGGCCGTTTGATTTCCCATAATGGAGATGTCCATTGGCCCCCTCGCTCGCCGGACCTCACGGTATGTGACTTTTTCTTATGGGGCTATTTAAAAGCAAGGGTCTACATGAACAAACTCCGGACCATTCAGGAGTTGAAGGCAGCAATTCACACCGAAATCACATCAATTCCTGGTGATGTGCTTGAGCGGGCAATGCGGAACGTTAAGGACCGACTCCAAGAATGCGTCGCTCGAGAAGGAGGGCATTTGATGGATGTAATTTTTAAAAACTAACATTACTATTTTTTTGTTAATAAACTTCCATTGTAACTACACGTTTTGCACTTTATTTCAATCCAATACCTTTACAATTGACAGTTTGACAAGTATTTTAAAACCACCCGATCCATCTGCGCCACCCTGTATATCCATTGTGTCTGAGGGTCCGGCGAGATCTAGGTCCTCAGCAGACGCCAAAATCTCCACCCCAACCTCAAACACAGAGCTTGTAGATAGCGGTGGTGTGGGTGCCACCGCAATTCCCTTGGTCTTGGGTGTTTTCTTTTTGGGTTTCTCTCACTGCTCCTTGGGTTTTTCTTGCTGGGAGGGCTTCACTGATTCAGTCTCAGGGACTGAAGATGATTGTGAACTCGCTTCTCCGGCTGAGAAGTGGGGACAGACATCCCCGATGGTTGGGGGGCAGTGCTCCCAAGGTATGTGGTATGGGAGCAACAGGGAGGGAAGTGCCCCCCACCATCAAGGGGGCAGATGTAATCTTCCGGCTCTGAGAGCCAACTGGAATTTGTGGAGCTGATAGGGCTACAACTGTTCTTGTAGTGGTGGCGTTAAGAGGTGGTCATAGCCGCAGGATGGAGGTGCTGAAATTTCCTCTTAGCCTCAGTGTAGGTCAGTCAGTCCAGGTGCTTATATTTCATGATTTTCCTTTCTTGCTGCAAAATCCAGCAGTCTGGTGAGCAAGGGGAATGATCCTCTCCACATCTGACATAGATGGGAGGCAGGGCACACAGAATATTGGGATGCAAAGACCATCCACAATCTCGACATGTGACGCTGGAAGTATAGCAGGACGACATATGGCTGAACTTCCTGCACTTAAAAGCACTGCATTGGGGGAGGGGTACATGGCTTGACATCACAGTGGTAGACCATCACTTTAACTTTCTTGGGCAACGTGTCACCCTCAAAGGCCAAGATGAAGGCACTGGTGGCAACCTGATTATCCCTCGGACCTCTATGTATGCGTCACACGAAATGAACATCACGGTGCTCTAAGTTGGCACGTAGCTCGTCGTCAGACTGCACAAGAATGTCCCTGAGGGATATAATACCCTGGACCATATTTAAACTCTTATACAGCATGATGGTAACGGAAACAACCCCCAGCATGACACAAGTGAGTAACGCCCGTGACGGGCAGAGGATGCCTTTTTTATCAAGACTGACCCTGACCGCATTTTGGACAAGCCCTCCACCTCTCCAAACTTGCCCTCTAAATGCTGAACAAAAAAACTGAGGCTTCACTGAAACAAAGGAGTCCCCATCGGCTCTCATACATATGAGGTACTGGGGTGAAAAGGTCTGCTGCCATCCTTAGCCTGGCGCTCCTCCCATGGTGTGGCCATGGAGGGGTCGTACTTCCTTGAGTTGTACTGACACTTGGAATGCTTAGAGACTGCTGGTGTGTGATCACCACCAACTGATGATGTGGTACGCTTTATCCCATGTCATCCGCCCTGATGCTACCCACTCTGACCAGGGGCCCTCCTTATGGGCACCACGCAGCCGCAGCAAAGGCCACCTAGCAGGATGGCCATTGCCAGGAGTCCCGATGCCCCAGGGTGCTAGGCATCTACTCCTTGCCATACGTGGGGAGTTAACGGTGCAGGCACCAGCAGAGCAATCCCTGTGTGGTCAGGGGGCTACAACTGACAGGGTACATGGTGGCCCCACCACAACAGACTGGCTGCCGTGCTGGATATCAGGTACACCCAAGGAAACAGGTCCATTGTCATTGTCAGTGCAGAAAAAGATACAGCACAATGGATGGAGGAAAACACACCCAGGAGGGAGACCTCGCCCAACAGCTGGAGACTGAGCAGAAGTGCAGATCCACCTCAACGAATGATGCGACGGGTTTCAGCGCATGATGGACACAATGCACCATGTAAGGCACTCTTCCCCAATTGGCTCGCTCTTTGCAAAAATTTGGAAAAATGGAGGTCAAACCCGACAGGAGACCATCACATAAAGGCCAAAACGTGTGAGACTCCTTTTAGTCACCTCTTATGACAGGCAGGAATACCTCGGGACTATTTTAACTCCCACACCTGCAGGAGGATCCAATCCTCATAACAACAGCTGTAGGTGACACAGAAGCATAAGTGTAAGGTAAGAAAATATAATGCCTCCTATGTGTGAGAGTATTAAAATTGTAGTAGTCAACTGCTGAAACTTTTGCAATGAAGTGCCACGAGTTAGAAGCGCTCCTGGAAAGTAGTGAAGCTCACATAATACTAGGTACAGAAAGCTGGTTGAAACCTGAAATAGATGGTAGTGAGATTCCTGGGGAAAATTTGGATGTATATCAAAAGGATAGGCTAATGAGAAATGGAAGTGGTGTATTTGTGGCAATAGACAAGAAACTCAGATCCACTGAAATAGAAACTGAAGCTGCATGTGAGATTGTTAGGGCAAGAGTCAGTATAGGGTTGGTCATAAAACGATAATTAGATCCCTCTATCACCCACCACGCTCATCTCCTGATGTAACCAAAAACTTTAACTGGAAGCCTCAGTTCACTTGTAGGCATGTTCCCCAATCATAATGTAATCACTGGTAGAGACTTTAACAGGGTGTTACAATTTTTCCCTCTTGAAAATTCACTTTTTCACACATCTAAGTACATTTATTCTGTGTTAAGTAACTTAGGTATACTTTCCCTTGGAGTTGTAAAACCAATCCTCTGAATAATGAAGGTTTTATGTAACAGATAGAACTTCCAGACACTTTAGGAAACAAAACTCAGAAAGAAAAAAACACGTTTTTTAACGATCTTTGACATGTGGCAACATTTATACTGCATATTTTTGTATTACTGAAGTATAAACACAAATTCCACCAAATACAGCATGGCAGTTTCCGAAGCATTGAAGCTGAGATTGTGATGTGCTTTTGTCAGCCCACTACAGGTCAGGTCAAGTCAGGTCAGGTCATCTCATCTGGCGATAACAGCAGATATTTAGAGCATAGAATACTTGATGTAGTCAGCCAATAGCAACATCATTGTTAAGTAGCGTAAAAACACAAATAAGGAAAGTTAATGGTTTAAATTAATATTCATACAGTACAGCTACAAGAAAAGCTAAGCTTTAACATAATATTGGTCATAAAAAAAAGCAGGATCCTAAGGGACAGTTTAAACTGCAGCAGCTGAATATTTCTTACGAGCACGGTTATAAACTTCACTGCTGTGCGCCAAGCATTTTGTGGGTTACCTGGCTGAATACATGTTCAGTCAAGCACTTATTTTTCCACAGAAATGCCAATTACACGAGAAATTGCTCAAGAACTCGCTCGGTATGCTTTTTTTTTTTTTTTTTAACAACAATTAGGTATGCTTTTTGCCATCATTGTTGCATAATTTATTATCTATGAAAGAATTAAAATAAATATGAAGAATTAACCCTGAAACTTGATCCTTTCTAGTGTGCATTACTCTTTAAGGTATATCAAACACAAATGTGCCAGTAAAATTTTACGTAACAGCATAACTGTCTGGTCTTTTGGGCCTGAAATTTTTCTAAGAGGCTGATCCTCACAGCTAAGCTCCAAATGAGATTCCAGTACTCCATAATTTAAAAAATTCATCGCACATTCTCACACTTAATATAATTAATCTTGTATAAAATGAAACCATTCGCAATGTCTTCCCGCAACCTGTAAAGAGTCCCACAGACAGGCAATGGATCGCAGCGATCCATCACATGAAATATTGCCTGCAATTTGTCGCTCATCGTAACAGCCCACAAATGAGCAATTTCCCAAGCAATTGCAATCATTATTATGAATGTCACTGTGTCGACAAGTTCTGCTGTGGAAAATGAATTGCAATGTTTAGCAGCAGTTGCAGTTGATTCCATATCCCCACTAATACTTGCAAAACATAAATTTAAAATAGACTAGAATTACAAGTTATTAAACTTGTTTTGAAATGCTTTTCTTGGGAAATGTAGGTCATTTTACAGAATGTCTTACATTTTCCACTGACGGCAAATGGGTCCTGTAAACCAATACAATTCGTTTCAGGTTTATTAGCCCTCAGTTCTTTTTTTTTTATTCACTTGTCATATTGTTTAATTGCAATCTTCAGGACTACACAATTTATTCAATGTTTCTACACAGATGTTAATAGTAGCACTGCCGAGTACTACAACTCTGTTATAAATTGTAAGAAGGAGAATTAGATTACATAAAATGACAAGGAAATTGAAAACAATTTGCAATAGATTTGCTCTTAACATTTACATTAAAATGTCCTCCTAACATTACATTACGTATGTATTTCTCTTTAGAAGTTAAAAAATTTAATAACACAAAAATCATAAGATGGAGCCCACTATATTGCGACTATTACTATCAACTTCCCATTGCTGCTACTTCTTTAGTACAAGCTCCAAATGCTGCAAATCGCTGCAAAAATCAAAGGATGTATTTCGTATTACTTCTTAATATAAATGGCATCTCCGGCTTCCACTTCATATGTGGCCAATCACATGATAAGTGGCACATGTCGGGGCATGTTGTAGCAACTGGTTGCTGATTTCTGGTCGCATGGAAATCCCTGGCAATCTGATAGATTGCACGCAATTTGTGCACGCGATATGCTTGCCCGGCAAGTATGGTTGTCCAGTTTTGTTTTTGTTTCGCTTTGCTCAAGTTGAGTAAGAAATTTACGTTATAATTTACGAATATGCAGGAACCCTGAACAGTCTTTTATGAGTATCAGTTCTTACCAGTCACACTTACAAAAATTTAATTGAAAACTAAAACAACAAAAAATTCCTGGAGTTCTAAAAAATTCCCACATTGTTCCTGGATTAAAAAATTCCTGTGTTTTTCTTAGATTTCCCAGTTTTCCTGGGACATATACACCCAGTTCAATCATCCAGCAATTAATTGGGAAAATTGCAGTTTTGTTGGTGCTGGGCGCAATAAGGCACCCTGCAAAACATTACTAACTGCCTTCTGTGAAAACTGCCAGGAACACATAGCTAGGAACCCCACCCCTGATGAAAATATATTGGATCTAATGGCAAGAAATATACTTTATCTCTTTGAGGATATCCACATCGAAACTGGCACCAGTGACTACGACGCGGTTGTGGCAACAATGACTGCCAAAGTACAAAAGACAAATAAAACAAGCAGAAAGATATATATGTTCAGTAAACTAGATAAGAAATCAGTAGTGTCATACCTCAATGAGGAACTTGAAACTTTCAGCACAGAATAGGAGCATGAAGAGGAACTATGGCTCACATTTAAAAGAAAAGTTGGCCATGCACTGGACAGATATGTAGCCAGTACAACAGTTCATAAGGGAACGGACCTCCCACAGTATACAGTCACTATGAAGAAACTTCTACAGAAACAGAGATTACTGCTTGAAAGGTGTAAAACAAAGTGTAGGGCTCAAGGCAGAGAGATGCTGAATGAAACGAGCTTGGCTGTCCAAGAGACCAGTGTGTGAGGCCTTCACTGACTACAGTAGCAGAATATTGTCAAATGATACTTCATAAAACCCTAAGAAATTCTGGTCATGTGTAAAGGCTGTTCGTGGCACCAAAGTTAGGGCCCAGTCCCTAGCGAATGAGACAGCTGAAACTGAGGGTAAGAAAGCAAAGGCTGAAATGCTTAACTTTGTTTTTAAATGTTCCTTTAAAAAGAAAAATTCTGGAGAATTGCCCCAATGTAATCCTCGTACCACGAAAAAATGAATGAAATAAGTATTGGTGTCAGTGGTGTTGAGAAACAGCTGAAATCATTAAAATTGAACAAAGCTCCAGGTCCAATGGAAACCCTATAGATTCTATACTGAATCTCCAGGTCCAATGGAAACCCTATAGATTCTATACTGAATCTGTGGCTGAGTTAGTCCCTCTTTTAACTAAAATCTATTGTGGATCCTTCGAACAAAAAACTGTGCCTAGTTCTTGGAAAAAAGCACAAGTCACACCCATCTACAAGAAGGGTAGTAGAAGTGATCCACAAAACTACTGTCCACTATCCTTCTCATCAATTTGTTGCAGAATCTTAGAGCATATTCTGAGCTCAAACATAATGAGTTATCTTGACCAGAATGATCTCCAGAATATCAACCAGTGTGGATTGTGAGAAAATCACTCTTGCGAAACCCAACTCACGCTTTTGTCATATGACGTACTGAAAGCTTTGGACCAAGGCAGTCACGTAAATGCAGTATTTCTTGGTTTCCGGAAAGCATTTGCTCAGTACCACACCTACACTTGTTGTCAAATGTCCAATCATATGGGTATCAAGTGAAATTTGTGACTGGATTGAGGACTTTTTGGTAGGGAGGATGCAGCATGTTATCTTGGATGGAGAGTCGTCATTGTGGTGACAGTACACGTAACTCCAGAGAGTACACGTAACTCCAGAGAGTACCGCACCACAACTGATAAGCCACACTCAAAACACTTGCAGTGCAGCAGCTGTATGGCCTGCAGTACAAACTATACCAAGGTCTGCCAGGGGTTGCAGCTGCCAACCCATGGGCCCGCCTGAGCTAAGGCGGGCAGTTTTGTTCAATGCGCCGAGTTATGTACTGCCAAGTCTAAAAGCTGCATTGTTCATCTGTCATATCCAAGAGTTAGACTCTGTAGGCCAACTCTGGATTCTTTTTAGGCATTACTCAGAGGCACAGTGACAGGACTTTAATATTTCACAGGGCTTGTAACAATTTAAACTTCTAATTATGCTGGACATTTCTCAAGAAGAAGCAACACTTAAGTTGAGTATTTCTTCATTTTAATAAATATCATTTTATAACTAACTGCTGGGAATCTTTCTGATGGACGATAACCTATGCCGCCCTCCAGCATTCCCAACAATTGTCAGATGTTCAGTTGTGCCCCAAGGGAATGTGTTGAGGCCCTCGTTGTTCATGTTGTAAAGTAATAACCTTACAGACAATATTAATAGTAACCTCACACTTTTTGCAAATGCAGTTCTTTGTAGTGAAGTACTGCATAGAAGCTGCATAATATGCAGTCACATCTTGATAAGATTTTAAAGTGGTGCAAAGACTGACAATTTGCTTTAAATGTTCTGAAATGGAAAATTGTGTACTTCACAAAACAAAAACAAAAACATAGTATCCTATAATACCAACGAGTCATTATTGGAATCGACCAACTTGTACAAATACTTGAGTGTAATGCTTTGTAGGGATATGAAATGGAATGATCACACAGGCTCAGTTGTGGGTAAACTTCGGTTTACTGGTATAACAGTGCAATATGTCTACAAAGGAGATTGCTTACAAACCACTCGTGTGACCCATTCTAGAATATTGCTCAAGTGTGTGATACCTGTACAAATATGACTGACAGGAGATACTGAACATATACAGAAAAGGGCAGCATGAATGGTCAAAGGTTTGTTTAATCTGTGGGAGAATGTCACAACAGAGATACTGAAGGAACTGAACTGGAAGACTCTTGAAGATACACGCAAACTATCCCAAGAAAATCTATTAATAAAGTTCCAAGAACTGGCTTTAATTGATTACTCTAGGAAAATACTACAAACCGCACATATCGCTCACATCAGGATCATGAGGATAAGATCAGAATAATTACTGCACACAAATAGGCATTCAAACAATGATTCTTCCCCTATTCACTACATGAATGAAACAGGAATAAACCCTAATAACTGGTACAATAGCACTTACCCTCTGCCATGCACCTCACAGTTGTTTGTAAAGTGTAGATGTAGATATGTCCTAATATTGTGTCGGATCTTCTTCAGCCTGCCGTAATGCAGCAATCTGAAGTGCCATGGACTCAACAAGAAGTTTGAAGTTCTCTCCGGATATAATGAGGCATAATGCCACTTGGGTCCATGTTTAGAAGTCCTCTAGAGATATAATGAGGCATGATGCCACTTGGGTCCATGGCTTCATTGGGTCTGAACCACATTCGAACTCTACCATCAGCTCTTACCAACTGAAATCTGCACTCATCTGACCAGGCCATGGTTCTCCTGTCACCTACAGTCCAACCAATATGGTCACAAGCCCAGGAGAGGTGCTGCATGCAATTTCGTTCTATTAGCAAAATCACTAATGTTGGTCAGTCTGTTGTCATAACCCATAACACCAAAATTCGCTGCACCGTCCTACTGTCCTAACAGATATGTTCATCATACCTCCCACATTGATTTGTGTGGTTATTTCATGCAGAGTTGTTTGTCTGTTAGCACTGACAAATTTACACCACTGCTTTCGATCACTAAGTAAAGGCTGTCGGCTACTGCATTGTCCATGGTGAGAGGTAATGCCCGAAATTTTGTATTCTCAGCACACTCTTTGACACTGTGGATCTCGGAATACTGAAATCCCTAATAAATAAATGGATCATGCCATGCGTCTAGTTCCAACTACCATTCCACGTTCTAAATCTGTTAATTCCTGTTCTGTGGCCGTATCATGCCAGAAACCTATTCACATAAATCACCTAAGTACAAATGACAGTTGCGTAAATGTGCTACCCTTTTATACCTTCTGTATGTGATACTACCAGCGTCTGTGTACGTGCATATTATTATCCCGCAACATTTGCCACCTCAGTGTATAGACATCAAGCATAAAATGGTTTTTTAATATATAATATATAATAATAATAATAATAATAATAATAAAAGATATTACAGTGTGCCCTAACTGAAATCATTTGTTTGTATGTACACCTCTGGCAACGAATTTTCAGCATTAGATTTGTCTTTGAAAAAAGTGGAATTATTTTACTGACTCATTGCAAATGGTACTTTTCACTTGTGGTTGAAACTAATCTTTGACAACAGATATTTTGCAGCAGCTTTCAAACTTTAGCAACTGCCCAAATAAGCATTATCGAATTACTTTAAGGACTGCAAAATTGCCCTCAATGGTCCACTTCTGACACGATCAGAGAGCAGAAGTAATAGATTCATCATGTCTGTCAATTATACCTGTCAGCTACACCTGAGATGAATAAATCAGAATTAGTTGCTTGAAAAGGCAAGAAATGAAGAATCACTGCAGCGACAAGACAGAACCTTTAGTAGGTGATGATGGAAAAGTTGGCTGGAAATCAGTGTTTTCAGTTCAAATCCTGCAGCACACTGGGATTTTTAACAATTCTTTGTGATAGTGCCTGGACAAACTCTACTGTGTCAAGAATAACAGCTGCACCATGGTTAACATTCCACATAAAACTGCACTTTCTTAACACGTATTTGTTAACTAAGCTGAGAGAAAAGGTCACCCATATTCTGACCATGCCTTGTATATGAACTGTGTTAAGCCAACTTTCTTGTTAATGAATATTTTCCTTTCTCCCTCATCTTGTTTTTAATGTCTATGTATGATGACTACGTTTACAACACAGCGTCACCTGAAAATTTGACGTTTACATAGACTAGAAGAGCTGATTCCAAGTTGTTAAAAATGACAAGGAGTACGAGGTGTGGCTAGAAAAAAACCGGACTAGTACTGGTGAAACAATAAAACGAATGCAATAAGGCTGAAAGTCGCGTGGCCTGTCACGTGACTCTCGCTCCGCCTACTGCTCGAGTTTCATCTGCCTCCTGCACTCAGTCTGCCCGTGGCATCTCTTTTAAGTAGTTGACGTTTTGTCTGTGCGTCGGAAAATGTTGAGTGTACAGAAATAACAGCGTGTTAACATCAAATTTTGTTTCAAACTAGGAAAATCTGCAAGTGAAACGTTTGTAATGTTACAACAAGTGTACGGCGATGATTGTTTATCGCGAACACAAGTGTTTGAGTGGTTTAAACGATTTAAAGATGGCCGCGAAGACACCAGTGATGACACTCGCACTGGCAGACCATTGTCAGCAAAAACTGATGCAAACATTGAAAAAATAGGTAAACTTGTTCCATGTCAACTCCTGTTAACTCAGACACTGCTCTGATTGTTAAACGGCGATCTTATCGAACAAGTTTACCGATTTTTTCAATGTTTGCATCAGTTTTTGCTGACAATGGTCTGCCAGTGCGAGTGTCATCACTGGTGTCTTCGCGGCCATCTTTAAATCGTTTAAACCACTCAAACACGTGTGTTCGCGATAAACAATCATCGCCGTACACTTGTTGTAACATTACAAAGTTTCACTTGCAGATTTTCCTAGTTTGAAACAAAATTTGATCTTAACACGCCGTTCTTTCTGTACACTCAACATTTTCCGACGCACAGACAAAACGTCAACTACTTAAAACAGACGCCACGGGCAGACTGAGTGCAGGAGGCAGATGAAACTCGAGCAGTAGGCGGAGCGAGAGTCACGTGACAGGCCACGCGACTTTCAGCCTTATTGCATTCGTTTTATTGTTTCACCAGTACTAGTCCGGTTTTTTTCTAGCCACACCTCGTATATACAGTCAAACTTTGTTTACACTGTGTTTGAAGTGTTGTGTTACAGTAAAATATACAATGCTCTTGTATAGGGATGTTGGTTTTCCTCAGTTTGTTATTGATACTAGAGCTGAAGGGTGGATAATTAAGATGGTGAGGTGATGACTCAGGTAATGCAGTGCTGTCCTGGGCGACTATACTACTGGAGTTGTCCATGCCTTTTCCAATTACTTGCAGTTGGCTTTACTATTTATGTGGTGCCATCTACCCAGCTAGTAGGCATCACCTTCACTAAGGCATACCTTCTTCATATCACTTTGGATATTTATCAACCAACTGGTCTGACGCTGTAGGTTTGTAGCTAATTGATACTGCTGGAGCTGGCACCTAAACGAAGATCCCTGTGGGTGGAGCAAGTGGCGTTTTGAACATCGCCAATAATATGATAAGCTGACCAATGAAGAACCTCCAGGCCGCTGACCAATGGAGATCACCAGGACAGTGTTGTAAGCGGCATGCTCCTGGGAACCAGTCTTCTAGTTCGAGGTTAGTTCCGTGTTTAGCTTGCTCTAACAGCAAACATTCAGCGTACATAGACACATGTCCATGTCTGCCCCCACCCCCTGCCACCATTATAGCTAGCCATGGCTGCAGTAAGTTGTCAACAACATAGCAGCTCTTCAGCAACAAGCTGAGTAAAATATTATTTTACTGTAAGAAATACTGCAACCAGTCACAAATTTTCTTGAAATGATTTTATTATAGCATTAATTGTTTCAAGCCTGAGCCCATCATCAGATGCTAAGGCTGACTTCCTTGTAAGTTTTACATTTGTGTCCTTTGCTAGGTATGCATTTTTTACTGTTGTTCTTGATGTTCACTTTGATATACTGAGGAAGTTAGAAACTTTTTGTTCAACACTATAGCAAGTATTATTTTCATTAATTGAAGCTTGCACTTTCTGGAGTCAGGCACAGTTCTCTTTACTTGACAAGGTAGTAACGACTCTTTTTTATGTATTTTGATTGGAGAACACTGCAGCCGTTTTCGTAAATTACACTGTAGGAAATACTGTAGCCAGTACTTACTAAAAAAATAACTTCAGTGCTCATTAAACATGTACAAAACTGTAACTTACTTTGGGGTTTCTTTCTTTCCTTTGAGTCTGCGTGACTGTGGCTTCTCAGAAGGTTTCCTTCCAGGAGTTGGTGACACAGCTGGAACATCTGGTGGTGGTGGAGTAGGCCTGGATTGTGGCTGGGGCATTCTGCCAAAATGTATATGGTAAGAGCCATTGTAACTAGAAGTATAAATATGTGTGACGATCACTATCTACAAAGAAACAAGTACACAGCTATTTCAATTCAATATGCTATTCCTCAAAGTAACTGGATTGCTTACTAACTACGAGGGTGAATCAAATATAAAACACAATTTTTGTTTTACATGGCTTTTTAAAAATGAAGAGTGGCATGATCTCTACTAATTGTTGCTTTCATTTCCACTGATTTTTACCTGTAGCTAAAATACTATCATGCCATTTCTTTAATCAGAATCGCAATTTCAGAGCAAGAGGTAACGTCATCTGGTGCACAATGTATTACAATCAAGTTTTGCATTATAATCAATTTACTAACAACAGAGGGCATAAAAATGCCTGAAATTCTGAAAAGACTTGTGGCACAGTTCGGGTACAACACCCTGAGAAAGATTCACATGTATGCATGGTACAAACAATTTTCACGATGACAAGAAATTGTTGAGAATGCAGCACACGGATGTTACCCACAGACTGCATGACTAAGACGAATATTCACACTGTTAGCTGGTCTGTTGAAGATGATCCCCAAATAACAGTTGCTGAAAGTGGTACTGATGTTGGCATAAGCTACGGAAGTGCCCAACAATCATTAATGATAACCCTAGATTTCATGTAGTGTCCACATGGTGGGCCATCTTCTAAACGTTCAAATGTGTGTGAATTCCTAAGGGACAAAACTGCTGAGGTCATCAGTCCCTAGACTTACACACTACTTAAACTAACTTATGCTAAGAACAACACATACACCCATGCCCAAGGGAGGACTCGAACCTCCAAAGGGAGGGGCCACGCAATCCGTGACATGGCGCCTCAAACTGCACAACCGCTCCATGCGGCAGTCTTCTCCTCACTGCAGAAAAAAAATTAATCATTCTGAGGTGTGTAAATGGCTACCAACACACTACCAAACTGAATGGGAACATTTTTTCAATGGACTGTGACCTGCTATGAAACATGGGTACAGCACTACATCCCAGAAAATAAATAATTCGTGTGTGTGTGTGTGTGTGTGTGTGTGTGTGTGTGTGTGTTGTGTACGCGTGTCCCCCTCATGGCACAAAATGGACAAATCTGCACCCATTGAAGCAAGAAAACTACCTCTCCGCATTGCCAACTTTTGGCGCAAACAAAACATCCATATTATTAGAAAAGTCGTGCATTTTCAATCCGGGATGTGATCAAGATCCCCAACAATGCTCGACGCCACACAGCTAGCTGAACTCAACAAAGAATTCAGGAACTTTTGTGGACCACTCTAGAATATCCTTCCTATAGTCCGGACTTATCACCCTGTGACTTTGATTTGTTTGGACCACTATAGGAAGCAGTTGGAGAACACAGATTTGATGATGATGGCACTGTCAAAGAGTTCATGCACAACTGGCTGCTGTTACAGCCACATTCATCTTACAAAAATGGGATCAAGAAACTGCTTATCCTCTGGGAAAAATGTGTTTCCCTTTAGGAGACTGTATAGAAAAATAAGTCTTATGCAGGAATTTTTTTGAAGCTTAAACAAAAACATTAAAAAAAAAAGTCCGCTTTATATTTGATTCACCCCTATGTATTTATGGTGTAAGGGAAAAGTAACAAAAGCGTAAAAATATTCATTTAATTTACTAATATAAGTTTTCACTTCTTGTCAATTGTAACGATTACAGAGGAGTACTGCACTTACTATAGTTATCAAGGACATATGTTTTTAGTAGTCTTTATTTTATAAATGCGAATATGTCACTGTGACTGTTCTTTCGAGGCATGGCTAGTTCTAATTCCCCATCTAGTAGGTCTGATCTGCATTTTGAGGGCTGAATCATACAGAGAAAGACTCTTAACACTGATCATTTACCTTTGTTACCGAATTTGCCAGCTAACTCCATTTCTCCTTACTTATGGCTCACATTAATAGAAATTATGCAGAACTCTAGTGACATAATCTCTAAATACTCTTGTTATGAATCTCAGAAATCTGTTTCACTATCCATGAAAGAAAAGAATTTAAATCTGTACGTCATTTCTTTTATGGGTTATTCCATAGTCTGTGGAATTAAGAAAATGCAGAACAACACGATTGAGTTTGTCAACAAATAGTATGAAACATATCAACATTTAAATAAAGTTACAGGAATAAAGTTAAAAGGCTCCATTAGACAATCCCTCACCAAAGTACAGCTGTAAGACTCAAGAAGTTCATTGTACTTCAGTTAGTTTCAGTGAGAAATAAATGTTGTTGTAGTCAATAGAAGTGTTTTGCTACAAAGACTGCTCCCATCTGAGACTTAACCAAATTTAGGGAAGGTAATTAAAATGCAGGTTCCAGATAGTTGCACAGTTTAAAAAAAATGATAATGACAATTTTTTGCACTTAACTGTTTTTTCTGTCAACTATTTTAGTATTTTCTTCTCTCTGAAATGTAAATTTAAGGACATTATGTATGTCAAAAAGGGGGTAATGCTAACTGCATCCATGATGACAGAGAACAACTCAGGGAATCCTACCAGTTTTGGCTGGGTATTGGTTTGGTGAATACAAGGTTCCTGAACCAGGGGCTGATGAGTGCTCTTTGTAAGGTCTGCGCATGTTTCAGTAATCACCGTGTGGTACAACGTGTAACAGGGAACAGGGATCTAGGCTTAACTGTCTGGATCATGAAGATGGTAAAAATAAATATATCAACCTCAAGGAATGTTATGGGCCATTGGAAAAGGATGCTGTGAGGCTAGGGTATTTGCAGCAGTATTCCAGTTACACTGGGCTTGTCCAGTTAATTGGGCTCTGTCTGTATCAACCAACTTTCATTTTGCTAGTCTCTCTCGTGGTAACACCATGGTTTCCAATTCCTCAAACAAAAACCCTACCAACAGAATGGGTACACTGTTTAGATGTATTAATACCAATACAATTAAGAGGGTTTTAGCTCCAAAAAGGGCTCTCAACTATAACTGAAAATTAAATGCTTCACCAAGTATCTTTTTGATTGTTAAAAAATAGAAAGGGTTTTCTATAAGAGGTGTTTTCTTATGTACAAAAAGGCTTCTAGTGCACATAATGTATTCATGTCCTCATGAAGCATGAAGCCTATGCATGTCATGTCATTGGCTTGTGAGAGGAGTGGTGTTTATACTATTGGGCACAATAGTATAGCTAGACACTGGTCAACATGTAGTGCATTGAACCAGTGTAGCACATGGCCACTGTTGGTACCAGCAAAAATGCAAAAGTTGCAGAAGTACTTCTGTTGTATCCTAGCCAGTAATGCTACCCGAGCCCGCTGCCAAAAGGTTGGCAGCATCAAAGTTCGGACGCCGTCCGCATAAGCAGCGCCAGCGAGAGAGGAAATCGCCGCAAGTCTGCGCGCGCCACCGCTGGCTTCTGGCTTCTTAAGCGCTGGAGTCGCGAGCGCTAGGACAGTTCTGTATTCGCCGCTCAGTTGTATACTCGCCACCGAATCGTGTACTTGCTAGTCAGTTGTGTGTTCATCGCAGCAGAGTTGTTGTTTGTCGTCAGCCGACGCTGACCTAGCCGCTCCGACTTGAACTAGACAGATTTCTGTAGACACCGAGTTCACTACTGTGTTTCTGTATCTTCAGTAATAAAGATAAGTACCGACTTTTATTTAATCAGAGTGTTTGGGGTTTCATCTTTCTGTTTACTGTTCCAGCGGACCGGTCGGCCCGCTATTAAAAGTGTGGCGGTGACTTCGTAAGCCATTTCTACAGCCAAGTGTTTGTCGCTACGAACACCGCCACAAAAACTTCTTCATTGAAAAAGGCTACTACAAAACTCTTTACCCATATGGGTGGTTGTTAAACTAATGTACAGATTCACAAAGTGTACAGAAACCTAAGTCTGAAAATAAAATGAAGCCAAAATTCATAATACTAATTTGAAAGTCCAAAGAAAGTGCTAGGTCATTACATGTCTACTGTACTGTTGTGTTACAGGAGTAGTGAGTGTTAGTGAGTCACGTGTGAATATTTATTGGAAGTCTGATTCAGGACTTGACTAACTCACCTAATGTGCCTGTGCAGAGAGGGTCAAAAGATGTCGGGTCTTACTCTGTCAATATCTGCTTCTTGTCATCCAAGTTAATGTTGGGGTCACATCATCATCTAAGCCCCACCTCTATATTTAATCATCACACAGGGCCATACGTGACCTGACGTCCTCACCCTCTGTCTCCTTCTAGTTGCTGTCAGATCCAGCAGTAACTGTAGTCTGATTAAAATTACTTGATAGTTGGCACCTGTCACTTGCTGCTACAGTGTTGTCACAACTGCTGCCAGCTACCGCTCGGTTATAAGCGACACACAAACACGATGGGCCACTTCACAAATGCTGTTAATGTGTAACGTGGAACAATTGGGGAGGCGGCCACCACAAGGTATGATGAACGAAAGTGGGATATGTATCTTGACAATTGATTTTAAGTGAGCAATGACTGAACAGTGACAGATGAAGCATTTTGTAGCCCTGTTTTCAAACTCGCGTCCTAACCTAACGACAATCTTATGATATGCTCTGTATTAATATACGAGAAAACAGTGATCAACAATTTGTAGCAGAACTAAAACCACAATTGATTTGTTCACGGTGATTAAAGCTAACCTCCACGAGTGAAGTCAAGACTTCAGTTTCAGTGCCAAAAGCAAACTGTAATTTCTTGTTGTCATTGTTTACCTAAAACTATCATCATATTGGCTACATAAGCTGCTGCACTACCAACTAAGGAGCAGTCCTGGTTGGCACTTTATTGCAGATTATGGGTGACACAAGCAGATTCCAAAAGAAAAAAAATGATGGGAAGAAAAACAAGATCTAATGAATAAGTCAATAAGATGATGTGGCTAATTATTAGAAACAAAATAAATTAAATTTAAATCTATTAACTGAATAAAAATAATAATCAAAGTCTTTAGTGTCCCAATCACAATGATTAATTGCAGCCTTAAAAAATTTAGTTTCACACAAAGTCAAGCGGAGCTTATCTAATGTAGGCCAATCTCTGCGATTGTAACAACAGTATGATTCAATAGTGTTTGGTTAGTACGTGTGATGAAACACAAAATAAAAGGGCAAAACTCAGGATTCGGGATCCAAACACATCAATAAAGAAAGCTTGACAATGAATTGGAAGTGAACTAATTGTTGTGGCAGTCTGGCACCAGCAAATGGTTTGCGCATGACACTGAGTGCTCTGATTGGAAGAAACTAGTTCCAATGCATAACTGTCAACTATCAAGTAATTTTAATTAGATTGTATTTGTGATGCAACCAGCTGTACTATGTGATGGGTACAGGGTATGTCATGGTCGGTGACAAGGTTCTACCTCCATTGGCACCATCATCTGTGAAGGCCTTCAGCTGCCACTGCAGATTGCAGACTGTAGAGCTATGGAGCAGGTAAACATCAGCTGGCATGATTGGGGGGGGGGGGGGGGGGGGCGGTCGCTTAGAGGAAGCCTTCTTGGTTACCCAGGCCTGCCAACCCAAAGTTTGGTACAGATTTATTGATGACATCTTCATGATCTGGACTCACAGTGAAGAAGAACTCCAGAATTTCCTCTCCAACCTCAACTCCTTTGGTTCCATCAGATTCACCTGGTCCTACTCCAAATCCCATGCCACTTTCCTTGATGTTGACCTCCACCTGTCCAATGGCCAGCTTCACACGTCCGTCCACGTCAAACCCACCAACAAGCAACAGTACCTCCATTACGACAGCTGCCACCCATTCCACATCAAACGGTCCCTTCCCTACAGCCTAGGTCTTCGTGGCAAACAAATCTGCTCCAGTCCGGAATCCCTGAAGCATTACACCAACAACCCGACAACAGCTTTCGCATCCCGCAACTACCCTCCCAACCTGGTACAGAAGCAAATAACCAGAGCCACTTCCTCATCCTCTCAAACCCAGAACCTCCCACAGAAGAACCACCAAAGTGCCCCACTTGTGACAGGATACTTTCCGGGACTGGATCAGATTCTGAATGTGGCTCTCCAGCAGGGATATGACTTCCTCAAATCCTGCCCTGAAATGAGATCCATCCTTCATGAAATCCTCCCCACTCCACCAAGAGTGTCTTTCCGCCGTCCACCTAACCTTCGTAACCTCCTAGTTCATCCCTATGAAATCCCCAAACCACCTTCCCTACCCTCTGGCTCCTACCCTTGTAACCGCCCCCCGGTGTAAAACCTGTCCCATGCACCCTCCCACCACCACCTACTCCAGTCCTGTAACCCGGAAGGTGTACACGATCAAAGGCAGAGCCACGTGTGAAAGCACCCACGTGATCTACCAACTGACCTGCCTACACTGTGATGCATTCTATGTGGGAATGACCAGCAACAAACTGTCCATACGCATGAATGGACACAGGCAGACAGTGTTTGTTGGTAATGAGGATCACCCTGTGGCTAAACATGCCTTGGTGCACGGCCAGCACATCTTGGCGCAGTGTTACACCGTCCGGGTTATCTGGATACTTCCCACTAACACCAACCTATCCGAACTCCGGAGATGGGAACTTGCTCTTCAATATATCCTCTCTTCCCGTTATCCACCAGGCCTCAATCTCCGCTAATTTCAAGTTGCCGCCACTCATACCTCACCTGTCATTCAACAACATCTTTGCCTCTGCACTTCTGCCTCGACTGACATCTCTGCCCAAACTCTTTGTCTTTAAATATGTCTGCCTGTGTCTGTATATGTGCGGATGGATATGTGTGTATGTGCGCGCGAGTGTATACCCGTCCTTTTTTCCCCCTAAGGTAAGTCTTTCCGCTCCCGGGATTGGAATGACTCCTTACCTTCTCCCTTAAAACCCACATCCTTTCTTCTTTCCCTCTCCTTCCCTCTTTCCTGATGAGGCAACAGTTTGTTGCGAAACCTTGAATTTTGTGTGTATATTTGTGTTTGTTTGTGTGTCTGTCGACCTGCCAGCACTTTCATTTGGTAAGTCACATCATCTTTGTTTTTTTATATATATATATATATATATATATATATATATATATATATATATATATATATATATATATATATATATAAAAAAAGAAAGATGATGAAACTTACCAAACAAAAGCGCTGGCAGGTCGATGGACACATAAACAAACACAAACATACACACAAAATTCTAGCTTTCGCAACCTATGGTTGCCTCGTCAGGAAAGAGGGAAGGAGAAGGAAAGACAAAAGGATATGGGTTTTAAGGGAGAGGGTAAGGAGTCATTCCAATCCCAGGAGCGGAAAGACTTACCTTAGGGGGAAAAAAGGGACAGGCATACACTCGCACACACACACATATCCATCCACACATACACAGTCACAAGCAGTGGATGGATATGTGTGTGTGTGCGAGTGTATGCCTGTTCCTTTTTTCCCCCTAAGGTAAGTCTTTCCGCTCCCGGGATTGGAATGACTCCTTACCCTCTCCCTTAAAACCCATATCCTTTTGTCTTTCCTTCTCCTTCCCTCTTTCCTGACGAGGCAACCATAGGTTGCGAAAGCTAGAATTTTGTGTGTATGTTTATGTGTCTATCGACCTGCCAGCGCTTTTGTTTGGTAAGTTTCATCATCTTTCTTTTTAGATATATTTTTCCCACGTGGAATGTTTCCCTATATATATATATATATATATATATATATATATATATATATATATATATATATATATATATATACACACACACACACTAAATACAACAGCACTCAGACACTGAGCAACAATTATCACATTGTCCACTATGATTGTTGTATGTGCCATTTCAGTGTCTTCCAGAGAAAGGCTACTGTTAATGATTTTCTGTAGTATACAACATACTGTGGGGTTTCCGGTTAGTAGAAGTCCAATGATACTAAATCTAAATAATGTGAGAGTGGGAAATTACTTGCACTCGTTTGTTCTATCTAGAGTATTCAGTAAGAAGTCACGGAGATACACTTATATGTACTAATGGTATTGTATTAGAGCACCATCTTTTAGATTCATAAGGATACTCTGCGAGTTGCTGTACATTTTATGGCATAGGGTACTTAACTATTTGTAGGTGTTAGGAGGGAGGGGGGATACTGTCTGTATATTTGCATACAGATTCTAATTCTATGCTGTTATAATGTTTATGCAGGATATACAATTGAGGCAGATGGACTTAAATACTGATTCTCTAAACCTACCCCACATCATTTTTTACAAAGTGGCCTTTCTTCTAAAAAATTGACATTTCAGATTATCAAGATTATCTATAACATTTTATATGAGCATAACCAGCTATTCAGAAATGTAGCAGCATGCTTTTGATTCTTATCTCATACCTTGACATGCTGAAGATCCTATCCATTTGAGCAGTGCTGCAGAGTAGGTGATACAAAATTCTTGTACACAGTTTTCTACACTTATCCAAAATTTTATCAATGAAGTTGACATGTGCCTTTCTTACAACTGATTTTTCAAATTTGTCCCACTCTGTATTATTTCACGACATGAGGTGGTGACCATTCCAATTCCATTCAGGTCCTGTCATCATCCAGAGATTCCACCAGAGTTGGTGGCTGGGACTGTTATGACTTACTGAATGATATAAATTGTAATGACAAGTACACTGTGAAGGTGAAGGTGTCACTGGAACACTGACTGCTGGTAGCCATTGTTTCAATTGGTTACAATGTCGTGTCCACTGACTTTCTTCAGATGCTAATAAAATACATTTGCTGACAACATTGTTTCAAAATTGCATCTGTAATCCATCCATGAGGATACTCAAACATGTGTTTCCAGTGGTGGGTACCTGGGCGGAAAAGTGGTCATTGCTGTGGGGCTGCTTTTGCCAGTGGTGAGGAAAGCACAGCCACTAGTGACAGCTGGGAGTGTCTGTGTAATATTATGGTAAGGCTGAGTTGAGTAGTAAGTTGCCAGAAAATTGTATGAGGGTGACTTCTTGAAATTTAATCTCCATTGCTTTCTTCGTCTCTGTCTTGAAGTGTCTCAAATTCTAAATTACTTGCAGAATGAAATGGATCATTTGTCAGGTGGTAAATACTGTTTCTATAATGAAAATTTCAAATTCAGGTGAAACATTGGGCCATTCTCAGTTACTGTAGTACAATTGAGTGCCCATGATTGAAAAGCTCTTTTTCTATGGTGTGTGATGATGGCTGCTCCGGCTATAGTAAATGACAGACTGTAAGGCAGAAATAGTGTTAGCAACCAGGCACATCATGGTTCCCAAAAACCGCCCACAAAATCTACAAAAACTCATTCCCAAAGGTGCTTTTTGATTGTTGCTAACAAGAAAATGCTACAAAGGCTCTGCAATGAGTCGCACACCAAAATGATGGTGTTAAGTCCCATCTTAGTCACCTCGGCCCTCTAATTTGATGTTGCAGAAATCGTGCACTGACAGTTACAGAAAGCCTGAATGTTACTAGTGTCAACATCATCTTCAGTCCAAAGAGTGATTTTATGCTGCTGTCCACAGTACTCTAAACTGTGCAAGCCTCTTTATCTGTGAATAACTATGCAACCTACACTATTTGACCCTGCATGCTGTGCTTGTCCTGTGGTCTCCTTGTACAGATTTTGTTGTTAGTCAATTTCCGAAACTGATGATTCCTTCATTTCTCAGGATGTCTTGTATTAAATAATCCCCTTCGTCTAGTCAAGTTTTGCCTCCTCATTAGTTATTCGATCTGTCTATATAATCTGTTGAGCATTCCTCTGTAGCACCACATTTCATAAGCTTCCATTCTTTTGTCTGAGAGCTGCTTGTCAACCACAAGCCCTTTCTGTACAAACCTACTACACTTCTAGCAGATACCTTCACAAAAGATATATAACACTTGAATTTAAATTAAGTGTTAAGAAATTCCAATTTTCAGAAATATTTTCATGTTATAGTCGGTCTGAATTTTATATACTGTCTACTTTGTTCATCGTCAGTTATTTTGCTGGCCTACTAGCAAAACTCATCTACTATTTTTGATGCCTCATTTCCTAATCTGATGATTCCTTAAGCATCACTTGTCGACTAGATTCCATTACCTTTGTTTTACTTTTGTTGTTGTTCACCATATGACATCTTTTCAAGACAATATCCATCCAGTCAACTGCACTTCCAAGTTGTTTACTGTCTGTGACAGAATTACAATGTTACCAGCAAACCTTTAAGCTTTTCGTTCTTCTCCCTGAAATTTCTCTCTCTGAATTTCTCCTTGAGTTCCGTTACTGCTTACTCAGTATACAGATTGAATAATATTGGGAATGGGCTACAACCCTGTCTCATCCACTGCCTTCCTTTTGTGTCCCTTAACACTTATAGCTGCAGTCTGGCTTCTAAACAAATTGTAAGTAACCTTTCAGTATCTTTATTTTATCTCCGCTAACTTCAAAATTTCAAACAGTGCTTTACAGTTAATGTTGTCAGAAACTTTCTCTAAATGTGCAAATGTTGCAACCATAGATGTGCCTTTCTTCAACCAGTCTTCCTAAAATAAGTTGTAGGGTCAGTATTGCCTCACATGTTCTTACATTTCTCCGTAACCCGTACCAATCTTCCCTGAGCTCAATCTCTACCAGTGTTTCCATTCATCTGTAAATAATCTGTGTCAGAATTTTGCAAGCATGATTTATTAAATTGATGGTCACTAGTATTAACATGTACATTTGGGGTTACACGTCTGATGTGAAACATTCCCAGGGGGTCCACTTGGGGCCAAACCACACAATAACCCTGGGTTCGGTGTAGGGTGGCGGTGGGGTGAGTGGACTGCTGTAGCCTGTTGTGGTTGTGAACCACTGAGAGCTACGGCGGGGATGAAGCCTCTCCGTTGTTTCTAGGTCCCCAATACAATGGGGATATTTTACCCATCTTGTATATCTAGCTTGCCAAGTGGAATAATTTTGTCATGGCTGGCTGTACCAAGGATGTTGCCAATTCTGAGGGAATGTCATCTATTTCAGTTATCTGTCAAATTCTTCTCATAGTAGCATATCTCTCAATTCATCTTCATCTACTTCCTCTTCCTTTTGTATAATATTGCATTCAAGTTCAGTCACTTTGTATAGTCCTTCCGTTTATTCCTTCCAGCTTTCTGCTTTCCCTCCATGTCTCAGCTTTCACATGTTTGCTTAGTACTGGTTTGAGCTGTTAATATTCATAGAGGCACTTTCAATTTCTCCAGAGGTCTCTAATTTTCCTGTAGGCACCACATGTCTTTCCCCTAGTTATGCATGCTCTTACATTCTTGCGTTTCTCCTGTAGCCGTTTGTGCTTGGTCATTTTGTGCTTCCTATCGGTCTCATTTTTGAGACATCTGTATTACCTTTTGACCACTTCTTTTGCTGCATTTTTATATTTTGCCCTTCTGTCAATTAGATTCAAATATCTCATGGGTTAGCCAAGGACCCTCCCCCCCTGCCACGAACTTGATCCTCTGCTACCCTCACTATGTCTTCTCTTAAGGCTACTCATTCATCTTCTAATGTTTTCCTTAGCTACATTTCAGTGAACTATTGAAACTCTGGACAACCTTTAGTTCTTTCAACTCGTGCAGGTCCCATATATTTAATTTCTGACATTTCTGCAGTTTCTCCAGTTTTAATCTGTAGTTCATATCCAATAAATTACAGTCACAGTTCACGCATGGCCCTGTAAATGCCTTATAGCGTAAATATGGTTTTGAAATCTCTATCTTACCATTATGTAATCTATTTGAAACCTCCCTGTCTCTCCAGGTCTCTTCCACATGTACAACCGTCTTTCATGATTTATAAACCAAGTGTTAGTGATGACTAAATTATGCTCAGTGCAAAATTCTGCCAGGTGGCTTTCTCTTTCATTCCTTCTCATATTCTCCTACAATTTTTGCTTCTCTTCCTTTTCCTATTATCGAATTCCAGTTGCCCATTACAATTACATTTTCGCCTCTTAATTATTTGAATATATTTCATTGTACATTGTTTCAATCTCGTGATCTTTTGTGACATTAATGTATAAACTAGTACAGTTGTGGTGAGTGTTGGATTTGTTTTTACTACAATATTCATAGAAGCTTAGCCATCACCTTATTTTCTTATTCATTATTAGATCTACTTACTAGAGAAAATAAATTATTACAGCAAATTTATACTTTGGACTGCTCACATTGCACACCCTTTAAACCAGCTCCATCAAAAAGGCATGCCATTTATGTGGTGTGATGAATGCCAGAAAACTTTCTCACAACTTAAAAAAAAAACTTCCTGACAGATTGAAACTGTGGTAGAGCACTTTCCCACAAAAGGCAAAGGTCCCGAGTTCGATTCTCTGTCTGGCACACAGTTTTAATCTGTCAGGGAGTTTCACCCAGAAAGCATTTCATTCTAGCACCTCGTGCATGACAGTACAAAAAAGAATGAACCTGTTTCATAAACATCCAGTTGGCATTTATTAGATAGAAGAGAAGGTCTTAAAATCATTCATGAAGTCAGGAAATTTGATGTGTGTATCTTTGTCATCAGTGTGAAGTAAAATTTTGGTAGAAACTGCTGTTTTTGGCTCCTAGTGTAGCACTTGCAACATTGTTCCTGATTAATTACAACTATGAAATAATTAATAGGCCATGATATGACATACAGATATAGATGCTCTATTTCATCTACCGTGGTAACAGATGAGGAATTTGTCTTACATGAGGCCTCCTGTTTCATGTTCGTTGACAATGTGTGTCATGCCCTGGACAAATTATCCGTTACTGCCCTCAAAGTAGCTACTGCAGGAGTCACCAGAACATCTCCCAAAAGAGACAAATGTACCACTCGAGACAATCTTTTTCTGGCATCAATATGTGTATGCCACAGCTGATGTCTTACTCGTGTGAATGGGAGAAGAAAGCTATTGAGATGTGATTCAACTCTCCCTCCACACTCTTATCCTCCTCTTGCACTGCATGTTATACTGAAGGATCCTTTCTCTCCTGCATTTTCTGGTGTGATGTACGTTATATTGCAAGATTAATTGTATGCTCTTTCCTATTGTCAGATTATCTTGATTCCCTTTCAGAGATTTTAATTTGTCCTCAATATTGCCCTATATTTAGATAAAATGAAGGCACAAGCTTGATTCTACGTTTGCTGACCAGGAATTGAGTTGTTGATGTAACACACTGTCCAGGCTTGCCATGCACTGGAAATGAATCAGCCCTCATGTAACATTTCTCTCCATGGCCAAATCTAAGCACCTGTGGGAGAAGATGCCAGTTCCATTCCAAATAGCTGTATGGTTATTAGTAAATTTTCCATATGTAACACGAATATGAAACACATCACTGACAGCTACAATCTATGCTCTGGCCATGATTTTTTTAATGTTCTTTCAGTATAATAGTGTAGAAGAAGTCACTGCTGTAGTGAATCCTGAGATGGAGTGGTTGCTCAGGATATGGAAATCAGAAAGTCAGGAAACTGGACTATCAACACTTATGGTAGCACTTGCTGCATACCTATCCACCTTCGTCAACAGATGCAACCCACCTGAAATTCTGCATGGTTCAGATCCCTTCTGTGTTTGGCACTGTGAACCTACATCACCTGCACACAAGTGCCATTATCATGCCGACTCCCATGTCTGGTCTGGGCTTGCACATTTGACTGGAACCCATGATGGATACAGACTCTGAATGTGGCTCTCCAGCAGGGATACCTAACTTGATGATGATGATGATGATGATGATGACAACACAGTCCCTGGGCAGAGTCCCTAACTTGGCAGAATTAGGCCACTATCAGTTGTGACATTCCACCCACTCTGGTCTGGCTGGGAAAGGTGTCACAAAGCTGTTGTATCCTCTCCTAAGATAAGCTGATCGACAACTTTTGTTCGCAATCTTTGATAATCTGAATTTTGGCACTGGGGCAAAGTCAACATCCATGCTGGTCCAACATGTGTTCTATAGGGGACAGATCAGATCTTACTGTCCAAGGGAGTACCTTGACATCATGCACACACTTCATAGAAATATGTGCCACATATGGACAAACATTGTCCTGTTGAAAAATGGAACCACAATACTTTTGCAAGAGAAGTTTAACACATGTGGATATAGGATGTCCACAGTGTACGAAAGTACCACCAGAGTGCCCTCAATCACTACCAGACCAGACCTGAGGTCATACCCAATGGCTCCCCCCACCATGACATCAGGACTAACAGTGCTGTGCATCTGCAAAACATTGGAACAATCTCCCCACAAGTCACCACTACACTCACCTACAATGATCAACAGGGATAATGCAGAACCATAATTCATTGCTGAACACAATGTGATGTCATTCATTAGCAGGGCATGATTTCCAGTCATGGCACCACTCCAAACAGCCATTTGTGTTGCAGTGTTGATGGCAGCCTTAGCTTGGGACATCAATTCCCTAGTCTGGCTGCTGCTAGTCTCCAATCAATGGTGAAGGATAATGTAAAATGTTGCAGTGAGTCCATTACTTTTTCTCAGATGGCAGGTGCATATGTGAGGGGTTGAGAATGTACTTGGTGCACAATTCGGTGATCTTCCCCTGAGATGGGTGGATGTGGTCGACCAGAACCTCGACAATGACTATTTTTGCCCTCATGTTCCAATTCAGTTCAATATTGGGCCAATGTCACATCCAAAAACCACAAAAATCTGGGTACTGCACTATCTGACCAGCTGAGCAAATGGAGGCCTGCTATGAGGTCCCTTTCGAACTCTGTCAGGTGCCGCTGTCTCACAGTGAGAACATGGCATCTCTGTGTCCGTCCGCAGCTCGTGGACTAGTGGCTAGCATTGCTGTCACTGGATCACGGGGTCCTGAGTTCGATTCCGAGCTGGGTTGGGATTTTCTCTGCCCAGGGACTGTGTTGTCGTCATCATCATCATCATCATCATCCGTGACAGTTGCTAGATTGGACAGTGTAAAAAGTTGGACTGTGTAAAAATTGGGACATTGTACGGGTGCTGATGAGCGCACAGTTGAGTGCCCTACAAACCAAACATCATCTCTGTGTCCTTCACAATAATCACTCCACATCTGATGGTGTTCATGCCCTTCATATACTCTACAAAGCCTGGCAACAACACTAAACACAAACAACACTAATGCTCTACGCTGGCCACTCTAACTGTTGTTTCTCCAATCCTCTACAGTTATTACCTTTTGCAGTGAATTATCACTAATAATGTAATAAAATAATACTAGATCTTTCTACCTACATATGTGTAATATGTCACATTTATTAACATAGAGTAACAGGTGCCAGTCCCTGCATCACTTGTTGATCTTCTGCTGGTCTTCTTGCACTTCGTTAAAATTTTCTGGCGTGGTAACTTTCCAACACACAATCATATCATCTGTGAACAGACTCGCTGAGCTTCCAAAATTATCCACTATATCATTTATGTGTACTGTGAACATAACTGCCTTATTACAATATCTTGGGGTATTTCTAGAATTACTTTTACATCTTATGATTTCAGTCTGTTGTTAAGAACAATCTCCCCCCATGAACCATGGACCTTGCCGTTGGTGGGGAGGCTTGTGTGCCTCAGCGATACAGAAAGCTGTACCGTAGGAGCAACCACAACGGAGGGGTATCTGTTGAGAGGCCAGACAAACGTCTGGTTCCTGAAGAGGGGCAGCAGTCTTTTCAGTAGTTGCAGGGGCAACAGTCTGGATACTTGACTGATCTGGCCTTGTAACACTAACCAAAACGGCCTTGCTGTGCTGGTACTGCGAATGGCTGAAAACACGGGGAAACTACAGCCATAATTTTTCCCTGAGGGCATGCAGCTTTACTGTATGGTTAAATGATAATGACGTCCTCTTGGGTAAAATATTCCGGAGGTAAAACAGTCCCCCATTTGGATCTCCAGGCGGGGACTACTCAAGAGGACATCGTTATCAGGAGAAAGAAAACTGACGTTCTACGGATCGGATCGTGGGATGTCAGATCCCTTAATTGGACAGGTAGGTTAGAAAATTTAAAAAGGGAAATGGATAGGTTAAAGTTATAGTGGGAATTAGTGAAGTACGATGGCAGGAGGAACGAGACTTTTGGTCAGGTGAATACTGGGTTATAAATACAAAATCAAATAGGGGTAATGCAGGAGTAGGTTTAATAATGAATAAAAAAAATAGGACTGCGGGTAAGCTACTACAAACAGCATAGTGAACGCATTATTGTGGCCAAGATAGACACGAAGCCCATGCCTTCTACAGTAGTACAAGTTTATATGCTAACTGGCTCTGCAGATGACGAAGAAATTGATGAAATGTATGATGAGATAAAAGAAATTATTCAGGTAGTGAAGGGAGACGAAAATTCAATAGTCATGGGTGACTGGAATTGAAGAGTAGGAACAGGGAGAGAAGGAAACGTAGTGGGTGAAAATGGATTGGGGCTCAGAAATGAAAGAGGAAGCCCTCTGGTAGAATTTTGCACAGAGCATAACTTAATCATAGCTAACACTTGGATCAAGAATCATAAAAGAAGGTTGTATACATGGAAGAATCCTGGAGATACTAGAAGATATCAGATAGATTATATAATGGTAAGACAGAGATTTAGGAACCAGGTTTTAAATTGTAAGACATTTCCAGGGGCAGATGTGGACTCTGACCACAATCTATTGGTTATGAACTGTAGATTTAAACTGAAGAAACTGCGAAAAGGTGGAAATTTAAGGAGATGGGACCTGGATAAACTGACTAAACCAGAGGTTGTACAGAGTTTCAGGGAGAGCATAAGGGAACAATTGACAGGAATGGGGGAAAGAAATACAGCAGTAGAAGAATGGCTAGCTCTGACGGATGAAGTAGTCAAGGCAGCAGAGCATCAAGTAGGTAAAAAGACAAGGGCTGGTAGAAATCCTTGGGTAACAGAAGAAAGATTGAATTTAATTGGTGAAAGGAGAAAATATAAAAACGCAGTAAATGAAGCAGGCAAAAAGGAATACAAACGTCTCAAAAATGAGATCGACAGGAAGTGCAAAATCGCTAAGCAGGGATGGCTAGAGGACAAATGTAAGGATGTAGAGGCTTATCTCACTAGGGGTAAGATAGATACTGCCTACAGGAAAATTAGAGAGACCTTTGGAGAAAAGAGAGCCACTTGTATGAATATCAAGAGCTCAGATGGAAACCCAGTTCTAAGCAAAGAAGGGAAAGCAGAAACGTGAAAGAAATATATAGAGGGTCTATACAAGGGCGATGTTCTTGAGGACAATATTATGGAAATGGAAGAGGATGTAGATGAAGATGAAATGGGAGATACGATACAGTGTGAAGAGTTTGACAGAGCACTGAAAGACCTGAGTCAAAACAAGGCCCCGGGAGTAGACAACATTCCATTGGAACTACTGATGGCCTTGGGAGAGCCAGTCCTAACAAAACTCTACCATCTGATGAGCAAGATGTATGAGACAGGCGAAATACCCTCAGACTTCAAGAAGAATATAATAATTCCAATCCCAAAGAAAGCAGGTGTTGAAAGATGTGAAAATTACCGAACTATCAGTTTAATAAGTCCTGGCTGCAAAATACTAACGCGAATTCTTTACAGACGAATGGAAAAACTGGTAGAAGCCGACCTCGGGGAAGATCAGTTTGGATTCCGTAGAAATGTTGGAACACGTGAGGCAATACTGACCCTACGACTGATCTTAGAAAATAGATTAAGGAAAGGCAAACCTACGTTTCTAGCATTTGTAGACTTAGAGAAAGCTTTTGACAGTGTTGACTGGAATACTCTCTTTCAAATTCTGAAGGTGGCAGCGGTAAAATATAGGGAGCGAAAAGAGATTTAAAATTTGTACAGAAACCAGATGGCAGTTATAAGAGTCAAGGGGCATGAAAGGGAAGCAGCGGTTGGGAAGGGAGTGAGACAGGGTTGTAGCCTCCCCCCAATGTTATTCAATCTGTATATTGAGCAAGCAGTAAAGGAAACAAAAGAAAAATTCGGAGTAGGAATTAAAATCCATGGAGAAGAAATAAAAACTTTGAGGTTCGTCGATGACATTGTAATTCTATCAGAGACAGCAGAGGACCTGGAAGAGCAGTTGAAGGGAATGGACAGTGTCTTGAAAGGAGGATATAAGATGAACATCAACAAAAGCAAAACGAGGATAATGGAATGTATTATAGTCAAATTAAGTCGGGCGATGCTGAGGGAATTAGATTAGGAAATGAGACATTTAAAGTAGTAAAGGAGTTTTGCTATTTGGGGAGCAAAATAACTGATGATGGTCGAAGTAGAGAGGATATAAAATGTAGACTGGCAATGGCAAGGAAAGCGTTTCTGAAGAAGAGAAATTTGTTAACATCGAGTATACATTTAAGTGTCAGGAAGTCGTTTCTGAAAGTATTTGTATGGAGTGTAGCCATGTATGGAAGTTAAACATGTACGATAAATAGTTTGGACAAGAAGAGAATAGAAGCTTTTGAAATGTGGTGCTACAGAAGAATGCTGAAGATTAGATGGGTAGATCACATAACTAATGAAGAAGTACTGAATAGAATTGGGGAGAAGAGGAGTTTGTGGCACAACTTGACAAGAAGAAGGGTCTGGTTGGTAGGACATGTTCTGAGGCATCAAGGGATCACAAATTTAGCATTGGAGGGCAGTGTGGAAGGTAAAAATCGTAGAGGGAGACCAAGAGATGAATACACTAAGCAGATTCAGAAGGATGTTGGTTGCAGTAGATACTGGGAGATGAAGAAGCTTGCACATGATAGAATAGCATGGAGAGCTGCATCAAACCAGTCTCAGGACTGAAGACCACAACAACAACAACAACAACAACAACAACAATCTGTTGAGTTCCATTTGGCAACAGTTTGGAGCTGCTTCAAATGCTTGCTGGAAATCAAGAAACATGGTGTCATCCTGGCCACAACTATCAATTGCCCTCTCAATCCCATAGACAAAGAGAGTGAGTTAAGTTTAATAACATTGCTGTTTGAAAAAATTCATGTGCATTCCTACACCAGAGGTTTGTGTTCACTAAAGATCTACAATCATGCGTATGTGTTTAACAACCTTTCTTCAAAAGTACAATCCACTACATACAAACAAAATCTTTGCAGCAATGAATATGCCACCATCCTGCCATTCAGGCTATCCATGTGATGTATATACCAGTCATATAAATATGTTTAATTATTTGCATGTAGCTCACACAATTCTGTCACTAATTTACCGTTAACAAGCAACCAATAACTATACTTTCACACTAATGGATAAAATTGAGCCTTATTGCCAACATTACGATTAATTAATCTAAGGTATTTTTGGAATGTGGCTATTAACAGCTGTCAAGTCTGTATAAAATGCATGTTTGACCATCAGCTGCTTTATTATTTTAAACCCAAATATCAACCAGTTTCAGTCACAGACCATCTTCACAGATTAGAGTTAAATCAGCTAAAGCCACAACATCACATATGTCATCATTTAAAAAATGGTTACGTTTCATATGTAGAACATGCCATGAATTCCAGTTTACCTTAAAAAGTTGTGTGTGGTATACTGATACTGGAATTCATGACATGCTCTACATACAAGACATGACCATTTTTTAAGTAATGACAGATGTGATGCTGTGGCTTAAACTGTTTTAACCCTAATCTGTGAAGATGGTCTGTTACAAACTGGTTGATATTTGAGTTTTAAACAAAAAAAAAAGCAGCTGATGGTCAAACATGCATTTTATACATAAAAAGTTAAGCTACTACCATATAATTATTTGGTTGAAGTCATAAAGTTTTAATTACTGCCTTAACAAATAAAGTTATTACCTAAAATTTTTGTTTAATTTGATGCACATGTCTGCAGTCCTAGTACACACCAAAATTCCCGCACCATAGTACTGCAGCATGCTGTTCCAGGGCCACAACAATATGGAACATTCCATTCCACTGAGACTCTACTTTATCAAAGGGATTTGCCATTTTCTTTTAGCTCCCCTAGTAGTGTGGTGTGTTAGGTGGCACAAGGATTTTACAATGTGTACTGTGACTGCAGATATGAAATGTTAGGATCTAACTTCATTTCTTGATGTGACAATTAAAACTTCATGGTTACCCATTGTAAACTAACTACAAAGAATACTTAATCATACTGAGCTTTGCAAATTCGGAAAATCAGTTTGAGCATTTTGTCATTATGATACTTTTAGCATCAGTGGCTCAATTCATTTATTCCAATTACCAAAGCAAAAAGAGAAGCGACATGCACAAAATGAAAACAATGTGCATATAAGACGGAAAAATATTTGAAGTATGTCTATAGACATGCAGTCCTAAAAGAAGGCAGCATAAAAGGTAATTAAATCAGATATCAATCGACATTTAGATAGAACTAATTCTATACACATAGCCCTCAATCACAGACAAGGTTATATCTCTTAACTTAATTAACTGATGCACAATACTATACAGCATAAACTGCCCAGGAAATATGTATACTTGCAGTATTGCTTTCTAATAACAGATCAGCTGGAATAGTATCTTTCTTCGTGAAAAGTGCTGGGAAATACAGGACCTCCTTAGGACACCGTAATACCTACAGCCACCCCTGCTCACAGAGGATTATTTCCTAACAATCTGATATGAAAGGTACACTCTGAGAAAACTATGTATATATATATATATACTTACAGAGGAAGTTTTTGTTCAACAGGTTTTTGTTCATCTTCCTGCACCATTATTTGCAGAATATGTGCAGCTCGTTCCTCATCATAATCTACACTGTCCAGTGCTATTGTAATAACACGCTCTGGTACAGACTGATACTGTTCTTGCAGTCGTCCCTTCACTGTACATGAAAAAGAAAAAATAGCTGCATGGTACAATATCTCTATCTTTTCAGTAAAGATTATTCTTACTTGTTAATAATTTATTTCATAATATGTAAAATTGTGTATCACTGGTTATTAAAGTTATTATCTGACACTATTACTCCACCTCAGGACAACACACACACACACACACACACACACACACACACACACTCACTGTCTATTAGTACTTAATGGCATATATTCGGTATGCTTATGAGGCACGATCACTGTGAGGCCATAGAGTTTAGAATCGGTATGTCTATCAGGCAAGATTACTGTGAGCACTGAGATAATCAATCTCTCCAACGCGCCAGATTGAAGATACCTGTTTTATAAAACACCATATTCTGCCGTTTGAAGAAGTCTGTAACTGTCTGTTCCACATCCTCGCCTGTCAGGAATCATCCAACCATTCGAGGCCATTTTTAAGGGACTGAAGGCGTGATATTCGCAAGGGGAGGCATCAAGACTATAGGATGGGTGCTCAAGTGTCTCCCATTTGAGTGTCTCAATTGAGGCTCTGTCTCAGATTGACTGATGTCTTGTGCTGAATCACTTGCAGCATGGAACTTGGCACGTTTCCACAATGATGGTTTTTGACGGAATGCTGCCCCATACACATTTTTCATTCTCCGATGGATGTCTACCAGTTACTGTTCTTGGACAGTCAAAAATGTGTAACAAAATATTGGCCATACTTGTACGTATTTGGTAATAATGTAACCACAGTTCATGTTTCCTCATTTACGACCTACACATCAGGAAGACACAAATACCACACTAATCGCTTGCCTACATGTCAGTGCTTCTATACCCTCATCAGAGTCACACTAGGCTGTACATACACTGCAGCAATGCCCTCAAATGGAAACTTTCTGAATACCCCTTATACATATCAAATGCCCCAACTTTTACGACACATTTTGGACAAATAAGAAACAACAATCTGCTATTTACACATGCTCTCAACACAAATCTGAATTTCAAAATGCAATAATTAAACTCCTGATGCATTTTGAAAAAGCTTACTTTTTTGTTTCTCTTCAATACTCTTCATGCGTGGAGGTGGTGTTGGGGTGGCAGCCTGTGGTTCAGCTGCCTTCTGTTCATCCTCTTTCTGGCGGAGTGTAAGGCGTGGAGGTGGTGTGTCCCTTTTTTCAAACCCCATAGCAAGAAGTTTCTCTGATGCCTTCTGTACATTGTTTTCAGAGTTGCTTAAAATATCAAGCAACACTGTTTCTTCTGCTTTTGGAAATACACTCTTCAGGTACCTGTTAACGCAAATTCTATCACAAACTGAGTAAAAAGAAAAAGAAAACAGTGAACAGGAAGGAGGACATAAAATGTATATTCCCAAGTTGTAACGCCCAGCTGACTACCTCTTCTGACATGTACTGAATCCTGCATTACACATGTTGAGTAACCACTACTGCCAAACTGATAGCCATGAACCACACACATTCAACAGATAGCACCATAAGAGCAAAATACAGTATCTAAATTTCTTTTAAAGATACCATTAATACTGAATTACAGTACTTTTAATTTGTTACAGCCCACACTAAATGCCTTTACTGAACTGTTAATACAACAAACATTGCATGAACATATACACTTTCCAAAGACATTCATATTCTATTTCCCACATTCGTTTTTTTTTTTTTTTTTTTTTTTTTTTTTCCAGGGTGCTGAATAAGAAGCAGATCACAAACAATATTGTATAATAGTTGAAATAATATGGGGTTTTTCTGATACAGAGTCACACTCTGAATGACAAAAGATAGCACTAAAATTGAAAAAAAAAAAAATCACCAGTTTGTGATTCTATATTTGTCAGTAATGGTAGAATAAACATAATTCAACAATTATTTTCATACTAAATATATCTTTAAACAAGGTACATACACATAATAAAAAGAGCTTTTAAAAAAGTCACCCAGACAGAAGTTCAAAAGATTTGTTCTTACACACAATTTACAACAAATTGATCTTACATACACACAGTTCACAAGCATGTCAGCACTAGCTTTCTTTTCATGTACAATTTGTATACTTCCACCTTGAACGCATGCGTACACTGAGCTATCTTTAGCACTGCATTACTCCCTGATAAGCCTGTTTGTACCTTATAGATATTTAATTTTAGTTCCAAAATCTTCAATGTCATTTGAAGTTATTACCAATATAGCTCAGTTATCAGTTTTTATCACCTCATGTTCAATCTTCTCATGCTCTTTAATTCTACATTTACATTCCAGAAGCTACCTTACAGTGTGAAGTGGAGGGTACTTTGTGTACCACCGCCACTTGCCCCTTTTCCCATTCCTCACAAATGGTTCGCAGGAAGAACTATTCCTGGTAAGCCCTCAGCATGCACTTGAATCTCTCTAATTTTACCTTCATGGTCTTTCTGCAGACTATACATAGAAGGACTCAATATACTGGTTGCCTCTTCCAGGACATACATTCTTGGAACTTTTAACATTAACCCACATGGTGATGCAGTACGCATATCTTGCAGCATCTGTCATCCGATGATATCCCGTATGTGCTCGATTAGAGACAGATCTGGTGACAGAGGAGGCCAAGGCAACAAGTTGGCACTGTGTAGGGAATGTTGGGTTACAAAAGCTATATGTGGCCAAGCATTGTCCTGTTGGAAAACACCCCCTGGAATGCTGTTTGTGAATGGTAGCCCAACAGGTCGAATCACCAGGTTGACCAACAAATTCGCAGTCAGGGTGCATGGGATAACCACCTCCATGATGCTTTCACATTCACAACATGTACCTGCTCTTCTTCACAATTTTTCTATTTCCTCTGTGAATCCTATCCGGTACGGATCTGAAACTGACAAGCAATATGCAAGTATTGGGAATGAATTTTCCACTTTGTAGCAGGGTGTGTGCGCTGATAAGAAACTTCCTGGCAGATTAAAAATGTGTGTCAGATCTGGGACCTAGGCTGTGGCTAATCCATCTCTCCACAGTATCATTTCTTCCAGAAGTGCTAGTCTTGCAAGTTTGGAAGGTGAGAGACGAAGTACTGGCGGAAGTAAAACTGTAAACAGTGGGTCATGAGTCATGCTTGGGTAGCTCAGTTGGAACAGCACTTGCACATTAAAGGCAAAGGTATAAGATTAGAGTCCTGGTTTGGCACAGAGTTTTTGCCTGCCAGGAAATATGCAAGTATTGGTCGAACACGAGTTTAGTAAGCTACTTCCTTTGTTAATTGACTACACTTTCTGAGGATTCTTCCAATGAATCTCTGTTTGGCATCTGCCTTACCTGCGAATAATTTTATGTGGTTGTCCCAAATCAAACTGCTCCACAGCTATGCACCTAGATATTTTATGGGTCTAATACTTCCAGTGATTTTTCTACAATTGTGTACTCATACAACAAAGGGTCTTTCTTTCTTTCTATCTATTCATGATACACTGGCAGAAAAAAATCACAACACCTAGAAGCCATTGGGTCACATAAATGAAAGTTGGTATACAGGGTGTTACAAAAAGGTACGGCCAAACTTTCAGGAAACATTCCTCACACACAAATAAAGAAAAGATGTTATGTGGACATGTGTCCAGAAACGCTTAATTTCCATGTTAGAGCTCATTTTAGTTTCGTCAATATGTACTGTACTTCCTCGATTCACCGCCATGATTTCATACGGGATACTCTACCTGTGCTGCTAGAACATGTGCCTTTACAAGTACGACACAACATGTGGTTCATGCACGATGGAGCTCCTGCACATTTCAGTCGAAGTGTTCGTACGCTTCTCAACAACAGATTCGGTGACCGATGGATTGGTAGAGGCGGACCAATTCCATGGCCTCCACGCTCTCCTGACCTCAACCCTCCTGACTTTCATTTATGGGGGCATTTGAAAGCTCTTGTCTACACAACCCCGGTACCAAATGTAGAGACTCTTCGTGCTCGTATTGTGGACGGCTGTGATACAATACGCCATTCTCCACGGCTGCATCAGTGCATCAGGGATTCCATGTGACGGAGGGTGGATGCATGTATCCTCGCTAACAGAGGACATTTTGAACATTTCCTGTAACAAAGTGTTTGAAGTCACGCTGGTGTTTCCATTCCATGATTAATGTGATTTGAAGAGAAGTAATAAAATGAGCTCTAACATGGAAAGTAAGCGTTTCCAGACACATGTCCACATAACATATTTTCTTTCTTTGTGTGTGAGGAATGTTTCCTGAAAGTTTGGCCGTACCTTTCTGTAACACCCTGTATATGAAAGATGACGTCTGTTTAAATTTCGTACCTGTCATGTAGCAGTGACAGTAACAGCACCAATATGAGGATGCAAATCAGATTTGTGCATTAAATACTGTAATGGTTGAGTGATATTTACCTTTGTGACTGGACGTGGTGAGCTGATGTTAGTCAAGAATGCCTTTAAGGCAAATGAGACGCCATTATCAAGAACTCACTGACATTGAATCAGGCCACATACTAGGGCTACGAGAAGCTGGATGTTCCTTCTGTGATACTACAGAAATACTTGGCAGGAATGTAGTCACTGTACACAATTGCTGGCAGAAGTGCTCATGAGAATGTATGGTTGAAAGATGACCCAGCTCGGGATGGCCAAGTGGCATTACCGAGAGGGAAGAGCTTCTCACGTTTCATACTGAATATGCAGCAGCAATTTGAGCAGTAGTTGAAACCATTGGGACACAACAAACTGTTACAAATTGGTTACTTCAAGGACAGCTCCAAACAACACAAGCCTTGAGGTGTGCATTCAACTGAACCCAAGCTGCCACCATTTGCGATTTCAGTGGTGTCAAGGAAGAGTTCACTGGAGGATAAGGTGGAGGTCTGTTGTGATTTCTGATGAAAACTGGTTCTACCACGCCACCAGTGATGGCCGTGTGTTGGTTACAAGGAATCCAATTGAGAGCCTGCAACCAAGCTGTCTGTATGCTACACACACTGGACCTACTCCTAGAGTTATGGTCTGTGGTGCGATTTCGTATGACAGGAGCAGCACACTCACAGTTATCTCATGCACCCTGACTGCAAATCTGTAGGTCAACCTGGTGATTCGACCTGTTGTGTTACCATTCACGAACAGCATTCCAGAGGGTGTTTTCCAACAGGACAATGCTTGCCCACATATCACTGTTGTAACACAATATGCCCTACACAGGTCTTGGCCTGCTCTATCACCAGATCTGTCTCCAATCAAGCACATAGGGGATATCATTGGATGACAACTCTAGCGTCATCCACGACCATTATTAACCATCCCTGTAATGATCAACCATGTACAACATGCATGGAACTCCATCCCTTGAACTGACATCTGGCAACTGCACAACACAATGCAGGCACATTTGCATGCCTGCATTAGACATTCTGGCAGGCACAACAGTTATTAATGTACAAGCATTTAACATTTGCAATCGCTTATCTTAAGCTTACATTAACCTGGGATTTTGCAATGTTAATCACTTAAATATGTCACCAAGACAAACATATTCCCATAATTTCATTAGTCTACATTAATTATTTTTTGGTGTTGCAATTATTTTTTCCATTGGTGTACATTACACTTGTTTATTTTGAGGTTCCACTGCCACTCACTGCACCAATCGTCAATTCTCTACAGGTCTTCCTGCATTTTGTTATGATTTTCTAGCATTGCGACTTCTATGTATAGAACAGCACCATCTGTAAAAAGCCTCAGGGAATTTCCAAAGCTACCCGCTGTGTCATTTGTATATACTACGACAAGTAATGGTCCTGCAATACCCTTGCTTAGGGGGTGCCCAAAGTTAATTTTAAGTCTAAAGCTTTCTCTTCATGGAGAATGACATGCTGTGTTCTGTTAGCTAGAAACTCTTCACTCCCCTCACACAGCTGATTTGATATTCTTAAGCTTGTATTTTGTTCATTAGGCAGCAGCATTACTGTATTGAATGCCTTCCAGGAGTCAGTTCGTATCACCAAACAATTGTCAGGTTCAATTAACTTGGGGGGGGGGGGGGGGGGAGGATATTTTTAATGGCACTACACGGTACTCAACGGCATGTAGGTGGGAAAACAATGGAGGCAGTTTTTATGTTCAGTTATCTCGAGTCCTAGATTCCTGCTGATTATGACTGCAGCAATGAAATCAACACATTCTTGTTACTTGGTAAAAAGACATTGTCCAAGTTTGATACTCTTTTAAGGAGCAGAGACATAGTTTAACAATAAATATTTGTGTAGCGAGGGCTATGGACTTTCAAGTTGTGATGCACAGACGTGAGACCTGGACTGTAAAGAAAGGCTGAACAACGTAGAATAGACTCCTATGAATTGTGTGTTGGAGGGAATTCTGAGTGCCATGGCCTGCAAAGAGAACAAATAGGTCAGTATTACAGGAAATAAAACCTGACTGCTCTTTAGAAGGTCCAATACTGAAACAAAACTAACCTACTTTGGGCACATTATGAGAAGACATGATTCGATGAAACAGACCCTTAACACTGGGGGAGATCAAAAGTATACAAACAGAAAGAGGGAGGGCTAGGATGAGTGGACTGACGGCATCAAAAAAGTAATGGACTGCAGTATGGAAAATCTACAGGCAATAGTACAGGACAGGAGAAATTTGTAAGCTTTAGATCATAAAGTCATAGAGAGTCAGAATCAGCTAAACAACGTGTGTGTTTATGTGGGTGGGTGGGGAGGAAGGGGGGGGGGGGCGTGAGAGAGAGAGAGAGAGAGAGAGAGAGAGAGATATCTACTACTTCTTGCATCTCGTGAACATGAACAGCATGCTCGGTTTCACAAGATCACTGTTTTTGAAACCCACGTTGATTACTAAAGGAGATTTTCTACAGAAACATTGTAACATGAAAGAATAAAATATGTTCCAAAATTGCACAACAAATCAACATCAGGGATTACGCCTTTAGTTTTGTGCATCTGTTCGATGATACTTCTTGAAAACAGGAATGACTGTGATTTTTCAAATCATTAAGAACAACTTCGCCACCATCTCCAGATGTACTGTCCGAATTTTATCGCTTACAGAATCAGCAGACGCAGGCCTTACTGGATGCCCTTGGACAGCTCGTCCAGGGTCAACGTGCAATGCAAAACGATGCGAGAGCCGCCGCTCCACCGCTAACGCGGCCACAACACACAGTTGCACCAACTTTTCGCCCTTTTGATGCTGCACTGGAAAGCTGGACGGAGTGGTCACACCAATTTGGATTCCATCTCACCGCCTACAGAATTCAAGCTAACGAGCGGCAGCCTTTTTTATTATCCTCTGTAGGGGTGCACATGTACCGTGTGTAGTCAAATTATTTCCCCGACGCGACGTAGCAACTCTGTCCTACGACGAAATTTTGTCTGCATTAGATGCATATTTCAAAGAATCAGTCAATGTAGTTGCCAAACGGTATGCCTTCTTTCGTACAAAACGTACGGCAGGTCAGACTAATCGAGAGTGGGTTGCAACCTTGCAAGGCCTTACTGGGGATTGTGCTTTTGAGTGTCAATGTGGACTCCCTTATTCAGATACTATGGTACATCTACATCTACATTTATACTCTGCAAGCCACCCAACGGTGTGTGGCGGAGGGCACTTTACGTGCCACTGTCATTACCTCCCTTTCCTGTTCCAGCCGCGTATAGTTCGCGGGATAATGACTGTCTGAAAGCCTCCGTGCACGCTCTGATCTCTCTAATTTTACATTCGTGATCTCCTTGGGAGGTATAAGTAGGGGGAAGCAATATATTCGATACCTCATCCAGAAACGCACCCTCTCGAAACCTGGCGAGCAAGCTACACCGCGATGCAGAGCGCCTCTCTTGCAGAGTCTGCCACTTGAGTTTGTTAAACATCTCCGTAACGCTATCACGGTTACCAAATAACCCTGTGACGAAATGCGCCGCTCTTCTTTGGATCTTCGCTATCTCCTCCGTCAACCCAATCTGGTACGGATCCCACACTGATGAGTAATACTCAAGTATAGGTCGAACGAGTGTTTTGTAAGCCACCTCCTTTGTTGATGGACTACATTTTCTAAGGACTCTCCCAATGAATCTCAACCTGGTACCCGCCTTACCAACAATTAATTTTATATGATCGTTCCACTTCAAATTGTTCCGCACGCATACTCCCAGATATTTTACAGAAGTAACTGCTACCAGTGTTTGTTCCGCTATCATATAATCATACAATAAAGGATCCTTCTTTCTATGTATTCGCAATACATTACATTTGTCTATGTTAAGGGTCAGTTGCCACTCCCTGCACCAAGTGCCTATAGCTGCAGATCTTCCTGCATTTCGCTACAATTTTCTAATGCTGCAACTTCTCTGTATACTATAGCATCATCCGCGAAAAGCCGCATGGGACTTCCAACACTATCTACTAGGTCGTTCGTATGTTCGTATAAGGGAACAGATTTTGATACCAATCAATCCCTCCCTTCAATAAGTGATGGACATATTGGATCGGCAGGACACACTTGACTTTGCTCAGGAATCATTTGAAACTTCGCCACCCGTGTGTCAGGTTAAACGACCCGCGGGCGAGCTGCAAGGAACAGTAAACAGTCCTTGCGCACGGCCACGCCACCGCCACCGGGCTCTCAGCCATGTGTACCGCGCCGGCAAGCAAATGCAGTGCTAAAATCATGCCCGCGGTGTGCTACTAGACATTCGCGTGCGAATTGCCCGTCACACCAAGCTATTTGCTTTTACTGTAATAAAAAAGGACATGTTCAAAGTGTTTGCCAGAAAAAGCTCAGATAGGAAGCTCAAAACCATTCCAGGCCCTTTGCTTCGCACCGGAATCGGAATCGAACCAAGGATACTCAGGCTCGTGACATTTCGCCCATGGAAATTCATGTAGTTCATGCCACTCCGCCCAGTGCCACTCTCTCTAACAGTGACTGTGTTCGTCCCACAAATAATGTGCGTCGACGTCGACGGCACTCCCGTCAAGTCGCAAGTGATTTTGTACCAGTGTCAGTTCACGTTGCACAAGACAGTCGTTCTTGTCGTCAGCAGGACAATAAACTTTTTGTGGACTTGGACATTAACGGCAAAGTGATACCATTCCAGCTTGATACCGGGGCTGCAGTTTCACTGATCAATCAAGGCACTTACAAACTGCTGGGCACACCTCTGTTGCGTGCCGCAACTGTTAAGTTAACTACCTATTCAGGTCACGAGCTCCCTGTGTTAGGACAGTGCAGCCTTCTTGCAACACACAAGGGACAAACAAAACTTGTGTCATTTCATGTCCTTCGTTCTTCTTCTGCAGTGAACTTGTTTGGTTTCGATTTATTTCCGTTGTTTAACTTGTCTATAGTAAATCAGGTCCTATCAGTGAACCAGACTGTGCCTTCAGACAGTGTTTCTCGTCTATGTGCCGAATTTGCAGACATTTTTGCACCGGGCCTCGGTTGTGCTAAGAACTATAAAGCACATTTGGAACTGAAAGTAAACGCGCAACCGAAATTTTTCAGAGCACGCAATGTTCCCCACGCATTGCGTGATGAGGTCGCAAAAACATTACACGATTTGGAATCACAAGGTGTAATTGAACGTGTGCAGGCTTCTCTCTGGGCATCACCCTTAGTAATTTTGCCAAAACCTTCCGGAAAATTGAGACTTTGTGTGGACTTCAAGGCAACAGTGAATCCACAACTAGTGACTGCAACTTTTCCTTTACCCCGCCCGGAAGATCTTTTTGACAAACTGTGCCCGGGTAAATACTTTTCGAAGTTGGACTTAGCAGATGCGTACTTGCAAATACCGGTGGACGAAGAATCCCAGCGCGTTTTGGTGGTTAACACGCATCTTGGTTTGTATCGATTCAAACGACTGCCATTCGGGTGTGCATCCGCCCCTGCATTGTTTCAGCAAAAAAACTGTTTGTGCGTCGGTCCCTACTGCAGCAAACTATCTGGACGATATTGTGATCTCCGGAAAGACGGAAGAAGAACATTTAGCCAATCTCAGAACATTATTTCAGGTCTTGCGACAAAATGGTCTTCGCTTGCGGAAGGACAAATGTGTGTTTTTTGCTCGTGACTTACTCTATCTAGGACATGCACTCAATGCCCAAGGCATGCATCCCAGTCCAGAGCACCTCCGTGCCATACAAGACTTGCCTTCGCCGCAGAATTTGAAGCAGCTACAGAGTGTGCTGGGAAAAATAAATTACTATAACAAATATGTTCCCCATGCCTCTTCCATTTCAGCTTCGCTTCATCGCTTACGCCGTAAAGGTGTTCCGTTCATCTGGACGACGGAATACGAACGCGCCTTTCGCCAGTTGAAATCGGCGTTGCTTTCCAATACTTGCCCTATGCCATTCGATCCCCGGAAGCCCCTTTTGTTGATGGTGGATGCATCGGATTTCGGGATCGGTGCTGTGCTTGCGCACAAAGATGGATCGCATGATCGCCCTATTGCCTTTGCGTCCAAATTGCTCTTGTCTGCGCAACGAAATTATTCACAGATCGAGAAAGAAGCATTGTCTCTCGTATTTGGTGTTACAAAGTTTCATGATTTCTTGTATGGTCGTCACTTTAGCATCCTCACAGACCACAAACCTTTGACAGCGCTTTTTCATCCAACCAAGCCTGTACCTCCACGTACAGTGAAGAAATTGATTCACTGGTCTCTTTTCCTCTTGCAGTACTGCTACGATATCTTGTATCGGTCCACTGCTAAGCACGGAAACGCCGATGCGTTGTCCCGTTTGCCTGTTGCTGAGGATAGAGCATTTGATTCCTCCGAACTTGCTTGCATGTTTATTGATTCGGAAACCGGTGACGTGGTCGAATCGTTTCCGATTGATTTTCGTCGTGTAGCTACAGCCACAGCTGCCAACCCTGTCCTTGCTACCATTTTGCGTTTCATTGCTACTCAATGGCCCTTGTCAAAGTCACAGATCGGGGATCCGCTGGTTCGCCGATTTATTGCTCACAAGGAGAGACTTTTTGTACGACGTGGTGTTTTGCTGTTGCTTTCTGATAATGATCAGTCCAGGGTCGTGGTACCATGTTCGTTACAGTCCTCTGTCTTACAGCTTCCCCACCAAGGACATTGGGGTATAGTGAGAACGAAACAACTTGCTCGTCAGCACTGTACTTGGTTCGGAATCGATGCCGCGATTACGAATGAATATGTGCTCTTCTTGCATGGTGTGTGCCGAACAACAATCAGCACCACTGCGGAAATTCTTTGCATGGCCAAAAGCCACTTCCCCTTGGCAACGCTTAAACATCGATTTTGCTGGTCCATTCTGGAATGCTCGATGGTTTGTTGTGGTAGATTCATTCAGTAATTTTCCTTTTGTTGTCCGGAAGTCTTCCAAGACATCATCTGCCACCATCCAAGCATTATCTGCTATCTTTTGCATTGAAGGTCTTCCACAGACTATTGTTTCCGACAATGGCCCACAATTCATGTCCGCAGAATTTCAGTCATTCTGCAAGGCAAATGGTATTCAACATCTGACGTCCGCGCTGTTTTCGCCACAGTCAAACGGTGCCACTGAACGACTGGTCAGGACTTTCAAGTCACAGATGTTGAAGTTGAAAGAGTTGCATTCTCGGGAGGACGCATTATTGCTCTTTTTGTCCTCGTATCGCTCTCAGCCCCGAGATGGTCGCTCGCCGGCTGAGTTGCTCCACGGTCGCCCTCATCGAACCTTAATGTCTTTGCTACATCCGCCGCATCAGGTTCCTGTTCAGCGGCAGACATCTGTTTTTGCCCCAAGCGACGTTGTCTACTACCGCCACTATCGAGGTTCACGGAATTGGCTCGAAGGGCGCATTCTTCGCTGCCTCGGCCGCGCTATGTATCTGGTTTTGGGGGCCTCTGGTGAGGTGCGTTGGCATCTCAATCAGCTGCGCCCCTGTCGTTGCACGGGATCTGCCGCTCCCCGTCTGCTTTCAGCGGCGGTGCCGTCCGGTCAGCGCCCTGGGGACCCATCTACTGGCTCGCCTCAGCCCCAAGTGTTACCGACGCTGCCTTCCATTTTGCCCCATGGTGACACGCCGCCGCCTGTTCTCCCGCCGGCGACGCCCGCAGTGGACGCGTCGCTGCAACCGCCGAGCGCCTCCCTGGGTCACGCGCTGCCGATCACTTCCCGTGACCAGTTGTCCTCCGACATGGAACTCTTGCCCGCTCTGGACCATATGTCGTCTTCGCCCGTCGGGTGCCCCGGCCTGATGGAGGTCGGCCCTTCAGCCCCTACTGTCTCTCTACGGGTGAATACACCGCATGTTGGCGTGCACCCTGGAACAGGTTTTCAGGCGTTTCCTAGCTCCCCGCGGTCCGAATGGCAGGGTGCGGGTGGCACAGCCTCGCTTGTTGTTAGGCTGCCCACCTCGTCGCATACATCAACATGGGGTCCTCCCGACGGCGGGCGGAAGCCTTATGCCACAACCGTGCGCTGATCTGCGGGGGAGGAATGTGGTGTCACCGCCAGACACCACACTTGCTAGGTGGTAGCCTTTAAATCGGTCGCGGTCCGTTAGTATACGTCGGACCCGCGTGTCGCCACTATCAGTGATTGCAGACCGAGCGCCGCCACACGGCAGGTCTAGAGAGACTTCCTAGCACTCGCCCCAGTTGTACAACTGACTTTGCTAGTGATGGGTCACTGACAAAATACGCTCTCATTTGCCGAGACGATAGTTAGCATAGCCTTCAGCTATGTCATTTGCTACGACCTAGCAAGGCGCCATTACCAGTTACTATTGATACCGAGTCATGTACAGTCAAGAGCGACGCTCATCATTTATGGATTAAAGTTAAGTATTCCACCAGCTACGTCCGTTTTTCTAAAGTCTAATTTCCTTGTCCTGTTCCAGACCTCACGCCAGCCTACGTGAGCTAAAACGCGTGCCTTTCGGCTTCCTCTAGTACCCGGTGTTGGCTCTCCTGCCAACCCACAACACAATGCACTTCAGAAACGTATTTGATGCATGGTGACATGTACACTGCATATTTCTTTATTAAGAAAGTGTAAATATGAATTCCACCATACAGCACGGTAGCTTCTGAAGCACTGAAATTTTAACTGTGTTGTGCAATGGCTTTTGTCAGCCACTCGTAGCTGATGTCACACATGATCTCGCCAGCCAATGACAACAGATTTCCAGAGCATAGTACATGCAATGTACTCAGCCAATAGTGACATCACCGTTAAGTAATGAAAACATACAAATTCTAAATGTTAACAGTTTTAATTAATATACATACAATATAGCTACAAGAAAAGCAAAGCCTTCACTAATAATATTGGTCATCAAAGTCACAAGGACTTAAGTCCAGGGAATATGGTGGATGGTACAGTACTTCCCAATCCCACCAACCAAACAGAGCAGTCACAGCTTGCGATGTATGTGGCCACGCATTGTCTTGCAAAATGATGGGTGGGTTGCGTAGAAAGTGTCACTGCTTCTTTCAAAAAGCAGGTAATGGTGGCATTCACTTCAGAACTGTTCCAGAGATTCGACGGACAGTAGACCGCTCCACTCGCACCATCAACAGAACAGGCTCTGCTAACGGTATACTATGCCTTCCACATAACTGTCAACGGGTTCTACACACCGCTTGTGACTACTCTGGAGGACAGTAACAGGTGCAAACATGTAATTCTTTTGTATCGGTTGTGAATAAATAGTTGCCATTATTTAAGTTCCAACCCTTGTACATTTAGGGCAGAGGATGTTTATATTAAGATAAAATATAAGGGTTGAACAAAAATACGGAAATATGACATGCTTGAGCTTGGCAGATGTTAGCGAAGCCTCCACATTGCACTGTAGTATTTAACCACAAATAGCAACTGTCCTATGTCCTCAATATGCTGCAAGTGTCAGTCAGTGTCAGAACAGTGTTCTGTTTGGCTGTCAGGGCATTATACTGGAGCAAAGTGGATTCAAACAAGGGAAAATTGTTGGTGCTCATATGGTGGGTGCTTCTGAAACAAAGGGAACCAAAGTGTTTGGCATTCCAAGAGGCAATGTATCAACGATTTGTACCGCATATAGGGAAAGCAGAAAAAATCATCCTCTAAGCCACAACATGGACTAAAGTGTCTCCTGAGTGATGATGATGGACACTCACTGATGAGGTTTAGGACAAAATAAAAGGATGTCAGTTGCAGAAGTCACTGCAGAACTGAATGTCACATTCAGGAACCCTGCCAGTAGCCAAACAATATGAAGGGAACTTCATAAGCAAAGAATTGTAGGGTGAGCTAGAATTCCAAAACCACTCATCAGTGGGGCAAATATCCATAACAGGAAAATGTGGTGCCGAATTTATAAAACATGGACAAAAGAGCAATAGAAGAATGCCATTTGGTTGAATGAGTCTTGTTTCACACTGTTTCCAGTTTCTGGACGTGCTTACGTCCCAAGAGGGAAACATGGAGGAAGTTCGGTGATGATTTGGGCTGCCCATGTTATGGTATTCCAATGCGCCCCACGGTTACTCTGCAAGGTTACATAACTGTCAAGGTCTATGTGCCCATTTTGGCCAATCATGTCCATCCCATGGTACAGCATTGGTTCCCCAATGGTGATTGGTAATGCTGTGTTCTGAGATGAGGGGCCACTCCCCTGGCTATCAGTCACCAAATCTCAATATTACTGAGCCTTTGTGAGACATGAGCGCTATCCACCACCATCATCATTACTAGACGTGATCACTACCCATCACCAAACATGCCATTATTAATCAGGAAGAGTGGTGTCAGATTCCTTTGAAAACCATACAGGTCCTGAATTTACCCATTCTGAGTCCTCTGGAAGCTGTTTTGAATGTCTACGGTTTTCTATACTATATTAGGCACGAGAATGTTTCGTGTTTTTTGTGTTTCCATAAAAACCTTGTACTCCTGTGTGTAAGTTAAAAATTTGCAAGAAGTTTATATCTTCATTAATATAAAGGAGTGGGTCTTGTGAAACTGGGCGAATCTTTTTGAAACATCCTATATTATGGGTCCTTCGAGTCTTTCGCGATGACATGCTTCAATAAAATCTTCTCAGTTTGTAAGCCGCATCACTTCAATTAAAACACTCAAGATTTCAATAGCTGTTTCTGCCATCATCACCAGGAGCTGAAATCACTGACTGCCATGGCTGGCACAGTGTTCCACTTACACAGATGCAATGACAGCGTCCGGAATCTTGACAGCCAATAAAGGAAATGCCAGGGTGGCCCTGAATACCGGAGACTACCACTTGAAGATGCTACATTTATAAGGAGATGATACGTATTAGGAGCTTAGATGATACATATTGGGAGCTTAGATGTGATCCAACACAGACAATCATCAGAAAGATAAGAAAGTTAATAATGGAATCCAGTATCCCAGAAGATGTGATGAAGAAATTAATTCAATGTGCCGCCAGACCTCCCCAGCTTTATAGATTGATGAAGACACATGTGGTAAATGTTACTTTGAGATCTGTTGTTAGTGAGATCGGTTCACACACCTACAAATTGGCAAAAATTTTTGGCAGGGTTATAGCATCCAAATTGGGACACTGCAAACATCACATTGTTAAGTTGCCGTCATTTGTTGACATTCTCAGGAAAATAAAGATAGGTCAAAATGAAATAATGGTTAGAAGAATGTGTGTCACCTTTTACGGGAGTGCCGGTACAAGACCTGCTGGCTGATTTGACCCAAAAGTTTCCACCTGTTGCGCCATACGTTACTGACCATGTACTTTCTCTATCAAAATGAATATTATGAGATGACAAGTGGCACAGCCATGAGATCCCCACTGTTTTTGGCTGTAACAGACTTTTTCATGGAACACTTTGAGCAGCAAGCTCTGAACTCGGGTGTGGGGTTGCGTCCAAGTTGCTTCCCACAGTACATTGATAACACCTTCTTGGTATGGCCTCATGGTGAAAATACACTGCAGCAGTTCATTGACCACATGAACAGTGTCCATCTAAATATTAATGTCGATTGGATAGGAATGTCAAGCTTCTGCTCTTGGATGTTTTAGTTGAGCAGAAGGCCAGCTTGGTCATTCAGTGTACAGGAAATCTATGTACACTCACCGGTACTTAAAAGTCAACAGCTGTCACCACTCTGTACACAAGAAAGCGGTACTGAATAAGTTAGTACGAAGGGCAAAGATTATTTCTGATGACGACCATCCAGCATTTGAAGTGCATGTTCAGAGAAAATGGTTACAGCAAGAGAGGAATCACTAAAGCTTTCAAGTGCCACTGATTTAAGATGTCTCATGAATAGAAAGAAGCCAAGTCAGCTGCATTCCTTCCACACTGTGGACCAACTACTAGCAAGATAGGATGCTTGCTGAAGAGACACAGACTGAGACTGGTGTTCTGGAGCATCTCCAACATAAGAGATGCTTTACGAGAGAGAGAGAGAGAGAGAGAGAGAGAGAGAGAGAGAGTTTTGGCTCAAACACCATCATATTGGGATTATGTTAACACATAAGCAACCAAAACTAGAACAAACAGCAAGTGAGCTTTCCACATTAAGTGAAAGTAAAGATGAAGACTTGACACTTGTAGGGATGCAGGAGCGGCAGTTTCAAATGTGGTGCCAGCCACCTGCTCTATGTGATATCAATCAGGCAGGATGGAGCCCCTAGGAGCTGCAGAACTTGTCTTCTACATACACACCAGTCTCGCACTCCCTGGAAGGTTCTAGGCACTACTATCACGTCTATGTAAGTAAAACAGTGTGCCAGCCATGGCAGTCAGTGATTCCAACTCCTGATGATGATGGCAGAGACAGCTATCAAAAGCTCGAGTGTTTTATTTGAAATGACAAGGCTTGTAAACCGAGACGATTTTATTCGATCCTATACGATGACATGATAAAAATGGTACAGTCTGGGATAATTATCTGATTTCCAAGATCAAATAGATCTGTCTGGTTGGGTTGCTAATGTGTGTCTGAATAGAGAACTGATGATTAAAAAAAGAGCTGTTAGGCCAACACACAGCCTGTGTCACAGGAAACATGAATTTTTTCCTCTTCAAAATAAACTTCCCATTGTGTACTCTTTGCATCTATATAATGAGCGAGATAGCAAAAGATATTTAAGTATTGCAAAACCTAAAACTTCAACAAAGAAATAAGTTCAGCTACTGCAGACTCTGAACAAAAGAAAAGGTAATGGAAAACCTTTAACAGGGACTTATTCAAAACACAATTAAAATAATGTCTCGTAAATAAATGTATGTTAATACTGAAAGGATTCTAAGCTCTTGACAATTTTAACTATATGAGACAATTACTGATTGACAGAAGTTGTAAATTACTGTAAAACAAAAATATTTTGTAATTAAGCATAAAAACAACTTCCTATTGATGTTCCGCCTGTTTTGACAAAATCCATTAATATAAAGGGTATTCTGTATGAACCTGTAGATGAACATGAGATCTGAAATTTTCAACACACGACTACATGCAAAAGGAGATAAAAATACGGAAATAAATTTTAACTTTATGTCTGTATGCAAAGAACTGCAGTGCAGTGACAATGGACAGTTGTGAACTGACCATAAAAGAAGAGATACAGAACATTTCTTTAAAAATAAATTACATGATACTCACAGACTTGCTTCTGAAACTAGTTTTTCCCCCCTTAATAGCTCAATTTCTCATGAAATGTTTATGAGAATTACACAGCTACACACAGTTTTTCTAAAATTATCTTGTGTTCATGGCTATCACTCTGTTCATTCACATTATTGTTGGACATGAGTTTTCACTAGCACTAGCAATCAGAGTAATTCACTCTTGATGATCAACACATTACCCAGTACCCAAGAAAATTATCAGATACTGGTACACAATATATAGCTTATCTGTAATGCACATCATGCATATTTCATCATGCCACAAACTAATGAAGAAAACAGTTCACATCCTACAATGAAAATATTTCAATACAATAATTTCCAACAATCAATATACAAGTAACTTCAGATTCTCTCTCTACACAACACTCTACAAATCAAATGTACATCCATTCAATACATACTGACCTAAGGAGGTACTCAGGATCATTTCTTCTTAAAAAACCCTGTTCAAGTAAAGTGAAAAACCAAATAAAAATATATCATAAATCAAAAGTGGGTGCTACTTAATCAATATTATATGAATACTACAAGGGAAATAATAATATACACTAAAATTATTCTAACAAAAATGCTAAAATACTACATATACATACATTAATCAGTATGGCAAGTTTTCTCATAAAGTACGTCCTGTATGTACAATGCAATTTATATGTATCACAGATCATTGCTTTTTTATTTTGAAATTTCCTTAACATATGTGTATGTTTAGATTCTTGATCAAATCTTTCACAAGCATCTGTGACTGCAATATATTTAACAAATGTACGAATGATATATCTGTGGTATGGAAAATATTTAATTTTTTAAAAAAAATTGAGCATGTTGCAATTTGGAAGACGTTATGTGAAAATATTTGTAATTGCACTCACCACAAGTTAACAAGCACAACATGAAATTAAAAAAATAAAAATAAAAAATAAATAAATAATGGGAGAAACCTTGCCATACCTCCTACATGCAGCTGTACTGGGTACTCTCATCTACAGGTTGGATGCAGGTGGTAAAATGTTCCTGGAACAAATAAAATGCTAGCTTTCAGCATGACATCAGAGACTGGCATTAAATAACACATCCATGGAGAACCTCAATTTCATCTTTGGGGAGGAATGTGGTGGACGAGTCGCCAGCCGGGGACTATCATATGGTGGGCCGAGACCCAGGCCCAAGAGCCGGCCTGCCACAGGTGGAGAGGCAATTGTCCCTGGGCCTGGTGTTGACAGTGGGTACTTCTCCACCTGGAGGGCACTCATTACTACTGCCTCACGATGATGGTACCTGTGGAAATGCTTTCATACTCATTTTGGATTTCAATGTTATGCTCAAAGAAACATTAAAGCACCTGAAAAAAATACACACTCATTAAGTATCATAATGATGGCCACCAACACTGTGACAAAGAATTTTTGGTTGCAGTTCAGTTCATATACACATTATGAACACATACAAAATTAAATGCATAAAAATATCTACATTTCATAATAACATAATCATTGAGACAGCCTCTTGGCTTGCAAACACCTCTTCCTCAATAAGCAGTGTACTGTACTATGTCGAGATGATCCATTACTTAACCAGATTCTCTTTTAAAAAATGTACAGCTAAATATTTCCTCCCTTGAGACAATTCCAAGGCCTTTGTCATGCAATTGTTTTGTTAATGGCTTCCTGAATGGGTCTAAAGTGAAAACTAGTAGAAAATTAGTTAACTACTGTTGTAGATAAATTAGACTTACACTAGAAACAATATCGATGACGCTTGTTTGCAGATGTGATCTGTGAGTAACAAACTATAAAATCAAACTATTATTAGACAAGTTTGCTCTTTTCTATTTACTGTCCCCAGAAATACATCTCCTCTAGCTGCTTTCAACTCCGAAGACTAATGCTCAGAAAAAAGGGAAGCAGCAATGTGATTACATGTGGAAATTTATTTTATTCAGTCATACTGTGAAACTTCAGAAATCACATTTAGTGTTATTAATAGCCTAGAAGTGATATCTTTTTTCTAAAATTTTGAACCTTTTAAAAGTTAAAATTAGAACAACAATAATATTAAATTTACATTATTTATATACATTTATCTCGTGTTAAAGAAAAATGTTTGGTTAGGCCATAATGTAGCATTACAAAGTAAACTGCTTTGAGTATAGCTTTTATAGTTGTTCTCATTATACTTTAGTAATGATGTTTATGAAACGAGCTGCAATGCCCCTCTGTATTTTTTCCATTAATCAATAAACATGATAAGAGTGGTGTATCAATCTGACAGTAAAAAACACATGGTTTTAGACAGGATTTACAGTTACACATACACTTGATTGTGAGGGTTCATACTTCCTGCCAGTTAGTTAATGAAATTCTACTTAATGCACATTATGTATGAAACTGAAGAGAGCAACCCATTAAACAGCCTCAATTACGTCAGTGCTTCCCTCTTGCTTTTCCATCTTCACAGAAGCTCTCCTGAATATCTTGCTGCACAAGAACACTTGGAAGCACTTCTTCAGTATATTATCAGATTGAATCATTGTCTTGTTTCTCGCAAAATGACAGTACAAATTTGGTTGTATTTGGTGAAAAGCTTTTTCCAAAAACTATGAATCACAAACAAGATGGTAATTCATGCAAATAACTAAGTTCTATAATTTCATCCATGAACAGAAAGAGATTTGTTGTACTATATCCACTCCTAAAGGCAGCTTAGTTCTTTTGCTTGATTAAACCCATGTTTGTTTCTATGTGACTGGGAATACATTTAGTGACTATCTCATACATTGTGGAGAAGAGGCTGCTAGAAACAGTGGTTTTTTTTCCTCTCCTTTCTTGTAAAATAAAATAAATGCAGCATTGTTCCAGTTTCGAGGAATTGTCTGGAGAGAAAGACATTCTGTAAATAATTTTTAAAATTACTTTTGTATTACTGTTCTTTCAGTTTCAATTATTTGTATTGAAATACCATCACATCCTTCCTTCACACTTCCAATAGCTTTAAATATCTTATCTAGTATTACTCCAGAATAACAACAATATTATGAGAATGACAGATTGCTGGTCACAATATAGAGATGTTGAGTTGCAGACAAAATGACTGCTATACATTTCAGCTTCTTCTGAATTAGAAAAAACACACACATTCACATGAGCACAACTCATCACATACATGACCACTGTCTCTGCCCATTGCGTGTACACAGCTGTGACCACAGCAGCCAGGCAGTGTTCATGTGAATGTGATTTCTATTTCAGAAGAAAGCCTTTTAGCCGAAAGCTAAACTGTATAGCAGTCCTTTCATCCTGCCCATCTGTAACTCAATGTCTCCTCTATATGGTGAGTAGCAATCCATCCTTTTTATTATTTTTTTGTTATTCCATTCTGGACTGTCAATTGTTGCAGTACTTCTGACTAGCACTTGCTTATGATCTATCTGGATTTCTGATTAATCTCTTGAATTATACAAAGAGAAAAAATCCAGCGTTTGTTTATACATAGAAATTTTGGAAAGCTTGTACAGTTTCCTCTATGTTTCCAGTTTGGAAGATAGGACATGAGGTATTGGTGGAAGTAAAGCTGTGAGAGCTCAGTTTTTACAGCACCTGCCTGCAAAAGGCAAAGTGGCAAAGGTCCCAGGTCCGAGATCAGGTCCAGCATATAGTTTTAGCCTAACAGAAGTTTCCTCTATATTGTTTATTACTGTGCCATCTGTAATTTTAAGTGACAAAATGTGATGTCTGCATAACATACGTTCCTAATAAAGGAAGCCGCAAAGGTAATCATTCATCATGTAGCTGACGCATTGAATGGTCAACAGGCACATAATTGAGACCAAAAACATTGCTGAGCTTTCAGACTATGTGTTACTTTTGGGCTAACTACCAACAATATCACCCAACCATCCCTAGTTACCTTCCATTAACTCCATTGCTTCAACATAGCCTCATCTTCTGGCTGGTTACTACGCTTCCACAGAAGGAATCTCAGCTCCTGTTGACGAACACCCCCAACCCACTACCTGAAACCTAATTTGCTGTACCAAGGCCACAAATCATATCCCTCATTCTCTCTTAGCATCCTCACCTCATTACCACCTTGACGCCACTTCCCTATACTCCTCAAAACTCTCATCAACTGGGGACTCCAAACCCACTAACTTATTACGCCTGACCAAATACATATATAATATATGCATATAATCCCCACTGTTCTGTCCACAGATGAGCCTGTAGAGCCTGGCAGAATGCTGTGGCATAAATCAGCCAATGGCATCACCTGGATGCAGTGTGGAAGGGCATGTGGTCAGCACACCACTCTCCCAGCCATTGTGTGGGAAGCTACGTGGAGCCACTACTACTTGGTCAAGCAGCTCCTAAATTGGCATCACGAGCCTCAGTGGTTCCCATACCAATCCTCCCAACAAGAAAACATCCCTGGCAGTACCAGGAATCAAATGTGAGTTCTCTGCATGGCAGCCACCTACACTGATCACTTGACTATGGAGACGGACAACCAACTAAATCCTTACCCATAACTATACTCCTTTGAGGGAAAACTATACAAACTAATCACTAACCATGGGCACCCATATGACAATCTCATATGCCAACATGTTTATGGCTATCTAGATGAAGCCTTCCTAGCTGTTCCTAAACACTATATGGTTCAGGTACAATGACAATATGTTCATGATCTGGACCCAGAGCCTAGACACTTCATCCTCATCCCCCCCCAGCCTCAACACGACCTTTTCTTACCAATTTCTCATTGTCCTCCTCAGCCCACTGTACTATTTTCCTGGATGCTGGGCTCCCCCACTCTGCTGGCTCCCTGAAAAATCTCTGTCCATATCAAGCCCACCAGCCAAACACTACCTTCAACTCTAATAGCTGTCACCCCTTCCACACAAAGTCTCTGGCAAGTTGTGGAAGGCACATCTCAAATGTAGTGACGAGCAACCTCTTTGGGCAGTGTGCTGAAGGTTTTTCTAAGGCCTTCACAGACAGGGACTACTCTCCAAATCCATCCTGCAAATAATCTCCTATGCTCTATCCACAAATGCCTCTTAATTCTCCAACCATCCCTGTAACTATTCCTAAATCATTATGCATCACCCAAGATTGGAACAACAAACACATCCTTCACCGGACAAAGGCACCACTACTTCCATTGTACTCTCAAATAAAAGAACAACTTTCTCAAAATTCTTTTCATCTTTCGAAATGGTATTCTGCCACAATGTTTCAACAAAGATTCTCATCACTAGTACACTCAGGAGAGTCTGTATTCATACACCGTTTCAACAATTTTTCTATTCAGCATCTTCAGGAGATGTGCTGAATTCCTGCAGGAAGCAATCTTTCATACTGTTTGGACCACACGTTGTTGTTGTTGTTGTGGTGGTGGTGGTGGTGGTAGGAGGTCCAAGTGCCACATCCTGACTCTCCTTCTCCATTATGTCCACCATCTTTAATACATAATTCCTATACATTGTTGAAAACAGAATTTTGGCTAAGTATCAGATGCTTAAGAGAAGCTGTAATTTTTGTTCATCCTTATTGGGCTTGGTCTCATTCCCTCCACAATTGTTTAATATTATGAGGATATTTGAGTGTTTTCAGAAATACTCAGAAAATCACTTGACTCGATGCAAATGTACCTTATGGCACAAGATTTCACTTCTTTAATAAAATACTTCCAAAGCCACCAAATTTTGTGGTTTCATCTTTTCTAATCACTTAAGTAGCTGTGTCACAGAGTGCCTTTCTTTGACAGTGAATATGCTGTTTCCTGAGAGTATTTGATGACTTGATATTTCATTGTAAAATCTTCCCACTTATATGCGAGTTCAACACTTTGCCCCTCCTCTCTTTTGATAAGACAGACTGTTTTGCTGCACTACCTAAAGAGTTTCACATTGTCCTTTCACTGAATATGTTTGAGTTTGAAGGTTATACCACACTCTTATGAAGTACAGGAAAGTACACATACATCTGTGTTCTAGTGAAGTAAAAAGGTACAAATAATAACTTACTTGATAAGCAATGCCCGAATGTGTGTTTCACTGACAGTTGGAAACATAGCACTGATTTTTGTAACAGCAATTTCAGTGTCATTTGCTGATGGTGCTGTAGCTGTTGCACTCCGTGCAGGAGATGAATATGGTGTTCCAAAGCCAGGTCGTCCAGCAACAGGGCTTGGTCGCATGTTTGTTAGGTCCTGCCACAACACAATAAACCTATACTTTTCTTGTGAAACATTATAAAAATGTAATTTTTAATGCTACTGCTAACTGGTGCCTGTGTGTGTGTGTGTGTGTGTGTGTGTGTGTGTGTGTGCCCCTCGCACCATTTGATCTTTAAGGCATCTGTTAGTCTTGTTTAACTGCTTTGTTGGACTTCCTTAACAAGTATGATGTGTTAATAGTCTAACAACTTTTGACATTGTACTTGATAATGGTATAAAAGCCGAAATCTAGATAGTACAGAAGACTAAAACTGTAATGCACAGTCAAATGGTGGTTTGTTCTTTCAAAAAATATTGCATGGCTATGGATCAACATGACAGAAAACTTTTTTGAGAGTGGTCAGTTGAGTTAAACAAACAGAATGACAACACAGTACAAAACAAAGTATGAGCAAATGGTGTGGAAGGTACTAATATTGTTACAATTAGGAAGATGGGTCACAGAGAGCAATTCAATGGAAGAATAATTATTCACAAAATTGAAATTAAGCCAACTACCATTTTACAGATTTACACTTCCATATCAAAAGCTGATATGGGTGGTGGTGGTGGTGGTGGTGGTGGTGGTGGTGGTGGTGTAAAGTAGAGAGGAAGTAGATGATGACACTCAGGACTTGATAAAATATGTACATTTAGGGGGGTGAAAATGGAATAGTTTTGGGTGATTTGAGCAGCACAGCAGCAGGGGAGGAAAAAAACTGCACAATTACTGAATAATATGGCGTGGGCTAAAGAAACAACAGAGCAGAAACATTTCTGGAATGATATGAAAAATTGCAACTGACTGCAGCGAATGCTTCTAAGATTACAAGAGAAGAAGGGATACATGGAAAAGACCACGACAAACATGAAAATGTAACTACATCATAGTTAAACAAAAATTTACGGTACTGCACTGCTTATCCAGGCATGAACAACGATTCAAATCACAGACTTCTAGTGATGAACAGAAAACTGAAATTTAAAAACACAGAAAAAAAGTGAGAATAAAAAGGCAATAATATTCTAAGAAATTAATTAAAACTGTGAAACAGTGGAATTTCTTTGTTTAATTCATTGGCCTGGACAAAGAAGTCTACTCTGTAACATTCTTCATTAATTTTTAGAGAGTTAAAAAGAATAGAAGTGGGACATAATAATGAAAGAAACAATTAGAAACAGAAAGCACCACCTATATAACAAATAGAAACAAGAAGCAAAAAAAAAAAAAAGCCACAGATATAACTCCATAGAAAAGGCTCACAAAAAATTTAGAACATATGAGTGTGAGCAAGCACATGCGTGTGTGTGTGTGTGGGGGGGGGCTTATGTGTGTACTGTTTTTGCAGAAGATATGAAATGGTAGGATTATGATGAAAACTGCTTTGACAAAGAAGACAATTTAACAGAAGATAAGGGGGTTTATATGGAAGGAATCACTAATGTAGCCATGGGTTAACAGAGCACAGAATGACTGAAGCAGAAAGAAATCAGCAAGAGTCATTGCGATAAACCCACAGTTACTAAAATCATTGGAGTTGTGTAAGAACCAATATCCAAAATCTAAAGGAAGTGTCTTTTGAGGTTCGCAATACAACCTTCTCGGCACTTCTTGCTTGTAAATAACAGGTCAGAAAAGTACACACATGCACATGGGCTTTCAGTTTATTGTTACTGCTATTTAACCCGGTTTTCAAACAAATCAATGGAGGCTGTGAATGAAAACTTCAACTACAAAGAAACTGTGAATGTAGTGGACAACCTATTTAGTGGGTTACATAATTTAGGTTGACAATATATTTTGGCAAAGTAAGTGTGACAGAACAGCAGAGGGTGAACAGTAACTTACGAAACATTGAAAGATGCAGTTAAAGAAGTGAAGAAAGTTCACCTCCTCAGGGAGTGAGAACGAGAGCACACAATATAAGCAATGCAAGGCAAATTTAAGAAACAGATTGGTGCTAACAAAAAACGGATTCTCCAAAAAAAGTACTGTACTCATATTTAATATTGGCACAGAACACACTTAAAATATTCATCCTGACATATGCAACAATAATGTAATTGTCCTAGAACATGGAAGAAACAATAGAGCGAAGCAGTTATGATTGCACAGAAAAAGAGTAATGAAAGTAGTTACATTTCATATTTCAAATTATCAAACGTAAGATGTTAATACCAATTCATTAATTTTCATACAACACATATTTGCTGAAAACTGTTAGAAATTAATATAAGTAAAAGCCATGCAATATTATTACTATCGATTCAGATCTACAGATGAAAACCATTATTAGTTCTAAACAAGCTTCTGACTATCATAGCTCTTACAAAAGGTATATAATAAAATCAGTTTCTCTAGTACTGAATTGAATGTTTACAGCTAAAAATGTTAATGGAATTTACGAAAATAGTATCAAGTTAAAAGTAAGGTACGAGTACTTAATTAAATATGCAACCAAGTTCTCCACAAGCCAGTAGTGTAAGTAAACATGTAATTGCACATGAATCAAACTGTATATGAACAGAGTCAAACAATGTCAACATTTAGGGTAGAAAACCATCAATCTAAAGCTACTGTCATAAAACTGAAAGAAAAAAATAACTTTGTCATGTTTATTTTTTGAATTTTGCTGTGCTGACAGAGTAAATTATATTTATCAAGGTCTGAAAGATTGTATTAAAGAGTTAACCGAATCAGAATTATAGTAGGAAAGTTCTTATAAAACATAAATACTTTAGGACTAAAGGAGACCTCTTACCAAAAAGCAGAAGCATTGAGTTGTCAACAGGCACACACAAAAGTTACTTGATAAATGGTTGCCATTCACTACCGAGATTGAATACCGATACAAAAGAATTTCTTTCAAATCTGAATTTGTTGAATGAATGGAACACTATGGCCACAGAAGGAATGACAAAATCAACTTCAATTGCTTGCACGCAAACATATCTACAGAGATGAAATAACGTTATTATTTCAACTATTTAACTGGTAACCAGTGCACATCATCAAAATGAGGTCGTATCACTCCTCCTAATAGAAGAACCTGACCATTCTCGAACTTCAGAATGGCTTTCATGTATTTTACATACTTTACTATCTGATAAAGACATACAAAAACACATATCTCACAAAAGTAAATTACAGATGCATTCAGAACCGGGGCTCTTTTACTAAGCAAGAGGGAGAAAACGTTACAAACTGCATGAAGGAATCTTTGCAATTTGAAAGAGTGCTTCTCTCAACTCTTGTATGTATGCTATCATGTGGAGACAGACTATCTTTGTCTGGATACAGCTCCATATTTTTCTTTGTTACCCATTTCAAAAGTACAAAAAATCAGATAATGTTTGGTCAGCACTTATCTTCAGAAGGCAAAATTCCAGTACTACCAAAAGACACATACACAACATTAGGAGGGACAAATGCAAACATTATTGGCTTGGAGAACTGAAAGCTCTTCCTCAGGAAAATGGGATTATGCCTGTAATACAACTACAGTGAAACCCATATTTCACATTTTTATGTGGTCCAGGCTTTAAAAACGCAAAATTGAGGAAAATCCAGAATTGAGGAAAATGTTAACCCCCCCCCCCCCCCCAAAAAAAACACACACACACACACACACACACACACACACACACACATTTAACTGCCATATACGATTAAAAATCGCAATCCTCTCCAATACTTCGTATAAAATCTGTCTAACTGAACCAAATTAAATTTACAATACAATGTTTATATGATAATTTCTATTAATGAGTTTTATCAGTTCTTAAAAAAAATCACAGATGTATAACTGTAACTTATCAAAAAATTGAAACTGGTATCTGGGTACAAGGTAAACTAGTCATTTTCAGGCATGCTACGACCTCAAATTATACAAGGTGCACGTAAGTGCAGGAACAGTTTCAATTATTTATTGCACAAGAACCAAAATTGTACAGATATACATATGTCACTTTGAAGAGAAACCCTGAAAGTTTTTTTTATGTATGCCACCACAGTGTAGCTTGGTAAACATGGTGAGTTCAGGTGCGGAGAGAGTTTTCTGTGTTGGAGTTCGACAAAAACCAGTGTGCTACAGCTGTTCAACAGATGTTTAGAACAAAGTATGGTAAGAAGCCACCAACAAGGAAGGCCATTTATCACTGGAACGACAAATTTGTTACTACGGGTTGCTTGTGCCCAGAGAAAAGAAGCAGACGTCCCAGTGTGAGTGAAGTGAATGTGGAGCATGTACGAGAGCCGTTCATAAGGAGTCCAAAGAATTTGGTGTGTTGTGCATCCCGTGAACTCAAAATGGCTCCAATGACAGTGTGGAAAGTCCTGCGACAGTAGCTGTCTATGAAACCATACAATTTGGAGCGAGTGCAGAAGCTCAATGACGTGGACAAAGACAAGCTACAGGAGGGGACAGCTGTTTCATGAAATGGCCTCCCCAATCACCAGAGCTCACTCCGTGTGACTTTTTTCTGTGGGGCACATTAAAGATATGGTGTATGTACCGCCTCTACAACATGATGCAGCAGAGCTCCGGAAGAGAATACAGGAAGTGACTGTCACCGTCGACGATGCCATTCTGTGATGGGTATGGCAAGAATTCAATTACCATATTGACATCTGCCGGGTCACTCATGGTTCGCGTATCGAATGTTCGTAAAAAAAACTTTTAGAGTTTCTCTTCAAAATGCAATATGTATGACATCTGTACAATGTTTAGTTCTTGTGCAATAAATAACCGAAAGTGTCCCCGGACTTTATGTACACTATATACATTCAAAACAAGCATTTTTGAGATATCACCTAGGCACTCACCAAGAAAAAAGCAAAAATTGATGAAAATGTTGAATTAAACCAAAAACACCACAGCAAAGTGGTTAAATCACATGCATAAATGTGGACATATGCTTAACGACATACTTTGTCACCATTGCTGTTGCTGGTTAACGCTTTTCTTATGAACTGCACAGCATATGCTCACCGCCGTTTAAGTGTTACTTTAGGCTTGATGAGAGAAACAGACACATGAATAAATGAGTTCACTTCCCCAATAGATGTTACAAGCTTACGAGGAGTCAGCTCAGTGAATTTCTGTACACTGTGTGAAGTGTAAATTTGAAAGAAAGCTCAGGTGCTACAGTTTTGCTTCATGCCCTCTATCACAGCTGCCAATCTTAACAATTTACAGTGTGTTGTGTTTGCTGTGCAAAGTATATACATGAGTAGTGTGTGTAGTTCTTGCAACTGTACTACATTAGATTTGAACACGAAAAGGTTTAAAATGAGCTATTGCAAAACTCTTGTTCTGCTCCCATATGACATCTCTGACATAGCACATCATCTACACGAAAAGTATATTTTCAGCATTTCACAAAATGCATTCACCCCTACCTACACTCCCGTCGCTGAAGGGTCACACCCCCCTCTCCACTTATCCAGTAGGCGAGCTCATTTTGTGTGTGTTAGTGTGGTGTGTTTGCTGTGCTGGCTATTGGGTGACTTAACATGTTGCCACCCAATAAGAGTTCACTAGTCAGAAATGGGCGATGTTTCCTCGATTCTGACTGGGCATATTCTTCGAGACTCACTGTTTGAATTTAAAAGGTCAACAATCGGTGTAGTTGCTGAATACAGTACATCAGAAATACCTGCAAAAAGATGAGAATGAGTTATAAGAGGCACAAGAAAAGGTGATGGCTAGGAACCTTCGTCACATATTGGCTCGGTTTGGAACACTTTGTGTTGACTGTCTTGCTTTTCCATTACCGCTCCAACCTAGCAGTAGTTGTATCATAATTGCATGGTGAAGCTAAATGGTGCAAGCTGCATTGGCAACACCGGTCGTGGATTACGTCAGCATTTCCTTCCTCACATTCATCCTGTCCACAACGGACTAAAATATTCCCTTAACTCCACCACGACCAATGGTGTGAACCATCTGTCTTTTGTGCCCTTTATAACTAGTTAAGTCATATCAAATGTCAATACGAAGAAAACAGGACGAAGTCAAACGAGACATTGAGTAAGAACTTAGAATCTACGTACTCATTACTAGATTAACAATGATGGTTATGTATTTAAGGGACTAAATAACGGGGTCATGAGTACTTGGCAGAGAGTGCTTTGTGTGTCCCCTTGCATGTGCGAACTGCAAGTGACCCTGTCATTGACTTTCGATCCATCTATGTAGATGCATACCAAATTAGAATAACTGTGGAGGATTGAAAGAAACAGGTGTCAAAGAAGGGTAAGATCAGCATCCATCTTGTGGCCACAAAAGAGGTCCATCTGTATCACAGGACATGGTACAGCCCACAGGAATGTTGAGAGGGAGCTCTAGGGAAACAGACTAACAGAGGTTGTCGGAGGTCCTTCAGTAGAATATCGAGTCGGATCCCAGCTGGTCTTCTCAGTTTTTGGAAATGTGCAAACAGTCTGAACTGCTGGTTGTGGAACAGAGTTGAGTGACACGGGTGAATAGGAATCTGACAGACTGTGACTGTATAACTTGCCAGAAGCTCCTGTTGTCTAACCCGCAGCGGTGGGACACTGGCTTCCACCAGGAAGTTATCACCAGGGATCGTACAGAAGGCCCCCAATGCCAAACGCACGCCAGTGTGGCGAACAGGCTCCAGTTGGCTGAGAAAGGGCGGTGCTGCCCACACACAGGCAACACATCCATAATCCAAGCAGGACAAAATCAGCGCCCTGTAAAATCTCAGAAGAACTGTGCAGTCCATGCCCCACAAGGAGTGACTATGAAAACAGAGAACATTCAGCTTCTTCACGCAAGTTGCCTCCATCCGGCGGGCATTCAGCAGCGAAGTTAGCTTGTGGTCAAATAAAATACCTAATAATTGGAAAGTGTCAACGACATCAAGTAACTTGTCACGAAGACAAATCTCTGGGTGTGGGTGCACAGTCCAGAGTTGACAAAAATGCATAACTCATCATTTTGCAGGGAAAGTTGATAGCATTGGTTCAGGGCCCAGTAATGGACTCTCCAGACAGCCCTCTGAAGCTGGCACTCAGCAGTGCACTGTGATACAGGCAATACGCAATACCATTGATGGCAATAGTAAACAGCGTTATGTTCAGAACTGATCCCTGAGGGACACCAGTTTCCTGTACATAGTGATTGGTGAAAGTTGAACCTATCCGGACACGAAAAAAAAAGAAAGACAGGAAATTCTGTATTGAATTCGATAGACTTCCCCTGAAATGCACTCATGCAGTGTACAGAAGATGTGTTGCCACCAGATGGTACCGTATGCCTTCTGAAGGTCAACAGCAATCAGATGTTGGCGATGCGAAAAAGCACTGCGTACTGTGGATTCCAAATGAACCGGGTGATCTGTGGTGGACCGGAAAGTCTGAAAGCTGCTTTGGAATTGTGGTTTATACCCTCTGGCTTAAAAGCTTGGAAAGATAGCAGGTGGCACTCAATAATGTGTTTCTGGACCAGGAAATGAGAATAGTAATTATTGTAAGAGGACACTTCAGCAAAGTGTGCTACAAAATATTTGGCAAGTACCATGAGAACAGTGCAGATGTTACAGTTGACAAGAATGCCAGGAATCGAAATGGGTGGTGGATGGCTGCAAATGTGATGGAGACTAATCGGTACTTGGGACGATGGGGTATGGGATCGCATAGTTGAGACCTATTGGTCCCAATACTTCTGCTTCTTTTCTTTATTAAAACTGCACTTTCGCCCAGAGTCTCTTGAATGCTATTCAATTATCCAGAGGGGGATGGCGCTTGTGCCATTGAAGCGTGTTGGAGCATTCCCTGATAGCTGTGCTATACCTTCAGACTTCCGTGACACCAGCAGTCATCAGGATGAGCCAGAGGAGTGGGGTATTGTCGCTGCTGCAGCATGAGCAATAGTATCCTGTACCAACCTGTCAACATCCGTCACATGACTAGCTGCAAAAGAAATTGCAGAGGAGAAACCTGCCAGTCAGCTTTCCGACGCAGCCAATGTGGAGCATGTTGTAGACGTCTGTGAGTGGAGAGGGAGAGAACAATAGGAAAATGGTCACTGTCACAAAGATCGCCTTGGTCACACCACTGAATCAGAGGTTAGACACTCGGGCTGCAAACTACGAGATCAATAGCTGAAAACATTCTGTGGGTCACACTGAAATGAGTCGCGACTGCAGTGTTGAGTAGGCAGATATCCTGTTCTGAAAGGATGTGTCTTAGTACTCAGCCTCTGTGAGGCAGTGTCGCAGCCCTACAGAGGATTACGTGCATTTTAAGTCCCCCAATAAGAGGAAGGGGGCCGGGAGCTGTGCCACTATCTCTTAACAGATTGTGATAATGGAAAGGCATGCCTGGTGCTAGACGAAGATTACATATTGTCGTCCGAACTGACACGTAAACGACCACAGCTTCTAGTGCAGTGGTTCAATGAAAATATCATAGTGTATGAAGGTAAAGATCCCACCGGACGCTCTCTCGACATTAATGGGGTTGGTACGTAGGGGTGGTAGTTTTCCAGAGTAGGGAAGTGTGTTGTCGTAAACAGTGTTTCCTGAAGCACTATACCAATTACGGAATAAGTAGCCATTAGATGACTGAGTACAGTCAAATGGCGATAGTAGCCATTACAGTTCCATTGAAAGAATGTTGGTGTCAGCTCTGGGAAAGTGGTAAATGGAAAATATGGGTGTGATTACTTTGCTACTGGGTCGTGGTCTGCTTGACTGCGCAATCCATCATCCATGTGCATAGGCTCGACTTCTGCAGGGCTGGGGAACAGAATGCTTGAAGCCTCAGAAAGTAGTTAACCTTTCTGTTTATCTTTATTATCTTTCTGAGACTGATTTCTGTAAAGATTTCCCCATTTTATCTTCCAGAAGCAATGAGGGCCATACTTTTCTTTGGACTGCAGCACACGGCTGTTGGTCTTTGTCCTCATTACTGATGCCAGAGGATGACTAGGCACCTCTGGCTGCACCAATGATGTGGGAACCACCAGTGCTATAGGTGTAGGCAATGAAGGAGCTGATGTTCCCTCCCCCAACTGGAGGGCAGGCTCTGGAATACAACCAGAGCCTGGAGGTGTCATGTGAGACATTGTCATTGCATGAGGTGTGGTCTGTGACACGAAAGTCGCAAAATTGGAGACCATATTACTCAACTGAAGTCTTTCAAACTTTTTCCTTGTATCTTGGTAAGACAGGTGTTCAAATGTTTTATACTCTTGAATTTTCTATTCCCTCTTGAACACTGAGCATTGCGGTGAACAATGAGGGTGGGGTTCCAGATAGCTGACAGATTGAGGGGTCTGGTCACAAGGGCTGCCCTGGGAGGCCCATTCAAATGCCCTACAGACAGCCTCATTAGAACAGTGGGAGACCATGTGTCCGAACCTTTGGTGCTTGAAAACATTTCATCAGAGGAGGAAAGGAACACCTGACATCACACCTATAAACCATGACCTTAACCTTCTCAGGCAAAATGTTGCCATTGAAGGCTAGGATAAAAGCTCCTGTGTCCACTCTATTAACCTGGATGCAGCAAAGAAAATGGACTCCACGCCGCACCAGATTAGTACGCAGCTCTTTGTCAGTTTGGAGTGTTAGGTGCTGATGAAAAATAACACCTTGAATTCTACAGAGCTTGTTATGAGGAGAAATGGTGACTGGTACATCACCTAACTTGACACAGGCCTTAAGTGCCCGTGATTGGCTGGCATGTGATGTTTTGATCAGCAAAGATCCATTTCTCATCTCCTCTATTGCCGCAACCTTCCCAAACTGATCTTCAATATTTTCAATGAAAAACATTGGCTTCATTGAAGCGGAAGAGTTTCATTTCTCATTGCCTGGTTCTCATCAATGACAGAAATGCCATAGGACTGTAAACTTCTGCATTAAAATCACTGTTTCTGACTGATGAGACAGCCGTGTTGGCACGGTCACCTTTAATTTCATCTGTTTCATTACAGATCATGCACCCCAATGCCACTCACTTTGATTAGTTGTTCTCCTCTTGGGTGCCACTGTGCCAAGGCAAAAGCCACCTGGCACAGTAGCCAGGTACCCCAAAGTGGTCAGGCACCTACTCCTCGGCTGACACAGTGAGGTCACAGCTCAGGCTTCAGCAATGCAATCCCTGTATTGTCAGGGGGGCTACCACCAAGTGGGTACATGACAACCCCACCACAACGGACTGGCTACCATGCTGGATTTCAGGTGCAGAGGTAGATCCACTTGATTGGTAGGTGCAAAAGGTAACAGTGTGCAGTGGAGAGGTAGTGCACCACAGTAAGGCATCTTTCCACAACTTCCCCAAACGGCCCGCACTTTGGTAAAATTGGAAAGTGAAGGTCAAAAGGCAAAATAATGTGAGGGAAAGGCATGGAAGGGCCATGGGTATATTCTAGCCCCTGACACTGCGGGTGGGGGCAACTTACTAGGAAGAAACGTAGAATCAGGGAATTTTTAGCATTAAACTTATGGGGGTTTTCACAGTGGCCACGAATTTATGGTGTAGAACCGTGAAAAATGTAAAATCAGAGAATGCAAAATTGTAGTTCCACTGAAATTATAAATTTCTCATTATTTTATGCCTCCAAGATGTCAAGGGCTTTGTAGAAGGTTAAAAAAATGCCTGCCTGATGGCATCTGCATAGGGTAGTAAAGCATACTGATGCACCTCTTATAGGTACTTCTATCTAACATCCATATCACATTCACATAGTACTTTCCATTACAATGAACGAGGCTTTGAGGATCAAGTCATTGCACTAAACTGTTATTTTGGAAATAGAGGAAATGCTAATGCATACAAAGATGTTTAAAGTCCAAAAGGAGGTACCCCCACCATTAGACTTATTACCTGTTAAACATAGTTTACCATTTAAACAGCAACTAGCCCCAAGTAAGGTTTACAAAGGCTTACTTAAAACAAACTATTGCCAGTTTCTGATTTATTACAAATCCATCTTTAACACATCTTTGCATGTGTACTATGTGAGTGCTGTTCAATGATCTGGAAACTGCTTCAGGACACCACCATTCTATGTTTTATGCCAGTACACAGTTACAAAATGTAGTCCAATTTAACATGAACAACGAAAATGATAGTTTCAAAGGTGTAAGCATAGTAAAGATGTTAAATTACAGATGCTGTAAGGGTGCTGGCTACAGTAAAATATATCTTTGCTAGAGCGGTGAAATTAATTTAAGGGTCAAAAGCAGAGGTAAACTGTTGTACAATAAATTCTAATATGGCATTCTCCTGAATGGCTAAAATAACACAAACAGACTGTACACAAACACTGAAAGGTTTATACGTGTAAACTATCCAATCAGATCTAATATGTGTTACACTGCAAACAGATGATATATTTGTACACTGAATGTAACCAGCATTGGACATGGGCATTAGATAAACAACACTTTATAAAGTACAACAACCCAGTCAAACATACTTTTTTTTTCCTTTTTGTTATTACAGTGTTAAAACTATGTATAGACACCAAACCTAGAATTGTGTTTGGTATCATAAATAAAATTATGATTTGTAATAAATCCACAACTTTTGTTTTAAATAAAATTTTGTAAACCATATTTGTGGCTGGTTGCTGATTAAATTATAAACCTTGTAACTGAACTACAGCCACAGTTCTCAATATGTCTACTTTTGACAACATAGAGTTACTACTACTCAATTGGAAAGCGATGGGTAGGACATCTTTCATGCTTGATAGTCCCCACAAAATAAGAAAGAAGCAGATAAAAAAAGTTAATGATTCAATAAGCCACAGTTTTTTTTTTTTCATTTTTGTCCAAAATTGCCATACTGAACGTCAAGCTTCAACTGATAAGGATTGGGAACTAAAGCAATTTCTTATTTAAAACCACAAAAAATGCTGTAACAACACAAAAAGAAAGAACAAGGGTGTAAAATCATTCGTGTTGACTGATTACATATTAGGTAATAATGAAAGGGCAAAATCAGTAGTACGATTTATAGTGCATAAGTCATTTTATGCCACAGGTTGACCAAAAGAAGTGATCAGCTGATAGGACATATTCTGAGACATCAAGGGATCATCAATTTCGTATTGGAAGGAAGTGTGGCGGTAAAACTCATATAGGGAGGCCAAGAGATAACTACAGTCAGCAGATTCAAAAGCATATAGGTTGCAGTAGTTATTTGGAGATGAAGAGGCTTGCACAAGGTAGATTAGCATGGAGAACTGCATCAAACCAGTCTTAAGACTGAATGCCACAACACAAAGTCACTTGAAAAAAATACGCGCACTTTTAGAACAAAAAAATCATCCAAATAATGTTAAAAACCAATAGAGGGTACCTGACAGTGAGGCAAATATCTACACAAAGAGAACATTAAGAGGAAGAAAGAAGGCAAAGGTGAAAGTGGTGGTGAAGGAAGTTAGTAACTTATTTCACCAAGGAGATTACATTATTTCATGATCTTGCTGTAATAGTGGAAAAACACAGTCTCTGTTATAATGCATGGTGAATACAATGTTAACCAAAATGGAAAGAGATCTATAAGTTATGAAAACCAAAAAAATCACAAACCTGTTCACCATCACAAAGGATGATATCCATATGCATGGTCAACTAGAAATTTTCAGTAAATAATAGACTACATAACAGCTTATCATAAAATTTCAAGTTTTGTCCCAAACATGAGAGTTTTCATTAGCACCAATCTGACACTTTTCTCCACAAATTAATTGAAAAGCATGTAATATATTATTTAAAAAAAGAAAAATAAATATTGAAAAATTTTGCAGATGACAAAACAAATTATCAGATTACATAGTCCAGTTATAATTATACAGAGAAGATACAGTCTCAGTGAAAGTAAGTCCAGAATTTCCTGAATGGAAACCAAGAAATTGTGGAGCATGACACAGTTGGCCCTTGCTCCCATCTCTATTTAACATCTGAATCATTCACCCGAACAACATTGTAGCCCAAAATATTACAGGAGGGGGAAAAAAACACCTGTTTTAAGCTTACCTATTTGAGTTTTCTTGGCACAGGAGGTGTACATGGACCAATCTGCATATTTTACTCACTAAGCAGCAGCAGGAAAACCCACACATAAAAGAAGGTTATACTATTGCAAGCTTTCGGAGAAAGGACCACCCCTTTTTCCGGCAGAAGGGTTGAAGATGAAGGAAGAGGGGTGAAGGAAAAGGTCTGGAGAGGTTTAGGAAACAGGCTAGATTTCTCAAAATTCACTCGGAACTAAGGGTCAGGGGAGACTTGCCGGATGGTAAGTCTGCCAGAAGAAGGAGCCACTGTTTTCAGAAAATTGCAATAGCACAACCTCCTTTTATGTGTGTACTTTCCTGCCACAGATTTTATCTATCCGATTACATTATATTGTCAAAAAATGATTATTTTCTTTGTTATATTCTGCATATTTTGTAACAGTTATTATATAATTGCATTTGTTATCTTTGAAAAAATAGCACTACTTTAATTTTTTGGGCGAACAATGTTGTATCTGATCACTTACAACATTTTACTGCTGAAACACGTTGGTTTTCCTGTGTTAATGCACAAATATAAAACTTATTTTGAGAAAATGCAACAAAAGAAATTGAAATATGTAACGTTTATTGCAATACAAAGATATACAAGCAGCAGCAGAAGATTCTGAAAAATTTAAGACCATTCACTATACATGTACATTCAGTAATGCATTTTTGGTACTCATTCAATGGATTTTGGTAGATAGATGTGCATTCCACTAGTCACATGGTAGTTGTTGATAGATATCTTATTTTTCTGTTAGTACCTCTCAGTTTCTTTGCAATGCTTTGATGAATCCACAATTGCAGGATGTTACAATTTTTCATTCTCCTTAGTGTAGTAGATTTGTTAGACGAAATTTCTAGCCAGACATACTCAAGTTATTTTGAATGAGGCTCTATGCAACCCTTGGTTTAGTGTGCTATGATAATTGAAATCCTCTGGTTCCATCTTGCAGACAAGACTTACGTTGTTCTTGGCACTGGCAATGGCAATGAATGGAATCCAACTGTCTGTCTGATACAGATGAAAGGATCTTTTATTACTCTCTTCTTTTTTAGTATTCAACCCTGATAGTGGTTTGCAACAATACACCATTTCACTTTTCTGCCCACCTTTCTCTTCCTTTTTGCATATCATCATCATCATCATACTTCTGTAGCATCAAATCTCCAGGGGCTTGTAGCAGTCTTCTCTTGTTTTCCTACTGTCCAAGTTTCATACCCATTTAGGACCAACCTCCAAACAAAGGTTCTTATCCATTCCTTTCTATCCAGACTGATGTTCTTTGAGGTGGGGAAGTTCTTTCTCAAATTAAGTGCAATTTTTACTGTTCACAACTTCTTTGTGGCTTTTACCATCTTCTGTGATCCTGCTTTCTAAGTAGGTAAATTCCTCTTTCACTTCTAAGACCCCTCTTCCCATGCTCATTCTTAGAGGTGATCATTCTTCAATAGTGCATACCACTTCTAGGCAAAACTACACCCTACAACACAGTTTTTCTGGTTTTCAAGAGAAAAACACCTATCAGAAGCAAAATTCCTCCCTAATTCTGCCTACCAGAAGCAAAATTTTCCCCTAACTCTTAGGCCTAAATGTGGCAATATATTCTTGTTACCTTAGTTGAAAGACTCAACTTAATTTTCTAAACCAATCTCTGCGTCATTATTAACATAACAAAAGAATATGCAAATTGATGACCAATGACAATGTTACAAACTACTTTTTACAATAATCATCTGGATATGAGTCGAAGCTCTTGTGTTAGTCTGCATTGTCAAAATAATTTGATTTTTATAAGACCGGTTTCTATATATATAAACTTTTTCTCTGATAGCCAGACATTTTATAGCACCTATGTACATTTGCCTGTGAGTTTCATTTCAACTCTACAATATAAGTGTGTAATTTACTTTTCAAATATAATGATATGGTAGAATGTTGAACGGACCCCATGTCATATATTCTTGCTACATTATCCTTCCTTGATGCACTGTGTATGATGCTTCTTGTCAGAAAATTTTTCCTGTCACACTTTTAACCACTTCTGTGTTACCTTGGTTTCTATTTGTATATTAAGAAATACACAAAGAAGAAAACAATGATAGATCAGCTTTCTGATCATGGAGAGAGAGAGAGAGAGAGAGAGAGAGAGAGAGAGAGAGAGAGAGAGAGAGAGAGAGAGAGAGAGATGGGGGGGGGGGGGGGGGGCAAACCCTTTATCACATTGCTATTTTTTGTGTATGTACAATTATTTCAATTTTTCTACTGCTTAAGTGAAATGTATAAAAAATAACTTAAGAAAGACTTCAGAATCAGAAAATTATGTAGTAAATATAGGTATACTGAAGTTGTTTACTTTGCCACTTACATGGACGAATGAACCTCTGACATTCATAAAATATTATTATAGACTTACGTAATCTTTGACATTCATCCTCACACATGATATGCGGTGAACTATTCCACATTCCTGGATTTTCAAAAAGTGTTTGACATGGCACGCTACTGCCAACTGTTAATGAAGGTCTGAGGATACAGAAAAGGTTCCCAGATTTGTGAGTGGCTTGACGACTTCTTGGGTATAGGGATGTCCTTGACAGTAAATGTACGTAAGGCACATGGGTATTGTCGGAAGTGCCCCATGGGCCTTCTTTATTCTCTATACACATAAATGATGTGAAGGATAGAGCAAGCAGCAATAATCTGTAACTGCTTGATAATAATGTATTATACAGGAAGTATCATCATTGAGTGTATTGGGATTATACATGATGACTTATGCAGATGAGATGAGTTAAAAAAACCACTGTAACATTCGAATGCAATATCAGTGATGTGTTGCTTTACACAGCCACGTCAATTAAATATCTAGCCATAACGCTACAAAGCTGTATGAAATGGAACAACCACATAAGGACAGCAGGAGGGTAGGTGAATGGTCGACTTCAGTTTATTGTTAATTTTGGGGAAGTATAGCTCTTTTATCAATGAGAACTGCTTGAGTCTTTGGAATTGCTACCAGGTTGATTAAAGGAAGAAATCTAAGCAATTCAGAGGCTTGCAGCTCGATTTGTTATAAGTACATTCAATCAATATTCAAGTATTAAGGAGACACTTTGTGAATTCCAATGGAAAAACTAAGTTCTTTTTGCGAAACACTATAGAGAAATCAGGGACCGGCATTTTCATCTGACTGCATAACAACTCTACTGCCACCAAAAAAACATTTCGCATAAGGACAGCAAAGATAAAATAAGAGAAGGGCCCATACAGACACATACAGACAGTCATTTTTCCCTTGCTTCATTTTCAAGTGGAACCGGATGGGAAATGACTAGTAGTAGTACATTACCCTCCACCATGCATGACACAATGGCATGTGGAGTATGTAGGTAGATACAGATTGTGCTTCAGAGCTCTGTTAAATGAAGTATTGTATCACAATTTACCGCAAGTCAGGATGTTAACAAGCATGTCAGAAGTGCCCATGGAATGAATGATAATCGCAGTTTTTTTAAAGATAACATTTTTACCACCCTTACTGTACATTCTTTGAAGTGTGTAACATTCAATTAGAAAGATTAATTGTGACTGATATCCTGAAAATGACTACGGTCAAGACTGTTGCAATAGTGGAATTAAAATAAACTGCAGTCAATGGCAACAATATTGTCGTTAAAAAAAAAGACAGTGAAACCAGCATAAACATGAGTATGTAATAATTGAAATTATTATGGCTTATAATTTTTTGGGTAAATAATACTGACAGCAACTACATGGATTAACTACAAGCTGTAAAAACTGTGAAAGGGTGAAGTCATGAGCCAAGTGCTGTAGGTACAGTCAGCATGTGTTACATGTCACATAACAGCTACTACCTGTACAGAATTACTATTTACTCCAGACTTAGTCATTGGGTATAAGGTTTAATCAGAAGGGTTATTGATAACAAACATATTGCTGCTAGTAGACTTATATGTATGCTATGCAAACTATGGATGGTGGTTATTGCTGAAACGACCAGTATTCAGTTACATTGGTTCTTTTTGCCTCCAGTTTAACCTGACTTCTAAAACGACTCAACATAAGTGGTTTCTGAAATCACTGATTTTCAGTTTCTTACAGTAATAAACATAGGCTTTGAACAAAGATTGAAAAATTCTAATGAAGATGAAGCAATAGGAGATTACAGTCGATATGGGCACAAACTGGTCTTACTGTCCCCAGTGAAGATTGCAAAACTGAAGGAGATGAGTGGTGCAGCACCAGTAGGAGTGAAAGGTCACAAGTTTATGGCTTCCCTGCTTCATCATTTATGGGTAGTACCAAATTTTTACCCTGAAGCATCTACAAAGGGCTCAGTTGTTATCCCAATAAAATTATAGATATATCAATAAAATTTACCATCTCTTCAAAGGAACACTGTGAATTTTTCACCTTATATGTGAGAGGGAAAGTAAAAAGTGATCTCATCAGAAATGTTTGATTAACTTTCTTGTTTAAGTTGCAGACATTTAACGTTTATTAAATAAAAATTGTCATTTTGATGGAAACACATTCAAAAGTTCAAAGTAAAACAGAACCTTTATATTTTGCACCTAAAAAATTAATTTAATGTCAAAACACTGCTTTAAATGTCATCTTTTAACCTGTATGGAGATTTGTTTCACCACTCTTCAATTTGACACAGTAAACTGAGCACTTTCGACACTTCTTTTAGGGTTCAGGAACTGTTTGTGGATCATCGCGGTCGGGATCAGCGGCTGTGTTACTGTTTTCATCAACAAGCTCAAGTTCAACTTAAGACATAAAGCACCTTTAAATTAATCTTTAAAGTATAGTCTCAAGTTTCTGAAGAGGTGCTTGACATTTCCTTGTCATTACTGCTAGGGTTACTGCATCAGGAAATCAGTTTGGTACATCTCTTAATGGGAATACCTGATGCACCAACACATTCCCTGCAATGTCAGTTTTGCAATATGCTTTACCTTTTTTCACAAAACTAAATTCAAAGTTGGATATAAGGGGCATTTTCTTGTCACCACAGTTGTGATAAAAATTTAATCACTCATAAATTTTAACTAGACAGTTAACAAACAAGTCAGAAACAAACACAGTCAGTTGTGTTGCTCCACTAATCAATTTGCAGTTGCTTTCTTGGTTACCATTAAGCCTTGTTTACAAAAGCTAAATACAGTAAAGTAAATATTTAAAATAAAGAACCATTCATACTAATTAACTACTAAAAAGAAATGTGCAGCACTACAGTTTGAATATCAGAAATGTTACTGGCTTGTACACCTACCAAGGAAGAGGAACCTGTAGTTGGGGTAGGTATTACTGTTATCAGGAAACTTACTTCTGTTTAGCAGAGCCAGTGATGTAAATTAGCCAAAAGCATTAATGAAGAGGGATCTCTTGCTGGCCTGTGTTACGTCTCCATAAGTGACAAGAGATACATTTTTCTACGCTCGACTTTCACTACTTATAACTTTCAATTGTAGCTTGTAGCAGACAAAGTAAAAAAAAGAAACACTGATAGTTTTGAGCCAAACTACTTTTTCTGATGATACTGACTTTGGCAAAAAGAGGTCCCTTTTTGCTTTCTGCTTCACATATGATGTAACAAGTTTGTTGTGCCTCCTCCCATTTTCAACTGTTGGAGCACTTTACTTCATTGGTACCGTACTTAGTAAAATACTTCCAAACTAGGGTTGCTACCATTCTGCAAAACAACTAATGTCTGGAGGATGACAGGGAGAAACTACCGTTCAGACAAGGTGGGGCAAGTCTCATACATCGCATGTGCAGGTGTACTGCCTAATAGGCTATGCCACATGACAATAGGTACATTGTTGACTCTGCAATGCTGTACTTATCCTTATGTCATGTATTTGTTGCTAGTTTCTAACTACAGGCATTGTTATTAATATAGTGTTGTTAATTATTCGGTTTTTCCCATCCCTAAGGCACACACTGGAATTTCAACAGAATCAATAATGCTTTGAAACAGTCTGTACAAAGAGCCCCCACAGCCTCTAGAGTCACACCATTTCAATCTTAACAAATACCAGGATGCTAAATACTCATTGGTAAAATTCCAGACAAATTATACAAAAATCTATTTCAATGAATAAAAATCCTGCTTTTTCCCTTTCTCAACATTTAGTTTTAAAGTCCACAGTAAGGAGAGAATTTCTACATCTGCTTGACAATGAGATGAGGTTCACTTGGCAAATTCTTGTGATCAGGGCAGGTAATACCAGATCCTGAAGTAAATCAATATTAATTGTCCCAAGTCAAAACACTGTTAATAAGAGAAACGTAGGACACGGGTAATTCAGTAATTGACATGAGAAGATTCTCAAATTGTATATTTCATTTTGTGTGTGGTGCCTAAGACTTTCTTAGTTGAGTAACTTTGATTGGTTGGTTTAAAAGAAGGGGGGGGGGGGGGAAGGGACCAAATGGCAAGGTCATTGGTCCCTTCTTTCCAGTAAAATAATTACACAACGGAAAGAAGAAAAGAAAGAAGACATACAGCACAATAACAAGAGAAAGGAAGAACCAGAAGAATGACAGAAGGACAGCCAACATTACTATGGACAAAATCATGAAAAGAAAACCATAGAGAGAAGCCAGAAACAGGTAGAACAGGTAAAAACAAGAGAGCAGATGACCGTGGCTGGCCGACCATGAGAATAAAAAGGATAAGCCAGCCACTACGCAACACATTAAAACATCCACCCTAAAAGCATTAGAGCGGAGAAAACAAAGGGACAAAGGACATGCGCTAAAACTTTTGTTGTTGTTGTCTTCAGTCCTGACACTGGTTTGATGCAGCTCTCCATGCTACTCTATTCTGTGCGAGCTTCTTCATCTCCCAGTACTTACTGCAACCTACATCTTTCTGAATCTGCTTAGTGTATTCATCTCTTGGTCTCCCTCTATGATTTTTACCCTCCACGCTGCCCTCCAATGCTAAACTTGTGATCCCTTGATGCCTCAGAACATGTCCTACCAACCGGTCCCTTCTTCTTGTCAAGTTGTTCCACAAACTCCTCTTCTCCCCAATTCTATTCAATACCTCCTCATTAGTTATGTGATCTACCCATCTAATCTTCAGCATTCTTCTGTATCACCACATTTCAAAAGTTTCTATTCTCTTCTTGTCCAAACTATTTATCATCCATGTTTCACTTCCATACATGGCTACACTCCATACAAATACTTTCAGAAACGACTTCCTGACACTTAAATCTATACTCAATGTTAACAAATTTCTCTTCTTCAGAAACGTTTTCCTTGCCATTCCCAGTCTACATTTTATATCCTCTCTACTTCGACCATCACCAGTTATTTTGCTCCCCAAATAGCAAAACACCTTTCCCACTTTAAGTGTCTCATTTCCTAATCTAATTCCCATTGGCAAACCTCAACGTTTTTATTTCTTCTCAATGGATTTTAATACCTACACCAAATTTTTCTTTTGTTTCCTTTACTGCTTGCTCAATATACAGATTGAATAACATCGGGGACAGGTTACAACCCTGTCTCACTCCCTTCCCAACCGCTGCTTCCCTTTCATGCCCCTTGACTCTTATAACTGCCATCTGCTTTCTGTACAAATTGTAAATAGCCTTTCACTCACTGTATTTTACCCCTGCCATCTTTAGAATTTGAAAGAGAGTATTCCAGTCAACACTGTCAAAAGCTTTCTCTAAGTCTACAAATGCTAGAAACGTAAGTTAGCCTTTCCTTAATCTATTTTCTAAGATAAGTCGTAAGGTCAGTATTGCCTCACGTGTTCCAACATTTCTACGGAATCCAAACTGATCTTCCCCCGAGGTCGGCTTCTACCGGTTTTTCCATTCGTCTGTAAAGAATTCGAATTAGTATTTTGCAGCCAGGACTTATTAAACTGATAGTTCGGTAATTTTCACATCTGTCAACACCTGCTTTCTTTGGGATTGGAATTATTATATTCTTCTTGAAGTCTGAGGGTATTTCGCCTGTCTCATACATCTTGCTCATCAGATGGTAGAGTTTTGTTAGGACTGGCTCTCCCAAGGCCGTCAGTGGTTCTAATGGAATGTTGTCTACTCCCAGGGCCTTGTTTCGACTCAGGTCTTTCAGTGCTCTGTCAAACTCTTCACACTGTATTGTATCTCCCATTTCATCTTCATCTACATCCTCTTCCATTTCCATAATATTGTCCTCAAGTACATTGCCCTTGTATAGACCATCTATATACTCCTTCCACCTCTCTGCTTTCCCTTCTTTGCTTAGAACTGGGTTTCCATCTGAGCTCTTGATATTCATACAAGTGGTTCTCTTTTCTCCAAAGGTCTCTTTAATTTTCCTGTAGGCAGTATCTATCTTACCCCTAGTGAGATAAGCCTCTACATCATTACATTTGTCCTCTATCCATCCCTGCTTAGCCATTTTGCACTTCCTATCGATCTCATTTTTGAGATGTTTGTATTACTTTTTGCCTGCTTCATTTACTGCATTTTTATATTTTCTCCTTTCATCAACTAAATTCAATATTTCTTCTGTTACCCAAGGATTTCTACTAGCCCTTGTCTTTTTACCTACTTGATCCTCTGCTGCCTTAACTACTTCATCCCTCAAAGCTACCCATTCTTCTTCTACTGTATTTCTTTCCCCCATTCCTATCAATTGTTCTCTTATGCTCTCCCTGAAACTCGGTACAACCTCCGGTTTAGTCAGTTTATCCAGGTCCCATCTGCTTAAATTCCCACCTTTTCGCAGTTTCTTCAGTTTTAATCTACAGTTCATAACCAATAGCTTGTGGTCAGAGTCCACATCTGCCCCTGGAAATGTCTTACAATTTAAAACCTGGTTCCTAAATCTCTGTCTTACCATTATATAATATATCTTATACCATGCCTACCGTAGTAGGCATGGGCTTCGTGTCTATCTAGGCCACAATAATGTGTTCACTATGCTGTTTGTAGTAGCTTATCCGCACTCCTATTTTTTTATTCATTATTAAACCTATTCCTGCATTGCCCCTATTTGATTTTGTATTTATAACCCAGTATTCACCTGACCAAAAGTCTTGTTCCTCCTGCCACCGAACTTCACTAATTCCCACTATATCTAACTGTAACCTATTCATTTCCTTTTTTAAATTTTCTAACCTACCTGTCCAATTAAGGGATCTGACATCCGACGCTCCAATCTGTAGAACGCCAGTTTTCTTTCTCCTGATAATGACGTCCTCTTGAGTAGTCCCCCGCCCGGAGATCTGAATGGGGGCTATTTTACCTCCGGAATATTTTACCCAAGAAAATGCCATCATCATTTAACCATACAGTGAAGCTGCATGCCCTCGGGAAAAATTACGGCTGTAGTTTCCCCTCGCTTTCAGCCGTTCGCAGTACCAACACAGCAAGGCCGTTTTGGTTAGTGTTACAAGGCCAGATCAGTCAATCATCCAGACTGTTGCCCCTGCAACTACTGAAAAGGCTGCTGCCCCTCTTCAGGAACCACACGTTTGTCTGGCCTCTCAACAGATACCCCTCCATTGTGGTTGCACCTACGGTATGGCCATCTGTATCACTGAGGCATGCAAGCCTCCCCACCAACGGCACGGCCCATGGTTCATAGGGGTAGAATACAGAATGATAAAACCCACCATCGCGTATAAAATTTAAAACTAAATTAGCCAATGAGGCGTTGTCAGCTAAAATTAATGGCAACGAGTCCGGTAACTGAAGAGTACATTGCAGGGCAGCCACAGAAGGACAACTCACCAAGATATGGGTGCCACACTGACATTGAGGTGGGTCATCACAGTGCATGAGGTAGCTGTGTGTCACCCAAGCGTGGCCAATGCAGAGCCGGCAGAGAACCACACAGTCCCTGCAAGAGGCCCGCATGGAGGACTGCCACACATTCGTAGTCTCCTTAATGACACGCAGTTTGTTGTGTATGCTGAGGTTATGCTATTTCGTCTCCCAAAGCCACAAAACTTTGCGGCGTAGTACTGAATGCAGGTAAGTTGCAGAGAAGTCGATCTCTGTAAATGGTTTACGCGTAGCCTGTTTGGCCAACCTGTCGGAAAGTTCATTGCCTGGGATTCCGACGTGACCTGGAGTCCACACAAACACCACTGAACGACCAGACTATTCCATGGCATAGATGGACTCCTGGATGCTCACTATCAAACGATGACCAGGGTAGCACTGGTCGAGAGCTTGTAGGCTGCTCAAGGAGTCAGTACACAGAAGAAATGCCTCCGCAGGGCATGAATGGATGTGCTCAAGAGCACGAGATATAGCCACCAGCTTGGCAGTGAAAACACTGCAGCCATCAGGCAAGGAATCCTGTTCAATATGTCCTATACACGAAGCCAACATGAGCATCAGCCATCGAGCCTTTGGTGTAAACCACTTCGTGGCCTCAGTACTTGTCAAGAATTGAGAGCAAGTGGCAGTGGAGAGCTGCAGTGAAAGGTCCAGGCGAAGCTGCGGCCTAGGTGTACACCATGGAGGTGTATGTGAATGGACCTCAAGTATAGGTGGTAAAGCCGAAGACTTCAGTCCACAAAGAAGGGATTGGACACAAACCGCAATTGGAAGCACTCGTCTGGACCGCCAATGCGGGAGATGAATGGTCATGGGTGGGAAAAGGAGACGGTGATTCGGATGCGCAAGAGAACTACGAACGTGTGTTATGTAACTGGCCAGCAGTTGTGCCTGCCTAACCTGCAATGGAGGCACTCCGGCTTCCACAAGTACACTGGTCACTGGACTCGTCCTAAAACCTCCTGTCACTAGGCGAATGCCACAGTGGTGCACTGAGTCGAGTAAACACAAAGCTGAGGGCGCCGCCAAACCATAAACCACACTCCCATAGTCAAGGTGGGATTGAACAAGGGCTCTGTAGAGCAGCAGCAGCATAGAGCAATCTGCACCCCAGTTGGTGTTGCTCAGGCAGCGTAAGGTACTGAGGCGCTGCCAGCACTTCCACTTAAGCTGACAAAGGTGAGAAAGCCAAGCCAATTGGGCCTCGAAAACCAGTCCTAAGAATCGATATGTCTCCACTTCAGTGATAGGATCGTCATTAAGGTAAAGTTCTGGTTGGTATGATGCTGACAGAAGTGCATAACACACGACTTTGCAGCCGAAAACTGGAGACCATGGGCTAGAGCCCATGGCTGCACCCTGTGGATGGCTCCCTGTAGGAGGAGGAGGAGGAGGAGGAGGAGGAAATTAGTGTCTAACGTCTCGTCGAGAGGTCATTAGAGACGGAGCACAAGCTCAGATTAGGGAAGGATGGGGAAAGAAATCAGCCGTGCCATTTCAAAGGAACCATCCCGGCATTTGCCTGAAGTGATGTAGGGAAATCACGGAAAACCTAAATCAGGATGGCCGGACGTGGGATTGAACCGTCGTCCTCCCGAATGCGAGTCCAGTGTGCTAACCACTGCGCCACCTCGCTCGGTGGGCTCCCTGTAGTGCCGCTAAGCAACACCAGTACTGGTGGAGCAATATGAAATGCAAAAGTTGTCTGCATACAGAAAAGGTGAGATGGACGGCCCTACAGTTGCTGCTAGACCATTAATCGCCACTAAAAAATGGACACACACTCAATACAGAGCCCTGTGGGACCCCATTCTCCTGGATATGGGGGGGAACTATGGGAGGCACCAACTTGGACATGGAAAGCGACAGGAAATTTTGGATAAAAATCAGAAGTGGGCCTCAGAGACCCCACTCATATAATGTGGCAAGGATATGATGTTGCCAGGTCATGTCATACGCTTTTCGTATATCAAAAAAGACGGCAACCAGGTGTTGGTGTCTGGAAAAGGCTGTTCAGATGCCAGACTCAAGGGACACAAGATTATCAGTGGTAGAGTGACCCTGGTGGAAGCTGCCCTGACATGGAGCCAGTAGGCCACGTGACTCTAGGACCCAACCCAACTGCCAACACGTTATACGTTCCAGCAGCTTACGAAAAATGTTGGTGAGGTTGATGGGCCGATAGCTATCCCCATCAAGTGGGTTTTTACCAGGTTTGAGCACCGAAATGATGGTGCTCTCCCGCTATTGTGATGGACAGGCGCCATCACACCAGATCCAGTTGAAGATGTCACTTGTAGTCAGATGATAAATGTTTAAGCATCTGACTGTGGATCCAGCCGCCGTTTGAGAGTGAGAAAGGCTGGGGTAATTTTGCGACACAGAGGCTCGATCATAGCGCTCAGCAATTGCATTTGCGTAGGTAGATAACACGTCATTTATGTTACACCAGGAACACCTGTTGGGGTCTGCTACCTGAAAACTCGTTTGATCTTTGCCCAGACTTGGGAAGTTGATGACGTAGTATGGCACCCAATGGTCGAGACAAATCCCTCCCAACACTCCTGCTTCTGTCGTTTGATAAGTTGGCAAGAGCGAGCACGGAGCCGTTTAAAGGCTATGAGGTGCTCCAGCGAAGGGTGCCGCTTATGCCACTGTAGAGCTCGCCGACATTCCTTAATTCCTTCAGCGACTTCCAGCGACCACAGAGGGACTGTCTATTGCCGGGGGCACCCTAAAGAGCGAGTGATCATGTTTTCTGCCACAGAAACGATTGTTGTAGTCACCTGCTCAACCATCACATCGATGTTCCCGCACGAGGGAGATTCAACGGTGACAGCAGAGGTGAATGTTTCCCAGTCCACCTTGTTTAAAGGCCACCTAGGCAGGCCAAGGACTTGATGCCAGAGCAGTGACAGGAAGATGGGGAAGTGGTCACTACCACACAGGTCGTCATGTGCTCTCCAGTGGATAGATGGGAGAAGTCCTGGGCTGCAAACTGATAAACCAATGGCGGAGTAACTACCTCGAGCCACATTGAAGATGTGTGGCGCCCCAGTATTTAAGAGGCAGAGGTCGAACTGAGAGAGTAAAGTTTCGACATCTCTGCCTCGGCAGGAAGCACAGTGCCACCCCTCAAGGGGTTATGGGTGTTACAACCTCCCAAAAGTAGGAAAGGTTTATGGAGCTGATAAATCAGTGCAGTTAATACATTCAGGGATATTACACCATCTGGAGGAAGATATACATTGCAGACAGTTATTTCCTGTGTCATCCTTATTCTGACAGTCACAGCTTCAAGAGGGGTTTGAAGGGGCACAGGTTCCCTACAGACTGAGTTTAGGACATAAACGCAAACTACACCTGACACTCAATTACAGTTGCTACGGTTCTTGTAGTATCCCTTATAGCCACGAAGGGCAGGGGTCTGTATTGCCAGGAACCAAGTTTCCTGGAGGGCAATGCAGAAAGCAGGTGTAAAGCTTAACAGTTGCCGTAGCTCTGCCAGGTGGTGGAAAAAAACCGCTGGAGGATGTCATCATGACACTGGGAAGGCATGGAACATTCAATGAGGCATTTTACAACTCAGGGTCACCTGCTGCCACCGACTTTTTGCCTGAGCAGTCTATATCCATTTTGTCTGAGGGTCCTGTGAGATATAGGTCCTCAGTGGACGCCAGAATCTCCACCTCATCCGCAGACGCAGAGCTTAGACGTAGCAGTGGTGTGGGTGTCACCTCAATTCCCTTGACGCTAGAATCTCCACCTCATCCGCAGACGCAGAGCTTGGAGGTAGCAGTGGTGTGGGTGTCACCTTAGTTCCCTTGGTCTTGGGGACCTTATTTTTGGATTTCTCTCGCTGTTCCTTGGGTTTACCTGGCTGGGAGGACTTCACTGATTCATTCTCCGGGACTGAGGATGAGCGTGAAGCCCTGTGACCAGCTGCTTTTGGGCTCTTCAGACACTGGCGGGTGTCATGTTTCCCACAAGCAGAAACCTGGGAAGGGAGTGACCAAAGGGACCCCTTCCTAGCGAGAACAGCCGAAGAAGTTGTATGCTTCTCTGGCTTAGAAGTGGGGATGGACGGTCCCGATGGTTGAGGGGGTGTTGCTCCTGAAGTAGGTGGTGCATTAGCAAAAGAGAGCGAAGTGACCCCACCATCAACGGGGCAGGTGTAGTCTCCCGGTTCTGAAAGGCGACAGGAATTCGAGGAACTGATGAGGCAACAAATGTTCCAGTAGTGGCGGCGTATGAGGTGGTCACAGCCACAGGATGTAGGCGCTCAAATTTCCTCTTAGCCTCAGTGTAGGTCAGTCGGTCCAGGGTATTATATTCCATGATTTTCCTCTCTTCCAGTAAAATCCTGCAGTCTGGCGAGCAAGGTGAATGATGCTCTCCGCAGTTGACACAGATGGGAGGTGGGGCACATGGAGTTTTGAGATGCAATGGACGTCCACAATCTCGACAGGTGGGGGCTGGAAGTAGAGCAGGAAGACATATGGCCGAAATTCCAGCACTTAAAGCACCGCATTGTGGGAGGGATATATGGCTTGACGTCACAGCGGTATACCATCACCTTGACCTTCTCGGGCAATGTATCATCACCCTTGAAGGCCAAGATGAAGGCACCGGTGGCAACCTGGTTATCCCTTGGATCCGAATGGACGTGCCCGATGAAATGAACACCTTGCCACTCTAAATTGGCGTGCAGCTATTCGTCAGGCTACAAAAGAAGGTCCCTGTGGAATATTTACGCTCTTATGGAGCGTGGTGGTAACAGAAACATCCCCCAACTTGCTACAAGCGAGTAATGCTCATCACTGGGCAGAGGATACTGTTTTTATCAAAACTGATCCAGAGCACGATTTGGACAAGCCCTCCACCTCCCCAAACTTGTCCTCCAAATGCTCCACAAAAGCTGAGGTTTCATGGACACGAAAGATTCTCCCCATCAACTCTCTTACATACGAGGTACCATGGCGAATAAGCTTCACTGCCATCCTTAGCATGGCGTTCCTCCCATGGTGTGGCCAGGGAGGTGAACGACTTGGGGTCATATTTCTTAGCATTAAAGTTAGATTTTACCCGCTTAGAGAGTGCTGGCGGTGGACCACCAGCAAGAGATGACATACTACGCTTCATGGCATGTCATCCATCCTGATGCCAGCCACTCCGACCAGGGGCCCTCCTGAAGGACGCCACCCAGCCGCAGCAAAGGCCACCTGGTAGGATGGCCATTGCCGGGAGTTCCAATGCCCCAGGGTGATGGGCATCTACTCCCCGGCATACATGGGGAGTTAATGGTGCAATCATCAGCAGAGCAATCCCTGTGTTGTTAGGGGCTACAACCAACAGGGTACATGGCAGCCCCACCACAATGGACTGACTATCGGGCTGGATATGAGGTGCAAAAGTCCATGGTCATCATCGGCACAAAGAGACACTGCATAGTGCATGATGGAAAACGCACCCAGGAAGGTGTCCTCGCCCAAGAGATGGAGAATGAGCAGGACTGCAATGTGACGATGAGAAAGTGGGCTAAAGAGTTCAATGCACAATGGACATGATGCACCACGTAGGGCACCCTTCCCCAATTGGGTCGCTCTTCAGGAAAATTTTGCAAAATGGAGGTCAAACCCTACAGGGGACCATCACATAAAGGCCGAAATGTGAGAGACTCCTTTTAGTCGCCCCTTATGACAGGCAGGAATATCTCAGGCCTATTCTAACCTCCGAACATGAAAGGGGTTTCCTAGAAACTACAGAGGACATCAGAAAGCACCTAACAACTTGTTTTTTTGCTGAAATTTAAAAATTGCCATAGAAATATCTGTAAAGCTAAAACAATTGCCACAGACATAGTGATTTATAGAAAGATATATTCCAAGCTTCACCCATTGTATTTCTTTCATGGTAGCATAAGATTGAATGATGTCTGCTGTAAGTCCTGGACGCACCAGAACTGAAGAAACAGATAGTAAAACGGTTGATATTCTGTATGACTGGAGTACAATCACCATGTACATATCAGGAGAATGGGAATTCAATGTCTTTCGTGCAAATCTACGTGAAGGATATCTACAATGTTATTAGTTAAGCGTCAGTGACCTTGTCTATCACTTCCCAGCAGTGTTTGAACAAGTACTAGGGAGACTTCACTAAGTTCCTGGGGGACTATATCACTACTGACGAAACTTAGATGAATTATCAGGGTGTATATGCGGACAAGAAAAGAAAATTCCCGGATATCTCAAGGATTTCACGGTTAAAAATACAATTTCTCCCACGTGAAAATACACTGTTTCCATGTTAAGTGACAGTATACTTTTCATTGGAACTAAAACTTATCAATCTTTTGAACAGTTATGGTTTCAAACATGGGAGTACAATTTCCGCCCTTTAGAAAAGGGAACTCAGTAGAAAAATAAAAATAAATAAAAATAAATAAAAAAGGTAAAAAAAACCATATGTCTTGGACAGATCTTTGATGAGCAGCAACATGTACGCTGAATATTTTTGTATTACGAAAGTATAAATTCAAAGTCCACCAAACACCTCATGTTACTTTCTGAAGCGCTGAAATTGAGATTGCGATGCGCTTTTACAAGCCAGTCTTAGCTCATTCACGTGATACACCAGCTGATGACAGCGGATATTCAGAGCATAGGACATGTGGTGTAGTCAGCCAATAGCAATATTATTGTTAAGCAGCGCATACACACAAATAGATGAAAATGGTTTAAATTAATATATATAGTGTCGCTACAAGAAAAGCAAAGCTTTCACATATAATATTGGTCTTGAAGATTAATAAACTGCAAGAGAAGCTAAGCTTTCACACATAATGTTGATCTTTTTTGCGCGTGTTACACTTTAAGATACATCATACAAATGTGCCAGCAAAAGTTTTAATAACAACATAAATGTCTGATCTGGTCCCAGAATTTTTCTTGAGGGTCGTCCTCAAAGAGTTTATTTTTAAATGAGAGTCATGCGCTCTGTGATTTAAGAAATTCATCGTCCTTTCTTGCACATAGTTCATCTTGCATAAAAGGAAATTTACTTTGAAAGTAATGCTTTCCAAACAGCCATTCACAATATTTTCCTGTGACCTGTTAGAAATAGGTTCCTTTCAGCAGTTGCCAGAGAGAGCCAGAAAACAGGCGTAAATGTGCTTGCACAGCTACGATGATGCAGGAAGCCCGTATGTTCATACATGTAAAACATTACAAGGTCTTACATTATGTCGTAAGAGAAACAAGACATCAGAGGATACTCCAAGAGCATCAGAATTTCGTGAACCATGCTACAATTTATAATTCAGCTTTAAGTGCACATTCATGTATCCAGATTCAGATGTAAATTTTCTTGGAGTACCAGTAATGTTTGGTTCTTTATTATGGCATAACGCCACATGTGCCAGAAGATAAAAACATGCACTTCTGATATGTAGCGAACAGTGGAAACTAAACAGAAATGTGGAATTAAATACTTCGTTTCAAATAAATTTACTGTCTCAGTGGAAAATATTAATAAAAGCCAAATTTCTTTAGCAAACCGACAAAAATAACTTCATTGTTCTGCAAGGCGATTAATGCTTGACTGGTGGAAATAAAATCTGAAACTAATAACATATTTTAGCCTTCTGTAATTATGTGAATGTATTTTAATTCACTTGATAGTTCCTGACCACAGAAATCAGTTTTGTTTTCACCTGACGTGAGAGCAAAAAACAAAGAGGAAACCGAAATAACTAAACGCAAACACGGGGCACATAGAGACTACATCTCAGACTGCTCAGAGCATCAGTCCTGGATCAAAAATATTTCTGAACTGCAGCAGTAATGGATAGTGGTGACCCCCCACCCCCCACCCTGTCCCCCTCGCTAGAGCGTTTGAGGTAGGACGGAGAAAAAAAAAAAAAAAAAAAAAAAAAAAAAAAAAAAAAAAAAAAAAAAAAAAAAAAAAAAAAAAAAAAACAACAATAACAATTTTCAAAACTATGATCAAGCGAACAGTGGAAACTAAACAGAAATGTGGAATTAAATACTTCGTTTCAAATAAATTTACTGTCTCAGTGGAAAATATTAATAAAAGCCAAATTTCTTTAGCAAACCGACAAAAATAACTTCCTTGTTCTGCAAGGCGATTAATGCTTGACTGGTGGAAATAAAATCTGAAACTAATAACATATTTTAGCCTTCTGTAATTATGTGAATGTATTTTAATTCACTTGATGGTTCCTGACCACAGAAATCAGTTTTGTTTTCACCTGACGTGAGAGCAAAAAACAAAGAGGAAACCGAAATAACTAAACGCAAACACGGGGCACATAGAGACTACATCTCAGACTGCTCAGAGCATCAGTCCTGGATCAAAAATATTTCTGAACTGCAGCAGTAATGGATAGTGGTGACCCCCCACCCCCCACCCTGTCCCCCTCGCTAGAGCGTTTGAGGTAGGACGCCAAAAAAAAAACCATTTTCAAAACTATGATCATTTTGTAGTGCACATCTCTCTGAAGAGTCTGATATATAAAACATAAGTGTTCAAAGAAATGTAAGACATGTTATTTGGTCTCAAGTGTGCCAAAATGCAGTGCCACATCTCTTCACACAGCATTCTTCTATCGCACATCACTGTATTTCGCTCTGTGGAATTTAAACGTGTAATATTTTGTAATGGATGCCATCAAACTATATTCAGGACATTGGAAATTAAAATGTCCTGTGGTGCCTCTCCTGCTCCAAGTCAGCCAGTTTGACATCCAGCCCCCTCGCAATTAATATTGGATAGGATTATTTGTAACTGGGAGAACAAGAACTCTTCAGATAATTTGCACTCTTTATTGCCTAGTACCTTATAACTTGCAGTTATGTGTGACATAAAATTAAACATAGGATACATAAAACCACTAAAGCAGAAAACAAGCAACACAGTACACATTTCTTCAATCCTTGCAGTCCTAGCAAATTGTTCTCCCTCATATTACCATGGCTTTACATGATGTGCTTTCCTTCCTGCGAAAGAATCTAATACCTCATCAAAGTTCGTCAAACATTTTGCTAGAAAAAATATGAAATGTCATTGTCTAATACTGAAAAAGCTGTTAATACAAATAGTACTTAAGTCTGGTGTGGTTTCTTGATCTGATTACATGTATTTTGTCACTGTCTGCTAGATAAAACGAAATAGGCTGATCTACTATTGCAGAAAATTGTAACTAACACCAAATAAACCTGACTGTTTTGGCACAAATGGTCATTTTTATAAAAAAACAGAATATAATTCACAAAGTACATATATCAAATACCTATTAGACCTACTACAGGCAAAAACCTTTATGTTCAGAAATAGTTTCACATTTCATTCATACACTCCAGCTTCTCAATCATGAGAACAAAAAGTAGTAGTACAAAGTTTTTATATAAAACTGAAATCAACATATTCTTCCATAATTTGTGCGATATCCCCGTTTCTTCTCCTTCCTTGTTCTAACAAACAATCTTGTCATCATTACTTCTGTAACTATTCCTGTCAGTGTCAAAACTTATTCTCCGGTTAACTTCACTAACCCAGCCACAAAGTCTTAGTTACCCCACCTTTATTCTCTAGTTAGGTGTTATTAGGTGTTCGTACAACGTGTTTTCCGCGCTACTCCCAAAACAGAACATAGGCGGCTGTTACAGGCATCTGTACAACTGGCCCTTACTAGTGCAGCGGTCTGGCCAAAAATTTTCTGTCAAAATTTCATTTTCTTGGATACATCGAGAAGATATTACGTAATCTTTCTTACCTGTTATTCCTGTTAGTCGTTTATTCCCACTCTGATAATCTGAATCTATAGAGTTTGCTGGTAATTATAACAACACTGATCATTCGCAAACCCAGTCAACACAAACAAACAGTGATTGGCATTCATCTGTTTGGCTTTATTCCGCTGAGCTCGTATAGCCCCACCCCCTTCTGTCAGCAGGAAAGTTTATTTCTAGATGTGATGGGGATTCCCCTTTCAGAGACAACTTATGTTTCATTCAGAAATAAACTTAGAATATGTTCAAAAACCAACAGGGATGCATTTCAAAATCGTATAAATGATCAATGCGCTGGATACTAGGCACTTTGTGAGACAAGGGCCCCCCCCCCCCCCCCTGAAGAATATAAATTTGGCGACGTTCCCCTGTAATTGCCGCCCGGGGCATATACCTCTGTTTGCCCCCAGTGTATCAGGCAGCTTGCGCGCGCCAGTAAAATTTGTCCAGGTAGCATCTTGCTGCTAGTATTTATACAGCCAACAGCCACAGTTCTGTGGCCAGAAACTGGGGAAGGTGCTACACATCCACGACTCAACTGCCCATACACATGATCCCGTTCGCAACTGCTCAAACGAATCTAATGTAAACAGTTGTGACGCCACACTCATCGTAGGTAATTTGTTGTTATGAAGCATTGGATAGTTTTCCTAAAGCCTTTGACACATTTTGCTGTAGGCAGACGATTGTATGAGCATTGTGTTTTGTTGTTGTATATGGTGCATTTCCTTTGCAGCTTAAGTTTTATTTTCGTTTCTTTTTCTCTCATTCAAGCTTTATTGCTGCAGTATTATTCTGCAGTAGTGGGGTACACTAATATTCTTTATTAGAGTATCGTTTCTTACCAGTCAAAATTACCAAAATTTAACTGAAAGCTAAAACAAAAAAAATTCCCAGAATTCTAAAAAATTCCCAGAATTCTAAAATATTCCTGGGTTTTCCGCGATTTTCTCTTGGATGAAAAATTCCCAGTTTTTCCCCGGATCTCCCAGTTATCCTGGGTCGTATACACTCTGATTATTTCCATCTAAATAAAAACGAACATTAAAAGATGTGGATCCTCTCTTGGAAACAGGCTCCGAAGAATGACTAGGAAATGTTAATCACATTGTGTAATACTTATCTAACATTTACAAAAAGGAAAAAGGATCACAATTCAATATTATACCTCTCTATTGCATGAATTACGTAATTAAGTGAAGAAAGAGCGCATCCAGTTGCCAAAACTAAATTTGCTCTTTCAGCAAGGCAAAGTATCCACTCACATGCTAGCAACTGACTGGGCCAAAATTACTTAATCACGCCATGTAATGCTGACCAGCTGATGCTACTGTCCCCATATTGCTACTACATCTATCTAAAATTAAAGAATAGACTTGGACCATGCAAGATCATGCTGAGGGCCACAGAAAATTTTAGTACTATGTACAGCATCTTCTTCTTCTTCGTTACTCGTCAAATAGTCTGGTGTAAAAATAAAGATGCACAAGCAAAGCTAATATCTAAAATCTACCATACAAAACAATCATTCTGACAGGGAGAGCAGCATTCAGAATTACCATAATTTGAGCACCACATCAACCCTCCGGTGGATGACATAGAATTAAGCATCTCTTGTGTTGATAAAGAACTGAACCACTGGAAGCTGATAAGGTGTCAGGCCCTGATAGATTACAATCTATTTTTGCAGAGAGTACATTGCAACAGTGGCTACTTGCTTAGCTTGCATTTATCATGGATCTCTCATAAGGCGAACAAGGCCAAGTAATCGGAAAAAAGTGCAAGCTACTCCTAAATATAAGGGGAGAGGATGCACAAAATTATAGGTCATACCTATAATATTGGTCTGTCGTAGGATCATTTAGTACACACTAAGTTCGCATATAATGAATTTCATACCAAGAGAAAAGCTTCTCTCCAAAAAAAAGAGCACTGATTTAGAAAACAACTGAGGTCATCCTTTTCACACAAGATATCCAATCAACCACCGGTGCAGGCCAACATACAGATTCTATATTCCTTGATTTCCAGAAAGCACTTTACACTGTAGATTGTTAACAAAGGCCCGAGAACATGGAATAGGTTCTCAAATATACAACTGGTCTGAAGACTTCTTCAATTAATACAACCCAGTACATTTTACTGGACAGCAAGTGTCCATTAAAGACAAAAAGTAACATCAGGAGTGTCCCTGGGATATGTGATAGGACCACTCTCCCACGTACATAAACTATCTTATGGATAAGGTGGGCAGAAGTATGAGACTACTGCTGATAATATTTTTGTGTAGGGGAAAGTGTTGTCACTGAGTGGCTGGGATTCAAGATGAATATTTAGTGTGATGAATAGCAGATAACTTCAATCCAAGTAAATATAACTTAATACAAATGGGTGCGAGAAACATTATTGTAATGTTTAAATACTGTAATATAATATTAAAGGTATGCTGATTGAGTCAATAACATTGATTAAATAATTTAATTGTACTGTTGCAAAATGACATTAAGAGAAATGACCCATAAGACCACAAAGACCACAGGAACACAGTGACAAACTAAATTCTTTTATTATAAAGATGAAGATAATCAATTGTTGATACTATAATGTAAATGGACAGACAAAAAAATCTACTCACCAAGCTCATCCCATCCGGTAAGTCTCCCTAACCGGGGGTTCTTGGCGACTTCTAAACTGTACCCCTTTCCCTATACCTCTCTAGTCCTTTTCCTTCACCCCTCTCCCAGCCCCTTCAGCTCTTGCCATGAGAAGGAGCCACTGGCTCCAAAAGTGTGTGAAAGTTAAATCCTTTTGTGTGTGTGTGTTCCCATGCTGCTGCTTGGTGAGTATAGATTTTTTTTTTTTAATCTGTGTATTTACATTATAAATTCTTTTATTGTATTTTTCAGCCTTGGGTCACACAAATTTTATCATAACCAGACTCAACTTCTTGGCAAGTCATATCAAAGCTCGACATGATCAGCTCCCAGAACTAAATTTCCTCTCCCACATACTGCATAACATTCACTCTAGATGCCTTTCCACAACATCTCTCTCTCTCTCTCTCTCTCTCTCTCTCTCTCTCTCTCTCTCTCTCTCCCCCCCCCCCCCCTCCCACCCCGGAACACACACACACACACACACACACACACACACACACACACACACACACACACACACACACAGCATAAATCCCAACAACACTTCAAATCTGTGTGCCTCATCCAGACAAACATGCCACAAAACAAATCAATACTACACAGCCACAACAACACATAGGGGTGGCGAAAACACTGTGCAAGTTCAAAAAAATTACAGAAAAGTATGTTTTGCTGTCTGCAGATTGTAGATTGTGTAGCAGACTCACAGCCACCAACATAAACATTCAATAGCTTCATGTAAGGCATGTAAACTAATGCACACATCCACCCTTTTTTCAAATAAGCTATAAATCCAAAATTTCAGACATATTGTAATAAACAACATACAATGCATCAGCCCAGTAATAAATATCTCAACTGTGAACTGTAAACAACCCATGTATAATATTTGATGACAATCATTTCATTCACAAATGTAAATATTTTGTACCAAATGTTTTCTGTAAATGTTAATATGTAATAACAATTTCACAGAAAGGAAATAAAGCAACCCACTGAAGATAGCACAAAAAGTGCTGAATCATGTTTTGGGTAAAACAAAACTCCAGAGGTGCCTTGCATAAGGCAGAACTCTTCATTCACTCTTATGATCTCCTTGAAAAGAAATAAAAAAAGAGATAGTAAAATATTAGGAAACTACACTACAAACTCAGACTAACTTCTATACACAACTATGTCACAATCAATGTTATATTGTGAATATTTTTAATCTTACATCTGTGATTTAATAGTAACCAAGTTTGTACTATTACAGAGTTAACTGTAGCTACTATTACAGAGTTAACTGAAGCCTTCATTTCCAGTAGAGTGCAGATATGTTTATACAGTGAGGGCCTCTCCTGGCCAGTTCGGTTACACTTTGATGAGTTAAAAAGTAATATGTTCAACTGTGTGTAGTTGTGTAAAGAAGTTGGTTTGAATTTGTAATTTAGTTTCCTAGTAGTTTCCTATCTTCCTGTTTCTTCCTTTTCAAACAGATCATCTGATGATGTTTTCATAAGAAATCAAAAACCAGTTATGATACCATTTGTGAAACTCAAGGCTGAAAAACAGTCACAGAAAGTCACATAAGCTAAGCTGTATCAAAGGTAAGTGGTCAACTAAGGTCTGTGGTTGAGTTCTGGGGAAGTGTAACACATCTATAAAGGAGATTGTGTACAAACACTTACATGACATATTTTTCAGTATTGCTCAATTGTTTAGGATCCCCACCAGGTCAGATTAAAGACAGTCATAGAAGCAGTTCAGAAGGACGTGAAAATAGTCAACCATTGGTGCAATTAGTATAAGAACGCTATGGAAGTGCTTCGTGAACAAAGATGGGAATCCTTGGAGGAAAGAAGATGAGGAAGTTTATTCAACCAGAATTTGTGACAGACTGCAGAACGATTCTACTTACCCCAAGGTTCATTTAACATGGGGACAAAACAAGTGAGAATAAGCACTGTACAAAAGCACAAAGACAATCATTTCGGCCTCACTCAATCTGCAAGTATGACAGGAAAGGAAATGACAGCCAATGATACAAACTACCCTTCACCATTCAGTGTACAGAGGCTTGTACAGTACGTATGTAGGTATACAAACCAATGCTGAGTGAACTAAGAGGTCAAGAAATAGAAATCTTGTTTACAACTTACTCTAAGTAAGAGAACTGGTGAACACTTATTTATTCAGCTACAAGAGAAACCAAATTTTTGTATCACATTTTTATGCCCTTTTTCATTAAAAAGCCATTGCTCATTGCTCCTAACATGATCACTGTGTGGGTAGCAGCATAGCTCCTCCATATTACTCAGAATGATGCTGCCTGCCAACTGTCTGTGTATGTGTTCCCTAAGTATGAACTTGCCTCAACAAATAGACAGTGCCATATCTGGTATTACTTGATTCATTCAGATGTACGTATATGAGACATGCATGATGTAATGGTCTATATTGCACACTTTACTAAGAAGAAATTAAATGTCAATGCAATAGTTGTTCATGGAGGTAATATCTCCTTCTACCAAATGAAATTAAGAGAAAGAGAATGTGAATTAGATTTACTCTGTATCTTCTGTGAACTATATGCAACATAATTAAATATATCTGAAATATACACATAATATAAAGCATATAAATGCACAAAAAGACAGGGGAAAAGGATTGGGAAACATGCAGAAGTAACTACTGCACTATATGTCTTTCTGCTGATATTTTACTCAAGCTGAATTTACAGTAGCAAGATGAAACTGAAGGAATCCATGTTGCTGGCGATTTGTATCTTTGGTAGTTACCTGCAAGTATGTTGCAGAATGCAGCTGACCCACAGGACTCTGAAATGCAGGCTGGGGGGGAAGGATTGAAGAATTGGAGGGGTATACATGGTAACGGCGCGAGTCAGGAGATCCGTGCTGTGGTTCCAATAGACAGAGATGGAAAAGAAACAGTCAGTCAGTTAAGCACATATGACATAAAGCTAAAACTATGTGTTGTTTCAAACACAGGGTGGAGCATGCTGTAAGCTGTACAGTGTCCACAGTAAGGTCACTAAACAATCAAATTTTGGATCAAACCCTTGTACACATTAACATGCAGTTCTTGGCACTTTGACAAACAGAAAATAATTAAACTACAAGGGTAGTCATTCTTCACATAAAGGACTAAAATCTCTTTGGAGCAAACTTTTTAACATGCAACTTGTTTAATGTTTTAAACAGAATAAATACTTTATGAATACAGTTACTTGCACCAATTTTAATTTGACATATTTTAGAAACTTGTCTATCATATATTCAGCTACACAATTTTGATTTACCACACTTATATTTCAATATAACAACTTACACTGCAAATTATATCCCTTCAAACTTGCAACTGATTATGATGTCATGCAAATGTGTTACATCTTAGTGCAGAGTTAACTTTAGAAACAGAAACCACAGGCAAGCCCACAAGGGTAAAATGACGACTAAATTTTATAAAAGTACACAGACATTAATTTGACATTACATACATTATATTCATTTTAATGTTCAATAAAAACAAACTTTTTCTCCCAACCATGACAGTGCTACCCTTGTGTAATATGATCATAACAACTTGAAAGTGAAAATGTAATGAGACAGAGTGGCGATTTCATGGGAGGGAGAGAACCACTAAACTTTTAGATACCACAGAAACTGTGAACACCAAAGAAAGTAATTTGTTTACCAAAGACTGACACTTGCATCTTTTTAAAATTAAATCCGCAGGCAACTCCAAATCAGAAATATTCCTACAAAATAATATCAAGCTCATACGTGCTACAATATCCTTTTATTTAAGAACAACAGGAAATCAGTCAAGAGTTTAGCTATGAGCACCAGAACAGCGGCCTTGAAGTATACAAATACAGAGACTACGGAGAAAATTGTTCCAAATTTTTGCATCATCAACAAAGGAAGCGAACGAGTCTGAGTTAAACTGACATTGAGATTGCTAGAAAGAAAATACAAGCATATTTGTATAAGGGTTAATGTGGAAAGCAATATTTTGTTGATACAACCATCCCACCATTCACCACAGAAGAAAGATGGTATTTTTATGATTCATCAATGTCAATGTTGGAACACTACAAATATTGCCAGAGACATACATTTTTGTCTCTCGCACTGAACTCAAATAAGTATGCATTATTTTGATAAAACAGCAATATTTCCCACCGAAAAGTTTCTGGGAGAAATTAATCTTTTCACTCACACTGCTGAAAATTTAAATGAGGGTCTTTCCATTCTAGATCATTCCGAAGTGGATTCACTGTAGTTACCATTTTTGACATGACTATTTCCCTCTTCAAAATAATGCATCAGCAAATCAAAGTTCTAGCATCTGATTATTGCATCCTAATGTACTCATCCATGCTGCATTTTTTCTAATTCATATTTAGTTACATTTGCTGTGCTTTCAAGTATTCTTCCTACAATGCCAGTATCCTATTTTTCATCCTGTCAATAATGGTGGATGCTTTTATTAGTCTCTTTAACATAATAAAAGCACAATAACACATGAGATCTGTTTGATACATACTTGACATCTGGCCAGGAAAAAAGTTAGGTTGGGTTGTTTGGGGAAGGAGACCAGACAGCGAGGTCAACGATCTCATCGGATTAGGGAAGGATGGGAAAGGAAGTCGGCCGTGCCCTTTCAAAGGAACCATCCCGGCATTTGCCTGGAGCGATTTAGGGAAATCACGGAAAACCTAAATCAGGATGGCCGGACGCAGGATTGAACCGTCGTCCTCCCGAATGCGAGTCCAGTGTCTAACCACTGCGCCACCTCGCTCGGTCAGGAAAAAAGTATTGTATTTATGATAAGGTTAGGATCTTAATCTCCTATAAAGTGTTACCGTATGTCTCAGTATGTTTAGCCCAGCAATCCTTCCACTGTTGGAAAACTTCTGCAGTAGTTTGTTGAGATTCTGCATCTCCACTGTCACCTACCATATCAGCTCAACCTCTTTACTCTCAAATGGGGTTCTTTAACTGACATCTTCAACTTTATGAACAATAGCAAATTACAAAGAACAATGCTGGAGAGTACAGATTTGGCAAACAAACGGAATTCTGTTTCTTGACAGGGTCTTAAATAAATTTGGATAATGATCTAAGGCAAGGGTAACTGCAACTGTTATGTCAAAAAGCATCATGGATTTATGAAGAATTAGATGATACCATTATATTGTCACTGTTGCCTTCCAGTGGGTATCTGTGATCAACAATACCATCATTATCAAAGAAAACATTAAGTTTCATCTTAATTTTGATTCACAGCTTGGTTCAATCTCTAAAAAGAGCAATGCTTCCACTGAGATGACCGTGTTTTTATTTCTCAGTTTTAACCACACAGCCATGACTCACCCCCTGTCATCATAGTGTTGAGTACGTCATGATCAGTTTCAGCACAGGCCATCATGTCCTGTGAAATGTCGTGTAACTCCATTGCTAATTTTGGGCATTACTATGATAACAGCCCCATTGCAGCAGTATGTGAAGCAAACAGGCAGGTGCAGAAACAATGGCATGTGATTCCGCAAATGAGCCTGTTTATATACCACGAGGCACACTGGCCCAGCAGCACAGCAATGTCGCAGAGAAGCAGTGCATCTACAAACTGGCCCAAAGGCAGTTTCCACACCACTGGATCACAAAAGCATCAATCTGTAGTGACTGGAAGCAATGTATCAATAGAACAAACATGCTATTAACCACTATAAATACCCATTGATTCTAGCACAGCTGTGCAAAATCAGGCTGAACCCTCTGCAACAAACACTGGGCCACACAAGTCGCCATCACGTTATCGCCCAGTGAGCAGCCAATGCTGGTTGGGCAGCCATCTCCATCAGACCAGCTCACGGGGTGAAGTCCGTACCCATGGACTTCTACCAGTACAACAGATAAGCTGTCTCCCGGTTCTACAGCAGAGTACTCAAACTTCTGCCTTGGGGGGCAGAAGTTCACAGCCAGGGAGGTATCACCACCATCCACTCACACCGGGATGAGGTTCTCTTCCATTACTAGCGGACATCTATGAGAATCCTAGCACATGTTCACTTTGCTGGCATTTCTCGCTCCCAGCCGCCAAGTGCTAACTGCGCGATGCACTGCTGAGTAAGCAGATAATGTCAGCAAAGGGCAACACTGACGTCTCACGTCCAGCACGCCACCATGGCCTTCCACAGCTGACAGCACAGCCAGCGTCACCATGTGCCTGCAAGAGGATGTGCCTATGCCATTGCAGCACTACGGTCATTGTATCACAAGACTGAATAAAGATATTTTACCTTGCAGCCTTGTTTTCCTCGACGCCACTGGCCAGCACTACCATCTCAACTCCCCGCAACTCTACCACCTCTACACCCTACAGGCCCCAATGGGTCGCTTCAGTCAAGATAGAATTGTTTTTCTTCCCCAACAACAAATTTCACAAACACTTTGTGTGTACTTAAATCCTCAATAAAAATTTCGTGCACAGAATTTTGTCTGCACCTAACCACTTCCCCAGTCTCCAGTAAAGTCAAACTATCAATTAAAATTTCATGCCTGGAATTTTGTGTGGTCCTAGTCACTTCCCCAGTCTCCAGTAATGTCAAACAATGACACATCATCAACTTTGCACCCCCCAACAACAGGTGCACTGTTAGCAGTTTGTGACCTCCCACTATAGTGGTCACTTTCCCCCAATATATGACCATTTTGAAACCAGATGAAACACTCATTTATTTCTGTTTCCTCTGTGGCACCATAACTGTAAGTGTACTCTGACAATCGTCAAACTTTTGACAATATTTACCAAATAGCAAAGATGGTGAGTTGCAGATAGGCACAACAAAAAGGCTCTTACAATTAAAGCTTTCGGCCATTTAGGCCTTTATCAACACCACACACACACACACACACACACACACACACACACACACACACACACGTGACAAAGGCCTTAATGGCCGAAAGTTTTGTCTTTTTGTTGTGCCAATTTCTGAGTCGGCATCTCCACTATATGGTGAGTAGTAACTTCCCTTCTCATATTAATGTTACGTTCCATCCTGGATTTTCCATTGTTTGATTTTTGACAATATTTGACGGAACATCTTTGTTCACTAATGTTGAACAAACAAGAAATCTGATACATGGGTAAACAATAAGAAACTCGATGATGGAACAAACATTCTAACGAGCACATGAAAATGTCTCCCAACACTGCAATGTTGTTGTGCTGTAGTGTCATTACACTGTTTGGAAAAATTTACAGTCTAATACTTTTTGGACAAGCTTCATATTGCTCAAGCTTCAAATTACTCATTCAAACAACAATACTTCTGTTATCAAGGCCACATTTGAGTACACTAAATAGAGTTTGCTGCTGCTGGCAGCAGTACATTCCATAAAACTGATAACAGGAAAATATATACATAAAGGGAAGGGACATTAAGGAAAAGGAGAGGGGACTGAAAGTGTGCACGATTATATTACATATATACTGTATCACTGAGGCCCTTCCGCATAATGTCAGTTTGTGTCACAGAAAAGTGACAAAACGAATCTATTGAGCTGACAAATCCTAAGGAACAGAGTATTTTCTTTCATGATTTCACTAAAGCAACTGCTAAATCTGAACTTCCTTGTGAAGATACCAACACATAGGCAAATTCAAACATTTACTTAATCTTGCATCCTGTTCTCAAACGCTTCTTGGGAACGGCTGATTTTTATAATTTCAATAACCACGTGTTTATCATAGTTTTCTTCAGCATGAGAAGTGCATCCCAATACACAACACACCCCACTGGCAAATCTTATAAATACACTGCTACATAAAATCTACAGGACACACCCACCCACCCACCCACCCACCCACACCCACACACACACACACACACACACACACACACACACACACACACACACCCCTCATGCACAGCTGCTAGAATGCACCTGTCGCATTGAATGAAAGCAGATATCCAGAGTGGGGCAAGGAAGTGGGAGGGATAGTGGGATATGGGTGGGGTGAGAGAAGTCAGTGCTGTCTGGCAGAGCATGCAGGTATTACATGGGAGCAAGACAAGGCAGCCAGGCAAAGTGGCAGGAAGCAATGGTGAAGGGAGGGAGGGGAGGCATGGGAACAGACAGGAGTGGAAAAGGGGCAATGACCAGTGGGTGTGCTGGCAGAGAACGGCACACTATAAGGGAGAGGGTACATGAAATTTGAGGAGGTGATAGGACAGAGGGGGCAGGAACTGTTGGATGGAGGGTGTGGCGACAGTAGGTTACTGTAGGTTGAGGCCGTTTAATTTTGGGAGCAGAGAATGTGTTGTGATGTTTAAAGCTTTCCCGGCGTACTGATTGTTCCATAAAAACACGGGAGAACTGCCGGATATCAGTAAAGTCCTGCCACGATATTTCGGTGCAGAGTCTTCTGGCCATCTTCAGGTGAGTGCCACTGTAGTAGTACTGGCGAGTAGCGCTCTGAGCTCTGCTATTTAAAGCCATACTGAGGTGACATTGCACATGCGCTGCTCAGCGTGCATGTTCATAACGGCTCCGCGCACTGCGCCTCGCGCCCTCCACTGTGAAAGCCTGGCGTATCGGTATCACGTCGATTTCCACCTTTATGCAGATAACTACATTGACTACGAAGTTTCTCTATAACAGGATTCCAAGCAGAGTTTAGCTGATAACCGTTATCTCGATTGATGAGAGTCTCGTTGTCAGACAATCTTATTTCCCACAGATTCATTGATAATCGAGCTCCAAAAGTTTGATGTATGGGCCAAAATTTTTGTGTCGTCGTAATTCATGGAATGGTCTGTGGAAATACAATGTTCGGCGATTGCAGACTTGGTGGGTTGGAGAAGGCGAGTATGCCGTTGGTGTTCCACAATGCGTTACACAGTTCGTGTTGTTTGCCCTATATATGATTTGCCGCATTCACATGGAATTTTGTAAACACCTGGTTTACGCAGGCCGAGGTCGTCTTTAACGGATCCCACCAGTGATGAAATTTTGGAAGGAGGGCGAAATATGACTCTCACTTGATACTTTCTCAATACTCTGCCTATCTGTGAAGAAATATTCCCAATAAATGGTAGATAAACGTCAACCTGAAGGCCTCTTCCTCTTCCTTGTTCCGTCGCTTGTGGGTCTTCACCACTCTGTTCACTTGCCTAGGTGAAAAGCCATTCTTCAAAAATACTTTTTGCAGGTATTCCAGTTCCGCTTGAAGACTGTCGGCGTCAGAGATAGTATGGGCACGGTGGATCAAGGTTTTGAGAACGCCCATTGTTTGTGCTGGATGGTGGCAACTACTAGCTTGTAGATACAGGTCTGTATGAGTGGGCTTTCTGTACACCGAGTGACCAAGTGTGCCGTCACTCTTCCGTCGCACCAAGACGTCTAAAAATGGCAGACAACCATCTTCCTCTATCTCCATGGTAAACTTTATAGTTTCATGTATGGATTTCATGTGACATAAAAATTCTTGGAGACGGTCCAGACCATGAGGCCACACTATAAAAGTGTTGTCAATGTACCGCCAAAATACTGTCAGTTTAAAAGTGCCAGAGTCGAGTGCTCTCTCTTCAAAATCCTCCATAAAAAGATTGGCCACCAGGGGAAACAAAGGACTCCCAATGGCGACACCATCAGATTGTTCGTTGTTAAATATAAAATATGTAGAGGAGAGACAGTGCTCAAACAACACTGTAATGTCTGCACCAAACATATTGCCAATGAGGTGTAGTGAGTCCACAAGAGGCACCTTTGTGAACAGTGAAACCACATCAAGACTGACCAATAAGTCACTATTTTGCAGTTGTAGTGACTGAAGTCGACTGATAAAACCACCAGAATTCTTTATGTGATGTGCACACTTGCCTATCATTGGTTTGAGCAAAGATGCCAAGAATTTTGCTAGGTTGTGGGTGGCTGCTCCAATGTTACTCACAATTGGACGTAATGGCACATTTTACTTGTGGATCTTAGGCAGTCCTTATAGCCTAGGTGGAACTGAACTGTTTGGTTTCAGTCTCTTGATGACCTCCTTCATTAGAGAACTATTTGATAGAAGTGCTGCTGTTTTTCGCACCACTCGGCTCATGGGATCCTTATCGTGCGATACGTTGAATCACATAATGAAACATTGATCTTATTAATATAGTCATCCCTTGGTATGAGGACAGTAGCGTTTCTTTTGTCAGATTTTAAGACTACTGTATCCACATCTGCTTGTAAGTTATGGAGAGCAATCCTCCCCATGGGCAAGATGTTATTCTTCATTGGTGCACCCCTGGTCAATACACGGCAAGAATCTCGACAAGCTTCCTCCGCTTCATCTGTATCAAGACAGCGAACAGCTTCTTCAATGGCACTGATGAAATCCACTAGTGGCGGTGAAACAGGTGTGGGAGCAAAATTCAGTCCTTTTGCTAGCACAGACACAGTCGCGTCATCTAAAGTTTTCTCTATCAAATTAACAACAGATTGTCAAGTTGGAACTTCCTGCTGCATCTGTTTAGAGAGTCTGTCAATCTTGGCAGTTTGCCTCGCCACAGCTTTATTATGGCTCCGGTTTGCTTTAGCCCATGTCACACCATCCACCCAGTCCCACGACAGAGAAGATAGTCTTGCTGCCAATTCCAAACGTATGTGGAACATGTCCTTTGACACAGAATCCAATTCACGCCGAGTAAAACGAATCCTTTCTCTCACCAAAGCCATGCTTGCTTTACGTTTGATGTTGTTTGCAGCAGTGGTATTTATGAAACACACAATTTTGGCAAACGTTGGAATAATGCCCTTGTCTCTGCAACTCAATAAGAATATCAATGATCTCAGCAGCCTCACTCTTCTTTCACGTAACTTGTCGAATCTTCGAATACATTCCATCACTTCCTCCCCATAGAGCTGCTTGAAGTGATGTTTAAAGCTTTCCCGGCGTACTGATTGTTCCATAAAAGACGACCTGGGCCTGCGTAAACCAGGTATTTACAAAATTCCGTGTGAATGCGGCAAATCATATATAGGGCAAAAAACACGAACTGTGCAGGAACGCATTGTGGAACACCAATGGCATACTCACCTTCTCCAACCCACCAAGTCCGCAATCGCCGAACATTGTATTTCCACAGGCCATTCCATGAATTACGACGACTCAAAAATTTTGGCCCATACATCAAACTTTTGGAGCTCGATTATCAATGAATCTGTGGGAAATAAGACTGTCTGACAACGAGACTCTCAGCAATCGAGATAACGGTTATCAGCTAAATTCTGCTTGGAATCCTGTTATAGAAAAACTTCGTAGTCGATGTAGTTATCTGCATAAAGATGGAAATCGACGTGATACCGATATGCCAGGCTTTCACACTGGAGGGCGCGAGACGCAGCGCTCGGAGCCATTATGAACGTGCACACTGAGCAGCGCATGCACAATGTCACCTCAGTACGGCTTTAAATAACGGAGCTCAGAGCGTACTTGGCAGTACTACTACAGTGGCACTCACCTGAAGATGGCCAGAAGACTCTGCGCCGAAATATCGTGGCACGACGTTACTGATATCCGGCAGTTCTCCCGTGTTTTTATGGAACAGAGAATGTGTTGTAAACATAACTCCCATCTAAAAAAGCTGGTGGTGAAAGGAAGGATTCAGATTGCCCAGGCTGTGAATCAGCTACTGAAATCAAGCATGTTATGTTTAGCTGCATGTTGTGCCACAGGGCAGTCTACTTTGCTTTTGACCACAGTTGGCAGTGGTCATTCACCCTGATGGCAGCTAGTTGGTAGCCATACCAATATAAAAGGCTGTGCAATGATTGTAGCAGAGCTGGCCTATGACATGGCCACTTTCACAGGCAGACCAGCCTCTGACAGAATAGGGTAAATCAGTGACAGGACTGGAATAGGAAGTGGTGCGTGTATAGAAGAGCAAGTCTTCATCTGGGTCTTCCACTGGGATATGATCCCTGTGCAAGGGGTTGAAGTTGGAAGTGGGGGAGGGAATGAGAGTGGTAGTGGCACAGTAATGGACTAGGATGTTGTAGAAGTCAGCTGGGTGGCAGAACACCGCTTTAGGAGGGGCAGGAAGAATTTCTGGTAGGATATCCCTCATTTCAGGGCATGATTTAGGCATTCAAAGCCCTGGCAAAGGATGTGGTTCAGTTGCTCCATTCCAGGGTGATATAAGGTGATAGACGGGCTTTGTGGCTGGTTCTTGGTGATGGTGGGAGGACTGGGTGTATTTGGGGATATGTCAAGGGAAATATGTTGCAGAGTACTTCGGCAGTATAGTACATGTTTGTGAAGGCCTTTGTGAGACCTTCAGCATGCTGGGCAAGAGAGTTCTTGTCACTCGAAATATGCAGTTCCGCACTGGGCAGGCTCTTTGTTTTGTTTTGCTTTAGGGCACAAAAACAACTGGAGTCATATGTGCCCATGTCAGAACTATAGAACATAAAGAGAGAGAGAGGTGTTAAAAAATGACTATACGTCAATCCCAATTGACTTAAGAGAAGACAGCTAAAAACAGGGACATGGAGAAGGAGTTATAAAAAACATCACACAGAAACGGAGGTCCAGATCTATAAATTTAAAGTCCTTCACCATATAGCTACAAAAGAAAAAAAGTAAAACGCAGTTGACAGCCCGCACATTGTTCGCTAAAACAGCTGATAACTCAGACGGCAAACAGAAGCGGGAATGTAAACGGTTAAAAAATTGGCATTCCGTCAGGAAATGGCAGACAGTTAAAACTTAGGCACAATGTGTACAAAGTGGTGTGGGAGCACCACTTAACAAATGATGGTGGCTAAAAATGCAGTGCCCAATAGGCAACCTGGTTAAAATGACTGTTTGGTTTCAGTCTCTTGATGACCTCCTTCATTAGAGAACTATTTGATAGAAGTGCTGCTGTTTTTCGCACCACTCGGCTCATGGGATCCTTATCGTGCGATACGTTGAATCACATAATGAAACATTGATCTTATTAATATAGTCATCCCTTGGTATGAGGACAGTAGCGTTTCTTTTGTCAGATTTTAAGACTACTGTATCCACATCTGCTTGTAAGTTATGGAGAGCAATCCTCCCCATGGGCAAGATGTTATTCTTCATTGGTGCACCCCTGGTCAATACACGGCAAGAATCTCGACAAGCTTCCTCCGCTTCATCTGTATCAAGACAGCGAACAGCTTCTTCAATGGCACTGATGAAATCCACTAGTGGCGGTGAAACAGGTGTGGGAGCAAAATTCAGTCCTTTTGCTAGCACAGACACAGTCGCGTCATCTAAAGTTTTCTCTATCAAATTAACAACAGATTGTCAAGTTGGAACTTCCTGCTGCATCTGTTTAGAGAGTCTGTCAATCTTGGCAGTTTGCCTCGCCACAGCTTTATTATGGCTCCGGTTTGCTTTAGCCCATGTCACACCATCCACCCAGTCCCACGACAGAGAAGATAGTCTTGCTGCCAATTCCAAACGTATGTGGAACATGTCCTTTGACACAGAATCCAATTCACGCCGAGTAAAACGAATCCTTTCTCTCACCAAAGCCATGCTTGCTTTACGTTTGATGTTGTTTGCAGCAGTGGTATTTATGAAACACACAATTTTGGCAAACGTTGGAATAATGCCCTTGTCTCTGCAACTCAATAAGAATATCAATGATCTCAGCAGCCTCACTCTTCTTTCACGTAACTTGTCGAATCTTCGAATACATTCCATCACTTCCTCCCCATAGAGCTGCTTGAAGTGATGTTTAAAGCTTTCCCGGCGTACTGATTGTTCCATAAAAGACGACCTGGGCCTGCGTAAACCAGGTATTTACAAAATTCCGTGTGAATGCGGCAAATCATATATAGGGCAAAAAACACGAACTGTGCAGGAACGCATTGTGGAACACCAATGGCATACTCACCTTCTCCAACCCACCAAGTCCGCAATCGCCGAACATTGTATTTCCACAGGCCATTCCATGAATTACGACGACTCAAAAATTTTGGCCCATACATCAAACTTTTGGAGCTCGATTATCAATGAATCTGTGGGAAATAAGACTGTCTGACAACGAGACTCTCAGCAATCGAGATAACGGTTATCAGCTAAATTCTGCTTGGAATCCTGTTATAGAAAAACTTCGTAGTCGATGTAGTTATCTGCATAAAGATGGAAATCGACGTGATACCGATATGCCAGGCTTTCACACTGGAGGGCGCGAGACGCAGTGCTCGGAGCCATTATGAACGTGCACACTGAGCAGCGCATGCACAATGTCACCTCAGTACGGCTTTAAATAACGGAGCTCAGAGCGTACTTGGCAGTACTACTACAGTGGCACTCACCTGAAGATGGCCAGAAGACTCTGCGCCGAAATATCGTGGCAGGACGTTACTGATATCCGGCAGTTCTCCCGTGTTTTTATGGAACAGAGAATGTGTTGTAAACATAACTCCCATCTAAAAAAGCTGGTGGTGAAAGGAAGGATTCAGATTGCCCAGGCTGTGAATCAGCTACTGAAATCAAGCATGTTATGTTTAGCTGCATGTTGTGCCACAGGGCAGTCTACTTTGCTTTTGACCACAGTTGGCAGTGGTCATTCACCCTGATGGCAGCTAGTTGGTAGCCATACCAATATAAAAGGCTGTGCAATGATTGTAGCAGAGCTGGCCTATGACATGGCCACTTTCACAGGCAGACCAGCCTCTGACAGAATAGGGTAAATCAGTGACAGGACTGGAATAGGAAGTGGTGCGTGTATAGAAGAGCAAGTCTTCATCTGGGTCTTCCACTGGGATATGATCCCTGTGCAAGGGGTTGAAGTTGGAAGTGGGGGAGGGAATGAGAGTGGTAGTGGCACAGTAATGGACTAGGATGTTGTAGAAGTCAGCTGGGTGGCAGAACACCGCTTTAGGAGGGGCAGGAAGAATTTCTGGTAGGATATCCCTCATTTCAGGGCATGATTTAGGCATTCAAAGCCCTGGCAAAGGATGTGGTTCAGTTGCTCCATTCCAGGGTGATATAAGGTGATAGACGGGCTTTGTGGCTGGTTCTTGGTGATGGTGGGAGGACTGGGTGTATTTGGGGATATGTCAAGGGAAATATGTTGCAGAGTACTTCGGCAGTATAGTACATGTTTGTGAAGGCCTTTGTGAGACCTTCAGCATGCTGGGCAAGAGAGTTCTTGTCACTCGAAATATGCAGTTCCGCACTGGGCAGGCTCTTTGTTTTGTTTTGCTTTAGGGCACAAAAACAACTGGAGTCATATGTGCCCATGTCAGAACTATAGAACATAAAGAGAGAGAGAGGTGTTAAAAAATGACTATACGTCAATCCCAATTGACTTAAGAGAAGACAGCTAAAAACAGGGACATGGAGAAGGAGTTATAAAAAACATCACACAGAAACGGAGGTCCAGATCTATAAATTTAAAGTCCTTCACCATATAGCTACAAAAGAAAAAAAGTAAAACGCAGTTGACAGCCCGCACATTGTTCGCTAAAACAGCTGATAACTCAGACGGCAAACAGAAGCGGGAATGTAAACGGTTAAAAAATTGGCATTCCGTCAGGAAATGGCAGACAGTTAAAACTTAGGCACAATGTGTACAAAGTGGTGTGGGAGCACCACTTAACAAATGATGGTGGCTAAAAATGCAGTGCCCAATAGGCAACCTGGTTAAAATGACCTCCTCCTGGCAGGAGGGCTGAGAGGAGGTCGTCGAGCTGCTGAGAGAGACTTAATGAGCTAATGTTTATATGTTTATTCCCATGAAGGGAGCACCAATGGCAATGCTAAAGTGACACCATCTCCTGACAGACGGCAACACAGAGCTCATCGGAGGGAACACAGGAACTAGTGGGCTGAGGTATGAGGACTGCAGCCTTGGCAGCACCCTTGTTTCCTGACAGACCGACATGACCAGGAACCCACATAAACATCACAGTGGCCCCAGCTTGAGTGGGCAAGTGACAGTTTTCCTGGACCCCTTGCACTAGGAGATGGGTGTTGTACAGCGCACAGAGACTTTGAAGGGCACTGAGAGAGTCTGAGCAGAGGACACAATTGAAAAGCCTGTGTCGCCCGATGCACTCCATGGCCTGATAAAGGGCGAAGAGCTTAGCTGTAAATACTGAGCAGAGTGCCGGAATGTAATACTGAAAATGTGAGGGCCAAAGACGAAGGCACACCCGACACCACGGTCAGTCCAAAAGCCATCAGTGTACAGAAAGGTATTATCGCGAAGTTCCATACGAAGGTCATGAAACTGAAGGTGATAGAGTGAGGCTGAAGTAGTGTCCTTAGGAAGCAAATGAAGGCCAAGGTGAACATGGGCCACTGCACGGAGCCAATGTTCTGAAGGATTCACACCCACTGGGAAAGTTGCAGGTAATGTGAATTTAAGCTGCCGGATATGTGCCAAAAGAGCACTCCAGGAGGTAACAGAGGAGAGGGACACACCCCGTACTAGCGATCGAAGGGGGTGGCCACGCATGGCACACAAACGGCACGCGTACCTGCTGAGGAGAAAGTCACGGCAGTGTTAGTTCAGCAGCTTTGGCATACAGACTCTCAACCGGGCTAGAGTAAATGGCGCCAGTGGTCAAACAGACGCCATGATGGTGGATAGTGTTGAGACGGCATAAGAGGCTATATGTGCAGACACATAAACAAAGCACCCATAGTGCAATTTAGAACAGACAAGGGACCAGTACAAACGGAGGAGGGCAGTTCAATCTGCACACCAGAAAGTACGATTGAGGACACGTAGAACATTGAGGGAATGCGTACAATGGGCTGCCAGTTAAGACACATGGGAGGGCCAAGAGTTTTTCCTATCAAGCATGAGCCCCAGGAATTTCGTAGTTACAACGAATGGAAGAGCAACAGGCCCAAGATGTAAAGATGGTGAGAGAAACCAACTGCACCATCAAGAATTCATACAAACAGTTTTGTCAGTGGAAAAACAAATTCCATTGATGATGGTCCAGGAGTAAAGATGATCAAGGCATTGCTGAAGACGCCGCTTAGTGAGACAGGTCCGTGAAGAACTGCAATAGATGGCAAAATCATCAAAAAAAAAGGGAGCCGGAGATGCCCAGCAGGAGACAGGCCATTATAGGGTTGAGGCAACAGCAAAGAGAATGACGCTCAGGATGGAACCCTGAGGCACACCATTTTCATGGACAAATGTGTCCGACTTGGCAGAACCCACACTCACCTTGAAAACTCGGTCTTTTAAAAATTCCTGAAGGAAACAGGGCAGGCGGCCAAGGAAGCCCCACATGTAGAGTGTATGGAGGATACCAGTTCTCCAGCAGGTGCCGTAGGTCTTCTCCAGATCAAAAAACATGGCCACAATCTGCGATTTCCGCAGAAAACCATTCATGAGATGGGTGGACAAAGTACAAGATGGTCAACTGCAGAACGGCACGCTGGAAATCCACACTGTGTAGTGGTTAGTAAATTGCGAGATTCGAGCCACCGTAGCAGCCGGGCATGAATCATACATTCCATCACCTTTCAAACACAGCTGGTGTGAGAGAGAGAGATTTGGAGGGGGGGGGGGGGGGGTAGCTAGAGGGAATGCGTTTGTCCTTACTGTGCTTAGATATGGGTATGACGTTGGCATCATGCCAGCATCTGGGAAACATGCCCTCTGTCCAGATATGGTTGTACGTATTAAGCAGAAAAGTGCCTGCCTGCAAGAAAAGGGTGCTGCAACATCTGAATGTGGACATCGTCTGGCCGTGGGGTGGAGGATCAGGAGGAACTGAGAGCACAATCTAGCTCCCTCACAGTAAAGGCAGCATTGTAGAACTCATGATTCGGAGAAGAGAAGGGTATTGCCCAATGATCTTCTGCTCGTTTCGGATGGAGGAAGGCAGGGTAAGAGCGGGAAGAGCTCAAAATTTACGCAAAATGGCAACCCAAGGTGTTGGAGGTAGTAATAGGATCCACAATGACATCGTCTGCTACTGACAGGCTGGAAATTGGGGAATGGATCTTGGTCCCATAGAGCTGTTAGAGGTTGGCCCACATGACAGAGGAAGGTGTGGAACTAGTGAATGAAACCCAGCTAGCTTTTTTTGCTATCCTGAAGAACGTGACGACATTGTGCACACATCTGTTTATAATGAATGCAGTTTGCCATCATAGGATGACTATTAAAAATGTGGAGAGCACATCTCCACACACGAATTGCATTGTGGCATGCCTCAGTCCACCAAGAAACTGGGACACGGTGTGGTAAAGAGGAAGTGCAACAAATGGAACGTTCTGCAGGTGTAAGGATAATGTTTGTAATATATTCCACCTGGTCATCACAACTGGGGAAATCTTGTTCTTCAAAGGTCGCTAGGGAAGAGTAATGCCGCCAGTCAATCTTAGTAAGCTGACATTTGGGTGTGCATGCAGATGGGGTAGGAGTCAGCAAACGGATAGCACATGGGAAATGGTCGCTCAAGTAGGCGTCAGAAAGAACAGAGCACTCGAGATGATGGGCAAGCTGGGCAGTGCAGAACGATAGTTCCAAATGAGAATAGGTGTATGAGGAGTCAGAAAGGAATGTAGGTGCTCCTGTGTCAAGGCAGAAGAGATTAAGCTGATTAAGGAGTTCAGCCAAGAGGACACCTCTCTGACAGGTTCTGGGAGAACCCCAAGGGGGATGATGTGCATTAAAGTCACCAAGTAGCAGAAATGGGTGAGGTAGTTGCCCAATAAGCTGAAGGAAGTCTACCCTGGTGACATCAAATGATGGAGGGACATGAATGGTACAAAGGGAAAAAGTCAGGTGAGGAAGGAAAAGGCAAAATGCAACACCTTGAAGACAGGTAATCAGGGAGATGGGTTGACTATGAACGTCAACCCCTGTGAGCAGCGTGACTCCCCCATGAGAAGTAATGCCGTCTTCAGGGAGGTCAAATCGGACCGGAAAGAAATGCGAAAGCTCGAAGCAGTCGTGAAGAGACAATTTTGTTTCCTGAAGGCAGAGTAGAAGGGGACGCTGTGATGCTAAAAGCAGCCATAAATCCGCTTTGTGGGATCGAAAGCTGCGAACATTCCATTGTAGGAGAGTCATGAGCAGGAAAAAAATGAAGAGGTGCCACCTCAGCAGCTGCCGAGTAACAGCCTGGGAAGACTCACTGCTACAGGGCACAGAAGTAGGAGTATCCTGCTCCATGAGGTCCAAAGAAGCATCAGCTTTCTTGTGCTGTTGGTCTTTGGAGTTGAATGCAGGAAAACGGTTGGTGGTATGCTGGGCAAACATATCACGTGGCAACACCGCCGAAGAGGATCTTCGAGTCGGCAAAGGAGAAAACTGTTTGCCTTTGTTGGACTTCTTTGAGCCTTTCTGATTAGCACAAGACGACTCAGGTGTTGGTTGGCTGGAGGGACATAGGAAGTCTTCATGGGAGTACTCCTTCTGGCCTATCCGGCCTGCCGATTGTGTAGCTGGTGGCTTTGTCCCTTGAAGCGAGAGTTTATGGCTTGTCGCACAGCTGGACGAGGAGATGGCGATGCTACCTTGACACTGCGCGATTTCACAACCTCAGAGCGGAATGTGAGGTCGCATGTCTGTGTGGCCATGTCCTTTATGGACCGAGATGTAGTAAGAACAGAACTTTAAGTGCTAGATGGTAGAATGCAGGGTGTGTGACTAGCCAATAACTTGCAAGCAATCAGGTAAGGCACTTTTTCCTTCACCCAGATCTTGTGGACAGCCCACTCATCAAGATACACAGGACAATCGAGAGAGGAGGCAGCATGGCTACCACTGTCATTGATACAGTGGGGAGAAAATGGCAGACAATCACCCTTGTGTGCATCCCTACCACAGGTTACACATTTGGCTGGATGTTGACAAGACGTTCTAATGTGGTTGAAACGATGACAATGGTAGCAGCACATGGGGTTTGGAATGTATGGTCGGACAGTGATAATTTCATATCCTGCTTTTATCTTATCCCGGCTTCAGCTCTGCCATCTAGAGTTCCGGGTTCGACACACCACCCCACAACAAACGGAAGCACCACTCTTATCAACGGTGAGAAAAAGAGTGTGTGTGGGCACTAAGGAGGAATCGACCTTTCTCATCATCTGATGGACAACAATGACAGCCTGATCAGAGAGATATTATTGGATTTCTGCCTCAGTCAGACTGTCGAGAAGACTAGTGTAAATAACACTAAGGGAAGAATTCAAAGTTCTATGGGCCTTGACACAAACAGAATAGCCATGGAGAAGTGAGGCAGCAAACAGTTATTGTGCTTGACAATCAGACATAGCCTCCAAAAGCAAAGTGCCGTTCTGTAAATGAGAGCAAGGTTTCACAGGGCAGGCAATTGCAACACATTTCTGGATAATAACGGATTGACTGTTGTGAAGCACTGACCGTCTTTAGTACGTGGAACTACAAAGAACCATGGTGCAGCTGGAATGGTCTTCGAATCATTAGCCTCATTCCGTTTATGTTTTGTAGACAGTGATTGTGAAGATGGTTGGTTCATTGCGAGAAGATCACCCACAATTGCACGCCTCCAATGGTGCGCTCCTTCCAACTGGGGCCCCCTTCACAAGGGAGTGCACCCGCCTTGGGTGATTGTACACACCTCAGGTCACACATCCGGAACACCTGCCAAAGGAACCAATTGGCAATTTGGGAAGGTAGCAGCTCAGGCAATCACCCCTCCCTGGGCCTGGCCTCTACCAAGGGGTCTGTGAGAACCCTACCTGCTGACCTGGAGCTGGGATTTACACGTTACCCTGCTACCTGTTACGTGTCAGACACGTGAGGTGGCCTTCAGGAGCACACAGGGAGAAAGAAGAAAAAGAGGAACCTCAAACACCAAAGTGGAGGAAGGACAGGAGAATGGAAACAAAGAAAGGAAAAGGGAACGAAAAACAGTGGTGAGACTGTTCTTGTACCAGCAACGGACAATGCGTAACATTCCCAATAACAACCCGGACATGTTCTCCAAGCAAGGGGAGAAATAACAGCAAGATCATAGACATGCAGCATGGAAGGGAAAGATGCTGCAAATGCTGGGGCCTTGTGGTAGCCAAGCACGAACCTGCCAAAGAGTGGCAAAGAAAGGTGGCATGCTGGGCTGATGAGGACAAGGTGAAGTGGATGGGAGAGAAGGTGTTGTGGATGTGAAGGAATGAGGATATGGAGTTTTAGTCTTGAGTCCAGATCATAAAGATGTCATCAATGAACCTGAACCAGACCACGAATTGGGGGTTTTGAGAGGCTAGGAAGGTTTCCTTTAGGAGGCCCACGAACGGGCTGGCATAGGAGGGTATCATGTGGGTGCCCATGGTAGTGCAATGGATATGTTTGTTTACCTCCCCTTCAAATTAGAAGTAGTTGTGTGTTGTGATAAAGTTAGTAAGGTGTTTGAGGAATGAGGTAGTGGGTTCAGAATCTGACAGACAGTGGGAGAGATAGTGTCCAATAACACCAATACCATGGGCTTGGGGGATGTTGGTGTATAGGAAAGGGCATCAACAGTGATTAGTAGGGGTCCACGAGGAAAGGGCATCAACAGTGACTAGTAGGGGTCCACGAGATAAAAAGGGGTGGGAATGGTGGTGAGTTGGTGCAGGAAGTGGTTGATATCTTTGACATGAGAGGCTAAATTTCTGGCAATTGGTTGGAGGTGTTGATCAAAGAGAGCCAAAATTCTTTCAGTGGGGGCACAATAATCAGTCAAAATTGTTGAGTTTGTGTATTTTGAGGAGCATGTCATAAGAGTGAGGAGGTAAATGGATTCAAGGAAGAGGTTTTGGGAAGGGCCTATGGCTTTGAAGTAGGGATTGGAGGTTATGTTGTGCTTATGGAATGGCATCACTCTGCAAAATTTATAGGTGGAGGAGTCAGACAATTGGCACAGGCTTTCCACTACGTAGTCACTGCAATTCATAATGACAATGATGGAACCTTTGTCTACAGGTAGGATGAATAGGTGAGGATCTCTTTTGAGTGCATATGTGGCTGTCTGTTGTTCTGCTGAAAGGTTGGTTTCTTAGGAAGGGATCTGTGGAAAGATGATGCTAAGTTGAAGGTACGGAATTCCTGGAAGGTGACCAGCGAGCAGTTAGGTGGGACCCGAGAGGATCATGGTTGGCTAGTGGTATGAAATGGGAGAGCATACAGTGTCGGGATCAGGTTGGCTTTGGTTGAAGGGATTGGTGGCAAAGAAGTGTTTCCATTGCAGGGACTGGAAGAAAGAGACCAGGTCTCTGACAAGTCCAATGTGATTAAATTTGGGTGTAGGGTTGAAGGTGAGGCCTTTGGATAGGACTGAAACTTCAATGGTGCTGAGGATTTTGAAGGGAAAGTTAGCAACAGTGTTCTGGGATTGTTTTGGCTCTGTATTAAGTAGGGATTTTCGAGGATGTGGCAAGACGTAAAGGTCAGCTAGGAAGGGTCTGAGTGCTGTGAAGCTGGTTGTCAAGAAGGAACATTGTGAATAGATAAGAGTTTGATAGTGGTACCCCCAAGGTGGCAGTAGCATGTCAGCAGGTTGGATGACCTATGGAGAAGGTGTCTGGAATAATTTTCCAAGTGCTGGAGGGCAAGAGATTCGATTTCAGAGATGTGATGTATGTAATAGGCATGCAGAGCAACAGTATCTTGCAGAGGGAGTAGAGGTGGTTTTGGGATGTCTGTGCCATGGAAGTGCATTTGTGCAATACCAGACTGAGGGACAGGGATTGGTGGCTTTTGAAAAGATGGTCACTGTGAAAGGAGAAGTGGGATACAGAAAAAGGAATTTTTATGATCAGGCAATTTGGGGGGTGAGGAGGTGGGGAGAGAGGATTCCATGGTTTAGGCAGCATCTAAGGAACAGGATGGGGCACCGCATTTCAGCCAGGGAAAGAGACACTTTTCTGAACTGGAACAGAAAGATGGGGCAGGGGTTTATTGTGGCAGGGATGGAGTTGGGGGAAAGGGAAATGACGTAAGAAATGGGCAAATGAAGGCATTAGATGGTCATGAGGGAAGGTGGATAACAGAAGATGATGTGTAAAAATACATGCTGACATGTAAAAATTCACACAGCTGCATAAAAATATGCACAAGTAAATAAAAACACACAAAAATGAGTAAAAATACATGCAAGAGAGAGAGGGGGAAGGGGGGATTGGTTAGTTTGAGATTCACAAATTCATAAGGAACAGGCAGATGTATGCAAAAATATGCTAGGTTGAAGAAGAAATGTGATCAACAGTAATAATTATAATTATCTGCAGGAAGAATTTGGGACATGAGACGCTGCACCAATAAACTGCACGGTCATGTAGCCGTGTGTTGCGCGCAGACGACACTGACGATACAATGTGAATCAGATATCAGAATATGTGCAGTATGGTGCATGGGGTGTGCTTGTGTGTGTGTGTGTGTGTGTGTGTGTGTGTGTGTGTGTTTTTCTTTCTGAAAATGGCTTTAGCTGAAAGCTCAGTGAGTAACAGTGCTTTTGTTGCCTGTCTGCTACTTGAGGAGGAGATTGGTGTTCAACGACCCATCAACAACGAAGTCTTTAGAGATGGAGAACAAGCTCAGATTAGGGAAGGACAGAGAAGCAAATGGGATGTGTCCTTTCACAGGAACCATCCCAGCAATTGCCTTCAGTGATTTAGGGAAATCCCAGAAACCTATATCTGGAAGGTTAGATGCAGATTTGAACCGTCATCCTCCTGAATGCGACTCCAGTGTGCTAACCACTGCACTACCTCACTTGGTCTGCAACTCAATGTGATAACTTTATGGTGAGTAGCAATTTCTTCATCTCATAATATTGTTAGTATTTCAACTTGGACTTACTGTTGCTTGACAAAGAAATAAGGTCTACAACTGGTAAATTAATAAATAAAAGGATAAATGGGCCTGAAAATAAAATCGCCAAACTGAAAATTGATATCTGAAAATTGGTGGCAACAGGAAAAGGAAACCACCAAAACAGTCTAATTGAAGAACTCAGCAATAACCGTGGTAGTAGTAACAAAGTCTTAACTCTGTCATAAAATTAAATATGGAAGCTTATCTAAAACTCTCACACAGATATTGAAGGTAAAAAAAGAAAAAGCTTCAAAATGTTTTGTGGTGTCAATCAATGTACTAAGAGAAACACACTGATGAGCCAAAACATGATGAGCACTAACCACTGCGAGGCTGAATGTCACTGGGGATACTGTGTAAATACAACACAGTAAAGAAAGTATATAATTGCATCAGACCCTAATGGGAATCATTCCAGTGATGGTACGGGCCACCAATAGGCAAATCCCACGACATAAGCAACTTCGATAAAGGGCAGATTATTATGACCCAGCAACTGGGAAAGAGCATCTCAGAAACTTCAAAGCTGGTGGTTGTTCACATGCTATCATCACGAGCATCTATGGAGAGTGGTGGATGGATGTTGCAACCACACTTAGACCAAAAAATGTTGGATGTTAGATAGGCAGCAAATTGTGGGCTCCGATGACAACAGAATGCTGGTGCCGGCACAAGTGTTGCAGAGTGCTACGTTTAGTCCACATTGTCAAACACGGAACTTCGTAGCAGACGACCTCTGTGTTCTCATGTTGATTCGATGACAGTGTCAACTACTGTTATTGTGGGCACAAGATAATCACTACTGGACAGTAAAACAATGGAAACATGTCATCCTGTCAGATGAATCACTTTTCTTGTTACATCAGGTTGATGGTCCCGTCTGGATACACTGTCATCCAGTCACGTGGCTGCTTGAAACAGGCCTGAGCCACAAATGCAGGCCAGTGGAGGCAGTGTTGTGCAATATGGGACATTCCCTGGGCTTCCTTGGGACATGAGGTAATAATACAATAGTGTTGCAGTGGCTTGAGGAGCCTGACAGTAAACTAACATTGATGTCTTCAACACCAGATTTGCCTGATCTACATCTGAATGAACACATCTGGGATGCTACTGGGCACAAGCTCCACACCTGCAAACCACCAACCCATAATTTCGGGAACTGAGCAACCTGTATATATTTCATTTGGCGCTACATACCTCCAGAAACCTACCAAGGATTTGGCGATTCCACAATCATTGCACTACTGCATTAAAGAGGTGGAACAACAAGCAATTAAGCAGCTGATCATAATGTTTTGGCTCATCAATGTATGTATTAAATATGAAAATGAAATGGTGATATAGAACCTCTATAAACAATAGATGGCTACAGTGAGGTTCAGAAGACATCAATGGGAAGCTTAAACTAGAAAAATTGAAAGATAATAACGCACACTATAAGTGGTTGGATGAATCAAAATAAAAGATATCAGAAACTGGTGGCATTATCAAGGTTCTATGGCAAAATGGAATCTTATTATTTACAGATACTGTAACACTCATCGCAAAAAAAGAATGAGAGTTAAATTTCAAGCTGGGTCTCACAAAAATGCTTGAAATACAGTACAACGAAAAACTGAATCAAATAAAAACAAGGAGCTTTGTAAATAGAAAAATAATTGTTAAGGCTCTATCACCTCACTGAATGAGCTTACCTTAAAAATATGAACAATGCTACCATTTATAGATCAACATTACATCAAAGAGGCATTGGCAGAAAGGAAACGATAAGACAATTAAATCACGTGAAATTGACTTTTCACAAAATAAAAAAGGTCTCTTTCTTCAGAAAGGTAGCATCATCAGTGGAAAAGCAGTTAGAGGAAATTACTGTCTGCAATTCACTTCCGTAAAGGAGTGAGAAAGTCAAATCAGAGAGGCAGAAAATAGGTAAACAAAGCATTCAAGATGTACAATACTGAGAGTTTATGGGCAGTACTGGCCACAGGAAACCATTGACACCAGATTTCTGAACCATACCACACGTGGTAGTAGTAGTAGGTGGTGGTGGTGGTGGTGGGGGCGGCGGCGGCAACAGCTGCAGCAGCAGGAGTAGCAGCAGCAGCAGTAGCAGTAGTTGGGATTTGTGATCTACTGTCAAACATTTTAAATAGAAGAAATGGAGATGGAATGAGACTCCTATTGTGTATTTAAGTATACAGGATCCTGGGCATTTAAAAAGAGCAGCACACATCTTGGGAACATTATGTCAATCAATCTTTAGATTGTGAATATTTAATTGCAGGTTTATAGAGAAGTAAGAGGAGAATCAAATTTTTGGAAAGCTCTAAGTTACACAGACATCATATACACTAAACGATTGAAATACAATAAGTATTGGAATCTTAGAAAGAATCTCATGTTGGTTCTTTTACACAAAGAAAATGTTACTGATATCATTCACAGAAGATAACCAGGGAATGAATTAACAGGATTGTGTCAGATTCATTGCAAGATAAAGTAAAGATGGTTCACATATCTTATTGCTGTGTGCAGATGGAGAATGCAAATCACATGTTGTAAAATAAAGTGGTATTCAGCAAGAAAGTGCTATCTCTCCATTAACATTAATCATAATTGTGATATCATTGAAAGAACCTCTGAGTTCAAGCACTCGCATCTCTAGATGATGATGTACTATGCGAAGAAACAGATCAATAACACAATAAAAGCTAAATATTTGGAGCAAAATTAAAAGTAAAGAAAAGGAATCTAAAAATCAGCAAAACTGAGACATAACAGAATGTCCAAAAACACAAGAAACCTGTAACAAGTTTTAACAACACTTCAAAATAATAAAGTTATACAGGGTATTCCAAGTGAAATGGTCAATTTTCAGGTGTGATCATTTAAAGCAAAAAGAGTCTAGTAAATGTGGGCTCTAAGATGCATACCTTAAGAGCTATGAGCACTTTTTCTGCAGACGTGATGTGTTTCACAGCAGCAAAGATGAAAAAGTGCTCATAGCTTTTAAGGTATGCATTTTAGAGCCCATGATTACTACATTTCATTCCTCTCAAAATATGGGAAGCAAAGAGCTTGCAATAGAAGGAACAGTATCAAAGATGAAGAAGTGCTCAAAGCTCTTAAGTTATGCACTTTAGAGTCCATGTTTACTATTTCTTGTTTTTCCTTGCTCCTAATGATAGTTCCAGTCACATCACTGAACTCTGACCATTTCTCCTGGGATACCCTGTATAACTTCGTTTGTTTACAGATGCACGTCAGCAGTCCTTAAATGCACTGAAATCCCCTCACCACAATATCTGAAGACCAGCATATCACAACTGAGGCAATCGTGGAAACAAAAAATAAGAGACAGAAAAGGATCTGTTTTCAACATCTTGCATGGCATTTTGAGCACAATAAAGGTCATCACCTTCTGAGTTACACGAATGCTCACACCCATTCGAAAAGCCCATCAAACTGAGGCAGCAGTCAAAATGTTATAGATGTGTCAGGCCAATCCATATCACTTCATTAGCCACTTAACTGCCATGGATGAGTGCTGGGTCTACCATTGTGACCTTGGAACAAAACAAGCAGTGGAAAAATGCATTAACTGTTGCCAAAAGAGGCAAAGACCCAACCATCATCAGGCAATATTAAACTGGGTATTTTTGGGACTGTCAGGGTATAGTGCTCACACATCATGCTCGCAAGGGGCAAAAACATCACAGCAGCATACTACTGAACTCTCCTGATGAGGTCACAGAGGAAGCATTGTGGGAAGCTGAGCAAGAAGGTGTTTTGGGTCCACAACAGCACCCCAGTTCATTGTGCAGAACACAGTTACATTCGCCATTTCTTTGGGCTATCAAAATTTGGACCCCCCCTTCCCCCCTGCCCCTGGTCACCTGACATTGCACCCAGTTACTTATTCTCCTTTCCTCAGCTGAAGAAACCACTGCATGGAGCACTTCCAGAATGATGACAGGGTGACTCTTGAGGTGGAATGTTTATTGAACAGCCAAAATCCAGACTTCTACAACCAAGGTCCACACCAAGTCATCCACTCTTGCGAAAAATGTGTTGTACTGGAGACTGAATATACAGGGACGAATGACACCATCATCAAGTTTCACTGGTACACTTTTGTCTTCTTTGAGGTGATAATTAAAACTTTGTGACTACCCTTCTAAGTCTCTCAGTAAAATAAACCTGAATGATAAAAACTGGAAGAAAGCTGCTGCTGACATATTCTTCTGTTACCTTTAATAGTAGCATACTAAAGATGGAAAACAGTATTTCTATGGTGGAGGAAAAAGAAAATGATTGAGGATAAGACCACGGGAATGATGTTCAAAAGTTGTGATATCATAAGCACAAAGAAGGAAAGAAAAAAGAAACAATAAATTACAGATGGAACGTGAAATTCGCACCCTTACAAGTGTAGGTGAAATTGCAATTGGAAAATTACAATCACGTTGGTGCTAGTACACCTTTCCTCTTTGCTCCACTCCTCTCCTCCTCATTCAAGCCAGCTGAATTACTCAGACAATAACTTACTTAGCTCTGCAGTGTTACTTAGTGACAGTAGTTCCATTTACCAACCTGAATAGTCCCCTGCCACTTATTTCGTCCACCTTGTACATGACTAAGATACACGGTGCATGTTTACCATGGACTTCAATTCAGGAAGTGCATGTTTCAAATCTCCATCCATGCAGTCTGATTTAGGTTGTCCACAGTTCATCTAAATCATTCCAGCCTAATGCAGTAGTGTTTCCTTAAATAACATCATGGCCAATTTCTTTATCCACATGTACGAGACTGAGCCAGCACTGACTCTAATGACTTCAACATTACTGACACATCTCTTCTTGCTAATCCCTTTCCCTGGCAGTCTAATGGAACATCTTGACATTTTAAAAGTGGCTTGTTTTAATCAGATGCCTTCAGCTATCTTCCTACTTTTGACTTGCTAACAGGGGATATCCACTTCTGAGTCTTCAGAAATCCACACTTAAGAACACACACTTTTGAAGATGATCAAATTTATCGTACATACACCAAATTCTACTTTATAAAACCGTTCTTGTCAGCTAGAAATTACAAAATTTTAAATTAAAGAACTTTTACTTTCCTCACTAAAATGTGCATATAACTTCAGTTAGAAATATTCAAAGAAATATATAATTAAACAGTAACAGACCTGTAATGGAATAGGCTCAAGAACAGGTACATGCTGTGGAATGTTTTGAGCCAGTTGCTTATAGCGTGATCGAGGGTCATCCCACGTTGTAGTTTTGTTGAAGTAGTTGACGAAATAGCTGAAAACAAGAAAAATTTGAGAATACAATACATATCCCCCTTTCAAAATGTACAGTAGCTGTATAAAATGAGGCAAAAAAAGGTTACAAAACAATGACTGACTGTACATCACCTCTAGATCTGGCAATGCTTTGTACATAAAAACTTCTATACACAACATTATGCAAAAAGCACAGGTCATAAGTTACTTATGCTGTAAATTTGTCATTTTTGAAAATCGAGCAATTTGCTATGATGAAACTGTTCAACACAAAAAATATTATGGTAACGATAAGAGCTAAACTTTAAGTTGGAGCCATTGAATTCAAAACTGACATTATTTATTCATTAATTTATCGTGTCAAAAGCAGACAGACTGATCATCATCAACAGTGCCACATGCCCTCTCGTCATGAGACACTGTGGTGAGGTATGGGATTTAAGCCAGGAAATTGGTGCAAAGTCTTGTGATCAGGAACTTTATGCCACCACCTCTCCTTCCCTTGCCAGCCACATAGTGAGAGTGAAAATTTCATCCACCACCACGATTCGAATCACCTCACCTCCAAATTGACCTCAAACACACAAGCGCATGTTAGTGATTTCGGCTATGGAGGCAATTTTGGTCAGTGGCAGACCAGAATTAGGCAATCCCAAGTGCAGTGATCATAGCTTTTGCAAAGTTCTTCATGGAGCTCAAGGTTGGCCTTAGACGACATTATGCGCTGAGGTATACTAGTCCCATGTTCACGAAACACTAGATCTACATTGCAGTTTCATGTCTGAAAATTAATTGTGCTCCCTGTGACATCAGAACAGGATCATTTGAGTAACTAACAGGTCATCCATTCTTCTGTGTGGCCAAGAGGGAGCACTGTTTCCGGTATAATTTATATTTCCAGATGTTGGCTTATTGTGTGCCACAGTTGTAGCATTGTTTGCGGTGATGGTGCTACAAGTTCCTTATTAAGTCTTGAGAAAACTTTTTCTTGACTTCAATTATGGGCAAGCTTGCTGGTAGCTAAAGAAAGGATGAGCTTCTGGTGTTGTTTTAGCCTTCACTTCTTGTCAGGAGTGGGGCCTCCAGCAAGCCAATTAGCTCCTCCAGAGGACTGGGCTGTAGACAACATGTAGTGATGCAACATACCTCATTGATAGTCAAATACACTTCTTTGGTATGGTACATATTCATCAGTGGAGTAGCACACAGAGAAGACAATTGTGCACATTATTTCTGGCAGCACCTTTCACCTCCATGGTATTCTTATGGGAGTTCAGCTGAGATGTAGCTTCCATTTTGTGCACAACATTTTGACAAGTGATCCAGCCATCTTCTTTGGATGCTATGAATTCTACTGTTATGTGTACTTACTGCCCTTGACTCTGACTACACTGTGAACTACTGGCATTCTCGCAATACTACTTATAGCCGAGTCCGACTCCTGACATACACCACATTCTTTGATGCTGTTTTGATTTCAGAGCCTGCACCAATATTCCATGAAATGCACAGTCTCTCAGTGTTTCCCAGCTATGGTGCATGTGGTGGCCCATGATACCTTAAAAAATTAAGTGCCAGACCTGAGGCTTGCTCGAATTGAAACCTACACCCCAGTTTATTAGGTTTTCTGACATCTTCATTTTGAAACACTCCTTAATTATGCTATCCCAGAAATAGCATTTGTGCCCCAATACTGGTCTCATTGCTTTTTATTTCATGATTATATTTGAAGCAGTTTTGTTGTTTTAGTAGACTGTGTCACTGCTGTTCCGTGCCTCTCTCTTCAACTGTTCTAATAGTCTGCCACATGTACGACCAACTGTTCTAATAGTCTGCCACATGTACGACATTCCACATTCACATGGCATGCAGTACATACCTGACTTTTGGATTGCTAGACAGTCTTTAACACTACAAAGAAGAAGATTTTTTTGTCTCTGGTGACGTGTGCAAAATACACTGCAGTCATGCTTCTGTTGGAGTGTACTGATCTTCCCAGTAGATAAGAAATTTTTTACTTTTCTGTCTCAGTCTCAACTTCTTCCTCTTCATTTTGACTGCAACAACAGTTTGACAAAGTGAGCAGCCATTCCTCTGGAATACTATTTGCACATGTTGTAATTCTTTGACAATGCTCTCCTTGTCTGAAAATGTTTGAACTCTATGCATTAAATTTCTTTAGCATTAAATTTCTTTGTGACAGACATTGATGGCTCGAGTTGTGGACACAGAAGTCTGTGTGATGGGTTTTCTATATATCCTGTGACCCAGGGATGTGTCCGGGCTTCTGTTAGCTAACATGCCTAGAAAAGAGGAAACAGTAGTGCAAGAGCCGTAACAGTTCACAGTCTGGTTGGAGTCAAACACACCAGCAAAACTTGCAGTACTTGAAAAGAAGATGATTGGGTTGGTCGCTAAATATTGTGCATAAAATGGAAACGACAACATGGCTGAGCTCTCAGAAGCACATCATTTATCAGTCACACCATGGAAACCCGAGGTGTCACAACATTTCTTGTAGCTCAATATTCAGAAAGAGCTAATTAAAAGACATGGTGCAGTCAAGCAAAATCCCAAGATACTTTAGAGTTGTACAGTGTTCCAGAGTTTTAACTTTCCATGAAAGTTTATACTCCTTTTTGCCTTTTTCCTCAAGTGAAAACCTCTTTTTTTTATTTGAGTTGGTTCCTTTCATAATATGCAAAGAAGGTGTCTAGAGCTGTCATCAGTCTCTCCTCTACTGTCTCCATTCACAGATGGAACTTAGGACACTATCAGGAAGGCACTGATGATCTGTGAAAATGTTGTATACAGATGATACTAGCACACCTCCTTGAGGCGAGCCTTTTCTTTGTTTCCCCCATTTGCTTCTCTGGCCTTGAAATTTCACTGAAAGAGATTTCTTATAGAGTAGGTCAAGAAATAGCATTCTGTGTTTTGCAGACTTTTTGACAAAGCACAATGAATCACAGTACCACAAGCTGTTGTAAGGGATATGAAGATAGCCCTTGGAATGTGGTTTCTTTCACGCTCGTCTTCTATAGGTTAATTAAGGCCAGTAATTTTAAATGAACAGCTCTTTCCTGCCCTAAAGCCTGTTTGTTCTAGGATCACGAACAAGTCATTCTATTCTATCAATCTTTGCAGACTTAGCCTACCCAACACCTTGTAAAGGAATCATAGCTCAGAAATTGGCAAACAGCTTTTTGGATTGCTTCGATCTTTGCAGAATTTTTAATATATCTATAACTTCAGCTTTCCTCTATATTCTTGGATTGAACATAGTTATTCAGTAACTGCAGTAGCCACTTCTTTGTTTTAGGGCAAAAATATTTAAGTTGCTTGATATGCTAGTCATGTATACCTGCTGCTATACCCATCCTATTTTTGCCCATGGGCAGTTCCAATTCATAAAGTGAAAAGTTTGTAAAAGTTTATTTTTGAGTTATAGCCATTACCAGTAATATTAGTCTTTTTTCACTGAATCAAGGGCCCTACATGAGGCAGTTGGCAGCACTGCCTGACAATGTAGAAATTCTCACAGTGCAGTATTATCAGGTGATCAGGTATATGCTCTGCATAGGTTAGTCAAGTGATAAGACACTTCTTATAATACACTGTCTAGTCACATTAATGTGACCACCTGTCAAAAGCCTGACTAACCACATTTTGCAGTGTGGAGTGCTGCAAGACATGAAAGAAGAGAATCAGTGACACTCTGTATGGTACCGACCGTTATGTGGAACCATGAAGACTCCAGTACCATGACCCATGCACTAGGTTTCTTGCTTGAGGATCCGTGGTGCAAAAAGCCCGATTGAGGTGCTCCCAAAGGTTCTTGATTTTAAAAATTGGAGAGTTTGGTGGCCAAGGCAGTTCGGTAAACTCACCCTTGTGCTCTTCGAACCACGCACATACACTGCAAACTGTGTGACATGTTGCATTGTCCTGCTGGTAAATGCCATTGTACCAAGGAGAAGCAAAATGAATGTAGTGGTGGACATGGTCTCCAAGGACAGATACTTTACTTGTGTTGCTCTGCTGTGCCTTCCAGAATGACAAGATCACCCAGGGTATGCCACGAAAACATTCTCCGACCATAACACTCCCTCCTCTAGTACGGAACCTTCTGCTTTCAGACATTTCACATCGTCCGTGTCAATGGCCACCTGTCCAATGGAGAATAAAATGGGATTAATCAGAAAAGGTCACCTTCGCCACTAAGTGAATGTCCAGTTGCAGTACTGGCACGCAAATTCTAGCCTTTGTTGTTGATGTACATCGGTCATTGAGGAGGCACTGTTGGTGCTCTTGGTTCATGTGGGTGGTCAGTTGCTCCACAGCTGAAGGTCTGTTCACTCGTACACAGTTCCGCAGCCGTTGTTCAACCCCATCATCTATGACCCGTGGTGCATCACAGATGCCTTGGCACTGGTTTTGGATAGCACCATTTTGCCATGCACAGTATACTTTAACCAAGGGGGTAGGTAAACAGTTTACAAACTTAGCAGTTTCTGAATTCTTTCACACTTGGCCCAAAAGTTAATGATGATGGGTGTCAGATAAATCACACCATTTCCACATTATGAGAACGACGGCACTTTTTTCCACATACTCCCAACATGCTATATATACCCTCTGCTGCTAGTGCTGCCACATGTCGTCTGTGAGTGGTTCTTGCATGTGGATGTCGAACATAGACTGTGGTCACATTAATGTGACTGGACTAAATAGAAGGGACATACGAAGTATTCATGGTTATTATACAGGGTGAAAAGTATTTAAACCGACAAACTCTGGGAGGTTGAGGGGAACATCAATACAAATATTTTTCCCCAATGTCATTTTTTCCTATGAGGAGTATTTAAACCGGTAGAGGAAGATTTCTCTGGCGGCAAATTAATTGAACCAACAAACACTTTTCCATTTTTTTATGACCAAGAGACAACACATTAACACAACCCAATTTCAATTACAGTAGATTTTAAAAAATGCCTCCATTGACATGTAAACACAGGTTACACCATCGGATCATGTTTTGTCTGACACGGCAAAAACCCCAGGAGTATCCGGAATTGTTCCTGCTGCTGCTACTATCCGGGCAACCAGATCCTCTTCTGATGCAACAGGAGTTGCATAAACAAGGTTGCGCATCTTTCCCCACACAAAAAAGACCAGAGGGGACATATCTGGGGCTCAAGAAGGCCACGGTACAGGACCACCTCTGCCAATCCACATTCTGGGTACCATTGGTCCAGGAATCGACCCACACGACGAGTGAAACGTGCCGGCGCCCCATCATGTTGGAACCACATGTCTTGTAGGGAGTGGGACGTCTTCCAGCAATTCTGGCAACGCTCTGGCGAGAAAATTGTAGTAGTCCCTGCCATTTAATGGCCTAGGCAGCAGATATGTCCCACTTAAACAGTCCCCACACATTAACGAAGAACCGCACTTGATGAGGGCTAGTAACTGTGGCACGTGGGTTATCCTCCCTCCAAACATGCGAATTGTGCATGTTGAAGACTTCATCACGCCCGAACATTGCTTCATCGGTAAACAACACAGAGGATGGAAAAAAACTGTGCTCTGGGTGGATAATCAACTGGTTCCAGGTTGTGGGCATGCTGTAAGTGAAATGGACGTAACAATTGCTCTCGAAGGACTGTCCTTACATTTGTCTGGTTCGTCCCCATGTTACGTGCAATTGCACGAGTGCTGATTGAAGGAACCCGCTCCACATGCTCCACCGGTTTAAAAAATCCTCATAGGAAAAAATGACATTAGGGAAAAATATTTGTTTTGATGTCCCTACAACCTCCCAGAGGTTGTCGGTTTAAATACTTCTCACCCTGTATTGTGATATCACTCCAAATGGAATGATATCACAACACAATTACCATGAAGTAAATTTATATTTTAACATACAGTGTTGTGTTGTGTGGACACTACATCGTCTGTCACCACATTTATATGTCTTGTGACTGGTAATTTACAAGAATGTCTGGTTGTAATGCAAGACTTAAGTACATGAATGATTTGACAATGGACAAGCCATCTCAAACTAGTCATAAATATATAAATAAGTAAGTAAAACTTCCTATGCGACTTAAGATGGTTGCTTTAACAGTTATTGTAAAATTTGGTGTAATTTTTTCTTCTTTAACTTCTGTTCTTTGTCTGGTTTTCAATCAGTACCTCAGTTGCATTTTTTATGAACTAATATGATCATGTGGGAAAGAAATATTAATTTTTCCTTTCCTTTATTTTCTACTGTTTAGTAGGTCCTAATTTATGAACAGGACTAGACTAAGTGCCTAATCTTTAAGGTTGGCACATTTAATGTTCCCCAGTAATAAGTTTAGAATTGATGTTATGGATCAGGCTATTAATGTAGTCTCCTGGTTTCTGCTATATTAATCCAGGTACCTTGGATGTCACAAAACTTTAACTTTCCTTTGCAGTTTTATAATATGAGCAATCCAAGGTCTGTTTTTCACTTAACAAGAATATTTTCAAGGTCATAAATGTATTACTGCGAACAGAATTCAAAAGGGAAAATAAAATTAAATACACATATACAGAGTTCCTCTCAAAAACAGACAAGTCAGTGATATGCTTAGGTTACTTTCTGAACAATTTTTTGAAAAGCCTGGATGGTGTGGATTGGCCTGAAATAGAATTTTATTTGCTTACACTGTATCGAAGGTTGATCGACAGCTTTTACTACTGTATATTTCACTTATCTGGGGCAATTAATTGACACACAAGGGGATTTGAAAACTGAAATTTATCGTCAAATTAAACTGGGTTGGAGGGCTTATGGAAGGAATGCAACAGTTTTCAAATCAAACATGCCAGTCTACTTAACGAAGACAGTTTTTGATCAATGTGTCCTACCGGTTTTAACGTACGGTTGTGAAACTTGGACTTTAAATGAATTTTTCAAAAGGAAACTTAGAACTGCTCAGAGAGCTATGGAAACGTCAATGTTAGGTCTCACTAAGAAAGATCGACAGAAAAGTGAAGACATTCGAGCAATAACAAGAGTAAAAGATGTTACAGAATGGGTTAAGACTCTAAAACGGCAGTGGGCAGGACATATTGCATGAATGAAGGATGGAAGATGGACAAAATCAGTTTTAGAGTGGAGTACCATAGAAAAACGAAGACCACCAGGGAGACCACCTGATCGCTGGGATAAGGAACTCAGGAAAGTTGCGGGCTTCAAATGGTAGAAGACAGCAGCGGACAGAGATGCATTAAAAAACCTCTTAAAAATGTATTTAATAACTTAAAGAAGCTACATCTTGTATATATTGAATTAGCTGAACAATAAATAAGTAAATAAATATTTCACTAAGCAGATTAAACAATGTGCCATTATCCATCCAAATAAGAGACAGGTATCAATATGACAGAAGAAATACCCCCAAACCATAGAATAGTACTTCTTAATGATGTATTAACTCCTTAAATTTTTTTAGTTACTGATCATTTGAAACAAATGTATTTTGCTGATACACTTAGTGTATGCATATATAACGTTTGGGCATTTTCCCTTTTAATTGTTTCTATGGCTATGTTTGTTGCCAATGTTGAGAACTATTTGTTAAACATGAAGGTCAGTGATTTCATACTATCAACTTTGCTATGATCTGCAAAATGTATTGAATTTTCTTTATTTATTACAAAAACACTTTTCTTGTTTAATGCTGAAGCAAATCTTTCCACTTCAATGAGTATTTTATTTACTGCACACAAGTGGTACTTACTTGACAATAGAGAGGATTCAATATCTACATCAGTAACATACATGTAGTTTGACATCATGGCTCCTGTATGTGATGTCAAAGTATTAGGCAGTTTTCCACCGGAACCCTCAAATAGATAAACACTGAATTTTACCATCATATGTTGCAGGAATAATATGATTCAAACTGCTGGTAAACCTGTGGTACTTAAAATGAAATCAAATTCCTCATCCAATGTTTGTTTCAAATTCTTTAGAGTACTTCTCCACCCATAACCAAAGACATTGTTGAGGTGAAGTGGCTTGCTCACCTCTACAACAGAGAAACCACATGTATCACCACAGTGGGATGGCATCCATGGAGAGACCAAACATATGGTTCCTGAAGAGTGCAGCAGTCTTCTCAGTAGGTGCAGGGGTGCAACAATCCGGATGATTGATTGACCTGACCTTGTCTCATTGGCCAACATGGCCTTCCTATGTTGGTACTGTGAATGGCAGAGAGCAAGGGGAAACTACAGTCATTATTATTATTTCTGTATCACAGACACGTAGCTCTACTGTATGGCTCTAGTGTTAAATATCCCAGAGGTGAAAAGCCAGCTTAGCTTGAGCATTCCATACTGCCCTTTGGCTTTCATTCATGATGTAATGGTGTTGTGACAGTTGACATAACATGCATGTTGAGTATTGATTTGAATTGTTTAGCAGTGCTAGCAAAGCCTTAATTGGAAATAGACACCATACACACAGTCACGCAAACACAACTCCCACACATGTGATCACAATCTCTGGCTACTGAGGCCAAACAGTATTTAAAGGCAGTAACTTTTGGCGTTTGCTCAAAAAAAAAAAAGGGGAACAGTTTTGGAGATAATCCCTGCTTGACCATTTGCAAATTCAATGAAATATTTTGAGTAGGTTGAACAATGTCTTGGATGAATACATCGAAAGTTCTTTTCATAACCTCTCAGATAAGGGTCCCAAGTTTGCACACCCTACACGCATGCTGAAGTGCCAACTCTGTATAATTATTATGAAATCAAACAACGGAAAATCCAGGATGTAATAATGACAGTATTATGAAAATTCATAATACTGTCATTAATTATGCCGCGTTATTATAGGAGGAGTAGGCATTCATGTCTTACAGTTTTTAAAGCAATAGACAACATTTCAAATTACCACCAATAATTATGTAGGCACCCAAGTCATCTTGCATGGGCCATAGGTGTTTTGCAATGGAGCTTTGAACTTCACTCTCGCTAACGAGGATATGAACGAACTTTCATTTTTCTACATTTGGAACAAGCTGCCAATTGTCACACTAAATATAAATTCTGTCTAACCCGTCCTACATACTTCTACAGTCATTCAATAACAATACTTTGTTGCATCCTATAGCATCACCCTATTCATCAGATTTTTTTATGTATACAGACAATAAACATGGTCCCAGGAGCACTCCTGACAATATCCTTCACTATGATGAACACTTAGCACTGAGGACAATGCATAGGATGCTATTACGTAATAAGTCTTCGAGCTGCTCACATAGCTCCGATCGTAATATGTGGTTAGTTACTTAGTTCATTAGTTAATTAGTCAGTTAGTTTCATGTTCCATGAGTCATTTTGCATGATAAATCGTACTGATGTGGAATGAGTCACTTTACAATCAAAGCGCAAATTAATTTGTAAATACGGCTTAAAGAGCACCTACCGTGGCGGGGGAAACCAACAATATGAACACCTTTCATTGTCAGCAGCAGCATACGTACAATGTCTTCAGTACGTACTGCAGTCTAGCAGAAATATCCCTGAAGATGAAGCCGCAAAAAGACGCACACAAGAGAAAGAAAATTGCCTTGGAAATGAAACGTTACGTCACTGAAAACACAAATCTGATGTGAGCGTTGCTGATATAGCGCACACATACAATCGGTCTACATTAACTATTTGCACTATCCTCAAGAACAAAGACATAATTAAGGAGATAGGAGTTTCAAAGGGAGTGACAGGAGTATCTAAACAACGGTTTTGTATTATGGATGATGTGGCAAAGTTGCTCCTTATATGGATAAATGAAAAGCTATTGCAGGGCGCAATATGTTTTTAATTGTGACGAGATGGGTCCTAATCTGGAAAAAGATGGAAAAGCGTACCTTTACAACAACATAGGAGAATGCATTGCCAGGTCACAAGCCAATTAAAGACCGCCTCACTCTGGTATTCTGTGCCAATGCAAGAGGCGATTTGAAAATGAAACTGCTGCTCATTTACCATTTAGAAACTGCACGAGCCTTCAAGAAGTGTAAAGTTCAGAAGGGCAGGTTAAATGTGATGTGGAGGTCCAAAACAAGCTTGGGCGACACATTATCTTTTTGTGATGGGATCAATGAAGTGTCTGGTAATTCGGTGAAAAAGTATTTGCTTGAAATGAATCTGCCACCCCATGTCTTGCTCGTCATGGACAATGTTCCTGCCCATTTTAAAGGCCTACAAGACAACCTCCTCGAAGAATTTCAATTGGTCAGGATCCAAATTCTGTCTCTCAACTCCACTCCATTACTCCAGCATTTGAATCAGCAGATTATTCCTAACTTTAAGAAGCTCTACATTAAAATACTCTTTGATCATTGTTTTGAGTTGACTCAAGCTACCAACCTTAGTCTGAGGGAATTTTGGAAGTATCACTTCAACATCATTGCCTGCGTCAAGATACCGAAAAGTCGTGGGAAGGAGTTACTAAGACACTTTGGCCGAAGTGCATTGATGAATGTGACTCTGAGGCATTTGAGTCAGTCTCCGTGGAGCCTGTAATCAATGAGATTGTGTCTTTGGCCAAGAGCATGAGACTGGAAGTGGATAATAATGCTATCAATGAGCTTGTGGAAGATCACAGTTAAGAAATGACTACCGAAGAGCTTATGGAGTTGCAGCGTGTTCAACGGCAGTAAGTTCTTCAGAGGAGGAGGAGGAGGAGGAGGAGGAGGCAACAGCAAAGCAGCAATCTTCTGGCACAATAAGAGAAGCAATGAAAGCATGGGAATCAGTTGCATCGTACATTGAAAATCATCACCCCAATAAAGCCGTGGCTACATGTGCTACAAATTTATTTGATGACAATGCTACGTCACAATTTTGCCAAGTGTTGAAGTGTCGGCAAAAACAAATGACAATAGGTAGCTTAGTTACGTGTTCAATTGCAAGCTTAAAATTTTTATTATCTACCCCATTCCCATAATGGCACAAAATGCATATATTAAACCTATATATTTATTTATTCCTATTCAAGAATTCATCTATAGTGTGGAAGGAGATGTCAAGGAGTCTTGATTTCAATATATTTTTGAAACTATTACTGCTGGCTGCCTGATATTTTATTTCATCTAATAATTTATCGACAAGTTTTACAGCAGCATATTTTACCTCTTTCTGTGCCAAAGATAGGTAAGTAGACGACAGTGTACGCCTTTCCTTCTTCCGATATTATAATCATGAATGTCACTGCTGTTTTTAAACTGGTCCATGTTATTGAGTACAAATTTCATTACTGAGTAAATATACTGTGATGCTGCTGTAAGAATTCCTAACCTTTTACACAGGTGCCTACAAGATGGGTGACTAAAAGCCCCACACATTGTTCTAAACACTTTCTTTTGAGCAGTGAATACTTTTTGCCTAAGTGTTGAATTACCCCAAAATATTATTCCGTATGACATCAGAGAGTGAAAGTATGCGAAGCATATTCGCTTACTAATTTCTATACCCTCAAAATTGGCAATTATTCAGATTGCAAAAGTTGCAGAACTAGGTTGCTGGTACATAAACTTGTGCTATTGTGGTAGGCGTGGACTTCGTGTCTATATTGGCTACAATAATGCATTCACTATGCTGTTCATAGTAGCTTATCCTCATTCCTATTTTTTTTTTTTTTATTCCTTGTTAAACCTACTCCTGCATTACCCATGTATGATTTTGTACTTATAGCCCTGTATTCACCTGACCAGAAGTCTTGTTCCTCTTGCCAACAAACTTCACTAATTCCCACTATTTCTACCTTCAGCCAATCCATTTTCCTTTTTAAATTTTATAACCTACCTGCCACATTAAGGGATCTGACATTCCACGCTCTGATCCATAGAACGCCAGTTTTGTTTCTCCTGATAACGTTTCTAAGTTATATGTCATTAATAACACTTCTAGTTCACTTTTCCTAACAGAATTGCTTAGAAAGTTTACACTGAAATTGCCACAGGTTAATTACTACTTCTTTTTGTCTGACAGTGGCATAATAGGGAGACAAACATTTTTATGAATAACTCCTAATCTTTAACGGGGACCTGTACACTGTTGCTAATATCAACACTACATGTTCACAAAAACAAACTTCAAAGTGCTGATAGACACAGAATTTGCCTACTTCTACAGTTTGTATTTATACACTTGTTTTGTGTAAATGTCAACTCCTCCTTTATCCATAATAGATATGCAAGTGAAATATGCTAAATTATACCATTTATACTTACCCTTTCCATCCCCCCAGTTACATGGTATTCAGAGAGACAAACTACATCAATCTCATTCTTAGTTTTGAGATCATCTAACCACACTAACAGCTCATCTACTTTATTTTTTATTCCCCTGTGATTTTATATAGGACCAGAATTTTCTCGGGTTCTTCGCAAGATCTTTTGCCAAGATCTGACGGTGCTTTTTGCATTGATCTTTTTACAGTCACATGAATTTTAACTCACTTTTGTCTGTCATCATTTGCGCATTCTTTTTGAATTGAGAGTGCAACTGTCTCTACTTCCTCAGTGATTTTTGAATTTTATAATTAAACCATAGTGGGCCTTTTCAATCCTTAATCCAGTTACTAAACACACACTCCTCCGTGCACAATTTACAATCCACTTAAACTTAGCCAATAATTCCTCTAAATCAATGATACTGTAACTAAATGACGCCCATCCATTTCCGAAGTGGGATGCTAACAACTGCTTATTTGCCCCTTCTAGCAAAAACACTCTCCTAGCCCTCTTGATTTATTAACTTTAGTAACCATCGTTATTAATTATTAACATCGTATTCACTAATCTCTATCTTCATACTGGCACTGTCGATAACGTCAGGCCTGCTTAGGGACATGCTTTGCTAGAATGTGACATTCACGAGTACACAGACAGTAAAATCAGCGAAAATTGCTATAACATCAATTAAAATACAATTATTTACAAATAAAATGCAAGCAATTAGCAAACTGAAAATGCAGAAAATTAGAACTTTAAACACTCCATACCACTGGAACAATTCTTTTCTGCTTTACACTGAATAAACTGCCAATACTGTCTTGTTTAGAATTTGTATAAATGTACCACCTTCCTAATAATGTTGTTTGTGGTTTTATCATTTTAAATGTGTTGCTCTGGAATCTTGCAAGTATCTTTAATAGATGGCCTGTGGAAAGATTATGCAGGACCATGGGGATGCATCAAGCTGACCAAGGCATCTTTTTGTTCCAATGAAACTTCACACATATTTCCCTCCCACCAAGCATCGTCATATAACATCAATGCCAGGTTGTAATGCTGTAAATGAAATAGCTGGAATTTCTTCATCTGCTTCAAATGCATTAACTGTTAATGGTGCAGCAGCTTACTCTGATCTTGTAGAAACCAATGGAATTTAACTGGTGATTTTCTCTTGTCCCAGCAATTGTGTGACCTTTGGTAAACCTTCTCTCCTGATCAAATGCAAGTTGTTCAATTTCTTTCTGCATAACACAAAAAAGATGATGCCTGAAATGCTGGCATTGCAGAACTTGAAACAGATCAAGTGGCATCAATATTTGGTTATCTATAGGTGTCTGCTAACTAGCATCAGGTGCCAGTGTTTTAGCTGTTCCTCCAATCGCAACACAAGGAGATTTTCCAGGGATGGTTCCCAAAAAATTCACTCAGCAGCCACCAAGTTGTTTTCGTGCAGGTATAAATTGAGAAAATTCTCGTATTAGGCAGCACATCCATAACTAAAGTAAAGAATGTATTTTATTTTTCCTATCGTTATCCTCAATTGTTTAACCAGCCTCATTATGAGCTAAAATGGTATCATGACAGAGGCAGTCACTAATAATACAGAAGCTGATATCCTATAGTTCTCTTCCACCAAAGGAAACCACAAATGGATTAATGTGGCTTGGTTCTTCTTCCAATGAAAGCTTGAACATCTTGAATGACAAATGAATACTTTCTCAGCAAAATCCATCACAAAATGATCATTTAAACATCTTCAAGATTTTCTTTCAGGTGCCTCTGATATGAACTTTGGTGATTTGAAGTGAAATGGTGGCTTATCAGGCCATGAATTTCTAGAACCGTTTTTCTACTGTTGCATTACATGTCTCTAGGCCAGTCTTGTCAGTATGGACACATTGTATTCCACCATATCTTTGAAAACATCAACCAAATAAGCTTCAAGTCAAGTTTTCCAAGACACTGTTCACATTGTTACAACATGCAGTCTTTTGATTCCAAACAGCACACAATTTTCTTGACCAGTTCCTTGTAGTCATCATCCTTGATAGGCTTGCAGCCATCACCAGTTTGGCATTTTGCTGTATACACATACACAAACTGAGTGTGAACCAGCAGCACCAACTGTGACACACCAATTTGCCCTGGTATCACAACATTTTGAGAAGCCGAAATCACTACCATATTGTTTGCATGATGAGAAACTTCAATTGACTGTAAACTTCTCTTAACCTTATATTTGTTTTTCCCAAAAGGTTCACAGCATATATTTTGCAGAAATTAAAATTTTGTTGCTAGCTGGGCATCATGGTACGAACAAAGGGTATTTTTTGTAAAGTCAACCCAAAATTCATTTCTTTCACTGGCTTAAGCTGACTTTTACCACAACAGAAATTGATGCTTACAATTTGGTTCATTTCACAAAACACACAAAACACTAATTAGTTCAGTCATAAAACTTTCAAAGAGCAAGTTAATCATAACAACATCAGAGACGAACTGAGGGTTTCAAAGAAAAATTCAACAATGGTGTAAAAACAATCTGGTAGTATTTTGACAATGAAAGACTTGAACAATAATAAAGCTGTAAAAACATTAGTAGTAAATTTACAAAATCTTTTGGGAGTCATTTCATTCAGAACCAGGCATGGATCTAAAATTAAACTACACAGCTCCTGAAGCTTAAAAGAGTTTCAAGAGTTTCAACGAAGCTCACAATTTGCAGCATTGTCCCCAGAACTGATCATGGCCCTTTGGTTCTGAGCTGAGTAGAAGGACTGAACTAGAAATTTCAAAAGTTTTGTCACATGCTAGGCTGCAACTTCTGAGACTTGCACCATAGGGTTGAGAACTGTACGGTCCCCTAATACGTCAGGCGTGCACTACACCTCAGAGGCTGCTACTCTGGTAGCTGTGTATGGGGTGCACACAAGGTTTTTTTTAGATTAGGCTACTCTCCATCCAATCCAGATAACTATAACTGTAGGAAACCTAAAAGTATCAGTGTAAGATCGAAATAAATGACTCCCACATGTGAGAGTATTAAATCCTAATGGTAAACTGCTGAAGAATTCACAACAAAGTGCCACAGTTAGAAGCATTCATGAAAAGCAATGAAGCACACTTAATACAGGGTACAGAAAGCTGGCTGAAACTTGAAACTAATAACAACGAGATTTTTGCAGAAAATTTAACTGTACAGCTAAATGATAAGCAAACGGGAAACGGAGGTGGTGTATTTGTCGTAGTAGATAAAAATCTCTAACCCACTGAGATAGAAATTGAAGCTGCATGTGACATTGTTTGGGCAAGACTCAGTATCAGGAATAGGCATAAAATGATAATTCGATCCTTCTATCACATGACAGGCTCATCTGATGGAACTGAAAACTTCAGAGAAAACCTCAGTTCACTTGCCTATAATTCCCCAATCATACTGTAATCATCGGTGGAGGCTTTAATCATCCAACAATTAACTGAGAAAATTACAGTTTTGTTAGAAGTGGATGTGATACAACATCCTGTGAAACTTTACTAAATGCCTTCTCTGAACACTACTGAGAACAGATAGTTAGGAACCTCACTCCTGACAGGAGTAGGGAGGACACAACATGTTACCTTGGATGGAGAGTCCTCATCAGATGTAGAAGTAACTGCCTCAGGGAAGTGTGTTGGGACCATTGTTGTTCATGTTCTATATTAATGATCTTACAGACAACATGAATAGTAAAATCAGGCTTTTTGTAGATGAAGCAGTTATCTCTAATGAAATACTATCTGAGAGAAGGTGCATAAATATTCAGTCAGATCTTAATAAGATTTTGACATACTGCAGAGATTGACAACTTTACTAAATGCTGAGAAATGTAAAATTTTGCACTTCACAAAAAATGTTGTATCCTATAAGTCATTGGTTGGAATCAGCCAACTCATACAAATACATAGGTGTAACATTCTGCAGGGATATGAAGTGGAATGATCACATCGGTTCATTCATGGGTTAAGCAGCTTGTAGACTTCAGTTTATTGGTATAATACTGGGGAAATGCAATCAGTCTACAAAGAAGATTGCTTACAAATCACACATGTGATCATACTAGAATACTGTTCAAGGGTGTGGGACCCACACCAGAGATACAAGGGATACTGAATGTATACTGAGAAAGACAACACGAATGGTCACAAGTTTGTTTAATCGGTTGGAGAGTGTCACTGAGCTACTGCAGGATCTGAAATGGCAGACTCTTGATGACAGACGGCTTTAAATGATTACTCTATGGATACACTATAAACCGCTCACACAGAGATCGTGAGGATAAGATTAGAATAATTACTGCACACACTGAGGCAATCACATGACCATTCTTCTCACACTCCATACATGAATGGAACAGGAAGTGACACTAATAACTTGTACAACGGGATGCACCCTATGCCATGCACCTCACAGTCATTTGCTGAGTATAGTTGTAGCTGTAGATACTCTTCTAGACTCAGCGAGATTAATACTATTTTAACAATTTCTTGGAAATATATTCGACAGTGTTTTCTAATGTCTGAAATTATTCATACAATTTCTGGGTCAACTGGATGTGGATGATTACAATTCTGAGATTTGAGCCATGGAGTCATGTGTGATGTCTTGAGTTTACAATTTGAAGGATGTAAGTGGCTTGTTATTAAACATCATCTGTGGCTGTCTTAGTAACTGCATAAACAATGCACTCTGAGTATGTTGAGGTTTCCGAGGGTGAGGTTACGTAGTAACCTGGGTTACATTGCTGCAGTGAAACAAACAGCAATCAAGTTTATAATCCTAATTCTCAAAAATATTTGACACCTTTTTTCCCTCCAAATGTAGTGCAATATCTTTCAGAATTTGTTTTTTGGTATCGCTCTGACTACTTCCGCTATACAGCTCAATTCGTCAATTGATTTCCATTTTTTTTAATTGCTGGTAATTGCTTGAGGTTGCTTTGTGCATAACTACACTGTATTTTTACAGACATAAAAGCATTTATCATTGATTTTACTTTGTTTACTCATTAACGTCATATTCTAGCATACACATGGTGTAAGACAGGTAATAAGACAGAGCGATGTTTTTCGCCCATAAGCACGTGTGGGTCTAAAATTGAACCACACAGCTTCTGAAATTTAAACAATACTGTTTCCAGATGTAGCAAGACAAAACGGATTAAAGAACATACAGTTGAGATATGGTCTCCCAAAAACATCCAAAATTTGGCACTCAAAACATTTATTAACTTTTTAGGTGAATATATTTTCAAACCAAACAGCACAGGCTACTGTATAAAAAGCACAAGATGACAACACGGCTGTATGTCATTACCAACTTTAGTCTGAGTCTGTACATAAAATTATGATCTATGTCTGGTTAAATATGGGCTCTCCAAGCCACAAAATAAATTTTCTGGCATTTTTGAAGAAGTACAACTGTCACCTGATGTATTTAAAAATCTAATCAGTAATCTTTCTTATTCAGCAAAAAACTTGTTCAAGTATGCAAAAGCAGGGGCTTTAGCATGCGTGTTGGGTGGTGCAAAATGTGGGACTCCTATCTATGGAGACTGTAGAAATGAAACTGAAGGAAGTATTGAGCTGAAACTCTGTATACATCCATCTGAAGTATTGTGGAACCTTCTCATAAAATTTCATTAGATTCAGATATGATAGAGAGGGCTCCTGGTCCACTTAACGTGGAATGACGATGATTATATTTTCACATCACTGGAATGGTTTATTATGATGTTATGGTCACCATCTTGAAATCATTTCAGCGTTGTACTTCTGGGCTTGGCATGATGTCACTGGTCAAAGTTGACAGGCAGTATCAAAGGCTTCATTGTATACAAATAGTCACACATTTGGATATCTGGGCAGGGACCACTCAGGACGATCAGCAGAAACAAAACTGACATTCCACTGGTCAGAACAAGGAGTGCTGAATACTTATCAGGTGGACACTTTATAGAGTTTAAGAACAGAGATGGATAAATTGAAGTTAGTATAGTGAGAATTAGTAATGTCTAGAGGCAGGAGGAAAAGGATTTCTTATCAATTCAGTACAATGTTATCAACACAAAATCAAATAGGGTTTATACAGAAGTACGTCTAATAATGAATAAGAAAATAGGAATGTACGTAAGCTGCTATGGAAAGCAGAGTGATGGCACTGAGGCAGCCATGGAAGACAAAAAACATTTACCCACTACAGTACTGGAAATTTATACCACAACTACCTCCACACATGATGAAGAGACTGAAAGAATGTATGATGAGTTACAGAAAATTATTCAGTTGCACAAAAATTTAACTCAGGTGGATGACTGGAACTCAATAGTAGGAAGAGAAGGAAAAATAATAGGGGACCATGCACTGGGGAAAATGCAGAAAATGCATGAAAGAGGAAACTGTCTGGTAGCATTTTGCACAAAGCACTGTTTCGTAACTGTTAATACTTGGTTTAAGATTTATGAACAATGGTTGTATATGTGAAAAAGATTGAGACACACCAGGAGGTTACAGATAGATTACATAATGATATAACAGAGGTTTCAAAATCAGATTTTAAACTGCCTAACACTTGGACAGGTAGATATGAGTTCTGATCATAAGTTATTAGCTTTGAATTGCAGAATAAAACTGAAGAAATTGTGGAAAGGTACATAATTAAAGAGATGGGACATGAATAAACACATAAGAGCCAGAAGCTGGTGATAATTTCAAAGGCAGCATTGGGCAAAAATTGACTCAACAGGGGAAAGCACAAATACGTAGCTTTGAGAGAAGAAATAGTGAAGGTAGCAAAGAATCAAATAGGCAAAAAGGCAATGCCCAGTAGAAAACATATGATACCAAAATATATATATTGAAGTCCAACAATGTAGAAAATGATAGATTGCTACTTACCATAAAGAAGACACGTTAAGTCGTAGACAGGCACACTTAAAAGACACTTACACAAAGCTTTTGGTCACAGCCTTCATCATCAAAAGAGAAACAGAACACGACTGCCGACTCCGACAGCTCAGGCCAGAGTGCAACTATCACTGCCATGACCACCTGCATCACACTCTCTCATGCCAACCTGTTTATGAGCCATCCAGAGCAAATATTCCGAGTCTCCCAAAATGCCAAACATATAGTCTGGTTTAGGTTCAGTGATGATATCTTCATGATCCGGACTCAGGGCCAGGGCACCTTATCTTTGTTCCTTAAAAACCTCAATGCCTTCTATCCCATCCGCTCCAACAGGTCCTCCTCAACTCAGCTTGCCAGCTTCCTAATGTTGACCTCCTCCTCTCTGATGACTCCATTCGCACCTCTATCCACATTAAACCCACCAACCAACAACAGTATCTGCATTTCAACAGCTGTCATCTCTTTTACATAAAAAGATCCCTCCATACAGCCTGGCCACTGATGGACAGCATTGACAAGAGCTCCCTTGCTCAGTATGCTGAGGGTCTCACAAAGGCCTTCACAGATAGGTGCTATCTGGCACACTTAGTCTGCAAACAGATCTCTCGAGCCATTTCCCGTCTCATCCCCAACCCCCACCCCCCAAGAACCAAAGTAGTGCCCTCATCATCATCCAGTCCCTCCCCAGATTGGAACATGATCCTTCACCAGGACTTTGATTACTAATCATAATGCCCAAAAATGATATCCTACCAGAGATCTTTCCCATCCCCCCAAAAGTGGTGTTCCGTCGCCCATACAATCTCCACAACGTACTAGTCCATCCCTATACCACTCCCAATCTCAACACCTTACCATTAGGATCATATCCCTGTGGAAGACCCAGGTGTAAACCAGCCCAATTCACTCACCCTGCACTCTTACTCCAGTCCTGTCACAGGTTCATCCTACCACATCATGGGACGGGCCACCTGTGAAAGCAGCCATGTCACTTACCAACTCTGCTGCAATCGTTGCCAACACACTGGTCCATCTTTGCCCACTCCTCTCCTTTTTCGTCCTTTTTTCCCCCCACCTCCCTGCCCCACAACCTACTGATGCTGCACCTGTTGGTATTCTAGTCCCTGTGTACGCTACCACACAGCGTTCATCTCTGCCCCCCCCCCCCCCCACCCTGTGTACTACTATCCCGTCCCCTTCCAAACCCCCCTCCAGATTCCTGCTTGCTGTTTGCATCTCACATGACAGGTTGCGTTCTGGCCTGAGCTGCCGGAGTTGGTGGTCATGTGTGCATGAGGTGAGCTTGTATGAATGGTGTGTGTGTGTGTGTGTGTGTGTGTGTGTGTGTGTGTGTGTGTGTGTGTGCGCATCTCTTTTGCTGATGAAGCCCGTACCCGAAAGTTTTATGTTAAGTGTGTTTTAATTGTACCTGTCTGAAACTTAACGTGTCTTCTTTACGGTAAATATAAATATAAAGGGATGGGGACCAAGTGTTGACCCCTGTGGAATGGAATAGTTTAGATTAGATCAGATCAGATTCAGTTTTGACTCCACAGACTCAAAAATGAGACGATTCTTGTGGGTGCGGAACATGTCAGAAGGTATAATATAAAAAAAATTAAACTTGAATATAATTCTCAATTCCCTGATCATTTGTCTGGATATTGTTGAGATATGTGAATACATTACAGTAAACTGGAACAGCTAATATTTACAGAATTAATACACTCTCACAATCAAACACAGTTAGGGACTTTTAATAAATTTATCACACACAAAATACCTAATGTTGACTGTTGTGACAAAGTGCTGTCAAAACTGAAATCTACTTTTACTACTTTTTACTTAAGCTGCTCTAAACAGTCCATGTTAAGATGTTCATCTACAGTACATGAGTTGCTTATCACAACAGTCTTTCTCTGTTTAAACTGTGCTTTATATGAAATCAAGTTTTTAATTGTTGCTGGAAATTTCTTGAAAACGTGTGTTCCTGATTACTGGACTCCTTTTTGGAATGAGGTAAGTGATTTTAGGTCTTTATGTAGAGTGTTCTTATTCCTAGTGTTGATATTATGTATTGAACTCTTGGTTCAAAATAGACACACATTATTAGACACATATTACTTGGAACAAATTTCATTAAGGAATAAATATACTGAGAAGCAGCGGTTAGAATACCCAGTTCTTTGAATAGGTTTCTATATGATGTTCTTGAATTGACACCACAAATGGGTCTTATTACACACTTCTGCACTATAAAAACCTTTGCTCGGTTATGAGTTACTCCAAGATATGATCCCATGACATAACAGAGCAAAGTATGCATCTTCATTTTTTATCTCCTACATCTGACAACATTCACATTGCAAAGAAACTTGTTTAGGCGCTTCAGCAATTATGTGGTGTGCCCTTCCCAACTGAATTAATTATCAAGTTGTAATCCCAGAAATTTAACATTGTCCACCACTTCTATGTGCATGCCTTACAGGTTCTGGACTACATATAGTGGGTCTTTTCAAAGTTCAATGACAGTGAATTAGCTTTAAACCATTTAACAATGTCAGTGAAAGTCTGATTAGCAGCCATTTCTAAATCTGTGCTTGACTTGCTATTTATTGCAATGTTTGTATCATCTGCAAACACAACTTAGCATCTGGCAATGTGACAATGAGAGGTCATTAATGTACACACAAAAAAGCAATGGGCCCAAAATGGAACCCTGACGAACATCACATGAAATTAATTCTCAGCAGATGAAGACCAATTGCTTACTCCAAACGTACTTTGCAACAACAGCCTTTGTTTCCTGTTAGGTAAGACTAACCATTTTGCTGCAGTACCAGTGACATCATAATATTCTAATTTACTTAAGAAAATTCTATATGAAAACCCTTAAGGAACCCAACCTGTGACTTGGACAACAAATGTTGCAGTCAGATGCTTAAGAAGACACTTGAGCACAACATTTTCAAATTTTTCTTTTGGAAAAGGAAGCAAAAGGGAAATTGGTCTATAGTTTTACAGTATCTCTTAATCCTCCTCCTTATAAAGAGGCTTAACTTCAGACTCAACCTCACAATACCGTGCTGTCAGCAACACAAACAACGTATTTGTTTAAGAGGTTTGCAACATTACATTCATTTGTTACGAATGTCTCATTTATTTTTCGAGCTATCTGCTTATGTTCCTTTCTGGTCCCACCCACTATATCGCATATAGTTTTTATTTGTTGCCAGCTGTAATTACCTTTTTATCATAATGTTTTGTTGTTTGTTGTGGTCTTCAGCCCTGAGACTGGTTTGATGCAGCTCTCCATGCTACTCTATCCTGTGCAAGCTTTTTAATTTCCAGTACCTACTGCAACCTACATCATTCTGTATCTGTTTAGTGTATTCATCTCTTGGTCTCCTTCTACGATCTTTACCCTCCACGCTGCCCTCCAATACTAAATTGGTGATCCCTTGATGCCCTCAGAACATGTCCTACCAACCGATCCCTTCTTCTAGTCAAGTTGTGCCACAAACTCCTCTTCTCCCCAATTCTATTCAATACCTCCTCATTAGTTATGTAATCTACCCATCTAATCTTCTGCATTCTTCTGCAGCACCTCATTTTGAAAGCTTCTATTCTCTTCTTGTCCAAACTAGTTATCGTGCATGTTTCACTTCCATACATGGCTACACTCCATACAAATACTTTCAGAAACAACTTCCTGACACTTAAATCTATACTCGATGTTCACAAATTTCTCTTCTTCAGAAACGCTTCCCTTGCCATTGCCAGTCTGGATTTGATATCCTCTCTACTTCGACCATCATCAGTTATTTTGCTCCCCAAATAGCAAAACTCCTGTAAGTGTCTCATTTCCTAATCTAATTCCTTCAGTATCACCTGACTTAATTCGACTACATTCCATTATCCTCGTTTTGCTTTTGTTGATGTTAATCTTATATCCTCCTTTCAAGACACTATCCATTCCATTCAACTGCTCTTCTAAGTCCCCTCGACTCTTATAGCTGCCATCTGGTTTCTGTACAAATTGTAAATAGCCTTTCGATCCCTGTATTTTACCCCTGCCACCTTCAGAATTTGAAAGAGAGTATTCCAGTCAACATTGTCAAAAGCTTTCTCTAAGTCTACAAATGCTAGAAATGTAGGTTTGCCTTTCCTTGATCTAGCTTCTAAGATAAGTCGTAGGGTAAGTATTGCCTCACATGTTGCAATATTTCTACGGAATCCAAACTGATCTTCCCCGAGGTCAGCTTCTACCAGTTTTTCCATTTGACTGTAAAGAATTCGCGTTAGTATTTTGCACCTGTGACTTATTAAACTGATAGTTCGGTAATTTTCACATCTGTCAGCACCTGCTTTCTTTGGGATTGGAATTATTATATTCTTCTTGAAGTCTATGAGGGTATTTTGCCTGTCTCATACATCTTGCTCACCAGATGGTAGAGTTTTGTCAGGACCGGCTCTCCCAAGGCCGTCAGTAGTTCTGATGGAATGTTGTCTACCCCCGGGGCCTTGTTTCGACTCAGGTCTTTCAGTGTTCTATCAAACTCTTCACGCAGTATCATATCTCCCACTTCATCTTCATCTACATTCTCTTCAACTTCCATAATATTGTCCTCAAGTACATCGCCCTTGTATAGACCCTCTATACAGGGTGTTACAAAAAGGTACGGCCAAACTTTCAGGAAACATTCCTCACACACAAAGAAAGAAAATATGTTATGTGGTCATGTGTCCGGAAACGCTTACTTTCCATGTTAGAGCTCATTTTATTACTTCTCTTCAAATCACATTAATCATGGGATGGAAACACACAGCAACAGAACGTACCAGCGTGACTTCAAACACTTTGTTACAGGAAATGTCCTCTGTTAGTGAGGATACATGCATCCACCCTCCGTCGCATGGAATCCCTGATTCGCTGATGCAGCCCTGGAGAATGGCGTATTGTATCACAGCCATCCACAATACGAGCACGAAGAGTCTCTACATTTGGTACCGGGGTTGCGTAGACAAGAGCTTTCAAATGGCCCCATAAATGAAAGTCAAGAGGGTTGAGGTCAGGACAGCGTGGAGGCCATGGAATTGGTCCACCTCTACCAATCCATCGGTCACAGAATCTGTTGTTGAGAAGCATACGAACACTTCGACTGAAATGTGCAGGAGCTCCATCGCGCATTAACCACATGTTGTGTCGTACCTGTAAAGGCACATGTTCTAGCAGCACAGGTAGAGTATCCCGTATGAAATCATGATAACGTGCTCCATTGAGCGTAGGTGGACGAAACAAAAATGGAAATTAAGCATTTCTGGACACATGACCACATACCATCTTTTCTTTATTTGTGTGTGAGGAATGTTTCCTGAAAGTTTGGCCGTACCTTTTTGTAACACCTTGTATACCCCTTCCACCTTTCTGCTTTCCCTTCTTTGGTTAGAACTGGGTTTCCATCTGAGCTCTTGATATTCATACAAGTGGTTCTCTTTTCTCCAAAGGTCTCTTTAATTTTCCTGTAGGCAGTATCTATCTTACCCCTAGTGAGATAAGCCTCTACATCCTTACATTTGTCCTCTAGCCATCCCTGCTTAGCCATTTTGCACTTCCTACCCATTCTTCTTCTACTGTATTTCTTTCCCCCATTCCTGTCAATTGTTCCCTTATGCTCTCCCTGAAACTCTGTACAACCTCTGGTATAGTCAGTTTATCCAAGTCCCATCTCCTTAAATTCCTACCTTTTTGCAGTTTCTTCAGTTTTAATCTACAGTTCATAACCAATAGATTGTGGTCAGAGTCCACATCTGCCCCTGGAAATGTCTTACAATTTAAAACCTGGTTCCTAAATCTCTGTCTTAGCATTATATAAGATATCTGAAACCTGTCAGTATCTCCAGGCTTCTTCCATGTATACAACCTTCTTTTATGTTTCTTGAACCAAGTGTTAGCTATGATTAAGTTGTGCTCTGTGCAAAATTCTACCAGGCGGCTTCCTCTTTCATTTCTTAGCCCCAATCCATATTCACCTACTATGTTTCCTTCTCTCCCTTTTCCTACTACCAAATTCCAGTCACCCATGACTATTCAATTTTCGTCTCCCTTCACTATCTGAATAATTTCTTTTATCTCATCATACATTTCTTCAATTTCTTCGTCATCTGCAGAGCTAGTTGGCATATAAACTTGTACTACTGTAGTAGGCGTGAGCTTCATGTCTATCTTGGCCACAATAAGGCGTTCACTATGCTGTTTGTAGTAGTTTACCTGTACTCCTATTTTTTATTCATTATTATACCCACTCCTGCATTACCCCTATTTGATTTTGTATTTATAACCCTGTATTCACCTGACCAAAAGTCTTGTTCCTCCTGCCACCGAATTTCACTAATTCCCACTATATCTAACTTTAACCTATCCATTTCCCTTTTTAAATTTTCTAACCTACCTGCCAGATTAAGGGATCTGACATTCCACGCTCCGATCCGTAGAACGCCAGTTATCCTTCCCCTGATGATAAAGCTGCTTCAATTTCCTGGTTACTTCCTTCAGTATTTTGTTTCACAATTTGTTAACTGGATTCACAATGCCCCACTTTGTGATGTAATCACTATCCTCTGTTTCATGAATCGTAGACAGGATCTAAGCTAGTCACTGCATATGTCCTTATATCATAACTAAGTGTTGTTTTCTGTAGTAGTAGTATGTGTTCTTGTTTTTCATGTTCTACAGATCAAATGACATGGCGAGAGGCAGGGATATTCCTTATGTCAACTTTTAGTCATTAAATGCAGTACATAGTTAATTTAAGAATTAAGCACAGGAACCCACTGATAAGACTTTCCCTTCCTCAAATCAAACTGTTGTACATAAAGTAGCTTTTTCTGCTATATATATGGAGTGGTGAGTTTGTAACCCCTACCCACCACCTTTTATACATTACAGATTTCAGATATGTTGACCACACACTTGTAAAATGATTGTTCAACACATCACATATGGTCTTACAATCGGCAATTTCAGTTCTAAAGTGTTTAATTCATGTTAATGAATCATTCCTGAATTACCTATCAGTTGTATTATTAACAGTTTCTCATGTGGCTACAGCTGTGTTAATTCAGTTTCTTATTAATTCTTGGTTATGCATTTCCTTTGTCCCAAGTAAGACTTTCCTAAGTATTTTCTTATACTGTACTTTTAAAGATGGTATGTATTATTGATCATTTTAGTTTAGTGCGATGGATCGTATTACCTTGGACTGAGAGTCATTGTCAGACATAGAAGTAATTTCGGGTGTCCCCCAGGGAAGTGTGTAGAGACCCTTGCAGTTCATGTTATACATTAATGACCTTGCAGACAATATTAATAGTAAAATCAGATTTTTTGCAGATGATTCAGTTATCTGTAATGAAGTACCATCTGAAAGAAGCTGTGTAAATATTTTGACAGACCTTGATAAGATTTCAAAGTGGTGCAGAGATTGGCAACTTGCTCTAAATGATCAGAAACGTAAAATTGTGCACTTCACAAAATGAAAAAAATGTGGTCTCCTGTCACTGTAACATCAATGAACCTACCTGGTTGTAACACTTTGTAGGGATATGAAACACAATTGTCACATACGTTCAGTCATAGGTAAAGCAAGTGGTAGCCTTCGGATTATTGGTATAATACCGCAGAAGTGCAATCAGTCTATAAAGAAGGTTGCTTAGAAATGACTCATGCAACCAGTTCTAGGATACTGCTCAAGTGTGTAGGACGCATACCAAATAAATCTAACAGGGAATATTGAACATATATGGAGAAGGGCAGCACGAAACGTCAAAGGTTTGTTTCATCAATGCGAGATTGTTACAGAGATACTGAAGGAACTGCTGGTAGACTCTTGAAGAAAGATGTAAACTGTACTCAGAAAATCTGCTGGGCATAGTACATATCAATTCAGGTGGGCTAGGAAAAAATCTTACATTCGTAGTCACGGATGTTATTGAATTTAGCACATATCAAAATGAAGGACTATGTAAGGAACACATATTTTTTTGTTTTCTCCAAAAAAAAAAAAAAAAAAAAAAAAAAAAAAAAAAATAATTCTGCTCCAAGATACAGTCCTCCAAAGATAACAGAGCGGATACCATTTTGAAGATGCGAATTTGGGAAAAAATTTTGAAATGCTGTATCTCTGGAGCAGTTCCAGATATTTTGTTGGGGATTTCCTTTCATTTGAAAGGTAATTGCTTGATGATTACAAAGAAATCCTCCATTTGGACTTATCTGTCAAAGTTCTTTTACTATAGTATTCCGAACTTTTTTATAATTTACGGGAAATCTTTTTTCCAAAAATGCCAATACATTCAATTTTGATTTTTTTCTGTTGATTAGTAGCATACAGCTCTATGTTCCGTGAAAAGGTCAGAATCCACTTTTAGGTTGAACAGGTTTTAAAAACAACTGAAATACTGGACATGCATAAAACCTGTTTTTATTACCACATCATCACATAACAGGCTCATAAAAATCAAAACCTAGCCTTATTTCACATAAGTTTAGTTTTGAAAGATGAGCAAGAGACTCATTTTTCAAGCACTTTAAATGGTTCTAAAATGAATGTGTAAGGTCCAAAGACTAAAAGGTTTCGATTTACACAACTTCTGTGCACTCTGTTTTGTACTGAAATTAGCCAGACAAGGAACTAAAAATGTGTTCCACTGCTTCAGTATCTTCCTTTGATATAGAGCCTTCCTGTTGAACCAAGGAACTGGAGCACTTACAATCTTCAAAACATTGTGAACAGGAAGTGAGCACTGATGGTGGTGGTGTTGTCCTTCAGCTGGAAACCTATATCCAGCAGCTGATCCATGAGGTAGAATAAAGTTCACTACAATTTTAACTCATAACTGGTGTCTATAATCTCTGCAGTCCACCAGTCACAGTTATACAAACATGCCGCAAACATCCTCCTCCTCAGGTTGTGAATCTGAATATTATCCTGCTGTTTCTGACGTGTTGGCCGAGCGAACAAAATTTCTTCTTTCTTGCTCTTTAAAGTGCATGCAATGTGAGTTAACCCATCACTTTGAGTCCAAAAATATCTCTTCTGAATTTATTTCACAGGGGTAGTTTGTTTGGACCATTCTTCTTTTTTCTGCTCACAAAATTCTTTGACTTCCTCTTTGGACAAAAGTGTGATGGCTGTGAATGTGTAAGATTTCATGACTCTCTTAAGGTCCCCAGCATTCTGAATTGCAGCTGTATTTGGTCTGGAAGGATTGAGTTTTGTAGAATGGTGCTTCAGCAGGTCTCCTACACCATCACAAGGCCCCTTCCTGTGACCAATAGAGCACTGTATACCCAGTCAATTGGCAGAAGCGACTTACTCAATTCAAACAGCTGGTAACGATTTTTAAAATGACTAGGAACACCATCAGAAATAATTATGGTCTTCTCTGCCCTGTTTGTAGTTGAATTTTGTGCATTGCTAGCAAAGCATGTGCAGTCATGTCCTGTGTCATCAGGAATACTGCAACACTTGTGGTTTTGTTTTGAAAATATGTCACTCCTGTAAAAATTGAAACCTGGCCATTACTCCAATGATGCCCTTGTACTTCATGTGGGAGAATCACAGACCAGTTCTCAACAAAATCACAGTGAAGCACTAAACATATTTCTTCAGCCTGCACACACCCTTTCACTTCTGCAAGTGTTGTTGTAGCAATTTCCTCAGATCCTGGTGTGTTACTGCTTTCACTGACCATTTACAAAGTTCATCAATGAAATTGTCAAAGGCCACAGTTTTCTTAATTATTTTCCTCCCATGTCACACATGTAATTTTTGCAGGGTTATCTGCTATGTCTCCCAGGCAAAGTGCCTGTAAAGACAGTCCTCCCTTTCCAGGGCAGTCACCACATTATTGAAACAAAAAAGTCTCTCACTATACATCACAGACTGCTAATGACCTCACATGCCCTAGCAAGGTGTCATATGTCACATGCTCCAGTAAGTTCTTCAAAGTTATCACACTAAGTTCAAAATTTGCGCAGTACACACATAAACTGGCATCTCTTGGTGGGTGTGGAACAACCCACTTAGGCCGCAGTGCATAAAATTTTAGTCTTCCAATATGTGAAGTTGTATAGTTGCTATTATAAATTGCAAAAGTTTCTTTAATACTACGAGTCATGTACCTCTTCACTTTCACAACTTTTTGACCTTTAACTATTATTATTATTATTTCTTTCTTTTCTCAGACGCTATGTCTGGTCAAAAATGGAAAGTGACGCGGACCTTGATCAAGCGTGACTTCCTTTTAACTGTACGGTATATGTTACATTGCATTTAGGAACTTTCGGGTTATTGAACATGTATCAATAATTACGGATTTCTGTAGTTGTATATATAAGTTTGGATGTAGCTGTATTGCATTGATGTACTGGTGGATATTGTGTGGTATGACTCCTGTAGTTGATAGTATAACTGGTATAATGTCAACTTTATCCTGATGTCACATGTCCTTGACTTCCTCAGTCAGTTGGATGTATTTTTCAATTTTTTCTCCTGTTTTCTTTTGTATATTTGTTGTATTGGGTATGGATATTTCGATTAGTTTTGTTAATTTCTTCTTTTCATTGGTGAGTATGATGTCAGGTTTGTTATGTGGTGGTGTTTTATCTGTTATAATGGTTCTGTTCCAGTATAATCTGTAGTCATCATTCTCCAGTACATTTTGTGGTGCATACTTGTATGTGGGATCGTGTTGTTTTATAAGTTTATGTTGTAAGGCAAGCTGTTGATGTATTATTTTTGCTACATTGTCATGTCTTCTGGGGTATTCTGTATTTGCTACTATTGTACATCCGCTTGTGATGTGATTTACTGTTTCTATTTGTTGTTTGCAAAGTCTGCATTTATCTGTTGTGGTATTGGGATGTTTAATAATATGCTTGCTGTAATATCTGGTGTTTATTGTTTGATCCTGTATTGCAATCATGAATCCTTCCGTCTCATTGTATATATTGCCTTTTCTTAGCCATGTGTTGGATGTGTCTTGATCGATGTGTGGCTGCGTTAGATGATACGGGTGCTTGCCATGTAGTGTTTTCTTTTTCCAATTTACTTTCTTTGTATCTATTGATGTTATGTGATCGAAAGGGTTGTAGAAGTGGTTATGAAGTTGCAGTGGTGTAGCCAATGTCCACTCCTCGAAATGGAAAAAAGAACACATTAACACCGGTGTGTCAGACCCACCATACTTGCTCCGGACACTGCGAGAGGGCTGTACAAGCAATGATCACACGCACGGCACAGCGGACACACCAGGAACCGCGGTGTTGGCCGTCGAATGGCGCTAGCTGTGCAGCATTTGTGCACCGCCGCCGTCAGTGTCAGCCAGTTTGCCGTGGCATACGGAGCTCCATCGCAGTCTTTAACACTGGTAGCATGCCGCGACAGCGTGGACGTGAACCGTATGTGCAGTTGACGGACTTTGAGCGAGGGCGTATAGTGGGCATGCGGGAGGCCGGGTGGACGTACCGCCGAATTGCTCAACACGTGGGGCGTGAGGTCTCCACAGTACATCGATGTTGTCGCCAGTGGTCGGCGGAAGGTGCATGTGCCCGTCGACCTGGGACCGGACCGCAGCGACGCACGGATGCACGCCAAGACCGTAGGATCCTACACAGTGCCGTAGGGGACCGCACCGCCACTTCCCAGCAAATTAGGGACACTGTTGCTCCTGGGGTATCGGCGAGGACCATTCGCAACCGTCTCCATGAAGCTGGGCTACGGTCCCGCACACCGTTAGGCCGTCTTCCGCTCACGCCCCAACATCATGCAGCCCGCCTCCAGTGGTGTCGCGACAGGCGTGAATGGAGGAACGAATGGAGACGTGTCGTCTTCAGCGATGAGAGTCGCTTCTGCCTTGGTGCCAATGATGGTCGTATGCGTGTTTGGCGCCGTGCAGGTGAGCGCCACAATCAGGACTGCATACGACCGAGGCACACAGGGCCAACACCCGGCATCATGGTGTGGGGAGCGATCTCCTACACTGGCCGTACACCACTGGTGATCGTCGAGGGGACACTGAATAGTTCACGGTACATCCAAACCGTCATCGAACCCATCGTTCTACCATTCCTAGACCGGCAAGGGAACTTGCTGTTCCAACACGACAATGCACGTCCGCATGTATCCCGTGCCACCCAATGTGCTCTAGAAGGTGTAAGTCAACTACCCTGGCCAGCAAGATCTCCGGATCTGTCCCCCATTGAGCATGTTTGGGACTGGATGAAGCATCGTCTCACGCGGTCTGCACGTCCAGCACGAACGCTGGTCCAACTGAGGCGCCAGGTGGAAATGGCATGGCAAGCTGTTTCACAGGACTACATCCAGCATCTCTACGATCGTCTCCATGGGAGAATAGCAGCCTGCATTGCTGCGAAAGGTGGATATACACTGTACTAGTGCCGACATTGTGCATGCTCTGTTGCCTGTGTCTATGTGCCTGTGGTTCTGTCAGTGTGATCATGTGATGTATCTGACCCCAGGAATGTGTCAATAAAGTTTCCCCTTCCTGGGACAATGAATTCACGGTGTTCTTATTTCAATTTCCAGGAGTGTATTTATATGAGTGATTGCTTTGTGTATTTTGCTAGTTTCTGCTCGTTCTAGAAAGAATTTTCTTAAATTGTCTACCTGTCCATAATGTAGGTTTTTTATGTCGATGAATCCCCTTCCTCCTTCCTTTCTGCTTAATGTGAATCTTTCTGTTGCTGAATGCATGCGATGTATTCTATATTTGTGGCATTGTGATCGTGTAAGTGTATTGAGTGCTTCTAGGTCTGTGTTACTCCATTTCACTACTCCAAATGAGTAGGTCAATACTGGTATAGCATAAGCATTTATAGCTTTTGTCTTGTTTCTTGCTGTCAATTCTGTATTCAGTATTTTTGTTAGTCTTTGTCTATATTTTTCTTTTAGTTCTTCTTTAATATTTGTATTATCTATTCCTATTTTTTGTCTGTATCCTAGATATTTATAGGCATCTGTTTTTTTTCCATCGCTTCTATGCAGTCGTTGTGGTTATCCAATATGTTATCTTTTTGTTTAGTGTGTTTTCCCTTGACTATGCAATTTTTCTTACATTTGTCTGCTCCAAAAGCCATATTTATATCATTGCTGAATACTTCTGTTATCTTTAGTAATTGGTTGAGTTGTTGATTTGTTGCTGCCAGTAGTTTTAGATCATCCATGTATAGCAGATGTGTGATTTTGTGTGGGTATGTTCCAGTAATATTGTACCAATAATTTGTATTAGTTAGCATGTTGGATAGTGGGTTCAGAGCAAGGCAGAACCAGAAAGGACTTAATGAGTCTCCTTGGTATATTCCACGCTTAATCTGTATTGGCTGTGATGTGATATTATTTGAATTTGTTTGGATATTAAGTGTGGTTCTCCAATTTTTCATTACTATGTTTAGGAACTGTATCAATTTAGGATCTACTTTGTATATTTCCAATATTTGTAGTAACCATGAGTGGGGTACACTATCAAAAGCTTTTTGGTAATCAATGTATGCATAGTGTAGCGACCTTTGTTTAGTTTTAGCTTGATATGTCACCTCTGCATCTATTATCAGTTGCTCTTTACATCCTCGTGCTCCTTTGCAACAGCCTTTTTGTTCTTCATTTATAATTTTGTTCTGTGTTGTACGTGTCATTAATTTCTGTGTAATGACTGAAGTTAATATTTTGTATATTGTTGGTAGGCATGTTATGGGGCGATATTTAGCTGGGTTTGCTGTGTCTGCTTGATCTTTAGGTTTCAGATAAGTTATTCCATGTGTAAGTGTATCAGGGAATGTGTATGGGTCTGCAATGTAACTGTTAAATAATTTAGTTAGATGTGAATGTGTTGAGGTGAACTTCTTTAGCCAGAAATTTGCTATTTTATCTTTTCCAGGGGCTTTCCAATTGTGCGTAGAATTAATTGCTTGGGTGACTTCATGTTGCAAAATTATCGCTTAAGGCATTGGTGGTATCATCTTGTATGTGTCTGTTTCTGCTTGTATTCACCGTGCATGCCTGTATGTTGTATCGGGTTTGACCATATGTTGCTCCAGAAGTGTTCCATGTCTGTTATGTTTGGTGGATTGTCTATTTTAATGTGTGTGTTATCTATTGTCTGGTAAAATTTCTTTTGGTTTGTGTTAAGTGTTTGGTTTTGTTTCCTTCTATTTTCACTTTTTTTGTATCTTCTAAGTCGTTTGGCCAATGCTTGTAATTTCTGCTTCTTTTCATCTAATTGCTCTATCGCTTCTTGTGAGATTTTACCTAACCTTTTTCGTTTTCTTTCTGACATTTCATTTCTTATAAATGTGAGCTGTCCGATGTCTTTTCTCAGTTTTTCTATTCTGATCTGTAGCCTGTGTTGCCATGCTGGTTTTGTGGGTTCCTTCTGTGTGTTGGTTGGTTCTGATCTCTGCCTAGTGTGTATATTTAGTGTAGTGAGTGCTCCTATATAAACCAGTAGTTGTAACTCTTCCATAGTTGTATTTTCATTTATTTTGTTGTGTATGATAGTGTTGATAGTTGTTATTGTTGTTTCGACTTGTAGGTTATTTGGTGGTCTATGCAAGAATGGTCTAATGTCTGTATTTGTGCCTTTGTATTCTATATATGTCAGTTGAAATTTTTCTGCTATATCTAACATGTGTGTCACTTTGTGTTCTATTTGTGCTTGTTCTGGTGGCTGTCTTAAGATTTCGTTTTCCTCTGATTGTTTAATTGATGTGTGTTGTTCTTTGTTTGTTTGTTTGCGCTGGGATGTTTGAGCCCGTTACTGTATTTTCTTCTTCTTCTTCTGACTGCACATTATTTTGTTCCAGTATTTGTTGTACTTGTTGTTTGATGTTTTCTAATTCTGACTGGGGTATCCTGTTATTTTTTATTATTACACGGATCTGACCAGCTAGTTGTTGTTCTGTTGAAAATTTTAATTCTGGGTATCTGGTAATAAATGTTGTGTATACTTGTGATCTGTATCCAGTTGTGTTGGTTCCTAGGTTTGTTGCTTGGTAATAACAGAACGTGAGGTGTCGATTAACTTCATCTGACCATCTCATCCTCTGTCTTTGTTTTCCTTCTAGGGTGGTTGCAGGAAGCATATCCTGCAAAACACCTCTATTTGGATTTAAATCATTTTCCAGTTGGCTAGCAGTGTCGTTACCATTGTGGGCGGGCATAGGGTTCAAGCGTCGTCCCCGAGCATGACGGCGCTTGTCCGAGGTTTCTTTAGTTCTGTCCTGAACCTACTAATCACACTAAAAGGGGGTTTAGCCCTATTAGTGGTTTGTTCTTTTCATCGCCTTTTACGACTGGCAGAACATACCGGAGGCCTATTCTTTTCCCGGGCCTCCACGGGATTTATTATTATTATTCTTATTTTCACTCTGGAGAAAAGTCTCATTTATCTTCCACCTAAAATGACTGCATTATTTGAACTTGAGCTGCTTCTACAGGATGACCATAATAGGGATCTGGCATTCGAAGGCTCCTTTTACAGACCTTACATTTCTAGATCTGTCTGCCATGTAGTTTGATACTGATGGAACGTGGTTCAAAATTGTTTTCTTTGAAAATGTGTCTGGAATAACAGTTAAAACGTGCACCTTTTCAGTGTGGGATGCACAATATTCAACAGCTGAATTGATATTTCTGAAAAATTCCTGGCAAGAGGTGCAAAAGCGCTTTGGTTCATTTTCTTCTGAGGGTGGAATTCCTACTTTGGAGAGTGTGGTCAGTTTTGCTGTAGTGTATTCATCCATAGCTTTAGTAATTTCTCTGCATTTTCTTGATGCATAGAGCTTATGACTAGACTTCACTGACCAAGATTTCTTAACAGGACTAACACCTAACTCTGTAGTTCACTGATTCAGGATATTTAATTCTTCCTCTACTGATGCAAAATCTACATCATCTGCACCATGGGAGGCTTCACCTTGTTCAGATACTATCAGTGTTGTTATTCTGTCAAAACATTTAAAACACAAAGTCGTCACTGGAAACATCTTCACTTTGAAACAGAGTCTTTATTCCCAAGATACGCAAATAGTCAGCACACTCACTCTCCTTTGGCTCCAGTCAGAAGACAATTCAAATAATCCTTTTCACAAAACACTCTGCAGCTGTGTCAACTGGCAAATTTCTCATGAAAACACAGAACTCACTGGAGGTCTCAGATTTCTTAGCAAACTCATTTTCCCTTATAGATCCTTTGAATGGTTATGGTTTTATACACGAGCGTACAATTTCCCGGCACTTTAGGAAACGAAACTCAGGGAAAAAAAGACACGTTTTGGAAATATGTTTGATGTGCAGCAACATGTACGCTGCGTATTTTCATATTACGACAGCACACATTTGAATTCCACCAAACACCGCAAGTTACCTTCCGAATCATGGAAATCGAGATTTCGAAGAGCTTTTGTAAGACGTTCGTAGCTCATGTCACGTGATCTCACCAGCCGATGATAGCGGATATTCAGAGCATAGGACACGTGATGTAGTCAGCCAACAGCAACATCACTGTTAAGTAGCACGAACACACAAACAGGGAAAGTTAAGAGTTTAAATTAATATACATCGTGTTGCTACAAGAAAAGCAAAGCTTTCACATATAATATTGGTCTCAAGCTGCAAGAGGAGCTAAGCTTTCGCACATACTGTTGATCTTTTTTGCGCGTATTACACTTAAGATACATCACACAAATGTGCAAGTAACATTTTTAAAAATGACATAAATGTCTGATATTCAGGGTTCGAAATTCTTCTAACTAGCTCGTCATCAAAGGTTTGATTTTTAAATGAGAGTCAAACGCTCTGTGATTTAATGAATTCATGGTATATTCTTGCACATAGCTCAACTTACGTAAAAGGATATTTACTTTGAAAGTAACGCTTTTCAAACCACCATTCGCAATATTTTCCCGCGACCTGTTAGAAATAAGTTCGTTTCAGCAGTTGCCAGAGAGCGCAGATAACAGGCCACACCGCGCTTGGGTAGCTATCATGACGTAGGAAGTCCGTATGTACGTACGTGTAGAACATTGAAAGATCATACATTATGTCATAAAAGAAAGAAGACATCAGAGGATACTGCAAGAGCATCGGAATTTCGTGAACCATATTAAAATGTGCACATTTAAAGTGCATACTTTAAGGGCACATTCGTATGTCCAGATTCCCAATGAAATAGACCTCGACCTGATATTAAGTGTGGTTTTCAGGGTTGTAAATTTTCTTGGAGCACCGGTACTGTATTATATCATGTTTGGGTCTTTATTATGGCATAACGCCATACGTGCTAGAAAATGAAAACGTGCACTTGAAATGCAGCGAACAGTTGAAACTAGCCAGTACTGTGGAATTAAACATTTCGTTTCAAATACATTGAATGCCTCTGCGGAAAAGGTTAATAAAAGCCTAATTTCTTTAGCACACAGACAAAAATAACTTCATTGTTCCGCAAGGCGATTAATGCTTGACTCAGAAAGGTGGAGATAAAATAAAATCTGAAACTAATGACATATTTCGGCCTTCCGTAATTATGTGAATGTGTTTTAATTCACTTGATAGCTCCCGGCCACAGATATCCGTTTTGTTTTCATTTGACGAGAGAGTAAACGAAGGGAAACAGCAAAATCACTAAATGTAAACACGAATCACGTAGAGACTACGCACTATAGCTCAGACTGCTCTGCGCATCAGCCCCGGATCTACGAAATTTGCGAACCGGGTCAATATTTTAAAAAAATCGAATTTTGAAAATATGTTCATCTTGGAGCGCACGTCTTTCTGAAACATAAAACATATGTATTCGAGGAAATGTAAGACATATTATTTGGTCTTACGTATGTCAAAGTGCAGTGCCACGCCTCTTCATAAAGCATTTTTCTACCGCACGTCCAAACTATATTCAGGAGAGTGGAAATTGAAATGTCCTGTGGTGCCTCTCCTGCTCCCAATCGGCCGGTTTGACAGCCTGCCCCTCTCTCAAAAAAATCTCACAATTATTGCCCCTCTTTCAAAAAATCTCACAATTATTTGTAATCGAGGGAACAAGAACTCTTCAGAAAATCTGAACTCTTTATTGCCTAATAGCTAATAATTTGCTGTTTTGCGTGACATAAAATTAAATATAGGATATATAAAACCAATACTGACAAGAGATAAGCAAGAAATTACACATTTCTTCAAACCTTGGCTCCTAGCATTTTTTTCTCTCTAATCTTGCTACAGCTTTACATGGCGTGCTTTCCTTTGTGCCGAAGAATCTATTGCCTAATCAACGTTCGTCAAACGTTTTGCTACATGAAAAATCGAAATGTCGTTATCTAATACTGAAAAAGCTGTTAATACAAATAATATCCAAGACTGGTGTGGTTTCTCGATCTGATTACGTCTATTTTGTCACTGTCTGCTAGGTAAAACAAAACAGGCCTTTCTAATATGGCAGCAATTTTGTAACACACCAAATAAACGAGACTGTTTTGGCACAAATGGGTATTTTTATAACACGGCAGAATATAATACAATAGGTACCAATATCAAATGCCTATTAGGCCTGGCCGGCCGCGGTGGTCTCGCGGTTCTAGGCGCTCAGTCCGGAACCGCGCGACTGCTACGGTCGCAGGTTCGAATCCTGCCTCGGGCATGGATGTGTGTGATGTCCTTAGGTTAGTTAGGTTTAAGTAGTTCTAAGTTCTAGGAGACTGATGACCACGGATGTTAAGTCCCATAGTGCTCAGAGCCATTTGAAACATTTGAACCTATTAGGCCTACTACAAGCAAAAAGCTTTATGTTAGGAAATAGTTTCACAAGTCATTCATACGCACCAGCTTCTCAAGCACGAGATCGAAAAGTAGCATTACGAAATTTTTATACAAATTTGGAATCGTTTTATTCTTCCATAATTTGTGTGATGTCCCCGTTTCTTCTCGTTGCTCGTTCTAACAAACAATCTTGTCATCACCAATTCTGTAGCTATTGCTGCCACTGTCAAAATTTGTTCGCCGATTAACTTCACTAACACTGCCACCCTGCCAGAATCACAGGTTTCGTTACCCCGCGATTATTTTCCGGTTAGGCGTTATTACGTGTTCGAACAACACGTTTTCCGCTTTATTTCCATTATAGAACTCACGCGGCTGCTAGCCGGAGACTGTACTGTAGCGATCTGGCCAAAAATTTTCCGTCAAAATTTTGCTTTCTTGGATACACCGAGCTTTCTCAGCTGTTATTCCTGTCAGTCGTTTATTTCCACTCTGGTAGTCTGAATCTGTGGATTTCGCTAGTAATTATAACAACGCTGATCATTCGCAAACCCAATCAACCAAATAATCAGACAGCGATTGGCATTCATCCTTTCGGCTTTACTCCCTCAGCTCGTACAGCCCCGTCCCCTTTAGTCTGCGGAAAGTTTATTTGTAGAAGCGATGAGGATTCTCCTGACAGTCATCACGTACACTATGCATGCATTCAAAAGTCAGCTTATGATTCATTCAGAAATCAACTTAAAATGTGTTCAAAAACCAACAGAGAAGCGTTTCAAAATGATATGAATAATCGATAGGTAAACGTGCGTTGGATGCTAGGTGCTTTGTGAAACAAGTTGTTTTCCTCAAGAATATGAATTTGGCGCCCAATTTTCCAAATAGCATCTAGCTGCTTGCTGCGACTGCTTGCACAGTCAACAGCCACATTCCCGTTTCCAGAGGCGGGAGAATCTACTACCACAGTCTAGTTAGGCCGGTATTACACTATCAAATTTCTTTGTCCAATATCTTTGTCAAAGATATTTGATAGTGTAATAGGGACTTTGTCAAATGTCGTCCAATGTTTGATCAAATCTAGGGCCTCGCTGTATATTTGATCAAAGAAACCGCTTGTCTTCTGTTCACTGCAATGTCACATGTTACCACATGGAGCGCTAGCATCGCTGCAGCGTTCTGTCGTCTGTAGTGTTTTTATAACCATTGCCGGTAAATACAATTGGTGTGTGCCGACAACTACAAAATTATTAGAGATGTCTGAAGCTGATGAGGCGCTTTACAACGTGAGGCACCCTGAATACAAAAATAGTTTAAGAAGATTGGAGACCTAACATAACCCTCTTCTGTAGCAAGGAATCGGAGTGTTATAGTGAGCCTATCTTCTGAAGATGTAGCATTCTTAAGTGAATATTGTGCTTTGTGACATGAGGATACACTTCATTGAGCACATACAGAAATGTATGCTCATCCATTCTTAAGTAATTGATGTACGACTTGACGTCTTCCACTGTAAGCTCACGTAACAAGTTTTGTTGAATGCTTTTATCGTATCGTCGTAAAACCCACGGCTTCACCCAGATTAGATTAGTTTTTCGTTCCATAGATCCGTGCTGAGGAGATCCTCGTGGATGTGGAACATGTCGATTTTTTTAGCTGAAATAACAATACTAATAGTATGAATAAATACAATACATCATTTGTTTCTATTAAAAATTTCGCCAATGGAGTAGAAGGAGTTGGCCAGTAGTAAGTCTTTCAGGCTCCTTTTAAACTGATCTTTATTTCTAACTAAATTTTTTATGTTTCCTGGCAAATTATTGAAGATGAGTGTTCCTGAGTAGTGGACCCCTTTTTGAACTAAAGTAAGTGCTTTTAAGCCCTTGTGCAGATCATTTTTGTTCCTGGTATTGTATGTATGAACTGAGTTGTTTGTTGGAAAAAGAGATATATTATTTACGACAATTTCATTAAGAAGTAAATATACTGAGAGGCAGTAGTTAGTATACCCAGTTCTTTGAAGAGGTTTCTGCAGGAGATCCGTGAATTTACTCTACAAATAATACGTATTACACGCTTTTGGACCTTGAAAACTTTTGTTTGACTTTAAGATTTACCCCAAAATATTATCCCATATGACATTATAGAATGAAAGTATGCAAGCTTTTTCATTTTTATGTTGCCTATGTCTGCTAACACTCGAATTGCAAATACAGATTTGTTAAGGCCTTTCTGCAGTTCTGTGGTGTGCTCCTCCCAACTGAATTTATTATCAAGTTGTAATCCCAGGACTTTTAAGACTGTCAACCTCGTATGTATGGTTCCATTTTTTCCCCCCACTTCTTTTCCGCATGTGCACACAATGCAATTGGAGTACGTAGAACTGCTGCGGTTAATAACAAGTTGTTGTCAGCCATCTTGAACTTTGACGAAAAATTTGATGACAGTGTAATACCCCTTGTAGCGCTACGTCAAAGCTCTTTGTCAAATATATTGGACGGAATATTGGATCAAATCTTTGACAAAGAAATTTGATAGTGTAATACCGGCCTTACACTGTGCTACTACTCAAACGTGACCCAACTACGCATGCGCATGAGCCCGCTCGTAACTGCTAAAACAAATCGAATGTAAACAGTTGCGACTTCACGCTCATTGGAGGCAATTTGTTGTTATGAAGCACTGCATAGTCTCACTAAAGCCTTTGACACATTTTCAATTGGCAGACGCTTGCATGAGCACTGTGTGTCGTTGTTGTAAATGGCGCCTTTCCTTTGCAATTTATTTTCGTTTTTTTCTCTCGTTTATGTTATATTATTTAAGTATTATTCTGCAGTAGCGAGATACAATAATATCCTTTGTTAGAGTATCAGTTCTCACCAGACAAAAATAAAAAAAAAAATTAACTGAAAACTAAAACAATGAAAAATTCCTGGAATTCTAAAAATATCCCGGGTTTTTCCCGGTTTTCTCCCGGATGAAAAAATTTCCGGATTTTTCCCGGATCTCTCGATTGTCCACGACAAAGAAACTGACAAGAAACTACAATGAAGTGTAAGAAATATCTGCAACACCGTAACAAAGAAATTAGTAGGAAACAACTTCAGTGAAGACACACATTATCAAAAAAAGATTTTTTTAAATAAAACGTGTCCAACTTAAAAGTTGAAGCTCTCCTTTACTGAGAATATGGTACTACTTGGTAGTAATCAACAGAAAAAAATCACACTTACCTGGACTGGCATTTTTGAAAATAAAATAAAATTTCCCTAAATCATAAAAAATTCAAAAGAAGACACTAAAAGAACTTAGATATGTCCAAACAGAGGATACCGCAGTAATCATAAAGCAATTATCTTCCAAACAAACAAAAAAATAACTCTTAACAAAATATCTAGAAATGTTACAGACATACAGCGATTAAAAAAATTTCCAATATTCACATCTTCTAAATGGTGTTCACAGTGTCATCTTTCGAGGCCTGTATCTCAGAGCAGGAATTTTTTCGCAGAAAACAAAAAATGTGTTTCTTACTTACTCCTTAATGTTAACATATGCTAAATGGGAGATATGATACTGCCTGAAGAGTTCGACAGAGCACTGAAAGACCTGAGTCGAAACAAGGACCCGGGAGTACACAACATTCCATTAGAACTACTGACGGCCTTGGGAGAGCCAGTCCTGACAAAACTCTACCATCTGGTGAGCAAGGTGTATGAGACAGGCGAAATACCCTCAGACTTCAAGAAGAATATAATAATCCCAATCCCAAAGAAAGCAGGTGTTGGCAGATGTGAGAATTACCGAACTATCAGTTTAATAAGTCACGGCTGCAAAATACTAACGCGAATTCTTTACAGACGAATGGAAAAACTAGTAGAAGCCGAACTTGGGGAAGATCAGTTTGGATTCCGTAGAAATATTGGAACACGTGAGGCAATACTGACCCTACTGCTTATCTTAGAAGCTAGATTAAGGAAAGGCAAACCTACGTTTCTAGCATTTGTAGACTTAGAGAAAGCTTTTGACAATGTTGACTGGAATACTCTCTTTCTAATTCTGAAGGTGGCAGGGGTAAAAAATAGGGAGCAAAAGGCTATTTACAATTTGTATAGAAACCAAATGGCAGTTATAAGAGTTGAGGGGCATGAAAGGGAAGCAGTGGTTGGGAAGGGAGTGAGACAGGGTTGTAGCCTCTCCCCGATGTTATTCAATCTGTATATTGAGCAAGCAGTGAAGGAAACAAAAGAAAAATTCGGAGTTGGTATTAAAATCCATGGAGAAGAAATAAAAACTTTGAGGTTCGCCGATGACATTGTAATTCTGTCAGACACAGCAAAGAACTTGGAAGAGCAGTTGAACGGAATGGATGGTGTCTTGAAGGGAGGATATAAGATGAACAGCAACAAAAGCAAAACGAGGATAATGGAATATAGTCAAATTAAGTCGGGTGATGTTGAGGGTATTAGATTAGGAAATGAGACACTTAAAGTAGTACAAGAGTTTTGCTATTTGGAGAGCAAAATAACTGATGATGGTCGAAGTAGAGAGGATATAAAATGTAGACTGGCAATGGCAAGGAAAGCGTTTCTGAAGAAGAGAAATTTGTTAACATCGAATATAGATTTAAGTGTCAGGAAGTCGTCTCTGAAAGTATTTGTATGGAGTGTAGCCGTGTATGGAAGTGAAACATGGACGATAAATAGTTTAGACAAGAAGAGAATAGAAGCTTTCGAAATGTGGTGCTACAGAAGAATGCTGAAGATTAGATGGGTAGATCACATAACCAATTAGGAGGTGTTGAACAGGATTGGGGAGAAGAGAAGTTTGTGGCACAACTTGACTAGAAGAAGGGATCGGTTGGTGGGACATGTTCTGAGGCATCAAGGGATCACCAATTTAGTGTTGGAGGGCAGTGTGGAGGGTAGGAATCGTAGAGGGAGACCAAGAGATGTTTACACCACGCAGATTCATAAGGATGTAGGTTGCAGTAGGTACTGGGAGGTGAAGAAGCTTGCACAGGATAGAGTAGCATGGAGAGCTGCATCAAACCACTCTCAGGACTGAAGACCACAACAACACGCTAAATTCAATAACCCCTCATTGACCATCTCAAAAACGCTGAAAGTCCGGTTGTTGCCTGTCCTTCTGTCAGCGACAATCCTGTACGCGATGACATTGTTCCTGTTATCGGTCTTCACACTACCAGCCCTGCCGCAGCCAGGTTGACACGTCTGTCTGTTTTTTTTTTATTTATTTATTTACACGTCAAGTTCCGTAGGACCAAATTGAGGAGCAAATCTCCAAGGTCATGAAATGTGTCAGTTCATGAAATTACAACATAAAAGTAATAACAGACAAAAATAAATGTTCATGAACCTGAAAAAAGTCAGTCCATAAGGTTAAGTAAATGCTATCAGCAATACAATAAGAGTCAGCTTAATTTTTCAAGGAACTCCTCGACAGAATAGAAGGAGTGCCCCACGAGGAAACTCTTCCGTTTCGATTTGAAAGCGCTTGGATTACTGCTAAGATTTTTGAATTCGAGTGGTAGCTTATTGAAAACGGATGCAGCACTATACTACACACCTTTCTACACAAGAGTTAAGGAAGTCCGATCCAAATGCAGGTTTGATTTCTGCCGAGTATTCACCGAGTGAAAGCTGCTTATTTTTGGGAATAAACAATATTGGTAACAAACGACAATAAGGAATATACATATTGAAAGGCCAATGTCAAAATATCCAGACACATGAACAGAGGTCGACAAGAGGTTCGTGAACTCATACCACTCATTGCCCGAACCGCCCGTTTCTGAGCCAAAAATATCCTTGTAAAATGGGAAGTTACCCCCAAAATATAATACTGTACGACATAAGCGAATGAAAATAAGCAAAGTAGACTAATTTTTGTGTATAAGTATCACTCACTTCTGAAACCATTCGAATATTAAAAATGGCAGTATTAAGTCTTTGAACAAGATCCTGAACGTGGGCTTTCCACGACAGTTAACTATCTGAACACCTAGACATTTGAACTGTTCAATTTCACTAATCATATGCCCGTTCTGTGAAATTAAAAGGTCAGGTTTTGTTGAACTGTGTGTTAGAAACTGTAAAAACTGAGTCTTACTTTGATTTAATGTTAGTTTATTTTCTACAGTCCATGAACTGAGGTCATGCACTGCACTATTTGAAACCGAGCCAATGTTGCACACAACATCCATTACTACCTAGCTAGTGTCATCAGCAAACAAAAATATTTTAAATCAAAGAGCAGCCGACCAGTTGCAAAGGATAAAGTGATCTTTACCTAGGTTTCAATAGATAAGGAACAGGAGTGGCCCTTACACTGATCCCTGGGGCACCCCCCACTCAGATCCCAAATCACAGCCATTATCAACATTGTTAATAATGACCTTTTGCTACCTGTTGCTAAAGTAAGAGGTGAACCAATTGTGAGCTACTCCCCGTATTCTGTAATGGTCCAACTTCTGGAGCAATATTTTGTTATCAACACAATCAAACACCTTGGTTAAATCACAAAATACCCCAAGCGTTCGAAACTTTTTGTTTAGCCCATCCAGTACCTCACAGAGAAAAGAGAATATACCATTTTCAGTTGTTAAACAACTTCTAAAGCCGAACTGTACGTTTGATGGCAAATCGTATGATATAAAATGATCAATTACCCTTACATACACAGCCTCTTCAATAACTTTTGCAAACACTGATGGCATAGAAATAGGTCTAAAATTATCTACATTATCCCTTTCTCCCTTTTTATAAAGTGGCTTTACTACTGAGTACTTTAATCACTCAGGAAACTGACTATTCCTAAAGGAAAAATTACAAATATGGCTAAATACAGGGCTAACATGTGCAGCACAGTACTTTAATATTTTGCTAGACACTCCATCATAACCATGAGAGTCCTTAGTCTTCAGTGATTTAATTATTGACTCAATCTCCCTCTTGTCTGTATCACAGAGGAGTAGGCCTATTTCAGACATCAATCTCGGAAAGGCATTTGCCAAGGAAGTTATACGATTTCCTGTAGAAGCTAATTTTTTATTTAATTCACCAGCAATGCTCAGTAAATGATTGTTAAATAATGCACATATATCAGATATATCAGAAACAGAAATACTGTTACTGCGAACTGACTTTATATCGTCAACCTTGACCTGCTGACCAGACACTTCCTTCACAACTGGCCATATGGTTTTAATTTTATCCTGTGAATTAGCTATTCTACACTCCTGGAAATTGAAATAAGAACACCGTGAATTCATTGTCCCAGGAAGGGGAAACTTTATTGACACATTCCTGGGGTCACATACATCACATGATCACACTGACAGAACCACAGGCACATAGACACAGGCAACAGAGCATGCACAATGTCGGCACTAGTACAGTGTATATCCACCTTTCGCAGCAATGCAGGCTGCTATTCTCCCATGGAGACGATCGTAGAGATGCTGGATGTAGTCCTGTGGAACGGCTTGCCATGCCATTTCCACCTGGCGCCTCAGTTGGACCAGCGTTCGTGCTGGACGTGCAGACCGCGTGAGACGACGCTTCATCCAGTCCCAAACATGCTCAAGGGGGGACAGATCCGGAGATCTTGCTGGCCAGGGTAGTTGACTTACACCTTCTAGAGCACGTTGGGTGGCACGGAATACATGCGGACGTGCATTGTCCTGTTGGAACAGCAAGTTCCCTTGCCGGTCTAGGAATGGTAGAACGATGGGTTCGATGACGGTTTGGATGTACCGTGCACTATTCAGTGTCCCCTCGACGATCACCAGTGGTGTACGGCCAGTGTAGGAGATCGCTCCCCACACCATGATGCCGGGTGTTGGTCTGTGTGCCTCGGTCGTATGCAGTCCTGATTGTGGCGCTCACCTGCACGGCGCCAAACACGCATACGACCATCATTGGCACCAAGGCAGAAGCGACTCTCATCGCTGAAGACGACACGTCTCCATTCGTCCCTCCATTCACGCCTGTCGCGACACCACTGGAGGCGGGCTGCACGATGTTGGTGCGTGAGCGGAAGACGGCCTAACCGTGTGCGGGACCGTAGCCCAGCTTCATGGAGACGGTTGCGAATGGTCCTCGCCGATACCCCAGGAGCAACAGTGTCCCTAATTTGCTGGGAAGTGGCGGTGCGGTCCCCTACGGCACTGCGTAGGATCCTACGGTCTTGGCGTGCATCCGTGCGTCGCTGCGGTCCGGTCCCAGGTCGATGGGCACGTGCACCTTCCGCCGACCACTGGCGATAACATCGATGTACTGTGGAGACCTCACGCCCCACGTGTTGAGCAATTCGGCGGTACGTCCACCCGGCCTCCCGCATGCCCACTATACGCCCTCGCTCAAAGTCCGTCAACTGCACATACGGTTCACGTCCACGCTGTCGCGGCATGCTACCAGTGTTAAAGACTGCGATGCAGCTCCGTATGCCACGGCAAACTGGCTGACACTGACGGCGGCGGTGCACAAATGCTGCGCAGCTAGCGCCATTCGACGGCCAACACCGCGGTTCCTGGTGTGTCCGCTGTGCCGTGCGTGTGATCATTGCTTGTACAGCCCTCTCGCAGTGTCCGGAGCAAGTTTGGTGGGTCTGACACACCGGTGTCAATGTGTTCTTTTTTCCATTTCCAGGAGTGTATTTGCATACCACATACTCTTTGCCTTCCTAATAACATTTTTAAGCACCTTACAATACTGTTTGTAATGGGCTACTGTAGCTTGATTATGACTACTTCCAACATTCTGATATAACTCCCGCTTTGTTCTACACGATATCCTTATTCTACTAGTCAGCCACCTGCGCTGCCCATTACTGCTAGTACCCCGTTTATAATGTTCTAATGGAAAGCAACTCTCAAAGAGCATGTCTGTGACATTATTCCCTTCGTAAGTCCTTTCAGTGCTGTCCCTGTATTGGATGGCCCTCCTAACATCGCCGGCCCTGTCAACACTGACCTCATCTATCTTGACAGTGTGCTCAATGCCGGCTCTGCTGTGGTTGGTCCACTTGCCACTGCCTCTGCCCACACAACCACTCCAGTTGTGGTTGCCAGCCTTGCCAACGGTCTCATCATCTCAACCTGTGCCAATGATCCTGTTGTGTGTTCTTCTGGACCCTGGATTGTGCCCTCTTGGAAGTTGCACCACAAGCCCCTCACCATGCCCAGCCAGCTCTGACATTGCTTTCAGAGGCCACATGCTGTTCCCCTACATGGACACAGGGTATTGTTACTTTGTGGTCACTTTTTGGTGCTGTTAAGCCATTTCAGGTTTATTTTCATCTGCTTGGTGCTGAGCTCTTGAAAAGTTTCTGTGCATGTTCATCAAAGGACAAAAAATTGAGTCTTGTTTTGTTAGTAACGAGTTACTCTTACAAAGTGTCTCATCACTTCTCAGAGAGACTTCACACTAAACAGTAACAGTCTCACTTCCTACGGATAATCTAGGAATTATCTTTACATCTTTCAATTTTGTCCCATTAAGATTGACGAGTTCTATCTGCAAGAGACTCTTGTATCTAGTTGCAAACCTGGTCCAATACTCAATAAGCTCATATTTTTTTCATTAAATGGCAGTGCAGAATGGTCTTAAGTCATGGAACATGACATCAACATGAGTGACACTGTCTACATCACTATGGAACTCATGGAGGTATAGAGGGAGTTCAGTTTCACAAGATTTCTGTTTGCAGAATCCATGTTGATTTTTGTACAGGAGATTTTTGTTCTCCAAAAACATCATAATTCTTGAGCATAAAAGATGTTCCTTAATTATAAAACACATTGATGTCAATGACATATCTATTTCACATAGTCTTTGTAGAATTTTATAGGTATGTCACCTGGCCCTGATGCCCTTCCACTACTAAGCAATTGTAGCTGCTTTTCTATTCCGTGATTGGTTGCCTCAATATCTGCCATTTCGACATTTGTACGACAATGAAAGGAGGGCCTGTGTTACGATCTTCCACAGTGAAATAATTTTGGAAGACTGAATTCAGTATTTTGGCTTTCTTTCTGCTATCTTCCATTTTGGTGCCAGCAAGGGCCAAGTGAATGAACAGATGATTTCAGACTGCTTACTGATTGTACTTAAGACCAAAACCTCTTAGGGATTTTGCTCAACAAAATTTTAATTTCAAAGTCACCGAACGCTTCTCTCAGTGCTCTCCTTATGCTCATTTTAGCTTTGTTCAACTTATTTGTGTAAGCTAGGTTTTGACGTCTCTTGAATCCGGGATGAAGCTTCCTTTGTTTACAGAACAGTTTTCTAACACAGCTTTTAAACCATGTTGGGTCTTATCCATCCCTTGAGACCCGGTTTGGAACTTACTTATCATACTGAATGATGCTTTTGAATTTTCGTCCTCATCACTGAATATCTTGTACTGACTGACCAGAAACTACTATTTGTATCCTGTAACTCTCGCTAAGCAAAAGTATCTTCCTAGTTTTCTTAAAATGCCTGATATCACAGTCTTATGATCACTGACACAGTCCTCTACATTAATTGATTTGAGAAGTTCAAATCTGTTTGTTGCGAGGAGGTCTAATATGTTACCTTCATGATTTGGTTCTTTATCTGCTCAAGTAATTTTCGGGCAAGACATTCCAAATAACTTCACACGAATCCATGTATCTGGCACAAGTTTTGGTAGCATGACTCTCCCAATCTAGGCCTGGCAAGTTGAAGTCGCCCCCCCACTGTAGCAGTATCAGCAGGGAAGTTTATATCTGGTAAGTTTTCTCTGAAGCACTTTACCACTAAGCTCCAACCCAGACAGTCTATAAAGGTATCCAATTACCATTTCTGAACAAACTTTCACGCTTAACTTGAACCCAAGTTAATTCATATTCAAGTTCTGTGATAACCATGCTAGATAATATCAAGTTCTTTACAACAATAAACACATCACTACCATTTGCAATTAACCTTATGATAAATATTCTTATCTAAATGTGAGATTTCATGGCTACTTCCATTTTAAATCAACTTTCTTTTCCTAATATTATCTGGTCATTATAGCCTCTACTGCCAATTGTTAGCAATGACTCCTTTGCACCGGCTATACCGCCACCCACAGAACACTTTGGGCTACTGTGGGGACCCCTTTCATCCTGGTGGGTTTCGACAAGTCCTGAGCTGCTAACACGGCAGGCATGGCCTCTGCTCCTGATGGCTTCAATTCTGTGACTCTTCCGTAACTGAGGTCCCCCTTCCGACTTCTATTTTTCCTTCTATTCTGTCCTTTTTGGCTTCTCACTTCCCTCTCCCCTTGTTGCCCACTGTTCCCAAGCACACTTCTGAGTGCCTTGACACACCATCGTGCCCACTGCAGCTGAACACACTCATCGTCAGTCTCTTCTGCCTCCTCGCACCTTACACTTTCCACACCTTCCTAGGACACAGACCCTGCTGCCTTGATGTCAGCACACGCACACACCCACTGCTCCAAGCGACCCCCCCCCCCCTCCCCCGTGGCCTCCTAGGAAGTGATAAGAAATAACTGCAACATTGTAACAAAGAAATTAGCAGGAAACAACTTCAGTGAAGACATACATTACCCTTGAAAGTTAAAAAAAAAAGATCTTTAAAAATAAAAGTTGTCCAACTTAAAAGTGGAAGCTCTCTTTTACAGAGGATATAGTACTACTTGGAAGTAATCACCAGAAAAAAATTTAACTAATCTGGACTGGCATTTTTTAAAAAAAAATCTCTAAATTATAAAAAAAAAAAATTTCAAAAGAAGACAGTAAAAGAACTTAGATGTGTCCAAAAGGTGAATACAATTGTAATCATAAATCAATTATCTTTAAAACAAAAAAATTCTATCAAAATATCTAGAACTGTTACAGACATACATTTTTTAAAAAAATTCTGATATTTTCATCTTCAAATTGGTGTTCACAATGTCATCTTTGGAGGCCTGTATCTAGGGGTGAGAATTTCTCGGAGAAAACAAAAAAATACGTATTTCTTACTTACTCCTGAATTTTAACATATGCTAAATCCTATAACGTCAGAGACTTTGCTTGAAGTGATACGACTTGTACCATTAACAAAGTTTCAAGAACCGGCCTTAAATGATTACTCTGGGGATGCACGACCCCTGGGTATCGCTCTCAATGGGATCGTGAGGATAAGATCAGAATTACTCCACGCACAGAGGCCTTCAAACGATCATTCTTCACGCCCTCCATAAATGATTGGAACATAAGAAACCCTAACAACTGCTACATACCGTCTGCCATGCACCTCACGATGGTTTGCGCAGTATAGATGTAGCTATAGTTTAGCAATTGTATTACTAAGACCTTGTGTATAGCTTTAGCTAAATCAAATACTGATGACGGAACGCAAATAAATGTAAACAAGTATAAATCTACAGTAGGTCAATTATAATTAAGTTTACTCACTATCTGCCTGTTCTGTGGTCATATTTACGATCCCATCCAGGGGGTAATGGCCCTCCATCCGCATTCTCCGCCATTGATTTGCTCTTTATCCTTACCGCTGTGCACAATGCCTACGTAAAACACGCCACGACAGTGTCCGTCACAACAATTGAGGAAACAGTGTGATTATCCGTCAAAACAAATCTTCGTGATATCTTCCCTATAACCAAAGCTATAAACCAGGAAAACATTCCACACGCCCGGCATTAGTTTTTATACAAACATGTAACTGTGGTAGAGACTGTTCTCTTTAATTTCACATTTCCATCTTCAGCTTCTTCATTAAAAAAAGTAAAATATGTGAAACAGTCTAATTTTAACTGCTGTGGTGTAATATTATCTTTGAGTAAATTGTCCATATTGTGGCTGTGCCGAACAGGCGAACAGTGAGTATCCCGATGTTTGTGTCATGGTGAGGTGAAATAAATTCACTTAAAAATGGCTGACGGTGCGGGAAATTGGTGTCTTATTGAAAGTGACCCGGGAGTGTTTACGGAGCTAATAAAGGAATTTGGTAAGTAAACCGTACGATTTTTGTCACGTGCGTATATTATTTTCAAAATCTATACTTGCGATATGATTACAATTCTTTTTCACGTTTTCAATCACTTGATGCATGTTGCAGTACACTTATTGTGTCTACCATGAAAGAGTGAAATATAGGCGTACAGGAAAGTTTAATACTATTTTGAGACTCCTCTGTAGTTTAATCATCCTATGTCGTCAATCTTTCAAATCTGATATTTGTAACAGTTTTAACATTTGGAAGTCGGTTAAGATTTGTTTGTGAATTACAAGCGATTTATCCAACGTTAAAGAAGTCCCTATATTTGTTCTTATTTTGAAGCTTAGTACGTTATTGTATCTTACTAAAACTAAAAAAAACTCCTAAACTAATAAATTATACTGCAAGATTTCGAATTTTACCTTGTACAAAAATTGAAAGACTTTTAGAAACAAACGATGTGCATGTTTCTAAGGTATTTTGTGTTAGCATGAGCTGAGCTCTTTCAGTTTTAACCCAGGTTAACCTATTCTCATTGTCACCAAGAGCGTTTATCTGCTTCCTAATTTTTATTATTTTGTGAAGTCTGGAAACTTGTTCTTATTTAATAGTTTACAAAAATTAATTTTAGGATGGGAAAGACATATTTAGATGCAGATACTGGAGACGGATGCACAGTAACGGAACTTACAAACCAACATTGTTCAAAACTGCAGCCTGAACTGAATTAGGTGAACTAACAAAACGGTTTATGTTTTCTGATGTATCACAGAGAGAGAGCAAATTCATTAATGCAGATGCCAGCTTCTAGTAGGTGGGGAAAGTGAGGAGTAGAAGAACTATAGTTCCTTAAAAGAAAGACCAGTCCAAGCAGTTCCTCCCATAATAGTTAATTTGAACTAGTTTGTGAACTACACATCGCTAAGTTTAACGAGTGTGTGTAAAACTTTAGCAGAAATTATTGACCAAGGAGGCAGAAAAATATCTTTGTGTTCAGATTCTGAGAGATTAAAATATATTTTGTAACCTTATGTCATCATTGAATTAATATTATTAATAGGTTTTTTCACTCCACGTGATTACATAATGATATGTAAAACAAAGGAGTTGGTTTTCTAGGTGTGTTAGTAGTTAATGCAAAAGCTCGGTGATTAGAATTTTTATTTATTTTTTTATTCATTCTTATTCCATTCAGTGCAGCAGTATAGGTTATGTCACATACATTACAGAAATAATACAACCTATAGAAAGTATTGTTGAACAGGAGGTCAATCGTGGCCTGATTAATGAAACCATTCCAGCACCCGTGTTAGTAACTTGGGAAAGCCATGAAAACTTCCAGTGAGGATGACTGGATGGGCAATGAACCTTGCAGTTGCAGCAAGTGAGACCAGTCCATTAACACTAGTTTAGACATCTTACTCGCTAGACCTATATGATTTGGAAAGAAAACCAGATACTTGTAGTCAGAGGAGCTTACAACATGCACAGTAAATATAAGCAGTGATACAACGATAATACATAACTTTGTTCAGTTACACTTGAGGAACAATGTAAACACATGAGTACTTTCCAACACTATATCCAGCACCACTTATTGTGCAACAGAGTTTCTTCTCTGAGGAGAGGTGTATTGCAATGCGTCTGAAACGGAAAACAGAACATCAGTGGCAGAAACATTCTTGTACAAAGATACACACAGCATAGATGTTCACCTGCTAAAAGATTAAAAAGTACTTAGCAATAAGCAAGGACCTAGTTACACTGTAGAAACATTAGCCAACTAGAAATGTTCTTAACTCTGTTCTAAAAGCCGTTTCCTTCTCCAGCCTGTTCATGTATGTTCACAGTGCATTATGAAGAATGACACCAAAGTGACTCACACATTTGAGTAAGAGTTATTTTTACTCACTCTACATGGAGGGACCCACAGTTTGAATGTTAAATCTATGGTAATCACTATTAGTTTACAGGCCTCCAGGATTAGCTCTCGTCAACATCATGTTTGTATATGTCACAGGGAGGGTACTGTAAGCATATGCAACTTTTTAAGTAGGGGCTTTCAGCGAATCATTGTAAATCTGTGTGACAAGATTCGAATAGCCTTTCACTGTAATGTAACAAGTTCATTTAATTTATTATTAATTTTACCCCAAAAACTATTCTATAAGGTACAAATGACTGGAAGTAACTGTAAGTAAATCATTCTGCCAACTTCTAGATACTTCAGAACTGATTCTCAGAGCAAAACGTGCAGATCATAGTTCGTGAGAGAGTTCTATTATATTGTTTACCCAGTTTGTCTTGATCAGCATACACTCCTAATAATGTTATGCATTGTAGCATTCTAACACATTTCCATCCAGCACCAGTTGGAGATCTCTGTTTTAATTCTTTTCAAATATAGCAATATCTTACATTTTGCTGGCTTACCTGTGACCTTTATGCCTCATCGGCCAATTTCATTTCCACTGCACTTCTCACCTCCTTCAGTATCCTGTCCCATGCGTTTCCTTAGATGGTATCATCTACCAAACCAACTTCAAACTGCAACAACATGCCAGACTTCACCTCAAAAAGCTGTTGCACCTTCTCTGAAACTACCTCAACAGTGGTATTTCCTGTCCCTCTGCAGCTCCCTAAACAGCCACACCATCAACCACCACCACTATCCTATAAACCTCTCTTCTGAAGCACTCTCCCCTCCCAAATTATCTTTATTATCCAAGGCCTCACTTTCAGCCCTAAATCTGCATTTAATCATGCTGCTTTGCAACCCAGTTCCAAAACTTTTCCATCAGCAAAACTGACGTTAGAACTCTGCCTTGAACAGGCTCATCATTCTCTAAAAGCTGATGAGTCTGTCACTATCCTCCCAGCAGACAAAGGATCTACCACTGTGGTATTTGACCGACAGGAGAGAGAGAGAGAGAGAGAGAGAGAGAGAGAGAGAGAGAGAGAGAGAGAGAGAGAGAGAGAGAGTGTGTGTGTGTGTGTGTGTGTGAAGGTCTTCACCAGCTGTCTGACACCTCTATGTACAGCATCTGTCATCAAAATCCCTGTGATTCAAACTGACCTGGAGTCCCTCCTTATGACATCACCCCAACCGTTTATCATCTACCTAAGCTCCACAAATCCAATCATCCTGACTGTCCCATAGTTGATGGTATCAGAGCACCTGCTGAACATATATCTGCCTTAAATGATGAACACCTGTGACCCATAGTACGAAGTATTCCCTCCTATATTAAGAACACCAACTATTTCCCAGATCTTTTTAAATCCACGCCCACCCCACTCCCACCATAAACCTTGCTCGTCACCATTTACACCACTCCCCTCTGTATCAACACCCCTCACACATGTGGTCTGTCTGCTACTGAACATTTCCCGAGTCAGCACCCACCTGATTCCAAACCTGTGACATCTTTCCTGCACACCTTTATCAACTTAACAACTACTACTCCATTTTTGAGGGGCAGACATATAAACAGATCAGGGGTACAGCCATGGAACCAGGATGGCTCCTTCGTATGCCAGCCTTTTCATGGGTTTCTTGGAGGGGCTTTCCTGGGATCCATCAGCCTCAGTTTTAGGTTTAGATACATTGATGACATATTAGGGGTATGGACTCGTGGTGAGGCCGTCCTGTTAAAAATCCCTGGAATCTCTAAATACGTTCTCCCAATTAAAATTCAGATGATCCTATTCCGAATTAGTATGCCACTGTCCTTGATGTTGATCTCGTCGTCGCTGAAGGCCAGCTACACACATCTGTTCAGATTAAACCTATAAACAATAGCGGTACATAAATATTGACAGTTGCCATCCTTTCCATGTGAAGCATTCCCTCCCATACAGTCTTGGCATTCGAGGCAAACGTATTTGTTCAAATGCAAATCTTTACAGCAGTACGCCACCATTCTTGCCTCAGCATTCACTAGACATACTTACCCCACCAGCCTAGTTCAAAGGCAGATTTCCTGGGCTGTCACATCCAATTCTGGTACTACTGTTATGTAAACACTGTTTGGCATTTTACATTAGCATGACTACCACCAAGTTATCAATTAGGATGAGTAGGTATAGGCAGAGGGTGTATACTGGTAATACATTGTATCCTGTTGGAGAGCATGCACTTCAACATGACAGTCATGACCATCTACATCTACATTTATACTCCGCAAGCCACCCAATGGTGTGTGGCGGAGGGCACTTTACGTGCCACTGTCATTACCTCCCCTTCCTATTCCAGTCACGTATGGTTCGCGGGAATAACGACTGTCTGAAAGCCTCCGTGCGCGCTCTAATCTCTCTAATTTTATATTCGTGATCTCCACGGGAGGTATAAGTAGGGGGAAGCAATATATTCGATACCTCATCCAGAAACCCACCCTCTCGAAACCTGGCGAGCAAGCTACACCGCGATGCAGAGCGCCTCTCTTGCAGAGTCTGCCACTTGAGTTTGTTAAACATCTCCGTAATGCTATCATGGTTACCAAATAACCCTGTGAAAAAACGCGCCGCTCTTCTTTAGATCTTCTCTATCTCCTCCGTCAACCCAATCTGGTACGGATCCCACACTGATGAGCAGTACTCAAGTATAGGTCGAACGAGTGTTTTGTAAGCCACCTCCTTTGTTGATGGACTACATTTTCTAAGGACTCTCCCAATGAATCTCAACCTGGTACCCGCCTTACCAACAATTAATTTTATATGATCATTCCACTTCAGATCGTTCCGCACTCATACTCCCAGATATTTTACAGAAGTAACTGCTACCAGTGTTTGTTCCACTATCATATAATCATACAATAAAGGATCCTTCTTTCTATGTATTTGCAATACATTACATTTGTCTATGTTAAGGGTCAGTTGCCACTCCCTGCACCAAGTGCCTATCCGCTGCAGATCTTCCTGCATTTCGCTACAATTTTCTAATGCTGCAACTTCTCTGTATACTACAGCATCATCTGCGAAAAGCCGCATGGAACTTCCAACACTATCTACTAGGTCATTTATATATATTGCGAAAAGCAATGGTCCCATAACACTCCCCTGTGGCACGCCAGAGGTTACTTTAACGTCTGTAGACGTCTCTCCATTGATAACAACATGCTGTGTTCTGTTTGCTAAAAACTCTTCAATCCAGCCACACAGCTGGTCTGATATTCCGTAGGCTCTTACTTTGTTTATCAGGCGACAGTGCGGAACTGTATCGAACGCCTTCCGGAAGTCAAGAAAAATAGCATCTACCTGGGAGCCTGTATCTAATATTTTCTGGGTCTCATGAACAAATAAAGCGAGTTGGGTCTCACACAATCGCTGTTTCCGGAATCCATGTTGATTCCTACATAGTAGATTCTGGGTTTGATACTCGAGCAAAAAACATGTTCTAAAATTCTACAACAGATCAACGTCAGAGATATAGGTCTGTAGTTTTGCGCATCTGCTCGACGACCCTTCTTGAAGACTGGGACTACCTGTGCTCTTTTCCAATCATTTGGAACCTTCTATTCCTCTAGAGACTTGCGGTACGCGGCTGTTAGAAGGGGGCAAGTTCTTTCGCATACTCTGTGTAGAATCGAATTGGTATCCCGTCAGGTCCAGTGGACTTTCCTCTGTTGAGTGATTCCAGTTGCTTTTCTATTCCTTGGACACTTATTTCAATGTCAGCCATTTTTTCGTTTGTGCGAGGATTTAGAGAAGGAACTGCAGTGCGGTCTTCCTCTGTGAAACAGCTTTGGAAAAAGGTGCCTGTTTCACCACATGTGCCACCTGGGTTCTTCCCTTAGACACCAATTTCTCAGACCTCCACAGATTGGCACTTGCGCTGCAGCATGTCCTTGGCTTTCACCACCCACCTTTCCTTAATTTATGTTAATTTCTTCAGCCTCAGCATTTCTCCACAGTAACCATTCCTATCTTCACTCCATTTTAGTTTCCTACATCTTTCTTATTCTGACCAGTCTGTTTTTCGCTTCAGCCTTCTATCACATATAGTGCTCTTAAACACTGGAAAATCCAGGTTGGAATGTAAAAATATGATGAAAAGGATAGTTGCTACTCATCATATAGAGGGGGTGTTGAGTCGCAGAGAGGCAAAACGAAAAGACTGTCAAATAAGTAACCTTTTGGCCAAAAGGCCTTCTACAGTGGTCAGTTTGTGTGTTTTGTCTAATGATGAAGAAGATCATTTGGTCGAAAGCTTCCTTGTTTGACAGTCTTTTTGTTGTGTGTATCTGTGTCTCACCATCTCCGCTAAATGGTGATTAGCAGTCTACCCTTTTCTAGTATTGTCATTGGACCAAAGGCAATAGTAGACCCTTCTGCATTTTGACACATTTCTCTCAGCTCATGTTGAATTTTCTAGTTCAGAAGTCATCTTCACTGATGGCTATAAGGTTGATGATCACGTAGCCTGTGCCACCTTACATTCTGGGGGGTCACTAACAGCACTCCCAACAATACAGACACAGTGTTTTTTTTATAGCAGAGCTGTTATCTGTTAATCAAGCCATCTGTATACTTGCACTCGACTCCACAAGAATTTCCCTATCTGCAGTGAGACTCTAAGCAGTCTACAGGCCAAGAACATCTTCTCTCTGACCTCCAGATTACTGAGAGCCCCATTGCGTTCATGTGTACCCCAAATCACATTGAGATACTGGAGAAAAAGCTTGTTGATCAGTTATCAAAGGAGGTTACCATGATGGAAATTTTACAAATGTGGGGGATACTGGAAACCAACTTAGGTTTGGCACTAGGTCTTCAGTTTTAGGAGTCTTGGAGCAGAGAATGGCACGCCGTGGGCACTGGGAATGAACTAAGAGCAAGAAAAGGTCTGCAGCCACATGACAACCTTTCCTCCACCTTTCCCAAAGGGAATCTGCTGTCCTTTACCAGTTCCATATTGATCTCAGCTTATGACCAATTTCTCAGGTGAGATGACCCCAACCTGTTGTCATTTTTTTTTAAAGTGGCCAAACTTCACTGCTTTGCAGCCACCACTGAAGCTCTGAATATTCATTACCTTTGCTGCTGTTAGTTGATGACTTCCACGTGGCACACATAGTCATGTTTTATCTTAGAAAGAAGTTTATTCACCAAAATTTGAAATTTGCACCATGGTCTTGTTACCTCTTTCCATCTGGGATGGGAGGCAATCTTGGCAGCTGCAGAAGTTGAGCTCAGGCCACAGGAATTGCACTAGGGATGCTCTAGATGCTTTTGGCTGACACATTTCCCCAACTTGACTGTATTTTACCACTTTCTTATTGTTGATTTTGCTGACCTACTTTTTTACTTGGTCCTATCCATTAGATCATACTGCAGGAGAAACAGATTGACTTCCCACATTTTTCTTATGAAGTCCTTTAGGTTTTGATTGTTAAAGGGCAAAGGTATTGAAGACTTCACGGTTTCATTTCATCTTCACCAATTAGTTAGTCTTTCTGAAATTGGTTGTAATTTTATTTATTTTTTTCCCCTATAAATATATAAAATTTAAATTTGGGTTAAGGTCAGAAGTTAAATGACCAAGCAAAACTTCTGTTTCCATTATTCACAACAAGAGCAAATCACTTGTTAAATGACTAATTATATACACCTCAACCATAATATCATTGCTAAAATTTAATAAGTTTTTTGGATGATAAAACTCATCTGCTACAATTTCTGCATATGTGATGAAACAGGAGTGTACACTGCCATCTGACAAATTAAAGTACATCGTCATTTACATTTTGTTTTAAACTGCAGTGGTTGCTGAAATGTGTATCATGGATTGTGTTACAATAGATACTAGTTAACATTATTAATAATTTTTACAGGTGTTAAAGGGGTCCAAGTAGAAGAATTGTGGAGTCTAGATGCAGAACAGTTTGAGAATTTGAAGTAAGTTGTCTTGTTAAGCTGTATGAATATTTCACTAATTATCCATTCACTGTGTCATGCGGAAACACCTAATTGTAAGTGTTTAATTTTTAGTTTTTAATTTTGTAAGTAGGTGTTCTGGTTGTTACACAGTTGTATGATGACTGCTCCCACACAGCTTGTATACAAAACGAGCACAAGAAATTTATCATTATTAAATAATGTATCTCATTCTTAAAGGTGAGGATGAAAAGATGGTCACAAAGTAGACGAGGCCCTGAACAGCAGGCAGGTGAAAAGAACGAAGTTCCTTATGTCTTGGATAATATCGCCTTTCAGAGGGGTGTGAATGCGTGTATGGATTTGTTAGCTCTTAAGTAGTTTTATCTAACAGGTTAATTATTTTCAGTGTTTTCTAAATGCCTATCTTCATATAAACGTATCTTGGTGTTTCCGTCACTCTTAAATATGAAATTGTCCTTTCCCAGTCAAGTTAAAGGATACATTAACAGGGTGTATACGACCCGGGAGATCCAGGAAAAACCCGGGAATTTTTCATTGTTTTATTTACCAGTTAAATTTTTGTTATTTTGACCGGTAAGAAGCATACTACTGTATCCTGCTTCTGCAGAATAACACTGCAGTAACAAAACATGAATGAGAGGGGGGGGGAGACGAAAATAAAACTTAAGTCACAAAGGAAATGTACCATAAACAACAACAAAACACAAGCGTATGCCAACCAAAGTGAGTCAAAGGCTTAGGAAGAATATGCAGTGCTTCCTAACAACAAATTGCTTCCGATGAGCATGACGTGACAACTGTTTACATTTGAGCAGTTGTGTGCGGGCTCTTGCGCATGCACAGTTGAGTCACGTATGAGTAGTACCTCCTCCCGCATCTGGCTACAGATGTGTGGCTGGGCGCCACTATCTAAATTGCTCCGGTTCGGAAATATTGTAGATCTGGGGCTGATGCACAGAGTAGTCTGAGTTGCAGTGGGTAGTCTCCATGTGACCTGTGTTTAGGTTTAGTGAATTTGCTGTTTCCTCTTCGTTTATTGCTCTCACATTAAATGAAAACAAAATGGATTTCTGTGGCTGGGAGCTACTAAACGAATTAAAATACATTTGCATAATTACCAAAGGCTAAAATATGTTGTTAGTTTCAGGTTTTATTTCCACCTTTCTGGCAGTCAAGCATTAATCACCTTGCAGAACAATGAAGTTATTTTTGTCGGTTTGCTAAAGAGATTTGGCTTTTATTAATCTTTTGTGCTGAGGCAGTCAATTTATTTGAAACGAAGTGTTTAATTTTACACTGTTGGCTAGTTTCAACTGTTCGCTGCATTTCAAGTGCACGTTTTCCATCTTCTATCTCGTATGGCATTATGCCATAATAAAGAACCAAACATAATACAGAACTGGTACTCAAGAAAATTTACACCCAAATCTGGACATACAAATGTGCACTTTAAGCCGAATTATGCATTTTAGCATGATTCACGAAATTCTGATGCTCTTGAAGTATCCTTTGATGTCTTGTTTCTTTTATGACATAATGCAAGATCTTTTAATGTTTTACACGTACGAACATGCGGGCTTCCTGTGTCATCATAGCTGCGCAGGCGCAGTGACGCCTGTTATCTGGCGCTCTCTGGCAACTGCTGAAACGAACAAATTTCTAACAGGTCACAGGAAAATATTGCAAATGGTGGTTTGAAAAGTTTTACTTTCAAAGTAAATTTCCTTTTACGAAAGATAACCTATGTGCGAGAATATACAATGAATTTCTTAAATCGCAGAGCTTCTGACTCTCATTTAAAAATCAACTCTTTGAGGACGACCATCTAGAAGAGTTTCGAGCCGAGAAGATCAGACATATATGTCGTTATTAAAAATTTTACTGGCACATTTGTTTTATGTATCTTAAAGTGTAACACGCGCAAAAAGATCAGCATTATATGTGGAAGCTTAGCTTCTCTTGCAGCTTATTAATCTTAGATACCGATATTTGTGAAAGCTTTGTTTTTCTTGTAGCAACACTATGTATATTAATTTAAACCATTAACTCTTCTTTTTTGTGTGTTCGCACTACTTAAGAGTGATCTTGCTATTGGTTGACTACATCACGTGTCCTAGTCTGTCATCAGCTGGCGAGATCACGTGACATGAGCTACGACTGGCTTACAAAAGCACGTCGCAATCTCGATTTCATCGCTTCAGAAAGTAACATGCAGAGTTTGGTGGAATTCGAATTTATACCTCCATAACATGAAAAAATGCAGCGTACATGTTGCTGCACATCAAAGAGCTTTCCAGAACATGTGTTTCCCCCCTGGGTTTCGTTTTCTAAACTGCTGGCAAAAAACCATAAACATTCTAAGGATTGATAAGTTTTACAGTGACGAGGAAAAGTATACTGTCACTTAACGCAGAAAAAGTGTATTTTCACCCGGAAGAAAGTGTATTTTCAAACGGGAAATCCGGGAAAAATCCAAGATTTTTTTTCCCCCCCTTGCCCATGTGTACACCCTGATTAACATTTTTTTAAAACTCATACACAGGTGATAGAGCTGTTGTATAAGAGTTTAAGATTGACATAATACTGCCTGTAAAAAAATAAATAAAAATTACCCTTTTGTCATAGGGATTGAAAGTTTGGTTTCAAAAATGTCTTCATTAAATGTTTATGGCTTCAGTAAATGTCTTCACTAAATGTCTTAGAGCACCAGTATACCAAGGATTTTTGTACACCGCATTGCTGGGTTTGGGTATCAGAAAGAAACAAAATTTAAAGATGAAATGGTAACACACACACACACACAAAGATGTGGAAGTTCAGATGTCAGAAAATAGTCATGCTGTAGTGAATATGGTCCTGCCCAGTAAAATGTTGTGGTGCTACCAATCTTTGGGTTGGTGAACACTATTAATTGGAAAAAGCACAAGGAAACAAAGGAAGCCACACAGAATATTTTTAAGACTGTGCTTCACCCAAACACTAGAATAACTTAGTTTTTATTCTTAGACATAAGATGATTGCCTATTGCAAAGCAATATGGACTGATATGATATCATTGAACTATGAAAGAGAAATTAAGTAGTTAGACTGTATGTGAGTTATAACATTATCAAACAGCAAACTTGACGGTATTGTCCCCTAGGTAAAAGGTAAGAATGATTGACATGGAACTGTCTAAAGACAGGGACGTATGAAAGTGATCCTGTTCACATTCATATGACGTTATCAACAGGCTTCGACATTAACCCCTCAAGAAATCCTGCTGTATTGTAGGACACTAAAGTACCCATGATTATAAAGGGAAAATTAATTTTTTACAATATTGACATCAGTTACAAAACAATTTCACTTTCTCATTTTTGTCTCTCCCACCATTTCTAAGACTCCAAACCATCCTCCTCTCTTACCATGATGAATCCTATCATATATTACATCCATTCTTTTCAAAAATATGCCTTTGCACTATCAAAATTAAGGTCCCATATCCTGTTGGTGGATGTAATCCTACTCTACATTAGCCTCTTTTTACATTTCAAGTACAGAACTCTCTTGCACTTACCTAACTAATCTGTGACATGTGTGCCTCATTTGCCCAGTTTCCACTTCACCAGACTTCTCCATCTTACAAAATCCTGCAGTTATCTGCCCCTCATGTTTCCTTGGACGGTACCATCTGCCAAGCCAACTTTAGACTGCAGCAACATGCCAGACTTTATCTCAGAAAGCTGTTACACCTTCTTCTAAACTACCTCAAAAGTGGCGTTTCTCTTCCTGTCCCTTTGCAGCGCCCCAAACAACCACACTATCAACCTCTTCAACAAACAGGGCTTGGCAAACCACCTTAACATTGCATACCCTTCACCTCTGCCTCCCAGACCAGTCATAACTCATAATCACAAGAACCAGTCACAACAGTACAGTGTTCTCAACCTCTCATCCAAAGCACTCTCCCTCCCTGAACTATCTGTATTATCCAAGGGCCTCACTTTCAGCTCTAAACCAGCATCTAACCATGCTGTTCTGGTGAAGAACCCATTTCATTTACAAACAATGTCAGCTGGGAATACCACTTTGCAACCCAATCCCAAAACCTTTCCAGCAGCAAACCTAACATTGAATCCTGCCTTGAACAGTTCTGACCACGATCCCGACTTAATCCACCACTATTACCTTAGAATAATCCCTTACAAGCCTTGCAAGAATTCTCACATCCAGCATTGCTTCACAACCTTTCCTCAGGTCTCTACAGCATGACCCGAACTTGTCCTCAGCAGGGCTCCAGCTCTACATTCCCTGATGACTCCGTCATCATCATCCTCCCAGCAGACAAAATATTTACTGCTGTGGTACTTAACCGACAGAAGTTTGTTAGCAAAGGACTATGCCAGCTGTCTGACACCTCTACATACGGAGTCTGCCACCAAGGTCTCATCCCTGTGATTCAGACTGACCTGCTGTCTCTCGTAACAACTTCAGGCCCCTCACAAGGACTTACAACTCAATCCATAGAACTTCTTACCCCCACTCAAACCCCGCACCCCCACCTTTTACCCTCTTCCTAAGATCCACAAACCCAATCATCCTGGCCATCCTACAGTTGCTGGCTTCAAAGCACCAACCGAACGTTTATTTGCCTTGCAACTGATAGTACAAAGACATCCCCCTGTATTAAAGGTACCAACCATTTCCTAGATCATCTGAAATCTGTGCCCATACCATCCCCACAACACACTTTGCTTCTCACCATTGATGCTGTTGTGACTTGGCCAGACAGCCAGGCCACTGTGAGGTAGCCGAAAGGCACGCGTTTAAGCTCACGCAGGCTGGCGTGAGGTCTGGAACATTACAAGGAAATGAGAACTTAGAAAAACGGACACAGTTGCTGTAATACTTAACTTTAATCCATAATTGGAGAACATCGGTCTGACTGTACATGCATCCCCAGATAAATAACAGTCTCAATATAAACTGGTAATGGCGCCTTGCTAGGTCGTAGCAAATGACGTAGCTGAAGGCTATGCTAACTATCGTCTCGGCAAATGAGAGCGTATTTGTCAGTGAACCTTTCCTAGCAAAGTCGGCTGTACAACTGGGGCTAGTGCTAGGACGTCTCACTAGACCTGCCGTGTGGTGGCGCTCGGTCTGCAATCACTGACAGTGGCGACACGCGGGTCCGACGTATACTAATGGACCGCGGCCGATTTAAAGGCTACCACCTAGCAAGTGTGGTGTCTGGCGGTGACACCACAGATGCCATCTCCCTCGGTCTGCTGCTGAACATTCACTCAGTCAGCGCCAACCTGATTGAAACCTATGATATCCTTCTTGCTCATCCCTAAATACCTTCTCCCAATTAAATTTTACACGGTCCTATCCCGAATCCCATGCAACTTTCCTTGAAGTTGATCTCGTTGTCACTGAAGGCCAGCTACACACATCTGTTCAGATTAAACCTATTAACAAACAGCATTACTTAAATTTTGACTGTTGCCATCCTTTCCATGTGAAGCTTCCCCTCCCATACAGCCTTGGCATTGGAGCCAAATGTATTTGTTCGGATGCGGCAATACACCACAACTCTCACTTCAGCCCTCATTGAACATAATTATCCCAGCAGCCTAGTCCAAAAGCAGATTTTCCAGGTCATCACAACCTATCCTGGTACTGCTGATTCCTCCAAAACCAACTTCGGAGTGCACCACTTGTCACCCAGAATTGTGCTGGTTTTGAATGTATCAATCAGCTACTTTGACAAGGCCATGACTTCCTAAAATTGTGCCCTGAGATGAGGTCGTTCTGTCTGAGATTTTGCCCACCACACCTAGAATAGCTTTTCGTTGCCCTCCCAATCTCCGCAATATCCTTGTCGATCCCTATGCTCCTTCTGCAGCCATCTCCCTACCCTATGGCTCCTGCCCCTGTGACTGTCCCCACTGCAAGACTTGCCCTATGCAACCTCCTGCCACAATCTGTACAGCCCTGTAACTGGCAAAACACATATTATCAAAAAGAGAGCCACCTGTGTAATGACACGTCGTATACCACCTGCTATGTAGAAACTGTTCGACCTTTTACATCAGCATGACTGCCACCCTATTATCAGTCAGGATGAATGGGCATTGGCAGAGGTTGTATACAGGCAACACAGTATCCTGTTGCAGAGCAACTCTGTACAACACGACACTCATGACCTCAGTGCCTGTTTCAGCACAAGGGCCATCTGTATTCTTCCCCCAGACACATTTCTCAGAACTACGTGGTGGGAAGTAGCAGTGCAACATGCCCTTGGTTCTTGCCACCCACCTGACCTTAATTTACGGTAATTCCTTCTGTCTCGGCATTTCTTCACTGTAACGACTCCTTTTTTCATTCCATTTTAGTTGTCTACATCTTTCATTTTCTGACCTGTCTATTTTTCGCCATCCCCCTGCCACCTCTGTTACATACAATGCACTTAGCTTTTGACTCTTACTAACTTGAGCACGATGTTAGTAGTAATCTCTGTCTTTCATATTTCCCTGTCTTCCACCTTTAAGTTCTCAGATTTTCATATCTTGTCTTGTTAAGGGAGAGCTTCCACTTTTAAGTTGGACAGGTTTAACCCTACAGCAGGTGCGTCAACTTTCATGACGCCATTAGTCGCGATGTATCTTGTGGATACATGCGACGATTTTTGTTTGTTTACAGGTTCTTTTTCTTGTGGGTTTTTTTTTTTTTTTTTTTTTTTTTTTTTTAAATTGCAGTTACCTTTATTGTTACAGATTTTACAAATACAGAAGTGAACATCAGGCTCATTACACTTTCAAATTAACAGAAATATTTGACATTTTGTAATGGAGAAGTACACGAATTTTTTTAAAAAATTGATTTTATTATAGATACAAATAAATTATTGAATTAATCAAAGCATGTCTCTTTTTACTGATTGCCCTCTACAGAAAGACATTGTTCACAAATTATTTTTACGTGCTTTTGCAAACAAAGATGTGTACCGAATTTTTCACATGTATACTTGCTGAGACAAGTCTTTTTTGTCTCCCTGTAGCATGACTGGCACCTTTTTTCTTTTCTTGTTTTCTGATTCCAAGGATTGTTCAGTGTTTTCTTGCTCTTTTCCTTTAGGTTTGTACTTTACTAGCATTGGCTTTATATCATCAGGTAGAGTCATAATAAGAGCTCTACTTTTGAGATGATCTTGCAGTAGAGTCAGAGCCAAAGTTTGAGGTACTCGCGCCGGTTTGAGTATTTATTCTTGTTGCCCAAGAAAATTACTCTTGAGTTGATGCCTGCAATGTTCAACAGGTGGAAAAAAAATCACCATAGGCCATCTTCTTGTCGACCTAGCTACATTGTAGGTTGCACAGAGTTTGTCAACTACATCAACTCCAGATTTGGTGTCATAATAGTGTAGAATAATTGCTGGTCTTTTTCTCTAAACCTTACGAAACCTCACTTGACAATACATGCATACTCGAAAGGAGGACTACAGTTTTCCCTTTTTTCGGGACATACGACACAAGGGTTTCATTCTTGCTGTAGCCAAATACGCTATCATATTGCTGTCTACTTTTTAGTACTACGAAATTCGATGGCAGTTCCTTCTTGTTTTTTCTAATTGTGCCTACAAACGACAGTCTCCTTTTATGCAGTTCTCTTACTAACTCCAAACTAGTGAACCAGTTATCTGCTGTAATGATTGTACCCGTCCCATATATTGGTTCGGCAAGTCTCAGAACTACTACTTAGGCGGAGTTGTTATTCTGAAAGAGTCCTTCTGGTTGTAATCCACAATATATTTCCATGTTCTAAGTATAATAAAGCTTGGTATCTCACAGGCAGAAAATTTTGATGCCATATTTAGATGGTTCGGATGGTATGAACTGACGAAATCCACAGCGGCCTCGAAATGCTGGTAGCTGCTCATCAACTGTGACGTTCTGACCGAGGGAGTAATGTGTCTTGCAGTTATTCAAACACATGGCGAACATTTCCCTCACGGCTACTAATTTGTCTGTCTTGCGCCGTTCTTGTCTTGTGGCTCCATCATCAAAACGAACACATCTTATTAGGAACAGGAAATGTTTTTCGGACATCGTCATTCTAAAAATATTCAGACCAAGATCATCTGCTGTTCAGAAGTCGTGAACATTCTGTCGCCCACCACGGAACACACCAGCAAGGTATAACAAGCCAAGAAAGGCTTTTATTTCGATTGCGTCTGTGTTCTTGCAGTCACTCTCGCGAGCAAAGTTTCCTTTTAGATCAGCTATACGCCTGTTAGTGTTGACCGCAATTACTGATAAATAGGCTCCAGCAGTCAATTTCAGTTACCATTTTCTTTGCGTCTCCAAGTACCCCAGGCTGTTTGGTTAATATATTATGAGGTTGTGTCTGTGTTGCTTTCCAAGGCACTTTCCTCCATTTAGTTCCATCCTTACCTAAAACAAAAAAAAAGTACATTACACCATTATTAGATATTGTTGTTATTACATCTGAAAGCATATTTATTGTCTTTTCTACTCACCAAAATAGTAATGTTCATCAGTTTCTTGCACTTCATTATTTTCCTCTTCATCAAATTCATGATCTTTGTCTTAGTCTACAGATCGTGTTTTGAGTACATCTTCGGTTTCTGAAAAAGTTTCTGCAAGGTCATCTTCATCTTCAATGGATACCTCGTCATCGAGAAGAAGGCGATGTACTTCTTCCAAATCCTTAGGATTTTCTAGATCATATCGTTAACTCATTTTGAAAGAGAGTACACGTAGCTACAACGAAATGTTGCTTCATTTAGAAGACAACAACGCAACTGCCGACTTGCGTACGCTGCAAACAATGCAACAGCTGCAGTCATTAGCGGCGACAAAGCGTTACCCAAGTAGGCGCGCTGTATCTGAGAGATACAGGCAGTACACGTTCCCACACCTGACTCATTTATGACCTTGTCAGTATCGGGATAAGACTGAAATTCCTGTGAAGCAATAAGAAAGGTATGACACAAGATGTTGTGGGCCAGCAAACCGTTACCACTGTTCATTGCGGTAATATTAGAGGAAAAAGTGGGTCATGTATCTCACAGATACATGCGCGACTGTCGGAAGGTTAATTTTTAAAAATCTTTTTTTAACTTTCAAGGGTAATGTATGTCTTCATTGAAATTGCTTCCTACTAATTTCTTTGTTACAATGTTGCAGTTATTTCTTATTACTTTCTTTGTTGCAGATATTTCTTACACTTCGTTGTAGTTCCTTGTCAGTTTCTTTGTCGTGGTTTTTCATTGCAGGTTTCTGTATAGTAGATGTTTAGTGCTGATTTGTTTACTGAAGAGGTTGCTAAGAAATCTGAGACCTCTAGTGAGTTATGTGTTTTCATGAGAAATTTGCCAGTTGACACAGTTACAGAGTGTTTTGTGAAAAGGATTATTTGAAATGTCTTCTGACTGGAGCCAAAGGAGAGTGAGTGTGCCAACTGTTTGCGTATCTTGAGAATAAAGACTGTTTCAAAGTGAAGATGTTTCCAGTGACGACTTTGTGTTCTAAATGTTTTGACAGACTAATAGCAGTGATAGTATCTGAACAAGGTGAAACCTCCCATGGTGCAGATGATGTAGATGAGGAAGAATTAAATATCCTGAATCAGTAAACTACAGAGTTAGGCGTTAGTCCTGTTAAGAAATCTTGGTCAGTGAAGTCGAGTCATAAGCTCTGTGAATCAAGAAAGTGCAGATAAATTACTAAAGCTATGGATGAATACTCACAGCAAAACTGACCACACTCTCCAAAATAGGAATTCCATCTTCAGAAGAAAATGAACCAAAGCACTCTTGCACCTCTTGCCAGGAATTTTTCAGAAATATCAATTCAGCTGTTGAATAGTGTGTATCCTACAGTGAAAAAGTGCAAGTTTTAACTACACTCGTGCTCATGAATTAAGGATAATGTTGATACATGGTGAAACAACACACTGGTGGGCAGTTGCTGGTTTAAATCACCTCGGGGTATGACCGTGCGGTGCGTTTGACTTGCAGTCGTCACTCGGTGACGTTAGCAGCATTCCACATCCGCAGTGGTGTTTTGGTGCATGTCAGAGTACGGTGCAGTGTGTAAGTGTGCAGACGTTTTCAGATGTGCTAATGGTGACTGTGTGTTGAAAGTGGCTCAAAGAACCCATATTGATGATGTTATGAGGGGTAGAATACTAGGGCAACTGGAGGCTGGTCAAACACAGCAGGTCACAGCACAGGCCCTCCATGTGCCACAAAGTCTGATCTCAAGATTATGGCAACGATTCCAGCAGACAGGAAACATGTCCAGGCACTACAGTACGTGACGTCCACAGTGTACAACTATCTCACCATCAGTGCCCGCAGACAGCCACGGAGTACTGCAGGTAGCCTTGCTCGGCACCTTACCACAGCCACTGGAACAGTTGTCTCCAGACACACAGTCTACAGGAGACAATAATAATAACGGTTGAAGGTCAAAAAGCTGTGAAAGTGAAGAGGTACAGGACTCGCAGTAATAAAGAAACTTTTGCAATTTATAATAGCAACTATACAACTTCACATATTGGAAGACCAAAATTTTATGCACTGCAACCTAAGTGGGTTGTTCCACACCCACCAAGAGATGCCAGTTTGTGTGTGTACTGCGCAAATTTTGAACTTAGTGTGGTAACTTTGAAGAACTTACTGCAGCATCTGACACATGACACCTTGCTAGGGCATGTGAAGTCATTAGCAGTCTGTGACTTATAGCTAGAGACTTTTTTGTTTCAAGAATGTGGTGACTGCCCTGGAAAGGAGGACTGTCTTTACAGGCACTTTGCCTGGGAGACATAGCAGATAACTCTGCAGAAATTACATGTGTGACATGGGAGGAAAATAATTAAGAAAACTGTGGCCTTTGACAATTTCATTGATGAACTTGGTAAATGGTCAGTGAAAGCAGTAACACACCAGGATCTGAAGAAATTGCAACAACACCACATTGCGGAAGTGAAAGGGTGTGTACAGGCTGAAGAACTATACCCAGGCCAGTGAAACATGCCACTTGACAGCTCGCATGTTGTTGGCTATGCTATGATTAGGATGTTGCCATAGCTGCCCACAACTCCGAAGTACGTTTTGTAAATGTAAGCCACAATCGCCATTTTTACGTAACTACAACAAAGTATGTTTTTCTAACAGTGGAGAGAAAGATGGTGGAGACTCAGCATTTGATAGTAAATGAAACTGGGAAATAACACCACCTGAAGTTAATGACAATATCTATGAAAAGTCGTTCCAAATTGTTACCATAATAGCTGCATGTAAAACGTGTAATAATGTAACCCTAAGCATACCAAAGAACACACTATCCACACCCATAGAAAGAAATGAAGCAAAACATGCATTGCCTATTCAATTGTAGAGAGAAAGAAGTAATTCTGTATACATTTACACTCACCAGTTTACGATGACAATGGCGCAATTCCATCCAGTTCTCCTTCACTATCATTGCTATTGGCACCAAAATGTCTTCATCATCTTCATCATTAGGAGAAATCATTAATTGTCCATTTTCATTTATAATCCCATCCATAGCCTGTACTTCTTTTATGAGTTTAGAAACACAGTCTACTTTCTTTCTCCATGAGGTAGCGTCTACAGTAGCAAGACCACGTAGCAGCCTTTCCACTTCTGTTATAGTAAAAGTCTTGTTACTTCTAATGTACACCTCGACTTCAATTAAAATCAATTCAATTCGATTAAAATGGCAGTGATAAGGTGGTAGCCCAATTACCAAGTGACCCTGTTTCCTTGCAGTTTCATCCACAATGTATTTAGGCGTCACACTTATTTTGTTTTACAAGCGAGTATGACAACAGGTTTGTCATGCTCATGTCCGCAGCAATGTCTCTCGCCTGCAACCACTGCACCATAGTTTCTTTATGGTCACTACTGGTAGGAGTTTTATCTAAAATCACGGAATGGTACGGTGCATTGTCCATCACAAACGCTTTCAAAACCCTAAACTGGAGCAACATATTTTTAAACCACTGCAGAAACCATGGGTGGTCCATATCCTCATGATAGTCACTGGTTTTTCTTGATCGAAAAACTACAAATCCTTCAGGCACAAAGCCGTTTGAAGATCCTGCATGGGCCACGATTAATCTGGATCCTCTTCCTGTTGGCTGATGACCGCTGCTATTCGGAGTATCATCTGTCCAGCATTTCTCAACTGACTCTCCAGCGTTGATCGAGGTTTCATCTAACCCTATGACTGAGTGTATGTCGTTTCCTACAATTTTGTGTAAGAAAATGGTATGAGCTGCAACGACGTTAGCTTTTTCGAGTAACAGTTTTCATCCATATAACTTTTTCAAACGGAAGCCATCTTAAGTGACCTTATCCCCCGTGAGAAAAGTTCACTTTCTTTTAAATAAATTAGCAACTTCGCTATCGTGGGGTATTCTTTCCTTTTGTGATATCTGTGTATGTGCATCAAATTGCATCAGATTGGAAAGAATCAATATCTGTAACAGAACAAGGCTGCTCCCACCCCCCCACCCCCCCCACCCCCCCTCGCCCCGAGGTATTTAAAAAGACACCGTTTTTCTCTCAGGGATTTCTTATTTCTTCCACACTGTTTACTTCAGTGCCTTGTAAGTCTTAAAGTAGCACCCTCTTTCTTATAACTGTTCTTCGACTGCGTTGTAGAGTTTTTGAGGTACGCACTGAAACTTTATCGTCAGGAATCGAAGCATGCCCATGAACAGAAACAATCCCCTTCCCCTTCGTAAAACTCGTGTGACGTGCGACCTCCGTAGCAATTCCAAAGCCTGACTATTTAATGGGACCCCACGGCGCAATGGATTGTCGCTTGGTGAACATCATTTTGGTGACATTGTTTCATAAATAGAAACTGTAGTTAATAGGTAACACAACACAACTGCAGGCGGTCACACATTAACGTACAATGTTTACATGGAAGCTGGCAATGTGGTAGCGTTTGACGCTTGAACTGGCTTTTGTTCGGTCCTGTTATTGGTTCAGAAGATGCAGCATGTTGCGTGCCTCACTTGTTTGTCAGTTATATTACCAACTTTACAGCGCTTGGTGAGTGACCTTGAAGTGACATGTTTCAGTGACCCGGGCGTGTGTTTAGTGCTTCACTGTGATTTTGCTGAGAACTGGTCTGTAATTCTCCCACATGAAGTACAAGGGCATCATTGGAGTAATGGCCAGGTTTCAATTTTTACAGGAGTGACATATTTTCAAAACAAAACCACAAGTGTTGCAGTTATTCCTGATGACACAGGACATGACTGCACATGCTTTGCTAGTAATGCGCAAAATTCAACTGCAAACAGGGGCAGAGAAGATCATCATTATTTCTGATGGTGCTCCTAGTCATTTTAAAAATTGTTACCAGCTGTTTGAATTGAGTAAGTCGCTTCTGCCAATTGACTGGGTATACAGTGCTCTATTGGTCACAGGAAGGGGCCTTGTGATGGTGTAGGAGACCTGCTGAAGCACCATTCTACAAAACTCAATCCTTCCAGACCAAATACAGCTGCAATTCGTAATGCTGAGGATCTTAAGAGAGTCGTGAAATCTTACACATTCACAGCCATCATTCTTTTGTCCAAAGAGGAAATCAAAGAATTTTGTGAGCAGAAAAAAGAAGAATGGTCCAAACAAGCTACCCCTGTGAAGTAAATTCAGAAGAGATATTTTTAGACTCAAAGTGATGGGTTAACTCACATTGCACGCACTTTAAAGAGCAAGAAAGAAGAAATTTTGTTCGCTCGGCTAATACGTCAGAAACAGCAGGATAATATTCAGATTCACATCCTGAGGAGGAGGATGTTTGCGGCATGTTTGTATAACTGTGACTGGTGCACTGCAGAGATTATAGACACCAGTTATGAGTTAAACAAAATTGTAGTGAACTTTATGCTACCTCATGGACCAGCTGCTGGATATAGGTTTCCAGCTGAAGGACAACACCACCACCATCAGTGCTCACTTCCTGTTCACAATGTTTTGAAGATTGTAAGTGCTCCAGTTCCTTGGTTCAACAGGAAGGCTCTATATCAAAGGAAGATACTGAAGCAGTGGAACACATTTTTAGTTCACTGATTGGCTAATTTCAGTACAAAACAGAGTGCACAGAATTTGTATAAATTGAAACCTTTAAGTCTTTGGACCTTTCACATACATTTTGGAACCATTTAAAATGCTTGAAAAATGAGTCTCTTATTCATCTTTCAAAACTAAACTTATGTGAAATAAGGCTAGGTTTTGATTTTTATGAGCCTGTTGTGTGGTGGTGTGATAATAAAATAGGTTTTATGTATGTCAAAAATTTCAATTGTTTTTAAAACCTGTTCAACCTAAAAGTGGAAGCTGTCCTCTTCACAGAATGTACAACTATGTGGTACTAATCAACAGAAAAAAAATCGAAATTGTATAGATCGGTATTTTTGAAAAAAAAAATTTCCATAAATTTATTAGTAAAGTTCAGAATGCAATAGTAAAAGAACTTTGAAAAAACATTCATCATATTAATGACCCATATTAACTAACTCATATAAACTGACTCTTAAACAAAATTGCCATAGGAAACCAAGAAATCAAGATTGTAGATAAATTTAGATATCTGGGAGAAATCATAACATATAACCCCAATGAAAAGCCAACATGGCATAACAGAATAAACAAGTTGACTAGAGCGCACTATATCACCAAGAACACCTTCAACAAAAAGAACCTGTCAATAGCAACAAAATTAAAACACTACAAAACAGCCACTCAACCAGGAATAACATACACAAGTGAAACTATCTTCTAAATAACTAACACTGCACTAATAGACAAAATACTCAAAATAGAGGGAAGAATCATCAGAACGTGCATCAATAAATCGTACCAGAACAATAGACACCGTAGAGTAGCTACAAATGAAAGTCTACAAGGAAACAGAGCTGGTAATGAGTACAATCAGGAAGAAATATTTCATTTTTCGCACATCTAATCAGAACACCAGAGAGCAGGATCATCAGGGGAATAATGGAAAAATTGTGGAATAGTAAGTGCAACGTTAAGTGGATTACAAAAATCAAGTAAGATATGGATGTGCTACAGATTACATTGGAAGACCTAAGAAAAAAACTGACAAAAGCAGGAAACTCACAGACAAACAAACTAGACTGTAAACAAGAATCAAGAAACATACAATAGGAAGGGTGATTCCCGATGAAGAAAGAAGAATGAAATCTGAGAGAATGGAGAAGTACTGGGCTGACAGGAAACTGAAAAATTCTTTGTATGAAGTTGGCTAGAGTGGTCCAGTGAAGGCCATAAAATGTAAAATAATAGTAATAATAAAATAACTTTGACAGGTAAGTCCAAATGGAGGATTTCTGTGTAATCATAAAGCAATTATCTTTCAAATAAAAACAACCCCCAACAAAAATCTAGAATTGTTACAGTGACACATTATTTTAAAATTTTTTCAAAAATTCTCATCTTCAAAATGATATGTGCAATGTCATCTTTGGAGGGCTGTATCTCCGAGATGAAATTTTTTTGGAAGAAACAAAAAAATACGTCTTCCTTACCTAGTCCTTCATTTTAACATATGCTAAATTCAATAACATCCGAGACTGTGAAGGTAAGATTTTTTCGTAGCCCGCCTGAACTGATACAGACTAATAGCATCACAGGTAAGGGCTGGGCTGAGAGCAGTGGGACTGCTGCCGTAGAACTCTGGGAACAAAACATGAAGTGCTGCATGGAATGACAACATATTAAACAAACTGACTGAAAATGATCGGGATTGCCTCTTACAACTCTTCAACTCCATATTCGGACACTGTTTATGAACAACCTCACATTAACACTGTGAAAAACATTGTCTGACATGAAACTAAAAATGTGGCATATGCATTTCCAGCTGGAGGTGAATGACACTGAAAATGCACGTTTAACCATTCCACTAATAATTTATAGTCCTATGTTATTTGGACAGGAGTCGGGGAAAAAAATTAACACAAACAAAAAAATTGCTGCATGCGCACTGGAAAGAAAATTAGCACTCAAACTGTTGATGATACAGGTCCCAATTCTCTTTCTGACCATCAAACACACAAAGAGTCAGAGCAGATGTGGGAGCAGCCTGCCAAGACATGGCTATTGTAACCAAAACCCAAATGAGCTGAGTTACACCTGCGGCAAGTTTTTGTATTTACTACTCCTGTAAACACGTGAGAAACAGCCTCTTCACCTTTGGAGTGTCCTTATGCTGAGGCGTTATCAAACAGCTTTTGAAGAATAAATGTTTATTAACAAAACGAAATTGTTATAATGCCCTTGGATGAATATCCCCATGACTGTATACAACAGAAATCTCTCCTGATAAGATATGTGTGCTGTGCCTACAGGACAAACCCAAGTTGTTGTAGGCTGTGGCATGAAGACATGGGACATTTACAGGGCCAGTGCTGCCGGTGTATGATGGCTGACTTACTGCTGGTGAAGATCACGAGTAACTGGACTGGGTCTGCCAGTGTGAAGTTTTGAGACAAAACTGCTGGTACTGCCAGCTTGAGGAGTGGGCGTAACTGACTTTAGCACGGTCCGGAACTAGTCGAAATAGTCTGACACGGATGGATGTCCATGTGGTGCTGTGAGGGCATAAGACCTGGTGTAGCAAAGTATTGCCGTGGTGACAGTGCTTTCTGCTGTGACAGGCACACTGCTTATTAACAAAGCTGGTACTACATACACTGTGAAGGTGATTATTTTGGTGTTATTGAGAACCTTTTAAGCATGACCTCCTGTAATGGTGGCTGCCTGTGCAGCCTGCCTGGTGTAGGGAAGAATTGACTACCGGGCAGATAAAACACACACTATAGAAATGATTTAGCACAAATTTCAGATGCTCTTTAAGACAGTTCGCAGATGATGCGGTTGTATGTAACAAAGCAGCATCGCCAGGTGACAGTATTGATTTGCAGAATGACGTGCAGAGGATTGGTGAATGGTGTGGGCTCTGGAAATTGACCCTGAATGTAAATGTATGTAACATATTGCACATATTAGGAAAGGAAAGCCAATATTCTGCACTATTGACGAGAAACTTCTGGAAACGGTATATACCATAAAGTATCGAGGAGTAACTATCTAGAGTGACCATAAACGGAATGATCACATAATACAAATAGCAGATGCCAGACTGAGATTCATAGGAAGAATTGTTGGGAAATATAACAACTCATCCATGAAGGAACTGCCTTATAAGTTTGATTTTGTTTAGAGTATTGTTCACCAATATGTGATGCTCACTGAGAGGATTACTATTGAAAATTTGAGAAAACTTTCCAGGAATATTTGGACAACGTATTACTACTTTGAATGAGGACCACAACAAGAAAATTAAAACTAATATAGAGGCTTACCAGCAATCATTTAACCCATGTGCCATTTGCGAGTGGAGCAGGTTATGGGGGTCGGTTATTGGTATCAGAAGTACCCTGCACCACACACCATTGGGTGGCTTGCAGGGTATGATGTAGATTCAGAGCTGGCCCAAAGGAGCCAGTGGCAACAGGTGGCAGTACTTGTAGCAAATGGTGCTCAGGAGTCCCAAAATGACAGAGGTGATGCATCACAAGAGAAAGGAGATGCTGAATGGGGACAACATAATGAGCAGTGAAATGATCCCACATGTGAATGTAGAAAGAGGGAGGAAGGTTGACTCAAAGATTAAGGAACAGGAGGAAATATGCTGAAGCATTAGACTAGGCAAGGAGAAGAGTTCGTTTGCAAGAGTTCTCAGTGATGGTGGAGGCCACAAAAAACCATTCCGGCCAGTTGAGAAAGGCAGACCATGACTCCAGAGTGACATTGAAACCTGAATCGTTAGATGTTGCAACGTTGGTATGTGGAAAGGACCAACAGCTGAGCGGGTTAGTTGCTGTTGTGTTAGAATGGTGGTGAGCTGCATGGCATAAGGGTCACACTTGTCTCCTTGTCCAGTGGGAATGATGAAGAATTGGCTGTCAGTTGCTCAACCAGTACCCTGGCCAAGAGCATATCAATACATTTTTGACTTGCCCTCTGTTGAGTACTCATCTGCTGCAGAACGGCTGCCAAAGATGGTTTTTCCATGGTGACTGTAAGAAGGAAAAGCACACTGTTTACCACTCAAAGCACAGAGTACCAAGATCCACATTTCAGAGAAAAGTACAGTCCAGGCACCAATACACAAAAGTTCACAGTTCCAAAACTTGCTACAGTCAGAGTGAGAGATCACATGCAAAGTTCAAAGTTCCAAAAGCAGTGCACACATTGCAAATGAATACTAAACAGTTAACTCATTTATGGAGCCAAACACAATCTCTGTTATCTACATACATACATACATACATACATACATATTCCACAAGGCCATACGGTGTATGGCGGTGAGTACCCCTGTACCACTACTAGTCATTTCCTTTCTTGTGCCACTTGCAAATAGAGCGAGAAAAAAATTCTTGCTGTGTGCCTCTATAAGGGGCCTAATTGCTTGTATCTTATCTTCATGATCCTTACACGAAATGTGTGTTGATGGCAGTAGAATCATTCTGTAGTCAGTTTCACCTGCCAGTACTCAATATTTTCTCATTAGTGCTCCTCGAAGAGAACGTCGCCTTCCCCTTCAGGGATACACACTTAGGTTCCTGAAGCATCTCCATAATACTTGTATGTTGCTCAAACCTACTGGTAAAAAAATAACAACAGGAAAGTGACAGCCAACTCAGCATTGCAGATCCGTAGCAGAACAGAGCAAAGTACAAAGAGTGTAGTGTATCCAGATTATGGGTGTGGCCCAATTTTACGATAGTAAATAGCCCAAGAAAAGCTGATGATTCCACAGATAGTCTGACAATATAAATTTATTGCATTACCACCAAAAAGTAAAGTTTGACATAAGACAGTAATAATAGAAACGATCGTCCTTGACCAAAGGGAGTATGATTCAAAGTCCAAAGAAACATCAGTTCAATAATCGCCGTAGCACAACTACACACTAGCACTGAGTTTCCAGGAAGAAGGCTGGTAGCTGCTACGCAGTATAATAGAGTGGTGCTGTATGGTGCAGACTCAGTTGAAGCTCAAATAGATGGGATGCTGCAGGTGTCCAGTGCAAGTGGCATAGAGCAGAGCTGCAACTGCAGCTGCCTGCTGAAGGTTGCACAATGACTTAAGTACACTGCTGGTGAAGGGAAATATCCGTGGGCTCTTGACGACTACATGACCTCGGAGCCCACTTGATAGCACTGCCCTCATAATTGTGTGCACTACCTATGAACGGTGATGGATGTTTCCGTTGGCACCTGCTAGCATTAAGCCTGTAGAAAGAATGTTGGTAATCGGCACAGAATCCAAATATTCTATTTATGAGCGAGATGCATAAAGAGCCCCCGAAGGAGGAACACCTGCGGGCCAAGGGGTGACACTCCACCGGGCATAGGCATTGTGCTAGAACCAGGAGTGATGGACAATGTAGGAGTCGAGCTCTGCACACACTAACATTCCCTTTCTTGCAATTATTACCAAGATCGATTAATGATAGTTCTGCCAAGTCAATACTAAATTTTAATGCTGTGCTAGACACCCACTGAACAATAATGACCAGTTTTTAGTTACTTTGGTGCTTTTTGTGTTAGGTTGTTTATTAGTGGCTGACACGTTCCGTGAGAGAGAAGGCCTAACCATTGAATAGAGTAATGTAGTTTAAAATTTTGACAACTGCTTGTCCTGTGAGCTAATTGTTGTCAACCTCTGCCCTTTCTTTTATTCTGTTAGGTTGTAGTTGAAGACAAGATTCACAGTTGTAGAAATATGTATAAGAAGTTGTTGACTTTTACATTTACACTGTCTACTTGATGAATCTCAGTCCAGTGTTTTTCCCATAATTTTTCTATTTATTGCCCATGATGCTGTGAAATAGTACTTATCTTCCAAATTGTAAACCTAACTGATCAGCATATTTTATTAATGTTTGACCACCATGGGACAATATGCCATTGATCATTGCATTTACATCTAATAATTGAATGTAGTTGTTCACAATCGGATTCTCAGTAGCAGTTCCACTGTGTTCTTCAATCTTTATTGAGAACTTGACTATGCCAAATAATAAAATGATGACAGTCAAGAACTTCAGTTGATGGTGATCCATATTATCCAACAGAAAATAAACTTTAAAATTTCTAAAATAATAATCCTACACTTGAGTCCTCATAACATTATTAAAGCTCTTTCTAGCTGTTTTATAGGACTCCAGATATTTCATGATGGTAGCCTGTAAATACATACTAACTTGTATGTTTCCTAATCCACTATTGCATCAGTAACTATTGTCCTATACATGTAGCTACTCCCCTCTGCTTCTTTTAGGTTCTAGAGTAGCGTTGTACCAAGACACACAAAAAAGTATTGTATTCTTGTGAGTCATGTAGTGATCAGTGAATAACTTATGTGCAACAAACATTTCCCACTAGCATCATCACTGTTCTTGCATACGAAAATTCAATAACTTAAATCATAGTGGATTTTTAAAAGATTGTGAGCTGCACCTGTAATTGAATGTCTGTTCATGCAGACACTGCGTTGCTGTATTGCATTATAAGACTTTCACATGAATGTCAGATCTATGTATTGCTTAGCTTTACCTCATGGAAGCCATTGTATAACCAAAAGACAGTGTCACAGTATTACTTCAGAACAAAGTAATGTATTTATACTATTTTATAAGACCTTTCTTCAGTAAACTATAACAATTATATTTATTGCTTGTTACCATGATAGGTTGTTACGATCTGTTATTGACAAACAAGTGCTCTGTATGGACATACATCATCATCTTCTTTTTCATCAGATTTACAAGTTGGGTAATCCCAGTAGATAAATAAAAATAAGTACTATGGTTCCAGTTATGGTACCAAAGAAGCTTGGGTGTTATATTGTTACGTAAACTCTATGCTCATACACCCCGAGTCTAATTTTTTTAATCCTAGTTAATATATAAATTGTTTCTCTCTGTGTACAAGGTTACAATTCCAATATATAATCAGTCAATTTCAACATAATATAGCTATCATTTTTATTACCCTTTTTTGTTAAATATATCCAGCAATTATAAAATATTTTTATTGTTCCATGTAAAACTAATACACACATTTCAGTGTGAAAGAGAAATGTTTCTAGGACCATAGATTCACTTGATTCTGATGATGAACCATACTTCTAATCTGCGAAGTGCTGTAAGAGAAGTATAATGTGAAAATGGTGTCGTGAATTTGTGCTTCATCCAGGAGAACTTAAAGTTGGTTGGTGACAAGTGATAAAGCAGAACACAAAAATCATAGTTACCACACTATATTTTTACAGACTGAAATTTGAAATAGTAGTTTTTCATACATTGTTCATTAAACAGCAGATACCCAACGAATATTTAGAGGAGAGGCAGGAGCCCTTATCCACGTAATGTCACATTACTAATGAAGTGGAATTTATGAAAAGCTTACTGTGGTATTATATGTGCTGGATGATTGCATGATGAGTGAAGTCTAAAGACAAAAAGAAAAAAAGGGGTATTTTGTGGATAGAGTAGGCATTGTAAAAACTTAATTAATCCTTTGTTTCTCATAGATGTTCCTTTCAACTCTATACTTTCCTGACAAAGTGTATTTTCTGTTTCCCTGTTTTTGTTTGTTATGTAACGTTGGCACCTTACATCAGTGATTGATTTTATGTTTTTACACTTAACACCACAAAAAGTGGTGGTGGATAATCACAGGCAGAATCAGTCTGCTGCAGTGCTGACACAAGTGAAATACAACATGCAATTACACCAGTTTACTTTGAGAACACACAGAAGAGGAGTTATTACTTGTAATTTTATGCAAATGTAATCTTGTCTCTATTGTAGAAGTATTCAAAATCTTTTCCAAAAAATGTAAGATGCATTGAGAAATATTGGCTGGGTAATAACTGTAGCCGAATGGGGTAAACCTGTAGGCTTCTTACATAAAGGGGCAGAGGTTTGTTTCCATATTAAGCGCGAATAGAATTTTTTGTATTTTTGTTCTTTGCCACATGATATGCATACTGTATAGAAGACAGTTCTCTTTTCTGATGACTTACAGTTAATTTTCCACAGTAGATATATTTAGGCTGTAAGGCTAACTTGTAGTGAAAAGTAGCAGCATTTGCTGTTAACCCAGCCATTAGGATAATCTAACTGCTGCAATAATAATAATAATAATAATAACAGAAAGATTCACATTAAGCAGAAAGGAAGGAGGAAGGGGATTTATCGACATAAAAGACCTACATTATGGACAGGTAGACAATTTAAGAAAATTCTATATAGAACGAGCAGAAACTAGCAAAATACACAAAGCAATCACTCATATAAATTCACCGGCTACACCACTGCAATTTCATAACCACTTCTACAACCCTTTAGATCACATAACATCAACAGATACGAAGAAAGTAAATTGGAAAAAGAAAACACTACATGGCAAGCACCCGTATCATCTAACACAGCCACACATCGATCAATACGCATCCAACACACGGCTAAGAAAAGGCAATATATACAGTGAGACGGAAGGATTCATGATTGTAATACAGGATCAAACAATAAATACCAGATATTACAGCAAGCATATTATTAAACATCCCAATACCACAACAGATAAATGCAGACTTTGCAAACAACAAATAGAAACAGTAGATCACATCACAAGTGGATATACAATACTAGCAAATACAGAATACCCCAGAAGACATGACAATGTAGCAAAAATAATACATCAACAACTTGCCATAAAACATAAACTAATGAAACAACATGTTCCCACATACAAGTATGCACCACAAAATGTACTGGAGAATGATGAATACAAATTATACTGGAACAGAACCATTATAACAGATAAAACAACACCACATAACAAACCTGACATCATACTCACCAATAGAAAGAAGAAATTAACACAACTAATCGAAATATCCATACCCAATACAACAAATATACAAAAGAAAACAGGAGAAAAAATTGAAAAATACATCCAACTGGCTGAGGAAGTCAAGGACATGTGACATCAGGATAAAGTTGACATTATACCGATTATACTATCAACTACAGGAGTCATACCACACAATATCCACCAATACATCAACGCAATACAGCTACATCCAAACGTATATATACAACTACAGAAATCTGTAATTATTGATACGTGTTCAATAACCCGAAAGTTCCTAAATGCAATGTAACATATACCGTACAGTTAAAAGGAAGTCACACTTGATCAAGGTCCGCGTCACTTTCCATTTTTAACCAGACCTAAGGTCTGAGAAAGGAAAGAAGATAATAATAATAATAATAATAATAATAATAATAGAAAAACTGAGAAGACATCGCCGGACAGCTAACACAATTTATAAGAAATGAAATGTCAGAAAAAAAAAATGAAAAAGGTTAGGTAAAATCTCACAACAAGAAGTGATAGAGCAATTAGATGAAAAGAAGCAGAAATTACAAGCATTGGCCAAACGACTTAGAAGATACAAAAAAAGTGAAAATAGAAGGAAACAAAACCAAACACTTAACACAAACCAAAAGAAATTTTACCAGACAATAGATAACACACACATTAAAGTAGACAATCCACCAAACATAACAGACATGGAACACTTCTGGAGCAACATATGGTCAAACCCGATACAACATACAGGCATGCACGGTGAATACAAGCAGAAACAGACACATACAAGATGATACCACAAATGCCTGAAGTGATAATTTTGCAACATGAAGTCACCCAAGCAATTAATTCTACGCACGATTGGAAAGCCCCTGGAAAAGATAAAATAGCAAATTTCTGGCTAAAGAAGTTCACCTCAACATATTCACATCTAACTAAATTATTTAACATATCTAAAAAGAAAGATGATGAAACTTACCAAACAAAAGCGCTGGCAGGTCGATAGACACACAAACAAACACAAACATACACACAAAATTCTAGCTTTCGCAACCAATGGTTGCCTCGTCAGGAAAGAGGGAAGGAGAAGGAAAGACAAAAGGATATGGGTTTTAAGGGAGAGGGTAAGGAGTCATTCCAATCCCGGGAGCGGAAAGACTTACTTTAGGGGGAAAAAAGGACAGGTATACACTCGCACACACACCCATATCCAACCACACATACACAGACACAAGCAGACATTTGTAAAGGCAAAGAGTTTGGGCAGAGATGTCAGTCGGGGCGGATGTACAGAGGCAAAGATGAAGTTGAAAGACAGGTGAGGTATGAGCGGCGGCAAATTGAAATTAGAAATTAGCGGAGATTGAGGCCTGGCGGATAGCGAGAAGAAAGGATATGCTGAAGGGCAAGTTCCCATCTCCGGAGTTCTGACAGGTTGGTGTTAGTGGGAAGTATCCAGATAACCCGGACAGTGTAACACTGTGCCAAGATGTGCTGGCCGTGCACCAAGGCATGTTTAGCCACAGGGTGATCCTCATTACCAACAAACACTGTCTGCCTGTGTCCATTCATGCGAATGGACAGTTTGTTGCTGGTCATTCCCACATAGAACGCTTCACAGTGTAGGCAGGTCAGTTGGTAGATCACGTGGGTGCTTTCACACGTGGCTCTGCCTTTGATCGTGTACACCTTCCGGGTTACAGGACTGGAATAGGTGGTGGTGGGAGGGTGCATGGGACAGGTTTTACACCGGGGGCGGTTACAGGGGTAGGAGCCAGAGGGTAGGGAAGGTGGTTTGGGGATTTCATAGGGATGAACTAAGAGGTTGCGAAGGTTAGGTGGACGGCGGAAAGACACTCTTGGTGGAGTGGGGAGGATTTCATGAAGGATGGATCTCATTTCAGGGCAGGATTTGAGGAAGTCGTATCCCTGCTGGAGAGCCACATTCAGAATCTGATTATTTAACAGTTACATTGCAGACCCATACACATTCCCTGATACACTTACACATGGAATAACTTATCTGAAACCTAAAGATCAAGCAGACACAGCAAACCCAGCTAAATATCGCCCCATAACATGCCTACCAACAATATACAAAATATTAACTTCAGTCATTACACAGAAATTAATGACACGTACAACACAGAACAAAATTATAAATGAAGAACAAAAAGGCCGTTGCAAAGGAGCACGAGGATGTAAAGAGCAACTGATAATAGATGCAGAGGTGACATATCAAGCTAAAACTAAACAAAGGTCGCTACACTATGCATACATTGATTACCAAAAAGCTTTTGATAGTGTACCCCACTCATGGTTACTACAAATATTGGAAATATACAAAGTAGATCCTAAATTGATACAGTTCCTAAACATAGTAATGAAAAATTGGAAAACCACACTTAATATCCAAACAAATTCAAATAATATCACATCACAGCCAATACAGATTAAGCGTGGAATATACCAGGGAGACTCATTAAGTCCTTTCTGGTTCTGCCTTGCTCTGAACCCACTATCCAACATGCTAAATAATACAAATTATTGGTACAATATTACTGGAACATACCCACACAAAACCACACATCTGCTATACATGGATGATCTAAAACTACTGGCAGCAACAAATCAACAACTCAACTAATTACTAAAGATAACAGAAGTATTCAGCAATGATATAAATATGGCTTTTGGAGCAGACAAATGTAAGAAAAATTGCATAGTCAAGGGAAAACACACTAAACAAAAAGATAACATATTGGATAACCACAACGACTGCATAGAAGCGATGGAAAAAACAGATGCCTATAAATATCTAGGATACAGACAAAAAATAGGAATAGATAATACAAATATTAAAGAAGAACTAAAAGAAAAATATAGACAAAGACTAACAAAAATACTGAAAACAGAATTGACAGCAAGAAACAAGACAAAAGCTATAAATGCTTATGCTATACCAGTATTGACCTACTCATTTGGAGTAGTGAAATGGAGTAACACAGACCTAGAAGCACTCAATACACTTACACGATCACAATGCCACAAATATAGAATACATCACATACATTCAGCAACTGAAAGATTCACATTAAGCAGAAAGAAAGGAGGAAGGGGATTTATCGACATAAAAAACCTACATTATGGACAGGTAGACAATTTAAGAAAATTCTTTATAGAATGAGCAGAAACTAGCAAAATACACAAAGCAATCACTCATATAAATTCACCGGCTACACCACTGCAATTTCATAACCACTTCTACAACCCTTTAGATCACATAACATCAACAGGTACGAAGAAAGTAAATTGTAAAAAGAAAACACTACATGGCAAGCACCCGTATCATCTAACACAGCCACACATCGATCAAGACGCATCCAAAACATGGCTGAGAAAAGGCAATATATACAGTGAGACGGAAGGATTCATGATTGCAATACAGGATCAAACAATAATCACCAGATATTACAGCAAGCATATTATTAAAGATCCCAATACCACAACAGATAAATGCAGACTTTGCAAACAACAAATAGAAACAGTAGATCACATCACAAGTGGATGTACAATACTAGCAAATACAGAATACCCCAGAAGACATGACAATGTAGCAAAAATAATACATCAACAGCTTGCCTTACAACATAAACTTATAAAACAACATGTTCCTACATACAAGTATGCACCACAAAATGTACTAGAGAACGATGAATACAAATTACACTGGAACGGAACCATTATAACAGATAAAACAACACCACATAACAAACCTGACATCATACTCACCAATAAAAAGAAGAAATTAACACAACTAATCGAAATATCCATACCCAATACAACAAATATACAAAAGAAAACAGGAGAAAAAATTGAAAAATACATCCAACTGGCTGAGGAAGTCAAGGACATGTGACATCAGGATAAAGTTGACATTATACCAATTATACTATCAACTACAGGAGTCATACCACACAATATCCACCAGTACATCAATGCAATACAGCTGCATCAAAACTTACATATACAACTACAGAAATCTCTAATTATTGGCACTTGTTCAATTACCCGAAAGTTCCTAAATGCAATGTAACATATACCATACAGTTAAAAGGAAGTCACGCTCGATCAAGGTCCGCATCACCTTCCATTTTTAACCAGACATAACGTCTGAGACAAGAAAGAAATAATAATAATAATATCCATCGTATTGTAGCATAAGGACAAAGATTATCACAAACGGATTATTCAGTCTACACAACAGTAGCAGCATAAACACAATGAGATTTTCTAATGATTATTCAATTCTGGGAAGGGAAACATACATCTGACATCCCACAGTATATGATGCACTTTAATACAATGAAAATGAGATATCAGTGTTGCCACAAGTTCTGGAAATAAGGGGATTTCAAAAGTATCTGGATAAGTCAGGGAAATATGGAAAAAGAAACACTGGAAAACTGTATTTGGCTCTTTGGATGAAATATTGGGTGTTACAGATAAAAGTAGCCTGTGTAAGAATAAAGGAAAAGGTGTGAAATTACAGCATTTATTTACAATGAAAAATAAATGATAAGTACATTAATAGAAGATGGTGAAAGTGATCCCTGCAGGAAGAAAATCAAATGTTGTTAGATCCGGCAAATGTTGTGGTCATAAATGTTTGCTGACAGTTTGTTTCTCAGTGCAGACATTATAGATTCGTCTAGGGATACTGTAGATGTGTGGCATGCTGAGCAATCTTGTTGGAAGAAACAGTATTGTCCTCCATATTCATTGAGTTTGAGCAGAAAATGTATCAAAAATTTCTATATATGCGTCGGTGTTGAGGTGAGCATTGAAAAATATTGGTCATGTTATGCATGCTGCTATTAAAGTGCACCAAACACTGATTTTTTTCATCATTGGGTGGTTAGTGGCACACAGTGCTAGGGTTCTCTGGTGGCCAGGACGTGTTATGTGAATTCATGTGACTGGAAAGATGAAGCCATGCTTCATCACTCATGATGTAATGGGAAGGGTCCAACAAATCATCATTGATGTTACTCAAAAGTCATGTGTAGTAGTCCACACATTCCTGACTGTCATCCTCCCATAATTGCTGCACAACCATCACACAATATGGCTTCAGATTAAGACATTTCAATACCCAGTGGCAACTCCTCTTAATTGGACACACCCATTGGGCCGTTTCACCTGCAGACTTCTTTGGGCTCTGAATAATTCTTTGCTGTATGTTTGCAGTAACTTCGGGTGTACAAACTGAAGGAATTCACTTGTTTTCATTTTGCACAGAGCAATAGATGGCTAGTTTTTATACAGACTCTGTATTGCCCCCTTTGCTGCTAGTCATCTATCTGGATACTTGACTCAAAATATTTTGCAAGTTTCCTTAATCGAACCTGCTTTCACATGTGCTTACACAATTTCAATTCTTTCTGCTATCAAGAAAGTAATTTTGCAGACCACAAAGAACAACATCTAACTTCACTAATGAAATAAGCTGAAATGCTGACAATTGATTATTGTGTATAATTGTCCATTGTTGTAGCTGTTTAATCTATTTCAGAAGTCAAAACATTGCATTCGCATTCAAATGGGAGGTGGCTACTTTTAACTGCGCCAACTCGTAGTTTGTTTATAAGTCACCAGACATCATAGCAGGCTGGGTGCAGCCAAGTAGCTTCTAGATGTAGTACGCCCCTCCCTACTGCATCCTTTATACTGCTCCACCCCTCCCCACCGATGCCCTCAGCTTGCTTGCTTGCTGCTAGCTGAACAGCTCCCGATGAGAGGGGCAGGGAGGCGTTGAGGAGTGGTTTCTTCTTATCTCAGACTATTCGCACAGGTTATCCATTGGACGGTTGATCACTATGGTCTCAGTTCAACAACATGGCTGTTGGTGATTCAAGACAGCGGCCATAAATACCTGGCCATGCAGGAGTGGATTTCCGCACTGGGCCAGAACCATTGACCAGTTCTGTGGTATATCTGGTGGATCAGACCTGCCAATCTGAGGCACATTGTCTGCCATCAATGTGCAGGCACCATGCATGAGAGCTAATCTCTCTGATCTGCCCACAGGCCTGGTTCGTTCCTGTGTGGTGTAAGTCAGTGGATTTTTGTGATTTATCTGCAAACCCAGGAATGTGGTGCATTCTTGTCTGGTCAGAAGCCACAGGCGATGGATTTCAGGGATTGCAAATAAGGTTCGCACACCACACAGAGGTATCTCCTGCACCCTCGTTGAGCAAAAAAGGACCAGTTTTTTTGAGCAGCATTATGCAATCAAGATCTTTATGAAACTGGGGAGAAACAGGACGGAGACCCTCGAAATGCTTCAACGTGCCTACGGTTACAAGGCAACGAAATAAAGCCAAACTTTCATGTGGCTCAAGACCTTTCAGGAAGGTCAGGAGCACGTCGACAACGACCACTCCGGATGCCCATCAACATCATGAATGGACAACTCGGTGCAAAAAGTGCACCAAGTTGTGGACAAGGATTGACGATCAAGTGTTTGGATGATTGCAGAGGAGTGTGGAATACCCTGAACCATCATTCACTGCATTTTAACTGAGGATCTTCACATGAGGAAAGTCTCCACAACAATAGTGCCAAAAGTCCTGACAAGTGAGATAGAGTGCGGTGTTTGCTGAACTGCCACAAATTGCAAAAACAAATTGTCAGAGCAGCGAGTGGCACACCGAGTCTCCTCACCTGAAAAGCAAGGATGAGCAAATCGTGAATCAAGACAATGCTCATTGTGTTTTTTGATAGGAAAGATGTGATTCACAGTGAATTTGTACTAAAAGGAAAAACAGTCAACAGAGAGTTTTGCTTGAAGAGTTACTGGCCAAAATGGGTATGGCTATGGTGTCCCAGCCACCGTACAACTCTGCCCAGGTGACACTGTACAACTTGGCCAGGCGATCTTCTTTATTTCCCAAGGATCAAAAGAACCCTGATGCATGGAACACTGGAGGCGGTAAAAGCAACTTTGATGACCACACTGAAGGAGATTCCTGTTGATGACTTCCAGGATACCTTCAGTGATTGGGTGAAGTGTTGACAATGGTGCATCGAAGCAGGGAAGAATGCTTTGAAAAGCTATGAAAAGATTGTAAACTGTTATTAAATAAATGATTTTTAAAAAAATCACTCTGGTAACTTCTGGGACACACCCTGTATATTAGAGTGTGAGTATGGACAGTGCTAGGAAGCAAGCTTTGGCAGTCACTGGCATTTCGTGTGCTATGTACTTGTATATGAAGGGCTTATTTCAATAGTGGTACAAGTCCATTTTTGTTCATTCTGAGATACAGAGTCCTAAAGTTAAATGAGCACTGAAAAATCTGCAGTTAAGATACCAGAAATATTCAAGTATATGTACTTGGAATATTTCTGCTATCTCAACTGCAGATTTAACTTTAGGACTCTGTATCTCAGAATGAACAAAAATGGACTTCACTATTGAAATAAGTCCTTCATATATTTCTTGAAAGAAAAATCACACAATACGTGTAAAATAATGGACATAACATAATGTGTAATAGCCTAAATAATGAACATTATACAAGCAACATTTTATTGGCGTTCACTATAGTATTGGTTTATACAAATTGTCACCACCTTTCACACTTTGTTCAACAGGCATACATCTTTCTGAGCTTATTTCTGAAATTATTGATGGTATTCCAAATCTGCCTATGCAGCTACAAGAAATTATGTATTTTTATCACCAAATATTTTTCATTACATTGAAATAAAATAACAGTAGTGGTCTGTAATGAAAATGTGGTTTACTTTTTATGACAAAAAAACAGTGTTATCAAAGATGATGTTGATACTTACAATAAGTAATGTCTGATTTTTCCCTCACATCGGGGAACACAATGTGTTGGCATGGTTTTCCAGGTATTTCTGCGCAGAGAAATTGTCAATATATTTTACATGAGTTTTGTTGTTCTTATTTTCGAAACTTTACTGATTTGTTATGTGTTTCTTGCCCAGTCTGACAACTCGCTTAGAAACTTCATAAATCCTACATGGGAGAATGTGCGAAAACTTGCTGCTGTTAATTTGAAATTAGTTGCGTCGCTGATAACTCAGAAATCCTTTAACTAAAAATGGCTTTACATGTTTACTTGTCCCTTCAGATCATAAATCCTGTGCAGGAATCATTAACTTGCCGGTCAGTCAAAATTAGAGTTACAAACATGTTCAAAAATGCAGAAGTCCTTACATGTTTTTGTCAGCGTACCTGCTTACTTACCCTACAGATCTCAAAATTTCCACTGGGTACTTATTACTCAACTTTTATGTTCTACTCTTCATAGGATGCAGATCATTGAAGCAGAATACTAAGTAGTGAAGAAACAATATGTTGTACTCTTTTGAAGGCCAAAAAATGTATTAGTAAACAGTGCTCTGTTCATACTGTTAATTTCTTGTGTTCTATGGATTAAACAAAAAGTAATAGCAGTGGGATTTGATTAAACCCTACTTTCATGCAGTTGCTTAGCAATCTGTCAACTATGTCACTGAATTATGAATTCGCAAAGCTAAGTGCCACACTTTTCACGTATTACTCTGCCCTTGAATCTGCCTGAAAACTGCAAAAGTCTTTTCCATGACTGCAATGCTAGGGATGATACAGAGCAGATTTTATTTTGTGTGTGTAGAGTAGATTGTCAGTTAGGCTTAACTCCCTCAATTGTACTCATAAGTGTCGTTCACTTTCATGAGCATTACCGTACATTCCGTAATGTGACTGGTTATTGTATAATATGGTGCAAAATTTAAATTTCATCCACCACCGCTTTTTGTGCTTTCGAGAATTCCTATTTTATTTTGAATTATTTGGCACATTAATTCTCACCTTCATTTGGTTTTATATTTAATCTTGCACCTCAGGGAAAATAATCCTGTTTTCATATGTTTGGTACTCTGTGATTTGATGGTAAAGGACATAAGTTTCACAGCTTTCGATTGCAAAAAATAAATCATCAGATTCCATGTTAAAAAAAAAAAGGTTGCATATATTTTTGAATGTGCTCTGAAATCTCAAACCTAATGTGATTGTCAAGTGCTTGTTATGTTTTGGCAGAAGACTACATTTTGCTTCTTCTGGTAGTAAGCACATGAATAAGATAACAGTTGCATACTCATTTCTGCCTAATTTTATTCAACTCACTCACCCATAGACTATATCCTTTGTGTGAATGATTTCTCTTACATATACTCAAAAGTTACTTAATGGAGAGTATAAATTTGTCATCTGCATATATGAAAGAAAAACACACACACACACACACACACACACACACACACACACACATTATGACCATTGCCCACCACGAGAATGAATGGCACCTGCTGGCACAGCAAACATGGCATACTAAAGAAAGTGTATATAAGTAGATAAGGGATTAATGTGGAATCATTCTAACAATGATATTGGCCATATAAGGGGGAAATCCATTAGCATATGCGACTTTGACGAAAGTGAGATTATTGTCAATCAGCTGTTTGCATGGTATTGTTGTGAGCATCTATGGAAGGTGGTAGGTGACGAGGGATTGGACATTCATGCCTCATCACTGAAGTTGCTGGTGGAAGACTTGACCACTCTGTAAAATGGGATAAACCTGCAATCTGTTTCAGATCTGATGACAGTGCAGTGGTGGTCAGGCACACCACTGTTTTTTGGAACACACTGTTCAGTGCACATTTTTGAAGATGGGATTTGTAGCAGACAGCCCCTACATGTTCCCTTGTTGATCATACAATATCATTCAAGATTGCAGTGGGCGTGAGGTCATAAGTATTGGAGTGTGGATCAATGAAAACGTATCTTCTGTTCAAATAAGTCACTTTCCAACACCAGGTCAACAGTCATGTGCAGATATGCCATCACCCAGACGAAACGGCTATCAAAATATACACTGTCTAGACCAGTGGGGCAGTTTAGCTTTCCATATATTGCCTTATGCTACATGAAGATAGCAAAATTGGGGAAAATCTTTTAGTCCTAAGCTGTATGTTTTTTTATGGTTGTATCTTCATGAAAAACCGAAGAAGAAATTATTAATAAACACAGTATACATGAAAAAATGAAAAAGCACTTGGCTGCTCACCATATAAGAACAATTAAACCTTTTAGTTGGTCTGGTGTCATGTTGAAGTTTAAACATTAAGATGCGTGAAGTACTATATACATGCTTAAGTGTGCTCTCATGCCTTACTTTCTTTAGTTTCTGGTGTGACTAATCTTTTATTTTGTTTTCAGGCCCATTCATGGTTTAATCTTCTTGTTTAAATGGGTACAAGATGATGAGCCTTCAGGCTCTGTTGTGCAGGACAGTAGGCTGGATAAAATATTTTTTGCCCGTCAGGTTTGTTGAATTATAACATATCGAATTAAGACCATAAGCTAGAATATAACTCGGAAAGACAAGAACTTGTCATTGAAAAAGTGTAACATTCTCAATCACCTCTCTCAAGAGACACCCGTTGTAATTACAGTCAGAACTATTTTGTGATTTCAGGTTATCAACAATGCCTGTGCCACACAGGCAATCCTGAGTATTCTTTTCAACTGCATACATGCTGATATTAGTTTAGGCAGTACTTTAACAGAATTCAGAGATTTCTGTCAGTCGTTTGATGCAAATATGAAAGGTTTAGCTTTAACGAATTCACAGACGATCCGAACAGTACACAACTCATTTGCACGGTAAGTATCGTGCAACCGAATATTTATATTATTTGGAGACCTACTTTTATAATATTTGGAATAAAATGCTGTGAGCAGTAAGGAGACAGAGGAAGGTAGCACTGATCTCAGTACCCCCAGTATAGTCTGGTGAAATTTAAGTGTTTTAAACTTTTTTTTTTTCTTTCATTGACAAATAATGAAGGAAAAATAATGTTCACTGTGTTAGTCATAAATCGTATTTCTGGTTCATTCGAGAGACACGGTATTGAAGGGTGTAATTTAGAAAATTATATATATATATATATATAAATAATGGGTGAAAAATAAAGTAAAATCAGCATCAGTGTATAAAGTTGTGCCTCTGGCATTTTTTTAAATGGATTTTAGCAATGCTGAAGGGGAGGACAGTGGAATTGCTATGGGTTCTTCACAGCCTAATGCAGCTGCGAACACTTGTTCACTACTACCTTATATATACTCCATACGTACGTTATTATGAGGAGGAAAGTTGCCACTCACCATGTAGCGGAGATGCTGAGTTGCGACTCAGCATCTCCGCTATATGGTGAGTAGCAACTTTCTCTCTCATAATACTGTACACTACATCCTGGATTTTCCATATGCACATTGTCAGATTATCTGTTTTGACTGTTGCACAAAGCCCAAATAAATGTGTAGTGCCCACTTTTGAGGTGAGAGTGCTATCCTGTCTCACATCAATGTGATCCATAGATAGGAAGGTAAGATATAGTGTGCCCAAAATGCCATGGTCACTAGATGTGCAGTCAGCTGGGAAAGTGCAGGGATCGCTGAGAGCGTTGTAGGGGAAATGGCAAGCACTAAACTGAAGCCTATGCTCAAATTTTTTGTAAATATTAAGTGGGCCCCCTCCATGCCCACACTTGCATGGTGACCATTCAAAATGATCTACTGTCATCTCTGCTTTCATTATTATCTAAAAAGAATTCTCCAAAAATGCAGTGATTTATTTTCGCCTGACTTGTTAACCATTTGTAACTTTCAGAGAAGCGTCATAAATTGTGAATTTCGAGTAACACCTATACATTTCTCTGGTTGCCAAGTCAAAATTTGCTTCTTTTGCCAAAATGCAGAGGCATTTATACTGTCGCACCTCACTAACACATTGTGCAGATACAGTTGCGAGAGAATTCTGAAACAGTGATGTATTAAGTTTAGTAAATGAGGTACTGAGGAAAGGTAAAGTCTGTAGCTTATGAAAAAGCACATCCTCGGTACAGCACCTCACATATGTTGTTTCAAAACCCATTGCATCTTTCATTTCACTAGCTATTGATGGCCTTTAAAAATTACAGTCTTTCACCAAAAAAGTCTGTAGTTATTGGAATAACACAGTATATGATGAAGTTTTACACAATAACTGTATGGTAAAATACTCACCTCTTTGTGTGCTATCATATGCCAAAACCTCATTTCGATACCTCGAAACTGTTTATGAAATAGATGAGGAATGTTGTGGACATTTCACTCTGGCTTTATCGCTGGTGCGACACAATCGCAAATGAGTGTGCTACATCAGATCAGTTTTCTCGAGATTGGTGCCAGGTAGAAAAATTCAAGATGTTAGGTAAATTTTGTATGCAATAACATGTTATGTTATATGCACCAAACACAAAATCATAGTGACCTCTATTTTTCATTGCGCACTTTTCCAAATTATGCACAGTGTCTTACTTTCAAGTAAATATCACAACTACTATGTCCGTTAATGAAATGATGGACACATCATCATGAATCTGACATATGAAGCTATAAGTAAAGCAAAAATGAATTTTTTTAAACAAATTTGTTCTATAAAATCGTTAGAGAAAGATCGCAGTGTGTGCACCTCCATCCTGTCTTCGCTGACCAACCAACACTTATCAGCCTCCCCTTCCGAACAAATGAATGAATTCGTCCAGCTCTTTGGATTGAAACTGGTCACTGCGCTTTGGCCACTGTATCCTGTGCGAGTTATAAAAAATAACTTTACATTTACAGCAACAACAAATGTGAAATAAATTTTTTGTAGACAATGCTCTTGCAATAGAAACTTTAGAGGATTTTTCTCTATAGTTTTATTGTTTAATTTAGTAGAGACTATTATTTATTACTACTCTTATTACTATTCTTTGAGAGTTGTCAATTTTTGTAAATCGATGTTCAGTATCAGTGCTGTCTTAAAATATTTCATTAAAGTAAGTAAAAATGCTTTTATTCCTCTTGTTATGTATAATTCTTTTTGGCTAAAGTATTCATCACTTAGCATGAACTGATGGAAAGATTACAGCAGATGAAGTGTAATCAGGATATAAATAATGTCAAGCCAGTTGCTTCAGTGCTACTTACTTTGTTCCATATATGTGCCACATAAAGAAAATTGTAGAGACTGTGTGGGAAACTTCTTTAAAGGTAAGAGAAGAACGTTTTATCCAACATAGGTCTGTAGTAGATGGTGTTGCACACAAATAATGGTCAGAGGAACTAAGAAAACTTTTTGAGGTAACATTGTGGCCAATATGTTTCATTTTAGGAAGCTACTAGTCATGTGGCCATGGTGCTTGTTGACTCGGAAACAAATAACAGTAAACCGCAGTTAGCAAAATTATCTATACATATATAAAAACTACCGTTGTTACTTCATGTTCCGCACTTGCATTTGCTGCATGGTTTCTTTGTTTTTAAAGGGCTCACCAATTTCACAACCTTTCCAGTCTACAACTTTTAGTCATTCACTTTTGTTGCAGATTTCCTTGTTCAATGAATGAGGGCCAGTACTGGCCACCCCATCTTTGTGCCAATTTCTCTTGCGAAGCATTGTTTTAATTTTTTGAATTATTATAAACAACTTTATGGGGAGGGCAACCACCTCTCAGGGCCCTTACAAATAACACAACCACTATCCAAATTATCATAAACTATACCAATTAAAAAGTCAGGAATGATGAGATGTTCTCAAAAGCCCTTTAGCTGTATGAAGGTGCTTAATTTGCAAGTACGAGTTCCATGTCAGTACAGATGTATCTTCAGGTTTATAATGATTATATTCCCATAATATAGATGGACAGTTATGGAGTCCCAGCTTTCAGGAAGTTATCCACATTAAAGAGTCAAACCACTATGAGGGTCATCATAATAAAATTGAGTACACCCAGAGATGCTTGTCTACATGTACAGATCATAACCGCTGAATGCGCCAGGCTAGATATCACCCCATATGCTATATTATAAGATGTAGTAGACACCAGCTGTATAAAAACCAATGAAGTGAAACTTACAATCCTGTGTGTAATGTGCGTACTTCTGCTGTATTGCTAACAGGCTGATGAGGTGTACGCAGACTGTGGAAGCCAGCAATACACTGGAAGGCAGAAGGCCAAGGTGCCTGAGAGAAAAACAAATTAAAACTCTAAGCTCCAAATCCGTAAAATTTATGGGCCTAGTATCGCGCGAGAATCACCAGACCCGTAAAATTTACAGGCCACTACATTTAATTTAATGCAAAACACTGCAACATTATTTCTATGGGTTTGGCCAACGTTATACGCTTTACAGATGTTTAGTAATAAAATGCGTCCATAGATGGCACAGCAGTGTTGTTTGCAGCACCGTAACTCATGTTAAAACTTACCTTTGTGTTCTCAGTCTTCCTTATGTCGTTGTGTTATTTCATGTTTGTAATCCTGTCTTGGCGGGGTTTATCAGACGCAGAAATTGCGGATTTGATTAATGATAGTGGCACACATATCTTCTGAACATGCCCTGTGTAAGAGATATATGTAGTTACATATAATGTGATATTCCTTTTAGAGAGCGAGATCAACAACAGCTTGTCTTCAGATGCAGATGAGAATGATGTTGACTAGACTGAATTTGACACCTACCGACCTCTGCCTGTCAACTCTACACCCAAGCAGATTCTAGTGAATATTGATGACTCAGACTCTGTACTGGATTGCAGTAAAGTGTTCCTTTCTGACAGTGACGTAAAAGAACTCAAGGTACAGATTAATTTGTATGTTGTTGTTGTTGTTGTTGTTGTTGTTGTTGTTGTGGTCTTCAGTCCTGAGACTGGTTTGATGCAGCTCTCCATGCTACTCTATCCTGTGCAAGCTTCTTCATTTCCCAGTACCTACTGCAACCTACATCCTTCTGAATCTGCTTAGTGTATTCATCTCTTGGTCTCCCCCTACGATTCTTACCCTCCACACTGCCCTCCAATACTAAATTGGTGATCCCTTGATGCCTCAGAGCATGTCCTACCAACCGATCCCTTCTTCTGGTCAAGTTGTGCCACAAACTTCTCTTCTCCCCAATCCTATTCAATACTTCCTCATTAGTTATGTGATCTACCCATCTAATCTTCAGCATTCTTCTGTAGCACCATATTTCGAAAGCTTCTATTCTCTTCTTGTCCAAACTATTTATCGTCCATGTTTCACTTCCATACATGGCTACACTCCATACAAATACTTTCAGAAATGACTTCCTGACACTTAAATCTATACTCGATGTTAACAAATTTCTCTTCTTCAGAAACGCTTTCCTTGCCATTGCCAGTCTACATTTTATATCCTCTCTACTTCGACCATCATCAGTTATTTTGTTCCCCAAATAGCAAAACTCCTTTACTACTTTAAGTGTTTCATTTCCTAATCTAATACCCTCAACATAACCCGACTTAATTCGACTACATTCCATTATTCTCGTTTTGTTTTTGTTGTTGTTCATCTTATATCCTGCCTTCAAGACACCATCCATTCCGTTCAACTGCTCTTCCAAGTCCTTTGCTGTCTCTGTATGTATCACAGACAATCCAGTAGAAAAGAAGAGGAAATAACATGAAGCCTAATTCAGTTTTGAGTTCATGGAAGCCAGTGACTAAAAGTGCGATGAGGCGTTTCTTGGGTATGCTTTTCCACATGTGTATTTCAAGAAAGTAAAAAATTGTGGACCACTGGAGTACTAACCCTGTTCTTAGTTGTAACTTCTGTCCCCAAGTTATGAGTCGTTTGCATTTTACTCAGATACTGTTGTGCTTGCGTCTTGTTGACAATTCTTTAAAAAAAAAAAAAAGTGGAGATGGATTTCACCCACTTTATAAAGTTTTACCTTATTATAAGAATTTGAAGGAGCGATGTATCCAGGCATATCGTCCCTCAGAAAAACTGACAATTGATGAAGGAATATGCCCATTTCGAGGTTGTGGGAGCTTCTGTGTTTACATGCGAAATAAACCTCATAAGTATGGACTGAAGGTTTGTGCTGTTGCTGAAGCCAGTAGTGGCTATGTTGTAAACTTCAAAGTTTTTGCTGGTAGGCATATTGTTGACAATTCTTCGTCCGCTGTTGTATTGTGATTGTTGTCTGATGACGGCTTGCTGAATAAAGGTCATACTGTGTATTTAGACCGATATTATTCCAGTCCAGAGCTTTTTCAACGACTGGCTGACAAAAGTACTGAAGCTGTTGGTACTGTGAACAAATGTAGGAAAGGATTACCTAAAGATTTGGTGTCTAATAAGCTGAGAAAGGGCAAAATGTCTTTTTGGCATAAAGGTAATGTATTAGCAATGAAGTGGAAGCATAAGAGGGACGTGTATACATTGTTTACAAGGCATCAGGCCACATTTGGTACGCATACTAAGAAAAATGGGTCTGTAGTAATGAAACCACTTCAGGTACTGGATTACAATCTGAATAAAATTGGAGTGGATATCGGAGACCAGTGCCCGCAGTACAATCCATTCCAGCACAGAACAGTGAAATGGTGGCGAAAATTATATTTCCATCTGCTGCTGATGGGAGTAGCAAATGCTTATTGGCTATACAATGCAGTGCACGACAAGAAACTAACAATAACAGACTTCATAGCAGTGCTTGCAGCTCAGCTTGTTGAAGATGATACACTTGAAGTCATACAAAGGAATGAAGGAACTGTAGGTTAGCTAACAAAGAGAAATTTTTTGCAGCGCATACCTCCGACTACAAAGAAATACGCTGCTCATGTGTGTCACGTGTGCACTGACAGGATTAAGAAAGAGAATGGCAAAGCTTCTCGCAAAGAGACACGGTACGAATGTGAACAGTGTGGTGCTTCACTCTGCGTAGAACTTTGCTTCAGAATTTTCCACACTAAAAAACAATACGATTCTGTGTGAAATTTGTATGCAATTATTGTAGACTGACAGAAAGATGTTATGTAGTGCCATAATATTAGGTAAAAATAAATAACAATTGCATTCTCTTATCCGCATGACTTTTCTAAATTCTTAAAAACACCTATGTGATTCCTATAACTGTACCTTAAAGCTGAGCATTCCAAAGTAGTTTCTTTTGCACAGAATTAAAGATGAAAAGTACAGCTTCAAAATGGTACCAAATTTGCCACAATCCAAAAAGTAGATTTGATGCAGTGATTTTCTAAATATTGACAAAATTGCGAGGTTACGAGGGATTGGTACATATAATAGGCCTGGTACAGAGGGTGTTAAACACATGAGCACCTGCAAGGAGGCTGCTTACACTACACCAGCCTGTTAGCAATACTGCAGAAGTGTGCACATTACACTGGACTACAAGTTTTATTTCGGTGGTTTTTAAACAGTGTCTACCAGATCTTATTATATAGCCTATGGGGTGCTATCTAGCCTGGCTCATTCAGCAGTTATAATATACTGCTCAACAAAAGTTTGAAATAGTATTGGAAAATGGAGTATATGATACTTTAGGTCTTATGGGCCTTGGCACTGCAAGCGTTATCCATTTAGGGCTCATATACTGGATGGTGTTTACTTCGTGGCCGTTTCCCAGTCATGTAGACATACTGCAGCACACTGTGAACAGTCCAGTATCAACACCAGCTTCATCTAGTTTGTGTTCAGCACTGCAGTAAAGTGCCACGTGAGCCATACATCACTTTGATAAAATCTGAATAGTTGCTTACTTTCAGCAGTGCATACACAGCAAGATGTTGTCGATTGGTTACATGTTGCTCAAAGTGATGTGTCTAAGATGTGGAGGAAGTACAGAGACATGGGAAATGTGAACGATAGATCTCGCAATGCTCATCCTCATATGACAACACCAATGCATGATCATTGCCTCCAACTGTTGGCTTGCAGGCACCTACCACAACCGACAGAAATAATGTCATGTAGAAGTAGCTGGAGCTTTGAATTTATCCTGGGTTGGAGGATTCTTGTAGGGCTTCATTCGAAAGATGTGGACCATATCTCTGATCTTTTGTCGTCTTGTGTCGGAGTTGGAATCTTCAACTTCATAAGTAACATCAGACAAGTGTCTTACAACCTTATGAGGTCCAAAGTAGTGCATGAGGAGCTTCTCATAGAGACCAACCTTCTGAACAGGAGTGAAGATCCAGACAAGGTCACCAGACTGGTAGACAACAGGGCGGTGGCTCACATCATACCTTCGGCAATCGTTTTCTTGAGCCTGTAGCATGTGGAGTCGAGCTAACTGCCGAGCTTCATCAGCTCTGGTTAACACCTGACTAATGTAGTTGTCATCCACGTCATCAGCATGTAACAGAAACACACTGCCCATCGTCATAGTCGCCCATGCACCAGAAAAAATGGCGTAAATCCTGTGGTGTCTTGTTTGGCGGTGATCTAGGCAAACATCACAATAGGTAGCACCTCATCCCAGTTGCTCTGCTCAACTTTGAGAGACATTGATAGCATGTCGGCCAAGGTCTTATTAATGCATTCAGTAAGCCCAGTAGTTTGCGGATGGTAGGGAGTTGTCATGTGATGAGTAATGTTGCACCAACGGTTTCTCTGTCACAAGATTTGATTGAAAGACTTTCCCTCAATCCGTAATTAACGACCTTGGGGCACCATGTTTTAATACAATGTCTTCCATGATGATGAATTTGACTACCTCAGATGCTTCGGCTGTTTTTACGGCTTTTGTAATGGCATAGCGTGTCAGATAATCAGTGCAAACAATAAGCCATCTATTGCCACTAACAGACGGTGGAAATCATCAGAGGTGATCAATCTCAACAAGCTGGAAAGGCATTTCGGCTGGTGGAATTGGTATGAGTCGGCCAGGTGGTTTCTGAGGAACTGCCTTTCTCCTCTGGCACTCTACACAGTGCAACACATAGTGATGGACATTCCTAAATGTCTGGGCTCAGGTGTGTCATGGAATTTCTGTAGAGCATCTAAGCACATGTGTTTAGGAATCACTGGTAGCCACATCTTTCCAAACGGATGAAAGTTTTTCTTGCAAAGCAATCCATTAACTACCGTAAATTGTCCTTTCACATCCTCTGACCGATTTAAGGCAAGCATAATTTGAGATAAACTTGGCGTCCCCCTCCTGCTCAGCAGAGAGATCCTGGAGTGCAGCGAGACAGTCACTGTCTTCATCAAAGTCTTGATGGTCTTGCACAGGGTTTCTTGAGACTCAGTTGGCATTTTGGTGTTTTCTTCCACTTTTGTACACTGGTAATGTCATGCTCTTGAAGACGTAGTGCCCACCTGGCTAGTCGTCCTGTAGGATCCTTAAGACCTGTCAACCAATAAAGTGAATGATGGTCTGTAACAACTGTGACTGGCCTTCCATAGAGATAATGTCAAAATTTGCACATGGCCCACATCACAGCAACACATTCACTTTCTGTAGTTGAGTAGTTTCTCTCGGCTTTTGTAAGGTCCTAGAAGCATAGGCTCTAACCTTCTCTTTTCCAGTCGAAATTTGCACCAGAATGGTATCGACCCCATAACCACTGGCATCTATGTGTAGTTCTGTAGGTGCTCTCTCATCATACAGACCAAGTACAGGGTCAGTCCTCAGAACTTTTCACAGCACATCGAAATAATCTTGTTGAGCACCACACCATTTAGCATTGACTTTTAGCAACTCTTGGAGTGACCTGGTTTTCATACGAAAGTCTGATAAAACGACGGTAATAAGAACGTAATCCGAGGAAGCTCCTCACATCTCCAATACTTTTAGGAATAGGAAATTCCATTATAGATTTCACCTTTTCTGGGTCTGGCCGCACACCTTCGTTTGACACAAGGTGTCCAAGTATTTTCTTTTGCTCCAAAGAGACACTTTCTCGAATTAAGTTTCAGTCCGCCTTGTTGGATATGCTTAAGAATGACCCTCAGTCTTTTTGTATGTTCATCAAATGTCTCTGAGAACACTGTAATGTCATCTAAATAACTAAATAACAAAGACACGTCATCCACTTCAGGTGATGTAGAAGATTATCCATCATCCGTTCAAAAGTTGCTGGTGCATTACACGAACCAAACGGCATTACCTTAAACTCATACAGGCCCTCAGGGATGATGCCTGCAGTTTTCTCACAATCAGCCTCATCTACTTCAGTTTGCCAGTAGCCCAAGTCATGTCCATGGTTGAGAAAAACTTGGCCCCCCTTCATACTATCTAGTGTATCGTCAATTCGTGGAAGAGGGTAAACTTCCTTTTTGGTTATCTTATTAAGCTTCCTGTAATCAACACAAAAGTGCTAACTGCCATCCTTCTTCCTGATGAGGACCACTGGTGATGACCATAGGCTCTGCAAAGGCTGAATGATGTCATTCTTCATCATTTTCTCTACCTTGTTGCGAATTATTTGACGTTCCATTGCTGACACACGGTATGCTCTCTGGCTTATTGGTTGATGGTCTCCAGTGCTAATCTGGTGCATCGCCGTCGATTTGTCTAATTTGCTCTTCACCTGTGGATTGAAGTGTTCAGAGAACTCTTGAAGAATGGCAAGTAGCTTCTTCTGTTGTTCCTTAATGAGATTTGGTGTTAGTCGAGCTAGAAGATCTTTCCTCATAGTGGTAGCACTAATTTCGCTCACAGACTCAGCATGGGAGGTTTCTTTGGCGCTCAGCTGTTCTGCAATTAACGGCTCAGCGTTTGCTATGCACACACATCTTGGAAGGATCTGCGGTTCTCGGCGACGGTTAACTATCCACAATTCACCGAATCCATTCTTTAAATCAGACTTCAGAGGCTGGGATGACCAAGTTATTCTCCAGAGGTATACTTCTCTTACATTCCACTAAAAGATCCATGGGTTGATGCGTGGCATGCCACATGACAGTTACCTTTCTACCGCTGACTGCAGGACTGATTACTTCATCCAGCACACAGTCTCCACATACTCGGATGCGCATCTTCCTGTCCACAGTATCTCATCTAGTCTAGCATAGTCTTCGAGCGACCACGATCTGTAATTACCTGAGAAGCTTTCAAAAAGTCCCGTCCGTGAATGTCTTCATGACTACACTCTTGTAAGATGATGAATTCTAAGGGTTTTTTTGGCCATTTATACCCACACAAATGGTACATATTCCTGTAAGTTTTACATATTTCCCATTAGCCACCTTCAGCAGAGATGTTTTGTTGTCGACAAATATGGTTTTCTGCAACTGGTGACGGTACTTCTCCGAAATGACTGAATATGAAGCTCCATAGTCCACAAAAGCTTGGGCTGGTCTGCCATCCATGAGGATATCGACATAGTTTCCTATCATTTTTGTAGTGATCAACAGTGGAGGATTTTTCTCTTTGGCAGTCTCACCTCCAAGGAAGCCGCACCCTTTATTTTTCCATGTTGCGGTGTCTAGGTCATCGGCAGGAGCTTCTACATGGCGATGGAGACCTTGATTGGTGTGTTGGGGAGCGCCCTCTCCAGCAGCTAGCTTGCTGCGATGGTGACCCACGTCGTCTTGCACCCATATCATCTTGTTCATCTTCGTCGTCCCGGAGTTGGCGTCGACTAAGATCGGTCTGCTGTCTTCCAGCGCAGACATCATCAAATATCTGCCGCTTTTCTCAACAGTAGCACATCACATGTCCAGGTCGTCTGCAGTGGAAACATACTGTTGGTTATCCTGGGTCCTCCAGACGTCAATCTTCCTTGGTGCCCAAAAAGGTTCTTCATGCGGCATTGTAGGAACGTAACTCCGCCTTGGTCTCGACTTTTTTGCCGTTTTAAAGGGAAATGAAGCACGAGAGATTGGGTTCAGTGTCTGTTCCACTTCCTCCCTTATGGTCTCTTGAATTGTCTCAGTTTTTTGTTCACCGTGCAATCTGAGTGCCTTCTGAACTTCCTCACTCACTATCTGATGAACGCTTGTGAAATTAGTTGCTTCTTCCATCACAGACATTGATACAACATTTGGAAGCCTTTCAAACTTCTTGCGTGTAACTCTTTTTTGATGCATTGTCTCTATATACTGGCACCATTTTATGAAGTCGTCTGCTGGTGAAACCTTCAGGAATAGGCCTTGATACAGGTCCTCAGCAACACCTTTCATGAGATGAGATGTGCAACCTTATCTTCCTCCTTCATTGTAGGAGACACTATTTTACACAACTCCAAGACGTCTTGGATGTAGGATGCTGTAGTTTCTCCTGGACACTGTGCCCTGCACTTTAATTAATCTTCAGCCTTGAATGTCTGTCATCGTGTATCGCCGAAATACTTGTGCAGTTCTGCCTGGAATACTTCCCAGCTTGTGAACTTCTCCTTGTTCTCATACCATTGCTTTGCTTGGCAGTGCCCTCCATGTAGAAAAATACGTTAGCCAAACACACGGTATCATCCCATATGTTAAATTTTCGCTGTACCCTCATATACCTTCAGCCACTTGTTTGGATCTTAGCCATAATCACCAGAGAACCCGGAAAGATATCTCATTTGGTGACACACAGTTGCTGTCATCGTAATGTCCTCTTGTTCTTCTGTCTCTGGTAGATTGCAATCTATTGAATATGGCTCGAACTCGGGTTTCTCACCACATAAACGGCGACTCTGTCATGGTCTGACTGGAGCCACTATGTCGTCAGAAATGTGCGCTATCACAAGTTCCACTACCCAGCACCTCCACCAGAATAATATCACGTAGAAGAAGGTGTAATTAGCTGAATGACGACCACTAACTTCACTTTATGAAGGTTTGTTTAGCACTTGCACGTACAAGAACATGGAGCGAACTGCCTCTGCCCAGAATACATACAGAATATATACAGCTACAGAAAATTCCAGTACAATGATTCTTGGCATTTATGGATACTTCTAGAATGTACTTGAACTGAATATAGAAATTAAAATTGTACAATCCAGGTGAGTTTTGAACTCGCGACCCTCCATGCAACAGTTTAGTATCATAACCACTACACCACAGTGCTATTCAGTTTCTTCTACCGGGTGACAAGTATTTGTATCTCTGTCAAACAGTGTGCAGAAAATTGAATGAGGGTGGTGTTCATTCCAGAAGACCATGAGAAGCTTTGCATTGAACCAATAGAACCAATGCAGTCAAACGACCTGGGCTGTAGCACATTGACATTGGACCATTGCAGTATTGGGTAACATCATGTTTGCTGACAATACCAGGATTGGTTTGCGACCAGACACTAGATGTGTTAGTCTTTGGAGAAGCACTAGACGACACCAAGAACTCTGATACATTCAGGAGTCGATCCATTTGTAGGTGGAAGTGTAATTTTGTGGGTAGCGATAATGACGGAACGGCAGACCCCCCTCTAATTCCCATGTATGGTAATTTGACTGGTCCATGATACCTCAAAGACTTCTGCAAATGATTGTAAGGAGCTACAGACATGGATTCATCCTAGTCGATGACAGCGCAAGATCGCACTTTACTCTAGCAGTGTCTCGGTATCTTCAAAGAAGCAACATCAAGTGAATGCATTGGCCACCAATGTGTCCAGGTATGAATGCAACTGAGTATTGCACAATATCCGACTCCATCTGACAATTTCAGGACCTCACTGAAGCTGCCATTGAGGACTGGGACCTCGTATCCCAAGATACTCTTGATGGTCTCATCTAGAGTGTGCCTCACAGAGTAGAACTACTAAACCATGTGGTGGGAGGACATGCTCACTACTGAAGACTAATAATAATAATAATAATAATAATAATAATAATAATAATAATAATCATCATCATGAATAAAGATTTTTTTCACCGTTTTTCTTTTCAAGATATACACTTAAGAGAGATCCTGCTTTGTTTTGTAATGATTTTTTGTAGCCAAATCGTTCTTGTTTTTGGAAAGAATTGCGTTTATTTTGTTAATAAGGTGTTGTACAACTTTCAGTGGGTGTGTATAAGAAGTCATTGTAAGTAAACTCAATGATACTGCAGACTTTTGTTGAGGTGTGTATATACTAGGAATGTTTCGCAATACAGCATTTCCTTTTTCTTGCTACGGCGTGGGAGCTGGAGCATTGTTGTGCTGGAGGAACCAAGTGTCCATTATTGACTTCGGCCACAGGGTATTTTCAAAGGTTGGTTGACTTTTGGCAGCACTGCTCAGTGTACCATTTAGTTGTGACTGCCTTTTGTGTGTCTGAAACAACAAGCTCCACAATTCCACTCGATTTGAAAAAACAGCTACCATTTTCTTCTTTACTGATCAGGTTATTCTGACAGCTATGGGTATGTTGTAATCTTCAAAGATGCAAACTTTGTTTTGAGTATTAGTTGCCACCTCATGGTACAGCCAAGTCTTTCATGTGTCAGGATGTTATTCACATATTGATTATGTCTCTTAGAAAACTTCTTTAACATCTCCCGGCACCCAATCACACGTCGAGTCATCTGCTCTTCCATCAGTCTGTGCAGCACCCAGAAACAACAAAATTCCTTAACTTGGAAGTGATCATGTAGAATTGAATGAATTGCTGGTGCATTTAGCCCTAAATTGTCCTCTATCGGCTTGTAGGCCACTCGCCTGTCTTTGTCTGTAGCATTTTCCTCACAGCATCAATGTTTTCTTCTGTAACTGTTGATCGTGGCCTTCCTGCCCTTTCAGTGTCCTCCAGAGTGAAATTTCCTCTATGGAAGTCTCTGTACCATCGGAATATAGTTGTACGAAGTAGACACACATCACTGAATGCAAAAGTCATTTCTTCAAAGCACATGGTCTATGTCTAAACCATGTGTGAAGTTATGCAGCAAAACTGCCTGAATCCCACCTCATGACCACAATACCATAGCAAACACTTCAAACTAGCCCTGCTAGTGAATGGCTGTGCCCACACACTTGACACAGCTGCTACAATGCAAGTATGAAGTATTCTCAAAACACAGCAACAATCAACCTCCTGCGACTTATTGTCGCGTCATATTGCAAAACTTTCGGAATATCCTTTGTACAGTGTGTTACCTGGCCTGGCTTGTTTAGTACTCATGGTTTGTACATATTGACAAGCATCTTTGCATGTACTCAGTTTTATTATGACGACCCACCATTGTGGTTTGACTCTTAATATGGATAACTTCCAGAATTGACTCTTAATATGGATAACTTCCAGAAAGCTGGGACTCCACAGTTGTCCATCTACATTATGGAAATGTAATTATATAAACCTGAAAATGCATCTGTACTGATACGAAACTGGTAGTGGCAAATAAAGCACCTTCATACAGCTATGTGGTTTTTTTAATTACATCATCATTCTTGACTTTTTAATTGTTGTAATTTATGATGATTTGAATGGTTTTTGAGTGCTGTTATTTAATTATTATATTTTTGGATACAAAATACATATACCGGGTGAAAATACACTTTTTCCAATATACTTTCCCTCGGACCTGTAAAACCTATCAATCCTTTGAATGGTAAAGGTTTTTATATACCGGCGTAGAACAAACCAGCACTTTAGGAAGAAAGGCCACCATGTGTTTTCGAACGATCTTTGATGCAGCAACATGTACACAGCGTATTTTCTTATTACGAAAGTACAACAGGGTGTATACGTGAATGACAAAAAAAAAAGAAAAATCCCGGTTAAAAATACACTTTCTCCAGGATGAAAGAACTTTTTTTCCATGTTAAGTAACAGTATACTTTTCCTCGAAACTGTAAAACTTACCAATCCTTTAAATGGTTGTGGTTTTATACACCCATGTAGAATTTCTCGGCACTTTAGAAAACAAAACTCACGGAAACAACACGTTTTAGAAAGATGTCCGATGTGCAGCAACATGTACACTGCATATTTTCATATTACAAAAATATAAATTCAAATTCCACCAAACACTGCATGTTACTTTCCGAAGGATTGAAATCTAGATTGTGATGCGCTTTTGTAAGCCAGTTGTAGCTCGTATCAAGCGATCTCGCCAGCCGATATTCAGATCATAGGACACGTGACGTAGTCAGCCAATAGCAACATCACTGTAAAGTAGCGCGAACACACAAATAGGAAAAGATAATGGTTTAAATTAATATACATATATACATAGTGTTGCTACAAGAAAAGAAAAGCTTTTACGTTCGTTCAATATTGGTCACTAAGATTAATAGGCTGCCAGAGAAGCTAAGCTTTAACACATAATGATAATTTTTGCGCGTGTTACAATTTAAAGATACATCACAAAAATGTGCCAGTAAATTTTTTAACAACATAAATGTTGGCCAGGCCAGGTAACACACTGTACAAAGGATATTCCGAAAGTTTTGCAATATGACGCGCCAATAAGTCGCAGGAGGTTGATTGTTACTGTGTTTTGAGAATACTTCATACTTGCATTGTATTTTGCTGAACAAATGTGATATTGTCCAAACAAACAGACACCACACATTAATATAAATGATTCACCTCAATGGGCAATTTGTCCGCAACCTTCAGCGTGGATGCACATTATTGTTCAGCTTCCAGTGGGAGTCTAAATTCTAATGTTATCCTCATGAACCCCGTGTGAGCAATACATTTTAGTATATTCCTTGAGTCATTATTTGAAGCTGGTTCTTGAAACTATATTAACAGACGTCAGTCGTACTTCAAACTGATGTCATTGGTTCCTTGTTCTGCCTGTTACAAATAATTCCAACCAGTATTAATTCAGAGATTTTTTTAAAGAGGAGCAGGATGTCAAACCGGCAGACTGGGAACAGGAGAGGCACCACAGCACATTTTAATTTCCACTGCCGTGAATATAGTTCGGTGGCACCCATTCTATTACAATATATTACATGTTTGAATTCCACAGAGCAAAATATAAGAGACGTGCGATGGAAGAATGCTGTGTAGAGAGGCGTGGCACTGCACTTTGCCACACTTAAGACCAAATAACATGTCTTACGTTCCCTCAAATAGATATGTTTTTTGTATCAGTCTCTTCAGAAAGATGTGTACTACAAAATGAAGATATTTTTGAAAAGTTGATTTTTAAATTTTTGGCGTCCTACCTCAAATGCTCAAGGGAGGGGAGGAGTGCCACTATCTAATATTGCCCCAGTTCGGAAATATCCTAGATGTGGATCTGATTTACAGAGCAGTCTGAGTTGTAGTGGGAGGTGGTAGTCTCCACGTGACCCATGTTTACGTTAAGTGATTTTGCTGTTTCCTCTTCGTTTATTGCTCTCACTTCAAATGAAAACGAAACGGATTTCTGTGGCTGGGAGCTTTCAAGTGAATTAAAATACATTCACATCATTACGGAAGGCTAAAATATGTAATTAGTTTCGGATTTTATTTTGTTTCCACCTTTCTGACAGTGAAGTGTTGGTCACCTTGCAGAGCAATTAAGTTATTTTTGTCAGTTTGTTAAAGAAATTTGACTTTTATTAATCTTTTCCACTGAGGCAGTCAATTTATTGGAAACGAAGTGTTTAATTCCACACTATCGGCTTGTTTCTACTGTTAGCTGCATCTCAAGTTCACGTTTTCATCTTCTAGCATGCATGGCATTATGCCTTAATAAAGAACCAAATATGAGATAATACAGTACAGGTACTCCAAGAAAATTTACATCTGAATCTGGACATACGAATGTGCACTTTAAGCTGAATGATGCATTTTAGTGTAGTTCACAAAATTCCCATGCTCTTGGAATGTCCTCTAATGTCTTGTTTCTTTTATGACATAATGTAAGATCTTTTAATGTTTTACTCATACGAACGTACGGGCTTCATGCATCATTGTAGCTGCGCAAGCGCTGCGACACCTGTTATTTTGCTTGCTCTGGCAACTGCTGAAACGATTCTATTTCTAACAGGTCGCGGGGAAATATTGCGAATGGTTGTTTGGAAAGCATTACTTTCAAAGTAAATTTCCTTTTACGCTAGATGAACTCTGTGCTCGCGAATGTCCAATGAATTTCTTAAATCACAGAGCATTTGACTCTCATTAAAAAATCAAATCTTTGAGGGTGACCATTTAGAATATTTTCAAGCCCAGAAGATCAGACATTTATGTTGTTAAAAAATTTACTGGCACATTTTTGTGATGTATCTTTAAATTGTAACACGCGCAAAAATTATCATTATGTGTTAAAGCTTAGCTTCTCTGGCAGCTTATTAATCTTAGTGACCAATATTGAACGAACGTAAAAGCTTTTCTTTTCTTGTAGCAACACTATGTATATATGTATATTAATTTAAACCATTATCTTTTCCTATTTGTGTGTTCGCGCTACTTTACAGTGATGTTGCTATTGGCTGACTACGTCACGTGTCCTATGATCTGAATATCGGCTGGCGAGATCGCTTGATATGAGCTACAACTGGCTTACAAAAGCGCATCGCAATCTAGATTTCAATCCTTCGGAAAGTAACATGCAGTGTTTGGTGGAATTTGAATTTATATTTTTGTAATATGAAAATATGCAGTGTACATGTTGCTGCACATCGGACATCTTTCTAAAACGTGTTGTTTCTGTGAGTTTTGTTTTCTAAAGTGCCGGGAAATTCTACACGGGTGTATAAAACCACAACCATTTAAAGGATTGGTAAGTTTTACAGTTTCGAGGAAAAGTATACTGTTACTTAACATGGAAAAAAAGTTCTTTCATCCTGGAGAAAGTGTATTTTTAACCGGGATTTTTCTTTTTTTTTGTCATTCACGTATACACCCTGTTGTACTTTCGTAATAAGAAAATACGCTGTGTACATGTTGCTGCATCAAAGATCGTTCGAAAACACATGGTGGCCTTTCTTCCTAAAGTGCTGGTTTGTTCTACGCCGGTATATAAAAACCTTTACCATTCAAAGGATTGATAGGTTTTACAGGTCCGAGGGAAAGTATATCGGAAAAAGTGTATTTTCACCCGGTATGTGTATTTTTAACCGGGAAAAATCCAGGATCTTTCCTCTCCCCCGTATACACCCTGGTAGTCTATTCTGACAATTGATTCCCCTCCCCCATGCATGCAAATATATGTGTTATTTTTATAAGAAAGAACAAATTCTCATAACTTACAAAACCTGGCACCACTGTCTTTCACGAGCTGTTTTCACTGATAGTTGTACTCAAGAAATTTTGCAGTTGACATAAACAAGCAACCATCGCAAATATTAATCTTGAATGATGTGACCCGTAGTAGTAGTAGTTGTTGTTGTTGTTGTTGTTGTTGTTAGTATAAGTTTGTGTGTAAGTCTAGGGGTCGATGACCTCAGCAGTTTAGTGCCTTACGAGCTAAAGTGCAAATAAATTATTACTTTTAGCCCTTGCCTTTTTTAATTACTTCAGTGATTCGTACAATATAAAATATTTTACAGGCAAACTCTGTTTGAATATGAATCAAAACTTGCGTCCAAGAATGATGAGGTCTATCATTTTGTGGGATATGTGCCAATAGAAGGCCGTCTGTATGAACTAGATGGCTTGAAGGAAGGTCCCATAGATCTGGGACCTGTAGCCTCTGATGCTGATTGGCTAGACGTAGTGCGACCTATAATTGAAAAAAGAATTAAAAAGTAAGTAGTATCTATTCTTATTTAAAACCTCATTTGTTTATTGGCGATAAGTTTTTATTTTCTTGCATATATGTTTCTAATTCTGAAGCACCATCAGTGGTTTTTAGGGTGTTGCATATTAAACAAAAATGTGTAGTTGCAGCTTAAAAATCGTATGTTTATTTCTTGTTAAACGTGAAATATTTCTGCAGTTTTCCGGAAAGCTGATAAAAGTCATCTATCAGCCTCCTGTTTTATCGTCATCTAGTTATTTCTTGGAATCTCCGTCCCTCTTCATTTCATTATCACCTTGCGCCTAATTAAATATTCCACTCAAGTCTGCTTTGTTATGCATCTCCCCACCCCCACCCCCCCTCCCCATCCCCTGCCCCTCCCCCTAGTGTGTCTGAGAACCTCTAGATGCTTGCTGAGCAACCCTTAGCTGTGATACAAACAGATCATGAGCTTTCCTTTCTCAGGCAGATAGAACTTGGAAACACAATTTGATTTACCCAAAGAACAGTGAAAAATCCTGTCCAGCCATTCAGATGTGGGTTTTCTATGTTTTTCCAAAATCACTTAATGTGCTTCCCATCCATCCTTAGTCCAAGCTTATGCTCAATCCACAGTGACCATCTCATTGATGAGACAGTGAACCTTAATCTTCCTTCTTTCCCCTCTTTCAATGCACCTAAATACACTCCTGGAAATGGAAAAAAGAACACCGTGAATTCATTGTCCCAGGAAGGGGAAACTTTATTGACACATTCCTGGGGTCAGATACATCACATGATCACACTGACAGAACCACAGGCACATAGACACAGGCAACAGAGCATGCACAATGTCGGCACTAGTACAGCGTATATCCACCTTTCTCAGCAATGCGGGCTGCTATTCTCACATGGAGACGATCGTAGAGATGCTGGATGTAGTCCTGTGGAACGGCTTGCCATGCCATTTCCACCTGGCGCCTCAGTTGGACCAGCGTTCGTGCTGGACGTGCAGACCGCGTGAGACGACGCTTCATCCAGTCCCAAACATGCTCAATGGGGGACAGATCCGGAGATCTTGCTGGCCAGAGTAGTTGACTTACACCTTCTAGAGCACGTTGGGTGGCACGGGATACATGCGGACGTGCATTGTCCTGTTGGAACAGCAAGTTCCCTTGCCGGTCTAGGAATGGTAGAACGATGGGTTCGATGACGGTTTGGATGTACCGTGCACTATTCAGTGTCCCCTCGACGATCACCAGTGGTGTACGGCCAGTGTAGGAGATCGCTCCCCACACCATGATGCCGGGTGTTGGCCCTGTGTGCCTCGGTCGTATGCAGTCCTGATTGTGGCGCTCACCTGCACGGCGCCAAACACGCATACGACCATCATTGGCACCAAGGCAGAAGCGACTCTCATCGCTGAAGACGACACGTCTCCATTCGTCCCTCCATTCACGCCTGTCGCGACACCACTGGAGGCGGGCTGCACGATGTTGGGGCGTGAGCGGAAGACGGCCTAACGGTGTGCGGGACCGTAGTCCAGCTTCATGGAGACGGTTGCGAATGGTCCTCGCCGATACCCCAGGAGCAACAGTGTCCCTAATTTGCTGGGAAGTGGCGGTGCGGTCCCCTACGGCACTGCGTAGGATCCTACGGTCTTGGCGTGCATCCGTGCGTCGCTGCGGTCCGGTCCCAGGTCGACGGGCACGTGCACCTTCCGCCGACCACTGGCGACAACATCGATGTACTGTGGAGACCTCACGCCCCACGTGTTGAGCAATTCGGCGGTACGTCCACCCGGCCTCCCGCATGCCCACTATACGCCCTCGCTCAAAGTCCGTCAACTGCACATACGGTTCACGTCCACGCTGTCGCGGCATGCTACCAGTGTTAAAGACTGCGATGAAGCTCCGTATGCCACGGCAAACTGGCTGACACTGACGGCGGCGGTGCACAAATGCTGCGCAGCTAGCGCCATTCGACGGCCAACACAGCGGTTCCTGGTGTGTCCGCTGTGCCGTGCGTGTGATCATTGCATGTACAGCCCTCTCGCAGTGTCCGGAGCAAGTATGGTGGGTCTGACACACCGGTGTCAATGTGTTCTTTTTTCCATTTCCAGGAGTGTATAAAAACTCATCTACTGCTTCATTGACACTTCATTGTGTTACTTTATATTGTTTAATTTTCAAATCTTCGGCTATTCATAAGACTAAGAATGTCCAATTGTAATTGATTTTTGAAGCTATTTTCAAACTTGTTCTGTTAAATTCCACTTGTGTATTTGTGCCTTGGCGAGTACAATGTTTCAGCAAACAAGTGTTTCACATATATTCCATTAACATGTATTCCTTCCTCACTTTTCAGTTTCAGTTATCTGAAAACGTCCTCTTATGGCAGCAGAGAATAGTTTTGGTGACGTGGAATCTTTCTTATTGTCTCTTCTGTCAGTTCTGAATTTCCTGCCAATGGTGTAATCTGTATAATGCTCCATTTAATTTCAGGTACAGTGAAGGAGAGATTCATTTTAACCTTATGGCAATTGTATCAGACAGGAGGATGATATATGAGAGGAAAATTCAAGAGATACAAAAACAGGTGGAGGTAAGCAGAATGTAATATTAAGAATATATGAGGAGCCAAAAATTTTTTTCTTAAAATAGTGATATGAAATTGTTAACTGGACACTATATATACCATTTAAAGTAGCCAAGAAGCCACATAAAAATGATACAAAAAACAGCAGTTACTTTCTAAAGTATTGAAGCCCAGTGACTTGCTTTTTCAAATGTTGACAAGACTACTTTAGCTGTGGCTAAAGCTACTGCTGTATCACTGGGTACGTGTTTCAGTTAGATACGTGTATAAGTGGAACCCATATGGCTGTATAAAACTAGTAAACGTATTGCAGTCTATGAATTACCCATCCTGTGTGTAAAGTTTTGAAGTGAAGTGAGTTCCATGTAACATAAGTGTCCAACTGAAATGTTGTTATTAGACAAACACCCCCATATGAAATCTCATGTATGTATAAATTCTGTCTATAGTCATTAAATATTTAAATTTTGCACATTTTGAGAATGGATACTTAATTTATACATACATTCATTTGAATTATCGCAGTTACTGTATTTTTATGTTCTAATGGATGTTTGAAATATTTTATTAAATGACATTATTTTCAAACATATGCATTTGAAACTAAATTAATTGTGTGTTGTACACTAACATTTTGAAATTGAGGCAATTTCATGACTCAGTAGGTCTTTGGAAGCTGGTGAGACTCTCATACTCATTGCTGGGGGGGGGTTAGCGGATGTGGAAAGACGACTTTGTTGGCATAGTGGCATAGCTACCCGAGTGCCCATCTGTGTCTACCCTTTAATAGGGAATGCTCACAATCAGAAGGCTCAGTGTGATGCAAACATGTGGAGCAAGCATGCCACGGGGATGTACTCATGCTTACTGTAGACAATTGAGCAAGTTTGAAAAGTGTCAAATTGTGGCCTTCAGAGTGGCTGGATGGTCCTTTCGGAAAATTGCTGCATAGGTTGGACACTGCATCAGTTGTGTACCGATGCTGAACATTCTCACAACCCTAGACAATGTTCTGGATGTTTACACAGCACGAATGCTTGCCAGGACAGCAGTGGTAGATCATACAGCTACCAGAGCACAGATAAGAAGGCTTATGAGCCCATCCATGTCAACATGAGGTGCTGTGAACCTGTTATTAGCAATGGGACTGCAAGCACGCACAGGTCGTCTGGTGCTGTCAGAGGATCACTTGGAAGAAGAAATGGCACACTGTGGTCCTCTGTGTGTATCACATACACTTGGTGAGAACTGTCACATAGAGTGCATTCATCCAAGACACACTGGCTCCACCGCGGACATTGTGGTGTGGTTTGCGATAAGCTACAACTCTCGTTCACTTTGGTATTTCTGGATGTATCCTAGCCAGTTAGTGGAGGGTATGCTAGCCAGCACTTAGTACGTGCAGAATGTTGTTAGACCCACTCTTTTGCCATTCGTGCACCAAGAAGGTGATGATGTTCCAACAGGATAATGCTTTTGTGCACACTGCCCGTGAAGCTCAATATGCTCTGTCTGCTTGATGTGCGGCAACTTCCTTAGCCAGCTCCATCTCTGGACTTGACTCCAATTTAGCACATGTGGTATATGATGGGACCAGAAGCGACTCGTCCACCAACAGCTCTTGCTGTTCCTGTTCCTGTGCCTTGTGACTGCTGTTAAAGGATTTGGAAATAGCTTTATATGTTTCTAATACTTGTTCTTCATACTCTCTGTGTAACTTTTCCAGGCTACATAATTTTAATAGCCACAAAAGACTTTTATGACAGTCTCAGCATTAATTTGGCCATGGAAGTGAATAAACATGAGTGGAAATGTCTCTACTAGCACTCTAGAAATATTTAATGTGGGATCAAGACGGGTTTCAGGTAACACTGAACTTGTTAGGGTCCCTCAGTGTTGATAATCATAATAGGCAACAACACAATTCTCTTTAACATGACAAGTAGCTCCATTTCTGAAGCAGTCAAAGGCTTAATGTCTTTGAGACAAATGAAAATTTTCTGATGCTATTTTACTGGGGTGCTATAGTACATGTTATTACCAGAGGACCACTAATGTAGCAACAGTCTACATCCAGGAGTGGAATTCATGCTGCATGTATGAGACTGCAACGTATGTAGACAGCGGGTGTAGGTTGTGTGTAGCAGTGTTATGGCTCAGTGGGCCAGGTTTCTAACAGAAGTAACTCATATTGATCATCATTATTTTTGTGACCAGTACTGAGTGACCTAGCAGAAGATGACCAATGTCTCTGCCAAACATAACATCCTATATTAGTCTAGGTGCTAAAAACATCTCTTTCCAGCTACAGATGCTGCCACCATTATTGCCTGGCAAACCCGGAATTCTCAGAAAATTCTGAAAGACTCTGTGGACTCTTGAGACTCTCAATGGAATAGTCTTGTTAGTTTGACAGAAAGAAATGTACTGAAACAATTTGTTACAAATCTCTCTTGAGATACTGCTTCAGAAAAAAAATCAGTTATAGAGCCACTTAGGGAAAGTTGAAGTGCATTGAATTATTATGGTATTTGTAGCTCATTCAGTCATCCTCAGGACATTTGCTGACCTTGAGAATCTTCATTATTATGCGTGGGTCCATGGGCTCCATGCCCCATGGCGTGGTTGACTGCAATGAAGTGTAATGTGCACATAAAAATTTGTCACACATGGATCGATATTTGAATGTGCTTGTTGTGTAGATCAGAATTGAGTAGTCAGGATTCGGTTCATTTTACTAATTTCGGTGCAGACTAGCTCTTCACCAGCTTTTCTCATACTGCCGCGTTTCAAGTCAACAGTGACTGCAATGTGAAGTGTGTCCAGTTTGACACACAGTGCGTCATTGCTATCATGGTCTATTGATATTACATTCCAGTAACAATGGTGAAGATTTCTGATGCCGTGGCACATAATTCTCGCTTATGGTGGTAAAGATGTAATTTCCAGGTTCAGCAAGAGCTTATGCGTAGATGAGTTGTTTTTCTAAGCTCTAGAATATAATTCATTTTGTAAACTGCATATTGTATATGTATATTCTGTCCTGCAAAAAAAAAAAAAGGTATGTCTGATTTTGGAGTGAATATTAGTTTTGTTTTCATCTACTTTAGAATGAGCAGTTATTCACCAGTAATTTTTTGTTGACCTCTTAACCTATGCTTCATTTACTATTCTAACAAGAAGGAAATTCATAATATATTAAGTATTAGTTAATCATTGTGTAATGTCCCCACAGCAAATACCCTCTACCACGCACCAATTAATCATTTTCAATCAAACCATCCACATTCATTCACTTTGGAAAAGTCATCTGATCTGATTTTCTCGGGGTCAACAGAAACCTCCGATCTTACTCGTCTGCTTTGACCCGTGACGTAAGCGTGTTGTGGTGTGTGACGTCATTATGGCGCGGAGTTTAGTCTTGTTTTTGTTTGTGGTGCTCTCTGGTGGTGTGTTCATGGTTTTCGTTTGTTTTAATTTAATGCTCATTGCTGTATGTCGGGTGAGTTTGTTATTGAGTGTATTTGGTTGTGGTTTTTTGTTTAGGAATGGATATGAAAGACCGCCTTAATAGTGTTCGGTTGAGGGCGATGATGGGCGAGACAGCGTTAGAACTTATCAAGTTCTTACAACTATTCGGTTTAATCGCCGAAGTTGTTAAGTGTTCTCTTTGCCTTGAGGGGATGAAATTGGTTAAAGTTCCGGCCTCTCGGACCAGCGACGGATACATGTGGTGTTGCCGGAAAGATGGCGTATGGCGTTCTATAAGGCGTGGTACCTGGTTCGAGAAGTCTAGATTGGGCATGCGTGAGATTGTGCTTATTACATATTATTTTTGTTATAGATGCCCACAGAGTTTTTGCGCGTTTGAGACTGGTGTGAGTGAGAGGACTGTTTTAGACTGGTATTCCTTTTGTCGTGAAGTGTGTTCGGAATTTATTAAGTACAGGGGTAAGTTGGGTGGGCATGGGGTGCTTGTGGAGGTGGACGAGTCGCAGTTTGGTAAAAGGAAGTATGGGAGGGGGAAGTCTGTGGCTGGTCTTTGGGTGTGGGGGGCTGTTGTTCACGGGGGTGGGGGTACTGAATGTGTTTTTAGTGTTGTGGAGGGGAGGTCGAAGGCTGAATTAGTGGGGTTAATTGAGGAGTATGTAGAACCCGGGTCCACAATAGTTTCTGATGCTTTTTCTTCTTATAGGGGGTTGGGTGACAGGGGATTTAATCATTTAGTAGTGAACCACAGTCTAGAATTTAAGAATTATGATACTGGGGCTTGCACTAATACAATTGAGGGGATGTGGGGGGCGGTTAAGTCAGTTCTTGGGAGGGGGAAGAGGCGCTCTTCCAACCTTCAGTCTCATTTAGATGAGTACTGTTGGCGGAAGAGTGTCCCAGAGGCCTATTGCATTTTTCGGGTTTTTTTAAGGGCTGTGGGTAAAATGTATAGGCCGAAAGTGGTTAGTTAGGGTGCATTTGTGTGTGATTGTGGTGGCCAATCTAGTTTGTGGGGCTGGAACTTTTTTGAGGTAAGTTCCGTTTTTTATTGTTTTTGATGTGTGTTTTGTGTCAACAGAAACATCCGATCTCACGCGTCGGCTTTGACCCGTGACGTTAGGGACCTACACATTGATCTGTAGCGTAGCCCTGAATACGAGGTTAGGTTGGGAGGTTTTTTTTTGGCGGGGGCCTCGAGTACCACTTGTTTATTATTATCTTTGTTCGATCGTAATTTATGTGATTGGGAGCTGTTGTAGATGTATGTAGGTGTAAGGGAAGTGTTGGTTTTTTAGGTTGGTGTTGGGGGATGTGATCGGTAGGTTCTGTTGAGCTATATAGGTCAACGGAAGTGTTCGATTGTAATTTATGTGATTGGGAGCTGTTGTAGATGTATTTTTTTTTTTTTTTTTTGTATTGGAGGATGTGATCGGTAGGTTCTGTTGAGCTACATAGGTCAAGGGAAGTGTCCGATTCTGGATAGGAATGTGTTTTTTGGTATTTGGTCAGTTTTGTGATGTTGATTTATTTCGTTGTTTTGCGTGGTTTTGTATGGCGGTCGGTGGCTACATTTGTGTATATTTAGTTTGTCCCCACCCAAAAACCCCCAATTTCCCACGCTTGTCCCGTTAGAGTCATTAGCCTTTTTGTGAAACTTGTGTATTTCAGTGTTTATAATACGTATGCGATGTTTTTATATCCGCCATATTGGATAGTACGTATGCGATGTTTTTATATCCGCCATATTGGAATTGTCGTTTATAGTCGTTTCCGCTACATTTGTGACGTCATGGGTCAAAGCCGACGGGTAAGATCGGACGCTTCTGTATTTCCTTTTCTCGTAATATATGTGGCGACAGCTCGTCGACGCCAAAGTGTTTTCTAGTGCGTTTATTCTTTGAAATAACAGAGATGCATATATGCATTCTCCATGGTTGTTAGAGTGGTAACTAGGACAGCTTCTGGAGTATCTGTTGAGGGATTGACGTGTTTCTGAGAGATATATACTCTGCTTTTCTTCTCGCTAAAGCGAGCCAATTAACATTTGTGCCGCTAGTGGTTTTGAAGAGAAAGAGATTGTAAAAGGAAAATAATTAGGGCATGGTATCACCGGAGATCTGGACATGTAATGGAGATGGATTTAATACACGATTTCCTCCATAAATAAGGTTTGTGACTTTTTTGTTCTGGAGTGAATGAACGAATGAATTTTTTCTGAATCATTTGTTGATCACGCTGGCCCTGTAATTAGTGGGGAAGTTTCAGCTGTGTCGAAGAGAGCCTGCAATCACTGAGTCCGTGTTAAATCGTCCAAAAAGGCTTCGTACACATCTGGAATTCGCAATCTTTCGTAAAAGGAACAAATTGTCCAAACGATTGATTCTCCCGACTGACTGCAGTGTTTAACAGTAATAATAAATGTAAAGATCTCTTACAGCAAGCCAGCCACTGATCACCAAGACGAAGGACTCCACCAAAGATTCTATTTGGCCGATTTCACGTAATGAAATATTATATTAAAAACTGTACACAGATAAAGGAGAGAAAGAGAGAGAGCGAATGAAAAATAGAGATAATACTAATAATCCTCCATTAGTCTAATTTTTCGCCTGTCTTATCATGGATCAGCCAAGAACTGGGAGGGCCTTACTTTACTGTATAGACTTGTGTGAAGGTGAAGGGATCTTAAAGACAACAGATACACGTCCATACAGACAAGACGTTACACAGAGATAGCGGCTAGCTGCATTGATAATCTATTCTTAGATTAAAGAGACGGCAACTTATTATCCGAACATTTAAAAAATGTTAAAATTGCTTTAAGTTACACAAAAATTATGGAACAGTTGTATGAGTAGTAGTATCTGGTGGCTGCTCTATTTAATGAACCACAATGGCAAACTGCTGTTCACCCGTTGGAATTTGGCATGCCGTTCGAGATACTGGCAATGTTACGTATAGTGTTTGTGGGCAGAATCATGTCGTTTTTGAGTGCATAGTGAGGCCAGCCGGATCCCTAAATGTGACTGCTTGATATTTCTTTTCGTGGGGTATCTCAAGAGCCGAGTGTTTGCATCACCTATTCCTAACTTAGAGATTTGGAGGTGACTGAACCTGTGAAAAGATTCCTGCAGTTCAACTTGAAATGCTGGTGAAAGTAATGGACAGTTTCATTTTGTCAACCCTGCCTGTGCCTCACTATATATGCAGTGTGTCCTTTTCAAACATCCCACATTTTAAAAAGCCCAGGAAAAAAAACTGCAGTAGATATGATAAGAAATTGCACCATGTGCTAGAGCATCACTAAGAATGTAGTCATCATCATTTAAGACTGATTATGCCTTTCAGCGTTCAGTCTGGAGCATAGCCCCCCTTTTACAGTTCCTCCATGATCCCCTATTCAGTGCTAACATTGGTGCCTCTTCTGATGTTAAACCTATTACTTCAAAATCATTCTTAACCGAATCCAGGTACCTTCTCCTCGGTCTGCCCCGTCTCCTCTTACCCTCTACTGCTGAATCCATGAGTCTCTTGGATAACCTTGCTTCTCCCATGCGTGTAACATGACCCCACCATCTAAGACTGTTCGCCCTGACTGCTACATCTATAGAGTTCATTCCCAGTTTTTCTTTGATTTCCTCGTTGTGGACACCCTCCTGCCATTGTTCCCATCTACTAGTACCTGCAATCATCCTAGCTACTTTCATATCCGTAACTTCAACCTTGTTGATAAGGTAGTTATCAGATATTTTAGCATCACTAAGAATGTAGTTATCAGATTTTTGAGAATCATTTTACAGTACATCTAGGCCTACTTCAGTTTCAGTGGTCGGCTGTATCAACGAAATGAAGGCCGTGATGGATTTCTAGCTGACACCTTCATTAATAATTTTGAAAAGGTTCCCCCCCCCCCCTCCAATCTAGCCAATAGCATTTCTTTCTACATATGGTACGTTGATGACACCATCATGGCATTAAAAGGAGATGGACTGAGTTTTCTGGACCTGGAACTATGTTTAGTACATGGTAAAATTAATTTTTATATTTACCGGAAACCTACCCCAACAGACATCATCATTCGTGCTTTTTCTTGTCACCCCCATATCACTGGGGTGCCTCTAACCCCTTCCGCTATAGCTACAGAACATAATAACTTAAGTACATAGCAGTCAGTAATGGATATGAAGCAAACCTCGTACAAAAACTTTATAATAATAAAACAAACAACACTATAAATTTTTCTACACTTCTTAAAAATGACTTTCCTGTTAAGAAATACTCTAAATTCCATTTCTAGGTAACATTTCGTATTGTATAGCCAATTTATTTAAAAAGTATGACATCACTGTGCCCTTTACTACCAGTGAGTTGCTCTTCATACATTTTATACCTAATGAGAAACCTTCAACTGACACATTTATCAAATCTGGAATACTGAAAGGCAGAAAAGCTGCTTCGTTGACAGATCCTCAAACAAAAGGTAAAGAGCTTTGCTTTGCTGGCTTTCGGAATGAAGTTCCTTTTTCAGGCTGTCGGAGAAAGGGACACACACACACACACACACACACACACACACCGAGAGAGAGAGAGAGAGAGAGAGAGAGAGAGAGAGAGAGAGAGAGTGAGTTTGTTTCTCCTACAGTGTGAGAAAGGAATTCCATTCTGAAAGGTAGCAAAGCAGACTGTACCTTTTTGTGTGTGTGTGTGTGTGTGTGTGTGTGTGTGTGTGTGTGTGTGTGTGTCGATGACATAGCACTTCCGCATTTTAGTGAGTCTTCTATTCATCTCTTGCTTGTAAGTGGTATGTAAATAATCTGATAAGTTTACTACATTTTTATTCGATCACAGGGCATTCCGCTCGTGATATCGGATCTTAATGAATCAACCTCAGTAAAATCTCCATCAAAACACCTTGTTAACTTGCCTGCAGAGAAATTGATCCTTGGTTCCTTCCCCTGGAAAATAATGAATCCCTACAATACAGTTGGCAAAGAAATCTCCAAACACATTGTAGCTTTGAAGGCATTCCATCCAACAGTTCCTCTCAGTTTTACGCAGTGATAGCCAATGTTAATATTTTCCAGTTTTAATTTATCCTGCAAAATAAGTCTGCAGAAACTAAAGTTAGTTGTGCACCTGCTTTCACAATTGATGTGATTGTTATTTCAGTTACATTAACCTTCATTTGCTGATTGCTTAGTTTCTTGGGTGTTACATTTTGTTGTTTTTTTCTTCCTGTTGTAGAATAATATCCTTCTTTCTTTTGTATTGACCCTTCCTGCACCTTCTGGCAGCAACTCTACGCTAGGACTGACTGTGCTTAGTTTTACTGATATTGATGTTTCTGTCCTCATCAAGGGTGATGAGACTTCGTGTTACCAATATGAACCTATAACAAAACGACAAAGTGAGCAATTCACATGAAACATCAATACTTTGACAACATAACTGACATTCAAGCCAATGTGATGTGCGAATTGAGCAGCATCTGAAGAAGGATTTTTCTGACAGTTTCACATGGTTGAATGAATGGCCTGTGTGTTGTACTTCAGTGGAGTGGAGGGGTGAACACAATGTAGAATACCTGAAGTGTTAAAATTACCATCTCAACCATTCATTATTTTTTTATTAATCCAGTCTTGGAACTTTTTGGATTGGTGGGGTATACCATCAGTTATTGTTCCACTTGACTAGTGTTTTAGACACTTGATATGACTGGAGGCCCAAGACCATTTTATTCGGTTGAATAAACTATATTAAAAGCAAAGACACGGCACGAAGTAACTTACAAATTTTTTTGTTGCTGTGTAAGAGAAGCTAGTGAAATTTGACAGGTAAAAGCTGTCTTATATTAAAAACTGTGTTGTGTGTGGGACTTCGTTACACAGTACTTTGTGGTTCATAAATAGAGTATTTGGTTTCTAAAGAGGGTATAATAGCACATTACGATATAATTTTTATATGTAATCTGTAAACCTTCTTTTCTGCAGGAGAATGGAATGGAAACTGATGCTCAACAGAGTGAAATTGCAAGATTAAAAGTGCTCATAGAAGAGGAAGAAGCCAAAATAAAAAGATATCAGGCTGAGAATATTAGAAGAAAGCATAATTATTTGCCTTTAATTGTTGAAATATTAAAGATACTAGCAAAAGAGGGACAGTTGCTGCCACTATACGAAAAGGCAAAGGAAAGAGCTTTAGAAAAAGAAAGCAAACGAGAGGAAGTGAAAACTTAACACTTGTATTATTTACAAAATAAATAAATATAATTTACTGTAAAACCTCACATTTCTGTCATCATTTCATTTCAACATTTTTACGAATTTTTAATCATGCAAGTACCATTTAATCATTGGCAAGTTATTATATAAGTGTAATTTACTGCAGTTGCATTTTGGAAGTCCTATGTAAAATAATGTCACTATTATGTTTTGATACTTAACATCAAAGTTTATCAAGATATAAATTAGGAAACAAAGGCTGAAAATTTCAAATAGAAAGTGGCTCTTTTATTTGGTTTTGCACCTAAAATGCCTTTATGTGCAGTCAAAGAGATGATAAGGAGGAACATTTTAAAATACAGATCCTTTCACATTGTTGACACTTACTCTGAGTACATGGTTAGAGAGATATTTATTTATCATATGACATGCATGACAATGACATAACACAAATATCAAAGAGTAAAAGAATATTTAGATGGCATGTGGAAAATAAGATGAAGGTTAAGTATGCTACCAACAGATAATTAATAGACTAAAATATTCATAATGTGATGTACAGCTGATGAGTCAAGTTCAGAGCCACTGGTGTAATTTCGAAAGAGACATTCCTTACCCTTTGTGTGCTCAGCGTACACACTCCCTCACAATATATGAGTGTTATTCAGAAAGTAAGGTCCAAATCACTATAGCTAATCGAATGTCCCATGAACACTGAAACGCATGTGCACAGACTCCTGGCATACCTTGCTCGTCAGACAACGCCATTTGCATTTGCATTGGTATCGTCACAGTGTGCTGATTATTGTGTCAGTTAAAACTGTTTGACGGGTCTGCCAACTGTGAAATATGGTCAGTGATTTTGTTTGTTACGGCAAGGAAAGTTGCAGCAGTGTCAATACAACAGATAGTGAAATGTATGAACCCAGTGCCATGAGTGACAGCAAACCACGTAAGTGGGTGAGAGTTTTCAAGGACAGATGGAAAAATGCCCACAACGAACTGTGATCAGGACAACCATCAGTGATCTCAAAAGGTTACTTCAGCATTGGAATCACCGAATGTGGGTCAAACAACTTTGCACAAATTGACTCATAAGAGTTGCAATTTTGCACACATTGGGTTCCTAGGCTGCTCACTGAGAAACAAGAAATGGAAAGGATAGCTTGTGCTCTCTCTCTCTCTCTCTCTCTCTCTCTCTCTCTCTCTTTATTGGGTGGGGGGGGGGTGGTTCTGGCGTTGTAAGGAATGTGATCAATTTTCAGAGAACATTGCTATGGGGATGATATGTGGGTTTCTAACATGACCCCAGAGTCTAAATATCAGTCAGTGGAATGGCATCACATGACATCACCAAAGTCAAGGCTAAGCAACACCATATCTTGTTAATTGAATGTATGCAGTAAGCGACAACAATAAATGCAGCCACTTACTGCACTACCCCAACTAAGCTTCAAGATGTTATACAGAATAAGTCATGTGGCCTCCTGACGTCTGGAGTTTTGTTGTTGCATGGCGGTTCCAGATACCATTCTGCCATTCACACCCAAAATCTGAACAGATCTTTTGGATGGGAACAGATCATCCACCCATCATACAGACCAGACTTTGCACTGAGTGGTTTTCTCTTCTTCCGTTACCGAAAGGAGTTTCTTGGTGCCAAGTATTTTGCAACAAGTGATGAGGTGGAAGAAGCAGTTGAGGACTGGTTTTCCTCACAGGCAGCAGACATCCACAATTCGGGTGCAGAAACTGGTAAAACATTATTACAAATGTTTAAAGAAATAATGAAGATATGTAGAAAAGTAGAGAAGCATGTAAAAAATTAAATAAAAACAGTTTTTTGAAATTGGTGATGGTTTATGTTTTATAAGAAATCAACCTTACTTTTTGAATAACCTCCACAGTTGATAGTTTGTTAGGGTGTGTTACATTTACATTAAGGTATTTGAACAAAGCCCTATTTGTGAAGAGAATCCGTGTATCTTTACGTTTACCCCGTCTTTTTTCCCAACCCAGAATGTATTACCATTTTTTTTTTTTTTTTAAGTCCAAGCCAGAACATATTTTTGAAATTGTTTAAAATTCTTATCAGTTTACTGCAATCTTAAACTTCATTTATTCAGTTGTATTTTTCAGTAGGCGTGACTTTTATCAGAAATATTTTGTTTGTTTTAATTACACCATAAAATTCACAATAAGAAAGTTTTGAATTGATTTATCATCTAGCAGATGTTTAACAATACAATACTGGAAATTTACCTCTTTTTTTTGCAGCCCAAATGTTCCCCATAAGTGAAGAAGCTCTCAACATGGAGCAGATATCCCAGGCAAAGACATGTCAAACTCAAAACATTTTAGAAATATTGCAACATGAAATGTGTCTTTGGAAACATCTTTTCTTCAATAGTATCTGGCACTTTTAGGCATGCCTGTGAGTAAAGTGCACCAACCACTAACATTCCAGAATGAGATTTTCACTCTGCAGCGGAGTGTGCACTGATATGAAACTTCCTGGCAGATTAAAACTGTGTGCTGGACCGAGACTTGAACTCGGGACCTTAGCCTTTTGTGCGCAAGTGCTCTGCCAACTGAGCTACCAAGCACGACTCAGGTCACGTCCTCACAGCTTTACCTCTGCCAGTACCTTGTCTCCTTCCTTCCAAACATTACAGAAGGTCTCCTGCAAACCTTGCAGAACTAGCACTTCTGAAAGAAAGGATATTGCGGAGACATGGCTTAGCCACAGCCTGGGGGGATATTTCCAGAATGAGATTTTCACTCTGCAGCAGGGTGTGCACCTATATGAAACTTCCTGGCAGATTAAAACTGTGTGACGGACTGAGACTCGAACTCGGGACCTTTGCCTTTCGCAGGCTAGTGCTCTACCAACTGCACTCAGTTGTAATCTGCCAGGAAGTTTCATATCAGCACACTGCTGCAGAGTGAAAATCTCATTCTGGAAATATCCCCCAGGCTGTGGCTAAGCCATGTCTCCGCAATATCCTTTCTTTCAGAAGTACTAGTTCTGCAAGGTTCACAGGAGAGCTTCTGTAAAGTTTGGAAGGTAGGCGACAAGGTACTGGCAGAAGTAAAGCTCTGAAGACGGGGGCGTGAGTCGTGCTTGGGTAGCTCAGTTGGTAGAGCACTTGCCCGAGAAAGCAAAGGTCCCGAGTTAGAGTCTCGGTCCGGCACACAGTTTTAATCTGCCAGGAAGTTTTGTTTTGTACTGTTTCAGTGTTGTTCTATAATTGTGAGCCCGTACCTGTCCCTTCTTTATTGCTTCAGCTAACACCGTAATAAGTTGTGTTGTAATAGATCCAAGTGTTCAGCGGTAATATAAAATACTGTGAGCTAGGTGAGAAAAAAATTTACATCCCTGCATAAATGCCCAGATTCTAATCTAGCAGCACAGTCCCGCAATTGCACAGTTGTCTAAGAAATAACAAGTAATCAAATAAGCATTTGGCGGAGATATGATGCAGCTGCCCTGTTTAATGCTTCAAGTGGATCATTACAGTGGAGTAATACTTGTACATGGCAAAAGAGTGATATAATAATTACATGGCAAAAGAGTGATATAATAAAAGTTTATTTTATTGTTGTTTAATTAAACAGTGATTTAGCTCGTATATATTTTGCTCATGTGTGTACAAAGTACACCGCGCACCCACTCGTGTTATGAAAATTGCTGAACCTGCTCAAGGGTTATGTATTGGATACTAAAAATTATAAAAAATTTTGTTCCTTAACGTCATTTTCTTTTAGTGTGTTCGGCAATTCTTTTGCAGAAGATACATAAAACATTAAATACACCTTCTTTTTCCCCACTGCTAATTGATAGGACAAAAAAAATGAATAGAGATAAAATGATCAGAAAAATGTAGATGAGATATTTCACATATAGAAAAAAATATGAAACCTTGCCACTGTTGTGTTACTAAAGGACTAAGTGAAAAGTTGAGGCAGAACTGATAGTCCCCCATCAACGTCAGTGCTTGCACCAGGTTCTGCTGAGAGGGACATGCCTGTAAGATAGTGTTCAAAAATGTGATTTCTGACATATAGGTCAGGGTTTAAAAAAGTCCTCGGCAGTCAAAATTCCGTAACCTCGGACAGTATTGCAAACCCGATTACTACCCCAGTCAGAACTAAAAACTACAACTGTTTCGGCTAATCCCAGGTGTATGATTAGACTATATATCTTCTATGAGATCAGATTCTGTTCAGTCTAACACAATCTTTGTGCAGTCATTGTGACCCTAGCAGAAGAGTTCCTTCTGTAAATACATAAAGTAAATGTTCTGCAAACAGCCTCCACCCATCGTGCCATTGTTGTAATGAACTGTGTCGCTCTGTTTCATAGTTACTAAACTTGAGCCAATTTTTTTGGAAATGGGTAGTCCATTATGATACGAGGGTAAGTCAATTATTATCCACAAAGTAGTTATAAAATTTTATTGTATTCAAATAGAAAACATACAAGAACATCATTTTTCAACATAGTGTCCTTGCGTTTCAACGCACGTGGTCCATTGTTGTACAAGCTTCCTGATGCCCTCATAAAAGAAGGTTCTCGGTTGAGCTGCGAGCCAGGAATGCACCACTTCGTTCACTGGTTCGTGCGAGGCAAATTGATGGCCCCCTTACTGCGTGTTTGAGTGGACCAAACAAGTGATAGTCAGAAGGGGGCAAGATCAGGACTATATGGAGGATGATGCAATACTTCAAATTTGAGTTTCTGGAGCATTTCAGCAGTGTGGGCAGCAGTATGCGGATGGGCATTATGGTGCATCAACACAACACCTTTTGACAGTAATCCTCAGCGTTTGCTTCGAATTGCAAGCGTTAGCCTGGCAATAAGCATCTCACTGTAACGTACACTGTTTATTGTTGTGCCCCTCTTCGCATAATGGTCCAGTACTGGACCTTTTACATCCCAAAAAACCGTAAGCATCAGTTTTCCTATGGATGATTGGGTCTTGAACATTTTCTTGCACGGCGAATTTGGATGTTTCCATTCCATACTCTGCCGTTTATCAACGGCTCATAATGATGGATCCATGTTTCACCACCAGTAACGATCCTGTCCAAGAAGTTGGCCCATTCGTTACTATAGCAATCCAAATGTTTTTTTTTGCAGATGTTCAAGCGTGTTTGTTTATGCAACTGCGAGAGTTGTTTTAGAATGATGGATCCACGTTTCACCACCAGTAACGATCCTGTCCAAAAAGTTGGCCCATTCGTTACTATAGCAATCCAAATTGTTGTTGGTTTTTTTTTTTTTTTTTGCAGATGTTCAAGCGTGTTTGTTTATGCAACTGTAAGAGTTGTTTTAGGACCCATCTTGAACAAACTTTATGAAACCCAAGTCTGTTGTGGATGATTTTGTAGGCAGAATTGTGGCTAATTTGCAGATGATGTGCCACTTCATCAATAGCTAATCGTCTAAGAGAATCATTGCACTTGAACGCTCAATGGTTTCTTTATTTGTGGCAGTAAACGGTCGTCTGGCTCCTTCATCGTGCGTAACACTTATGCGACCATTACGGAATTTTTCAATCCATTTGTAGACACTCCGTTGTGGCAAAACACTGTTCCCGTACTGTACCGGAAGTCTTCGATGATGAATTTTGCCCCGTTACGCCTTCCAACCAAAAAAAAAAAAAAACAGATTACTGAACATTGCTCTTCTTTGGTGCAGACAGACAGCGGAGCTGCCATAATTAACAGCACGTCAGCGATAACGTACTAACATAGCAGCTTGAAAATTGCAAAGATGTAACAACAAATAAACAAAGCATATGTCATCAACGTAAAATGACATTACTACCAAAATAAACAAAAATATAACTAAATTGCGATTAATAATTGTCTTGCCCTCGTAGATTTAAGTTAACAGCTTGGTTTAAATTATGTTGTACTTTCTCATGAGGGCATCAGTTCTTCAGAGAATCAGTGGAATAATTCCCTACAATATTGGAAGCCAGTGGGTTAGAGTAGAGTTGATCCTTCCCCTGATCATTTTAGTTTCCTGATTCAATCGAATGTCAGTCAATATGGTATAGAGGTTATTTAATCATAAGGAATACAGTATTCTGCACATAGTTGATAGGGGTAAGTGAGCAGATTCCTAGCTTGGGCAACACAGTTTGTGTATAATGTTGTTCCTACTTGTGAGTTTTCTAGCAGTATTGATGGGCATTTTTTGAATAATATATAGGTTAAACATCAGTACTACTGATTCAAGGCTAGTTGTATAATTGAGGATCACTTAAAAATTTCTTTTACATGGCCTTTTGTTGACTACCCTAGCTGTCATTCTGCAGGGAATTACTTTTAGTTTATACCAGTGGTCATCAAACTGAGGCCCTAGTGCCCCATCTAGCCCGAATCAAGTATTTGTGTGGCCTGCAGTTCTCGCTCAGCTGTATTTTATAATAATATGCATCTAGAAACTAACAACCGAATCAAAAATTGTCAAGTAATGCTAAGAGTTTCTTAAGAGTGTAGTTTTTGTGCACAACACCAATCAGAAATACACAGACAGTAACATTTTAAGATGCTTTTAATTTTAACTGACATTGGTGAATGCAGATTGCTGCTTACCTCAGGGGCAGAAGGGGTAAGTAGTGTGGTCACTGTGAGATTGAGGATTTGAGAGAGGGAATGTTTTCTTGTCTTCCAGCGCTGACAACTTATGGGTGTGTGCGCCTCGTACTGATCTGCCACTGTGGTACAAATTTCAAATGAAAGTAACATGCACACTATAGAGTGAGTTTTTTCAAATGTGGTACATATTTTTAGCTAGGAAAATTAAATTAAATTAAGGCCATTGTAGTACAACATGATTAGTTTAGTCTACTCTTTTTTTACCTTTCATTGCTTGAAGTGAATGTCAGTAGACTTGTAGCGTGCTGAAAAGCATTTAAATTGTGTTTTTGTAATCTCAATGAAATTTCTAACTAGCTTCTCGCCTCGCGAGAGATTCAGAATGATTTGATTTAATCTCGTGAGTATCGCGTTGGCATCGTAAGAAAAAATGTACTTAAAAACATCTATAACATTTATAAATTGGGAATTTGTGATTGCTACTATGAATTGAAAGTAGAAATGTTAAATTAAACTATTATTTAACAAATAAGTTTTTTGTACTGAAATCTAACATTTTGTTAATAATTCTCACAGAGTTGAACATAACAAAGAATTGTGCCGTATTTTGGCAAAATATTTGGAAACAATCTTAGCTCAACTCTGGAGCGAAAGAATAAAGTATTCATAATAAGATCTTATCAGTAGTTGCAATTGGCCACAATAATGTAATGATGAAATAAATTCCTAACAGAAATACAAGTTTAGATCATTTGAACAATGGAAGAAATTAGGAGCTTGTTAGCGTAAGATGCTGTCGGAAAGGCGCGCAATTAAAGAAGAAGAACAGACGGGTGCACATTCTTGTATAGAACAAAGCAGATAATAATGATATGCTGCTCACATTATTCTGGGCATACATATTCACTGACTTCCAGCCCACTTCATTGACTTCGTGCTTAAATTATATCAATAAATTTTAATACTTCGATAGAAAAAGAAAGTAGTATGTTATTACGTAGCAGGCAGTGCACAATATTATAGTCCGCAAATGTTTAGTTAAAGATTAAAGAGTTACTGCTAATAAAAGATTTTGCCTGAAATTTAGCAACATCGCTAATGTGAAGCCATCGCAAAACTGTATGAGGTTAAAGTAAAGCACGATTTCCATTTATTTTGTTGTTATTGGTTCGGTGACTCTCATAAAACATGTTCTAGGTGTGTATCTGCAGTAGTTCTCCAGAACATCCGGAGAAGCAATTATTATTATACAAGTAAATTAGTTTACTTTCCATTAAGAATGTAGAAACGTTTGTGTCATTGTTGGCAATTGTTAGTGAGTTGTTCGTCATTTTCCTAACCTTGAAATGAGTTAGTTTTCTGTATGGTATGTACACTGTACAACTTCCTTAACACTGAGCTTTGTTTTTTCTGGTTAACATAAATTCACGTGTGCTATGGTAATAATAAAACCAGATTATCTGACACATTCACACAGTTTCAGTTAATGTTATTACCATCATTTTTCCAAAATTAAATTCTCTACAGCTTTTGTTGAAAACTTTGTGCAATGGTCTGGAATTTAAACAGCAAGTTGGGCCAAGTAGTTAATAAATTAAAAATTTTACGAAATTGTTTTTGCTTCTGGATGTTCTGGAAAACTACTGCACATACTCTTCTGGGACATGTTTTGTTAGATTCAGCAGACCAATAACAACAAAATAAATGGAAATTGTGCTGCACTTTAACCTCACACAGTTTTGCGATGGCTCCATATTAGCGAAAATGCTAAATATCAGGTAAAATCTTTTATTAGCCGGAACTCTGTAACTAACATTTTCGGACCAATATTTATCTGAACAGTTTTACTTGTAGAATAACATATTAAAGTATTTGCATATTTTTGTGGATCACCCTGTATTGTTATAACTCATAATATAGTAATTTATGTAGGCTACCAGTTAATAATAAGATCAGTAAATATCTGACCTAAGGTGCTGTCCCACATCATCAGGATTGGCTCTTGAGCAAAATCATTTGGTGACTGCTGGTTTATACAATATCCCTTCTCTTGAAGCTACCAAAATCAGTAGCAGAATTCAGAAGTGCTACTTCTGTTCTCAGTTTTCTTGATGTTCTACCTGAATGTATGTTCTGAGAGAGCAGAGAGAAAGTGAGAAATCTTTCTTCCAACTCACCTGATTTAGGACTGCAGACCCCTGATTTTCCACTTTTTCGATCACCACGATTGTTCCATTATTTCTCCCAGTTTTAATTAATTATTGTAAAATGTGAGAGATGTGTGTTGAAAACCTACCATTTCATTCTTTCGGCCAATGTCGAGAAGTCCTTCGCTCAATATTATGTCCCTGTCCCCCAGGAGGGCTCACATCTCTCATGAGTATATGCTTGGCCACCATGGGCCCCAGCCCTTTGCAGTGCTAGTTCCCTTTCCATGCTGCAGGTCTGTCTTTCCTTTATTCTTTTTTCCTCTCTACCTTTCCATTGGATGGTCTTCTTGGTGCCAATTTTGCTTGGTTCTGGTTTGTGTTTTGGATACAAGTTTTCTTACCTTCCAGCCTTTTACAACTTTTCATTATTAGTGTTGTGATCCCCTTGTTGTGTTTGACTTGCTGCTACTTTTGTAAATTCTATAGCAGTACAAATTGTGCATGTAAGGTCACCCAGTGCAGCATGTATTCCATCTTTCTCTCTTTGCACCCTTCTTTCTTGCAATGAACTACGCACAAAACCCACCACAATAGCCATCCCATTGTGGTGAGATTGTCAAGCACCTGCGTGGTGATGGCCCCGTGACCATGCAGGGATCACACTGTTGTTGCCTGAGCTGGAATCCCCACACTAATCAAGAAGTATGTGGCTGGGGCATACGGACTCAGGGCGATGATTTACTGCTGTGGCTACTTGGTGCCCATAAAGAGAGCCCCCGTTCAGTGGGTGATACCTTGGAGGAAGTTTTGCACATGACATGAATTAAACTTTGTTCTGCTGGTGTTCACATGGCTTCAGCAATCTCTTCTGAAGTTAAGCCATATTACAGTGCACAGAGATATGACCTCAAAATGTTCCCTTCCCTGGCTACACCATGGGAGGAACATAGCGATAAGAGACAAGATGAGAAATACTTGGATTCTCCTAGGATGGACGGGGATTCCTTTTTGACTACAAAGCCATTATTCTTCATTGAACACCCTGAGGATAGGTTTGGGGAAGTGGCAGCAATTTCGGAAATGAAAAGTGGCTACCAAATGACTAGTGGATACTGGTGCCTTTATCTTGCCCTTTGAAGGTGACTCATTGCCCAAGATCAAGATGATGTATCACTGTGCTGTCAAGCCATATATTCCTCCTCCCATGCAGTGCTACAAATGCATGCTATTTGGAAATATCCAACACAAGCCTTATCTGTAGCGATTGTGGTTGTCAGCTGCAAGTGAACACTCCTTGTGCTCCTCCCTCTATCTTTGTCAACTGCAGGGAGCACTATTTCCCCTGTTCACCAAACTGCGCTGTTTTCAAACAAGAAAAGAAACTCCAGGAATATAAGACTCTTGACTGCCTTACATATCAAGGGACCAAGACGAAATATGACAACCTACATGAATGACAATGACACATGCTACTGCTACAAGGGCATCACCATCTTTAGTGACTGTGCATTGCCCTCCATGTCATCTACATCTTCTACACTCGACTACACCTGCCCCCTGGTGGTTGGGGGTCCACCTCCTGCTTTCCCCACACGCCCTTTGGGAGTGTCGACTCCCTATCCACACGGGACATCAGACCTCAATCCCTACCTGGAGAAGCAACATCCTCCTCCAGCATCTCTTACCAGGAAGAGGTCTGTCCTTTCCCAGGACTGCCGGCCTGCAACTGGATGGCAGCTTATGGCTGAAAGAGCCACTGGTGGCAGGTTACAAGAAGTGACATTCCTGCTCTGTCCCAGAATCAGGGACAGACAAGCCCTAGTGGAAGACTAAATGATCTAAAGACAAGAAGTAGTACTCCAAAAGAAGGGAGATTCTGATGGCCCCCATGGCAACAGACACGCGTTCCTGGTAGTGCCTACAGCCTTGAACCCCCCCCCCCCCCTCACACACACACACACACACACACACACACACACACACACACACACACACACACACACAAAGGTGTATTGATGATGTATCTTCACAACCAATGGCAGCAGTTGGCCCTGATGTATGACCTACCTCCTTGGATGCTTCACAATTTCCCCCCCCCCCCCCCCCCCCCCCCCCGTCCCCCCTGTCCCCTCCACAGGATACTGATAGTGTGATCCCCCAATGGAGCTGTGGCGATTTTCTCCATCACCTGGCTAACCTCGATGTGTTTTGTGAATTTCCCATCATTTTTGCATTGCACTCCCAAAACCTGTTTCCCAGCAATGTGGACTTAAACCCTCCATGGCTGTCGGGGCTATTTCAAGAATCGCAGGTCAGATAGAGTTTGCATGGTCATTCTGGTCTCAGTCTAAAGCACAATATGACTTTGGAGGCTTTGGCTGTTTATGTTGAAGACATCTGTAGAATGTACTGTCTGTAATGTGTTTCACCCACCCAACAATGAAGTGTCCCTGAATGTGATGTCTGTACTGTTTTCTCAGCTCTCCCAACTGTTCTTAATATTGGGTGACTTCAGTGCCAGCTGTTGGTAGCTGACTCAGCAACCCCTTCTTAGTTGGGATCCCTCTGTCAAAGACAGAACATTGATAAACCACCGAAACCACTGTGACCATTAGAGTTGTAGGTGGACTCTCCAACACCATAAACAACAACCACTGATAGAGCATCTCATTGCCTTTAAGCGGCTCTATGCCTAGATCCAGCTTCCTTATACCATTTAGTACATATCGCCTTTAATCTTGTAATGTTACATTCAGTGAGTGGGAATTCCTCATTGCCCTTTCACAGCTCCAGGGACAGGCTGCATCCACAGCCAAATGCTGAAACACTTATCAGAGGATTGCCAATGTCACATCCTTGCCATTTTCAACTGTACCTGGAGTGAGAGTGAGTTCTCATCTCAGAGATGAGAAAGCGTGATCGTCCAGTACTGAAACCATATAAACAACCCCTTGTGATGGACAGCTGTTCCCCTGTTAGCCTCCCTGATGTTCGCTGCGAGTTGCTTAAACATATGGTGAGTTGACAGCTGGAGTTTCAGGGTCTTTGGCTCCATCTCAGGCCAGTTTTCGCCAAGGCCATTCTATTGCCTCGAGTCTGCTATGTATTCATCTTTGGCCCGGTGTCAATATCTTATCACTGTCTTCTTCGACTTGCATAGGGCAACATTCTCGTTACTCTCCTTGTGAGGGGTCTCAGATTCCAGCTCCCGATTTTTGTCCAGAACTTCTTCCCTTGTTATATTCTCCGGCTTCTACTTGGTGCTTTCCACAGTGCTTCCCATATACAAGAGAATGGGACCCAACGGAGTGCTGCATTGAGTATTCTCTTTTTTCTAATGGCTGTCAATGGTCTAGCTGCAGGCGTGGGGTCTAGTGTCACCTTCCCTTAATGCTGACGACTTCTGCATCTACTATTGCTTCTCAGCTGTAGGTGATGCTGAATACTGGTTGCAGGGTGTGACATGAAAGGCGCAGTCTTTGTGTCTCGCCCATGGCTTTTGTTTTTCTGCTGCCAAGATGTGTCGTGCACTTCAGTGTTGTGCCATCTATCCCCAACCAGAACTCTACCTCGATGATCAAATGCTCAGTGTCATGGAGGTTTATCATTTTTTGGGATTGGCCCTTGATGTCCTGTTGATGTGGCTTGCCTTTCATTGCCAACTCAAGCGAATTTGCTGGTCACACCTTAATACTCTTTGCTATCTCAGCAACATCAGCTGGGGTGGAAACAGCTCTACACTTTCACAGCTCTAAAAAGCTCCAATGCTGTTGCCATCTTGATTATGGGAGCATACAATGGCTCAACATCACCTTCAGAATTGCGGATGCTGGACATGGTACACTGTTGTGGAGTCAAACTTGCTACAAGTGCCTTTCAGACCAGCCCTGTGAATGGCCTAGTTGCAGAGGCTGACATCCCTCCCTACAGATCAGGTGCCAACAACTGCTGCTCAACTATGTGATATACATTCGCGGTTACTCTTAGTGTCCAAACTGTCTTGTTCTCTTTCCTGATAGGGAGAATTTCTTCCCTCAGTAAAAGCCAAGGTCTGGACTTACGATCACAGTTACCATCAGAGTCTCTGCTCCGAACTCAATATTTTCTCACTGTCTCCTCTTGTCAGGGAGAAACTGAGTGCACCCTCATGGGGTGTACCCCGTCCATGGATCTGCCTTGACCTCTCCTTTGGACCAAAAAGCTCAATAGACACTATGGTCTTTTGCTGCCTGTTCATGAATGTTCTTGATGTATTTCCAGGCTCAGATGCGATATATGGTCGACAGGCCAGCCAGTTTTGACTACACATGAGCAAGATAGAGTCAACTACACTCCATGCTGAATGGATGCTGTGTATTCACTGCAGAGTTGGTGGCCGTTGCTTGAGCCCCCAGCCACCTTCATTCTTGCACTGGCGAGTCATTCTTAATCAGCAGTGCCTCCTTGAGTAGTCTTCAGGCTGTCACCTGGTGCTACCCTTCACAGCCATTGATTAGTTCTATCCGTGATCTCCTGTAAGACCCCCATCACTGAAGAGTTGTCTTTAGATGGACCCCGAGACACATTGGCATCCTGAGGAACTACTGAAACTGGACCTTCAGTCAACTCTGCACTGACAATTGTTGGAACCTTGTAATGCAGATTAATGTCCTGGTTTCTCCAAATAAACTGCGAACCATAAAGGAGACCACACCTATGCATCCCTTCACGCTTTTCACAGGAAATCTACTGTCCTCTGTCTGCTCCACACTGACCACACTTGGCTGACCCATGGCCACAACCACTTATGTTAGGATCCATCCCACTGTCAGTGTCGTACCCACCTCAAATGGCCAACATCCTACTGAACTGCTCTAATTTGGCCATCATATGGAGAAACCTTAAACTTTCTGACATGCTACCTCTGGTACTAGTGGATAAGGTCAAAATAGCTGACTAAATTTTGTCCATGAAAGTGTTTTTACTTCTCTATATGGCGCAGCGCACATTAAGCTCGTCAACCACTTGAGAGATCAGAGGGTTGCCCCATCCCTGTCTCTGACCCAAAGAGGCCAATGGCTGCCCTTACTTGGTGCTCAGCCTTCTCAACCTTTCAATTCTTCTTACTCTTTTACATCTGTCGTTTGGTGACAGACTCGTCATCATTGTTCTCTTTCCTGAGATTTTATCGCTATTTTTATTGCAGTAATGCAGGGTGTGGAAGTACTGATCGGATGTATAGGGAGCCTCCAGTCACATAATGTGTCGCGGATGTCTCCAGCTGTTTTCTAGGTGGGGCAACTCTCCCACCTTCACTCTTTTACCACTGTCTTATTTATACTTGCTTCCATCTATTGGTTTTCTCAGTTCTCAGCTACAATCAAGTCCTTCATGATTTGTCTTTTGTGTCGTTCCTCTGTGGGGCTGTTCCCATCTTGACACACAAAGGAGTAAGGGTTCAATGATCTCGTAATTTGGTCCCTTTAACCCCATCAATCCATCAATGATGATGTTTCATTGATCTACATATCGAAGTTTAAAGAGATTAGGAGTCACGCACGACCTGTATATCAATTGTTAGTTTTCTACGCCCCTGCACATTTTGTAAATGTATATTTGTATTCACAGAGTTCATGTTGTTCAGTTTTGTGTTCTGTTTGGACCCGTTGTCATGTGTTGTCATTGTGCTTAAGTGTTTTTCATAACCGTATAAATCTTTAGGATGGTTTTGGTGTCATTTTGTTACCTAAAACCCTGAAGGCTTTATTTTTGTGTAATCCCTTATTTCACCTTTATCATTCGTCATTTGTAGAATTTAGATTCGGTTTTTTGTTATATGACAAAAAATTGTAACTTTTTTTCGTGGAGGTGTAATAAGGGGAGCCATCATGATGTCATTAGCCTGAAGCCAACATCTGCTATGTTAGTTGCCAAAACCTTAGTTTCTGGTGGAAGTGGATAAAAATTCCAGCTTGCATCATTTACGAGTGTGTTAATCATTCAAGTCGAAAGTGCAAAGGCATCCATTTCATTTGTAAGTGGACTCGTTCAAGTGATATTTTCTTTTAAGTGCTTGAATTTACTGTTTACTTTTCCTGTAGTGGTTTTATTTTTGTCATTTGACCAGATTTCCAATCAGTCAAACTCGCCTGGGTGAAATCTGTGAGAACGAAAGAGTGGAACCCGACCAAACATGGCAAAATACGTTTTCAGCATCGCAAAGAGTACACACACTGATCACAAGTTTCATCAGTCTGTATTAAAGTAAATGCTGGATTATGGCAGCAGCCTTTTCATATCACAAAATTCTCTTCTTGTATAACAAAAAGTTACATCAATTAGGACAAAGTGTTGTATTACTGCATCAAATATGCATGCAAGACCAGAGAAATGTCTGAAAATGATATCCTGACACACTGATATCGCGGAAACACTGTAACATTTCCTATCTAAAACAGATGTAGCATGCTCACATGAGAAATTAAGAGCAAGAAGCAATCGTAAACAGTCTGCTAATGTTTTGTGGTATCTGACGTGGCGCAGCTTCAAAGCTACCTATAACGTAATTCTGTAGCACAATCTCCCATATTATACATCAACGTGTTTCCTTGAAGCAATACTCGGCACAGTTTCGGCGCAGTCTAGAAAAGGTCTGTTGTTGCATTCTGTACTATTTGGTGGTGTAGCATTTGTATACCAAATGGTGGAAAAAGCGATGATTCAAAACACATGGAAACAAAAAAGCCCCAAGAAAGTGTTAGGGGTGTGAATAACAATAAAAAACTAGAATTCATGTTAAAAGTGAAAGTCATGAGCTAATAAATGCTGAATGTTTATTTCCATCATTTATTTTAGAACGCAATTTTCCAATCAACAGCGATGGCCATGTGACTCACCCTTTATGGAAAATGTTCCTGGATAACAATATAGCAAAAAAATGCAGCAGTGCAACAACAAAAACTTGTCACAAATATAGGAAGAAATCGTAGAAACTTTGAAAGATTAACCATTTTCTATTTCAACAGAATGGTAGTAACGAAGGTGACCCAAAAACTTGAAAGCAGCATACTGTCTCTGCCTAACTTAAAATGGGATTCCACTGGGATCAACATACAGGGTGACAGTTATTGAACTATATGAAATAAAATCGTCATAACTTCTGAAAGGTTTGCGTTGGGACATTCAAGCTGCACGGTTGGCCATAGGGCATGATGGGAATAAGTATGCACCGTACGGTTTGGTTTAGCAATGAAGCCCACTTTCATTTGGATAGGTCCTGAGAATCCGCATTTCGCGATCGAGAACTCTCTTCGTCCCGGGCGACTCTGTCGTGTGCAGTGTCGTCACGGAATAATCGGTGCAATATTCCTTGATGGTATGTGAAGGTTGAACACTGAAAGACCTGAGTCGAAACAAGGCCCCGGGAGTAGACAACATTCCATTAGAACTACTGACGGCCTTGGGAGAGCCAGTCCTGACAAAACTCTACCATCTGGTGAGCAAGATATATCTCTTCTTCTTCTTCTTCTTCTTCTTCAGTAGCTCTACAGCCCTTGGTGAGCCTTGGCTGCTTCAACAATCTTCCTCCACACTTCTCGGTTATTTGCTGCTCTTTTCCACCCCCGGACTCCCATATTGCTGATATCCATTATTACCTCATCGATCCATCTTCTTCTAGGTCTCCCTTTTCGCCTAACCGAATGGATCATACCTTTCATCATTTTCTTCGGAATTCTATCCTCTGCCATTCTCTCCAAGTGTCCTAGCCATCGTATTCGCTGTGATTTCACAAATTTTACTATGTACCTACCTTGTATTAACTCTTGTAATTCGGCATTGTAGCGTATTCTCCAGCCTCTTTCCTCTCTTATTGACCCATAGATTTTGCATAGTATTTTCCGCTCAATGCTTCTTAGAGCATTTTTATCGTGTTCTGTCAACATCCATACCTCTGAGCCGTATGTGATAACTGGGCGGACTAGGGAATTATATATTAGCAGTTTAGTTTTTCTTGTAACAAGGCTATTTTTGAAAAGCTGCATATTTGCAAAGTAAGCTCTGTTTCCTGCTTGTATTCTTTCCCTTATAGCCTGTCCAATACGGTTATCATTTGTTATTAGGGCTCCCAAGTAGTTAAAAGAGGACACTCCATTGAAGCATTTCCCATTGATGTTTAGGATTTTAGGGGTTCTTCTGGCCTCAGATTGTGACATTACCATATATTCTGTTTTGTTTTCATTTACTATGCGGCCAATTTTTAAGGCTTCTGTTTCCATTGCCTGGTATGTTTCTAGAAGTGTATTGGTATTTCTTCCTACTATAGCAATGTCATCAGTGCATGCACATATCTGGCTAGTTTTCATAAATATGGTGCCTCTTTTGTTGATTTTATTTACTGCACTATGCAGGGCTGGCGAAGTACCCTCAGACTTCAAGAAGAATATAATAATTCCAATCCCAAAGAAAGCAGGTGTTGACAGATGTGAAAATTACCGAACTGTCAGTTTAATAAGTCACGGCTGCAAAATACTAACGCGAATTCTTTACAGACGAATGGAAAAACTAGTAGAAGCCGACCTCGGGGATGATCCGTTTGGATTCCGTAGAGATATTGGAACATGTGAGGCAATACTGACCCTACAACTTATTTTAGAAGCTAGATTAAGGAAAGGCAAACCTACGTTTCTAGCATTTGTAGACTTAGAGAAAGCTTTTGACAATGTTGACTGGAATACTCTCTTTCTAATTCTGAAGGTGGCAGGGGTAAAAAATAGGGAGCAAAAGGCTATTTACAATTTGTATAGAAACCAAATGGCAGTTATAAGAGTTGAGGGGCATGAAAGGGAAGCAGTGTTTGGGAAGGGAGTGAGACAGGGTTGTAGCCTCTCCCCGACGTTATTCAATCTATACAGGGTGGTCCCGAATTCATGGTACAAACTTTAATGGTAGGTGCAGGACATTGTAACAAGGATATATTGTATAGGAATGTATAGTCCCAGGTGACGCGGTGAGGCGTAAACAGGGGAAATAACGGCCGAAAGGAAAACGAAAGATTTTATTGAAATCGTTGTTGACAAGTGTCATGTTTACAGTAAGTGTTCAAAATTGCGTCCACCATGAGCGATACATGCTTGACAGCGTCGGTGCAGCGATTGGCGTACACGTTCAAAGATGCCTGGTATTTCACGCACACCTGCAGCAGCTACAGATATGCGAGCAACGAGATCCTCATCTGAGTCAACTGGAGTCTCATAAACAAGACTCTTAAGATGTCCCCATAAAAAGTAATCGAGGCAAGAGAAATCAGGAGATCGGGGTGGCCAAGGGACTGGTCCACCACGCCCAATCCATCTAGCACCAAACGTGGCATTCAGGTAATTCCGTACAGCAGTGCTGAAGTGTGCTGGCGCTCCATCGTGCTGAAACCACATGCGGTTACGAATGGCGAGCGGAACATCTTGCAGCAGTTCTGGTAACACTTCTTGCAGAAAAATAAGATAGCTTTCGCCACAGAGTCGCGTGGGTAGTAAGTATGGCCCAATCAAAAAGTCGTTCACAATACCAGCCCACACATTAATACCGAAACGTTGTTGATACGCATGTGGACGCGTTGCATGTGGATTATCTGTTGCCCACACATGGGAATTGTGCGCATTAAAGACACCCTCGCGTGAAAATGTCGCTTCATCTGTAAATAGCACATGACCTACGAAATCCGGCTGCAACGCACATTGCTGCAACAACCACTGGCAGAAGTTCACGCGAAGAGGATAATCTGCCGGATTCAATGCTTGTACTTTTTGAAAATGGAAGGGGTGTAAGCGATTTTCATTTAACACTCTGCATACAGTCTGATGACTCACATGTACGTCACGCGCAACAGTTCTTGTGCTTGACTCGGGTCTATCAGCCACTATGTTCAAGATGCGTTCTTCCAGTCTTGGAGTGCGTACAGCTCTTAATCGACCAGCGTCATGTCTGTTGACGTCGAACGTACCTGTTTCACAAAGTTGACGATGTAACCGTTGAAAAATTCTATGATCCGGCATTCGTCGATTAGGATACTCCGCGCGATACATTCGTAACGCAGCTCTGGCGTTACCATTTGCACGGCCGTACATGTAATTCATGTCTGCTTTTTCTGCATACGTAAAGTCACCCATCGTCTACGGCAGCACAATTGTGAATGGCGCTTGTCCCTACTGCGATACATCATGTTCATCTACTGCCCTCTACCGGCAGTGACACCAACCGATCACTCCATTTCTCTTTCCCCTGTTTACGCCTCACCGCGTCACCTGCGACTATACATTCCTATACAATAAATCCTTGTTACAATGTCCTGTACCTACCATTAAAGTTTGTACCATGAATTCGGGACCACCCTGTATATTGAGCAAGCAGTAAAGGAAACAAAAGAAAAATTCGGAGCTGGTATTAAAATCCATGGAGAAGAAATAAAAACTTTCAGAGGCAGCAAAGGACTTGGAAGAGCAGTTGAACGGAATGGATAGTGTCTTGAAAGGAGGATATAAGATGAACATCAACAAAAGTAAAACGAGGATAATGGAATGAAGTCAGGTGATGTGTAGGGAATTAGATTAAGAAATGAGACACTTAAAGTAGTAAAGGAGTTTTGCTATTTGGGGAGCAAAATAACTGATGATGGTCGAAGTAGAGAGGATATAAAATGTAGACTGGCAATGGCAAGGAAAGCGTTTCTGAAGAAGAGAAATTTGTTAACATCGAGTATAGATTTAAGTGTCAGGAAGTCGTTTCTGAAAGTATTTGTATGGAGTGTAGCCATGTATGGAAGTGAAACATGGACGATAAATAGTTTGGACAAGAAGCTTTTGAAATGCGGTGCTACAGAAGAATGCTGAAGATTAGATGGGTAGATCACATAACTAATGAGGAGGTATTGAATAGGATTGGGGAGAAGAGAAATTTGTGGCACAACTTGACTAGAAGAAGGGACCGGTTGGTAGGACATGTTCTGAGGCATCAAGGGATCACCAATTTAGTATTGGAGGGCAGCGTGGAGGGTAAAAATCGTAGAGGGAGACCAAGAGATGAATACACTAAGCAGATTCAGAAGGATGTAGGTTGCAGTAGTTACTGGGAGATGAAGAAGCTTGCACAGGTTAGAGTAGCATGGAGAGCTGCATCAAACCTGTCTCAGGACTGAAGACCACAACAACAAGAACAACAACAATGTCAATGACGTCATAGCTAACTCACAGGTCATACAGAGAGGCAGTAGCTGAAAAACGACAACGCTTATTCGTTAACAAACGAATGTATTCTGCGGGTATCACATCGTGGCAGTCGGCCACGACCGTAAACAAACGAGAAATTCGACTACCCGAGAGGAATAAGCCCGGCCTCTCGCTCCAAGGGCTGCCATCTTACGTCTGAGTTCTGTGCTTCTACGAAAGTTCTAGTTATCGATTTCATGGTTTGTCATTCTTCGCGTTTTTGCAGTAGGTACATATGTGTAGTGCTCTTTCAGAATTGTCATTCTTGTTATCGCTCTGTGTCCTCTTAGATTCTTGCCTAACCCCACTCTCGGAAGTCGTGCCACAATTAGAAGAAAGTGGACTAGCAGGTTAGGTTAGAGTGTCTCGGGAAACCACAGAAATTGTTGTTCTTCGGCACGCCTGTGTAGAAGTGCGCACAGAATCAGCTAAGTGAAAAATGCTTGCAATATACAAGTTTATGTACACATAAAAACCGACTTAAGCATTTTCCCTTGTGCGATACCTCTCGTACAAGATCATGTGTCGATTTAAAGTTCTAGATTGGCATATTTTAATGTTTGCGGCGGTGCTTCTGCATAATCATTCATTGATTGTATTAATGCCCGTAAGTATTGTGATGTTGTTGTTGTTGTGGTCTTCAGTCCTGAGACTGGTTTGATGCAGCTCTCCATGCTACTCTATCCTGTGCAAGCTTTTTCATCTCCCAGTACCTACTGCAACCTACATCCTTCTGAATCTGCTTAGTGTATTCATCTCTTGGTCTCCCCCTACGATTTTTACCCTCCACACTGCCCTCCAATACTAAATTGGTGATCCCTTGATGCCTCAGAACATGTCCTACCAACCGATCCCTTCTTGTGGTCAAGTTGTGCCACAAACTTCTCTTCTCCCCAATCCTATTCAATACTTCCTCATTAGTTATGTGATCTACCCATCTAACCTTCAGCATTCTTCTGTAGCACCACATTTCGAAAGCTTCTATTCTCTTCTTGTCCAAACTATTTATCGTCCATGTTTCACTTCCATACATGGCTACACTCCATACGAATACTTTCAGAAATGACTTCCTGACACTTAAATCAATACTGGATGTTAACAAATTTCTCTTCTTCAGAAACGCTTTCCTTGCCATTGCCAGCCTACATTTTATATCCTCTCTACTTCGACCATCATCAGTTATTTTGCTCCCCAAATAGCAAAACTCCTTTACTACTTTAAGTGCCTCATCTCCTAATGTAATTCCCTCAGCATCACCCGACTTAATTAGACTACATTCCATTATCCTCGTTTTGCTTTTGTTGATGTTCATCTTATATCCTCCTTTCAAGACACTGTCCATTCCGTTCAACTGCTCTTCCAGGTCCTTTGCTGTCTCTGACAGAATTACAATGTCGTCGGCGAACCTCAAGGTTTTTATTTCTTCTCCATGAATTTTAATACCTACTCCGAATTTTTCTTTTGTTTCCTTTACTGCTTGCTCAATATACAGATTGAACAACATCGGGGACAGGCTACAACCCTGTCTTATTCCCTTCCCAACCACTGCTTCCCTTTCATGTCCGTCGACTCTTATAACTGCCATCTGGTTTCTGTACAAATTGTAAATAGCCTTTCGCTCCCTGTATTTTACCCCTGCCTCCTTTAGAATTTGAAAGAGAGTATTCCAGTCAACATTGTCAAAAGCTTTCTCTAAGTCTACAAATGCTAGAAACGTTGGTTTGCCATTCCTTAATCTTTCTTCTAAGATAAGTCGTAAGGTCAGTATTGCCTCACGTGTTCCAGTGTTTCTACGGAATCCAAACTGATCTTCCCCGAGGTTGGCTTCTACCAGTTTTTTCCATTCGTCTGTAAAGAATTCGTGTTAGTATTTTGCAGCTGTGACTTATTAAGCTGATAGTTCGGTAATTTTCACATCTGTCAACACCTGCTTTCTTTGGGACTGGAATTATTATATTGTTCTTGAACTCTGAGGGTATTTCGCCTGTTTCATACATCTTGCTCACCAGATGGTAGAGTTTTGTCAGGACTGGCTCTCCCACGGCCGTCAGTAGTTCCAATGGAATATTGTCTACTCCGGGGGCCTTGTTTCGACTCAGGTCTTTCAGTGCTCTGTCAAACTCTTCACGCAGTATCGTATCTCCCATTTCATCTTCATCTACATCCTCTTCCATTTCCATAATATTGTCCTCAAGTACATCGCCCTTGTATAGACCCTCTATATACTCCTTCCACCTTTCTGCTTTCCCTTCTTTGCTTAGAACTGGGTTTCCATCTGAGCTCTTGATATTCATACAAGTCGTTCTCTTATCTCCAGAGGTCTCTTTAATTTTCCTGTAGGCGGTATTTATCTTACCCCTAGTGAGATAGGCCTCTACATCCTTAAATTTGTCCTCTAGCCATCCCTGCTTAGCCATTTTGCACTTCCTGTCGATCTCATTTTTGAGACGTTTGTATTCCTTTTTGCCTGTTTCACTTACTGCATTTTTATATTTTCTCCTTTCATCAATTAAATTCAATATTTCTTCTGTTACCCAAGGATTTCTACTAGCCCTCGTCTTTTTACCTACTTGATCCTGTGCTGCCTTCACTACTTCATCCCTCAAAGCTACCCATTCTTCTTCTACTGTATTTATTTCCCCCATTCCTGTCAATTGCTCCCTTATGCTCTCCCTGAATCTCTGTACAACCTCTGGTTCTTTTAGTTTATCCAGGTCCCATCTCCTTAAATTTCCACCTTTTTGCAGTTTCTTCAGTTTTAATCTACAGGTCATAACCAATAGATTGTGGTCAGAGTCCACATCTGCCCCTGGAAATGTCTTACAATTTAAAACCTGGTTCCTAAAGCTCTGTCTTACCATTATATAATCTATCTGATACCTTTTAGTATCTCCAGGGTTCTTCCATGTATACAATCTTCTTTCATGATTCTTAAACCAAGTGTTAGTTATGATTATGTTGTGCTCTGTGCAAAATTCTACCAGGCGGCTTCCTCTTTCATTTCTGTCCCGCAATCCATATTCACCTACTATGTTTCCTTCTCTCCCTTTTCCTGCACTCGAATTCCAGTCACCCATGACTATTAAATTTTCGTCTCCCTTCACTATCTGAATAATTTCTTTTATTTCATCATACATTTCTTCAATTTCTTCTTCATCTGCAGAGCTAGTTGGCATATAAACTTGAACTACTGTAGTAGGTGTGGGCTTCGTATCTATCTTGGCCACAATAATGCGTTCACTATGCTGTTTGTAGTAGCTTACCCGCATTCCTATTTTCCTATTCATTATTAAACCTACTCCTGCATTACCCCTATTTGATTTTGTGTTTATAACCCTGTAGTCACCTGACCAGAAGTCTTGTTCCTCCTGCCACCGAACTTCACTAATTCCCACTATATCTAACTTCAACCTATCCATTTCCCTTTTTAAATTTTCTAACCTATCTGCCCGATTAAGGGATCTGACATTCCACGCTCCGATCCGTAGAACGCCAGTTTTCTTTCTCCTGATAACGACATCCTCTTGAGTAGTCCCCGCCCGGAGCTCCGAATGGGGGACTATTTTACCTCCGGAATATTTTACCCAAGAGGACGCCATCATCATGTAATCATACAGTAAAGCTGCATGCCCTCGGGAAAAATTACGGCTGTAGTTTCCCCTTGCTTTCAGCCGTTCGCAGTACCAGCACAGCAAGGCCGTTTTGGTTATTGTTACAAGGCCAGATCAATCATCCAGACTGTTGCCCTTGCAACTACTGAAAAGGCTGCTGCCCCTCTTCAGGAACCACACGTTTGTCTGGCCTCTCAACAGATACCCCTCCGTTGTGGTTGCACCTACGGTACGGCTATCTGTATCGCTGAGGCACGCAAGCCTCCCCACCAACGGCAAGGTCCATGGTTCATGGTTCATAGGGAGAAAAAAGACTTTGTAGTTTCGCCTTGATGGAGAATGAATTGCCTTTAATAAGCGGATTCATTTGATGTATTAGGTAATTCCCTTTGTTTCGCATGTGATTTATGTCCACCACAGCAAGTCATTCCTTCATGTGCCCAGCGTGTGTGTGTGTGTGTGTGTGTGTGTGTGTGTGTGTGTGTGTGTGTGTGCGCGCGTGCGCGTGCGTGTGGAGGGAGGGGGGGTGTAATATAGGTTGTTCCATCATAGCTGTGGAACGCGTGATTTAATTTCAACCGAAATTTACACACATTATATTGTCTGGAAAAAAAGCATTTGCGCGAGTCTGATGACACATCTAGCACTACTACCGAGAAATTAGGTTGGCGATGGAGGAGTGAGTAGGGAGGGGGAGGGGGGAGAGGGAAGAGGGAAGAGGGGAGGAAGAGAAGAGGAGACACGCAACCTCAACATTCCAACTGGCAGGAGACCGGAGGGGAAAGGGGGTGCCATTCAAAAATTATCGAAATTGACGAATTAGTACCAAATCAAAAGTTTTGGAGGACGCTACGTGGATTGGTACAGCTATTACATTTCACGAGCCATGATATGGGAGGGAGTAAAAACGACTGAAAACAACCGACAAAAACCACAGCATATTATGTGTTTTGCGCAGGATTTTAAATTTATTTATCTACTTTATTTATACTTTGAAAAAATGGAAATTAAATTTGTTTTTAACTATATAGAAATTTCAATCCTTTTGATGTCTAACGTAAGACTGAAACGTAAACGACAACAGCAGATAACCAGCTAGTAAACGACGAAAACGGAACTGGATGGAAGCCCACTGCCAACAGATGAAGACCGAGCCGGCCCTGGGCGGAAACGGCACAAAGGCGAAGCCGACATTAGCATGCCAGAGGAAAAGGCTCGGACCAACAGGTCGAGTCCGTCACAGAAAGGCTACAGCGTGTCGCTAAATACATCGTGCAGTAGCAAATGTTAGAGGCTGTAGCCCCACAAACAACAGCGTAGCGTTAATAACGGTTGCTTGGTTGGGCGGAGAAGGGACCAAACTACGCGGTCATCAGTCCCGCGTTAATAACAGCACCACAATAAAGGTACTACCTCTGAGCACAGACGGTCGCTACGCTCGCCTTTCTGAGTTTACGTTCTGCGAGACTGAAGAGGCGCTTAACACTTGCGTTGTCGTCTCACAGGATGGAGAACAAAAACCTGCCAACGAGATGCTTGCTGGGTGATCCGAAAACTTTTATTTCAGATTCACGTCTCGCCTGTCATAGTGAATTTTGTCACTAGCGTCCGTGGCGCGACGACACAGTACTCGTATCGCGCGCCTGTATTGTAGTTCGGCAAATATTTCGTTTACTTTGCCTTTGCGTGACGTAATTCAGTCATGACAGACTGTATTTAGCCTGAATTATCTGAATCACATAGTTTGCATACGCACTGAAAAATAATTAACAAACTAACTTTTCTTTAATAAACGGTACAAAGGTAATAAACTACCGCTATTTTGTAAATGTTGCTTGCTCTGATTGGAACTGTAGCGATGTCAGGAGGTTCATCATTCAGTACTGTTCTTTGTTCTCATACAACTGGTTTAGAGCTGGATACCTACTCTTCAGAAAATCTAGACTGGATAACGTAATACGCCGGCAGTTGCTGCCGAAGTACTGGTACTCGATAGTAAACCCGCCCGGCTAACCGCGCGGTCTAACTTGCTGCTTCCCGAACGGGAAGGAGCGCCTGGTCCCCAGCACGAAACCGGCCGGCGGATTTGTGTCGAGGTCCAGTGTGCCGGCCAGCTTGTGGAAAGTTTTTAAGGCGGTTTTTCACCTGCCTCGGAGAATGCGGGTTGCTTCCCCTTATTCCGCCTCAGTTACACTATGTCACGGATTGCTGCCGGAAACACTGCCTCCACGTACGCGTCAACCATCATTACTCTACCACGCAAACATTTGGGGTTACACTCATGTGTTATGAGACGTTCCCGGGAAAGGGGGGGGGGGGGGGGGGGCGAACCGCACAATAACCCTGGGTTCGGTGTGAGGCGACGGTCAGATGGGTGGAATGCTGTGGGGTTGTGGGCCACTGAGGGCTACGGCGGGACGAAGCCTCTCCGTCGTTTCTAGGACCCCGTTTCAATACACAATACACACACTCTCCATGGTAGTGGTATTCCTGATATGTTACCTGATGTCTTAAGCATCCTAGTGTCACATGGTTGAGGAAGGAAGAAAAACATGTTCAAATTTGTCTGAAATCTTATCGGACTTAACTGCTAAGGTGATCAGTCCCTAAGCTTACACACTACTTAACCTAAATTATCCTAAGGACAAACACACACACCCCAAGCCCGAGGGAGGACTCGACCCTCCGCTGGGACCAACACCACAGTCCATGACTGCAGCGCCTTACACCGCTCGGCTAAGGGAAGGAAGAAAGATTACGGTTCAACGTCCCGTCGACATGGATGATGATGATGATTATTATTATTATTATTATTATTGGTTTGTGGGGCGCTCAACTGTGCGGTTATCAGCGCCCGTACAAATTCCCAACCTTTGCTCAGTCCAATCTCGCCACTTCCATGAATGATGATGAAATGATGAGGACAACACAAACACCCATTCATCTCGAAGGCAGATGAAAATCCCTGACCCCGCCAAGAATCAAACCGGCGACCCTGTCGGGAAGCGAGAACGCGACCGCGAGACCACGAGCTGCGGACCCGTCGACATAGAGGTCATTAGAGATGGAGCACTAGGATGGCGGTTATAGCAGAAACGACCCGTTTTCGGCTACATCGGTTTTTTCCATGTCAGATTACTCTGTTAAAACCGCTCAAAATCACTGGTCTCTGATGCAACCGATTTTCAATGAACGCAGAAATCTAACAAAGACTGAAATAGTTCGACTATCAATTTCAAGAGACAGAATCGAAACATAAAACAAGCAAATAAAGGAAAACTTAGACTGGCCATTATTCGCCTCTTTTCTCGGAAAGTGGTAAAAAAAAACTTTCTGGAACTCTACTCAAAAATCATATTGTAATCGGGGATCATAAAACTATTTGGGCATTACGAGGTATCAGTGCTGAAGAGAGAAAACTGAAGTTTAAGAACTCTATTTTTCGTGTTAATTTGTCCGTTTTCAGGGATTAAAAATCAATGAGCCAAAACATTACGATCACCAGTTTAGTAGCGTGTTGTTCCACTTTTCAAACACAGCAGAACAAGGACTGCTTGTCACGGATTCTTCAAGTCCTTGACAGGGTTCCAGAACTATGTGGCACCAGATGTCTACGCACAGGCCAAGCAGTTCCCGCAAATTACGACATGCTGGTCTGTGGGTACGCAGCTGGCACCCGATGTGTGTTCTAATGGGTACAGGTCAGGCACGTTTGTTGGCCAAGACATCAACGTGAGTTCACTATAATGCCCCTCAAACCACTGTAGCACGATGCTGAGCTCGCAACACGGACGTTTATCCTGCTGGAAGATATCCCCGTAGGAGGAAACTTCAAGCACGAAGCGTTGCAGGTAGTCCACAATAATGTTCACGCAGTTCACTGCTGTCTAACTCATTGTACCCCGAAGCGTAATTCTGCCCTCACCGGCTGCATCTGTGGCGCGTCGCCTGTTTCGTGCAAACACGTGCGTATTGTGATATGTTGTGAAATTTCGAAGCTCCGGTCGCAGGTTCGAATCCTGCCTCGGGCATGGATGTGCGTGATGTTCTTAGGTTGTTACGTTCAGTTAGTTCGAAGTTCTAGGCGACTGATGACCTCAGAAGTTAAGTTGCATAGTGCTCAGAGCCAGCCACCAAATTTCGAACATTTGCGAGTGCCGCGATAAACTAGTACTGTTACCGTTAACTGTAGGCTTAAACTAAACTGTGTAGTTTTAAAATTTTTGAGAGTAGTAGGCCTATCCTCGTTCTAAACAATCTCTCTCTAATCTCGTTGTACAATACGTGAGAAATAGATTAGTTTCAGATTTTTGGACGCTTACAAAACTATATATTTGGAAGAATTTGTGGTTCACAGTTCAGATAAAGAATACGCCATCCCTGAATTTCATTGTACACCAACGCAAATAAACGTGCGTTTTTGAAAATTTTAGGAAGCTACCGTTGTCCTTTGCATAACCTACGAGCAAACTGGCATTTGTGGTTTAGTTACCGTAGCAGATTTTCTGACTGACATTGTGTTTAATATAGTTTTCGCTTAAAGGTGAGTAGCCCTATATATTATCTGCATTTATATTAAACTAAGTCTGTTTTTGAGTTTGCTAACAACTATTGTCAACATAAAAATGTTATAGGAAACTAGTGGTTTTTAGAAAGGGTTCTGTGTTGCATTAATAGAAATCTCATTCAGTGTGTTTGCTTAAATTCTTGTAGAATATTAGCAACTTTGAAGCTCAACAGATTAAAAGTTAAACAACAGGTTTACTTTAAAGTTATTCATTAACTGCCTTGTAGTACATTGCATGACCCAAAATGCAGCCACACTATGAACCCTGTTCACAAACATGGAATCTGTTGGTTGACATTCATAAGCAGCTGGAAATCGTCCTAACCACTGTCAAGCGATTGGCAGGTGCTGCGAATCGGTATATTGGAAGAGCTCCCAATAGTCAGTACCAGAAGTACCCCAAGTACTATCTCCTCCTGCGGATTCTGTTTGTTCTGCAGAAAGTACAGGATCTCCCATTACTCGTCCACTTATGACTACGAAGGCTCTCCCGGCGTAATAATTGATAATATTCTTCTTAGGTGTGCAGCCGGATCATAACGTCATCTTGACAAAATATTTCAGCAGTCCATCTGGCTGCCATCTTCAGGTGAGAGTGCTCGTACACGATCTCGCCAAAACTGACTTCTCAGCTGACGCTGACGCTTGAAAGACGAGCCTATACTTGGCTCAAGGTGGTGCAGTTTAGAGAAAATTTGTCATTCCTGCGGTTCCTGTAAAAGAGAGAAAGATATATTACCACTCTTGTTGATTGGTCCTAGCTGGTGTAACCTGAAAAAAGAGAAAGACACACTCTGGTGAGGGATTAGTAAAACTTAATCCCTCAGCAGGTCAGGCCAACGTGTGGTTGGCCTGTAATGAGGTTGTTGGCTCAGTCCACAGATGAGCTGGTTGTGGGAGCGTCCCGTCTTCTCGTAGAACTTCCTGGCGATGGCGCGAAACCTGTCTCGGAGAGGCAGGATCCTGGTGTCCTCGTGGAGTTGGCGCGTCGAGAAGCGCCTCGGAAGATACATAGCAGTCATCAGGGCGCGGTTCTGTATCTGCTGCAGAGTCACAATGTGATCATCTGCGGCTTTCCCCCAGACCACGGTTGCATACTCTTTAACAGTGGGCGAACCAATGTTAGGTAAAGCGTGATACAGTGTTGCGGTGGCAATGACGACTGCGGGTTTAGCAGTGGATACAGGGCAAGCGGCGGCCACTATATAGGCCGCAGAAGGCCCACAACTAGTGCGCGAGAAGTGTTGTTACTGCCCTCTAGCGCAAGAAAACATACAGCGCCCCAGTGGTGGAAAAAGGCGAAATCGAGATATCGCTATCAAAACTTAAAAATTATTCCGACGATCGAAACACATACCGTTGTTTTTTCATCTCTGATAACATCGGGTTCCAATTCTTACTTAAAAGGTAACCCTTGTCTCTATTATTAAGATTATCGGATAATCGAATCTCTATGAATTCTTTTAAAACACTGTACCAATAGTGTGGTGCAGGGGCAACCATTTGTGTCTCGTCATACAGCATTCTTTGTCCTTTGGTGAGACAGTGCTTCACCACTGCAGATTTCTTAGGCTGAAGCAACCGTGTGTGCCGCTGGTGCTCAACAATACATCGGTCCTGAATGCTCCAGATTGTCTCACCAATATAAGCCTTCCCACAGTGGCAAGGGACTTGTACACACTGGGCTTCCTCAAACCCAAGTCATCCTTAACTGGGCCAAGAAGCGCTCTAATCTTGGCTGGCTGACGAAAAATATTTTTGATATGTTATCTTTTTAGAATTCCTCCTGTTTTCGAAGAAATGCTCCCAGCAAAAGGTAGAAAAGCCACCGATTTGCAGATATCTTCTGGTGGGTCAGGTGAAGGTCCAAATGGAAAGTACGATGGATCTGTTTATCTGTATAGCCATTGTGCTTGAACACAACCTTGAAGCCTTGAGATGGTCCACTTCTTGTGTCAAGCTTTCACCACCTGAAATGGCATAAGCTCTTCTCGCCAACGTCTGCAGGACCCCCGGAATGTTTGGAACGATGGATGACAGCTAGAAGCATGCATGTGGGTAGGCTTTCGATAAACACTGTGTCCCAGTGTACCATTATCCTATCTATACACCAGAACATCCAGAAACGGAAGGTTTCTATCACTTTCCACCTCCTTGGTAAACTTGATGCTAGTATGCAGGGAGTTAAAATGATCTAGGAGTCGGTCAAGAGCTTCTCTCCCATGAGGCCACACCATAAACGTATCGTCGATGTACCTCCAGAAACTGGTTGGTTTTAAAGACGCTATCTTCAGCGCTATATCCTCAAACTCCTCCATAAGATTGGCGACTATTAGGGACAATGGGCTCCCCGGCCCGCATCTCGTGGTCGTGCGGTAGCGTTCTCGCTTCCCACGCCCGGGTTCCCGGGTTCGATTCCCGGCGGGGTCAGGGATTTTCTCTGCCTCGTGATGGCTGGGTGTTGTGTGCTGTCCTTAGGTTAGTTAGGTTTAAGCAGTTCTAAGTTCTAGCGGACTGATGACCATAGATGTTAAGTCCCATAGTGCTCAGAGCCATTTGAATGGGCTCCCCATAGCCATTCCGTCAGTCTGTTCAAAATATTTGTCATTGAATAAAAAGTACGTCGACGTCAGCACATGGCGACAAAGCTTTGGTTTTTTCCTCATCCAGTTTCTCACCAATTAATTTCAAGGATTCTTCCAGAGGAACCCGGGTAAAAAGCGACATGTCATCAAAACTCACAAGCAAATCCCAGGGACTAAGAAACAAGGACTTAAGTCTTTGAATAAACTCTATAGAATTGGGAATATGATGTTCACATTTACGGACGTGAGGGCCAAGAACAGATGTTAAATACTTGGCTAGATTGTATGTAGGAGCACCCAAATTACTCACGATCGGACGAAGCGGGACCTCTTGCTTATGAATCCTGGGTAGACCGTATAATCTCGGCGGAACGGCAGCACCAGGACGAAGTTTTTTGAGAACATCGACAGGTAAAGAACTCTTCTTCAAAGTGAAAGCGTCTATCGTTTTATCCGTTCGGTTGGGTCGTCCTGCAATCTTCGGTATGCTGAGTCCTCAAGTAAGTCATCCATCTTTCCCAGTTCCGGTGAGATTGTGTATCAGCACTCTCACGCGAGGATGGCGGCCAGGTGGGCCGCTGAAATATTGTGTCAAGATGACGTTATGATCCAGCTGCACACCCAAGAAGAATATTATCAATTATTACGCCGGGAAAGCCGTCGTAGTCACATCAGAAGCCTCTACAGGGAGAAGATGGTGGAACTTGTGAAGAAGTTTGATAAACTTCGTAAGAAGAAAGAGAAGTTGCTGAGTGCCCTCGCTTTTTTGCTGAGATGTCACGATGGAAGAGTAATACCTAAGTTTGCTAGATTTGTGCATTTTATTGATAAGAAAACGGCCAACAGTATCAAGAAGCGTCCCATTTCGCCTTAGTAAAGGAGAGCATTCGCTTCACTCGAAGACAAATGGATCTCATATCCAAGGATTTACTTTTCTTACACTTGGAGGTATCGTCGTTGCTGTCGGCTACATGCTGGTAATGGGCGGATAGTTCTTCTTGGACACTGTCAAATTGGATGCATAGGAGAGCCGTCATGAAACAGTCATCGAAGTTTCAACGACTTTGTTCTCAACCCATGATATCTGATGACGACATCGGTCGACGGACAGTGATTAACCTTACGAGTAGAGAAATGGACGTCGCCATGCTTTCAGTGTTGGAGAAAGGCCTGAATTTTGCCCCTACACCGAGGAATGTGCCTATCACCGAATTCATTTGCGCAGTCGAACAAGCGGTGTCCAGCTTTTCTGATGACCAAGTTGAAGAGATTAGGCAAGAGGTCTCACATAGATTGCGTAGGGCGCCGCCTCCATGGAGTAACGTGCTCTCTCGAAAGGGGGAGCAGTCTGGTCCAGACAAAGATCCGATAATTCTACCAGTGGACAAAGGCAACACAACGGTTCTTCTGTCACGGGATGACTATCTGGGAAAGATGGATGACTTGCTTGAGGACTCAGCATACCGAAGATTGCAGGACGACCCAACTGAACGGATAAAACGGAAGACGCTTTCACGTCTGAAGAACAGTTCTTTACCTGACGATGTTCACAAAAAACTTCGTCCTGATGCTGCCGTTCCGCCGAGATTATGCGGTCTATCAAAGATTCATAAGCAAGGGGTCCCGCTTCGTCCGATCGTGAGTAATTTGGGTGCTCCTACCTACAATCTACCCAAGTATTTAGCAACTGTTCTTGGCACTCACGTCCGTAAATGTGAACATCATATTCCCAATTCTATGGTGTTTATTCAAAGACTAAAGTCCTTGTTTCTTAATCCCTGGGATTTACTTGTGAGTTTTGATGTCGTGCCGCTTTTTACCCGGGCTCCTCTGGAAGAATCCTTGATATTAATTGGTGAGAAACTGGATGAGGAAACAACCAAGCTTTGTCGCCATGTGCTGACGTCGACGTACTTTTTATTCAATGACAAATATTTTGAACAGACTGACGGAGTGGATATGGCGAGCCCATTGTCCTCAATAGTAGCCAATCTTTTTATGGAGGATTTTGAGGACATGGCGCTGAAGACGGCGTCTTTAAAACCAACCAGTTTCTGGAGGTACATCGACGATACGTTTATGGTGTGGCCTCATGGGAGAGAAGCTCTTGACAGACTCCTAGATCATTTTAACTCCCTGCATCCTAGCATCAAGTTTACCATGGAGGTGGAAAGTCATAGAAACCTTCCGTTTCTGGATGTCCTGGTGTACAGAAAGGATGATGGGACACTGGGACACACACAGTGTTTATCGAAAGTCTACCCGCATGGAGCGTTACCTGCATGCTTCTAGCTGTCATCCATCGTTCCAAACATTCCGGGGGTCCTGCAGACGTTGGCGAGAAGAGCTTATGCCATTTCAGGTGGTGAAAGCTTGACACAAGAAGTGGACCATCTCAAGGTTGTGTTCAAGCAGAATGGCTATACAGCTAAATAGATCCATCGTACTTTCCATTTCGACCTTCGCCTGAACCACCAGAAGATATCTACAAATCGGTGGCTTTTCTACCTTTTGCTAGGAGCATTTCCTCGAAAATAGGAAGAATTCTAAAAAGATATCATATCAAAAGTAGTTTTCGTCTGCCAGCCAAGATTAAAGCGCTTCTTGGCTCAGTTAAGGGTGACTTGGGTTTGAGGAAGCCAGGTGTGTACAAGTCCCTTGCCACTGTGGAAAGGCTTATGTTGGTCACACAATCCGGACCATTCAAGGCCGATGTGTTGTTGAGCACCAGTGGCACACACGGTTGCTTCAGCCTAAGAAATCTGCAGTGGCGGAGCACTGTCTCACCAAAGGACGTAGAATGCAGTATGACAAGACACATGGTTGCCCCTGCATCACACTTTCGGCGCTCTGTTTTAAAAGAATCCATAGAGATTCGATTATCTGATAATCTTGTTAATAGAGGCAAGGGTTACCTTTTAAGTAAGACTTGGAACCCGATGTTATCAGAGATTAAAAAATAACGGTATGTTTTTTAGATCGTCAGAATAATTTTTAATTTTTGATAGCGATATCTCGATTTCTCCTGTTTCCACCACTGGAGCGCTGTATGTTTACTTGCACTAGCGAGCAGTTACGGCATCTTCTCGCGCATGCATTGTGGGCCTTGCGCAGCCTATATAGGGGCTGCCGTTTGCGCTGAGAAATCAGATCTGGCGAGATCGTGCACCAGCACTCTCACCTGAAGATGGTGGCCAGATGCACCGCTGAAATATTGTGTCAAGATTACGTTATGACCCGCCTGCACACCCGAGAAGAATATTACTCGTCCACTTGACTGTGAGTGGTGTATATGTGGTAGGTCTAGGCGTCCTGTAATCAGTGGATGGAGACTAAGAAGACTCAGGGAGTTGCACCGATCTCCCTAACCAATAAGTTTGAGGTGCTGTCTTTGACTGAAACTGAAACTGATCCAGTGGGACTAAACTCACCTGTTTTGGGGAATCCTGTTTTGTCCAGTGTCAGGAGGAGGAAAACGAAAAAGGGTAGAGGTCTATTAATCGTCGGCACTTCAAACATGTAGCGAGTGATGGGTACAGGGTGGCAGCCAGTCAAAGAATATTTTAGGGAACTGGTTTAAAAAATTCATTTCAAAGGCCCAGTGAAATCTTTACAAGTTGTTCCCTAGAGTAACTTACACTGTACCTACGTGACACAAGTTGCCTGCGTTTCAGAACCGAGGCAGTTCTGCCCAGTTAAAGCTGCTGACAAGAGACGCTTTGAGCCCTCTGCTGAAACTGCTAGCGAATTCATGCCATTGGTTTTAGCCAATAGTGTGCTTGGGATACAGGTCACGTGTGTGGATGCTGGATTGTTCTGCGGTGTGGAACACAGTTACCTCTCTCTCTCTCTCTCTCTCTCTCTCTCTCTCTCTCTCTCTCTCTCTCTCTCTTTTGTAATCCAGACCTCGAGCAGAACAGACGTCTTTTCGGAAGGCAGAGCCACTGGCTCTGCTCTTCACGACCGGCCACCAACGTAAGTTAACATGAACCACTTCCCCTTTTGTTGCCCATTTCAGTTAATTTTTCGACCTCCTAGACTGGCTAAACCTGGTAACTTCCGACCCTATGCGCACCCCTTCTATATTGTACATTGAAATATATCCTCTTTATTGTACCTAATTTCTTGTTCTGTCATTTAATGGCAGCCCTGGATGCCCACTCCTGACCTCCTGTACACTGTCATCAAGAGGCATATGTAACAACCTTCTACCCCCTTCCCTGCCCATATACATTAACATTGGAATGAGAAGTGGGATCATATACACTAACATTGGTGTCAAATCGCGATTCGTTCCCACAGTTTGGTCCATAGGGTGGCATTTACTTTTGGTTCATTTTTGATGTTGTGTGGTCGGTCAATATTCGCCGCTGTTATTGCACTATGAGCTGAGACTGGGTGCTGCAGCGTGCCGGCTGTGAAGCCGCATCAGATGCTGCGTCTGCACATACCAGCGCCTGGGGGAATGTCTACTGCCTGTCTCTTGCAGCACGCCGCTCCTACACGTGTCTGCTGAGTCCACCGAGATGCGCTCCACAGGGTACGTGTGCACAGCATACGCTCCAGCCCCATTTGACGGTCGCAGTTGCCCCAGCTTCTCAGTAGCTGCCCGTCAACTCTGAGCCGGGCACCGTGACATGCAGAAAACGCGCAAGGCGTCCATGAACTTTAAATTTTTGTGGGTCTAATTACCATGAGGTATACTGAATTCCTAGATAAGACCCTCAGATGTATGTTAGGTGGATGTTAGTTTAAAAATACACTTCCATTGAACATGTGTACTGCCATAAATTTCTTATCCTTATGTTAAACTCTGTTGTCGTCGAGATATGTCGTGCTTAGTTGTTGTGATGAGAAGTTTTTTAAGGTACATTTTTGAGAGCTTTCAACACGACCATCTCCAGGGATGTGCAGCTTGCACAATGTGTTTGGCAACCACAGTCTCCCAGCTGTCCATGGCATTTTCTTCCGTCTCGTTTTCGTGTCGTGATCAACTCTTTTTTTCTTTCATCTTTCCTATAAGCATCATTTCTCCACCCTATGATGAAAGTATGTTCCTTCTCCTTGCTCCACAGACGTGAGTGTTTTAAGGGCTCTGTAACGCCCTGTGCCATCATACCACATTTGCAAGGTTTCCAAAATCGTTGGTGCACTATGGAATGAACTTTTTCCACCTTCTCTTACTTTTCTTTCTCGTCTCTTTCCTGACCATTTATTCTTTTTCTGTCCATGCCTTCTAGTTTTCGTAAGTGGTAGTTCCTTGATTGGTTAACTCAATACACGAAGCTAGAATTCATTACGTGATGTACCGTAATAAGAGTTATAATGATGAAAGAGAACTGATGTGTTCTACCCCTGTAAGTTAATAAGAGAGGATAGATGACTTTCGGCTGTTATCCCCCAGAGGGCAGCGAAGTTTTGTTGATATGAAGATATGTACTACATTGTTTTATTGAGGTTATTTGCGAGCAGGCACAAGGTCGTGTGGTCATGTGGCTGAAGATAATTACTTACAGGCACGAGGTCCTGTGTGTGTTGTTGTAAGTGATGTTAAATAATCTGTTTTATGCTGCCACCCCAGAGGTCAGAGCAGAACAGTTAACCATGATTCACTTTACCATGTAGCGAGTTTCCAGTTGAGACAATGTTTTTTCAGTCGTCTAAACTGTGGCCTATGTTCCCAGTGAATGCTTACTATAAGCAGACACCGCATGGCGCAAACACGTGGACTGGCACAGCTGTCGCCTTGCGATAAGCCAGTCACGCCCCCAAACGCTACCACTTCTCTCCCTATTCTTCATCTGGTCTGTCATAAATTAAGTCTAACTTTCATTTGATTTATAAGTTGTTTATTGCATATTTTTTTGAGTGACAGTATACTGAGAGTATAAATATTAAATGGTTGAAAGTAACCATTCATAGTTTTAGGAGAAAGATGGACCAAGTCCATACCTCTTTGTATTATATGAAAAGTTTAGATATTTCTGAAGATTTTGTGGTGTTTAAAGCTACCCTCTTCCGACTATGATATTAAGCTATTTGCATCATTCAGCTTTGTTGTAGAATTTTTGTATTGTACTGTATTCCCCTTTAAGATCTCCTTTATTGACAAATATTTTGTTTTGCCTTTCGAAAGACTGCATCAAGTTTACCCTACTAAAGTTTTTCTACAATGCTACTTTTTAAAAGCGTACGTCATTGAAAGTTTCGTTTGGGAGTGAAACCTAGAATGTGGATCCCCTCCTTGCAGTGTCTATTCTATTTGTCTTTTATTGTTTAATAGATTGTGATACTTCAGATCTTCATCTAACTTATGGAACTAATGCTCCACTGCTTTGCAGATGATCTGAGTCTATTGTCGTTTTAGAAGCATTTATTTCCCTGTTTTCTTTCAAACTGCCTAAGATTAAAAAATGACTGCAAGTTTTTCATCCTCATGCCACTGACCAGACTATAACTCCGAGGGAAGTTTGGAAGCAAGCGACCTCCAGCTGATGGAATGCGAAGCTATTTAGTTTGGTGGCGCTTCGCATTTCCGAGCCGCCTCCAAAGTATAGTACCACCTTCTGTATAGCCTGACGCATCTTAAGAACCAACTACCTGCTCCTTTTCCAAATTCTTATATGGTTTCACAATTACGTACCCACCACACCCCTGGATTCTAGGTATGTTGCACTACAGCAACACTCCCATTACATAAGATTCTCCTTCAGCCATGTTACATGATTTTGTGAGTTAGCGATACCAGAATCCTATTATGCGCCATGTTCGTGCCCAGAGCCTGACTGGTATGTTTAGAAGAAAGTGAAGCACCTGAGTTATCTAGGATACTCAATAGAGAAGAGTCGAATACGCCCCTGAAGTTGAAGAGAAGTGCGCTACCCTCTCGTTGTAGAGCGGTAAGCGATATAGATTTTGTGATAGGATAAAACCAAAAGAAGTTTCACCCAAGTTGAAGAATTGTAGTTCGCACTCCATGTGCGTTTTGCAGATTTAAGAATTCATCCAGACGAACACAAGTTTCGTTATTGTTCACCCTACTTCTTACGAAGTAATTTAATGATGATGTGAAGATGTTACGAGCGAGCACGGACATCGGCACTGTTACCATTTGTATACAGTGCTCCGACTTGTGTTTAGGAATTGAGACATACCCATTTGTTTATTCAAACAAATACACTCATGACGTCATAATATTGAAGCACCCGCTGAAATAAGCACTAGATTGTTGATGATTAGCACCCATCACGTGACGTCATCACCCAAGCGCAGTAATGAGTTATCCTGTTGGAAATATAGTTAGCAAGAGACTTCCACCCAAATGAATAAAAGTTTTATTGTGCAATGTCGCAGTAGTTAGCGGCCCCCTTTTTTGTCGTAGCTCACCCTATTACTTCAGGGATTTTGGGAATTTTGTAGTGGGTAACTCCCACGAGACGTAATCGCCCCTATGGAGACAGCACAGTACCTCCCTGGCCCATGCATGGCACTGGGTTACTACCATTGCTCTGAGTTGCTCGTTTTTCGTTCCAACCTCAACCATTACTTTGTACCTCCCTCCTCTAGGACTGTGTACCTTACACAGTGCGGTTAGCACCTGCTGAGTGCCCAGCTGATCGGTTTATTCTTTCAGTTTTCGCTTTCATAAATTGATCAGCTACCTATCTCTTTTATCTATGCTGCATTGACACATCACGACGAGACTCGCCTACGTTTGCACCCCGGTCAGTAGTCAATACTACTCAGACATATTGCCTCCCCCCCCCCCCCCCAGAGGGTGGGGGAAGAAAACACCCTGCAACTAGTGGATATATCACAGCTGAATCAATCTTATTCTGAAACCCATTACCTGAACTTGTCTGCGATTATACCCAATTCCTTATTTTTTATCGTGAGCACCCTTCCGATTTGCCACGGGTGGGTCACTCGGCATAAATTGCCAATATGTCGAGCTACCCTGGCGTTGCCATCGTGGACAGCTGTCCACGAATATACCCAGAAAAAACCCCGTGTTAACCACAACATAATTTTCTCATTGGTCATATCCCTTTTCCTCCTAAGCCACAACATCCTTTACTAAAGCTTCCGAGTCAGCCAATTACCTACAAAACAACTAAATGCTGCAAATTCCACCTATGCATTGATTGCAGGCATTGATTAATGCTACCCTACATTTCTGCACTCCTGCTGATCCGGATGAAGAGTAAGCCTCTTTTCAGCATGACCATATCCCCCTCTTTCCCTCATTACCCCACTGCCACTAACTTATACCCCTGCTGCTCTTTGGAATCGCCAGTTTCAATTGCCCAGTGTCCGCCCCTGGTTGCTGAGTAGTCAGCGCAACGGAATGTCGTACCTAATGGCCCAGGTTAGATTCCCGGATGGGTTGGAGATTTTCTCCACTCAGGGACAGGTTGTTGTGTTGTCCTTATCATCATCATTTCATCCCCATCGACACGCAAGTTGGCAAAGTGGCGTCAACTCGAAAGACTTCCACCAGGTGAACGGTCTACCCGACAGGAGGCCCTAGCCACACGGCATTTCCATTTCCATTGTCCAGTGACATACTGCACACGAGTCTGTTAATCATCGACTTTTCATCTGCCACTACAACCTCAGGTAATTTCTTACTACTTTTTCATCCACTGTAATACTTCCCTTTCGTAACATAAGTACCAGCTGGAGCTAACAAGACTAATACATGCTTATAGGTACTCAAGCCTAACCAGCTGCACTCTACTACCGCCTGTCGCCACGACGCCCACTATTAGTGTTTTAATGCCTTCTTCTGTGTGTTCACACAATGACATTATTTGGTGCTCGCCCTTGTTGCTATTGTTGTCGGCCTTCCACCATTTCGGAATTACCCGTCCTATTCAGGAGTTATGTTCTAACTGTTGAATAACCTGTTGTACACCCCACACCTAGTAGTAATTTCTATCAACTTGGATTCAGCTGTGCTTCAAAAAACGTTTGCTTCATGATAGCCTTAGTAAGCACACGTGTGCTGTGCCGAGTGCTGAATGTGCCACCCCCACCTCTCCCCCCCCTCTCGCCATTCCTCATCCCTTGCGCATACCTCCCCTCTCTTTCCCCTCCTGCAAGACGTGTGTTACGCCGCAGATAATACCCCCTCCATCACCCAACTAGAGAGAAGCGCCATTTAAGTTTGTCAACGTCGCACGCATATCTCTCCTTCCCCGCCAGACAAGCCATGTGCTCTTCTCCTGTCAGTCAGAAGTCTGTTTACAACCAGTGTCTGTGCTTCTGTTGCACAGAACCGCATTATAGCTGTGAATCGTATCGTATTTTATGATCTGATTACAAACTCAGTGCATTCTTTCCGTTCTTCATGTGAAATTTTATGAATAGGATGAGGATAATGTTAAATGATGTATCCAAGTTAAGGTAGTAACAGCACATCAGATGCTCTGGCTACTTTATGCTACAATTTTTTCAATTGAATCTACTGAGTAATTTTGACCTAGGTGTAATAATTCACTGTCTTCTTACCTTACTGTGTGTTCGTATGTATTCCAGTATGTCATGTTTTGAAGGTCGATTGCTCTATCAAGTGATTCAAGGTACTTTAAAGTGAGAAAGTAGCACTTTGGTATTAGATATTCATGGGTTTTGATGTGTAGCCTTTGTTATCCCCTGAATTCATCCATAATTCTAGTATTTTACAAGAAAACTTTTATACCTTGTATTTTAACATGAGTTAATGTGGTTAAAGATTTTCATGTGATTTATGGAACATCATCTCTTCAGTTTGCTAACTGCATCCTCCATTCTACTGAAATATGTTATTAGTTTGTAGCCTGTGTAACTTTGTGCAACTATTACCCATGGCTAATATGTGGAGGATATAGCAGAATTTTACATTTTTTATCACTCTTTTTAAATATACTTCACCCAGTTCTTACCCAAGTCAGATGTTAACGATTGCATTGAACTGATTAATTACGTTTTTTTTACCCAAATACTTTGATTATATTAGAACTGAGTATTCTGTCATGTTTTTGACGCATTTTATTTTTGGTATTAGTTCCACTATCTAGCAATGAGATTAATATTTGTCAAATAATACAAACAACGTCTGTAAATCATTAAAATATCAGTGCTGATTCAGTTTGGCCACCATCTACTCGTTATGACAACGAGTTTGTACTGCAACAGCAGATTAATAACATATTTTTCTTTCCTGAACCTAACGGAAACCAAAATAGTTTCCTGTTTTGTGAAGCTTTCTGGTATGATTTTAACTTCGTAATTTTTTAGATCTGATTGTATGGACAGTGATGATTTCAACCACTACAGGAGATATTGTATTGTAATTTGAGTAGTTAATATTTTACTATTTTCTTAACTCATGAAATTTTATAAACTTGACTATATGTTAGTCCCCTCCTGCTTACACTAAATGTAATCTTGTAACAGATCCCTCCCATAGTATTAAGGTCCCTACTGGGGCAAACCATCTTCCCGGGAAGTGACTGACGCTGTTTTGTAAACAATGTTTGTCACCACTTCTCTGGAAGGGGGAAGGAATGTACAGGGTGGCAGCCAGTCAAGAAATATTTTAGGGAACTGGTTTAAAAAATTCATTTCAAAGGCCCAGTGAAATCCTTACAAGTTTTCCCGCAGAGTAACTTACGCTGTACCTATGTGACAAAAGTTGCTAGCCTTTCAGAACTGAGGCAGTTCTGCACAGTTAAAGCTGCTGACAAGACACCTTGAGCCCTCAGCTGAAACAGCTAGCGAATTCACGCCATTGGTTTTAGCCAATAGCGTGTGTGGTTTCTCACCTTTTTGGCATTTCTTAGTGGCCGACGTGTGTGGCCCCATAATGGGTGCCAATTTTCTTAAAATTTTTAAATTGTCTATGGACCTCTGTAATCATATTCTTGTGCAGTCTCTGGCTGTATCCATGCTCCCTTCCATGTTGGGCACCAGATGCCATTCCACTGGATCGGAAGGCATGAAGATTTCTGCATCTCCCGCGTCGCAACAACTTTTGCTCATTCTGTGCCTGCCTTGCTACAAAGCGCACATGCATATATCATACAAGAAGACTGTGTTATGTCTTCCACATGACTATATGGATCAGCCTCCACTTCAACAGCAATGCGCTTCACTACAGCAGAAGCTCACTCATCTCAATGAACTTTTCATCAAACAAGAATAATATGTAAGAGGCCTAACTGCCAGCAATGACATACTCAAGCAGCGGATCGCTGACATGGAGAACCTCAGCCAGAGTTACGATGTTAACTGACAGCGCCCATTGAAGATGCCCAACTGGCCAACGACATTGCTCAGCAGTTGCTTCAAAAATTACCCCTGATTACAGACCTGGTTTCGCCACTGAGTCAGCAGGAACAATCCACTATCCATTACATTCACACGATGCCGGGACAGCCTGTCACTTTCTGCCCACGCCAAATACCTCTGGAGACGTTAAGGGTGGCTAAAGCCGCTTTTGAAGCAACGCTAACAGACAGAATAATAGTGCGTAGGTTGCTCCCTTACAAATGGTTGTCAAAAAGATTAAGTCTTGTCGTTTGTGCAGTGACTATAGGGGACTGAACTTCTGCCCTAGCTAGACAGGTACCAATACCAAATGTGTTGGATTTGCAGTGTAAAGGGTGCCTCTGCGTTCAGTTTCATAAACTGAGCTAAGGCTTTTGTACAAATTCCAATGGCAGAGACAGACAAGCATGTAACGCCATCATGGCGCCTTTCGGGCTATTTCAATACAACGTCATGCCTTTTGGTCTTCGTAACGCCGCTCAGATGTTGCAACATTTCATGGACGAGATTCTGAATGGTTTAAGGCACGTTTTTTTGCAATGTTGACCATGTGTTGGTTTTTTTGTGATAACATTTGTGACCATAGTTTCAATTTTAACGCTGTTTTCTCTCGTCTTGACGCATACAGCTCAAAATTAACAAGGCAAAGTGTGTAATTCTTGGATTACCTTGCATTAAGAGACAGTGTTTCTACTACTCCTCAGAGAGTCTCAGATATTTTGCAGATGCCCCTTTCCATCACATATAAAGAGTTACACAGGTTTTTAGGTGTGGTTAATTATTACCGGCGCCACCTGCCGAAGTTTTCAGAAATCATTGAAACTATCAATGGCCTGCTAAACGGCAAACAGAATTCCGGTGTCAGAAAAGCCCTTGGATGGGTCTGGCTGAGAGGCTTTCAAGTCTGTAAAATTGGCTTTAGCAAAGACTGTTTTATTGGTCTACTCTGTTTCCAGTACACAGACGGCTCGTTTTGTTCATGCCAGACAGTGGGCTGTGGGGGCAATTAATATCAGGAGTGTGGAGCCTCTGGCTGTCTTTCCAAAAGGTCCATCTATACAGAAACAAAACTGGAGTGTATTTGGCAGAGAGCTCCTTGCTATATATCTCCCTATCAAACATTTTCTACAGTACCTGTAAGGTGTAAAAACAGTGGGAGTTTGAACCGAACTCCTGACATCAAATCCGTTACGCAGAATTTATTGCCCAATACTCTACTGATGTCAACCACATCTCCAAGTCCAACAACATTGTCACAGATTGCTTATATCTGAATTGTGCATCTTTGATGTGCATCGATTGGACAGCTATCGCAAAAGACCAAGATTCTGATGCATTTTTACAACAGTGTCAGCCCCATGTGGCATTCACTAGTCTGAAACTTGAACATTTGCCAGTACAGATTTACCAATCCCGCCTATGGTGTGACACTTTTCAGAATGTTTTGTGCCCGTTAATTCCATTACACTGGCTGTGCACCATCGCTGATATTTTGCACATCTTGACACAGCCTGGTGTCAATGCTTCTGCTGAGTTTGTGGCCTCCAAAATGATGTGGTCAGGAATGAGGAAAGATTGCTGGGGCTGGGCACATAATTGCATATCGTATCATAACAAAATTAGTCGTCAGACGACCTCTCCCATTGACGCATTCCCCGCGCCTACCGGTCGTTTCACCGACATTCATGTTGACATTTTAGGACCGCTTCCTTGCCCAGAGAGGTTTCGTTACGTTGTCACCTTAATTGACAGGTTTACAAGGTGGCCAGAAGCGTGTCCATTGTCGAAATTTTGCTTGCACCATTTCCCAAGCTATAATATCCACATGGTTTGCTCAGGCCGGTATTCCTACAGCAATTACATCTGACAGAGGTCATCTATTTGATTCCCAATTATTTAATAAATTGCTACATATGACAGATTGTAAACACCTGCAAACTACAAGCTACCATCTTTTTAGCAGTGAGTTGCCACCTTGGGGTGTGGACAGTTGCCTTGCCTGTGGTTTTGTTGGGAATCTGTAGCATGCTAAAGGCTGATAAGAGGTGTTCTTCAGCACAATTAGTCTACAGCAAAGCATTGAAGGTGCCCGGTGATTTTTATTGCTTCATCTCCTTTGAGTGATTGGGAAATGGGCGAGTGTGGCCAACAGCTCCATCAGATATGTGAGGTATGGGGCACTACAGGTTTCCAAAGTGACACTGTCTCATTTGTTCGAGCATAGCTCTCCAAAATTGGAGGGGGGGGGGGGAGAGGGGAGGAGGGCTAATGTGGCGAGTGCAGTATTCAATTACCAAGAAGTCGAACATTATATTCTGTGTTGTATCTTTTGTTTGATTATGCTTTGTATCTTCTCTTGCTGTGAAAATGTGCCTGTGTTGTGCTCTTTTTGTTGGGAAGTAAATTGTGGTAAGTAAAAAAATGGTTCAAATGGCTCTGAGCACTATGGGACTTAACTTCTGAGGACATAAGCCCCTAGAACGTAGAACCACTTAGACCTAACTAACATAAAGACATCATACACATCCATGCCCGAGGCAGGATTCGAACCTGTGACCGTAGCTGTCGCGCGGTTCCAGACTGTAGCGCCTAGAATCGCTCGGCCACTCCGGCCGGCTATGGTAAGTAAACAAGGATTCATTAAAGTGCATACTGTGAACACCTGTCACTTCTAACAGCAATTGGGATATACATACCAAATAAGTTAATAAGAGATGGTAACGAAATGGATCAGAACACTGTTGCAGAAGCAACGAAAAAGCATGCCAAATTTAAAAGAATACAGAATCCCCAAGATTGGCGAAGAAATTTAGCGCAAACTTCAACTTAAGATGATTTTAATAGTTTCCACAACGAAACTCAGTTACGAAACTGGCAGAAAACCCAAAGAGATCCTGGTCATATGTAAATTACACCAGCAGGAAAACGCAATCCATACCTTCACTGGGCAATAGCAATGGTGGTGTCACTGACGACAGTGCCACTAAATCAAAGCTAAAAGGGCTATAACATATTAATAGGCAGCCAGGTTGCAGCAGGGCACAGGCAGCCGAAATGTTGAGCAGCCAATTAGTGGCAGCTTGCTGAGGGTCAGCTGTGACTGATTAGCCAAGTGAGTAAATATGGAAGATGATGTAATTGTCTGCCTTTTGTCTCAAAATAAACGCAAAGTGAAAAAAGGGTATTGGATTCATCTTCTACCTCTGGAGTGACACACAAAGGGTTTATTTAAAAATTACTTCAAGGGCCTTCGAAACTACTCACATTGATTTTTTTTTGCTATACAAGACTCTCAGTGGAATCATTTGATTGGAAAATTTTAAGAACTTCTATTATTGATACTGATACTTGTATGTGAGCTTGTGAACTCTAAAAGAAAAATTGTTGATTATGTTAAAGGGCATACAAAAACATACATCAGAGTACATAACACTTGAAAATAATTAAAGGATCAGGGGGTAAAACGATAAGTCAAAATTTACTTTGTTCTTTCTTGAAACAAAGACAAAGTATTTGTTCTTGCAAAATTCTGTGGGAACTAAGAACACTCAAGGTCTATGGCACTGACTAACAATGGTTGCAAAAAATGTGCAAATACAAAAGGTAAATGACAGTAAAACACCAAAATTTTGGAAAAAATTATTCAACTATCATCGTTTTCCCGTTTGGGCATTCAGTTTCAAAGTTATAAATTTGAATAAATTGAAAACAGCCAAATTCCCAAAATTCATATGATTATTTGATAACAAGACAACATATATGATGATCTGAGATTATGAAATTTAGTCAACATCTCGAAATTGTTTTTAAAGCTGAGATCAGAACGATAGCTATCACCTTTCTCGAGATATTGAATGATATGTCGGTGGACGGGCTGTGCGGTGATCGCGTGCGGGTCACTCGCGACGCGACCGAGACTTTTTCCTGCTCGTCGTAAACCATGTAAATTTCGTAAACGGTTCAAGAAATCGAAACGTGTTTTTTTGCAAACGATAACTTGTAAAGAGTCATTTATTTCGTCGCATGATAAATATCAAAAATCTGTTTATCTACCGAGATATAAAAGTAACTACAGTTTTTCAGAAGGGATAGATGAATTTTTTAAATGGCATTTAATAGCATGTGGAATTAGAAGATAAATCGTAACTAATTTGCTGGTATTTCATAAGATATAATTTGCTATGTATCTACAGCTATTGATTATTTCCTTTGGTAAGTAACAAATGTTTTTTTCTTGATCTAGTGTACTTTATTGGTTCAAGACGCGTTTCGCCTTCTACTTTAAGGCATCTTTGGTGGAATCTAGAATGATTCAGTTTTGTTTTGATATGTGATACTTGCAGATTATAAAACAGTTCACATCTTTTTTTATGCGAAAGACTGATTACTTACAGTGAATCGAGTTTTTGGCGGACATACACGTTTCCCCTCACCTGGTCACATGCTGGAGGTTGAACTAAAACTTAGATTATGGAACATAAGCTCATTTCCATGTTCGCTCTTTTTTCTTCTGTTACTAGCTGTAGACATTTTACCGAAAACTCTGATTTGAAGTCGTAACTACATTGTGTTCACCTCATGTCCTTTCCTGTTTGATTTGTTTATGTACATGTTGCCAACCTGCAGAATTATATGCTGAAAACTAATGTTTGTTTATTTCTGTTCTCCTTATATCTGTATGTATGTGTGACTAGCCAGTGATAGTTGTAGACAGTTGAAAGTGAATGCAGTAGCTGTCAGACAGTGGTTGAAAGATTTGGTGTTCAGCTGATTTCAGTTTTGATTTAAATGTTTTGTGGAGGAGTGCATGGAAGAGTAAATTCACTGCTTACATTAATAGATAAAATAGTAGAATAGCATTTCACAGATGATTATTATCAGAATACTGTCACCCAACCCCTTTGTCCTCACTCTTTGACACCTCATAATACGTCCTGTCAACTAACCCCTCTTGTAGTCAAAGTTGCCGTAATTTCCTCTTCCTCCTCTATTTAATTCCGCACCTCTTCTTTAGTTACACGATCTTCATATCTAATTTTCAGCATTCTTATTGATCACCATGTTTGGAAAGCGTCCATTGTCTTCTTGAGAGAACTGTTCATCGTCCATGTTTCACTTACATACTAGGCTGCACCCCACACAAATACCTTTATAAAATAGTATCCAATCATTAGAATTTATATTCGATGTGAACAAATTTTCTTTTTCAGAATGCTTTTCTTGCTATTCACAGTCTTCATTTTATATCCTCTCTACATCTTCCTTCTCAATTACTGCTTCCCTTTCAAGTCATTGAAGTCTTAGAAATGCAGTTTGGTTTCTGTACAAGTTGTAGATAATCTTGTGGCACTGTGTTTTATCGATGACATCTCCAGAGCTTCAAAGAATGTTTTAATTAAGATTGTGAAAACCTTTCTCTAAACATGCAAATGCTATCAACACAGTTTCGCAGTTCTTCAGTGTGTATACTTAGCTAAGTGGTAGGATCAGTATTGCCTTGCGTGTTCAGACGTCTCAAAGGAATCTAACATTGTGCTTATGTTAGTTTGTACAACCGCTCCTCTTCTCGTCTCTACATATTCCTTCCACTTTCTAGCCTTCTCGTATTTCCTTAGTTCTGGCTTGCCAAATGAGTTCTTGACAGTTGCTTCTCCTTTGAGCAAAGTGTTCTTTGTTCTTTCTCACTTTCATTCCCCTATGTTTTCCAAGTGCAAAATCGCATTGCAATTTTGGACTTTCTGCCAATGTCATGTTTAGACATTTCTGTTTCCCATGGCCTACTTTATTTACTGCATTTTTATATTTTTCCCTCATTTCATATTTAATATATCACATTTTATCTATCGATTCCTACTGTACCTTCTTCCCGTTCACATACTCTGCTGCATTCACCACTTCTTCTCTCAGAGATATCCAATCGTATTGTAGCGGATTCCTTCCTCTGTTTCAGTCAGTCGTTGCATTACGGTAACTTTAAGATTATCGAAAAACTGTGGGTCTTCACTTATTCAAGTTCCATTTCCTTAATTTGCTACCATTTACTGTCTCTTTGGTTGTAAACTGCAGCTCTTAACCAATAAATTATTGTAGGTTTGCGTCTGCACTGGGAAATGTCTTATAATTTAAAATCTGGTTCCGAAAACTTTGTTCCAAATATGTATTATTCTTTCATGATTCTCAAGCAAGGTGCTGGCGATGATTATATTAATCTCTGTGCGAATGTATTATTCTTTCATGATTCTCAAGCAAGGTGCTGGCGATGATTATATTAATCTCTGTGCGAAATTCTAGGTGGCTTCCATTTCCATCCCTTCCCCCAAGCCTTTGTGTTCTTACTGTTTTCCTGTTCCCACTACCATAGCACATTTTAAATTTTTGTCTCGCTTAACTATCTGAATAATCTCTTTTGTCGTACATTGTTTCAATGTGTTAGGAGATAGTGAACAATCATGAGGAGTACATTGTACAGAAAATGAAAAATTGGTATGTCTTCACCCAACTTCGTCTTTCCTTCATATAAGTGTAAGAGAAACACACCGGGCGTTTCTGTGGGTCCTGCCCTGTACCTCAGTGGCCGTTCGTCATTGCCTACCGCTAGCGTCTGCCGCTTCCAGATGGGAACGCCAATTCTGCGAGCCACCGTGTCAAAGCGGAAAATGCTTGCCACTGCCGCACCCCATGCTGCCACGCTCTAGTGGGAACCAGCCTTAAAGGCCAGTTCCCACTAGGGCTGCCGCCCATCAAAACCACGCGTCAGCGGCGTGATTGCCATAGAAACGGCGTCAGCGGCATGGCCCAGCGGGCTCTGCCTCGCGGTTTGACCATGTCGAACCGCTTCCGCTGCCGTGCTTCAGGTCCGTGCCGCCAATCGCAGAACGCGCTGAGCGTGACGTCAGGTACGGAACCCCGGGCCACACGAACTTTCGCCAAACTGCTGGCGCAGATGCGGCATGTTACAGCGTGATATCTTCTCTCGATAAAGAACCGAATTTCTTTTCGTTATTCGTCGTGGTTACTTGCTGTATCGCATTTACGTAAACCTTTACACGAAATTTTAATGAGTGTCCAGAGGTAAAAACGCAATGCGTGGACTTTGCGTACAGTTCATTTTAGGTAATACATTATTGCGTATGAAATTTAGTCAACATATCGAAATTGTTATTAAAGCTGGGAGCAGATCGATAGCTATCACCGTTCTCGAGACATTGAATGATATGTCGGCGGACGGGCTGTGCCGTGCTGCGCGCGGGTTGCTCGCGACACGACCAGTACTTCGTCCTGCTCGTCGTAAACCATGTGGTTGTATCAACCGCAAATTTCGTAAACGGTTCAAGCAATCGAAACGTGTTTTTTTGCAAACGATAACTTGTGAAAAGTCATGTATTTCGTCGCATGATAAATATCCTAAATCTGTTTATCTACCGAGATATGAAAGTAACTACAGTTTTTCAGAAGGGATAGATGAATTTTTTTAAACGGCATTTAATAGTATGTGAAATGAGAAGTTAAACCGAAACTAATTTGCTGGTATGTCATAAGATGTAATTTACTAAATATCTGAAGCTATTGATTATTTCCTTAGGTAAATAACAAACTTTTTTTTTCTTAATCCAGTGTACTTTAGTGATTCAAGACGCGTTTCGCCTTTTACTTTAAGGCATATTCAGTGGAATCTAGAATGATTCAGTTTTGTTTTGATATGTGATGCTTGCAGATTATAAAACAGTTCACATCTTTTTTTACGTGAATGACTGATTACTTACAGTGAATCGAGTTTTTGGCGGATATACACGTTTCCCCTCACCTGGTCACATGCTGGAGGTTGAACTAAAACTTAGATTATGGAACATAAGCACATTTTCATGTTCGCTCTTTTTTCTTCTGTCACTAGCAGTAGATGTTTTACAAAAAACTCTGATTTGAAGTCGTAACTACAGTGTGTTCACCTCATGTCCCTTCCTGTCAGGTTTGTTTATGTACTTGTTGCCAACCTGCAGAATTATATGCTGAAAACTAATGTTTGTTTATTTTTGTTCTCCTTATATCTGTATGTGTGTGTGGCTAGCCAGTGGTAGTTATAGAAAGTTGAAAGTGAATCCAGTAGTTGTCAGACAGTGGTTGAAAGATTTGGTGTTCAGCTGATTTCAGTTTTGGTTTAAATGTTTTGTGGAGGAGTGCATGGAAGAGTAAATTCACTGCTGACACTAATAGACAAAATAGTAGAATAGTATTTCAACAGATGATTATTATCAGAATACTATCACCCAACGCCTTTGTCCTCACTCTTTGACGCCCCATAATACGTCCTGTCAACTAACCCCTATTGTTGTCAAAGTTGTTCCGTAATTTCCTCTTCCTTCTCTATTTAATTCCGTACCTCTTCTTTAGTCACACGATCCTCGTGTCTAATCTTCAGCATTCTTATTGATCACCATGTTTGGAAAGTGTCCATTGTCTTCTTGAGAGAACTGTTCATCGTCCACATTTCACTTACATACAAGGCTGCACTTCACACAAATACCTTTGTAAAATAGTATGCAACCATTAGAATTTATATTCGATGTGAATAAATTTTCTTTTTCAGAACGCTTTTCTTGCTATTGACAGTCAGGTCTGCGTCTGCACCAGGAAATGCCTTACAATTTAAAATCTGGTTTCGCAAACTCTGTTCCAAATACAGGGTTATTACAAATGACTGAAGCAATTTCACAGCTCTACAATAACTTTATTATTTGAGATATTTTCACAATGCTTTGCACACACATACAAAAACTCAAAAAGTTTTTTTAGGCATTCACAAATGTTCGATACGTGCCTCTTTAGTGATTCGGCAGACATCAAGCCGATAATCAAGTTCCTCCCACACTCGGCGCAGCATGTCCCCATCAATGAGTTCGAAAGCATCGTTGATGCGAGCTCGCTGTTCTGGCACGTTTCTTGGTAGAGGACGTTTAAACACTGAATCTTTCACATAACCCCACAGAAAGAAATCGCATGGGGTTAAGTCGGGAGAGCGTGGAGGCCATGACATGAATTGCTGATCATGATCTCCAGCACGACCGATCCATCGGTTTTCCAATCTCCTGTTTAAGAAATGCCGAACATCATGATGGAAGTGCGGTGGAGCAACATCCTGTTGAAAGTTGAAGTCGGCACTGTCGGTCTCCAGTTGTGGCATGAGCCAATTTTCCAGCATGTCCAGATACACGTGCCTGTAACGTTTTTTCGCAGAAGAAAAAGGGCCTGTAAACTTTAAACCGTGAGAGTGCACAAAACACTTTAACTTTTGTTGAATTGCGAATTTGCTGCACGAATGCGTGAGGATTCTCTACCGCCCAGATTCGCACATTGTGTCTATTCACTTCATCATTAAGGAAAAATGTTGCTTCATCACTGAAAACAAATTTCGCACTGAACGCATCCTCTTCCATGAGCTGTTGCAACCGCGCCGAAAATTCAAAGCGATCGACTTTGTCATCGGGTGTCAGGGCTTGTAGCAATTGTAAATGGTAAGGCTTCTGCTTTAGCCTTTTCCGTAAGATTTTCCAAACCGTCGGCTGTGGTACGTTTAGGTCCCTGCTTGCTTTATTCGTCGACTTCCGCGGGCTACGCGTGAAACTTGCCCGCACGCGTTCAACCGTTTCTTCGCTCACGGCAGGCCGACCCGTTGATTTCCCCTTACAGAGGCATCCAGAAGCTTTAAACTGCGCATACCATCGCCGAATGGAGTTAGCAGTTGGTGGATCTTTGTTGATCTTCGTCTTGAAGTGTCGTTGCACTGTTATGACTGACTGATGTGAGTGCATTTCAAGCACGACGTACGCTTTCTCGGCTCCTGTCGCCATTTTGTCTCACTGCGCTCTCGAGCGCTCTGGCGGCAGAAACCTGACGTGCGGCTTCAGCCGAACAAAACTTTATGAGTTTTTCTATGTATCTGTAGTGTGTCGTGACCATATGTCAATGAATGGAGCTACAGTGAATTTATGAAATCGCTTCAATCATTTGTAATAGCCCTGTATATATTATTCTTTCGTGATTCTTTAGCAAGGTGCTGGCAATGATTACATTATGCTCTGTAGGAAATTCTATTAGCTGGCTTCCACTTTCATCCCTTCCACCTAGCCTTTGTATTCTTACTGTTTTCGTGTACCTGCTACCGTATCACATTTTAAATTTTTGTCTCGCTTAACTATCTGAATAATCTCTTTTATCGTACATTGTTTCAATGTGTTAGGAGATAGTGAACAATCATGAATGGTAGTCATGAAACCTGTTTATGTTGGAATGAGAAAACATGAATAAAGAAATATGTGAAAGAGTACATTGTACAGAAAACGAAAAATTGGTATGTCTTCACCCAACTTCGTCTTTCCTTCATGTAGGTGTAAGATATAGTTATTCAAACACACCGGTCGTTTCGGTGGGTCCCACCTCGTACCTCAGTGGCTGTCCATCATTGACTACCGCTAGCGTCTGCCACTTCCAGATGGGAACGCCAATTCCGCGAGCTGCTTAAAGGCCGGTTCCCACTAGAGCATGGCAGCGCGTCGTGCGGCAACGGCAGCGGCAAGCGTTTTCCGCTTTGACGCGGCGGCTCGCGGAATTGGCATTCCCATCTAGAAGCGGCAGACACTAGCGGTAGCCAATGACGGACAGCCACTGAGGTACTGGGCAGGACACACAGAAACACCCGGTGCGTTTGATTAACTATATCTTACACCTACATGAAGGAAAGATGAAGTTGGGTGAAGACATACCAATTTTTCATTTTCTGTACAATGTGCACTTTCACATATTTCATTATTCATGTATTCTCAGTTCACCATAAAGAGATTTCATGACTAACGTTCATGACTGTTTACTACCTCCTAACACATTGAAACAATGTATGATAAAAGTGATTATTCAGATAGTTAAGGGAGAAAAATTTTTTAGATGTTATACAGTAGCAGGTACACGAAAACAGTAAGAACACAAAGGCTAGGGGGAAGGGATGAAAGTGGAAGCCACCTGATAGAATTTCCCACAGAGCATAATGTAATCATTGCCAGTGCATTGCTTAGAATTACGAAAGAATAATATATATTTGGAACACAGTTTTCGAAACCAGATTTTAAATTGTAAGACTTTTCCCGGTGCAGACGCAAATCTACAATAATTTATTGGTTATGAGCTGCAGTTTACAACTAAAGAGACAATAAACGGTAGCAAATTAAGGAGATGGAACTTGAATCAGTCAAGTCCTACAGTTTTTCGATAATCTTAAAGTTACCGTAATGCAACGACTGACTGAAACAGAGGTAGGAATCCGCTAGAATACGAATGGATATCTTTGAGAGAAGAAGTGGCGAATGCAGCAGAGTATGTGAACGGGAAAAAGGTACAGTAGAAATCGATAGATAAAACGTGATATATTAAATATGACAAGAGGGAAAAATATAAAAATGCAGCAAATAAAGTAGGCCCTGGGAAATAGAAATTTCTAAATATGACGTTGACAGAAAGTCCAAAACCGCAATGAAAATGAGAATGAAAACGAGAAATAAGAAAGAAAACTTTGCTCAAAGGAGAAGCAACTCTCAAGAACTCACTTGGCAAGCCAAAACTAAGCAAATAAGAGAAGGCTAGAAAGTGGAGGGAATATGTAGAGAGGAGAGGGGGAACGGGTTGTACAAAGTGTGATAAACCTTTTGGATTTCCTTTATGTTTTGGTCTTCTTTAAAGGCAAAGAGAGAAGATGAAGCGGTAGCCCATCATAGAGCCTGTGCCTACCGTTATGTATTTTTGACTTTACGTTGTTAAAAAAACAGAGGATTTTTTCTAGTACCAGTAGGAGGAAGGAATGATTCGTGCTCAGCTAGTGAACGAGTTAGAAGGACGCCATTTTTAGCGAGTAATTGTAGATCGCCATTTTGGGGTCGTTATGAATAAGTGAGGAGTATGTATTTCATACATGCACCGTTTAGAAAAATACAGTATTGTTTTATTAACAGAAAGGTCGTGTGAATTGTTATTTCAAATAGTATGAGAATTACAAAAACTGAAGCCCACCTGTGTACTTTGGAAAATTACGAAGATCCGATAAGCTTAATGGGAACACGGTCAAGACTTCAAAGGTGAACACGGCGACCAAACATAGCATCATAAAGATTGGTAAACACAAATCTACAGCGGAGAAAGAAACTACTTCGCCCTGCAAAATAATATGAACTATTACAAACTTATTTCCAGGAACAGCTCAGCTTATTGTGCTTGTCATTCATGCCAAAAAATTAATCTCATTAATTCAATACATTTTAAAAAGCCATGCATTTCAACATTATATTATCATCTATTCCATTATTTTATTATAAAAGTAACATAAGCACTATGTTAGATTCCTGTGAAATGTCTGAACATGCAAGGAAATACTGATCCTACCACTTAGCTAAGTAGACCAACTGAAGACCTGTGAAACTGTTTATAGCATTTGCGTGTTTAGAGAAAGGTTTTGACAATCTTAATTAAAACATTCTTTGAAGCTCTGGAGATGTCATCGATAAAACACAGGTATATTAGATTATCTACAACTTGTAAAGAAACCAAACTACATTTCTAAGACTTCAGTTACTTGAAGAGAAAACAGTAATTGGGAAGGCAGAAGTAGGGAGGATATAAAATGAAGACTGTCAATAGCAAGAAAAGCGTTCTGAAAAAGAAAATATGTTCACATCAAATATAAATTCTAATGGTTTAATACTGATTTACAAAGGTATTTGTGTGGAGTGCAGCCTTGTAAGTGAAACGTGGATGACGAACAGTTCTCTCAAGAAGACAATGGACGCTTTCAAAACGTGGTGATCAATAAGAATGCTGAAGATTAGATATGAGGATTGTGTAACTATAGAAGAGGTGCGGAATTAAACAGAGGAGGAAGAGGAAATTACGGCACAACTCAGACTACAAGAGGGGTTAGCTGACAGGACATATTATGAGGCGTCAAAGAGTGAGGACAAAGTGGTTGGGTGATAGTATTCTGATAATAATCATCTGTTGAAATGCTGTTCTACTATTTAATCTATTAATGTAAGCAGTGAATTTACTCTTTCATGCACTCCTCCACAAAGCATTTAAACCAAAACTGAAATCAGCTGAACATCAAATCTTTCAACCACTGTCTGACAACTACTATATTCACTTTCAACTTTCTACAACTATCACTGGCTAGCCACACATATATACAGATATAAAGAGAACAGAAATAAACAAACGTTAATTTTCAGCGTATAACTCTTTAGGTTGGCAACATGTATATGAACAAACCAAACAGGAAGGGACATGAGATGGACACACTGTGGTTACGACTTCAAATCAGAGTTTCCAGTAAAATGTCTACAGCTAGTGACATAAGAAAAAAGAGCGAACATGAAAATGAGCTTATGTTCCATAATCTAAGTTTTAGTTCAACCTCCAGCATGTGACCAGGTGAGGGGAAACGTATATGTCCGCCAAAAACTCAATTCACTGTAAGTAATCAGCTATTCACGTAAAAAAAGATGTGAACTGTTTTATAATCTGCAAGTATCACAGCCGGCTGAAGCGGCCGTGCGGTTAAAGGCGCTGCAGTCTGGAACCGCAAGACCGCTACGGTCGCAGGTTCGAATCCTGCCTCGGGCATGGATGTTTATGATGTCCTTAGGTTAGTTAGGTTTAACTAGTTCTAAGTTCTAGGGGACTAATGACCTCAGCAGTTGAGTCCCATAGTGCTCAGAGCCATTTGAACCATTTTTTTTTTTGCAAGTATCACATATCAAAACCAAATTGAATTATTCTAGATTCCACCGAAGATGCCTTAAAGTAAAAGGCGAAACGCATCTTGAACCAATAAAGTACACTGGATCAAGAAAAAAACATTTGTTACTTACCAAAGTAAATAATCAATAGCTTTAGATACTTAGCAAATTACATCTTATGAAATACCAGCAAATTAGTTTCGGTTTAACTTCTCATTCCACATGCTATTTAATGCCGTTTAAAAAATTCATCTATCCCTTTCGAAAAACTGTAGTTACCTTCATATCTCGGTAGGTAAACAGATTTTGGATATTTATCATGCGACGAAATAAATGACTTTACAAGTTATCGTTTGCAAAAAAACACGTTTCGATTTCTTGAACCATTTACGAAATTTGCGGTTGACACAACCACATGGTTTACGACGAGCAGGACGAAGTCTCGGTCGCGTCGCGAGCGACAAGCGCGCAGCCACCACACAGCCTGTCTGCCGACATATCATTCAATATCTCGAGAAAGGTGATAGCTATCGTTCTGCTCTCGGCTTTAAAAACAATTTCGATATGTTGACTAAATCTCATATGCAATAATGTATTATCTAAAAGGAACTGTACACAAAGTCCACGCATTGCGTTTTTACCTCTGCACACTCATTAAAATTTCGTGTAAAGGATTACGTAAATGCGATACAGCAAGTGACCACGACGAATAACGAAAAGAAATTCGGTCCTTTATCGAGAGAAGATATCAGTCTGTAACATGAACAAGAATCAAATTTTTCTACCGAGTAGTTTCCTTGGAATCGGATGATAAGTATTTCATAGCTGCCGCCGCGTCCGTGCCAGCGGTTCGGCCAAAGTTCGTGTGGCCCGGGGTTCCGTAACTGACGTCACGCTCAGCGCGTTCTGTGATTTGCGGCGCGGACCTGGAGCGCGGCATGCGGCAGCGGAAGTGGTTCGACATGGTCAAACCGCGATGCAGAGCACGCCGCGCTGCGGACGGCGTTCCCATGGCAACCATGCCGCTGCCGCGCGGTTTTGACACGCGGCGGCCCTAGTGGGAACCGGCCTTAAATGCCGGTTCCCACTAGAGCGCGGCGTGCGGCAACGGCAAAGGCAGCGACAAGCGTTTTCCGCTTTGATGCGGCGGCTCGCGGAATTGGCGTTCCCCCCTGGAAGCGGCAGTCGCAAGCAGTAGCCAATGACAGACAGCCAGTGAGGTACGGGTGGGGGCCTACTGAAAGGCGCTTCAATGTTCACCTTGGAGACAGGTTCATTTGCTAACATGGCTCGTAACGGTTACTTGGAATGTGCAGTTGCAGTGCTTTTTTATGTGTCCATGCAGTCTAAAAATGAGATGAAATCTGCTGCAAATGCGGCAGTGCAAATGATTAACGAAACTCTAAAATTATTCGAAAGAGGAACAAAAAGGAAACATGAGGAATGGTTTGATGTGACAGAGTACCATACTATGCGGTATGGTGTACACAACAAAACTGTGGCCCGTGCTTCGCGTGTGTCATTTACAGCAGCAGTGACTGAACTTGCGTCTGCTGTTCCCACGCATAATACAAGAAGAATGAAACACGTAGTGTGGTGCATCTACATTCTGTGCAAGGCTCTGGAAACATACCACAGTGACAAGTCCCGGCGCAGATACTGGATATGCCCACTCCTTCGTAGTAGAGGTAAAGAAGGAGAGTTTCACACCCTCATACGGGACATGAGGGAAAAGGACATACAGAAGTTCTGTATACGAGGGCAGTTCAATAAGTAATGCAACACATTTTTTTTCTGAAACAGGGGTTTTTTATTCAGCATTGAAATACACCAGGTTATTCCCCAATCTTTTAGCTACACAACACTATTTTTCAACGTAATCTCCATTCAATGCTACGGCCTTACGCCACCTTGAAATGAGGGCCTGTATGCCTGCACGGTACCATTCCACTGGTCGATGTCGGAGCCAACGTCGTACTGCATCAATAACTTCTTCATCATCCGCGTAGTGCCTCCCACGGATTGCGTCCTTCATTGGGCCAAACCTATGGAAATCCGACGGTGCGAGATTGGGGCTGTAGGGTGCATGAGGAAGAACAGTCCACTCAAGTTTTGTGAGCTCCTCTCGGGTGCGAAGACTTGTGTGAGGTCTTGCGTTGTCATGAAGAAGGAGAAGTTCGTTCAGATTTTTGTGAACAATTGTGACAGCACTACCAACAGAGATGTCAAGTTGAGCACTGAGTGGTTTGATAGTGATCCGTCAATCATCTCGAACGAGTGTGTTCGCACGCTCCGCCATTGCAGGAGTCACAGCTGTGCACGGCCGGCCCGCACGCGGGAGATCAGACAGTCTTTCTTGACCTTGCGGCGATGATGACACACGCTTTGCCCAACGACTCACCGTGCTTTTGTCCACTGCCAGATCACCGTAGACATTCTGCAAGCGCCTATGAATATCTGAGATGCCCTGGTTTTCCGCCAAAAGAAACTCGATCACTGCCCGTTGTTTGCAACGCACATCCGTTACAGACGCCATTTTAACAGCTCCATACAGCGCTTCCACCTGTCGGAAGTCAATGAAACTAAACGAGACGAAGCGGGAATGTTTGAAAATATTCCACAAGAAATTTCCGGTTTTTTCAACCAAAATTGGCCGAGAAAAAAAATGTGTTGCATTACTTATTGAACTGCCCTCGTATATTTTCGAATGACACCGCAGAGGTAAATATATGTCACATTTGATATTCATAATTAAACTGTTAAGCTGTAGTATGCCATGACAGAGATGCAAGAGACAACAATATTTAAAAAAATTAAAGGATAAGTCTGTAGAACAGCTAAAGAGGCATGCTACCTATTTCTAAAACATATAAATTATATTGTATTATGTGAAAGACAAGGCTAGGTGAAGACGTACCAATTTTTAAAGCTCTTTAGTTATTTTCTTATTTACATAATATTCTTTCATGTACTTCATAAAATTTTTTTGTCTTGTGTTAATAGATACGATGAATTGCTGTCAATGATTGCTCCGCACATCACGAAACAGATGACAAAATTTAGAAAACCAGTCACTCCAGAGGAACAACTTGACAGGACACTCAGGTACAGGAAATTTCAATATTTGAAGCTGTTTTAAATAGAGTTAGCTGAAATTGCTGTTCGTTATTTTTGTATGCAGTTGCGTATGTGTGAGAGCTCAGTTAAGTAATGTAGTGTACTACACTACTGCATTTTTAAAATGTGTTTGTGAGACGAATTTTCTTTCTTGTTACTACGATCTAGCTGAAACTAGTAATAAGTCTGTTCAGTTATGTGAAATGTACACCATTTTTACTCGCTGCATTCATCCTGCAATGAATTTTGCAAATCAAAAGATACACGCTGAGTTAATTGCAGAAGCATATAAGTTACTACTGTCTCAAGCAGTGTTGAGTACATGTCAGCAGCTCAAATTAATGTTGCTTTTAACGATCATGGAACGCCGTGTAGTTACTAGCTGGTGCTGATAACATATTGTACAAATAAGTTCTGCGTTTCATCTAAATCGCAGTTAGGTTACCATTACTTTTCCGTGCACTCATATGATATAATAATCTGGAACAGTCTTGTTCGTGTCAACTGAAGTTGAATTTTATTTACTTACAGATATCTCGCCCATGGAGACACACAGCAAATGATTGCATTGAGTTACCGTGTTGGACGATCAACTGCATGCAGGATTATTCGTAAGACCTGCCAAACACTATGGAATGTTCTCCAGCCGAAGTTTCTTAAAAAACCAACAACGGACGATTGGTTAAGCATTGCTTACGATTTTCATACAAAGTGGCAGTTCCCAAACTGTGTAGGGGCTATCGACGGCAAACATGTCGTAATGCAGTGCCCCGCAAATTCTGGATCAGAATACTTCAATTATAAAGGGACCCACAGTGTGGTGTTAATGGCGGCATGTGATGCCAATTACAAGTTTACGTGGGTGGACATTGGATCTGCAGGAAGAGACAGTGATGGGGGCATTTTTGGTTACACAGAATTTGGAAATCGCCTCATGAAGCAAACATTAAACTTGCCTCCGCCATCTGTGCTGCCTGGTACTGATGTCGTCCTGCCACATGTATTTGTTGCGGACGAAGCTTTCCCTCTGACACCAAACATCATGCGACCATATGCAGGCCGATCGAAGGACGCCCTATCACCTTGTGAGGCAATTTTTAATTACCGTCTGTGCCGGGCACGCAGGTTAATTGAAAATACGTTCGGCATTTTGACAACGAAATGGCGAATATTCCGCCGTGCCATAACGGCTGACGCAGAAACAGTGAAACTAATTATTATGACAACCGTGGCCCTTCACAATTACTTGAAAGACTGCGACCAATAGGAACGTTCATCCAGCGGATTGTACTGTTCACCTGGACTTGTAGATAGTGAAAATGGGGTTGAAGAAATTATACATGGCACCTGGCGTCAAGGTGTATCGCAAGAGGATGCAATTAGAGATGTTCGATCTTTTGGAAAAAGAAATTACACCAGAGTATCAGAAGCTGTATGCACTGCCTACAGAGACTACTTTAATAGCGATGCTGTGAAGACCAGCTGGCAAGCAGGTGTTGTTACTCGTGGCTGTAAAGGAGTGTAACATTTAAAAATAAACAAAATGAAATAAGTAAAACTAGTAATTATTTAGCATCCATATCCTGTGACATAGTAGTAAACTTCTTTTCGGTTAAAGCTCAGTGGGCCTACATAGAATATCGTTGTAATTATTACGAATAATTGTGACTCTATAGTAAGATTTCTGCTGCCTACAGTAATTTGTAATTTCATGGCATATTTACGCAACTGCACTGTTCTGGTTCCTTTTTGAAAACTGAATTATTGCTATTTCTGCGTATATCTACATTGTTAATTTTTGTCCCAGAAACCAACTTGATGGTTCCGAGATTACAGTCTGGGGTGCAATCTTGGGTAAGAAAAGGAAATATATTACTGCACTTTAGCAACGAGAAGGAACACATTATTGTGCAGGCTGTAGTATTGGTGACTTAAAAACATTTTTGCAAGGAAAAACATTGTTGCAAGGCAAGGCTTGTACTGATTGTTAACACTTTAAATGAAATAAAAACATTGCCTATGACACTTAATGGAAAAGAAAGAAATAACTTTTATTTTTTCTTTCACTGAAACAACATATTATAGGCCTTCCACTAGTTTTACGTTGTCTCATTAGTTTCACTAGGGAATTCTAAATCGTATAGCAGCTTGTCAATTTCAATTTTTGCCTTTGCGCAGGACCGTGGGTCTAGCCGGCGTAAGGCAGCAGCAATATTCATGCAGTAATAGTATTCTGCATCTTCTGTGTTGGACGTTTTAGACAAGCTCTCATTGAATACTTGCAGCATGCTGTCGAGATTACTACCAGTTTTGATGTTCATTTTACTTTTGGGGGTTTTCACTGCATCTAGAAATTAGAAAGAAATGTATACAGCTATTAAATTAACGTTCAGTGTCGATCATTCTAAAGTAACATTTAGGAAGGCCATGTACCACTATTTTTTCGAGATGACGTTCTGTGATCGGTACCTGGAGTTCGAAGTGTTCCGCTGCATACTGCTGCAGGTGTTGGATTTTCTAAATCTGATATTTTAGAGAAAGCTAGGGCCATCTCCTTTGATTCTTCGCACATCGGGAAAAGTAATGCCTGGTCTTCAGAAGCACTATTATTTAGAACTCCTGATTCCTGATCTGCTTCACCAAGACTGGAAGCTTCGCTGTCCACGGTATCTTTACTTTAACAAGAAAACATATAAGTTATAAAGCACCAGTTCAATAACGGCAATTTACTGAAACGCTAGTATTAACCTGATACTGTCAATCCAGAATTGTTGGCTTCTGATTCGCATGCAGTGGACGTGGAGGCCCAGCAGTTGCCAATGGTTCTGAAAATAAAAATCGTTTACTTGGTATCTCAGGTGTAGAAGTATTGACCTTGCAGTTAAATGCTAAATAACACGCTACTTTCATCTTCCGGTTTATGGCGTATCACTCATCTCATAAACTCCATTTGCTTCATCCGGGGCCATGTGCTTGTGATCTCTGCACCAGATCCACTGGGATGCTGCTGCTTACGCACTTCTTTGCAATACCGATCGCGTAAACACTTCCATTTAGTTTTTGCATCTGCAACTATAGTTCACAACTATTCAGAAAAGAGCCGGAAAGCTGGCAAGAAACTGCCGCACATCTTTCACATGACATTGTCTACATAAAAACACTTATGTCGAAGGAGTTTGGAAAGGAAGGAAAAATGTCAGTGAAAAGTTTCGCGGAAATTTTGTTCGTTGAAATTATTTTTCTTGGACGTATCCTCTCTGGTATATATGGACGTTGTCTCTCTGGTATATACACAACTTTTTTCTACTTTACTCTGCCAATTACTTCTAATTTTCTAAATTAAAACTAATCATAATGTTCCTCAGAAACTCAATGCCCGGCTCCAGAGTATATGCTTCGATAGTTCTACGTAATACACATACAACATGTTATTAGATTAACTTCGATGACGTTGCATGTAAAATTTGTTTTTAAAAGTCTAATGATTCGTATCCGTTCTTAGAAAGTTTATTAGTACACAAGGCCCCCGAAATTCATTTGCAATGGACCCCCCAACCTTAGTTATGCCACTGTTATTTGTCGTTAATTTATTGGTATATGCTATAACTCTGTTCCTACAAGATACGGTATACGCACTATTTCTTAACTTTAATTTCGACCTGAGTGCTCCTGAACAGGCAGACGTCCTTTGAGTCCTGACACGGAACAATCTCCATTAACGGCATCTCTGACATGAATATGTCTATTAGGTACATTTTATTTGCGTGCATAATCATGTACGTAGATGCTCGATACGTAGCACACATTTAGTGCGAGGGAGGTAGCTACTGTTTCCCCAACTCTACACTGCCGCTCTTCATGTGTGAATCAAGATGTGGGCCGAACTTTCTTCTTTCGTGTTCTAACCCTGGTGCCAAACCGAAGTTCACACATTGTATAATTTCAGCGATCTAGCGAGTAATACTAACCGCTCTGCAGGGATATTTGAAACACTGAATGTTAGCGAACAGCATAAGTTATGTGATCAAACAGTGACAAGCTTTTGATCAAGTAAGTTGCCCCGCGTACGTAAGTAAGCTGGTACAAAATGAGGTAATATATAAAATGACAGTTGTGTTGAATGACATACAGGAAAGTTTCACAACTGTACAGGTTGCAATTTAACAAATATACTTAACACTATTTTCGAAACGATTTATTTACAGAGCTCGTGTCCATACGATGTACAGGATGTCTCAGGAGGAATTGTCCATATTCAGGCATGTCACGAACGATCGTTCGAAAGAAAACAGTCTAGTAAAATGGGCTCCAAAGTGCGTACCTTCATAGAAATGAACACTTCATCTTCATTAACGTGAGAAACTCGTCTTCTGCTGAACAAGTCATAACTTTTAGGGCAAGCATTTTAGATCCCATATTTACTAGACGTTTTGCATCGAAAATCGTTAGAGTCATATCCTTGAATACTGACAGTTCCTCCTTGGACATACTGTATAGTAGATTTTCGCAGCTTTCGTTAAAAGAAGGCAATTCCAAAATGTATTGCAGTAACGTATATCTTACTACGCAGTCCTTAACTGCACAAATTACGAAGACATTTTTACTATCGAGGTACCAAAACATTTTTCGTTTTCACTTTTTGCGGCAACAAAAATAATATCGTTCAAGACAAATGTTTTTGGCAGATAATAATTTGAATATTATTGCTTCCTAAGTCGTACCTTAATATCAGTGACTAGTAACAACGCCTCGATTTCCTAACAATTAACTTTAACAACTGTTTTCTCTGTGTATTTGTGCGTAAGTACGAATTTTTAAGCTCATACTACACTAAACTAATTTGGTGGCCAGAAATATTTTCCATTTTATTAGCCACGAATAAAATTGAGCATCTACGGTGACGGGATTTTATATTAATGGATAGCATTCTATCAGCTTATTAAATACATACCTGTCATCCCAACAGTATTGGAGAATGTCTGCCATCCATTATTTTTCCGCTGCAGATCCTTATATTCTGGGCAGCGATGGTCGTAGAGCCACGGATAACGGCGGAGTTCATTAATAAAGACTTCCGTGTTGTTCGACATCTTGCTTTGAAGGGTATTTATCGGTGACAGATCTGCCACCCTCCTGATAGTTCAATAAATATTAAATAAATAACTTGGCCATACATATCCGTAGCACAACGGATAGCAGTAGGACGTAAACTGGACCTCTGCGTGGGAATACATAATCATGCACTCTGGTAAAAATATCACGTTTATTCTAGGATAGCTGAACAAAATAAGCTGAACAGCTAATAAATGAGTGATGGTTGCTGTTCTTCGTAGCACTCTCGGCTGAATTACAAATTCACATCTACAACTGCGTCTTGGAGACCCCAGCACGATTTATTATCAGTTATTAATTATGGAAACGTCAGGGGAATCTTTAAATCGCGACATTCTCGCACACATGCACATAAAACAGAAATTCAGGACAAATATAAGAACGAAGAAAAACTTTATCAGTGTGCACGTGGTTGGCAGACGGTCGTTCCCTTGTCTCGAGTGCACGAAGCAACTGGTGATGTTATGTTCCTATGGGACCAAATTGCTGAGGTCTCAAAGCAAGTGATCAAGAATTCACCGATAAGAATAGACTGTTAATAGTTGCACCATAGAAGAGGTTCTAAAACTAATTTGGAAGTTTTACCCCGAGAATCAGTAACTGTGACATTTAACGACTCTCTCAATCCGCAAATACGTGGTCGTCACAAACAGAAATTCTGGATAAAATGTGTGCTAAAACTCAGAATAGCTGATCAAATTGGACAGGATATATTACTGTGAGATACGATCTGCGAACTTAAGGCTCTCAGATCCGTACTTAAAACGTGCTGAGACGACGAAGACACGTGGAAACTAGATTACGAACTGAAGTCTAAATTAGCGAAGTTTCAGAAATCTGTTTAGTTATACTACACTCGTGAGATCAACAACGAACTAAATCGGAGTGAACTGAGAAGATACATCACGAGTCCACATGTTTGAACAGAGGTAGAGCAGAACAATGGCTTGTATGTGCGGCTAAATGCAACTGCTCAAAATGTCCCGCAATAGCAAGAAAAATTCCGTACCCCGCTGAACAAGCGCTGAGCAAAGAGAGCAATACGTTAATTTTGACTTGAGCTGAAACCTACAAAAATAATATAATGGGTCAACTATGAATAGGCACACTTACACTTGGTGTCGGCCGTCTCGCGTCTACCGGAACACCGCCGAGCGAATCCTTTGGGACCCACGGTTTCCGCTCTTCCGGAAATGCCCAGAGAGCTCCCTATTGTGTGGTGCCACCCTGTACAAGAGCTTCGTCCGAGGCGAACAAAAACCTGTTTCCTACCTGGTACGTGTTTTATAGGGTTGACTATTCTGCCACAGTAACGGACTACTTTTTCTCCAACAGATCTAGAAAGTAAAATTTACCATGTACTCTCTTATTCATGATTTTCATTCATCAGGAGAGAGGAGGAAAAAAAATGGTTCAAATGGCTCTGAGCACTATGGGACTTAACTGCTGTGGTCATCAGTCCCCTAGAACTTAGAACTAGTTAAACCTAACTAACCTAAGGACATCACACACATCCATGCCCGAGGCAGGATTCGAACCTGCGACCGTAGCGGTCACGCGGTAGAGAGGAGGAAACCATGTATATACTGACGTACTGCATAGAGATGGACTGAATTGGTATGCGGGGCGCCGATAATTACCAAAATCTTAGGAAAATGTCAGATGAGATTTTTTTTTTTTTTTTTACGCCCAGAATTGTCGTGGCAGAGGTGGGTACAATAGGTTAGAAAACAAAATGATGAAGAGGCTCACGTAGAGACCCTTCAGCTTCTAATTGACAACCTCGCCTACTTCCGTTGTAACATACGAAAGTGGGCGCCCCACGTGCGACCCATCCATTGAACAACCAGTATCTCAAGAACGAAAAGATGTATTGCTCTTCTCTCAGCTTTAATATAATTTTGATACGTTGCCTAAATATAATTTCGATACGTTGCCTAAAACGAACCAAATTGCAATGTGTTCCCAATGCGCTTTTATCTCTGGAACTTATTTAAAATTTCGCGCAGTCTCCTACTTGATTTCGTGCAGCACAGTAAAATGACGAATAGCGAAAAGAAATGCAGCCCTTTATCGAGCGAGAATATCAGGCTCTAAGATGGAAAACAGTATTTTTTTTTCACGGGAAACTTTGTTACAATCGGATGATAAGTATTTCCTAACAGCGGGCGTGTCCGCTAGACCACCTCGTCGAAAATTCTCATAGCTCCGAGGGTCACACCTCACACCAAACTCAGACACATTCAATGATTGTTCCCTAATGTAGTCGACAACATTTAGGAAAGTGACCAGTCCAAAATAACAACTTCTCATGACTCTTGTAACAATTTTTTAACATTGCAGTTTCCAGCACCTATATTAGGTTTACAATGATAGTAAATTACATTTAATATGGTAGGCAGTTATTTGTAACTGAATACGTCTGTAAGTTGATTCTCAGTATTTTCTCCATTAAGATCACGTATTTCATCCACTCTGCGAGTATTTGTTAGTGAAACGATAAATGAAATAGTTTCACAATAGTCACCTCCATCCTAAACTGCCTTTAACATTACCATATCAAATATAGACATAAAACGGACACTCACCCACCATAGACAAGTTTTCATGTCTACCAACACTATGGACGGCGAACAGTTTTGAAAGATGTACGATAAAATAAAGAAAATTATTCAGATTGTTAAGGAAGACAAAAATTTGAAATACAATGAAAGACTGGATTTCGATAACAGAGACAGGAAGATGAAATAGTAGGAGAAGATGGGCTAGAGGGAATAAATGAAACGGTGAGCTGCCTGATAAAATTTCTCGCAGAGCGTAAGTTAATCATCGCTACATCTTTGTTCAAGAATCATGAAAGAAGTACATGAAGACAGTAGACTTTTCGAAACAAGATTTTAAATTCTAACACATTTCCAGGTGGAGATGCAGACTGAAGATAATTTATTGCAGATGGCAAAGAAACCGACAGCTAAATGTAGCGAATTAAGAGATGAAATCTGAATAAGTTAAGACCATAGCTTGTCGATATTCTTAAAGGGAACATTAGCCAACGAATGATTGAAAGAGAGGAAGGAAAACACTACAAGACGAATCGGTACCTTTGATAGAACAGGTATTGACAGCAGCAGAAGATAAAAACAGGAAAAAGGTGCAGTAGAAAGCCTTGCATAACACACGATGTATTGACTTGAATTGACAACATAAGCAAATATAAAAAAGGATTAAATTAAATAGACAATAGGAAAATAGACAGTAGAAAAATGAAATAATAGCACAACTTGTCTAAAATGCGCTTGGTTGACAGGAAATATTCTGAGCCATCGAGGAATCATCAGTTTGGTAATGGAACCAATATTGCAGAGACAACGGTAAGTACACTCGAATGGATGTAGGATGCAGTAGTTAGGCAAAGATGAAGAGTCTTACGTAGAATAGACTACAGTGCAACGCTGTATCAACACAGTCTTCGAGCTGAAGACCAGAGCGAACAAATAAAGGAACTGTATTATTGTTAACGCCAACCAGCTGCAGCTAGCAACACTTTTGATTAACTAGCTCAGTTGTGCATTTATTTCCAGAGAATGTTTTGTAATATAGCAACTAGAACGTATCACTTGTCCACTTGTGAAGTATTTGTGTATATTGTCCTATTACTGTAAACAGTCTTATACTAGGAAATAACTTCTAGAGTCTGTAGATACTAAGGACAGTGCACACAATATTGTATTTGGTACTTTATGCCAAGATGTTTCGCCAGGAGGCGATCAGTGATGTACAGTCTTTTGGTAAAAGAACTGACTTATCAGAGGATATATATCCGCCCGTGAAGACTGTTTTAGCATTGCTTTAAAGAATATTTGACCAGCTGGTGTTATTACATGTATTGCTAAATTATTCTAAATGTTATAGACAAAGAAAGTTTCTTGACGGAAAATGAAATAATTAATACTTGTTGATATGTAGCAATTATATCTTACGACATACCAGCAAAATGGTTTCTGTTTGAGCTGAGTAGGTCTATATACATAATTGTAAATATTAACACGCTCCGTGCTTCTCATTTCACATGCTGTTGAATAGCGTTTAAAAAGTACATCGATCAATTACCGTACGACAAATTACGCGACTCTTTGCGAGTTATCATTTGCAAAAAACCACGTTTCGATATCTCGAACCGTTTGCGAAATTTGATGCTGCTACAACGACATGATTACGACGAGCAGGGCCACCCGCGCTTGGCCACCGCGCGGCCCGTCCGCCGATATGTTATTCAATATCTCAAGAACGGTGACAGCTATCGGCCTGCTCTCAACTTTAAAAACAATTTCAATATGTTGGCTAAATTTCATACGCAATAATGTATTACCTAAAATGAACTATACGCAAAGTCTACGCAAAGCGTTTTTACCTCTGCAAAACTGAACAAAATTCCGTGTAGTGGTTTACTTGGAAGCGATACAGCAAGTAACCATAACGAGAAAGAAATTCAGTCCTTTACCGGGCGAAATAAATTATTCAGATAGTGAAGGGTGACGAAAATTTAATAGTCATGGGTGACTGGAATTCGGTAGAAGGAAAAGGGAGAGAAGGAAATGTAGTAGGTGAATATGGATTGGGGCTAAGAAATGAAAGAGGAAGCCGCTTGGTAGAATTTTGCACAGAGCACAACTTAATCATAGCTAACACTTGGTTCAAGCATCATAAAAGAAGGCTGTATACATGGAAGAAGCCTGGAGATACTGACAGGTTTCAGAAAGATTATATAATGGTAAGACAGAGATTTAGGAACCAGGTTTTTAAATTGTAAGACATTTCCAGGGGCAGATGTGGACTCTGACCACAATCTATTGGTTATGACCTGTAGATTAAAACTGAAGAAACTGCAAAAAGGTGGGAATTTAAGGAGATGGGACCTGGATAAACTGACTAAACCAGAGGTTGTACAGAGTTTCAGGGAGAGCATAAGGGAACAATTGACAGGAATAGGGGAAAGAAATACAGTAGAAGAAGAATGGGTAGCTTTGAGGGATGAAATAGTGAAGGCAGCAGAGAATCAATTAGGTAAAAAGACGAGGGCTAGTAGAAATCCTTGGGTAACAGAAGAAATATTGAATTTAATTGATGAAAGGAGAAAATATAAAAATGCAGTAAGTGAAACAGGCAAAAAGGAATACAAACGTCTCAAAAATGAGATCGACAGGAAGTGCAAAATGGCTAAGCAGGGATGGCTAGAGGACAAATGTAAGGATGTAGAGGCTTATCTCACTAGGGGTAAGATAGATACTGCCTACAGGAAAATTAAAGAGACCTTTGGAGAGAAGAGAACCACTTGCATGAACATCAAGAGCTCAGATGGAAACCCAGTTCTAAGCAAAGAAGGGAAAGCAGAAAGGTGGAATGAGTATATAGAGGGCCTATACAAGGGCGATGTAGTTGAAGACAATATTATTGAAATGGAAGAGGATGTAGATGAAGATGAAATGGGAGATATGATACTGCGTGAAGAGTTTGACAGAGCACTGAAAGACCTGAGTCGGAACAAGGCCCCTGGAGTAGACAACATTCCATTGGAACTACTGATGGCCTTGGGAGAGCCAGTCCTGACAAAACTCTACCATCTGGTGAGCAAGATGTATGAAACAGGCGAAATGCCATCAGACTTCAAGAAGAATATAATAATTCCAATCCCAAAGAAAGCAGGTGTTGACAGATGTGAAAATTACCGAACTATCAGTTTAATAAGTCACAGCTGCAAAATACTAACGCTAATTCTTTACAGGCGAATGGAAGAACTGGTAGAAGCCGACCTCGGGGAAGATCAGTTTGGATTCCGTAGAAATGTTGGAACACGTGAGGCAATACTGACCCTACGACTTATCTTAGAAGCTAGATTAAGGAAGGGCAAACCTACTTTTCTAGCATTTGTAGACTTAGAGAAAACTTTTGACAATGTTGACTGGAATACTCTCTTTCAAATTATGAAGGTGGCAGGGGTAAAATACAGGGAGCGAAAGCTATTTACAATTTGTACAGAAACCAGATGGCAGTTATACGAGTCGAGGGGCATGAAAGGGAGGCAGTGGTTGGGAAGGGAGTGAGACAGGGTTGTAGTCTCTCCCCGATGTTATTCAATCTGTATATTGAGCAAGCGGTGAATGAAACAAAAGAAAAATTCGGAGTAGGTATTAAAATCCATGGAGAAGAAATAAAAACTTTGAGGTTCGCCGATGACATTGTAATTCTGTCAGAGACAGCAAAGGACTTGGAAAAGCAGCTGAACGGAATAGATAGTGTCTTGAAAGAAGGATATAAGATGAACATCAATAAAAGCAAAACGAGAATAATGGAATGTAGTTGAATTAAGTCGGGTGATGCTGAGGGAATTATATTAGGAAATGAGAAACTTAAAGTAGTAAAGGAGTTTTGCTATTTAGGGAGCAAAATAACTGATGATGGTCGAAGTAGAGAGGATATCAAATGTAGACTGGCAATGGCAAGGAAAGCGTTCCTGAAGAAGAGAAATTTATTAACATCGAGTATAGATTTAAGTGTCAGGAAGTCATTTCTGAAAGTATTTGTATGGAGTCTCCCTCTACGATTTTTACCCTCCACGCTGCCCTCCAATGCTAAATTTGTGATCCCTTGATGCCTTAGAATATGTCCTACCAACCGGTCCCTTCTTCTTGTCAAGTTATGCCACAAACTCCTCTTCTTCCCAATTCTATTCTATACTTGCTCATTAGTTATGTGATCCACCCATCCAATCTTCAGCATTCTTCTGTAGTACCACATTTCGAAAGCTTCTATTCTCTTATTGTCCAAACTATTTATCGTCCATTATTCACTTCCATACATGGCTACACTCCATACAAATAAACTGCCTATTGGTTTCTGTCTCGGGTTCTTCAGCCGACGTTGATCTAATGATTTTTCTGACGTTTCGCCAGCACGAGTGGCTGGCATTGTCAAAGCTTCACCCTTCATTGCCAGTGGTGAACTGGAGCCGAGCTCGCGGGCGCAGACTATATGTACCTGGCGCGCCAACGTCCGAGGGATTCTCCGCGGTCATTTCCGGTGCGGTTCTCCTCTTGCTACCTGCGACGGTCGTTCGCTGCAGTACGGGAAGCCAGGATCCGTTGACCTTAAGGCTTTCCTTTTTCTTGTTCAAACTGTTCGCGTGTTTTTGTATTTCTACAGCTTCTCTGAAAAAGCGCGTGTGATAATGCTTCTCTACAGCCAGAACTTCCGTGTCGGCGAATTTTATTACGTGGTCGGTCTCATTCAGTGCGTGCTCTGCCACGGCCGATTTCTCCACCTGCCCCAACCTGCAATGTCGCTTATGCTCTTTGATCCTGGTGTTGATGGATCGTCCAGTCATTCCGACATAAACTTTTCCGCATGTGCATGGCATACGGTATATTCCCGACATTGCAAGTGGGTCTCTTTTCTCCTTCGCCGATCTAAGACACTCTCTGATCTTCCTTGTCGGTTTGAAAATCGTCTTTACGCCATGTTTGCGCAATATACGGCCGATTCTGTCCGTCACTCTGGGAATGTATGGCAGAAAGGCCGTACCCGACATTTCTTTTTCTGGTTCCTTACTTCGCTGAGTGTTTGGCTCTGTTACACTTCTAATATAATTTTTGGAGTACCCATTGCTCCTCAGGACAGTTTCCAGGTGTTGCATTTCTCGTTTAAGGTGTTGCGGCTCACATATTCGTCCTGCTCTCGTTACGAGCGTACTAATCATGCCTCTTTTCTGGCTCGGGTGGTGGTTTGACAGTTTGTGCAGGTATCGGTCCGTGTGTGTCGGTTTTCGATACACGCTGTGTCGCAGGGTTTCGCCGTCCCCTGTGACCAGCACATCTAGAAATGGCAGTTTCTTGTCCTTTTCTACTTCCATGGTAAATGTTATGTTGGCATGGAGGCTGTTCAAGTGTCTTAGGAAGTCACCAAGCTGTTCTTCACCATGGCTCCACACCACGAAAGTCTCATCGACGTACCTGTACCACACCTTAGGTTTGCAAGTCGCCGAGTCCAGTGCGTATGCTTCGAATTGTTCCATGAAGTTGGCCACCACTGGACTGAGAAGACTACCCATGGCGACGCCTTCCAGCTGTTCGTAGAAATCGCCATTCCACGTGAAATAGCTCGTGGTGAGACATGCGGGAAGAGCTTTCTGATGTCCTGCGGGACATAACATCAGTTATTTTGCTCCCCAAATAGCAAAACGCCTTTACTACTTTAAGTGTTTCATTTCCTAATCTAATTCCCTCAGCATCGCCCGACTTAATTCGACTACATTCCAGTATCCTCGTTTTGCTTTTGTTGATGTTCGTCTTATATCCTCCTTTCAAGACACTGTCCATTGCGTTCAACCGCTGTTACTAGTCCTTTGCTGTCTGTGACAGAATAACAATGTCATCGGCGAACCTCGAAGTTTTTATTTGTTGTCCATTGATTTTAATACCTACTCCGAATTTTTCTTTTGTTTCCTTTACTGCTTCTTAATATACTGATTGAATAACATTGGGGAGAGGCTACAACCCTGTCTCACTCCCTTCCCAACCACTGCTTCCCTTTCATGCCCCTCAATTCTTATAACTGCCATCTGGTTTCTGTACAAATTGTAAATAGCCTTTCGCTCCCTGTATTTTACCCCTGCCACCTTTAGAATTTGAAAGAGAATATTCCAGTCAACATTGTCAAAAGCTTTCTCTAAGTCTACAAATGCTAGAAACGTAGGTTCGACTTTCCTTAATCTTTTTTCTAAGATAAGTCGAAAGGTCAGTATTGCAGTATTATTTACAGTAGGTGCTCAAAATGATGTTCCTCTGTGGTAAGAGCAGCCTGACTTCTGCTGAACACATTAGCAAACACTCGACGAATTTCTGCTGCCGAAATCATGGAAATGACTAGTCGAACTCTGTCATCCAACTTTTCGAGCATGTGGAGATTGGTTGCATACATCTTGTCTGTTAACATTCCCTAAAGATAAAAATCACAAAGGTTTACATCTGGAGAACGAAGAGGTCAGTCAACTTCCCTATCATCAAAAACACTTCGTGTTGCATTGTCCTGCATGAAATAACCGTACATCTTTTCGTTAAGTGTTACTTCTCGAAAACAAGGATGTAGTATGTTGTTCACATACCTGTCAGCACAAATTGTTCCGTGGAAAAAGATTTGTCCAATAATTCGTCTTGCGCTAACTGCACACCACATTCCTGTTTTCAGAGCTCCAATGTCGATTCTTATGAGAATGCAGCCATGCTTCTTTAGAAAAAAAGCATCTCAGGATCAATTTCCCCATTGTGCACGGACTGTAACAGCCAGTTGTAATAGCGACGTCGAGCAACAGTATCTGCACTACTATTATTTTGTATGGTTTCAATTTCAGTTTGTGCAGAGCTCTGTGAGCAGATGCTCTTGACACACCAGTCTGAAGTGCCAAACAGCCAGAGATTTCCTTGGACTTCTTTCCAAGACCTCCCCTATCTCGACTAATTTATCTTTGGTTAAAACACCAGGTTCTTGTGGCCTTCATTTGTGTAACACAGACCCAGTCTCTTGACTTTTCTTCACTAATATGCATCTCGTCGAATCATTGGGAACATGCACACTGGGAAATTTTCATATGAATTCAAGCCAACGTTCCACATGCGATTCTGTTTTTACATAGTTCAGCACAAGATCACTTGTTGATCCTTTGTGTATACCATTCCGAATGGAACCTCGACACGAAACTCAAAACAAAACATCCGAACACTCAGCCACAGAGTATAGAAGACACGCGCACAGTGTTCTGTGTCTGGGGACGGTGCCCAGGACCCAGATCCCAGGACTCGGCGCAGTTGCAATAATGATGCCTGGCAACAATATTTAAAGTGATTGAACTTGACAAAAAGTCTATTAAGGAAACACCAGTAGACTCAGTCGGACAGAGTAGGGGGAACGTGCAAAGTATTAGTGTCCATGAACCATGCAACTAGCGACAACCGGCACACACAGCAGCAACAGACGGCAAATGCACCACGCGACCTGTAGACCTTCGCCAGGCGTCTTTCGTGAGACATCCGTTAGAAGGCACGTCTGGAATTCTGGCATATAAATGGAGAATTTTTCTTCGCCCAATGGATGTTCGAGAAGTATTTGCAATAACCATAACAAAAGCGAGCTGTGTTTTACATAATTAATTGCCAAAAAGAGATCGCTATAAATCTGAAGACACACTGTACAGCCCTCCATAACTGGAAATTCTCCCAGGCCCTGCAAGGAGAGGGTGCCAATCATGAGCATGTAGTAATTTATGTGCGGATTATTTTATGACTGAAAATCAACTGGAATGCGAAACAGAATGTCATTAGGGTAGTAATTATATGTGTCAATTAGATTATATATGTAACTGTTACTGCTTCCATGTGAATTAAAGCCTATTATTGTTAAGTGTAGAATGATACCCTCTTCTCTATTATTGTACTCATCACAAATTTTTGTAACATAATAAAAAATGACTTACCAAATTCATTCTTTTCATTTTAGTCATATTTTACTCACACACTATATTTGTGATTTCCTCCCATCTCCTTTTCTTCATGTCATGATCATTGTATTTTTCCTAAGACAATGAATGGACATACTCCACAGTTATCTATATACAGTTGCAATCAAATACAGGTTGTTTATAAGTTAATATTCGGGTTTTAACGCTTTATAATATTTATTACAGTAAATTTACAGTTATAAATGATATGTCAAATGAAAGAGCAGCTCAAACAGTTGTGTTTGGCACCAGTGCACATGCGCAGCACGCAATGTTTCCGCTGCAATCCGCTAGACAGCGGTTCAAATGGCTCTGAGCACTATGGGACTTAACATCGGAGGTCATCAGTCCCCTAGAACGTAGAACTACTTAAACTTAACTAACCTAAGGATCTCACACACATCCATGCCCGAGGCAGGATTCGAACCTGTGGCCGTAGCAGTCGCGTGGTTCCGGACTGAAGCGCCTAGAAGCGCTCGGCCACCGCGGCCGGCGCTAGACAGTGGTAGTAGCGAAGATGATGAGTAGTGAACAGAAAGCGTTTTGTGTTTTGCAGTTTGCAAAGACCGAATCTGTAGTTACTGTGCCAAGCGCGTTCCGACTGAAGTTCGGTTGTGATCCTGCAGCTGATAATAACATTCATAGATGGTATCATCAATTTGAAGAAACCAGCTGCCTTTGTAAAGAGCACAGGACGACCAAGAATTAGTGAAGTGAACTCGGCTATAGACTTGATGTGCGCTGTGTGACAAATAGTGCTCACATTGAACATTTATAAGGTTCTTGGTAAAACTGTTTGAGTTGCTCTTTCACTCGACATATCATCTATGACTGTAAGTTTCATCATCATCATCATTTAAGACTGATTATGCCTTTCAGCGTTCAGTCCCGTTTATAAAATTCCTCCATGATCCCCTATTCCGTGCTAACATTGGTACCTCTTCTGATGTTAAGCCTATTACTTCAAAATCATTCTTATCGGAATCCAGGTACCTTCTCCTTGGTCTGCCCCGACTCCTCCTACCCTCTACTGCTGAACCCATGAGTCTCTTGGGTAACCTTGCTTCTCCCATGCGTGTAACATGACCCCACCATCTAAGCCTGTTCGCCCTGACTGCTACATCTATAGAGTTCACTCCCAGTTGTTCTTTGATTTCCTCAATGTGGACACCCTCCTGCCATTGTTCCCATCTACTAGTACCTGCAATCATCCTAGCTACTTTCATATCCGTAACCTCAACCTTATAGATAAGGTACCCTGAATCCACCCAGCTTTCGCTCCCATACAACAAAGTTGGTTGAAAGATTGAACGGTGCACAGATAACTTAGTCTTGGTACTGACTTCCTTCTTGCAGAAGATCGTAGCTGAGCACTCACTGCATTAGCTTTGCTAACCTTGCATCCAGTTCTTTCACTATGTTGCCATCCTGTGAGAATATGCATACTAAGTACTTGAAACTGTCCACCTGTTCTAACTTTGTTCCTCCTATTTGGCACTCAATCCGTTTATATCTCTTTCCCACTGACATTACTTTCGTTTTGGAGATGCTAATCTTCATACCATAGTCCTTACATTTCTGATCTAGCTCTGAAATATTACTTTGCAAACTTTCAATCGAACCTGCCATCACAACTAAGTCATCCGCATATGCAAGACTGCTTATTTTGTGTTCACACATCTTAATCTTACCCAGCCAGTCTATTGTTTTCAACATATGATCCATATATAATATGAACAACAGTGGAGACATGTTGCAGCCTTGTCTTACCCCTGAAACTACTCTGAACCAAGAACTAAATTTACCATCAACTCTAACTGCTGCCTGACTATCCATGTAAAGACCTGTAATTGCTTGCAAAAGTTTGCCTCCTATTCCATAATCTCATAGAACAGACAATAACTTCCCCCTAGGAACCCGGTCATATGCCTTTTCTAGATCTATAAAGCATAGATACAATTCCCTGTTCCATTCATAACACTTCTCCATTATTTGCCGTAAGCTAAAGATCTGGTCCTGACAACCTCTAAGAGGCCTAAACCCACACTGATTTTCATCCAATTGGTCCTCAACTAATACTCGCACTTTCCTTTCAACAATACCTGAGAAGATTTTACCTACAACGCTGATTAAAGGGATACCTCTGTAGTTGTTACAATCTTTTCTGTTTCCATGTTTAAAGATTGGTGTGATTACTGCTTTTGTCCAGTCTGATGGAACCTGTCCCGACTCCCAGACCTTTCCAATTATCCTGTGTAGCCATTTAAGACCTGACATTCCACTGTATTTGATGAGTTCCGACTTAATTTCATCCACCCCAGCTGCTTTATTGCACTGCAATCTATTGACCATTTTCACCACTTCCTCAAATGTGATCCTATTTCCATCCTCATTCCTATCCCATTGTACATCGAAATATGAAACATTACTCATCGTATTTTCACCTACATTGAGCAACTCTTCAAAATATTCCCTCCATCTGCCCAAGGAATCCACAGGATTCACAAGCAGTTTTCCTGACCTGTCCAAAATACTTGTCATTTCCTTCTTACCTCCCTTTCGAAGACTGCTAATTACACTCCAGAATGATTTTCCAGCAGCTTGACCCAAAGTCTCCAACCTGTTTCCAAAGTCTTCCCAAGATTTCTTCTTGGATGCTGCAATTATCTGTTTGGCTTTGTTTCTTTCTTCAACATAACTTTCTCTGTCTACCTGAGTTCTAGTATGTAGTCATTTTTGATACACCTTCTTTTTCCTTTTACAGGCTGCCTTGACTGTGTCATTCCACTAAGCTGTTTGCTTCATCCTACCTTTACACACTACTGTTCCAAGACATTCTTTAGCCACTTCTAGTACTGTGTCCCTGTACCTTGTCCATTCCTTTTCCAATGACTGTAATTGACTGCATTCAACTAACTGGTACCTTTCTGAGATCATTGTTATGTACTTGTGCCTGATTTCCTTATCCTGAAGTTTCTCCATTCTTATCCTCCTCCATATGGACCTGACCTCCTGCACTTTCGGCCTCACAATACCAATTTCACTGCAGATTAAATAATGATCAGTGTCATCAAAGAATCCCCTGAATACACGTGTGTCCCTCACAGCCTTCCTGAATTCCTGATCTGTTATTATATAGTCAATGACAGATCTGGTTCCCTTGCCTTCCCAAGTATACCGGTGAATGTTATTATGTTTAAAAAAGGAGTTTGTGATTACTAAGCCCATACTGGCACAGAAATCCAAGAGTTGTTTCCCGTTCCTGTTGGCCTCCATATTCTCTCCAAATTTACCCATAACCTTTTCATATCCTTTTGTTCGATTTCCAATCCTGGCATTAAAATCACCCATGAGCAGAACACTGTCCTTGTCCTTTACTCTAACAACTACATCACTGAGTGCATCATAAAAACTATCCATCTGATCTTGATCTGTCCCTTCACAATGCGAATATGCTGATACAATCCTAATTTTCTTGCTAGACACTGTCAAATCTATCCACATCAGTCGTTCATTTACATACCTTATTGCAACTACGCTGGGTTCCATTTCTTTCCTGATGTAAAGTCCTACACCCCATTGTGCTATTCTTGCTTTGACTCCTGACAGGTAGACCTTGTATTCTCCCACTTCCTCTTCTTTCTCACCCCTTACCCGAATGTCACTAACAGCTAAAACATCCAGCCCCATCTTACTTGCAGCCTCTGCCAGCTCTACCTTCTTCCCAGAGTAGCCCACATTGATATTAATAGCTCCCCATCTCACTACCATTTGTTTTCCGAGTCGTATCTTAGGAGTCCCTGGTTCGTCAGTTAGAGGTGGGACTCCGTCACCTCCAAAGGTCCGAGGCATTTTGCTCTGATTGTTGCCAGCATCATATTTAAAGTACCAGGGAAGCAGGTTGCTAGCCTTACTTGCCCCGAGTCCCATTGAGTTTTACCCCTAATGGTTGAGGGACTAACCGGTGCATTTAGTAGTCTTTGCCGTATGAGCACAAAGGTGACCACAACTCAGAATATGTCCGAGATGCCCAGCCTTATTCCAAAGTAACTGGTATCCCGACTGTCGGGACCAGTTACTTATTCGGGAGGACGACGGTTCAATCCCGCGTCCGGCCGTCCTGATTTAGGTTTTCCGTGATTTCCCTAAATCACTCCAGGCAAATGCCGGGATGGTTCCTCTGAAAGGGCACAGCCGACTTCCTTCCCCATCCTTCCCTAATCTGATGAGACCGATGACATCGCTGTCTGGTCTCCTTCCCCAAAACCAACCAACCAACCAACCACTTACTTGGCCACTCATATGTTGCCCATGGTTCATGAACTAGGACATGACTACAGGAACCTACACCATGAACCATGAACTGTAAGTTTAATATAATAAATATTATAAATCATCAAAACCCCAATATTCATTTATAAACACCTTGTATATGGACCTCACAAAGTAGCGGAGTGGCGGTTTAATGATGATACAGAAACTGGTAAGCATGCTGGCGCGTCTTTGGTCGGTGTTGAAATTACGCTAAAAGTGCTAAAATTGATCACACTGTCAACTGTGATGCTTATTATTACAGTATGTCAATGGTGTCTTTTCCATCCTATCCATCTACTAGTACACTGTAGATTACAATAAAATGATTGATGGGCATCACTTGTTTGAGATAGAGTCCTGGTGGAATGGCAACACCTTCCTGGGATGGCTAATACTGAAACAGTGATCATGTACATGACTGCAGTATGAGGAATAAGTCGAAATGGATCACCAAGCCATCAGCTATCCCATTACTGTGAAAGATGAGTTTAAACATAGAGGCCGTCAGTCACTTGCAGACAGGTGTTGTTGGAGCAGCAGCAACAACATTATTTACACCGTGCAATGTCTAGTTTTCTGTGAGAGCCAATGACTTGAAACGTGTTAATGTCGGTTTAGAACCTGACACAGACCTCGAAATTGTGGTAAGAAAAACAAAATGTATGGCAATGTACAAAGCTGTATCATACGCTGCTTGGCCGTGTTACAGCAGAAAACAAAACTTTTCGAACAATGACGCAGGGACTTTCTCTTGTGACTGATAGTATTGTCTGTGGGATATGGTCCTCCTCCTACAGTACAGGCGATGACACATATGGCCGATTTCAGCACATTGATGGTATTTATTTTTCGATATATCTGAAGAGAAAAACGGTAAAATGTAATAGGATGACGTTAGGAGATTCTGTTACAATGAAATGATTGATTCAGCATACGCCAAAGAGGGTGAAACGAAAGAAGAAGAAACTTCAGGAAATATTTGTACCTGAATTCTGAAAAATACAACTTGTGGGAGCCACATTTTATGCCTAAATTTCTCAGGACTTCCAACCTTCCTATCACTCCATCATTGAAACATATCACTGCATCTAGTAAACTAACTTTTAATGTATTTAGTCCTACAAAAACATTCTTGGGCAATCTCTCCCATATGCAATGGTTGAATTGTATTCTGAGTGCCCCTATGAAGACATTTACTAAAACAACAGGTTCACTCAGGTCTCTAAAAATTGGTTTTATTTCATTCATAACAGAATCAGGAAGAGAATGCTTATGATGGTATATTTGACCACTTTCTTTTGCTTTTTAATAACCACACCAAGAATCTGCTCCTTTAGGGCAAAGTCTGTGAACAGGGTGGTCATCTGTGGACAACTTACGAAAGTAGGTGGCCCATACAGCTTTTATCATTGCTGCAACATCATTCAGAGGTGCAGTTCGTCAAATGGACAGTCCAAAATAACTCTGAAGGAGGTCTCTTTCAGTTTCTATCAATTTCCCTCGGCCACACAGAGATTTTCCTTGATTTCTCTTAGTAGCTTCCTCAATCTAGCACCTATCCTCTTTTGTACATGTCCACAACACTCCAGTTTTTCTACCAAGGTATCACCATAAACATTGAACTCATTAATTTTATTGAAAGCTTTAGAGTCTGCATCGCCTAGGTACTTCGTATATCTAATGTTATAAGCGGGCACCGACCTCTGAAATCTTTTTAGAGCTCCATCACACGCCATACCGCCACTGTAACCACCATAATTCTTAGAACACTGATGTTCAATATGTCCTTCAGTGTTACCATGGTAAGTGTGGTAGTACTTAGATAAGCACTCAACATCAACAGCTTTTCCATTCTCCAGAGAAGTAGCACTTAATAACACAATTCAGGAATGATGTCCTCGACATTGCCATGTCCCATCAAATGCAACAGCAATGTCCCTGGTTCCAATAATATTTACACTTTCTTCTACTGCACGTTTCATAGATGCTTTAGACACAACTGTCAAGGCACCTAAAAATACTTTCATGTACTTGCTGAAACTACTGTGAGGAGGAGGAAGGTCCATTAAACCACAAAACGTTCGAGCTGCCTTTTTTCCTTTTCCTATTGCATGCATTGCATACACTAACTTAAAATTTACACCATATGAATTATGCACAATATTCGAAGTCATTTTTGAGGTAGATTTATTGCAGGATCTGCACAGAACAACTAATTTTGGCGCAAAACCGTTCTTGCTACTTTGTTGTTCAGTTATTTCCAGACAACCCACACCATCACATTGTTTACATTTCGCCACTTCCTTTATCAAAGAAAATAAGATGCCCACGTCAACAACAGCAAATCCACTACAAACAGCGTCATTGTTAACACAAACATCTGAATCACTAGGAGGTGTGCCATGTGGGAGTTTCTACCCTGAAGAACTGATACATAGGTTACTTTCAACAGAGTAGCTTGCTTTGTATGTGAACTGGCTACCACGGAATTTCCTTTTATTGAATTTCTTGCTGCATGGCATAGTTTGTATTTATTGCACACTAAAGAATATGCACTCCCACAATTATATCTAGGACTTAGGCAACAAACATTCGGTAACACGCAAACAAAATGTTTCAGCGAAACAAAAGTAAATATTAGGAAAGTTAATCATTTACAGACACTAGAAACTTGCACTATTACCAACATATACAATGTATCATACGTATAATCGCTGGAAACAGAAACTTCACAGTTCTTTTTTAAATAATACTGGTTTCTGTTACAGAAATAAAGGGGACATGGCGGCATACATGACCATAACTATAAAATTTTATATATATATAGGTCATTTTTCATTTGAAACCCTATAATGTATATATTAATGTAACCAGGAAAGACTATATAATTTAATAAAACCATAAAAAATTCGATTTTTTCGCCATTTATATGTACCCTGTATCCTTAATAGATACTAGCTTTTAAGAGGTGCATTGATGTTAAATGCAACTGTTATGCTGAAATGTTTCTCTCAGAAAGGCGAGTGCCTGACTTTCACACAAATAACACATGATTGTCTTTCTTTGGGGCAGCCATCATTTATTTTGCTTTGTTCTGCAGCCCCATCGAGCAGCGGCCTATTGTGTGTGTGTGTGTGTGTGTGTGTGTGTGTGTGTGTGTAGCTTTTGCCTTCATTGATAGCACCTGCTGCCCAATCCACATGTTTCGCTGGGGACGCAGAGTCTCCAGCTAAGGCTGCATTTGGCTGCTTGCGGCAGTGGTTCAAAAATGGTTCTGAGCACTATGAGACTTAACATCTGTGGTCATCAGTCCCCTAGAACTTAGAACTACTTAAACCTAACTAACCTAAGGACATCACACACATCCATGCCCGAGGCAGGATTCGAACCTGTGACCGTAGCAGTTGCGCGGTTCCGGACTGCGCGCCTAGAACCGCTAGACCACCGCGGCCGGCTGCGGCAGTGAAACAAAGCCTCTGTTTGCAGCTACAGCAGTTGGCGGTAGTGGCTGGTGGTGGCACCAACGAGTTAAAATTTCATAGAGTGGCTGAGATACTAGTTACAGCGCTCCTAGCGGCAACCAACGCTAACTCGGCCGCCATGTTCTCCTTAGTCAAAACATTAGGAAAGCGTTACTGTTGTTTGTGTTGGAAGTGTGTCAGCTGTTGTGATATTACTGCAATATTTAACTTTTCTAGTTGACTTTTTTGTTACAAAATATGAAGTCAACATCCCTGCAGTGTGTTCAACGTTCTACTGCACAAATCGCAGCGATAAAACAACAAATATTTCATATTATAAGTAAGTATATTAGTACCGAAATACGACACACGTATTTTAATGTTTATTAAAGAGTCATTTGCATTGGAACTGTAATTATGCTTAAGACAAATGCAGGAAGTAATTTATTTATCGTTGATTACAGATTTCCTTTAAAAGATAAGGAAATTACAAAAAGATGGGTTATAAATATGAAGCGAGAAAACTGGTTTCCTACTACAGCCAGTTACCTCTGTTCAGCTCATTTTGAAGAGAAATATATGTACCACACAAATGTCCAGAGGCGCCTTTTGTCAAAACCAGTACCTACTATCTTTAACTTTCCACCACATTTACAAAAGCAAGATAAAGTATTACGACCACAACCCAGAAAGCGATCTTTCGACAATTTGCAAGATAGTGCTATTACAGTGACATCATTAGCACAAAGTAATTCAATAATTTAATTTTACTCCGTGTTCTTATTACTTTGAATTACATACTTTCTATTATAATCTTATGGTGTAACTCTGTTATAAACTTATGATGTAACTACATTCTTTCAGTGCCTGTCGGACCCACATCTGCTTCTGCTGACCACAATTACTGTCTACCAAGCCCTAAGAAGTTGAAAACACAATATAACAGAGTACAAGCAGAGAATGTGCGACTAAAGAAGCGGATAAAGCAAATGAAGCAACTTAGTGTACGACACAAAAGAAGAATAGTGCAGTTAGAGACTTTAGTTGCTGGTTTGAGAAGAATGCTATGTAGTTCAGTTTCTGATATGTTAAACAGTGAACATGTAGTTGGTTTGTTGAAGGATCTATTGGAACTTCAGTGCAGTGCTAAAGTATGCCATTATTCTCAGCAAATAAGGAAATTTGCCCTGACCCTACACTTTTATTCTGCCAAGGCATACAGCTACTTACGAAAATTTGTGAAATTACCCCACCCAAGAACGCTTCGACTTTGTTATTGAATTACTATGCTTGTGTTAACTACTTGTAAGACATATTTCAAATAAATTCTCGTTCACAGTGTACTGGTTTTTGAGGCTTCGACTGTTTACTTTAAAATAGCGACAAAAATATCGCATTTCTGCGCCCGTTACTGTTTCTAATAGTTACCCACAGCATGTTTAGAAGTTTCACCGTAATATTCTGGTGGTACCTGCTCTAATTGCATTAATTTATGGGCAACAAGTAACGTTATAGTGGACTGACAGACTTATTTGAGTTGTCTTGTAGTGTTATCTACATCTAAAAATTTAGCCATATTTCGACAAAAACATCCCTTTTTGCTGTCAGTGTACACTGAAATCACTGCTGTCTATTGCTTGTTCTAGAAAAAATAAAGCTAGTATGGGCTATTTCAAGTAAGTCAAACACAGTTACAAGGGGGCGGGACACAGCAGACGAATGCCTTGACTAAAGAAAACATGGCGGCCAGAACTTCAATTTGCTTCAAACATGGCGGACCTATAGCCACTCTATGAAATTTTAACTCAAAATTTTATATATATATAGGTCATTTTTCATTTGAAACCCTATAATGTATATATTAATGTAACCAGGAAAGACTATATAATTTAATAAAACCATAAAAAATTCGATTTTTTCGCCATTTATATGTACCCTGTATCCTTAATAGATACTAGCTTTTAAGAGGTGCATTGATGTTAAATGCAACTGTTATGCTGAAATGTTTCTCTCAGAAAGGCGAGTGCCTGACTTTCACACAAATAACACATGATTGTCTTTCTTTGGGGCAGCCATCATTTATTTTGCTTTGTTCTGCAGCCCCATCGAGCAGCGGCCTATTGTGTGTGTGTGTGTGTGTGTGTGTGTGTGTGTGTGTGTAGCTTTTGCCTTCATTGATAGCACCTGCTGCCCAATCCACATGTTTCGCTGGGGACGCAGAGTCTCCAGCTAAGGCTGCATTTGGCTGCTTGCGGCAGTGGTTCAAAAATGGTTCTGAGCACTATGAGACTTAACATCTGTGGTCATCAGTCCCCTAGAACTTAGAACTACTTAAACCTAACTAACCTAAGGACATCACACACATCCATGCCCGAGGCAGGATTCGAACCTGTGACCGTAGCAGTTGCGCGGTTCCGGACTGCGCGCCTAGAACCGCTAGACCACCGCGGCCGGCTGCGGCAGTGAAACAAAGCCTCTGTTTGCAGCTACAGCAGTTGGCGGTAGTGGCTGGTGGTGGCACTGACTCTTTCTCCCAACCAGTGAACATTAGAAAAAAACGTTCTGGGGAGTTCTCCGGAATTTCTTTTTTGGTTGGGGGTCTAAAAATACATTCACTGGACAAAGCATTCCAACTGTCTGGGATGGAAGTCTTTCTAACATCAGTGACAGATTCTAAGAACTATGTTATAAAACCGTTTCTACCTCTGCAAGGATTAATGGATGGGAGGGATGGTGGAGAGGGGGTAGGAGGAGGGAGGTAGGGGTGGTTCTGGCGTTCTTAGTCTCCAAGCACAGTCCAGGGAGAACACAAAGTTATGGTGGCGAGGGATTTTTTCAGTAGCTGTGTGACGTTACTACAACGCTTTTTCGTTAATCTCTGATGTATGCTGCATTATGGTTTCTTATTTACATGTTGAGGATGGCAAGTGGTTGTTTTTTGCGTTAATTTCAGTAAGTCTGTTTGGGATTCTTTTCTCAGTGACAGGTAGACAAACCAGGGCAAATCTATAGCGCTTCTGCTGCTGAAACTATGACTCTTATTTGTTATGTGAGTTATTCTAGTACATCTGTTAGGATTCCTTTCTCAGAGGCATGTCTGCCTACAAGCCAGAGCAATCTCTGCTGCCTCTGCTGCTGAAACTATGACTGCTAACTTTTATGTGTGTTATTCCAGTAGATCCATTAGGTTTCTTTTCTCAATGGCATGTAGACAAGCCAGGGCAAATTTCTGGTGCTGAAACTGTGACTGATAACTTTTATCTGGCTGAGTTCTCTTCAAAGTGAAGGTGGCATTAGGCGGTTTCCAGTCAATTGCTATCCCTTCCTTCCATGCCAAGTGTCCTGAACGATGTATGAGTGTGTTGGTAGGTGTGAAATTATGTATATGTCCCATCCTCAGCAGATGTTCATATGTAGATTGGCAGGAGGCAACTCTTCCTGGACTTCTGTCATAGTTTGCTGTCCCATCCTTTGATACTAAGTGCCCTGAACGACATTTAAGTGCCAGTAGTGTAATACAGTACTGCAAATGAATGAATTGAGAGAGAAAATTTTAGGGACTGAATCTCAGGCGAACAAACACAGAGCATTTCCCTCCACTCTATAGCACTGTAACTTTGTATTTACGACGTGTAGTAATACTAGTACCAAGGGCTGAGCTTTTTTCCTCAGTGGGGTGACTGTAGAACAGTTTCGAGTAGTTTTGCTGCCTATGTCACACTCACGATCAGCAAGAAGTGAGAACAAGGGCCTCAGAAAGTGTAAGAAGGAGATGATGAAGTGGGAGGGCTGCAGAATGATTTGAACTCTCTCTGGTGGCTGTATTGTGAACTAGGGCAGTCTGCCTTCAAACTTCAAGGTGAAAATATACACACCTGATCCTCAAAAGAGGGCAAGGGTGGCAGAACATAGGGGCAGGGGTGATCGAGTTTCGGGGGAGGGGTCATTGTGGTACAGTTTAGAGCACCCTTTGGTGTCCATGGGTTGGAACAGAGCAGTCAGTCTTCAAACATCGAGGTGAATATTACACATGAGATCTGAAAAAGTAGGTGCAGGGTGGCAGAAAGTGCGGGATGGGGGCTGGTGGAAAGTTGAGGTTGGAGGAGGTAGAGTGTGGAGTACTGTCCAGCAATCAGTTTCCCACCAAAAATAATGATAAATAAAATATGCTAACTTCAACTTCCTCTCGGGCACATGGACAGAGATTGACCATTTCCTACTATTTCCAGGGGTGGGCTGGTCGCGGGGAGGGTGAAACCATAGATGTGGGATGATGGGCGAAGAAAGTGAGGTTAGTGGAGGTAGCACAGTTGACCTAATTTCCCGCCAAAATTCGAATGCCCCACCATAGCACCAGTGCGACATTGCCGCATCTATGACCGCCATGTTGGATCCGCCATATTGAATATATTTTGCAACAGTGTAAGCTGTTCCAGATAGTGTCTTGCCCACTACTTGTATAAAATGGTGGGAATTCAAATTTTGGCCAGAAGTTCAAAATGTTGACAGGAAATTTAAAACATGGCCAAATGCACTATTGTGCTACAGATGTAGGGCTGTTATTCTAAATATAAATTGAAGGAAAACTTAAAAATGGTGCATTATCATGCTAACTGACTTGGAATACTGGCCCTCTCTTAATGACATCAAATCCGAGACTCGGGTAACAAGCCTAAGTATGACATCAGAATCTTAGATGGCTGATCTGAAATTCAAGATGGCGATAGAACATGGTGGACTGAGGTATACTGATGCAGCTCTATGATGTCACAATCCACCTCGGTCCTGTTGAGCTATTTATAACAGTGAATTTTGGCTTACTAGTGCAGACTTGAGACACTGAAGCATACTGGCCCAGAGCTGGAATACTGGCCCTGGCTCTGTGATGTCAGCTCGATGTTGTCAGAAACAAATTCAGATCCATTGGTCTATTTTTATAATGGTGTACAATTACAGCATCCTGGTCCTGACTTGAGATACTGTCTCTACTATAGGCTGCTATTCACTGAGAGGTGTATGATCACTGCATACTCTAAGTTTGGATGCATCTTCATTTAAACAAACACTGGTGAGGGAAGGGAAGTTCTCTCTACCCTCACAGTCCCTGCACCCACTGCCCCATACTGTTGCCACCAACATTGCCACCAGTGCCACCCTGCCTATGTGTGCATCCATCGCACTGTCTGCAGGAGCACAGCCAGTCCAGGCCATTCCAGCATGTAGCTCATAGCTGAATATGTGATTTGCACCATCACCGCTGGGCATGCCAGAGCGCACAGTCGGTCCCACCCCCCCGCACGCAACCTGCACTCACAGTAAGCTGGTTGCCCAACATGCAGGGAAGTCTGCTACTGGCCTATCGCATGATGTTACACTAATATTCTCCTCCCCAACTCTCCACTGCTGACTGCATATGGTGGTCACTTGCAGCTGCCATGTGAAACCACCCTGCGTGCTAGCTGTCGTGTGATGTCACTCCACTCAAACCAATGGCTAGCCATTGCTGTTACTAACTGTTCCCTTAAATACCATTTAGCGGATATCAGAGCATGTGAGTAACATGATCAGTATTTGCGTGACTGGGAAATGCTGATATGCTGTAACCTGTCTCTTGGCTTTCACCTTGTTCATACTTAGCTGTAAAGACAGAGGATGTTCACATGCATAAACCTGCTGGCCATTGCCACATGTTTTCACCCTACAGTCCGCAATTCACTTGGATTCACTAGTTAGGCAGTAACCAGCTTGTTATATATGTGCAGAACGGCTATCCTTTTCCCTTCCACATTATTCACTCAACAGGAATTCCAGCGCTATTTGTAGCAGACCTACATGAAAATTTCACTTGTCAGGGATCCGAGAAAATATTCCACATGACCAGACAAATTCTGGCGACATCAAAGCAAACAGTTCGTTCTGAATATTCCCATGTGTTGATCAAAAAATACATTGATTGAAAGCTGGTAGAACTTGATTGGCGAAAAAAGAAGCTTGAAAATGACAATCACACATTAATAGTGTTTCTGTTAGACCATAATCCTAAAAAGTGATACCCGTTTGTATTGTGATATACCGTGAAATTTCGAACATTTGTGAGTGCCTCGATAAACTAATACTGTTATCGTTAATTGTAGGCTCAAACTTAATTGTGCTCTTTTAAAATTTTTGAGTTCAGTAAGCCTACCGTGGTTCAAAACAATGGTTCTCTAATTTCATTGTACAATCACCTGAGAAACAGGTTATTTTTGAGAATTTTCGGACGCTTACAGAGCTATATTTTCGTAAGTTACTGGTACGAGTGTTGTAGATATGCAATTATTTCATAGTAAATGAGTACTTGTGGTACACAGCTCTGCCTAGGAATATATCACCCGTGAACTTCATCGTATATCGACGTAAATAAACGCGCGTTATTGAGAACTTTCGGAAGCTACCGTTGTCCTTTGCATAATATATGAGCAATTTGTAGCAAATCGGCGTTTGTGATTTACTTACTATAGCAGATTTTCTAATATATTCTGTTACATCTAGTTTTCCCTTAAAGAGGAGTAGCGTAAATATTATCTACATATATCATAAATTAACTTCGCCAAGATTGCTAACAACTATAATTAACCTAAAAACGTTGTAGGAAACTAATAGTTTTTGCCAAAGGTTATTGTTGTTGTAGTCTTCAGTCCCGAGACTGGTTTGATGCAGCTCTCCATGCTAATCTATCCTGTGCAAGCTCCTTCATCTCCCAGTATCAACTGCAACCTACATCCTTCTGAATCTGCTTAGTGTATTCATCTCTTGGTCTCCCTCTACGATTTTTACCCCCCACGTTGCCCTCCAATGCTAAATTTGTGATCCCTTGATGCCTCAGGTCATGACCTACCAACCGATCCCTTCTTCTAGTCAAGTTGTGCCACAAACTTCTCTTCCCCCAATCCTATTCAATACCTCCTCATTAGTTACGTGATCTACCCACCTAATCTTCAGCATTATTCTGTAGCACCACATTTCGTAAGCTTCTATTCTCTTCTTGTCTAAACTATTTATCGTCCATGTTTCACTTCCATACATGGCTACTCTCCATATATATACTTTCAGAAACGACTTCCTGACACTTAAATCTATACTCGATGTTAACAAATTTCTCTTCTTCAGAAACGCTTTCCTTGCCATTGCCAGTCTACATTTGATATCCTCTCTACTTCGACCATCATCAGTTATTTTGCTCCCCAAATAGCAAAACTCCTTTACTACTTTAAATGTCTCATTTCCTAATCTACTTCCCTCAGCATCAACGACTTAATTCGATTACATTCCATTATCCTCGTTTTGCTTTTGTTGATGTTCATCTTATATCCTCCTTTCAAAACACTGTCCATTCCGTTCAACTGCTCTTCCAAATCCTTTGCTGTCTCTGCCAGAATTACAATGTCATCGGCGAACCTCAAAGTTTTTATTTCTTCTCCATGGATTTTAATACCTACTCCGAATTTTTCTTTTGTTTCCTTTACTGCTTGCTCAATATACAGATTGAATAACATCGGGGAGAGGTTACAACCCTGTCTCACTCCCTTCCCAACCACTGCTTCCCTTTCATACCCCTCAACTCTTATAACTGCCATCTGGTCTCTGCACAAATTGTAAATAGCCTTTCGCTCCCTGTATTTTTCCCCTGCCACCTTTAGAATTTCAAAGAGAGTATTCCAGTCAACATTGTAAAAAGCTTTCTCTAAGTCTACAAATGTTAGAAACGTAGGTTTGCCTTTCCTTAATCTTTCTTCTAAGATAAGTCGTAAGGTCAGTATTGCCTCACGTGTTCCTGCATTTCTACGGAATCCAAACTGACCTTCCCCGAGGTCGGCTTCTACTAGTTTTTCCATTCGTCTGTAAATAATTCGCGTTAGTATTCTGCAGCTGTGACTTATTAAACTGATAGTTCGGTAATTTTCACATCTGTCAACACCTGCTTCCTTTGGGATTGGAATTATTATATTCTTCTTGAAGTCTGAGGGTATTTCGCCTGTCTCGTACGTCTTGCTCACCAGATGGTAGAGTTTTGTCAGGACTGGCTCTCCCAAGGCCGTCAGTAGTTCTAATGGAATTTTGTCTACTCCCTGGGCCTTGTTTCGACTCAGGTCTTCCAGTGCTCTGTCAAACTCTTCACACAATATCGTATATCCCATTTCATCTTCATCTACATCCTCTTCCATTTCCATAATATTGTCCTCAAGTACATCGCACTTGTATGGACCCTCTATATACTCATTCCACCTTTTTGCTTTCCCTTCTTTGCTTAGAACTGGGTTTCCATCTGAGCTCTTGATATTCATACAAGTGGCTCTCTTTTCTCCAAAGGTCTCTTTAATTTTCCTGTAGGCAGTATCTATCTTACCCCTAGTGAGATAAGCCTCTACATCCTTACATTTGTCCTCTAGCCATCCCTGCTTAGCCATTTTGCACTTCCTGTCGATCTCGTTTTTGAGACGTTTGTATTCCTTTTTGCCTGCTTCATTTATTTCATTTTTATATTTTCCCCTTTCACCAATTAAATTCAATATTTCTTCTGTTGCCCAAGGATTTCTACCAGCCCTCGTCTTTTTACCTACTTGATCCTCTGCTGCCTTCACTGCTTCATCCCTCAGAGCTACCCATTCGTCTTCTACTGTATTTCTTTCCCCCATTCCTGTCAATTGTTCCCTTATGCTCTCCCTGAAACTCTGTACAACCTCTGGCTTAGTCAGTTTATCCAGGTCCCATCTCCTTAAATTCCCACCTTTTTGCAATTTCTTCAGTTTTAATCTACAGTTCATAACCAATACATTGTGGTCAGAGTCCACATCTGCCCCTGGAAATGTCCTACAATTTAAAACATGGTTCCTAAATCTCTGTCTTACCATTATATAATCTATCTGATACCTTTTAGTATCTCCAGGATACTTCTATGTTTACAACCTTCTTTTATGATTCTTGAACCAAGTGTTAGCTATGATTAGGTTATGCTCTGAGCAAAATTCTAACAGACGGCTTCCTCTTTCATTTCTGTCCCCCAATCCGTATTCACCTACTATGTTTCCTTCTCTCCCTTTCCCTACTGTCGAATTCCAGTCACCCATGAGTATTAAATTTTCGTCTCCCTTCACTACCTGACAAAGGTTATTGTGTTGCATTAATAGAAAGCTTGTTTTGTGTTTTTGCTTCTATTCTTAAAGGGAGCTAGCAACTTTTTAGTTCAACAGATTGAAAGATAATCAGTGAGCGTAATTTGAATTTATCTGTTCATTGCCTTATGCAGCCCCACTGTGAACGCTCTTCTCGAACACAGGATGAATTGGTTGACATTCATATACAGCTGGATATCTCCCTGACTACCGTCAAACGATTGGCAGCTACTGCGAGATAGTTTGTAGGAAGAGCTCCAGAGAGTCGTGTACCTGCACCAGAAGTACCTCAACTGCTAGGGTAAGTCAATTATTATCCGCAAAGTAGTTATAAAATTTTATTGTAATCAAATAGGAAACTTACAAGAAAATCATTTTTCGACATAGTCTCCTTGCGTTACAGCGCACTTGGTCCATCGTTGTACAAGCTTCCTGATGCCCTCATAAAAGAAGGTTTCCGGTTGAGCTGCGAGCCAGGAATGCACCGCTTCTTTCACTGCTTCGTCCGAGGCAAATCGCCGGCCCCTTAAATGCATGTTTGAGTGGACCAAACAAGTGATAGTCAGACGGGACATGATCGGTACTATATGGAGGATAGTCCAGTACTTCAAATTTGAGTTTCTGTAGCGTTGCAGCAGTGTGGGCAACAGTATGCGGACGGGCATTGTCGTGTAACAACACAACACATTTTGACAGCAATCCTCGGTTTTGTTTCGAATTGCAGGTTTTGGCCTGGCAATAAGCATCTCACTGTAACGCACACTGTTTATTGTTGTGCCCTTTTCCACATAATGTTCCAGTACTAGATCTTTTACGTCCCAAAAATCCGTAACATCAGTTTTCCTGCGGACGGTTGGGTCTTGAACTTTTTCTTGCACGGCGGATTTGGGTGTTCTATTCCATACTCTGCCGTTTACTCTCCGACTCGTAATGATGGATACATGTTTCGTCACCAGTAATGATCCTGCTTAAGAAGTTGTGCCGTTCGTTACCGTAGCGATTCAAATGTTTTTTGCAGATGTCCAAGCGCGTTTGTTTATGCAGCTGTGACAGTTGTTTTGGGACCCACCTTGCACAAGCTTTATGAAACACAAGTCTGTTGTGAATGATTTCGTAGGCAGAACCGTGACTAATTTGCAGACGATGTGCCACTTTGTCAATAGTTAATCGTCTGTCTAAGAGAATCATTTCACGCGAATAGTTCAAATGGCTCTGAGCACTATGGGACTTAACTTCTGAGGTCATCAGTCCCCTATCACTTAGAACTACTTAAACCTAAAACCTGAGGACATCACACACATCCATGCCCGAGGCAGGATTCGAACCTGCGACCGTAGCGGTCGCGTGGTTCCAGACTGTAGTGCCTAGAACCGATCGTTCACCCTGGCCGGCTTCACGTGAATGCTCAACTGTTTCTTCATTCGTGGCGGTAAACTGTCGTCCAGCTCCTTCATCGTGCGTAACACTCGTGCGACCATTTCGGAATTTTTTAATACATTCATAGACACTCTGTTGTGACAAAATACTGTTCCCGTTCTGTACCGAAAGCTTTGGATGAATTTCGGCCCCTGATACGCTTTCCGACCACAGAAAACGGATCACTGAACGTTGCTCTTCTTTGGTGCAAACAGACAGCGAAGCAGCCATGATTTTCAGCACGGCAGCGATAACGAAACTAACCTAGCAGGTTGAAAACTGCAAAGATATAATAATAAATAAAGAAAGCATGCGTCATCAATGTAAAACGACAATACTACCGAAATAAACAAAAATATAACTAAATAAGCGGATAATAATTCACTTACCCTCGTACCTCCACCCAGGATATTGCAGAAATTACAGGATCTGTCATTACTTGTCCACTTGACTGTGAGTGGTGTGTCAGTGGTAGATATAGGCGTCATATACAGGGTGGATGGAGACCAGGGAGACCCAGGATTTTGTACCGATCTCCCTAACCAGTAAGTTTGAGGTGCTGTCTTTCACTGAAACTGAAATTGGTCCAGTGGGACTAACTTCACCCGTTTTGGGGAAACCTGTTTTATCCAGTGTCAGGAGGAGGCAAACACAAAAGGGTAGAGGTCTACTAATCATCGGCACTTCAAACGGACGGCAAATGATGGCACCCTTAGGGAAGTAGCAGCAAGGAATAGGAAAGGAAACTAGGTGCACTGGGGGCCTCATTCAACATGTTGAAGAGGCTGTTGAGGGAACAGCGTGCAACCAACTGCGGATTGTGGCGCACGTTGGAACAAATGATGCATGTCGTTTGGGTTCCAATGTCATTCTTGAGCGACTGGCAGAGAAGGCCTAGAAGATGAGCCTTGTGCATGGAGTTTCAACGAAATAGTTTGCAGCAATTTCCCCGAAACTGATCGTGGCCCTTTGGTTGTGAGTTGAGTAGAAGGACTGAACCAGTAACTTCAAAAGTTCTGTGACAAGCTAGGCTGCGATTTCCTGGACTTGCGCCATAGCTTTCAGAACTGTAGGGCACCCCCTTAAATAGGTCAGATGTGTACTACATATCAGAGGCTGCTACTCATGTAGCTGACTGTGTGTGAGGTGCACACAAGGGATTTTTAGTTTAGGCGATTCTCCACCCAATCCAAATAACGATAGCTGAGGGAAACTCAGAAGTATCAGCATAAGATCAAAAGCAATGCCTCCCACAGCTGACAGTATTAAAATCCTTATGGTTAACTGCCGAAGCATTCGCAACAAAGTGCTAGAGTTTGAAGCAGTCATGAAAATCAGTGAAACTCACATAATACTAGGTATTGGAAACCTGAAGTTGATAGCATTAAGATTTCCGGGGAAAATTTAAGGTTATATCGAAAGGATAGGCAAACGAGAAATGGAGGTGGTGTGTGTCACACAGTAGACAAGAAACTCAGATCCACCGAATTAGAAGTTGAAGCTGCATGTGAAATTGTCTGGGTAAGACTCAGTATCAGTACCAGACTCATCACCTGTTGTAACTGGAAACTTAAGAGAAAACTTCAGTTCACTTGTAAGTTCCCCAATCATACTGTAATCTTCAGTGAAATTAATTGGGAAAATTACAGTTTTGTTAGTGGTGGTCGTGATAAGAGATCCTGTGAAACGTTACTAAATGCCTTCTTTGAAAACTGCGTAGAACAGACACTCAGGAACCCCACTCACGATGGAGATATACTGGATACAATGGCAATGAACAAATCTGATGTCTTTGAGGGTATCCACATTGAAACTGTAATCAGTGACCAAGGCACAGTTGTGGCAACAATGATTACAAAAGTACAAAGGACAACTAAACCAAGCAGAAAGATATATATGTTCAGTAAACTAGATAAAAAATCAGTAGTGTCATTATCTCAGTGAGAAACTTGATACTTTCAGCACAGTGCAGGAGTATGTAGAGGATACCTAGCTATAGTTTAAAAGAATAATTGACCATGCACTAGGTAGATATGTACCCAATAGGACAATTCATAATGGGAGGGAGCCTCCATGGTATACAGTCACCGCAAAGAAACTTCTAAAGAAACAGAGATTACTGCATAACAGGTGGAAAACAAAGCAAAGTGCTGTAGATAGAGAGATGCTGAAAGAAATTTGGCTGTCAAGAGAGTAATGCGTCATGCCTTCAATGACTACCTTAGCACAATATGGTCAAGTGATCTTTCACAGAACCCAAAGAAATACTGGTCGTGTGTAAATGCTGACAGTGGCACCAGAGTTAGTATCCAGACCCTAGTGAATGAGACAGGAACTGAAATTGGAGGTAACAAAGCAAAATCTGACATGCTTAATTCCATTTTCAAATGTTCCTTTAGAAAATAAAACCCAGGAGAATTACCCCAATTTACTCCTCGTACCACTGAAAAGATGAATGAAATAAGTATTAGTGCCACTGGTGTTGAGAAGCAGCTGAAATCGTTAAAACTGAACTGAGCTCCAGGCCCCAATAGAATCTCTGTCAGATTCTATACTGAATATGCAGCTGAGCTAGCCCCTCCCCTAACTATAATCTATCGTAGACTCCTCAAACAAAGAACCACGCCCAGTTCTTGGAAAAAGGCACAGGTCACACCCGTCTACAAGAAGGGTAGTAGAAGTGATCCACAAAACTACCGTCCAATATCCTTGACATCGGTTTGTTGTAGAATCTTAGAACATATACTGAGCTCAAACATAATGAGTTATCTTGAGCAGAATGATCTCCTCAATGTCAGCCAGCATGGATTTCGAAGACATCGGTCATGTGAAACCCAACTCGCACTTTTCTCACATGACATACTGAAAAATTTGGATTAAGCCAACCAGATAGGTGCTGTATTCCTTGATTTCCGAAAAGCATTTAACTGCCTACTGTAACTACGCTTATTGTCAGAAGTACAATCATATGGAGTATCAAGTGAAATTTGTGACTGGATTGTGGACGTTTTGGTAGGAAGGATGCAACATGTTATCTCGGATGAAGAGTCAGCATCAGATGTAGAAGTAATTTCGGGTGTGTTTCAGGGACGTGTGTTGGAACCCTTGCTCTTCACGTTGTATATTAATGATCTAGCAGACAATAATAATAATATAATCAGGGTTTTTACAGATGATGCAGTTATTTATAATGAAGTACTATCTGAAAGAAGATGCATAAATATTTAGTCAGATCTTGATAAGATTTCAAAGTGGTACAGAGACTGGCAACTTAATTTAAATGTCTAGAAACGTAATATTTTCCACTTCACAAAACGAAAACCCGTAGTTTCCTATGACTACAATATCAGTTAGGCACTGTTGGAATCGGCCAAATCAAACAAATACCTGAGTGTAACAGTTTGTAGGGATATGAAATGGAATGATCACATAGCTTCAGTCGTAGTTAAAGCAAGTGGTAGACTTCGGCTTATTGGTAGAACAATGGGAAAGTGCAGTCAATCTACAAAAGAGAATGCTTACAATTCTCTCGTACGACCAGCTCTTGAATACTGATGAAGGGTGTGGGACCCGTGCCAGAAAGGACTAGCAAATGATATTGAACGTGTACAGAGAAGGGCAGCACGATGGTCACAGGTTTGTTTAATCCATGGGAGAGTGTCACAGATATACTGAAGGAATTAAACTGGAAAACTCTTGAAGATAGAAGTAAACTGTTCCAAGGAAGTCTGTTAAGAAACTTTCAAGAACCGACTTAAATGATTACTCTAGGAATATACTATAACCCCAACGCATCGCTCACACAAGGATCGTGAAAATAAGATTAGAATAATTTCTACACGCATAGAGGCATTCAAACAATCAGTCTTCCCACGCTCCATATGCGAATGTAACAGGAAGAAATCCTAATAATAGTGTATTGGGACATACCCTCTGTCTTGTATCTCACAGTGGTTTGTAGAGTATTGATGTAGATGTAGAAATGTGGTAATAAGTCCATTTAACATAAATAATTTTCTATCCTAGCAAATATTCTGGTATTTGGTTCCTGCCGTTTAAAAAGAATTTGACTGGATGATAATTTTTCTTCATTTTTTATTTTATTTTTTTAAAATTTTTTCTTTTTTATTTTTATTTTTTTAAATTTTTTTATCCCATTCGCTCACACATTCACACGATATATACGTGCCACTGGAATCATGATTTTTATCCCTACTTGGCGTATTTTAGAATCATTTTTAGAAACGTCTATGTCTTCTGATATCACACAAACTCTTGGAGGCAAAACAATAATTTAAATATTTCGTAAATCAAGTAGGAAAAGGATGCAAAACAAACATCATGCTTACGGCGCATCTGAAGTTCTCCTATCTCGATGCTTGGAGCATTAGTGTCGCTCCAGCTGTCAAATGGTAACAACTTTTGCATCAGTGAGTGTTGCGACTGTTCTGTTACTGTGCTATATTCTGAGATAAGATTAGATCAGATTAGATTAATTATTCATTCCATAGAACCATAAAAGAGGGAATCCTCCTGGGTGTGGAACATGTCAGATAAACACATTACAAAAATGTAATTAGAACAACTTGAGTTTCATTAAATTTTATGATCCTCAGTCAGTAAACAGTAAAATAATGTACATGAATTAAATTTAAATTTCTAATATTTACAGGTTTATTTCTGCTGAAGTGGATATGTCAGAGAAAAGTCAATCATTGACTGGAGAAATGGATTGACCAATGTGGAAAACGAAAATAAGAAATTTGCTGGGTTAACTTGGATGTGCAAAAAAAAAAAAATGTTCAAATGTGTGTGAAAGCTTATGGGACTTCACTGCTAAGGTCATCAGTCCCTTAGCTTACACACTATTTAACCTCAATTATCCTAAGGACAAACACACACTCCCATGCCTGAGGGAGGACTCAAACCTCCGTGGAGGCGCATCAGATGTCATTGATATGGGATAAGCCCAAACAAGTGGAAGACAGTGCACCAAGAAGCACAAAGAACCATTTGACTTGTATTGAAAGGATAACAGTTATGCTAAATGTATAATAAATAGAGCAATTAGTGATGAAGTGTATCAAAAGGTAATGGACAAGGAAACACCCAGTGATACACGGGGTGCCTTAAAGCAGCAGTTTGAAGCATCATCAAAGGATCAGTTGTTCAATATCTGCACGCACTGTATCTGCTTTAGCTGGAGAAAAGGCAAAGATGTTTCTAACCACTTAGCAAAACTTGAAAGTTTGTGGAATGAGTTAAACATTGAGCTGAAAGCTAAAAACGAAAATGTTTTACAAGATCATATACTAATTTGCAAAGCATTGCATATTTTACCAAGTGAATTACAAACATTTCAATCAAGTTGTATGTTGTTGACAGTGCATGAAAAAAAGAACAGTTGATGAACTGACAGTGCAGTCATGTATGTTTGAAAGGAATTTCATGAATAATCCGAACAGTGACGAAACGCCAAATAAATCATTGATGGTAAATGTAAGTAAACAGAAACCAGATGGCAAAGGCAAGTTAGTTAAGAATGGTTCACGAAAAAAGTGACATTTTCAGTTATTCTAAACGAAAGAGCCACTGGGTTAAGGACTGCAGAAAGTGGGTTTTCGATTGGAAATCAAATAAAAATCGCAACAGAAGACAAAAAAGTTGTGCAGCTGCTAGTGCTGTGTTGCTTCTGTCTGTGAGGAGGACTATTCAGTGGAAGCAGGTTTAGCTTTCTGACAGATGGACAATGGAGCTACAGGGCATGTAACTAATTGTTGAGAGTATTTCACCGGCTCTGAAATTTGACACTCCATGTGATGTAAAGGCAGCAGGAAAAGAGACTCTAATGGCAGTGTGAAAAGGCAATATTCAGTTGTCATCGCTGACTGATGGGCAGAATAGGATACTGCTGGAGGCATAGTATGTTTCACAGCTATCTACAAAATTGTTTTCAGTGTTAACTGCTGAAGACTGGAATTTGAATAGTGAATTCAAGCCACAAAGTAGCGCTGCCTGGAACCCACGAGCTCTCTGGAACCTTGTACAAGACAGATATTCATCAAACTTTGCCCAAACAAATTGCTGTAGTAAATGCCACTGAAGAGACTTCATTATTGCAGCTGTACCATGGGAGATGGGGACATCAGAATAAACACCATGCAAAGGAATATTAGAAAGGGAATTAAGCATAAGTGTTCCCTTGGCAAAGGGATCTTGTGAGCCACACATTTATGGCAAAGCACATTGCTTACCATTTGCTCAGAGAGAAATGGCAACCAAGCCAGGTGAACTGATGTCTGTGGACCTGTTAATGACTCTTTCCAGAAGGTTGTTTTCACAGAGAGCTACACAAAATTTCGTTATTGCTGTATCACAAGGAAACAATCTGAAGATAAAGCTGCTTTGAAATACGTTCTTCAACATTCAAAGATATCGAATCATAGAGTCAAAGAGTTGATAAGTGGCAATGCTAGAGAATTCTACAGTAAGGAAGTTCAGGACATACTGCATGTAGAAGGTGTTACAAAGATGGGCTGACAGTATCCTACACACCACAGCAAAATGGTGGAAGTGAGCATGAGATGTGAATTATAGTTGGACTGGCAAGAGCCTTCAAGTACTCAAATAAGGACGCTAATTTCCCAGCAGTCATGTGGGCAGAATTGGTTGGAACATCAATGTAAATTCTATATTGAACTGCAAATTCGTCTGTGGAAGGAAGCAGTCCTTTTGAGCTGTGGTTAGGTAAGAAGACGAGAATAAAACATTTACATATAATTGATTCTACATACTATGCTCAAATCCCAGTTCAAAGATAGAAAATGGATAAAAAGGTGTCAAGGGTTATCTTATGAGCTATGCTGGGATGAGTGTTACAGAATTTGGGTGATAGAAGAAAATAATGTCATTCTTAGCAGGGATGTAATCTTCTGTGAAAAACCTGCATGTTGTGAAGAACACGTCAAATTACTGCTGGAGGATATTGAGCAAAATAATTAGGGAAACTATGCAGCTCAAGAAGAAGGTGAGGCAATCTCCAACAAAGAATAGTCTGAAGAATCAGAGGCTGAAGCGGACAGTCTTGATACCAGAGAAGAGGAACACTCTATCCAGTCTCATCAACAACTGCAAAATTGCTCAAAATTAATGGAACATACATGGTAAATGCTAACTGAAGGGATGATTAATGAAACAAACGAAGAACCAAAATCATATGGAGAACCTGTAAGTAGTTCACAAAGTGTTCACTGGAAGCAAGCTATGAAAAATGAAATGAAGTCATTACAAGAGAATCAGACATGGGAACTGACTACTCTACCAAAAGGAGCCAGAACAATACCATTTAAGTGGGTTTTTCGTTTAAAGATTTATGCAAATGGTAGTACTGAGAACTGCATAAAGCAAGTCTTGGCATCAAGGGGTTTATTCAAAGCTACGGCATGGACTACAGTGAAACCTGCAGTCTAGTACTAAACTGAGCACAACTCATTCAATGTGAAGTTTTGCTCCAGCTGAGAATATGCATCTCATACAGTCTACAACATTTTCGTATGATGAATTAGAGGAAGTGATATATCTGCAGCAGCACTTGCAGCGTGAAGTTTGTATGGGCTTAAGCAAGCCCTAATATGTTTGAGGAGCCGGCCAGAGTGGCCGAGCGGTTCTAGGCGCTACAGTCTGAAACCGCGCGACCGCTACTGTCGCAGGTTCTAATCCTGCCTCGAGCATGGATGTGTGTGATGTCCTAAGGTTAGTTAGGTTCAAGTAGTTCTAAGTTCTAGGGGACTGATGACCTCAGAAGTTAAGTCCCATAGTGCTCAGAGCCATTTGAACAATTTTATGTTTGAGTAAATGTTAGGAGCATTTCTTTTCTCAGTAGGTTTCAAGGCAAGTGATGCAGATCCTTGCTTACATATTAGAAAAGAAGGTGATTAGAAACTCTTGGTTGCTCTTTGTGTAGACCATAAGTGGGCAGTGAGAGAGCTGCACTCCCGGATCCACCTGCATGAGTGCGGGCAGAGCCAGGAGCCAAGAGCAGCTGACATCTATCTCATGGTTTGTGATGTAAAGACTAGATTACGATATGCACAATCAAGGTGCACGCATAGCCACAGCAATGTACCCGGCTAAGTATCATATGTTATGGTTCAGTGCGTTGTGTAGATGAAATGGTTAGTCGAAGCAACACACTGAACCGGCGTTCTATTTTACAGTTCAGCTCTAGTTGGGAGTGTGATTATTTGTTCACCAAAAACGGAGGAGGAACACAATATTTGGTACATGCTAAAATATTAGGTAAAAACAGTACAATTTAGAACGTCACTAAAGAATGCATCACTTCAAGTATTGAAGTGTAGAGGGTGAAATACGACTTAATCTTCTTAATAACCTGTACGAGGAAGGAACTTAAGTAGTTGTATATATTATTATGTTGTACCTACATACGATATAACTTAAATACAGTGCCTAATAAACCAAATTTTCCTTTGAAATGACATATCCATCAATTTATTATTCACTAATGTGATGCCTCCTCTTCTGACGCAGCTGTCCATGCTAGTTACAGAATAGCTTTGCTGATCGCCCATTCTTCCCGCCCATTTAGTGACAGCGAATATATGAAGCAGAGTTTGGAAATCATAGCGGACGAATTGTGCCCACAATTCTCAGGTTCTTTCGAAAGTTTTAGTCCATTGTGGCGCATTATAACTCGTCTCGAACGTTTGTCATATGATATTGTGGAACAGTTAATGGATGTCATTTCGAATGACTTTGTGTTTTCTATTGCATTAAATGAGAGTACTGACTTATCGGATAGAGCCCAGCTGGCAATATTTATTACAGCTGTTGACACAAACTTATGAAGTAGCCTGGATGGTCAGATGTAGAGCAGGGCTTATAGGTCGTCTGAGAAGCAAACTACTACAACACAAAGTGAGGTTCATACCTGTGCAATGTTTTAGTCATCAATAAAACCTGTGCGCAAAGAACTATCACAATGGCAAATGTAATGCCATAGTAGTGAGAGCAGTTACTTTTATTAAGAATCATGGACTGAACCATAAATAATTTAAAGCTCTATTCAAGGATATTGAGTGCGAATTTGATGATGTTGCATACGTTTGTGAAGTTCGTTGGCTCATTAGAGGTAATATGTTGAATCGCCTTTTGATTTGTTGGATGAAACAGTTTTATTGATGGAAATGAAGGGGCATCCCGTCCATGAATTCACTGATCCCAACTGGATTAATGAGTTAGCGTTTCTCACCGACATCACATGCAACATGAATAAACTTACTCTTAAGTTGCAGGGAAGCAACATATTTCTTATACATTTTGTAGACAGTGTTACTGCTGTCAAGCAAATGTTGGAGCTTTGGCAGTGTCAGATGTTGAAAGGTGAGTTAGCCCATTTTTCCAAATTGTCAATGTGGAAATATAGTTTAACTCAAGATCACTTGCAGACATTTTCAGGTACTCTTGCAAGTCTTGTGAAGGAATTTTCCGTAGGATTTACAAATCTGGACGATTTATTGATGGATCTGGACGTGTTTGCTGTGCCCTTTTCAAGTACTTTGGTAACTAATGACGTTCCAAATGCTCTAAAGTGCGAGACGCTCACAATTCGATGTCATAGTGATCTGAAGGCTAAATATGAATCACAAACAAGCCTATCACATTTTTATAAACATTGTTTGCAAAAAAATTCGCAAATATGCACAAAATGACTGCCAAACTGCAATCGAAATTCAGCGCAACATATCTGTTTGAAAAATTGTTATTTCTAATAAGATAAATAAGACTCCACGAAGAGCCACTCTAACTGATGCACATCTCACTACAGTTCTGTGAATTGCAAGTGCAAGATCGATTGCATCAAATATAACTCTTCTTTTTCAGCGAAAAGGGACGCAGACCTCCACAGCATCTGCTGAATGATGTTTCCGATATATAAGAACACATAAGCCTATGTTTTGACAGTGAATTATATTTATTCATTTATTTATTTCTGTTGTTCATTGGTTACACTGTATTGTCAATGAGCTTTTATGTTGGCCTGCTGTGTTTTCATGGCCACAGGTAGTAGTCAAAGAACTATTTAGTAATCACATGCTAAAGCAATTACTTTTGTTTCCTATGCATAATCTAATGAAAGGAATATAATTAAACATATTTATTTAGCAGCATGATCTAATGCACTGAATAGTATGAGACATTAGACAACACAACAATGTCACCAGTTTGGTTTGACACACATCCCTATTCCAGTTGTTATGACAAGCTGTGCAAGCAGCTACAAGATTAACTTCCGCCAGAGCGCAAACTCTGCCCTTTTTCCTGCCTGAGATGGCAGGGTCCGCCTCTAGTGCAGACGATGGGTTAGTTACGCTGAGTGATCACCAGGACACCAGCAAGTTTGTTGATGAACTGATGGCTGAATTCAAGAGTACTGTGAAACCAGCATCATATTTCCTCAGACTTGAGATAAAATACTCTGATGATGGTGCAGTCGAGATAAGTGAGCAAGCCTATACAAATATGATTCTGGAGCATTTCAATTTTCAAGAGTGCAAACCTGTCCCAACACCAGCTGTAAAGGAATCATATACATTACAAACAGAAAGTAAGATTACAAAGACATGCAACTTTCACTATCGACATGCAGTTTGATCACTGATGTACCTGATGCCTGGAATGAGACCTGACCTCACTTACAAATCGAGCTTATGCTGTGTCATATTAGACAATTATAGTAATGTGGACCTTGGAGGATGCAACAAAACTGTATGGTCTATATCTGGTGTAGTTATCGCACATGTAGGTGGAGCTATCTCTCGACTCATCCAAAGAAAGGCAATGATTACCACATCCACAACAGAACCAGAGCCTGTAGCGGCAGCAGACGATGTTAAGGACATAATTTGACTGTGTAGACCTTTTAGTTCAGAAGGATGTAGGTTGCAGTAGGTACTGGGAGATGAAGAAGCTTGCACAGGATAGAGTAGCATGGAGAGCTGCATCAAACCAGTCTCAGGACTGAAGACCACAACAACAACAACAACAGACCTTTTAGAGAAATGAGAAAGCAGACGGAAGTTCCAGTTCTTCATGCTGACAATCAGACAAACTTGCACAATATCCTAAGCTCCATCATCGTACCAGTGAATGTGTGTTCAGAATTACATGATTGTGCTGCTTACAGACCACAAGATATGACGTCATAGACATTTAGAGATGTGGAAAACGTTCTTCTGCTTAAAATGGGGCTCAATTACCCAGACTACATTCACCCACTGTTGCATGATGAGAGAACTTAACGGCGTCCAACAAACTTTAAGCATAGTTTCAAATCTTTTCTAAACTTTTCTTGCTTACATGCTTAACTTTAAATATTTAATGTATTAACTCGTTTGTAATGTAATGAGACATTTAAACTGCTCATACATAGAATTTATTTCTATAAAGAGTCAAGGGTTTACTGATGCAATACTAATGTCAATGCAGGAGGCTACTTGCTGTGTTGTACAGTGGCATGGACATAATATTCTCAGATGTCACATGTAAATATGAGTAACTGGATATGGGTGGACCTCAAAATTTCCACATTATGTGTACAGGAAAGCGACTCACACAGATCTGTATCTCCAGGCGTCAAGCTGCCATCACCCAGCACAAACAGCCGGTGTTCTCAGTACCTTAATACATCGAGCGCATATAATATCGGATGATGAAAACCTCCACGCAGAATTAGAACACTTGGAGAAGGTTTTCAAAGAGAATGGCTACACTTCTCGCCAAATAAGGAAGGCCATGCGCAACTATCATAACAAGAAGCAACGCACTGAGGACGCTGATGATGACTTTAAATCAACTGCGTTCCTTCCATACGCCGGGAATGTGTCGTCGAAAATAGGCCGATTACTGAAGAAAAATAAAATCAAGGTTATCTTCCGTCCACCAGCAAAGAACCGGGCCCTGGTTGGATCCGTTAAAGACGATTTACAACTGAAGAAGGCAGGCGTCTACAAAATTCCCTGTGAATGTGGCTCTGCATATATTGGCCAGACGACAAGAACTGTCCATGAACGATGTATAGAACATGAAAGATACACCCGTCTGCGGCAACCGTCAAAATCGGCAGTAGCAGAGCACTGTATTTCTTTGGGACATTCAATGGAATACGATGTAACAAAAATTTTATCCCCGGTTTCCGGTTTTTGGGATTCCGTAATCAAGGAATCAGTGGAAATACGTCTTGCCAATAATCTTATAAATCGTGACAACGGCTTTCAGCTGGATAAAAATTGGAATCCTGTTATTAAAATTATACAATCACAGCGGAATCGACAGTGTCATTCGATACTCAATGACTAGATGAACCTTTATTTCCACCACCGAGGGCAGCACGTACAACTCGGCTATGCTGCGCATGTCAACACCTGACGCATGCGCTGTAGGATGCCAGTACATTTCACATGCGCGAGATTCGGCATAAATACCGCGACTGCACCTGGGCTCTTCAGTAGTTGTGTACTCACCTGATGATGACCGGACGTCTCTGGGCCGAAATATCGTGGCAGAATGTCGACGGGATCCGGCTGCATACCCGGAAATTATTAGAAAAAAAAACATATTTCATGCATGACAAGCATATACAGTATTTCAGTTGTTGATTGTTCTTATTATGGTAGGCACTTTCCTTACCATGTAATTTTTTTTTATTGAGTCTAATGATTCACCCCACTCTTGCACTTAACGCGATTTTCTAATATACAAATATATTTGGAAATGTAATTACTTTTGCTTCAAAAGTGAGTGTCTTAGACATTCCTGCCATCTGTGACTCAGATGTAGCAAGAGTTGTGGAACTGGTTTCTTCTGTGTTGGGAAACATTTTATTGCTTTTAACGATTTGTCGTCACGTCTGTGTGATTTGTCCTTGAGCTATAGGTGTGGTGGCTTATTTGGTAAGCTAAATAATGTAGGTATTATATTACATACATGTTTCAACGTTCCACATTCATTGATTTGGCAGAAAGTATGGCGAAAAACTTCGCTTTGTTGGGTAGATATACGTCTTTCTGCAAAAGGTCAGGTCTTTTGGTGTTTACTATAGTCCGATTTACGAACGATGGCGGTTCTCGCAGGTCGAGGCAAGGACGGGGATTGCACTGCTGCCGATTCCAAGCGACAGTTCCAGTACGTGCGTACACGTGCTTTGCGCCTTAAGAAAGGGTGTAGCCTGCAAATTTTATTTCTCGGTTGCTTATGTAGAATTTGTCGTTTGCCACCATCGTCAGATTGACAACTCGCAACAAAAGGAATAAAAATACACTAAATAAGACGCTTTAAAGCTCGCATTGGCTACGACAATCAACAGAACGCTCGGAACACTACTTAACGCTTATTGGCTGGTCGAGAATGCATGATGTAGATGCGCTGTGAAAGCTTAAAATCGACCGCCATCGTTTGTGGCTTCAGCTGTAGTAAGTTTTTGTTATTAAAGAAAAACGACATTCTTCAATAAATATCTATAACTTTACAAGAGAATCGTAAATAAACTGTCCCATAATGTACCGCTTCGTACCTATCAAGGTAATTAGGATTCTAAAGTATGACAAATGTGTATTCATTTTTTAATTATTGGCAACGTTACCTGTTGTAAAAACTACGTTACAACTCAGTATAAACGACAGTTTTCGCTCTCATCTGATATATTCTGAGGTGTTACTTGGCGGCTACTTGGTGCGCTTCTATCACAAATGGTAACAAAAAAAAAAAAAAAAAAAAAGAGACAGACTGTCATGGCTGTTATATTACACTGTGGTGATAGTGAATACACTGTGGTGGACACATTGAGAATCTATAAAGTCGATGAAAGTTATTAAGGTGCTTACAGTGTTTGATCTAAGAGTCTGCAAGTGATCTTTGTCTTTTATGTATTTTGATTATGATGTTCTTCACTCTCTCTTGTTCTTTTAACGTGTTCTGGATTTAATGTTGCTGTGTGGTGTGAAAAGACACAAGAAAGTATTTGTATTAACAAGCTTGTACATAGAAGAGTATGATTTCAGCATCCCATAAAGTGTTGACCCCAAACTGAATAGTGATTCTTTTTCTTTGTCATCGTGCTGTGCGCACTACACAATGGATCCTCACACTAATACTGTAAAGATAGACTGTTAAGGTTTCCAGCCAGCTAGAAATGCTGTACAGCCCCAAACTGCTATAGTTCCCAGCACCAGCTGAAACAATAATGGAAATAGAGTCCGCAAAATAAAAATTCTGCCCTTCTGGCTTACAAGAGCACAATTTTCATTTATGCATGTGGAAACCATTTTCTGATTGGCTGGCACTATATCAGATGCTGATCAGACACCGCAGTATCTTATTTATCCACTGATACCATTAAATGACTTTCAATTAAAATCCCTTCCCCACTATGGAAATTATGTAATGTGTGTATGAATACAGGTTGTGATGCAAGAAAGATGACATATGGAAGTTTGGGTCTGGCCATGAGTTGTGTATGGATTGCTAAAGCAGTTAAGGTGAGTGCTCACATAAAGGGGGAAATATAGATTCGAGTCTTGGTCTGGAACAAATTTTCATTGTTGTTATTCCCTTATACAGCTGATAGTCGTTTGTATTTGTAACTGTGAATACATTTCATGTAATAAGGATTTCTTATTTGAAATCCCATGTCCATAGTAAGGGTGATTATCTGGTAGAAATATTAAAGAACTTGGCACAATGAATCATGTGCCTATGACTAATGATTTCCACTCTATTGTGGAGCACTGTACAGTTAATAAACACGAATTAACATATTAACTGAATATGGGATATAATTACAACTGTAATGGTACATTGAAGAGAACCTTGCAGAACTTCTGTAAAGTTTGAAAGGTAGGAGACGAGGTACTGGCAGAAGTTAAGCTGTGAGGATGGGGCATGAGTTGTGCTTGGTAGAGCACTTGCCCGCGAAAGGCAAAGGTCCCGAGTTCGATTCTCGGTCCGGCACACAGCTTTAATCTGCCAGGAAGTTTCATATCAGCGCTCAATCCGCTGCAGAGTGAAAATCTCATTGCATTGGTCAGTACTGAACTATCGTTGGTTACATGTACCGTATATTAAACACGCTAGGTTCCAAATTCTCACATTCTTCATAATTGTATGTCTAACATAAAAGCTCCTGATGCCTGTTTCCTATCTACTCTGCAAAATTTCCATTTACAAGATAAACTTACAGTTGTTTTGGCCTGTTCCTAATTCCTCTCGACGCTCATAGTTTTCATGTCTAAACCAGGTACACTCCCAGCTCTGGCTTGTGTAATGACCTTTTTGACGGCAAATCTAACAAATCACTTTGTATAACTTGAAACACAGGGCAGAATGCCATTGTGAATTACATTGTATACATGTTACCAGTCTTACAGATTCAGCCCTCTGCACTTTGTCAATATTACAACTGAGTCTACACCTGATGTACAGAACAACAAGGATACAAGGCTTCAATGACACAAAGATACAGAATTTATGGATCCATTGGGTTAAAATAAAAACTATTTGCTGCTGCTCACATATATTGTTGACCCAGTTGAATCACCATTTGCAGTCTTCTGCCATCAGTATTATGAGTACCATCTACATCATCGTTGAAACATCAGTCTCCAAACCAACCTGCTTCTGTCATCAAAATGTGACAATGCAGTAGTAAGATGCCCCACGTTATGTGTCAAAATGTAATGCATCGAAAGTAGCTGTGGAGAAACAAGAGTGGAACTATTCTCACCTGTAAGGCTTTGGGCCAAGTGGGCCTTTATCAGAACGGACAACATACACACACACTCACATGAACACAACCCATACACACATGATACAGTCTCTGGCTGCCAAGGCCAGACTGTGAGCAGCAGTGCATGATAGGAAGAGTAAACTGAGTGGTGGAGGTAAGGAGGAGGTTGGGACAGGGAATGGGAGGGATAGCAGGCTAGGGGTGGGGGACAGTGCTGCTTGTGGGAGTACACAGGGACGAGGTGAGGAGAGGTACAGTCAGGAGGTTAGATGGAGGGAAGGGGGGAGGAGGGCAACCAAAAAGGAGAGAAGTAAAAAGAATGTGGGTGTGTTGATGGAATAGAGAGCTATGTAGTGCTGGAATGGGAACAGGGAAGGGGATAGGTGGGTAAAGGACAATGACTTACGAAGGTTGAGGCCAGGAGGGTTACAGGAAAGTAGGATATATTGTAGGGAGAGTTTCCACCTGTTCAATACAGAAATATTGTTGTTGGTGGGAAGGATAAATATGGAACAGGCTGTGAACCAGTCATTGACATGAAGAGTATCATTATGGGCAGCATGCTCAGGAACTGGGTGATCCAGCTGCTTCTTGGCCACAGTTTCTCGGTGGTCATTCATGCAGATAAGCAGCTTGTTGGTTGTCATGCCTACATAGAATGCAACCCAGTGGTTGCAGATTAGCTTATAGATCACATGACTGGTTTCACCCATAGCCCTACCTTTGATGGGATAGGTGATGCTGGAGTTGGTGGTGGAATACCACAGAGGTATCCCATCAAAGGCAGAGCTACCTGTCCAACCAGTCACATGATCTGCAAGCTAAGCTGCAACCACTGTGCTGCATTCCTTGTGGGCATGACAACAAACAAGTTCTGCTCTCATGAATGGCCACAGACAAACTGTGGCTAAGAAGCACTTGGACCACCCCATTGCTGAGGATGCCGCCCAACACGATCTTCTTCATTTCAATGACTGCTTCAGATCCTGTGCCATCTGGATCCTTCCCACTAACACCAGCTTTTCCGAATTACATAGGTGGGAACTCTCCCTACAATACATCCTACATTCCTGTAACCTGGCCTCAACCTTCGTTAGTCACTGTCCTTTACCCACCTACCTCTTTCCCTGTTCCCATTCCAGAACTACACAGCCATCTATTCCACCAACACAACCACAGTCGTTTTACTTCTCTCCTTTTCCACTGCTCGCCTCCCCCCTTCCCTCTGTGCAACCTCCCGACTGCATCTAGCTGTCCTACCTACTCCTCACTTCTTCTGTGTATGCTCTCACAAGCAGCACTTTAATGTCCCCCACCCTTAGCCTGCTATCCATCCCACTCCCCATCCCAGCCTTCTCCATATTCCCACTACCCAGTTTGCTTCTCCCATGATGTGCTGCCGCTCAGTCGGGCCTTGGCAGCCAGAGACTGTCATGTGTGTGGGAGCTGTGTTTGCATTGTGTTTGTGTGTTTTGTCTTTCTGATGGCCTGTATGACCAAAAGTTTTGTTTGAGAGTATTTTTTGTGCCTATCTGTGACTCAGGATCTCTGCTATATGGTGAGTAGCAACTACCCTTTTTCATAATATTGTCATTAGTCGACATTTTCCATGTTTTAGTGTATTGTTATTGTTGTTGTTGTTGTGGTCTTCAGTCCTGAGTCTAGTTTGATGCAGCTTTCCATGCTACTCTATCCTGTGCAAGCTTCTTCATCTCCCAGTACCTACCACAACCTACATCCTTCTGAATCTGCTTGGTGTATTCATCTCTTGGTCTCCCTCTACGATTTTTACCCTCCACGCTGCCCTCCAATACTAAATTGGTGATCCCTTGATGCCTCAGAACATGTCCTACCAACCGATCCCTTCTTCCAGTCAAGTTGTGCCACAAACTTCTGTTCTCCCCAATCCTATTCAATACTTCCTCATTAGTTATGTGATCTACCCATCTAATCTTCAGCATTCTTCTGTAGCAAGACATTTCAAAAGCTTCTATTCTCTTCTTGTCCAAACTATTTATCGTCCATGTTTCACTTCCATACATGGCTACACTCCATACAAATACTTTCAGAAACGACTTCCTGACACTTAAATCTATACTCGATGTTAACAAATTTCTCTTCTTCAGAAACGCTTTCCTTGCCATTGCCAGTCCACATTTTATATCCTCCCTACTTCGACCGTCATCAGTTATTTTGCTCCCCAAACAGCAAAACTCCTTTACTACTTTAAGTGTCTCATTTCCTAATCTAATTCCCTCAGCATCACCCGACTTAATTCGACTACATTCCATTATCCTCGTTTTGCTTTTGTTGATGTTCCCCCTCTAATACCTTTTAAGTTATTCCTCGATGTCGTAATATGTGTCCTATCATCCAGTCCCATCTTCTTTTCAGTGTTTTCCATATGTTCCTTTCCCTCCCGATTCTATGAAGAACTTCCTAATCCATCATTTTATCAGTCCAGTTACCTTTAAAGTTTCTTCTATAGCACCATATCAGGAACACATAGATTCGTTTATGTTCTAGTTTTCTCACTGTTCATGGTTCACTACCATACAATGCTGTGTTCCATATGTACATTCTCAGAAATTTCTTCCTCAGATTATGGCCTACATTTGATATCAGTAAATCTCTCTTAGCAAGGAATGTTCTCTTTGCTGCAATAGTCTGCTTTTTATGTCCTCCTTGCTTGGTCTGTTGTGAGAATTTTGCTTCCAAGGTAGCATAATTCTTGAATTTCATCCACTTTGTGATCACTAATTTTGGTTTTACATCTCTTGCCATTCTCATTTCTGCTACATCTCATTACTTTTGTCCTTTTCTGGTTTACGCTCAGTCCATATGCTGTACTCACTGAATTGTTCTTTCCATTCAATAGGTCCTGTAACTCTTCTTTTCTTTCACTGAGGATGGCAATGTCATCTGTAAATATTATCATTGATACCCTTTCGTCCTGTATTTTAATACCACTTTTGAACCTTTCTTTGATTTATTTATCTCTTGTTCCGGTGATCCATGTTGTGACACTATCACAGGATATGGAACATGTCAATTTTACAAGCTATTGGCTAGAACTTATGGTAATACATAAAACAAAACAAAAACAGTAAACAGTAACTTAGGTCCCACTACAAAAAAAATACGTTTTAGATATAGATAGAGATTACAAAACAAAAAAACAGTAAACAGTAACTAAGGTCCCACTCCAAAAACACGTTTTAGAGAGAGATAAAGATTACAAAATAATAAGCGTTACAGAGAAATAAATATTGCAAAATATATGTTTACAATAAAAATATTCGGCATTACAAATACAAATTTGGGCATACATTTGCAATTTACAATACAAGAGAAGTTAAGCACTGTAGTTCAGGAACTCTTCTAATGTATAAAATGATCCTTGCAATTGGAACTGCCTTAAGATTTTTTAAACAAGAGATCATCATCTACCAAACACTTAATTCTTGAAGGGAGGGCATTAAAAATCTTACAGCCACTGAAATGGACTTCTTTCTGCTCCATACTTGGATTTGGCTGTTCATAGTAGATAACATGTTTCCTTCTAGTATTGTGACTGTGATATGCACTATTCAGCTTAAAGATGGATTTTTCTTTCCTTATGAAGCACATCAACGAGAATATATATCGTGCAGTAGATGTAAGTATTTCAAGCTTCTTAAAAAGATTCCTGCATGTGGCTCTATGATGGACTCCACACATGAACCTTATGACTCTTTTTTGTACACCCAGTACTTTTTTAGCCAGTGGCTGATTTCCCCAAAATATAATTCCAAATGCCATAATTGCATGAAAGTAACCATAATACGCTGACTTCATGGTTTCCATATTTCTATAAGAAGAAACAATGCACAATGCGTATGTTGCTGAACTTAGTCTTTTGCACAGATCCACAATGTGGTTTGACCAATTCAGTTTGCTATCAATATGCAAGCCTAGGTATTTTGAGGAATCTACCCTGGTTATTGTCTGCTCACCTACCTTTACAAATATTTCCTCATCTTTGGATGTTTTGTGGAACTGAATGTAGTTTGTTTTACAGTAATTTAAAATAAGACCATTATTGTTGAACCAGTTCACCATTTCATTTAAAACCTTATTTGCCGTTACCTCAAGCTTATGTACTGAATTATCAATAAGTAGTGTTGTGTCATTCACGAAAATGGTGAATCTACAATATTCCGTAGAGAGAGGAAGATCATTTATAAATATAATAAAAAGTAGGGGGCCCAGAACTGAGCCCTGCGGCACTTCACATATGATGGTACCCCATTCTGAAGATACTGGGACACCATCTTGACTATCTACTACAACTTTTTGTTTCCTGTTTGACAGATATGAGTCGAGCCATTTACCTGCTGCACCACTTATACTGAGATGTGAAGCCTTTTGTAAAAGAATTTGGTGATTTACACAGTCAAATGCTTTTGTTAGGCCACAAAATATGCCAATCACTTTCAGTTTTTTGTTGATAGATTCCAAGAGTTTGCCAGTAAATGCAAATATTGCATCTTCTGTTGACAAACCTTTCTGAAATCCAAACTGACTTTTGCTGAAGCTATTGTGTTCACTGAGATGCTTAACTAGTTTTTCTAAAAAGTTTGAAAAGCTTGTCAGTAGTGATATTGGCCTATAGTTAGCAGTATCCGTCTTATCCCCCTTCTTATACAGCGGTTTTACAACTGCGTACTTAAGCCTCTCAGGAACTATTCCTTGCATAAGTGACACATCAAAAATGTGGCAAAGGACTTTACTTACATGGCTGCAGAGTATTTTAATAATTTGTTAGAAATGTTGTCAATTCCAGCAGAGTTTTTACATTTCAGGGATTTAATAACTCTTTCAATTTCTTGAACAGTGACTGTTTTTACCTTCATGTGTTGTACTGAACCAGGTACTCTAGCTTTCAAAAGATTGATAGCTTGCTTCATGGACCCTTGTAAACCTATTTTTTCTGTTACTGTTAAAAATTGTTGTTGAATGTGTCTGCAACTGTTTTTGGATCGCTAACAAGATTACCCTCACTTTTGATTTGGTTATTTTCACTACAAACTGCATTTTTCCCCGTTTCCTTCTTTACAAATTTCCAGATAGTTTTTCTTTATTGCTGGAGTTGTCAATTTCTGCCTTCAAGCACATGTTCTTTGCTGCCTGAATTGTCTTATTCAGAACTTTATTGTATGTTTTATAGAGTGTAATCCTACTGTTATCATTTGAACTCCTGGCTGCAGCATATAGCTCTCTTCTTGTTTTACAAGAGATTTTGATGCCTTTAGTAATCCAAGGCTTGTTTTCAGATTTGAACAGGTTTTCTCTCACTGATTTTTTAGGAAATGCTTCTTCTAAAAGGGTTGTAACTTCATTGATAAATATATTAAATTTCGAATTAACATCAACTGTAGCATGTACAGGAGACCAGTCCACAAGCCGTAATTGCTGATTAAAGGTTTCAATGGTGTGTCTGTTTATAATCCCAAATGTTTTCCAAATGAAATTTTCTTTTCTTTGCACATTCATTTGGTTTAGAGTGAGGAATTGCGCTTCATGATCAGAGAGACCATTTATAATATTTTTCATGGTTAAATTATTGCAAATATCCTTATCTACAAATAAATTATCTATTAAAGTGCCAGAGCTGGCAGTTACTCTAGTTGGAGTGTCCACCACTGGTACTAAATTTTAACAGTACATTAAATGTTCAAAATCTGTCTTGTTTCTATTTTCTGTTAAAAGGTCCGCATTGAAGTCACCCATAACAATGACAGATTTAGTTTTCCTACATAGGTGGGTCAGAAGTGATTCAGTTTGTATTATAATTACATTTAGATTTCCAGCAGGTGCCCTGTAAACAGCCAGAACAATAACAGTTGCACTGTCTGCTGTTAACTCAATGCCACACACCTCAAAATGTTGTTCATCACAGTATTTGCTCAAATCTAGGGATTTATACACTATATTATTTTTATAAATATTGCAACACCACCTTTTTCCATAACAGATCTACAGTAATGAGTAGCTAAACTAAAGTTCTCAATCTGTATCATGTGGATCCCACTCATAACGTGATGTTCTGAGAAACACAGTATATCAGGCTCACTTTCACACTCGTCTTTTAAATTTATTAGCAACTGGTCTATTTTATTCTTGAGGCTACATATATTTTGGTGGAATAAAGACAAAGTTTGATTTTTTTCTCACCTCTGCATTTGCGTGGTGTTTCCTAGTAGTGGCATTTTTCAGTACATTAGTTGATAGTACTGGCTTGGGGTGTGGAAAACTCATATTGAACACACAAAAGAGATGCTTCATCCAACTTTGAATCCTCATCTCTCGTGTTACTCACCATGAAAAACGCTGAGTTTGTTTTCTGTTGCGTATAGGACGGGCAATAGTTACCGCTGAATACGTTGTTTTAGCTGTTGGTTCCGCCACTGACGATTCTGCTGCTTTTGAGGATGCTTCTTTTTCTTTTGCTGAGACTGGTCCCATACCGGTACATGGAATTTTTCTGTTCGCTCTCTCTCTGTTCGCAATGATTTAATTTATCATTTTACATACAAAGTTTTTTCCTTCATAATTTAGATGCATTCCGTGTTTGGTATGCTGGCATCTGTCCAATTTGCCTCTATCAAGGACGCTACATTTTCCAAACAAAGAACACATCTGCTTTATTTTAATGTTAGTTTTACGAATTTCTTTATTTACACACGAGTGATACATTAGATCATATCTGTGTGGTAATGTTGCAACTATCGTATTTTTTTGTTTACTGCGTTGTAGGAATTTCTTCAGTTCAGTGAGACAGTTATTTGCTTCGTTTTTCGCAACATCATTTGCACCCGCTATACACACGACATAGTTATTTTTTCCCGACATTTTGTCTTGTAAATCAACACCAATAATGTTTTTTGCTGTTGCTCCAGGCTTCACAAAACCTGTTGCGTCGTATTTCGTGTTTTCTTTGAATAGTCTCGTCATTTTTCTGCCGCGACTGTCCGTTAAAAATAATACATCACTTTCGTCTTTGCACTGTTGTACGTTTTGATTGATAGTGTCTTTCTCATTACTACGTGCAATAGATGTCCCATTATTATGAACAATAGATGGCATGCTCAATTTCGCACCTTCATTGTTTGCGTTAATGCTGAATTCAGAGCCTGTATCACCATTCTGATTACAAAGTTTGTTCAAAAGTTCAAATGGTATATTTGTCCACTCGTTAGAGTTTTTTTGCGGAAGAGAACTGGCCTTTTGTTTGACTAATGCTCACTTATTTCTTTTCGAAGTTCTGACATCTCATTACTCAATATACTGACGATTTGCTGAAGGCTAGAAATACTCTTATTTAACTTAATAATTTCGTCCTTACAATTCACACACATTGTACTTTTACTGATATTATTTTCGTTTTTCGCAGGAACACTACTCACTTGTACACACAACATCTCCGCCATTTTTACGTCAGGTATTGACTAAAAATCCCTCACACACTACTCAGAATTCTTTAGAGACCATTTTACCTTTTTCTACAACACAGTGAGGAGAAATATTCTTGGAACTTTGCAGAGATACATCCCATTCCTTGAGTGAGAGGTATCACATCCTTAAATACATCAATATCCACTTCAAATTACATAGTAAGTGGACTCAGCAAGCTGCATGATGACTGACTTTGATTTTCGCTATCGCTTTTTCAAGGTATATATTGAACAGTAGGGGCAAAAGACTGCATCCCTGTCTCATAACCTTTTTAATCTGTGCTTTGCTGTTCGACGCAATTCCATCATGAATTCCCTAGGTGCACCCAACACTGGACTCGGTTACCCATTTATTGCATGAAACATCACTTCCTGTAATATCGCCACTTCACTTCTATCATACCCTAGTTGATCTGCTAGCACACATAGCAACATTTCTCTAGGTTTAGATGTGAAAATCGAATGTTATGCTATTGTGTTGGATATATTTAAAGGTTTTACCTTCAGACAGATCAAATATGTACATAATAACTAACATACACGCCGATGTAGGTTCTGTAGACAACAGTGCAAAGTTATTTTTCTCTTGCACACATTGACTCCAAAATGCTCCCATGTCAAATGTGTGCAGTATATGAGATGGTGTTGGTAAGGAGATGGAATACGCATACACCACACATTAGAATCAGGAGTATGCCAGTGGAGTAGGATATTGCTGTGCACCCTGTAGTACTACAATATCTTAAGATGGGGATGTTATGACAAAAGTTGTCTCACTTTTCTCCATCTCAGGTAAACATCCTGTAAAGCCTTCATGTCCCTACACATTTCGAAATAACAGTGCCTATGAATCAGATTCTTCACCAACAACACCTTAAAGTCTGACACCTGCTCTGTCAGATCTGAAAATTTGGGAACCCGTAGCGACAATCTTGAAAGAGCTTCTGCAACCACATTATCCTTGCCTTTTAAATGTATGATTTGTAGTTATATTCTTGCAAGAAAAGTGATTTGCAAGTTAACATAAAACTTGATGATCAGTTTCCCATATATGTAATAATTAAACTTTTTGACAGACCATACAATGGCTAGAACTTCTATCTGCGTTTCTGAATAGTGCCTTCCACATTCTGTTAGTACACTACTAGCAAAATGATAATGTACACAATGGTCCTGTCATCCTTTTCTATGACTAGATGTAAACATGCACCTAATCCAGAAAATGATGCATATGGTGCAAAAGAGAAATCCTTTTCTGTATCTATATGATGCAGAATTTCTGAGGAAACCAAAACATGTTTGATCATGTGAAAGATTCCTGCATTATGTTATACAAAGCAAGGTGACATTTTCATGTGACAATTTTAGAAATTCATAAATAATCAGGGAGTTATTGAGGACGAATCACCTAAAGAAAGAAGGGAGCCTTAAAAATGATTTTAATTGCTTTTTCCCAGTGGGAGGAAGGGAAGTCTCTATTGTTTTTATTTTCTCAGGATCAGGTTCAATTCCTGTTGGTGACATAAAATGCCCAAGAAACTTAATTGTTTCTTTGGTGAATCTCGACTTCTATGAATTAATAGTAATCCTACTAGTCGAGAATTCCCTTTAATACCTTCTTCAACAATTGAACTTGCTATTCCCCAACTAAAGGGACTATCAGAAAACTATCTTCATATAATGTAACTTTATCTGACAGCTCCAGGCCAAGTACTGTATCCAGAGCCATTATAAAAACTCCTGGACTAACATTCAGTCCAAATGGTAATACTGATATGACCTTCCTGCAAAAATAAAGGTTATATATTTACGTGAATACTTGGTAGGGCTATTTCCCAATACGATGTCAAAGCTCAACTGTGGTTAGGAATTGCACCTCATGAAACTTTTGTAACAGTTCTTCCAACACATCTGGCCTAGTTCTGACTTGAACTATAATTTTATTAATGGCCCTAGATGTACTCTTCCAGGCTCTGTCACTGCCAGTAACGGGCTGCTATATAGCACTTCTTCAGTACCTCTCATATCACTACCTCTCTTCTAATCCACAGGATGGAATATGTTGTTTTGCAGTAAATTTCTTTTTGAAGTATATTTCATGTGGAATAACTTTCATATGATATTGGTGTCCTTTTAAGATTCCGCTTTTACTGGAATTTTAAGATTCCAGTTTGCAATATAATAATAGTAAATTCGCTAGTTCATCTCTTTGTTGGAGGCATCACCCATGTTGTGGTCAAAAGCTCGATGCCAGGTTTTCTTATGTGAGCCGAGTTACCTTGAACATCATTGCAATCTTGTGACACTGGTGCACTACAAGAGCAGGGTTGGTGATTCTGAGCACACTGAACCTTAGCTTTCTCCACCTTAATTTCTATCCTTTGGCAGAATCTGCCAAGTCATGCCTTGGTCCACAATGAATATAAAACAATTCCCTTTCCATCTATCATTAGACCGTATTTTCCGCTTGGGAGGTTAATTTTAGTGCTCCCCATTGCAGAAAATCCATTCCTAATAGCTCACAGATAATCCTTTTGACAGGAATATTAGATCGTGCAGTGCCACCTGTACTTAAGAACTGCTCAGACACACACTGAGATTAGGCTTGAACAGTTTTATTAACGCGAAATTACACAAGGGAATGAATCATTTGCTGTAGGCAACGTGTGAATATGCAGCAAGCACAAGACAGAATAAACATAAAGCAAATGAGTTACAACTCCAAGGAGTAAGTAATAAACATTAACACAGCACTCCAAGCGGTGAGCACAAACTTGGCAGTTGACATCACTCATTTTTCTCTGCACACTCACTCAACTCACACTACAACTGCATCTCTGGATGGCGTGAATAGAGCTAACCCATGTGACCACAGCAGTCGACGTGTGGTGGTCACTACAGTAGCCCCCATTGTGAAAGTGGAGAATAGTCTAAAGTGGGTGGCACACATAGATTTTGCGTCAACTTGTGGCAGTGAGGTTGGAAGTTCAGGTGTCGCATCTGTCTGGTGTGGAGCTCTTGACCGCAAGATGGGTGATGACTCCTCAAAAATATAAACAGGCTTCAATCTGCTGAGAGACATGGTGGCCTGTTTTCCAATCACTATGATGATCATTGTGTGTGTGTTGCTGCACAGTGTAGGGTGGTTGTAGTGGTGGCATGTTGCAGTCTGTGTGTAACAGGATGTGCGAACATCTGTCAAACTTCCGTGCACAAAACTTGTTGGACAGCCATGCCTGGAGGTCTAGGTTTTATGTGGTTTACATGTTCCTGTAACCTGCAAAGGAACTCTGGTTGGTCATCTATTTCTGACAGTAGGCTGAGGAGGAGGAGATCAGTGTTAAATGGCCCATTCACACTGTGTATATCTGTCAATCATTGTGAATATATAACGTTGTCCATCTGATTGAGGAAATGGTCCTACCATGTTAAGACGAGCTTCAGCGAAGCACGAAGAAGCGTCTGGGAAATCTATGGTCAGGGAAGGAAGGTATGTGTGATTTTGCTAAATTGTCAATGCTGGCAAGTTCTTGTCCCCTCAAAGCAGTCTTTTTCTCTCCCTGGTCACATAAACTACTGTCATAGTGGCTTGAATGTTGACCAAACTCCAGAATGACGTAGATTATGTAAGGCCTCAAACGTTGGCCTGTAAAACTGCAACAGAGAGGAAAGGATGTGATCTGTCATGTGACACGTCACAATACAGTTTCATGTTGTCACTGGGCACGTTGACTACCTGTAAGGTAAGTGGCACAGTATTATCATGCAGTGTGGTGTGCAGCTCATGGTCTTCTTGTTGCACCTCAGCATGAATTGGCTGTACTGCTGAGGAGTGGAAGCGTCAGTATTTTTCTTGAAAGCATATGCTAAGGGCTTGCGGCTGGTGTATGGCAGGAACTCTCTTGCCTCGACCTGCAGTTGGGAGTATTTTATTACTTGATGTATAGCTAACAGTTCCTGCCTATATGTGTTCTACCATGTGCAAAAAATAACCCTGTGGATGCCACGTGTTGTCCACCCATTGTTAATGGGTGGCACTAACGGATAACTGACTGGTGTCCTCTAATTATTCTAGTAGAGCTTCGAGCATGGGTTCCACCAGCAATGTTGCTTGTGCTAGGCTCTTTTTGGTCACTTCAAAAGCCACATTCATCTCCTTTGTCCACTGTACAGAACTGATCTTAACCTTGGGATCAGACAGTGCTGCATTCAGTGGTGTCTGTTGTTTTGCAGTGCATGGTAAATGCCAGCGGTAAAAACTGAGAATTCCTAAGTATCTGTGTAGTTCTTTTATCATAGACAACTTAGGTAACTGCAATATTGCTTCAACCATCTCAGTGAGTGATAATGAGCCTGCTGAAGATATTTAGTGACCCAGGAATTCAACTTTGGGTTGTTCAGATAGAAATTTTGCAGTGTTCACTAGCACACCACACTTTTTGAAATGCTAAAAAGCTTCTCTCAGCTGCTGGCGACGTTAATCCTTGGACAAGGAATACACTAACATGTCTGAATATGAAAACAAAAAATCACCACATGGATACTGGTAATGGCGAGGCATCCTGGAGCCAATATTCTTGGCTAGCAAGACATAGGTGGCCAATCCATGGTTTTTAAGTAGTTGCCTGTATCATGCAAAAATTGCTGTGATGTGCCTGGAGGTCTCACTAAGGTTGGAAATTCAGGCAGCCATGGATGGTAGTCCTCATCCACAAACTGTATGTACTTGGTGTGGGACATTCTTGCATCACAATGATACCCAGTGATTGCTGGCAGGAGCTGGTAGTGAGATTGGCAGTCAGACCTATAACTGCTTTGAGCACATCTACTATGGTAAAATCCCATATGAATTGAAGGCAGAGTCCCAAATTCAACTCTTTACAACATGTGCCATACACAGCAATTGCTGATTTATTTGCAGTGGACGAGCTAAATACAGTAGGTGCTCTGCAACAGTGAGATACTGATGTCGGATCCTGTGACTGTGAAATACTTCTGGCCTAGCAGACTGTCAGTAATGAACAGGCATTGAGACATAGTTGGCCAGTTGGTAGTACCTATGACTGATCGCTATTTGCATTTGTTTTGGCGCTGGGGCGAGTGCATTTTTTAGCCTGCTCTCTGAATCTTCAGTGGTACCAGGAAGTTGGCAGACCAGTGTCTGATAAGGACTAAGTTGAGGAACAGCTCCAAGATCGTCTGCAGCTATGTCTTCTCTAGCAACTAGACCTCCTTGCCACATCAATGCGCCAATCTGTGAATCAACTTTGGCGGACAGATCATTGTAGTCTGAGCATCAGACAGGAAGGGTCACAGACACACCATTACTAGAGATTGTCATGGCACTAACTTGTTGGTTCGGAGCGATGCGGCAGATGGTTGCTCCATAGTGTATGCAGGAGATTGTCAGAGACTCTTCCGATGACCACCTAGATGCAAAAGTGATGCAGGTACTGGGATGGTTTCTGGTTGCCTATGTATTCCAGAATCGGCACGTCTGATATGGTCTTCCTGTGTCTCTATGAATAAGCTTGACCTTTCATGTCTAGTAGGCGTTTTCTACTGGCAGAGCTGTGATTATATCGTGAACTTCAGAAACATAGTGTTGACTGAGGTGACTCACTATAAAAGCAAATTAAATTGCATTCACCGTAATTTTGGCACAGCAAAAGTTAGCATCGACCTGGAGAAACGAGAACTGGATTATGCGGCCAAAATGATGGGAGGTGAATGGCCATTTGCAATACTGTAGGCAGTTTCATTCTATAATCAATATTATTTTGGACCAGTTTCCTCAGCACTGATCACATCAGGGTTAGCACTGACAGGAATATTAGATCATACAGTGCTACCCTAATTTAAGAAGTCCTCGGTCACGTGCTGGAATAGACTTGAACAGTTTTATTAATGCAAAATTATAGAAGGGAAAGAATCATTTGCTACAGGTGACTTGTCAATATACAGCAAGCAGAGAAGAGAGCAAACATAAAGTAAATGAGTTACAACTCCAAGAAGTAAGTAATAAACATTAACACAACTCTCCAAGTGGAGGACACAAACTTAGTGGTTGATGCCATTCATTTGCCAGTGCTCAGTCACTCAACACTTGCCACAACTGCATCTGTGGATGGTGCCAATGGAGCTAATGTGCATGACCACAGCAGCCAAAGTATGTAGAGGTAGCTACACTCTCACTGTGAGAAACGTGGATCTTACGGCCCCATCCTCAACTTCTACTTTACTGTGTGTATACATTTTGACCTCAGGCACCAACAGCACCAGACACTACACAATCTTTATTGTGAATCGTGATTTATTAGTCTCATGAAATATGTAATCTAAATCATTTGATTGAGGTACAGGAGGCACACGAAAATTGCGATAAAATTTCATCATAAACACAGATCAGCTGATGTTTACAAACAATTTTATCATTTTATCCTCTATAAATTCTTCTGCTGAATAGTAGCATTTCTCCCACAGACTTTTTTTTTGTCATCCCCTATACTGTGGAGTCCATCCATATAATTTAAACTGGTGTGTGGGTAGCACATTTCTTTTTTATTTCTAGTGTTGTATTTATGGTTAAGATGATCCCCCTCAAACAATTTTTGTCTGCAGTGTAGGAAGATCATAGTTTCATGCATGTATATGGAGGGAACAGTTAGAATTTATAGTTTCTTAAATAATGGGTGACAAGATTCTGCTTGCTGTGCAGTACACATGTATCCGACAATTTTGTTTTGCAGTTTCAGTATCCGAGATACACTGAACATCCCCAGAAAATTATACCATATCTAATGACAGATTCAAAATAATTATGATTTATAATTTTTCATGTACTGATCAGTGGAATATGCTAATACTTGCACTGTAAACCTGCTTAGATTATTTGATGGGAAGTCAATATGTGTATTCCAGCATAAGTTCTTGTCCATGTTTAGTCCTAGGAATGTGATCATGTCATCCTCGTATGAAAGTTGATTGTTATGTTGTATTTTATGTTCCAAACATTTCGAATGTTTGGTTTTGAAATGTGCCATATGTGTTTTTGCAATGTTTAGTTTCGATACATTTAACTGGAACCAGTTTTCTACGATATCCACTGTGCTTATGATGGAGCTTGGAATTCTTTCTGCATCATCATCTTCAGCTAAAACAGAATTATTATCTGCAAACAGAACTGGTATGGAATTTATACACTGAAGAGCCAAAGAAACCTGCACACCTGCCTAATATCAATATTGCACGAGAGCTATGGAATCAGGGACTAACAAGAAATATTCCAGATTGTTATCTGACATAGAGATCAATTTATCGTGTATACTGACAGGCTGTTTGGCTTTCAATATTCACAGTATATCCTTACATGCCACAGGATCATCCTAGTAGCATCCTTTGCCAATATACCGCTCAAAATATTTCCTGGGTCTGCCTTGTTTGGTTTGTACACTTCAGGGTTGAAGACTTCTTTTTAGAGTTGCACTTGTATGCATCCTGATCAGTATTTAGCCAGGAATGCCTTTTTGAACTGATCATATGTAGTGCAGTTTTCTGCTACTTCAGTTGCAATCTTTTGTCTCTCATCCCAAGTCTTGGGCAGAACGTGTAATTAATTCTTTATAAAAACTGTGTGTTGGGGTGACCTTTTCTCTGCAAAGAATATTTGAAATTGCTGAAGCTTTAGAAGACTTTCTTCTAAAAGTATCTGGGTTAAAGTAGGTGCTGCCCCATTGATTCAGATGAATATTCGGTGTACAGGCTAACCTGCCCTGCTTCTTCATGACAGAATCTATTAGATAGACTTCTTGCCTAACACATTTCACTAGTATGAGCAGGTAAAGGTGGTGTATCAGGCACAGTGCCTTTCATTTCTGCAATTTCGTGATGTAGGTCAGTCATGGTTAGTCACACACACAATTACATCACTTGGGTGTGACCGGCGTTAATACACCTTTTATGTGCCCTAATTCATCTTGGATAGCTTCACCTGAAGTACCTAGTTATAATGAGACTTCAGTGCTAACAGATTGTACAGCTGCACATAGCTCTCTCAAGCTTTTCAGTGATCAGAGAATTTTTCTTGTTTATCCATTGGTTAAAGTCTTCCAAAAATTCCTTTCCTTGTGCAGCAAGCTTTTCATTTGTTTTGGTCTCCTATTTGGTGGTCAGATCATTAAATTGCTTAGTCAACTGTTTGACATTATCTTCCAGCATGATCTTTACTGTACCTGATAAACTGTTAGCTGTTTAACCACTTCCACCATTTCTTTATGTGCTTACCTTAGTTTGGATTGTCCTAATGCTTTTGAAACTGATCACATGCATTTAGCATGGCTGCAATTTTCCAGTGCAGTTCCATAAACTGATCTGTAGTTTCACTAGTTTCAGAACTTCCTCACAATATTGAGACTGCATACCTGAATTGCGTTCAGAAGTGGTGGGATTCAAATCCTGCAATATTGGATCAACAACACAGCTGCCATCGACAGTAGATTCAGTCTCTACATTGTTTATCATATACATTTTTACTATTTTTTCAAATTTAGTCTTACCATACTACAACAAAGTTATCAAAATCAGCTATTTTGTCACACAGAGAAAAATAATTTAATAAGATTAACTGCAACAGAATTAACTTAATATGCAAATTTACATGATGGATGCCACTAAATGAAACAACAGAAAAGCATTTTCAATTCATCACCCCACGCAAAAATTGCAATGTTGTACATGACCTCACAACAGTGTATTCCATCAATTAAAAACTTTTTTGCAAATTGAGACTTATAATTACTTGATATGGGTAATGAATCACTCAATACAATGTTTGAAAAATCATGCCCTGCATTGCAAATGACAGAATGACGGTGCCCTTACATTTATTACAGATATATTTCAGTTTCACTCAAATTCAGAAATCTTTATAACAGCTCAGATGCAAAAATCCTCTCTTTCACAATTATCCATACAATATATTATCACCATATTACTTTATAATTTCCATGCAGTATTGGTCATTGAACACGCAACAGAAAAACAACATGGTTGTAATTACAAATAAATATTTTATCTAGAGCCCTATGCTGGGTGCCAGTTGAGATGTTCCACTTCTCATGTACTGAGATATTTCAATGAAAATTTCTCAATAAGTGACCTTACACAGAATTGGAAAGAATAAGAATGATGAGAAAGAGCATTCCGATGACAGATGCTCAAGATTTCCTTTACAGACATGAATAAAGTTTGGTCATTTCATCATTAAACAATCTGCTTTCAACTGCTCCCAATCAGCTCCTGAAAAATTCTCAAAACATAAATTAACTTACTTCCATAACATAGAGATAAGGAATGTAGCAAAATAAAAAATGATTAACATGACTATGTGCAATTAATCACATTATTAGTTTCCAGTGCAACAAGAGGTTAAAAACTTGCATCCTGTCTCAAAGAGATCACATCAATAAAATATACACATGTAGACACATGAAAAACGAACATCTATCTTTTCATTTGTTAGCTGAGTTGTAACATAAGCATTTAACAGAGTTCAAGAAGCTTTGTTCTGAAAAATGCTTTCTGCTACTACAAGAAAAAGCATTTGCTGATTTCCTAGTAAAACAGAAATATTTTACAACACACACTCAACACCATTCATTTATTGATCAGCAAATTACAACAGTAGTTATGATGCTTTAAGGGACTAGCAGCCCCTGAGGCATAAGCTGTTCATAGCCAGCAAAATATGCTGTTGTTAGCAAGCAGACTGTTGTCATTGGCAGCAAGTAGAATGATGATGCCAGTGACTCAGCAGGGGTGATGATGTAGGGCACATGCGACAGCCTGGGCTGTTGGCCATGAAGACTAGGCATGCCCTCACGGGTTGGGGGATGCACCAGAGTGGACACAATCAAGCCATGGATGAGGCAGCTCACAATAGCAATGCCTACCCACACTAGCAGAAGCAGACAGCAAGAAGTTTCCCCACTTGGGTAATGGCAACTAAGTGGCCATATTGTCGCAGTTTCAAACTGGAGACCACCAGGGTGGGTGGGTCCACATGTCGCCAAGGGTTTTTTGAGTATGCTGCTAAATTTTCACTGGGAGGCCCTTACGCATCCTCCATACAGTCCCAATCTCTCCTCATGCAATTTCCATATTTTTGTAGCCCTGAAGAAAGACATTTGTGGGCATTGATTTGCTTTGGACAAAGAGGTATAGGCCTGGTTACAGTCATGAATCCATAGACACTGAAAACATTTTTCCATGAAGGCATTGACTATCTTGCCTCACAGTGTGATGTATTAACTGTTATGGGAATTATCTCTGAAATAATAAACAGTTTACTTAATTTTTTCCATTTGCTTCATTTTCATTTGACTGCCTCTTATATTTTAGCGCAACCTGCTATACATGAGTGACTCTTTGCCAGGTCCATGTCTTCTTTAGATGTAGAACAGTAGGTATGACTATATATATATATATATATATATATATATATATATATATATATATATATATATATATATATATATATATATATATATACCAACTCTCAGTATTTCAATACATCAAAAGAGCAATGCTTTGGCCCTCTTAAGATAATGTACTTCACTGTACCACAGCTTAACTTAATTAATTGCAATTTATGGCTAGATATCTGGTATTTATGTCTTGGATCAAGCGTGTTTCTCGTAGGCGTGATGAAGCCTGATTCCACAGTGTCTGTCAGTCACCATCACCTCTGCCACCAACCAGATCATGAATCTCATAATGGCCACATGTCATCTCTCCAAATAACCATGAAACATTTCAATTACAAATGCATTTCAATAACAATATTCACTCTTCTTGTGCACTTTCCTCAGTGTCTATGACACTGGCGTGAACAACTTAAAATTTGAGATTTTCACCCAATACGACTGCTCTGTTCATAAACAGAGCATTACATAACCTCCTCCTTTGTGTCAGAGTGGTATACATTGAAAATTTCTCTCATTGCTAAAGTATTGTCAAAATAAATATTCACACTACTACCTTTAAAAAAGTAACATTTTCCTCTAATTTAGTCATTTTAACTTAAGTAATCCATTTGAAAGTTACATTATCTTTCTATTACATATATAGGTACAGCTTGGCTGAGACAGCTCACAATAACAATGCCTGCCCACACTAGCAGAGGCAGACAGCAAGGAGTTTCCTCACTTGAGCAATGGCAACTAAGTGGCCATATGGTCCCAGGTTCAAACTGTAGACCACCGCGGTGGGGGGGGCACAGTTAATTTTCTTCATGGTTCCAATTTTTCTAGGTAATGTAACATATAAGTAATTATCTTACTTTGTAAACAGTTACACACAGCAATACTTAACTTACACTACTTATTTTCAAATCCTTGGGAGATTCCATGGAGACTCGTGTTACATTTTGAAATCAGTGTTTTATTAGATTGATTTTTTAACAATCTATAAAACCATTTTTTCTTTTGTAAATCATCATTATAAATTGGGTTATTTAGGCAAAAATCTTGAATTGTTATTTAAGTAGGGAAGAGCATTAAAATTAAAGAACAAGAATGTAATTTATGTTGTGACTCATGTTACAAAATTTGCAACATCCTACTACTAATGTACATATTAGAGCAAAAGTGTCCTCAAACTATTAGGAGTATGGATCTGGTTTTTATCACAGAAAATGCATATTATGTTTGCATTCAAATGGCAAAGTTACGGATTTCTAAAAATATTTATACCATGTGAAATACTGTAGTATATTGAAAAAGGCGTGTGACTCAATGTTACGTGACTCATGTTATGCTACTTATTGTTGGAAAAACTTTTTGCATGCAAGCAGGGAAATGAAAATATGACATTATGTGCCAAATAAGATAAACTTAACATTAACATTTCACTATGAAAAATTATAAGAGTCAGAGAACTGGAAATATTATCTTGCGTTGGCAACATCAGGCAGATTACTTTTCTTTAAAATTTCAATACATTTTACAGGCCATTTCCAATGTTACCACCACACTCCATTGTACAGATTAGGTAAGAATTTCCAAAAATTGCATGTACTTTTGCAGCATTGAATTTACTGTCATATTCTACTTTGTACCAGTCTTCAATTTTCACACTTCCTATAGTTTCTTCAGTATCCGCAGCAGCGAAATTCTTTGGTGACAGCAGATATTTTTTTAGTGTTCCTTTCTTGAAGTGAAAGCAGTGAATGATTTTTATGTTTGATACCGATGGTGCTGAAGAAAATATTTGTGCCAGATTAAGTTAGACATTGATTCCTTGAATTTCATGAAGAGACATAGGAAAAACCTGCATAGTTGTGGTACTTGCAGCTGCATGAGTAGATGATGCATCAACTATGAATTTTCGCTTTTTTTACTGCATTCCACATTTGCTATTCTGCAACTGCACATATTCCATCTACATACAGCTCCTTTAGCATGGTATGTGGTGAATAAGGTCCAATCGATTTCCACCATCATGTAATGATTGAAACTGAGGTACAGCAGTGTTAATATATTTGTTTTTAAATTGTGAGACAAGTCCATCTGACCATATTGAAACTACCTTCACATTTCAGGTATAGTAGACAGTGCCTTGTTAATGTACACAACTGCAGCACACGAGCCATGGCTTTAACCAGAGCAATATGTGACTTATACGGTGACAAACCTGCTTTACTAGGGTGTTGATCTTGCATCTTATGTTGCCTATGTTTTCTAATTCTGTCCCTAGCTTTAGCTCTTCCTTTTTCTAATAACAGTCGTTGATCATGTTGACACAATTGTAAAAACTTTTGTTTCTGCTTCTGCTGAATTTTTCAAGCTGCTTCTTAAATTCTTCATATTTTCGTTCACTTTTTAACTTTTGCCTCCTGCTCTGTCTCCCTGCTGCTGCTGCTGAGGACGTCATCTTCTTCTAACCTTAAAATAATACAACTGTGATGCAGATTACATGACTCATGCTACACATTTAATTTTTTGTTTTTACAATATTGGTTGAAACTGGGAAATTTATAGTAGTGGTATTAGTTACACATTCATACAAAGAAATAAATTACTGAACAATATAAAGTTATCTCTAACATGCCTCATGGTATAAAAACTTAATTACATGAAAGTGACTCATGTTGCATGAAAGTTCATGCTGTTGTATTATATTATTTATCCTAACCTATAATTTACTTACTTCAGTTTTATACTCTTTTTGAAATACATTAGAGTATGTAACAGTAATATAAATAATGATATGCTAATTCTTACCTGCCAATTAGTTCAAATGAAGGTCCAAAATCTCCAATAATTCAAACTCTTATCGTATTAAAAACATATGGCCTTATAAACATGGCTACAAATTATGGAGGGAAAGCAATAATGGACCAAAAACTATTGTTACCATACATTAAAAAGTCCAATCTTTCCAAAAAAAATATAAAAAGTACCGAATTGTAAACTTTTAAATATCGTGTGCCCTACCTTACACGGAATATCCCACACGATTAATGCGCTTTACGGAATATCCCACACGATTAATGTGCTTTAAGCGCTTCTTCAAGTCATGGGGTCTTTAGTGAAACAACTACGTACACATCCGTATGGTAATTAAAGTTGTGGTAGAACGTAAATATTTACACGTACAGGAGACTGCTCACCGAACAGAAGAAGCGCCTAGTCGTCGACCGGCACACACAATAGGGGAAGAAAACTTGCTGGCTTTCCAAATAAATATGTGTTTCAGTGTGTGTTTATTTGTATTACCAGCAACTTTTCTTTCGAGTGTCTGTCGACGACCCAAGGCCGTTTGCACTCGGTGAGGTGTTTCCCAACACTGACTTTACTCCTAAATAGTTACAACCTACGTCTACATCCCTCTTGTTAAACCGATATAGAGAGCATGGGAGGATACTTCCCATAGTACCACTAGCCTCATGTAGGGTTTTTAGTGTAGCAGAATATAATAAATTATAAACCTTTACACACGTTTAATTTGAAAACGTCACGTCATACGTCAGTCATATCTCGGCGGCAAAGCACTTAAAGAAGATGCAGTTCACAAACAATGTACTTCACCCAAAGATGCATACTTTACAAGCAAATTACAAGTGAAAGACAAACACAATAGCTGAAGAGTGAAAGAAAGAGAAGAAATAAAATTATCTCAGCGAATTATTAGAAGTATGAGCGGGAATTGTAGATACATTTTCTCTTTCACGTTAAACTCAAGTGACATGCATACAACGATTACTTCATTCATCAACAATATCTGTTATACTCTTAATCAATTTAATTGTGATCGAAAGGAGATGTTACTATATAGATAATTTGCAATGGTTCTTGTCGTGAACTGCTGCAAACGCAATTTAACTTCGTTCTGACAATTTTTGTATGTACTCTGTGGCGAAAATATGTTCAACGTGTAATGTCTTTGAAGTTCATGGAACGCAAACATCGGAAAATGGAAGAAATATTGTACCTAACTAAATATTTAGGCTTTTGTTAGCCTGATAACGTTATGTGATGATCTGGAGCATATTTTATGTGTACAGTTTCTTAGCATTGGTGAATGCAAGCATTTTGTGGCTTTAGTTAGAAGTTTATGGACGAACAAGTGTTAAACAAGGTTATTTTATGTGGTCGACAAACCAAACTCCGTTTTTATGTAAGACTTGTTTTGGATGTATCTCGGAAACGTCGAGCAGTACTCGATGATGATACTACTAGAGATGTTCTCTAATGGCAATCTTCTGGCTTTAAAGGTACCTAGGTTACGTTAATGGTGTAATGTTTAAGAGAAATAGTAGTGTAGGTCATTACAGCACCAGATTTTTTTATGTCTAAATGTATTTTTTAGTTTGCCTAATATCCAATTACCGTTATTAAATTTTTAAAAAAATGAACATTTCTTCTTTCGTCTATTAACATTGTAGCTAGGAATAATATCCAGTGAAGGTAAAGGTGCATCATTGCGTGATGGAAGCGTTTACTCCCTCATTGGTACTATATTTTTTAAGAAATTACCGTTGTTGCACTGTCAGCTTGGTAGAGTACGAAATTAATGTTAATTGAATTGCACTTGGTTTTAAATCAATGTTAAGATATTTGGAGTTCATCATTTTCAGTTTTCATGGCTGTTCTTGATTTGGAACACACTGACTGATTTAAAGAAATATTCCATTTCCACACTTCAGATTTAGCAGTAGCTGTCCATTTACACTAGTAGTTTGTGTTTGAAATTATCATGAACTTAAAATAAACTTTGTCAGAATTAAATGATGTGAACACAGGCAAACACATATTATTTATTCTGTGATTGTGTTTGTAAAAGGAATGGTTGGCGAATGCTGTTTACTTCAGTTTTACGAAAGCTGAAGCAGACTGCCACCTGCAGCTGCGAACGAAACCCCAGTTCCCTATATGGCAGGCACATATCAAATGCAAGCTGTTTGCTTTGGGTATACCTTTTGCATCCATTGGGAAACACACAGTGTCTTAACCCGTGAAAATGGAACATAAGCCAGTAGTAAACAATCAAGTTTATTCCACGATCAACTGTACACTGTCCTTAAAAAACAAAGAAAAGCAATTAGAAAGTTTTGTTGTAGTCTTTACATTATTTTTGTGTCCTCGTATCCACAGATCTCTGATTACATGAAAGGCTATGACTCTTTAATGAAAGATTTAATGTGTAAGGTAATCAGAGAAGTATATTTTGGAAGTAAAGTATTGCTGTGGGGCAGTCTGTACTCTGCAATGAACATTTGTGGCATGTGATGTACCGCTCAGCATAGTAAGTGGATCATAGCTTCTCAGGAACATTTGGCCCTACTCTTTCAATTAAGTTACCGTTGAGCTTATTTCACCAACTACATCAATGATTCTGTAGCATCAAGCAGCTAAGAAAAGCACCTAAACCATATCCTAAAAGAGTGAATGTATCAACACGTAGTTTTTGTTGAGTTGTAGTGAATGATAGACTTTCTTGTGTAGACCTATGAACGTGATTTTTAATGTTTAGAGCTGCCAACTAGTGATACCAAATGTTTCTTTTTGTTTATGTAACTGAATCTAGCCTATATCTGTGGCCTTCCGAAGAGCATTCAAAGATGACTTTTGACATAATGTATGCACTTAAGTCCATTTCATGTGTTTATTGTGACAGTCATATCAGATGCTCAAAATGTCCACATTGAGCACTGAAACGTGTTAACAAGCAAATCTGGACGGGCAGTAGGCCTTAGAATTTTTATCACAGAGCATGCCCATGTCATATGGCATTCAGTGTCTTCAAGAGTTGTTGGTGTTTCCTTGGTCTCTATGGAAGTAACAGATTCCACCCGACTGCTTCAACTCATGAAGTGATGAAAATGGTGGACACATCTACTTTCATAAAAAACCACTTCTGTGTTCACAAGTCACATCATTTCAAATGAAGCACTTAAGCTTTTGACAGCAGTCTCCGCCATCATCATCAGAAGTCGAAATCGCTGACTAAGTTGGCACAGTGTTCAACTTATATAGGTGTAATGACAGCATCTGGAACTTTCCAGAGAGGGCCAGTGTGGTGCATGCGCTAAAAGCAAGTTGATCAGATCCTAGCAGCTCCATCATGCCGTTGGACCATGTGACGTCACATGGAGCGAGCAGCCAGTGTCACATTTGAAACTTCTGCTCCCACGTCCCCACAAGCATCAAGCCCATGTCTTTGCTTTCACTCAGTGTCCAGATTCCACTCCCTGTGCCCCCAGTCTCTGTTAAAAATTTTGCTGTTTGTTGTAATTTCAGCACTTCTTTGATAACAGAATCCCAGTATAATGTTGGCCGAGCCAAAACTCTCGCTTTTTCAAACTGTATTTTATGCCCATTTTGTAGGCAATTTTCAACCATGACTGACCCTTTGTTTGACTCGTCGTGAATGCTTTGCATGATGCTTGGCAACAGTGCGAATGATTTGACCTGTGTAAATACTACCACATTCACAGGGGTCACCGTACATGCCAGGAACTCAGAGACCTAGGTTGTCTTTAACGGGGCATAACATATCTCTTATCTTGGAGGCAGGCTGGAACACTGGTCTCAGTCCATATGTCATCATCACGCACCCTGTCTTGCTAGTAGTTGCTCCACAGCATGGAAGGAATGAAGCCAGCGTGGCCTCTTCCACTAATTTATGAGGCATCTTCCACTGATGGCGCTTGCATGTTTTAGCAATTTTCCCCCTTGCTGTAACCATTTTCTCTAAACACTTGCTTCAAATGCTGAAATTGAGACTTTAGATGGTTGTCACCAGAAATAATTTTTGCCCTTGTGCTAACACGTCGAGGACTGCTTTCTTGTCTGCAGGGTGGTGAAGACTGTTGGCGTTTAACTACCAGTCAGTGTGCATTGTTCAGTGTACAGGGAATATACGCACACTGACCATTGCTTGAACACAAACAGTTTACATAACCCTGTACACAAGACAACAGTCCTCAACTTGTTAGTACAAAGGGCAAAAGTTATTTCTGATCATGACCATCTAGAGTCTGAATTTCAGCGTTTGATGCATATTTTCAGAGAAAATGATTACAGCAAGGGGAAAAATTGCTAAAGTGTTAAAGAGCCACCATCAGAAGACACCTCGTAAATCAGCAGAAGAGGCCAAGATGGCGGCATTCCTTCCACGTCATGGAGGAAATATGATCAAGATAGGGCACATAGTGCAGAGACATGGACTGAAACCAGTGTATCAGCCTGCCTCCAAGATAAGAGATTTGTTATGCTCCCATTAAAGACAACATAGGTCTTTGAGTTCTTGATGTGCATAGTGTTCCCTGTGAATGTTGTGTTTACATAGGTGAAACAATTCATACTGTTGCCTAGCATTGTGTAGAAGTCAGTTGTGGTTGGATATTGCCTAGAAAATGAGCACAAAATACAATTTGGGAAAAACAAAAGGAAAAAAAAACCGGTTGTTTTGGATCAGATAACATCATACTGGGATCCTGTTATCAAACAAGAATATGAAATCAGAATAAATAGCAACAGTTCTAACACAGGCCAGGGGTACACACTTAATAAGGCATGGGGGGGTGGGCTTCAACATTGAGCGAAAGCAAAGGTGTAGGCTTGACTCTTGGCATCACTTGGTCCTTTGGTGGGACAGAGCTGCCCAACTTGCCTTCCACACATGCATCACTCTGGCTGGCCCTCTGAACACCATGCCAGGGTCAGCAGTCTGTGATTTAAAATTTTGTTCACAGCTGTCAATCACCATCTGTGAAGCACATTTTAAGAATAGAGATAATCTATCGTCAGCTATACAATTTTTTTAATTAAATTAACTTCTTGACTGTCAGTGATTTCAACTCCTGATAATGATAGCACAGAGAGCTGTCAAAAGCTCGAGTGTTTTATTAGAAATGACGTGGCTTGGAGACGGAATAGATTTTGTTGAGGGGATGCCATCATGAAAGACTCAGAGGACACCTCTACTTCCAGCCCACACGATACACTGTTTGCCCTGTTTCCTTCAGAAATTTCTAAAAGACCAAGGTTTCAAGATACGTGTTTGTTCTGGCTTACACCTTTATCCAGGAAAATGATGTGCCTCAGAGTTCTGTCCTGAGCATCTTTGCTATTGCCATTAACCCTATAGTGGCTTGTCTCCCACTGGGCATCTCCGGCTTCCTTTTCGTAGATGATTTTGCCATCCATTGCATTCTCCAGGGACTTGTCTCATTGTGCTGCTTGTTCAGCGATGTCTCGATTGTCTTTACTCATGGATGTGGAGAGCACCACAGTGGCTTTCGTTTTTCCACTGACAAAACTGTTTGTATGAATTGCTGGTGGTGCAGTTGGTTTCTTCAACTGTCTTTACATCTTGGGCCTGTTGCTCTTCTGTTTGTTAAAACTACAAAATTCCTGGGGCTCATGCTCGATAGGAAACACTCTTGGTCCTCCTATGTGTCTTACATGGCAGCACGCTGTATGCAGTCCCTCACTGCCCTACGTGCCCTCAGTGATACTTCCTAGGGTGCAGATCGAATCAGCCTCCTCCATTTCTGCCAGTCTCATGTCCGTTCGAAACTAGACTATGGGTGTTTCGTTTATACATCTGCACATCCGTCCTCCTTACGCTATCCCAATACTATCCACCATCAAGGTATCCATTTGGTCTCTGGTGCCATTTAGTCTGGTTGAGAGTCTGTACGCAGAAGCTGCTGAACTACCACTGTCACCCTCTGCGGGTCCAGGGGTTAGAATAGGCCCTAGGTATTCCTGCCTGTCATAAGAGGCGACTAAAAGAAGTCTCACTTTTCAGCTCTGTGAGTTCAGGTCCAATTCTATGGTTTGGCCTGCCACTTTTCCAAATTCTACAGAAGTGCGGGCCATATGGGGAAGGATGCCGTACGTGGTGCACAAATTATCTATAGTGCCCTTAGATTCGATCTCTTGAATCCATTGTCATGGCTTTGCATCTCCACCTGCGATTAAACTATTGGGCAGGGACATTTTCTGGGGTATGTCATCTTCTTCCATTGTCTCCTGTCCTCTTGCACCCCCATGACATTATTGGATTTCTCTGCACCCAATATCCAGCACAGGGGCCAGTCCGTTGTGGTGGGGCCCTCATGTACCCATTTGGTGGTAGCCCCCTGACAACACAGGGATCACACTGCTGATGCCTGAGCTGTAAACTCCCCACGTATGCCAAGGAGTAGATGCCTGTCTTCCTGGACCATCAGGACTCCTGGCAACAGCCGTCATGCCAGGTGGCCTTTGCTGTGGCTGGGTGGTGCCCATGGGGAGAGCCCCTAATTGGTGGAATCAGGGCGGATGACCCGCAATGAAGCGGACTAAGTCATCTCTTGCTGGTGACCGTACAGCGCCAGCAGTCTCTAAGAAGGGTAAGATCGAATACAATGCTGACAGGTATCGTTTCCCTCCCTCGCTACACCATGGGAAGAACATAGGGGTACAGAACGGAGAGAGCCATATTCGCCTATGTTTTTAGTCTGTAGGCGAGCTGTCAGGGACTCCTTTCTACCTACGAAGCCTCAGTTTTTCATTTAACACCTTGAGAGGATAAGTTTGGAGAAGTGACAGCGCTGTCAAAGATGCGGAATGGTGCAGTCTTGATTCAGACAGCATCCCCAGCCCAGTCCCGAGTGTTACTCGCCTGTGACAAGCTGGGTGATATTCCTGTTTCCATCACTTCCCATAAAAGCCTCAACATGGTCTAGGGGATCATTTTCCATCATGATCTCTTCTTGGAGTCTGACGACGAGCTCTACTCCAATTTAGAGCAGCTGGGTGTTCATTTCATCCGGCGCGTCTACAGGGGACCCAAAGGCAACAGGGTTGCTACCGGTGCCTTCATATTGGCCTTTGAGGTTGATTAATTGCTTGAAAAGGTCAAGGTGATGGTTTACCGCTGTGACATTAAACCATACATCCCTCCCCCTAGGTGGTGCTTTAAGTGCTGGGCATTCGGGCATGTCTTTCCACTGCACTTCCAACACCACATGTCGAGACTGCGGATGTCCACTGCACTCAGATACTCCATGTGCACCTCCTCCCACTTGCATCAGATGTGGAGAGCACCACTCCCCCTGCTCGCCAGACTGCTCAGTACACCAAAAGGAGTGGAGAATAATGGAGTACAGGACCTTGGACTGGTTGACTTACACAGAGGCTAAATGTTAATTTGAAAGATTACACCCCATTCGGTTGATGTTGACATGTGCTGCAGCTACGTCACCATCGCCATCCCAAGCGCCAGTGGTTCCTCTGTGCCACAAATGGGGCCGTCCGGGCCACCAGAATACATCTGCCCCCTTGATGGTAGGGGGCAAATCTTCCTCCGTTGTTCCCAAAGCACCTACTTTGGGAGTAAGGCCACCCCCAAATGCAGGGGACATCGGCTCCTCTCGTGCAGAAGGGGTCCCTTGGGATCTCTCCCTAGGTCTCCACTAATGCCATGGCGGACACTTGCCAGTGGCTCCAGGAGCCAAAAACTGCTGGACAAAGAACTTCAGAGTCTTCCTCTGTGCCTGAAGCTACTTCAGAGAAGCCCTCCCAGCAAGCCCCTAAAGAGAGGGCAAGCAAACAAAGAGGTCTGCTAAGAAAAATGACCCTCTGGTGGCCCCAGCACCACCAGGCCCTACCAATTCTGCATCGGAGGATGCGGTGAAGATCGTAGTGTCCCCAGTGGACCTGGATCTCACTGATGCCTCATCCACCATAGAAATGGCTACAAATACTCAATTGGTGGCAGCAGGTGACCCTGAGGCATAACCTGCCTCCTTGCGCTCTTCATGCCTTCCCAGCCTCACGGTAACATCATCCTCCAGTGGAATCGCAGCGTTTTTTTCCACCACCTGGCTGAGATATGGCAACTCTTAAGCTTTACACCTGCTTACTGCATTGCCCTCCACGAAAACTGGTTCCCGGCAATGCGGACCGAGCCCTCCATGGCTATAGCGGATATTACAAGAACCATAGTGACTATAATAGTGTGTCAGATGGAGTTTGTGTCTATATTCTGAATTCAGCATGCAGTGAACCTATGCCCCTTTGAACCCCTCTTGTGGCTGTGGCTGTCAGGACAAGGACGACACAGGAAGTAACAGTCTGCAACATACGTCTTCCTCCACATGGTGCAGTACTCCTGAATGCATTGGCTGCCCTGATTGATCAACTTTCTAAACCTTTCCGACTTTTGGGAGATTTTAACACTCATAACCCCTTGTGGGGTGGCATTGTGATTACTGACCGAGGCAGAGGTGTCGAAAATTTACTGCCACAACTCGAGCTCTGCCTCTTAAATACACGTGTCCCTACACATTTCAGTGTGGCACATGGCACATATTCTGCCATTGAACCCTCTGTTTGCAGTCCTGGACTTCTCCCCTCTATCCACTGGAGAGCACATGACCACTTCCCCATCTTCCTGTCACTGCCCCGGCGTCAGGCCCACGGATGCCTGCCCAGATGGGCTTTAAACAAGGCACACTGGGATGCTTTCACCTCTGCTGTTACCATTGAATCTCCCCCACATGGTAACATCTTTGAGTTGGTTGAGCAGGTAACTACAGCGATCATTTCTGCAGCGGAAAACGCGATCCCTCGTTCTTTAGGGTGCCCCCGGCGAAAGACAGTTCCTTGGTGGTCACCAGAAGTCGCTGAGGCAATTCAGGAGTGTCGGCAAGCTGTACAGCGGCACAAGCAGCATCCTTCCCCGGAGCACCTCATAGTCTTTAAACGCCTCCGTGCTATCGTTCGCCAGCTGATCAGAAGATAGAAACAGGAGTGTTTGGAGAGATACTTCTCGACCGTTGGGTGCCATATGTCACTTTCCCAAGTCTGAGCAAAGATCAAACGAGTTTTTGGGTGCCAGACTCCAACAGGTGTTTCTGGTGTTAACATAAATGGCGTATTATCTACTGACGCAAACGCGATTGCCAAGCACTTTGCTGAGCACTATGCTCGTTTCTCTGTGTTGGAGAATTACCCCCGAGCCTTTCGCACTCTCAAACGGTGGATGGAAGGGAAAGTCCTCTTGTTCACTGCACACCACAGTGAATCCTCTGCCCCATTTACAGAGTGGGAGCTACTCAGTGCCCTTGCACATTGCCCTGCCACAGCTCCTGGGCCAGACCGGATCCACAGTCAGATGATTAAACATCTCTCGTCAGACTATAAGCAACATCCCCTTGTGTTCTTCAACCAGATCTGGTGTGATGGCGTCTTTCCATCGCACTGGTGGGAGAGCACCATCATACCAATGCTCAAACCTGGGAAGATCCCGCTTGATCTGGATAGCTATTGGCCCTTCAGCCTCACCAACGTTCCTTGTAAGCTACTGGAACGTGTGGTGCGTCAGCGGTTGGGTTGGGTCCTGGAGTCACATAGCCTACTGGCTCTGTGCCGGTCGCTCTACCACTGATAATCTTGTGTCCCTCGAGTCTGCCATCCGAACAGCCTTTTCCAGACACCAGCACCTTGTGCTGTCTTTTTTTATTTACGAAAAGGGTATGACACCAATTGGCAACATCATATCCTTGCCACGTTGTACGAGTGAGGTCTCCGAGGCCCGCTCCCGATTTTTGTCTAGAATTTCCTGTTACTTCGTGCTTTCCTATTTCCAAGTTGGTGCCTCCCATGTTGTTGTTGTTGTTGTGGTCTTCAGTCCTGAGACTGGTTTGATGCAGCTCTCCATGCTACTCTATCCTGTGCAAGCTTTTTCATCTCCCAGTACCTACTGCAACCTACATCCTTCTGAATCTGCTTAGTGTATTCATCTCTTGGTCTCCGTCTACGATTTTTACCCTCCACGCTGCCCTCCAATACTAAATTGGTGATCCCTTGATGCCTCAGAACATGTCCTACCAACCGATCCCTTCTTCTGGTCAAGTTGTGCCACAAACTTCTCTTCTCCCCAATCCTATTCAATACTTCTTCATTAGTTATGTGATCTACCCATCTAATCTTCAGCATTCTTCTGTAGCACCACATTTCAAAAGCTTCTATTCTCTTCTTGTCCAAACTATTTATCGTCCATGTTTCACTTCCATACATGGCTACACTCCATACGAATACTTTCAGAAATGACTTCCTGACACTTAAATCAATACTGGATGTTAACAAATTTCTCTTCTTCAGAAACGCTTTCCTTGCCATTGCCAGCCTACATTTTATATCCTCTCTACTTCGACCATCATCAGTTATTTTGCTCCCCAAATAGCAAAACTCCTTTACTACTTTAAGTGTCTCATTTCCTAATCTAATTCCCTCAGCATCACCCGACTTATTTAAACTACATTCCATTATCCTTGTTTTGCTTTTGTTGCTGTTCATCTTATATCCTCCTTTCAAGACGCTGTCCATTCCATTCAACTGCTCTTCCAAGTCCTTTGCTGTCTCTGACAGAATTACAATGTCATCGGCGAACCTCAAAGTTTTTATTTCTTCTCCATGAATTTTAATACCTACTCCGAATTTTTCTTTTGTTTCCTTTACTGCTTGCTCAATATACAGATTGAACAACATCGGGGAGAGGCTACAACCCTGTCTTACTCCCTACCCAACCACTGCTTCCCTTTCATGTCCCTCGACTCTTATAACTGCCATCTGGTTTCTGTACAAATTGTAAATAGCCTTTCGCTCCCTGTATTTTACTCCTGCCACCTTTAGAATTTGAAAGAGAGTATTCCAGTCAACATTGTCAAAAGCTTTCTCTAAGTCTACAAATGCTAGAAACGTAGGTTTGCCTTTCCTTAATCTTTCTTCTAAGATAAGTCGTAAAGTCAGTATTGCCTCACGTGTTCCAGTGTTTCTACGGAATCCAAACTGATCATCCTCGAGGTTGGCTTCTACTAGTTTTTCCATTCGTCTGTAAAGAATTCGTGTTAGTATTTTGCAGCTGTGACTTATTAAGCTGATAGTTCGGTAATTTTCACATCTGTCAACACCTGCTTTCTTTGGGATTGGAATTATTATATTCTTCTTGAAGTCTGAGGGTATTTCGCCTGTTTCATACATCTTGCTCACCAGATGGTAGAGTTTTGTCAGGACTGGCTCTCCCACGGCCGTCAGTAGTTCCAATGGAATATTGTCTACTCCGGGGGCCTTGTTTCGACTCAGGTCTTTCAGTGCCCTGTCAAACTCTTCACGCAGTATCATATCTCCCATTTCATCTTCATCTACATCCTCTTCCATTTCCATAATATTGTCCTCAAGTACATCGCCCTTGTATAGACCCTCTATATACTCCTTCCACCTTTCTGCTTTCCCTTCTTTGCTTAGAACTGGGTTTCCATCTGAGCTCTTGATATTCATACAAGTCGTTCTCTTATCTCCAAAGGTCTCTTTAGTTTTCCTGTAGGCAGTATCTATCTTACCCCTAGTGAGATAGGCCTCTACATCCTTACATTTGTCCTCTAGCCATCCCTGCTTAGCCATTTTGCACTTCCTGTCGATCTCATTTTTGAGACGTTTGTATTCCTTTTTGCCTGTTTCACTTACTGCATTTTTATATTTTCTCCTTTCATCAATTAAATTCAATAGTTCTTCTGTTACCCAAGGATTTCTACTAGCCCTCGTCTTTTTACCTACTTGATCCTGTGCTGCCTTCACTACTTCATCCCTCAAAGCTACCCATTCTTCTTCTACTGTATTTATTTCCCCCATTCCTGTCAATTGCTCCCTTATGCTCTGCCTGAATCTCTGTACAATCTCTGGTTCTTTCAGTTTATCCAGGTCCCATCTCCTTAAATTTCCACCTTTTTGCAGTTTCTTCAGTTTTAATCTACAGGTCATAACCAATAGATTGTGGTCAGAGTCCACATCTGCCCCTGGAAATGTCTTACAATTTAAAACCTGGTTCCTAAATCTCTGTCTTACCATTATATAATCTATCTGATACCTTTTAGTATATCCAGGGTTCTTCCATGTATACAACCTTCTTTCATGATTCTTAAACCAAGTGTTAGTTATGATTATGTTGTGCTCTGTGCAAAATTCTACCAGGCGGCTTCCTCTTTCATTTCTTAGCCCTAATCCATATTCACCTACTATGTTTCCTTTTCTTCCTTATCCTACTGTTGAATTCCAGTCACCCATGACTATTAAATTTTCGTCTCTCTTCACTACCTGAATAATTTCTTTTATCTAATCATACATTTCATCTATTTCTTCGTCATCTGCAGAGGTAGTAGGCATATTAACTGGTACTACTGTGGGAGCCATGGGCTTTGTATCTATCTTGGCCACAATAATGCGTTCAGATTTTGTGTTTATAACCCTGTAGTCACCTGACCAGAAGTCTTGTTCCTCCTGCCACCGAACTTCACTAATTCCCACTATATCTAACTTCAACCTATCCATTTCCCTTTTTAAATTTTCTAACCTACCTGCCCGATTAAGGGGTCTGACATTCCACGCTCCGATCCATAGAACGCCAGTTTTCTTTCTCCTGATAATGACATCCTCTTGAGTAGTCCCTGCCCGGAGATCCGAATGGGAGACTATTTTACCTCTGGAATATTTTACCCAAGAGGACGCCATCATCATGTAATCATACAGTAAAGCTGCATGCCCTCGGGAAAAATTACGGCTGTAGTTTCTCCTTGCTTTCAGCCGTTCGCAGTACCAGCACAGCAAGGCCGTTTTGGTTATTGTTACAAGGCCAGATCAGTCAATCATCCAGACTGTTGCCCTTGCAACTACTGAAAAGGCTGCTGCCCCTCTTCAGGAACCACACGTTTGTCTGGCCTCTCAACAGATACCCCTCCGTTGTGGTTGCACCTACGGTACGGCTATCTGTATCGCTGAGGCACGCAAGCCTCCCCACCAACGGCAAGGTCCATGGTTCGTGGGGGGCCTCCCATAGTACCCCCATATCCAGGAGAATGGGGCCCGCATGGTTCTGTATTGAGTGTATCTCTATTTTTAGTGGCCATTAATGGTCTAGCAGCAGCTGTAGGGTCGTCCGTCTCACCCTCTTTGTATGTAGATGACTTCTGCATTTCATTCTGCTCCACCAGTAGTGGTGTTGCTGAGCAGCACCTATAGGGAACCATCTACAGGGGGCAGTCATGTGCTCTTCCCACGGCTTCCAGTTTTCAGCTACAAAGTTGTGTGTCATCACTTCTGTTGGCATTGTACTGTTCATCTGGAATCAGAACTTTACCTTACTGCCAATCCCCTCACTGTAGTGGATACAAATCGATTCTTTTCGACGTCCGATTGACTTGGCTTCCTCACCTTCTTCAGCTTAAGCGGAAGTGCTGGCAGCACCTCTATGCCCTCCGCTGCCTGAGCAGCACCAACTGGGGTGTAGATCGCTCTATGCTGCTGCAGCTCTACATAGCCCTTGTTCTATCGTGCCTTGACTATGGGAGGCTGGTTTATGGTTCGGCGGCACCCTCAGCGTTGCGTTTTACTCGACCCAGTGCACCACTGTGGTGTTCAAATAGCAGCAGGAGCTTTTAGGACGAGTCCGGTGACCAGCGTCCTGGCGGAGGCTGGAGTCCCTCCATTGCAGGTCAGGCATGCGCAACTGCTTGCCAATTACGTTGCACATGTTTGTAGTTCTCCTATGCATCCGAATTACTGTCTCCTTTTCCACCCATGGCAGTTCATCTCCTGGATTAGTGGCCTAGGTCAGGACTCACAATTGCAGTTCGCGTCCGATCCCTTCTATCTGAACTGGACCTTCCACATGGCCCAAATGACTCAATCCACCCTATGGCTCTCCGCTGTCACTTCCTCTTGATTCTCGACTTGTACCAAGGCCATGAAGTGGTTTACACCGACAGCTCGATGGCTAATGGTCACGTCGGCTTCCCTTATGTCTGTGGAGGGCATATTGAACAGCATTCCTTGCTCGATGACTGCTGTGTTTTCACTGCAGAGCTAGTGTCTATATCTCGTGCTCTTGAGCGCATCTGTTCATGCCCTGGGAAGTCGTTTCTTCTGTGTACTGACTCCATGAACAGCCTACAAGCTATTGACCAGTGCTACCCTCGTCATCCTTTGGTAGCGACCATCTAGGAGTCCATCTATGCCCTGGAACAGTCCGGTCGTTCAGTGGTGTTTGTGCGAACCCCAGGACATGTCGGAATCCCAGGCAGCGAACTTGCTGACAGACAGGCCAAACAGGCTACACGGAAACCGCTTATGGAGATCGGCAGTCCCACAACTGACCTGCCTTGGTTTTTATGCCGCCAGGTTTTTCTCTTTTGGGAGACGGAATGGCATAGTCTCAGTACACACAACAAACTGCATGCCATTAAGGAGACTATGAATGTGTGGCAGTCCTCCATGCGGGCCTCTCACAGGGACTCTGTGGTTCTCCGCCATCTCTGCATTGGCCACCCTTGGGTGACACACTGGTGACCCCTGCACCGTGAAGAGCCGCCTCGGTGTCGGTGCAGCGCCCAGTTCACAATGGCCCATATTCTGGTGCACTGTCCCACTTTGATCGCCCTGCGACAAAATCTTCGGTTACCGGACTTGTTGCCGCTAATTTTATCTGACAACGCCTTATCAGTTGATTTAGTTTTACATTTTATTCGTGAGAGTGGGTTTTATCACTTGATCTAAGTGTTAGCGCATGGCCTTTGACCCTCCGTGTCCTCCACCCCAGTGCTCTTAGGGTGGAGGTTTTAATGTGTTGCAGAGCGGCTAGCTTCTCCTTTTTATTCTCATTTTCAGCCAGGTGTGGTAATCTGTTTTGTCATTATAACCTCTTCTACCTGTTTCGTGCATTTCTGTGGTTTTCTTGTCCCATTTTGCCCATTTAAGTGTTCGTTGCCCTTCTGTCATTTTTGTCGTTTTTCCTTTTTCTCCATTTTGTGTTGTCAGTCACTCTTGTTTTATTCTCACCCTTGTGACATTGTTTTATTTGGAACAAGGGACTGATGACCCAGCAGTTTGGTCCCCCCCCCCCTCTTTTAAACCAAACCAAACCAACCAACCAACCAACCAACCACTGTCCTACCGTCGTGCCTTCTCCTCATCAGATATGCATGTTGTTTGTGTGCCAAGCGTGGCCACCCATCCTATACCTCCTTCAATGACTCCTTTGATTGCCAGTACGGGGCGCGTCCCTCTTCTCTGTTATCTCCTGGAGTTCGCTTTTGGCTCTTGCTGTGGCAACTTAACTTCATGCTCCCTGCATATTTCTCGGTGGGTGTGTGGTCTCGTATGACGGCCTGTGTTCACTGTGGCCATCATTCGCATCCTACGGACACTACTCCAGCCTCACTCTATCACCTTCAGTTTCACGACCTTTCCGTGGAATTTCATGGTAGTATCTTTGTGTACACTGATGGCTCTCGGACTGACCATGGTGTCGGGTGTGCCTTCCTCATTGGGGCTCTTTTTTGGTATTGGCTTCCAGAATACTGCTCAGTATTTACAGCAGAGCTCTTCGCCCTGTATCAGGCCACACAGTACTCTGGTGACACAGGCTTTTCAATTGTGTCATCTGCTCAGATTCTCTCAGTGCCCTTCAAAGTCTCTGTGTGCTGCATACCATCCATCCCTTAGTGCAACACATCCAGGAAAGCTGTCACTTGCTCACTCTTGATGGAGCTGCTGTGACATTTCTGTGGGTTCCTGGTCACATCGGTCTGACAGGAAACGAGGCTGTTGATGTTGCTGTTAAGGCTGCAGTCCTCGTACATCAGACCACTAGTTCTTGTATTCCCTCTGATGATCTCTGTGTTGCTGTCTGTCAGTAAGCGGTTTCACTTTGGCATCACTATTGGTCCTCCCTTCTTCATGGGAACAAGCCTTTTCCAGCAGCTTGGATGACCTCCTTTCGGCCCTCTCTCCGCAAGGAGCTCATTTTAACTAGGTTGCATATTGGGTACTGTCTCTTTAACCGTCACCATTTGTAAAATGTTGCTCCCTGTTCCTCTTTTCTGTTAAAATTGTTGTGGTATTTCTGAATCTCTGTAGCTTCCCTATACATACATGCATAATAATGCAATGCCATGGCTATCATGCTTGTCTCACTAAATTTTATTTCATGATCACCATCTTTAAAAACCACTACAGCTGATTTGTCGGTATGTCCTAGTCGACAGTTCCTTTTGTGTTCAGTTAAGCGGGTATCGACACTTCTTTTCATTGTCATTTCACAACGGACAATGAAAAGAAGTGTTAATACCCACTTAATCAAACACAAAAGGAAGTGTCCACTAGGACACACGGACAAATCAGCTGTAGCGGAACACGTTTTTAAAGATGGTGATCATGAAATAAAATTTAGTGAGACAAGTGTGCTAACCAGGACATCGCAATTATTATGCGCATATGTATAGGGAAGCTATAGATATTCAGAAACACCGCAACAATTTTAATAGAAAAGAGGAAGGCTTTAAGTTAGACAAGATATGGCGCTTGACTTTGCACCAACGATTTGACAAGCGATTACCTTCAATCGAGAATAATGACGTTAGTCAGAGATAGACTTACAGTCTGCCCCACGTGACGTATGGTGGTGCCCTCTATAATCTCTATGTAAACGGGACCTCCGTGGCCTGGCAGCCAGTCATTGACTCACCTCAGAAGATGTTGCCCACAGTTTGCAATGAAATGTCAGGAAGTAGTAGTTTTACAAATTGACCACAGCCTCTCAGCCCGAAAGTTTTAATCTTGTTGCACGACACCTCATGCAGCTGACAATCAAGATTAACCGTTGCAAAAACCTTAAGGTCATTGTCGTATCTTCGCCTGCTGCAACACGGAGTGAATAATCATCCCCAGGATCTCGTCACTCTTCGGCGGGTTCATGCTTGGCTGCCATGGGGCCCTAGTTTTTGCAGCATCTTTCCCCTTCCGTGCTGCATGTCTATCCTCTTGCTATTCTTTTTACCCCTTCCTTGGAGAACATGTCTGGGGTGTTATTGGGAATGTTCTGCACTGTCTGTTGCTGACACAACAGTCTCACCACTGTTTTTCATTCCCTTTTACTTTCTTTGTTTCCCTTCTCCTCTTGTTCCACCACTTTGGCATTTGAGGTTCCCCTTTTTCTTCTTCCTCCCTGCGCGCTCCTGAAGGCTGGCCCACGTTTCTGATGTGTAACAGGGTGAATGGGTCGACAGGTAGGTTTCACACGTACCCCCTGGTACAGGCCAGGCCCAGGGACAGGTGATTGCCTGAACTGCAACCTTCCCAGATTGCCGATTGGTCCCTCTGTCAGATGATTGGGAGGTGTGAACAATAACCTAAGGCGGGTGTGCCCCCTTGTGAAGGGGCCCCCAGTTGGAAGGAGCATGCCATTGGAGATGCTGGCAATCATGGGTGATTTTCTCGTGATGAGCCAGTCATCTTTCCAATCAACATCTACGAAACATAAACATAATGAGGCTAACAATTCAAAGACCCTGCCAGCTGCACCATGTTTACTTGTGGTCTCGCGTACTTACGACGATCAGTCCTTTGCCATGGTAAATCCGTTTATTGTTATTCAGAAAGGTGTTGATGCAATTGCTGACCCTGTGAAATCCTGCTCTCGTTTACAGAATGGCACTTTGTTTTTGGAGACTACTTCTGATTTTCAAGCACAACAACTGCTTGCTGCCTTGCTTCTCCATGCCTACCCTGTTCATGTCGAGGCCCATAGAACACTGAATTCTTCCCCTGGTGTTATCTACACTGGGCTGCTTGATGGTGTAATGGAGACCGAAATCCAGTCTTACCCCTCTGATCAGGGTGCCATTGCCGTCCATCATGTGATGAAAAAGGTAGATTCCTCCGTAGTGCCCACCCGCACTCTTTTTCTCACCTTTGATAGATTGGTGCTTCCGTCCAAGATCAAAGCAGGCTATGAAATTATCACAGTTTGACCGTACATTGTGAACCTGATGTGCTGCTACCAGTGTCATCGTTTCAACCACCCTAGAATGTCTTGTCGACACCCAGGCAAATTTGTAACCTGTGGTAGGGCTGCGCACAAGGATGATTGTTTGCCTCCTCCTACATGCCGTATCAACTGCAATGGCAGCCATGCTGCCTCCTCTCTGGATTGTCCTATGTATCTTGATGAGTGGGCTGTCCAAGAGATCCGGGTAAAGGAAAAAGTGCCTTGCCCATCACTCGCAAGTTATTGGCGAGTTGCAAACCCTGCGTTCTCCTGTCTGGCACCTATAGTTCTGTTCTTGTTACCCCTCACTCCATGAAGCACATGGCCACGTAGACATACAACCTCAAATTCTGCTCTGAGGTTGTAAAATTGCCCAGCGTCAAGGTAGCATCAGCGTCCCCCCATTCAGCTGTGCAACAAGCCATCAAACTCTTGCCTCAAGGGGCAAAACCACCACTTTCACAACTGGTAGGCTGGAAAGGACAGAAGGAGTACTCCTGTGAAGACTTCCTATGTCTCTCCAGCTAAACAACACCGAGTCTTCCTCTGCTAACTGGAAAGGCTCGAAGAAGTCCACTAAAGGCAAACGGTCTTCTCCTTTGCTGACTCGAAGATCCTTTTTGACGGTGTTGCCACGAGATACCTTAGCCCGGCCGGTCTCCGTGTCACTGTTGCGCACCACCAACTGTTTTTCAGTATTGGACTCCACAGACCGACAGCACATGCAAGCCAAAGCAGCCAAGGTGACACTCCTTACATCTCTTCCTCATCATAACTCATCCAGTGGAACATTCACAACCTTCGGTCCCACAAAGAGGGTTTACGGCTACTTTTAGCATTGCAGTGTCCCCTTGTACTCTGCCTTCAGGAAACGAATTGCATCCTCACGACTGCTTTGAGCTTTCACATTTCTTCCTGGTTTGTTTTGCCCTTCCCCCTGAGGTTGGCGTTCCATCTCATGGGGATGTCATGCTACTCTTATGGCATGATGCTGATAGTCAACCCATCTCCCTGGCTACCCATCTTCAAGCTGTTGCAGTTCGCTTTTTCCTTCCCCACCTGACTTTTTCCCTCTGTACCATTTATGTCCCTCCGTCATTAGCTGTCACCAGGGCAGACTTCCTTCAGCTTATTGGGCAGCTACCTCCTCCATTTTTGCTACTCGGTGACTTTAATGCGCATCATTCCCTTTGGGGGTTTCCCAGGACCTGTCAGAGAGGTGCCCTCTTGGCTGATCTACTTAACCAACTCAACCTCTTCTGTCTTAACACTGGAGGACCCACTTTCCTTTCCGACTCCTCGCACACCTATTCCCATTTGGAATTCGTTCTGCACTACCCAGCTTGCCCTACATCTCTAGTGGTCTGTTGTTTCTGACACCTACTCAAGCAACCATTTCCCATGTGCTATCTGTTTGCTGATTCCTACCCCAACTATGTGCACACCCAAATGGAAGCTTACTAAGGCTGACTGGCAGCCTTACTCCTCCCTGGCGCCCTTTGAAGAGCAAGATTTCCCCAGTTGCGATGACCAGGGGGAATACCTCACAAACATTATCCTTACAACTGCAGAACATTCCATTCCACCCACTTCCTCTTTACCACACCGTGTCGCAGTCCTTTGGTGGACCGAGGCATGCCGCAACACAATTTGTGCATGGAGACATGCTCTCCACATTTTTAACCATCATCCTATGATGGCAAACTGCATTCATTACAAACAGATGCATGCAAAATGTTGTCGTGTTTCTTCGGGATAGCAGAAAAGCTAGCTGGATTTCATTCACTAGCTCTTTTAACAGGTCTACCATGTCCTCTGTCATGTGGGCCATCCTCCGATGGCTCTCTGGGACCAAGACCCATTCCCCAATTTCTGGCCTGACAGTAGCAGATGATTGCATTGGGGACCATATTGTGACCTCCAACACCTTGGGCTGCCGTTTTGCAGAAATTTCGAGCTCTTCCCACTATCATCCTGCCTTCCTCCATCGGAAACGAATGGAGGAGGCTCGGGCGATACCCTTCTCTTCTCAGAATCGTGATTGCTACAATGCTGCCTTTACTAGGAGGGAGCTAGATCATGCTCTCAGCTCATCCCAATCCTCCATCCTAGGGCCAGATGCTGTCCACATTCAGACGTTGCAGCACCTTTCTCTTGTGGGCAAGCACTTTCTACTTAACACATACAACCGCATCTGGGCAGAAGGCACATTACCCAGAAGTTGGCATGAAGCCACAGTCATTCCCATACCTAAGGCCGGTAAGGACAAGAACCTTCCTTCTAGCTAGTGCCCCATATCTCCACCAGCTGCATTTCCCAAGGTGATGGAACATATGAATCACACCCAGCTGGTATGGTGGCTCGGGTCTCGCAATTTACTAACTGCACAGTGTGAATTTCGAGTGTGGCGTTCTGCATGTCATGAATGGGTTTCTGCGGAAAACCCAGATTGTGGCTGTGTTTTTCAATTTGGAGAAGGCCTACGGCACTTGCTGGAGAACTGGTAGCCTCTGTACTCTTTACACATGGGGCTTTCGTGGCCGTCTGCCCTGTTTGCTTCAGGAATTTTCAAAAGATCAAGTTTTCAAAGTGCATGTGAGTTCTTGCTTGTCGGACACCTTTATCTATGAAAATGATGTGCCTCAGGGTTCCATCTTGAGTGTCGTCCTCTTTGCTATCACCATTAACTCTCTAATGGTCTGGTTCCCGCCGGGCATCTCTGGTTCCCTTTTTGTTGACGATTTTGCCATCTATTGCAGTTTTCCGTGGACCTGTCTCACTGAGTGGCATCTTCAGTGATGTCTTGATTGTCTTTACTCCTGGAGCATCGACAGTGGCTTTTGTTTTTCACTGACAAAACCGTGTGTATGAATTTCTGCCGGTGCAAATGGCGTCTCCCACCATCTTTACATCTTTGGCCAGTTGCCCTTCTGTTTGTTGAAACCACGAAATTCCTGGGGCTCATGCTCGATAGGAAACACTCTTGGTCCTCCCATATGTGTTAAGTGGCAGCCTACTGTACGCGGTCCCTCACTGTCCTCCATGTCCTCAATGGTACTTCCTGGGGTCAGATCGAACCACCCTCCTTTGTGTGTACCGGTCCCTCATCTGTTTGAAACTAGACTATGGGTGCTTTGTTTGTGCGTCTGCACGTCCATCCCTTTTACAATGTCTCAACACCACCCACCATCGTGGCATCCATTTGGCCTCTGGTGCCTTTTACACTGGCCCGGTTGAGAGTGTGTATGCTGAAGCTGCTGAACTACCACTGTCCTGCTGCCATGACTTTCTCCTCAGCAGGTATGCATGCAATTTGTCTGCCATACATGGCCACCCATCCTATGTCTCCTTCTTCGATGATTCCTTTGATCACCGGTATGGGGCACATCCCTCTTCTGTGTTACCTTCTGGAGACCGCTTTCAACACTTGCTAAGGCAGCTTGACTTCATACTACCTGCCACTTTACCACTGGGTGTGAACCCTTCACCACCTTGGCTTTGTGAAGAGGCCCATGTTAAGCTTGGCCTTCATTCGTTACCTAAGGACACTACTCCAGTCTCACTCTTATCATTTCAGTTTCATAACCTTCGCATGTAACTTCACGATAGTACCTTTGTGTACACTGTTGGTCCTCAGACTGACCGTCGTCATTCCAGCCCATTGTCTTTCGATATCGGCTTCTGACACACTGCTCAGTATTTACAGCCGAGCTCTTCACCCTATATTGGCCCACAGAGTACATCTGACAATACAGACTTTTCAATTGTGTCCTCTGCTCAGATTCTCTCAGCATCCTTCAAAGTTTCTGTGCGCTGTACACCGCCCATCTCATAGTGCTACAGATCCACTAAAACTGTCACTTGCTTACTCTTAGTGGAGCCACTGTGATGTTTATGTTGGTTCCTAGTCATGTCGGTCTACCAGCAAATGAGGCTACTGATGCTGGTGCCAAGGCTGCAGTCCTCGTACCTCAGCCCACTCATTCCTATATTCCCTCCGATGATCTCTGTGTTGCTGTCTGTCAGGAGGTGGTGCCCCTTTGGCATCGCCATTTGTCCTCTCTTCATGGGAATAAGTTCCGGCTTACCTCTCCCAGCAGTTTGAACGACCTACTCTCGGCCCCCCTGCGGGTTCGGGGGTTAGAATAGGCCCGCGGTATTCCTGCCTGTCGTAAGAGGCGACTAAAAGGAGTCTCACATGTTTCGGCCTTATGTGATGGTCCCCTCTCGGGTTTGACCTCCATCTTTCTAAATTATTCCGAAGAGCGACCCACTTGGGGAAGGGCGCCTTACATGGTGCATTGTATCCGTCATGCAATTAGACCTTTAGCCGTCTTTCTCGTCGTTGCAATGGTGTCCCGCTCGTTTTCGATCTCTTGGGCGATTACCACGCTGCACTCTGCAATGTTTCTTTTAACTGCGACGACGACCTTGGCCATTTTTGCACCTAAGATCCAGCACAGTAGCCAGTCCGTTGTGGTGGGGCCGCCATGTACCCTCTTGGTTGTAGCCCCCTGACAACACAGGGATCGCTCTACTGATGCCTGCGCCGTTAACTCCCCACGTATGCCAAGGAGTAGATGCCCATCGCCCTGGGGCATCGGGACTCCCGGCAATGGCCATCCTGCTAGGTGGCCTTTGCTGTGGCTGGGTGGTGCCCGTGGGGAGGGCCCTTGGTCGGAGTAGGTGGCATCAGGGCGGATGACCCGCAATGAAGCGTGGTACATCATCTCTCGCTGGCGGCCAGCCGTCAGCAGTCTCTAAGCGTTCCAAAGCTCACTTTAAGACTAATGTGTATGACCCCAAATTGTTCCCCTCCCTGGCCACACCATGGGAGGAACGAAAGGCTGTGAATGAGAGCGAAAGATACTCGCCCCGGTATCTCGTCTGTACCAGAGCTGACGGGGACTCGTTTGTGTCTGTGAAGCCTCAGTTCTTTGTCGAACATTTAGAGGACAAGTTCGGGGAGGTGGAGGGCTTGTCCAAGATGCGGTCTGGATCGGTGTTGATAAAAACGGCATCCTCTGCCCAGTCACGAGCCTTGCTGGCTTGTACGAAGTTGGGGGATGTGTCTTTTACTATCACCCCACATAACAGCTTAAATATGGTCCAGGGAATTATTTTTCACCGCGATCTCCTTTTACAGTCCGATGACGAGCTGCGCGCCAACTTGGAGCGCCGAGGTGTCCATTTCGTCCGGCGCGTCCACCGGGGTCCGAGGGATCGTCAAGTTGCCACCGGTGCCTTCATCTTGGCCTTCGAGGGTGACAAGTTACCTGAGAAGGTCAAGGTGATGGTGTACCGTTGTGATGTCAAGCCGTATATCCCTCCCCCGATGCGGTGCTTCAAGTGTTGGAAGTTCGGCCACATGTCTTCACGCTGTGCTTCCGACCTCGCCTGTCGCGATTGCGGTCGACCTTCCCACCCTGATCATCCCTGTGCGCCGCCTCCAATCTGTGTGAACTGTGGTGCGCACCATCCGCCTTGCTCACCAGACTGTCCGATTCTGCAGAAGGAGTGGAAGATCATGGAAATCAAGACTCTCGACCGCCTGACGTACACTGAGGCGAAGCGGAAATATGATCGGCTTCATCCAGTGCGCATGACAGCTTCTTATGCGCAACTGTCACTCCTTCTACAATTCCATCCACTCCAGTCAGCTCTCAGAGTCGATGTCCCACACCTGCCCCCTTGATGGTGGGGGGCACTAAACCTCCTGTTGCTCCTGCTCCATCTACTTCAGGAACAACACCCCCCAACCATCGGGGACATCAGTCCCCCCTTCCCAGCCGGAGAAGCGTAAGACTTCTTCGGCTACTCTCGTAAGGAAGGGGTCCCTTGGGGACCTCCCTTCGCACGTTCCGACCGGTTCCAAAGCCGACAGCCACAAGTGGCTCAAACAACCGCCAGTCCCTGGTCGTCGGGACACACGGTCATCGTCTGTCCCTGAGACTGACCCAGTGACGCCCTCCCAGCCTGAACCACCCAAGGCGCAGTGCGAGAAGCAGAAGAAGAAGAAACTCCCCAAAAGCTACCGACATTGCGGTGGCACCCATTCCACTGCTTCCTACAAGCTCTGCGTCTGAGGATGAGGTGGAGATTCTGGCGTCCACTGAGGACAAGGATCTCGCCAGTCCCTCGGATGCAATAGATAGCTGTTGTCCAGGTGGTGACTCAGTAGCAGCAGGGGCCCCGGAGGCGTAATCTGCCTCCCCAATCCCTTCACGCCTTTCCCATCCATGGCTAATACCATCCTCCAGTGGAACTGCAGCGGTTTATTCCACCATCTAGCTGAGCTCCGCCAACTTATCAGCCGTCATCCTTTCCTTTGCATTGCTCTGCAGGAAACTTGGTTTCCAGCAATGCGAACCCCCGCCCTCCGTGGCTATCGGGGTTATTTTAAGAACCGGGCAGCTTATGAAAGGGTGTCTGGTGGCGTCTGCATATATGTCCTTAACTCTCTTCACAGCGAGTTTGTACCTCTACAAACAGCTTTAGAGGCTGTCGCTGTTCGGGTGTGGACGCCACAGGCTATTACCGTCTGCAGTATTTACCTTCCACCTGATGGTGCTGTCGCGCAGCATGTCCTGGCTGCTCTGATAGCCCAACTGCCGCCACCTTTTTTGCTGCTGGGTGATCTCAATGCCCACAACCCTCTATGGGGTGGGACTGTCTCCGATGACCGCGGTCGGGCCGTGGAGCATGTGTTGGCTCAGCTCGACCTTAGCCTCTTGAACACCGGTGCTCCCACGCATTTCAGTGTGGCCCATGGCTCGTTCTCGGCCATCGATCTCTCTATTTGCAGCCCTGGACTTGTCCCATCCCTCCACTGGAGAGTGCATCCTGACCTGTGTGGTAGTGACCATTTTCCCATCTATTTGTCACTGCCCCAGTGTCATTCTTCTGGGCGCTTGCCCCGCTGGGCTCTCCACAGGGCTGACTGGCCGGCTTTTACTTCCGCTGCAACCATTGAGTCTCCCCCACAGGGTGACATTGACGAGGTGGTGCGTGTTTTAACCACGTCCATCATTTCAGCGGCCGAGGCTGCCATCCCCCGTTCTTCTGGCCGCCCTCGGAGGAGGGCTGTACCCTGGTGGTCGCCGGAGGTTGCTGAGGCTATTCGCGACCGTCGGCGGGCTCTCCAGCGTCATAGGCGGCACCCGTCTCTTGAGACCCTCATCACCTTTAAGAGGCTCCGACGTCAGCATCTCGTTGCTGTATTTTTCGATCTGCGGAAGGCGTATGACACCACATGGCGGCATCACATCCTCTCCACGTTGCATGAGTGGGGTCTTCGTGGTCGGCTCCCGGCTTTTCTTCAAACCTTTTTATTGCACCACTCTTTCCGGGTGCAAGTCGGTGCCACCTCTAGTTCATCTTATATACAGGAAAATGGGGTCCCGCAGGGCTCAGTGTTGAGCGTCTCCTTATTTCTAGTGGCCATTAATGGTCTGGCTGCAGCAGTGGGGTCGTCGGTGTCTCCTTCTTTGTATGCCGACGACTTCTGCATCTCATTTAGCTCCACGACTACGGGAGTCGCCGACCGCAGGCTGCAAGTCGCCGTTCGCAAGGCAGCATCATGGGCTCTGACTCATGGTTTTCAGTTCTCTGCAGCCAAGACTCGAGTTATGCACTTCTGCAGGCGTCGGACGGTCCACCCTCATCCTGAACTTTACCTCGGCGGCCACCTGCTTGAAGTGGTGGACACTTGCCGCTTCTTGGGACTCGTGTTTGATGCCCGGCTCACATGGGTTCCTCATGTTACTCAGCTGAAGCAAAAATGCTGGCGGCACCTCAACGCCCTCCGCTGCCTTAACCACACGTCTTGGGGTGCAGATCGCTGCACGCTGCTGCGATTGTACAGAGCCCTTGTGCAGTCCCGGCTTGATTATGGGTGCCTGGCCTATCGGTCTGCATCACCCTCAGTGTTGAAGTTGTTAGACCCCATACACCACTGTGGGGTTCGGCTTGCAACTGGCGCTTTTCGTACCGGCCCCGTAGATAGTCTACTGGTGGAGGCCGGGGTTCCCCCGCTGCGGATTCGCCGCCATCGACTGCTCGCCGACTATGCTGTCCACGTGCATTGCTCGCCAGACCATCCCAATCGTCGCCTGCTTTTCCCTGCCATGGTCCTCCATCTGCCCGAACGGCGACCTAGGTCTGGGCTTTCCGTAGCTGTCCGTGTCCAGTCCCTGCTGTCAGAACTACGGTCATTCCCTCTTCTGCCTCCCTTCCGGGTCCGTACACCTACGCCTCCCTGGTGTTTGTCCCGGCCGTCCGTCCATCTGGATTTGGCACAGGGACCTAAGGACTCGGTTCCGCCTGTGGCCCTCCGTCGCCGTTTTCTTGCGCTCCTCGAATCATTTCCGGGCTGTGAGCCTGTCTACACTGATGGTTCCCTGGTTGATGGTCGCACTGCCTACGCTTTTGCTCACGCTGCCCATGTTGAGCAACGCTCCTTGCCTGCTGGCTGCAGTATTTTTACTGCAGAGCTGGTGGCCATCTTGCGCGCTCTTGAGCATATGCGTTTCTGCTCAGGTAGGTCCATCGTCATCTGCAGTGACTCCCTGAGCAGCCTTCAGGCCATCGACCGCTGCTATCCCTCTTCTCCTCTGGTGTCCTCTATTCAGGAGTCTGTTTCCGCCATTGCCCGTTCTGGACGTTCGGTGGTCTTGGTTTGGACGCCAGGTCATGTTGGCATCCCGGGGAACGAACGTGTTGACAGGCTGGCCGAAGGGGCGCTCGACGCCTCAGCTTTGGAGATCGACCTCACGGCTCCTGATCAGCAGCTGGTGTTGCGCCGTAAGGTGCTTGGGATGTGGTCTGCTGAGTGGCGAGGCTTGACAATGCCTAATAAACTGCGGGCTGTCAAGGAGACGACCGATGTGTGGCGCTCCTCCCTGCGGTCTTCTCGCAGGGACTCTGTTATCCTGTGTCGGCTCCGCATCGGCCATACATACCTGACGCACGGCCATCTTTTGCGTTAGGAGGATCCCCCCCTGTGTCGGTGTGGGTCCCGGCTGACGGTCGCCCACATTTTATTGGAGTGTCCCCGACTGCGCACCCTTCGGCAGTCTTTTAATTTCCCGGGCACCTTGCCTTTGATTTTATGCGACGATGCCTCCATGGCTGACAATGTTTTACATTTTATCCGTGCTAGTCCTTTTTATGGATCCATTTAGGGGGGGTCCTGCACTTTTCCATTTCTGTGTCTTTTGTCCTCGCGTCTCTCCATATTTGTTGCTGTTTTGGTGTCTCATCGGATGGTTGACTCTTTCCCTTTTTTGTTGTCGTGGTCAGTCAACCAGTCTCCGGCCATCTTCTTTTCTTCTATTTCTTTCTGTCTGGTGTTCGTCTGTACTCTTCTTTTCTGTAGTGTTCGTTGCCTAATTTGTGTTCTTTAGCGCCTGGGGGGGGGGGGGCAGTCTCCTTCCCCTTGGGGTTTTATCTGCTCTGCGACTTTGTCTCGCTTGTTTTTGGAATGGGGGACTGATGACCTTAGCTGTTTAGTCCCCCTTAAACATCCCAACAACCACCACCACCACCTACTCTCTGCCCTCCCACCAGGAGGAGGTCATTTGAACTAGGTTACGTATTGGGCACTGCCAGTTTGGCCATTGTCTTTTGTTAAGTGGCGCTACCCCACCACTTTGTACACATTGCGCTTAAGTTATAACTATTTACCGTCTGATTTATCATCCATTTTAGCTAATGACACGTGGGCTGTAGACCACGTTTTACTTTTTACCCGCCAAAGCAATATGGCGAAGGCCATTTAATTTTTATCATGGACCTCCGTTTCTGTTTGGTGTCTTTTTAGCCCTTTCTCCATGTCCCTGTTTTCGCTGTTTTCTCTTCTGTCAAGTGGGACTGATGTATAGTTGTTTTTTGACTCCTCTCTGTCTTCGTGTTCTATAGTTTTGACTTGGGCACGTATGACCCCAGTTGTTTTTTGCACCCTAAAGCAAAACAAACAAAGTACAAACTGCTGTAACTATAAATCAAAGTAACTTACTGGGAACACAGCACGCTCTTCCAACAATTACTTCACAAAATGGTTACACACAGTTAATGACCAAATACCACACACAGTACGAAACAACGTCAAACATGAACATGCAGCACAAGAATGTGGCACTAAATTACAACATACTATTTACAAACATGACGTGACTCAAGAACACCCCATCACAATTATGTCACACAACACACATCACGGGTCAAAGCAGATGGGTGGAATCAGATGCTTCCCTTGGCCCTTTACTGTAGTCCTCTTCTTCTTCTTCTTCTTCTTCTTCTTCTAACGTTCCCCACAGATAAACATCTGGCAAACTTGCAGGCTGTTTTGTGCTTCTTGAACTACTATTCCAATGGTCTCCAGACGTTCTGTTACAGAGGACTATAATTACCTCTGTGGAATGCATTGAACATCCGTTGTGTTGCTGTCGTGTCTTAGTCCAGTGGGATGTTATTGAATAACTGTAGAAACCTATCTGATGGGAACTGTAAATGCTTGTCACAGTTTTGTATTTCGTGAATAATACAGAGACAAGCGATGCAATTCCTCGAAAGCTTGCACCACATGTTGATAGACCAAGGTCATTGTTTTTCCAGTTCTTCTCAACCACTGTGTAGTCTCAGCTGACAAGTAGTCCGTATTATGCTGATTGATACGCCCTATGTTTGTAATGAATTTTAATGTGTACACAAAATCTTCCAGAGAATCTTTAAATCACCGTGCATGTTCCATAGCTGCACTGTTCAAAGGACTGTTACCGATTTTGAAAGTCATTGTTGCTGTAGCAAAATATGAAAAGTATGAACTATGTTGAAATGTAGTATTTTCAGAACACTCTTTGGTTGAACTAGTACATTAAAGCATAATTGTAGTGACATGCTGATTGAGTGTTGCTGTTGCTGAATTGTTGGTTGAAGTTGTATTGTTAGTGGCTGCTCTCTTTCATTGGTGCATTTATTTCTCACACTTCCAGTTTCTTGAATTTTTTTTGATGGTTGTGAATACAGATTGTGAGTTTTGGCATTATTAGATGTCATAATTTGGCAGCTAATGTAAAAAAAAAAAAATAAATAAAATAAAAAATTAAAAAAAATTACTTGCTACTTTTCTGCTATAACTTTTTGAAAACTGAAAACTGCACCATAATATGTCCATTTATTCTGGATATATTCGGACTCGCCTTTCTTAGCTGCCACAGCTTGTATACCTATATCGTTTCAGACAAATTATGTCCAAATTGTGGCATATGAGGAATTTTGCAAATTTTGTTGATGATTCAAGCGCCCTAGTTTGGGTTGTTAGACATGGTAGAAGTCAGTTTACTTCGTGCCTTATCGCACTGCTGCCATTCCACCATATCCATGGAGAATGGTTTGAATTATTGTGTATGAGCTATGAAATTATTGTATGTGAGATATGCAGAATGTAAAGGATGTTGGCACCACTGGAGGAGTTACTTCCCCTTGCAGGGCTACTCCCTGCGTGCCTTACCCAATCTGTTCTGAAGCAAGCTCGATATGAAATTTACACCCTGTGAACCAATTATTATTTTGGAAGTAAATTTAAGCAATAGTAACAGGGTGTTGCTTCACAAAGCTGTGTGTGAAATACGGCAACATTATTTCACTAAACCATTTCCTTTCCATGTTTCGATGACTAAGTTGGTTGACAATGCAGCACTTTTCATTTTCAGTAACAAAGGAAAGCAGTTAAATTCTGTACCACCTAATGTCTGATGGACACGAATACTTCATACATTTCTGTTGAATTATAAAGTGACACACTCTGAAATTTTTTCACTTAAATATGCACTTGTCACTAGTTCTAAAGTTGGAAGGTAATTTTGTTTGTACAAAACATATATGTGAAAAAAGTTTGGAGGAATGATGGTTGTTTACTGTCTTAGGAGAAAATAGAACTGTAGAACTGAATTTTGATACTGCATTTTTATATTGTTTTGTTGCCTTATTGTGCATATTTAGTTATACCACATGAATGCCTGCATGTTTTACAGTTCAGTCTGCCTTTGCTTCTGTCCAGCTAGATAATCCTCTGAAATAGAGAAGGATCTAGTTTTGAGTCCTGTTGTGACACACAGATTGAAGTATAGAGGTAGTATTGGACCCTCTCAAAAGACTGTTAGTAGTGTAGCCTATGGTCTAGGTTAGCTTGGAAGAGGGTAATTTGGTTGTGAGTTGGTGAAGCCAATGAATGTGAATTCCAAATAAAGGTTTTGTAACAGAATCATCTGTAGCATAGCTGAATGTTCATGTTCACACCATATTTAATGCACTTGGCCATATTTAATGCACCTTTCACCATAAAAAAATAAAACTGCAATGTTAATTCGGGAAACCTGTATTAGCTACTGGACAAGTCCCTGCCGAGAATTTTTATGCATGTTATGTACACCTTTCATGCACAAATTATGAAATATGCAAGGGGGTTGGGGCTCCCACCGTGTAACTGTCACTAGATTCAATCTGAAAGTGAAGTACTAATCACTATGTTGATTTCTTATTGGAGCAGCAAAGTCGTTGTCTTTGGAGACAGCACTTTTTGAGAGTGTTAGATTTTACAGCTTTGGCCATACACTTATAGGCTGCTTGTAGAAAACATAATATTTAATGTCTTATATTGGCAACTGTTAATCTTATTGCTGTAATGTTTATGTAAAAAAATATTGTTATACTAAATACATCTGTGTGAAATTGTTTTTCACAGGAGTTGAACGAGTACAGTTGTGTAGCACAGCTAAAGTATTAAGTGCGACAGCAAATACCTGAACAAGATAGGTATATTCAGCAAAGTGATTAGAAGTCTAAAAGTATGAGCCACAGTAAAAAAAAGAAGCGAAGCCAAAGCAAGAAAAAGAGGAGCAGGAGGAGAGATAGGAGTGCAAGCAGGAGCAGCAGTGGCAGTGGTACCTCGTCAAGTGGACAAAGTTCAGCTGCTAGTAGCCGCAGCCCGAGCAGGACATGGCGGCACAGTAGTCGCAGTGTAACTCGATCACACCGGAGAGGCAGTCGCAGTAGAAGTCGTGTTGGTCGACGAAGTAGTAGGAGCTTGAGTCGCATTCGGCGTCAAATTAGTCGCAGTTTGAGTCGAATACGTAGAAGAGTAAGCAGGACACGCAGCCGTAGTCGGCCAAAACTTCGAGGACGGCGCAGTAGTAGAAGTCTGAGTCGTATTCGCAGGGAAGTTAGTCGGAGTTTGAGTAGAATACGGAGGCAGAGACGCAGTCCCAGTCGTAGCCTCCGCCGCTGGAGAACCCCGACCCGCAGCCTAAGTCGCCTCAGGTGGTTGCGCAGGGCACGGACTCCAAGCCGTAGTCGCAGCCGCCGGCGTCGTAGGAGGAGCAGTGTAAGTCGTAGCCCAAGCAGGCTACGAAGGCGCCGAAGCCCAAGCATTCGGAGGCGAAGACGAACTGTAAGTCGTAGTGTAAGTAGGCTAAGAAAGAGTATCAGCCGAAGTCTAAGTCGCATCCGCAGAAGACGACGTAGCCTGAGCCATAAACGTAGTATAAGTGGCAAACGGAGCCGGAGTCACAAACGTAGTCCGAGCCAGAAACGAAGTTTAAGCCTTAAGCGTAGCCCGAGCTGCAAACGAAGCCTTAGCCGCAAAAGAAGTTTGAGCCGCAACCGCAGTGTTAGCAATAGGCATAGTCCTTCTCCGACACCACTCGGCAAATCACGTAGGGGTAGGAGTCAGTCACCTTCTTCGAGAAGAAGCTCAAGTCACAACAGGAGTGTATCTCCTACCCCAAGAAGGAGTGAGAGCAGAAAAAGAAGCGATTCTCAAGTTCAGCAGAATACTTCAAGTAAAAGACGCAGTTGTAGTGTGAGGAAATCCAGCCTGACAGGTAGTGTTAGTCGGAAACTAAGTGAAAGCCCTGTACGTAGCTTCAGTGGAAAGCGAAGTTTGAGTCCAGAGCACAGTCCAAGTTGCAGCAGAAGCTCTGCTCGTCAAAAGACGGCAGAACAGAAAAGTTCCAGATCTCAGAAGCATCAAAGTGCACACAGTGAAAAGAACAACTCTCATAATACAAAAAGCCTTACACCATGTAAGAATTCTGTTGCTAGTGAAGAGCAAAGTAAGGAAACCAATGGTGAGGAAAACGAGAAAATTACTGAGATCTTCATCAAACAGGAAGTGCTAAGTGAGGATGAATCAGCTGAACCTACAGTCCAGGCTCTTGCGTCACCAAACTCTTCATGTTTTGGCGACACTATTGGGGCAGTACCTAGTACTGCTATTAAAGTAGAAAGTGCAGTGGAAGATATGAAGAATGGTGAAAAGGTGGAAGTTAATGGCACTTGCAATACAGATAATCAGAACAGTGGTGGTGATGATGCTGTTAATGCAAATACGTGCGAAAACCACAATGCAGAAAGTTTACCTATTATGAGAAGAAATAATAAATTGTTAGATGATACTGAATGTGTTAGTCAAACTAAAAAGGTAGAACATGAAGCAGAAAATGCTAGTAAGGGAGAGCAACAGAGTGTACAAGATGCTGCTGGAAATGAGAACCATGATTCTAATAAAGGGCTATCTGCATCAGTTGAAACTCCATTGGCTGCAGTCATAGCAACTAATGATACGAAACAAAGAGAGAAGGATATAAAAAAAGCAAAACGTAAGAAGAATAAAACACAGTCCGTTGAAAATCAGGAAAGTGGAGAACACAACAGGAAGCGAAATAAAAGGAAGGAAGCAAAAATACAGGGAATAGTTGATGCAGTTCAAGAAAATGAATCTGCATTAGTGGTGTGTAGAACTGAAACTGGCCAGGTTGTTGGGGACGTATCTACAGTTGAAGCAGATGAAAAGTGTAGTATCAGTGTTGAAAATCAGGGGTTAGTGACTGAAGAACATCACATCACAAATGACCAGAGCAGTGAAATAATAAGTGGTACAAAGGAAGAAGGAAAACCAATTCAAGAATGTGGGAAGAGCACAGTGGAAGAAAAGAAACACAAAAGGAATAAAAAAAATAAGCGACATAAGTGTGAGGAAGATCGGAAATGTGGTAGTGGAATTAAAGAAGAGAAATCTGATGGACAGCTTGTAGGAGAAGCAGCAGAACATATGAGAACCAACAACTGTAGTGCAGTAGCCAATGCAGAGGGAGACATACTGAAAGATGGGCACAAGGAAAAGAAAAAATCTGGAAAGCGCAAGAAATCTAAGAAGGAAAAGAAGTCTAAGAAAGACAAAAAAAGATCTACAAGCGAAGAGAAAAAACCAAAAATTATTTTGGAACACATCTTAAATGATGAAAAAGCTGTGGAAGATGAAGATAAAATTCAGATTGATGAAGAACATGAGGAGAAACAACATGAAAATATTGAGGCTATTGAAAAGAATGTTAATGTAGAACCAAAAACAGTAGATGAACAGACGCAACAAAATAACGAACAAACAGAGGCTGACATAACCATTCCACATGCATCAGAGGAAACTTCTGAAGCAATTACAGAAAGCAAAACTCTAGAGCTTGACAGTGTACCATTAGAATCTCAGATGATAGCAAATGAAGAAATAAATATGACAGAGCATTCATCTGATACTACAACAAACACATTTACAGAAGGTGTTCCAACTCAGGAAAATGTCAAGTTGCCAGAGGAAGTTAAAAAAAGTGATGATGCTGTAACCATTCACGTGGATGCAATGTTAGACAGTCAAGATGAAAAGAATGGGGATAATGACCTTCCTGCTAAAGATGCAGAGCATCAAAAGACTGAAGATTCTTGCATTGATGGGGAAGTTCTTGTTTGTGAAGACAGTTATTTAGATAGTTCTGGAACGAATAAGGATGATAGCGATATATTGAAGGTTGATAGTAGTCCTGTGGAGCAGGAGGCTGAGAGAAGTGATGAACAAAAAGATGAAACTGTTGATGGTAAAGAGGTTTCTGAGGACAGTAAAATTAATGAGGAGAAAGATGAAGATAAAGTGTGCAGTACAGAAAGGAAGCGCAGTAGAAGCAGAAGCAGCAAGCATAGGAAAGAGAGTCGTAAACGCAGTGTGAGCAAAAAGAGAAGCCACAGTAGAAAGAGGAGTCGTAGTAGAAAGAGGAGCCGCAGCAGGAAGAGAAGTCGCAGCAGAAAACGGAGTCACAGCAGAAAAAGAAGCCGCAGCCGTGGAAAAAGTGGGAAAAGTCGTAGGAAGTCACGTAGTCGCAGCCGGAAAAGGTCCTCTAGCAGAAGCAAGAAGAGATCACGCAGCAAAAAGAGATCAAGAAGCCGTAAGAGATCGAGGAGTAGGAAGAGATCGAGAAGCAGAAAGAGGTCACGTAGTAGAAAGAGGTCTCGTAGTAGAAGGAGATCTCGTAGTAGGAAAAGATCCCGGAGTAGAAGACGGTCCCGCAGTAGAAGACGATCACGAAGTCGCAGAAGGTCTCCAAGTAGAAGCAGAAGCCGAAGGCGTAGCCAGTCACACAGTAGACGTGGATCACGCGGTCGTAGACACAGGACACGCAGTAGAAGCCGAAGTCACAGGAGAAGATCACGCAGTCGGAGGCGAACTGTCAGCCGTAGTCGCAGCAGGCGACGATCTCGCACACGGAGTAGGCGAAGATCACGGAGTCGAAAGCGACGCTCTAGGTCTCGAAGAAAATCACGTTCTCATAGCAAGAGTCGTAAGTCCAAACATAGCCGAACTCGCAGCCGAAGCCATAGTTGTAGCCGTAGTCGAAGCCAAAGTGGCACTGGAAGTGGAGACCGTAAGAAGAAACGTGAAGCTGAATCAGAATCTTCTAATGAAGGTAAAAATGTTGGCAATGAAGACAGAGACAGCAAAGGTGGAAGTCCAGGTGGAGGAGGTGCTAGTGGTAGTGGCAGTGGCAGTGGGGCTGGCGGTGGGGGCTCTGAACCTGGGTCAGCTGGTGGTGGTATATCAGGTAATGCAGATACAAATGATAGTCACTCATCTCCACCTCAAAGGGATTCACAGGCTCCAGCAGATGATCAAGATGGGCAAGATTCAAAATGTATTGATGATAATGTGCAAACGGTTACTCCTCAAGAACCTGTTAATGATGCTCATACAATTGTTCCTCAAGAATCTTTTAACACTGAACATGGGAAAGAAATGCCTTCCAATGTACATAGCCAAGAAAGACCTGATCCCAACAGTAGGGATGAAGATGATAGTAGTGAACACTGTATAAGTGCTACTGGTAGCCAGTTTCTTACCGATGACTGTAATACAAATATGTTGATCCACAGTAAATGCTTACCAGGTAGGACTCAGTTGGAAATAAATGAACCCCAGCACTTTGACGCCCAAGAAACTCTGAACTCTGATGGAGAAGCGCATGCTAAGGATGAAAATGGTTCATATATGGGGTATTGTGAGGGAGCCATAGTTGCTAAATTTGAAAGCTCTTCTGATGGCTCTAAGTGCAATGCAAACTGCACTCGTGATGCAAAGAAAAATGAAGCAAGTGATTGTTATATACCAAAACTGTCTAGTTCTGCAGTGGAAAATACCATTATGAGCATTGAACATACTGGTAGTGAAAGCAGCAACCTTTTAGACCCTAAGGCCAACTGTAATGCTCACATTAGTTCGAATAATGCTATACCTGTAACTGAAAGCAATGGGAATAAATTTAATTCAGAAAATCAGTGTCAGGAAGATTTAGGGGTTGTAAGATGTGATGGTGGAGAAAATTATGAACAGAATAATCTTGCAGCTGAAGTTGTTGGTAATGAACAGAGAAGTTGTAGTGTTAATACATTATTGTCAATTTCACATACTTTGACAGGACAGTTAGACAATAATTTGAACAGAATGGAATGTTCTAATGATTGTATTAGGGAAGTAGTTGATGATGAAGAAGAGTGTATTAGTATTGCAGCGAGTTATGAAGGAATATTAGAAAACACAGATGAGATGGAATCTATTGCTTGTGATGACCAGCCTGAAATGGGAGAAAGAAATTTTGAAGGTGAACAGAAAAAGACCGAAAATTGCCAGTCTAACCTAAAAAATTCAGAACTTTTGGAGTGCATTAAATCTGATCAAAATTCTCCACCATCAGCTGGTCAGAGTGAAGTTAAAAAGAGTCATAGTGCTGAGAATGAAAAATCTGCAGGTAGCAGCGAAAAAAGAAATACTGCCCACATAGATGATAAGACTTGCAGCAAAGACAAGAAAGAGAAGAGCAAAGAAAGCAAATGTCATGCAAAGTCAGCAAAAAGAAGTAGGAGTGAAAGAAGTCATAGTAGTAGCAGAAAGAAATCAAATAGGAGAAGTAAAAGCCACAGTAAGGACAGAAAAAGTAGTAAAGACAGAAAGAGAAGTGAAAGCAAAAATTGTAAAAGAAGCAAGCACAGTAGCAAAAGCAGGAGCCACAGTAGGGATCACAGAAGGCGCAGAAGCAGGAGTAACAGCAAAGATCGAAAAGGCAGTGGAAGCCGGAGTATAAGTAGAAGTGAAAGCAAAAAAAGCAGTAATGAGAGCAAAAGCAAAGAAAGGAAAGATGCAAAGACCAAAACAAAAAAAATAGAAGCAGACTCTAAGGATGAAGATTCTTGTAAAGTAGAAAGTACTAATAAAGAAAGTGAGGCAAGTGATAATTTATTAACAACTAAAACACAGGGCACTAAGATTCTGCAAGAACAAAATAATACCTCAGGACAGGGCACTGCTGCAGCTGCAGGAGTCATTGGCTCAGTTGACAGTATTATAGAGAAAACTAGCAGCGAGGAAAACAGTGAAACTCCTCATGATCAACTCGTAAGTGATACGAATGAGAAGTCTAATGCCATTACTGCAAGTGTAGAAAACTGCATTCAAGATGAGAAGAACTTTTGTGAGGAAATAGACTGTGTTACTGAAATTGAAGAAAAAGAATGCGAGGCCAAAGAGAAGAAGAATAACGAAGAAAAACAAGACAATGAGAATGAAGATGCAAGCAAGAGTTGTAGTAAGAACAGAGGTCATAGCAAGGATAAAACTACTGACAAAGAGAACAAAGAGAGCAAGACAGAGGAAAATAACAACAGTCACAATGAGGTAGAGAGGAAGGTAGTGAATGCCAATAAAGAAAGGAAGAAGGGTGAGAGTCACAGCAAAGAAAGAAAGAGAAGTAAGAGTTGCAGTAAAGAAAGAGAATCCAACAAAAATAATGACAAGGCAAAGAAAAAAAGCAGGAGCCGCAGCAAAGAGAAGAGGAAGAGAAAGAGTAAGAGTCAAAGCAAGGAGAGGGGGAGGAGCAAAAGTCGAAGTAGGGAGAGAAGGAAGAGGAGCAACAGCCACAGCAAAGAGAGGAGGAAGAGCGAAAGCCAAAGCAAAGAAAGGAAGAAGAGCAAGAGCCGTAGCAAAGAAAGAAAGAGAAGCCGTAGCCGCAGCAAAGAGAGGAGGAAGAGAAAAAGTAAAAGCCACAGCAAGGAGAGGAAAAGGAAGAGCAGAAGCCGAAGTAAAGATAGAAGGAAGAGAAGCAAGAGCCGCAGCAGGGAGAGGAAGAGAAGCAAGAGCCGCAGCAAGGAGAGGAAGAGAAGCAAGAGCCGCAGCAAGGAGAGGAAGAGAAGCAAAAGCCGCAGCAAGGAGAGGAAGAGAAGCAAGAGCCGCAGCAAGGAGAGGAAGAGAAGCAAGAGCCGCAGCAAGGAGAGGAAGAGAAGCAAGAGCCGCAGCAAGGAGAGGAAGAGGAGCAAGAGCCGCAGCAAGGAGAGGAAGAGGAGCAAGAGCCGCAGCAAGGAGAGGAAGAGGAGCAAGAGCCGCAGCAAGGAGAGGAAGAGGAGCAAGAGCCGCAGCAAGGAGAGGAAGAGGAGCAAGAGCCACAGCAAGGAGAGGAAGAAGAGGAGCAAGAGCCGTAGCAAGGAAAGGAAGAAGAGTAAAAGCAGCAGCAAGGAGAGGAAAAGGAGCAAGAGCTGTAGCAAGGATGTGAAAAGCAGGAGTCTTAGCAAGGAGAAAAGTAGCAAAAACGATAGTAAAGAGAAGAAGAGAAGCAGTAGTTGCAGCAAGGAAAGCAAGAAAAGAAAGCGCAGAAGTAGAAGTAATGAAGAGAAAAAGCGCAGGAGGAGGAGGTCAAGGTATGTTACATACTTAGAGAGAGAGAGAGAGAGAGAGAGAGAGAGAGAGAGAGCAATAACATGTTCTTTCACAATCATAAGAAACTGGGAAATGTCAGCAGTCACAGTATTTATTGGGGTTTGGGTCTACTTTTTGGTGCACAAGAAACTCATTTTCATTTATCGTGTTGCTTCTTTATCACATCCTCTCTCTCCTTCTCCCTCCCTCCTCTTTTTTCAGTTTTCTTGGCTTAACACTTACTTTGTTACCATTTGTTGTTGTTGTTTTATCTCCAGTCTGAAGACTCGTTTGATGCAGCCCTCCATGTTAGTTAGTGCTGTGCAAGCCTCTCAGTTGCTGAATAACTACTGAACCATTCCGTTCCAAGTGGTCAATTTTGGAAAAAAAATCTGGATTTTGCTGTAATTTTGTGTACACTTTTGCGCATGTTCCCAGTGAACATCAGCAAAGTTTTGCTTTTGACATTGACATTGACCCCATAGCGCAGCTATCAATAATGCACCCTTGAGTTTTCATCAACTATCTCTGGAAATATATTGTAGAAAGAAACAAAACTAGGCTGTCTTTTGCAACTTTTTGCACTCTCTTGAATAAATAACAAAAGATGATTTCTTGAACAATTTTTATACGGATGATTTGAAGCATAGTCAACGTAAAAAATATATGATTGAAAGATGTAAAGTTTACCTTTTTATACCTTCTGAAGTAATTGCCAGATAAACATGAAACTTGCACATAATAACGTGCCAATATAAACTCTTAGGATTTAAAATTTAATTCTCCTACTGCTTTCCAATAGTTTACAAATTGAGGACAAAATTGACAGTTTTTGTAAAAATGCCAAAAATGAGTTTTTACAAAAAATTTTGTTGCAAACTCTTTTAAACCATTTTCAAAGAAAGACCATGTTCTAAACCACCTATAAAATAAGATTTGGTTTTCAGTGTGAGTCTATAAGGCCTTAAAAATGTCAGGGTGGAGTTGGGTGGAAAATATGCCGATAGTCTGACATTTTTTACTATGTTCTGTAATTGTTTAGTACTATATGGGGAAGGTAATATCAAATGTCCTGTTGACTAGGAAGTGAGATAGTCAGAACGACTCGAAAAAGGGGTTTCTTTTGTCATGGCTCATCATGACATATTTCAGCCTGTTTTTCTGCTATGATAACTATAGAATCAAACTGCTAATAAAATTCAAAATTTAACTTCGTGTTACCAAGGCACTGGACATCATGGTAGAAAAACTGTTGTGTAACAGCTACTACACACGTTGTATAAACTGTCTTCACATTTTACACTATTGTCACATTTTGTAAATTTTTGGTGGAGTTCATAGCAGCCTGCCTGACCTTCCTTTCTTTCTTTCTTTCTTTCTTTCTTTCTCTTTTTTTTAGGATTCATGTTATAGAGAATTTTGAGTATTTTATAAAATGCTTTTTAACCATCAACTGTTTATTTGTCCCATTAATCATCTGCCGGTTTCGGTTATTAACTATCATTCAGGATGTTGGGTGCAACGGATTAGTTAAAAACACCCCATACCCCCTTTGTAAGTGAATAAGGCATATGTTTAGCTTCAAAGGGATATGGGATGCATTTAACTAATCTGTTGTACTCTGCATCCTGGATGATCATTAATAACCGAAACCGGTAGATGACAAATGGGACAAATAAACAGCTCATGGTTAATATGCATTTTGTGGGTGTTGAACCTTACCTTATGAAAACATAACAAATTTTGAGTGTGTTTTTTTTTTATCATGCAATGCTATTGATGTGCTTGTTTAATTCTGGTTTAAAGTATACATATTTTGTGTTTGCATAGTCTGCAGTTTATGTGAAACAATAGTGTATGGATGAAAAATTATATAATTGTGTTGCCATGCTTCACAGGGGCTTAACCACTGCTGGTTTCTTGCAAAATGAGGAAACCAACATCTCCATTTCCATAGGGCTCACATGTGGGTTTCTATACACAGGTTCTCAAGCCTGATGAGTGTTTCCTTACACAGGATTCCAAACCTGATGATACATTTCTTTAAATGTCAGATCAAAGCTGGAAGTGATCTCTTTTTTATGATCCTGAGCTGATGTTTACTCAGATTACGTGAATATTATATTTCATTAATTTGCTGTAGAATGTCATGATGAAAACTATACTGCCAGCCAGAGGAGTTCACTGATAGTGCTGCAATAATTGCAATAATGTGCTGTACCAGAGCACAGCATTTGCCATTCTTTGATGGGTAATGAAATAAATTTGCAGAGCCATGAGGGTACATAAACTTATTAAAGCATCCTTCTGGTCAGCAGGAGTCTGAAGGTACTAGTGTGGTTTGAAAAGTTTATGGAGTGGAACGGAAAAAAGTACTTACCTCACTGAAACTTCTTTTTATTTTTCATTGTAGTCTTCTTGTCAATTAATGCACTTGGTTCAATGATGTTCCAGTGCCTAGATCCCATCTCGAAAATGAGTTTCCTCCAGGCCTGCAAAATAGTTGTCAACTCTGGCTATCAATTCTTTATTGGTAGTGAATCTTCATCCACTGAGAAAAATTTTCAGTTTTGGAAAGAGATGGAAGAGTGCTGGAGCCATGTCAGGTAAATAAGGCGGGTGTGGTGACAATTCATACCTTAGTTTGTCTAATTTTTCCATGGTGATGGTACATGTGTGCGAGCGCACATTGTCTTGATGGAAGATGAATTTCTTCCTTGCTATACCTGCCCTCTTTTTGCGTATCTTTCATTGCAATTTGTCCAGGAGGTTAGGGTAGTATTCTCCGGTACTTATTTGCCCAGTGGGGAGAGAATGTACAAACAGAATCCCCTTTGCATGCCAGAACGCTGATGCCTTGATCTTTCCCACCAAAGGAATTGTCTTTGCTTTTTTGATGACGGAGAATCAGCATGTTTACACTGCTTTGACTGTTGTTTTGTCTCTGGGGTATAGTAGTGCATTCATGTTTCATCTATGGTCACAAACTGGCACAAAAAATCTTGTTCGTTTCTCCTAAAACAGGCCAAACATTGTTCCGATATGTCCATTCTCATGCCTTTTTGATCCATCGTCAAGAGTCACGACACCCATCTTGCAGATAATTTTTTTTCATTTCTAATTCTTCGGTTGAAATGTAATATACCCTTTCAGATGACATCTGGCAGGCGTAAGCAATTTCACGCACTTTCTATCGGTGATCCTCCAAGGCCATTTTGTGCACTTTTGCAATGACTTCTGGAGTAGTGACATATCTTGGCTGTCTACCGCACAGATCATCATCTAAGCTCTCTCGACCAAATTAAATTCATTTGTCCGCTTGGACAGTTGAATATGAAGGAACAGAGTTCAGCAGAAATCAGCATGAATGTCCTTTGCTTTCATACCTTTCTTTATGAAGTACTTAATCACTGCTCGAATCTTGATTTTTTTCCATCTTCGCAACTCACTATGTGGGAACAACAACAGAGCCATGTCATCACCGCAGTGCTCTTCCAAGAGCACTGACATGGCCGGTGTTTTTTTACAGGCAACAGTCCAGTGAATATCACGTGAACAACTCGTTTTGCTAGCACTGACCACTTGGGGTGATTCCGAGAACTTTCAAACTACCGTCGTATTTCCAATCCAACATACCTTCCATAAATGCATGCAGCATATTGTCCTGGCTGGAGGTCCGATGTTAATGTATCCTCCTTCATTTACTGTCTAAGTTTGCTCAGAAAAGGCGAAGCATCATTTGAAATTCTGCTGGCTTGAATTATTGATTCATCAGTTGGCAAAAATGATGAATTTCTCTAGTTTCTGCTAGAGGGTGCCCATGTTTAAACCTCTCTTCTTGTAAAACTTTATTTTGTACATTTTCTTCCTTGCTGATGACAGCAAATCAATAACCATTTGCTGTTAGTGCGCAAGCAAAACAGAGATCAGACTTCCAGCCAGGGTAGTATGCTGCATGCATTTATGAGTATTGGCTGGGAAACATCTGTGAGACTTCCACTGAACAGAAGTATGCTTTAGTAATCTTTACGTACCCATACTGGGAAAAAAAGCTGTACTTTAAACTGGAAATAAACTAGCACATCAGTAACATTGCAGACATACTCAAAATTCTCTTTAACATGAATCCTCTCAAAAGGTCAAGCAGACTGTTATGCACTCCACCAAATTTTAACACTGTGACAATGGTATAAAACATGAAGCCAGCTTATACAGTTATGTAGACATCATGGGAGAAAAACAGACTGAAATATGTCAAGGTGAGCCATGACAAGACACCCCTTTTTCGAGTTGTTCTGACTCTATCTCACTTCCTAGCCATCAGGACGTTTGATAATACCTTCCCCAGAGAGCATTAAACAATTGACGAACACAATTAAGACGTCATATTTTCTGAGGACCAGTGGATATGGAGGTATTTTAAATGGCCTCCATCTTGTCATTGTTTTTTAGGGCCTTATATGTTTGCATTGCAAAACCAATTATATGAGAGATGTTCAATAAGTAATGCAATACAATTTTTTTCTCGGCCGGTTTCGGTTGAAAAAAATTCAGAATGTGTTATGGATATCATTGAATATTCCCACTTCAGTCCCAATAGTTTCACGAAGTTCCGATAGGTGGTGACGCTATATGTAGCCTTCAAAATAGCAACTGTGAAGGAGGTGTTTTCCAAGCAGAGAGCTGTTATTGAGTTTCTTTTGACAGAAAACCAGAGCATCACAGATATTCATAGGTGCTTGCAGAATGTCTATGGAGACCTGACAGTGAAAAAACTCAAGATGAGTTGTTGGTTGAGGATCTTGCGAACCTGTCCAATCTCCTATGTGCCACCCAGCTGCACACAGCTGTGACTCCTGCAGTGTTGGAACCTGCGGATGCTCTTAACCACAATTTAAAAAAACACCTCGCTGCTCAATTGGATGTGTCTGTTGGCAATGCTAACACAATCATCCGCCAGTTGGATGCTGCTGGGTTCCTCGCTACCTAACAGAAGGCCATAATGAGCAACAAAGGCCATCTGTCCGGAATTGCAGTAAGTGGATGATTGGGAGTCTATTGATGCAGCAAGACATTGGCTCTGTCGTAGACCAGTAGAATGATACCATGCAGCATACAGGCCCTCCCAGTAAGGTAGTCACATTGAACGAAGAGTACGTTGAAAAATAAGCTTTTGTAGCCAAAGGAGTGGGGACTAACGTGGTGTATTGGAATCCTGAATACAATGAACCTCTTTCAGAAAAAATGTATTACATTACTTATTGAATGCCCCTTGTAGTTTTTCCCAGGTGGTTTAAATGGTTTAGAACGGATTCTTTCTAATGAAAGTGGCATAAAAGAGTTTGCAGGAAGTTTTTTTGTAAAAATCTATTTTTCTCATTTTTACAAAAATTGTCAATTTTGTCCTCAATTTGTAAACTATTGGTAAGTAGTAGGGGAATGAAATTTTGTATTCTAAGACCCTGCATTGGTAAGTTATCAAATGCAAAGTTTTAGGTTTATCTGTCAATCACGTTGGAAGGTATAAAAAGCTAAGCCTTACATGTTTTTCAAGTGTCTATTTTTGCAACCGACTTTGCTTCAGATTGTTCATACAGAAATTGTTCAAGATGTCTCCTTTTATTATTTTGCTCAAGAGTGCACAAAAAGTTGCACAATATGGCCTAGTTTTGTTTCTTTAAAGATATTTCTGGAGGTATTATATCTCAAAAGTTGCCGAAAACTCGGGTGCAATGTTGATAGCTGAGGTATGGGGTCAAACAAATGATTATATCTCTGCAAGTATTAATCGGCAAAGATAAAACTTTACCAGTGTTTGTTGGGAACATGCGAAAGTTCACACAAAATTTCAGCAAAATCCCTCTCCAAATTATTTGATAGTATGGTGCGGCGTATTGGATCCTTGAATCCTGAGACCTTTTGGCTTCAATCCAAGATAGTTCTCGCCGATGGTGCTCTGCTGCAGAGAATTTAGTCCACTTCGAGTCTGCTATTTGAATAGCTTGTGCCTGGCATCAACACCGTATTGTAGTCTTTTTTGATTTGCATAAAGCTTATGATACCATAAGCTGCCTCCACACCCATGCCACCTTAAATGAGTAGGACCTCAGTGGCCAACTCTCAATTTTTATCTAGAACTCTTTCATGTCACACTTTACAGGTGCTGGTTGGCACGTTCCGTAGCACCTCCTATCTGCAGGAGAATGAAGTTCCAGATGGTTCTGTTTTGAATATTCCTCTCTTTTTAGTGGCTGTCCGCAATGGGTGTTGCAGAATGCAGACTGCTTTAAACAATACACCAAATGCAAATTGTGTTCTCACTCACAGCTTGTATTTTTCAGCTGCTAAATCCTGCATTATGCATTTCTGCCATTGCTGTACAGTCCATCTCGTCTAGACCTGTATCTTGATGGCTAGTCCCTCAAAGTGGTGGACTCTAAATGTTTTTTGGGGCTGGTCTTGGCTGCCCAGTTGACATGGCTTCCTCATAATCATCAATTAAAGCGTACATGTTGGTCACACATCAATGATCTTTGATGCCTCGGCAATACCAACTGGGGTGTGGACTGCTCTTCTCTGATGTGGCTCTACATGGCATTGGTGCAGTTCCATCTGGATTATGGTAGTCTCACATGTGGCTCATCACCACCTTCAGTGTTACAGATGCTGGACTCTATACACCATTATGGGGTACGACTGGCAGCTAGTGCCATTTGGACTAGCCCTGCGATCAGCCTCCTAGCAGAGGCAGGGGTTCTACCATTGCAGGTTCGGTCCCGAGAACAGTTGATTGCTTATGCGTTACGCATCTGCTGCTCTACGTCCACATCTACATCTACACCGATACTCCGCAAGCCACCCTAAAGTGCCTACACTGTACCAGTACTTGTCATTTCCCCTCCTGTTCCACTCGCAAATAGACTGCAAAAACGACTATCTGTACATCTCTGTATGAGCCCTAATTTCTCATTATCTTATTTTCGTGGTCCTTACACACAGTGTATGAGTGTATGTTGGTGGGAGCAGAATCGTTCGACAATCAGCTTCAAATGCCAATTCTCTATATTTTCTCAATAGTGTTTCCTGAAAAGAATGTTGCCTTCCCTCCAGGGATTCCCATTTGAGTTCCCGAAGCATCTCTGTAATACTTGTGTGTTGTTCGAACTTACTGGTAACAAATCTAACAGCCCCCCTCTGAATTGCTTCAATGTCTCCCTTCAGTCCGACCTGGTACGGATCGCAAACATTCAAGCAGTACTCAAGAATAGGTTGCACCAGCATCCTATATGCCATCTCCTTTACAGGTGAACTACTCTTTCCTAAAATTGTCCCAATAAACAAAAGTTGACCAGTTGCGTTCCCTACCACAGTTCTCACATGCTCGTTACACCTCATATCGCTTTGCAATGTTACACCCAGATATTTAAATGACTTCACTGTGTCAAGCTGGACACTAGTAGTACTGTATCTGAACACTAAAAGTTCAACCCTGTTAACTTACATTTTTCCACATTTAGGGCTAGCTGCCATTCATCACACCAACTGGAAATTTTGTCTATGTCGTCTTGTATCTAGCTACTGTCACTGAACTTCGACACATTACTGTGTTCCGAGCATCATCAGCAAACAACCGCAGACTGCTGTCCACACTGTCTGCCAAATCATTTATGTATATAGAGAACAAGAGCAGTCCTATCACACTTCCCTGGGGCACTCCTGTCTATATCAATGTCTCTGATGAACACTTGTCCTCAAGGACAACGTACTGGGCTCTATTATTTAAGAAGTCTTTGAGGCACTCACATATCTGTGAACTTATTCCATATGCTCATACCTTCATTAACAAACTGCAATGGGGCACCATGTCAGATGCTTTCCGGAAATCTAGAAATATGGCTGCCTGTTGCCCTTCATCTCTAGTTCTCAATGTATCACATGAGGAAAGGGCAAGCTGAGTTTTGCACAAGCAATGCTATGTAATACCATGCTGATTCATGGAAATAAGCTGCTTAGCATCAAGAAAGTTTATTATATTTGAACTGAGAATGTGTTCAACGATCTGCAGCAAACAGAAGTTAGGGATGTTGGTGTGTAAATTTGCAGGTAAGTTTTTTTTTTACCTTTCCTATATACTGGAGTCTCCTGTGATTTTTCCAGTTGCTTGAGACTTTGTGCTGGGCAAGAGGTTCATAATAAGTGCAAGCTAGGGAAGAGGCCAATGCCATAGAGTACTCTTTGCGAAATCAAACTGGGAGTCCATCCAGGCCTGTTATTTATTTTTTGGCATGTCTCAAGTTGCTTCTCTATGCCAGGTATGCTTATTTCAAACAGTGGAAAAGCCAGAATGGAATGTAGCAATATTGTGAAAAGGAAAGTTAATACTCACCATATAGCGGAGATGCTGAGCCGCAGATAGGCACAACAAAAAGCCTGTCACAAACAATAGCTTTTGGCCAGTAAGGCCTTTGTCAGAATTAGACAGCAAACGCACACATCTACACACTCACCAAACGCAACCCACACACGACTGCAGTCTCAGCCAACTGAGGCTACAGGAGTGGGCATCACAGGGTATGATGGACTTGGAGCAAATTGAGAATACCGCCACCTTCATTGTGACTTTCAGTTCTACAATGCTGCCTGGACACATCATGGCAAGTTTTTTCTGACTTAGGGTGTGTTGCAACAAGTGCCAGTGTTCTGGTTACACCATGCTGAGTTGGGGATTGAGACGACCTGTGGGAAATGTGGAAAGGCAGTCCATGAAGCTGGGACTGACTGTGTGTCTCCAGCAGTCTGTTTAACTGCTCTGGGAGCCACCCAGTCTGGAGCTGAGAATGCCCTATTTTTGGAGATTAACAAAAAAAATCAGGAACTGAAAGTGACCAAGCAGATCCCCTAGTCAGAAGCCAAAAAGTAATATAGGGCAACGAAATCCTGTCTTCACCACCACTTATGCCTCTGTGACGCAGAAACATGTCATTGACACTTCGATGCAGATGACATCCAGCATGCAACTACCACCACTAGCACCTTTACTTGCACCTGTACAAGCCAAAGCATAGTTAGTAAAGACAAAGCGATAGAGGCATCTATGACAGAAGAGACTGGCGATGTTTTTGTGGTGAGAATCATAAAAGGCAACCCAGCAGCAGAGTGCCTCTCAGTGCTCACTTAAATGAAAGAAAAGGGTCCATCACCACCCCCCTTTCCCCTGTCATCTTTGCTGGGAAGGGGTCTCAGCATTCAATTCAAAAGCTGTTCCAGGTGCCATCAAATGTCATTCTGGCATGTCTGACTGATGATGATATCATGGATTTTGATGCCTCATCACTGGACCTGGGCAGCCCCTCCACAAGCACCTCACCACGCTGCCACAAGGACAAGGGTAAATCAAGACCATGCTGATGAACTGACTCCCATACTCCAGTGGAATATGGAGGGATACATGACTTCTCAGGAGGAATTGAGACTCCTTTTACAGAACAGACCCTTCTACCACTGTCTTCAAGAGACACGTTTTAAACAGCACCTATACAGGAAAGATGACCTTAGGTGGTAACAGGGTGAAAGGTGGGGTAGCAGTGTTCATCAGGAACACTTTTCACTTGTGCCTTCACTGTGCCTTTAACCACAATGCTACAAGAGGTTGCTGTTTGGATAGTGGCCCATGTTGCTGTCACAGTGTACTCTTTGTACCTTCTGCCCCATAGCCTCTTGACAGTGGGGCCTTCTTGATGAACTACCCCATTCCTTTCTCCTATTAGGGGACTTTAGTGCACACAGTGCGCTGTGGGGTTCTCACACCACTTGCCCCACGGATCAGATACTTGAGAATCTGTTATGCATAACAGATGTCATACAGATGAACGTGGGTCAAGCTACACATTTTAGCAGTGCTGCAGGTTTGTCTATAGCCTTAGACCTATCCTTCTGCTCACTTGCCATTGCACACAGTGCTCTGTGGGGAGTGGACGATGACCTTCAAGGTAGCGACCACTTTCCTATCTGGATCCACCTGTCCAATGGAGCAGATCTGAAAGGAAGTTGCCGAGATGGTTGTTCAAAAGGCTAACTGGATGCTTTACAGGCAGATAGCTGTCTTCAAGCAACGTGCTGGTGTCCAAGACTGGGTGGATCACATTACAGCCATGGTTACCATGCCATTGATGTATCCATCTCGAAATCAACGGGAACACCTGTCCCGTAGTGGAAAGATGAGTGTCATTATGTAGTCAGGGACAGGAGGGTGCCTATGTGCAGATTCAGTCGATGTTCTACCGATGAGAATCTTATAACCTTTCAAATGCCGCATGTGCAAGTGAGGTGAATAATTCAGGACAGTAAGCAGAGGTCTTGGCAACAGTCCCTAAACTCCATCAGTAGGTCCCCATCTGCAAATAAAGTATGGGAAGCCATCAGAAGCATCTCAAGGTGCAACTTACAATCACCAGTAACAGCTGTATAAATTCAGGGATTTCTCCTAACATCACTGAGAGACAGCTCAGACAATGGCTGGATTATATAAGTCCCTTACGGCCAATTCTGGCCAGGATCCTTCTTTCTTTCGACGTCAGGAGACATAGGAGAAGGCTGATTAAGATTTCTGTTCCACCAACATAGGTGAATGCAACCAGCCTTTCTCTCTGTGGGTGTTGGATTCTGCATTTTCAGTAGCTTGTGATACGATGCCTGGAAACAACCTGAGAATGTACAGCTTGTTGAAACAGTTGGACCCACAGTTGAGGGAGGTCCTCCTCCAGCTCTTCAATGAAATTTGGATGACCGGAGACTTTCCCAACTTACAGGCCTCAGTAGTTATCATAGTATTAGCCTGACAAGCTATGTAGGAAAGACAATGGAGTGCATGGTCAACCGGTGCCTAGTGTGGGTTCTCGAAACCAGGTCCCTACTCAGTTGCTCGTAGTGTGGGTTTGGGCCTGCTTTCCATTTGGAAAAGCCCTGTGATACTTCCTGGAGGCATAATATTTTGTTGCATCTCTATCAGTGGGGATCCTGTGGACATCAACCCATCTTCATACAGTCCTTTCTCTTGGTCAGATATTTTTGATACAAGGTTGGAAATGTCCTGTCTGACCATTTTAAGCAGGAGAATGGTGTCCCTAAAGGGAGTGTCATGGCATTTGCCACTGCAATAAACAGTATTACGTTGACAGTCCAACATCCTGAACTGTGTTCCTTGTTTATGGACGACTTCTCCATCTTCTGGTCTTCCTACAGCATCGCAATGGCTACTTGGCAAAAGCAACTGATGATCAGGTGGTTGGAGGAAGTCATACACCACAGGTTTTAAACTCTCTTTGAAGGAAACTATTTGTGCTGATTTTAATTATTCCTGCTCTCTTTGTAATTGTCCAGTTTTAAAACTGGGGGACACTTTTCTCACTTTTGATGAGAAGGTGAAGTACCTGGGTCTTATTGGTAGTGAGAAGTTAACATGGCTGCCACACCTTAAAGAACTGAGACTGAGATGTCTCAAGGCCTTAAACATCCTTAAATGTGTCAGTCATAACTCTTGGGGAGCCGACAGGGCACATCTGCTCCAATTTTCGTAAGACTTTTGTGCGACCCCCACATCTGCACGGATGTCAGGTTTATGGATCATATCTCAAAATACTGGATGCACCTCCTGGGGAGCGGACCGAGTGGTCCTTCTCCGCCTCTATCGCGCCTTAGTGCGCTCGAAATTGGACTATGGAAGCATAGTCTACTCCTCTGCTCGGCCGTCTATTCTTCGGCGTCTCGACTCTATCCACCACCGTGGATTATGTTTAGTGTCTGGAGCTTTTTACACCAGCCCTGTGGAAAGCCTTTGTGCTGAGACTGCTGAACCTCCGCTGTCCAATCGGCGAGCAGTCCTTCTGAGTTGTTATGCTAGCCATCTGTCTTCCATGCCTGCTAATCCAGCCCATGACATTTTTTTCGACGCCTCCTTTGATGTAGGGTATGCAGGCCGCCCCTCCTCCCTACTACCACCGGGAGTCCGCTTCCGTCAACTGCTCCATTCTCTTTCCTTCCGCTTTCCTAAAACCTTCTTGACAACTTGGGGTACAGCACCGCCTTAGCTCCGTCCCCGGATCTGCCTGCTCTGTGACCTTTGTCAGTTTCCCAAAGATGGTACCCCTTCACTTGTTTAACGTCGGGCATTTTCTGCTCTATGTGCACAAATAAAGGAAGCCACATTTATTTACACTGATGGCTCAAAAACATCGTTTGGTGTAGGGAGTGCCTATATTGTTGGCGACACCCCAAATCAATTTCGGCTTCCCGACCAGTGTTCGGTTTATATTGCGGAGCTTTACGCTGTTCTCCAGGCTGTCCACTACATCCGCCGCCATCAGCGGATACAGTATGTTATCTGTTCAGATTCTCTCAGCTCTCTCCTTAGTCTCCAAGCTCTTTACCCTGTCCACCCTCTGGTCCACCAGATTCAGGACTGTCTGCGCTTGCTCCACCTGGGGGGCGTCTCGGAGGTGTCCCTCTGGCTCCCGGGACACGTTGGTATCTGTAGAAATGTGGAAATGAGGCGGCCGATATAGCGGCCAAGGCTGCAGTCTCTCTTCTTCGGCCAGCTATTCAATCGATTCCCTTCACCGATCTACGGAGCATTTTATGTCGTCGTGTTGTTCTTTTATGGCACGCACATTGATCGACACTTCCCCATAATAAATTGTGGGACGTGAAAGCTCTTCCTTGTGCTTGGACCTCTTCCTCCCGAACGCGTCGTCGGGAGGAGGTAATTTTAACTAAAGTGCGCATCATTTATGTTGGCGGCCGAGTTTAGGTTCGTTCTGCGCATCTGTCGTCACAAAACACAGTCAGCCAATGAACAGAGAACGACGTTGCCAGATCTCGACTGCAGTGCATAGCATGGACGAGTGTCTTCAGTTTTAGAAACGTTCAGTCATAAATAAAGTAATAGAACAAAAGTAATGTCTTGATAGCAGACTTTCTTTTATAGAAAGTTTGGAAAAAGCATTCTTTATACCAATTGCTTCATATTCTATTAATTAATTAAACCAAACAAGCAATAAGACTGCTAATTCAGGCGATAGCAAGGAAAGGTGCTGGTATCAATTTCACGAACCGCTTTTTCGCAATAAAGAACAGCGGTAATTGTTTATTTCCTATTGTACTTCGCCAAAGCGTGAGTAATTCATAGTCATACCAACAGTGTTTGTCAGTATTTTGCATGATGTGTTACAGTCCTCATGGCGTTCTGCCATCAGACGAGCTGCGTTAGCGTAACGGTTAAGGTGTTGGGCTTCTTAAGCGAAAGGTTATGAGTTCAAACCTTGTGCACTGCTTAATATTTTCATTATTTAAAAACAATATTGAAGTGCCTTACTTCATGAATTATGTTCGTTTGAATGCAATTTTTTTGAAATTTCTAGTGCTTTGTCTCTTCATTAACCCTTTCGCTGCTGCAGACACGTGCTCCCCGCATTCCGCACTGTGCGCGATTTTGTCATCACTGCACTGCTCGCCTGTGCAGACACATGGTGTTCCCACTGCTTTGACACACTTATCATTCGATTTCACAAAAACTATTTGGCCCAAAAATTTTATTTTTACAAGTCTTCTTGACTGATACCTTCCCCCCATAAATGACTTAATTTTGCTTCGATGTTCAACGCAGTTATTATGCAGCATTACATGTAGTAATTTTATATGAAATTTAGGTATCTTGTCCACATTTCATTCTCAACATCGTGGCAACTAAAATCGACCATACGGAAAGTATACTCTATGGACTTTTACCTCTGCAAACTCTTCAAAATTTCGTGCAATGGTTTACTATATTTAATGCTGCATAATAACTGCGTTGAACATCGAAACAAAATTAAGTCATTTATGGGGGGAAGGTATCAGTCAAGAAGACATGTAAAAATCTAATTTTTGGGCCAAATAGTTTTTGTGGAATCGAATGATAAGAGTGTCAAAGCAGTCGGAACACGATGTGTCTGCACAGGCGAGCAGTGCAGTGACAAAATTGCGCACAGTGCAGAATGCAGGGTGCACGTCTTTGTAGCAGCGAAAGGGTTAATGCGGCCGTGGTGGCTTTACTTCATGAACTGCGCACACCCCCCTAAACGTAAGCTTGCGAACTATGCTATACTATGGCGCTGCTTCTGTTGGTGCGTGCGTCGTGTGCAACTGGCAACGCAGCAATCTCCCGCGTCTGGGCGGGCATGCGCGAGCCGCCAAGATAAAAGAATTGAACTATAGACTCCGGATAGGGCACTGTCATTTTAGCCATCGACATCTTTTAAGCGGTGATCCTCCCCCACTCTGTCCCCACTGCTCTCAGCTGTGGACGGTAAGACACCTTTTAATTGAATGCCCCTATTTTACTCCATTACGCGCCCATCTACAGCCGTCGCCTGATATATCGTCAATTTTAGCAGATGACACGCACTCGGCCGATCGCGTTCTCGAGTTTATTAGTGCCAGTGAAATGACGTCAATCATTTGAAGCTTTTTTTGGGGACAACCAACCCCTTTCTGTAGTGGATTTTTAAGCCTTCCTTCTGCTTTTAGTTTCTCCAATTTTTTGAGTTTCGTTCCCATTGCTGCTGGTTTCCATTTTCGGTTTTTTACTGCTTCCCAAGTCACAGACCGGGCGCTAATGACCATAGCAGCTTTGCGCAAAAAAAACAAAAAAAAAAAAAAAAGTTGGTTGGCTACCGCAAAGTTGAACTCATAGATCGCTGCTACAGGCATAGAGGCATAGGAGCGGAAGCAGCATGTCGAAATCTTCCATTTTGTAGACATACTGTTTCTTGACTCACATGTTAACAGTTATTTCAGCACATAAATATTTGTTATTGTTTACCTGGTTGCCATGGTCAGTTAAACTCATTTATGCCATCTGTTGTGCTACATCACACGTGATTGATTTTTATCAAGTCATAAAATAACTGCTCCATAAATATAATTATTATATGGGGTGAAACTACAGCATGTGTTTGCCTATATATTGTTCATTGTTTCCTTCAGTTGCTCTAGACAGCATCACTTATTTCTCCATTATTTCTTGAAAATTTGTTTTTGTATCTCAAAAGCTCTCTTATTTCAGTACCTCTTATCTGCATCAATCACCTTGGCCACCAAATGAAGTGAAGGAAAAGAGTCTCTGATTATGGGTTGTAATTGAATCCTGACTTCTCGATCAGTCTGTTGTCCTGAGGGCGATCAGTCTGTCATCCTGATGCTTTGCGTGTGATCACCTTTACCTTATTTGAACCTGATGATCTCCTTCTCGTAAAATTCTTGATGCTGTGGATCTGCTATGCAATGCCACTATCTCTGGTCATGTGCCATCATCTCCATCTGCAGACGGTCAAGGGCTGCAAGAGAGCTCAGGTCTACACCAACTGTTTATGAAATGACATAAACAGCTCAACATTGACTCTTCTGTATTATATGTTCACTTTGTCTCTGTATACAACTTCAGTGACAATCCTGGATGAACAGATCTCATATTGTTTCGGTGTACATGCCTTTCTTCCCATTAGCTAACAATTTCTGAGTAGATGACAGATCTTAAAATGATTTTCATGTGTTCTTCTGCTAGTTTACTTTCTTGGACTCATCTCTCTGTGCCTTGAACTCCAAGTCACTGCCAAGCCACAATGTCCAAGGGAAAAGCACTCTGCCACAGCAGGTGGAGAAGTCTATTCACTGTCATGCCTTGGCGATGTCTGGAGGTGATGTGACTTATATTTTATCTGCCCAAACATAAAAATAAGAGCACACACAGTGGAACATTTACCCTTATCAGCTACCTAAACTACATTTTCAACTTTCATGAACATCTTTTGTCGGCCTAAGATGATAAGAATGGAACATGTTATTCTGCAGAAACCCCTGTTACACTACAATACTTAGACTATAACAGATTGGTGGCTGGATGGCTTTAGGAGTTATAGTCACCATCACATATAGAGACCTGGGGGACACTCATCTGGACCCACCGATGTACTGACCCGATTATTTCTTTCAACTTATTTTATTACTTTCAGTCCAACTTATAAACATATTGCTTTCAGCCTTCTCACCTTTACTAATATGAATCTCTCTACGCAAAGGCATTCTTTAATCTGTAACAGTCTTTACTCTTAATTGGGTTGATGGGAAATAAGAAGCGGGTGGGATTTCCCTCGTCACAGAGTCCCCTCGTCTTCTCTGACCTACACACTACCCTGACACATGTTATTTTTACTTCACTTTACTTCTCAGCTTTGGCATCACTATTGTTTGATTTTACCACTCCTACATACCTTCATAATTTGATCAGGTTTCTCGCTGTCATTGCTAACTATAGATGGTCTCTCTCTTTACCAAGGGCCTGATTACCTTACTATTAAGTGGCAACCAATCAACTTCAGCGGAACTTCCAGGAAAGCTTTTTTACAAAACCAGTAGTTGAAATTTTGGCTTCCTGAGAGAGAGGATTGGTTGGTTGATTTGGGGGGAGGGGATCAAACAGTGAGGTGATTAGTCCCACTGGGGATCAAACAGTGAGGTCATCGGTCCCACTGGATTAAGGAAGGATGGGGAAGGAAATCGGCAGTACCCTTTCAGAGAAACCATCCTGGCATTTGCCTGAAGCAATTTAGGGAAATCATGGGAAACCTAAATCAGGACGGTTGACGTGGGCTTGAAACGTTGTCCTCCCGAGTACGGGAAGAGAGAAAAAGCATCTGCTGGAGTAATGCTACTGATTCACTTTGTATCATTGATTTCTGAGTACATTCTCCTATGTTAACAGATACTGCTCAGTGGTAAGTGATACATGATTTGCACCACACCCTGATTTGGATACTCAGTTGGTGCTGAAAAGGAAGCTACTGAAATGGAGTTTCAGGGATATTAACTGGGTACTGTATAGCTAACTGATTGTCAATTGACATCCACACAGCATTCAGGAATGAGTGGATCTTAAGACAGTTATTATCCTCCAAGCTACTAAGTCTTCCATTCCAAAGAATTTAAGCCAGCAACAAAGATGGAACTGATTAGAGACAAATTTCTGAGTGCTATTATTTGTTTCATGAAGTTCTTATTGTTGTGAGGTTCATGAGAAGGGATATCAGAGAGAGGTGGTAGGTGACCAGTTACAGGCAGAAGTGCAGCTGAAGCTCTTACGCTAGCCCAGGAGAGACAGCCAGACAGTGGTGGAACATGTCTCAGAAGTCACGTCTGCACCACCTGGGATGCACTTCAGAGCAGTCACCGAGAGGGCCACTTGAAGCAGTACTTCATCAATGCAGAAGTGCCCCTTGCATTGGCTTTTGACACACCACCTGGCCATGAGAAAGTATGTAACACTATGTTGTAGTACCTCACAAAATTCAAAATAAATTCATTTTGTTTCTGTTCATCTAAATCTGGAAGAAAAAATATTTCTTTGTTTTTTGGATGGAATTGATTTAAATACCTTATTTGAAGTCTTGGAAAGACTATTTTCTCCATTTGTTATCAAAGTTTTTCCTTCAAGAGCACACTGGAAAGGTATCAAGTATGTAGTGGGCTTTAACTTCAAAATCACTTCCAGAATAGTTTGAGATACCCGGCATTGACAACCAGATGCTGCTAGAGATAAACACTTGTGCAACTTGCTATCCAACACAAGCAAATCTTAATTGGTATCTTTTTTTAGCTTTAATTATACATGGAGAAACAGTGTTCTTAGATAGCTCCCTATCTTAAAACAGCCCCCTCTCTGTATTATTTCAAATTTAGTGCTGGGGAAGATGTGATTGGACTAGTTTGAACAGGAGGACTGATACCACAATGAAGAATCATGTTTTGCTGTCATTGTCATTGCCTTAAATAGTGCAAAGCCTATGGCAGGAAAGCCAGTACAGTGCTCCTTACGTGGATGGTTTTACTGTATTGTGCAAGAGCCACAAGAAAGTTGCAGCTGATATGAAAGAGGTTAGAAGTATGCTTCACTTATGCAGTATGCCAAATTATATGAACTTCCATGGTCATGATTGATACTTAATCAACATATACTTATAACGAGGAATATTGTTCTGAGTGTGAAAGTGTTGATGAGGTTGTTGGGCTTCATATTTGATTTAAAATTGTACCTAAGGGATTTGGAAATGAGATCCCAAACACCTACAGAGACAAGCACATCTGGATATCATCATCACTGTTCACCCTTAGGAGATTTGACTGGTCACAGGTGCCTTTAATAGTCCAGTCAAGGAAGGAAAATTGGGGGAAAAATCATATAGTCACAAATTTTTACAAAGTGCTGGGAGAGAGTGTCCTGAACAATATACTAAAAATTCTGACTAATGGGGCGTGAGCATTGTGGTGGGAGTGAATTTGAAAGTCAAACTTTTAGGTTTTTCTGAAAATACCCAAAAACCACTCCTTCAAGTGAAAATTCTTTTTAGCACAAAATTAAAGTACATTAAATTTCCTACAAAAAATGTCCAATTCATTTTTTTTCTGTAGTGCTAAAAGTTGTCGCATGCAGGGGATGGAAAAATCACAGATTATTAAAAATATTGTTCTAATTGTATAAAATTAAATGTTTATCTTTAAATTAAGTGGGTTAAAAATAAATTTTAATTGTGTGTACGGCATCCAAGTTCAGTAGAGTTGTAGTAAGGAATAAATTTTGTTCTGGGGATGTAACAGGGTGGAGGGGGAGATGTGTGGGGCTGAAGTGTGAGGGAAAGTAGGTCGCTGGATTGTGTTCATGCACTTCTCTCTTCCATAGGTCTGCAAACTGAAGGTTGTGCAGATGATCCCCACTCTATCTACCTTACTATGTCATAAGAAGTGATTACAGGGAGTTTCACAAAGATAAGTGATCTGTTCAGAAAATTCCAGAACTTTGTCCACAATTTTTTTCTACACTTACCCTATATTTATTGTGCATGGTCTCCTTCTAAATACTTGAATACAGAATTGACATTCTGCTTCCAGTGCCAGTTCCACTTCCAGAAGCTTTCTTGGTATGCCTCTTGCTGGATCGCATGAAGCGCCGTCTGCGAATTTTCTTTTGTCTCATCTATCGTCCCAAATCTTCATCCTTTCATCAAGGTTTTCAGCTTTGAAAATAAAAAAAAAGTCCGCAGTGGCCAGGACTGGAAAAGTACAGAGGATGAGGCCGCACAACAATTTCCTTTCTTGTACGATAGTCACGCACCAGCTCTGAGCTGTGGGACAAACTTGGTGGCAGCACAATGCATTCTTAGATTCATTTCATGAAATGATCCAACTGAAATATTACCTTCTTCTGCAATCTCTCGGACAGCCAGTCTTCGATTGGCATGCACAATTTTGCTGAAATTCCTGATACAACCATCGTTGGTAGATATTGAAGGGCGTCCTGAACAAGGGTCATCTTCAACTTCCGTCGGGCCATTTTTAAACAGTATGAATGATTCATAACACCAAGTATGGCTTAAGCACTCATCACCATAGGCTTCCTGAATCATTTGGTGTGTCTCTGTAAAGGTTTCCTGAGTTTCACACAAAATGCTGATGCGTTGCTCCCTTAACTCTTCCATCTCGAAATTCACAAACTGTGTGACACAACAATTTACTCAATACAGCACTGAACAATAACTAACAAGACATAGAACAACAAAACTTCCAGCAGTTACATATTATACACAGAAGTGTGCTGGGCAGTTAACACCATTGATGCAAAATTATGAATGTTCTGCAATTTTTTGAACGGACCTCATCTATGGCCCCTCCACAGCTCACCTTATGAATCAGTGGCAACACAGTGCACAGACATGCGCGGGGACTGTTTACTTTGCACAAAATGTGTTAACACTATATGGAATGAAGATATGAGTTACTAATAACACTAATGCAGGTAAGGAATATGGACATAATTTATGTAAGTTTTTGCTTATTGTCCTACACTGCCAGAGGGGAATTTGATTCTTAGTCTTCCTGTGTGGTAACTGTAGTGTTCTTCTGGGAGAGGCAACACACCCTACTATGGGTGCTGATCTCTTTCCAGTTTGGAGAGAACCTCTCTAGTACTTCCTGTCCAGTTCTTGTATATGTGCAGACAAAATAACTTCGTCGAGCTTGTTTTTGTACAGTGGAGTTATTTTCAGTTCATTAAGTATGTATTAAAATGCGGTTGTTAAGTGAGATGTTATGTCAAAAAAAAAAAAAAAAAAGCTGGGACTGTCAGCTGTCTACCACACTGTTGATTTCATTATCTCCACTGTCAGTGGAATAGAAAAAAAGTACTTAACAGCAGTGAAACTTTTTTATTTTTAAATGTAGTCTCCTTGTGGATTAATGCAGTTGGTCCAATGATATTCCAGTGCCTTGATTCAATCTTGAAAATGAGTTTCCTCCAGGCCTGCAAAATAGTTGTCAACTCCAGCTATCAAGTCTTTGTTTGGAGTGAATCTCCATCCACCAAGAAAAATTTTCAGTTTTGGAAAGAGGTGGAAGTCTGATACAGCCATATTAAGTGAAAAACGGGGGTGTGGCAACAGTTCATACCTTAGTTCATGTAATTTTGCCATGGTGATGGCACGTGTGTGGGCACGCATTGTGTTGATGGAAGATGACTTTCTTCCTTGCTAAACCTGGCCTTTTTTCACTTATCTTTCATTGCAATTTGTCCAGGAGGTTAGGGTAGTATTCTCCAGTAATTATTTGCCCCATGGGGAGATAATCTACAAGCAGCATCCCCTTCGCATGCCAGAACACTGATGTCATGACCTTTCCTGCCAAAGGAATTGTCTTTGCTTTCTTTGATGGCAGAGAATCAGCATGTTTACACTGCTTTGACTGTTGATTTGTGTGTGGGGTATAATAATGCACTCAAGTTTCATCCGTGGTCACAAACCAGCGCAAAAAATCTTGTTTGTTTCTCCTAAAATGGGCCAAACATTGTTCCGATATGTCCATTCTTGTGCATTTTTGATCCAGCATCAAGAGTCACGACACCCATCTTGCAGATAATTTTTTTTTTTCATTTCTAATTCTTCAGTTGAAATGTAATATACCCTTTCAGATGACATCTGGCAGGCGTAAACAATTTCACGCACTTTCAGTTGGTGATATTCCAAGACATTTTGTGCTCTTTTGCAATGATTTCTGGAGTAGTGACACATCTTGTCTGACCACCGCGCAAACCATCACCTAAGCTCTCCTGACCAAATTTAAATTCATTTGTCCACTTGGCAACAGTTGAATATGAAGGAGCAGAGTCCACCAGAAATCAGCGTGAATGTCCTTTGCTTCCATACCTTTCTTTATGAAGCACTTAATCACTGCTTGAATCTCGACTTTTTTTTTTCCCTCCATCTTCACAAATTGCTACACGGGAACGACAGAGCCACGTCACAGCCATAGCTCTCTTCTGAGAGTACTGACGTGGCACGTGTTTGCAGGCAACAGTCCTACGAATATCACTCGAACAATTCATTTCGGTCGCGCTGACCTCTTGTGGTGATTCCAAGAACTTTTCAAACCACCCTCGTACTTTTCACAGTAGGATGCTTCAGCTCGGCCTCAGCTCTTCCAAAATCTGAAGAGGACCAGAGGCTCTCTCTGCAACAGAAGTAGGTCACCTAGGTGTAGTTCAGTGTAAGTCAAGCAAAGCGTTACAGTAGGTTACTTTTCTAGGCTTGAACATGATCAGTCCCATTCCATCAGACATATTCACAATCTTGGAAGATATACTGTAGATGTGTGGGTGGTAAGTGGCTGTACTCAGTGCAGCTGATTCTACAAGTGTCAGAAATTCCTGAATGTAAAAGGCTTGTGCAGTCTGCCAGCAACATAATTAATGGTGAGACAAGTGCAATAGTTATTTGGTCATTCATTAATTCACCACCATTTGACTAAAACATAATTACGCAGCTTTACAATATGCTGTTAACAATAGAAAGCAGCAAGGTGCCACTTTTACCAATCGAGTCCTTTTCTTATCGGTACTGCATAGGTTACTGAGAACATGACACAAATGAAACACATAAGAATGTATTTTATGTAATAGCTCACTTGACTGCAAATAATCACTTCGTAAGAAACAGGAAATAACTCCACTGCATAAACATGAATGAGCTTGTCTGTAAACTGAAAAGTGAGCAGCGCTCATGGTGGGGGAAGTTGCCTTTCTCAGAAGAACACTAAAGCTGCCATATAGGATGAGTAAGAATAAATTTCTGCTCTAGCAGTGTAGAACTGTGTGAATAGATTTCCCCAGATTCTGTCCATATGCATCACCTGTATTAGTGCTATTAGTAATTCATATCTGAATTCCATGTAGTGTTAATGCATTTTGCATGAAACAAACACTCCCTGGGCGTCCCTACACACTGTGTCACCAGTGATTCATAAGGTATGCTGTGGAGGACGTGTATAACTTCTTGAAACACCCTATTGTTGCTTCTTGAATAACTTTGTAATGTAACACACTTTATACTCTGTGTCAAATCTCTGAGTATAAGAATGATTATTGATAGCAAAATTATTACTGAGTATATTAAACAGCTGGCATGTGTTTCTTGATGGTAAATGTATCCTTAAATGTTAAACTGTTTTCAGTGGGGCGTGGGGGCAAGGTTTATTGTCAGATATAACAACATTAGAGACAGACAATAATTTTGTATTGTGCTCCTTTCTTTATCTACTTTTGTAAGAGTGCACTGCTGTGAAGATAGAATGAGAACACTAACATAAAAAATATTTGATAACAATGAATCAATGCCTAATATGCTCGAATCATTTGATTCTGATATTAGTAAATTTCTAGAGAATCCAAGATTCTTGGAAATGTGGAATCTGAATAGGTACATGCCACATCCCTAACTAAAATCATTATGGATAAAGTTTTTTTCCTCCAATTCCATTTATCCTAAGTAATTATTAGTGCTACTGCTTTTATTGCTGTTAGGTAGTAGATAAAATTTTGAGTGAGTGGCTAGTAGTTTCGGGTAATTCGTGCAATTCTGTGGGTATTTAGTTAATTGGAATTGACAACACAGATCTGATCATCTGACAGTTATTCAAACCTATGTGGTTTAGTGAGAAGCAGCATAATCTCGTCTTTGTGTTATTTAATGTGTTAGAGACAATAGTTTATTGAACAATTGCAAGATGGTTAAGAAAAAAGGACCTGTTTAAAGTGCTTGAGTATGGTATAGTGATTGAGAACAACTTCCTAAATTTTTTACAAACATATAAATGCCTGGGCATTTATGTATTTTGGGCATTTGTCCAGGCATTTCTGGTAGGCACTCACTGCAACTTATAAATACCCAGGAATTTTACACCACGATCCCCACTTCATTTTAAAGATAAACATTAATTTTATATTTTAGAACCGTATTTTTAATAATCTGTGATTTTCCCATTCCTTGAATGTGGGAACTAATAGTCCTACAGAAAAGATGAATAGGACTTTCTTTTTTTTTTTTTTTTTTTTTTTTTTTTTTTTTGAGATTTAATGTAATTTAATTTTGTACTGAGAAACATTATTGATATATGGCATTGATTTTGAGTTATTTGAGAAGAACCTAAAAAATTGGCCTTTAAACCCACCCTCACCCCATTGCTCACAACCCACCGATCAGGATTTTTAGTATTTTGTTCAGGATGTAACCTCCTAGCATTGTGGAAAAGTTTGCAACTACAAATTTTTTTTTTTCTTTAATCGATGTTCTTTGGTCTTCATGGACTGGGCTATAGGACCAGCTCCTTTCAAGTCTGTATGTTGCGCTGTCACTGTCCATCCTGTGGTAATTCTTCATTTGTTGTAATTCTTCATTGTATATCGTTTATATAGATTATCTGATCCACAATGACCTATATTCTACCTGGTTAAGCACTCACACATATAAATGACATCCACAAATACACACAGAATAACAAAGCAAATTATGATTTACTCAAAAGCAAACTTGTGACACTTCAGGGAAAAAATGTGTCCTTACTAGGGCTGGAGAGATTTGATTACTGGATGAATTTACTGTCTGTGATGTTGATGTTGAGGTATATGTGATTATGGGGACACTGGAGCAGATGTTATGATTCAGCGTAATGAAATCGTTTATCTGTTTTAAATAAAACTGTTCAGTGCAGGTATCAACAATGAAAGCAGTACAGTCAGTCCAAAAATGCCCTTTGTCAGCATCATCATCTTAGGGATGTTGGTGATACTATGCTTGGTACCAGGGCAATGTTCCATTGCTTGAAGTGACTTTACTATTGAGGCACAGCATTATGTATCCTAGAGAAGAGTGATTAGAAGTGACGGACATCAAATACTTGTAGCTGAAATTCTCTACTGTCTTTATAACTTTCTTCCAAATCGAGCACTACCATCGGATGAGTGGCTTCTTTCTTTAGTGAAGGGATCCATCAGAGCATCAGAGTGAAATATTGGAAGGAACACTTACCTTAACCAGTATTCAACCAGCCATCGCTACCTAATTTTAAGATATTTACAGTTTATTAAAACTTTATACAATCTACTAATTTGCTTATTATTTTGTGTTTCTTTTTTAATGGTTTTTCATTTAGAATGGCATTATATTAAGTGAATTCAGGTGTTGACAGTAATTGTGTTATGCAGCTTTAATCCTTATTACAGCATCAGCAATTTGTTTGATGGCTCTTCAGTGGTTGATTTTGATACTTGTATTTCAGTTATCTCGTATCATATTGGTACTCTGTTCTATGCAACATATGAGATTGGATTCATTTGGGACAGACTTGGTTGCTTTTTCACATCAGTTGGATATTTGAATGTCATTAGTTTTGCTCATTGCTAACATACAATAGATGGTAGTTGCTGTCATGACAGTAATATTTTTTATGGTATTGAGATTTGATTGATTACCACTGCTTGAAACCTGAGATCTCAATAGAGAACATTGCCTTTCGTGGGCAAGTGCTCTACCATCTGAGCTACCCAAGCACAACTCACAACTTGTCCTCGCAGCTTCAATTCTGCCAGTACCTCGTCTCCTACCTTCCAGACTTCACAGAAACTCTCCTGCAAACCTTTTAGAATTAGCACTCCTGGAAGAAAGGATAATGCGGAGACATGGCTTAGCCACGGTCTGGGGGAAGTTTCCAGAACGAGATTTTGTCTCCGCAATATCCTTTCTTCCAGGAGTGCTAGTTATGCAAGGTTCGCAGGAGAGCTTCTGTGAAGTTTGGAACGTAGGAGATGAGGTACTGGCAGAATTGAAGCTGTGAGGATGGGTCATGAGTTGTGTTTGGGTGGCTCTGGTGGTGGAGCACTTGCCCGCGAAAGGCAAAGGCCCGAGTTCGAGTCTCGGTCTGGCACACAGTTTTAATCTGCCAGGAAGTTTCAAAATGACAATTTCTTTGAAAGTGAAACAATTTTGAATCTTTGTGGTATTGCTTAATGTGTTGTCCATTGTGTTATATTTGTGCATTCATTTTCAACCATATATATATTAAAAATATTCTACCAAAATGAAGTGAGATGAAAACAGTGAAAAGAACACCTGCCACGAAATAACTGATCAGAATGTTGGTTGATTAACAAAACCTCTTTCATGTACAGCAACTTACATATGCTGTGTGGCAAAGGGTTACCTTGTATCACTACTAGTTTTTCCGTCTCCTACTCCACTACTGGTGACAAATCTGGCAGCACATCTCTGAATTAGGTCAGTGTCTTCCCTTAATCCAACATGGAGCAGATCCCATGTGTTTAAGCAGTACTCAAGAATGGGTTGTACGTGCACTATTGTCCTATATGTGATCGACTTTATAAATGAGCTACACATCCCTAGAATTCCCCCAATAAACCGAAGTTGACCATCTGCAGTCCCTACTGCTGATCTTACAAGCGCATAACATTTCATAGCGCTTCACAGTTTATGTCTAGATATTTAATCAGCATGACTGTGTGTCAATCAACGCATGTCAAATACCATATTCAAACATTAAGGAATTGTTTCTCCTACTTATCTGCTTTTACTTAATATTTCTACTTTTAAAACAAGCTGCCATACATCACACCATACTGAAATTCTAAGTCAACCTGTTTCCTCATACAGTCACTCAACAGTGTCACTCTCCCATACATTACAGCATCATCAGCGAACAGTTGCAGATTGCTGCTCACCCAGTCTGTCAGATCATATAGTGGGCAAGAGTGGTTCTATAACACTTCCCTAGGACACTCCTGATGATAGCCTTTACTCTGATGAGCACTAGCCATCCAGAACAATGTACTGGGTTCTATTACGTAAGAGGTCTTAGAGCCAGAGCCACTCAAATATCTGGGAACCTATTCCGTGCAGGAGGACCTTTGTTAACAGTCTGCAATGGGGTACTGTATCGATTCTAAACCCATGCTGATTTGTGGACAGAAGCTTTTTTATCTCGAGGACATTTGTTATATTCAAACTTAGAGTATGCTGAAGAGTTCTGCAGGAATCTGATGTGAAGGAGATTGTTCTGTAATGTTCTTATGTATAGGGGTCACCTGTGCTTTTCTCCAGACGTTTGGGACTTTGCACTGGATGAGAACTTCATGATAAATGCAAGCTAAATGGGCAGCCAATACCAAAGGGTACACTTAGTAAAACCAAATTGGGATTCCATCCAACATGGCAACTTATTTGTTTCAAGCTCTGTCATTTGCTTCTCCATGCCAGGCAAACATCTTTCTACGTCCTCCATAGGGGAATCTGTGAGACAATCAAATAATGGTATGTCTGTAGGATCCTCCTGCATTGATGATTTTTTGAACTTGAGCTTTCCTTTTGATGTCTTGTATTTCCATACTGGACTGGTCAGTGAGTGACTTGGTAGAAGCCATTGATTTCCGTAGTGATTTTACATAGGACCAGAATTTTCTTGAGTACTTGGCAGTCCCTTTGAATGTTCAGAGATGTTACTAAACCTGCCCAAAGATGTAAACAACATGCATGAGCAGCGTCTATTAGACGGAAGGTGTCCAACAGTCGATCAGTTCCAGTCATTACACCAGAAATGAGGTACACGGCTTGTGTTGTCTGTAGTTCAACCATGCCTAGATGGTCAATACCATGGTTCGATTGTGTCCACATTGTTACTTTGTGCAAGGAAGGGCTCTCAAAAAGTGAAGTGTCCAGACGTCTCGGAGTGAACCAAAGTGATGTTGTTCGGACGTGGAGGAGATACAAAGAGACAGGAACAATCGATGACATGCCTGCCTCAGGCCGCCCAAGGGCTACTACTGCAGTGGATGAGCACTACTTATGGATTATGGCTCGGAGGAACTCCAACAGCAACACCACCATGTTGAATAATGCTTTTTGTGCAGCCACAGGACATCGTGTGACAACTCAAACTGTGCGCAATAGTCTACATGATGTGCAACTTCACTTGCAAGTCCATGGCGAGGTCCATCTTTGCAACAATGACACAATGCAGTGCAGTATAGATGGTCCAAACAACATGCCGAATGGACCGCTGAGGATTGGCATCACGTGCTCTTCACTGGTGAGTGTTGCTTATGCCTTCAACCAGACAACTGTCGGAGACGTGTTTGGAGGCAACCCTGTTAGGCTGAATGCCTTAGATACACTGTCCAACAAGTGCAGCAAGGTGGAGGTTGCCTGCTGTTTTTGGGGTGGCATTATGTGGGACCAATGTACTCCACTGGTGATCGTGGAAGGTGCCGTAACGGCTGCATGAAACGTGAATGCCATCCTCTGCAACCATATCGGCAGCATATTGGTGAGGCACTCGGCTCCATGGGCAATAATTTGCGCTCCCATTGAGCATGTCTTGTGAATGACTTCTTTCAGGATAATGACATTGCATGACTAGAGTGGCCAGCATGTTCTCCAGATATAAACCCTATCGAACATGCCTGGGATAGATTGAAAAGGACTGTTTATGGACGGCATGACCCACCAACCACTCCGAGGGATCCACGCCAAATTGCTGTTGCGGAGTGGGACAATATGGACCATCAGTGCCTAGATGAACTTGTGGATAGTATACCACGACGAATACAGGCATACATCAATGCAAGAGGATGTGCTACTGGGTATTAGAGGTACCGGTGTGTACAGCAGTCTGGACCACCACCTCTGAAGATCTCACTATATGATGATGGTACAACATGCAATGTGTGGTTTCCATGAGCGATAAAAAGGGCGGAAATGATGTTTATGTTGATCTCTCTTCCAATTTTCTGTACAGGTTCCGGAACTCTCAGAACTGATGTGATGCAAAACTTTTTTTGATGTGTGTTGTATCACAAGACTGTCCATTCAAACCAACTGCTATGAATTCAAAGACGTCCCATTCTATACTTGCTAGGTTAAACTTGTTTCCAACTAATATTGTAAGATTGATGGGGTACTTCTGTGGCACTTTCATTGAATGATTCTACAGCTGTTAAAACTGAATCAGGTGGATAGTAAAACATCTGATTGCTAACATTAGTTTATCTAAGCCTTTGTGAGATTTACTAACTAAATTTACGACAGTGCTGTCAGACCAGATACTTACATAGATACACTCACAATAACTCTGCATTGGGCAATAAATAGAAGGGAAGCACCGTCTACTATGCTGCCCAACATGCTTTGTCAAAAGAATAACCTTATTGTTCACAGCATGTTCCATGCAGCATAAGATGGCCTATATGAATACACAGTATTAATGTTGCACAATAATATTTATTTAATAATTCATTATGAACTGGCTCTTGGCTTCGTAAGCCATTGTCAGATAACTTAATGCTAAACAGGTAGTCCACACATAATCACAATTCACAGTTGTCCAAAGATTGTTTCTCAAAGATACGTGACATCTTACAACGATATGAATACAAAAACATGAGCATAATGTAATACTGAAAAAGGCCCTGAACAAATAAATCTTACATTACGGTATACTCAAAGATTAAAAATATATGAATGTGTAAGTTATATATGTAGTGGAAATGAGTTATGGCACAAACGACTACTATGTTATAGCTACAAATTGGTGAATTTGATGAACAGTCCATAAAAAAGGGGGGGGGGGGGGGAGGGCAGTGGGGAGAAAGTAGTCTGTGGAATGTGGGTGTGGAACAGTTACAACAAGCGTATTATCTAATGGTGAGAGAAATATTAACTGACTACCACTAGTTTCGTGAAGATGAGTGGTGTTACTGGTTTTGGTCATTAGGACCTCATCCAGATTCTTTGATTGATGTTTATTAATGACGAGAATTTTTAGTAATGTTTGTTTTCTGCCTTTGGTTCCTCTATGCAGAACGTCACATTTCATGTCATATAAATGACATTCATTCAGAGCATGTTCAGTAAAGGTGAAATCTTTCTTTTTCAGTCTGCTATTTCTTTCATGCTCAGTCAGTCTAGTAGCTATAGCCCTACCGATTGACCTACATATAATTTGCCATACAGATTGCAGGAAATCCTGTAAATTCCAGTACGTTCCAAAGATGAAATCTTTTCTTTACTGTTGAACTGAAAGTGGGAGACAGCATTCCTAGTGTAAAAAACTGGAGTAAATTTACTCTACTTTAGTTTCTCAGCAAGCTTCTGTGAAGTCCTACCTACATGTAGTATGGTGGTCCATTTATCAGCAAGGCTTACAAGGGGAGGGCCTCAGACATGGCCAACCAATTTGACTCAAATTTGGCAGGTCACTTATGTACAGCCTAATACAAAGGACTCTTAAGACATTTTGGTCTAAAACGTTTTGGCTCAACAACCTCCTGTTTTTGAGAAAATCGCCCCTAAAGGTTATGATGAGCAGTTGACTCAAAATTTGCGGGTTCAATAAATAATTGTAAATAGAGCATTTTTCATCATCAGGTATGGGTTCCGCAAACACATACTTTCCCAGAAATCGAGGAAAGAAACTTTTACAACTGCCCGTTATGTACCCACATGGTAAATGCATTTCACCGAGAGTGCAATGACCCGAGTAACTGGCTGGGAAGCGGAGAACCTGGGTTCGAATCTCGAGGAAACCTAGTGGATGTTATTCTTCTTGTTTGTATTTTTCCGTATGTCAATTGACAGCGACAGGAGGTTTAAGAAGGTAAGTGAATCAATAAGGAATGATAAAAAGGTAGGAAAATTAATTTCTCAAACCTCTTGGGATAGTAAACTATTGAAATATTACGACTGATCGCTTTACAATGGCTTTTCCAGTCACAGTTACGTGTCCTCACCTTTCTTCAAACAACTAGATGGATAGTAATTGTCATAGAAACATTTGAAACAAATATACTCGCAGCATCAAGAACATCTAATGAATGTAATCTTTTGACAGCTGCACTGTTCCTTCCGAAGAATCGATGGAAAACAAACTTGGTTCACATTTAAAAATATGTCTTTTTCGGGAATTAATTTTGATGGGTACCACGCATACAATATCATTGCCTGAAAAATCGGTGCTGAAAATTGGTTATGAATTATGCTGTGAATAGTTATTCCATCCGTGCAGTTGTGCAATTCTCGCTGGGTTTCCAAAAGCACACTGCAATTCAGAAGTCTCAAAATAATGTTTTTAACCTGGCGATAGAAATAAACATCACACGGCTGCACGTAGGTATGCAGTTTGGCGGCATCTATAAACATGGCGTCATACATTAGAATATTAGTTTGTCCACCCTAGGAATCCAATATTAGGCAAGACTTCTTATCAGCAATGTGTGATTTTAAAACATCCTCAAGAAATGTTCTGTAAATAGCATTTGTCAATTTCCCGGATTTGGAGCAAGTAATGTACTCATTTTTCATAGTCGGTTAAGCGACTGACCTCTTCTGTAACCCAAGAACCAAATGTAACATTCGTTTCTTGTAAGCACAGGGAAACCTTAGGCAACGCTTTTCCAGAGGCTGTGATGGCTTAATGCGCCATGTACGAATGTGTTAGTATCTTTTTTTTTTTTTTACTACGAACTGCGACAAAGGTTTGTTTTTCTCCTTTATGCAATAACGTGTGTCGAATGTTCACCTGATAGTTGAATCCTGTTTGATCGGTGTTGATCATGTAATGATGATTAAAACCAGTCATAAGTGATGCCATTTGCATGCTGAAAAGAGCCGCCACTTTCTATATATCTTCTATATTTTCTACCTTCTTGTGGGAGACGTATTTACTGATGGGCCATTGACGAATTTTATATTCTGATTTGAAATTCCATGCCTAAGATAATGATGCAGCGAACATAATATCCTTGTTGGTCATATATAGAAGCGATGCACTTGCAGTCCACTCCTGGAGTGTTCTCATTGTTAACGTTCTCGTTACGACGACGATATTTGACAAATTGGTCATATGTCCACTTATTTACCCCCTGGTATTTGTGACATCTTGTCCCTCCTTTAACGACATCATTTTCCCACAATTTTAGATCTTCCTTCCTTTTCTGGGCTGTTGCTCCATTCTTTTGCTGTGTTTCTAGGTTCCAATTTGGATGATTCCTGGCTAGCACTACTGCCTTTACTTTTACTTCCAGGCGTATAGTGCCCAAGTTCAGTCGTTTAGTAACCAGCTTGTAGTACTCATTGGGAACAGATTAAGCATAGATTGCCTATGATGTGGACATTTCCGAAGTGTTATGACCATTTTGCAATTCACTAGCCATGATGTCTTCCACTGTATCACATTCTGCTTTGACTTCATGGTATAGTTCTTCAGTATCAAAAAAAGTAATTTTGTTGGTGAGCTCCAAAAATTGCTCAATGATAGCCACCCCCATCAGTCTGGAATGCTGAGAAACAGAACTACCTGAATCCGGTAGTGCATTGATAATACATCTGTCTTGCAACGCTTTTACAAACCAAAACACAGTGTCGGTAACTTCCCGCTTGCCATCGTCTGTGACAGGCTCCCAACTATGGATATCAGTGCTGGTCGAAGAGTGTACATTCTCCATTATTTAGATTATGCAACTGAAAGATATGACACAGCAAACAATAACTGCTTACTACGGCATAAACAGAAAAGCTAATTACTACAAACTATATACAGTACAAGTCATATGTTACTTACGGAAGATTGCTTTATTCTTTCACAAAACGTATTTTATTTGGTGGATTAACGACGGAAAATGATTACATGTATTTTCGACGTTCACGGCAGCCTAATGATGGAAAACAACTCTTTCCAATTGTCTTCTAGAAGGTTCGTGCTGGACACCCTCACTCTTACAGATTCACAACTATGATATGATGAACAGGCAACCGGGACAACATAACTCTCACCACGTGCATTCTGTCCTGTGCCTTTCTGATTGGCTATCTGTGATCCCTCGTGAGGAATTCACAGCACTCATACTCAGAGTTGTTTTCATGTGACAAGACTTAAACTTTTAAGTCTGTACTAATTCACGTCATCTGGGAAATACGTTTGCCTGCCTTATTACTATTATTATCTCCAAGAATTCTGATATGAAAAACTACAATTTTAAAAAATGGAAACCGTACGGTTTCCTCGAGATTCGAACTTGGGTTCGCTGCTTCCCAGCCAGTTAGCTTGACCGTTTCACTATTTTTTTTTTAATCTCATTTTATTCATTATTGATTGCTGTATTTGTTTGGGGCAGACATCCTATGACAGTTGTTCAAGTTCATTGTTGATTCATTAACTCATGCTGATCTACCATACCGGCATGCTATTGGCACTCTCGGCGAAAAGTGCTTGGATACATATGCAGCAGTTGTAAAAGTTTCTTTCCTCAATTTCTCGAAAAGTATGCGTTTGCAAATCCTATAACTGATGATGAAAAATGCCTTATTTACAATTATCTATCGATCCCGCCAATTTTGAGTCAGTTGCTCATCATAACTTTTGAGGCTGATTTTCGTAAAAACAGGGGAGTATTGAGCGAAACTATCTTAAGAGTTCTTCGTTTTAGGTTGTACACAAGCGATCTGCCAAATCTGAGCCGAATTGGTTGTTCATGTCTTCCCCTTGTTATGCTGTTGAGGACGATAAAGAAGTGCTGTTCCCTCCGTCTGTTGTCAGTTTAATTATTTTCAGTTCGTTATCAAGATCTGATTTGGTTTGTGCTATAGATAGTAGGTGGTACACCATGGAGTGGAGGGTTGCATGTTTGTGTGTAATGGGATGCTGGGAACTGACAAGTGTTATTGTGTCTGTAGAAGTTAATAAATGCTGTCACTAACGTTAGTGCTTGTTATAACTGTTCCTGTGCATCTAAAATAAATGCTGTCACTAACGTTAGTGCTTGTTATAACTGTTCCAAATTCCGTAAGACTCCTTTGTGCCCTCTGTCGCCCCCCCCCCCCCCCCCCTTTTCTCCCAGCCTATTAACCGGATTTGCCAGTTTAATATTCCATAGTACTATGTGCCATTACTCACTTGTACAACAAATTTGGCTGGTATGTTCATATACTCTTAATCTTTGAATATTCTGTAATATAATATTTATTTGTTCAGACTCTCTTTAGGTATTATCTTATGCTTGTGGTTTTGTATCGATATAGTCTGTATCTTTGATTAACAATCTTTGTACAACTTTGCACTCTCACCAAAGTTGGTGGACTATCTGTTTATCTTCAAGTTATGTGATGATGGCCTAGGAAGTCCAACGCTGTTTCATAACGAACTATTAAATAAATATTATTGTGGCACATTAATACTGTGTATTCAGGTTTTTAATAAGACCATGTTCCTCCAAGAAAGGATGAAATATTCCGTAAGTATTGTTATTACTGTTTCTGTTCTCTGGAGCATGGTGTCATAGTCTCCAAGCACAATAGACGTAGAGATATATGTGTGATTGTATTTAACATTATTAAGAGGCAAATGAGGGAGTTCTACATCTGCATCAACACTCATACTCTGCAAGCCATTGTGTGGTGATGGCAGAGGGTACTCTGCACCACTACTAGTTATTTCCTTTTTTGTTGCACTTGCAGATAGAGTGAGGAAAAAATGACTTTTTATATGTCTCTGTATGAGCCCTAATTTCTTGTATCTTATCTTAATGGCCTGTACATGAAATTTATGTTGGTGGCAGTAGAATCATTCGACAGTAAGCTTCAAATGCTGGTCCTCCAAATTTTCTCAGTAATGTTCCTCGAAAAGACCATCACCTTCCTTCCAGTGATTCCCATTTGAATTCCTGAAGCATCTCCATAACACTTTCATGTTGTTTGAACCTACCAGTAACAAATCTAGCAACCCACCTTTGAATTACTTCGATGTCTTTCTTTAAGCCGAACTGCTGTGCAACCCAAACACTCAAGCAACACTGAAGAATAGGTCACAATAGCATCCTGTATGCGGTATCCTTTACGGATGAACCACACTTTTTCAAAATTCTTCTAATACACCAAAGTTCACCATTCACCTTACCTACCGCAATCCTCACATGCTTGTTCCATTTCATATCGGTTGAAACATTACACCCAGATATTTAAATGAAATGACTATGTTGAACGGGTACTATTAAATGATTTACACACAATTTCTCTTATTTGTATTCCTTTGTCACAGCATTTTAATTAACGTTTTAACTTCTGTTTCAGTTGCTCTTATTTTTTCTTCCTATCATTATTCTTCTACTTGCAATATTTGTGCATGTGAATCTGATTATTTTTATTTATGTATAATATAGTTTAAACATTTTAAAATGCTGATCTTCCAGTTAAGAAAACAAAAGATGAAATAATCTGTTCATATTGTCTGCGCAGTGGTGTCAAGAATGTATTGTTCGTTTAGAGATGTACATCTTTTTGGATGGCAATCATCATACAAACATTTAAAACAATATTCACCATATAGTGGAGTGCTGAATTGCAGATAGGCACAACAAAAAGACACTCACAATTACAGCTTTCGGCCATTAAGGCCTTCGTCAACACACACACACACACACACACACACACACACACACACACACACACACACACATGAATGCAGTCTCAAGCAACTGAAACCACACTGTGAGCAGCAGCACCAGTGCTTGTTGGGAGTGGCGACTGGGTGTGGGTAAGTAGAAGGCTGGGGCAGGGAAGGGGAGGGATAGTGTGGTGGGGGTGACGGGCAGTGAAGTGCTGCATGTTAGACGGAGGGAAGGCGCGAGGCGGGGAGGGGGAGGGGGGGGTGGCAGAAAAGGAGAGGAATAAAAAGACTGGGTGTGGTGGTGGAATGACGGCTGTGTATTGCTGGAATATTGTTACATTCCATCCTGGATTTTCCATTGTTTAATCATTTAAAACATAAATTGCGCTACAGAGAAAATGACATGGATTATGATTTAAATGAAAGCAGGGATTGTAAGTAAAATGAAATTCAAGCAACATGAGAAATAGAAGTAATGATTGCAATAACATGGATGAAAAAGTTTTGATTATATAACAATAATGAAAATCACATGAACAAGGATTCCAAGTGGAAAAAGATTGATAGGAAGAAAAATAGGAGCAAATGATGTATTTCATATGAAAACAAACTTGATGTGACAAATCAATAAAAAAAAATTACATTTAAACCAGATAATTGAATAAAAATAATGATCAAAGTCATTTTGATAAAGATTTAAAAATAAAAAAATTCAATTTATATGATGAGATTAGAACTGATAACCCTTTTCATGTGAGCTCAATACCTTAACCATTACACTTTGCAACCAGTCTGCAGATTGTTACCATTTTTAAAGTTATACAGCATCATGCGAAATTCCGAAATATTTTTTCATCGATTACTCGCAAAAGAGGGCACATTGGGGTGACTGGCTGCAGGATGTGATTCCTTGGACCTTAACCTACATCACTGTATAGATTGTTTTGAAAAGTTGATCCCTCCTCTGAGGACCTTTCCTTACAAGTTCAACACATTGGCTATGCAACATATGCTTGCACTGGAAAGCTCACCACTATCACTTTCCTATTCAGTTGTACAGCTGTGGGCATGTTAAAGTTATTGTTCACATGCTGATAGCACATGCCTCTTTCAAAGGTGCGATATGCTTTGTTTACTCAGAAGTGCATGAAACAGTTAACCTAGATACACTTATAGACTTAATGAGGCTCTTATTGCACCAGCTCCAAGGTAAAGAAAAGACTGATTCACACCGGATATCAACAGAGTGTCACATCATGGCATGGCATGGCATTGTTCTGTCAGACAGTAGTGAGTTCTTGCTAGATGGAATATTGTTGTCATCACATATCACCGGTAGTCAGTTTTTGCTAGATGGAACATTGTTATCATCACACATCACACTGTTAACTGTGAAAGTTAGGTTTAAGGTTCCATCTGTTTCATTAAAAGTGGGTACATAACTTCAGCATTAAGGAACTACTAATGATGGTAGGATTTCTTAAGAACCAGAGCAAAGTTCATGATGGATCTTCTTGATAAAGGCCATGAGGTAAATTCTACACCATTCTGGGAACTGAATGAATAGGAAAGTGGGTAGATCAGCATATATTTTCTTTAGAAAATAGTTACGTACAGAGCAACATTGCTGAGAAGGTGTGTGTTACTTTTTTAAAAATCTTTTGCATCTAACTATCGTTGTAAACCCCCCCTCCCAACAAAAAAGAAAAAAAAGTCCGCAGCTATCATAGTGATGTGAGCCACTACCTTGCAATGTATTCACTGACACTAAAATGTGACCAACAGTCAAGATATGAAATAGCTTGTAACTTTATTTCTTATGGTCAAGATTGAAAAGGGCAGTTGCTACTCACCATGTAGCAGAGATGCTGAGTCCTAAGTAGGCTCAACAAAAAGACTGTCAAACAAGTAAGCTTTCGGCCAAAAAGGCCTCACACACACACACACACACACACACACACACACACACACACACACACACAAAATTCCATCCTGGATTTTCCATTGTTTTATTTCTTAAGTTCAACGTATTTTGAACCATTTTCTTATAAATAACATGAAAATGTAATTTATGTGAACATGCATAACATACCCAATACATATGTGCGTGTTATGCAGTTGAAATAGTAGAATGGTACTGACATAGTGTAAACACAGTGATACGGCATCCATCAAACCAATCTGTGTGACTGGTATTAGAAAGTAACTGGACAGATGTCACATAGGAAAGTACTTTCAGCTTCACAAATAAAATTGAGGCTGTGTGTTATAAAACAGTGCTTAGTTACAACTAACAAATAAGAACAGAAAGTATTGTTGCTCAGTGCTTAGTACTTTGTGCTCCACTTTCATGTTACTTGTACATTTTCTACTTCATTCCATGAGTGAACTTCGTCCGTTCATGCATCTCTCTCTCCCTCCCTCCCTCCCTCTCTCTCTCTCTCTCTCTCTCTCTCTCTCTTTAACGGTAAACATGCTGGTCTGCATGCCGACACAACTCACACTTTCTTGTAGTGCTTGTTTTCTTTTGTTTGTGAATAGGCAAATAATTGGTTCATAGATACTAAATATATATCAGTAAAATTAATTTTGCAAATACTTGAATCCTGGAACAATGAAGTCATGAATACTGAGAGATGGGTGTAGTTCTTAATGAACAAAATTCAATGAGGTAACAATTCTATAGATCTTATGCAAATCACAGAGTAAAAAATGTTTCTGCTTGATATGGAGATGGTGCCAGTATTAGAATAATTTTGTTTCTGTTTGTTGGTAAAAGTTGTGCATCTGTGGAGTAGTTTTTTGTGGTTTTTTAAAGAATTATTTCGTGCATATTTCATTCAAATGGATGAACTGGAATCCAATACAGTCAAAAAATTCATTGCGGAAAGAATCCAACTGATTTTATGCATTGGTTTTGTGACTGTGGATCAAGTATGGGTGGACCGCTACACACATTAAACAATATAGCAGTTTAAGAAGAATGTGGAAGATGATGTTGTTGTTGTTGTGGTTGTTGTTGTTGTTGTGGTTGTTGTGGTTGTTGTGGTCTTCAGTCCTGAGATGACCATTTGATGCAGCTCTCCATGCTACTCTATCCTGTGCAAGTTTCTTCATCTCCCAGTACGTACTGCAGCCTACATCCTTCTGAATCTGCTTAGTGTATTCATCTCTTGGTCTCCCTCTACGATTTTCAGCCTCCACGCTGCCCTCGAATACTAAATTGGTGATCCCTTGATGCCTCAGAACATGCCCTACCAACCAATCCCTTCTTCTAGTCAAGTTGTGCCACAAACTCCTCCCCAATTCTATTCAATACCTCCTCATTAGTTATGTGATCCACCCATCTAATCTTCAGCATTCTTCTGTAGCACCACATATCGAAAGCTTCTATTCTCTTCTTGTCCAAACTATTTATCGTCCATGATTCACTTCCATACATGGCTACACTCCATACAAATACTTTCAGAAACAACTTCCTGACACTTAAATCTATACTCGATGTTAACAAATTTCTCTTCTTCAGAAACGCTTTCCTTGCCATTGCCAGTCTCCATTTTATATCCTCTATACTTCAACCATCATCAGTTATTTTGCTCCCCAAATAGCAAAACTCCTTTACTACTAGAAGTGTTTCATTTCCTAATCTAATTCCCTCAGCATCACCCGACTTAATTCGACTACATTCCATTATCCTCATTTTGCTTTTGTTGATTTTCATCTTATATCCTCTTTTCAAGACACTGTCCATTCCGTTCAACTGCTCTTCCAAGGCCTTTGCTATCTCTGACAGAATTACAATGTCATCGGTCAACCTCAAAGTTTTTATTTCTTCTCCATGGATTTTAATACCCACTCTGAATTTTTCTTTTGTTTCCTTTACTGCTTGCTCAGTATACAGATTGAATAACATCAGGGAGAGTCTACAACCCTGTCTCACTCCCTTCCCAACCACTGCTTCCCTTTCATGGCCCTCAATTCTTATAGCTGCCATCTGGTTTCTTTACAAATTGTAAATAGCCTTTCGCTCCCTGTATTTTACCCCTGCTACCTTCAGAATTTGAAAGAGAGTATTCCAGTCAACATTGTCAAAAGCTTTCTCTAAGTCTACAAATGCTAGAAACGTAGGTTTGCCTTTTCTTAATCTAGCTTCTAAGATAAGTTGTAGGGTCAGTATTGCCTCACGTGTTCCAATATTTCTACGGAATCCAAACTGATCTTCCCCGAGATCGGCTTATACCAGTTTTTCCATTCGTCTGTAAAGAATTCACGTTAGTATTTTGCAGCCGTGACTTATTAAACTGGTAGTTCGGTAATTTTCACATCTGTCAGCACGAGCTTTCTTTGGGATTGGAGTAATTATATTCTTCTTGAAGTCTGAGGGTATTTCACCTGTCTCATACATCTTCCTTACCAGATGATGGAGTTTTGTTAGGACTGGCTCTCCCAAGACTGTCAGTGGTTCTAATGGAATGTTGTCTACTCCCAGGGCCTTGTTTCGACTTAGGTCTTTCGGTGCTCTGTCAAACTCTTCACGCAGTATCATATCTCGCATTTCATCTTTATCTACATCCTCTTCCATTTCCATAATATTGTTCTCAAGTTCATCGCCCTTGTATAGACCCTCTATATACTCCTTCCACCTTTCTACTTTCCCTTCTTTGCTTAGAACTGTGTTTCCATCTGAGCTCTTGATATTCATGCAAGTGGTTCTCTTTTCTCCAAAGGTCTCTTTAATTTTCCTGTAAGCAGTATCTATCTTACCCCTAGTGAGGTAAGCCTCTACATCCTTACATTTGTCCTCTAGCCATCCCTGCTTAGCCATTTTGCACTTCCTGTCGATCTCATTTTTGAGACGTTTGTATTCCTTTTTGCCTGCTTCATTTACTGCATTTTTATATTTTCTCCTTTCATCAATTAAATTCAATATTTCTTCTGTTACCCAAGGGTTCCTACTAGCCCTCATCTTTTTACCTATTTGATCCTCTGCTGCCTTCACTATTTCATCCCTCAAAGCTACCCATTCCTCTTCTACTGTATTTCTTTCCCCCCATTCTTGTCAGTTGTCCCCTTATGCTCTCCTTGAAACTCTGTACAACCTCTGGTTCTTTCAGTTTATCCAGGTCCCATCTCCTTAAATTCCCACCTTTTTGCAGTTTCTTCAGTTTTAATCTACAGGTCATAACCAATAGATTGTGGTCAGAGTCCACATCTGCCCCTGGAAATGTCTTACAATTTAAAACCTGGTTCCTAAATCTCTGTCTTACCACTATATAATCTATCTGATACCTTCTAGTATCTCAAGGCTTCTTACATGTATACAACCTTCTTTCATGATTCTTGAACCAAGTGTTAGCTATGATTAAGTTATGTTCTGTGCAAAATTCTGCCAGGCGGCTTCCTGTGTCATTTCTTACCCCCCAATCCATATTCACCTAGTATGTTTCCTTCTCTTCCTTTTCCTACTATCGAATTCCAGTCACCCATGAATATTAAATTTTTGTCTCCCTTCACTATCTGAATAATTTCTTTTATCTCATCATATATTTCTTCAATTTCTTCATCATCTGCAGAGTTAGTTGACATATAAACTTGTGCTACTGTAGTAGGCGTGGGCTTCGTGTCTATCTTGGCCACAATAAGGCGTTCACTACGCTGTTTGTAATAGCTTACTCGCACTCCTATTTTTTTTATTCATTATTAAACCTACTCCTGCATTATCCCTATTTGATTTTGTATTTGTAGCCCTGTATTCACCTGACCAAAAGTCTTGTTCCTGCTGCCACCGAACTTCACTAATTCCTACTATATCTAACTTTAACTTTTCCATTTCCCTTTTTAAATGTTCGAACCTACCTGCTCGATTAAGGGATCTGACAGTCCACGCTCCGATCCATAGAGCGCCAGTTTTCCTTCTCCTGGTAACGACGTCCTCTTTAATAGTCCCTACCCGGAGATCCGAATGGGGGACTATTTTACCTCCGGAATATTTTACCCAATAGGACGCCATCATCATTTAACCATACAGTAAAGCTGCAAGCCCTCGGGAAAAATTACAGCTGTAGTTTCCCCTTTTTCTCATCCATTCGCAGTAGCAGCACAGCAATGCCATTTTGGTTAGTGTTACAAGGCCAGATCAATCAATCATCCATCATGTGGAAGATAGTGGCCAATAATCAAGAAAAGTGAGGTCAGATCCATGAGTCTTAAAGATTATGGCCAGTATTTTCTGGAATGCAAATCTGATTCTTCTTACTTTATTCCCTTACAGAGGGCAAAACAAAAACTGGTGAATACTGCCAAGTCTCAAAGACCAGTTGGATGAATGATTTTGTAGATAGAAGCTTTGATTATAAAGAAAAAAAATTGTTCACCAGTATGGTGTCCACAATTTTGAGCTAAAAAAAATGTTGTAACAGCCTTAAGTGAGTGTTCTTAATATCTTCCAGAATTATAATCCGTTGATGGAAGCTACTATGGGAAAAATTTGGAACATACTCTGTTGACACGAAAGGGTATTGCATTTATTTTTATTTTAAAAAGCTACAGCTGTCACTAGGACATGATAAAGCTTCTCTTAGTTGGCATACACCACTATAATACCGTGCCCCTGTTGTCTTATTGCTTATTTATGCCTTTCATTCTAAAATTGTTTTGTGGATGTCATCCAGCATATTGAATGTGGATACATTGTCATACTGGCTGATCTGCTAGCTGTGGTAGAAACGTCCTGCCCAAACAAGTGCGAGGCACTCCTCTATGTTATAAAGCAGTTATTGTGGGTCAGGGAAGCTATACTGGAGGCTTGAGAAAAGTCCAAGTAATTCCTTTCTAGATTTGCACTTGGAACTGCACCTCTACCATAACTGATAGTGCCAGCGACCAGTTTTGTTTTGCTATTGTCATTATACAGTGCCAGGTTTGTGGAGGATCTAGATACTTGAACCTTAAGTACGTAGAAAGGTCTTTCTTGTTATTCCATCCAAAATAATTTGCTTTCTGCTGCAGTCCTAGTAATGAGTCTGTCTTGGTACTGAAATCCTTAACAAACACTTGTAGTAGGTGCATAGTCTGAGAAAGCTTATCATGTACTGAATAGTAGCAAAATGTGTTACATCTGCTAGTTTTTCTATTATGGGCTGGATTCATGTTCCCTTAACAAGATAACTAAAGAGTTGTCTTTTGTGGACAACAAATAAGCTCCCCCCCCCCCCCCCCCCCCTCTCTCTCTCTCTCTCTCTCTCTCTCTCTCTGTCCACAGACCAGTGTTTTGATCCTGTTCAGACTTTTTTAAAAAGTGATGTATTGAAAGATATGTCTTTCATTTGAGGCGTCAAAGCAGAGTGTTCATCATACATTTAAAGGTACATGGGATGTTACATAGACCAAGAGAATTTTTAATTTGTAAAGGACGACAGATGTTAATGATGTAGTTTTTTCCCAGTCAATTAGGTCCTCTGCAAGTAAGTAGTCTACATAGCAGAAATACTGTGCTCTTTTCAAATGATCTACAGTGTCATTATTTGTGGCAATGGGTAGAATCTTGTTTGATAATTTTGCTCCATGGCAAAAATCGTCACAGAATCAATGTACCATTTTCTTCTTTATGAGAACTGCTTGAAGGGATCTCGGTCTTCTGTTGGTTGAATGATTTCATTTTGTTTCCTTCAAAGTAACTTTAAATTCTTCCTGTGTGAGTGAATCAAATGTTGGTGCAAAGGTTCTCCTCTTACTATTTCTATTCAGTTGTGTTTATAGTTTTAATTTATTTGCAATTGATTTTGAAGTAACTAAGACCTTATCTTCAGGCAATTGAGCTCTTTTTCCAGTGTGATATACTTGCATTGGTGTACCCCTCCCTCCCCTTCTCGAGCCCTTCCATTGCGTTGTTGTTGAAATAGAAAGCTTGCATTCTCTAACATTGCAACACTTTCTGACAGAGGGCTATGACGGCTCTCGTTAAATTATTTCTTCACTAAATTTTGCATAATAGTCCTAAATTTTTGTTGTACTTAAATTACATGCTTTGTGCATCTCTTGCAATAAAAAGTAATGTGAGAGGATAGTATTATTTCATATTTTTGTGAACGTCATTTTCTGTTTGTTGGTGACATTAAATTGTTGTATTTTTCTTGCAGGTCTCGTTCAGGGCTACATATAGATAAGAAAAAACTGCTTGAAATTGCAAAGCAGAATGCTATGGCCATGTTACAGAAGGAGGTGATGTTAAGTTCTGTCATAAACCATGGGAAAATAGTGGCAATGCAAGCTGGTGGCAAGAGTGTAGCTGAATTGACAGGTAATATAACTCATCATTTTGTTACTTACTACTTAGTTTCTTCTTACACAGCCAATTACTGACTTTACATGATTATATATGTATTTTTTGGATGAAGTTAGTAATGTGGATGGACCTTAGAAATAGACTAATATGTATGCCTATGTTTGTAGGAAACCAATCTGTTTGCTGCTATGTAAGACAAACCTTATAGTTTTCATGCATAAAGTTCAGAAAGTATTTGAAAATATGGCTTTTGGTTTAACATTCCCATTGTGTTAATTGATCATTGTTCGTTTTGTACAGTGATCACATTTTAAAAATATCCGTTGGTATTGTCAGTTGGCTGTGTGTCCACACAATCAAAGTGTGCTTGGTGGTGACGACCTCTCGGACACATTCTGAAGAGTGCAGTCGCACTCGCACTCAGGGAGATGAGTGGATGTGGTGACTGGTCAGTAGGCCCAGCGGAAAAATGGGTGATAGTAAAGAATTCCCTTATATAATTACAGGACATGACATGTCGTGGCTCAGTGAGGCAGACATGTCCTCTCTCTGTTGCACCTGCCCAGCTCTGACGTATGGGTGGCGGCTGCCACCCTGGATGCTGAGTAGGCACTCTGTGGCACTGTTGACAGGACCGTGGTAGGATGGCGGCCTTGGGGCCAGGGCCATTGACGTCAGTGGCATCCTATTGCCTTGGCAACATGGACCCCTGGTGGCCCCTCAGCTCTGTATACATCACTGTGGTGGTGCATGGAGATGGCTGCACATGGGGTTCAACTCACTGTCCTCTGGCAGCAGTCGGATGGCACTGAGGCACTGACTCCCACTAGGAACTCAGCAGCAGGCACGGATGGCAGGTTGATGATGCTGTGGCACCAAGTCCCTTGAGAAAGCTAGTGTCGATTGCAGCTGGCACAGTCCAGTCTTGAACCCATGGCTACTGCTGGCAATGCCCCGACATTCCACTGCCCAACGGGGCCCTGGAGTCATGGTGGTGCTGCTTGACTCTGGAGATAAGAATGACTCTGTCTCTAAACTCAGACATTTCTATACTCCCAAGGTGCACTTGTTTCACTAAAACTTGACACCTAATCACATTGCCCATAACAAGAGACTTGCCCTGGTGTGGTGACATCAACTAGCCTGCTGCAGTCATTACTGCTTTGTGGTGCAACTTTGCTCTGAGAATAGCTAGCCCAATCTGGCAGTCTCCTTACGTGTGTGTTGTTCTGAGCCACAAGTTGCCACAGTTATGGCTACCAGCTTGTGGCTGCTAATGCAGTAATGCAATACTTCACAAACTGTCTCTTAGTACTTGTGTGGAAAGACTTATTACTTTTGCTAAAAGTTTGGGTAGTGACTCTACACAATAAAAGTGCTGTACGTTACACAGTGATAGTATTGCATACTCAGTCATGTAGTGTGGAAAAAATTTAAGCTAATAATTAGCAATTTTACAATATTTTGCTGTTGAAAATGTATTTTCCCTTTTAAGCAGTAACAAACAGTTCTTCATTTGTTCCTGCTTTTGACAAGTTTTTTGAGCTAAATTCTTGATACAGTAAAAATATTTTTTTATCTTGTTCTAGCCTTTTTTCATCCGCTTCCCAGAATGCTTTACAGTAACTTCCACCACTTACTCTCCTGTCATAGAATTTCCTAGAGACTTACCAACCACCCTCCCCAGCCAAATAATTGCATCATCAGTTTTCATGCAATTTGTCGATATGTGTTCTTTTATGAGATCTGTACATAAATGCTTCATCTTGTGCCTCAATCATCTGCTCAGTTTCAAATGCTTTAGGTTTCCAAATTTATGAATTTGTCATTAGGGTGTATTGCTTAAAATTTATTTTATGATTATTTTTGTGTCCTTGCTGGGTGGCATGGACGCAGGAATTAAACCATGATTACCATTGACATGTGCAGTGGTTTATTGCACAATGTTCCAATCCAGCTGAGCCAGTTGGTGCCATTGCTGTTGTCCCTGTGGCCTCTCAAATTCTGGCTGAGCCCACTGGTGTTGTTGGGTCTCTGGTGGCCACTGTCAGCCAGGCTTGCCTCCCATCAACCGTCAGGGATGCAATGATGCCAATGAGCTTGAAGTTGGTTGGATGGTTGGAACTTGGGCAGGTGAGCAAAAGTGCTCGACTGAAGGGGAAGGGCAACGGCTGGTAGGACACAGTAGCAGCCATGTCCAAGTGTGATACCGCTTGATGAAGCAGCTGGGGAAATGGGGAATTGCCGCATCACCAGCTTTTATGTCATTGAAAGGAAGAGCACAGGAATTAAAAACATGGCTTTCAGGGACATACGATATTACCATATAGAAGGCTTTTCAGATATTGGTTTGGGCCATTGGCATAGTGCTACAACTAGGGCACATTCGGCACCCATTGATGCCAGGCAGGACATTGCTGATTAATACTGTGGCAAGGGGCATGGCTGGCTCTCAGTGCAACTGACAGCATCATATAGCCTGATGAGCTGGCGGTGGCAGGTGGAGTCCACTGCTGGGAGGGTGTGCTCCACCAGCAGTAGCTGTCCAGGATATTATGATGACTGGCGATTATGTTGTTGCTCAGGCTCAGGGCCGATGGCAGAATATGCTTGCGTTGGCGGCAGCGTGGAGGTGGTACTCAACCAGTAACGGTTGCAACAATGCTTACAGGCCAGCGAGATTGATGGTGCTCAAACAAGAGGACTAAAAGTAGCAGCTGGCATAATTGCCCAGAGTGTAGGAGTATTGCTTGCTTCAATTCAAAACAATAAAAATCAAAAGGGTGACTTATGAATTACTACATTATTGGTTGAATGACATCAGTTCACTCTTTCAGCATTCCTAATCAGTATTGTTACAGGTGATGAGTTGTGATGATGTCTTTATATTAACTTCTTAAGAACATCTTAATGAATGAGACCTAACAAAAGACATATAATCGAACAAGGGGCAGTATGAACATAATATTTTGTGTTTGGTAGCTTAAAAAGTGTATTTTGCATTATGATTTTGTTCCCAGGAGCGCCTCAATCATAACTGCTATTTGTTGCCAATAACTTACTCTTTTCGGTCATAGTGTAAGGAAAAAACTGCATTGGCTTTTGATATTACATGATAATGCGCTGTTGGTTTCACAAACAAAACTATCCAGGAGTTTGCAATACAACAGCAGACATTCACTGCCATCATTAATGATTTCTCATCTATTGCCATTTGACGATAATTTTGTTATTGTTAATGCAATGTGTGTAATGTAGTGAATAATTAAATATAACATTCTGTCTGCAAGAAAAGAGTTTGGCTGTAGCCCTGAACTATGTATCACCTCTGGAAAATCGACTTAACCTATTATTGGTATTGTCTGCTTTTTTGGGAAATATGCGGTTGACAGTAACAAGGTGTTTTATCTGTAGTGACATTAACTGTTGTTTGTTAATTCCTGAGAAACTGCATGCATTTTTCCATTAAAAGAGACATTATTTACAATGATACTACTCAGCCCAACTTGCTTCATGCTTTCTCTCTCCTGTTTCAGTGCCGATTTTGCATGTGTAATGATTCATTATGCACCTTGTTTCATAAGCAATATTTTTACATATTATATGACCTCAATGGCGGCAGCAGCAGCAGCAGAAGCAGAACAAGAGCCCTTTTAGAATGGTGAAGCTAATAGAAGAGGCACCTTTTCTCTTTGGTGAATATATAGTACAGGTGCTGACTGTACCCCAACAAGGACAGCCACAAGCAATGTCTGACTCATAGGGAGTGGCTGATGTAGGCTGGACAACCTATAGCCTATGTGGACTATAATGGGATTCTACCAGTTTAATATCCCAAGCACTATGTGGTATGTCTCTAAACGTGAAAGAATCCGAAGTTTAAGCTCCCCTCACTTGGAACTCCAGGAGGTGAACATATTGTGAGAAAGCACATTTGAAAGGAAGATTGGGAGAATGAAGGAAGGGTAGGTAAGGATTGGAACATGGAATGTCTTCACACTGCTGCAAGCAGAAAGGCTAGAAAATGCAAAACAGGAGATGAAAAGGGACAGATTAGATTCATTTGGCTTGTGTGAAGTGAGATGGGGAGAGACTGAGGAGGTAGAGACTGTAGATTATAAGCTTTTCTATTCAGAGGAAATCACAAATTGTGAAAATGGAGTAGGAATACTGATAGGAAAGAAATTGAAAAATAAGGTAATGAAGGGGCAATATATTGACGGAGGATTGGTGATGATACAACTCTAGGGTACTTTACTTTCTCCTAGTGCAAACAATACTCAAATAACATGGGAATGCAGCCAAATGACGTCATCGACAAATGGTGATATTTTGACAGGAGCATACCATGCCATTTTAGAGGCAAAACTGCAGCAAGTAAGTGCTGTGTAAGTGCATTAAGAACCTCCATTTTCAGAGAAACTTCATAAAGATAAAACACACACACACACACACACACACACACACACACACACACACACACACACACACACAGTAAACATGAGTACCATCGCAAAAAATTATGACTGGCATTAGAAGTAATTGATAGTGAAATTAATAATCAATGGTGAGGTTATATAAACTCTGTCCCTCTGTTTTTTGACAAATGAGAAAGCAAGATTACTGCTTTGCTCTCTTTCATGTCATCCAGTTGTTGAATTATTATTCTTACTCATTCTATAGTTCCTTAGATCTTCCCTTCAATGATGTTGTGTATGAACCCCTCGTGTCCAAGTGTGTGTCTGATCCAATTAGCTTTCGTCTGAAGAGTAGTATTCAGAATAGTTTTTTTCTCTTCTACTCTTTTCATACACCATCGTTCATCACCTGATCTGTCCACTTGATCTGCTCTGTTCTTCTCCACCACCATATTTCAAAACTTTCTAGGTATTTTTTTGTCATATTGCTCATGGTCCTTGTTCTTTTCCATACAGTGCAACGCTTCAGATGTATTAAACCTATTTACAAATGGCAGAGTCCTCTTGCCTTTGCACTAGACAAGTTCCCACTGTGTTTCTGTATGGTGGATAGTCATACCCTTGTATGTTAATTGCCTGATTTGCTATCACTGTGCTCCTAGGCAAACGGTAAGCATTTTGCTATGATCTTAGCATGTCATAACGAATTTTTGGGGAATGGGTCCAATTCCCTTTCTTTCCTCAGGTGAGTGTGATGTTGCTAATATACAGCAAAATGCATTGATATGATTTTCTACAATATTCATGCCTTTGATGCAAAAAAATCCCAAAATGGTAACTAAAGATGTGAAAGTGTGTAATATGGGCTACAGTGATTTTTGTGTGTGTGTGTGTGTGTGTGTGTGTGTGTGTGTGTGTGTGTGTGTGTGTGTGTTTTAGTAATAGGATATAGCTAGTGTAGTTGTATGCTTACCAGCATAAATGTTTTCAACATTTAAGATAAACTAGGGTCTTGAAATTATCCAGTCACTTACCATATTTAATCACGCCTACAAAAATTATCACCAATCCAACCACAATATTCATAACAGGAAAGAAAAAGTATCAAATCCTCCAGCAGAAAATATTCATGCTCCAGTTACTGTGTTTTCTTATATTTACGTATGGTGAGGCACTCATACAAGTTCATTCAAAGACAATTAAGTTCCAGTTTAATAACCTAGTCAAGATTGATTGTATTTCTCAAAAAAATTCAGGATTCTATACTTGTTAGTTAGTTAGTTAGTTAGTTGGTTGGTTAGTTAGTTGCATGCTCCATAGATCATTTGAATGATTCTTTTATACAAATGATGTAGAATGAGTCGCTTTATGGGATATGTATACTTAATTACTGTTAACATTAATGAGCAGATTATCATTTTATTGCTACCCCTACCCATGCAGCTGCATTTGAAAAGAAGTTCCCTTTTTTTCCGGACTGTCAGTTTTTAAGTAGAAATGTGTCAATGGAATAAAAGGAGTTATCCAGGAGAAATGATTTTAAATTATGTTTAAAACTTACTTCTCTACCTGAGACATTTTATGTTGTTGTGCAGATGATCAAAAATTTTCGTTGCTGCATATTGAACTCCTTTAACAGTGGGTAATAAAGGTCATTCTTCCCTCTAGTGTTGTAGGTATGTACAACACTGTTCTTGTCAAATTGTGAAAGATTATTTATGAAGAATTTCATTAGAGAAAATATATTGTGGCGGCACAGTTAAAGTGCGTAACTCCTGGAAGAGTTACTTACGTGGTGTCTGTGGATGAACACTACATGTTATTCTTACTGCTTGCATTTGTGAAATCAATAATTCCTTTCTAAATGATGAGTTACCCCAGAAAATTATTCTGTACAACATTATTGAGTGGAAATATGCAAAATATGTGAAAAGGTTGATATGTTTGTTTCCAGTTTAGCAGTTATATAAGTAGCAAAATAACTTAAATTAACTGTTTGACCTACCGTGTGCCATTTAACTTTGTGAAAATAATTTAATGGCTTGTTATCATCTTGAACTTAACAACTTCAGTGTATATTTACTTATTACATCATAAACATGAATAAATAACTGTAGCTACTTAGAATTAAATATAGTAAACATATATAATAATTATTAGTTAATGTGATTTTAATTTTGTGATTGTTCATATCGATCGTTGACAGGATAATTACTTTTGTGATTCTAAGTCTCTGTGTCTTATGTATGGTCTTTCTGCCAAACTATAAGCTTTACACTTGAGTCCCTAGTCTGCTCTAATACATTCAACTGTACCTGAGTGTCTAAGATTTGCTCATTAATATTGTAAAATTCCTTCTCAGTTGATTATTTTGATTGTTTCAAGTCCTTGTTCATATCTCTAAGTTGCTCATTCACTTCATTTCATACTATATCACATTGATTGTTCACCTCTGTATGTAACTACCTTTTTGAAGTAGTCTGTAATTCTGAAACCTTAATTTTTGCCACTGGAAGTTTTAAAGTCGTTTCTTAATTCATTTGAAACACTGTAGTAGACTAGCCAATTAATTCTTCAAATTATTAAATGTTTCCTGTAAATTGCCCTCCTGGTACAGATGATGACAGACATACAGTAAATAAATAAATAAATAAATAAAAAGCTAGCCATTACATTGCTCAGGGTTTAGTTGCTATTACACAACCACATTCAAAATAATAGAAAAATAAATTGTTTCTCATAGATACAGCATGCCTGAGTTGTGTAGGAGCATGTCTAGTGATGATGAACTGCTGATGTGAAGTAACCCTTTGGTGTTTACACCTTGCTGGCTGACTTGAATGTGTCTCCAAAGCTGGAACAGCTGTGGGTTGTGGCGAGGCACTACAGTAGACCACTACAGATTCTTCATAGCAAAGCTGTCCCGGCAGTTGGAAATCGCACAAACTGCTGTTGGTGTTCTTCTGACTTGAGGACTGATCAAACTCCTTCAGAGTTGGAACCTGTTGTAGCAGTAAAAAATAATTGTTAATTGATTAGCTACATATAATTTTATATCTCTATTTATGAGCAGTGTTTTTTTTTAACAGTGCTTACGCTGTGAATTATTGTGTGCTTCTGCTTCTGCTTTTGCTTGCAGAATTCTTCTCTTTTGCAATATCTTTATTGTTAGAGGCTGAAAGGAAGCTGGAATACTGTTCAATTTTACATGTTGACCAACAGTATTTCTTCTTTCAACACCAGTATGTTTGAACTTCTTTATATATTGAGCTAACTGTCTTCAGATATCTATATTACAGCTGTATCACAAGTGTTTGGATGCAAATATCTTGTACAGCGAGTATAAAATTTGACAACCAAAACAATCAAGAACATAAGGCAGAATTACGGTTTTGAAAATTTCTTTTCGTGCTTCTATGATGTCATTTTTAGTGCCATTCTTCCATGGCCACGACACACCTCCCAGGTGCAATGTCTGAGACCGAGTGGCCCACAGCAGATGAACACGCAAAACTCATAGTGCCATCTTACAGGTGCGCTGCACCCATGCACCTTCCGTTACCTGCACATAATAATAAACCATTTCTCCAACAATATTCTGTCTGTAACCACTAATAAAAAAGTTAAACATCATAATCATATTTTATTGTTTAAAAGGACCGAGACTGTAACCCATCATTTTCCTCAAAAATGACATGTTATGCCTCACTGCTTAGTAGAGAAAGTCAGGAGGAAAAACTTGAAGGAAATTGAGAAAGTATCTTTACATTGGCTACATATTTATTTTGCAATGTAAGGGATTGAACTGGTCAGCACAATAGAGATGGAGATGTAGTGGGTTCACTTTTTCGCACATTGTGTCATATTTCTGTTACTTTTACAACAGAATGTCTTGCCAATAAAGAATACCCAAGACATTTATGTGTAAGTGAGAAAAGAAGTGACTGCATGGCGGAAATTTGTGACTCAGTAGTTTCTCTCAAATTTTTCAACTGATTTCCGTACATACTATCTTCTGATGTATAGCATGATGATCTAGTAAAAGAATGTTTAGTGAATTGTGCTTTAGGTCTATCAGTTCCCACTGCAACAACATATTGATGGAATCCTTTCACAGTCAACTATAACAACAATGGAATTAAGTGATAGAAAGCAGTGAGAAATCTGGGATGGAATTACAGTGATATGAATTAGTATGTCAATTTTAGAATGCTACCTGCCGACAAAACCTCCACCACTGTGGTTATGAACTGCAGGGATTACCCCGTTTGAGGAGCTCTGCCAGCTGTCAGCCTTGTCCATTTTTAAGCCCTCCCATAGTGACCCCATTCCAGAAATGCAGCATGATCTCCAGTCCCTTTGCAAATCCGTAGGTCCACCCTAGTACCTCTACCCTCAGTCTATTTCCCTCCTCAACCCAACCACTCCCTGCATTCCTACCTTCCACATGCTTACTAAAATACATAAACCCCACCACTTAGGATGCCCCATTGTGGCTATATATTGCCCCCTACAAAAGAGGACCTCTGTCCTTTTGGACCAGCACCTTCAGCCTATTACATGTAATGTGCCCTTCTATATAAAAGATACTAACTATTTCCTCCAATGACTTTCCACAGTTTCTGTCTCTTTACCACATAGTGTCCTGCTTGTTGAGGCCACATACCTTTACACTTACATACCCAGTGCTCTTGTCCTTGCCAGTATTGAATACTACCTTCACCAATGCCAACTAACTCCAAACTGATGTGTCGGCAGCTGGGCCAACACCTTGTAGATCGAGATGGCTGAAAATGCACGCTAGACTAACGCAGACGGGCGTGAAGTACTGGAACAGGCTACGTAATTAATGCTATGAAGAAAAGTACGTAGCTGGATTAATACTTATCTTTAATCAATCATTGTGGTACATCGCTCTTGACGATACACAGGAGACTTTAATTACAATCACTGTAAGGCTAATGGCGCCTTGCTAGTTCGTAGCCATTAACTTAGCTGAAGGCTATTCTGTCTCTCGGCTAATGAGAGAGAAAGGCTTCGTACATCTAGTCGCTAGCAAGGTCGTCCGTACAACTGGGGCGAGTGCTCGTCCGTATCACGAGACCTGCCTTGTGGTGGCGCTAGGTCTGCGATCACACAGTGGCGACACGCGGGTCCGACATGTACTAAATGGACCGCGGCCGATTTAATCTACCACCTAGCAAGTGTGGTGTCTGGCGGTGACACCACACAAACCTATAACCTTCCTGGTCACAATGACCAAATATATCCTCACTCAAAGTTATTTTTGCTTTAAAGTCATAAACTACAAACAAATCTTTGGTACAGCAATAGACACTAACATGGCATTATTGTTTGCCAATGTAACCATAGGACATCTGTGGAATCATTCCCAGCCACCCAGAATCCAAAACCCCTCAGCTGGTTCATATTCATTGATGACATCTTTCTGGTGTGGACTGAGAGCGAGGACATCTTATCCACATTCCTCCGTAACTTCAACACCTTCTCCCTCATTTGCTATGCCTAGTCCTCCTCTGCCCATCCAGCCACCAATGACCTCTATCAGACAGATGGCTCCATGAATACCTTCATCCACATGATCTCAGTCCTCTGTCAACCCTCACCTAGCCACTGATGGCCCTGCAATGACTCAGTACCACCCAGGACTGGAGCAACGTATTCTGCTGCCCACCCAACTTAGCAGTGTTCTTGTCCGCCCCCTCTGAACCTTGTTCCCAATCACTTACCCCATGGCTCATATTCCCGTAAAAATCATAGATGCAAGCCTGTGCCATACATCCTACCTTCTATCACCTACTTCACTCTGTCACAGACATTTCCTGCTCAATTAAAGGCAGGGCCACCTGTGAGAGCAGTTATGTGAGCTACCAACTTAGCTGCAACCACTGTGTGGCATTCTGTTTGAGTCTGGCTACTAAGAAGCTGTCTATCTACATGAATTGTCACTACAAAACTGTGGCCAAGGAATGGTGGAACCACCTAGTTGCCAAGCGTACCATGCAGCAAGGTGTCCTTGACCTCAGTGATTGCTGCACGGCCTGTGCCATCCATAGAACCCCCCACCAACATCAGATTTTGTAAACTGCAGAAGTAGGAACTCTCCATGCAACATATTTTTCAGTCCCATAATCGCCTGGCTTCACTTGCCACTATGCCCTTCCCTGCCCCCATCCCAATCTCATCCATATATTCTATCCCCCCAGCACACTGTGTTTGTCCTTTTCCTTTTTTTCTCTTTTTTCCCCATTATTTCTCTCATCACTGTACCTAGGAGCCCACCATCTTGTCTCTGCTACATCCTTGCACAATCCTACAGGCAGCACTAAATCATCTTCTCCCACCCCTACCGTGCTATCCCGTCCTCTCTTGTTATGCACAGCTCTCCTTTACCCCCACTACCTACCCTGAATGAGATCACTATTCACTACAGTTGGACCTCAATGCCCAGAGACAACAGTGACAATGTGTCAGTGTATTTTGTGTATGTGAATGTGTGTGGGTTTTTCTGAATGTGATGATGAACTTCGTCTGATAGCATACTTTAAATGTCCCTGTCTGCCACTCAATGCCTCGTGATAGAAACTGTATCGTTTTGCTGAATATCTTGAACATTGTTGTGTATATTTATGTGGTGATCCATTACTTTTGCTAAGGTAGGTAATCATATGACAGAAGAACCTCACTTTTGATAAATGATCTTCACTACATGATCTTGGGGCTCATCAGACTTAAATTTTTCATCAGATCAGTCACTTTCACCATAAACAAATGTAAGACCTCTCTTCTATGATATCTTCTATATAACAGCTTAAATTCATGTACTTAAAGCACCAATAATCTTCAGTAGATGACGTTTTAAGTATGTTGTTGGATGAAGTAGGGAGAAAATATCTGTACTAGCTTTAAACAAAGAAAACATTATTGCTGGACAGGGAGAGACTTTCGAAGAAAGAAAGAAAATTGCCAAACAGCAATTGTAGATTGCTTGGCAATGAATTTTGGTAGAATGCCAACCAATGAATGTAGATTGTCAAATGATGAGTGTATTTCTTCAGAACTTGAAAATAAGTCTCAGAATACTGAAATAATTCAGAGAGCAAAGAGAAGAGGCAGCCAAGAAAGAAAAGTTGTCATGGGAACTATGTGGCAGAGTCGCTGTGCCATCTGTTGAAGTACTGCAACATAGAAAACTGTTAGTAATGATTCCATTCACTCCATTCACACTGACTGCAGAAAATCTTAAAAAACCAATAGGCCCTTCACAGTGACTCACAACTGCCCCCGCTGCCACTGCTGCTTGAGGGGCGAGAATAGATTGGTGGTGATTCCATGGCTGTTTTAAGATGTGCGATGTCTTACACTTAGGGAAGCTATTACATTGACAACTCGACCGTTATTAGGATACTCATCTGTTTTAGCCAATTTCACAATATTTAGCTCAACCTTTTTGGCTTAATTACTTTACATACCCTTTTAGGGTTTGACCTCCACTTTCCCCGTTATCACAGAAATGTGTGTGCCATCTGGGGCAAGGCACCTTAGGTGGTGCATAATCTACCCAGCATGCGCTGTGAACTTCTGCGCCTGCTGTTAGAAGGATTTATGTTTGCACCCAAAATTCAGCACAGTAGCCCATCTTTCCTGGGAGGGTTGTAATGTACTGCCACAGTTGTAGCCCCCTGGTAATGCAAGGATCACATGGCTAATGCCTGAGCTGTAACCTCTCCATGCATGCCTGGGTATAGGTACCTGCCCAACCTGGAACACCGGGAATCATGGGAGTGACTACTCTGCAATGTAGACTTTGCCGTGGTAGATAGGTGCGCATGAGGAGAGCCCCCAATCAGAGAGAGTGGCATCAGGGTGGACATTCCACAGTGGAACAAGTCAAACTCAGCCACACCGGTGGCCATGCCAACACAGCTGTCTGAGTGGATAGAAAGCCAGATTTTTGTGCCAAGGCTTAAAAACCCCCTCGTATTTGGTCATCTTGTGGTATGAAAGTCGGGCAAGGAGAAATGGAGGGTCACTCAGTTTTTTGTATGCTCCAGAAACAGTGGAGAATCTTTTGCAATAATTAAGCCACTGTTTTTCATTGAAAATATTGAGGATCTGTTTGGAGAAGTTGCTGCAATAGAGAAGATGAGAAAAGGATCTTTGTTGATCAAAACATTGAAGGTTAACCAATCACAGGCACAATAAGACTGAGACAAGCTCGGGGATATACCACTTACTGTCTCTTGTCATAACAAGCTCAACAGAATTCCAGGTGTCATCTTCCTTTGTGACCTAATACTACAAACGGATGAAGAACTGCGTACTTATTTAGATGGGTGTGGAGTCAATTTTGTTAGCTGCGTGTGGAGAGGATTTAAGAATAATAGGGTGGATATTGGAGCTTTTATCCTTGCCTACAGTGCAAATGGTTTACCTGATAAAGGTGTAAAGCCAAGCCCTATTTTCATTTTCCTATGAGATGATTTTGTTGCTAGAAGTTTGAACACACATCCTCCTGCTGTAATAATGAGGCTGCTTGTGGTGTGTGTCAGGACAACACATGAGGACAGGCCTTGCGAATAACTCCCGACACGTGTAAACTGTCTAGAACCCCATTTCCCCCTTATTCGCCAACATGTCCAGTTTTCAAGAGGGAAGAGAAAATCCAGGAATATAAAACACTAAACTGCCTGTGTTATCAGGATGCGAAGAAAAAGTTTGAAAGCGTTCACTCAGGCAATATGATATTGAAAACATTGTGTCAAAATTCACAACTAGTGCAATGACAAGGTATTGTACAGCAACTCTTGGGTCCAGCCACGTGTCATGTTTTTCAGTTGGCAATCAGGGGAGTGGATACTAACTCCCTCAACATCCATACCATCAGCACCAGTAGTAACTGCCCCATCAGTGCAGCTGGAGTTGACTCTTCGTCCTCTGGCACCAGCATGGAAGAGGACACTTGTGAAGGGCTCCTTTCACCCTCCTCAGATGAAACAGACTAAAAGTCTACCATTACCCAGTGGCTGACAGAACCACAGGCTTTGGGTCATAGAAAAGAACGGTTCTCTTCTACCCTAGAGATTAAGAAAGCAAAATCCTCACTGTATTTGCAACCTCACAGGGACAAGGAAGCTAAATTGAAAGTTTAACCAAATTCTGATGCTTTGGTAAATCTGGCCCCTATTCACCCCCGAGGTTGAGTGTATTAATATTGATGAAGAAGTGAACATCCAGGTGAAGCATGGCTGGGCAGCAAATAATTCATAGTCCAATTTCCGCCTTTGCTGATTTCTGAAATCTCACCCTGATGTGTCTCCAGTGGAACTGTTGTGGTTAACATTGCCACCTGGCAGAAATCAGTCAGTTGATACTACTTACTGTGCAATTTGTATGGCACTCCAGGAGACATGGTTTTCAGAACCCCAAGTACCTACTATTAAAGATTACGAATCCTACTGTACAAATTGTGTTCACACCGAGAGGTCATCTGGAGGAATCTACATGCACATTAGATCAGATATTTTCAGTGGACAGGTGCCACTAACCACTGTATTAAAAGCTGTGGCCATTTGTGTCCTCCTGTCATGTAGGATAATAGTGTCTAATAACTACCATATCTGCTCCTCCACAGATATATTACACACTGTGAGGTGGTGGAGCTAGTGAAACAGCTGTCTCCCCCCTTACTCGTACTGGTGGACTTCAATCGCCACAAGCCTCCACAGGAATTTCAGAACTGGAACTTGGCCTCCTCAACACTGGAGCTGCAACACTTTTCAGCATGACCCACGGAACGTACTCTGCCCCATATTGTAGCCTGCGGGCCAAGAATCTCATGTTTAATCCAGTGATATGCCCCTAGCGACATCTGCATCTGCATATGAGGTCTGTTCAAAAAATTCCAGGACATTCATAATTTCACACCTTGAGACTAAGGTTCAGTCTTCACAATGGGTCAGGAAAGGTTCTCCAGGACCAAAAAAGGCTCATCAGGTCAGGTCAAATGTCAAAGTCATGAGGATAGTTTTCTTTCACTGTGAAAGATTACTTCATCATTAATTTGTGCCACAGGGACAAACTATTAATCAATTGTACTGTTGGGACATGTTGCAATGCCTGAGAGGAAATGGCCTGAAATGTGGCAAGACAATTTATGTCTCTTGCATCACGATAATGCACCTGCTCATTCATCCCTGTTGGTGTGTGACTATTGCACAAAAAACGAAACTGCTGTGCTGCCTCAGCCTCTGTAATATCCAGACTTGGGCCTGTGGACTTTTTTTAATTGCCAAAGTTGAAAAGCCAGTTGAGAGGATGAAGATTTGCAATGATAGATGAGATAAAAGAAAATTCGCAGATGGCACTTTGCGCGATCCAGCAAGAGGCGTACTAAACAGCTTCCAGAAGTGGAAACAGTGTTGGGAGTGGTGTATCAATTGTGGAGGAGAGTATTTTCAAGGGACATAAGTAAAAGGTAAGAATAGAAAAAAAAATTGTGGACAAAGTTCTGGAATTTTTTGAACAGACTTCGTACATACTCCATAAACCAGCGTGTGATGCACGGCTGAGGGTACTTTGTATAACAACAGTCACTCACTTTCGTGTTCCACAATCAAATGGAGTAAGGGAAAATTGACTTATCTATATGTCTCCATAAGAGCCTTAATTTCTCTGATCTTTGTGGCTCTTATGTGAGATGTTTGTTGGCGGCAGTAGAATCTTCTTGCAGTCAGCTACAGATTCTGGTTGGTTCTCTCAATTTTGTCAGTAGTATTTCATGAGAAGAGTGTGGGCTTCTTTCCAGGATGAGTTCACAAAGAATCTCCATATTCCTAGCATGTTGATCAACTCTACCAGTAACAAATGTAGCAGCCCACCTCTGTTTGGTCTGGTGGGTATTCCAAATAATTGAGCATTACTCAAGAATGGGTTGCACTAATGTTCTATACACGGTCTCCTTTACAGATGAACCACATTTTCCTAAAACTCTTCCAGTAAACCAAAGTCAACCATTCGCCTTCCCTACTATCATCCTTACGTGCTTGTTCTAGTTCATATCACTTTGCAACATTTCACCTAGATATTTAATTGAAACGACTGTCGTGTAGCAAGCTACAAATGTTGTATTCGAACATTACCAGGTAGTTTTTGCTACTCATGTGCATTAACATAATTTTTTTGTCCGACACAGTTGTTGGAGAACACAATCAACTTTTCACCTTTGATGTCATTTTTTTCAAAATACACCATTAAACAGCTTGATATTTTGTCTGGTCTCCTTTTAACTGTTGCTAAACAGGGGGAACAGATTGCACAGTTCTTCTGCAATTTTGCAAAGCGTTGATTTTGTCCTGACAGTACTCTGGATGAGTTGCTTACATGTCAGCAGCACAGTCAGTACTGAGCTTGTTTTGCCCGGTCCACCACTGTAGTGTGCGATTGGCAACTGGTGCCTTCCATATGAGCTCTGTAGACAGTCTCCTGCCAGAAGAGGGTCAGATGACAGCAACTGTTGCCGAACTATGTGGTTACTCTCTATCAGATGCCCATTTACTCATGTTACTCAACTCTGTTTCATAACCAAGAGTTCAGACTGTTTACAAATCGTCCAGAACTGGGTAGACCAGCTCGGATACACTTGGAAGCTCTGTGCAGGGAACTCCAACTGCCCCCCTCTTGTCTGTGTTCATAAGAGATCCCTGTCAGCACCCCTTGTGGTATGTACCCAGTCCTTTGATTTGGTTGGACTTCATTTTTTAGCCTTAAGAAAAATGATGATCCCACCATTCTCAGAAGACTGTTCCATTTAGTATTGCATGACTGCAAAAAATTCGACAGGCATCTACATGGATGGATTTTGTGGGGTCCTGCCCACTCGTCTCTTACAGGCTGCCTATATGATGCTGCTTTCTTGGATAGCTATACAACAATTCAACAAAGTCATATTAATAGCTTTTGTTACAATGAAGGAGATTGCCAATACTTAACTTTGGATTTACTACAAGTTGTCGCAAGCAATGGACGACATGCAAATAAGTCAGTGTCCTTCACTATATACAATGTCCACATAAGCAATGGACATGGATCACGAATAACTGCTCCACTGGTGTCCATCTTCTACTGGTTGGCCAAGGCTGGCAGGAGCGGCGCTTATATTCTCTCCATATAGAGGCTGCTCCTGTCGTGGTGCAGTCCTAGTCAGCAGGCTATTGGCTGACATCATCTCACAGCCTTCTCTGCTCTTGCATTCTTCATCCTTGTACTGGCACTTGTCGTTAGGCTGTAACAGATTTGAAGTCAGTTACAGTGTCGGTCCTGCATTTGTACAAGCAAGGGGAACAAGAAGTATTCTCAGCCGAGTGCCTGCAGTGTGTAGATTGTAGAGTTGATCGCCAGGGTTCTGCAGTACATTAAAACTCTCTCCACGAAGGAGCTCCTGGTTTGTAGCGACTTAGTGAGCTGCTTACAAAGTATATCTCTGTGCTACCCCAAAACCATCGTGATCACTAAAATCCAAGACCTATTAATTGATCTCCACAGCTCCAGACAACAGTAACATTCATCTGTACATCAGGCCACATGGGTATTCAGGGAAATGAACTCACTGACAAATTAGCTGAAGAAGCAACCACAGGACACAAACTTGAACTCTGAGTACCCGGCACAGATTTACAATTGCAACTGAGGCATCAAATTTTGAAAATCTGAGATATTAAATGCATGCTACCATTATCCTCATGAAGCGGAGAGAAATCTATGGGACCATCATGGTGCGTCATGCTTCTCTCCAGGCTTCTCTTTTGGAAAGATGCCATCGTACTGTGCCAGTTGTGTACCAGCCACACCAGGCTTACCCACAAGGTCCTTTTGCATCAAGAGGACTCCCCCAGTGCAGCTATGATAGTCATCTCATGATTGGTCAGATTTTCAGAGTATGCCCTGAGTATTTCCTGAGGCAAAATGTATATGTCTGCTTATGTCTGTATATGTGTGTGTGTGTGTGTGTGTGTGTGTGTGTGTGTGTGTGTGTGTGTGTGGGGGGGGGGGGGGGGTGTTAGTATCTCTATCAACATACGAATGCTTTCATTTGGTAAGTTACATCATCTTTATATATATATATATATATATACACAAAATTCAAGCTTTCGCAACCAACGGTTGCTTCATCAGGAAAGAGGGAAGGAGAGGGAAAGATGAAAGGATGTGGGTTTTAAGGGAGAGGGTAAGGAGTCATTCCAATCCCGGGAGCGGAAAGACTTACTTTAGGGGGAAAAAAGGACAGGTATACACTCGCACACACACCCATATCCAACCACACATACACAGACACAAGCAGACATTTGTAAAGGCAAAGAGTTTCGGCAGAGATGTCAGTCGAGGTAGAAGTACAGATGCAAAGATGTTGTTGGAAGACAGGTGAGGTATGACCGGCGGCAACTTGAAATTAGCGGAGGTTGAGGCCTGGCGGATAACGAGAAGAGAGGATATACTGAAGGGCAAGTTCCCATCTCCAGAGTTATGACAGGTTGGTGTTAGTGGGAAGTATCCAGATAACCCGGACGGTGTAACACTGTGCCAAGATGTGCTGGCCGCGCACCAAGGCATGTTTAGCCACGGGGTGATCCTCATTACCAACAAACGCTGCCTGCCTGTGTCCATTCATGCGAATGGACAGTTTGTTACTGGTCATTCCCACATAGAAAGCTTCACAGTGTAGGCAGGTCAGTTGGTAAATCACGTGGGTGCTTTCACACGTGGCTCTGCCTTTGATTGTGTACACCTTCCAGGTCACAGGACTGGAGTAGGTGGTGGTGGGAGGGTGCATGGGACAGGTTTTACCCTGGGGGCGGTTACAAGGGTAGGAGCCAGAGGGTAGGGAAGGTGGTTTGGGGATTTCATAGGGATGAACTAAGAGGTTACAAAGGTTAGGTGGACGGCGGAAAGACACTCTTGGTGGAGTGGCGAGGATTTCATGAAGGATGGATCTCATTTCAGGGCAGGATTTAAGGAAGTCATATCCCTGCTGGAGAGCCACATTCAGAATCTGATCCAGTCCCGGAAAGTATCCTGTCACAAGTGGGGCACTTTGGTGGTTCTTCTGTGGGAGGTTCTGGGTTTGAGAGGATGAGGAAGTGGCTCTGGTTATTTGCTTCTGTACCAGCTCGGGAGGGTAGTTGTGGATGCGAAAGCTGTTTTCAGATTGTTGGTGTAATGGTTCAGGGATTCTGGACTGGAGCAGATTCGTTTGCCATGAAGACCTAGGCTGTAGGGAAGGGACCGTTTGATGTGGAATGGGTGGCAGCTGTCATAATGGAGGTGCTGTTGCTTGTTGGTCTGTTTGATGTGGACGGACGTGTGAAGCTGGCCATTGGACAGATGGAGGTCAACGTCAAGGAAAGTGGCATGGGATTTGGAGTAGAACCAGGTGAATCTGATGGAACCAAAGGAGTTGAGGTTGGAGAGGAAATTCTGGAGTTCTTCTTCACTGTGAGTCCAGATCATGAAGATGTCATCAATAAATCTGTACCAAATTTTGGGTTGGGAGGCCTGGGTAACCAAGAAGGCTTCCTCTAAGCGACCCATGAATAGGTTGGCGTACGAGGGGGCCATCCTGGTACTCATGGCTGTTCCCTTTAATTGTTGGTATGTCTGGCCTTCAAAAGTGAAGAAGTTGTGGGTCAGGATGAAGCTGGCTAAGGTAATGAGGAAAGAGGTTTTAGGTAGTTTGGCAGGTGATCGGTGTGAAAGGAAGTGCTCCATCGCAGCGAGGCCCTGGACGTGCGGAATATTTGTGTATAAGGAAGTGGCATCAATGGTTACAAGGATGGTTTTGGCATCAATGGTTACAAGGATGGTTTCCGGGGGTAACAGATTGGGTAAGGATTCCAGGCGTTCGAGAAAGTGGTTGGTGTCTTTGATGAAGGATGAGAGACTGCATGTAATGGGTTGAAGGTGTTGATCTACGTAGGCAGAGATACATTCTGTGGGGGCTTGGTAACCAGCTACAATGGGGCGGCCGGGATGATTGGGTTTGTGAATTTTAGGAAGGAGGTAGAAGGTAGGGGTGCGGGGTGTCGGTGGGGTCAGGAGGTTGATGGAGTCAGGTGAAAGGTTTTGTAGGGGGCCTAAGGTTCTGAGGATTCCTTGAAGCTCCGCCTGGACATCAGGAATGGGATTACCTTGGCAAACTTTGCATGTGGTGTTGTCTGAAAGCTGACACAGTCCCTCAGCCACATACTCCCGACGATCAAGTACCACAGTCGTGGAGCCCTTGTCCGCCGGAAGAATGATGATGGATCTTTCCCTCTCCTTCCCTCTTTCCTGATGAAGCAATCGTTGGTTGCGAAAGCTTGAATTTTGTGTGTATGTTTGTGTTTGTTTATGTATCTATCAACCTGCCAGCGCTTTCGTTTGGTATAATGAGCTCTCTAGTCCTTACAGTCTGCATTTTCCTCACCACATCTTATTTCTTGCCCCATTTTAATTGTATTGGCTATAGCATCTCTTCTTGGTGTATCCTTCAGTGACCAGCTACTACAGTGTTAGCTGCCTAGGTTTTTTTCCTGTTTCACTCACAAATAAACTGAGGGAAAACTGACTGTCTTTGTGTGTCAGTATAATCCTAATTTCTCGTATCTTATCTTCATGGTTCTTAAGCAAAATGATTGTTGGCAGCAGTAGGATCATTCTGCAGTCAGCTTCAAATTCCGGTTTTCTAAATTTTCTCAGTAATGTTCCTCAAAAAGAATGTCACCTACCCTCCAGCAATTCCTGTTTGAACTCCCAAAGCATCTCTGTAACACATGATGTTCGAACCTACCAGTAAGAAATCTAGCAGCCCACCTCTGATTTCTATGCAGTCTCCTTTACTGGTGAGCCGTATTTTTCCAAAATTCTCTCAATAAACCAATGTCGACCATTCGATTTTCCTGTAACAATCCTCACACGCTCATTTCATTTCATATCTCTTTTACCAATCCTGTACCCTAACTTTATATGGTTTGGTTTTTCCCACTCATCCACATTAACTTATACTTCCCTACATTTAGAGCTAGCTGCCATTCATCACACCAACTAAAAATTTTACGAGAGTCGTCAAGTCATCGTGTATCCTCCTATAGTCACTAAACTTTGACGCCTTCCCATACACCACAGCATCATCAACATCAAAAAATTCTCATTTTGAACCATCTGATTACAGCAAGTGTCACATACATTTTCAGCCATAATGCCATGATCACACACCCAGAAGCTGGTAACTCTCCTTTTCTCATTTCATATCTTTTTATGCCATTTTCCTTTGAATTGAAGGACTGATAACAAAGTAATATAGTCTTATTTAAACCATAATAATCATCACAGCTGCCTCTATAGAACTTTCTATGCATCCAGACCCACACATTACTACCTTTGATCTACTGCTCAAAATATACAAAAATAACCTTGCCCTCTCATTGTTTGTGGCTTTCACTCATGGAATACATCTCAGTGCTGATAGACAGCACTCCAACCCATTGCACAAAACCTTTCATCTTATATAAAAGACCTCCTCTACTTCCTAGATCGTCTTACCTGTAAATCAATTGTCACCCCATTCTCACCAATAACCCTCCTTGTCACTTCAATGAAACCTAAATCAATATTCCACATGCTCATAGCATCCTAACCCTAGCAAACTACCTTTTCCAGTGCCCAACAGAAAGTCCCCTAAAAGTGTCTTTATTGCTGTCCTAGCCAACCACCTTGGTGACACACAGTACCCAATAGCTGAGAATACTTTGCACGTCAAAGAACCAACGTACCTGCAACACCACACAATCCATCTTGATTCTCCCATCTGGTACTAGTTTCTGCGGACCCTGGAGATGGAAACTTGGTCTGCCACATATGTTTGCATGCTGCCCCCCTCCTATGTTTGCATGCTGCCCCCCTGCTTGACTTTACCTCCATTTACAATACCCTTCTCTTTCTTGTTTTGATGGTTTTGTCTATTACCTGTTATAGGCATTCCCACTCTCACACTTTTATTTCCCCCCCCCCCTTTTTGCTTTCTACTGTTAATTCACTTCATTCCTCTTCTGGTTAATCCATCTTTACTTTCCAATATACGCTTCTATCATTGGCTCAGTGTTTATCAATGTACAATCTTTGATCTGCTTCTCTCTCTCTCTCTCTCTCTCTCTCTCTCCCCCTCCCTCCCTCCCTCCCTCCCTCCCTCCCTCCCTCCCTCCCTCCCTCTCCCACCCCACTCATATTATCTGTATCTCCACTCCTCCTCACAGCAGGTAGATCCCTTTTATCCTGGAGCTGGGGAAGGAACTAGTAGGACAAACAACAGTCAAAACTGTGTCAAGTTATCCCATTTCTTATTTCTATAGATCTAGCTTATCTGTGGCCCTTATATGTACATGGTAATAGTCACTACTATAATGTTATCATAAATTTATTTTCTTTGTGGGTTTTAAGTTTTGTGGTCTTGATTATATAAATTGAGGAGCAGTTATTGGTTTCAGTGGTGAAGTACTACACCTATTTTGTTTCCATGCAGCAGTTTGTTTGGAAATTATTAAAATATTGTAATTTCTCTTCTATTTTTGTTGCTTCTTTGTCGTCATATCTGAGAAACAGGACACACACTATGTTTCTTTGCTAGACATCAGATTGTTTAGGATACCAGTTAATATGAAAAACTGTGACCCATAAAGTGATAAAGAAACTTCTTGTTCAGGTGAAATTTGCGGAACAATTGGTCTTTTGATGTGCAGTTACTGTGACGTGAATTTTTAAGTATGACTTATGATCGTGGTATCATCTATTTTGTGGACTCTTCTACCTGCACAGGCTTTTTGCGGTTCTTCTGTATTACTTACACTCCTGTCATTCTAGACAACTAATTACGTTTCTAACAGTTAGACATTTTCCTTTCATACTCTTGTGAGGCCTACCTCAGTATCTGGGAAGAAATTGCATTTGATCTAATACTACACAGTAGTTTGCTGACAGTTCACACATTTGCATTGCCTGTTGTTTGCCTGCCGTATGAAATAAACACATTGTAAACATGAAAGCAGATAATTTAAACTTTTATTTTTTGTCCGTACTGATCACTTTGACAATTAGGATGTTTAAGAGATTAATAATCACAAGATAAAGACTAGATAAAAATTATTATCTGCAGATGCTGAGAAGTACCATAAAGTGTCACATTTTGTCATTTTACAGAACTCTCTGTTATCTTCCAGTTCATATGTATGCACCAAATAAAACATTTTTTTACTAAAATGGTTAATGTTTTTCAACAGATTTTTGTAAGAAATTGTCAGAAAAAGAGGCTCGACAGAACCTACATTCGAGTAATACGGACACGGACTCGGAGAATGACACTGACTTGGAACGTCCATATCATCATCCATTCGAACTTAAGCAACAGCCCTTACCTTCCTACTACAACTCATCCAAGGTAAGGGCATTGTTTATGGTGGTGGGCATTGGGTGAGGTGGTGGTGGCTGGGATGGTCAGTGTGTGTGTGTGTGTGTGTGTGTGTGTGTGTGTGTGTGTGTGTGTGTGTGTGTGTGTGTGTGTGTGGGGGGGGGGGGGGGGGGGGGGGTGGCAGTGAGAGAAAACTGAATGAAATGTGAATATGTATGATGTGTAACAGAATGAGATGCTTCAGCAGTAAAGTGTAACAGGTGTCATACTTTGGGTGACCTACATGCAATTCCAATTGTGGTACAGTGTTTCAGAATTTTTGTGATATCCTTAGCTTACTTCATGCAAGTAATAGAATGGTTTATTTATCAGAGTTGTGACTCATTCCTTTCTCAAGTATTGTCAGTTGTAATACTGCTGTTACTGAAATGAAATAGTAGTTCGGAAATAAGAACAAGTAATATTGCCATTTGCTATGCTTCATCTGCTACAGTGTAGTGGTTCTAATCTCTGGCTGTCAGTTCAGTTCCAACCTCTCGCAGTTATTTATTGTTTAACATTTGTGTGGTTTAATGGTACGTAGAACATTGTACTATGCCAGAAAATTCTTTGTGGGTATTAATAGGAGCATAGGCAAGCAATTCAGTTCAGTCTGTAGTTTTGTATGTGTGCAGAAAACATGCTTTCAGTGTGAAGTTTTAGTTCTTGTTGATGACTAAGCAGTTGAAACTTAGTACTTGATTGCAGATCATACATGACAGTATATCACATGATTGAGTCTGAGGATGAATCCTGCATGTTATAGCTCACTTTCCAACACAAATCATTTTAAGTAATAAAGAACATGTTCTGTGGAATAAAACTTTGGTCACCACCACCACCACCACATATAAATCTGAAAAAAGGCCTTGAATTTTATTCTTTGCAATTTCATATTCTTGTTGCTTTGTTAAAATTTAAGCAAGATATTCATTCAGATCTGTCACAATTTCATATAATTTTCTACCTCTCCTTTCTCCGTCTACAGATACATTTAAAAAAGATGTAGGTTTTTAAAGCATTTGTTGAAACATATTCACAATGATTCCTTTTAAAGTCTTCTCTATAAAGCACATGATTCACGACAGTGATAATAACTGGCAACTAATGCCAATAGTATAAGATCCTATTAGTCGTAAGAGAACCAATACTCATTGCTCAAAATTTGTATTTACTACCAAAAAACAGCACTTAATTGAATAATCTTACACTATTAGTAATATACTGCATATTGATTAATAATTTAGATCCTGTACATTACCATTTATAATGATAATTTATATGGTAATGCAAGCCAGTATGACATTTAGACTGACTAGCACCTATTCTGGCCTTACTGTAACCATTACTTTTCGTAAAAAGACCCATGCAAACAGTCACAAGTTAGTCAGTCATTAGCACACTGAATATAAAAAAGAGATTCTGAATTTAGTTGTACTTATATAAAACAGTGGTTTATGCTTATAGTAATGAGAAGGCTCAAAAGGTCCCTTATACCTTTTGTGTCAAGTCAACATTACCTATCAAAGTAGAAGGATATTAAAATTACCTGTAATACTTACTGAGATACAATTCATTTGATTACATTGGTGATATTTTACCAAAAGTAAACCAACATTCAAGTGTGTAATCTGAGTGACAAAGTAGTGTACTGAAACAAGACTCAACACCTCTTCAGGAAAACAACAGATTTTCTCTTTAGAAAACTTATCAAATGTTGTAACATTTTATAATTCTGTATTTGTATTTATTTATTTATCCTGTGGATCACATATTGTACAAAGTACACATGATATAGGACAAGTCATTTTTCTTAACAAATATGTAGTTTGGAGAAAACAAAAAAAGTGAATGGACTGCCATTTAAAAAAATGTACACAAAATTGTTCATTGATGAATATAGTAACTTCACATACAGAGAATACAAACACTTTACATGGGGAACCAAGAAACATGTAGGCAATGTAGTGCTACTTTAAATTTACACAAATAATCACTGAGATTACAGAATAGTGAAAATGTCAACCGGAAACACAACAGAAACATGTAGGCAATGTAGTGCTACTTTAAATTTACATAGATAATCACTGAGATTACAGAATAGTGAAAATGTCAACTGGAAACACAACAGAAGGACAATGTCATTTAAAAACTACATTAAACATGAAATTAACATTGAGATTTCACAGACAATTAAGTTTTAATACTAATAGAATGTGTACTTGTACATTCAAAAAGCAAGTTAAAAAAATTGGGGAAGTGAAACTGAAACATAGTTGTGTATAGTAGAAATTAGGTTATTATTTTGCCTACAGAATGTTTTACTCTAATCACAGTATTTTACAAAGGAACTTTATAATTTTTCATTTCCAGGAATTCTTGTACTGAATAGAAACAGTGCTTTGTCAGAAATGCCTTTAGTTTATTTTTAAATATTGGATCTGGATCAGTTTTTATTTGTTCTGGAATTTTGTTGTGTAATACGACACCCAGATGAGTTACATATTTTTGGTATGATGATGTCCTTGAAAAAATTTGATGGATATTAGATTGCCCTCTGGTATAATGAGCGTGTATATCATTGTTTTGGATTAATTTGCCTGTTCTTGAGAGGTATTCCCTGGTGAATAGGATTGTTTCTTGAATGAATAGGGATGGGATGCTTAGAACATTAAGTTTTATAAATTGACATTTACAGGATTCCAGCTTTTTGAGGCCACAGATTATCCTCAGTGCTCTTTTTTGTAGTTTAAATATATTTGTGCTGTGAGTTGAATTTCCCCAAAAGATGATTCCATAGCGGAGCAAAGAGTGAAACTGCGCATGGTATGCTTGCATTAGTGTGCATTTACTTGTAGTAGATTTTAGTATTCTTAGTCCATAGCACAATGATGAGAGTTTCTTTGATAAGTTGTTTATATGTGTGTCCCATTTTAAATTTTGTTGGACCCATAGATCCAAAAATTTTGTTGCATTTACATTTTCAATTTTATCATTATTTAACTTTACTTGGATAGTTTTTTGATCGGATGTGGGAATTAGATGGAAGTTGATACATACAGTTTTCCCACTATTAACAACTAGGCCATTTTTGTTAAACCACTCAGAAAGTTTTTTCATAGAGTTATCAGTCAACACTGTACTTGTTACTATAAGTTTTTACTGTTTTTACTATAACAGTTAAAAGTATTTTAACTGAAAGTGGCCTCTTTTAGCAGCCATGTACACAGGCAGTGTGTAGTTGCGAAAGAAGATCAAGTAATATTGCCATTTGCTATGCTTCATCTGCTACGTTGTAGCAGTTCTAAACTCTGTCAGTTCAATTCCAACCTCTCGCAGTTATTTATTGTTTAACATGTGTGTGGTTTAATGATGTGTTGAACATTGTACTATGCCAGAAAGTTCTTTTTGGGTATTAATAGGAGCATAGGCAAGCAATTCAGTTCAGTCTGTAGTTTTGTATGTGTACAGAAAACATGCTTTCAATGTGAAGTTTTAGTTCTTATTGATGACTAAGCAGTTGAATCTTAGTACTTGATTCCAGATCATACATGACAGTATATCACATGATTGATTCTGAGGATGAATCCTGCATGTTATAGCTCACTTTCCAACACAAATCATTTTAAGTAATAAAGTAACAATGTCAGGTCAAATTAAGCACGATGCCTCAGTATGAACAATTACCAGAAATATGAGAGTAACCTGAGATCACAAACGAACAGGGTGTTTAATAGAAAGATCACTGTGCAATGATTCTAATTTTTGTGGCGGTGTTCGTAGCGACAAACACTTGGCTGTAGAAATGGCTTACGAAGTCACCGCCACACTTTAATAGCGGGCCGACCGGTCCGCTGGAACAGTAAACAGAAAGATGAAACCCCAAACACTCTGATTAAATAAAAGTCGGTACTTATCTTTATTAATGAAGATACAGAAACAGTAGTGAACTCCGTGTCTACAGAAATCTGTCTAGTTCGAGTCGGAGCGGCTAGGTCAGCGTCGGCTGACGACAAACAACAACTCTGCTGCGATGAACACACAACTGACTAGCAAGTACACAATTCGGTGGCGAGTATACAACTGAGCGGCGAATACAGAACTGTCCTAGCGCTCGCGACTCCAGCGCTTAAGAACCCAGAAGCCAGCGGTGGCGCACGCAGACTTGCGGCGACTTGCTGTCTCGCTGGCGCTGCTTATGCGGACGGCATCCGGACTTTGATGCTGCCAACCTTTTGGCAGCGGGCTCGGGTGTCATTACTGGCTAGGATATAACACTCCTCCCCCCCAAATCGTCGCACCGTCGTTGAATAATGACGTGGCGAGCGTCTACGGCGGGGGAGGGGTCGGGCCACAGGCGTAGCAGAAGAGACCGGGGCGGAGGCTGTTGTCAGTGGCAGTCCCCGGTCCGCACCCCAGCATTGGCTGCGCGGGGCCTCGGGAAACACCGACTGAAAACCGAGGTCAGGGTGCACGCCTGTGACCACGGGCGCAGCTTCTGGTACTGGACGCGACGGAGCGTCGGGACCCACAAAGAGAGGCAGCGTCTCCTGACGCTGCGTCGACGGCTGCTGAGTGGGCGCCGGACAAGGCGCTGCGGTGTCAGACTCCTTGGGGGTGCCCAAGGAAAGCGGCTGCAGGACAGGCTGCACAGCCACCGCTTGGGAAGGCGGCCCAGCTGAGGGGTCGATGTCCATCAGCTCCGAAGGCGGTGGCGACTGAAGAGGGACCGCAGGCGCCGGAGCGACCACCTGGGGTGCTCCCGGATGAAGCTGCGCGGGAGGCATCAACGGGACGGGCTGTCGGCGTGGTAGCGGCGACGGCTGCTGCTGCTGCCCTGGGGGCGGCAGCGAAGTCGGAAGGCGCGGCTGGAACCCGCCGCGGACCAAATCTGTGGACAAAGAACGAGCGGCAGAATCCGGGCGGCCAGCGCGGCGCAACTGGTTCTGGTGCCTCCTGTGCACCCCAGTAGCACCTTGAACAGTATAAACCGCGACCCTGGACACTTATCACGGTACCACGTTCCCAACGACGGCGACCGTGATAAACTCTGAAAAAAACGGCGTCGTTGCGCTGAAAACGCGTGCGATACTCAGAAGCGGCGGGTCGATCCGGGGGGTGCAACAACCGTAGTAGGGTGCGATGACGACGGCCGTGGAGAAGCTCCGCAGGCGAAGGGCCGTCGCGTGGCGTGGTCCGATACGACGACAGGAACGTGATGAGGGCCTGCTGACGAGAGTGCGTAGCACGAAGGCGGTCCATATGATCCTTGAATGTGCGTACAAAACGGTCCGCTGCATCATTCGATTGAGGGTGGAATGGCGGAGTAAGAACATGGCGAATGCCATTGGCAGAACAAAAACTTTCAAATTCAGCAGAGGTAAATTGTGGACCATTGTCAGACACTAAAACTTCTGGAAGACCCTCAATACAAAAAATTGAAGTCAACGCCTGTATAGTTTGTGCAGACGTTGTAGACTGCATGGGCACAACAAACGGAAAATTACTAAATGCATCTATCACGATGAGCCAACGAGAATTCCAATATGGACCAGCGAAATCAATATGTACTCGCTGCCAGGGACTGGCAGGGCGTGCCCACTCAAAACAGCCTTGAGGCGGAGCAGCTTGGTGTTCGGCACACGTCGAACAATCTGTAGACATCTGTGTAATCTGCTTATCAATGCCGATCCATGTACAATGACGGCGGGCAAGCTGCTTGGTGCGGACCACTCCCCAATGACCTTGATGCAACAAGTCGAGGACCTTGGATTGGAGCACTTGGGGAACCACTACACGAAGCTGGTCATTCTCGGTGCGTAACAGCAAAACTCCGTGCGAAACAGACAACAGATGACGTTGCGGATAATAGCGACGAACCACAGGATCCGATATGTCCTTTGCCTTGGACGGCCAACCACGTTGAACAAAACGTAATAGTAAACTCAGATGAGGATCCGTAGCTGTCTCACGTGCCACCTGACGATAATCAATCGGAAAATCCCGGAGGGATTGATGCTCATCGGCGTCAATCTGATGGCAAGAGTCTTCAGAGGAATCGAAGACATCATCCGCAGCAATCGGCAATCTAGAAAGCGCGTCAGCGTTTGCATGCTGAGCTGTAGGGCGATACAGTATCTCATACTGGTATTGTGATAACAAAAGAGCCCAACGTTGTAGTCTCTGAGCTGTCCGCTGAGGAACTGGTTTAGACGGATGAAACAGTGACGTCAGGGGCTTGTGATCTGTTACTAAATAGAATGGTCTACCATAGAGGTAGTGATGGAATTTTGTGACACCGAACACAATAGCCAGCGCTTCCTTGTCCAATTGGCTATAATTACACTGAGCTTTGTTTAGCAATTTAGATGCGAACGCAATAGGACGTTCGGTGTTACCGACTCGGTGAGACAACACAGCACCGAGGCCGAAAGAAGAGGCATCACAAGCTAACACCAGAGGCTTGTTAGGGTCGTAATGGACCAGACAACGATCATTCAATAAAGCCTCTTTAAGCTGCTGAAAGGCTGATTGGCAATCAGCTGACCACACAAACGGAACATTCTTACGGCGGAGACGATGCAACGGTGCAGCAATCTGTGATGCATTAGGTATAAACCTAATATAATGTGTCAATTTGCCAAGAACTGCTTGCAATTCATGCAGATTGCGAGGGGCGGGCAAAACACGAATAGCTGCTAAATGTGACTGGGAGGGATGAATGCCTTGAGCATTAATAACATGTCCCAGATACTCCAGCTCCGTAAGGAAACATGAACATTTATCGATGTTGCAACGTAGGCCTGCCTGAGACAACACTTTAAACAAACACTCCAAATTACGGAAATGTTCAGCAGGGGTCCGACCGGACACAACAATATCGTCTAAATAGTTGCAACACGATGGCACATTAGCCAGAAGTTGTGACAAAAAACGCTGAAAAACAGCTGGAGCTGACGCACAACCAAAAGGCAAACGCAGAAAACGGAACAACCCCAACGACATGTTTATGACAAAATACTGTTGTGATTGCTCGTCAAGGGGCAATTGCAAATATGCTTCACGGAGATCAATTTTGGAAAAGAAACGAGCTTCCCCTAACTTATCCATCAGCTCGTCCGGTCTAGGCAAAGGAAAAGAATCAATGACAGTCTGAGGATTAACTGTCGACTTAAAATCAGCACACAAACGTAACTTGCCAGACGGTTTCTTTATAATAACTAAGGGAGAAGCCCACTGGCTCGCTGAAACGGGTTGAATAACACCGTTGTTTTGCCAACGACGAAGTTCATCTTCTACAGGTGCCCGGAGGGCGTGAGGCACTGGACGAGCACGACAAAATCGAGGCTGAGCATTATCTTTTAACGTAATATGAGCGGCAAAGTTCGCAGCACAACCTAGTTCGTCTTTAAATATGTCACTGTATTGTTTACACAAATCGGTTATGCTGTCTTGAGGAACAACAACAGAATTAAGTTGCAACACATTGTCTTGGATAGACAGGCCAAACAAGTCAAAACAGTCTAATCCGAAAATGTTTACACTGTCTGTAGCGCGGAGCACTGTGAATGAAACTGTTTTTGTATTGCCACGGAATGTGGCTGGCACGCTACACACACCTAACACAGGAATTTGTTCTCCACTATAAGTAGCCAAAGAATGTTTTGCCGCTGAAAGTTTAGGGCGGCCGATAGCCGCATACGTAGCACTATTGATGAGAGTCACAGACGCACCAGTGTCTAATTGAAAATGGAAGGTCTTATCCTGGATGCGTAGCTTCACAAATAGTTTATTACACTGTCTCTGGATCGGTGCAGTGGAGGCGGAAGACACAAAATCAGCGCGTTTAGCGCGTGTTTGCTGCTTACGACAACTCGTGGGTTGGGCGGGTGGAACAACAACTCCCGCGTCACTTGCAGTCTGTACATCACTTTTCACAGCGTTTGAATTACGCTTGGGTCGCATAGCAGAGGGCTGGGTGGGTGGCTTATTGCGAACAAGTTTATTACCCACACGAACCGTGGAAGAGTCTTTAAACGCGACCTTCTGGGCGGGCTGGCTTTGAAGAACATGAATATCCATGGGCTGGGCAGCACTAGAATTGTTCTTGCGTTTACGCAAACAAACAGTCTGGATGTGTCCTTTCCTTTGACAAAAGTGACAAACCGCGTTTCTTAACGGGCAACGTTCACGAGGATGAGCAAGAACACACTTAGGGCAAGACTTAACTCTATCATTTTGCACACGCGGCTGACGAATGTGTTTAACATGGCGCGGCCGGCTAGTGTTTACAGTCTGACTCTGCCAGTGGGGCCGCGGGCGTGACATAACTTGCTTAGCACAGGCAATTTGAGAAATACATGGCTGATCTAACTCACACTCAGCATAGTCAAAAGTATCTTGGGCTTCAATGATGTTCATCCCAGTCTCTAATGACGGGTCAGGCAACTTTAAGATAGCAGCACGAATACGAGAACCTGCAATGTTTTGAGTAATAGCGTCTCGTAACATGACATCACTGTAGGAAGCTCCACACACACAATTAAATCGGCACTGTCGGGTGAGGCCCCGTAAATCTGTTAACCACTGTTTATTAGATTGATGTGGCAGTTTCTTTAATCTGAAGAACTTGAATCTGGCTGCTGCCACATGAACTCGCGACTCGAAATACTCAGCAAGCTTGTTAACAACAACGTCATAGTCTAAAGCTTCTGGCTGTGATTCCGGGAACAACTTACAAAGTAGTCGATAGACTTCCACGCCTGCAGTGGAAATTAAATAAAGCTGCCGCTCAGTACCTGTGATTATGTAGACTGTCATGTGCGCCTGCAACTGCGCGAAATACTCTCGCCATTCTTCTCTTGATGCATCAAAAGCACGGAATTGTGGTGCTGCCTGTGCTTGTTCCTTTTGTGTTGGAGGATTAGCCGCTTGTTTGGCGATAGCTTCCACCAGACTTTGTATTTGCTGACTCTGTAACAAGATCAACTGTTGTAATTCGGCAGACATAGTGAACACAAATTAAACCAGCCCCCAAAATTTTATCTCTATAATCAGTATAACAAGAACAAGTTGAACCAGCCCTGCACACGAGTTCGGAAGTCCTCGTCGCCAGTTTTGTGGCGGTGTTCGTAGCGACAAACACTTGGCTGTAGAAATGGCTTACGAAGTCACCGCGACACTTTTAATAGCGGGCCGACCGGTCCGCTGGAACAGTAAACAGAAAGATGAAACCCCAAACACTCTGATTAAATAAAAGTCGGTACTTATCTTTATTAATGAAGATACAGAAACAGTAGTGAACTCCGTGTCTACAGAAATATGTCTAGTTCGAGTCGGAGCGGCTAGGTCAGCGTCGGCTGACGACAAACAACAACTCTGCTGCGATGAACACACAACTGACTAGCAAGTACACAATTCGGTGGCGAGTATACAACTGAGCGGCGAATACAGAACTGTCCTAGCGCTCGCGACTCCAGCGCTTAAGAAGCCAGAAGCCAGCGGTGGCGCGCGCAGACTTGCGGCGATTTGCTGTCTTGCTGGCGCTGCTTATGCGGACGGCATCCGGACTTTGATGCTGCCAACCTTTTGGCAGCGGGCTCGGGTGTCATTACTGGCTAGGATATAACACTAATCATAACTAAAGAGTTAAATGTGAGTATTGCATGCCTTATACCATTGTTACAGAGATGGTGAGCAAACTGATAGTGCACATTTCAGTTCACCCTTTATTAGCCCATAGCAAAAGGTGACAGCATTGACCAAACAAAGTGAAGGTAGTATCAAAATCATAGCCCAAGAGTATGAATTCAGTTGACTTCTTTTTACAGAGGTTATTGGTTGGTAGCTGAAGTAATTCAGTTCAACAGCACTCAGCACTTGTCTTCTGTTGCATGTAACAATGTCAGGTGCATTGTGATAAAGAAAAACCTCAACTCGTATTTGGGAGGACAGAGATTCAAATCCCATTCGATCTGTCCAGATTAATTTTGCTGTGATTTCCTAAACCTATTTTAAGGTTAAAGGTGATATGGTTTCTTTGAAAGAGCACAGCTAATTTCCTTCCTCAGTTTGAGCTTGTGCTTAGTCTCCAATAAGCTTGTTACTTGTTGTTGTTGTGGTCTTCAGTCCTGAGACTGGTTTGATGCAGCTCTCCATGCTACTCTATCCTGTGCAAGCTTCTTCATCTACCAGTACCTACTGCAACCTACATCCTTCTGAATCTGCTTAGTGTATTCATCTCTTGGTCTCCCTCTACGATTTTTACCCTCCATGCTGCCCTCCAATGCTAAATTTGTGAGCCCTTGATGCCTCAAAACATGTCCTACCAACCGATCCCTTCTTCTAGTCAAACTGTGCCACAAACTTCTCTTCTCCCCAATCCTATTCAATACCTCCTCATTAGTTACGTGATCTACCCACCTTATCTTCAGCATTCTTCTGTAGCACCACATTTCGAAAGCTTCTATTCTCTTCTTGTCCAAACTAGTTATCGTCCATGTTTCACTTCCATACATGGCTACACTCCATACAAATACTTTCAGAAACGACTTCCTGACACTTAAATCTATATTCGATGTTAACAAATTTCTCTTCTTCAGAAACGATTTCCTTGCCATTGCCAGTCTACATTTTATATCCTCTCTACTTCGACCATCATCAGTTATTTTACTCCCCAAATAGCAAAACTCCTTTACTACTTTAAGTGTCTCATTTCTTAATCTAATTCCCTCAGCATCACCCGATTTAATTTGACTACATTCCATTATCCTCGTTTTGCTTTTGTTGATGTTCATCTTATATCCTCCTTTCAAGACACTGTCCATTCCGTTCAACTGCTCTTCCAAGTCCTTTGCTGTCTCTGACAGAATTACAATGTCATCGGCGAACCTCAAAGTTTTTATTTCTTCTCCATGGATTTTAATACCTACTCCAAATTTTTCTTTTGTTTCCTTTACTGCTTGCTCAATATATAGATTGAATATCGGGGAGAGGCTACAACCCTGTCTCACTCCTTTCCCAACCACTGCTTCCCTTTCATGCCCCTCGACTCTTATAACTGCCATCTGATTTCTGTACAAATTGTAAATAGCCTTTCGCTCCCTGTATTTCATCCCTGCCACCTTCAGAATTTGAAAGAGAGTATTCCAGTTAACATTGTCAAAAGCTTTCTCTAAGTCTACAAATGCTAGAAACGTAGGTTTGCCTTTTCTTAATCTTTCTTCTAAGATAAGTCGTAAGGTTAGTATTGCCTCACGTGTTCCAACATTTCTACGGAATCCAAACTGATCTTCCCCGAGGTCCGTTTCTACCAGTTTTTCCATTCGTCTGTAAAGAATTCGTGTTAGTATTTTGCAGCTGTGACTTATTAAACTGATAGTTCGGTAATTTTCACATCTGTCAACACCTGCTTTCTTTGGGATTGGAATTATTATATTCTTCTTGAAGTCTGAGGGTATTTCACCTGTCTCATACATCTTGCTCACCAGATGGTAGAGTTTTGTCATGACTGGCTCTCCCAAGGCCGTCAGTAGTTCTAATGGAATGTTGTCTACACCCGGGGCCTTGTTTCGACTCAGGTCTTTCAGTGCTCTGTCAAACTCTTCACGCAGTATCTTATCTCCCATTTCGTCTTCATCTACATCCTCTTCCATTTCCATAATATTGTCCTCAAGTACATCGCCCTTGTATAAACCCTCTATATACTCCTTCCACCTTTCTGCCTTCCCTTCTTTGCTTAGAACTGGGTTTCCATCTGAGCTCTTGATATTCATACAAGTCGTTCTCTTATCTCCAAAGGTCTCTTTAATTTTCCTGTAGGCAGTATCTATCTTACCCCTAGTGAGACAAGCCTCTACATCCTTACATTTGTCCTCTAGCCATCCCTGCTTAGCCATTTTGCACTTCCTGTCGATCTCATTTTTGAGACGTTTGTATTCCTTTTTGCCTGCTTCATTTACTGCATTTTTATATTTTCTCCTTTCATCAATTAAATTCAGTATTTCTTCTGTTACCCAAGGATTTCTATTAGCCCTCGCCTTTTTACCTACTTGATCCTCTGCTGCCTTCACTACTTCATCCCTCAAAGCTACCCATTCTTCTTCTACTGTATTTATTTCCCCCATTCCTGTCAATTGTTCCCTTATGCTCTCCCTGAAACTCTGTACCATCTCTGGTTCTTTCAGTTTATCCAGGTCCCATCTCCTTAAATTCCCACCTTTTTGCAGTTTCTTCAGTTTTAATCTTTAGGTCATAACCAATAGATTGTGGTCAGAGTCCACATCTGCCCCTGGAAATGTCTTACAATTTAAAACCTGGTTCCTAAATCTCTGTCTTACCATTATATAATCTATCTGATACCTACTAGTATCTCCAGGATTCTTCCAGGTATACAACCTTCTTTTATGATTCTTGAACCAAGTGTTAGCTATGATTAAGTTATGCTCTGTGCAAAATTCTACAAGGCGGCTTCCTCTTTCATTTGTTCCCCCCAATCCGTATTCACCTACTATGTTTCCTTCTCTCCCTTTTCCTACTGACGAATTCCAGTCACCCATGACTATTAAATTTTCGTCTCCCTTCACTACCTGAATAATTTCTTTTATCTCGTCATACATTTCATCTATTTCTTCGTCATCTGCAGAGGTAGTAGGCATATTAACTGGTACTACTGTGGGAGCCATGGGCTTTGTATCTATCTTGGCCACAATAATGCGTTCACTATGCTGTTTGTAGTAGCTAACCCGCACTCCTATTTTTTTATTCATTATTAAACCTACTCCTGCATTACCCCTATTTGATTTTGTATTTATAACCCTGTAATCACCTGACCAAAAGTCTTGTTCCTCCTGCCACCGAACTTCACTAATTCCCACTATATCTAACTTTAACCTATCCATTTCCCTTTTTAAATTTTCTAACCTACCTGCCCGATTAAGGGATCTGACATTCCACGCTCCGATCCATAGAACGCCAGTTTTCTTTCTCCTGATAACGACATCCTCTTGAGTAGTCCCCGCCCGGAGATCCGAATGGGGGACTATTTTACCTCCGGAATATTTTACCCAAGAGGACGCCATCATCATGTAATCATACAGTAAAGCTGCATGCCCTCGGGAAAAATTACGGCTGTAGTTTCCCCTTGCTTTCAGCCGTTCGCAGTACCAGCACAGCAAGGCCGTTTTGGTTATTGTTACAAGGCCAGATCAGTCAATCATCCAGACTGTTGCCCCTGCAACTACTGAAAAGGCTGCTGCCCCTCTTCAGGAACCACATGTTTGTCTGGCCTCTCAACAGATACCCCTCCGTTGTGGTTGCACCTACGGTACGGCCATCTGTATCGTTGAGGCACGCAAGCCTCCCCACCAACGGCAAGGTCCATGGTTCATGGGGGGGCTTGTTACTTATGAGGCATTAATTAATTTCATTTATTCATTCATCTAGGGATCATTTCACAATAATGTAGGATTTGTCATCATAATGCAGTGAAAATAAATTTATGCGCTCATAAAATACATCAAGAGCCAATGGGAAAAATGGGGAAGTCACATTTTATACATTTCTCAGGAGATGAGATTTAAACTTTCAAGATTAGAAAAAGGTACACAAAACCCTCCAATCGAGTATAACCAAAATAATTATGATGTCAGATTTAATGGTTGTAGAGGGTGTACATTAGAAAACAATGACAGTTGAAATTATATGATTAAAACGAACATACAGGCTAAAGACATACATCTTACCACAAAAAGAATGTTGGAAGTCCATCATGTTTGGTAAACTTTTGTCCCTTCTTTGCGGTGTTTAGCATTGGAAGTTTCTATTTGTGGGTCTTGGATTTTGGCTCATCATATGGTAGACCGCAATAGAAATTTCTTGCCCCTTAAACACAAAACTGCTTAAGTTCTTGAAAGTCTGCATATTTTTCATAAGGTATTGGCAGGAACTCTGAAAATATATCCCCAGAATTAGTAATTTGGAAAAAAAAAAATAAATCAAGGTTCACTTTTAAAAAAGTTTCGTATTACAGAATACCATTATTTGCTCAATGGTGCCATAAGAAATCGTCAGGTCCTTGCAGTTGACATTCAGGCTTGACGTCTACTTGTAGACCACCAGAATGCTACAAATGTACTGGTGTTCAGGTTTCATTGTAAGTAAACCTGTATTTGAGCAGCTTATCCTGCTCCACATTCAGAGCTTCTCTCAGCAGAGAACACTTAGGTTTCTAACATGGTTTTAAGAAGGTTGTTCAATCTTGCCTAATTTCTCATTGAACAGGAGTGACTTTGTAAAGCCATGGATTCCCGCTTGCTATTTAGAAAGGATTTTGTTGAACTCTGCAATAACTTTCTTTTTTATGAAACCAAAGTTTTTATCACATTCCATGTTAGAGTGCCCTCCTATTGGAAATACTATTTTGACACTATCTAATCTCTTAATTGTATGAATGAGATATTGACGGTGTATGAACACTGCATTTCTTTTGGATCAAGGTTTTCACTGACATAACAGTGCAGAAAATTATAATTTCATTCGCTTCTTTATCTCCTCAATCTTCCATGTAAGTATAAAATATTGCATCACTTTTGGACATTTGATGAATGTTGAAACAGCAAAGCGATAATTCCATGCAAAGTGAAGGAGACCTTTTGGCAAACAGGATTTTCATTCGTGGTATCATTTCATTAGATTCTTGCAGCGTATCATGAAGAGCAATCTCTAGCACTGGAATTGTCATGCCCGGGCCTTTCTGTGAGTAATTAATATCACCAAAAGTAAGCTGATTAAGTAGGAAGATTTGCCATTCCAGTCACCTAACAAATTGATAAGCTGTCCTCTTTCATGAGGTTGATTTGTTTGAAACACGCAGACAATGGACATTTGCAGTCACTGCCTAAATCATGCGAAATTGCCCTAAGGTCCCTACAAACATTAATCATTCTGTCATTTTTTTTCTTTTTAGCTGACTGATTAAAACATGGAATCTCACCTGCATCTTGTGATGATTCTTACATTTTGATGATCATACAAGGACACCACACTACTACCACACTTCAAACTAGACGCTGTAACTGTAAGGAAGCAACACAAAACTTATTACAGTAAAATGTTTGCATTTATGTCTGCATACGTACTCCACAAGCCATCGTATTGCATATGGCGGAGAGTGCCGTGTACCACCACTAGTCATTTCCTTTCTTATTCCACTCACAGATGTAGTGAAGGAAAAGCAATTGTCTGCATGCTTCTGTAAGAGCTCAAATTTCTCTTATCTTCACAGTCCTTACATACGTTGGCGGCAGTAGATTTTTTCTGCAGTCAGCTGCAAATTCTTGTTCTCTAAATTTGCTCAATAGTTTTTGGTGAAAAGAGTGTTGTCTTCCCTTCAGGGATTCCATTTGAGTTCATGAATTCTCTCTGTAAAACTTGCATGTTGATCAAACCTACCATCAACTAATCTAGCAGCACACCTATGAATTGCTTTGATTTCTTCCTTTAATCTGACCTGGTGGAGATCTCAAGCACTTGAGCAGTACTCAAGGATGAATCATGCAAGTATTCTGTATGCTTCTGGGTAGATGTTGTACACTTTCCTAAAACTCTCCCAATAAATCGGAGTTGACCATTCACATTCCCTACTGCTCCCCTGCTCATTCCACTTCATATCACTTTGCCGTGTTACACTTAGGTATGTAATCGTCACAGCTGTTTCAAGCAGCACACCATGCATACTGTATTTTAGCATATCAGAAATGTTTCCCCTACTTGTCTGCATTAATTTACATTTCTTTTTTACATTTAGAGCAAGCTGTGATTCATCACCCCAAACAGAAATTCTTTCTAAGTCATCCTGTAATCTTTCTACAGTTACTCAGTGACAGTACTTACCCATATACTACAGCATCATCATTATTAAAAAATGTCTGCTTGTGTCTGTGTATGTGCGGTTGGATATGGGTGTGTGTGCGAGTGTTTACCTGTCCTTTTTTCCCCCTAAGGTAAGTCTTTCCGCTCCCGGGATTGGAATGACTCCTTACCCTCTCCCTTAAAACCCACATCCTTTCATCTTTCCCTCTCCTTCCCTCTTTCCTGACGAAGCAACCGTGGGTTGCGAAAGCTTGAATTTTGTGTGTATGTCTGTGTTTGTTTGTGTGTCTATCGACTTGCCAGCGCTTTCGTTTGGTAAGTCACATCATCTTTGTTTTTAGATATAATTTTCCCACGTGGAATGTTTCCCTCTATTATAAGTATAAATTATATATGACATTAAACTATGTCTGCTCCTACTGTCACACCAATGTTCCAATTGTTACATACAAAAGACACCTTCATAGTGCTTGAAATATGTAGTTAAGTGAGGTGATACAAAACTTCAAACCAAATGACACACATGGAATAAATGGTGACTTCAGTTCACTCCCAACACTCCATCCTAAAAACATACAGTATCAAAAGCTCACACAGTAAATGTTAGGATAGTGTCCTAGGATATCTGGCAACCACAACATTCAATGCTGTACACGTTAGTGAGCATAGGTAGAATATTGACATTGTAATTGGCTCTTGGTGAAAGAGAGAAGATGAGAAATCACCGGAAATTCCCATAAATATTTACCAAAAAAACCCTACTCATTCACTCTGTATAGGAACGGAGCACTCTGTGCTATGAACAGTGGCATAACCAAAACATAAACACAAACAGTGCGTAAGAACCACTCATGTTTGTTCATATTGAGCAGAGTGTAGTCTCCTGGTGAAATTGACAACATAATGCAACAAAGATGTCATTTGGACCCTGTTTTGCAGGATAGAATACTCCGCTGCCTGGAAGCAGGCCAGACACAGACTGAAGTCTCAGTATCCTTGGATGTGCCACTAAGTGTTGTTTTGAGGCTTTGGTGATGGTTTCAAGACACAGATGTTTGTAGTGGACCAGATTAAGTTTGAACGATAATAACCACCCCCTAGTAGGACTGATATCTGATGGTAACTGCTTGATGAAATTGGAGTGCACCTGCAAGGCAATTGGCTGCAGAGGTTGCAGCTAGCTGGCTCAGGAGTTGCTGTTTCCCAACAAACTGTGTATTGGAGGCTGAGAATAAGCTCACAAAAGGCTCTGTTTGCCATACACCTTGCATTTCACATCCCACTCACTCTGGCACAGAGACAGGTCCATGTATTTTGCAATTGGCAACATCAAAATCGGTTCATATGTGACAGCATGCACTGCCTAGTATGTTCCACAATGCTACGTGCAAACACTGGCTTTTGTGGAGCTCACTTTTCACCTTGGTTTCTAATGGTGAAAGAAAGGTAGGGTTATGTGCTTTGGATAGCCCTTGGGCTAGCAATCATTTGTGTACCTAACAGAAGGGCCGTTTTACTACAGCTATCCTACAGTACAAGGTCAATGTTCGAATATTACACACTTTTTCCAACTTAGGCAAGTGGAGCAAATTGGTTGGGTTTAGGGGGATAGCAAGGAAAACTTGGTATACAATGTCGGAGTGCTGTGGTGCCCCTGTATATACCCTCTGTAGGCATGTGGTCCTAGGACAATGTCGATGACACTGGAAAGCCGCAACGGTGTGATGGCCAATTAAGGGAGGCATCCCATGTTGCTGACCCTTTACCTCACTCAGCAGTGCATGCTTGAGTTAACACTTTGCGGCCCCAAGTAGGATGTGCCAGTGACATATGTCTGCTGAATTCCCATAGGTGGTAACAGTTCATGAATTAGGAACTTGCCCTGGTATGTAGGGTTGGTGACAGTACCATTCTGGCTGTGAACTGCTATCGTTCAAGACAGAAGTTTGATGCTGCTGTGGCCTCTGAGGGCTGACTCCCCATTGTCACGTCAGTCACTATGGTGGACTTTGAATCATGAGCTGGTCTGTTGAAGCACGCTGCCCAGACTGGTGTTAGGTGTGGGCTGGCCCATAGCATGCTGGAAACTGACATGTGAGCTGGTATGGTGAAACAGGGTGCCCAGACTGGCATCAGGTTCTGGGTGGCCAACGGACATGGACCCAGTGTCACGGTGGATGCTGCCAGACTGCACCTAACTGTGTTACAATCAGAGTATATTTATAATGATTAGTAGCACACTTGTGCCATTACACTGATTCCAGGCACATACAGGTCAACACCTCAGTGTCCTAATTGTGTGGTTATTGACCTTTTTTGTGATGTCACCATGATTGCACTACTTAACCTGGCCACCGTGATGTGTTCAAACAAGCTCACTTACGAAATTACATATCCAACATCTCTGTGCCAGCCTGCTTGTGTCGCACTCATCTGCCTTGGTGCTGCTTCAGTTGAGTAACGTCCAAAAATTTTGCGATGGTGTTACATACCACCCCTTTTTAGGAAGACCTGGAACCCAGGGCTACACCTGTTACCAGTCTGCAACAGAAAACTTCACCACAGAATTATAACATACCGTATTTACTCGAATCTAAGCCGCACTTTTTTTTCCGGTTTTTGTAATCCAAAAAACCGCCTGCGGCTTAGAATCAAGTGCAAAGCAAGCGGAAGTTCTGAAAAAAGTTGGTAGGTGCCGCCACAACTAACTTCTGCCGTCGAATATATGTAGCGCTACACAGGCATGCTTTGCAGGCACAAAGATAAATAATGGCGCCAAAACCTCTGCGTCAGTAAATAAATTTAAAAAAAAAAAAGTGGAAGACGAGCTTTTTTTTCTCCGCCCCAAGTTTCGACTACTGCATTTTCATACATTATCCAACGACGTAAATACAAATTCCGTATTGTTCATCTTCGAATGTAGCAGCATTTCAATGTACTACGAAAATCCGACTGGCAAGACTGTTTGGGATGTTTGTCAATACAGCCTACTCTACGTTCTGAATTTTTTCCTACCTGTGAGAAGAGATGGTTGCTAATAGGAACTTTTATGAATTGTGAATCACATGCAGTATTCTCTTCACCATAAGAATAATACGAATATAAACATTTTGCCATGTATTCTTTCATGTTTGCTGGTATCTCATTTAAATCCAGTCTGCATAATAAACTACGAAACTAGAGTGAGACAACAGCAAATGCGGAAGAATACACATATCGTGTCATGTTTATATTCGTATTATTCTTATGCCTAATTGTGATACAGACAGAAATCAAGCACGGCAATTGACTAGATTTTTAAATCTAAGATGACTCTAATGTACTACAGAGGAGTCTGCAAAGATTTTCAAACGGAGAAAAATTTTCGCTAAACTCTCGTTCAGAACATCTTCTCATACGCAGTCTATTATTTGGTTCTTGTTGATCATTATCAAAGAAAGCAGCAGTGTAAGTAACAACAAATACCAGTCTCTTGCCATTGTTTTGCTAATGAGACAATTTCTTTCTTTTTTTTAAAAAAATTGTAAGCGGCGGTAGCGTGCACAAAAGCAAGCCATGCCGCGAGTGGCGACAGGCCGTAAACACGCAATATCAGAATGCGACAAACAGTGCATGACACAGTACAGTAATGCATTTTCAGCTTAGAGTGACGTTAAACACCTAGAACAAAGAGAACGGCACTTTCCAGATCAAAGCAAAATATAGCAATTGATTCAAACCAGACAAAGCACGTGAAAGAGGAAGGGTACCCGTATAAATACGGACGGAGCACCTGACATGTAGCAATGGCTACCTGGTAAAGTTTAAGTGCTAAGCTTACGACTCGAACCAAACTACTGTAGCTGTATCGTCATTCATTCGACCTAAATTGAGTCTCATATTAAAAAGGACCAACTTTGTTTCGATTTGGAGGTGTGGCCTAAAACTTTTCTCTCCCCTTGAATTTCAAGTCTCAAATTTCACGTGCGGCTTAGATTCGGGAAATTTTTTTTTCCTTGACTTCGAGTCACATTTTTCAGGTGCGGCTTAGACTCGAGTGTGGCTTAGATTCGAGTAAATTCGGTAGGCTTTTATACTTTCTCCTCTTACATCAGAAACAAGTCTCCGTATGTGGGGCACCTCAGCCCATGGCTCCATCGGTCCATATGCTACTACATAAAATCACCATTCTCACCTGAGTTACCCCTTAAACATTAAGCAATTATTTATATGAATATTCCCATTTTGCCGCCCTGTGGCGTCCCGTACTGCAATCAAGAATGCTAATTTCATCACTGCCCAAGGCATCAATAGTTAATTACATCTTACAATTCTCTGTTATTAGTATATGCAGTTTCCATATTCACCGTACATTCTTGTGTATTAGTGGTTAACCAGTCCAACAGTAACTGATGTACTGGAGGAGTGCATTGTTGAGTGGCCCTCCACCTAAGGTAGACAAAGGCTGCCCAAAAGAGAGTCAACATTAACATGTTGCCTGTATTTGTGACACTTAGGCAGGGTGTATATACTCCAGGAAATCCAGGAAAAACCTGAAAATTTTTTCATCCGAGAGAAAACCGGGAAAAATGCAGGAATTTTATTAGAATTATGGGAGTTTTTCATTGTTTTAGTCTTCAGTTAAATTTTTGTAATTTTAACTAGTAAGAACTGATAAACAGAAAAATGTGTCAAAGGCTTTTTGACAAAGACTATCGAATACTTTGTAACAATAAACTGCTGCCGATGGCAGAGACGTCACAACTGTTTTAAGTTCATTTGAGCAGTTGCCGGCGGGCTCATGTGCATGCACAGTCGAGTTGTGTATGGGCTATTTGAAGTGTGGCTGTAGGTGTATCAACAGTTGTAACAAGCAGGCAGATGCTACCCAGAAAAATGTTTGTCGTGTGGCTGAGCTACCAGATTCGCGCATGCACAGAGGAGTCTGGGTGGTAGTAGGGAGGGAGTTAGTCTTCACATGAGCCGTGTTTATGTTAGTGATTTTGCTGCTTCCTTCTCATTTACACTTCTCAAGTCAAATGGAAGCATAGTGGATTTCTGTGGGTGGGAGCTGTCAAGTGACTTAAAATACATTCACATAGTTACAGAAGGCTAAGATATGTCATTACTTTCAGTTTTCTGATTTTGTATTATTCCCACGTTTTTGGCAGTTAAGCCTTGCAGAACAATGAAGTAATTTTTGTCGGTTTGCTAAATACATGTGGCTTTTATTAAGGCAGTCTTACGATCTCAATGCTTCGGAAGCTAATATGCTGTGTTTGGTGGTATTTGAATCTATACTTTCATAATATGAATACAAAAATATGTAGCGTAAGTGTTGCAGCACATCAAAGATCTTTCCAAAAGCTTTTTTTCCCCCAAATTTCTTCATTCTTTGAGTGCCAGGAAGTTCTACACTGGTGTGTAAACCTTTACCATTCAAAGGATTGATGTTTTTACAGCTCCAAGGGAAAGTTAGAGAAACTGTTTTTTTTAACCAGGAAAAATTTGGAAATTTTTTTCTCTTGTCCACATATACACCCTGATAGGGGTCTTGATCATGTACTGCTGCTCCTCCTGATACTGCTGAACATGTAAAAGTATTTCTTCCGCTGAAATACGCCCCTCTTGCATGTCTGTGAATCTGTTTAGGGACAGGATTAGGTTAGGATGCAACATTTCAGACAGGTAGGTCAGGGTTTTCACTGGATGGTTCACTAGTGACTTCTCAGTCCAGTACAAATGTGGCTGTGTAATGTTCAACTTGGTTTCCCTCAAGCTGACAGGTGAAATATTTGCCTGCTTATGTCACTCCCGTGCTAATCCACACGTTCAGCTCTCCCAGACTTCAACATTGTTCAGAGCAGTTGCTACAACTATTTCAGTACAGTTTACAAGTAACACCCAGTTTGAACCTGCTTGCTGAAAATAGGGTCATGGCTCCAGTATGTTACGTGGACAATCCTGACCTCCTGCTTTACCTAAGTACAACTGTCTCTCTCATCTCCTGGTGCCCATATGTACCCCCTGGGTCGGGCAGATAGTAATACTCTCCCTTTGACAATGTTAAGAGTTCAGTTAGTGACATCACCGTGTGCCTAAGACCATCTTCTGCGGTCGCAGAGGGTGGGCTTACTGGTAGTTGGGAGCTCCAACATCAGGCGCGTAATGGAGCCTGTTAGGGATATGGCTGCAAGGGAGGGGAAGAAAACCAATGTGCACTCCGTATGCACGCCGGGGGGAGTCATTCCAGATGTGGAAAGTGTCCTTCCGGATGCCATGAAGGGTACAAGGTGCACCCATCTGCAGGTGGTCGCTCATGTTGGCACCAATGATGTTTGTCGCTATGGATCGAAGGAAATCCTCTCTGGCTTCTGGCGGCTATCTGATTTGGTGAACACTGCCAGTCTCGCTAGCGGGATGAAAGCAGAGCTCACCGTCTGCAGCATCGTCGACAGGACTGACTGTGGACATTTGGTACAGAGCCGAGCGGAAGGTCTGAATCAAAGGCTGAGACGGTTCTGCGACCGTGTGGGCTGCAGATTCCTGCGCCATAGGGTGGTGGGGTTCCGGGTTCCGCTGGATAGGTCAGGAGTCCACTACACACAGCAGGCGGCTACACGGGTAGCAGGGGTTGTGTGGCATGGACTGGGCAGTTTTTTAGGTTAGATGGCCTCAGGCAAGTACAGAAAAGGCAACAGCCTCAAAGGGTGTGGGGCAAAGTCAGGACATGCGGGGACCAAGCAGCAATCTGTATTGTAATTGCAAACTGTCGAAGCTGCGTTGGTGAAGTACCGGAACTTCAAGCGCTGATAGAAAGCACCGAAGCTGAAATCATTGTAGGTATGGAAAGCTGGCTGAAGCCAGAGAGAAATTCTGCTGAAATTTTTACAAAGGCAGAGATGGTGTTTAGAAAGGATAGATTGCATGCAACTGGTGGTGGCGTGTTTGTCGCTGTTAGTAGTAGTTTATCCTGTAGTGAAATAGAAGTGGATAGTTCCTGTGAATTATTATGGTTGGAGGTTATACTCAACAACCGAGCTAGGTTAATAATTGTCTCCTTTTACTGACCTCCCGACTCAGCAGCATTAGTGGCAGAACAACTGAGAGAAAATCTGGAATAGATTTCACATAAATTTCCTCAGCATGTTATAATCATTCAATTCACCAGTTATAGACTGGGACACTCAGATGTTTAGGATGGGTGTTAGGGACAGAGCATCGAGTGACATCATACTGAGGGCACTAACCGAAAATTACCTTGAGCAATTAAACAGAGGCTGGCTGAGGTGGCCAAGAGGTTCTAGGCGCTACAGTCTGGAACTGCGCGACCGCTATGGTCGCAGGTTTGAATCCTGCCTCGGGCATGGATGTGTGTGATGTCCTTAGGTTAGTTAGGTTTAAGTAGTTCTAAGTTCTAGGGGACTGATGACCTCAGAAGTTAAGTCCTATAGTGCTCAGAGCCATTTGAATCATTTGAATTAAACAGAGAACCGACTCGTGTAGATAACATCTTGGACCTACTGATAACAAACAGTTCCGAACTTTTTGACTCTGTAAGTGCAGAAGAGGGAATCAGTGATCATAAGGCTGTTGCAACATCCCTGAATATGGAAGTAAATAGCAATATAAAAAAAAGTGAGGAAGGTTTATCTGTTAGCAAGAGTAACAGGAGGCAGATTTCAGACTACCTAACAGATCAAAACGAGAATTTCTGTTCCAATACTGAGAATGTTGAGTGTTTATGGAAAAAGTTCAAGGCAATCATTTAGACCGGTATGTGCTGAGTAAAACTGTGAGGGATGGGAAAAACCCACCGTGGTTCAACGAGAAAGTTAGGAAACTACTGCAAAAGCAAAGAGAGCCTCACTGCAAATTTAAACGCAGCCAAAACCTCTCAGACAAACAGAAACTAAACGATGTCAAAGTTAGCGTAAGGAGGGCTATGCGTGAAGAGTTCAGTGAATTCGAAAGTAAAATTCTATGTACCGACTTGACAGAAAATCCTAGGGAGTTGTGGTCTTACGTTAAATCAGTAAGTGGATTGAAACAGCATATCCAGACACTCTGGGATGAAAATGGCTTTGAAACAGAGGATGAAATACTAAACACCTTTTTCCAAAGCTGTTTCACAGCTGCACTGCACTGCAGTTCCCTCTCTAAATCCTCACACGAACGAAAAAATGTCTGACATCAAAATAAGTGTCCAAGGAATAGAAAAGCAACTGAAATCACTCAACAGAGGAAAGTCCACTGGACCTGATGGGATACCAGTTCGATTCTACACAGAGTACGCGAAAGAACTTGCCCCTCTTGTAACAGCCGTGTACCGCAAGTCTCTAGAGGAATGGAAGGTCCCAAATTATTGGAAAAGAGCACAGGTAGTTCCAGGTTTCAAGAAGGGTCGTCGAGCAGATGCGCAAAACTATAGGCCTATATCTCTGACATCGATCTGTTGTAGAATTTCAGAACATGTTTTTTGCTCGCATATCATGTCATTTCTGGAAACCCAGAATCTACTCTGTAGGAATCAACATGGATTCTAGAAACAGCGATCATGTGAGACCCAACTCGCTTTATTTGTTCTTGTGACCCTGAAAATATTAGATACAGGCTCCCAGGTAGATGCCATTTTCCTTGACTTCCAGAATGTGTTCGATACAGTTCTGCACTGTCGCCTGATAAACAAAGTAAGAGCCTACGGAATATCAGACCAGCTGTGTGGCTGGATTGAAGAGTTTTTAGCAAACAGAACACAGCATGTTGTTCTCAATGGAGAGACGTCTACAGACATGCCACAGGGGAGTGTTATGGGGCCATTGCTTTTCACAATATATATAAATGACCTAGTAGACAGTGTCGGAAGTTCCATGTGGCTTTTCACGGATGATGCTGTAGATGATGCTGCAACTTCTCTGTATACGTTGCAGCATTAGAAAATTGCAGCGAAATGCAGGAAGATCTGCAGCGGATAGGCACTTGGTGCAGGGAGTGGCAACTGACCCTTAACATAGACAAATGTAATGTATTGCGAATACATAGAAAGAAGGATCCTTTATTGTATGATTATATGATAGTGGAACAAACACTGGTAGCAGTTACATCTGTAAAATATCTGGGAGTATGCGTACGGAACGATTTGAAGTGGAATGATCATATAAAAGTAATTGTTGGTAAGGCGGGTGCCAGGTTGGGTTTCATTGGGAGAGTCCTTAGAAAATGTAGTCCATCAACAAAGGAGGTGGCTTACAAAACACTTGTTCGACCTATACTTAAGTATTGCTCATCAGTGTGGGATCCGTACCAGGTCGGGTTGACAGAGGAGATAGAGAAGATCCAAAGAAGAGCGGCGCGTTTTGTCACAGGGTTATTTGGTAAGCTTGATAGCGTTACGGAGATGTTTAGTAAACTCCAGTGGCAGACTGCAAGATAGGCGATCTGCATCGTGGTGTAGTTTGCTGTCCAGATTTCGAGAGGGTGCGTTTCTGGATGAGGTAGCGAATATATTGCTTCCCCCTACTTATACCTCCCGAGGAGATCACGAATCTAAAATTAGAGAGATTCGAGCGTGCACAGAGGCTTTCCGGCAGTCGTTCTTCCCGTGAACCATTTGCGAGTGGAACAAGAAAGGGAGGTAATGACAGTGGCACGTAAAGTGCCCTCTGCGACACACCATTGGGTGGCTTGCGGAGTTTAAATATGGGTGTAGATGTAGATGTACTTGGACGAATTTCTCCAATGTTCCCCACTTTAGTAGGTATGCATGCATGATGTAACATTTGAATTTGACTTGCTCATTGCTAATTGGGAACCATGCCAGTATATAGAGTTGTGGTAGATCTGTTTTGATCTTGATCACTGCCTTATGGTAATGCAGTGTTAGGTTCAACTTGTCTGGGTCAACTACCATTTCTGAGTCTGGTGGCAACTCCTTCTGCACTTTTGTGTAGGCCTACCGAAACTGATCCGGCATTAACAGAACTGGACTCAGCTGCTGCCCACGCACCACATATAAGACTGCTTCTTGCAATTCCTCTACTACTACGTGAGCATTCCACAAGCTATTAGCCAAAGATTGCAACAGTTTTGTTATTGCTGTTCTCCTGTCCAAAGTTTCCACCCAAGCCTATATAACTTCAGGTCCTGGTTCACAGTTTTTACTGTTGTCTTGGTGGCAATTTCTCTACTACACCTGAGAGCATCCCACACACTATCTGCCAAGGATTGCAACAATCTTCCTACTGCCATTCTCCTATACAAAGTATCCACCCAAGCCTGAAGAACTTCCAAGTCCCAGTTCCCCAACTTAACCAGGCGCGTTAACTGTGTCACTAGCCTTCTCAATACCCTTGTGTTGGTCAATACCCCTTGTTTCAAACTTTTTAACTGTGCAGTGTGCCATTCCATGGTGACCTTATTCTTGTTTGCTCTGTCACTCACTCTCCTAATTGTATCATTCAGCTTGCAGATGGCCCCAACATCTAAGGTCGCAAAAACTGTTTTTAATTACCTTCCCCATGTGTTTAACCAACCCCGCTTACAATGTAATACACAGTCTGGCACTAATATCACTATCTGCTGCATTTGCCCTTGCAGTCGCTCATATGACAGGTGCAACTTACCATACACATTTCTCATTTTTTGTATTATGTCTTTGACACCTTTGTCAACTCGTCTGGAGATCCTCGAAACAGCTTCAGGTGCCCCATGTGAACAATAGTTGTACAAGTCGATAATTGAAGCTTGAGATTTACTGGCGATATTGTTTCAACTGCCGGCTATGGCTCTTGGTAACCAGTTACAAATTTCTCCTTGAAATAGCTTCAGACACCCCACATGAACAACAGTTGTATGAGTTGATAATTGAAGCTAGATGTTTACTGGAAATGTTGTTTCAACAACCTGGTAGGGCTCTTGGTAGAGAGTTAAAAATTAATTGGTCTTACCCATTGGAACAGACAGGTTCGATAATGTTACCTGCTGACCGATTTTATACAGCGGCAACCTGCCCTCACGATTCCACAACCCCTCTTGGCATTACAGGGCTCTGGTGTACGCTTGCTGCACATGTTTACAAATTTACCTTATCTTTTTTACCAAACAAAAACTACTTTGTATGGTAATAACCCTGTTGCAGGCTGGGCTTTTGAATTATATGCACTCAAAATGAAGGACAAATATGTGTCTCATAATCGCGTACACCTACATAGTGGCTCAGCATCTTCCCCACCGTGTGATGTACCCCCTCTGCCCTACTATTAGCCAGAGGTTGCAATGGACTTACCCTTAACTTCTTAACCTTTAGCAAATTACACAGCTGCTTTAACAAATCAACATAAAGTTTCTCTCTTGGTCATTGATTATAGTTTCTGGCACCGCAAATTTGAGCACCCAGCTGTTGGCCAATGCTTGTGCCACTATGTCTGGCTGTTGGTTAGAGATTACGACCATTTCCGCTTATCTAGAAAAATGATTAATAATGTGTAATACAAATTTATTCCTAACTGAAGTCTTGTTGGATGACCCGAGGAAGTCCAACTCAATCATTCTGAAAGGCTCTGTTGCTTCTGGTAACCTCTTCAGTGGTAATAACTTGCTGCTTCCATTTGCCCACTGTGCACATTGTAATGAACCACTTACATACCAATCCAAGTACTTTTCGCTACATTTCCACCAGTAGCACCCTGCTATTTGATTATTCACTGTTCTATAACCACAACGTCCTGACATTACATGGTCATGCGCTTCTTTTAGTACGTCCTCTTTTAGCTTTGCAATACTCATAGCCCCAGCCCTGTACTCTTACACAGTAACCCATACCACACAGTGAATTGTGTTATGATGCAGTTATGAAGCAGTTGATGATTCTTCTGTTTTCCCTGTAAGCCGTATAAATCTTCGATTCGGTTGTGCCTCTTGAAACACCAAACATTACAGCTACCATGGTTACAGAAACACCCACCACACAAGAATGAACAATTTGCCCACGGAAGTCACTTAGCTGTGACTTAATGAACTCTCAACTACACAGAACTCTGTGACCACAACTGAAGGTTGCAACATATTGAGGGCATTGCACAAAGTGCCATTCATTATCAAATACAACAGCGTCACCCACAGACTTGGCTAGCATCTGCATTTATGTTCAGGAATTCATTTTTCCCAGTGTTTCCATATTTTTGTCCAGCCCATGAACAGGATAACAGATTTTTACTTAATAAATAGCTCTTCATCAACTAAAATGTAACACATACCAAATCTCAAGTCCCCTTACAACTGGATTTTACCTGACTTGCTATGGTACCTAATAATTGCTTGTGTGTGTGTGTGTGTGTGTGTGTGTGTGTGTATATATTTGCCTGTCCTACACAACATAGTTGACTTATCCTGCCAAATTTTATCACTCACTTGAGATTGTTGTTTTTTGTTGTTGTTGTGGTCTTCAGTCCTGAGACTGGTTTGATGCAGCTCTCCATGCTACTCTATCCTGTGCAAGCTTCACTTGAGATACATAATCACAACCTGTTCAATTTTTGTTTCACATGCATATATATAAATTTCACTGCTTTTCTTACAGTTCAAGGTAATGACCCCTGTGCAATTAACAAATAGACTGAAAATAAAATAACAAATTGCTTTTAAATAAAATAAAAATCTTCCCAGATACATTACTGTTTATTGTGAGAACACCCCTTACGTAATGCTTCATGGCACTTTCTGCATGAATAATTACTACCTCCTCTGAGGTCCAGGCAAATACACATTAATCTTTTCCCTTTATCAGTGTTTATAGGTCAATCTTCTTCACTTACCGTAAACTAGTTAACTGTTATTGTGTCAAACACAAAGCAGACCACTTCATTAGCCTTTTCTACTGGTATGGTTGGGTTGTTAAAAGGGCTAGTAGAAAGTTCAGTTATGTTCCACTTAAATATTCTCTTGATCTCTTTCCTTACTTTATGTTGCATTCTTATTGATATTGGGTAAGATGAACAGTGTGGTGTTACATTTCGTTTTCAACTTGCACAGACAACCTTTTATGGTGGCTGGTTTGTGAGAAAAAACTTCCAAATAATTGTCTGATACATTGCCTAATTGTTCTGTCTGTGGTGTTGTCAATGTTGATGATTGCAAATAGATCAACTCGGCCACTGGCTTTCCCTCACATTGGCTGTGTTTATTCCCACAGCTACTTGTGTTAACATTTCCTACTGCTTCATTATCATATAAAGATTCTTTCCATATGCTCTTGGTATTGGGAGTTAAATCTGGTACACAGGTTGTTCCTAGCTGTATGTCTGCATGATCTGATGAACATTCTTTGTTTGAAATTCAACCCTTGCAAATTAAAATTTATTTATCTATCCCTTTATATTTATTACTGACCACTCCTTACAAAATAACATCCTTGATTTCAAGCACTTACAAATCCGTGTTTGTAGGAACCATTTATTAACTAAGCTAATCTGACTACCATTGTTGACCTGAATGATCAATTCTTTCCCTTCTATGTTCATTGTGTAACTAATTTTCTCTTCTTTTCCTCTTCCCTTAATGCCTTACATTGTAACAAAAGTCACTAATGCCTGAATCATCGCCTATTCATGTATCCACTGTTCTAGTGTCTAAAATCTTTCTAATCACTACAGCAGATTGTTGCTGTTTGGATTGGTGATATCTGTTAGTTTCACCACTAGGTACAAATTCAGGAATATTGTTTATATTTACCTGTCTGAAATTAGAATGATAGTTATTGTATGATTGATATCTGTACTTGATTCTGTTGAAAACTTCTTTTTGGTATGAAACTGACCTTTATGACCTAAGCAAGTGCATTTACATTGCCATTCATCGTGATTACCAGACTGGTTGCATTGATTTTCTCATGATACAACCAGTCTGTAATTAATGTTATATTTATGTTTCTGTTGTCTGCCCTCCCTGTAACTAATGCCGGGTGGCCCAGAAGCTTGCTCCTGTTTACTGATCGGTCCATAATGTTGAACATTCAAGTAAATCTTAAAAGCTCAAGTAAGGTTTAAGTATTCTTCCAGGAGTGTAAAACTAAGATCTGTCACACTGCAGCAGGCAAACGGTGTTTTAGAACTTGTACCACATGTTCCTCTGGTGTAGAATCATTAAAAAATGCGGACTGATTGAGGTGGCATTCAGTAAACTCTCTAAGACTCTAGCAACTTTTAGAATATGGTTCTGGTCCTAGTAACTTTAGTCTCATAACCTTCTCAGCTCATTGAGACAATAACTTAGATTTGAAACATTCAAAATGTACAAGGGACTGGAAACTGTTTAAGTTCAGTAGCCTCCTCTGAACTGCAGAATTTTCTAAATGGTTTACTGTAAAGTAGAATTTTCTGTCGTCATCTCATGACTTGGTAGAGCATTTTCAAAAGCTTTCTAAAATATTATTAGGTGAATCTTGCCTCTGGATTGAAACATGGGAAATTTCTGTGGCCTCATTTATTTATTTCAAAGTGGAAACCATCCCAGAATTGTGTACCTCCTCTGTCATCCATGGTATTGTTCAATGGTGGGTTAATAAAATCATTGTTCTTATACCCTTATACATGGCTGTTGCAAGTATAAAAACATCTCTCCTCTTCAATTCTTGGTATGCTGTTGATTTGTTATCCTCTGTAGGACTAAATGATGTGTGTTTATCATGACAGCATGGGTAATGCTTTTCTAAACTTGTTACATTCACGTTGTTGGCACTTAAATGACAGCTGCACAACTTGTGTGCTACACATCCCCCGAGCATTTGCAATAGCTTGTATGTACTTTGTATCAGTGTCTGTTAATATGTCAGTCATTTGTTCATTCTCTTGTTTAGTTTTTGAAGTTTGTTTATTTCCAACATTTGTTCACTGATACTTGTGTTAATACTGTATTTCATAAACCAATTTGGACAACTTGAACCTGATCTCTCATTTGTTCTCCCAACTTGCTAAGTATCGCATTAAAAGCCTTTTTATCCTTCTGTCTTTCCTTTGCTTTTTCCTGCCTTTTTTTAAATTTTTGATCTTAATGTTCCTGTCATTTTATATTCCCTTTTAGCTAAGTGTTCCTTTTCTCTACATCACTGTTCAGCTAAATAATGCCATTCTTTATGTTCTTGCTATCCATGTTCCTGTTCTTCACATTCTTGTCGCAGCATATACTTCAAAAAATTCTCAGTCTCCTCCAAAGTAGCCATTTGTATGTTTGTAAATATCAGTGAAATATTTTACAAATTAAAATTTATCCCTTATACAGTGATGTCTGTAGTTATAGACCCTCTCACTTAATTTCATTCAAAATAAAAGAAAAACTTTAATGTTACTCTGAAGCAGCACAGGCTACACACAAATGTCTTACAGTTCTAATGCTGGTTGTTGTGAAGCTTTTTTTAGTTTTTGCCAGTTCTCTTTACTGACACACTACTGAACTCTGTCATAGCAAATATCACATGCATAGTACAAGTTACCATCATTAAGTAACAATTCTTACTAACAAAATGCAGTCCTCCAGTTAACTCACTGTACTGAAGTTGTGGACTTTGTCATCTGAAATGTCACTGATTGCTTATCTTGCTGTACTTGTTACTCACAGCAGTCTGAATCTGGTGGTGTTCATTATAACAGTGATTGTTGCTGCCCAGTTGGTTTTCTAACTGTAAGACTAAGACAGAAGTTCCTACTTTATTTCAAATAGTGTTCCAAAATTACAGGTATTTGTTGCTAGTTTCGTGAACTATGTTAAATTGTCTTCGTCAGCAATTGCCAATATTTGTCACTGCCCATGTACCCAAGCTTGCTACCTTCAAACAGTAGTTGGAAACTTGACAGAACGAGCCTGACGAAATATATATCACAGTGTTGAATTATACCTGCCCTGTTGTGAGTGCTATTTAAAGCAAAGTTAGTTGTTCTGTAAATGAAAACTGCCTCAAGTTGTCTTTTAGCCGTAGCAATGAAACTGCATAAAACCATAAGTATATTTTCTAATCTTGTACAACTTACAGGTGCTGCTGAAAATATAAAAATGCCAAGACATAAAATCCCACACTATTATTTTACTTGGAACTATAGCTTCAGCTCAGTACTTCACTTTATCTTTTCCCTCAACAAGAAACTGTACAAATTGGTTGTTCAGCGAGACTGTCCACTACGTATACATACCATCAGGTTCTGTGCTAGTGGCCATATGAAAGTACTGCATCTAGGTTTAGAAGAATTTAAAAAAAGGATGTTTCTGGTATAAATAATTCTTGAAGAAGTTTGGTAAAGTTTTCAACAGGCTGTACATAACCTCAAAGAAATAATCAAATAGGTACAGTCATGGAAAAACCTTACTTTATAAAAAGTGGTACTTGTAAAACAATTTTTTCTCTCATTGATACATAAAGACACTTAACATTGGATCACAGTGTATGTGGTCGTGATTCTATATTATAAATTGCACAGCTTTGACATCTTCCACAACTAGCAATAAAACCTAGTTATGAGCTTCAAGATTTTGGGTTTGAATTTCATTTGAAACTGAAAATTCCTTTTATTTCTGAAAAGAGTTGGGAGATGTGTCTTGTTATTAGTCTTATCTTCAAATTGAATTTCTAAGCTTCTGGAGAATATAAAAGTATCTTATTGGCCATTTATATATATGGTGTGGTGTGATTTTTCATTTGTTTGGCCTGTGAATTGTAGAGTCTGAATTCAATAAATTTATTTGTTTCAGATCCACTACTTTCCCCATTTGGTGTATCGGTATTAGGTGGGAAATCCTCCTGGAACAACTCCAATCTCTCCTTGTCTTTTAACATTCTTGCCATTGCCCATCATGGAAAAACCTGAAGCTATATGCCGGAAGGAACTTACAAATACATAATTTTCTTACAAGAAAATTTTCAAAAAAATCCTTAATATTTTCTGCTTGTAAACAACTACTTAACCACAAAATGGGGCAGAAATATGAAGACTGGTTTATCACAGAAAACACTCAGAATCAAGTACAGAATGACAATCTTCCAACTGCGTGCAACCAAATAGTGCAAGCACTGTGCATGCTGAAATTCAAACTCCTCTCGTATTGGAGCCACAGATAAACCATCCATGAAAGTTCTGTGGTATGTTTTTATTGGCTGTATTGCCTTCGGACACACGAAAATATTGTATTTTAACTTTTTATGCAAGTTTTTGGCGTCTTGCCACTTCTTTGACTCACTCATCAGTCTAGCAGTTGATTAGCATGAGGTTTTCACTGTTCAACACTGGTGTTATGGGCCAAGTACAAGAGAGATTTTGAAGCTTTAATGTTTAGTGACCGATGGGCACTGAACAGAGTGGTTAAGTATTGAACTGGAATTATTTTTGTCATCAGAAATTTAGTTTGTCTAAGGCGAATATGTTGTTAGCATTTATAAAGTGCTCCATACCTGAGATTTTAACTGCTCATGACAGCTTTTGACTAAAAAAAATTTTGAGAAACTCAACAAATTTTTCACTGAATATTGTTTTAATTTTGTCCTCATTTCGTATGAGAACCTGCTACGCTTTTCCAGTCAGTCTCTCTTTTGGAAATAGGCTAAAATCTATATCTACTAAGTCAACTGAATGCAGTTTTTACAGATGCCTTCTTAACAAATGAATAAGTAATGTGTTTATCTTTTATAATTTATCTAGTATTTCGTCTTTTATAATTTATCTAGTATCACAAAATCAAACTGAATTTCATTCATATAATCATGTAATAATAGTAGTAATGCTTATGGTCAAACATAACATTGAATAATGCAAAACAGTTAAAATTTTTAAAGCTAACATAATTTTATCTGAAAAAAATAACATAAATAATATTTGTTAATGGAAAACACTTGCCTTTTTCGCAGCAGTTCAATATGTAAATAGGGATATCGCAAAATTTCAGTGGTATAACAATAAACTTCCACAAATACTGATGCTACTGGCAGCATAACAGTGAATACATACTTCAATGCTACCGTGTAGAACACCATTACTACATTTATGATCTAATGCTATAAGACGCTTACATCACAAAGTAGTATAAAATCTGTATATGCAGACATGTGTAAAGCTGTGTGTGTGTGTGTGTGTGTGTGTGTGTGTGTGTGTGTGTGGGTGGGTGTGTGGGTGGGTGAGTCCACCACCACCTCCTCCCAAACCCAAACCCGGGGATCGATTTCAAACAAATTTGGCATGGAAACACTACACTTCATGGATTGTCAAAATTCCCAGCTTCCATGGGAGCAGACATATGGGCAAAAAACATGGGTTCAGTCTCTGATGTGTATGCTGCCCTGTATGACAGGCATGTAGTGTGGGAGAGTCTGGCTTATCGACGTGCTTTGTAGGGCACCCTATTTGTCAGGGCCAAGGAACAGTTCTCAGGGGGCCCCACTCCTTCATGACAAGGCTTCCATGCACGACGTGTGGGTAGTAGTAGTAGCGACTTGCTCTATCAGTCTGTTTTGCAGGGGCTACGTGTGTGGATGGGCATAGTTCGCAGCAGGTTGAGAGGGATAGAGGAACACACACACACACACACACACACACACACACACACACAGGGAGAGAGAGAGAGAGAGAGAGAGAGAGAGAGAGAGAGAGAGAGAGAGTGGATGGGGAGGAAGAGATGGACAAGTGCGGGAGGATAAAGTGCTCAGAGAGAAATGCGGAGGAAGAAGTGGGCACAGAGAGGGTGGGGGGGTGGGGGGGGGGGGAGACATGTGTAGAATATTTATGCAGGCAAAGCCATGGGGAAAAAGGCTACTGTGTATAAAATATAGCATGTTTTTGTATATGTCTGCATCTCCTACCAAACCACTGGAATGGCTTTAACCAAATTTGGTTCACAAACAGCAAACTTCACAGGTGTCAGCATTGTGAGGGTTTGAACCTCTTAGCTCCCATAGGAGCAGAGGTACAATAAGAAAGTGGTTTTTCAGTCCTTGACAGGTAGGCTGCCCTTCACAACAGTTTATTGTGTGGGGAAAGTATTAGTCTGCCTTATCAACTTGCTTTGCACGGCAGCCTACACATCATGGGGAAGAAAACGAAGTGATGATCAGGGGGGTGCGGGGGGAGCAGAAGAAAATGGGGTGGGAGGAAGGGGGGGAGAGAGGGGGGATGGGTTGAAGTGGGGGGGGGGGGGGGAGAGGGATAGTCAGAAGGGGGGAGTTGGGGATGGTGACAGCAAGGGGGAGTAGGGGATGGACAGGGAGAGGACAGAGTAGATGTGTGCAATATACATATGGAACACTTCCACAGGGAAAAGGCTAGTGTGTGTGTGTGTGTGTGTGTGTGTGTGTGTGTGTGTTCAGGTATAGAGTATAATCATTTGATATTGGGACTTTCTGTACACTTTGCAAGAGTTTTATTTGAAATATGGTTACAGCTTTCAGATTCAGTTTTTCCCTCTGTCAGATGTAACAGATTATAAATCTTGACTTTCATAGCATTTTTTGTGTGTTTGAGACATTGATTGTTTTAAGATGAGGTTCTGTTACTCTTTTTACTCTTCATTTTAAAATTTCTTTTATCACTGCTGTCGTATATTTGGACCATTTAACAATGTCATGTGGAAATTTATGCTTGCAGTTAATGTATTTGCATGTTATGTTTCTTGTAATATTGCCTGTTTGTTTCATTATTTGCTGCTGTGCTCTTCCCTTTTCATGGTAATTCTGCATCAGTAACTAAATGTTTGTTGTACATGTACAGTTTTGTACCATGTTTACATTTACCTTTAGGAAGTACCGTGTTTACGTTTACCTTTAAGAAGATGAACTGTGCGAGCTAGAACCTATTAGTTTTTCTGGTGTTTACTAACTTATTTCTTGTCTTATTACAGGGTTTGATGTCTTTGAAGCAGAAGCAGTTGCCTGAGCCACCCAAGTTATTAAGTATAGAATTTCCTAGTATTCCACGTAATGCAGGTAAGTCGACACACAGTTTGATTTGAAAAATTTTTTGCTTTGTTATATTCTTGATTCTATCAACTTAACATTGAAATATCAAACAGTGGAAAATCCAGGATGGATTAATGACAGTATCATTGAAATATGAAACAGTGGAAAATCCAGGATGGAATAATGAAGTATCATAACAAGGATAGATTGCTACTCACCATATTGTGAAGATGTTGAATCGCAGACAGGCACAACAGAAAGTCTGCTAAACAAGTAAGCTTTCAGCCAAAAGGTCATCTTCTGTGTGTGTGTGTGTTTTCTACTTCAGAAGGAAGCCCATTGGCTGAAAGCTTACTTGTTTAGCAGTCCTTTTGTTGTACCTGTCTGTGACTGAACATCTCCACTACATGGTGAGAAGCAGTCAGTCCTTTTTATAATATTGTTATTAACAGTGAAATATAGCGTATCATATATTGAACGTATATTTGTACATAGTTTTTTGCTTTAACTTAAACATTTATTTCAAGAATCTGTATAATCTAACAGTTGAAATTAATGTAAAACTAGGGTATGGGTATGAAATGATGTGTGTGACATATTTTAAATCAGTATAGCAATTTGGAAGAGAGATGAGATAATTTTGCTATTCATAAAGCAAAACCAACTGAAGTGATTGAGAGTAAAAGTTAGATGAGAAGCCTATCGGAGCTGAATATGGTTTTTGCATGCAAAGGTATGCAACCAGTCTGAAATACTGATAAACCATTTGGAATAGCTCATTAAATTTATAAACTTTAGACATAATGAAATACATATGAAATGTATTAAAAAAGCAGAGAAGGTCCAAAATGAAACCTCAGAAAAAGATAAAAATCTCACACTTTCAAGGCATATCATTATTGAGTTTCCTTTCACCAAGTCTTACTCTGTTGTCCTACATCCACATCTTGCTAAATTGTCAAACACTCACTAGAGTTCAATTGTTTCCAACCCATTCATCTCTTTTGCTTGATGGAAAATTTTGTAGCCCCAAAACTACCATATTTCTCAAGATTGATTGGTCTATTCATCTTCAGCTTCCTGGTAAGTAGAAATAAGACTTTTTGTACAAGAAAAGAAATATTAAGGAGTTCAGAAAAATAAACATAGTTAATAATAGTGCTTCAGTATTTTGCAGCATAGCATTTCCCTAAACTCTTATCTTACGAGGAATTAAATTTGTGGCTAATTACAGGGGAAGAAAGGACAGAAAGAAGCTGGTCACACATGTTTGAAACATAAAGCACTCAGCAGAAATAAAAATCATAGAAATAGTTTTTGCAGTATCCAACACTGGTTATTGACAGTGTTTGTGTTCTAAGACAAGATAAAATTGAACAAAGTTGCCTGTCCAAATTAACCTTTTGACTGCCATGGGCACGTATACATGTTGTCCTACGCTGTTCCCCGGGGAGTTGCGGATGTATATACATGTGCCACTTGGATTTTCCTACAATGCTATGGTCATGTAAAGGCATCCTGAGCTGCCAACCTCTCACTGCTGTGAACGAACTACTTCCATATCCCGGTGAATAAAAAAGTTTTGAGCGTTTATCTTACAACACATATGCCTCATTGTGTGCTATCATTTACAGAAAACCTCGTTTCGATATCTTGAAATGTTTATGAGATATAATGATTGTTTTGACCCATGGTTCGCGATTTGCAAGGACGTATGAATGGGCACGTCACATGCAACCGTTCTTTGGATATAAAACCCAATAACTTGAGAAAGAAATGAGATATCCTTCTGCTCACAATTTTAAATAAAATTTCAATATCTTATCTACATTCATCGATTGCAATGAATGAGCTAAAATCAGCAATATGCAATAAATTTTTACCCCCCCCCCCCCATCCGGGTTCGGGGGTTAGAATAGGCCCGCGGTATTCCTGCCTGTCATAAGAGGCGACTAAAAGGAGTCTCAAACGTTTCGACCTTATGTGATGGTCCCCTGTCGGGTTTGACCTCCATATCTCAAAATTTTTCCGAAGACCGAGCCGATTGGGGAAGGGCGCCTTACTTGGTGCACTGTGTCCATGTTGTGTTGAGAACTTTCGCCATCTTATTCGTCGTTGCATTGCAGTCCTGCCCGCTCTCCATCGCTTGGGCGTGGATACGCTCCTGCGTACACTTTCTGCCAAACACTGTGCAGGGCCATTTTCTGCACTGACGGCGACCATGGATCACGTCACCTAACTTCCAGCACGGTAGCCAGTCCGTTGTGGTGGGGCCGCCATGTACCCTCTTGGTTGTAGCCCCCTGACAACACAGGGATCGCTCTACTGATGCCTGCGCCGTTCACTCCCCACGTATGCCAAGGAGTAGATGCCCATCTCCCTGGGGCATCAGGACTCCCGGCAATGGCCATCCTGCCAGGTGGCTATTGCTGTGGCTGGGTGGCGCCCGTGGGGAGGGCCCTTGGTCGGAGTAGGTGGCATCAGGGCGGATGACCCGCAATGAAGCGTGGTACATCATCTACCGCTGGTGGGCCTCCACCAGCAGTCTCTAAGCGATCAAGGTCTAACCTCAATGGGAAGAAATTTGATCAGAGATCGTTTCCCTCCCTGGCTACTCCATGGGAGGAACGTTTTGCTAAAGAAGGCAGTGGAGAATATTCACCCCGGTACCTCGTGTGTACGCGGGTTGATGGAGAATCGTTCATGTCGACCAAGCCCCAGTTTTTTGTGGAGCATTTAGAAGACAAGTTCGGGGAGGTGGAGGGCTTGTCCAAGATGCGCTCTGGTTCTGTGCTCATCAAAACGTCATCCTCTGTCCAGTCCCGGAGGTTGCTCAATTGTGACAAGTTGGGAGATGGTTCAGTTAGCATCACGCCGCATAAGAGTCTCAACATGGTCCAGGGTATTATATTCCACAGGGATCTTCTTCTGCAGTCCGACGATGAATTACGCGCCAACCTCGAACGACGAGGTGTTCACTTCGTCCGGCGCGTCCATCGGGGTCCGAGGGATAATCAGGTAGCCACCGGTGCCTTCATCTTGGCCTTCGAAGGGGATGTATTGCCCGAAAAGGTCAAGGTGATGGTTTACCGTTGTGATGTGAAGCCATATATCCCTCCTCCGATGCGGTGTTTTAAATGCTGGAAGTTCGGGCACATGTCAACTCGCTGTACTTCCAGCATCACGTGTCGGGATTGTGGACGTCCTTCGCATCCTGATACTCCATGTGCCCCGCCTCCTATCTGTGTTAACTGCGGAGAACACCATTCCCCCTGCTCGCCGGACTGTAGGATCTTCCAGAAAGAAAGGAAGATAATGGAATATAAGACTCTGGACCGCCTGACCTACACCGAGGCAAGGCGGAAATATGAGCGGCTACATCCCGTGCCCATGACATCCACCTATGCCGCTGCTGCAACAGCGGTCCGCTCCTCTCCCGTGTCGTCACGTACTGTTGCCTCTCAGCTATGTCACAATGAACCGGCTCCCTTGGTTGTGGGGGGCACTTCGCCCTCTGTTGCTCCATCTCCTCCAGGAACAACACCACCCCCACCATCGGGGACATTCGTACCCCCTTCCCAGCCGGAGAAGCGTGGGGCTTCTTCGGCTACTCTAACCAGGAAGGGGTCCCTTGGGGCCCTCCCTTCCCAGGCTTTGCCCAGTGTCAAAGCGGACACCCGCAAAGTTTTGAAACAACAACCGGTCGCTGGTCATAGGGCTTCACGGTCGTCGTCCGTCCCTGAGACTGACCCAGTGGGGCCCTCCCAGCCAGACCCTCCAAAGGCACAGCGTGTGAAGCAGTTGAAGAAAAAGGCTCCCAAGCATGCTGACATTGCGGTGGCACCTGTCCCACCGCCACCTTCAAACTCTGCGTCTGAGGACGAGGTGGAGATCCTGGAGTCTGCTGAGGACCTCGATCTCGCCAGTCCCTCCGACGCCATGGAAAGCACTGGCACAGGTGCTCACTTGGAGGCGGCAGGTGACCCAGCGGCGTAATCTGCCTTCCCCGTCCCGTCACGCCTTTCCCAGCCATGACCAATACCATCCTCCAGTGGAACTGCAGCGGTTTCTTCCACCATCTAGCTGAGCTCCGCCAACTTATCAGCCTTCGCCCTTTCTTCTGCATTGCTCTCCAAGAAACTTGGTTTCCAGCGATGTGAACCCCCGCCCTCCGTGGCTATCGGGGTTATAATAAGAACCGAGCAGCTTATGAAAGGGTGTCTGGTGGCGTCTGCATATATGTCCTTCACACTCTGCACAGCGAGTCTGTCCCTCTCCAGACGCCTCTAGAGGCTGTCGCTGTACGCGTGTGGACGCCACAGGCTGTTACCATCTGCAGTCTTTACATTCCACCGGATGGTGATGTCTCACAGCATGTCCTGGCTGCACTGGTCGCCCAATTGCCGCCACCTTTCTTGCTATTGGGCGACTTCAACGCCCATAACCCTCTGTGGGGTGGGTCAGTGGCCACAGGTCGAGGCGCCATCGTTGAGCATTTATTGTCGCAGCTCGATCTCTCGCTGTTAAATGATGGTGCCTTCACACACTTCAGTGTGGTGCATGGCACCTACTCCGCCATTGACCTTTCCATCTGTAGCCATAGCCTCTTACCGTCTGTCCAATGGAGTGTGCATGACGACCTGTGTAGTAGTGACCACTTTCCGCTCTTTTTGTCACTACCACAGCGTCACTCTTCTGGGCGCCCTAGCAGATGGGCTATGAATAAGGCTGACTGGGATTTGTTCTCCTCCACTGCCGCTTTTGAGCCTCTCTCTACTGATGACATTGATGCGGTGGTTCAATCGGTCACCACCGGCATTGTTACTGCCGCCGCATCTGCCATTCCTCGTTCTTCTGGGTCCCCTCGGCGGAAGGCTGTGCGTTGGTGGTCGCCTGAGATCGCTGAAGCGATTAAAGATCGCCGGCGGGCGCTCCAGCGTCACAAGCGACATCCCTCCATAGACCACCTTATCGCCTTCAAACGGCTGCGTGCGCGGGCCCGCCTCCTTATCCGCCAAGGCAAGAAGGAGTGCTGGGAGCGGTATGTGTCCACCATTGGCCTCCATGTCACTCCATCGCAGGTCTGGGCCAAGATTCGACGCGTATACAGCTATCGGACCCCTGCCAGTGTCCCTGCGCTCTCACTGAATGGAGCAGTTTGTACTGACTCCGACGTCATTGCAAATCGCTTAGCGGAGCATTTTGCTATGAGTTCCGCTTCTGCGAATTACCCCCAGGCCTTCCGCTCCATTAAAGAGCGGATGGAACGTCGGAGCCTTTCGTTTCGCACCAACCACCCAGAATCTTAGAATGCTCCATTCAGTGAGTGGGAATTTCGCAGTACCCTAGCTGCTTGCCCTGATACCGCTCCTGGGCCAGATGGCATCCACTGTCAGATGCTGCAACAATTTTCAGTGTACTGCCAGCGGCACCTTCTCGATCTTTACAACCGTCTTTGGGTCGAGGGGGAGTTTCCGTCGCAATGGCGGGAAGGCATTGTCATCCCCGTTTTGAAACCTGGAAAGACCCCTCTGGAGGTGGACAGCTACCGTCCCATTAGCCTCACCAACGTTCTTTGCAAGTTGCTTGAACGGATGGTGAGCCGGTGCTTGCATTGGGTACTGGAGTCTCGGGGCCTTCTGGCTCCGTCTCAGGGTGGGTTCCGTAAAGGCCGCTCTGCCACCGACAATCTGGTGAGCCTGGAATCGGCCATCCGTACTGCCTTTGCCCGCCGTCAACACCTGGTCGCTGTCTTTTTCGACATGCGGAAGGCGTACGATACGACATGGCGTCATCACATCCTTTCTACGCTTTATGGATGGGGTCTTCGGGGTCCTCTGCCGATTTTTATCCGCAATTTTCTGTCGTGTCGTACCTTCCACGTGCTAGTCACGGCCTCGTATAGTTCCTCCCACGTCCAGGAGAACGGTGTGCCACAGGGCTCTGTTTCAAGCGTCTGTCTGTTTTTAATAGCCATTAACGGGCTTGCTGCGGCCGTGGGAAATTCTGTCTCCGCTTCCCTGTATGCTGACGACTTCTGCCTTTACTACAGCTCTACTGGCATTGCAGCTGTTGAACGTCAGCTACAGGGCGCTATCCGTAAGGCGCAGTCTTGGGCTGTAGCGCATGGGTTTCAGTTTTCGGCAGCCAAGACCCGCGTTATGCATTTCTGCCGGCGCCGAACAGTCCATCCTGAGCCGCGGCTTTATCTTGCCAACGAACTCCTTGCTGTGGTGGAGACCCACAGGTTTTTGGGGGTGGTTTTCAATGCCCGGTTGACTTGGCTGCCTCATATCCGGCAGCTTAAACAGACGTGTTGGCGGCATTTAAACGCTCTGAGATGCTTGTACCACACCCACTGGGGCGCCGACCGCTCTACCCTGTTGCGGCTCTACCAGGCATTAATCCAGTCCCGTCTGGATTATGGGAGCCTGGCTTATGGCTCAGCATCCCCATCTGCGTAACGGGTGCTGGACCCAATTCTCCACAGCAGGATACGCCTTGCCACTGGTGCTTTCCGCACCAGCCCTGTGGACAGCATACTAGTTGAGGCAGGTGTACCTCCACTGCGGTTCCGACGCCACCGTTTGCTGGCCGCTTATGCTGCCCATGTTCTAAGCTCGCCCGGGCATCCAAACTATCGTCTCCTGTTCCCGCGATCGGTCGTCCATCTTCCAGAACGTCGGCCCCGGTCTGGTTGTACAATAGCGGTCCGCGTCAAAGAGCTTCTCTCTGGGCTTAGGGTTTTCACTGTTCCACCTCCTTTCCGGGCTACTTTGCATACACCCCCATGGTGTGTTCGTCGCCCTTGCCTTCGGCTCGACTTGGCACAGGGCCCGAAGGACTCAGTCCCTCCAGAGACCTTCCGCCGCCGCTTTTATTCCATCTTGGCCACGTATCAGGGCTCTGGTATTGTTTACACTGACGGTTCGATGGTTGCTGGTCGTGTCGGGTATGCGCTCACTCTAGGGGACCGTTCCGAACAATGTTCCTTGCAGGATGGCTGCAGCGTTTACACTGCTGAACTGGTCGCCATCTTTCGTGCCCTAGAGTATATCCGCTCCTGCTCAGGTGAGTCCTTCGTTATCTGTAGCGATTCCCTGAGCGGTTTACGAGCTCTCGACCAGTGTTTCCCTCGTTCTCGTCTGGTGATGGCTATCCAAGAGTCTCTGCATACTCTTGCCCGTTGCGGCCGCTCTGTGGTCTTTGTGTGGACCCCCGGTCATGTCGGTATCCCGGGTAACGAACATGTTGACCGCCTGGCGAAGGAGGCCACCAGTAAGCCATCTCTGGACGTTGGCCTCCCAGAGACTGATTTGCGGGCAGTCTTCCGCCGCAAAATCTTGGCGCTATGGGACGATGAATGGCGGGAACTGACAATGCGCAATAAACTCCGTGCTGTCAAGGAGACGACGGCTGTGTGGCAGTCATCCCTGCGAGCCACTCGCAGGGACTCAGTAGTTCTTTGCTGGCTCCGCGTTGGCCACTCCCGGTTGACACACAGTTATTTACTGCGCCGGGAGGACCCTCCTCTACGTCGCTGTGGGGCGGCTTTGACAGTGGCCCACATTTTGATGGCCTGCCCCCTTTTAGCTGTGGTCAGGCAGACATTTGCGCTGCCTGCTATGCTCCCTGCCCTTTTAACAGACGACTCCACTATGGCTGACTTAGTTTTACGTTTTATTCGGGCAGGGGGATTTTATCATTTACTCTTGAGTGTTTCTGTTTTATTTTATTGTTTTGTGTTGATTCTGGCCTTTGGCCTCTGATTTTAAACTGATTTTTTAATGTGTTTCTAAGTGGTTGGCTTTTCCTTTTTTATTTCTATGGTCGGCCAACCACCGTCACACTGAGTGGTTTTAGTTCGTTTTGTCTTGTCTTTGTCTCAGTTTCTCTTGTTCTGTATCGTCTGTGATCTCTTCTGTTCCTCGTTTTTATTCTCTGTGGGTGTTCTTTGTATTTGGAAAAAGGGACCGATGACCGTAACAGTCTGGTCCCTTTAATCCCCCCAAACCAACCAACCAACATTTTTACCTCTGCAAACTCTTTAAAATTTCATGCAATGTTTGACTTAATTCAATGCAGTGCACTTAGTATGATGGATAACGAAAAGAAATTCGGTTATTCATTGAGTGAATGTACCAGACTATAGATGTGCAAAAATAATTTTTTTTTCGCGTAATAGTTTTCAAAACATCAGATGAGAAGTATTTAATATCAGCCAAAACGCAATTTCCCAGCACAGGCACCAGCATTTGGCGAGCAGTACAGCCTCAGCGTGGAATGTAAAGAGCTTATCTCTAGCAGCAAAAGGGTTAAATGGATTTTCAAAGCATCAAATACACTGGAATATTACAGAATGTAGTTGGGCATCAAGTCCAAGTATTAAATAAAACTGTAAGCTGTATATGATTCAACAGCCGCATACTTGCATAATTACATACCACCAGTCAGTGGTTACAGGTGGCTTTTTAAAATTTTGTACACATTGCACACTTCACTTTTCATAAAGTGATATTGCAGAGATAATAACATGAAAAATCACTTGTTCCAATGTCCTATATCACAAGGATACACCTAAAGGTGAGAGTATTAAAATCCTAATGGTAAACTGCTGAAGCATTCACACCAGAGTTTGAAGCACTCATGAAAGGCAGTGAAGTGGACTTAATGCTAGGTACAGAAAGCGGGTTGAAATCTGCAATTTACAGCAGTGAATTATTATTATTTTTTTTTTTTGGGGTGGGAGATTTAAGTGTGTATTGAAAGGATAGGCAAATGGGGAAATGGAGGTGGTGTAGTTGCCACAGTAGACAATAAACTCAAATCCACTAAGATAGAAATTGAAGCTGCATGTGAGACTGTTTGGGCAAGACTCGGTATCAGAGGTGGGCATAAAATTATAATTGGATACTTACATTGCCCACCAGACCCATCTCCTGATGTAACCGAAAACTTCAGAGAAAACCTCAGTTCGCTTGTATGTATGTTGCCCCATACTACTGTAATCATTGGTTGACTTTAATTACCCAACAATTAATTGGTAAAATTAAGTTTTGTTAGTGGGGGGGTGGGGGTGGTATGATAAGACAACCTGTGAAACTTCACTAAATCCCTTCTCTGAAAATTATCTAGAACATACATTAGGAACCCTACTCATGATGGAAATATATTGGATCTAATGGCAACAAAGAAACCTGATATATGTGAGGATGAGGATGAGGATGTCCACATCGAAACTGGTACCAATGACCATGATGCAGTTAGAGCAGCAATGATTACCAAAGAGCAAAGGACAACTAAAACAAGCAGAAAAAAAATCAGTAGTGTCATATCTCAGAAACAGAGATTACTGCATAATAGATGTAAAACAAAGCGTAGGGCCATAAATAGAGAGATGCTGTGTGATACATTTTGGCTGTCAAGACAGCAGTGTGTGATACCTTCAATGACTTTCCTAGCAAAGTATTGTCAAATGATCTTCCACGGAACCCAAACAAATTCTGGTCATATGTCTGGTACCACACGTTGCGGAATTTGAATCTGCGCCAGACATCATGGACGTCGAAGACCCCTAGAGGTCTCTGAACCATCGTGCCATAAGCTTGGCGGCTAGTGCCTCCTGGCCCACTTTTAGTATGAGGACGCCACAGTGGAACACATGGTTCCAGCAGCCAATAGCGGCGGCCCCTATAGAGTAATTAAGCGCCTGCCTCTCTCTCAGCCAGCCAGTCTAATATCGCGTACGTCTGTGGACAGATTGTCTCGTGTTAGACAGCTTACTTACTTTCTTGTTCTGTGTACGAGTGGACGTGTTTGTTAGGTTTCCTTGTGACTCTGTTGTTTGATCTTGTTGTTGTTTGTTCTGTTCTTTGTTGGTCGTGTCCATCCTCTCCTGTTGTGTTGTTGTTCGCGGGCCTCTCCGCGGGTCCCGCCGTGCTTTCCGTCATTTCAACCCCATGACCTTCCTGGTCGCATTTGCTACATTTTGGCGCCGAGGTAAACGGTGGTCGTTTTTGGTATGGAGGCGAAGTTGGTCTGTCTGCTGGAGCAACAGCAGCAGCTCATGCAGCAGCAGCAGCTGCTCCAGTTAGACATCTTACAAAAGTCGCTGCAGTTGCTAACGGACAAAGTCGATGCCCCGGACACGTTACCACAACAGCTTCAGAGCCCTCTGGTGTCTGATGTTTTCCCGCGTCCGCCGTCGTTTCCACCCTTTAATGATGCTGAAGAGGACTGGGAAATTTACTTACATCGGCTGAAACAACATTTCACGGCTTTTCAAGTCATGGACGACTCCTTGCAGCGGTCGTTGTTTTTGTCTTGGGCCTCTCTGGACACGTTCCTTCTTCTCCACAAGTTGGCGCCATTGTCCGATCCTGTGGCTCTCTCTTTCCAGGAGATCTGCCTTTTGCTGACAAACTATTATTCCCAACGCTACCATGTGGTCGCCCCTCGGCTGGAGTTCCAACAGTACCATAAACAGCCTGGTCAGTCGTATCGTTCCTGGGTCACGGACTTGCAGGGTCTCAGCCATCAATGAGATTTTACGTGCACCAATCACCTGTGTAAGGTTTCATATGCGGACTCCCTGATCCGAGATGTGGTGGTTCAGCTGGATCCTGATCCGGAGGTCCATACCGCGGCGTTAAAACTCGACAACCCCTCCGTGGAAGAGGTTCTCCGCATTGCCCACTCCTTTAAAATTGCTCAAGCGGCTAACGAGAGTCTTATGGCGCAACCGCAGGTGGCAGCGATCCCGGCGTCATGGCAGGTTCCACTCTTGTGACATTGACGTGGTCCGGCCGACAGAGGCCAGCGCTGTCGGGTCTCCTCGTTGTCCAATGTCTCTACAGCATCAGCACCTTCAGTCGCTCCTCGTCGCCGGCCGCGCAGCCCATTTCCATCTTGCCCATTGTGCTTTACTGCCCATTCGCGGGCTGCTTGTTCCCACTGCTGGAAAACTTGCATGCTGTGTAACAAGGAGGGCCACATCCGATTAGTTTGTCATAGTCGCTCGACTGCTCCAGTCCTGCCCCACCTGGGCCTCAAGATACTGTCTATGCTCTGCAATCGGTTGTCCCACAGGATGACCCATCAGCGCGGAAGCTTTTCCTCGCACTCTGCATTTTCACAGAGGATGTCAGTTTTCAGGTCGGCACTGGGACCACCGTCTCCCTGATTAATATGGCGATATGCCCAGCTGGGCTCTCCTGTGTTATCGCATCCCTCTCACTGTTTGGTCGCCTATGGAGATGGTTCCATTCCCCTTCGTGGGCAGTTCATCGTCCAGGTGACGTATAAGCGTGTTCCCCGGCTCCTTACCCTCTTTGTCGTCGACCATCCGTCGGCTTCGAATATTTTTGGCCTGAATGCGTTTCAACTGTTTGGCTTTTCAATTTCTGACGAAGTTAAGGTTGTTTCCACGGCTGTTCCCTTTCAGGACTTGGACGATGTGTTCTCCGCTTTTGCGTCGTTGTTCGCACCGGATCTCGGATGTGCTTCCGGCTTTCAGGCGCACTTCACCCTACGGCCGGATGCACAGCCTACCTTTTTCTAGGCTCGGCTCCTTCTGGTGGCCTTGAGGCCAGTTGTCAAGCAGGGACTTGATTGGCTCCAGGCCACTGGCGTGCTGGAGCTTGTAACTTACAGTGCATGGGCGACACCACTGATGGTCATACGGAAACCCAATGGGTCCCTTCGTCTGTGTGGGGATTTCGGCGCTACAGTCAATGCTCAGTCCCTCATTGACCCTTACCCCATTCCTCGACAGGAAGACCTTCTTGCCAAGCTTGCCGGGGGAGAGTATTTTTCCGAGATCGACCTGGCTGAGGCATACCACCAGTTGCCCTTGGATGCCGAATCTCAGAACATCATGGTTATCAACACGCCTTTCGAATTGTATAAATACAAGCGCCTTCCCTTTGGTGTCTCTTCGTTGCCGGCCATTTTCCAGCGATTCCTGGAGCAGCTTTCACAGCCTATCCCTGCCTGTGTGAATTATCTGGATGACATCTTGGTCACCGGGCGTTCCCGCCAGGAACATTTGCAAAGCCTTAGTGCCTTATTTCACGCTCTGTAGTTTGCTGGTCTACGCTGTCGGCTGGGCAAGTATTGTTTTTTTCAACAGGAAGTGGAATACTTAGGCCACTGGCTTAGCAAAGATGCCATTTGCCCTTCGGGTCGTAATGTCGCCACCATTGAGGCCCTTCCTTGTTCCTAGGACTTATCTGAACTGCAGGTGTTTTTGGGCAAGGTTACTTATTACTTAAAGTTCTTGACTTAGGCTGCCTCTGTTGCTCAACCACTCAATCACTTGCATCGCAAAGGGGTACCTTTTGTTTGGACTCCTGCCTGTGACCAGGCTTTATTCTGTTTAAAGGCAATGCTGAAGTCCGCCCCTTGCCTTACTCCCTTCTCTCCGGACCGTCCCTTCGTTGTGGCAGCTGATGCGTCGGCATACGGCATTGGGGCCGTCCTCATGCACTGGGATGCCGATGGCTCCGAACAGCCCATTGCTTATGCCTCTAAGACAGAGGTTCCCAAACTTTTGTTTGTCACGCCCCCCCTTCTGCCGAAAAGAAAACTTCCTTGCAGCCCCCCCCCCCCAAAAAAAAATAGAGATTTTTATTAATTATCAAGAAACTTGAAAAATTTGTGATGGTGACATCATGTAACATGGTGGGCTGTTAATGTATCGAGTCGCAGTTATTACATCATCAGTCTAGTCGAGTCATTATTAGCCATTCCTAAAGTAAATAAAGTCCTTGGTAAACAAGGAAAAATATTTGCGACCTTTGCAGATTAGTGGACGCGGGCCATTATTTTGAGTTGAGTATAGCTTATTACTTTCACTCATTATCAAAAATAGTCACTCAGTCACTGTGTTAACAAACATCACTGATTTGTACGCCTATAGCGCTCCCCATTGTCATTGCGCATAGGTTGACATTTATGTCAACGATGACAGTTACCGAACGGCGACAAACGCCCAGTTCTCAGAATCAGACAAAAAATAAAAAATAAGTTTTACGAAATAATTTTGCAGACTACACAGAACTTAAAAAAAAAATGAGTGAAACAACTTCCTTACCTTGATTACATTCCCTTGCTGCACACCATTTCTTCACCAGTATACGATTTTGGGACTACTCTTCGCTTGCCATATATAAGATAAACTTTCGCTGTCTCTTCATCCAGAAGAAATGCTATTATTAGTTAAAATAACATACCACACGTAACATCAGAATCCATAAGGATCACACGCAGTATTTATATTTAAATCAGATTCACTATGTTTATTTTATATTGTTTCTTCGAAATAGTTTTTATAATTTTACAGTATTACCTACATGTAAGGATAGTTAGGAGAAAATAAAAAGTTCTCTTATAATGTGATGTATTTATTACAAAAATATTATTTCCATACACATATGGCAAGAAACAAACAAATAAATCAGTGTGAAGGATGAGCTTGCATATTTTTTACAAGATTTTGAATCTTGGCTGAATAGTAGAAACTGCGCAACGTAAATCATTGGCAATGCTGAGTTTGCTTCTAAGCTTATTTTTTATCGCCACTACCGCTGAAAATGCTCTTTCGCACAAATAAGTGCTTGAAAATGGTAAATACAATTTCAGTGCTTGTTCTGCTGTGCTGGGATACACCGTGAGATATTTCACACAAAATAAAGGCTTATCCATCTTCTCAAAGTCATACTTCGCTGCAGAATCATTTTTAATTTCTAAGACTTCCTCTTGTAGTCTGTCTGGCAACACATCCACGTCAACGTGAAATGGGTCCGCCACTAACCTATAATAAATTTTATCATCACAACTGTTAGGGAAGTATCGTTCGAATTCATCAATGAGGTGCTGCAAATGGTTTGATATTTTACTCTTAGTATCAGTATCCTTAAAATCGTTGTGAAATTGGGCTTCTTCCAGGATTCCAAACAATCTGGGAAAGCAGGAATAATTGCAGGCTAAAATTTTACGTTTCCATAGTTGCAACTTATCAGTAAACGCTTTGGTGGCATCCCAATGAAAAATTATGTTTGACTCTCCACCTTGTAATTTCAAATTCAATGTGTTTAAAGATCCAAAAATATCTGACAGATAAGTCAATGCAACATGAATACCGGGCTTTCTAAATTCCACATACAATTCAGTTTGTTGGTTATTTTCCAAAAACTGCATCACGTCTCGAAGTTCAAATAATCTTCCTAGCATATTTCCTTTTGAGAGCCAACGTACTTCTGTATGAAATAAAAGTGTTTTATACTCTGCTCCCAAGTCTTCACAAAGAGCCGTAAATAACCTGGAATTTAATGCACTCTTTTTAATATGATTCACGATTTTGATGCACAATTTCAAGACATCATTGAGTTCCTTTGGAATGCCAATGCTTGACAATGTATTACACAGTGGATAGCAGTAACACTCGGTTTGCCCCCCCCCCCCCCCCCCCTCCCTCCTCTGACCATCTGCACGAATCCTGAGCGACATCCAAGCATTGATGGGGCGCCGTCTGTGCATACGCCTATCAGTTTCTGCCATGATAACTCATTTTTACAAAAGAATTCAGAGACGACTGCCGTTATATGAATTGTTTTTGAAGTTGTCTTTAACTCTGTAGAAAACAGCAACTCTTCTTTAATTGCTTCATTTTCTATATAGCAAACGAAAGCTAGCAGTTGGCAACAATTCGCAAAGTCGGTACTCTCGTCTAACTGTATTGCGAAAAACTGCGATTGTTTGACGGCCGTAACTAATTGATTTTGTATGTCTTCGGCCATATCATCAATCCGACGTTTCACAGTATTGTCAGAAAGCGGTATTTGTGAAAGTTTTTGTTTACTTTCTGACCCAAGAACAATATCAGCAGCTTTCAACCAACAGGGTTTCACTAGTGTCTCTCCAATAATATGACTTTTCTTGGTCCTTGAAATAAGTAGCGATAACTCATACGAGGCTTCCAGTACCTTTTCTGATGTCTGAGCGAAGGATCCAGCAGTGTCCAACTTCATCCGTTTCAAATTATCACATTTTGCAGCAAAAAATTCCTTTGGCTTCTCGTTCAATGCACCATGCTTTCCTCGATTTGGCATTCCACACAAGAAGGTCTCATGGAATCATTCCTCCACCCGCACCTCCCTTGCAACATCATCACGCCCCCCCCCCCCCTCCCCCCTCTGCTCTAAGACGTTGGCCCCGGCACAACGGAACTACTCCCAGATTGAAAAGGAGGTCCTGACAATCGTGTTCGCCGTCTAAAAATTTCACACCTATCTCTATGGGGCAAAGTTCACCCTCCTGACAGACCATAAACACTTGGTTACACTTTTGGGACCCCACTCTCACCTTCCAGAGTGGCCGACGGCTCAATGTCTCCAGCGCTGCGCATTGTTTTTACGTAATTACGCTTACACCATCCGGTATAAGCCCACCGCCCACCATGCTAATGCGGACGCTTTGTTGCGTCTCCCAGAAGGCCCCAACCCTCCCTTTGACCAACAGGAGGTCCTCTGCTTTCACATTGATTCTGCCCGCCGGGATGCGTTGGACGGTCCCTCTTATGGCCGTTCACATTGCTGCGGCTACCTACAGTGACCCTGTGTTGTGCCAGGTTCTCAACTACGTGGTCCACGGGTGGCCGTCCTATGTTACTCGTTGGATGCAGTCTGATTTCAGCCCCTGGCGCCACCTGTCCCACAGGCTCTCCGTGGTCGATGATGTCCTTCTGTTGGCCACGGAGTCGGATGCCCACCGGGTGGCCGTCCCTCTGGAATTGCGGCTTCGGGTGCTCAGTTTGTTACACCGCAGGCACTGAGTTATGTCCTGTATGAAAGTTTTGACTCGCCAGCGTGTGTATTGGCCCAGCGTCGATGGCAATATTGAGCGCCTGGTCCGTGGGTGCACTGTCTGTGCTCGTCACCAGGCAAGCTCCCCTCAGTCGTTTGCACCCTGGCTTGTGCCTTGATGGCCCTAGGATCGCATCCATATTGATTTTATGGGCCTGTTTTTGGGATCCATGTGGTTACTCATTGTTAATGCCTACTCCAAATACCCATATGTTGTCCGCATGGCATCCACCACTGCGGAGGCTACACTCACGGCCCTGGCCCAGGTTCTCGCCATTGAGGGCCTGCCACACACATTGGTCTCCAATAATGGTCCACAATTCATGGCGTCCTCCTTCCACTACTTCTGTCAGGCCAACGGTATCAAACATATCCGTAGCCCCCTTTCCACCCTTCGTCCAGTGGCACAGCAGAGAGGCTTGTCCGCACTTTTAAACACCAGTTGACTATGGTGGTCGACACATCTCCAACCACGTCGGCCCTCACCCTGTTTTTGAGCACCTATTGCACTACGCTAATTGCTGGATGCAGTCCGGCAGAGCTCCTTCATGAGCGACAGCCACGGACCCAGCTTCATTTGCTGATGCCATCCTCCTCCGGCCCCCACTCCTTGCCCTCGCAGCGGTACGCCCCTGGCATGGCCGTGTGGGCTCGTGAATATGGGCGACACCCGCCACGGTCGTCGTGGCCCATGGGCGGCATGTGACGTCGGTGCAGACGTCGAAAGGGTTGGAGTGCCGCCATCATAATCAGCTCTGCCCTCGTGCTGCCATGGGACTCTCACTGCTGCCTCTTTCCCTACCTCCTTCAGGTACGGATGTGGTCCTGAAGTCACCGTCCCTGCCCCCGGTTGCTGTCTCCCTGCGGGCCTGACTCCGGCCCTCTCCGCCTCCGGGTGGATCGTTGGCTCCCTCCTCCACCCTGAACTCTGGATCGGCTACCATGGATACCTCGGGCGTCCCTTCCTCCGCACCAATTGCGGTTGATGTGCCCAGTTCCTCTTCCCATTGCCGCCCTCCTCGACACCGTCCGCGGCATTTCCGCCCCTACGCGCGAGTTGCAGGGGGGAGGGATCTGGTACCACGCGCCGTGGAATTTGAATCTGTGCCAGACGTCATGGACGTCGAAGACCCCTAGAGATCTCTGCATCTTCGCACTGTAAGCTGTGGCGACGCGTGCCTCCTGGCCCGCTTTTAGTGTGAGGGCACCACAGTGGAACACGTGGTTCCAGCGGCCAATAGCGGCGCACCCGATAGAGTACTTAAGTGCTTGCCTCTATCTTTGCCAGCCAGTCTAATATCGCATATGTCTGTGGGCACATCGCCTCGCATTAAGTAGCTTACTTACTTTCTTGCTCTGTGTACGAGTGGACATGTTTGTTACGTTTCCTTGTGACTCCATTGTTCGATCTCGTTCTGTCTTTCGTTGGTCGTGTCCATCCTCTCCCGTTGTGCTGTTGTTCGTGAGCCTCTCTGCGGGTCCAGCCGCGCTTTCCACCATTTCAACACCGCGACCGTCCCAGTCGCAGTTACAACAATATGTAAACGCTTTTAGTGGCACCAAAGTTAGTGTCCAGTCTGTAAATGAGACGGGAACTAAAATTGAGGGTAGCAAGGCAAAAGCTGAAATACTTAACTTCATTTTCAAATGTTCCTTTGCAAAAGAAAACCCAGGAGAACTGTCCCAATTTAATTCTCGTACCATTGAAAAACTGAATGAAAGAAGTTTTTTTTGTGTCAGTGGTGCTGAGAAACGCTGAAATCGTTAAAGCTGAACAAAGCCCCAGGGCCCAATGGAATCCCTGTCAGATTATATACTGAATTTGCAGCTGAGTTAGCCCCCCCCCCCCACCCCCCCCCCCACCCCCCCCCCACCACCACCACCACCACCACCACCACCACCACCACCACCACCACCACCACCACCACTACTATAATCCCTCATAGATCCCTTGAACAAAAAAAACGTGTCCAGTTCTTTGGAAAAGGTACAGGTCACATCTGTTTACAAGAAGGGTAGTAGAAGTGATCCACAAAATTACTGTTTAGTATCCTTGACATCCAGTTTGTTGTAGAATCTTAGAACATATTACCGAGCGAGGTGGCGCAGTGGTTAGCACACTGGACTCTCATTCGGGAGGACGACGGTTCAATCTCGTCTCCGGCCATCCTGATTTAGGTTTTCCGTGATTTCCCTAAATCGTTTCAGGCAAATGCCGGGATGGTTCCTTTGAAAGGGCACGGCCGATTTCCTTCCCAATCCTTAACTAACCTGAGCTTGCGCTCCATCTCTAATGACCTCGTTGTCGACGGGACGTTAAACACTAACCACCACCACCATCTTAGAACGTATTCTGAGCTCAAATGTAAGAAGGTATCCTGAACAGAATGACGTCCTCCATGCCATCCAGCATGGATTTCAAAAACATCGATTATGTGAAACTCAACTTGCACTCGCACATAACATACTGAAAGCTTGGGATCAAGGCAGCCAGTTAGATGCTGTATTTCTTGATTTCCGAAAAGCATTTGACTCAGTACCACACCTACGCTTATTGTCAAAAGTACGATCATATGGAGTATGAAGTGAAATTTGTGACTTGATTGAGGACTTTTTGGGAGGGAGGATGCAGCATGTTATCTTGGATGGAGAGTCATTGTCATATTTGCATAAATATTCAGTCAGATCTTGATAAGATTTCAAAGTGGTGCAGAGACTGGCAACTTGCTGTAAATGTTCAAAAATGTAAAATTGTGCACTTCACAAAGCGAAAAAAAAAAAAAAAAAAAAAAAAAGTATCCTATGACTATAATATCAATGAGTCACTGTTAGAATCAGCCAACTTATACAACTATCTAGGTGTAACACACTGTCAGGGTAAGAAATGGAATAGTCATAGAGGCTGTTGTGGGTAAAGCAGGTGGTAGACTTCAGTTTATTTGTGGAATTTTGGGGAAGCACAATCAGTCTACAAAGGAGATTGTTTACTAATCACATGTGTGATCGGTTCTAAAATATTGCTCAAGTGTGTGGGACCCGTACCAGATAGGACTCATTATCAGTGCTCTGCCAAAAGGCAGGTTTTCACATGGCAGTTCTCCAGGCTGACCGGTCTCCAGCCATCCTCTTCAGGTCTGCATAATTTACTCTTCCCTTTATGTCATCTATCATCTTGTATCTCCTCCTTCCTCTCAGTCTTCTCCCACAAACCAATCCTTCCAAAGCATCTCCTAGCAAGCACTCCCTTCTTAATGAATGTCCCAACCAGTTCTTTTTTCTTTCTCTTACAACCTTCAGCAGACATCTTCTCTCACCAACCCTTCCCAATATTCTTTCATTACTCACTCTTTCCATCCAGCTTATTCTCTCCATTCTCCTCCACATCCACATCTCAAATGCTTATAACATTTTTTCATCCTCTTGTCTCAGCGTCCATGTTTCTGCCCCATATAGTGCCACACTCCAGACAAAATATTTGCCAAGCCTTTTCCTTAGTCTTTTACCTAATTTGCCACATAAGAGTCTCCTCTTTCTGTTGAATGCCTCCTTCGCTATGGCAATTCGAGTTTTCACCTCCTGGTGACATCCCAAGTCTTCAGTTATTGTGCTTCCAATATATTTAAATGCGCTTACTTGGCTAATCGTAGATTGTCCTATTTTGATATTGGTCAGTCTGCGTCTTGTACTGATGACCATACTCTTTGTTTTTGCTGTGCTTATTTGCATCCCATATTCCACACAAGCTTCATTCAGATCTTTCAGCATGTTATTCACTGTCCACTCACTTTCTGATTGTATTACCCTGTCATAAAGAAATCTGTTCTCTTTCCACCAATACATATTCCTCTTTTCCCATCTAAGCCTTTCACAATAATCTCTTCAAGGTATATGTTAAACAACAGTGGGGAAAGGCAACAGCCTTGTCTAACACCTCGCCCAATGCTACCTACTTGTGACATTTCATTTCCAATCCTTATCCTTACTTTCTGGTGTAAATATAGATTCTGTATCAGTCGTCTCTCTTTCCAATCTACTCCTTTCCTCTTCAAAATATCCGTCAGCTTGTTCCACTGAGCTCTGTCAAAAGCTTTTTCTAAATATATAAAAACAGCTAAGATTTATCTACCTTTTTCCATATAGCTTTCCCCTATAGTTCTTAACAGGCCGACAGTATCTCTTGCGCCTTTTCCTCTTCTAAATCTGAACTGCTCCTCTGCAATTCCTGTATCCAACTTGCCATATAGCCTTCTATTCAACACTCTCAACAAGACTTAGGTGCATGAGAAATTAGACTGATGGTTCGGTGCACTTCACATTTTTTAGTGTTTCTCTTTTTCTCTGTTGGTATCATAACTGTTGCAAGGAAGGCCTCAGGCCATTCCCCTTTGTCATATATCTCATTACAGAGGTAGACTATTTCTTTTCTTGCCATGTTTCCCAGACCCTTCAACAGTTCTGCTGAAAATCATCAATTCCACATGCCTTCCTATTCTTCATCTCCTTCAGCGCCTTTTCTACTTCTACTTCTGCTTCCAAGACGGTAAATCCCTTTCCATCTTTTGGCACATATTGCTCCTCTTCAACCTTAATTTCACTTTGCATTTCATCCCCCTTATACAGAAATTCAATATATTCTTGCCATCTGTTCAAAACCTCCTTGGTTCTTCTGCTAGAGTACCATCCGCTCTTTCTATTTCCATGTTATTCCTCTTTCTTTTACATCCAAAAACTATCTCACTAGCCAGTCTATACATCATTTCATACTTTCCCTCTTTCTCCATTTTCTCTATTTTGTCGCATTTCTGTTTCATCAATTTTTCTCTTGCTTCTTCAGTTTCTCTTCTTAATTCATTATTCAGTTTCCTGTACCTCTTTTTGCCTTCTTCAGTTTCTACATTTTTCCACTTTCTCCGCTCTTCCATCTTTTTCAACATGTTTTCTGTTATCCATTCTCTCCTGGTGCTTTGGGATACTCTAATTCCTAGTACTTCTTTGGCAGAGTCCATGAGTCCTTCCCTCATTGTTATCCATTTGTCATTAACACTACCTCTTTGCCATTTTTCCATAAATCTGTTCTCCAAATCTGACGCCTTTCCTACCTCTTTGAGTCTTTCTATGTTTAGTCTTTCCTTTGCTTTACCTCTCCAGACTTTTTTCAACTTCACTTGTATTTCTCCCATTACTAGGTTGTGGTCTCCATTTATATTCGCTCCTGATTAAGCTTTAGCATTCTTCAAACAGTTCCTAAATCTTTTTTGTTTCAGGATGTAGTTCAACTAATATATTTCCCTATTCAAATATGATATCCATGTGTAACGTCTCCTTTTGTGGTGTTCAAATAATGTGTTACCTACTGCTAATGAATTTTCTTTACAGAAACTAATTAGTTGTTTACCTCTCTCATTTTTTATTCCTAATCCAAATTTTCCTACTACATCTTCATCTCTTCCTTCACCCACCACTGCATTCCAGTCCCCCATGATAACGCTGGCATTTCTATTTTCTTTCTCGATGAGTTCTTGTATTTTCTCATAATATTCTTCCACTTCCTCATCCCTATGCTGGCTAGTTGGCACGTATAACTGTATTAATACCAAATCTTTTTAACTACCCTTCAGTCGTATCATCGTCAGTCTTCCGTCAATATATCGTACCTTCATTACCTTATTTTTCAACTTTTGCCCTATCATATTCCTACTTTGTTTTCACCACTCTGGATTTCCCCCGAGTAAAAGAGCTTGTAATCTCCACTTTCTATCTCCCCATTCTCTACCCCTCTTATTTCACACAAACCGAGGGCATCTAATCTGTTCCTCTTCATCTCCTGTTTTTCATTCTATAGCTTTCCTGCTTACAGTAGTGGCCTCACATTCCATGTTCCAATCCTTATCTTTCCTCCTTTCACTGTCCCTTTCTTCCTTTCAAATATGTCTACTCTCAGTGTGTTCCCCTCCCAGAGATCCGAATGAGGGGAAGTTTTAACTCTGGAATCTTTCACATGGAGAGACATACCATGTACTGCTTGGGAATGTAATGTGGTAGTTTCCCGTTACTTTCCACATAGGCAGTAGGATGCCTAGCCTAAAGTTAGCAGCTCATCGTGAGACAGACGCAGTCTGTAGCCGCCCCTCTGGTGTTCAGCCACTACTTGTACTCTTTTTGTACCCAAAAAGAAAAGGTGCCTCTTCTGCCAGCTCCGCTGTACAAAAGTCCATCTTCTCCGCCTTCGCTGCCATTGAGGTCTTCACCGTATACCTGGCAACGGGCCCTCACGAGGTTCTATCACCTGGGCCAGGTGAACCAAGGTTTTTTAACGAGGTGTTACTCCTCCCCCTTCTCCTTTCTCAACCAGGCTTGGGACCAGCTATGGCGGAGTTCAGGACTAACAGAGGATATTGCATGTATACAGAGAAGGGCAGCACATATGGTTACAGGTTTGTTTAATCTGTGGGAGAAGGCCGCAGAGATACTAAAGGAATTGAACTGGAAGACTCTTGAAGAGAGATGTGAACTATCCTGAGAAAGTCTGTTAGCAAAGTTTCAAGAACCGGTTTTCAATAGTGACTCTAGGAATATACTACAGGCCCCTGTGTATCACTCCTTTAAGGATTGTGAGAATAAGATTAGAATAATTATTCACACACACACACACACACACACACACACACACACACAAAGATGACTGATTTTAGAAGTTATTGACAGTGAAAATTAATAACCAAAAGGTGCAGTACTACTAACTCTTTCCCTCTATTTTTCGACAGGGGAAGGGGCAGGATTCCACACAGAATTTAAATTAAAAGATAAACTTCCATACCTATTTACAAGGTCATTTGCTAATTTAATTTCAACTGCTTCCTTAATAACACTACCCCAACAGCTGGAGGAATATGCCAGAATCTCCATGTTGTTAAACTCCAAAGGATGATTAGTGCCAAGAATGTTCTTCTATTGGAGATTTTCTCAGCTGACTGAGGTTTTTAATTCCCTTGCGCAACACTTTCTTGCTGTATTTTTACCTTGAAAATGAGAGGGTGTACTCTTCTCAAAATATTGATTGTTGTCAACGATGCCACCTGGCTACATTGCTGTAAGTTACTCGAAGATTGTATTTCATCTTAACATTTTCAGTAAACATAATGAAAAGTTCCGGGCCTATGAGATATAACTTTCTTAGCCATCAGTAGGAAACAACACTTTATTCATAATAATTTATCAGAGAAACTGAAATACTTCATTCTTAGATGTTTCTGTACAAAGAATGATGCTACGTGGATATAAATGAAATGATGCCTGTTTGTATACATACAATATTTACTAAAGATTATGAAGAGGTCACAAAGAAATATCTCAGTTCCATCACTGATGAATTTCATGCAGATCTGAGCAGAATTCGTTGTGGGTTTTTTTTTTTTTTTTTTTTTTTTTTTTTTTTTTTTTTTTTAAATGCTATGGACCAATGTGATTCAAGACAATGGGCATAGGACTTCTTGTCAGATAGATGCAGCCTTCAGCCCCCTGTACACCAAAGCAAACACATTGGAATGCGCATTTGCAAGCAGTGCGGCAGTTGTTAGCAGTATGCAGGTGGTTCCATTGTCATGGTTAAGTTGATTAATTTGTATTCTGTGCAGCATTATAGAGAACAGAAACATGCAACTTGGTTTATTTTGTATGTCGAGCACACTGTCGTCAGCGAAATTGTGAAGACACAGAAAAATGTGGTAAAGGATGAAGTGGTTTGGCTGTGACTAGTGATCTGCAGCTGGAACCATTGCTTGCTTTATTCCAAAACTTCACCTACATGTCTATAAATGATTTTTGCATGCTTCTAGCTGCAATTGAACAGAAGATTTCAAGGCAAGCTACAAGTAATCAATAAACCTTAGCAACTGAAGAGAAGCTAGCACTAATGCTGCGATTCTTAGCAACAGGCGGCAGGCTAGCCTCAAATATCTATTTTGAATTTCAACCACATCTCTTTCCAAAATTCCTGAAGTATGTAGCAGTATATGTAAAACACCTGTGGATTTTATTAATGTATACGTGAGGGACATACTATCAATAAAACTAAGTAATGTAATGTAAAAATAAAAGAAAGACCAGCATAATAGGCTATTTTATAACATGTATTTTACAGTTGTTGGATAAGAGATGTCATTGTTGGAGGAAAAGCAATTTTCACTTACTCTGTTTCTTCTGTATTTAAATTTTGAAAAGTAGTGGCCAAACCATGAAATTAACACAGGTAACTTGAATTTAAGCCATGAAAATGATCAGGTCTTTTGCATGTTTTTATTTTACATTAAACTACAGTGCCTGTTTGTATTTTGATAACATTTATTTTTCTGTTAGGAAATACTGCAACAAATCAAAAGTAAACCAAAAAGAACAAAAATGAAACCAAGAAGACTGTGCACCACATTATCTATCAGTTATGCAGTATCTGTAGATGTGGTGGGGAAGAGGGATGTATTATGTCTCTAGAAAGGTCTTCTTCAGAAGAGCAGTTGAAATTGTCCATATCTGCCTGGAACAAGATTTCCTGCACTTAATGTTGTAGTATATCCTGAGTGTTTTAGCTGCAGTTTTTAATTTTTGATCAAACATACTCACCAAAGCTGTCACATGCTGATTTTGTTTCCTGTTTCCTGCTCTCTGTGGTGTTGTCACTGATACCTTTGATTATCTTTGGAGCAACAGACAATTCACTGTCTGGTTTATTATACCTTTTTTATCTCGTGTGGTGGCTCACTTACTTCCACTATCTCTTCCCCGTGTATCTCTTTTGATGCAGTTTGAGGCACAAATATGACACTACTTCATACTTCATCTTCCACCACTTCTGCAACTGATGCATCTTCCTTCACTTCCTCACCTGCTTGAATGGGTTCCTTAAAGAAAATATTTTCTTAACTTAACACACCTCCAGTGACAGTTGACAAAGAAGAAAGAAATCTGATTTCAGGTACCTGGTCTCAAGGAACATATGCAGATCTTTCTTGCCTCTGAGATCTGTGCCACACTGATAAAAAACCAAAGAAGTAAGAAATGATTTAGCACAATGTTTTAAATCAGATAATGGGAGGCTTGAGTGGCAGGATAAACATTGTTAAGCTGAGTAAATACTCTGTTTGTACAGCTGTCATTAAACTAAATAAATGCAAAATACTGTCGCTACATGTTTATGACTTGACTAATCTCAAAACATCTACTTTTCCTCACTTTGTATGTATCAAGGAGAAATGACAGTGATAAGAAGACAAACCACTTGGAATTACGCTTTTCTGCTGCATCCATTCCCAATGTTGTATGCCCTTTTCGCCTTTTTCGCCTAAAAGAAGATAGTAGGGAGTCCATTTTCTTCTTCACTTCCTCTGTTGGAATTGTTAGCGCTCTGGCAATTTCTTGTCAAGCATAATTTTTTTGCTAGATATTTTATGTTGTCCATCTCTAGGTTCCCACAGGCACCGTTGGGATCTGTGCTCTTGCATCAACTGAAGTATGTTGTCATCGAGCCACTGCCACTCCCATCACCAAAAAAATCACTTTCAGTACACAAAATAATCAGTTTTTGAAAATGTAATATAATTGGATAGATATAAAATGTATTCACCAAGTGGCAGCAGTAGAAAACACACATAAAAGTTAAGGAAATGTGCAAGTTTTCAGAGCCATTGACTGCTATTGGCAGAAGGGTTGAAGGGGAAGGAAGAAGGGTGAAGGGTGAAGAAAAAGGACTGGTGACTTTTAGGAAATGGGGAGAGCTCTGGAAAAGTCACCTACAACCCTGGGTCAAACGAAGCTTATTGGATAGGTTGAGAAAGAAAGAAAGATTGTTGGGAATTATATCAGTATTTTCTCCTGCTGCCACTTATAAAGTAGAGTTTTTTATCCATCCAATTGTATTATACTTTTAGTGAACAATAACATATAGTGTGTGTTTGAAAAATACCTTATTGCGGCAAACCGAATACACTGTGTTTATCATACTGAAACTAGTGCTGAAACGGAGAGGTCACAAACTTCCTTTCATGCTTCGCTCTAAAACTGACAACCAGTAGATCACAAGTGAACACCTGTGAATGCGACCTGCGCACGTTCGAACACCATGCACGTTCTGTTTACACTAGAAAGAATTATCATTCACTGTTATGCCTTCTCTGGTAAAGGATAACAGAATATACAGTACAGTGCAGTCAGTTTTACATGAATATTTAGATAAGAAAAGCTTCTGTTCCCAACAGATTTCATGCAATTTGACCAAAGCTCAAAATTCGGCTTGCTGAAAATATTCAACTAAAGAAATGTGAAAGCAGGATATGACATCACAGTAGTAGATGAAACTTCCTATATATTCCTATGAGTTGCAATCGGTTGTTTGGGTGTCCCACTGTGAACCAAAATGATACAAGTGGTTCTAGGTGAAATATTTCTAAGAAAATGAATACTTGTTCCTTTGGTTACACTAGACATGTCACAACCATTGCTTAAGAGGATCAAAGAACCATTGATGCTCAGTGGTATACAGTAACATATGTGCCACATATCAGGAGGTAAAACAGTTGAAAAGTCATGCCATTCTTGGTTGTGACACTGCCGGCATTCATACAAAACATGAAACAGTTGATTATTCGATGCTGAAAAACATTGAACTCATAATGACATTGTAAGATTCACCTAGTTTATCTTCTAATGACCTCTGTTATGTCAAAGAAAACATGTATAGACAATGATTTTCATCCCTTCAAGAAGCTGTTGAATCCTACCAAAAGTATGCTTTTTAGGTATCCCCATCAGTGTGGAAAAATAATTCCAGGATTTTTTCAGTCACATGCAGAAATGCATACGTTTAAAAGTCATGTATATTAAGAAAAAATAAAATGATTTCTACCAAAAACATTTCTTCCGTTGTTTTTGGAACAACTTACGGTCCCTGTATGCTCCCCATCTACAATTCAGCTCTCCCACTACGTGCTGAATGGTGATCTTTCCTTATTTACATAGTTTTTATTCCACCGAGATGCTCCAGTGTCACATTATGTACTCGTTTTGTGTGAGAGGATTTGCTTTGCACTTAGGTAAGGCGCAGATGATTTTGTCTTATAATGTGTTGTCAATAAATATAGTACACCAACAGGAAACAGAACCCTGCATATGAAGTAGTATGTTACAAGAAACAGTAAATAACTTCCTGATATTGTGACATTTAACTCACTTGGAATCTGGTAAAAGTATCCCCCTCTACCTTCTTACATTTTTCATATTTTATGTTCGATACATTTACATAAGTATGCATCAAAATACTAATCAGAGGTTTATCTGTTATGCAATCCAGCTTTTTGGAATGTAGCTTGTAGTTTTCAACAAAAAAATGTGTTAAATAGTGAGTGAACTTAGACTTCAATCTAGGCTGCAGACCATTGTCTGTCAACAACATTTTTTTTGTATTTACTTTTGTTGGCTTCACCAACTCACAACAAATTATTGCCTCCCAGTGTAACGTAGAGCTCGAGCTGATTTACAGATCAAACTTGTCAGAATCAAAATTTTGAGCTGTGGGTATGTTTTGTGCAGGCAGTATGAATGTAAATCCTTTATTTACATTATGGGAGAGCCGGAACAATGATAAAGGGATCTGGTTATGATATCTAACTAAATGTAAAACCAATAACTACACATGTTTCAGTGTCAGTGTAACACATACTAATCAGTGTATGTATAATTAGAACATTATATTACTCTGTGAACAAGATCATGATTTATTCATTGTTCAGACAAATAATCAAAGCCACACAGCATAAATCTTTCAACTAGCCAAGAACTGATTGTAATCCTCTTTGATACCATATAACCATTGGAAAATACTTATAGAGGAAAACTAACCTATGAAATACATCTTCTGAGTAGAACTATATACCAAAAAATCGTGAAATTGTGTACATGAAACTGTAATGAAGTAATATTTTCTATATTTTGAAGTAGCTGTGAGAGCAAGTGACTGTTTAATGATTACTGGCACATGCAATCCAAAAACATTATTTAACTGGATAGATAAAAAATCTACTCACCAAGTGGCAGCAGAACACACACATAAAAGACTGTTGTGATTGGCATGCTTTTAGAGCCAGTGGCTCCTTCTTCAGGCAGAAGGGTTGAAGGGGAAGGAAGAAGGGTGAAGGAAAAGGACTGGAGAGATCTAGGAAAAGGGATAGATTTTGGGAAAGTCACCCAGACTGCATCGGATGAGATTTGAAAACTTGAGTGCTTAAAGGTGGAAGACAAGGTAATATGCAGGACAGATATTACTACTAAAATACCGTGCATGAGTTAATAAGAGTGAGAAGCTAAGTGCATTGTACGTAACAGAGGTGGGAGGGATGGTGAAAAATAGACGGAAAAGACAATGAAAGATGTAGGAAATTAAAACGGAGTGAAGCAAAGAGTAGTTGCAGTGAAGCAAAGAGTAGTTGCAGTGAAGCAAAGAGTAGTTGCAGTGAAGCAAAGAGTAGTTGCAGTGAAGCAAAGAGTAGTTGCAGTGAAGAAAATCTGAGACGGAAGAAATTAACATAAATTAAGGCCAGGTGGGTGGTGAGAACCAAGGACATGTTGTAGTGCTAGTTCCCACATGCTGAGTTCTGAGAAACAGTCATCTCGGGGAAGAATCGAGATGGCGCGTCTGGTGAATTAGGTGTCGAGGTCAGGAATGTCATGTTGTAGAGCATGCTCTGCAACAGGATATTGTGAGTTGCCTATACCCATTCCTCCTAATTGATAATTTGGTGGTAGTCATGCTGATGTAGGAGGCTGAACAGTGTTAATAACTGGTATATTACGTGTTGTTTCGCAGGTGGCTCTCCATTTCAAAGTATATGTTTTGCCAGTTACAGTGTTATCACAGATGGTGGTTGGAGGGCACATAGGGCAAGTCTTGCAGCAGTGTCGGTCACAGGGGTAGGAGCCATATAGAGTAGGGAGATAGGTGCAGAGGGAGAATAGGGTCTGAGATTGAGAGGGTGATGGAAAGCTATTCTAACTAACTCTCAGACAGACTGGATCTCATTTTATATTCAGCATCCAAACAAATATGTTAGTTTCAGATGCCAAGGCTGTATGGAAGGGAACATTAGACATGGAAGGGATGGCAGCTGTCAAAATTGTTTGTTGGTAGGTTTAATGTGGATAGAAGTGTGCAGCTGGCCTTTGGTAAGGACAAGATCAGTGTCAAGGAAGGTGGCATGGGATTCAGAGTAGGACCATGTGAAACTTAATTGGGAGAAGGTATTCAGAGATTCCAGGAATTTTAGCAGGTCAGCCTCACCATGAGTCAATATGGCAAAGATGTCATCAATGTATCCAAACCAAACCAGGGCCTGAAGACTTATGGATCCCAGGAAAACCCCTTCCAAGCAACCCATGAAAAGGTTGGCATAGGAAGGAGCCATCCTGGTTCTCATGGCCGTGCCCATGATTTGTTTGTATGTCTGCCACTCAAAACTGAAGTAGTTGTTAGTAAGTATAAAGCTGCTTAAGGTGAGTAGGAAGGATGTCATAGGTTTGGAATCAGATGAGTGCTGACTGAGGAAATGTTCAGCAGCAGACAGACCATTTACATGGGGGGGGATGTTGGTATAGACAGAGGTGGCATCAATGGTGACAAGCAAGTTGTGTGTTGGGAGTGGGACGGGCATGGATTTAAGACACTCTAGGAAATGGTTGGTGTCTTTGATGTAGGAGGGGAGTTTTTGTATTATGGGTTTCAGGTTTTGATCAACTAAGGCAGATATACGTTCAGTGGGTGCTTTGAAGGCAGCAACTATAGGAAGGTGGTGGTGTGTGGTTTGGGTGGGGTAAGAAGTTCTATGGATTGAGGTGTTAGTCATTGTGAGGGATCTGATGTTTTAAGGAGGGATGGCAGGTCAGTTTGAATCACAGGGATGGGATCTTGATGGTAGATGCTGTATGTAGAGGTGTCAGACAGCTGGTGTAGACCTTCAGTAACGTACTCCTTTCGGTCAAGTACTACAGTGGTAGATCCTTTGTCTGCTGGGAGGATAACGATGGAGTCATCAGCTTTTAGGGAACGTAGGGCCTGGAGTTCTGCAGAGGACAGGTTAGGTCATGTTATATGGACCTGAGGAAGGGTTGTGAGACAATGCTGGGTGTGAGGAATTCTTGGAAGGCTTGTAAGGGATGATGTTGAGGTAATGGTGGTGGGTCAAGTTGGGCTCATGGTCTGAGCTGTTAAAGATGGGTCAATGCCAGGTTTGCTGCTGGAAAGGTTTTAGGGTTGGGTTGCGAAGTGAAATTTCTGATGGATATTATGTGTGAAGGAAAGGAGGCCCTTCACCAAAGTAGCATGATCAAAAGCAGGTTTAGGGTTGAAAGTGTGGCCCTTAGGTAATACAGATAATTCAGGAGGTAGGAGTGCTTTAGATGAGAGGTTTTCCGTCTGTTTTTCACTGGCCCCTACCACCTGTACTACATACAATGCACTTGGCTGCTCACTCTTATTAACTCGTGTACAATGTTTTAGTAGTAATCTTTGTCTTGCATATTACCATGTCTTCCACCTTTAAGTTCTCAGTTTTCAAATCTCATCTGATGCAGTCCCCAACAATCAGTCTTTCCTTCTCATCCTGTATGGTAAGTCTCCCTGACCCACAGTTCTGGGTGACTTTCCCAAAATCTACCCCTCTTCCTAGACGTCTCCAGTCCTTTTCCTTCTCCCTTCTTCCTTCCCTTTCAACCCTTCTGTCTGAAGAAGGAGCCACTCGCTCCAAAAGCTTGTCAATCACAACAGTCTTTTATGTTTATGTTCTGCCGCTTCTTGGTGAGTAGATTTTTTATGTATCCAGTTAAATAATTTTATCAATAATTGATTGCAATCCAAAAACAGCACAATAAACTTATTCACATTATCTTCCATTTTCTAATTCTGCTTATTAGTAGGTAAAATGTTTGCTGAGGAATTTCTTTGTGTGTAGAGAATGAATGGGTCCCTGTGTCACCGAAGGCTGCGGATGTTGCTGGTCCCAACATCCCCGACGAGAAGTCACATGGTGGTCAGACAGCTAAGGGTGAAGTGTCTCCCAGCCAGAACTGTCCATCTGAGGTACACATTCTGATGCTATATTTCACTTGTTTCTTACTATAATAATTTTGATGAATATTAGTATTTCTGCACCCGGGACATTTTTAGTTGTAATGTTTTTGTATATTGGCCTAATCCTGCTGTTCTGTTCACTATTACTCTACAACTATACTGTTCAGGTCAGTATGGCCCAACTTTAAGATACTTGAAAAAACTTCTGTGAACACTCATTTTTGTACACTTGTTGACATTGTTATGTAGCAGTATGTTGTTGAAAATAATAATAATAGATAGAACAATATTCAAGAAATTTCTTTTTTTAATGTTCACGTAGGGTAAATTCGAAACAGTGTACAGTTTTGAGTAAGGTATCCTTCATTTGATACTTCTTATCACTTTATTGACTGTGATGTGTTCAAAGTCATAAGTATGGAACAACAGTTCTCAAAACAGGTAATTATTTTTGAACATATTAACATTTGTTTTTTAACTTTTATTCTTACTCATTGCTATTTGGACAGAAATAGGTGACTTGCGTTTTGCAAGCATGTAAAATGTTTATTACATTTTCTGCAGAATATGTTTGTTTAATCGTCACTTGCCTTGCTATTCTCAGAGAATCTTCTGTTTTTGGGAAATGCTTAATGCAATCTGTTCTGCTACCAGTGACTTTGCAAGTTCATCCAAGACTATACTGCCCCTCAATATTTTTCGTCCTATTATTTCATTTTGAAGCACTGTACAAAGTATTACTTCAAATGAACTTTTTATGTCACACATTCTGCTGGTTGCATACCTGGTAACTTCTGGGGCACTCTTGGCAGTCAAAGTCGATAAGGAGCCATGTTGTGCTGGTGGGTGTAACTGCTGTTCTATAATTTTTTTAAAAAAAAAAAAGGTTGTAAACTGTCATCATTTTTATCAGAACACTTTCTTTCATATACGTTACTGACATGATCTTCAAACTTGGAAAAGTGTTCCTTCATCTATTTAGGAATTTACTAATTATTCCAGCGCAACATCAGTCAGTGATCTAATTGTTGTGATGTCCCCTTAAAGATTGAAATAATCGAGAAGTTCCAAGTGATTCTTGGAAAAAGCAAGAAAGCGAGAAACAAACTCATTGTTGTAAATGCAGAGGCTTTGTTTCTTGTTCACAGTACGTTTAAACAACAAAAATCATTATTAGTGTAAAATATAACAGAAAACTAAAAAAAATTGACATTAGAATAATAATATTTGTGTCAGGTCCTTATGACCTGAACTTTACATGTGTCCATATTAATGTACACTTAAAATATTTTAAGTATTTTTGTACACACATTGCTTATGCATTTTCAGACAAATTCACAAAATTTTGTAAAATTGTCTTAGTATTTAAATAATCAGAAACAAAATTTGTAATAATCCTGGTTCATATAAATCCAAACAGATCAGCAGGATTAAATTTAGAAAGTAGACCAACATGCATAAAATAACATTCAAATGCTTTCTGTTTTCCGGCTTAGAAATTTGTTGCAGACAGTGTTTAAAGTTATTGTATCGAGTGTAATAACTGCAAGTAATAGTAATAAGTTTGTACACTGAGCAAGCTAAAAGAGAGAGAGAGAGAGAGAGAGAGAGAGAGAGAGAGAGAGAGAGAGAGAGAGATTTTGAAAAGGAATTAAATTTGAGGGAAAAGAAATAAAAAGATGACATTTGCTGTTGTAGATGACAAAGGACTTGAAAGAGCAGTTGAACGGAACAGATAGTGTCTTCAAAAGACTTTATAAGACTAACATCAGTAGAATTAAAAGGAGATTAGTGGAACATAATCGTATCAAATCAGATGATGCTGAGGAAATTAGATTAGAAAATGACACACTCAAAAGGAGCAGATGATTTTTGCTATTTGCGCAGCAAAATAACTGATGATGGCAGAAGTAGAGCAGAAACTAAAGGCAGAATGACAATAGCAAGAAGAGTGTTTCTGAAAAACTAGAAATTTGTTTATGTCAAATATAAGTCTTTTCTGGAGGTATTTTCCTAGAGTGTAGCCTTGAACAGAAATGACACAACAGTTCTGTCAAGAAGGAAACAAGATTTTCAAATGTGGTGCTACAGAAGAGTCATGAAGATTAGGTAGGTAGATTGAATAACAGATGTGAAAGTACTGAACTGAATTGGGCTGTAAAGGAATTTATGGCCCAATCTGATTAAAAGACTAATAGAAGGAATTGGTTGATAGTACACATCCTGAGAGGCATGAAGAAGTCATTAATTTGGTGATGGGGTAGAGAGAGAGAGAGAGAGAGAGAGGGAGGGAGGGAGGGTTGGGGGTGGGTGAGAGAGAGAGAGAGAGAGAGAGAGAGAGAGAGAGAGAGAGAGAGGGAAGGGGGGGGGGGGTCAGAAACTGTAGAGGGAAAGCAGGTTCAAATGTGTCTAGGTTGCAGTAATTATGCAGAGATGAATAGGCTGACACAAGGCAGTCTAGCACGGAGAGTTGCATCCAGCCACTCTACAAACTAGAGACCACCACGATACATCATATTTGAAGCATACATCGCAAAATACAAATACACTGATAGGAAAAAAAATCCCAACATCAAAAAATAATAAATGTAGAGTAATGAAACTTCAGGAATACATTTGTCTAGGAAACATATTTAAGTGATTAACACTGCAAGATAAGCCATTGTAAATTTGAAATGCTGGTACATTAATAAGTGGTGTAACCACCAAAATGTTGAATATAAGCATGCAGATGTTCATGCATTGTTTGCACAGGCGCCAGATGTCAGTTTGTGGAGTGGAGTTCCATGCCTATTGCACTTGTTCAGACAGTACAGGGATGGTTAATGCTGCTGTGGATGACGCTAGAGTTGTCATCCAATGATGTCCCCCGTGCGCTCAATTCAGAGAGAGTCCTGGTGATCGAGCAGGCCAAGGCAAGACATCAACACTGTTGGCAGCACAACAGGTCGAACAACTATATTGATGTACAAACATGCAGTCAGGGTACATGGGACAACCATAAGAGTGCTCCTGCAGTCATATGAAATCACATCTCAGACCATGACTCCAGTTGTAGGTCCAGTGTGTCAACCACAGAGACAGGTTGGTTGCAGCCCTTAAGCTGGTCTCCTCCTGACCATCACATGACCATCACTGGCATCGAGACAGGACCAGCTTTCATCACAAAACACAACAGACCTCCACCTTGCCCTTCAATGATCTCTCGCTTGACACCAGTGAAGTTGTAAATGGCGGTGGTTTGGGTTCAGTGGAATGCATGCTACAGGGTATCTGGCTTGGAGCTTTCCTTGAAGTAACTGATTTGGAACAGTTTCTTGTGTTACTGTCATGCCAATTGATGCTCAGATTACTGCCGCAGATGCAGTATGATGCACCAGAGGCATCTGTCCATAGCCCAGTTTTCTTGTGACCGTACATTCTCGCGACCACTGCAACCAGCAGTCATGTACAGTGACTATGTTTCTGCCAAGTCTTTCTGCAGTATTGCAGAATAAACATCCAACTTATTGTAGCCCTATTACATGACCTCGTTCAAACTCAGTGAGCTGCTGATAATGCCATCTTTGTTATGGTTTTATGTTGACTAACTCCAATTCACCAAAATGAATCTCAAAAGTAAATAATGCTCATGACCGTTACAGTGTCTATTTAAAGTAAACATGATTTGCATCCTCATAGTGGTGTTACTATCACCACTCTTATGCGACTGGTGCGAAATTTGAAGAAATATCATCTTCCAGATGTAGAAACACTCCTGCCAACTTTCGTTTATGTCACACAACTCCTCCTAGGTGTTGCGTTTTTTTTTTTTTTTTTTTTTTTTTTTTTTTGGTCCGTAAGTGTATATGGACAAGAGTGCTGCTTGTCACATGTAGGTGACTCGTGTACATATGTATTACAAGTATGTGGTAGTTGCAGTTATTAATAATAATTTCAAAGAACATGTAAGACATTAGTATTTTTCTCCAGAATTTCACAAAGATTTTACGAAAGGAAATTTTCAATGACTCATTATGGAAGTAATAAAAGCCAATGTTACAAGACCAAGTGAGATGGCACTAATATAAGACACTAGACTTGTTTTTAGGTGGATGGTGGCTCAGATCCCTGTCTGGCAGTGCAGATTTAGGTTTTCTACGATTTCCTAAAATTGCTTAAGGCAAATGATAGCTTGTTTCCTTCGATAAAAATATTCCTTATCCTTCCTCAATCAGACCTTGTACTCCGAATCTATTGACGTTATCAACAATCGGTTTTTAAATGCCTACCTGCCTTCCCTGATATTGTAAGTAACTTACCAAAAAGTCTTTGTTTCTTCAGCCTGTCAGAAAAAATTTGGAATTAACTAATGTGAAATGAAGAAATACGTGGAACTTCTCATGATTAAGAGACACATACAATTTGTATTTTGTCATGAAAACTTAACTATCTTTCAAAATAAAATACTTTAAGAATAGTGTAATATTATTTTGTAAACATAACAAAAAATGTTCTCACCTATGAATTTGTGTTCATTGGGGCCTCATAGAAACTTGCAGTGAGAATATTGTTAAGAAAATCATAAATTAATTTTGATAACATGTGACACCTAGGAATGTGATTATTTGTGAGAGATTGTGTCGGACAGGCTGCATGGACTCACAGAACACAGTGCTCAAAAATATTGTGTATGCATCTCTTACAAACTTTTCATCATTGTTCCCATCACTCTGCATATTGGAATGTGTGTGATAGGACAACTGCAGTATTTCAGAACCACAGAATAACAAAATATATTTGTGAAGGATGAGCTTAGCCACTAGGGTATGATGTATGGAATGCATTTATTTATATGTATATGTCACCAGAGCAGTAATTTTTATATGATACCTGTATAAAATCAATCCTACTTGGTGGCTGCATGGACATTATTTACTTATATTTACTGGGGTTTTAAAGGCGTTTATGAATTATGACATTATTTTACTTTCTCATATTAATGGTTTAACTTTGCAACTGTTACATTATCAATCTATTTTTGTACCTGACGTATAGTCTGTGACTACATTCTATTACATGATTTCACAGGCTGTTTTCCACAGCATCTGTTGTAATCAGTTATTATTGGATTCTGTGGTTCTGAAATACTGCAGTTGTCCTATCACACACATTCCAGTATCACAGGCTGAAGAAACAAAGACTTTTTGGTAAGTTACTTACAATATCAGGGAAGGCAGGTAGGCATTTAAGAACCGATTGTTGATAACGTCAATAGATTCGGAGTACAAGGTCTGATTGAGGAAGGATAAGGAATATTTTTATCGAAGGAAACAAGCTATCATTTGCCTTAAGCAATTTTAGGAAATCGTAGAAAACCTAAATCTGCACTGCCAGACAGGGATCTGAGCCACCATCCACCTAAAAACAAGTCTAGTGTCTTATATTAGTGCCATCTCACTTGGTCTTGTAACATTAGCTTTTATTACTTCCATAATGAGTCATTGAAAATTTCCTTTCGTAAAGTCTTTGTGAAATTCTGTAGAAAAATACTAATGTCTTACATGTTCTTTGAAATTATTATTAATACCTGCAACTACCACATACTTGTAATACATACGTACACGAGTCACCTACATGTGACAAGCAGCACTCTTGTCCATATACACTTACGGACAAAAAAAAAATCGCAACACCTAGGAGGAGTTGTGTGACATAACCGAAAGTTGGCAGGAGTGTTTCTACATCTGGAAGATGATATTTCTTCAAATTTCGCACCAGTCGCATAAGAGTGGTGATAGTAACACCACTATGGGATGCAAATCATGTTTACTTTAAATATCTGTGACTACATTCTATTACATGATTTTTCGCAGGCTTTTTTCCACAGCATCTGTTGTAATCAGTTATTATTGGATTTTCCATTTTAAGCTGACATCTACATAAATACTGTGTAAGCCATTTCATAGTGTTCGACGTAGGGTACAGTTTTCCACTACTAGTCATTTCCTTTCCTATTCCACTTGCAAGTGGAGCGAGGGAACATTGACTGTCTATATGCCTCCATACTAGCCCTAATCTCTCTTATCTTGTAATCGTGGTCCTTATGTAAAATCTGCATTGGCAGCAGTAGAATCATTCTGCAGCCAGCTGAAAATGCATGTTGTCTAAACTTTCTCAACAGCATTTTGTGAAAAGAAAGTTGTCTTCCCTCCATGGATTCCCATTTGAGGTCACAAAGCGTCTTCGTAACTATCACATGTTTATCGAATCCACCACTAACAAATCTAGCAGCATGCTTCTGATTTGCTTCAATGCCTTCCTTTAATCAGACCTGGTAGAGATCCCACAAACTTGAGCAGTACTGAAGAATGGGTTGCCAAAGATTTCAATGCGTGGTCTCCTTTATAAAGGTACACTTTCCTAGAACTATCCTAATTGAACCAAAATTCGACCATCCACCTTCCCTACAACCATTCTTACATGCTCATTCCAGTTTGTACTGTTTTGCAGCATTATGCCTAGATATTTAGTTGATGTGACAGCACTAATACTGTATTCTAACATTACAGGATTGGTTTTTCTTTCTCATCTGCATCAACTTCAATTTTTTTACATTTAGAGCAAGCTGCCACTCATTACACCTAATAATCTGTCTGTCATTCTCTCTCAGGTTCTTGCAATTAATATCACTTTTATTTATAAAGCAAATTCTGTGGTCATTCTGTAAACATGGATACATAATAACCTCTTCATTTTCATATTTTTAGATTAAAAAACAATATTTCCTTATAAAAGTTGCATACATTCTATGTACATATGGTGATGTCCACTGCTTTTTCCGTTAGTTTTCAAAAATGCATAGATACTTCAGGACAAAAGATAACCTTTAGTTTTATATTCAACAAAAATTGAATTTTATCTCGTGCATCTGTGGCATAAAAGTACATCAGTAATATGGTAGTTTTGCAACTACATTTAAATATGACAAAGCAAAATAATGTCATAGTTCATAAATAATGTTTAATATGTCCCTACAAATGTAAGTGAATAGTGTCCAATAAATAACGTGTGTGTGTGTGTGTGTGTGTGTGTGTGTGTGTGTGTGTGTGAGAGAGAGAGAGAGAGAGAGAGAGAGAGAGAGAGAGAGAGAGATGGCTTGGTTTTATGCAGTTACTGCTTGGAAATGAGCCGTACTAAAGATAGTAATAGAAAAAAGCATAAAAAATAATAAATTGCAGCTCTGGTGAATATACACAAAAATAGTATTTTGTCCAGTTTATTGAATATGCAGAACAGCATATGCGAAACATATTTACTGTACGAAATATTATTTTACAAACAGTTCAGGGTGTTTTAAAAAATGTTTCCTGCATGCCTAGATCTGTTAGTCATCTGATTCAAATTCACTGTCAAGTGCTTTCCACTTCAGCATACTAAAATTGTTTCCACTGCTGCATCTCCTGTGCATGTATGTGTGTTTTTCTTTTCATAATAAACAATCCAAAGCTTTGTGTGTGAGCTGTTCCCATTGGAAATCTTGAAGGTTGTGCTTATCTTTCTTATATACTGTTTTATATAGATCCATATTGGCTCAGTTGAATTACATTGTCGTTAACACATTGGAAGGCACACTTCTTCAAGCTCCCTTTCTGTTCCAAGTTGGGCCAGTTTACATATAGGCTGGAATGTTATGTGGTTGACTTTTCAGTTGCACTCCATGTATGATCTGTCATCATAGTGCGTGTATGTCAACTTTACCTCATAAATAATTTCCAGCTGTCATTCATAAAGTTAATTATTTTCATGGTCCTGCTATGCATTGCCATGGAGCCGTCCCATTAGACTTTCTCACCTTGTTACATTGTGCAAGAGTCAGAGGAGAGCTTCAGTCTGTCCAAGTTATTAAATGATGTAAACAGTTTTGCACCAACTATTCTGTATTTTATGCACGTGTTTTTCTTGTACAGCTTCTGTTATTTTATTCCTAAGAATCCCATGTTACACCACAAGCCTTAGGCCTAAAACCTGGTCTCCAGGCATACACTGCAGAGACTAAGTCTGAATTGTTCACTTAAGACGTGAATAAAACCAGTCACCTCTCAGAATTCTAAGTCCAGCCATGCATGAACTGGCAGCACCATAAGAGCAGCGAAAGTTTCTCTACGAAGTTCTGTCTTCTGCTCGAGCCTTCATAGTGCTGTATCTACTCATGGTGTAGTGGTAAATGTTGCACATTGTAGTGTGTTAGGTGCTGGGAGAGGGGTGTGTGTGTGTGTGTGTGTGTGTGTGTGTGTGTGTGTGTGTGTCAGAAGGGATGCTGATTTGAAATAAAGAGAGAATTAAAATGAACTTTTGACTGTATTCTAACAGTATGGTGTACATGAGGACTCACCTTGGGACAGAGGTGCCGGCTGACTGCCAGTCTGAGTTAAAGAGGGTACAGATGAGATGGCAGTTAACGTCTGCATGGCTCGTGGCTGGTCCTGATGAACAGAGTCAGTCAGGTGACACTATATCATCCACTCATTGTGGATCTGGAGCACAAGAAAGCATGTCTGGACTACAAGAGACTGAAGCAACTGCCCTATGTGCCTCAGGATCTTCCAGCTACCACAAATGTGATTGACCTCCCATGATCTAATGGCAAATGATGGCGTGGAATCACTAGTTCAGTCAGCAAAGGCATGATGTTGGATTCAGCAGCTTGTAGTGGATTCAACCAGCTGTGTCCTGAAAGGCAGGCAGGCAGGCAGGCTTGCACATAGGCATTGGTTGGGAGAGCACTTGTAAAGACTTGGCCAGGCCTTTTAAAATAAAAGCTTTTTAAACTAAATCCATGAATATTCCCAGACTGGTGATTGCACATTGCACAGTAGATTAAGTTATGAATTCAAGTCCACTCCTTTTATTTTTTTAAACTGCATCTCAACTGTACTCAGAGTATCAATCTGATGGAACCTCGTAGATAATTTGCTTCACTTTCTAACCAACCAGTAATAGCAAAAACTACCAGACATATTTTTGCAAAAGAACACATGGCTGTGTAAAGATCAGATGAGTTTTGCTCAAAGTTTCTTCACCTTGCAGTAGCCACTGGCTATCCACCACCGACGCCTGACATCCGGCACTATCAGAAAAGGCGAATGCGTTGCTGTGCACCTTAGACTTGCAGTTACATATTGGATTTTATGTACCTGAGACTTATGTTCAACACTTAAGCATTATCAAATATAGTTGCAAGTGGAGAAAGGTTTAACATTTCTGCACATTGTTTGCTTTGAGTTTCCTAGAGGGTTGAAAGCAGCAGAGGCAGGTCAAACAAATGTATAGAGTATAGGCCAAGAGCTATTAGGCAAATCACATCAGAATGGAATTTCTTGTTTCAAGGAAGATCTTTGTAGCACGATCAATTTCCCTCAATCAGAAAGTCTCAGTAATTGGCATATGTGATGAAATGTGACCATTTAACTTTTGTGGGACATTTGAATTCAACTGTCAATGTTCAGAATTCTGGTATAGGAGTACTGTATTGTATTCTGTAATTCAAAGCGACGAAAATCAGAGGGGTGGCTGTTACTGCACCAGGACAAAAATGCTCGTATTGGAGCACATAAAAGGCAAATATGCTCCTTTCTAAAACACACTGGCTGAAAGAGGGGTACTAGCTGTCTCAATGTACCTTCCTCAGCACCTTTAAAAATTTTCCAAAAACTTTTGGCATGCTATCATATTTGCGCTCTTTCCAACGTGCGACTCACCTCTCACACGCACAAGCAACCCCAGGTGTAACTCACACCTTCTAGTCCATCACTATAAGTTGCTCATATCCGTCCACCCCCACTTGCCCATTCTCATTCACTCATTCAACCCAGCTCATTGTCATTATCTCTTTGCCTGTCTGTAACTGTCACTATCCCCTGTCTCTCAGCTACAGTCTCCTTCGTTCTGTCATACTACCCCAGTCCCCTGTCACTGTCACTCTCTTGGTCTCTCTTACTGCTGCTGTCTCATTTATTCCTCTCCAATGCTGTTGTCTCTTCTGTCACTACGCTTCTCTCTTCCTTGTGGTCATTGTCATAGTCGCTCTCCCTCTCCCTCTCCCTCCCTCTCTCTCTCTCTCTCTCTCTCTCTCTCTCTCTCTCTCTCTCTCTCTCTCACACACACACACACACACACACACACACACACACACACACACACACACACACATTGTCACTGGCTGTCACCTACTTCCTCTTTCTCCATCTCTTTATTTCCGTCCCACTGGTACCGTCTCCTTCACTCTTTTCCTAGCACTGTTCTGTCACTGTTAACTGTGTTCGTCTGCCACTATGTCTCTCTCTTTCTGTCACACTGCAATTGCCTTCTTCACTCTTTGTATGCCACAACTACTTATTTTTCTGTCACTTTCTCAGTGCCACTGTCTCCTCCCGTAGCATAAAAAAGTGTGAATATGTTTGCAAGCCAAAATGTTTAGGGAATGTTTTTAAAATGCTGAGAAACATAAAATGAGGCAGCTGGTACCCTACTTTGTCAGGGTCTTTTAAACAGAAGACTATTCACCTATTTTGTGCTCCAATAGATGCATTTTTCTTTTCCCTGCTACAGCAGGGCATGTCATTCATGTGAAAAGAAATTTATGGGTCATTGAAATTTTGATGATTTACTCATGTGAAACTGAAATAATGCATTACTAATTTTACGCTGCTGACCAGATTTTACATTCACATACAATTTGCATGCACTTCAGTACTACAAAATGGGGTTCTCAGAACCTTTCTGATGATAACGGAGACACTTTACTGCATATTTCTCCATGCTCTGTCACTTTATAAAGTACGTGTTCACCTTGCACCGTATTTTATGTGCATATTTTATTTGTACAAGTAAGGTAACTTTGAACCTCTTGTACCTCAGAAACAAAGATATCCATAAAATTTTCAAAATTGTTAGAGACTGGGATTTTAGGAATATATTGTAAAAATTTCAGTGGTTTGTTGTGCATAGCCGCCTTGGAGTCCACAGCTTGGTTTGGATACAAAAAAAAGTTAAAAAGAGACATTTTTGGCATTTTCTAAGAACTGTCAGTGAACTAATGGTGCCTCAATAAGCCCCTTAAGGCCCACCAAGGACCACATAAAATGCAAAAAGAATCAACCGAATCACTCCATTTGCTTATGCAGGAGGAGATGTGTAATATTCATATTCTGACCGTGTACTGTAGGATAGCGACACTAATACGACCCTTCTGTTAGGTATACAAATGGATGCTAGACCAAGTGCTATCCAAAACCCTTGGTCTTATCTATCACCAGTAGACCGATTTTTGCATAATCATCATTGGTTTGCTAATTGAGCATTCATATGCATTATTGCTACTGCTGCCAAGTTATGATGGTTTTAGGTTAACTTCTTAAGAAGAAATTACTTTATGATCCCTGACAACAGACGCATACGGAAGCAAAGGGAATTGTGGAAATAACATGTTGCATCTGGTGGCACAAAAAGGGCACTACAAACTCCTCCCCTGGCATGTGTCTGTCACAGCTGGCATTTGTTGCCAACAGCTGAGAAGTCTTTCAGTTGCAACATAAGAAAAATGACCAACAACACTGCATTAAGTGTTACTACTACATGATAATGCAAATTGCTGACAAACACAACTATCCCTAGAAAACTGTTAGGATTTTCATCCCTCATTCACTGATTCTCCTAACTTTGCACCTTCACATGTTTACCTTTCCAACTTCTTATGGAACAACTGTCAAGAATATTCTTTTTCACATGAAAATGCACTTCATGTGTGGCTTGATGACATCTGTCACTTGGAAGTAGTAGGTTATGAATTAATCTGCAAAGTGCCTGAGCATTGTCTTAAGTGCTTTAGGTGATGTGATAGAATATATTGTTAATGAATAATTTATCTCTTATGTTTACTGTGGCATTCAGTAAACTAATGGAAAAGTGGTATTGATAGGTGCACTGTACAAATATGAGTGAATTACAATTTCCCATGATAAAATTACTGGGAAAGTGTATTTTAATAAAATGTTAAGCATCTGTAACATGAATGTGCCTAAATCAGTACATATTAATAAAATATTGCACACTTTGGATGTTGAAATGCTCTATGTTTATGTGCTGTTTCAAATAATGTTGAAATGTAGTAATTCATAAATAAAATTGAAAAACTAAAGATTATGTCAGCAAAAAAAGAAAAGAAAAAAGAATTATCTTGTGTTTAGTTCCATATGTTTTATGCCTGCACAGTATGGAGTGCTGGAAGTAGCGAGAGGACTTATGATAGATAAGTTTTCTTAAAAAGTCCGTACTGATTTTTGATCTGTCTACTTGTAGCTCTGTCACAGAACTGCTACAAATATTGCCTCCAATGAGGCTGGAACTAAGAGCCAACTCAGCCTTCACTGCACTGCTCAGTCCCGTTATATTAGAGCTAGCGAAGACCTTTGGCATATGTCTCATCCGTATTGCCTCAGGGGTGATTGGAACAGACAAATTGCAGTATAAGAGACAAGACTAGTTGCAGTGTCCATGTTTAAAGACCTTCGTGGAATTAAAACCATAAATTGATAACCTGGTGTTACATTGTAACTGAAAGTCACTCAGATTGTTCAATGGAAATTACAGGAAAATATCAAGTGAATATAGCAAGATAATTCTCTGCCATCTGGAAAGTGACTTTGAGAAGAGATGCCAAACATATTCTTTGTTGTTGCCAAATTTTAGTCACAGTACCAGCAGGAAGAATGTTTCTACAGCCAATGTGTTCACTGAGCAAGTGAGCTCGGTTCTCATCTCAAAGATGTGGCCATCTCTGGTCAGATTACCAAAAGTATATGTCCTAAAGGTTTATTTCCATTTCTGTAACTAGGTTTAGGGAGTAGAACACAGTTTATAATGATACTTAGGTGCTTGAACTGCAGACTGAACACCATAAATTGATGACTGTCACAATTACTTTCATTTTTCTGTCTTAAACGTACTGAAAACTGAAAAGTTCATTCACTAGATGCATTTCACATTTTTGGTGCATATCCAGTGATTATACTGCAGACTTTGGGTTGGGGAATACATCTTTTGATAATTATAATGTTTATCTTAAGATCACTGTCATTAACACTGTCTTAAAAACAGAGGAACACAAATGAATAGAAACCATAGCAATGATTGCAAAAGATCGTCACCAACAAAAGACTTTGTAAGGTACAAGTAATAAAGTTCCAAATCAAGACAGTCTCTTTTGCAAGAAAGCCATATACAGTGATTGGAAAAATGCGCTTAAGAAGCTGTGAAGAAAATGATACCAGCAGAGGTGCATATGAAAGCAGAGGCAGTTGTTAAAGAACATGGAACAAGGAACACAAAACGCTGACAGTAATATAATGTCCGGAATAAGTCAGCCTTAAGCAAAAGTGTCATTCAGTCTATAAATACCGAAAGCCCAACATGTATCATCTACCCATAGTGATTACATCGTGACCATTGCTGATGCCTTGCCAATAAAAGCAAAAGAGGCCTTTGTTGAAGAGCTCATCTTGCAGTATGCTTAAGACAGACTGAATCTGAAATAACTACAGGTTCACCAAGCTGATCCTGGTGCTGGTTCCCTACACAGCACCTCAGTCAGTGCAGCATGTCATTCATGTAGCCCCGGATAGTTTCATAAGCTAACGCAATATTTATATGACAACTATCAAGGTGTAATGAGATGCCACAAATTGGTAGGCTATTCTAGAATTTATAGGGACTATCCATAATCCCTGATTCGTGATGCCAAATTGCTGCTAGCTTATACATATATGTGAATCGGAGTGTAGCACCTATTTATTCAAATAACAAATGGTCAGTGTATTTCAGAACAGTGGAAATGGCATGCAGCGAGCCCAATCCATAACAAACTGTGACTTATAGAACCTGTGTAATGACTGTCATTTCAGTTGCATAGTAGTCGGTAACATTTGTTATGCAATTATTTGCAGAATTAAGGTAATTTGGCTAACTGAGTCAGTGGACCAGATTTGTCATAAAAATGTGTTGTATGTTAAAGTTACGCACTCCAAGCATCAGAAGTGACCCATAGTGAATACTGCATTGTAGCTATGAGTATTCTTAAAGTGAATGACACCAATAACAGCATTTGTTGCCCATGATGACTTCATTACTAAATTTCGTTTTGGACTCCAACAAGAGCAACAAAGTAGCAGTTCTGGCATTGCAAATGCCCACAGAGAGAGAGAGAGAGAGAGAGAGAGAGAGAGAGAGAGAGAGAGAGAGTTTTATTGCAAGTGAACATTTAAACATGAACATCCCTAGGATGCGAATTCACAAAATGTTGTTACTTTTGTGTGTCATTTGTACCATAGCACCTGATCAGTACGTATGGTAGAAGTCAGTAGCAATGTGAGAGACAGAGAAAAACTTTTATCTTTTCTCATGTGTGTATGTCTGACTTCCTTTTACCTCTCTTAATGGCAGTGTACAAATACCACAGCTTTTTGTACATATCTGTGGTACAGTACCTTTTGAATTATGTAAGTTTTATTGGCCTCTTTGTATAATTAATTTTAAATATCAGTACTTCAATTTGTTATGTTCATGTATTAATATTATGATACTTTAATAACCCAGATACATTACCATTAAAATTTCGACATTACTCTTCCTTTCTCTACACAAAAATTGTCTGTCTGGCTCTGCATTTTTCTTAGTGTTCTCCTTCTGGTCATAGCCTAAAACAAACATAGTTTCCGTACAATAAGGAAAGTTGGAAATCGAGTAGTTATTCAGTATAAAGAAATTTAAAATTACAAACTTAATTCATATTTGCTGGTAACGGCGGCAAGTGATTACAAAGTTACTCTTACAGAAAAGTAAGCAAAATAACGATGCTGATATACAACGCCATTTACAGAAGTCGTTAGTACGATACCTTGATTTTCACTGCGGACAGTATAATCGACCTAGCAGTTGTCACATTGTAGCTGCCTGGAATGATGGTGTTACGCAAATGAACCAAATAAACATGAACATCTCTAAAATATATGATTTCACAAAATGTCGTTACTTTCATCCATCATTTCTAGCATATAACCTAATTGTTGGGCTACGCAGAAGTAGACAGCAGTTCAATTGTCAATGTTCACTCATTGGAGATTTTAATGCATGATGTGGAAGGTATCATCAGAGTTACAAATAAACAAACATCTACTTCTTTTACTAATCTTAAGACTATGTACAAATGATTTTATCTTTGTGCATGTCTGTGGCAAAGTACCTTTTGAATCGTATAACTTTTATTGCCATCCTTGATAATTGATATTAAAAATTGGTACTTCAGTTTTCATGTTCATTATGTTTACAACTACAATGAACGCTGTTGTAATTTTTGTGTCATTACCAGCACTTGAATTGTGAGCTACATTCGTTAAGTAAGATTATTCAGAGTGATTGCAAATACAAGAAACATTGTTATTAAATAGAGGTACATTTCGCAAGCAGCAGTAGTTCAAGATTTAACTGCAGCATGAGCAGTGTTTAACCTGTTGTAAAATATTTTTAAAATGTTATTTACAATATGAGGTGCATAATGAATCAAACAGTGGAAAATCCATGATGGAAAGTAACAATGTTGTGAAAAGGAAAGTTGCTACTCACCATATAGCGGATATGCTGAGTCACTGATAGGCTCAACAAAAAGACTGTCACAAATAATAGCTTTTGGCCAGCAAGGCCTTCATGAGAATTAGACGGCAAACACACATCTACACACTCGTGCAAATGCAACTCATACACACACATGACTGCAGTCTCAGGTAACTGAGGCCACACTGCGAGCAGCAGCACCGGTGCATGATGAGAGTGGTGACTGAGTGGGGGTAAGGAGGAGTCTGGGGCGGGGAGGGGGAGGGATAGTAGGGTAGGCGTGGCAGACAGTGACATGCTGGTGGGGAGTGTGAGGGACGAGGTGGAAAGAGGGTAGGGCAGCTATGTACAGTCAGGAGGTTAGACAGAGGAAGTGCAGAGGTGGGTAGTGATAGCGGAAAAGGGAGAAGTAAAAAGACTGGGTGCTGTGGAGGAATGAAGGCTGTGTAGTGCTGGAATAGGAACGAAGAAGGGGCTGTAGGTAACCTCAGTCTACTGTTCAATTGGAGGTGTGGCACATATTTTTATTTGTATGATTTTACAAAACATTGTTTTTGTGTAGAAAAAACACATAAGTGCTTACTCAGCTAAAAATTTAGTAGCTTTTTAGGAGGCTATGTCCTCTTATTACTTCAGAAATTTTGGCCTTCAGTTCCTTTCCTGAACTTAAAACTGATATCTTTTAGTTTGTGAAGAACAGATATATCTGAGTCCTGATACTAAATTTTATGATGTGGACATGCTTATATTTTATTGACTGCAGGAACTCTCTTTTGTCTTAGTTTTCAAATATAGTCCTGTGGGACACTTTCTTGTTAATAACTGTCCATATCAAAACATCTGCTTTCCCCATTTATATCCCTTTGGCAAATGATAAAAGTATCAGAATCCACATGCTTCTACTGTTAATTCTTGTACTTGGGCAAAGTTAATGTTCTATCTACCTTTTGCACCACGAGTAAATTTCCGAAAAAACTTAAGGACCTTGTATTGTTGTGTGCCTGCCTTTTTGCTTGGCGTTTAAAAGCTCTGGATAAACTAGTGTACAGCTGCCACCGCACATTGATGTGAGGTATCACAAAAAGGTTGAGCTGATGTAATAGAAGGCTCCACCCTGGCAATAAATCAGTTACCAAATATCCAACCTTGATGCTGCCACCAGGGCTGGAATATTGCCAGCACAGCAAAGCACGGGAGCTAAACTGCAGCAGTGGTGAACTGTTTCGCCACACATCAGAGCCTGGCACCACGGCACTACCGTGGTGTGCGTGATGAATGATGGTGTCCTGTCAAAACAGAGACAGATCACGCCACCATAAATATGGCCTACTTCAGCTACGCAGTGTCTGTTACCTTCTGCAGCCAACTCTAAGAGATACTCTGTGATAGTAAGTAACCTGATGTTGATCGACCAGCCTGCTGTTACTCTACACCACATGGGCTGTATCTAAATCCAGATTCTGTTGGGAGTTGAATGATGCCTTCCAGCTGGAGTGCCACCTGCTGGCTGACTACTGCCATCTTCAAGACCCTTACCCTGGGCTCCATGGCTCACATCAGGTCCTGACCAGCTGCCGAGTCACCGTCTGCTCTGTGCAGGCGTACACTACTTCTGCAGGGTTGAATCTCCGGGCCACTGTTGCTGTATCCTATGCTGAAGTTCCTGGCTTGCCTCCACACTTGTGTATTACTTCCACAGAGCTGTTCGTCTGCGTCAGCTGATGTGATCGACTTCTACGTGGCTGTTGTCACTGTATGTGGGCTTTCTATCTGCTGCCTGGTGTGGCTCTACACTCACCGAAATGCTGATAATGTAACTCCACAGTCTGCCTGCTTGGTTGGACGATGCTGTGTGCTGGCCACCTCTGGGAGCCACCTGCTGAGCTATGCGCAATCCTCATTGTCCGGAACCAGTCTGAATACTTAGATGCTGATCACAGCAAGACATTACTACGTCTGTATCTAATACAATGAATAAATGAACTGATGACTGTACTGCTTCTATGACTTTGCGTGTGACTTCCACCTGCTTCCATGTACCTGCTGCCCTGCCGGCCAACTTGCATCATCATCATCACTACCTGTCTGACCCCAGCTACAATATATTACATATTCACCTTGGTTACTGTCTGTTTGATCTTAGTGTTCACCAAAACAACTTGGACTGGTGTTGTAGTTAAGCACAAGATGACTAATAGAAATGATCCCAAACATTTTATTTTAGACACTTTCAGTGTATCCCTCACCTCCTTTCCTGTCTGTTCTCCTATGCAGTATTTTCCCTGATTATTTTTTTCATTTTATTTTATTTTTTAAAGAAATTCACAGTATGTGGAAAGTTTCTGGTAAAAAGCTTCAAAACATAGGGTAATGACACAGCCATTTAGAAATTTGTATGCAGGTTTCGGTAGGGGCTGCTTACAAACAAAAACAACCTAATTGTTGTGCCATTCTGTAGATTGTAATTTGTGTGTCATGCCACCCTCATAAAGTGAGTTGAACAAGTGTGCAGCAAGTGAACGATGAGGAATTTTATCTTTATTGTGAGATATTAATTTATAATGGTGGTGCGTAAGTTTGTTAGTTGTTTAAAAAGCTTTTGAGACAGAGTTGATGGCTGGTACTCACCTTCAGAACATGAAATATTTAGTACTGCCAAATTAGACCACCCTTGTTTTCAGAATTATTAGTCCTTCCTCAGGAAGGAGAGGGGAATAGGTAGGCGATGTTTAAAAAGGAATGGCAGGTTACTCAGACACCATTCTGAGAAGAACCAGCCTATTGTGAGGATCACTGGAGACCAAGGTCTCTCACCGTCGGTTCTGAATGACCTGCATTCCTTTTTAAGCTTTCCCCTTCAATTGCCCTCTCATCTTCATTGAAGGAGCTAATAATTCTGAAAATGAGTTAGTCGGTATACATTCCCTCCTCCTCCTCCTCCTCCTCTTCATCCTCCTCATCCTCTTGAGTGATATTTCCTTTTGGCTCAGAGTGAAGGAGAGTCATGATAGCAGGTAAAAGTATGAGCTAAATAGAATTTAGAGGACTATATTTTCAACTGTTACCTTTCATTCCCATCTCTTTTTCTGCTGGCTTCCTTTTGACCCTATAGTTGCATTGTGAATTGTTTCTCTTTGAATATTCTCTTCTACGTGTTGTGAGTTCTGCAGCTATTTTTATAAAAATGCAGCTAATTCGCAAAAAAATTAAATTTTGTCTTCTTTAATGTTACAATTTAAAATGCAGTCCACATTTTTAATATATATTTTTCTTCATAAATATTGCACCTCTCGATGGAGCATATCAAAATGTTCACATTTCTTTCTTCAAACTTTTATCAGTGGAACCAAAAAAAGTTATTGTTAAGCAGAAGAGAGTAGTAGCAATGTGACACACTCAAATGTGCCGCCTTACAATCTTCGACTGGCATGGCAGGTGTAACAGTGCCCAGTTTATGAGCTGTAGTAGATGACCCTAAATTGACTGAAGTACTTTTTCACTCTTCATAGAAATAATAAGAAAACAGCACCTCAGAATCTATCTTTATGAAAATAAAAAATACACACTTTTGTATTAAAATAGACCATTAAATAAAAAGCAGAAATGTTGAGTTGTTGACAGGCACACACAAAAGAAAGAATACGACCCTCGTCAAAGATTTACTGTCCTACACTCGTACTCTCTGCTGGAAATATCACTTTGCCACGAAGAAAAATGATCCTAATCCTACTCCTAATGATCCAACTCCCCAGGACACTATCCAAATTGAACCCTGCCTGGAACAGTTCCGTCCTCCGTCACAGTGGGACCCACCTCCTCTTCCTCAAAATCACCCTCTCCAAACCTTCCAGGAATTTCTGATTTCCAGCCTTGCTTCTCAATCCTTCTTAAAAAACCTTAATCCTACTCCCAACATCACCACTGCTGAAGCCCAATCTATCCGTGATCTGAAGGCTGACCGATCCATCGTCATTCTTCCGTCGGACAAGGGTTCCACGACCGTGGTACTTGATCGTCGAGAGTATGTGGCTGAGGGACTGCGTCAGCTTTCAGACAACACCACATACAAAGTTTGCCAAGGTAATCCCATTCCTGATGTCCAGGCGGAACTTCAAGGAATCCTCAGAACCTTAGGCCCCCTACAAAACCTTTCACCTGACTCCATCAACCTCCTGACCCCACCGACACCCCGCACCCCTACCTTCTACCTTCTTCCTAAAATTCACAAACCCAATCATCCCGGCCGCCCCATTGTAGCTGGTTACCAAGCCCCCAAGAACGTATCTCTGCCTACGTAGATCAACACCTTCAACCCATTACATGCAGTCTCCCATCCTTCATCAAAGACACCAACCACTTTCTCGAACGCCTGGAATCCTTACCCAATCTATTACCCCCGGAAACCATCCTTGTAACCATTGATGCCACTTCCTTATACACAAATATTCCGCACGTCCAGGGCCTCGCTGCGATGGAGCACTTCCTTTCACGCCGATCACCTGCCACCCTACCTAAAACCTCTTTCCTCATTACCTTAGCCAGCTTCATCCTGACCCACAACTTCTTCACTTTTGAAGGCCAGACATACCAACAATTAAAGGGAACAGCCATGGGTACCAGGATGGCCCCCTTGTACGCCAACCTGTACATGGGTCGCTTAGAGGAAGCCTTCTTGGTTACCCAGGCCTCCCAACCCAAAATTTGGTACAGATTTATTGATGACATCTTAATGATCTGGACTCACAGTGAAGAAGAACTCCAGAAAGAAGAAGGTTCTGCTGTTAGGTAGTTCTCATGGTAGAGGTGTAGGCCAGCAGTTGCAGGAAGTTTTGGGGAGTGAGTACCAGGTCACCAGCATTGTGATGCGTAATGCAGGATTGGCTCAGGTGACTTTTAACATAGGGGGGTTATGTAGCGATTTTACTAAAGAGGATCAGGTAGTGATTGTGGGTGGGGCTGGTAATAGTATTGATAGGGATGGGGAGTATGACATAGATGGTGACCTGGAAAAGATAGCCACTCAGACTGGCAACACGAATGTGCATTTCATGGAACTGTTTCAGCGTCACGATCGGCCTCATCTTAATACAGCCGTCAGGCGTAATAACATGAGACTTGGGGGTGCGCTGATGACAGAAGGCATGAGTCACATTTCAGTGGTGTCGGTGGAGTCTATCAGTAGGACGGGTTTCACTAGACATGGCCTGCACCTCAACGGGTATGGGAAGGGGAGGTTGGCAAAACTTATAGGTGACAGCATAGGTGGGGGTGGTGGGACCACTCATGGGAAAATTCCGGTAGTTGTGGGTGTTAGAGCTGTACCTTTTTTAAATTGAAGTCAGGTGATAGGTATTCCTGCTTAAGGGAAGTCTCTCTAACAAAGAAACCACTTTCTACAAAGCTTGGGTATCCGATTAATGAGGGAATTAGTATATTTCATCAAAATATACAAGGTATTAGAGATAAAGTTAGTGAACTGCTTATAGATGTTGACTCTGAAATTATTGGTATATCTGAACACTTCTTAAATAAGGAGATAATTCAGAGGCTTCCTTTACCAGGATACAGGTTGGCTGGCAGCTTTTCTAGGAGCTCTTTGCGGTGTGGGGGAGTAGCCATGTATGTGAAAAACAGTATCCCATTTGAGTCAATTGATGTTTCAAAGTACTGCACTGAAAAGGTGTTTGAATGTTGTGCAGGTGTGGTTAAATTTTGTGGAGCTAAACTTCTTACTGTTGTTATTTATAGATCCCCAGACTCCGATTTCACAACATTTTTGCTAAAGCTAGAGGAGGTTCTTGGTTCACTTTATAGGAAATACAAAAAGTTAGTTATATGTGGTGACTTCAATATTAATTGTATAAGTGATTGTGCAAGGAAAAGGATGCTGGTAGACCTCCTTAATTCATATAATCTTATGCAAACCGTAATCTTTCCAACGAGAGTGCAAGGGAACAGTAGAGCAACCATAGACAATATTTTTGTTCATTCGTCATTATTAGAAGGGCATTCTGTTAGCAAAAAGGTGAATGGCCTTTCAGATCATGATGCACAAATTTTAAGTCTAAAAGATTTTTGTGCTGCAACACATGTTAAATATAGTTACCAACTTTTTAGGAAAGCTGATCCAGTTGCTGTACAGACTTTTGTAAACCTTATCAAGGAACAAGAGTGGCAAGATGTTTATAGTGCTGATACAGTAGACGATAAATATAATGCTTTCCTCAAGACTTTTCTCGTGCTCTTTGAAAGTTGCTTTCCATTAGAACGTTCAAAACAGGGTACTAGCACAAACAGGCAGCCTGGGTGGCTGACTAATGGGATAAGAATATCTTGTAGAACAAAGTGGCAATTATATCAAAACATTAGAAACAGTCAAAATCTAAATGCAGCAGCCCATTACAAACAGTATTGTAAGGTGCTTAAAAAAGTTATTAGGAAGGCAAAAAGTATGTGGTATGCAGATAGAATAGCTAAGTCTCAGGATAAAATTAAAACCATATGGTCAGTCGTAAAGGAAGTGGCTGGTCTGCAGAGACAGGTCGAGAATATAGAATCAGTGTGTAGTGGGGATGTCCGTGTTACTGATAAGTCGCATATATGTACAGTACTTAATAATCACTTTCTGAATATAGCAGGTGAACTAAATAGAAACCTAGTCCCAGCAGGGAATCATATAGCGCTCTTAGAAAAAAGTGTTCCGAGACTGTTACCTGAAATGCTCCTCCATGATACTGACAAGAGGGAGATTGAGTTAATAATTAAATCTCTAAAGACCAAGAACTCTCATGGATATGACGGGGTATCTAGCAGAATACTGAAGTATTGTTCCACGTATGTTAGCTCAGTACTTAGCCATATCTGTAACTTTTCCTTTAGGAGTGGTCGGTTTCCTGACCGATTAAAGTACTCGGTAGTGAAGCCACTTTATAAAAAGGGAGACAGGGATAATGTTGACAATTATAGACCTATTTCTATGCCATCGGTGTTTGCTAAAGTTATCGAGAGGGTTGTATATACAATGTTACTGCAGCATTTAAATTCACATAATTTGCTGTCAAATGTACAGTTTGGTTTTAGAAATGGCTTAACAACTGAAAATGCTATAGTCTCTTTTCTCTGTGAGGTTTTGGACGGATTAAATAAAAGGTTGCGAACGTTAGGTGTTTTCTTTGATTTAACGAAGGCTTTTGACTGTGTTGACCACAAAATATTACTGCAGAAGCTGGAACATTATGGAGTAAGGGGAGTAGCTTACAAATGGTTCGCCTCCTACTTTAAGAACAGAAAGCAGAAGGTAATCCTCCGCAATATTGAGAGTGGTAATGATGTTCAGTCCCAATGGGGCACTGTTAAATGGGGCGTTCCCCAAAGGTCGGTGCTGGGGCCACTGCTGTTTCTTATTTATGTAAATGATATGCCTTCTAGTATGACAGGTGATTCAAAAATATTTCTGTTTGCTGATGACACCACCTTGGTAGTGAAGGATCTTGTGTGTAATATTGAAACATTATCGAATAATGTAGTTCATGATATAAGTTCGTGGCTCATGGAAAATAATTTGATGCTAAATCACAGTAAGACTCAGTTTTTACAGTTTCTAACCCACAATTCAACAAGAACTGACATTTTAATCAGACAGAATGAGCATGTTATAAGCAAGACGGAACAGTTCAAGTTCCTAGGCGTACGGATAGATAGTAAGCTGTTGTGGAAAGCCCATGTTCAGGATCTTGTTCAGAAACTAAATGCCGCTTTATTTACCATTAGAACAGTATCTGAAATAAGTGACATTTCAACACGAAAAGTAGTATACTTCGCATATTTTTATACGCTTATGTCATATGGTATTATTTTTTGGGGTAACTCTTCTGATTCAAAAAGGGTATTTTTGGCTCAAAAACGGGCTGTTCGAGCTATGTATGGTGTAAGTTCGAAAACCTCTTGTCAACCCCTATTCAATAGTCTGGGAATTTTGACATTGCCCTCACAGTATGTATTTTCTTTAATGTCGTTTGTTGTTAGCAATATTAGCTTATTCCCAAGAGTTAGCAGCTTTCACTCAGTTAATACTAGGCAGAAATCAAATCTGCATGTGGAATGCACTTCCTTGACTCTTGTGCAGAAAGGAGTGCAGTATTCTGCTGCATCCATTTTCAATAAGCTACCACAAGAACTCAAAAATCTTAGCAGTAGCCCAAACACTTTTAAGTCTAAACTGAAGAGTTTCCTCATGGCTCACTCCTTCTATTCTGTCGAGGAGCTCCTGGAAGAGCTAAAAAAATTAAGCAAATTCCAGTGTTACATTCTTGATTTTCTTTATTTAAACTAACGACTTGTCGCCTGAATATGTTTCTTATATTTCATTTTATCTGTTTCTACAATCGTGTTATAATTTCATATATTGACTCGTTCCATGACCATGGAGACTTCTACTAAATGTGGTCCCACGGAACAATAAATAAAATAAAGAATTTCCTCTCCAACCTCAACTCCTTTGGTTCCATCAGATTCACCTGGTCCTACTCCAAATCCCATGCCACTTTCCTTGACGTTGACCTCCATCTGTCCAATGGCCAGCTTCACACATCCGTCCACATCAAACCCACCAACAAGCAACAGTACCTCCATTACGACAGCTGCCACTCTCATTCCACATCAAACGGTCCCTTCCCTACAGCCTAGGTCTTCGTGGCAAACGAATCTGCTCCAGTCCAGAATCCCTGAAGCATTACACCAACAACCTGAAAACAGCTTTCATATCCCGCAACTACCCTCCCAACCTGGTACAGAAGCAAATAACCAGAGCCATTTCCTCATCCTCTCAAACCCAGAACCTCCCACAGAAGACCCAAAAAAGTGCCCCACTTGTGACAGGATACTTTCCGGGACTGGATCAGATTCTGAGTGTGGCTCTCCAGCAGGGATACGACTTCCTCAAATCCTGCCCTGAAATGAGACCCATCCTTCATGAAATCCTCCCCACTCCACCAAGAGTGTCTTTCCGCCGTCCACCTAACCTTCGTAACCTCTTAGTTCACCCCTATGAAATCCCCAAACCACCTTCCCTATCCTCTGGCTCCTACCCTTGTAACCGCCCCCGGTGTAAAACCTGTCCCATGCACCCTCCCACCACCACCTACTCCAGTCCTGTAACCCGGAAGGTGTACACGATCAAAGGCAGAGCCACGTGTGAAAGCACCCACGTGATCTACCAACTGACCTGCCTACACTGTGACGCATTCTATGTGGGAATGACCAGCAACAAACTGTCCATTCGCATGAATGGACACAGGCAGGCAGTGTTTGTTGGTAATGAGGATCATCCTGTGGCTAAACATGCCTTGGTGCACGGCCAGCACATCTTGGCACAGTGTTACACCGTCCGGGTTATCTGGATACTTCCCACTAACACCAACCTATCCGAACTCCGGAGATGGGAACTTGCTCTTCAATATATCCTCTCTTCCCGTTATCCACCAGGCCTCAATCTCCGCTAATTTCAAGTTGCCGCCACTCATACCTCACCTGTCATTCAACAACATCTTTGCCTCTGCACTTCTGCCTCGACTGACATCTCTGCCCAAACTCTTTGTCTTTAAATATGTCTGCTTGTGTCTGTATATGTGTGTGTGTGTGTGTGTGTGTGTGTGTGTGTGTGTGTGTGCGAGTGTATACCCGTCCTTTTTTCCCCCTAAGGTAAGTCTTTCCGCTCCCGGGATTGGAATGACTCCTTACCCTCTCCCTTAAAACCCACATCCTTTCGTCTTTCCCTCTCCTTCCCTCTTTCCTGACGAAGCAACCATTGGTTGCGAAAGCTTGAATTTTGTGTTTGTGTTTGTTTGTGTGTCTATCAACATGCCAGCACTTCCGTTTGGTAAGTTACACCATCTTTTTTTTTAGATATATTTTTTCCACGTGGAAGGTTCCCCTCTATTTTATATGTGTCACGACTCTGCCCTGCTCCTACGTGATGCCAGCTGGACTGCTAGTGCCAGTGCTTTGTTTCTCAGTAGCTGGACTCACTGTGGTGGAGGTGATATCAGATGAGGTAGGTAGAGGGAGGCAGGAAACAGGGAGAGTGACTGGAGATGGTCGTCTAATGGCTCAGATGGCGTCGGTTGGTTTGCCAGCTAGGAAAGTGGGAGAGAATGGTGGTGGTTATGTGGGCTAGGCATGTAATGCACAACTGTAGAGGCCAGTGGGAGGCAGTGCACACAGAAGGCAATGTGGGGACATAAATTGGGAGGGTGGTGACAGGACAGTAAGGGCAAACTGTTGGATGGTGGGTGTGGGCCTCAAACTAAGGTAACCCACTGCCCCTGCACCCTCCATACAATAGTCCTTTGTGATGGAACACACATGTGAACAATTTGTGATAACGTGGATGGACTTTCTCAACTCCAGGTTGAAGTAACATTTGTTTTAACATGTGAGTATTTAAAACTATGTTCATATTTCAGAAGAGGAAGACATAGTTGGGGACAGGGGGACTGTATAAATTAGAGATAATGTTGTACAAGGAACTACTATAAAAAGGGGGGAAGGTAAAGAGATACCAGTTGCATCACACATATTTGTGATATTTTTCTGTTTTCTGTAATTTGACACTGCTGTAAATCTCTCAGTATTTTACTCCAGCCACAGCAGTTAGAACTGAAAAATGTGTTTGATCTTATTCGTGACATTTAATACAAACCTGTACTTATCACGAAATTATGCACTGTAGCTTTCAAACAAATTAGTCTTCTTCATGTAAGATTGACCAAGCAACACTATGTGTACCAAGTTGCAACTTATTTAATTGTGAACCATTATCAGTTTATAAAACTCTCTTGGGCATAATTAACATAGAACTATTTTACTGTCTGAAAAATAATTTACACTAAACAGTACTGTGCAAGATTAGTATTATAAATGTGAATTTGCTATATGAAGTTGAGTGATTTTTTTTAAAAGTTGTGCTGCTGCTGTCTCTTTTTCTTCAGTGTTGTCCATCATGGTGATGTCTGCCTATGATAGGCAGTCATCAGTTACTAAGTATTTGTTTCTGTGTTTTGTTTCTGAGGTGAAGGATCGGTCTAGCACTACCTAAGGAATGTGTGAAAAATTGTCCAACAAATACCCTTAAGGTAGCCAGTGTAAAAGATTGTTAGTTGTTTATTAGGTGCTCTTCTGATTCGCCTTCCTGCTCCACAAACTGGTGTCCTGCACTTTAAGGAGAATGAGCAGTTCAAAAGTTGTTCTCCCCAGTTATAAAACAGTAATGATAAAAGAATAGGAGCCTGTCAATTTGTGTTTCTATTTAGTGATATATTTATTCAGCTTAGGCTGCTTGAACAAACTGTTACATAGTTACTGAATAGCAGATAGTCCTACATAGTAAAAACAAAGATTAACTCTTTTTGTTTGCACATATTATAAATACTGCTTATGGACACATTTGGTTACGTGAAAAAATGTCAACTTCGTAGTCTATATCTACCCAAACTCTTCCAGGCCATTATGGCAAAGATACGTATTGTCGAGTGATTTTCTGTGAACGGTCTTACTCTCAGTTTCAAAAAGACACAACTAATTCAGCACTGCATATTTAGAGGTACTATGCCAATGATAAGTATATCACATCGTGCAGAAATAAGTAGAGTGGAAACTTCAAAAATTTTGTGTGTCCATACTGATGAGAATTTAACTGGAGAAAAACACATTTTTGAACTCCTAAAGTAACTTAGTTCAGCCACATTTGCACTTCAAATCTTTGTAAATCTTAGGGAGGGACATATCAGTAATGTTATACGGAATAATATTCTGTGGTAACGCATCTTTAAGAAAGGAAATCTTCATTGTTCAAAAATATGGTTAAGAATAATATGTGGTGCTCACCATCAATCATCTTGCAGCTTGTATTTTATTGGTCTTGTTGTCTGCAAATCGGTGTATGCATACTTGTAGACATCTGTTTAAGAAATTAGCCATTTTGATCACTGCTTCATAGAATATATTTTCCCTAGTGAAGTTTTTTTGTAAATAATCCACTGCAGTTGAAAAGGCACAATGGTGTGCATAATTACAATACCAGAAGAAAAAATGACATTCATTACTCCACATTTAGATCGTCATTAGCACGAAAGGGGGTGCACAAAGCTGCAACCAAAATTTTTAATCACATACCTGTGATATCAATTTGGGGGGGGGAAAAAGTTTTTTCTTGACAACACCCCAATTCTGTCTATTTCTATCTTAGTAATCCATAAAAGGTGGTGGTTTGGAATTACTAACACCTGTAAATGGTCAGAATATTTACATTTACTGATGAATGTGCAATGTGACTGCAAAATAACACATTCCACATCAATTTGATTAATCAGAAAATAATCTGTGAAACATGAAACTAACTAAGGGCATTTAAGTTCCTAAAAACTGATCTGTGGTTGCGGAACTCAGCTGTTCGATTAAACACCTTTCAGCCATCTACTTTTCAACCTTACTGTATTTAGCAACCAGTTTCAGTGATTTACTACACCATCTTCAGGCTCCTGATCGATGTGTAGGAAGATTGTACCCCGGTTGTGATCAAAACAGGGCCGAGGTACAATCTTCCTACACGTTGGTCTGGGGCCTGAAGATAGCGTACTTAAATGCTGAAACTGGTTGCCAAGTAAAATAAGGTTGGAAAGTAGACTGATGAAAGGTGTTTAATTTGACATCCTCATTGACAAAAATCCACAGAGAAGAGTTGCTCAGTATTAAGTCCAGTGAACGTAGACACCATGGCAGCATTATTATGTCATCACCACAGATCCAATTATTTACTGAGGTACTGTCAGTGTCAATGTGGAATTGTGACATATGGCATTCTGTTGGAACAAAGTTTGTAAGATCATCCAGTAACTGAACCATCATGCCCTCTGTTAACATTGCCAGGTAGATGGCACCACTTTGCTGCACATATGGAAAAAATAAGAGTCCACAGACTTTACATTTTCCAGTTCTACAAAATATTTTCATTTTTGTTGCGTCTCACATTTCCAAACAAACACAAGAATCTCTGAGTTCAGAATGTCATGTTATGGCAATTAACTCTGCCAGTAAGTTCAAGTGTCTTAACAGTATCATATCAATGAAGATAGTGTCCATTGTGTCCCAACATCTGCCCCATTTCAATTTAGAAGTCAAGGTATTTCAAGTGGTCATGTGATTGCAATGCATGTAATAGGCACATTTTGCATCCTTTACAGTGCAGACTGTTTAGTAAAATATCTAGTAAAAGATATTTCTTACTGTGGGCTGTGCCACCTACAGCTCCCTACTAGTGCATACCATTGAATTCCATGGGCTTATTTCAAAAACAGTGCAGATTGTGTCACCAGCCTTCTTTTCCACAATTTATTGTTGACCAATTCTTTGTCTTGCTGTAACAATTAAAGGGTCTTGAACTGGGTTACCCAATATCTAATGCAATTCCTGTGTAGTGCGTACTTACCATGTTTCATCATAAAGTGACAATGCAGTGGAACAATAGCTCGTAGTGGGGGCAAGTCCTCATATCTACATGGTTTCTTTCCTTCTTATTTGCATACAAGTATCAGAATAATGTCCCACAATTCTGTCCCATTACACCATGATCCAGTTGTTATTATCCCCCCCCATGAGTTAAGATGCATTGTGGTTGCTGGTGATATTATGGTCTTCAGTGTGAGGACTAGTTTGATGCAGCTATGTATGCTAATCTATCCTGTGCAAGATTTTTCATCTATGCATAACTACTGCAACTTGCATCTGCTTGAACCTGCTTACTTTATTCAATCTTTGATTTCACTCTACAGTTTTTACTCCCCAGATTTTTTTCTATTACCAAATTAAGTATTCCTTGGAGCTTCAGGATATGTTCTATCAACTGATTCTTCCTTTTAGTCAAATTATGACATAAATTTCCTCTCTCTCTAATTTGATTCATTACCTCTTCATTAATGACTCTAGTATCCATCTATACTGTTTTATTGTCCATGTTTCAATTCTCTACAAGTGTAAACCTCAGACAAATACCTTCAGACAAAAATTTATATTCAGTGTCAAAAATTTCTCTTTTTCATAGATGCTTTTCGTGCTATCACCATTCTGCATTTGACATCCTCGTTACTTCTGACTTCGACAGTTGTTTTGTGACCTAAGTAGTAAAACTTGTATGCTACTTGTAATGTCTAATTTCCAAATCTAATTCCTCCTCCTGCATTGCTTTATTTAATTTGACTGCTTTGCATTATCTTTGTTGATATTTATCTTGTAATCTCTTTTCAGGACTGTAAATTCTGTTCAACTGATGTTTGAAGTCCTTTGCCATCTCTTATTGAATTAAACTTCAAAGCTTTTATTTCCTCTCTGTGAATTTTAATGCCTTTTCCATTTTTGTCCTTGTGTTCCTCTACAGCTTCCTTAAGATGCAGATTGAATAACATTTGGTATAGGCTACAGGCTTGTCTCATTCCCTTCTCTGGTATTGCGTCACTTCCATGTCCTTCGACTCTTATGTCTGCTGCCTGCATCCATTACATATTAAATATTATCAACGCTTTAGCTTATATCGTGACAGGTATATCTGTTCAGGTGCAGTATGCTACCACTATCATTTGCGCATCAACTTCCTGCAGTTAAGAATTGATTATAAATGGGTCCTTGGACATCTTGGGGTTACAACATTCTTTCTTTCCTGAAATGTTTATTTTTCACTGTGACCACATGCTGGAAAAAAAATATAAAAAATGAAACTGTGGTCTGTTTTTTCCCCCCTCTGCAGTTCCATTATGTGTCGTTAGTGAAGATCCACAGGGAATTTTGAAGCTTTGTCTCTGGGTTAGATATGCAGAACTATGTTGTCACTAGTTAGTGTGTTGATTATTGATCATTATCATTCAGAATTGAGAAATGTTGGAATTTTAGTGATAGTACTTGAAATAATAAATAAAAAGTAACAGACCAAGTTGCAATTTACTTTCATCGTACTGAAAGTAATCAATTTTGGCTACAATAATCAATGCAATAATACAAAAATGAGTCATAGCAGCAGATGGCATAGCAAATGCAACGTGGAATCTTAAGCATGAAACAATCATAGTAAAAAATGCAAAATAAACTTTATGCAGACCACACGAGGAGTTGGTGCTTGGAGCTGCTGTGTAACACCATCAGACTATTAAGCAACTGTTTACAAAAGTTCAGATACCAAACCTTCTGTGCATTGATTATACTGTGTGTGTGTGTGTGTGTGTGTGTGTGTGTGTGTGTGTGTGTGAGAGAGAGAGAGAGAGAGAGAGAGAGAGAGAGAGAGAGAGAGAGAGATTCATTCCTCAAGCACATTGAAAATATTTGTACTGATAGTGTAGTTTGCTTTATGGTTGGACACAACTTCAGGAAAGGAGGAGGGGGGTTGGTTGACTTGTACTCAAGGTGATGTCATAAAGACCGTAGTGCACAGTTCAAATTAATATAAATCTTACCTGGCTCAGTGAGTGCCATACCACAAATCTAAACATCTAGTGTCTGACACCCAGTTGGTCTTAAAACTTTTTCTGTCACATAATATGTATTTTACCTTTATCAAGATTTGTTGATGTGTAACACCCCAAGCTGCAACATGGTTGAAAGTCTGCTTTAAACTATAGTCTCCTCTGTAGCTCATTGGAGAAGTCAGTTCAGTCGTCAGAGGAAGACTAAGGCACACAACCTTAAATAGGACTGTACCTCATAAAACACTATGGTGCTAAAACAAACCTGCAATTTAAGGACAGATTTTGTTTTAAAATAAGTCTACTGGTTAATGAGTATGACTTGGGTTTCACAGACATCTAACTAGTGACTTGTGTTATGAATGACATGTAATTAATCACAACTTAAATCACCTCTCAACTATATGTGGTTCCAATACTCAACACGCCACTTCCTCATTGTAGCCTGTCCTATATTCAATTCAGCATAAGATAATTCCTGACAGCTGGCAGTACTGTTGGCAGCTGTCAGTTGCAAAGTTCAAACAGCTGAAGATGAAAACGGTGGTGTCTAAAGAGCTCTGACAACACCTGAGTGTTGCCATAGAGACATTTGCAAAATCACAGTTTGTGATGGGTTGAAGTTGGCGCACAAAGTTACCATGCCCAACCCACTGCAACTGTCAAGGTGCTCCTTACACTGATTCGAATATAGCTGTGGCAGTGCTTCCTCAGAGCTGCTATTCTAGATTCTTCTTAATGGCAATCTCTGGCACCCATACACAGTCTCAAAGCCAGGTGATGACTCAGTGCTTTAATTTAGTTTGTTCCAAGGTATTAAGGCCATAAAGAGTCTTCTTGTAACACTGTTTGGTTATTTGAAAAGTTTCAATCATAAGCTTTCAAATTTTTTGTGTAACTAATTAAATGTTTTGTCAGTTACTGAGGACCCTATGATTATGTCGTGGTGCAGTACTCTACATGTACAAGATAAGATGCCATCATTGACTTTCATCTTCATGACAATTTCTTCATATCTCAGATAGTTTAACGAATGGCCACAGGAGGAGGAGGAGGAGGAGGAGGAGGAGGATGGGGGGCAAAAATCCAAATGTAAATCTTCCAAAGCATGGAAACCCACTTTCAAATAATAACAAAGTCTTCACTGAAAAATTTCCCATATTAGCTCCCTGACATCAAGTGATTATTGTGTAGATCTTGGTAATGAAGGTATGTTTCATCACTGTTACTGATTTACCTTCCAAATGCTGCAGTGGGCCAAAACTTTTAATGGTTAATGTAAGAAATTTGCAGCTGAGACAACACTGGTCTCCAAAACATGATCCTCTCCTTACAAACTACAGTCAAATAAAGGTAGGAAAAAATCCTGTATCCTACTAGCAGTAGGCACAGATGCAAACAAAGGATGGTGAAACTGATCCTAGACTTTTGGATAATATCAAGGAGCTACAGAAGGGGGGTTTGAAAGGGGTATTGCAATGGAATGTTAGCAACAGATGAGATTTTTAAAACCTGTGAAGTTAGAAGTATCAGGTGTACAGTTGGAAAGCCAAATGTGAAGGAAGGACACATTGGAACTAGGTGAATAGAGAAACAGTAAGATGTCAGCATAAAAAAAAGAAATAAGTTATGTGAAAATGTGTGCAGACAGTGTGTCCCTGCTTGTAGTACTTTGTGTCCTGTCAATATGCTTACCCTGCAGTTTGTTGACTGCTTAACTATGCTTTTAATTTGGATTTCCAGTACTACGCTAAACAGTTAGGTACTTGCTTTTCAGTAAGTGCTTTATTCTTTTAATCTGTTTTCTGAATTTTTCAACATATGTACATTCTTGTTTGATTGTTGGTTGCTTCTTTTGCAAAATTTACTTCTTTTTAATGTTTTACTATCAATTTTGTTTCATCTGTGTGCCTAGTTCCACACTTGCCCTTCCTTAACACGTATTTTCATCAGTCATTTACTATATTGTGCCTGTAGAGTAGTCAGGTGAGTAGAACTTTTCTCTGATCAATCAAAATACTGCACAACCTGTAGTGGAATGGACTAGTCTGCTGTAAAAGTCTACTTAATGTGAAGATGAAGGTTGCTTGAAGTGAGTCTGCTTGTTCTTCCACACTTTAAAGTTTAAAACACTAACGTAAGAGCAATTTAATAAATTTTCCTTGCCATTAGGTAATAAAAAATAAAATTAATAACTTGGCCATAGAAGAACTATTCAGCTAAAAAATTTTGATACACATGAAATCTTTACTGTTTATGTTGATGTCACTGTGAAATTAATTACATTTCTGTGTGCTCAGTGCATGTTGTTGTACTACCTGTGGATAGTAACTTTGTGCTGCCGAAACTTCCTGTATATTTTACAACTTTAATATTATTTTTAAAATATTGGGTTGTTCCGAAAATCAGCCTTATGCAAACACAGTTAGTTTATTTTTATATTCAACCAGACTTGTTTGGACATCTATGTTCATCTTCTGTGGGGTCCAATTTTTATTTCTGTAAAGTGCAATATGAAATTTGTAATAATGTAACTGTTGTGGGCCTAAGAATTACAATATGTTCAATTTGCTTTGTTTTCTCTTGACACTCACCTTAAAATTACATTGCTAAATGAACTGTGTCATTATAATAATGCATTATTATAATTATTATAATAATGCATTATTATAATTATTATAATAATGCAGTTCATGTAGGTGAGCGTCTATATAAAACAAAGCAAGTTGCACATAATGTAATTCTTAGGCCTACATCAGTTAAACTATTATAAATTTGACATTCTGCTTTGCAGAAATAAAAATTGAACTCACAGAAGATGACACATAGGTGTTTGAAACATGTTGTTGTTGTTGTTGTGGTCTTCAGTCCTGAGACTGGTTTGATGCAGCTCTCCATGCTACTCTATCCTGTGCAAGCTTTTTCATCTCCCAGTACCTACTGCAACCTACATCCTTCTGAATCTGCTTAGGGTATTCATCTCTTGGTCTCCCTCTACGATTTTTACCCTCCACGCTGCCCTCCAATACTAAATTGGTGATCCCTTGATGCCTCAGAACATGTCCTACCAACCGATCCCTTCTTCTGGTCAAGTTGTGCCACAAACTTCTCTTCTCCCCAATCCTATTCAATACTTCCTCATTAGTTATGTGATCTACCCATCTAATCTTCAGCATTCTTCTGTAGCACCACATTTCGAAAGCTTCTATTCTCTTCTTGTCCAAACTATTTATCGTCCATGTTTCACTTCCATACATGGCTACATTCCATACGAATACTTTCAGAAATGACTTCCTGACACTTAAATCAATACTGGATGTTAACAAATTTCTCTTCTTCAGAAACGCTTTCCTTGCCATTGCCAGCCTACATTTTATATCCCCTCTACTTCGACCATCATCAGTTATTTTGCTCCCCAAATAGCAAAACTCCTTTACTACTTTAAGTGCCTCATTTCCTAATCTAATTCCCTCAGCATCACCTGACTTAATTAGACTACATTCCATTATCCTTGTTTTGCTTTTGTTGATGTTCATCTTATATCCTCCTTTCAAGACACTGTCCATTCCATTCAACTGCTCTTCCAAGTCCTTTGCTGTCTCTGACAGAATTACAATGTCATCGGCGAACCTCAAAGTTTTTATTTCTTCTCCATGAATTTTAATACCTACTCCGAATTTTTCTTTTGTTTCCTTTACTGCTTGCTCAATATACAGATTGAACAACATCGGGGAGAGGCTACAACCCTGTCTTACTCCCTTACCAACCACTGCTTCCCTTTCATGTCCCTCGACTCTTATAACTGCCATCTGGTTTCTGTACAAATTGTAAATAGCCTTTCGCTCCCTGTATTTTACCCCTGCCACCTTTAGAATTTGAAAGAGAGTATTCCAGTCAACATTGTCAAAAGCTTTCTCTAAGTCTACAAATGCTAGAAACGTAGGTTTGCCTTTCCTTAATCTTTCTTCTAAGATAAGTCGTAAGGTCAGTATTGCCTCACGTGTTCCAACATTTCTACGGAATCCAAACTGATCTTCCCCGAGGTTGGCTTCTACTAGTTTTTCCATTCGTCTGTAAAGAATTCGTGTTAGTATTTTGCAGCTGTGACTTATTAAGCTGATAGTTCGGTAATTTTCACATCTGTCAACACCTGCTTTCTTTGGGATTGGAATTATTATATTCTTCTTGAAGTCTGATGGTATTTCGCCTGTTTCATACATCTTGCTCACCAGATGGTAGAGTTTTGTCAGGACTGGCTCTCCCACGGCCGTCAGTAGTTCCAATGGAATATTGTCTACTCCGGGGGCCTTGTTTCGACTCAGGTCTTTCAGTGCTCTGTCAAACTCTTCACGCAGTATCATATCTCCCATTTCATCTTCATCTACATCCTCTTCCATTTCCATAATATTGTCCTCAAGTACATCGCCCTTGTATAGACCCTCTATATACTCCTTCCACCTTTCTGCTTTCCCTTCTTTGCTTAGAACTGGGTTTCCATCTGAGCTCTTGAAACATATCTTGGTTAAATATAAAAATAAACTGTGTTTGCATAAGGTTGATTTTCAAAACAACCCAATTTTCAAATCACAAACGCAGAACAACATCAAGAGGAGCTTCAAACCGTAGTAAAACGAGATTCTTTAAATGTTAAACATTTTCACACACTGGCTGTTATAAAGTGAATAATATATTGTTCTTATTGCCAGAAGAGATAACAGTTCCTCTTATTGTGTGTGATCAGCATAAAAGATAAATATAGTTATTATAAGCTGAACTATAAGGGGTGTTCAAAAAGTTTCCGTTTGAGGGTATTGCTGCAGTGTATATGCAACGTACCACAACTCCGATGCAGGTATATAAGCACCGACGTGTAGGCAAGGAATTAGTGTGTTTCGTTTCTGACGTACATGTGATAGATGCAGGTATGTGAACAATCCCAACATTATTACCAAATGTGTCCAAATGTGCTGTTATTCTTTTCTTATCTGCTGAAAGATAAAAGCTGGTAGACATTCATCGGAAAATGAAGAATGTATATGTGGCAGCATATCTGTCAAAAACCAGTGTTGTGTAATGCTTCATGGTAATGCACATCCCCATACTGTAAATGTCGTAATGCAGGCGGTACACCAGCTCAAGCAGGAGACAGTTGAGCATCCACTCTGTAGTCTTGATCTCTCCCCATGCAATTATTACACCTTTGGTTCCTTAAAAAAAGGCCTTGAGGGATCGATGATTCCTGTCAGATGAGGGTGTGCAGCAGGCAGTTAACAGGCTTCTTCACAAAGCAGGACTCAATGTTTTAACAAACTGGTACCTTCAGCCTGGTTCATCTGTGGGATGATTGCCTCTACGCTCATGGCGATTTTCCCTGATTGGCGTCCAGTTCGAGACTATATGGCCTTCAAATGGAAACGTTTTGATCACCTATTGTATTTACTATGTTAGTATCACTGCAATTACCTTGGATTTGGTAGAACTTGTTACGTGAAAGGTTTTTCTCTTTGTATTACTTAATTGAGATGTATATGGATTGTAGTTGTAGTTTTAGTTGTGGTCTTCGGTCCCGAGACTGGTTTGATGCAGCTCTCCATGCTACTCTATCCTGCGCAAGCTTCTTCATCTCCCAGTACCTACTGCAACCTACATCCTGCTGAATCTGCTAGGTGTATTCATCTCTTGGTCTCCATCTACAATTTTTACCCTCCACGCTGCCCTCCAATACTAAATTGGTGATCCCTTGATGCCTCAGAACATGTCCTACAGACCGATCCCTTCTTCTAGTCAAGTTGTGCCGCAAACTTCTCTTCTCCCCAATCCTATTCAACACCTCCTCATTAGTTATGTGATCTACCCATCTAATCTTCAGCATTCTTCTGTAGCACCACATTTCGAAAGCTTCTATTCTCTTCTTGTCTAAACTATTTATCGTCCATGTTTCACTTCCATACATTGCTACACTCCATACACATACTTTCAGAAACGACTTCCTGACACTTAAATCCATACTCGATGTTAACAAATTTCTCTTCTTCAGAAACGCTTTCCTTCCCATTGCCAGTCTACATTTTATATCCTCCCTATTTCGACCATCATCAGTTATTTTGCTCCCCAAATAGCAAAACTCCTTTACTACTTTAAGTGTCCCATTTCCTAATCTAATACCCTAAACATCACCCGACTTAATTCGACTACATTCCATTATCCTCATTTTGCTTTTGTTGATATTCATCTTATATCCTCCCTTCAAGACACTATCCATTCCATTCAACTGCTCTTCCAAGTCCTTTGCTGTCTCTGACAGAATTACAATGTCATTGGCGAACCTCAAAGTTTTTATTTCTTCTCTATGGATTTTAATACCTACTCCGAATTTTTCTTTTGTTTCCTTCACTGCTTGCTCAATATACACATTGAATAACATCGGGGAGAAGCTACAACCCTGTCTCACTCCCTTCCCAACAACTGCTTCCCTTTCATGCCCCTCAACTCTTATAACTGCCATCTGGTTTCTATACAAATTGTAAGTAGCCTTTCGCTCCCTGTGTTTTACCCCTGCCACCTTCATAAGGTGGCAGGATATGGATTAAAAAATTAAAACTGCCTTACAATTCCAAGGATGAAAGTATTACATTGCCTTACAGCCCACATAAGTTTGTGATTAATATGATACTAGAAAGTCAAATATGGAATTTAAATACAAATAAAAACCAGTAAAGGTAACCATTTACCATGCAATTGAAGTGTGGAGTTCTTAACAGACACAAAAACAAAATTGAATGAATCGCTAAGCTTTTAGACTATGTCCTTCCTAGAAGTTAACAAACTAACAAAAACACATATACATTACATTATTGTGTCCTTGTGATTTGATGGTAGTGAGTGGTCATATCTGGTTGACTGTTTAGAGTAAAAAGGAGAAAGGGAGGAGAAAGAAAAGGAGACAGATGGAAGGGAGAAGCAGCAAAAGAGAGAAACAGGAATTTGGTACAAATGACCCTGCTCTGGCATAGGCAGAAAAGGTGTGTGTGGCACACATTGAAGTGGTGAAGTGAGTTGGGAAAGAGGAAAGGAAAGGGGGTATGTACAGAACAGGATGTGAAGTGGAAGGTGTGTGGAGAGGGGAGGAGGTGAGGAAGGGACAGGGTCTTTTGAAGATTAGGCCCAGGATGATTGCAAGGTTGAAGGATGGACAAGCAGTTGGTCATGCACAGTTGAAATGCTGTGCCAAAGTTACAAGAAAGTTGGTGTATGACATCATTGCTTTCACAGGTTGCCCTACCTATCTACGAAAGCTTATGCCAATGACAGTGTAAGAGTAAGATGTGCTGGATAACTGCATAGAACAGATCTTTCTCCTAGATGTTTCACAAGGATATAACATTGGTGCATTAGGATGAAGCAGAATATTTTGTAATTTGGATTGGCATTGGATATCACTCCATGGGGCAGTGGGAATGAGTTTCAGAAAATGTTCCAAAGCTCTGCAGGAGGATATGGTTGAGATGTTCCAGTCTGGGGTAGTGTCGTGTCATGAGTGGGTTGCTTCTTTGCAGGTAGTTTTTGGGTGATTGGAGAATTAGGAGCATTTGTGAATATGGCATAGATGATCTATGCTAGACTAGACTAGGCTTGAGGATAGTGCAGAACATTTCCAGGGACAAGTGTGTACTCTGACCATAATTTATTTATGAAATGTGGACTAAAGTTGAAGAAATTGTAAAAAGGTTGCAAATTAAGATGGTAAGATCAGTAGGAAATTAAGATGGTGATATTAGGATATGTTGAAACAACCAGAGACTGTTAAGAGTTTAAATTGAGCATTGGGAAATGACTAGTGTAATTAGTGAAAAATATTACAGTAGAAGATGAACAGGTAGCTTTGAGAGATGAAACGCTGACGCGAGTGATGTGATACTGCAGCAATAATTTGACATGGGAGTGAAAGTTGTTTGTAGGAAAAAGGCGCAAGGGGTGGACAATATTCCTTCACAATGATCAAAATCCTTGGGTGAACCAACTATGACAAGCTGTTCCACCTGTTATGCAAGGGATATAAGAGAGGCAAACTACTCTCTCTTTTAGAAGAATGTATTAATCTCAGTTCCTAAAAAGGCTGGTGTTGACAGTTGCCAGTATTACCAAAGCATCAGTTTAACAAGTAATTGTTGTAGAAAACTAACATGGACTATCTACAGGAAAATGGAATGATTGATAGAATCAGATCTGGACGAGATCAGTTTGTGCTGTGGAGAAATACGGTATGTGGACATGTGAGATAATACTGGCCACACCACTTATCTTAGAAGATCGATTGAAGAAAGATAAACTCACTTTTATGGCAGTTGCAGATCTAGAAAAAGCTTTAGGCAGTGTTGACTGAAATACACACCTTGAATTCTTGAAATCACCACAGATAAAATACAGAAAAGCGATTACAGTTATAAAAGTTGAAGGACATGAAAGGAAGTGAGGAATTGAGAAGGGAGTAAGTTAGGATTATATTCTACCCTCTGTGATATTCAGTCTGAACACAGGACTACCAGTAAGATGAATTAGGGAGATATTTGGCAAAAAGAATTAAAGCTCAGGAAGAAGAAATGACAATATAAGATTTGCCAATACATTGTAATTCTGCCCGAGATGATAAAGGACTTGCAAGATCAGCTGATGAAGTGGAAAATGTTTTGAAAAAAATATATAATAAACATCAGTAAAAACAAACAAGGTAACTGAATGTAGTTGGATTAAATGAGGAATTGGATTAAAAAAAGAGTCAAAAATAGGAAAAGACTTTTCTTGTTTGGGCAGCAAAGTAGCCAATGGTAGAACTAACAAGGATATATAATTCAGACCACCAATAGCTAGAAAAGTTTTTATGAAAAAAAGATAAATGAAACATCAAATATAAATTCAAGTGGTAGGAAATTTTTTGTAAATGTAGTTGTTTAGGATATAACCTTACACTGAGGTGACAAAAGTCATGGGATATTGATCTTCACATATACGGATGGCGGCATTATCACACACACAAGGTATAAAGGGGTTGTGTATTGGTGGAGCTGTCATTGATATTCAGATGATTCACTTGAAAGGGTTTTTGACATGATTATGGTCGCACAATGGCAATTAACAAACTTTGAATGCAGAATGGTATTTGCAGATGGCCGCATGGATATTCCACTTCAGAAATTGTTAGGAAATTCAATATCCCGAGATCCACAGTGTGAAGAGTGTGCCAAGAATACCAATTTTCAGGTGTGACCTCGCACCATGGGCAATGGTTTGGCCGATGGCCGTCACTTAATGACTGAGGTCAGTAGCGTTTGCGTAGAGTTGTCAGTGCTAACAGACAAGCAGCACTGTGTGAAATAACCACAGAAATCAATGTGACACCTACAATGCATGTATCCATTAGGACAGTGCAGTGAGATTTCACATTGATGGGCTATGGCAGCAGATGACTGACACGAGCATCTTTGTTAACAGTACGATATCACATGCAGCACCTTTCCTGGGCTTATGACCATTCGGTTGGACCTTAGACAACTGAAAAACCATGTCCTGCTCAGATGAGTCCTGGTTTTAGGGGTAAGAGCTGATGGTTGGGTTTGAGTGTGGTGCAAACCCCGCAAAGCCACGTACCCAAGTTATCACCAAGGCACTGTACAAGCTGGTGGTGGCTCCATAATAGTGTGGGCTGTGCTTACAGGCAATGAACTGTATGCTGTGGATCAAATGAACTGATCATTGATTGTAAATATATATACACTACTGGCCATTAAAATTGCTACACCATGAAGATGATGTGTTACAGATGCTAAATTTAACTGACAGGAAGAAGATGCTGTGATATGCAAATGATTAGCTTTTCAGAGCATTCACACAAGGTTGGTGCCGGTGGGGACACCTACAGCCTGCTGACGTGAGGAAAGTTTCCAACCGATTTCTCATACGCAAACAGCAGTTGACCGGCATTGCCTGGTGAAACGTTGTTGTGATGCCTCGTGTAAGGAGGAGAAATGCGTACCATCACGTTTCCAACTTTGATAAAGGTAGGATTGTAGCCTATCGCGATTGCAGTTTATCGTATTGTGACATTGCTGCTTGCGTTGATCGAGATCCAATGACTTTTAGCATAATATGTGATCGGTGGGTTCAGGAGGGTAATACGGAACGCCGTGCTGGATCCCAATGGCCTTGTATCACTAGCAGTCGAGATGACAGGCGTCTTATCCGCGTGGCTGTAACGGATCATGCAGTGACGTCTCGATCCCTGAGTCAATAGATGGACACGTTTGCAAGACGACAACCATCTGCACGAACAGTTCGACGACGTTTGCAGCAGCATAAACTATCAGCTTGGAGACTATGGCTGCGGTTACGCTTGACGCTGCATCGCGGGCAGGAGCATCTACGATGGTGTACTCAACAACGAACCTGCGTGCACGAATGGCAAAACGTCATTTTTTCGGATGAATCCAGGTTCTGTTCACAGCATCATGATGGTCGCATCAATGTTTGGCGACATCGCGGTGAACGCACGTTGGAAGTGTGTATTCGTCATCGCCATACTGGCGTATCACCTGGCGTGATGGTATGGGGTGCCATTGGTTACACGTCTCGGTCAGCCATTGCTCGCATTGACGGCACTTTGAATAGTGGACGTTACATTTCAGATGTGTTACGACCCGTGGCTCTACCCTTCATTCGATCCCTGCGAAACCGTACATTTCAGCAGGATAATGCATGACCGCATGTTGCAGGTCCTGTACAGGCCTTTCTGGATACAGAAAATGTTTGACTGCTGCCCTGGCCAGCACATTCTCCAGATCTCTCACCAACAGAAAACGTCTGGTCAATGGTGGCCGAGAAACTGGCTCGTCACAATACGCCAGTCACTACTCTTGATGAACTGTGGTATCGTGTTGAAGCTGCATGGGCAGCTGTACCTGTACTGCCATCCAAGCTCTGTTTGACTCAATGCACAGGTGTATCAAGGCCGTTATTACGGCCATAGGTGGTTGTTCTGGGTACTGATTTCTCAGGATCTATGCACCCAAATAGCATGAAAATGTAATCACGTGTCAGTTCTAGTATAATATATTTGTCCAATGAATACCCGTTTATTATCTGCATTTCTTCTTGGTGTAGCAATTTTAATGGCCAGTAGTGTATGTTCAGCTGCTTGGAGACCATTTGCAGCCATTCATGGACTTAATGTTCTCAGTCAACTATGGAATTTTTATAGGTGACAGTGCACCATGTCAACAGGCTACAAACATTTGCGATTGTTTTTAAGAACATTCTGGATGTTTTGTGCAAATGATTTGGCCACCCAGATCGGCTGACGTGAATCCCATCAAACATTTTTGGGACGTAATCGAGATGTCAGTTTCTATACAGAATTGTGCACCAGCAACTGTTTCACAGTGACAGATAGCTATAGAGGCAGCATGCTTCAGTATTTCTGCAGGGGAATTCGGATGACTCATTTAGCCCATGCAACGTCAAGCTGCTGCGCTACACCAGACAAATGGAAGTCTAACATGATATTGGGAAGTATCCCATGACTTTTCTTTCCTCAGTGTATATTAAGTAAAATAAAGCTCCTTTCAAACTGAAGATTTGTTTGATCACCACATAGTTTTACTGGTCATAGTCTACTGGGGATGGTATGCTCTGACCTTTGAACTGCAGTATCAGTTACAGGGGGACCCAGAATTTATTGCTGATGCTGAAACAAGATGCAGCTCAGTGTTTTTCACAGTAACAGATCATTTTCAAGGTGAAGGGAATGGTCATGACTGGCCAAGGGTTTAAACCTCAGTTCTTGGAGTGGCTGGTCAACTCTTACCTTCTGAACCACTGAACCACACTTACTTTATATGTGGAAGTGAAATAAGGGCCATAGGTGGAAGTGACAGAAAGAGAATAGAAGGATTTGAAATGTGAGGTTCCAAAAGAATGCTGGAGATTAGGCTGGTAGATGGATAACTACTGGATCAATTTGTAAAAAGAAAGAAAAGGGAGGGGGGTGGCTTTATGTATGAAGGGACGGACTGATAAGGCAGATCCTGCTGCATCAAGGAATAGGTTAATTGGTAAATAGCATTGACTTATCACGCTGATACAATCAGTCACCGTCTCCGAACTGTTCATCTACCGTGCACAGTACATAATGTTTTAATATGTGACTACACACTAACCTTGTTCATATGTTCGTATCTCACTGTTGTCACTACACATGATGGAAGGTAATGTTCTCCAGGCATTTGCCAAACCCAAACTCTTTCATCCGATTCCCATTCCAAATCACTCGTTTCCAGTCATCCACTGTCCCATGGCCTCTCTCTTTATACTACCTCGTGCTACTCATCATTCACTATAGAAAGTTGTGGCTTATGAAAAGCTACTCAACCATTGTATCCCATTCTTTTTAGCTTCCTACGCACATTCATTGTGGTAGATGGACTGCTAGTACCAGTTTGGAAATTGATTGCTTCGGCTAATTTCATGTGATTTGCTACAGCCGTCATCCCCAGTGCTTGATGGTCCCTGTTCGTCAATATATAAGGCCTGCCTGGCCTTGGTTTAGCTGTGGTTGTACCTTTGTATTTCCATTCCACAATCCCATTACCAGCAGTCAAGTTGGGCAGTGCTAGAAGGGCCGAAATTTCCCTGATTGATTTGTTAAGCAGGTGACATCCATGTTCGAAGTCGCTAACCTCCTTTTACACTGGCGGATCCACCTCACAAGACATGTAATTGCCAATTCTGCTTTACAAAGGAGTGTCCGGATACTTTTGATCAGATAATGTATGTGTGTAGAAGTTGCTACTTACTCCGAAGTTGTTTTGGGTTTAATTTCTGCACTTTCATCGAAACAGTGTCTTACCATTGTCAGCTTAACTTCCTGTGTCAAAAACTGCATTTAACAAAAGGAGTGTGAAGCTACACTTTTTTATAATACAGCTAAATGAACTCTAGAAACTTTCTCTTCCTCTTATTCTCTTTCATATCTCAGATAAGTGTCCTTGAGCCTAGTGGAGGTCATGCAGTGGTAAGAACTGGACTTGTACTGGGGAGGAAAGCAGTTCAAATTCCCATTGGTCATCCTGATTTATGTTTTTTGGAATTTCTGTAAATTGCTACATTTACTCAGAACTTCTAATCATCAGTGTAATTAAACATTTCAGTTGTCTACTTCTATTGCTGTTTATCTAATGACATATCTCTCACGTCCACCGTTTTCTGAATTATTTTGCCCTTACCCATCCCAATCCCCTGACCCTGCCCCGTCCCCTTGCTGTGAGTTACCTTAGTGAATTTTATCTTCTTTGCCACTCATAGAAGAAATTTAGCTCAATACCTGTAGCTCATTGTGTAACTGTTCTGCCGATAAATCAGTATAACCATTGGGTGTCCCTCACACTGATTTCTGAAATAATTCTATTTCAATGATATGTGTGTACCAAATGTTACTGCTGACTGTTGATCAATTGAAGAACATAGGAATTTGTTTAATTTTTATATAACATTGTAACTTACTACATATGTACACTCTCAGATGTGCAAGGAATGCCTTCAAATCTGTGCCTGACTATCCTTTTAGATTTTCTGTTTCTTTCTTTAACTAACACTAGGTAACCTTAAAGTTACATTAGGTAAGTGATGGAATTGTTCATAATATAAACACTTCTGACATTCCTCTGAAAAACTGAACTATTGTGGAAAAATATAGATTAATAACCCTGTCTAGGCAGGCAGAAAGGTTCCTAGTCCAATATATGTGAGGTTTCCAGCAGCTACTTGTGTTATTGTTATGAAAAGACGTGTGTGAACTGTGTTGAGTATACTAATTTTATTTTTGATACATTCGAGGTGTGATTGGAAAGTTTTAAGAATTGATCTGCTACTGCTTACCTGTTTGGCGGGCAGGTACGCGGAGGGTGGAGAGATAGTCATTGCCTTGTCCTTGAACGCCCTCTGACAGGAAACTGTTTTTCCTTCATTCAGTTCGTTATGGCAGCTGGTTGGGTGTGGGTTTTTTTAAAACCAGGAAATCAGCTTCTGAGACTTACGAACTATTAAAAACAGCTTTTGGAGATAATTGTATGAGCCAGTCAGTTGTTTTTGTCTGGTTCAACAGATTTAAAAATGGCTATGAATTATTTGAAGATGATCCACAGTCCGCTCGTCCTTCCACCTCAAAAACGAATAAAAATGTTGTGAAAGTTCACGATTTAGTGTGCTCTGTTCGTAGACTTAAAAGTAGCGAGATGGCTGATGATCTTAATTTAAGTTTGTATGAAGTTCAGTCAATTTTAACTGAAGATGTGGACATGCGTCAAGTGGCCGCAAAATTCATTCCAGAAGTGTTGTCAAGTGATCAGAGACAATACTGACTTGAAGTGTGCCAAGAACTGGTTAATGGGACTAAAAATGACCCAGATTTGTTAAATAGGGTAATTACAGGTGATGACTCATGGGTATATGGATATGATCCTGAAACCAAAATGCAGTATTCGCAGTTTAAGACTCCAGGTTCATGTTGTAGTTGGCAGGAGAGCCAAAACCGTGTTACTAGAGGTGGCCGAAATGCACGCATTTTAGCTCACGCAGGCTGGCGTGAGGTCTGGAACAGGACAAGGAAATTAGAATTTAGAAAAATGGACATAGCTGGTGGAATACTTAACTTTAATTCATTAATGATGAACGTCGCTCTTGACGGTACATGATTCACAATATCAATAGTAACTGAATATGGCACCTTGCTAGGTCGTATATAATGATTTCTTCAAGGACTTTAGATAATACTGTCAAATGAAGATAGGATGATGATTTGTACGAGGGTCGTTTGAAAAGTTCTCAAAATGGAATAGAAAAAAACTACTTATATCACTGAAACTTTTTATTTTTCAATGTAGTCTCCTTGTACATTAATGCATGTGGTCCAATGATGTTCCAGTTGCTTGATCCCACCTCGAAAATGAGTTTCCTCCAGGCCTGCAAAATAGTTGTCAACTCTGGCTATCAATTCTTCGTTTGAAGTGAATCTTCAATCTTCCTCCACCAAGAAAAATTTTCGGTTTTGAGAGGAGATCGAAGTCTGATGGAGCCATATCAGGTGAATAAGGCGGGTGTGGCAACAATTAATACCTTAGTTAATGTAATTTTGCCATGGCGACGGCACATCTATGTGGGTGCACATTGTCTTGATGGTAGATGACTTTCTTCCTTGCTATACCTGGCCTTTTTTCATGTATCTTTTGTTGCAATTTGTCCAGGAGGTTAGCATAGCATTCTCCAGTAATTGGTTGCCCAGTGGGGGCAGAATCTACAAACAGAAGCCCCTTCGCATCCCAGAACACTGATGCTATGACCTTTCCCACCGAAGGAATTATCTTTGCTTTCTTTGGTAGTGGAGAATCAGCAGGTTTCATCTGTGGTCACAAACTGGTGCAAAAAATCTTGTCCGTTTCATCAGAGTCAGGGCAAACATTGTTTCGATATTTCCATTCTTGAGAGTTTTTGGTCCAGCGTCAAGAGTCGCAGTACCCATCTTGCAGATAATATTCTCATTTCTAATTCTTCAGTTAAAATGTGGTATACCTATTCAGATGACATTTGGCAAGCATGAGCAGTTTCACATACTTCAAATTGGTGATCCTCCATGACCATTTTGTGCACTTCTGAAATGATTTCTGAAGTTGTGACATGTCTTGGCCGACCACTGCACGGATCACCGACCACTTCACGGATCATCACCTAAGATCTCCAGACCAAATTTAAATTCCTTTGTCCACTTGGCAATGGTTGAATACGAAGGAGCAGAGACCCCCAGTGTATTCTGGAAATCGGCTTGAATGTCCTTTGCTTTCATACCTTTCTTTATGAAGTACTTAATCACTGCTCGAATCTCGATTTTTTTCCATCTTTGCAAATCACTACATGGGAACAACAGATCCAGGTCATTGCCACAGCTCTCTTCCAATAGCACTGATGTGGCACTTGTTTACAGGCTACAGTCCAATGAATATCATGTGAACAGCTCGTTGCACTAGCACTGACCTCTCGTGGTGATTCCGAGAACTTTTCAAATGACCCTCGTAGCATCTGCAACATCACATTTTTTGTATGTAGACTTCACAATTGCATATTTCAACCTATCTGGGAGACATCTTCATTCATGGAGGTACTGAATAAATGAGCCAGAATTTTATTTAAATCATGAAATATTGTCAACACCTATGGATCTTCTGCTTTTTAAGAAAGGATGGTTTTTCTTTCTTCATTTATTTTCGTAGGGGTTGTACTTACATGGTCCTAATGGATCAGGGAAATGTTCATAGAACTATTGCCCTCTTATTTTCCGAGTTCCTCTCTCTCTGTCCTTTTTAATCCCATATCTTCATGGAAAGTTTGGATTTTTCAGTGAGTAGTGGTAGAGGGTGGCAGATACCCTTCTGCTCACCATCCTCCTCGGGCACGTAATTTATGTATCCCAACTGTCTGCATCTAGTGTTGTCTCATGTGAAAGTGTGCAAACATTTTATAAATTAATGAAAAGCACCAGTTTGCTTTTGTTCTACAAGTTAACTGGTTTTCGGCTTACAAGGCCATCTTCAGACATGTCTGAAGATGGCCTTGTAAGCCGAAAACCGGTTAACAATAAAAGTAGTAGAACAAAAACAAACTGATGCTTTTCATTTATTATAATGTTGTTCTGCCAAGAACCGACGGAAGATTCTGTTAATATTTTATAAATTTTTGTGAATTGTGTAACTGATGTGGAACATTGGTATAAGCATGATATTCACATAGTCAGATTTGGGAAACCACCTAAAAACAACATCAAGGCTGGCCAGCACATCGGTCTTCATTGTTTTTCCACCTTGCAGTTTAAGTCTGTTGCTGGTGTACCTCCCGCGAGTCCTGGAAACTGCATTCTGATGCACATGGATGTTTGGACATGTTACACTGTTTTCTCATCAGCACCTTTTAGAAAAGCTTATTAAAGCTGCTGCTGTATTACATATATTGTAATTTTCAATGTGTTTATAAACACGTCTTGCATTTTACTTGAATGAGCAACACTAGTTTCATTCCTTATTGCTTCCCATGTTGCTTGGATTTTATTACTAGAGTTATTTATTACTTAGTTTAAATACTGGCTTTTAGATTCTTAACTTTACTTAATATTTTGGAATACTTTATTAGTTATTTAGTTGGTCTAGGTTGTTTGAAATTTTTGGTCTAGTATACAACTGTCATTTTATTTTCAAACAATGAGAAATCCAGAAAGGAATAATAATGATATGGAAAGGGTAGATTGCTTCTCACTTTGTAGAGGATGCACTGAGTCACATACAGACACAATGAAAAAGACTACTAAAATATTAAATCTTTCGAACAAAGTCCTTTTTCTATTGCAGAAGACGGACTTTGTATGAAAGTTTCATTGTGCCTATCTGCGACCCAGCACCTCCTCTGTAGTTATTCATTTATTTATTTATTCCACCAGATCCTAAATGTACAAGATATACAAGGATGTTGGACAAACTTAAAACTTTTAGAACAGAACTTGACTTTATGATACATGATACAAATTCTAAGCCATAAATTATACAACAGTGCTGAAGAGATTAACTTGTGTGTGATAATACGCTAATAACTGAGCACAGCACAGCTCATCAGACTAGATCACAGTTAAGAAATTCAGTCAACTGCACATGCATAATACTAAAAATAAAACACAAAAACGTAACAGCACAATTCAGATCAATTTATAGTAATTCTATAGCACAACCACACTGTAGACTAAGAGCACAGGAACTTTTAGGACAAATTCGACTGTAGATATTCATCAACAGAATTGGGGAGGGGGGGGGGGGGGGGAGAAAGCTTAAGTAAGATTTTTTTTACTTTATTCCTAAATGCATTTCTATTTTCCCTAATCGATGGCATTAGTTTATGGTACAGCACATTACTCATATTTGTAACACCAAGCAAACTTTTGGTTAGTTTTTGACTATTTAGGTGAATTTCTGTACTGATATGAGTATTATGACCATGAATAGATTTTTTTGGTCTGAAACAAATGCAAATTATTGTTAACAAAAGTCACAGTTTGTAATATAGAAATGCAGGGAACAGGCAGTATTTTCAGTTCCGTGTAAATAGTCTGAGAGCAGGTATGTGGACACACCTGTTTCATAATCTTCAAGAGAATGGCAGCCGCTGGCAATTTGTACACTATGTACTCACGTATTTCTTGGGGAAAAAAAAACACACACTATACTTGTAAAATAATAGACATAAGACAGAGGGCCTCCTCTTAAACAATGGACCTTGCCGCTGGTGGGGAGGCTTATGTGTTTCAGGAATACAGATAGCTGTACCATAGGTGCAACCAGAATGGAGGGGTATCTGTTGAGAGGCTAGACAAACGTGTGGTTCCTGAAGAGGGGAAGCAGCCTTTACAGTAGCTCTAGGGGGAACAGTATAGATGATTGATTGAATTGGCCTAATATCATCAACCAAAACAGCTTTGCTCTGCTGGTCCTGCGAATGACTGAAAGCAGGTAAAACTACAGCCATAATTTTTCCCGAGGGAATGCAGCTTTACTGTATGTTTAAATGATGATTGCGCCCTCTTGGGTAAAATATTCCGGAGGTAAAATTGTCCCCCATTCGGATCTATGGGCAGGGACTACTCACAAGGACACTGTTATCAGGAGAAACCCAGGTAGATTAGAAAACTTAGAAAGGGGAATGGATAGGTTAAAGTTAGAGGGGGAATTAGAGAAGTTTGGTGGTAGGAGGAACAAGATTTCTGATTTGATTTAAAGTTGTAAATACAAAATCAAATACGGGTAATGCAGGAGTAGGTGTAATAATGAATTAAAAAAATAGGAAAGTGAGTAAGCTACTATGAACAGTGCAGTGAACGCATTATCATAGCAAAGATAGACACAAAGCCCACGCCTACCACAGTAGTACAAGTTTATATGCCAGCTAGCTCTGCAGATGATGAAGAGAATGAAGAAATGTTTGATGTGATAAAAGAAATCAATGAAGGTATTTTAAATCTGTCTTGTGTTTCCAATGAAATGCATATTATTGTCACCAAATGTCTTTCATTATATTGATATAAAATAACATCAATGGTCTTAATGAAAAATATATAACATTTGGCTTGTTTCTATATCTAAAGACAGTTCATTTCAAAGGTGTTGATGTTCATACTTAATAATTTTGCTCAGATGTTTAGAAATACAGAAGTCCTTACATTTTTTTGTCAATTTATGTCCTTACTTACACGTGAGATCTCGAAATTTGTCAGGGAAAACTGTTAAAACTTGTCTGGAAATCGGGAATTTCACTAGGGGAAACTTCTGGCAACCATGACTTTAAACTTGATCAGTAAAAGAAAATAAAGCTTCATTTACACCTTTCATATGAAAACCAAACTTTCATACTGTGAGTAGGCAATATTTAAAAAGGAATGGAATTTCATGAGAATGCACTACTTTTCCTAGGATGTTCGGTATGGCAAAAAGAAGAGAGATTGGTCGATAATTGTTGACATCATTTATGTTTCCTTTCTTAAACAAAGTAATAACTGCAGCAATTTTGAAAACATGTGGGAAACAGCCTGTAATTAAAGAACTGTTAATTACATCTCAAAGTGGAATTATTATTACTAGAACAATACTTTCAACAAAAAATCAGACATGCCATCAGTACTAGATGAATGTGAGTTGCTACATTTACTAATAATATTCAGCACCTTATCTTGAGTTACTGATGTTAGAAACATGATGTGCCTGATTTTATAAACTTGGTGAGAAAAGACAATGCAGGTGAAGTAATCTGTGATGCAAGATTAGAAGACATTCTTGAGAAGTGCTTGTTAAAAGTTTCACTTATCTCCTTTGCATCCGACATTTAATTCCATTGTGTATTAGATGAAATGGGCCTTCTTAAAACCTCTAGTTCCAAGGGTACTTCTAACAACATCCCAAGTTGCCTTACTGATATTCTGACTCTTTTGTGTAATTATTATTTGCCATTTTCTTAACCTTACTTATAACTTGTCTAATTATCTTTTTGTATTTGTATAAAGTATTCGAAAACTAGGATAACTGCTTGCCGCATATAGTTTCGTTTTTATAAACTGATTTATTTGTACTATGAGTTACTAGTCTGTTAAGCAGAAATGCAATATTAAAATAATGGGCCACCGTGTCAAGAAATATATTTGCTTTCATATTAGTATCAACCTCTCTGAATACATCATTCCAGGTGTCGTGATACATCATTAATTTAAACAGTTCTGAATTTTTGGGAACTTAATTAAAAGCCTGTATTTAACTTTTGGCTTGTCAGAGGCGATACAGTAGGGCAGCTCCAATTTTATTAAGATCCCTTGAAATATTTTCAACATTTAATAAAGGAGTGAAAGAATTATTGTCAAAAACTTCATCAGTAGTGTTACTGGAGGTAGCAGTAATTCTGGTAGGCTCGCTCTCAATATTTTGTGTATCAAATATAGCCATGATGTTGCTTACATACTGAATTTAATGAAACAGTGGAGAAATGAACATTTAAGTTGCCACATAAGATGATTTTGTTTCCTTTTGAACTGTGCACATTCTTAATACATTCCAGGTTCTCTTAAAACCTTTGACAAAATGCTGTCAGATGATCTGTATACACAATTTTAATGAATATTTTATTATGAATAAGTTCAAGCACACAGTATTCAAAGTGTTTCTCATCAGTTAAGTGACTGGGTTTGTTTAATTTACAGAATTTAACCCCATTTTTTGTTAAATTTGCTAACTTACAAATAATCAGTTAACTCTTCATCCTCAATGAGACAGTTGAGACCTACATTATGAATAACAGTTGAGCAGAAGACTTCTAATTCCAAAAATTTCTTTCTTGCAGACTGAATTTTTTGATAATAAATACGTTATTTTCAGTTTTTGATTCTGTAGGATTGTTTTAACAACTTAGAATATGAAATAAGATGTCACCTTTGTTTTGTGCGCAAAATTATTCAGAGGAGTATTTTTGCATATTGAAACAGGTAAAAAATCTTTACACTAAGCTCGGCATCAGACACAAGAACACATTTGCCTTTCTAAGCATCCCCAAAAACAGGAACTCCATTTTTGTTGTTGAAAATGTGACATTTGACATTGGATGTTTTAATCGATGGCAGCTATGTTTAATTACCTCATGTATTCTGTTGCACAAAAATTCGTTCCCTTCGTAGTTGAGATGTGTTATATGCCAAGTGTGAAGGTTTCTGCTCAAATGATGTACTTTTACTACATCACAGTTTGCATACTGGCAGCATAGCTTCCTGATTTCTATGTATGCTTTTCTGGTTTCTTTATTTATCCCAGAGCTGTGAATTAAATCATACCTACAGGGCCCATATAGTATTTTTAGACTCACTGATATTTAAAAAGTTGTGTAGAGATATCAGACAAGTTTCTGACTTGTTCTTTGCTTTATCGTTTGTACCAATAATGCTCACAACGAAATCATTTTGTTGCAGCATGATCTTTTGAAAGTTTACACCAACAACATTTTCCATTACAGCATCAGGTTTGATAACACTATTTCCTTGAAGGTCATTACTAATGTCCTGCAAGATGTCCATTAATTTTCTCCCATAAATGTCTGTTTGAAAGACATGCCACCTTTTTGTTTATTGATTGCTGCTTCATATTTTGATTGACATTCACATCCAAATCGTTGTTACTTTTACGAAATTCACTTTTGTCTGTGCATGAATTATTATTCCCAGTTTTAGATCGGACATAGGAATATTTCTCTACAGCTGAGACGTGTTTGGCAAAATATGATGGCAATTTATGTCCAGAAACCCTAGCACTCTCTCTCTCTCTCTCTCTCTCTCTCTCTCTCTCTCTCTCCCCCTCTCTCCCTCACACACACACACACACACACACACACACACACAAACTTTTTAGTGCTTTTCCCATTAATCACAACACTAATGGAAGCCTACTATATGCTCATTAAGCTTTGATATTTTACTGTCATCATTACTACACGCTCTTTCTCACAACACAACTGTAGCTTTTTTCCACAGCAACTTTACCCACTATAACACTTGCAACCGTCTTGGATGCAAGAGTTGGTGGGTTGCACTATCGTTTCCATATTGCTGTTACTTTATTTTGCAAGAAGTCTATGTACCAAAGATGATCCATGATTCATTGGTGGACTTTTTGGCTTGAGCCCTATAAATCATCTTTATAAAAAATATTTTCAAATATTAGTAACTCTTCATCATCGAACAAATACTTGGAATTTACATTATCTTTGTCACACACTGGTCTCCAATCTACTTACTGGTGAAATGATTTAATGCAATGGATGGGTCCCTCATTTATTGTTCCACCTCTTATTCTAATGGGATTCAGTCAGATTGTCACTAATACTTTTGTCATTTTTAGTGCATATTTGTCCATCATGATTTGAGAGACTGTTCAGAACATGGGTTAACAGTAATGTCAGTTATTTTTGTTGGGTCCATAAATGTATTGTTAAGTAGTGCACTACAATGGGAAGTTATTCTAGTGTGGAAATTGACCAGAGAAAGGTTTTTTCATGTGATCATCAAATTTTGCAGATCTTATCTGCCACAAAGTGTGTGTGTGTCTGAAGGTTGAAGTCCCTAAGTATTAGGTTTGTTTCATGTTTAAACATGTACTCTACTAGACAGTTCTTTAAAAATAGACTAAAACTTTCTGATGGTGTTCTGCAAATTTTTACAATCAGTAAACAAGAATTATTTACACACGATTCTGTGGCACAAACTTGAAAATGTTATGCTAGGCAAAAAAATGGTGAAATTACAGGCGATGCTGTTCTTGACATAGATAGCAATACCACCTTTTCTTAAGTTTTCCTTTAAAATGAAGTTGCAAAGTCATAATTATTTATGACATACTGATAGTAACCTAATGCTCACTGCATAACAGAAAATGGGCACAATCTGTACCTTCTTTGGTCATGCACATTTACTCAGATTTTGTTGAGAGTACCATCCTGGCATGTAATGCTTTGATGTACAATTTCCAAATTTTGCTTGCTATAATTGGTTACACACCTTGCTTTAAAAAAGAGCTGTTGATTGATGGATTGAGAGTGGCACCTATAATACGTTTTACACTTGTTTTTTCACTAGCCATCTGCCCAAGGCAGCATGTACGTAACCATGGCGTTTCTTAATATTTTCTTGAGTTTTAACAAGCCATTTGTACAAACATGTTGACAATCATAGGCACTTACAGCTGTCTGCACTTTTACAAATTAAGGTAATTAAATTTGTGTTTCCTCGTCAGTTAAGATGTATTACTAAATGATGAAACCATTTTAAAAACCAGTGCAGGCTGTCAGGTTTATTGTGCTAGGTGCCTTTGTTGCACGTTGTGTATAATCACATTACTGGTATCACGTAGCATTGGTGGTGGTGGTGGTGGTGGTGGTGGTGGTGGTGTGTGTGTGTCAGTCAGTCAGTCAGTCACATTTAAAACCTGTTTTGTGCTATGGGGACAGATACAGTTTTTAAATGTCACACACATCACCAGTGCTATGTAAGTAATTTAACAACAATTATAATGAAACTTCCTGATAGATTAAAACTGTGTGCCGGACCGAGACTCGAACTAGGGACCTTTGCCTTTTGTGGGCAAGTGCTCTACCATCTGAGCTACCGAAGCATGTCTCACACCCCGTCCTCACAGCTTTACTTCTGCCAGTACCTCGTCTCCTACCTACCAAACTTTACAGAAGCTCTCCTGCGAACCTCATTCTTAAAACAATTATAATATGTAAACATCATGATGTTCATGAATGTGTCTAACCTGTTTACTTTTTATTTTTATTTAATTTTATATATTGTATTCACAGATATTTGAAAATGACCAAAGGCCGAAACTGGCCTTTGATTCACATACATTGTGGAATAAACACATTTTGCATATTAAAATTGGCAGTCTCTGGTGGTCTTTAACATAGTTTCCTCATTTAGAAGTTACATTGAATCTGTGGACCCACACACGAAGAAATTAATGTTGTATATTTCTGAATAATGCTAATTTCTAATTCTTGCTGCCTTGTTAATACATGAGAATCATGTTAATACATGTTAACACCTTGTTAATACATGAGAATCAATTCATGCATGTGGGAAATGCAAGGAACAGTTATGTTATGCTTCAGTTGGTATAGACCTGTTCTTAAGGCGTTAACAGACTACAAACCTTTGTCGTGTTTGACATCAGATGAATTGCCAGATATCACTATATAGTCCTCCCTGGTTATCTTATGAGAAGCATCGTTTACTGTAATAACACATGATCCATGTGAGCACCAGATTTCATATGACCTATAATAATGTAATAATATTATTACTGACATTTTAAATTTCTTGAACCACATTTTGAAGATGGCTATTTTCCAGCAAAAGAGATTGCCACTCATTAGTTTGGGAATAAAACCTTGATATACTGGTCTTCTTGCTAATGATGCTAACTACAAGTCATAAACTGTTGCCACAATATTATTATTACTGAGTTAGGCAGCATTATGTCAATTAGGCAGTTTTAGATTGTTGTGTAAATCGATGACAAAAGTATAGTATCATCGTAGACTAACAGTTTTTACTATAAAATCTGTGCAAGCAACTATTTTTTATATTGCGCTGATTAATGACCAACATGGTTTTCAAGCACCTGGTTCCATATACCTACTTCGTTATTTGCATACCAGCATTTGATAAGATTCCAATTCTGCATTGAAACTAGTTGTTAATAGAGCTATTTCTTATTTCAGTCAATGCATGCAGTACATGGTTTTGGTAATTTAATATTCTTAATTAGAGATTTTGCCAGATGCTGAATGTGTGTAATCTCTTTTGGTTTGCTGTTGATAACAGTTACCATGATATTTGGCGTAAAGTTGTCATACCATTCTGTCTTTACCTACCATTATTAATTCATACCTATGATCTCTGTAGAATTGTGGCATATATACTATGGGATCTCAGTATGTTTAATTAATATTGGTGTGTCTGTATTTGCATATTGCAAATGCTGCATTACTAAATGAAAAACGATGTTCCAGAGTAGATTACTTGTTTGTAGCCAGATTTTTGTAGAAAAAGGAATGGCATTTACTGGTCACATTTTCTGTTCTACAAACTGTAAATTTTTGAAAACAACTTTCAATCAAAATTTAAGCAGATGGCAGTTTTTCTGCTGGTCTTGCTAGCTGTGTCCTGTAATTGGTATGTTTTTTAAGATTCCATACCACAGTTGGTAAAAAAACTGAATTCTTATAGGGTTACTTTTTTGTCCATCTACCCCCCCCCCCCCCCTCTCTCTCTCTCTCTCTCTCTCTCTCTCTCTCTCTCTCTCTCTCTCTCTCTGTGCAACTGTTACAATCCTTTTTCTCAGGAATATATCGAGTTGAAATTAATGCCACATACTAAGGTATTTGGTCTCTTTGCTGTGTGAAAAACAGAAGCTTGTAAGTCATTGCTATCAAGTGATCTACCATTTATGTTGCAAAGTTTGAAATTTTGATACTTGCAAACTCACTCATTAAAACATATAGGGCACTTCCTGTTAACCTAGAATCATGAAATTTGGTAAGAACCAAGGTTTAATAGAACAAGTAAAGGAAAAAAATCTGTAAATTACTAATTTGTAATTGCATCACAAAAAAAATTCCTTTTTCATTTGTTATCCATCATCAAACTCAGAAGGGGTGATCAAAAAGGTTCCATTCGAAGGCCATACTGTGCAGTATCAGTATACCAATTATGTAGAAGTGCCGTGAGCATTGTGACAATCATTCCACTGATGCATCGATGCATCAGGGTGAAGATACATGTTCAGTATAATACCATGTCTTGCTGCTTGAAGAAGTCCATTACTGCTTGCTGCATATCCTCATCCAGCACTGGTTGTCGACCCTTCAAGGCCTTTTTTAAGGAGCCAATTGTATAATAATCTCATGGGGAAAGATTAGGACTGTAGGATCGGTGCTTGGCTGTCTCTGACTTGAGTTGGCGTAACTTCTGTGTTATGACAGTTGTGATATGGGAACGAGCATTATCGTGAAGCAGCAGCACCCCTTGTCTCAGTTAGCTTTATGTTTTGCATTAATTGCACATTATTAATTCTCAATGTCTACTTTTTGTCCTTCAGCAGTTAAGAAAATAATAACAGCTTGTTGATCCCATTTGGACACACTTGTTAAAAATGTCGCCACAGTTAACATTTCCGCATTTACCACACACATGTTGAAAAGACATGAATTCCACAATAATGCCTTGCCTACATGTTGGTGCTTGTATACCTGCATTGGAGTTGCACTGTGTTGCATATTCACTTCAGGATTGCCCTGAGACAGAAACTTCTTGATTTCTCCTTATGAAATTAAAACACTCTCTAAAGTCTTGGAATTCCGGGGTCCGATATCTTACCAGTACCAATGTCGATAACTGGCAAAAATAATTGATATTCTCAGTTTCTTGGATGGATGAACAGTCTGTATACATAATTAAGTTTGTACAGATGCCTCAGAGTATTGGTCCTACTTGCACCTGGCCAATTTTTTGTTACAGGTTCAGAATGAAAAGAGCACCATCATCAGCAGTGACAGCGCCATCGCTACTGGCACCACCATCAGCAGCGATAGTCCTCAACTCGGCAACAGCTTCGAGGGGGGTCGGTTGGGGGAAGCAGAGCGAGCACAGAGAGATGTAAGCTTTAGGTGGTTGAAGTGCAACACAAGAGTTAATGCAGCAGGGCACCACAGTAGTTAGCAGTTCAGAAATTGTGCATTTCATGATGCCTCTCTTGTCTCTTGTCACCTCCCTCTGTATGGGCTGTGTTATCAGTCTCTGTGGTTTTACACAGTGTACAGTTGCCTCCACAAATAGAGTTTGTAAGTGGCTACACATGGTACAAAAATGCGATATTGTGTAAACAAGAAAGTAAAAATGCAACCTAATTGAGAGAAACGAAGTTTGTGCTCACTAATGACCAAATTGTCATTGGTCCTACAGGAACAAACAATACATAGTAGGACTGGGGCTTTTGGAATACTATACTTTATCCAAAAAATTAACTGAGAAAAGAAAGAATTATGAATCAGTTATTTTCTCCATGTTTCCATATATTTCTTTCCTGTGTTCTTTTTATTTTCCCTTCCTGTTTTCTTCCCTCATGAAGAAGCAACTTTTCGATGACCAATTTTGTGACTGCAAATTAATATGTAAATATTTTGATATTGTCTTGTTTCCGTGTATCCTGACTTTGTTAAGTACCTTTATTCGTAATAGATGCCTGTCTTTTTTTAACTTTCTTGTGCGTAACCCCCCCCCCCCCCCTCTCCCATTTCTCTCTCTCTCTCTCTCTCTCTCTCTCTCTCTCTCTCTCTCTGACACACACACACACACACACACACACACACACACAGTGTGTGCACATTACTGGGCAATGTGAGCAGTCAAACAGGGATATAATTTTGAATATTTTTGTATTCTTGCCTTTCCAACTTAAAACTAGGAGAATAATCTGTTGATATGTTACCATTTTCTCAATAATGTTGCTGTGAACAGCCAGATGTATGGGATTTTGTCTCTCTTCATTGATTTTTTTGCAGGCACTCATGATAGTATGAAACTTCTCTGAAGCTTTTCTTATTTATGTTCTATTTTGGTACTTACGTTTGACCTTTTAGGTTCTTGTCTTATTACTGGCGTTCATCTTTGTTGGTAGCTACTTAGGGATCGTCATTTGATGCTACTCCATATGCTGAAGTTGCAAATCCATTAAGACATGTGTTATTTTAAATAAACCATAGGGCACAAATACAGTTCTCAAGATTTAATGGTAGATAGCTATTGAGAAATGAAGAAAAACTCATCTACTCTTCTGCTAGCCAAGTTAGTTAAAAAAGTTTCATGTCCTTAAGAGTATGATTACAGCCCATACTACAAATGTTTCCAAGTGCTGGATTCTGTTGCAGCCACTTCAGGAATTTTATGTACTCGTAAACTATTTTCATACCTGCTACAATCATTGAAAATTCCCTTTATTTCATTTAATTACTGACAAAAATAACTTGATTTGATGAAAGGATCTGAATGTCTAATGAGACATTTTATATTTTACTTAAAATTGACATAAATAGATAAAAGGCAATGTTTAGTGGAAGAATGGAATGTTGCGTAATTGGTTTAATAATAGAAAGCACACGAATCTGCTTCTGAATTTACTTTGCCTCAATGTTTTACAAACTGTATTTACTCTGAATGGTCTCATTAACTGCATTCATTGCTCATCCTTAAATACTGGGACACTTGTTTGCTTGCACACGCATAGGGCTGCAAAATTGTAAAATTGTTTAAAATTTGTTATAAAGGGTTGTCTGTTGTTCTCTCATCCTAATTCTCTCTGTACTTTGAGTTATCGATTGTAAACATCTTTCCATCATACATACTGCATATGAATTAAGATAATCACTGTCCTTAATTCTTCTTTGTTAGGTTCATTTTACTCCTTGCATGTTACATTCTGGAGCTTTTTTCTATCAGTATCTATAATAGATATGGAGAACACACAAACAATATAAAATAGCAAGATGTAAATTATTTTTCAAACAGTTTCTGCTATTTAGTTTTCTTGTGTAGTGCAAATCCAAATATTTTGTAAACTACAAAAATCTTTACTGTCTTTCATAAAATAATGTTTTATTTCATGGAAAAATGTAAATAAATACAAATTGAAAGTTCTTAAAGTTTCATTATTTATGGTAGTGGTATTTATACTGTGTTGTTATCAGATATAATACAGTATTTGAATAAGTGTGTATTTGGCCTTCAGTGTTCTTTTTTTTTCTCTCCGAGCAATCAGGAAAATTCAGTGTCTGATTCATTTTTATACACAGAAGTAATATACATTCCCAGCATTAAGCACATGACAAACAGTGGCCATTAAAACTATTTTGTCAGTAAGTTGTGTGACAAAACATGGTTACTGTATTGTTTAAAGTATTTCTATCCAATTGTTACTAAGTTCAAATAAACATAATTGAAACATAAAAGTAATTTGTTTTCTTTGTGAATAATGTGTGGTGACTGAGTGAGGCATGTGAGCTAGCAGGAGTTCAGTTGTTGCGGAGCGCATATGTGTCGTGTGCAGATGCGGCCTGCGAGCTGGCGTCTCACCTGGAGGACAACAGCAGCTAGCAGTCATCAGATCACTCGTCCCATCACAGCATCCGAGGTGAGTCACTGGAGGAAGGTCATGGGGAGGGTAGATGATGTTCTCTGGATCACCAGGTATCTGCCCTTCGATGTAGGCATCTCAGAGGCTGGATATGAGTTGCTAGGTTGCAAAAGATTTTTGTCTTAGTAGTTAATAAAAACCCTTTGTGTTTTCAGTAATTGTTTGGGAATTATTTTCATTTCTATACAACACATTCAGTGCCAGCATTACAGATAAATGGTTGGGGTAGAAAGTGCCATTTGAATAGTTCATGTTTGCCCTGTTTTGTGTACACGCTGGAATATGTGCTAAATTTTATGTAACTTTTATGTACAGAATATTATTCAGAATTGAATAAAAGATTTGTAACTCTTGTTCTTGAGCATCTGAAATAGCTTTACAGTGATAGAAGTGTCCTTACCTGTTCTGCTCTGCGTAAAACAATGGGCATCACAGATTTCACTTTACATACATTTTCTTGAAGTCATAATTCCTTGCAAACTATGTATGTATATGTATATATATATTAGATGAATTTATTCAGATAGTTCATAAAACATAGTTAAGTTATTTACTGTGTTAAGTCCTATTGAAAAATAATGTAGGTCCTCTGCTGTGAAAGGAAATAACAGTTATCTGATGTCTGCATGGATTGAAATAGCAGATATAAAAAAAAGTTACATATAGTTCAGCACATATCTCCATATTTTGCTCTCGTTCTGTGTTTTTAAGAGTTGAATAGGTGCAGTATGCCTTAAGTCTTTCAGTCCTGTGTATAATTTTGAATCACTTTAATGAAATCTGCAGCGTATTTTTAAATGTGCATTGTTGCTTTGCTTTCTTTTATTTCCTTGGAATGGTAAGTCAGATGCAAGATGAATAGTACAATCTGGTGCTGAATGTGCTCATTTAAGATTGCAAGTTCATACTAAAAATTAATATAAGTGGAAACTGATCTTTCAGTTCCACTATTTTAAACATTAACATTTTATGGGACGGGAAAGTTAAGTGGGTTCTACAGAGAGTGTCGGTCTGCTGTTCAGATTGTTGCATTCTCATCTCATCGGCGGAAGGCTTAGCAGAGTTCAGACCATCTGGTGCTAAGGGCTTGCAGGGGATCACGTGTAAGGTTCCATGAGGTGAACCCACTGTGCTACGGTAGGTACTGCGCTTGTGCATTGCAGGAGGAGCAGCAGATGTGGTTACTGGTTTGCAGGTCAGCGCAGCACCCCGAGTGTCATCGACGCGATGGTCAACGGTCCTGGCACAGTGACTCACCACCCCTCACACAGCAGCCAGCGATCCACCCGTGCCCGGGAGTGGGGGCAGGGGCGCATCACTCACGCACACGACTGCTCGCACGTTAGTGCACACATCTGTCCACCTGCCATTTGTGTGCAGCTCCAAGTTTCCCGACTATTGGAATTCCCTGAATAGTCTTGATTTCCTGTTCTGTTTCTTTCTCACATGTTTGTGAGGTTGTGGTTTGATTAAGTTAATTTTGCTAGTAGCCGGCTGAGAGCATTATCAGCAGATTATTGCTCTGCTTTGACCTTGCTCTTTTCATTGCTTGAATAAATTAAAAGGCATAATTTTAGAATTAATATAAAAGCAAATATTTTTATATAAGAGAAGCATCTTATATGATAAATGTTAACTGTTCACTCTAGGGCGGGGGGCTTTTGTGAAAACATATTAAACATCTTTTGTGTGTAAATGTGCAGGCAAGTTTTATTGATCAGTGCACCACATATAATTCTCTTTGTCTTTGAAATGCTTTTCAATTTATTCATTTCACATTATGAAATTATATGAGTAGTAATAAGGTTATCAAATGTGTGGTGCACTGATTTGGAGTACTGATTATTATTGTTGGTGTGTTAAGGTTTTGCATCTAACATATTATTCTCAATGTTTTTAAAAATTATTGTTTAATTATTATGACCTGCTGGTGATTAATTGTGCATAGAAATTTTTGGAATTGCTATTTCGTAGCTATCAAGTACTTTTAAAAGGGTAAAAATATTTTGACAATAGCCAACAAAAAAGTGCTGGGCCTATTTTATACTTCTTTCCTGTGTTCATTATTGATGTCTTTTGAATTTATGTTGAAAATATTATATCATATTAGAGGTATTATTAGATATGACCATCAATTTTTTTTTCCTTTATTTTAATCAGTTTCTTAATTGATTTGAAAATGAAAGTAAAAAAAAAAAAAAAAAAAATGGAACACCAACCCTGAGGCAGTAGAGACTATTCATTAACTACCCAAACTGGAGTATGGCTTGTATACACAGATATTGGATTACTTACAATTTTCTTAATCAGGTAAAAAGTGAAAAATAGAAAAAAAAGGTGCTACGGGAGTGAAAATGCCACTTTAAATTCTAGATGTTGTGTTTTTCCTCAGCTGTTCTTATTTCGGCAGCTGGTCCATACATACACTACCTCTGTTTCAATAAGTTTCACTTTTTATAGTATTCCACTATGGGAGATTGGTAAATAACATCTTTTTTGTGACTTACCTTTGCAGTATCTGAAAAAGGTGTTAGTTGCCCAAAATAGTGCTTACTAATTCTCTAGACAAATGGAAAGAAACAGGTAACTTAACTTTGTAGCGGTGTTTTGATAATTGGTTTAGGGCCACAGACAGTGTTGGCATGTCTCCAACATTCTAATTCTGTCCTGGTGCTGTACTTGAGAAGTTAGACTTGCAGTCACTTATTCTAATTCATGGAACACACTCTTTCTCTCACATACTTTCACATCTCTCTCCCTATCTTTTTTAACCTCATCTTGAACTCTCTCTCCCTATTTTTCCTACACTCTTTTGCAACTCTCCCTCACTCTCTGCTCTTTCATCTTCCCATCTCCCTCAGCCCATCTCCTCCTCTGAAAATCACAATACCATTTCCTATTTTGCCCCACTCTTTCATACGAAAACATCTTCTCATTCCCCCATTTACTCCTTCTCACCGCTGCACTATTCCCCTGTCCTCCTCCCTTCCACCCTCTCTCTTATCACTGTTGTCTTCCCTTCCACTCTCCTTATATCCTGCGTACTCTGTCTCTCCTTTCCACACCATCCACTATATACATCTTCACGTGCATACATTTGTGTGTGTGTGTGTGTGTGTGTGTGTGTGTGTGTGTGTGTTCTCTGAATGTGCAGCAGTGACTTGTGGAATGTTTGAAATAAACCTTTGAGCAAAATGTGATACACATAATTGTAGGACATTCCATCATCTGATTTGAAACTCACTGTTGAACTTTCGGGCTCCTGACACCAAAGTTACCATCTGCATCATAGAATACCAACCATGGAAATTTTAATGTAATGTTGATCTTCTTATTTGTGGCTAGACGATTTCTGAAATTATTACCTACATACTGTCATGGTCTCGACGTTTCACAAGAGTGTTTAAGAGCATCTCTCATAAAGTACAGGGTGAGCACAAAGTCTTGCCCTGATTATAACAATTTATTACAGAATAACCATTTGACATTATAATTTACATTTGATGCCGTTACATAGGTTAGTGTTACTTTTTTTTAAGACCACTTACGTGTGCTCCCTGGGTAGCTTGGAGAATGTCGAGGCAGTATGCCAGTTCCCGCCAGCTGTTTCGTAACATGTGTTCCATCACAGTACCCACAGCAGCTTGTATCCTAGCCTTCAGTTTGTCGATGCTAGCAACTGGTGTGACGAGAAATCTGTCCTTGATACAGCCCCAGAAAAAAAAGTCAAGGGGCTTAATGCCCAGGGAGCGGGGTGGCCAGGGTGTTGGACTGTTCCTTCCAATCTGAAATGTTTCATCCAGGAAATCGTGCACTATCAAAGCCCAGTGGGAGGGGGAGGGGGAGGGGGAGAGGGAGGGGGGGGGGGGGGGTTGCTCCATCTTGCTGGAAAAGTATCCATGGTTGATTTTCACTAACTGAGGGGCAATGAACTGTTGCAAAACATCTAAGCAAATGTTAGGGGCAATGGATTTTTCTGCAAAGAAAAACTGTACAAAAACCTTGTTATGCATGAGGCCGCACCAAACATTCACTTTTTCGCTCTCTCTCTGTAACTGTACAGTAGTGTGTGGAGACTCTGAACACCATATACAGACATTATGCCTTCTTACCATTCCACTGACATGAAAGGTGGATTCATTGTGAAGCACATGTGATTTAAGTAATTGTTAGCGCCATCAATATTGTTGACAATCTCAATTGCAAATACAGCATGTGTCAGCAAATCATTCAGTTGCAAGGCCTGCACAATTTGCACTTTGTAAGCATGCAACCTAAGCCTTTCATGAAGAATCTTCAACACACTTGCTTGCGGTATTTGAAGTTTATATGATGCTTGACGAGTTGATTTAGACGTACTCTATTGAAATTATTGCCAAACATGATCAACAGTTGCATCATTCACACGAGGCCTGCCACTTCGAGGACTATCTGCAAAGCTGCCTGTTTCATTAAACTTTGCATACCATCATTTTATTGATTAAATGTCAGGAGGGCTGTGTCCATAAGAAGCCTGAAATGTACGCTGAACACTGATGGGCGATTTCGTTTTGTGAAACCAAAGCACACACTGTGCTTTCTCCTGCTTCGACGCCATTTCGCAAGCAACTAACGTGGCCTAATAGACTACATCGGTGTTGTAGAGCACTAGCGCCATCTATTGGTCACAACAACTATTAACATTAACCTATGTAATGGCATCAACTGAAAGTTATTATGTCAAATGGTTATTCTGTTATAAATTTTTATAATCAAGGCAAGACTTTGTGCTGACCCTGTATATTTTTATATTATTAATTCTAAGCATTGGGTAGAGTTATTTAATTATCTTGACAACTTTATTATATTGTGAAAGTCAGTTCAAAAAGCATACAGTTTCCAAATGTGCATGCAGTTCATGACCCGTGAGAAAAATTTAATTTCTTTGTCTTATGACATGTCAGATAAATGTGAAGTTTTATTGTCATCCTTTAATATGAATTTCTTAGATTCATTTCTTCCTGCATGGTAAATGTTATGTAGTTCGCTAGCAAATGAAGAAAGTATTGCTTTAAAGGATGGGATTAACAGATGAACACAGTAGCTCTTGGTACCAGTGCAATACGTTGAATTGTATCGTAGAGTTTCTGCAACCTCTAGCTTGTAATATCACACCAGTACAATTTTGTGACTTCTAAAACTAGGGTAACTTTTGCTGCCACAATAAACCAGTATTTTCAAAATGTTGTTAGATTCCTGGGTGTAGAGAACTCCTTAATGTCATCTGTTAACAGCAGTAGAATATCAGACATATATTTGACTGAATTGTTTGTAATCGTTGCTGAAGAACTTCACATATTTTGGTTGTTGATAAAATATGATGACTCTAATTGCGGTGTAAAGTTGTTCCTTTTTATGCTGTTTTGTTAGTTGCATGGGTATTTGGAAACAGTTCTATGTATCAATTCCAAAATATTGCAGGAACATAAATCTTTCTTTTGTCCTTGGGACCAGTGGTTTGAACCTTCATAACAAGAATGGAAAGCTAATGAGAATGAAACATGTGGGTATGTGACACAAGGTTTCAGGCCATTAAATGTGACCAGATACAGACTGCAGTTATATAAATTATTTTATTTGAATCAGCTGTGGGTTCTTAATGAAATATTGTAAATTAGCTAAACAAACCGTGTTTTTGGCCTTGTTTCACAGATTTGTTATTAATGTTATTGCACAACCTAGGCTTCGGGTTAGAAGGTCATTTTCAAGTACATTACTGAGTCCCAACGATGGTAATGCACATCATATTTGGGAATCGGTAATGTTCTTAAAAATGGGCTTATAACCTGAAACCTAGGTTGTGCAATAATATTAAAAATAAAATTGCGAAACAAGGCCAAAAACAGTGTTTGTTAAGTTAATTATATAAATTATTTGAGGGAAACGTGACAATATTTCCTGTTTTTATTTCGCATTCCCCAGAAGAATACTCAGTAGCAGTTCCACATTGTGGTATGGTAACCCGCAACAATAAGTGTCAAAAACAATACTGCTTGCGTGGTGTCAGAACTGTTTAATCATCTGAAGGCTGACACTACAGTAAAAAAAAATAGTGCACAGTAAACATGACAGTGAGTTTTAATGACACCTGGTTCGTTGTAAGTGCATACTGTATATATTTTTGGTTTGTCAGGATTTCTTCTCACAACATATATAATCCTTTTTAGGTTGATGAAGATGAAGAAAAATCTAAAGTGGTACTAGGTTCTTGCAGATTCTTCTCCCTCCCTCCCTTCATCTGTATCCCTCTCCCCAACACTGTCTCCCTCCCTCTCCCCAACACTGTCTCCCTCCCTCTCCCCAACACTGTCTCCCTCCCTCTCCCCCTCACTGTCTCCCTCCCTCTCCCCCTCGCTGTCTCCCTCCCTCTCCCCCTCGCTGTCTCCCTCCCTCTCCCCCTCGCTGTCTCCCTCCCTCTCCCCCTCGCTGTCTCCCTCCCTCTCCCCCTCACTGTCTCCCTCCCTCCCACCTTCTCCCACACTGTCTACCTCCCTCCCTCCCACCGTCTCCCACACTCTACCTCCCTCCCACCCTGATAAGATGGCAACAACTTTTCATGACAATCAGATGGCCACTTCTGTTAAAACTTTTGGGCTGATAGGCAATGGCCGATATACAGGGGGTGGCCAAAACTACAGAACACCAGAAACTTAACACATTACCATGCTTAAATACAGTGTACGAAAACCGTTTGCTGTTGAAACAGCTTCCAGCCGTCTCGAAATGGATAAATAGAAGTCCTGTCATCTGAGGAACAAACATTGGACCATGGGATAAACCTGGTCATCCAAAATGGTCACATAATCCTTGGCAGTAATGCGACTTTGAAGAGTGGGTATGGGGCCCATGGAATACCTGCCAAAAACCTCAACGAACCACGCCATGTTTCACACTTGGCAGCAGGCGGCCTGCATCATAGACTTAGGATGGAATATGCCTGCCGCAAACTCCCTCCCTCTCCCCCACTCTATCTCCCCCACTCTATCTCCCCCACTCTATCTCCCCCACTCTATCTCCCCCACTCTATCTCCCCCACTCTATCTCCCCCACTCTATCTCCCCCACTCTATCTCCCCCACTCTATCTCCCCCACTCTATCTCCCCCACTCTATCTCCCCCACTCTATCTCCCCCACTCTATCTCCCCCACTCTATCTCCCCCACTCTATCTCCCCCACTCTATCTCCCCCACTCTATCTCCCCCACTCTATCTCCCCCACTCTATCTCCCCCACTCTATCTCCCCCACTCTATCTCCCCCACTCTATCTCCCCCACTCTATCTCCCCCACTCTATCTCCCCCACTCTATCTCCCCCACTCTATCTCCCCCACTCTATCTCCCCCACTCTATCTCCCCCACTCTATCTCCCCCACTCTATCTCCCCCACTCTATCTCCCCCACTCTATCTCCCCCACTCTATCTCCCCCACTCTATCTCCCCCACTCTATCTCCCCCACTCTATCTCCCCCACTCTATCTCCCCCACTCTATCTCCCCCACTCTATCTCCCCCACTCTATCTATCTCCCCCACTCTATCTATCTCCCCCACTCTATCTATCTCCCCCACTCTATCTATCTCCCCCACTCTATCTATCTCCCCCACTCTATCTATCTCCCCCACTCTATCTATCTCCCCCACTCTATCTATCTCCCCCACTCTATCTATCTCCCCCACTCTATCTATCTCCCCCACTCTATCTATCTCCCCCACTCTATCTATCTCCCCCACTCTATCTATCCCTCCCCCCACTCTATCTATCTCCCCCACTCTATCTATCTCCCCACTCTATCTATCTCCCCCACTCTATCTATCTCCCCCACTCTATCTATCTCCCCCACTCTATCTATCTCCCCCACTCTATCTATCTCCCCCACTCTATCTATCTCCCCCACTCTATCTATCTCCCCCACTCTATCTATCTCCCCCACTCTATCTATCTCCCCCACTCTATCTATCTCCCCCACTCTATCTATCTCCCCCACTCTATCTATCTCCCCACTCTATCTATCTCCCCCACTCTATCTATCTCCCCCACTCTATCTCCCCCCCTCTCCCTGCCTCCCTCTCCCCGCCTCCCTCACTCTACCTCTTCTGTCCGTCTTGCCCTCACCTCCCTCCGTCACCCTTTCTTGCCACCCACATCCCTCCCTCAGTCCTTCTCACCCACCACACTACCTTCTCCTCCCACCCTCTCCCTCTCTCCAACTCTCCCTCCCCCTTCCTCCCACTACCTCTCTTACTCACCCCTCTCTTTGCATTGGTCACCCCCACCCCACTCCCTTGGTTGCCGCCACCCCACTCCCTCGGTTGCCGCCACCCCACTCCCTCGGGTTGCCGCCACCCCCACTCCCTCGGTTGCCGCCACCCCACTCCCTCGGTTGCCGCCACCCCCACTCCCTCGGTTGCCGCCACCCCACTGCCTCGGTTGCCGCCACCCCACTGCCTCGGTTGCCGCCACCCCACTGCCTCGGTTGCCGCCACCCCACTGCCTCGGTTGCACCAACACCACTCTGTCTCGGTCGTGCACGCCCCTTTCAGTCTCGGTCGTGCACGCCCCTTTCAGTCTCGGTCGTGCACGCCCCTTTCAGTCTCGGTCGTGCACGCCCCTTTCAGTCTCGGTCGTGCACGCCCCTTTCAGCCTCGGTCGTGCACGCCCCTTTCAGCCTCGGTCGTGCACGCCCCTTTCAGCCTCGGTCGTGCACGCCCCTTTCAGCCTCGGTCGTGCACGCCCCTTTCAGCCTCGGTCGTGCACGCCCCTTTCAGCCTCGGTCGTGCACGCCCCTTTCAGCCTCGGTCGTGCACGCCCCTTTCAGCCTCGGTCGTGCACGCCCCTTTCAGCCTCGGTCGTGCACGCCCCTTTCAGCCTCGGTCGTGCACGCCCCTTTCAGCCTCGGTCGTGCACGCCCCTTTCAGCCTCGGTCGTGCACGCCCCTTTCAGCCTCGGTCGTGCACGCCCCTTTCACTCTCGGTCGTGCACGCCCCTTTCACTCTCGGTCGTGCACGCCCCTTTCAGTCTCGGTCGTGCACGCCCCTTTCAGTCTCGGTCGTGCACGCCCCTTTCAGTCTCGGTCGTGCACGCCCCTTTCAGTCTCGGTCGTGCACGCCCCTTTCAGTCTCGGTCGTGCACGCCCCTTTCAGTCTCGGTCGTGCACGCCCCTTTCAGTCTCGGTCGTGCACGCCCCTTTCAGTCTCGGTCGTGCACGCCCCTTTCAGTCTCGGTCGTGCACGCCCCTTTCAGTCTCGGTCGTGCACGCCCCTTTCAGTCTCGGTCGTGCACGCCCCTTTCAGTCTCGGTCGTGCACGCCCCTTTCAGTCTCGGTCGTGCACGCCCCTTTCAGTCTCGGTCGTGCACGCCCCTTTCAGTCTCGGTCGTGCACGCCCCTTTCAGTCTCGGTCGTGCACGCCCCTTTCAGTCTCGGTCGTGCACGCCCCTTTCAGTCTCGGTCGTGCACGCCCCTTTCAGTCTCGGTCGTGCACGCCCCTTTCAGTCTCGGTCGTGCACGCCCCTTTCAGTCTCGGTCGTGCACGCCCCTTTCAGTCTCGGTCGTGCACGCCCCTTTCAGTCTCGGCCGTGCACGCCCCTTTCAGTCTCGGTCGTGCACGCCCCTTTCCATCTTGGTCACCCCCACCCCGCCCCGTCTAGTTCACCCCCCACATACTCCAACACATCTTCTTGCCCTGGTCGCCCCCTCACGGCTCCCTGCCTCAGTCGCCCCCTCACGGCTCCCTGCCTCAGTCGCCCCCTCACGGCTCCCTGCCTCAGTCGCCCCCTCACGGCTCCCTGCCTCAGTCGCCCCTACCACCCCCAGCACTCCTTTCCTTGACTGCCCGCCCCCTCCCAACATACCTCGCCGCCAATCACCCCTACTCACACATACCCCTCTCTGCCAGTCCAATCACCCTCCCCCCCCCTCCCCCCAACACCCCCTGCCTCAGTGGCTATCCCTCAATCCCTTTTGCCTCAGTCAGTGACCCGATCAAGCCCTTTTGCCTCAGTCAGTGACCCGATCAAGCCCTTTTGCCTCAGTCAGTGACCCACTCTACTCTTCCCCTTCTCCCCTCCATTCTTCCTGTTCACCCTTCTTCCGCATCTTGCTTTTTCCGCACCTTGCTCTTTCCACGTCTTGCTCTCTTCTTGTTCTTTCCTATCTTCCTCTTTTCTCTCTATTTCTGTCTGGAGGCAATATCATATTGCTGGATTGGTGGGGAAGGAAACTGGTTGTGTCCTCCTCAAAATAGCGTGGTCTTTCCTTCGCAAAGGAACTATTCTAGCCGAGAAAGATTGAGGGAGTCAAAAAATAACTAAATCGGTATTGCGCCTTCATAATGAAGATCTTAATTTCACATAAGAAATAAATCTCACACAACTGAATAAATCTCACACAACTGGCATAAGGTGTGCACATTGGAAGAGTAATTGTCCCTTTAAAAAGAAAATGAGACTCATAATGATTTCTTTTTGTACCACTTCCTACCAATGAATTCTCGCATCTTTAGAGTAGGGCCTGTTTCTTATTATTCATAATATATTTTTTTCTTAACATGGTTATGAAATCCTACATTGTATTTCACATCAGTGTGTACAATTCACTCTGACTGAAAAGTTTTAGGTTTTGAAACTAAATATAAACTTTATAGTCTCTTTCTTTCATACAATATAAATCTCAGTTACACTTTTTACCTAATTGTGCATTTGAACCATTCAGTCACTCTTTCACTAATCCGACTTCGGTATTATCACAGGATCTGTTATAAAATCGTAATAGATTTTGTTAACGTGCTAACCACTGTTTGTGAAAAAAATTAAATATGTTTATGAAATGGAAACAGATATGCTGAACTCCTTAACCAATATGCTTTCACAAAGGGAAATTAAAGACAAGTGCTTCTAGTCAGTTGCAATAGCATTCCCAAAATAAAACTTCAGGGTATCAGTGACAGTGTTGTTGTTGAGACACACATCATTGTGAAAAAAGATCTCGGGCCTTAGTGCAAGAATGGATCCTTGCCATATTCCTCATGGATTGGGTCCTCCTTTGACCATCATTCATTACAGAGGAGAATTAGTTCCCTATGAATGGGAGAGAATACGAAAAGATAATTGGAACTTTACTCTCAAAACATTTGCATTTTATCACAGGAACAACATATTTTAAGCTCATGTCATGAGTTCTACATGACATTGCACTCTTCATGGGGGTTTCGGCATCTCTTAATTACAAGAAATTATCTACAACAACAAAATTTCATAGTTCACATGTAACTGAAAATACTGGCATGTTGGATATCTAGCCATTTTTAAAGCATACAATAAATCAAGTTATTCATGATGGACAAACATAAATAGCCACAAATATGAGGGTGGTCTAGAAAGTAACGCACCCCGCCCCCCCCCCCCCCCCCCCCCCTCCTCTCAGCCTAAAACAGTGCTATGAATGCGAGACATTACGTATGTATTACTTAAAGTCACTTGAGTTAGCACGCCAAGTTTCCTTCTCTTCGACAGATAACGTAGTTGCAGTACAGTTTCATAATGGCCATCGAAGTCTATGGAGCATCTGCCATCGACAGAAGAACAGTTACTCACTGGGCACGGAGGCTGAGATCATCAGATGGCAGTTCGGCAGAGCTTCACAATTTGCAGCAGCAGGGAGACCATCCACGGCTGTCACAACCGACATGTTGCAGTGAGCTGAAGTTGTCATTCATGAGAACAGACACATTATGACTCAGCAGATGGTGCCACATCTGTCAGTCAGCAAAGGAAGTGTGGATGCTGAACACATCGCAAAATAGGGTTGGAAAGTGTTAACCCATCCGCTCTACAGCTGTGACCTAGCCATCTTGGACTTCCACTTGTTTGGGGTGTTAAAGGATGCTGTTCATGGAAGATATTTTGAAGAGGTTAAGGAGATAATTCACACCATGAAGCATTGGCTCTGCCTCCAGGACAAGGATTAGTACTGACAGGGCCTACATGCCCTTGTTTTGTGCTGGAGAAAGGCCATAGAATGGGATGGAGATTACGTGGAAAAATAGGTGGTGTTGATAAAACACCATTCTTTCATGTGTGTAATTCTTATTATGTTCAGTAAAGAATTGTTGAAGAAAAAAAATGCAGTGAATTACTTTCTGGGCAACCCTCTTTGTTTTAAGTGAGCTGAGGGAAGTGTAATAGTGCTGCTATGGTTCATGTTATGTCTTAGTGATATGGTGGATAATATTAGTTTCAGTCTTAATCCTTACACAGAGCAGGGGGTGGGGGTGGTGAGGTGGTGGGGGAACCACCCACTGATGCTCAGAATGACGTTCAGTTTGAACGGAATTCTATCAAAGAAGGGGCAAACATTATTATATAACAAAAATTTTACCACTAAATAGCACTGTGGCACTCAACATTTGTGCCACTGTTAGTTAAGTAAGCCGATCCGCCATGGCAAGGTAGTACCACGTTGGATGGGAATAATGGATTTTAATTGTCTTGAGGCTAAACACACACAAATTATAACAATGAAATTGCTTTTTAATTGTCGTGAGACTGGCAGAAGACATGTTCAGTATGCTGTCCATCATTTTCTGTCTCAAGTTGAACTTGACAAACAGCATGTTCCACAACAAATTGCAGTGCCTCAGGGGTCATATTCAGACTGCATTGCACAATGTGTGCCGTCAGTTCAGCTTTGTTTGTAATCTGAGCACTGAATACAGCAGCTTCCATATAACCCCATAGCCAGAAGCCACACGGATTAAGAGCAGATGATTTGTATGGACATGCTTTAGGAAAATGACAGCTGATAATTCTAGAACATCCAAAATGCCTCTGCAGCAGCTCCTTCCACAGCTGTGCCTTGTGTGGAGGAGTGCCATCTTGCATAAAAGCAATACTGCCCACACATCCTTCCTGTTGAAGGGTGATGCAAGAGACGCTTGTAGCATTTAACAGTGATGGTAAAGGCAACAGGACTCATTCCCTCAAAAAAGTGTGATCCATTCTCCTGAAAAAATGTGAGCCTATGATAAATGATGCTGTGAACTTGCACCATGGAGTTACCTTTACAGAATGAAATCATACTGGTTGATGTGCGAGTGGATTTTTTGTTGCCAATGTTGTGCAACTCTGTGTATTGACATATCTTTGGATATGGAAATGAGCTTTGTCTGTCCTCAAAATGTTCCACAGACATTCATTGTCCACTTCCTCATGAGCAAGAAATTCTAGAGCAGACATTTGTCTCACTGGCAGGTCAGCATGTAGCAGTTCCTGAACATTGGTAACTTTGTGTGGATAACAGTGCAGGGTGTAACATAGAATTTTATGCACTGTGTTCACAGCCATGGCCAAAGTTTCAGCAGTTCCTCATGCGCTGAAGTTGATACACCACCTACGTGCTGTGGCCACATCTACTGATGTCAGTTCAACTGTTTTTCTCCCTCTGGCACATTACTTTTCAAAAGAATGTACTATTTCCAATTTCTTAATCATTTTCTCCAGATCCTTGACAGACATTGGACCAGTGCCCTTTTTTCATACCCTTCAGCAGAGATGCTGTTGCCCAGTCACTGTTCGTTCTTGTAAAAGAGCTTTACTATCAGTATGTTTCCTGCAGTGCTTTGCATCTCGGATGGAAATTGAGGAACAGCCATGTACTCTACATCTTTTATTTTGCGTATTCTGCCACTTAAAGCACCATCTAGTGCTAAAATTTTTGTTCAGTCACCCCCCCCCCCCCCCCCCCCCCCACTCATAATTTTTCCCTCTTCATCGATAATATTCCATTCAAGATTGATGTCTTCTGGACAATTCTTTTTATATAGCATCACAGCACTATCATAACCGGTGTCAAACAAGTCGTGCAAATACACTCCTGGAAATGGAGAAAAGAACACATTGACACCGGTGTGTCAGACCCACCATACTTGCTCCGGACACTGCGAGAGGGCTGTACAAGCAATGATCACACGCACGGCACAGCGGACACACCAGGGACCGCGGTGTTGGCCGTCGAATGGCGCTAGCTGCGCAGCATTTGTGCACCGCCGCCGTCAGTGTCAGCCAGTTTGCCGTGGCATACGGAGCTCCATCGCAGTCTTTAACACTGGTAGCATGCCGCGACAGCGTGGACGTGAACCGTATGTGCAGTTGACGGACTTTGAGCGAGGGCGTATAGTGGGCATGCGGGAGGCAGGGTGGACGTACCGCCGAATTGCTCAACACGTGGGGCGTGAGGTCTCCACAGTACATCGATGTTGTCACCAGTGGTCGGCGGAAGGTGCACGTGCCCGTCGACCTGGGACCGGACCGCAGCGACGCACGGATGCACGCCAAGACCGTAGGATCCTACGCAGTGCCGTAGGGGACCGCACCGCCACTTCCCAGCAAATTAGGGACACTGTTGCTCCTGGGGTATCGGCGAGGACCATTCGCAACCGTCTCCATGAAGCTGGGCTACGGTCCCGCACACCGTTAGGCCGTCTTCCGCTCACGCCCCAACATCGTGCAGCCCGCCTCCAGTGGTGTCGCCACAGGCGTGAATGGAGGGACGAATGGAGACGTGTCGTCTTCAGCGATGAGAGTCGCTTCTGCCTTGGTGCCAATGATGGTCGTATGCGTGTTTGGCGCCGTGCAGGTGAGCGCCACAATCAGGACTGCATACGACCGAGGCACACAGGGCCAACACCCGGCATCATGGTGTGGGGAGCGATCTCCTACACTGGCCGTACACCACTGGTGATCGTCGAGGGGACACTGAATAGTGCACGGTACATCCAAACCGTCATCGAACCCATCGTTCTACCATTCCTAGACCGACAAGGGAACTTGCTGTTCCAACAGGGCAATGCACGTCCGCATGTATCCCGTGCCACCCAACGTGCTCTAGAAGGTGTAAGTCAACTACCCTGTCCAGCAAGATCTCCGGATCTGTTCCCCATTGAGCATGTTTGGGACTGGATGAAGCGTCGTCTCACGCGGTGTGCACGTCCAGCACGAACGCTGGTCCAACTGAGGCGCCAGGTGGAAATGGCATGGCAAGCCGTTCCACAGGACTACATCCAGCATCTCTACGATCGTCTCCATGTGAGAATAGCAGCCCGCATTGCTGAGAAAGGTGGATATACGCTGTACTAGTGCCGACATTGTGCATGCTCTGTTGCCTGTGTCTATGTGCCTGTGGTTCTGTCAGTGTGATCATGTGATGTATCTGACCCCAGGAATGTGTCAATAAAGTTTCCCCTTCCTGGGACAATGAATTCACGGTGTTCTTATTTCAATTTCCAGGAGTGTAGTTGTATGTTCCAGGAAGACAAATGTGGAAGTAAATGTAGCTGTAAATCAATACTAAACTGCCTAGTTGAAGGTCAGGCTGAGATAATAACCATGTTTGTGTTTTATGTGCCCGTTCTTCTACATAATTTTCTTGTCAAGACTTGTTGAAAGTCATAGTCAGTTCTTACTCACTGTTTTATCAGGTTTGTTTCCCTCCCTCCCTCCCTCCCTCCTTCCTTCCTCTCTCTCTCTCTCTCTCTCTCTCTCTCTCTCTCTCTCTCTCTCTCTCTCTCTCTCTCTCTCTCTCTCTATCTATCTACCTATCTATTTGCTTTTGTTAAAAGTATTTGGTAACCACACTTGTATCTTCATGGTAAATAATTGTATTAATCAATAATCAACATCATAAAATGTAGAAGTGCCAAGCTGTATTTTTTGTTCACGGTTCTTTAATTAGTTTGAAAGGTGGTATTGTCTCTGTTCATATGGGAGAATTATATTGCTTTAAATTTCTGTGGCATGTTGTACGTGTAGAACGAAGTTTATGTGGTTTCTAGGCTGCACAAGTTGGTCGTGGATGGAAATGCTCATTGCCATTATCGGTAGTTCACAGAAGAGTGTTTACTTCAACTCACTGGTATTTGAATTATGTGAATAAATGCAATATTTATAAAGAGCTGGAGACTCGTGCTACTGTTGAGGTTGTCATTGTTTGTAACTATGAAAAGCACATTCTTCTGAGAGAGCTATGAATTACTAGAGCACAATCACAATAAAAGATGTTGATAATTCTGTTGTAATTTGCTCTTAAGAGAAATTTTGTTTTATTGACTACTTATTGGTTCCAATCCATTACAGATTTTGTCAATGTCCAGTCACAATAATATGACCACCTCACAAAAGCCTGAATAACCTCCTTTTGCAGTGTGGACCACTGTGATGGTTGGTTGGTTGGTTTGGGGAAGGAGACCAGACAGCGAGGTCATCGGTCTCATCGGATTAGGGAAGGATTAGGGAAGTCGGCCGTGCCCTTTGAAAGAAATCATCCCGGCATTTGCCTGGAGCGATTTAGGGAAATCACGGAAAACCTAAATCAGGATGGCCGGACGCGGGATTAAACCGTCGTCCTCCCGAATGCGAGTCCAGTGTCTAACCACTGCGCCACCTCGCTCGGTCGACCACTGTGAGATGTACAGTAGTAGAGTCAATGAGGTTCTGAAAGATACCAACAGGGATGTGGAGCCATGCTGACTCTAGTACCATGGTCAGCTGCAATAAGTCTCTCTGATGAGGATGAATGGCGTGGACAGCCCAATTGAGGTGGTCCCACGGATTCTGGATTGGGTTTAAATTTGGGGAGATTGGTAGCCATGGAAGTACAGTTACCTTATCCTGTTGCTCTTTGAACCACACATGTAGATTGTGAGCTGTATGACATGTTGCATTTTCCTGTTCATAGATGCATCGTGCTGAGGAAAAGCGAGCTGCATGTAGGGGTGGATATGGTCTCCAAGGATAGATGCATACTTGTGTTGATACATTGTGCCTCTCAGAATGGTGAGATCACCCAGGGAATGCCACAGAAGCATTCCTCAGACCATAACACGTTCTCTCTTGTTGCGGGGTGTTTGCTTTCAGACTTTTCACACTTTTCATACCAACAGCCAAATGTCCAGTGGTGCATAGAACATCGTTCATCGGGGAAGGCCATCTTTCCATTCAGTGGCTTTGTCGCTGATGAACAGTGTAGTCAGAATTTATGCACGAACCAGGCACCTGATGCAGAGGCTCATAAGCAGCAATGTTCACTGAATGCCCATTGGAGAGATACTGTTAGTAGCCCCTTGTTTCATGTGGGTGGTTATTCACTCAACAGTTACACATCTGCCCACCCATACACATGTGTGCAGCCATCATTTACCCCTGTTATCTCTGGACTGTGATGCACCACAGTTGCCTCTGCCTCAGCACCGGTTTTGGGCTGCACCACTTCGTCGTGCATGGTATACTTTAACCACAGCAGCAAGCAGACAGTTTACAAACTTTGCCACTTTGGAAATGCTTCCACTCTTGATGCAAAAGCCAGTGATCAAGCACATATGGAAGTCAGATACATCACGCTGTTTCCGACTGTACTGTTTACTGCGTTCTTCCTACACACTTCATATACCTTTCATTGCTAAAGCCATCTACGGACGGTTATTGCACTGAAACCACTGAGTGAGGTGACGCAGTGGTTAACACACTGGACTTGCATTCAGGAGGACAACGGTTCGAGCCTGCGCCCGACCATCCCGATTTAGATTTTCCGTGATTTCCCTAAATTACTCCAGGCAAATGTGGGATGGTTCCTGTGAAAGGGCGTGGCTGATTTCCTTCACCATAGTCGAACATAGGTGGTGGTCACATTAATGTGACTGCACCCTGTACAAAAAAGTGTTGAGGATTAATTATAATTTGTTACTCAAGTATTCTAGAGAAGTCTTACAAAGATGTTGGTTGACTGCTGTCAAGAATCTGTAAATGTCCAGAAGAAAATCCTTCTCTTATATGCTTCACAAAATGAATGTATCAAATTAGGCGTGGCAGGCAAGTTATGGTGAGATACAAACATTTGGGTTTTTATGGGGAATGGAAAAGGACGTATTAGGGCCTATCCTGTTATTTCAAAATCATTCTTAAAATATCACAAGAATAATGTTGACTGAAACTTAATTATGTCAAGGTCTAATAGACGAAGCAAGATTATTTCTTCTGTGTTGGCTGAATGCATTTTTAGTTGATATGCATTGCTTGCCATTCAGTATGGTACATATTTTACAAATCCAAATACATGCATGTTTGTAGGAGGAAACTTGGAATAAAACTAGTTTAAGGGTGAAAATAAAGGGCTTAAAAATGTGTTGAACATATTGTGATACAGCATATTAATCAAAACAAAAAACAATTCCAAGTAAATTATTTGCAAGTTTGGGTGTGTGTCTTCGTGTGATACTAGTTGATTGGTGTACTGTTACTGTGCTGTTCATTACGTACAAATACTTCAGTACCTTTTTTTCTTATCTTTTCCTCTACTTTTTAGCAACGGAAGCCCACCATACCACAGGTGAAACAGTGATGTAATTTTATCCTATTGTTTAGCTAATGGAATGGCCTGTCCTCGTTGCTGAAAAAATATCCTTGTTGCAGAGTACCATCTCAGACACTGTTCGAATGTCTTTTGAAATTACTTAGGCACACAGGTTATCTAGCACTGCAAAAGGTAAATAGTGGAAGACTTGGCTCAGTCTGACACGGAGGACCATTTGCTACATTTTATGGACAATAATTCTGGAATCAGTGCACGATTAGGATCAGCACAGGGTGTGAGTCATCTTACCAGGGGTCGTACGTCCTCTCTACCCTTACCGTCTTAAATATTTCCAAGCCATGAAGTCACAAGACTACAATTGCATTTTCCAAGTTTTATCAATGGCTGCTTCAAAAGTGTACTGCAGCTCTGCTGTTTGCATCTGAAGTTTTATTTTCTGCCGAAGCAAGGTTTGTAAGGGCTGTTGTGAATTTTCATAATCATTCATTCACCATAGTCAACAGATCTCTTCAATGAGAACCTTAATGGATGTTGAATAAGTGAAGGTGTACATAAAAAAAAGTAGGCTGAGGAAAATTTCCATACAGTTGCAAATCAAGGGCATCAATTTGTTTCTCAGCCAATGCATAAGCAGGTCTTGTGGGTGACAGTTAGTGAGGCTATATGTGCTGCTGTAGAAGTTAAATAGGGCTGGTAATTAGGACCTTCTCATTACTGTGTTGTTTTCCTTGCTGGAGCATATGCCAGGTCTGCGAAGACTAGGGATGTGGGTTTTCAGTCAGCACATTTTTTGCAGCAATGTGTGAAAACATGTCGCAGACATTTCAGGATCACAAGATTCATTGGGTTGGCCTCCTCATTGCCAACATTTGGTTGGTGAAAGGGGGGGGGGGGGGGGGTCACTAAGCGGAACCGTTTATGCCACTTCAGTCAGTGATGTGTAGACATGGCAAGATACTGTCTTCATGCAATTCACCATGTACAACAACTAGATCTCTTAAACATTACATACCATATTTTATGGACTATGAGATGCACTTTTTTCTTCGAAAAATTGCCTTCAATATTTAGGTGCATCTTATGCTAGAAATAAATATAAAAATCCCAGTTTTACTTAAAATTCCCACCACTCTTAAAAACGGGCATTTATTCAATGCCTCAGGAAACCTATCTCTGTTTGGCAGCATTGGATTCAACTGACAGCAGCAATGCAGCGATGCGACACACGAGTTGAATTGTGGGAATTCACAAGCTTGCTAACACTGTCTCCCTCCCACCGCACCATCACAAACCCAAAACACTGCCTGGTGTGTGATATGTCATTGCAGTCTATGGTGCCAGTGAACTGGAATAGAAAGTGATGTGTCTTATCAGCAACAGTACAATATTTTTGTTAGTAGCCAGTTTTGTAATGGAAAAAATAAAAGCATTCAGATGATGCGGGCTATAAATTGCTAGTAATAGCATATACAGAACAACATGGAAACAGAACAGCTTAGCAACATTTTGGCCCTCTATCAACAGAAAGAATTAGTCACAATTGGCAAGTTAGTAAAGAAGAATTTGAAAAAAAGAGGAAGTCTAAATGTGCAAATAGAGGCCTGAATGCAAAATAAAATTGTATTGAAATGGATTCAAGGACACTGTCAAAATGGCATTGTAATAAACACAAAAAATATTAAAATGCATGCTTATAAGCTAGTGCTACAGTGGAACTTAACAGACTTTAAGGGTAAAGCTGGTTGGTGCTACAGGTTTATGAAGTGTCATGGGCTCAGCAGGTGAACCAAAACCAAAATATCTCGGAAAGTGCTACAAGGGTATGAAGAGGAAATATTATCTTTCCATCATTATATTATTCAACATGGAACTGAACCAGATACTGAATGTGGATGAAATTCCTCTGACAATTGATGCGCCAAGTAACAGAACTGTTGCCATGAGGGCTATTAAAACTGTAACTATAAAAACAATATAATGGAAGGAAACATTCCACATGGGAAAAATTATATATAAATACAAAGATGAGGTGACTTACCGAACAAAAACGCTGGCAGGTCGATAGACACACAAACAAACACAAACATACACACAAAATTCAAGCTTTCGCAACAAACTGTTGCCTCATCAGGAAAGAGGTAAGGAGAGGGGAAGACGAAAGGAAGTGGGTTTTAAAGGAGAGGGTAAGGAGTCATTCCAATCCCGGGAGCGGAAAGACTTACCTTAGGGGGAAAAAAGGACAGGTATACACTCGCACACACGCACATATCCATCCACACATACAGACACAAGCAGACATATTTGGTCTTTAAATATGTCTGCTTGTGTCTGTATGTGTGGATGGATATGTGCGTGTGTGCGAGTGTATACCTGTCCTTTTTTCCCCCTAAGGTAAGTCTTTCCGCTCCCGGGATTGGAATGACTCCTTACCCTCTCCTTTAAAACCCACTTCCTTTCGTCTTCCCCTCTCCTTCCCTCTTTCCTGATGAGGCAACAATTTGTTGCGAAAGCTTGAATTTTGTGTGTATGTTTGTGTTTGTTTGTGTGTCTATCGACCTGCCAGCGTTTTTGTTCGGTAAGTCACCTCATCTTTGTATTTATATATAACTATAAAAACAAATGGACATAAAAAAATACACTACACTCTTGTCCTTTCATGTTGTGCTAACAATACTAAATGTAATCCAAAGATCATTTCCAAATGAAATACTGCCAGGTGGCTGTGTTCAGTTATGTTACAAGGGTTGGATGGAAGAGGCTGGTATGAAATTATGCATTAACAGATTGTGGGAGAGAAGGAAAGGTTCTCTTCATATTAGATCAGTTTAGTAGCCATTTGAAAAATTCTGTGAAAGAGAAACTGAGATAGGGAAATACAGAGTCTGCTGTTATTCCGAGAGGACTTGTTCACCAATTGCAACCTCTTGATGTCTTAAAAAATAAACAATTTAAAGTGTACATGAGAGAGGAAGAACAATTGGATGATAGATGAAACCCAGCATGAATTCATGCTGAAGGGAGCTTTACAATGACCTTCAGTCAAAAAAGTGTGTCTGTGAATAAAACAGTCAAGGTGTAGAACGAGAGAAGACACTAATGTTAAATCTTTCAAGAAGTGCGACATAGTAATGCTCTCGATGGCAGTGAAGACCGTCTTATACAGGGTGTTACAAAAAGGTATGGCCAAACTTTCAGGAAACATTCCTCACACACAAAGAAAGAAAATATGTTATGTGGACATGTGTCCGGAAATGCTTACTTTCCATGTTAGAGCTCATTTTATTACTTCTCTTCAAATCACATTAATCATGGAATGGAAACACACAGCAACAGAACGTACCAGCGTGACTTCAAACACTTTGTTACAGGAAATGTTCAAAATGTCCTCTGTTAGCGAGGATACATGCATCCACCCTCCGTCGCATGGAATCCCTGATGCGCTGATGCTGCCCTGGAGAATGGCGTATTGTATCACAGCCATCCACAATACGAGCATGAAGAGTCTCTACATTTGGTACCGGGGTTGCGTAGACAAGAGCTTTCAAATGCCCCCATAAATGAAAGTCAAGAGGATTGAGGTCAGGAGAGCGTGGAGGCCATGGAATTGGTCTGCCTCTACCAATCCATCGTTCACCGAATCTGTTGTTGAGAAGCATACGAACACTTTGACTGAAATGTGCAGGAGGTCCGTCGTGCATGAACCACATGTTGGGTCGTACTTGTAAAGGCACATGTTCTAGCAGCACAGGTAGAGTATCCTGTATGAAATTGAGATAACGTGCTCCATTGAGCGTAGGTGGAAGAACGAAACTAAAATGAGCTCTAACATGGAAATTAAGCGTTTCCGGATACATGTCCACATAACATCTTTTCTTTATTTGTGTGTGAGGAATGTTTGCTGAAAGTTTGGCCGTACCTTTTTGTAACACCCTGTATATGATGAAGACAGTGATGGTGACACAGTGGGAGAAGAAAGTTCAGATGATGATTTTCAGGGATTTTAAAGGTCACTTCAGTTTTATGATCTAAGATTTTTTTTTAGTCTGGCTTTGCAGTCTAACAATAAAAATGTTGTTTAAAAAAATAGCTCAAAAATTAAGGTGCATCTTGTAGTCTGTAGTGTCTTATAGTCCGTAAAATACGGTAATTTCCTATGCCAAAGAGCGAAAGGATACAGTCCTATGGGTGGATGCCATGCTTATCACCTTCTCTGGGCAAATGTTTTGAATAAAAATTTCGTCACACCACACCTTTGAACACATGTTTGTATCTCAGCCAGTAAATTTTTCCAGAGGTATATTAGACTTTATTTTATGAGTACTACTACCTCTGAAGGAGATAGAATTTCAGTACTATCAATAGATGCACATAAAAGTACATACACTAGCTTAGCTTTTGAAACTAACAGTTCCTCCCCAGGGGAGTAGAAAAGATTAGGCTGGGGAAAGTTAGAAAGGAAGGGCAGGCTACTCAGACCCTAGGATGAGAGGGATCCACTTGTTGCGTGTCATTTAGTTTTGTAAGTATAGTGTGCCAAATGAAAAATGCTCTTACAGATGCCACATCATGCAGCAATATCCGAACGTGTATATAATAATCTTGTTTGAAAACCGAGCGAGGTGGCGCAGTGGTTAGACACTGGACTCGCATTCGGGAGGACGACGGTTCAATCCCGCGTCCGGCCATCCTGATTTAGGTTTTCTGTGATTTCCCTAAATCGCTCCAGGCAAATGCCGGGATGGTTCCTTTCAAAGGGCACGGCCGACTTCCTTCCCCGTCCTTCCCTAATCCGATGAGACCGATGACCTCGCTGTCTGGTCTCCTTTCCCAACAAACAACCAACCAACCATCTTGTTTCAAACTTGATATCTTGTTCTGAAGCAGCAGCTGAATCTAAGTGAATTCTTCCATTAGGCAGTATTGCTTAATGATATGAATATTTTAGTAGCATTGTGTTTGTGAACTTACGGTAAACCTGCCAAAGTAAGTCTTTTACCCAGAATAACAGTGAGAGATTATAGCTTACTCCTTAGTTTGAAATGCTGTTTCACAGTAGCTAGATTCGGTCCCACTTCATTGCTTTACTCACCTCAGACTTATTACTATTATTGTTTGTATTGCCTTATTGTAGATATTGAATTCAAGTTTATTTTGTTGCATCATTTAGTAGTTTTGCCCCCTTTTCCCTATTCTTTTTACTGCTCTTACACTTTCTGCTCACTGTTACCATACCTTTTCTCTTTTCTTTCTTCATTCCTGTATTGAAATATTACTGATCTTTTGCAGCATAACTTCTTCATGATATCCTGAAAAGACCAAGTTTCACTGCAAAATTAATTAGAATTACTCAGGCACAGTATTCCACTTGAGCACAATCTGAGTTTTGCATCGGTAGTAAGACTAATTCAGATAAAACATCACGTGTCCAATTTTTGTTTGTTACAGAGAAGAGGTTTCTTTTTGCATGTTGGTACTCCAGTTCATGTTTTTTTTAATGTATCGGTTGTTATTCTTGTTTTGAATTTTAAGTTGTGCTTGAGTTTGCAAAACTGAACTTTTCAGTTGTACCGTTTAAGCATGCCACACCTATTTACAAATGCTTACTGTCTGTGAACGGATCTTGTAATGAATATGTGGCTGTTGCTTGTAGGGAATAAAGTAGACAATCACCTAACAACAGAGGACTAAATTCAACAGTGTTTAGTTATGTTTTCACTAAACTGTGCGAGGGTGGTGCAGTGTCCAACAGTCATACTCATGTGAATGTGCAAATGAACAGGTTGTGAAAGAAGTAGAAGTCATTACCCCGATGGTAGAGCATATTCCTTCAAGAAGCGCACACAGAGTATCCACACATATTGGTGCTCCACACAAAAATATGGCAGACAACATAGGCATGGCCTCTGTAGTTATGATTTACAGCAAATTCAGTGCCTCCGAGAAGGTAGTTGTATGGAATTTTGTCACTCGCTCATCCAAACCACTAAGTAATACCATTAATACTGCTTACTGAAGGAGCCAGTTTCACTAATGACAGTGTCAATAATACACTTATCTCACATCAATGGTCAGCCGAAAACGTAAAAGTTATTGCACAAGATCTACGTGTAGTGGGTTTCGGACTTGGAGTTGTGCAGACTTGGGGCTAAATTTAATAATGAATTTATTAAACATCCTTCTGGATGACAAAATAGAAATATAGTTTCAGTAAAACAATATATCCTTCTGTAGCCGATGAATGTCCATAAACAGAGCTCAGTAAAACAAATATATTCCATAGGATAAACAGAATTAAAAACAACCTTTGCTAGATATGTAACAACGTTAACAGTTTACTGTGTATGGCCCTTGTACATAAGCAGTAATAATTATGGAGACATTCCTGCAATTAAAGAAAATATGCTAAACCAGTTCTTAGATTAAGCTAGGATCTTTTACATAACACATGGCTACAAACTGGTCTACTACTACTGCCGTCACCAGACAGCTACCCCAACAAGCACCCACAGTGCTCTACCAGCTATCTACACAGTGTCTTCATAAAGTCTTATACAAAATACTTTGAGGGAACCCTCTAAATAGAACAATTAACAAAATGAATTTGCAGTACAGATTGTGTCAACAACTGTGTTTATTTCACGATGAGTTCAAATAAAATCACTTTTAGCTTAATACCATTAATCATGCTCACAGCATCTAGTTTAATAAATTTAATGGCTGTCGCTCATAGTTTACAGTTTAATCAATTTAATGGCTCTCACTCAGAGTATATAGTGTAACAAATTTAATAGCTTTCGCTTACAGCGCACACAATCTCACAGCTTTTGCGCAATATTTTACCAACAACAACTTGTCACACAACAGCAATGGTGTTACATGCAGACCATTGTTTACTAGCAAAAATGCCCAGTTCACTGCTTGTACACAACACAGTTCACAGTATGAAGCACTAAACCACCAGGGGGCATCGGTGTCCATTCGGCCAGGAAAAGACACCTATGTCTCCACCAGACCGTTGTGTCCAAAGAGCAGTGATGCCCAGATGTCGTGACTGCACCACAGCTTACCAGCCTTGTTTGAGGCCCTTCTTTTTGGCTCTACCCAGAACTAGCACTTTTGTCTGTGAGCAGAAACGCCATCGAACTGCCATCCATCTCTTCCAACTCATGTGCTGTCCAGTGCCAGACTTCCACTTCATTGCCCATCCCCAAGTGCAGCCTAAGCCACCAACCCTGGTCATGGACACAGCCCACCATGCCCCCAACTGACAGCTGAGGATGCATCACACGCATGTGACTGGGGTTGTGCTGGTGGCCTTCAGGAGATATCCTGCCTTCGAACCGGAGCAAGTCGCTGCACCACTCTCATCTTACGTTGTCCATCAAGGCTTAGAGTGACACCAGCAGTGCCACCGACAGCACCTTCTATCAATGTGCTAGCACAAGAACAGTGCTAATGCAGATGGCAGGGTGGGACAAGAAACTAGGCATGTCACAAATTACAGTTTCATAGCACAATGTCTTTGTGGAAAAACATTTTCAAGAATGCTTCTCTGAAAATGTGATATGATAGCTGATCAGGTAATAGGGCCCATATCTAGACCTTTAAAATGAGCTTTCCACGTTGTTTGAAGACGTTTTCTGTGGCTACGTGAATGGATATGTCCATTTACACTTTTCAATCTGTGGAAGACACATCGGCAGAAATTGTCACATTTCATGTCCACCAAGGTCCACAGACCTTACCCCTTTAGATTTTTGCCTGTGGGGACAGTTGAAAGGTGCGGTCTACAAAGAGGTAAACACAAGAGAAAAATTGATTGTTTGTATTATGAATAGTGCTGCACCGTAAAAGAACACTAAGAGACTTCAGAAGAGCTACACATGAAGATGCAAGATAATTCAAAAGTATACTGAATTTGGAGATGGAATTTATGAGACTCAACTTTTAACTTATTTCCCTTAGTTTAACTACTTTTCTCAAAATAGACTCATTTTGGACAAGTCAGTACTATATCCAGTCCATAGACTAGTCAATGGGACTAGCTTTTGAGGTACATATTACTTTTCCAGTGAAAGAGGCACCAAATATGGCTAGAATTTTCCAACTGTTACTGTGTGATTGTTGCCAGATCTTGGTTTTGTGTGGATCGTATTATTAGCAGGAGAAACAGGTATGCTCTTTAAGGTTGATGATAACAGCAGACAGCTATGCCAATCCACCACCAAACCAGTTCACAACAGCCGTACAGTCCATCAACTGATCTACGTACAGGATTATCATTATTAAAGTGGCATGTTGGATGGGTTATTATATGTCTGAAAACAACTGCAAGTTGCAATGGCAAGTGCCAGCTGCTAGAGCCGGATTAACTGAGCTGACTGCTGTTGTCACCAGTCTTAAAGAGAACACACATTTTTCCTGCTGCTAAAATGATCAACAGAAAAGCAGAATCTCACAACATTTAACAAGTAATACATACATCAAAAAAAGTTTTGCATCACCCCAGTTCAAGAACTACTGAAGATAGACATTGGCTCAGGATATTGTATCACACACACAGTCCCTTTGACTGTTCAGAGATATCACTAAACCCACCCAAAGATGTAAACAACCATGCGTGAGCAGCACCAACGAAGGAGGTCCAACAGTCAGATCAGTTCCAGTCTTCCACCAGGAAGGAAGTACATGGCTCGTGTTATCTGTAGTTCAACCATGCCTAGACAGTCAGTACCGTGGTTTGATCGTGTCCACATTGTTACTTTGTGCCAAGAAGGGCTCTTAGCAAGGGAAGTGCCTAGGCATCTCGGAGTGAACCAAAGCGATGTTGTTTGGACGTGGCGGAGATACAGAGAGACAGGAACAGTCTGACATGCCTTGCTCAGACCGCCCAAGGGCTACTACTGCAGTGGATGACCGCTACCTACAGATTATGGCTCAGAGGAACCCTGACAGCAACTCCAACATGTTGAATAATGCTTTTTGTGCAGCCACAGCACGTTGTGTTACGTCTCAAACTGTGCCCAATAGGCTGCATGATGCGCAACTTCACTCCCGATGTCCATGGCGAGGTCCATGTTTGTAACCATGACACCATGCAGCATGGTACAGATGGGCCCAACAAAATGCCAAATGGACCGCTCAGGATTGGCATCAAGTTCTCTTCACTGATGAGTGTCGCATATGCCTTCAACCAGACAATCGTCGGAGATGTGTTTGGAAGCAATCCATTCAGGCTGAATGCCTGAGACACACTATCCAGTGAGTGCAGCAAGGTGGAGGTTCTCTGCTATTTTGGGGTGGCATTATGTGGGGGCCGAAGTATGCCGCTGGTGGTCTTGAAAAGCTCTGTAACGGCTGTACGATCCGTGAATGCCAGCCTCCAACTGATAGTCAACCATATTGGTAGCATATTGGCGAGGCACTCGTCTTCATGGATGACAATTCGCGTCCCCATCGTGCACATCTTGTGAAGCACTTCCTTCAGGATAATGACATCACTCGACTAGAGTGGCCAGCATGTTCTCCAGACATGAACCCTATTGAACATGCCTGGAATAGATTGAAAAGGGCTGTTTATGGACAATGTGACCCACCAACCACTCTGAGGGATCTACCCCGAATTGCCATTGAGGAGTGGGACAATCTGGACCAACAGTTCCTTGATGAACTTGTGGGTGGTATGCCATGACAAATACAGGTATGCATCAATGAAAGAGGACGTGCTACTGGGTATTATGGGTACCAGTGTGTACAGCAATCTGGACCACCACCTTTGAAGGTCTGCTTGTGTGGTGATACTACATGCAATGTGTGGTTTTCATGAGCAGTAAAAAGGGCAGAAATGATGTTTGTGTTGATCTCTATTCCAATTTTCTGTACAGATTCCAGAACTCTTGGAACCGAGGTGATGCAAAACTTTTTTTATGTGTGTAGTTATCAAATTTTGTCCATATTTGGTGCCACTTTGCTTGTATGCTTTGCTTGAAATACATTGTTTGCTGTGTGGTTTTTAAAGATTTACAACCTTTGTTATAAGAGAAAATAAGTTGTCTGAAAGTACATGAACTACCAGTGCTTGTGTGTCATTGCTGTACAAAGATGTTAAATAAAATTAATTATGTAGTGAATTCAGTGTGTATCTCATGAGTTTGTAATAAAGTGAACTACACAAAAATAAAAACAATGGTTTATGAGCCCAGAGCTCTAAAAGTAAATAAGGTAAAAACAGTGGACATGAGTGACATAATAATATTGTGAAATTAACAAAGGAGGATTAGAACAATCAAGAAATGTTGAGAAATAAGAAAAACATACAAAAATGTTGCAAGAAAACGAAGAATTTTGTGAAATAAGAGCGCTGAAGGACAGCAGCACTTTCACCGTAGGAGACTCTCTGATGAAAATATTGTTTACTACGTTTGATTTGTGTGATATTGTGGATGAAACAGAATCACTTGAAAAATGCGACACACAAGGAAAAAAGAAGTAATGGCTGCAATGGGGTAGGAAACTGACAGTTTGTATATGGAGGACAACTGACAAAAACATAACATCACGTGTGTTCTGAAACGTCCAAATCTGTGTATGACAAACTTAAAGTGATATATAAGAGAGACACTTCTCAAAGAACTCGGCAATGGCATCCTGAACTTAGAGACATGGTAGGTAATATAAGTGTACAACAGAATATAGCCTTTGAACTGAATCATTTGTAATCTGAAAAGACGTCAGACAGTGTGCTCATACCCAAGACACTGTTTTTCCAAAGCGGGATTCAACATTCATTGGTGAGAAGACTGTGCAAAGTCTAATGGTAAGGTTCTTAAGAAAAGATGAACAATTGGTAGCTAATAACAAAGAAGAAACTATTGCCTTGGATATTCATTTCAACCAATCTAAAAGAAAGGCTCTAAACTTTAGCAGTTGTGATGTACGTGGACGTTTTTCAAAAGAATGCAAGAATCCTAAGAAAACTGAATACTGATCTGTATTCAAGAAAAATAATTACAGAGAAGAAGAATGCTACTTTAAAAATAAAAATGGGAACAGAGACGTTACAAGCTCTGCTCTCACTACAAAAGTATGTGAACAATAATGAAGAATATTGTTAGTTTAAGAACAAAGACAATACCAAATTAGTATTTTTCTCACTTTACGACTCCAAAGAAGATCCAGTCACTAAAAGGGGGGGGGGGGAGAGAAACCGGAAAGGAAGACATCACTAAAGACAAGGAGAGTCAGTAGACATGCCTTTTCTCATGGTCAATCAATATCATTTCCATCTTTGGGGACCTGGAAGTTAGGCTAGTGCTCACCCCTTTAAGAAAAATAACAAGTTAGACTGATTCTGTGTTCCCCTGGTGAAAACCCAGAAACCTGTTACTTAGATACTAGTTGTTAATTACCAAAGAATTCAAAGCAAAATCTCATAACCCATTTCTTTTCAAGAATGTGCTCTCCTTCACATAATATTAGGAATTGAAAGTTGTTTGAAATCCTTCATACAAATAGAGAAATTGTCAACAATATGTTAAATATATTTGGGGAAGATAGATCAGAATCTCCCAGAGGATGCAATGTTTATGGCAACAAGCAGAACCATTATTTCTAGTAAGGTCTGAAACTAATGCACATGTGGACTCATTGGGATAAGCATAATGAATGGCAGTGGATGTATATTAACAGTTGAATGTTGTTGTTGGTCATCAGTTCAAATAAATTAGTCATAGACTTTAAAAATAGTCTTAATGCAGAAATAGCCTATTCATGGGACAGTATTAGAGTCTTTTAATTTTCTTAGCATCATCTGAGGGAACCACACATTCACTATCACATTACTGGCAATAAAGACAAAGACAAAGTCTTGTGAGGTAGTACTATATGCATACTTCATCAATTGTTATGATAGCCTGCATGAGAATGAAATATTTTAGACCTCCTGGGTGCTGATAATCTCTTCACTGAGCACCTGTAAACCACAAACTGCACATTTTAGACTTCCTGGTTACAAACAAACCAAGTTTTTCATAAAACCTCATCAAATAAGGATAAGTCACATGATGATTCAGCTAGGAGTGGCTGCTCAAGAAAAGTTGACTTCATCATTGGGTACACTTAGCATTTACTGTGTGGTCAATCATCTAAATTCAAATCCCAACAATACTCTTGTGTGTGCATTTCACTTGTGGAATAGAGAAGCTTAGTATGAATTAGTGCTGAAGTCCCTAACAATCAGTCTTTCCTTCTCACCCTGTACAGTAAGTCTCCCCGACCTGCAGTTCTGGGTGACTTTCCCAAAATCTACCCCTTTTCCTAGACGTTTCCCGTCCTTTTCCTTCACCCTTCTTCCTTCCCCTTCAACCCTTCTGCTTGAAGAAGGAGCCACTGGCTCAGAACGTTTGCCAGTCCCAACAGTCTTTTTATGTGTGTGTTTTGCTGGGGCTTGGTGAGTAGATTTTTTATCTATCGAATTAAATAATTATATCTAAAAACAAAGATTCTGTAACCTCTCTCTCTCTCTCTCTCTCTCTCTCTCTCTAAATTTGAATTAAATAATTAGTATGAATTAGATATCACTTGGCAAGGCTAAAGACTTCAACATTGTCCAACACCTGTAAATTTCGGCGTTACTCCACCAGGCTGTAGGTCAGTTCAACGAGCAATAATTCGAGGAAGCTCACAGTCACCACCTGGGAAGCTAGTCCTCATATCCGCAGAAAAACTGGTCTTGCTTTGTGTGTGTCCCAGTTGCAGAGTATGTCTCAGCTTTGTGGAATACATCTGCTCGCACCAAGCAGGTTGACATTCCATTCAATGAGACTTTCTATCCAAATCCTGTTGATATGTGTGAAGCCACCTCTAGTCGACAAGCTCTACCTGATGCTGGAATACCTCTCCCCCCCCCCCCCCCCCCCACTCCCCCCTCCCCCCTGCATTATCAGAATGGCCGTCAATGCAGATGTGGAGAAGACAAAGCAGATCAGGCAGCCTCATCATTCATTGCATGACCATCAAGCTGTAGTCTGTCGATTTGAATCTAGAAAGAGCTTCATCACAAGGACTTGATCACTATAGGCAACATCGGAGTGTAAACATATGACCAGATGTTTGATATACCTGCAAACAAGCCTGCCCCAGAAAGCATCTGTCCTATCCTGTTTGGAGATCATTCAGTCATCTCAGGGTAGGTGTCTCCCATTGCAAAGACCAACATGCAAAAATGGAGCATCCTCCCAACTGATGGAGATGTGTCCTGCAAGTGCAAAACAACACGAGATCTAGGCCACTTGCTCATATTCCCTTACTGGAACAACCTTACATAACACAAAAGTTGATCAAGGCAAATAATGAGGCTATTGAAGTTTGCCCATTTTGGAAATGCTGACTGGACAAGGGAATGAATGAATGAATGAATGCTGTTACAATCAAAACTAGGAGAGTATTTGTAGTTGGTAGAACCGACTGATGGTCGCTAATATTCTACTATTTGGCATTTCCTCTGTCTTCCTAATAGGAGATTTCTTAAATTTTTTATGTGTTTCCGTATCTCTCGTTTAAATCTCTCATTTCATACTTCCAGGCAGTACAGCTTATTAAGGCATCAGCATCCATTTGTCACACGTCATGAGGGTAGAAAGTTGCATATCTAGGTATCTGTCTGCTGTAATAGTTTACGACTTCAGTTAGGCTTGCTATGCTGGATAGTATGTGTACATGGTGCTTACAGATGCAGTAGGAGCTGAGCACTGTTTGTGAAAAGCTGAATGCCCTTTCGGCTATTGGCAGGCACCTTCAGGCTGCTGTCTTGGGGTGTAGCAGCAGTGAAGAATCTGGCACATTGCATGGGATATGGGATGCCTCATGTGTCACTTGTTTTACCCACGAACTGTGCTGCTGCATCTTTTAGTTTACCCAATGTGGTGGACCTGCTCTCACTGCAGGGTAGGTGGCAGCTGGTAATGTATTCAGGTTGCTTAAGGTAGAGGACCAATGTGGAGGCAGGTTGTCTGGCCTTGCCTCTTCAACCCATGAGTGAACAGGTGGCCATTCCTTCTGTAGGATCTGAGTAGGCACACATGTGCAGGGGTTTGCTAGTTATTGAGAGCTCCAACATCAAGTGTGTTATGGAGCCACTTAGGAAGACGACGTACAGGGCTGGAAAGAAAGCCAGTCTGCCTGCTGGGGGCCTCATCCAGAATGTGAAGGAGGCCTTGCCTGCAGCTATTAAATGTGCAGGGTGCAGTCGTCTGCAAGTTACGACTCACATTGGCACCAACAGTGCCTGTCAGGTGTTTCTGAGGTCATCCTACATTCATATAGGCAGCTGGCAGAGGTAGTGAAGGTTGCTAGCCTCATGCACGGGGTGTAAGCAGAGCTCCCAAATTGCAGCAGTCTACCCAGAGTAGATCGGGGTTCTTTTGTTGAAGCCGAGTGAATGGACTCCTTCATTGACTCTGTGTCAGATTTCTGGATCAGCATTGTCGAGTAGGGAATTGTAAAACTCCTCTTGAGAGGTCAGATGTGCAATGCACAAAGGAAGTAGCTATTCAGGTAGCAGAGAACTTGTGGAGTACACATGGTGGGTTTTGGGACTGTGCTATAGTTTGAGGTACTCTGCTTAACACTTGCCAGTCGATACACAGATAGCAGAATCAGACCACATTCAGAGTAAAGGCATAAACCGTCAAAATTTTTTCAGTACATTTTCACAAGTATTCGTAGCAAAATTCCTGAATTTACTGCCCTCCAGGAAAATTCTTGTGTTCAAATTATTCTTAGTTCTGAGAGCTGACAGAAACCCGAAGTAGAAAGCTTTGAGATATTTAATGAGTTATGGGAGTGTTCATTACAGTCTACAAAAATATTGTCCCTGTTGAGATCGAAATTGAGTGTGACATTGAAGTTTTCCGGTCATGTGTAGCAGGTCTAGGTGAAACCAAGTTAATATGAGGAGGTTTTTACTAGCCGCCCATTTCCACTCTGACTGTTCTGGAAGTTATTCATATAAAATCTAGTCAGCAGCAGGTCATGGGACACTAATTGGAGGCAACTTTAACTTACCAAGCATAGAAATCTATGGATTCACTCGCAAGGGGTAGAGACAGGCAGTCTTGCAAAGTACTTATGAATACATTTTCTGAAAACTGTCTCGGGCAGCCAGTTCACCAGCCCATATGCAGTGAAAATATTTAGACCTTGTAGCTACAAACAAGCTGGACCTTATCAACGACATCAATATAGAGATGTGACCATGATATCACCATAGCATCTCCTGTTACAAAAATTAATAAATCAGTCAAGAACGCTAGGACAGTGTTTCTGCTAGAAAGAGCTGATAAGTAGTTGATAGCATGTCATTTAGAGATTGAATTGATGTCTTGTAGTTCCAGTATGATGGATATGGCTAAATTATGGGGAAAGTTTAAACAGGCTCAAACTCGGGTTTGAGTCTCGATCCGACACACAGTTTTAAACTGCCAGGAAGTTCCAGGCAGTAAATTGTTCCATGGAGAAGTATGTGGCTAGTAAGTGGATTAAGAATGGAAAAGACCCACCATAGTTTAACAAAGGCATTCAGAAAATGCTGAGGAAGCAAATGCTGTTGCACTTTTGATTCAAAAGAGACGTACAAATCAGGACAGCCAAAGGTTAGTACAGATTTGTGCGTTTGTGAAAAGATCTACACATGAGGCATACAGTCTGTTGTAACAGTAGAAGATAGCAAAACGAAAGCCAAAATTTTAAATTTCGCATTTAAGAAATTGCTCATGCAGGAGAATCATACACACATGCCATCATTTGAACATCACACAGAGTTCTGTGTGGATGACACAGTAATAAGCATTGCTGGCATAGAGAAACAACTGAAAAAAATGAGAACAGATGAGTCGCCCAGTCCAGATGGAATCCCATTTCAATTTTACAAAAAGTACTCAATGGCTGTGGTCCCTTGCTTATCTTGCATTTATCATGCCTTTCTCTCTCGGTGTGAAGTCCCAAGCAACTGGATAAAAAAAAAAAAAAGGTTATTCCTGTGTATGATAAGGGTAAAAGAATAGACCTGCAAAATTACAGACCAATAATCTGGCTGTGTCAGATAGCTTAAGTGCCCAAATGTTGTCTTTGGTAGATCTTATTACTAGAGAAATGCACAGTTGGGTGATATTATAAACATATATTATTAACAGCTAACTGAAACTACCCAAAATGGGAAATTTGCCTTGTGTTGATGGAACCTCTGTTAGATATTTAAGAGAAAATATTACAACACTGGGCTCATGTTTAGCAAGAATCGCTTACACAAAAGATATCTCAGCATGACTTGATAAAGGCACAGTTCAATCCTGTTTACAGAAGAGGGAAAATCATGAGACTAAATACCACTAACATTCACACTGACATTATGACATTCCAGGACAAAGCTGTATGTTCAGTGCTTGTGCATGACACACTTGTTACTGGTGATAAACTCCCACCTTGTTAGACATCAGAATGTTGTTCGATATTGTGTCACACTGTCAACTGAAAGGGAGAATAGAAAAATACGCAGTATCTTCAGAGATATGCTATTTCCTAAAATAAGTTTTTGTGATTAGAAGTCATTGTGAAGGACTGGGTGACAAATATTAAAAAGAAAGGAAAGTGGTACTGTGTATATCTTGAGAAAGTGTGATAGAATCACTAATTTTTGTTAGTAAATGTAATACATTACTGCAAAGTCTTAAGCAGAATACAAACAATTGAAGAAGTAAAAGTAACCCCTCACCATTTAACTGAGACATAAAGAAGTTGATAAACATATGAAAAAGAATTGACTCTTAGCTACATTTGACAATATTTTTACTTGGGGTTGTGTCTGTAATGTATGAGGGGTAGTCATCAAGTTTTCATTGTCTCCTGAAAAAGCTTTAGCGGTAACTATGAAATTTGATGGTGATTTAAGTCCTTTTGTACATATTCCCAGTGACTGATGTGTTGCCTTATACCTTGGTTGTAGAAGTCTGAGTTTTGGCTGTTCAAGAAATATTCCATCATGAAAATTTTCATACTGTCATTATGGAAATGCCTGCTAGGCAATGGTTTTGTCATCTGTGGAAAGATGAAGAAATCACTGGTTGCCACATTATGAAAATACAGCAGGTGAGGCATGATTTGATAGCTCAAAGCAGCAGCATGTGTGACTATGTCCTGTGCAGCACGAGCTATGCCAGTGTCGTGGAGCCAAAATACTTGCTCGAACAGCTTACCGTATGCCTTGCATAATCTCATCAGAAGATTTCAATATGATAATGATTTGACAGTTTTCCCCCCTAATGAGCATAATCTGTAGGAACACCACCACATGGTAGTCTCCAAAAAACAAGTGACATCACTTGCCCTTTGTCATCCGGATATTCACCTTTATTTTCAGTGGTGGTGAAATGTCACATCTGTAACTTTTATGTAGCTGCCTTAAGTCGGCAGGCTTTTTGAATATGAGGGAGCAGTGGGTGGTGACCTTTTTCTTATTCAAAAAAGTTGTGCAAGATGTTGAAAACTGATTTGGGGCTGATTTTCACATTGTCCTCCAATGCCTCAGTTGTAGTATCAGTTGTGGTACTCTAGTCTTTAAGCACTGGGGCCTCCACTGCTGTTGTGATTGCTGATTTTTCATGGAGCGATAATCTGTCACTTCATTCTTTATCATTCAGATTTGTTTGAATACACTGGAAGTGTCTACATCAGCTAACCTGTATCATATGATGCATTGTTGCTGTACATTTCCATGGATTGTTGCAGTGTTGATCCCCTTCCAATGCATAAAACCAGTTACCACATGATATTCCACTTTATCAGTGGGCTGTGCATATTTTTTTTTCTTCCTTTTCTTTTTTTCTTCCTTTTCTTTTTTTGGCTCCTCTAGCAGTGTACCAAGGTTTGCAGATACATAGCTACAAATAAACAAAAAAACGTATTTACACAACTATATTTTTTGTGATGATAGTTAAAAAATTTGTGATTACCCTTTGTAAATAGTTGCCAGATACCACCCATAATGAAGAACAAGAATCTGATACTGTTTCATTTCAAGAGTTGTGATCAGTGTCTCTACTCTTGTAACATTTTGTTTGTATGTCCATCCTTTTAGCTGGAGGTCACATTGTCTTCATTAGGTGTACGTTTCCAGGAAAGTGCAATGTATTTGAGAGTGAAAAGCAAACAGTGTGTTCCACTAATATTTGTTTATTAGAAACGGGCTGTTTATTCGCCAACAGGATATTGTAGAATATGGTTTGAGTCAGTATAATATGAGAATAAACATTAATATGCTGTGCTATCAAATTTGAAATATCATACAGTATTTGTACAGAAACCAGATGGCAGTTGTAAGAATCGGAGGACGAAAAATGGATGCAGTAATTCAGAAGGGGGTGAGACAAGGTTGTAGCCTATCCCTATTTATTCATTCTGTAGATTCAGCAAGTAATAGAGGAAACCAAAGACAGATGTAGAAAGGGATTTAAAGTTCAGGGAGAAGAAATGAAAACTTTGTGGTTTGCTGGCGACATAATTCTGTCAGAGGCGGGAAAGCACTTGAAGAGTAGTTGAACACAATGGATTTTGTGTCTTGAAAAACAGGATATAAGATGAAAAGCAACATAAGCAAGACAAGGGAAATGGAGTATGGTCATCTCATATCAGGTAATGCTGAGGGAAATACATTAGGAAATGAGATGTGGAAAGTAGTAGATGAGTTTTACTGTTCGTGCAGAAAAATAATGTGGATATAAAATACACACAGACAATATAAATAATTTTTTTCTTTTTCTGAAAAGTTTTATTTTCCGAAGTGTTGCTGTATATGACAGAGAAATGTGGACAACATAATAATTGCATCTGTATGGTTTCTGTTCTTCCACATATGCATGTCCAAAAGAACAGAAACTGTTGTGTCAATCCACAGGTGTGTATACAGAGCGAATCACTTAGAACTTGCATTGCAAATATTGTGGAAATGGAAAATGCTACTGATGTGTGGGTTTCACAGAATGGATTGGTAGTCAAGGGCCCATATTGTTAGCCAATGAAAAGATTGCAATAATACTTGAAAAGTGTATTTTTGTGCAAATACCAGGTGTACAAGTATGAAATAAGCATTAAGATACAAATGTGTCGATAGGGAACATTTGTTGTGAGCGAGCCTTAAGTTTTTTTTTTATTTGGTTGGTATGACATCTGTCAATGATATTTAGTAAACATCAAGTCATGGAACAAACATCATCATATGTTTTCATCATGTTAACAGTGTCGAATTTTGTACCAGAAAGTGATGATTTACGGAAAGCATTAATTTTTTGTTTTCATTTGAAAAAAAGTGCTGCAGAGTCTCATCAAATGCTTGTCGAGCCATATGGCGATCATGCTCTATCAGAAGCACCATGCAAAAGATGGTTTCAACGGTTCAGAAATAGTGATTTTGATGTAAGAAATGAAGAACGTGGAATACCACCAAAAAAGTTCGAAGACGCCGAATTGCAACCAATATTGGATGAAGATGATTGAGTCAGAAGCAAATGGCAGCAATGCTAAATGTTGCACAACAAACAATTTCTGACCGTTTGAAAGCTATGAGGAAGATCCAAAAGTGTGGAAAATGGGTGCCACATGAATTGAATGAAAGACAGATGGAAAACCGAAAAACCATTTGTCAAATTTTGCTTCAAAGAGATGAAAGAAAATAAATTTTGCATCGAATTGTTACTGGCAATGAAAAATGGATTTATTTTAAGAATCCTAAATGGGAAAAATCATGGATTAATCCAGCACAACAGTCAACATCACTCCAAAACCAGATCGATTCGGCAAGAAGACAATGCTCTGTGTTTGGTGGGATCAAAAAGGTGTAGTGTGTCATGAGCTTCTAAAACCCGGTGAAACTGTGAATACTAATCGCTACAGACAACAAATGATCAATTTGAACTATGCACTGATCGAAAAAAGACCAGAATGGGCCAGAAGACATGGCAAAGTAATTTTTTCCACGACAGTGCACCTGCACACAAAGCAAAACTGGTTCAGGATACAATCAAAACACTTGGCTCAGAGCTGCTACCCCACCCACCATATTCACCAGACTTGGCCCCTTCTGACTACCATTTGTTTTCATCAATGGGACACGCATTGGTTGAGGAACACTGCGTTTCCTACAAAGAAGTCAAAAATTGGGTGTCTGATTGGTTTGCTTCAAAAGACAAACATTTCTATTGGCGTGGTGTCCACAAATTGCCAGAAAAGTGGTCAAAATATATAGAAAGCAATGGTCAGTACTTTGAATAAAATGTGTTTACTTTTCAATTCAAAATTAGTGTTTCATTTCCACAAAAAAAATGCTCATTTCATACCAGTACACCTGGTATACATTTTTTAAGTGGTACAATGCCCTTTGACATTAAGAAATTAAAAGTAGGGTAAATTAGATTGTCAGTGGTGTTTGTTGCAGAATTCTAGTGTGAATCTTTTACAAAATACCATAGTTTGAAAAGTTTCCACATCGACACTTGCACAACACCTGTGATAGTACACACTAAAGAACAACACAAATGCATACTAGTTATGTGGATTCTGGCCAGTAACAGACAGTTGATCATCACAGATCATGTTCAACATGACCACTTGCAGTGCCAATACATCCTTCCAGTCTGGTATGGAATGACTGCAGCACATGTGCTAGCATTTTAGTGGAGATGTCCGAGCACAACTTTCTAAGTACTATTACAATCTTTAAATAAATAGTTGTCCCATCACAAGTTCCATTGAGAAGTATCTGTACTTTATTTCTTGCTGGTGTATAGTTTCAGACATCAAGAAATAAAAAATAGGTATGTCTCAGTGTAAATGTGATTTATTAGTCTCATTACATACATTGTACTGATCATATGATCTGTTGTACAGGAGACTTGTCAGGTTTCGCAAAAATATAATGTATAATGATTTACAGAAATTCTTTTTACACTATTTTAAGAATAATGCCAATAAAGACAACACTACAATATTTACTATAAATTAACAGTTTATCAATTTCCTTTGTTGTACACAGGCAACACTGCAATATTAGCTATAGATTTTTATTGTTCAAAGTCTCTGACTGTCTTCCATGAGTTCTTCATTGGTGTAGTAACATTTCTCTATTAAAATATTTTGGAGTAAACTTTTCAGCAAACCAAGGTCCATTGTTAATATGTTTCTTCCTTTTAATTTGTTATATATTTTAGCCCCCTGTACAGTGGTGTCTGAGCATAAAGCTTTAAGTGATGTGAAGGAAATTTGAAGTTTTCCTTGTGACGAGTATCATAGCTATGCTTAAAATGGAACTTTTCAAGATTATGTTGATTATTATATACAAAAATCAAAATTTCAAAAATGTACAATGAAGTAATTGTTAGTATTTTTAATTTCTTGAACAATGGGTGACATGACTCATTTTTTGTGGCCAGCGTACATGTTTCTAATGATTTTCTTCTGAAGAATTAGTAGCCTTGTACTGCTTCTAGAGTTTCCCCAGAAAATTATCCCATGCCGAATAACAGATTCAAAATAACTGTGGTAGACTGTCTTTCTTGTATCCATATGATTGGCACCAGATAAAATAAACGTTACTAAAACTAGGGAATTGAATTTATTTGCAACAAAGTCTATATGTGTCTTCCAGTTTAAACTTTTATTAAGGTTTAGGCCCAAGAATTTAACATGGCTCACTTCTATCATCAGTTGATTATTATGGGCTATTTGTACAGGACATATTACTGACAATGTAGAGACAAAGTGCAACTTATTATGGAGCTACAGCCATTTATTTCAATTATAGGATTAGTTGCGAACCTATTTTTCACCTGCAGCATGCTGCAGGTTCATTATTACAATCTGTTGATTGGCTAACAATACGAGCCGTAGACTAGCAATCGATTCTGTGAAAACCACACATTGATAACACTGTCCATTTCTGCAATATTATGGTGCAAGTTTTATGTCAACATCATATATATATACTTGACAAAAGATATTACCAAATTTTGCTGTGTTAGGGCATTGAAATAGCTCAATGCTGGCAGATGGAAATTTTTGCCAGACTCAGATTAAACCTGGATTTCCCACTTTACATGAGCAGTGACCTTAAGCACTTTGGCTATGTGACGATGTCACCTGTCTGACCCAAGACTCCATATGCCACACACTACAGAGTAGTGTCCCCTGTTCATTATTCCTACTGTATTCCTGTGAGACGTTGGAGGTTATTGTGCATTTGCACTGAAAGATCAATATGCTGTCAGGCACATAAATTATGTAAGTATTGGCGTCTGTTCTTTCACACATGCATGATTGATAGAACAAATTCGATGTCCATATAATATATATGCACCTGAATACATATCAGTCTTTCAGTGCAGATGCAAAATAATGTCCGACCTCTCATAGGAATACTGTTGGGCTACAAGGGAAGAGGAAAAACGGACAGGGGATACTACTCTGTAGTTTGCAGCACATGGAGATTGGGTCAGACTGGAGACATTTTCAGACAGCCGAAATGGTTAAGGTGGTCACTCGCCTAAAGTGGAAAATCTGGGTTCAAATTCCAGTGTGGCACAAATTTTCATCTGTTGCCATTGAGTTGTGCAGCAAAAGTAGGAAATTTCTTTCATTGAACTTTGTAATTGAGTGGGAATCTAGGTAAATAATTTTGAAGTAAGAGACAAGGGGTTATCTGGCGCATATACACTGATTATCACACATCAAACAAAAATCACAAAAATAATTTGAGAATGAAATTTTCTCTCTGAAGCGGAGTGTGCACTGATATGAAATTTCCTGACAGATTAAAACAGTGTGCCGGACCAAGATTCAAACTCGGGACCTTTCTACTGAGCACCAAGCACAACTCACGACCTGTCCTCGTTTACTTCTGCCAGTACCTTGTCTCCTATCCTCCAAACTTCATAGAAGTTCTCCTGCGAAACTTGCAGAACTAACCCTTTTGGAAAAATCGATATCGCAGAGACATGGCTTAGTCGCAGCCTGGAGGATGTTTCCAGAATCAAATTTTTACTCTGCAGCAGAGTGCTTGCTGATATCCTCACAGTTTTACTTCTGCCAGTACGACATTTCCTACCTTCCAGACTTCACAGAAGCTGTCCTATGAAACTTGCAGAACTAGCGTTCATGGATGAAAGAATGTTGCAGAGACATGGCTTAGCCACAGCCTGGGGGATGTTTCCAGAATGAAATTTTCACTCTCCAATGGATTATACACTGATAGAAAACTTCCTAGGAGATTGAAACTGTGTACCAGACCGAGAATTGAACTCAGGACTTTCGCCTTTCATGAGCCTGTGCTCTACCAACCAAACTATCCAAGCATGACTCATGAGTCTCAGTCCGTCACACAGGTTTAATCTTCCAGGAAGTTTCATGTTAGCACACGCCCTGCTGCAGAGTGAAAATTTCATGCTGGAAACATCCCCCAGGCTGTGGCTAAGCCATTTCTCCACAATGTCCTTTCTTCCAGGAATTGCAGGAGAACTTCTGTGAAGTTTGGAAGGTAGGGGATGAGGTACTGGCAGAAGTAAAGCTGTGAGGATAGGTCATGAGTAGTGCTTGGGTATCTCAGTTGGTAGAGAACTTGCCCGCAAAAGCAAAGGTCCCAATTGGGAGTTTCGGTCTGGCTCACAGTTTTAATCTGCCAAGAAGTTCACAAAAATAATTGTTACTCAAAAAATTGTTTCACATCTGATGAAACTTACCTAAAGCTTAGAACACACAACAATAATAAAACAAAATCACCGCCGTAGGTAAATAATTTATTTTATAATGTAGAACGTATATGAAATGTAAAAATGTGGTACAAGTGAGTTAGATATTGCAAGCAAAATATAAGACTTAACAATAATGTCTTATGCTGTTAATTACAGTGTCTGTGAGCTGTATAAAAAGGAATACAATTCTTAGTCTGAGGCTGTTCTCAGTGCAGCAAGGGTCTGGGAAGGAGAACTGCAAACAGTGATGTGCTTCCTGAGTGATTCTCAGCTTGAGACTATGAGATTCAAGTTAGAAGATTTAGATGACTCTTAGGTGCATTGTAGCAATTATAGGTTGGACGTGTTAGTTTCATGCCATACATATATGCCAGATGCTGTATTTTCCTGAGCAGTTCCTGCTTCTGTGGGTGTAGCTGTTTCATGGTAACCAATGCTGTGTCAAATACGAAAGCACAACAGCAATGTTCAGAATTTGAAACCAGTTAGCTACCTTCATTCTGTGCAGTTTTATGTCATAGTATCACACATTCTTTTTCAGTGAATCGCAAGTAACTGTATAGTTTAAAAAACTGTGTTTCCACTATTACTGTTTTTACACTATCTGCCTCAGTAGCTGGTCAGATTCAATGTGCTAAGAATTAAAATTCTACACTCCTTCTAAATGTGCTATTTGACTTAATAAAACTCATCCCATGTGCTATGTAACGTGCGCACTATAATGGCTTGTTAACTGATTGTTCCTAGGCAGTGTACATATTGAGACAATTTTGTACTTGTGTACATTGATGATTGAGAATATGTCAACCCATTAGACACCAAATGTGCCCTTATTTGACATGATTCATCATCGTCATCATCATCATCATCATCATGTCCCACATTATTTCATCCTATTTGCTGGGTCGGTTGTTCAGAAGCTGAATTACTAGGCCAATCAATTACAAAGAAATCTTTGTTATGGTAGTCTTTGGAGTTACTACTCCATCACAAGGCAATGGTTCACTTCTCTTTTAATCCCCAGAAAGGAGGGTCACCTCATCTGCCTGCTTTGGGTACTTGTAGTGATACGAAGATTGTGGAGTAAAATGTATGTTATGCTATAAAATTGTAGAAGATATGGGTTGTATAACTTTATTTTCAAATTGTTGTGCAATAATCACATTTTTCAAAGATTTAAGAGATGATAATCAACTCTGATTGATAGCTTGCCAGACTAATGCATTGTGCGCCACAGAGTACTTTATGTCTACAAATATGTGATGTTGCACATCTCTTTCATGACTTCAAACACTAAGGTGACTAGTTTACTTGACAGTTGGAGTAGAATCAATCGGAGCGAAAAGTGTGTTGCCATTAATCCACATATTGCCCTGATAACTGTGTCACACTGTGGCTTGCAGAAACACTTTGACCTTGTGAGGTTGTGTAGCAGTTAACATATTTTACTTCCATTTGGGAGAACTGGGATTCAGTTCCATGACTAAAATTCCAAATACAGCTTTTTTTCTAAATCACCTACATAAAATAGTGGAACTGTCTCTGTGCAAAGGACACTACTGCTTACCTGCCATGTTCGTTTTCAGTACAAGCTTGTGCTCCCAAATGCATTGAGCTCATTGTTAATGGGATGTTATTCTTGCTTCGTATAACAACTCTTGTTCTCAGAAATTCTTTCTCTTGTTCATTATTTCCCAGGTAAGAAAAAGCCTATGTATCTCCCAGATAAAGAGACACAATTTCCCAAACCTGTGAGATATAATAGTGCATACCAACAGTGATTCTAAAGAAAATCAGGTTTTTCCATTATTTTCTGTTGTGTACTGTTATCAGTAAATTTCACAAAGTCGCATGGAGGAATCAGTAACACTGTAACTATAACTGCTGTCTAACTTCCAGTTCTTATAGTACATTCCTTCTATGTACATAATGTAAGAGCAAATCCTTTAATCTTACAGTCGTGGTGGCTAATACAACTTGTATTTGGTAGGCCATATAGATTCAGTTTTTCTGTTATTTCTTTAAATCACTTCAAGGTGCAGTTAATTCCCTCACTTGGCTTCCTCTGACATAGTTAGTGCTTCATCTCAATGCAGACACCTTTTAAACTGTAATACAATGTTTATAGGCTAGTGGTATACAAACATATCTCGTTGACTTCAAAAGATTTTTTGCGGAAGTGATACTATTCTGAACTGCTCAAAAAAATGTCATAAGCCCTCAAATGGAAATGATTTTAGCCTCACTGTCAAAAAAGCCCTCAGATATTAAAACAGTTATTTTTTAGCAGTATTGTTTTGGACTGAAGAATATTACACACACACACAGAACAGGTGAACATAGTGACAATGGATTCATAACAATAAAAGCACTATCATTTTAGATAGTAATTATTTAACAGAGGATATGTTGATGGAGGATGTTGTTGTAATTAATATTATTAACAGTATAAGTCAATCATTACTTTTATGACTCCTTCTCTCTATATTCATTAAAAAAAATAGTCTTCCTTGGAGGTATTGGTTTAGAAAATATTGAGACTTTAAGTGATATTTCATTTGCAGTACTTTCAGTAGACCTCATATGAATATGGTGTCTGCAGCACATTCAAAACACTTTAAACACACAATACTGTCTGCATCATATGTGTCATTTGCTTATTACTTGTTCTTTTTCCTGGTCATTTTAAGATGTTTGTATGTGACGCCAACACAGATCTCAATATTTTATAACCTTTCGGTTTTGCCTTTTGTTCTGAAAAGCAGTTGTATGCACATTACTGCCAGAGTGGAAACTACCTGTATGAAATAACACAGGGCTTCCAAATTCATAGCACATTCCAATGTTTGAAGCTTGTGTGTACTGCATTATACAGTCATTAAACAGCCAGTAAGCGTTGGAGTGTATCGGTTAAAAGCAGCACATATCTTAAATTGTAATCTTCAAGTTGCAAAAACACACTTTTTTTTATATTGTTGTTGTTGTGGTCTTCAGTCCTGAGACTGGTTTGATGCAGCTCTCCATGCTACTCTATTCTGTGCAAGCTTCTTCATCTCCCAGTACCTACTGCAACCTACATCCTCCTGAATCTGCTTAGTGTATTCATCTCTTGGTCTCCCTCTATGATTTTTACCCTCCACGCTGCCCTCCAATACTAAATTGGTGATCCCTTGATGCCTCAGAACATGTCCTACCAACCGATCCCTTCTTCTGGTCAAGTTGTGCCACAAACTTCTCTTCTCCCCAATCCTATTCAACACCTCCCCATTAGTTATGTGATCTACCCATCTAATCTTCAGCATTCTTCTGTAGCACCACATTTCGAAAGCTTCTATTCTCTTCTTGTCCAAACTATTTATCGTCCATGTTTCACTTCCATACATGGCTACACTCCGTACAAATACTTTCAGAAACGACTTCCTGACACTTAAACCTATACTCGATATTAACAAATTGCTCTTCTTCAGAAATTCTTTCCTTGCCATTGCCGGTCTACATTTTATATCCTCTCTACTTCGACCATCATCAGTTATTTTGCTCCCCAAATAGCAAAACTCCTTTACTACTTTACGTGTCTCATTTCCTAATCTAATTCCCTCAGCATCACCCGATTTAATTCAACTACATTCCATTATCCTTGTTTTGCTTTTGTTGATGTTCATTTTATATCCTCCTTTCAAGACACTATCCATTCCGTTCAACTGCTCTTCCAAGTCCTTTGCTGTCTCTGACATAATTACATTGTCATCAGCGAACCTCAAAGTTTTTATTTCTTCTCCATGGCTTTTAATACCTACTCCAAATTTTTCTTTTGTTTCCTTCATTGCTTGCTCCATATAAAGATTGAATAACATCGGGGAGAGGCTACAACCCTGTCTCACTCCCTTCCCAACCACTGCTTCCCTTTCATGTCCCTCGACTCTTATAACTGCCATCTGGTTTCTGTACAAATTGTAAATAGCTTTTCACTCCCTGGATTTTACCCCTGACACCTTCAGAATTTGAAAGAGAGTATTCCAGTCAACACTGTCAAAAGCTTTCTCGAAGTCTACAAATGCTAGAAACGTAGGTTTACCTTTTCTTAATCTAGCTTCTAAGATAAGTCGTAGGGTCAGTATTGCCTCACGTGTTCCAACATTTCTACGGAATCCAAACTGATCTTCCCCGAGGTCCGCTTCTACCAGTTTTTCCATTCGCCTGTAAAGGGCTCATTTTGTTAGGAAGTGCTTTTTCAGCACACACCTGAAACCGAAATTCAAGGAAGTCTCGTCGTAATTTCTGCTATTTCGTCTATTTGTATAATTGAAACTGTAATCATAGATTTGAAACATCCTGTTTGACAGTCAGATTTAAAAATCTGGCCATGTTGACAGAGAAACACAAATCACAGAAGAGAAACAACAATTAAAAGCTACTTGCGTTCGACAAAACCTTCAATCTGGTTGTTAATGAATGAAAACAAATAAGTCATGTAGTACGAATACACTGACAATTACCGCTACTATCGCACTTGTCGTTATTTTACTTAGAAAGCGAGTTGTTATATTTATGAAACCACCGCAGTACCCCTATTGTAAGGCCTCGACGCCCCAGGGAGCCGCGACGCACATTTTGAAACCCCCTGATCCAATGCATTGCAATGATTCTTTGTGATCAGCCAAAAAGTGTGGACAAAATGGGTTTCATTCGGCTCTGAAAGAAAGAGAGAAATTCGTATGGAATGATTGACTGGGAGGCGCCGTAGAGCAGGTTCAGCCGTCGGTATTGGGAAGGTTTTTCATATCCTTCGCGCAAAATGGCATCTTTTCTTCTAAAAATGTGAGAGGTGTATGTTTAAATGTATCTGGTAGCTACAGGCGAGTGTAAACGTGTGTTTACAGCTGTGCCTCTGCAACCAGTAAACGTGTGACTGTGCTTGTCCAGCACGCAATTAGAAGCACGCGTGTAGGTTACATGCATCTTTCTCAACATGTGTGCGCGAGTGATTCCACTCATACTTTTGTTCACACTTAACGCCTCTACTTCCGTGTGGGGTAGGCTACAGCCGCACGGCGACTAACAACAAGGCATACAAGTGTAAACGCACATTAATGGTTGTTTGCATAGTGTCATGTCGTGTTTGTGTTGTATGATGACGCGGGAAGACAGAGGCTGAAACCCAGTGCCAGCACATGACCTATTCCCCTCGAGTTGCATCAATGGGGCCGCTGAGCTTAATGTCTTCATCCGGCAGACGGATCACATAAACAGCGTCACAGAGCCTCTCTTCTTGGGACGCTGCAGAGAGATCTGGAATTTAATCCAGGTAATTGGCACGAAGACTGGTGATCAAGGGCTTTACTCCACCACCCCTCAACCGGCCGCAGTGGCCAAGCTGTTCCAGGCGCTTCAGTCTGGAATCGCGCCGCCGCTATGGTCGCAGGCTCGAATCCGGCCCCGGGCACGGATGTGTGCGCCGTCCCCAGGCTAGTCAGGCTTAAGTAGTTCCATGTTCTAGGGGACTGACGACCTCAGATGTCAACTCCCATAGCGCTCGGAGTCATTTGAACCATTTGAAACACTACCCCTCCTCCCCTTTGCCATAAACGCAAAGGGAAAGCAAGTGGCTTACCCAGGCGGTTACCCATCCAAGTACTGTGCACTCCCGGCTTTGCTGAACTTTGATGATCTGGTAGGCAACGGAGTATTTAGGGAGGCAAGGCCATTTGCAAGGAATGAGATGCCCGAGGATGGCTTAGAAACTCTTAATTTACAACGAATTTTGAAACCTGGCGGTGTGCTTTTAACTTCCAGTTTTCAGTACTAAAGAAGAAAAAACAAATATATCAGAACTATTTCACGATCCTTAAGCAACAAAGAAGGTTTTACTCATTCGGTTTCGGTAGACAGGGTGGCTGTACTCAAAACAAAGGGCGGAAAACGGTTTATTTCAAACCCCAATGAAATGCAAACTTCTTCAGGAATGAATGTGACGTGAGCGACGGTTGTCGAATAGAAATATATTTCTATGAATTAAAGGTTGTAGGACTGTTTATAGCTTACATATCTGAGTATCAACGGTGCTGAAAATGATCCTCCATATATTCAACCACAACAGAAAATATTTCTTATTTTAATATAGAATTCATGAAACAGGAAACGCAGTTTCTCTTTGACTTCAAATAACACAAACATATAAATTTTCTTATTTATCCTTTAAGGAATAAAATGGCAGTCTAAAGAACAATCGTGTGGCACTCACAGCAAGTTTTGCCTGGATCATCATTACAGACCGGTAACTGATATGGACTAGGGATTAACAATGTGAATAAAAATAATCGGTTAGTATGTAACTGACCGAGAGAGATTTCTTCTCCCAGCATCAGCTGACCAGTTTACACTTGCCTCAGAGTCAATGAAATAATGCAATTGCTGTTGCTTGTTTTCTTCCATTGTAGCATTTTACAAACAAATGTCCTTTACCTGAAAATTTAAGAAGTGTACAGATGAAAACGTATGAAATATCGTAACAAACAAACCGTTTTAAATCTGCTTATGCCCCTTTGGGGTAACATGGTGAGACATGTAGGAGCGCCAATCTATTGTCATCAGTTCCCTCTGAAAAATTCAAAGCTGTCGCCTCAGCGGGCAAGGTGTCGCTCCCCGTTTTTTTCTACGTCCGAGGTCCGATACTCATCCAATTCCACAAACACGGAAAAACCATTAACAGTGATGTATACTGCGAGACACTGTAGCATACACAAGTACATTAAGAGCAAACGCCCTGGCTGCTCATGGACGGAGTGATTCTGCTGCACAATAACGTGTCTCCACTCCTCTCCAAGGTCACACGAAGTGTAATGGCCAACTTCAAGTGGGAGCACTTGAGCATCCGCCCTACAGCTCGAACATTTCACCCTAAGACTTCCAAGTGCTTGGTTCGCTTAAGAAACGTTTCTAAGTGACGTGCTTCAACTCGGGCATTGAACTGAAGGACACAGTGGAGGACTGTCTCCTGTGTTAGACACAGGAATTCTGGGAACAGGGAATCCTTCAGCTTGTGACACAAAACGACTTCAGTTATATCTTTTCTTTTGAACACCCCTCCAGTCATATCTTGTAACGTGAATATAGATTTCCAGTTATTGAGCAAAATTCCTGACATTTGTGGGCAACAGAACACCCAGTTTTACAAATGTCCTACAGACAATATATATTTTATGTAAAAGAAAATATCACCATCAGTTAGCTGTGATAGAATGAGCTTCTTTCAACCACCCCCCCCCCCCAGCTTTTTTCCCCCCTCATGAACATCATTTGCCTAGCATTCATTTCCAAAATGTTCCTTGTCATTCTTAAAAGTTCACCCACATATAGAGTTGTTCATTGTAAGCTTTATCTGGTGTGAGTACCTATGTTTTTCAGTTCAACAAAAACTGTTGCCATTCTGATTAAGGTTTTCTATGGTTCTCATATGTGGTTTGAAGCAAAAGCTCGGATGTTCTGTTAAAAACAAGATTAATTTCCCTTCTCATTTTTATCCAATCTGAATTTCTGTTGGTGATGGTGACAAAATGTTAAAACTCAACCATTCCATCTTTCTGAATGCACATTATGGACATACATGTTGATTGATTCTATTGTCGATGTTATATCCTTGATGATCAGTTGTATTTGGTTAAACTACATGACCAGAATCATTTTTTTTTAACTACAACTGTCGTGAATGGGAAAGAGTTGTACTGTCATACTGTTGTCAACAATTACTTTTGAACGCATTATCCAAAGACTGTCTTGAGCAGCTAAATCGACAACCAACGCGTAATGGAAATATTTTAGATGTGGTAACCACGAACAGACCAGACCTCATCGACAGTGTCAGTGTTGAGACTGGGATTAGTGATCATGATGATGTCATTACGACTATGGTTACGAAAGTTAAAAAGTTGGTCAAGAAGGCTAGGAGAATATTCCTACTAGAAAGAGCAGATAAGCAGTTGTTAGCATCCAACTTAGTAAATGAATCGACTTCATTTACTTCCGGTACAATGGACGTGGAAGAATTATGGGAAAATTTTAAACACATTGTAAATCACGCATTGGGCAAGTATGTGCCGAAAACGTGGGTTACGGGCGGAAAAGCCCCACCGTGGTTTAACAGCGCAATTCGGAGAATGCTCAGGAAGCAAAGGCAGTTGCGTTCGCGGTACAAGAAAGATCGGGAGAATGAGGACAGGCAAAGAGTACGCGAAAGAACTTGCCCCCATTTCAACAGCCAATTACCGCAAGTCTCTAGAGGAACGAAAGGTTCTAAATGATTGGAAAAGAGCACAGGTAGTTCCAGTCTTCAAGAAGGATTGTCGAGCAGGTGCGCAAAACTATAGACCTATATCTCTGACGTCGATCTGTTGTAGAATTTTAGAACATGTTTTTTGCTCGCGTATCATTTCGTTTCTGGAAACCCAGAATCTACTCTGTAGGAATCAACATGGATTCCGGAAACAGCGATCGTGTGAGACCCAACTCGCTTTATTTGTTCATGAGACCCAGAAAATTGTAGATACAGGCTCCCAGATAGATACCATTTTCCTTGACTTCCCATTTGATACAGTTCTGCACTGTCGCCTGATAAACAAAGTAAGAGCCTACGGAATATCAGACCAGCTGTGTGGCTGGATTGAAGAGTTTTTAGCAAACAGAACACAACATGTTGTTCTCAATGGAGAGACGTCTACAGACGTTAAAGTAACCTCTGGCGTGCCACAGGGGAGTGTTATGGGACCATTGCTTTTCACAATATATCTAAATGATCTAGTAGATAGTGTCGCAAGTTCCATGCGGCTTTTCGCGGATGGAGCTGTAGTATACATAGAAGTTGCAGCATTAGAAAATGCAGCGAAATGCAGGAAGATCTGCAGCGGATAGGCACTTGGTGCAGGGAGTGGCAACTGACCCTTAACATAGGCAAATGTAATATATTGCGAATACATAGAAAGAAGGATCTATTATTGTATGATTATATGATAGCGGAACAAACACTGGTAGCAGTTACTTCTGTAAAATATCTGGGAGTATGCGTGCGGAACGATTTGAAGTGGAATGATCATATAAAATTAATTGTTGGTAAGGCGGGTACCAGGTTGAGATTCATTGGGAGAGTCCTTAGAAAATGTAGTCCATCAACAAAGGAGGTGGCTTACAAAACACTTGTTCGACCTATACTTGAGTATTGCTCATCAGTGTGGGATCTGAACCAGGTCGCGTTGACGGAGGAGATAGAAAATATCCTAAGAAGAGCGGCGCGTTTCGTCACAGGGTTATTTGGTAAGCGTGATAGCGTTACGGAGATGTTTAGCAAACTCAAGTGGCAGACTCTGCAAGAGAGGCACTCTGCATCACGGTTTAGCTTGCTGTCCAGGTTTTGAGACGGTGCGTTTCCAGATGAGGTATCGAATATATTGCTTCCCCCTACTTATACCTCCCGAGGAGACATGAATGTAAAATTAGAGAGATTCGAGCACGCACGGAGGCTTTCCGGCATTCGTTCTTCCCGCGAACCATATGCGACTGGAACAGGAAAGGGAGGTAATGACAGTGGCACGTAAAGTGGCGTCCGCCACACACTGTTGGGTGGTATGCGGAGATGAAGTTGAAGTTAGTAGAGATTCGTGCTGCTGTAAAAAGAGCGATGCGCAAAGCATTGAACCACTACCACCGTCATACCTTAGCAAAAGATCTTGCTGAAAACGCAAGGAAATTCTGGTCTTACATAAAATCAGTAAGCGGGTCGAAGGCTTCCATCCACTCACTCACTGATCAGTCTGGCCTGGCAACGGAAGACAGCAAAACAAAATCTGAAATTTAAAATTTAGCATTTGAGAAATCTCTCACGCAGGAGAATCGTACAAACATACTGCCGTTTGAGTCTCGTACAGATTCCCGTATATGGAGTACATAGTGATAGACATCCCTGGGGTAGTGAAGCAGCTGAATGGGTTGAAAATAAATAAATCGCCAGGTCCTGATGGGATTCCAATTCAGTACTCTACTGCATTGGCTCCTTACTTCGTTTGCATTTACCGCGAATCTCTTGCCCAACGTAAAGTCCCGAGTGACTGGAAAAAAGTGCAGGTGGTGCCTGTATATAAGAAGGGTAGAAGGACGGATCCTCAAAATTACAGACCAATATCCTTAGCATCGGTTTGTTGCAGGATTCTCGAACATATTCTCAGTTCGAATATAATGAATTTCCTTGAGACAGAGAAGTTGCTGTCCATGCATCAGCATGGCTTTAGAAAGCATCGCCCCTGCGAAACGTAACTCGCCTTTTTTTCACATGATATCTTGCGAACCAAGGATGAAGGGTATCAGACGGATGCCATATTCCTTGACTTCCGGAAAGCGTTTGACTCGGTGCCCCACTGCAGACTCCTAACTATGGTACGAGCATATGGGATTGGTTCCCAAGTATGTGCGTGGCTCAAAGTCTTCTTAAGTAATAGAACCCAGTACGTTGTCCTCGATGGTGAGTATTCATCGGAGGTGAGGGTATCATCTGGAGTGCCCCAGGGAAGTGTGATAGGTCCGCTATTGTTTTCTAACTACATAAATGATCTTTTGGATAGGGTGGATAGCAATGTGCGGCTGTTTGCTGATGATGCTGTGGTGTACGGGAAGGTGTCGTCGTTGAGTGACTGTAGGAGGATACAAGATGACTTGGACAGGATTTGTGATTGGTGTAAAGAATGGCAGCTAACTCTAAATATAGATAAAAGCAAATTAATGCAGATGAATAGGAAAAAGAATCCTGTAATGTTTGAATACTCCCATTAGTAGTGTAGCGCTTGATACAGTCACGTCGATTAAATATTTGGGCGTAACATTCCGCGTGACTTCCGCAAGGTGTTCGATACAGTTCCCCACAGTCGTTTAATTAACAAGGTAAGAGCATATGGACTATCAGACAAGTTGTGTGATTGGATTGAAGAGTTCCTAGATCTAGAACGCAGCATGTCATTCTCAATGGAGAGAAGTCTTCCGAAGTGAGAGTGATTTCAGGTGTGCCGCAGGGGGGTGTCATAGGACCGTTGCTATTCACAATATACATAAATGACCTTGTGGATGACATCGGAAGTTCACTGAGGCTTTTTGCGGATGATGCTGTGGTATATCGAGAGGTTTTAACAATGGAAAATTGTACTGAAATGCAGGAGGATGTGCAGTGAATTGGCACATGGTGCAGGGAATGGCAATTGAATCTCAATGTAGACAAGTGTAATGTGCTGCGAATACATAGAAAGAAAGATCCCATGTCATTTAGCTACAATATAGCAGGTCAGCATCTGGAACCAGTTAATTCCATAAATTATCTGGGAGTAGGCATTAGGAGTGATTTAAAATGGAATGATCATATAAAGTTGATTGTCGGTAAAGCAGATGCCAGACTGAGATTCATTGGAAGAATCCTAAGGAAATGCAATCCGAAAACAAAGAAAGTAGGTTACAGTACGCTTGTTCACCCGCTGCTTGAATACTGCTCAGCAGTGTGGGATCTGTACCAGACAGGGTTGATAGAAGAGATAGAGAAGATCCAACGGAGAGCAGCGCACTTCGTTACAGGATCATTTAGTAATCGCGAAAGTGTTACAGAGATGATAGATAAACTCCAGTGGAAGACTCTGCAGGAGAGGCGCTCAGTAGCTTGGTACGGGCTTTTGTTGAAGTTTGATGAGCATACCGTCACCAAGGAGTCAAGCAGTATATTGCTCCCTCCTATATATATCCTGTGAAAGATCATGAGGATAAAATTAGAGAGATTAGAGCCCACACAGAGGCATACCGACAATCCTTCTTTCCACGAACAATACGAGACTGGAATAGAAGGGAGAACCGATAGAGGTACTCAAGGTACCCTACGCCACACACCGTCAGGAGGCTTGCGGAGTATGGATGTAGATGTAGAACATTGCAGAGCGATATGAGTTGCGACAAGCATGTAATGGCAGTTGTGGGGAAGAGGGATAGTCGTCTTCGGTTCATTGGTAGAGTTTTGGGAAGATGTGGTTCATCTGTAAAGGAGACCGCTTATAAAACAATATTACAACCTATTCTTGAGTACTGCTCGAGCGTTTGGGGTCCCTATCAGGTCGGATTGAGGGAGGACATAGAAGCAATTCAGAGGCGGGCTGCTAGATTTGTTACTGTTAGGTTTGATCATCATGCGAGTGTTACGGAAATGCTTCAGGAACTCGGGTGGGAGTCTCTAGAGGATAGGAGGCGTTCTTTTCATGAATTGCTACTGAGGAAATTTAGAGAACCAGCATTTGAGGCTGACTGCAGTACAGTTTTATTGCCGCCAACTTACATTTAACGGAAAGACCACAAAGATAAGATAAGAGCGATTAGGGCTCATACAGTGTCATATAGGCAGTCATTTTTCCCTCGTTCTGTTTGGGAGTGGAACAGGGAGAGAAGATGCTAGTTGTGGTACGAGGTACCCTCCGCCACGCACCGTATGGTGGATTGTGGAGTATGTATGTAGATGTAGAATGTGATATGCTGTATTCACAATATACCTCTCTGATGTGTTTGTATCTATGCCTAGTAATGTCCCACCCCCACTCTTCCCTCTTTTCCTTATTATTGCCGAGATTGATGCATATGCTAGTGTGCTGACTCACTCACTATTTAGTCGGAGAAGAGGGGAGGAGAGAAAGAGGGGAGGGGGGGGGGGGGAGGCTGGGAAAATAGGGGGCAATAGTTCTTGGAGATGGTAAGGTGAGAGGATGGATGTAATAAATTCTACAGGTGTAAGTAATCAAGTAGGACAATTACTTGTTGCAATGGAATGGAAATTACTTGTTAGCTAATCTAATTTAGGGACTGAATTATTGCTGTCCACGTACAGAGAAAAATTATAAACTGCTATTCATAAAGCACTTCTCAGAGCATGTCCATGATCAACTGTGATTAGTAGTGGTATTATAAACCAGACTTGACTCTCACTGTGAGTCATTGGTTGGCGAGATTTACGAGAATTTTCTTGTGTCTGTTGTTGTTCACGTGATTTACAATCACATTAAGAGAAGCCAGTATAAAACGAGTAGTTTTAAAAAATGCATGTATTCATGGGCTTGTTGATGAAAGGTCTCACTACTCTTCTTATTGACAGTATGCTACCAGCTGTGTTACCTATTACATTAAACATATTGTTGACTGCAGCATAGTGATGTGTGTGCATATTATGCTGAGTTCATATCTTGTGTTTCATATGCTGCTATCTTACATCAATAATTCCATTAATCATTGTAACATAACATAGTAATATTATTTATTATAATAAGTACCTTATCCTTAGTAAGTGAAATATATAAATGATAATATAATGTGGCCACATATTATTTTATATATCATGTTTCTTTCTGTTGGTGATTTCTACAGAATGTGCAGTCATCAAAACTTAAAATATCAGTCAGATCTGAACTGAAAGACACAGTGAGAAAGGATAAACTTCAGTCATCAGGCCATGCTGCAGATATGGTATTGAAATCAGATGATGTGCAGATTCAGGAGAAGCACCTGGATCCTAACACAGGTAAGAATATTTTCATGTTTCCCCCAAAAAAGTTGTGTGTAACTAAGATTACATATTACTTTTAGATACTGCAACCTGGTTTCCTCAGTGTCAGCATCCCTTTCCAGAAAATAAGGAGAAAAAGAAAAAAAGGCAAAAAATATAACTGATTAATAGATCAGGAGGTGAGATCAAGAAGGTGATAAAACTTCACAGTAAAAGTACACTGCAGAAGTTTATGGACCTTGTCAACAGGATTCATCTCAAGAATAAATTTACTCTTGAGATGGAGAGGGATGGTGAGCTACCTTTTTTGAATGTCGTAGTGTTGTGGAAGGCAGATTCTTGGCTTTGTTATTTAGTGTATAGAAAACCAACCCACACAGACCAATATCGGAATGCAAACAGTTTTCGTCATCATGCTCACAGATAAATTAATGTTGGTACAGAGAGCAAATGGTTTCCGACAGCGACTATCTACAAGCTGTACTTCAGCATTTGAGGCTCATATTCATAGAAAATGTTACAGAAAGGAGGATATTGCTGATACTTTCAGGTGCCATCAACAAAGGATGCTTTGTGACTCAGCAGAAGAGACCAAGCCTGCAGCATTTCTTCTGTGCTGTGCAGCGTTGGACAGCAAAATATTACCTATGCTTCAGGGGTATGGATTGAGACCAGTGTTTCAGCCAACCTCCAAGATCTGGGGTGTTATGCCCCATTAAAAACCTTGTAAGTATAAGAGTGCCCAGTTTTATGATGTTCCCTTTAAAACTGGCAACATCTGCATAAACTGAAAAATTCCAACTGTCACTAGTTGTGTTCTGAACACTCCTAACCACATAGAGCAAATGGAGTTGGAGAGCTGAATGTTGGATGGACAACACACAAAATATGACTTGAAAATACAAGAGTCATGGCCTGTGTGCGTCATATTGTAATTCCATAATAAAAGAGGTGACCCAGAATAGAATAAATTGTAATCATTTTAACTCATCAGGAATACACACTCAGTTGGACATAGGGGCGGGCTTTGGACACCTAGCTAAAATGAAGATGGATCGTTGTTATTTTTAAGGCTGCTGCAGCAACAGTTTCAGATGTGGCTTTGTGTCTTCTTGCCACCTGACATTTAATCTCATGGTGAACTGGAGCTTGATGCACATTCATTGCTTTGGTCTTACTTTGGAAGGTTTCAGATGTTGCTACCTTGGCTTCTTGATTAGAATGCAGTACCAGCCCTGGCAGTAAGTAGTTGCACTCCTGAGTACAGTAGTGGAGACAGCTATCAAAACCTGAAGGATTTTGTTCAAATTTATGGGGCTTGAATAGTGAGAAGATTTTATTCAGCCAGTCATTTCTTATACGAATTCTAATGAGTACCTCTCATCTCGGGTGTTACCATCAATACAACTTCAGTGTGTCACTCTTAACGAGTCTCTTCAGATTTTGAATGGTGTGCTGCTGCATTTGCTTATAAACAAATAAATGAGTGATGATTGTATATAAATAACATTGCAAGCAGAGCCAAGTTATGTACCTAATCACGTGGCACAAAAACATTTTTGTTATGGCTCTGTGCTGATCTAGCATGGAGTTATTCGCAAAGTTGTGGAGTTATTCGCAAAGTTGTGCAATGAGGCTGTCTTGTAAACAATTCACCAAATTTAGTTACGGCATGTCTGAGGTTCCAATAAAATATTCTTATCACTATTGGAACTCATTGACAGAATCAGTGTTCCTATTGTAGATAAAGTATTCCACATTTTTCTGAATGACCCCAGCAGATGTCTAAAACGATTCTTTCAACAAAACTCCTGTCCTTTTCTTCCTCCAGTCATTTTAAAAATACACCATAAAAATGTTGTACTCCTTGTTCATCTTGTAGACATCTCTTGACAAGTAAGCAGTTTTAAATACATCTTTTATAATGTAGTATCTATGTTCTAAATAAAATGTATTGTAAATAATTCATCACATTTCAGTTTATGTAAATCTAAATGCATATGAAAAGAAAAAGAGAACAACATTGTGTTCATTACTTTTCTTTAGAGCTAACTTTGACTCAAAAGGCATGAGTTGTGCTGCAACACAAGTTTTCCATGAACTGCTCTATAATGTGAAATGCTTAACAGATAACAAAATTAACTGTAGAAGAAATCATACTATACAGGCTACATATATGCTGTTAAAACAGCTGGACTGGTGGGTCCTCCCACACCCAGAGCAGTGCCTGCCATGTGCTTGTCACACAAACTTGCAACATGAAATGCTTCATTTTGGTGGAAGGTCAAGAACTCTTGCATTTTAGTACAGCACATGTAGAAACATACTGTTTCTTGCAGACATCTGTGGCTTTTGTTGCCATAGGAGCTAATGACCAGTAATACATTTGCAAACATTAGTACAGCATCAATGAGAAACGTATGTAGATAAGTTTAACATTCCAGAATGAGATTTTCACTCTGCAGCAGAGTGTGCGCTGATATGAAACTTCCTGGCAGATTAAAACTGTGTGCCGGACCGAGACTCAAACTCGGGACCTTTGCCTTTTGCGGGCAACTGCTCTACCAACTGAGCTACCCAAGCACGACTCATGCCTCGTCCTCACAGCCTTACTTCTGCCAGTTCCTTGTCTCCTACCTTCCAAACTTTACAGAAGCTCTCCTACAAACCTTGCAGAACTAGTACTCCTGAAAGAAAGGATGTTGCGGAGACATGGCTTAGCCACAGCCTGGGTGGTGTTTCCAGAATGAGATTTTCACTCTGCAGCAGAGTGTGTGCTGATATGAAACTTCCTGGCAGATTAAAACTGTGTGCCGGACCGAGACTCGAACTCGGGACCTTTGCCTTTCGCGGGCAAGTGCTCTACCAACTGAGCTACCCAAGCACGACTCACGCCCCATCCTCACAGCTTTACTTCTGCCAGTACCGCATCTCCTACCTTCCAAACTTTACAGAAGCTCTCCTGCGAACCTTGCAGAACCAGTACTCCTGAAAGAAAGGATATTACGGAGACATGGCTTAGCTGCAGCCTGGGGGATGTTTCCAGAATGAGATTTTCACTCTGCAGCAGTGTGTGTGCTGATATGATACTTCCTGGCAGATTAAAACTGAGTGCCTGACCGAGACTCAAACTCAGGGCCTGTGCCTTTCACGGCCAGGTGCTTTACCAACTGAGCTATCTGTGCACACTCTGCTGCAGAGTGCAAATCTCATTCCGGAAACATCCCCCAGGCTGTGGCTGATTAATTCAACCACATTCCATTAACCTTGTTTTACTTTTCTTGATCTTAATCTTTTAACCTCTTTTCAAGACACACTCCATGATGACTAAACAGATACAAGTGGGACAATTGTAAGTGGCAAGGCAGCATTTGTCGAAAATATATCTGTACTTATATGTAAGCCCGAAACCGGTCATGTGACAAATAAATAAACTTTTATTGTGACTGGTTCCTATAAAGGAACAGTTACGGAGTTCAACAGCATCCGCTGTGGATAAAATTCACTTAAAGTTTTTATTTCTTCTCCCTAAACTAAATTAATTCCCGTTCCAAACTTCTCATTTGTTTCCATTACTGCATGCTAAATGTACAGATTCAATAACATTGCAGATAGGTTATGAATCTGTCTCACTCCCTTTTCAACTACTGGCTCCATTTCATGTTGTTTGACTCATATTAACTGCAATCTGGTTTCTATATTAGTTGTAGAAAACCTTTCATTCTTGGTGTTTTATCTGTTTCCTTCAGAATTTCAAGGAAGGAATTCCAGTCAACAGTGTCGATATCTTTTTCTAAATCCAAAAGTACTAGAAACATAGGTTTGCCTTTCTTCAATCTATGTTTTAAGCTACGTTGTGGGGCTGGTACTACATCATGTGCTCCTACATTTCTCAGGAACTCAAACTGAGATTCCCAGAGGTTAGTTTCTGCCCGTTTTTCCATTCTTCTGAAAATAATTCAGATCAGTATTTTGCAACATTGACTTATTAAACTGATGGCTTGGGAATATTCACATGTCATCTGCTCCCTCCTGGTTTGGAATTGGGATTATTACATTCTTTGTGAAGTTTGAGTGTGTTTCACCTATCTCATAATCATGCATACCATATGGAATGGTTTTGTCATTTATATGTTCTCCCAAGGATCTCAGTACTCCTGCAGTACCAATCTCCTATCTCATCTTCATCTACTTTCTCTTCCCTTCCATGATATTATATTGAAGTTTTTTCTTTTTTTTCCATTTGCACATCTCTTTTATACAGGGTGTACCAGATATAAATGCAGATATTTTTTTATGTGATACCTTAATTTGTAAATACACCAGTGTGTTGGTCACTTTGTCTCTGCATCAAACAGTCTTCCCACAAACTCACCACAATCTTTATGAATTGATGTTTTCTGCATGGTCGCAACCGCACCAATAAGTGGCCTGCTGTCAGTGTAGCTACCCATTATGCATCCATGCACCCACACTTCAGCACCTTATCTGCTGCCCAGGAAAAATAAGCATTAATGGCTTGCTCTTACTACACATACTTGGAGCTACTAACCAACCCAAAACCATACTAGTCTTAATAGCTACAATTATTAGTCTGCAAATGATGTAAATACTGATGTGATGTTCACTACATCATTTTGCCTGTTACGCCCTGTATATTCCTGCTACTTTTCAGCATTCCCTTCTTTCCTTTCTATTGGCTACCCATCTGAGCTCTTAATAGCTACTGCTGTTTTATCCAAGGGTATCTTTAGTTGTCCTGTGAGTATCATTTGTCTTCCCCAGAGTTATACATGCTTTTATGGCTTTGCATTTCTTCTTTAGCTATTCCTGATTAGTAATTTTGCACTTTCTGTCAGTCTCGTATTTTAGACATCTGTATTCCCTTTCGCCTGCTTCATTTGCTACATTTTTATATTTTCTCTTTTTGTCAACTAAATTCAATGTCTTCTGAGTTATCTAATGATTTCTACTATGTCTTGTCTTTTTATCCATGTGGTCGTCTGCTACTTGGACTATTTCATCTCTCAAAGCTAACCGGTTGTTTTCTATTATATTAATTCCCTCTGTTTCAGTCCATCATTGCTTGATACTCCCTCTGCAACTCTCAACAACCTCTGGTGTCTTCAATTTATCCAAGTCCCATCACATTAATTTCCTGCCATCTGCAGTTTCTGCACTTGCAGTTGATAAACAGTAAATTATTGTAAGAGTTAGCATCTGCTCCTGCAGACATCTTAGAATATAAAATTAGCTTTCGGAATGTCTTGCCATTATATAACCAATCTGAAAGCTTCCATTGTCCCCAGGTGTCTTCCACATGCACAGCCTTCTTTCATGATTCTTAAACCAAGTGTTAGCAATGATTAAAGTATTCTCTGTGCAAAATTCTACCATGCAGATTCTTCTTTCATTCGTTTCCTTCAGTTCATGTTCTCACTATTTTTCCTTCTCTTATTTGTAGTTCCGCCTTCCATCAGTTAAATTCTACATCTCGTGTTATCTGGCCTGGCTGACAGCCTTTCTGGCCAAAAGCTTACTTGTTTGACAGTCTTTCTGTTGTGCCTATCTGCGACTTACATCTCTGCTATATGGTAAGTAGCAATCTGTTCTTTTCATAGTATTGACATTATTCCATGCTGGGGTTTCCATTGTCTGATCTTATGTTATCCAAGGATTTCTACTTTGCATTGTCTTTTGGTATCTTTGATACTTTGCCGCCTTCACTATTTCATCTCTCAAAATTACCAATTCATCTACAGTTTTACTCCTTTCCCCCGCTTTAGACAGTTGTTGCTAATGCTCCCATTAAAACTTTCAAGAACCAATGGTTTTTTCAATTTATCCAGATCCCAACTTCTTAAGTAAGATGGCCCTGTATGTTGCTGTCGATGACGAATGTTCATCAGAGGCAAGGGTATTGCCAGGAGTGCCCCATGGGACCGTGATAGGACTACTACTATTCTTTATGTAAATAAATGTTCTGACAGACAGCTTGAACAGCAGTCTGTGGCTGTTTGGTGCGCTGTGATATTTGGGAAGGTGTCGTCATTGAATGAATGCAGTATAATACAAGATAACTGGACAGTATTTCTAGTTGGTACGATGAATGTGAGCTAGATCTGAATGTAGAGAAATTTAAGTTAATTCAGATGAGCAGGAAAAATAAATCCGTAATTTATGGATACAGTATCAGTAATGTGCTGTCCTACTTAGTCACATCGATTAGATATCTAGGCATAACACTGCAAAGCGATATGGAAGGGAACGAGCATATAGGGACTGTAATAGGGAAGGTAAATGGTTGACTTTCATTTTATTGGGAGAGTTTTAGGAAAGTGTGAATCATCTTCAAAGGGGATTGTAAATAGTACATTAATTCAACCCATTCTTGAGTACTGCTCAAGTGTTTGGGATCCCCACGAGGTCGGATTAATGGAAGGCATTGAAGCAATTCAGAGGCGTGTTGCTGGATTTGTTACCTTTAGGTTCAATCAACACGCCAGTATTACAGAGATGCTTTTGGAACTGATATCGGAATCTCTGGAGGGAGGCAATTTTCTTTTTGAGGAACACTACTGAGAAAATTTAGAGAACCAGGACTTGAAGCTAACTTTAGAACAATTTTACTTGCCATCAACATACATTTTGTGTAAGGACCATGAAGATAAGAGAAATTAGGGCTCATATGAAGGCTTATAGATGGTCATTTTTCCTCTCTCTGTTTGCTTGTGGAACGGGAAAGGAAATGATTAGTTGCGGTACATAGTACCATCCACATCACGCCATATGGTGGCCTTCAAAGTATAGATGTAGATGTAAATGGAGATGTAGAATAATGTACTTCCAGGTAACAGCTGTGGTTTTTTTGTGGCCAACCAAGTCATTTTCTTCAGATGCTGCAAGTTGCGTTGTTACATGTGTTTGTTGCTTATGCTCCTACCAGACAGCTATTTTTAAGCCAAGGCAGCAAGTACACATAACTTGTAAATTGCTGCCATTTATAATGTATTTAAGAAAAGTTTAAACTTAGAATATTTCCTTTAAAAATGTGAATATGGAAATCCCAAGAACGTTATCATGTTCAGAAAAGTTTGGGCTTCAGTATTATTAGAACAGGATTTTGAAATATGATATGAGACAAAAATTCATCGGGAATTTTCATCTCTTGGAAATAATTTTATTTATTCATCTACACTTATGTTATCTCCTTCAGAGTAGTCCTTATTAGATATTATACTCTTACGCCAGCACTCTTCTAATCCCCGAAACACTTCTGAAACTCGATGTTTGTGATAACACTCATTCAGTAATTAACATTTACTCTCATCTAAGCTGGTATAGCGATAGCCCTAAAGGTTCTCTTTTTTAAGAAACAGAAAAAAGTTGCATGGGCCATGTATGGGGAATATCATTATCAATGCAGTGTTGTTTTCACCAAAAAAATTATGAACAAACAATGAAGTGAAGTGTGAGGAGGTGCATTATCATGGTGCAAAAGCCATAAATTGCTACGCCACAAACCTGAGCTTTTTTAATTCCTTCCCACAAACTGCGTTGAACTTGCAGCTAATACTCCTTGTTGATTGACATTTTGCCTAGAACTTGTGGTGTACTATGCCATTAAAATCAAAGAAAACAGTGAGCAGAACCTTCATGTTAAACCACACTCACAATTTTTTCTGCACTTCTTTTGCTCTTGACACTCCAGGATGCCTCCCGTGGCACATTTGAGCCTTAGTTTTGATATCATGCCCCTACACCCATGTTTCATCACCTGTTCTGACACATATCAGTAGTTTTCATTGTTGTTGACTTCATTTAGCAACTCCTGAGCAACTTCTACCTGCCCTGAGCAACTTCTACCTGCCACTGTTTTTTGCTCTAATTTCAACATATTTGGCATAATGTTTTCTCTCACACATTTCATACCCAGAACATAGGAAAATATTTTGTGGCATGAGCCACATGATACGTCAATATCATCAGCAACTTATCTGATTGTGATTCGGCAATTTTCATAATTACTTCGTGCACTGTTTCCATGTGTTGATGATGTACTGCAGTGTCCAGAATGTTTGTCATCCTCAGCTTCTTAATAGCCATCTTGGAAATGCATATACCATTCATGAACTCTTGTTTTATGCATAGCAGACTCACCAAAAGCAGTATTCAACATTTCTATAACTCTGTTACATTTTATTTCATTTTATACAGGGTGTATACGACCCAGGACAACCGGGAGATCCGGGAAAAACCTGGGAATTTTTTCATCCTGGAGAAAACTGGGAAAAACCCGGGAATTTTTCAGGATTCCAGGAATTTTTGTTTGCTTTAGTTTTCAGTTAAGTTTTTGTAACTTTAACTGGTTAGAACCAATACTCTAACAAAGGCTATTACTGTATCTCGCTATTACAGAATAATACTGGAGCAATAAAACATGAACAAGAGAAAAAAATGAAAATAAAACTTGCTAAGGAAATGCGCCATATACAACAAAAAAACACAGTGCTTATACAAGCGTCTGCCACCAGTAAATTGTGGCAAATGCTTTAGAAAGACTATGCAATGCTTCATAACAACAAATTGCCTATGATGAGCATGATGTCACAACTGCTTACATTAGATTCATTTGAGCAGTCGCGAGCAAGCTCATGCACATGCGCTGTAGATTCGCGTGTGACTAGCATCTTCTCCTGCTTCTGGCTACACAAGTGTGGCAGGTGAGTTGTATAAGCAATAGCAGCAAGATGCTACCCGGAAAAATTTTACTGGTGCGCCTAAGCTGCCAGATTCATACATGGGCAACAGTCCCGGATCTCGGGGGGGGGGGGGGGGGGGGGGGGCAATTTCATGGGGAGGGTGGGGGTGTGGCAAATTCATATTCTCGAGGAAAAAGACCTTGTTTCACAAAGCACCTAGCATCCAGCGCACGTTGGTTTATCGGATTATTCATATGATTTTGAAAAGCATCCCTGTTGGTTTTTGAACAAATTCTATGTTGATTTCTGAATGAATCGTAGGTTGATTTTTGAATGCATGAGCAGTGCACATGATGTCTCTGCCAGGGGAATCTCAGTGGCATCTAGAAATAAACCTTACTGCAGACAAAAGGGGACGGGGCTATACGAGCTGAGCGGAATAAAGCCAAATGGGTGAATGCCAATGGAGTCGGTGGTTTGCGAATGATCAGCATTGTTATAATTACTAGTGAAATCCAGAGATTCAGACTACCAGAGTAGAAATAAAAGACTAACAGGAATAACAAGTAAGCAGTGTTACATGTTATCTTCTCGGTGTATCCAAGAAAATGAAATTTTGACAGAAAATGTTTGGCCAGACCGCTACACTAGTAAGGGCCAGTTGTACAGGCCCCGGGTAGCAGCTGCTAAAGTTTTATTCTGGGAGTAGCACGGAAAACGCATTGTACGAACAGGTAATAATGCCTAACTGGAGAATACACACTGGATAACTAAAACGGTGATTGTGGCAGGGTTAGTGAAGTTAACCGGAGAATAAGTTTTGACACTGACGGGAATAGTTACAGAATTAGTGATGAGAAGATCATTTGTTGGAACGGGGATGGCGAAGAAACAGGGACATCACACAAATTATGGATGAATATGATGATTCCAAATTTATATAAAAATTTCGTGAAATATCTCATGCTTCAGAAGCTAGAGAAATGTGAAACTATTTCCCAATATAAAACCTTTTGTTTTTGGTAGACCTAATAGGCATTTGATATTGGTACTTGGGGAATTATATTATATTTGTGTTATAAAAATGACCATTTGTGCCAAAACAGTCTCGTTTATTTGATGTGTGTTAAAATTGTTGCAATATTAAGCAGGCCTGTTTCATTTAAATAGCAAACATTGAGAAAACACACTTCAGAAAGGTGTGTGCTACAAACTGAACATATTTTTGAAAGCTGATTTTTTTTAAATTATTGATGTCTTACCTAAAACCCTCGAGGGAGGGGGGGCCATTATCTAGTATTGCCCCAGTTCGGAAATACCATAGGTCCGGGACTAATTAACAGAGCAGTCTTGAGGTGGGTAGTCTTCATGTGACCTGTGTTTACGTTTAGTGATTTTGCTGGTTCCTCTTCGTTCATTGCTCTCACGTCAAATGAAAACAAAACGAATTTCTATGGCTGGGAGCTATCAAGTGAATTAAAATACATTCACATAATTACGGAAGGCTGAAATATGTTTTAAGTTTCAGATTTTATTTCATTTTCACCTTTCTGACAGTCAAGCATTAATTGCCTTGCAGAACAACAAAGTTATTTTTGTTGGTTTGCTAAAGAAATTTGGCTTTGATTAATCTTTCCCGCCGAGGCAGTCAATTTATCCGAAACAAAGTGTTTAATTCTGCACTATTGGCTAGTTTCAACTGTTCGCTGCATTTCAAGTACACATTTTCATATAACACCTATGGCATTATGCCATAATAAATAACCAAACATGAGATAACATGGTACTGGTAGTCCAAGAAAATTTACATCTGAATCTGGACTTACGAATGTACACCTTAAGCCAAATTTTACTATAATTCATGAAATTCTGATGCTCTGGGGCATCCTCTAATGCCTTGTTTTTTTTTATGACATAATGTAAGATCTTTTAATGTTTTACACGTACGAACATATGGGATTCATGCGTCATGGTAGCTGCACAAGCGCAGTAACGCCTGTTATCTGGCACTCTCTGAAATGAACCTATTAAATAGGTTAAGGGAAAATATTGCGAATGGTTGTTTGAAAAGTGTTACTTTCAAAGTAAATTTCCTTTTACGCAAGATGAACTATGTGCAAGAATGTACGATGAATTTCTTAAATCACAGAACATTTGACTCTCATTTAAAAAGCAACTCTTTGAGGAGTACCATTTAGAATAATTTCGAGCCCAGAAGATAAGACATTTATGTCATTGTTAAAAATTTTACTGACACATTTGTGTGATGTAGCTTAAAGCATAACACACGCAAAAAAGATCAACATTATATGTGAAAGCTTAGCTTGTCTTGCAGCTTATTAATCTTCGAGACCAATATTATACGTGAAACTTTTCTTTTCTTGTAGCAACACTATGTATATTAATTTAAAGCATTAATTTTTCCTATTTATGTGTTCGCGCTACTTAACAGTTACATTGCTATTGGCTGACTACATCACGTCCTATACTACGAATAGCCATTGTCATAAGTTGGCGAGATCACGTGACATGAGCTATGACTGGCTTACAAAAGTGCATTGCAATCTCAATTTAAATGCTTTGGAGAGTAACATGCGGTGTTTGGTGGAATTCGAATTAATACGAAAATATGTAGTGTACAAATTGATGCACATCAGACATCTTTCCAAAACGTGTTTTTTTCCCTGGGTTTCGTTTTCTAAAGTGCCGGGAAATTCTACGCCGGTGTATAAAACCACAATCATTCAAAAGATTGATAAGTTTTACAGTTCTGAGAAAAGTATACTGTCACTTAACATGGAAAACGTGTATTTGCATCTGGGAGAAAGTGTATTTTTAACCAGTAAATATGGGAAAAATCCGGGAATTTTTTTTCCTCATCCGTGTATACACCCTGTTATAGCAATTTACTGAAAATCCTGTGATCTATTTTAAAGACAAATCAGTAATCGCCACTTGTAAGCCAACGCATATAACATTTTTGGCAACTGATGACAGACTAAACAGCCAATATGGCTACCAGTGTACACATGTGTTTCAGTCTGGTTTACCACAACAGCAACGAAAAATTGTGCGAGTAGATATAGTGCATCCACCAAAACTACAAAATTCCTGATACTTTTTGAATGCACTTGATATAATATTGTATAAAATTGAGTGGTGTCTAGAAGTTGTATCTTAAATAATTAACAGTGTAGGAAATGATAGATTGCTATGTACTATAAAGATGAAATATTAAGTTGTGGGCAGGCACAATTAAAAGACACTTACACAAAACTTTTAGCCACAGCCCCTATCAGCAAAAGTGAAACACACACTGTTCTTATACATGGGTAAGCACACCTCACGCACACAATGCCATCTCCGGCAGCTCAGACGACAATGCAACTATTGTATGGGGTGGAAGCAGCAGTCTGGAGGGGGGCAGGCAAAGGAAAGGGATAATAGTGTACGGGTAGGGGGAAGAGAGGAATACTGTCTGGTGGAGTGTGCAGTGACTAGAATGCCAACAGGCACACCATCAGAAGGTTGTGGGGCAGGGAGATGGGGATAAAAGGAGTGAAACAGGAGAGGAGCAGGTAAAGATGGGCAGGTGTGTTGGCAGATAGTGGCAAACTAAGGGGATAGGAGTGGAGAATCGCAGGAAGTTATAGGACAGAGGAGCTGGAAACTGTTGGGTGGAGGGTGCGGGGACAATATGTTACCGGAGGTAAAGGCCGGAATAATTTCAGGAGCAGAGAATGTGTGGTAAGGATAACCCCCATTTGCACCATTCAGAAAAGCTGGTGGTGGAGGTGAGGATTCAGATGGCTGGGGTAGTGAAGCAGCCATTGAAATCAAGCTGTTACATTCAGCTGCACGTTGTACCACAGGGTACAATAGGCTGCAGTTTGGGAGTGGCCATTTGTCCTGGTGGACAGCAATTTGGTAGTCATACCAACATAAAAGCTATGCAGTGGTGGCATCAGAGCTAGTAAATGACATTACTGCTTTCATCTGTGTCCTCGCCCCTGATAGGGTAGTATTAACCTCTGACAGGACTGGAATAGAAAGTCCTGGGTTGGTTGATTGTGCAGGCCTTGCACCTCTGTCTTCCACGGTGATATAATCCTTGTGGCAAGTGTCTGCGATTGAGAGTGAAATAGGGACAGACTAGGATGTTATGGAGATTGGTTGGGTCATGGAACACCACTTTAGGAGGGATGGAAAGGAACTTGGGTAGGATGTCCCTCATTTCAGGGTGTAATCAAAGCCCTGAAAAAGGATGTGGTTCCGTTGTTCCAGTCCAAGGTAGTATTGGGTGAGGAAGGGGGCATTCCTTTGTGTCTGGGTGGTGAGGGCTGTGGGAGGAGTGGGGATGTGAGGTAAATAGCTCGGCAGATCTTTGCAGACTAGGTTTAGGGTCTAGTGCATGTCTGTGAAGGCCTTGGTGAGACCCCCAGCATACTGGGCAATGGAGCTCTTGATACTGCAGATTGGTCATCCCCAGGTGAACAGTCTGTGTGGGAGGGATTTCATGGTGTGAAAGGCATGACAGCTGTTGAAATGCAGGTATTGTTGGTGGTTGGTGGGTTTAATGTGGATAGAGGTGCAGATGGAGCCATCAGAGAGGTGGAGGTCAACATCTAGGAAGGTAGTAGCACCTTGTGTTGAGGAGGCCCAGGTGAAGCAGATGGGGGAGGTGTTTAGGGATGAAGATAGGATGTATTGGCCCCGAGTCCATATCGTGAAGATATTATCAGCGAACCAGAACCAGAATAGGGGTTTTCTGTTTTGGGAGGCTATGAAGGTCTCTAGATGGCTCATAAACAGGCTGGTATAGGAGGATGCCATGGGATGCCCATGGCTGTGTCACAGATTTGTTTGTGTACCTTTTCTTCTAAGGAGAATAAGTTGTGTGTTAGGATAAAATTAGTAAGGTGTAAAAAGGATGAGGTAGTGGCGTTAGAGTCTGCAGGACATTGGGAAAAGTAGTGTTCATTAATGGTAAGACCATTAATTTCATTGGTGGCGCAATATCCAGCCACAGTGGGATGTATAGGATTGTTGGGTTTGTGGATTGTGGGGAGCATGTAGAAGGTGGGTGAGTGGGGATATCATGGGGATGAGGAGGTAAATGGATTCAGGGGAGAGGTTTTGGGAAAGACCTACGACTTTAAACAGAGATTGGAGATTGTGTTGGACTTGTGGGGTGGGATCGCTCTAGCAGAGTTTATAGGTGGAGGCGTCAGATAATGCTGGAGACCTTCTGCCAGGTAGTCACTGCATTTCATAACAACAATCGTGGAATCTTCGTCTGCAGGTAGGATGATTAGGTCAGGATTTGTTTTGAGGTTGTGTATGGCTATTATTCTTCTGCTGAAAGGGTGATGTTCTGAGGAAGGGTCCTGGGGAAGGATTGTAAGTAAGGAATGCCTGAAGGTGACCAGTGGGTGGTTTGGTGGGAATGTGCGAGGATCATGGTGGATGGTGGTATGAACTGGTAGAGGCAGGGTTAAATGTTGGAATTAGATTGGTTTTGGTTGGAGGGATTGGTGGCAAAGAAGGGCTTCCATTGCAGGTACTGGGCGAATGAGAGTAGGTCTTTGGTAAGTCCAGCATGGTTAAATTTGGGTGTAGGGCTAAAGGTGAGGACTTTGGATAAGACTGAAACTTCTGTGGAACGGAGCATTTTGGTGGATAGGTTAACAGTGTTACAGGAATGTTTTGGCTCTGGATTTGGTGGAAAGATGGTAGGGAGTCTTGGTGGATGCTGCAAGTTGAAAACATCAGCTAAACAGCGTTTCGGTGCCCTTAGTGGTGGATGAGCAGGAACACTGTGGGTAGGTCAAGAGTTGGATAAGTGTTGCTCTGAGGCGGGAGTAGGATATCAGCAGGTTGGATGACTTATGGAGGTGGTGACTGGAATGCTCTCTGAAATTGATTACCTTACTCACCAGCACCTGGAGGAGCATCCCAGACACCACCTCCTGTCCTTCCCACAGTGTTCCTCCTCGTCCACCCCTTATAGCACCTAAACCTTGTTGAGCTGACATTTTTAACTCACCTCATCCCTCAAAATTCCACACTAACACTCCACCAAATCCGTAGCCAAAACATCCCCATAATATTTTTATTAACCTTTCTACCAAAACCCTCCCATGAACCATGGACCTTGCCATTGGTGGGGAGGCTTGCGTGCCTCAGCGATACAGATGGCCGTACCGTAGGCGCAACCACAACGGAGGCGTATCTGTTGAGAGGCCAGACAAACATGTGGTTCCTGAAGAGGGGCAGCAGCCTTTTCAGTAGTTGCAAGGGCAACAGTCTGGATGATTGACTGAACTGGCCTTGTAACAATAACCAAAACGGCCTTGCTGTGCTGGTACTGCGAACGGCTGAAAGCAAGGGGAAACTACAGCCGTAATTTTTCCCGAGGACATGCAGCTTTACTGTATGATTAAATGATGATGGCGTCCTCTTGGGTAAAATATTCCGGAGGTAAAATAGTCCCCCATTCGGATCTCTGGGCGGGGACTACTCAAGAGGACGTCGTTATCAGGAGAAAGAAAACTGGCATTCTACGGATCGGAGCGTGGAATGTCAGATCCCTTAATCGGGCAGGTAGGTTAGAAAATTTAAAAAGGGAAATGGATAGGTTAAAGTTAGATATAGTGGGAATTAGTGAAGTTCGGTGGCAGGAGGAACAAGACTTTTGGTCAGGTGATTACAGGGTTATAAATACAAAATCAAATAGAGGTAATGCAGGAGTAGGTTTAATAATGAATAAAAAAATAGGAGTGCGGGTTAGCTACTACAAACAGCATAGTGAACGCATTATTGTGGCCAAGATAGACACAAAGCCCATGCCTACTACAGTAGTACAAGTTTATATGCCAACTAGCTCTGCAGATGATGAAGAAATTGATGAAATGTATGACGAGATAAAAGAAATTATTCAGGTAGTGAAGGGAGACGAAAATTTAATAGTCATGGGTGACTGGAATTCGTCAGTAGGAAAAGGGAGAGAAGGAAACATAGTAGGTGAATATGGATTGGGGGGAAGAAATGAAAGAGGAAGCCGCCTTGTAGAATTTTGCACAGAGCATAACTTAATCATAGCTAACACTTGGTTCAAGAATCATGAAAGAAGGTTGTATACCTGGAAGAATCCTGGAGATACTAAAAGGTATCAGATAGATTACATAATGGTAAGACAGAGATTTAGGAACCAGGTTTTAAATTGTAAGACATTTCCAGGCGCAGATGTGGATTCAGACCACAATCTATTGGTTATGAACTGCAGATTGAAACTGAAGAAACTGCAAAAAGGCGGGAATTTAAAGAGATGGGACCTGGATAAACTGAAAGAACCAGAGGTTGTAGAGCGTTTCAGGGAGAGCATAAGGGAACAATTGACAGGAATGGGGGAAAGAAATACAGTAGAAGAAGAATGGGTAGCTCTGAGGGATGAAGTAGTGAAGGCAGCAGAAGATCAAGTAGGTAAAAAGACGAGGGCTAGTAGAAATTCTGGGGTAACAGAAGAAATATTGAATTTAATTGATGAAAGGAGAAAATATAAAAATGCAGTAAATGAAGCAGGCAAAAAGGAATACAAACGTCTCAAAAATGAGATCGACAGGAAGTGCAAAATGGCTAAGCAGGGATGGCTAGAGGACAAATGTAAGGATGTAGAGGCTTGTCTCACTAGGGGTAAGATAGATACTGCCTACAGGAAAATTAAAGAGACCTTTGGAGAGAAGAGAACGACTTGTATGAATATCAAGAGCTCAGATGGAAACCCAGTTCTAAGCAAAGAAGGGAAGGCAGAAAGGTGGAAGGAGTATATAGAGAGTTTATACAAGGGCGATGTACTTGAGAACAATATTATGGAAATGGAAGAGGATGTAGACGAAGATGAAATGGGAGATATGATACTGCGTGAAGAGTTTGACAGAGCACTGAAAGACCTGAGTCGAAACAAGGCCCCGGGAGTAGACAACATTCCATTAGAACTACTGATGGCGTTGGGAGAGCCAATCATGACAAAACTCTACCATCTGGTGAGCAAGATGTATGAGACAGGCGAAATACCCACAGACTTCAAGAAGAATATAATAATTCCAATCCCAAAGAAAGCAGGTGTTGACAGATGTGAAAATTACCGAACTATCGGTTTAATAAGTCACAGCTGCAAAATACTAACGCGAATTCTTTACAGACGAATGGAAAAACTGGTAGAAGCGGACCTCGGGGAAGATCAGTTTGGATTCCGTAGAAATGTTGGAACACGTGAGGCAATACTAACCTTATGACTTATCTTAGAAGAAAGATTAAGAAAAGGCAAACCTACGTTTCTAGCATTTGTAGACTTAGAGAAAGCTTTTGACAACGTTAACTGGAATACTCTTCTTTCAAATTCTGAAGGTGGCAGGGGTAAAATACAGGGAGCGAAAGGCTATTTACAATTTGTACAGAAACCAGATGGCAGTTATAAGAGTCGAGGGGCATGAAAGGGAAGCAGTGGTTGGGAAAGGAATGAGACAGGGTTGTAGCCTCTCCCCGATGTTATTGAATCTGTATATTGAGCAAACAGTAAAGGAAACAAAAGAAAATTTCGGAGTAGGTATTAAAATTCATGGAGAGGAAGTAAAAACTTTGAGGTTCGCCGATGACATTGTAATTCTGTCAGAGACAGCAAAGGACTTGGAAGAGCAGTTGAACGGAATGGGCAGTGTCTTGAAAGGAGGATATAAGATGAACATCAACAAAAGCAAAACGAGGATAATGGAATGTAGTCAAATTAAATCGGGTGATGCTGAGGGGATTAGATTAGGAAATGAGACACTTAAAGTAGTAAAGGAGTTTTGCTATTTAGGGAGTAAAATAACTGATGATGGTCGAAGTAGAGAGGATATAAAATGTAGACTGGAAATGGCAAGGAAATCGTTTCTGAAGAAGAGAAATTTGTTAACATCGAGTATAGATTTAAGTGTCAGGAAGTCGTTTCTGAAAGTATTTGTATGGAATGTAGCCATGTATGGAAGTGAAACATGGACGATAACCAGTTTCTACAAGAAGAGAATAGAAGCTTTCGAAATGTGGTGCTACAGAAGAATGCTGAAGATAAGGTGGGTAGATCACGTAACTAATGAGGAGGTATTGAATAGGATTGGGGAGAAGAGAAGTTTGTGGCACAACTTGACTAGAAGAAGGGATCGGTTGGTAGGACATGTTTTGAGGCATCAAGGGATCACAAATTTAGCATTGGAGGGCAGCGTGGAGGGTAAAAATCGTAGAGGGAGACCAAGAGATCAATACACTAAGCAGATTCAGAAGGATGTAGGTTGCAGCAGGTACTGGGAGATGAAGAAGCTTGCACAGGATAGAGTAGCATGGAGAGCTGCATCAAACCAGTCTCAGGACTGAAGACCACAACAACAACAACCAAAATCCTTAGCTCTGCAGAAGTTTCAGACCTATCCAAAGGCCTCACCTTCAGCCCTATACCTAAATTTAACCATCCTGGACTTCTCAAAGATCGACTCTCCTTCTCCCAATCCCGGCAATGGAAGCACTTACTCGTAGCCAATCCCCCCAACCAAAACCAACCTAATTCCAACATTGAACCCTGTCCCTGTCCCAGTTCATACCACCATTCACCATGATCCTCCCACACTCCCACCTAACCAACCACTGGTCACCTTCAGGAAAAAAGAATAGCCATACCTAACCTCAAAACAAATCCTAACCTAATAATTCTACCTGCAGAAAAATGTTCCACCACTGTTGTTATGTATCACAGTGACTATCTGTCAGAAGGCCTCCATCAATTATCTGACTCTTCCAACTAAAACCTCTAGCAGAGTGGTCCCATCCCAGAAGTCCAGTACAACCTACAATCCCTGCTTAAAGCCTTGGGCCCTTCCCAGAACCTCTCTCCTTGAATCCACTTCTCTCTTCACCACTATGAAACCCCACACACGCAACTTGTACATGCTCCCCAAAATCCACAAACTCAACAATCCTGGATGTCCCATTGTGGCCGGTTATTGTGCCCCCACTGAAAGAATTTTGGACCTCATCGTCCAACACCTACAACCAGTCCCCTATAATCTACCCTCCTACATCAAATATTACAACCAGTTCTTTCACCCGCACTATCCACCAACACCCCTCGTGCCCATGGTCTTACTGTTATTGAACACTACTTTTCCCGATGTCCTACAGATCCCAAATCCACTATCTCATTCCTTATAGACCAATATTCAAGAAAGGAAATAGGAGTAACCTATTGAATTACAGACCCATATCACTGACCTCAATTTGCAGTAGGATTTTGGAGCATATGCTGTACTCGAACATTATGAATCAACTTGAAGAAAATGACGTATTGATACATACCCAACATGGATTCAGAAAATATCATTCTTGTGCAACACAGGGAGATCTTTATTCCCACGAAGTAATTAGTGCTGTTGACAAGGGATCTCAGATCGACTCTATATTCCTAGATTTCCAGAAGGCTTTTGATACCGTTCCTCACAAGTGACTATTAATCAAATTGCGTGCATATGGAGTATCGTCTCAGTTGTGTGACTGGATTCGTGATTTACTCTCAGAGAGGTCACAGTTCGTAGTGATAGACGGTAAATCATCAAGTAGAACAGAAGTTATATCCGCAAGGTAGTGTCATAGGTCCTCTGCTGTTCCTGATTCACGTAAATGATCTAGGTGATAATCTGAGCAGCCCCCTTAGACTGTTTGCAGATGATGCTGTAATTTACCGTCTAGTAAAATCCTCAGACGATCAATTCCAATTACAAAATGATCTAGAGAGAATTCCTGTATGGTGCGAAAAGTGGCAATTGGCACTAAAGAAAGAAAAGTGCAAGGTCATCCACATTGTTACTAAAAGAAATCTGATAAATTTTGGGTATATGATAAAATGCACATATCTAAGAGCTGTCAGTTTGACTAAATACCTAGCAATTACAATTACGAGCAACTTAAATTGGAAAGACCACATAGATAATATTGTGGGGAAGGTGAAACAAAGACTGCACTTTGTTGGCAGAACACTTAGAAGATGTGACAAACCCACCAAAGAGATAGCCTACATTACACCTGTCCGCCCTCTGCTGGAATATTGCTGTGCAGTGTGGGATCCTTACCAGGTAGGATTGACTTAGGACCGAAAGAGTGCAAAGAAGGGCAGCTCATTTCGTGTTATCACACAATAGGGGTGAGAGTGTCACTGATATAATACGCGAGTTGGCGTGGCAGTCACTGAAACAAAGGTGGTTTTCTTTGTGGCGAGGTCTATTTAGGAAATTTCAGTCACCAACTTTCTCTTCCAAATGCAAAAATATTTTGTTGACACCCACCTACGTAGGGAAAAATGATAATCACAATAAAATAAGAGAAATCAGAGCTCAAACGGAAAGATGTAGGTGTCCCTTTTTCCCATGCGCCATTCGAGAGTGGAATGGTAGAGAAGTAGTATGAAAATGGTTTGATGAACCCTCTACCAGGCACTTAAGTGTGAATTGCTGAGTAACCATGTAGATGTAAATGTATACAACTTACTGATTTTATCCTAACACACAACTAATTCTCTTTTGAGGGGAAGGTATACAAACATATCTGTAGCACAGCCATGGTTATCCCCATGGCACCCTCCTATGCCAGCCTTTTTATGGGCAACCTAGAGGAGATTATCCTAGCCTCTCAAAATGCCAGGCCCTTAGTCTGGTTTAGGTTCATTGATGACATCTTCATGGTCAGGATTCAGGGCCAAGACATCCTGTCTTCATTCCTTCACAGCCTCAACATGCTCTCTCCCATCCACTTCATCTGGTCCTTCTCAACCCAGCGTACCACCTTCTTAGACATTAACCTCCTCCCCTCAGATGGCTCCATCTGCACCTCTATCCACGTTAAGCCCACCAACCACAAACATTACCTATATTTGAACAAATGTCATACCTTTCACACCAAAAAATTCCTCCAATGCAGAGTGTCTACCTGAGGTGGTCTATCTCTGCAGTGACAAAACTCCGTAGCCCGGTATGCTGAGGGTCTCAACAATGCCTTAATAGATGCGTACCATCCCCAAGACCTAACCTGCAAACAGATCCTCATGGCATTTCCCTCACTTCAACTACCTTCCTAATACTCCCAATAACCACCCACAAAGGAATGCCCCCTTCATGACCCTATACTTCCTTGGACTGGAACAACAGAACCACATCCTTTGTCAGGGCTTTGATTATCTATCATTATATCATGAAATGAGGGACATCCTACCCAGGAACGTTTCCATCCCTCCTAAAGTGGTGTTCCACCACCCAACCAACCTCCACAACATCCTAGTCCATCCCTATGTCATTTCCAATGCCAGACCCTTCCCACAAGAATCATTTCCGTGTGGAAGACCCAGGTGCAAGACCTGCCCAATGCACCCACCCAGCACTTGCTGTTTTGAGTCCCGTCGAAGGTTTATCATACCCCCATCAGGGAATGGGCCACCGATGAAATCAGCCATGTTGTTTACTGCCTCTGATGCAGTCACTGCACAGCTTTTTATATTGGTATGAGAACTAACCAGCTGTCTGCCAGGATGAATGGCCATCCCCAAACTGTGGACAACTGCAAAGTATACCACACTGTGGCACAACATGCAGCTAAACATAACATGCTCAATTTCAATGGCTGCTTCACTACCCGAGCCATCTGGATGCTCCCCTCCACCACCAGTTTTTCTAAACGGTGCAAGTGGGAGTTATCCTTGCTGCATATTCTTTGCTCCTGAAATTATCCCAGCCTCAACCTCCAGTAACATACTGTCTTCGCACCCTCCACCCAACATTTTCCACCCTGTCTGTCTTATCATCTCCTCCTCATTCTCGTCTCCTGCCCTCTTTGTTTGCCAACCTTTTCCATCGCACCCACCCATCTTCTTTCCTCTCCTTTTTCATTCATTTTTTCCCCCACAACTTCCTGATAGTGTGCCTGTTGGCATTCTAATCGCTATACATTTAGACAGCATTCCTCTCTCCCACCACCTGTAAACTACTATTGCATCCTCTTTCCTGCCTCTGCAGATTGTTGTTTCCATCCCATGTGATAGTTACGAGGGTCACTCCAAAAGAAATGCACACTATTTTTTTTTTTAATCCATCTTTTATTCTACTTGTTTGAAAGTTTTACAGTGTGTAGTTACATCCTTTAGGAACAATATTTTCATTTCTCCACATAATTTCCATCCCTCTCAACTGCCTTATGCCATCTTGGAACCAGCACCTGTATACCCGCATGGTAAAATTCTGGACCAACCTGTTGAAGCCACTATTTGGCAGCATGCACAAGAGAGTTGTCATCTTCAAATCTTGTTCCACGAAGAGAGTCTTTCAGTTTCCCAGAGAGATGATAGTCACATGGAGCCAGGTCAGGACTGTAAGGCGGGTGTTTCAGTGTTGTCCATCTGAGTTTTGTGATCGCTTCCATGGTTTTTTGACTGACATGTGGCCGTGCATTGTCGTGCAACAGGAAAACATCCTGCTTTTACCGATGTGGTTGAACACAACTCAGTCAAGCTTGAAGTTTCTTCAGTGTCGTCACATATGCATCGGAATTTATGGTGGTTCCACTTGGCATGATGTCCACAAGCAAAAGTCCTTCGGAATCAAAAAACACCATAGCCATAACTTTTCCAGCAGAAGGTGTGGTTTGGATTTTTTTTTTTCTTGGGTGAATTTCCATGATGCCACTCCATTGATTGCCTCCTTGTCTCTGGTGAAAAATGATGGAGCCATGTTTCATCACCTGTCACAATTCTTGCAAGAAATTTATCTCCACCATTCTCGTACTGTTCCTAAAGTTCGCTGCATACCATTTTTCTTGTTTCTTTGTGAGCCACTGTCAACATCCTGGGAACCCGCCTGGCACGGCACAAACCTTTTTTACCATTAACACATTCAGTATTCTGCAAACACTTCGTTCCGCTATCCCAATGTAGCATGGCAATTCATTCACTGTTAAGCGTCAGCTTTCACCAATCCATTAACTATCTGCACATTGTCTGGAGTGTGTGCAGTACGAGGCCTGCCAGTATGTGGACAATCCTCAATATTGCCGTGCCCACAGGCTAACTGTACTGCGATCGACAGCAGCATCTCCATACACGTTTTTCAACCTCTTGTGGATGTTTCCCACTGTCTCGTTTTCACAGCACAGGAATTCTATGACAGCACGTTGCTTCTGACGGATGTCAAGTGTAGCAGCCATCTTGAAGACATGCTGTGACGGCCCCACTCACGGGAACAGGTTGAACTAAGTTTGAAAACAAGCAGGAAGGATCTATCTACACACTGTAAAACTTTCACACATGCAGAATGAAAACTGTATTTTTACAAAAATAGTGTGCATTTCTTTTGGAGTGACCCTCGTACATTCTGGCCCGAGTTGCCCGAGATGATGGTCATATGTCTATGAGGTGTGCTTGCTTCTGTGTATGACTGGTGTGTGTTTCTCTTTTGCTGATGAACGCAGCAGCTGAGAGCTCTGTGTAAGTGTCTTTCAGTATAGCCTGTCTGCAACTTAACATGTTGGCTTTACAGTAAGTAGCAGTCTTATCTTTACTGAAATTGTTGATAGTCCTACCTGGAGTTTCCATTGTTTTACCTTAGTTAATCAATAACTTTTGAATGACTGAAATTGAAGCTAAACGAACAGCTTTCTCAGTATCACGAAAAATTGTTCTACAAATCTATCTAGGTTGTTGGTTCCTAGGTTTCAATTTTGTCATGTATATTTTTGTATGGTAATGAAATTATATCATCTTCCAATAAGGTATCAATTAAAATTAAGTGAAAACAATTATCCCACCATGTTCATAGATGGTGACATTGTAACTGACGTAATAAAAATATGAAAAATTTTATCAATTTTGAGAGTTGGATAAAATCATGAACAATTATAGTGCAATCAGGATCCTTTATTTGTGATATTGAGATAATGAGGACTGATTGTAGCATAGTAAGTGGTTGGAAGTGGTTGGATTAAATGTGCCTTGTTTCAGTACCCCTCCATTGGTTCATTCAGAATATTATGTTAATCGTATGCTGGATGATCCCATACAAAACAATCTTAACAAAAGTGATGGTTTCGAACAGGCTGACATCAGTATTTCATGAATAAAATCATCTGGATAGTTTATTAAAATTTCTTCATTTATGATGCTGTTTCGACTACTGCCATCGGCATGTACCTGCAGTTAAGATTAGAAGAACATTAAGAGCAATAGATGTTCATTAAAGAACAATAAGCCACAAAATATGAAAAATTGAAAAGTTTAATAAGTTCAAAAAAAAAAAAAATAATTGAAATACACTCATCAAAAACTTTAGAATTTGCAAGACCAGGTTCAGTGTCAGTATTAAAACCTGTGACTGTTGGGGCTTCGTTTAAGAGTTTGACTCAAAAATTGTGCAAAGATGTAATTTCTATCCAATAGGTTATTCACAAAATATTCTCGATGATTGTGGAGTCATGACAAAATTTGAATCACTACAAATTCTTTATTACTTACATTGGCTAAACATCCTGAGAAAATTTTATGAAGTTATTACGTATTATTGTTTGGCATCAACACAGTAACATTCCTGAGTATACGTAATACAGTTCACTTAAAATTTTCCAGTCCTAGCATCACCCTTAAAAATCTAAATACATGACCTTCTTCAAAACATACAAAATTTCAATCCTACCAAGAAGGAAAAAAGGAACACTGAACATTATCACATTTTCAAGCAAAGATGTTCATCACTTTGAAAAAGAAGAAAGAGCAAGCTTACATTTTGTCAAGGGCCTCGGTGAGGGATGTTCAGGAAGCACTTTCTTAAGTACCTTGAAAAATTTTCAGTGTCACACAGCACTTGCCCACATCCATAGGCAATGCACAGTCATCCTAACATTCATGTCCTCTCATCAGATGTTGCTTCCTTCCTTAACATAAGTTTTCCTGCTGAAAGCCAGTATTTCTTCAGTTCATGGAAACAGTCAAAACAAAACACTCATCTGTAACATCTTCTAACTACATTGGCATGATCATTTACAATGATGTAGATAAAATACTCAGATAACATACATATCAACAAAATTACAATAAATAATAAATAAAAACACTTTCAGAAATATTTCAAATAATCTTATGCTCCAACAGGGACATTGATACATAATGAAATTTTCCTGGAAAATGCCTTTTTGCTGTCATAAAGTTTGTCACACAGTATTGAATAATGTATAATGTGACCTGAAGCATTGATCTTAATAAAATTTGATTGTGAGCAGTAAAGGTCTGTTGTCAGAATCTTGGTTTGGAAAGCCCTAACTAATATATACCAATAAAGGCAATCCAATCTCACAAAAAAAAAATAAATAAATAAATAAATAAATGGTCAACATGTAGTCATATTTACTAGTCATTTGCTTTTACTTGTCCCCTCTATAAATGGTGGAAGTCATCTGACAGCATGCCACTCCAGAATGTTCACATTCGTTCCCAGCCTTAGCTATGTAATAGTTTTGAATGCCATAACAGTAAGTAACTGGTGTGATTATAGTGTTGAGCTGTGTGTGATGTTGTACATAGTGATTGTTAATACTATATACAGAAATAAACGAAGAGGCTATATCTGGTCCTTCAGCAGCTCGCCATCGACTTTCATGTCACTTCTACAATTCATTAATCCATTACATATTTGTTTCTTTTATGACCTACAAGCCAACTGCTTTGGGAGGAGGAGGAGGAGGAGGAGGCAGGGCTTGTGTCAATAGCCAGCGTGCTATGAACCGATCACAACCTTCCGCTCCCAGCATCCTCCATCCAGGGGCCAACCCTCCACCCCTCTTCCCCAGGGGTCTCACAGCTCTCTTCTTGAGTACATGTTTGGCTATCACAGGGCCCCAGCCTTTGCATCATTCTTTCCTTTCCATGCTGCATATTGTACTTCCACTATCTCTTCTCCCCTCTGCCTCTCCATTGAATGGCTTTCTTGGTGCCAACCCTGCTTGGACATGGTTTATGATTGGGCCTCGAGTTTCCACTTTCATTGTATTCCACAACTTTTCATCAAATAAACACATGGTGAACATCTTTGGGCTTGACCTGCCACCAATTTTCAAGTTTCTCCAGAAATGTGGATCATGCAGAGGTGGTCGCCCAATGTTTTGTGTGCTCCACCTTTGTGCGTTTCTATCTGTGCACCTTTCCCTTTAATACAGTAGTACACCCAAAACTCAGCACAGTAGCCATCCCGTTATGGGGAGGTCATAAAGTACCTGCACAGTGGTAGCCCCCTGATCATGCAGGGATCGCTCTGATGGTGTCTGAGCTGAAAACTGCCCATGCATGCCAAGGAATATGTGTTTGTTGTGACTGAAGCACAGGGACTCCAAGCAATGGATAAGTGGCCAGGTAGCTGTTGCTGAGGCTGGGTGGTGCCTGTGGGGAGAGCCCCTGTTCGGAGTGGGTGGCACCATGGCGGATGAGCCACAAATGAAGCAGATGAAGTTACCTCCCACTGGTGGCCATAAACCCTCAGCAGTCTCTATGAAAGGACAGTCCTCTTTCAGTGCAGAGAGATAAAACCCTAAAATGTTCCCTTCCCTGGCTACACCACGGGAGGAATATAGGGCTAAACGGCAGGCAGACCAATACTCCTTGCAATACTTGTTTTGTGCAGGGAGTGATGGTGATTCCTTCATGGCCTTAAAGCCCGTGGTCTCTGTGGAGAACTTGGAAGATAAGTTTGGGGAAGTAGCAGCCATCTCTAAAATGAAAAGTCACAGTCACAGGCACTGATCGCTTGTAACAAGCTGTGTGACATACTGGTGACTGTCATTGCCCATAAGAGTCTAAATCTAGTTCAGGGCATTATTTTCCACAGAGACATGCTCTTACAATCTGATGATGAGACATGCACCAACTTGGAGCAATATGGTGTACACTTTGGCCGTCATGTACCTAGGAGGCCAAAGGACAATAGGGTTGCTACTGGTGACGTCATTTTGGCCTTTGAGGGTGATAGGGTGCTTCATTGTAAACTGTACATTGCCCCCCCCCCCCCCCCCCCCACTCCCCCTCCTAGCGGTGCTGCAAGTGTTTGAAATTTGGGCACATGTCTTCGCGTTGCAACACTAGCTCCATCTGTAGAGACTGTAGATGAGTGCTGCATGCAGATGCTCCCTGTGTGTCACCCCCTATCTGTTTCAACTGTGGAAAACACCATTCTCCCATCTCACCACACTGCACTGTTTTCCAGAGAAAAAAGAAAATTTAAGCTTGCAAGACTCTGGACAAACTCAGTTACCAAGAGGCCAAGAAGAACTATGAGCAGTTGCATCCATCATGTCAAATAATGTCATATGCTAGAGCTACAATGATGTTGGCCACTTTGGCAAAGATACTCCTGCCCATTACATCTCCTGCAGTGGTCCTTCAGGGCCACTCAATCGTACCTTCTCCAGTGATGCTTGGGAGCTCCCCTCTTGCTGCCCTGCACCTGCTTTGGGGCCAGGTCTCCACCTCCCAGCTAGATACAAATCACCTGCCTCTGGCTAGGAAAGGGTCCCTCGAGACACTTTCTTTCAAGGTTTCCACTGGTTCATAGCTGGACACCAGCCAGCGGCTGAAGGAGCCACAGGCTGCTGGTCGCAGGGCTTTGTGTTGTCCTCTTTACATGAAACTGATTCAGAGAAGCCCTCACAATCATTAGAATCCTCTAAAGAGAGGAAAGGCAAGAAAAAGTCCTCCAAGGAGAAAGACATTCCGATGGCCCCCATGCGACCAAATCCTGCCTGTTCCACTCCTGTGGGCAAGGCAGAGATACCAGCATCTGCCCCAGTTCGCACCACACATTGTAACCTGTAACTTATGTGCATTGATGTCATAACCCTTCAGCCAGTGGTAGCAGGTGACCCAAAGGCATGACCTGCCCCCTTGGTCCCTTCATGGCCTCACTGTACTTCGACCACATTATTCTCCAGTGGAACTGTAGCAGTTTTTTCCACCACGTGGCTGAGCTATGACATCTTTGAAGTAAATCACCTGCCTTCTGCATTCCCCTTAAGGAGACTTGGTTTCTAGCAATGCAGACCCAAGCCCTTCGTGGATACCGGGGGTATTACAAGAATTGTGCTGCCTATGACAGGGTGTTGGGCAGTTTTTGCACATGTGTTCTGGACAATCTATGTAGTTAACCTGTGCCTCTTAACACACCTTTGGAGGTTGTGGCTGTTCAGGTAAGGGCTTTTCAGGATATTTCGATCTGCAATGTTAATCTTCTTCTGGGAGGTTAAGTGTCTCAGAAAATACTAATTTCGTTGGTTTCTCAGCTCCCCCACCTTTCCTAATTTTGGGTGATTCCAATGCCCTTAACCCTTTGTTGGGTGGAGACATGGTCACTGGTCATAGTAAAGACTTCAAAAATTTACTGGCACAACATGATCTTTGCCTCTTGAATACAGATACCCCCAAACACTTCAGTGTGGCACACAGAACCTTCTCAGACATAGACCTTTCCATTTGCAACCCTTGTCCTCTCCCATCCATCCACTGGAGGGTCCACAGTAACATTAGTTGGTAGTGACCTCTTTTCGATCTTCCTGCCCCTCCCTCAGTGTCATTCGACTGGAATCCTGCCCAGACGGGCTCTCGACAGTGGTGACTGGGATGCTTTCACTTCTGCTGTTGACCTTGACTCTCTGCCGCATGGAGATATTAATGAGGCGGTCCAAAATACAACTACAGCCACTTTTTCGGCAGCTGATTTAGCAATCCCCTGTTCCTTGCACCTACCCCAGCAGCAGACATCTGAAATTGCAGAGGCCATTTGAGATTGTAGGCGGGTTCTCCAATGACATAAGCAGCACCCTCATTACCTTTAAGTGGTTCTGTGCCCGGAGCCACCACCTAACAAAAAGATAGAAGAGAGAATGCTGGGAATTACACATTTCAAGCATCAGACCACTTACCTCTCCTTCGCGGGTTTGGGATAAGATCAGATGTCTCTATGGATACCAGACACCTGCAGGTTTATCTGATATTACCTTCAATTGCACTGTCTGCACTGATCCAGACGCAGTCACCAAACATTTTGGTCTGCACTATGCTCAAGCGTCAGTGTCCTAAACCAGCAATTTGAGTGAAAGCAATTATCCTTTACTACACACCACCTGGAACCATGTTATCCTCCATTCAGTCAGTGGGAATTCTCATCAGTGTCCTTGCCCACTACCCTGATACAGCCTCAGTGGCAGACACATCCACAACAACCAAATGATCAAGCACCTATCAGTGGATTGTCAGTGTCATATCTTTGCCATCTTTAACTGCATCTGGAGTGAGGGTGAGTTCCCATCACATTAGTGAGAAAGCATCATTGTCCCAGTACTGAAACTGGATAAGCACCCCCTAGAGATGGACATTTATCGCCCAATTAGTCTCACCAACATTCTCTGTAAGTTGCATGAGAGCATGGTGAGCAGGCGGCTTTGTTGGCTCCTTGAGTCTCAGGGTCTTCTACCTCCTCCCCAGGGTGGTTTTTGCTGAGGTCATTCCACTACTGATAATTGGGTTTACCTGCAGTCTGCCATCTGAACAGCTTTTGCCCAGTGTCTACACCTTATAGCGTTGTTCTTTGACCTGCAAAAGGCACATGCCACCACATGGCAACACATCATCCTTACTACCTTACACGGTTAATGTCTCCGGGGTCTGTTCTCAATTTTCTTCCAGAACTTCCTGTCCCACCTTACGTTCCGGGTTCGAGTTGGTGTTTCGCACAGTACCCTCGCTTATCCAAGACAGTGATGTCCCGGAGGGCTCTGTACTGAGTGTCCCTCTCTTTCTCAGTATCAGCCTCTTTATATGATGGTGACTTTTCCCTCTACTGTTTCTGCTCTAGTGTGGATGTCACTGAATGTCAACTGCAAGGTTGCATACAAAAGGCACAGGCATGGGGCCTCACTCATGGCTTTCAATTTTCTGCTACCAAGACTTGGGTCATGCAGTTCTGTCGATGTTGTAACGTTCACTCACAACCAGATCTTTACCTCAACAACCAATTACTCAATGTTGTGGAGACTTATCACTTTCTAGGACTGGTCTTCGATTCTCAGTTGTCATGGATTCCCCATCTTCACTAGCTTAAGCGAAAGTGCTGGGTGCACCTTAATACACTTCGCTACCTGAGTAACACCAGCTGGGATGCAGATCGCAGTACCCTTCTACATCTTTACAAAGCCCTGATACAATCCCGCCTCAATTATGGGAGTCTGGCATACAGTTTGGCGTCACCCTCAGCATTGTGGATACTGGATCCGATACACCACTGCCAGGTGTAAGTTGCAACAGGAGCCTTTTGAACTAGCCCTGTGGACATCTTACTTGTGGAGGCTGGTGCACCTCCATTGCATATCAGGCATCAATAACAGTTTGTCAGTTATGCTATCACATTTGCAGCTCTCCTAAGGATCCGAACTACCATCTCCTCTTTCCAAACACAGTAACCCATCTCCCGCAATGGCAGCCCCAATCAGAGATTATGATCACAATCCGTATCCGTTTCAATTGTTTCCTCTTCCAGCTCTCCTCTGGACCCATTCCTGTACACCTCTGTGGTACATCTCTCGATCACACTTCATCTTGACCTATCACAAGGTCTGAGAGACTCTGTCCAACCGGAGGCCTTCCATCACCAGTTTTTCTCTATCCTTGGCACATCCCAGGGTTTAGAAGTCATCTTCACTGATGTCTTAATGTTTGCAGGTCGTGTAGACTTTGCTTATACTCTTGTGAGATGTATTGAACTTCTGTCCTTGCTAGATGGCTGTAATGTTTTCATTGCAGAGCTGGTAGCCATTACTTGTGCTCTTGAGCTATCTGTTCCTGCAGTGGTGAGTCCTTTCTCATCTGCAGCAACACTGTGAGCAGTTTGCAAGCTCTTAACCCGTGCTACCCTTGTCACTTCTTGGTCATTGCTATCCGGGATTCCCTGCATGCCCTTGAGCAGAGTGGACTTGACACCACCAAACTAACTACCGGTAATCAAGGAGACTACATATCTGTGTGGAGGTCCTCCAAGTAGGACTCTTGCAAGGACTCTACTGTCCGTTGCTGGAGCTGAATTGGCCACACTTGGCTGACTCATGCTTATCTCCTCCATAGCAAGAATCTGCCCCGCTGTCATTGTGGTGTCTGTTTGATGGTGGTCCACATTTTACTGGACTGTCCCAACCTATCCACCCTCCGGTGGACTCTTAATCTCCCTGGCTGACTACCCTGGTGGTAGAAGATGATGCCCTAGCAGCTGACTTAATTTTATGGTTTATTCATGAAGTGGGCTTTTACCACTCTCTTTGTGGGAGGGCCGCTTGACATTATTGGCCCTTTGAGGGGCTGACAGAACACTATTGCCTGCTCTGCCCAGAGCGAGTGCAGCTGTCTGCAGCCCGGTCCTCATCCTGCCTGCCCTTTCACTCCCCCCCCCCCCCCCTCTCCCCCCTCCCCCCCGTCTCTCTCTCTCTAGCTGTCTGTTAGATTTGTTCATCTTTTGTCTCTCTCTGCTTCTCTTGCCCTGTCTGTGTTGCTAGTCTTTCCAAGGCAATCTTTGAGCAGAGTGCCTCTGGTAAGTGACCCCAGGGAGGGGGAGGGGGGGATGTATGTCACCGCATTGTCTGTCTCCATTTTGTCTTTTTGTCCCTTACCTCAGCTTTGCTGCCATTGGTAAACCTTGGTGTTTTCTTCCCCTGGGTTTTGCGCAGTAGGCTATCTCTGATTTTCAGTCATACAGACCTGGCTGTTCGAGGGCAAAGGGACTGATGACCTATTTGTGTGGTCCCTTTAAGCATCCAACCAACCAATCAACCAACTCAGGAGCCATTATCATAGTGACACTGATTATTGACTGTCAGTCATTGAGAGCAGTTTCCTGGGCTGATGGATTCGGAGAGAGGGTAGGGAAGGATGCTTGAGTCAATGAGGGGTAGTGAGGAAGGCAACCAAAAAGTGGGAAAGGCACAGGCTTCAACAGCTGCACAGCAAGACAAAAGGAGTTCTGAGGGGGATAGAGTGCGGAAGAGATACAGGCAGAGGTAGAAGGGGGAGGGGTTTAAAAGAGTCAAAGCTGTAGATGGAGAAGGAGTAAGGGATGGGAGAGAGAAGGGAGGAGGTCTGGAAGGGGGCAGAGAGAGAGAGAGAGAAAGAGAGAAACACCCACATGGGTGTGAGGGAGGAGGAGGAAGAGTGGGGGGGGGGGGGGGAAGAAGTGATACGGACAATGACAGAAGAAAAAAGGGAAAAGGAAAGATGTGGCAGTGGGAAACACGTAGTGGAGGTTTAGGCCAGAAGGATTATAAGAATACAGGATATCCTGGAGAGACTTCTCAGTTGCATAGTTCAGAGAAAGTTTCTGGAAGAGAGTGTCCAAATGGCATGTGTAGTGAAGCAGCTGTTGTCATTTGTGTAGTTGTGTGCAGCTGCTTGGCAACCAGGTGGTCAAATTTGCGGTTAGCCACGTTTTGGTGGTGGCCATTCGTGTGAGTAGACAGTTGCTTACTTGTCATGCCCACAAGGAATGCTGTACAGTAACTGAAGCATAGCAGATATGTAACATGGGTGCTTTCACATGGGTGCCTGCCTTTGATAGGGTAGGAAATGCCTGTGACTGAACTGCAATAGGAGGTGATGGGTCAGTGTACGGGACAGGTCTTGCACCTGGGTTGTCCACAAGGGAATGACCCATGAGGTGCAGGATTGGCAGCAGGATTGGAATAGGGGTAGAAAGTGATATTCTATAGGTTGGATGAAGGGTGGAACTGTAATTTGGGTGACGTTGATAGGATATCCCTCATCTCAAGGTATGATGTTAGTTGAACCCTTGGTGAAGGATGTGGTAGAGCTTAGCTTTTCAAGGCCAGGGTGATAGTGAGTGGTCAGAGGAATGCTGTTCAGTGACTGGTTAATGCACTTACTGGTGTCAGAGAAATAGCACAGGAGATCTGTTTGTGGATGAACTGCATGGGATATTGTAAAAGCTCTGGTAAGGTTATCAGAATATTTAGATGATTCGTGCTTACCACTGCAGATGCGGCACCCATGGGAATCGAGGCTGTAAGGAAGAGCCTTCCTGGCATGGAATGGTTGTGGAGAGTCATAGTGGAGGTACTGCTGATGGTTGGTGTGCTTGATATGAGTAGATGTATTTATGGAGCATTTGAGAGGTGGAAGTTGACATCTGGGAAGGTGACTTATTGAGCTGAAGTGATTTGGAAGGACGTGTTGAGGTTATGGAGGGAAGAGTAAAGATTGTCCCTGCCATGAGCCCAGATAATGGAAAAGTATCATCAGTGAATCTGAGCCAGACAGGAGGTTTTAGTTGTTAACTGGATAGGAAGGACTATTCCAGATGGGATTGTGCCATGTGAATACCAATGGCAGTACCATAGATTTGTTTTTAGATTTAGCTCTCTAAAGTTAAATAATTGTTGGTCAGGGTGTATTTGGCCAAGAGGAATAGCAGATAGGTAGTGGGTTTGGTGTATGGGGTCACAGGGAAAGGTAATGTTCCATAGCAACAAGGCTGTGGACATGGGGGATCTTGGTGTACAAGGAGGTCACCTCAACAGTGATTAACAGGGAGTCTGGTAGTAATGGGGAACTATGTAAAGGCAATGAAAGAAGGCATTTGCTAGCCTATAAAAGGGAGAACTATATGTGGCAACAGCAATGTTATACATCAGCCATGCTGCAGTTACTGTGCAGCATTCTAGTGGGCATGACAAGTAGCAAACTGTCTACTTACATGTCTGGCCACCACCAAACTGTGGTCAACTGCAGGCTTTACCATACAGTTGTCAAACAGCTGGACACAATAACACTGCATCACAAGTTCCTATGAACTACGCAGGTGCAAATCATGCCCCCAGCATGTCCTGTGTTCTTGCAATCCCCCTGGTTAAACATCTGGTAACCTGTTTCTCACTGCCTCACTCTACCTTTTCTCTTTCCCTTTTGTCTTCTGTCATTGTTGACACCATTCCTTCCCTGCCTAAATTGCATACTGCCTTCTCCCACCAGCTCCCTCTCCTACACCTCCCCCCCCCCCCCCCCCCACCCAGATTCCATCCCTCTTCTCGCTCCTCTCCCAGATTCTCTCTCCATCTCCACCTTCTTGCTTTTGACACTTTGAGGTCTAGCAAATGAGACAGATTTTGGGTTCCGAAAATAAACCATTTATGCCATTATTTAAAATGATGCAGGCACATTTTATTTTATATATATTAAAAGGTAATAAACACTAAAAAAAACCAAGATTCAAGGTTTAGTTTTTTGTATTTAGTTTAGTTCTTTGATTGAATCTTCTGAAAAAAAAAAAGACATTCAGAGACATAAAATACAACTAATTTGTTGTTACAGCAGTAGTATCTGTAACAGCAATATTAATGACAAAAATTGTAGCAGGCTGCAGCTTACGCGAATATGAATCTTCTGCAGACTGTCTCTACTCAGATACTCCAGAAGAGGACATAGAAGTGTAGAGTAGACAGTCTCTTTAGTACACGTTTTACATTTTCTCTGTATTCTGTCAATAAGTCGTAGTCTTTGGTTTGCTTTATGCACAACATTATCTATATGATTGTCCCAATTTAAGTATTTAGTTGAATTTACAGCCTTTAGATTAATGCGATTTATCATGTAACCGAAATTTAGCAGATTCCTTTTAGTACTCATTTGGATGACAACACACTTTTCATTATTTAGAGTCAGTTGCCCCTTTTCACAACGTACAGATATGTTGCCTAAATCATTTTGCATTTTGTTTTCATCATCTGCTGACTTTATGAGATGGTAAATGACACCACCATATGCAAAAAATCTAAGAGTGCTATTCAGATGCCCTCCTAAATCATTTATGTTAATCAGGAACAACAGAGGGCCTGTAACACTGCCTTGGGGGAACACCAGGTATTTCTTCTGTTTTATTCTATGACTTTGCATCAGTTACTATGAAATGTGACCTTCATGACATGAAATCATGAATCCAGTCACACAACTGACACAATAGTCCATAGGCACGCAATTTGATTAGAAGTTGCTTGTGAAGTGTGTGGTGTCTAAAACCTTCTGGAAATCTATTAATATGGAATCAGTTTGATATCACCTGTCAGTAGCACTCATTACTTCATGTAAATAAAGAGCTTGTTGTGTTTCACAGGAACGATATTTTCAGAATAAGTGTTAGCTGTTTGTCAATAAATAATTTTCTTCAAGGTAACTCATATTGTTTGAACACAGTCTATGTTCCAAAATCGCCATTATCGATACGTGTCTGTAATGCAGTGGATTACTCGTATTTGCTTACAAGGAAGATTAAGTAATGAGCAATGAAAACCATATGTCTCCTCCTTCTAGTTAAACCTACCCACAGCCCATTAATTTGAATGCCAAAGTCCTTTACTAGGCATGGACCTATTCATAGTAGTATGCTCTTGCCCTCCTCAGATCTTTGAAGCGACTTACACAGCCAGTTATAGCAACCTGGTATTTTTCACATTAAAAATGTTGAATGAGCAATAAGTGATAGAAAAAATTGTTGGGCTGAACAGGGATCAAACCTTGGACCTTTATATGTGTAGTCTGGCACTGCTCAGCTACATCTCCTCCTGTTATTACCTCGAAATTATTTTTCAGTTTCTTCCACTGATGTTCACATTTTCTCTTCTTTTTCATATAATTATAATTTTTATTGTCGACGGGGGTGTCTGCATATACTGTTTCCAGCCAGATTTTGGTGTTTATTATACAGCATGTTACACAACCATCTGTGTGTGGCGTGTTTATAATTATGTTTTATTTATATTTTAGGACAATTAATCTGTAAAAACACACCAAATGTCATAAAGAAAGCGTGTAAACTGTCTGAGGATGAATCACGATTCGAAACTGGTATCAGTTTCCTTTGAATAAAGGAATTGAAAGTAAATTTGTGGCTGGTTGCTGTCCTAACACCATCAACAAATGTCCCAAAACATTGATAAAGATGAAATAGTCTGTCATAAATAAAGATCACTTATTATAAGCAGCTGTTTGGTGCATCTACTCTAAATAAAAATTGTTCTGAAACTTTTGGCAATGGATCTCATCTACTGCAAGCTCTCTGCTTTCCATATTTTGGGAGGAGGTAGTACTGACCAGAACATTCTGTAGTAAACTTGGGCTCTAAAACATACATTGAAGAGCTATGAGCACCTGTTCGGTAGAAGATATGTGTTTCACAGTTGCAAAGATGAACGATTGCTCATAGCTCTTCAATGTATGCACTTCAGGGTCCATGTTTACTGGACATCTTATTCTTGTTTTGGTCCATACTAACTCCTCCCAAGACATGGAAAACAAAAAGCTTGCAGTAGAAGAGATCCTCTGCAGAGTTATTAGAATGATTTTTGCTTATAACTTTTGACTGTCCCGTACCTCAGACTGATACATTTACCCTTCTCCATCATCCCTGAAAGTTTGTGTCATAATCATGGACCCACCCCATGTATTATCAGAAAATATATCTACACTTAGCTTATAACAGGAAACAATAAACATACCTGTCATCTACAATTTCTTAAGAATATAAAATGGCCCTCATTTCTATTGAGAGAATTTTAACTTGGTTTCTGATTATATTTTCAGGTGGAGGAGAACAGGACGTTTTGGCATTAAATGAACTATGTATAAAATGTCAGTGGAAACCACCGGAATTTGAGAGCTGCCCCACTACTGGAAACGAACACATTTTCAAAGTAAGTAGAATAGATAAGAGAGTATATGGAATCAATAATAATAATAATAATACTGAATATTAATAACTACACTGATCAACAAAATTATTTCTTTTCATATTAAAAGAAGTATAATGGGTGATTGTTATTGAGTTTTTTGTGTTGGTTTCAAATAATTTTACAGGCGTATTCCATCACACATAGTTTGTGAGTAATCACACTGATAATATTTCTGGTAATTATACATTTGAGTAAATGTAAAACCTAAGCTGGAAGATATTTTATTTATGTAAAATGTGTGTGAGGCAAATTTTTGGCTACTTGGCTAGAAAAACATCTCTTATGAGTGTTCACGATAGTGTACGATCATATTTAAAGCCCATTTTCCATGGAAGCATTTTCCCATTTCAGCGATGTCCTGTTGGATACACTTGCCATGTTTGTTGCTAACAGCACCAAGGGAAGAAATTTCTGTGGGAGACCAATGTGTGTATTTTCAATCACAGATTACATTCCATCACCTTGTAGTTCTCAGTCAGCTTTCTGACAAGTTCTTTATAATGTTCAGACCCATAGTTTCCTAGAAAGGTTACAGTAATGTTTTTGAAAGAACTGTGCAGCTGATTCTTGCGTATTTAACAGGCTTTCATAAGTTCCATAATTTGAGGGCTCACCAATATGCCCCCCTTTAGTTTTGCTTCGCAGATCTTAGGGAACTTTCCACCACTATCCCTTGATTTCACAAAATTCTTAATCAAACCTAGTTTGATGTGCAATGAAAGCAATGAGATTTAGACAGAACTTACAAGTGATGGATGAGCCATCTTTGTATAATGATCACTTCTATCACCACTATCCCACATGCACAAGAAGCAGCAAAATTTCTTGTAGCCAAGTTGTAATCCAAATATAATAGCTTCACTTTATAATCAGGCCTGCCAGCAGCAGTAGTCATATTGGATATTGAAAAACAAGAGATGCATGTTCATGGAACTTTCCTTCAAACTAACTGTTTAAGGTATAAGAATGGATGGAAACTTATTTCCAATCTGACGCAAGACTGCTTTCAAGCCAGTTTTTGAGGTGTCATAGAACAAACACCAAGGGACTCCATCAAGGTTTAATAGTATTATAGAAAATTGGGTCCTCCTCCTCAGAAAATAAATGCTCAAATTCCTTTTGACATTCGGGAGGACGACGATTCAATCCCGCGTCCGGCCATCCTGATTTAGGTTTTCTGTGATTTCCCTAAATCGCTCCAGGCAAATGCCGGGATGGTTCCTTTCAAAGGGCACGGCCGACTTCCCCTTCCTTCCCTAATTTGATGAGACCGATGACCTCGCTGTCTGGTTTCCTTCCCCAAAACAACCCAATCCAATCCTTTTGACATTACTTACTCTGGAACCAGCCTTTGAATCTTTAAAGTAAATAACTAACTAACTCCACTTCACTTTTTTAGGTAGCTTGAGATCATCAACTCCTTCCATAAAATCTGGATCGTTCTGTGGCATCAACACTTCCAAAATATTTTCACCTTTTTTCTGTCTGATGGAGGTGGTGTAGGATGGCATTATCCATGAGACAGTAGTCAAATTGCTGATTCTGAAGACAGAAGTTTCACAGCATGTTTGGACTTTGAACTAATTACAGATATATTTGTCAAGCAGAAGTAGCAGTTTTACTGCGCCACCCTTTTAGATACCACTAATGCCAACTTCGTAATATGTTTCAATCGTAGGAGATATACTATAATGACAGGCTCTAATAGCACTGCAATATGTAGGGAAAAACAATGTCAGCCAATGTAGCTCACTCTCGTAATACTACAATTCATCCTGACAAGATCTTGCCTTTACTCAATGACGTAATCTGTGTGACTTGAAGTAATCACCCATGTTAACACGATGACGTCACATAAGGTTTTATGTTTATCTTCTCACACTGTAAATTACACTCTATCTCGCTACATCACCACCATGTACGAAAAGATGGACACAAAAAAACCTTTCGTAGTAGAATGGGGTCAGTGATAACTATTTGGATATTAATTACAATAATACATCTGACTATCAGGGTTCACTAGGTTTCAAAGGTAAACTACCACCAAAGCTAGTATCACTCACCAGAACTGACTGGGATGACACCACGAATGGAGTGGCAGCTACATGAAGAGAATATAAGTGCCACCCCAGCTAACTGCGGCGGGAGTGGAAGACTAGCCGTCATACAAATGCTACAGCAGTGACTTATGAACTGTTTTGTTTGCTTGCATTGAAATTATATATACCAAAGGACATTGATTACTTGCCTGTCGTCATTTGCTTGCGACACACCTTTGTGAATATGCAGACTTGAGTATTGTCAAATTAACTTACTGTGATAAACTCCATTAATACGTTGTGCTTGAATTGTTGTCTAGCAATCCTAGAAGACAGCTTCGTAGGCACCCTGTATTAGCCATGTGGGCAGAATACTACGCTTGACTCTATTGAAATTTTATCATAATAAACTATTTCATTAATCTCGGCCCTTCAGAAATTAAATGGACTAACTTTTTATTTATACTTAATCACTTTTCCATAACGTGCAAACTTGCTTTCCCCGTCTAAAGATTAATTATCTTTCTTTTCATTACAAGTCGTTCACTGAAAAATATTATTCCTTTTCTTTATTTTCTTCAAACTTTGCTTTTACCAATAATCCAGTCTTTTACTTCATTGGCCTTTGGGTTTACTTTATTCTGAAAAGATATTTTCCAGATGTTAGTCTGCATTCAAATAAGACTTTGATTATTTTTTCTTGTAATTATTTTGAAATAGTTTGGGGATAAGAGACAAGTCGGGTACTGACTTTTGCAGTTTAAAACTGTTTTCTTTATTTTCTGCAGTTAAATAAACTACCAGTACAAGTCAGCATTTTGTTTTTTGAGTGCTGGTTCACTGTTCGAAACTCCAATAAGCAGAAATGTAATTAAAAAAATAAATAAAACAAAAAACCTGAGTGTCAGCGCCACTTTACAGCTATATGAACAAAGAATCAGACAAAACTTAACCACTTCAGCCTTTGACTACCGCGACCCACTAACATGTAAAGTTCAATAGACAGCACTCGATGATCTCTTTTTGAGAGAGAATTAGCATGTTCTCTTTTAAATGATTCTTGATTTGTTGCTTTGGGACAAGGGGAAAAGCTATCACATTCTCAATAAACTTCTGATTGTTTCTCAATAAATAACTATGGTGCAAGATGCCCGTTTCCTTTAATATAGACTACACATTCAGTACATCCAATGAGATTTTCTGAATTTACTATATTGCGACGCTGACGCCGAAGTTGCACAATAAATCCTAACCCGAATGTTGCTAAGTCACTACTCCTTGGTACCTGTGTACACCTATACAACCATAATAACACAATGCAACGCTGCTATCTCTTAGTGTGTGCTTTAATCTCGACCCCAAAACAATTAAACGACTTTGCGTGAACATGTCTCTTCACATACACCATCCAACAGGAAATCTCACAAAAATATTGAAATATGATTCGCCTACCATCACGTGGCTATTAAACAGCACAACGCACCGTTACTCACAACTAGGAGAAACTAGTCTTGCACTTCAATGAATCGGAGATTTTCTGCCAAAGATCGACCTAATAATCATTTCCTACATATGCCGATAATATTCTCATTCTAAACAGACACATTTGACTTTTATCCCCATTGCAGACTACTTCATGTGTCGTATGTATGAGCTGATCTCATTACACTCTTGAGGTAATCTCTCTTGAGGCTCACTACTCAAACGATACTCAGATGCTACTCCTGAAATTCTCAAAGGGCAAGCCAAGAAACATTCTCTTCTAACAAACATACCACGCTAATTCTTTCTTTAACAGTAAGTGTTTCTTCTATGCAGTCACTGGCAAATGTTCGTAGTGGCCAACTGCATCGTAGTTGTTATCTTTGCTGCAAGCCGTGATGCAGCAATTGGCTGGGCATTGCAAACTCACAGACTTGACAGGACACAGCTTTTCTCAACCCTCAAATGTCACATACCTAAAACAACATAATGTCTTCATTCTTCTAGCACATAAAAATCAATAATAAGAGTTGAGGCGATACTAACAAGTGATGTGCTTTTTTCGGGCTGAAGATGGTTATCAATAACTGAATATTTTAGAAGTAGCAGTCTGTTACACGATCTTTAGGTTCCTACCATGTTATTGGAACTGCAAAAGGAAATCTTACACATTTGGCTCAACAGACTACTGGAGCCCAAAAGTTATTTGGCTCTGCTGTATTGTCAAAATAATATTCATAAGACTTATTAATGCAAGGAATCAAATTTTACCACCGAGAGAACAGCAGTTGGCATACTGGACTTGTGTTTGGGAGGATGACAGTACAAACCTGCATCCGACCATCCTGATTTAGGTTTCCCTAAATCGCTAAGGCAAATACCAGGATGGTCCCTTTGAAAAGACATGGCTGATTTCCTTCCCTATCCTTCCCCAATCCGAGATCATGCTCCCTTCTTTAATTACCTCATTGTCGAAGGGATGTTAAACACTAATCTTCTCCTCAAATTTTGCCTCTGTGCTTTTAAAGTAAATTAACCACAAATGTTTCAGACACATTTTACAATGGGTCAATAGAGATATTGAAACCAAGTTTTTGATTGCAAAATATTTCTAATAGCAGAAATGCACTGTGATACACTCCCAGTCAACTACACAAATGAGAATACCACTTGCCATTCTGCAATTTACAACTTTTTGCTGACTAATATATGGCACAAAGTTAATAGTTTAGCATTGAAAACTGTTCCAGATGTGGAAATGCAATGTTAACCATAGGAAAGCTAGACAACTACCACTACCTTCTCACTCTCCTGTAGTAGTGTCTCCCCGCAGCTAGCATTGTTATTTAAAAAAGTAGTATTGGTAGCAATGGAAACCAATTTTTGTTTGTGTGCAGTTACTCTGGAATATTCAGTCTGTGCAAAACAGTTGTTGTGTGCAGCAAAAATAAAATAAGGAAACAGACACAAAAATAAATAAATAAATGCTATTGTTACATCATATACTAACTTCCCCAAACAAAATAATTTTTTTTTAATTATCCAATGAATAATTTACAAAACCAGATAAAAACTCAAAAGAAGTTAAAGTAATGCCATACTATACACAGTAAACCTTCAGATCAAATAACCATAATATTTTTAAAAAATTGAAGGTAAAAGTTGCTTGGATATCCAAAGTGCATTAGCAAAATGATTGTTATAATGCAAACAAAATTCAGAATGACATCATAAAATTATTTGACTTAAGACTTCAAAATAGTTGTTGTTGTTGTTTAATTGGTCTTCAGTCCGAAGACTGGTTTGATGCAGCTGTCCTTGCTAATCTATCCTGTGCAAGCCTGTTGATATGTGCATAACTACAACAACATACATCCATTTGAAACTGCTTACTGTATTCAAGCCTTGGTCTCCCTCTACAGTTTTTATCCCCCACACTTCCTTCCATTACCAAATTAATTCCTTGTGCCTCAGTATGTGTCCTATCAAGAGATCCCTTCTTTTAGACAAGTTGTCCCAATAAATTTCTTTTTTCCCTTATTCAGTGTAGTACATCTCCATTCGTTGCTTGATCTACCTGTCTAATCTTCACTATTCTTCTGTAGCACCACATTTCAAAAGTTTCTGTCTCAATCTTTTCTGATTTCCCTGTGTCCACATTTCACTGTCATACTGGGTTGCATTCCAGACAGATACCTTCAGAAAACACATCCAAACATTTAAGTTTATACTAGACATTAAGAAGTTTCTCTTTTCAAAAACATTTTTTTGCTACTGACAGTTTGCATTTTATACCTTCCTTACTCCGGCCATCTTCAGTTAAGTTGCTGCCCACATTTACATTGAATACATTCCATTACTCATGTTTTATTTTTCTTGATCTTGAAGTTGTAACTTCTTTTCAAGACACTATCCATTTCAAAAACTGCTCTTGCAAGTCGCTTGCCATCACTTGCAGAATTACAATTTCATTGGCAATTCTCTTTCCAGATTTCTTTTTGTTTTTCTTCACTGCTTGCTTACTCTTCAGGGAGAGGCATACTTCCTTCTCAACTATTACGTCGCTTTCATGTCCTTGACTCTAATGGTTTCTGTACAAGTTGTAAATAATCTTTTGTTCCCTGTATTTTATCTCTGCTCCCTTCAAAATTTCAAGGAGTGTAGAACAGTCCACATTGTCAAAAGCTTTCTCTCAGTCTACAAATGTATCAAAATAGGTTTGCATATCTTCAGTCTATCTTCGCAGATAAGTTTTAGCATCAGTATTGCATTGCATACTCATACATTTCTCCAGAACCTAGACTAATCTTCCTCGTGGTCAGCCTCTAACAGTTTTTTCATTCTCCTGTAACTAATTGATGTCAATATTTTGTGGTCATGACTTATTGAACTGATGGTTGGGTAGTATTCTCACCTGTCAGAGATGTGCTTTCTTTGGAATTCGAATTATTACATCCTTCCAAGACTGGGGGTATTTCACCTGTCTTTTCTATATTGTACACCAGGTAGAGTGATTTTATTGTGGCTGGTTTTCCAAAGGATCTCAGTAATTCTGAGGAAATGTTTCCACTTTTGTCTTTGTGTTCTATCAAATTCTTCTTGCAGTATTGTACCTCCCACCTTATCTTCATCTGTTTCATCTTCTCTTTCTATTAAATTGTTCTCAATTTTGTTCTCCTTATAAAGACCCTCTACATATTCCTTCTACCTTTTATCTTTCCCATCTTTGCTTAGCACTGACTTGCCATCTGATCTCTTGATATGTATACAGTTTCTCTAAAGGACTCTTTAATTTTCTTACTGGCAGTCTTTCTCTTTCCTCCTCTAGTTATTCATCCTTCTATAGCCTTGCATTTACCATTTTGCACTTTGTGTCAGTCTCATTACTACACCCCTACTACCCACAATGGGCATAAGTTGGGCAAAGTGTAGTGTGTATTCAAATGGTGCACCCACAAGTACATGAGGCACAGGCCTCCAGGCCAGCAGTTGTCAATGTCTTCGAGACATGTAACTACATCCTCTGAATCTTTTTGTTGTCACTTATGAGAGTACAAGAGTTCCCAGATTTTTTGTAGATAAAGTTTTGGGAAATAAATCATTTTGTTGATTGATGGTGAAATCTTGCACCATTTATGACTATAAATGACCAAGCTATATTAGCAGAAGATCTGTCTGTTTACACAGAAAAATAGCCCAGAACTTAAAAGTTCAATTATTGTGCAAGTGGATTTGTTAAGAAGCAATTCTTGTTTCATATGTTTCATTATTTTTGTCTGTGGTACTCTGCATGAGCTCTGTGCCATCCCAGGAGTATTAAAGCTGTACTTGGCGTCATGACATGAAAACTAATCAAAGGCAACAAAGAATCTTCTGCATGAAACTTGGCATCAAGGAATACCAATGACTAGAAGGTTATAGTTACAATGTAAATACTGATGTGTTGATACTCATGTTCTTCTTTGGAAGTTTGGAGTTTGTTAAAAATGATATTATCAAATGGATTAACCAATAATTACATTTTGTAATTAAAGGTATAATGAAAATTTTCCTATAAATGAGAGTTGGTGGGTCCTGTTTTGGTAGAAGTTGAATTCTTCTACATGCGTAAGACTAATTATCAATGAGTCGAGGGTTCACAGACCCCTCAGAGCTGAAGATTAAGAATGAGGTATTTTATAAATTAACTGAACATTGGTACATTCTGTGACTCTACTTTCACTGTGCTGTTTGGTTGCCACTTCGTGATCCAATAAATTGTGCTTCTTTTATGGCCATGTTTTTCCTCATTTTCTTAGTCAGAACATAATAGCAATGAGTAAGGGTCAAATTTTCTTGTGTTTTGGATTCTGTGGTTTTTGTGCCATTCATCTCAACTATGAAGGCATTACTCAAATCACTTTTGCAACAACAGCAGCCATGTATAGCTATGTTGGAACAGTTGTTGGCTACATTGACTCAGGCTCACTTGCCAGTGGTTCACCCAGCATATTTTCCATCCTATAATGAATCCAGAGAAGACTTGGCTCTTACGAGAAGCAGCTTCACCAAAATTCCATTGCATTCTGATTGGTTGACAAGGAAGTGTGTACAGCTCTTTTATGTCATGGATATCCTCCCGTGTGTATCACGTACTGTGCCACTTAGCTCCTCTACGGAAACCAGTGTTGCTTTTTTTGATTATATGTGTAATTTGCTGTCCTCCCATCACCCCAGGCATACACATGAGATCTGATCATTGTGTGTGTTGAATTCTAGCAGTGTCACAAACAGCCACAGCAGTCATATCATCCTTGTGTGGCTGAGCTTCATGGCCTCAGTTGTAAGTGTCCATTTGTCACAGATAGATCTCAGGAGTCATATGCAGATGCCTTGGTCAGAGACACAATCATTTGCTTGGCACCAGGTAAAGAGGTGCATCAACACGCTCTTTAACTTGAGGACCCTGCATTGGAAGAGGTGTTGAATATTGCACGGTCATTCAAGGTCTCTGATCTTATGGGCCACCAATTAAGGCTTGGAGTGACATCACTGTTGTTGACAGCATGCAGCCACAGCACCCGAAACACAGTGCACTGGGGGAGGAGAGGTAACCACAGTACAAACAAGACTACCGCTCCGTCATGTACAAACACATTGTTGGCAAGAGGAACAGCGAATGTCACTTTGTTCATGTCCCTCTTGCTTCACATAGCATGGGTGGGCATGCCTCTTTTCATAAAAAAGCAGATCACATAGCAGAGGTATGTCGATTCTGTCCCGCCAGGAGTCATTGCAGTATCAGTCGTAGACACTTACCCCTGCCCCTCCTTTCTGATGACTGACAAATGGCTCAGTTGGATGTGTACGTGTCCATCCTCACCTGTGCCGATTTCAGCACATTTACACCACTTGTAGCATCGTAATTCCTACCAGAGATGTTTTTTACGTCCTCAGCATCTTTCTCATTCTGCATGTTGAGCAAGACAGTGGTCATACCCCGATTGTCTTTTTTGCATATTTTCTGCAACTACCTGCATATGGAGGCCATGTGTGGGATATGCCAGCAGATAGGTCATTTGACAACTGTTTGTGATAGACAGCAGCGGGTCGTGGCTCAGTTATTGGATGCCCCTGTGTTTTCACTGGACTTGGGAGCTGCCTCCAATGTTCTGCACGTGTCTTCTCGGTATATTTGGCTGATGGTAGTGGATGGGCGATCGGTCGGATTTCAGGTAGGCACGGGAGCGAAGGTCAGCTCTTGGGCTGCACAGAGTTGCAACGACCTCTCTGTCAGGTTGTGTCTTATAGTAAACATTGCATATTCCATTGTGGGGGCAATTCTCCGTTTCTGCACATTATAATTATGTGGAATGGCAACCTACCTTTTTAGTCGTCAACTCACCGTTGGAGCAAAATATCTTTGGGGTCAATGCAATTTCTGGTTTTGGATTCCATATTGTTGGTGAAGTCCAATTAGTGTCACAGTTGTTTTTTTCACAATTTGGACTCCTTACAGCAGCCCTACAGCCTGCTATCTGAGAAACCTTGAGTTGAGCAGAAAATTTCGATGCACGTTTGTTGTAAAGGATCTGCAGTACACAAATTTTGTCATCCCTGACCCCACTCCCTTCACCTTGCGTGATAAGGTAAAGGCTGAATCTCAGAGATGTCTGGATCAGTGCATTGTTTCTCCTATTTTGTCAAATCAGTGGACCACAAATCGTTCTGTGGCAGGCAGAGTTCCTGATAAACTGGGGGGGGGGACAGTATTTCAGTATTTTTCCCACATCGACTTGTATGATCCCTACCCGCAATTGGATTTGCTTTCTCGGACTTTTCTGGTCCTCAACACCCTCTTTGGGATTTATCAGGTTACTCGCTTGCTTTTTGGGATCTCTACTGCACCAGGGATTATGGAATCACACTTGGAGCAGTTGATTCAGGACATTCCTTGTTCCATCAGTTACCTTGATATCTGGATCGCAGGCCCTACTCCGGAGGAACATTTATGAAACCTTCAATCAGTTTTTCAGTACCTCCTCGACAATGACATTTGTTGCAAGTCGGAGAAGTGCAGTATTTCCTTTCTGAAGGTGCATTTTTTGGGCCATGTGCTTAGTAAAGATGGTCTTTTAGCCACAGGCGACCACATCAAGGCCATTATCAACCTATCAGTAGCCAAGAACTTGCAAAGCTCCAATTTTTTTTGGATACGATTTCATATTATGCTCAGTTCATCTCCCGGGCCACACACAGCTGTCAGCCTTGGTTGGTTTGGGGAAGGAGACCAGACAGCGTGGTCATCGGTCTCATCGGATTAGGGAAGGATGGGGAAGGAAGTCGGCCGTGCCCTTTCAAAGGAACCATCCCGGCATCTGCCTGGAGTGATTTAGGGAAATCACGGAAAACCTAAATCAGGATGGCCGGACGCGGGATTGAACCGTCGTCCTCCCGAATGCGAGTCCAGTGCCTAACCATTGCGCCACCTCGCTCGGTTGTCAGCCATGTAACCGGCTTTCCCAGAAGGGTGTTATGTCTGTCTGGTCTGCAGATTGTCAGCAGGCTTTTCAGTCTCTCAAGCAGCAGTTGTGCTCTGCTCCCTGTGTGGCTTTATTTATGCCACATAACTTTAACCCTTTCCTGTGATGCATCCCTGTATGGCATTGGTGCTGTCCTGTCCCACTGGAACCCAAACAGCTTCCAACAGCCCATTGATTACACGTCAAAGACACTATCTGCTGCTCAGTGTTAATTATTCAAAGATGAAAAAAGAGGTGCTGGCTATTATTTTCAGGGTTAAAAAGTTCCACGTCCTCCTTTACGGTGCACAGTTCATCCTCATCCATGACCACAAGCTGTTAGTTACCTTATTTGGCCATTGTTCCAAACTGCCAGATATGGCTGCCCAACGGTTGTGGTGAGCCCTTCTTTCTCAGTAACTATTGTTATTCATTAGGGCTCCAACACCCAGCAAGTCAATGCTGATGTGCTATCACAGCTACTGATGGGGCGCAATCCGGAGTTTGGTTGGAGGGTCTTCTGTTCACGTTGAATGTTGCCTTGCAGCAAGCCCTGTTGGACTTTCCATTGATGGCACGCACGGTTGTGACTGCCACAGCCACTGACCCATTTTTATGGCATATCATTTCAGTGGTCCAGTTGGTTTGGCTGTAGCGGGTGTGTCTGGCTGCAGACCAGGTGGGGAATACATTTTTCTTCCTACATGTTTGGCTTAATTTTGTTCAAGGAGTTCCCGTGCTCGCCACAGAGGGGCAATGCTGTTGTATGGTCATTCCTCTGGTGTTGTGTCCTCGCATACCCCAGTTGCTGCATGCATCGCACAGATGTTGTATAAAGACATTGGTCTGATGTCATATCTACTGGCCTACAATCAACTGTGACAGAGAACATCTGGTTTGTCCTATCAGGACTGGTGCACAGAAGCAGGCTGCAGTGCAGTGCCAGTTGTTTCCTTAGCTGGTCCTGGAGATTCCTTGGGACATGTGTGCGATTATTTCACCAGCCCCGTTTTGGACAGCATGTGGTCTTTTTGTGGCTGATACATTGTCTAATTCCCCATACTTAGCCAGAATGTCCTCCATGTTGTTGACTGCCATGGTTTGCACACTATCTGTTATTTTTGTCATTGAGGGATTCCTCAGGATCCTGGTATCACAACAGTCAGCAGTTTATGTCACGAGAGTTTCAGGACTTTTGCATTTGCAGTGGTATCTGACTACCACTCTGGTTCACCCGTCTTCTATTAATAACTCAGAGGTGGAGCACTTTGCCTGTATATTTAAGATCCAAATGAAGAATTCCATGTCTGATTCTTCCTGTGACACTGTGTTGTTGTTGTTGTGGTCTTCAGTCCTGAGACTGGTGTGATGCAGCTCTCCATACTACTCTATCCTGTGCAAGCTTCTTCATCTCCCAGTACCTACTGCAACCTACATCCTTCTTAATCTGTTTAGTATATTCATCTCTTGGTCTCCCTCTACGATTTTTACCCTCCACGCTGCCCTCCAATACTAAATTGGTGATCCCTTGATGCCTCAGAACATGTCCTACCAACCGATCCCTTCTTCTAGTCAAGTTGTACCACAAACTCCTCCCCAATTCTGTTCAATATCTCCTCATTAGTTATGTGATCTACCCATCTAATCTTCAGCATTCTTCTGTAGCACCACATTTTGAAAGCTCCTATTCTCTTCTTGTCTAAACCATTTATCGTCCACGTTTCACTTCCATACATGGCTACACTCCATACAAATACTTTCAGAAACGACTTCCTGACACTTAAATCTATACTTGATGTTAACAAATTTCTTTTCTTCAGAAACGCCTCCCTTGTCATTGCCAGTCTACATTTTATATCCTCTCTACTTCGACCATCATCAGTTATTTTGCTCCCCAAATAGCAAAACTCCTTTACTACTTTAGGTGTCTCATTTCCTAATTTAATTCCCTCAGCATCACCCAACTTAATTCGACTACATTCCGTTATCCTCATTTTGCTTTTGTTGATGTTAATTGTATATCCTCCTTTCAAGACACTGTCCATTCCATACAACTGCTCTTCCAAGTCCTTTGCTGTCTCTGACAGAATTACAATGTCATCGGCGAACCTCAAAGTTTTTATTTCTTCTCCATGGATTTTAATACCTACTCCGAATTTTTCTATTGTTTCCTTTACTGCTTGCTCAATATACCAGCCCGAAAATATCAATCTCTCGAGAGACAAATTTTTCCTAAAACATGTCACTACCGGCACAGTACACAAGGCAATTATGAGAATCTCTTCCGAGGTAGTAGGAAATGATGAAGTGAGCATTGGCATGATTAAGAACGTCGTAGACACTATTATTCCAGTTATCACAGACATCTTCAACCTGTCTCTTATCAGTAGTACATATCCTACTGAGTGGAAGCAAAGTTTAATTCAACCTATACCCAAGACTGACAACCCTAATCGCCAGGTGACTACAGGCCGATCAGCATACTACCTGCAATATCTAAAACCCTAGAATACATCGTCCATGAACAGCTGACGGATTACCTCAAAACTCATAACATCCACGACAAATATCGGTCAGGCTTTCGAAAGCACCATAGTACAGCAACTGCATTAATCAAAGTAACTGATGACATTAAACATGCTATGGACAGACATGAAGCTACCATCCTAACACTGCTTGACTTAAGCAAGGCTTTTGATACAGTTGACTTTGATATATTAGTAATTAAAATGAAACAGCTGAATTTCTCAAACAGCACAATACACTGGTTCGACAGCTACCTCAAAAACAGAAGTCAACAAGTCATTTGTGGGTCGGAAAAGTCATCATGGAAAAACGTGCACTCTGGAGTTCCCCAAGGCTCCGTCCTAGGTCCATTACTCTTCTCACTGCACATTAATGATATTTCTTCAGTGATTCACTCCTGCAACTACCATCTATATGCTGACGACATCCAACTGTACATAAGTGCAAGCCCCAAGTACATTGCTGATGCAGTAGCGAGTATGAACGCAGATCTTTGCTCTGTTTCTTGATGGGCACAGACCCTAGCTCTGAAAATAAACCCCAAGAAATCCCAGGTCATACTTATATCTCATCCAAAGTTAATCAGCCGGTACTTTCGCGAAACAGTCCCTCAAATACTCCTCAATGGTACCCAACTACCGTACCAAAAAACAGTAAAAGACCTTGGAATAATCTTGGATGAACACCTGAACTGGGAAGAACAAACAGTCACAGCTTGCCGGAAATCGCTCTCCTCCCTACATGCAGTTCAAAAATTTAGAAAAATATTTCCAACCCATGTTAAACAAAAATTAATCCGAACACTGGTCTTGCCTAATCTTTACTACTGTGATGTAGTTCAACACGGCACAAATAGTGAAAATTCGAGATGCCTCGAGCTAGTGATGAATGCTTGCGTTAGATATGTGTGCAATATACGGTTGTGTGATCATATCAGTCCTTCATACTCCCAGCTATGTTGGATATGCCCTCATAAGGCATGCGATCTCCACACAATGTGCTTACTTCATCGATTTCTTAGCCACTGGTGCCCCCAATACTTATCTTCTCACATTAAACACCTATCATCATTCCACACCCGGAATACCAGATCGGATACGTCTAGCATCTTGGCTGTAACTTCACATAACACAAAATCTTTCTCCGTTTCATTCTCCATCTCAGCCATACGACTATGGAACGCACTCCCCTATGATCTGCGTCTTATCCAGAACCACTCAGCATTCAAGAGGGAACTCAAAACTTATATATTAGGGATGGTATAGCCACCATTGTTGTGCCCCTCTCATCTCTTTCTTTCTCCTCTCCATCACAGCTTCAAATTTTACCATTCTATTTGTCTTCCTCTAATCTGTCTACCTCTTCTATATTTCTTTCACCCCATTCTATCGTCTTATGTCTCTGCTCAATGAGAATAACTCACAAGCTGCAAAAACATAACGAGAAAATTCCCAACTAGCAATAGGACTGACATTCATAAAAGAAAAATATGTTTACTTTCATATACATATTCATTACTATTATTATTATTATTATTATTATTGATTGTTATAATTATTTTTTGCTTGTTATAATTATCATTGTACTACTGTTATAATCTCTATTTTTTTTCTTTAACATTAATACTGTATAACACATTATATGTGCTTAATGTTCTGCAGAAAATGTAATTCGTTCAATATGAGTATGCCTGGTTAGGTGTAAGAGAGGGCCTGAAGGCTCTAATCTTGCCAGGTAAAATAAATGCATAAATAAATAAATATACAGATTGAATTGAATAACATCGGGGAGAGGCTACAACCCTGTCGCACTGCCTTCCCAACCACTGCTTCCCTTTCATGTCCCTCCACTCTTATAACTGCCATCTGGTTTCTGAACAAATTGTAAATAGCCTTTCTCTCCCTGTATTTTACCCCTGCCACCTTCAGAATTTGGAAGAGTGTGTTCCAGTTGACGTAGTAAAAAGCTTTCTCTAAGTCTACAAATGGTACAGGGTATTTTCAAAAGTGACCGGTATATTTGAAACGGCAATAAAAACTAAACGAGCAGCGATAGAAATACACCGTTTGTTGCAATATGCTTGGGACAACAGTACATTTTCAGGCGGACAAACTTTCAAAATTATAGTAGTTACAATTTTCAACAACAGATGGCGCTGCAAGTGATGTGAAAGATATAGAAGACAACGCAGTCTGTGGGTGCGCCATTCTGTATGTCGTCTTTCTGCTGTAAGCGTGTGCTGTTCACAACGTGCAAGTGTGCTGTAGACAACATGGTTTATTCCTTAGAACAGAGGATTTTTCTGGTGTTGGAATTCCACCGCCTAGAACACAGTGTTGTTGCAACAAGACGAAGTTTTCAACGGAGGTTTAATGTAACCAAAGGACCGAAAAGCGATACAATAAAGGATCTGTTTGAAAAATTTCAACGGACTGGGAACGTGACGGATGAACGTGCTGGAAAGGTAGGGCCACCGCGTACGGCAACCACAGAGGGCAATGCGCAGCAAGTGCAGCAGGTGATCCAACAGTGGCCTCGGGTTTCCGTTCGCTGTGTTGCAGCTGCGGTCCAAATGACGCCAACGTCCACGTATCGTCTCATGTGCCAGAGTTTACACCTCTATCCATACAAAATTCAAACGCGGCAACCCCTCAGCGCCGCTACCATTGCTGCACGAGAGACATTCACTAACGATATAGTGCCCAGGATTGATGTCGGCGATATGCATGTGGGCAGCATTTTGTTTACTGACGAAGCTTATTTTTACCTGGACGGCTTCGTCAGTAAACAGAACTGGCGCATATGGGGAACCGAAAAGCCCCGTGTTGCAGTCCCATCGTCCCTGCATCCTCAAAAAGTACTGGTCTGGGCCGCCATTTCTTCCAAAGGAATCATTGGCCCATTTTTCAGATCCGAAACGATTACTGCATCACGCTATCTGGACATTCTTCGTGAATTTGTGGCGGTACAAACTGCCTTAGACGACACTGCGAACACCTCGTGGTTTATGCAAGATGGTGCCCGGCCACATCGCACGGCCGACATCTTTAATTTCCTGAATGAATATTTTGATGATCGTGTGATTGCTTTAGGTTATCCGAAACATACAGGAGGCGGCGTGGATTGGCCTCCCTATTCGCCAGATATGAACCCCTGTGACTTCTTTCTGTGGGGACACTTGAAAGACCAGGTGTACCGCCAGAATCCAGAAACAATTGAACAGCTGAAGCAGTACATCTCATCTGCATGTGAAGCCATTCCGCCAGACACGTTGTCAAAGGTTTCGGGTAATTTCATTCAGAGACTACGCCATATTATTGCTACGCATGGTGGATATGTGGAAAATATCGTACTATAGAGTTTCCCAGACCGCAGCGCCATCTGTTGTTGAAAATTGTAACTACTGTAATTTCGAAAGTTTGTCTGCCTGAAAATGTACTGTTGTCCCAAGCATATTGCAACAAACGGTGTATTTCTATCGCTGCTCATTTAGTTTTTATTGCCGTTTCAAATATACCGGTCATTTTTGAAACACCCTGTAGAAACGTAGGTTTGCCATTCCTTAATCTATCTTCTAAGATAAGTCGTAGGGTCAGTATTGCCTCACGTGTTCCAATATTTCTACGGAATCCAAACTGATCTTCCCCAAGGTTGGCTTCTACCAGTTTTTCCATTCGTCTGTAAGGAATTCACGTTAGTATTTTGCAGCCAGGACTTATTAAACTGATAGTTCGGTAATTTTCACATCTGTCAACTCCTACTTTCTTTGGGATTGGAATTATTATATTCTTCTTAAAGTCTGAGGGTATTTCGCTTGTCTCATACATCTTGCTCACCAGATGGTAGAATTTTGTCAGGACTGGCCCTCCCAAGGCTGTCAGTAGTTCTAATGGAATGTTGTCTACTCCTGGGGCCTTGTTTCGACTTAGGTCTTTCAGTGCTCTGTCGAACTCTTCACGCAGTTTCATATCTTCCATTTCATCTTCATCTACATCCTCTTCCATTTCCATAATATTGCCCTCAAGCACATCACCCTTGTACAGACCCTCTATATACTCATTCCACCTTTCTGCTTTCCCTTCTTTGCTTAGAATTGGGTTTCCATCTGAGCTCTTGATATTCATACAAGTGGTTCTCTTTTCTCCAAAGATCTCTCTAATTTTCCTGCAGGCAGTTTGTATCTTACTCCTAGTAAGATAAGCCTCTAATCCTTACATTTGTCCTTGAGCCATCCCTGCTTAGCCATTTTGCACTTCCTGTCGATCGCATTTTTGAAACGTTTGTGTTCTTTTTTGCCTGCTTCATTTACTGCATTTTTATATTTTCTCCTTTCATCAATTAAATTCAATATTTCTTCTGTTACCCAAGAATTTCTACTAGCCCTCGTCTTTTTACCTACTTGATCCTCTGCCACTTTCACTACTTCATCCCTCAAAGCTATCCATTCTTCTGCTACTGTATTTCTTTCCCCCATTCCTGTCAATCGTTCCCTTATGCTCTCCCAAAACTCTGTACAACCTCTGGTTTAGTCAGTTTATCCAGGTCACATCTCCTTAAATTCCCACCTTTTTTGCAGTTTCTTCAGTTTTAATCTACAGTTCATATCCAGTAGATTGTGGTCAGACTCCACATCGGCCCCTGGAAATGTCTCACAATTTAAAACCTGGTTCCTAAATCTCTGTCTTACCATTATATAATCTATCTGAAACCTGTCAGTATCTCCAGACTTTTTCCATGTATACAACCTTCTTTTATGATTCTTGAACCAAGTGTTAGCTATTATTAAGTTATGCTCTGTGCAAAATTCTACCAGACGGCTTCCTCTTTCATTTCTTTCCCCCAATCCATATTCACCTAGTATGTTTCCTTCTCTTCCTTTTCCTACTATCGAATTCCAGTCACCCATGACTATTAAATTTTTGTCTCCCTTCACTATCTGAATAATTTCTCTTATCATACATTTCATCAATTTCTTCGGCATCTGCAGAGCTAGTTTGCATATAAACTTGTACTACTGTAGTGGATGTGGGCTACGTGTCTGTCTTGTCCACAGTAATGCGTTCACTATACTGTTTGTAGTAGCTTACCCGCACTCCTATTTTTTTATTCATTATTAAACCTACTCCTGCGTTACCCGTATTTGATTTTGTATTTATAACCCTGTATTCACCTGTCCAAAAGTCCTGTTCCTGCTGCCACCGAACTTCACTAATTCCCACTATATTTAGCATTAACCTATCCATTTCCCTTTTTAAATTTTCTAACCTACCTGGCCGATTAAGGGATCTGACATTCCAAGCTCCGATCTGTAGAACACCAGTGTTTTCTCCTGATAACGACGTCCACTTGAGTAGTCCCCGCCCGGAGATCCGAATGGGGGACTATTTTACTTCCAGAATATTTTACCCAAGAGGACGCCATCATCATTTAATCATACAGTAAAGCTGCATGTCCTCGGGAAAAATTACGGCTGTAGTTTCCCCTTACTTTCAGCCGTTTGCAGTACCAGCACAGCAAGGCCGTTTTGGTTAGTGTTACAAGGCCAGATCAGTCAATCATCCAGGCTGTTGCCCCTGCAACTACTGAAAAGGCTGCTGCCCCTCTTCAGGAACCACATGTTTGCCTGGCCTCTCAACAGATACCCCTCCGTTGTGGTTGCACCTGTGGTACGGCTATCTGTATCGCTGAGGCACGCAAGCCTCCCCACCAACGGCAAGGTTCATGGTTCGCGTGGGGAGGTCCTGGCTATATACCAGGCAATATTAGTCAGCAGGTACAGTCTGGAAGAACAGCTGTATGGTTGCCATCCATGGAGTCTCCTGGATTTGCTGCACCCTGAGTCACATTCCATGAACCACTAGGAACTCTCAGATTTTCCTCCCAGAATGCCATTTGGGCTCGTTTCTTCATAGGCAGGGGTGGCAGCTGGGTATCACAGTAGGCCACAAAGAGTGGCAATTGTTTGTGGTGTATGTTGGTTCGAAACAACTGACCTGTCATGCAAGTCCACTATGCGTGCACCCTGTTGGGACATAACTGTTGCAGTCTGGTGGTCTGCTGGATGACAAGTTGAGTCACAATGTTGTACTAAGTGAGCGCTCCCATTTGCAGCAGTGTGCTTCCCCATTGCCGCCTTGTCACCATGTTCCACTGTCCTCCCATTGCCTGCAGTAGCAGCTTCCAGTGAAGCCCGCACCTCTACCTGCTGATGAGGAGCCCATGGATTTTGATCGGCTCTCCTCCCCCTCCCCTCGCTGATGGAAGTGGCTTAACCTCTGTTACCATCAGCAGACCCACCGTTGCTGTAATGTCCATGCTCTTCCACCCGTCTGACAGAGCCACTGGTGTTGATGTTGCCTCCTTTGGAGCTTGGTCAACTGTCAGATTCTCCAGTGGCCTCTCTGATTCTACACTGGAGCTCATGGCGCAAGCGTGGTCATTTTTTACCTACTTGGCCTTTGCGGGGGAGGGTATTTCTAACAGCGGCATGGGTAGTGCAGTGGGATGTGGAGGGCTCATGCAGCACACAGTATGGGCAGGCCCATTGCCGGAGATGTTTACCTGGAGGCAGCAGTAGACTGTTGGCCTACTGCTGACCTCATCTAGCTTATCATGCCATGTGTAATGCCGAGTGCTTCGCTTTTGGCTGTCCACACCACCCATGCACTGTGCTTGTTGCTAAGTGGTTTCAGACTCTGCTTGCTGTAGATTCACTCACACAGATAATTCTTGTTCCTCTTGAGGGGTCCAGTTTCCCAGCTATTATCGAGCCACCGTCAGCCCAAGATGTATCCACACTGACCCTGCAGTGAAGCAACATTATCATGCCTATGCATGTACTAAGTTTTCTTTGACCGCAAGGCCATGGGCATGGCAGATGCTGGTGTAGAAGGACGTCACAAGAAATCTGGTGGTAATGGAATGGATACAATGGAGAGGCAAGCCTTAAATGTAGGATAGGAGGTTGCAGACAATTGTTTCCATTGTGGCTGGGTACAATGCTCCCACAGAACGAACCTATGCTTTTGTTACCCGTCTGCTCCAACCTATTTTCCGTAACGTCCCATCATATGTTCAAGACACCGCTCACTTCCTTCACTGCCTCTCCACATTTCGTATCCGATTACCACCAGATTCCTTGTTCGTCACTGTGGATGCAACGTCTTTCTACATCAGCACCTCCGTGCAGCCATGGCCTTACAGCCAAGGGAACACTACCTCCCACAGTGTCATCCTGACAGTAAACCGACACCTCTTTCCTAATCCTCCTAGCTGAGCACATCCTGACTCACAATTATTTCACTTTCAAAGGCTGTCTACAAACAAGCCCATGGTACTGCAATGGCACCATCGTAAGCCAACTTATTTATGGACCATCTGGAGAATTCCTTCTTATCCAGTCAACACTTAAAACCTCTTGCTTGGTTCAGTTTCATTGATGACATTTTCATGATCTGGACATCAGCAAGGACAGCCTTTGCTCTTTCCTCCATAATCTCAATATTTATTCCCAAATCACTTCACCTAGTCCATCTCAGTTCATGAAGCCACCTTCCTAGACGCCAATCTCCACCTCTCAGATGCCACCATAAACACATCTACCCATATCTAGTGCACCAACCACCAACAGTAGTTCCACATTGACAAATGCCACCCATTCCAAGAAAGAGACTTTCTGACATCTTCGTCATCCTTGGATGCCACATCTGCAGTGGAAATTTAATGATATCTTTCCAGAGTCTGACAGGCAATATTCTATCCAACTCATCCATCAACGAATCTCTCGTGCCGTCTGTGCTTCCAATACTAGCAAACCTGTTAACCAGCCACTTATCAGCTCTCCTGTGATCATGCACTATTGCCCTGATCTGGAAAACCTCAATTATATCCACGAGGGCTTCGAATGCCAGTCACCGTGCCCTGAGATGAGGATATCTTACCCAAAACCCTACCCACATCCCCCAAAGTAATGTTTTACCACTGACGCAACCTATAGAATATTATTGTCCATCCCTGTTCCAATCGTACTCCCAGTCCTGCACACAATGGGTCATTCCCTTGTGGTTGACCCAGGTGCAAGATTTGTCCCAAACTAACCCACCCATCCGCTCACCCACCTGCCATCTCCTATAGCACTCCAGTCATAGGAATTTCCCACCCTATAAAAGGCCGGGCACATTTGAAAGCAGTTTTTACTTATATCAGGTATGTTGCAAATACTATACAGCATTCTATGTGGACGTGACAAGTAACCAACAGTCCAATCACATGAATGGTCACTGCTCCAACTGTGACAAACCTCAAACTTGACTATACAGTTGCCATACATGCCGCACACTGCAACACAACACAACTGATTTCAATCGCTGCTTCATTACAAGGGCCATTTGGATACTCCCTTGCAGTACAAGTTTCTCTGAACTACAGAGATGAGAATTCTCTGTTCTCACAATCCCCTTGGCCTGACCTGTTCCCACTGCCTTGCCTTATTTTACCTTTTCCCTTCTCTATTTTGTCCATATCACTCCTTCTCTGTCCTATTTTCTCCCACAACTCTCCTGCCATCCCTCCTGTGAGCATTCTCTCCCTCTCCCCCTCCCTCCCCCCATCTTCTCCCCATCTCCTTCTCTTCTTCCCCTTATCAACCCCTCTCCCTTCTCTGTCCCATACCTTTCTGCCTCATCGCCTTCACCTTTCTCTCATTTTTCTCCCTCCTTCCTCTATCTCCCCCTTTCACTCTTTTTGCTGTACCCTCTGTACTCTTTTTGCCTTGTTGTGTGCCTGCAGAGTCATCTGTCCAAAGACCTCCTCTTTGCGTCTTTCCCTATATCCTCCCCATCTCTATCAACTCTAGGCAACTGCGTGCATTAATCTAGTATCAATAATCAGTGACTGCAGGAATGTGTATTTGGGTGTGTGTGTGTGGTTGTATGTGTGTCCTTGTGCTAGAAAAACAGCTATTGCTGGAATGCTATTGTGAGTGCTGTTCTCTTACATATTACTGGGCTCCACACATTGATCTGCTATAGGTGAGGGATTATTTTTCCTTTATTTTATGTATTTCTCCATTCAGGAATTTCCTTACAATCCTGTCTCTGTCTTCCCCTTAAATTTTTACCCTCTACAAGATCATCGGTCCACCTAATTTGTGACATCTTTCTATAACACCATGTATTAAATGCTTTGATTCTCTACTTTAAAACCATGTATTAAATACTTCAGTTCTCTACTTTCATCTGTTCTCGGTTTACTCTCAACCTATATTCTGTACTCAGCAGACTGTTCATTCCATTCAGTATGCCCTGTAATTTGTTCTCACATTGACTTATGATATCACTATCATCATTGGATCTTATCATTGATGTTCTTTCACACTAAAGTTTAATCCCACTTCTGAATTTCTCTTTTATTCCTTTGATGTACAGATTGAACAATAAGGAAGAAAGTCTGCATCCCTGTCTCGCAGCTTTTTTATCCAAGTAACTCATTCTTGGTCTTCGATTCTTATTGTTCCTTTTTGGTTCATATACACATTGTATATTACCCATGTTTCTAAGTAGCTTCTTGCTCCATTTTACATTGTCAAGCATTTTTTGTAGGTCAACAGTGTCTATGCACATATCTATATTTTTCAAACAATGGAAAATCCAGGATGGAATGTAACAATATTATGTCATGTCCTCCCCCGTCTAGCCCCTTCCCTGTTCCCATTCCACATTCCAGCACTACACAGCTCTCTGTTCCCCCAATGCGCCCAGTCCTTTTACTTCTCTCCTTTTCCATAACCCCCCCTCTCACCTCTCCTCCATGCTCTGTCTAACCTCCAAACTGGACCTAGCTGCCCTACCCTGTCTCCACCTCATCCCTGCACTACCCTGCTATCCCTCCCCCCTCCCCATCTCAGCCTCCTCCTTATCCCCAATTGCCCCCTCCCCCTCTTCATGCACTGCTATTGCTGCTGCTCATAGTGTGGCTTCAGCTGCCAGAGACTGCGGTCGTGTGTGAGGGGGGGGGGGGGGGGGGGGGGGGGGCACGTGCGTGTCAAAGGCCTTGTTGGCCAAATTCTTATTTTGTGACAGTATTTTCCTTGTGCCTATCTGTGTCTCAGCATTTCTGCTATTTGGTGAGTAATAACTATACTTCCATAATACTATCTGTATTTTTCTTAAGTCTTGCTTCCATTATCAGTTGCAACATCAGAAATGGCTGATTGTCATCTAAGACATCTTCAATTTTCTTTTCCATTGTTCTGTACGTCAGCTATTTGGGTGCATGAGCTGTGTTCTGGTTGTCTGATAATTTTTGCATTTATGTGATCTTGGATATTCAGAATTGTGTGGATGATATTTTTCTGAAAGTTTGATAGATAGATTCATAGATTCTACATAGATTCATAGATTCTACACACCAATTTGAAAGTCTTTTGGTTACCACATCCCCAGTGCATTTGACACAGTGCCCCACACACGGCTGTAATGAAGGTACTAGAATGTGGAATAGGTTCCCAGGTATGTGAGTGGCTCAGAGACTTCGTTAGTAATAGAACCCAGTGTGTTGTCCTCTATGGTGAGTGTTTGTCAGAGATGAGGGTACTCTCAGAAGCGCTCCAGGGAAGTATGATAGGACTGCTTTAATTTTCTATGTTCATAAAAGATCTGGCAAACAGGTCGAGCAGCAGTCTATGTTTGTTCGTTGAAGGTGATGTGGTGCGCGGGAAGGTGTCGAAGTTGAGTGATTGTAGGAGGGTACAGGATGACTTAGACAAAATTTCTTTTCTTTAGTTGGTGTGATGAATGGCAGGTAGCTCTAATTTATAAATATGCAAGTCAATATGGAGTGTTGGAGAAACAAACCTGTAACACTCAGATACAGCACTAGTAGTGTCCTGCTTGACACAGTCATGTGATTTAAATATTTGGCATAGTGTTGCAAAGTGATGTTAAATAGGGTGAATGGTCTACTTCAGTTTATTGGGAGAATTTTGGGAAAGTGTGGTTCATCTGTAAAGAAGACCACATGTAGGACACTAGTTCAACCTATTCTTTAGTACTTCCCAAGTGTGTGGGATCCATACCAGGTCACATTCAAAGGTGGGCTGCTAGATTTCTTACCAATAGGTTTGAGCAATGTGCAGGTGTTAAGGAACTCAAATGGGAATCCATGGAGGGGAGACCACATTATCAAGAAACACCATTGAGAAAATGTAGAATATTTGAAGCTGACTGCAAAGCAAATCTACTGCTGCTAACATACATTTTGCTTAAGGACCATGAAGATAAGGTAGAAGAAATTTTGGCTCTAAAGGAGGTTTGTAAACAGTCATTTCTCTCTCTCTCTCTCTCTCTCTCTCTCTCTCTCTCTAACAGTGTAGTAGGAAAGGAAATGACTAGTAATGTTACAGGGTATTCTGCGCCACATAATGCCACATACTGCGCTTGCAGAGTAGGATGTAGATGTGGATATAGATTTTCCTGTAGCCATTTTGCTTTAGTTTCCTTGCACTCCGTGTTTACTTCATTCACAAGTGATTTATGTTGTGGTATTCCTGTGTTTTCCTCAGCATTTTTGTACTTCCTTGTGTCATCAATCAGTTGAAGCATTTCTTCTGTTACTCAGGGTTTCTTAGCATTTACCTTCCTTGTACCTCTAATTGTCCGTCACACGTCTGTTATTTCCCCCTGCGGGTCCGGGGGTTAGAATAGGCCCGAGGTCTTCCTGCCTGTCGTAAGAGGCGACTAAGAGGAGTCCATCCCCCTCAAGGGGGTAGTTAGCGCCTGCATCCGGAGACGGACGGTTCCATGACCTATATTTGTGGTCTTTTTGGTTTTTCACTTCTCGTTTCTTCCTTCCTTTGGTTGGTTCCTTTCTTTGTTCTTCTCCATCTCACTGTCTTCCTTACTCTTTCCCTTGCCTTCTTCTCCTTGCCTTATTCTCCTTGCCTTCTTCTCCTTGCCTTCTCTGGTCTCCGCCTCGGCGTTTGAGACAGTCTGTCCTCTCTCTCTTCCTTTTCCTCTTCTTCCTTCCTCCCTGTGCGCGCCTGAAGGCCGACCCACGCGTTCGCACGCGTAGCCGGTGATGGGGTAACGCGTAATTCCCCACCCTGGGTAGACAAGTAAGGCACGCACGTACCCCCTGGTAAAGGCCAGGCCCAGGGAGGTTGTGACTGCCTGAGCTGATACCTTCTGACCATGCCGATTGGTCCCTCCGTCTGTTTCTTGGGAGGTGTGACCTGAGGTGTAAACATTCACCTAAGGCTGGAGTGCCCTCTGAGAGGGTCCCCATAAGGAAGGAGCGCGCCATCGGCGACGCTGGCAAGCATGGGGGATTCCTCCGCAATGGATTTCTCTTCTTCTCTCTCGACTTCTGCCCACAAACGGAAACATGACCAGCCCCCAGTGACAAAAGTACTACTGCCTGCCCCACAGTTCCTCGTCATTTCTCGATCTGAGGACGGAAAGGATTTTTCCTCTGTCAACCCCTTCGTTATCCAGAAGGGCGTAGATGCCATAGCCGGATCTGTCAAATCTTGTACCAGGCTGCATAATGGTACCTTGTTACTAGAAACTGAGAGCGCCTTTCAGGCACAGAAACTGCTTCGAGCCACACTCCTGTACACGTTCCCTGTCCGGGTGGAGGCTCACCGAACTTTGAATTCGTCTCGTGGTGTGGTCTATACTAGATCCCTCGATGGATTGACTGACGAGGAGATTCAGTCTTTCCTCGCTGAGCAGGGCATGACGGCTGTCCATAGGGTCATGAAAAAGGTCAACAATGACCTTGTACCGACCCGGACACTTTTCTTGACCTTTGATAGTGTTAAGCTGCCATCGCGCATCAAAGCGGGCTACGTGGTTATTTCTGTTCACCCCTATGTCCCGACACCTACGCGCTGCTACCAGTGTCAGCGTTTCAGTCACACTCGCCAGTCTTGTTCCAATGCGGCTAAATGTGTCACTTGTGGCAGGGATGCCCATGAGGGTGACTGTCCACCTCCGTCTCCTCGTTGTGCGAACTGTCAGGGTGACCATGCAGCGTCCTCCCGCGACTGTCCCATCTATAAGGAAGAACGCTGTATCCAAGAAATTCGGCTCAAAGAGAAAGTGTCCACCTCGGCTGCTCGCAAGCTATTAGCTAGTAGGAAGCCCACGCTGCTCCCAGCGGGGAAATACAGTACTGTCTTCGCCTCTCCTTGGACTACCAGGGAGGTGGCAACCCAGACGTGCGATCTGACCTTCAGCACCACGGTCGTCCGTTCGGCCAGTGCTAAGATCGCGCGGTCGACGTCTCCTCTTCCTCCCATCACCCCACAGACACCAGCCCCTTCATCAGCTTCTGCTAAGACGAAGACCCAGAAGTCAGATGCACGGGCCTTCAAGAAGGAACCGTCCCGTGCAGACTTCCTACGTACTTCGACCTCCCAGCCATCGACCAGTACTTCCACCAAACGACCTTCCAAGAAGGCTCATAGGAAGCACAGTTCTCCTTCTCCGCCACGGCGCATTTCTTCTCCTGCGCTACCCAGCGGTTGCCGCCCCATGCCGTCATCCTTTTCGCCTGGCCGCACCGCTGGTAGCTGAACATCTCGCCGTTCACCAGCGGAGGAAGCTCCCCCTCCTGGCCATCTTACCAAGATGGCCGATGAACCTATAGAACCAATGGACGATGACTGTCCACCTACTGATAGCGGCGGCAGTGCTCGCTCGAAGCCAGGCCCTCAGCGGCCTTCGAGGTGACCCATTCTTTCAACTTCCTTTTCTTCTTACGATGGCACTTATTCACTGGAATATTCGCAGCATTCGCTCCACCCGAGAGGACTTGAAGTTGCTGCTCCGCTTGCACCGTCCACTCGTCGTAGCCCTCCAGGAAACGAAGCTACGCCCATGCGATCAAATTGCCTTGGCACACTACACCTCTGTGCGTTTTGACCTACCCCCTGTGGTAGGTATTCCGGCTCATGGAGGGGTTATGTTGCTGGTCCGGGATGATATTTACTACGATCCCATCACGTTGCACACCAGCCTGCAGGCAGTTGCATCCGAATTACTCTCCCCACTTTTACATTTTCCATTTGTACCTTTTACACTCCATCGTCGTCTGCCGTTACCAGGGCAGACATGATGCAAATTATTGCTCAGCTACCTGCACCATTTTTGTTAACTGGAGACTTCAATGCCCACCATCCCCTTTGGGGCTCTCCAGCATCCTGCCCAAGGGGCTCCCTGTTAGCAGACCTTTTCAACCAGCTCAATCTTGTCTGCCTCAATACTGGCGCCCCTACTTTTCTTTCGGACACATCTCACACCTATTCCCATTTAGACCTCTCTATATGTACTACCCAACTTGCATGCCGGTTTGAGTGGTATGCACTTTCTGATACATATTCGAGCGACCACTTCCCGTGTGTTATCCATCTCCTGCAGCATACCCCCTCTCCGTGCACATCTAGTTGGACCATCTCCAAAGCAGACTGGGGGCTCTTCTCTTCCAGGGCGACCTTTCAGGATCAAACCTTCACAAGCTGCGATCGTCAGGTCGCACACCTCATGGAAGTCATTCTCACTGCTGCTGAATATTCCATCCCTCACCCTACTTCTTCTCCACGTCGCGTACCGGTCCCCTGGTGGACCGCAGCATGTAGAGACGCTTTACGTGCTCGTCGATGTGCTTTACGCACCTTTAAACGCCACCCTACAGTGGCGAATTGTATCAATTATAAACGATTATGTGCACAGTGTCGTTGTATTATTAAAGATAGCAAGAAAGCCAGCTGGGCTGCTTTCACAAGCACCTTCAACAGTTTTACTCCTTCTTCTGTTGTCTGGGGTAGCCTGCGCCGGCTATCTGGCACTAAGGTCCACTCACCAGTTTCTGGCTTGACGGTTGCGAATGACGTCCTTGTGGTCCCTGAGGATGTCTCCAATGCCTTCGGCCGCTTTTTTGCAGAGGTTTCGAGCTCCACTCATTACCAACCTGCCTTCCTCCCCCGCAAACAGGCAGAGGAGGCTAGGCCACCTAACTTCCGCTCCTCGAATCGTGAAAGTTATAATGCCCCATTCACTATGCGGGAACTCGAAAACGCACTTGGCCGGTCACGGTCCTCCGCTCCAGGGCCTGATTCTATTCATATTCAGATGCTGAAGAACCTTTCTCCTGCGGGTAAAGGTTTTCTTCTTCGTACTTACAATCGCATCTGGATTGAGGGACATGTTCTCGCATGCTGGCGCGAGTTTGTTGTTGTCCCGATTCCTAAGCCGGGGAAGGACAAGCACTTGCCTTCCAGTTATCGACCCATCTCGCTTACCAGCTGTGTCTGTAAAGTGATGGAGCGAATGGTTAACTCTCGTTTGGTTTGGCTGCTCGAGTCTCGACGCCTACTTACCAATGTACAATGTGGATTTCGTAGGCGCCGCTCTGCTGTTGACCATCTGGTTACCTTGTCGACCTTCATTATGAATAACTTCTTGCGGAAGCGCCGGACCGCGGCTGTGTTATTTGATTTGGAGAAGCCTTACGACACCTGTTGGAGGGCGGGCATTCTCCGCACCATGCATACATGGGGCCTTCACGGTCGCCTCCCTCTTTTTATTCATTCCTTTTTAATGGATCGACAGTTCAGGGTATGTGTGGGTTCTGTCCTGTCAGACACCTTTCGCCAGGAGAATGGGGTGCCACAGGGCTCAGTTTTGAGCATTGCTCTCTTCGCCATAGCGATCAATCCAATAATGGATTGCCTCCCAGCTGATGTATCAGGCTCCCTTTTCGTGGCCGATTTTACCATCTATTGCAGCGCGCAGCGTACATGTTTCCTGGAGCGCTGTCTTCAGCGTTCTCTTGACCGTCTTTACTCCTGGAGTGTCGCCAATGGCTTCCGTTTTTCTGCCGAGAAGACGGTCTGTATTAACTTCTGGCGCTACAAAGAGTTTCTCCCACCGTCCTTACGACTCGGTCCCGTTGCTCTCCCATTCGTGGAGACAACAAAATTTTTAGGTCTTACATTTGACAGGAAACTTAGCTGGTCTCCACATGTGTCATATTTGGCTGCCCGTTGTACCCATTCTCTAAATGTCCTCCGTGTTCTCAGTGGTATGTCGTGGGGAGCGGATCGAACCGTCCTACTTCGTCTATATCGGTCGATCGTCCGCTCCAAGCTGGATTATGGGAGCTTCGTATACTCCTCTGCATGGCCATCCATCTTACGCCACCTCAACTCCATACAACATCGGGGTTTACGACTTGCGATCGGAGCGTTTAATACTAGTCCCGTTGAGTGTCTTCATGCTGACGCTGGTGAATTGCCACTCACCTACTGGCGCGATATACTGCTTTGTCGGTATGCCTGTCGGCTACTGTCAATGCCCGACCACCTGTCTTATCGTTCCTTTTTTGACGGCTCTCTTGACCGTCAATACGGGTTGTATGTCTCTGCCCTGCTACCCCCTGGAGTTCGCTTTCGTCGCCTCATTCAGCACCTTAATTTTTCACTCCCTGCAACCTTTCGAGTGGGCGAGAGCCACACGCCACCTTGGCTCCAGGCTCAGGTTCGCGTTCACCTTGACCTCAGCTCGCTCCCAAAGGAGGTTACCCCCGGTTCGGTCTACCACTCCCATTTTGTCGAACTTCGTTCGAAGTTCATTAATATGACCTTCATTTATAAAGATGGCTCCAAGACCAATGACGGGGTCGGGTGTTCTTTTATTGTCGGGGCACAAAGTTTCAAATACCGGCTCCATGGCCATTGTTCGGTCTTCGCAGCTGAGCTCTTTGCCCTCTACCAGGCTGTTCTTTACATCTGCCACCACCGACATTCTGCTTATGTCATCTGCTCCGATTCCCTGAGTGCCATCCAGAGCCTCAGTGATCCGTATCCGGTTCACCTTTTCGTGCACCAGATCCAACGCTCTCTTCAGCAGCTGGTGGACGTCGGTTCTCCGGTTAGCTTTATGTGGGTTCCTGGCCATGTCGGTATCCCTGGGAACGAAGCTGCAGATGCCGCGGCCAAGGCTGCAGTCCTCCAGCCTCGGACAGCTTCTTGTTGTGTCCCTTCGTCAGATTGTAGCAGGGTCATTTGTCGGCGCATTTTATCACTGTGGCATGCCGATTGGGCTGCACTTACGGGCAACAAGCTTCGGGCCTTGAAACCTCTTCCCGCAGCTTGGACGTTCTCCTCCCACCCTTCTCGACGGGAGGAGGTCGTTTTGGCCCGGTTACAAATTGGACACTGCCGGTTCAGCCATCGCCATCTGCTGACGGCTGCGCCGGCGCTGTTCTTCCCATGTGGGCAATTGCTGATGGTCCGCCACATTTTAACGTCCTGTCCAGATTTTAACACACTGCGTCTTGATCTTGGCCTGCCATGTACTCTAGATGCCATTTTAGCGGATGACCCACGAGCAGCTGCTCGCTTTCTTTGTTTTATCAACTTGACAAACCTCTCTAAGGACATTTGATTATGCTGTTTTTTTAATCCTATGTCTGTCAGTCTGTCTTTTATCGTGTTTTCCGTTTTGTTGCTGTTTTAAACTTGTGACTCGCGGTGCATTCCTAACGTAGTCTGGGCGCTAATGACCGTTGAAGTTTGTCGCGTCCCAAGCGTGGGTATTGCGAGGGATTGAGCGACACAGTTCGTGGATGGGATTTTAGCCGGTTGACCGTAATGAGAGGGAGACTTTTGATCTGGCTGGTTTTCACAAGGCTAGGAAGGTGATAGAAATTAAAGTCGTGATAACTTTAATAAATTGCAGTTTATTCTAAGTGAATACAAATCGCCCTATCTGATGGTGGTTGCACTCACAGGAAGGCCAAGTCTAATACAGAGACGGTGACTGACTCCACCGTTCCGACTGCCTACTAGAAGGTCTGCAACGTTTCTTAACACCCTACGTTAGAGTCCCGCGGCTACGCCCTGACGCTCTCCAGCGACTATCTCCGGCTGCCTGCCTACAGCCCGTTCCCCAGCCCAAGTCGGCTGCTGCTATCTAACTCTTCGCCCTCACCAGACAAGACCCGACACGACAAGACAAGACCCCAGAGCGGCGTGCTCTCGGGGTTTGTTAGCGTTCCCCCTTCGACCCCGCCAGTGCTTGGCCTGACGTAGCGTCGAAGGCAACGTGTCCTTATTTGGTATCGTTAAAACATTGTTGTTGCTATTGTTCTTCAGAGGCTGAGTGGAGGGGCAGAGACGCCTCTCCCTATATGGTCACGCACTGCGTCCTGAGCCCTTCATTGGCTCCTCATGACGTAGTGCGGTCCCCACCAAGGGCCCTCTTTCTTTCTCTCTCCACTCCCAGACCTCTCTCTCTAGCCAGGAATGCTTTCTGTTGATATTCTTAATTGAATGCTTATCATGAGTCCCTGCACAGACCTTCGTTTGTATCTACTGGCTGTTTACTTTCTTATCAAAGCACCCAGCTGCCCAGCAGTTTGAGTGCCGCCTCGGCTAACCCTTCTGCCACGCCTGGCGTCCAGCGCTAATATTTTGACTTCCTCCTACGTACTGTTCTTAAGGTACTGAAATTAGACTTGGCTTGTTCCTGCGGTTACAACACCTCCCCCGCCAGGGAAATTGGCGTTACTCCTCAGAGTACCGTCAATTGTGATTCTCTCATTTTAATTGATTACATTTTCTTTGTTACATCAACACTTCATATGTTTCTCTATCTTTCGTATACACTTAATTCCATTAAGTTCTTTGTGAGACACAATCATTTTATACATACATTTATCAAGATAGACTTTTCTTCTCTCTTTTTTTTTTTTTCAATTCATTGCTACAACAATTATTTATCAAACATACATTTATCAAGGTACATTTTTTTTTTTTGTCAAGTCATTGATACAATTCCAATCAAGGTACATGTTTTAAAAGCATTGATACAAATTACCATTTTCATTCAACAAATACGTACAGTTTCAAAAATGGACAAAACACTAAAATAGATTACACCTCTTCATAAGACACCTCTAATATTTTTTATCTTTTGATTTTACTTAACGCCTGTTTCTGAACAGAACTGAATCTTCTTGGTTTTTCCCACATCTTTCGTATATTACTACCTCTTCAGTGTCTTTATTAGCTTGTCTTCTGCTTAAGCTAGTCTCTGAATATTGATTTACTATAGTGTTTCTTATACATACTTTTCAACAACAGTTACTGTCGTCAAAATACTTCCATAAACTTTTGAAGCATTCCTTACAGCATTTACAATTTTTACAACAACATGTTATTACAATAACAATGACTATTGCTATAGCTATGTATGTAGTTACTGAGTAATGGGTAAAGTATCTGGAGTATTTTAGTTCCTCCTCCTGCCTTTCGGCCATCCGCTGGACATCGTCCAACCTTTTCCCAGCGACTTTCAAGTCGTCTAATTGTGTTACTACCTGCTCTAGTGGTAAATCTAGCGTTAACATTGATACATTCTTCTTTTCTTCATTTACTACACAACAGTCAAATTCTAAATTAATTTGAGGTATTATATCCTTCTTTGTTACGTTACTATGAATTACTCTATCTGTTTGTATGAACACTCTCGTTCCATACCCTTTACATTTGCTATAAAAACTTATCTTTCCTACCCCTTTCATTAATAAATCCTTCGGGGGTTCTTTACCACATAATACTGTCAGTCCTTCTTCCTTAGGAGCTACATATAGCCATTCATTACTGTTTAGATGGGTCCAAAGGCTCTGATTCAGTGCGACTAATTTTCGCACACAATCTTCCGGAATTTCTCTTACCGGTTGTAATAACTTGGCTTCGCATTCCTCATGGTCGAATGTCGATAGCAATGCGAATGACTGTCTGCACAGTCTTTTGTTCTTACTCAATTCTTTACATTTTAAATCATCCGCAGAAAGTTTCGCGTACTGCCTTTTGGATTCATCTATCAGTAGAAATTCTTTCTCTGGCTGTATGTATATGTACCTCCCTTTCATATTTGGGATCTCCTTTGGTAATGGAAGAACTCTGTACAAATTGAAATTATTATTGTCTATTAAGGGGATATTAATTACGTACCCTAGTATGCTACGGGAAATAAAAACATCTAGATCGATTATTCTTAACAAGAGGTAGCCTGATGACTCCGCGAGAGGAACAGGAAACTTCACGTCCTTTAATTCGTCTCGGATTAAACTTAGATACTTCACAATTTGTACTGGATTAATGATGTGAGGCTGAAGTATTCCTTTTTGAGCATTTACAATGGCATTTATCATTTGCTCGTACTCTTCTTCGATTTGGCCAAACACTGCCGCTAATTGTAATACTTGTTCCGTTACAGTGGCAAAAGTTGCTACTCGTTTGAAACCTATATCTGTCTCCTTTACGTATTCCTTCATGAACCTCTCTAGTCTCTGCATGCCTGTCCTTAGAATGTGTTCGTTTGATTCTAGTGTATATACTGTTCTGTTTACTCCTGCTAATGTGGCCCTTACCACTGCCACTTGTTCCTTAGTTAACCTCAGCAACCCTTCCGAGTTCTTTTCCATAGCATCTATTCTTTCCTTATAGTATGCTGCGTCTGCTTTGTCCAATGTCCCGAACAGTATCTTACTTACCTGTCCGACGAAGTTGAATACTCCTCTCTTTCTTTTGGTTTCGTGTTTTGTGAGTTGCTGTACGAGTTGCTGTAACCCTGTAATCTTTTCTACGTGATCTGTAACTTGCTGATCTAATACTCTACATTCTATTAATCCAACGTTTAGTTGTTTCAATGTGTCACGGCACCTCTGTACCGCTGCCTTACCGTACCTCTCTGCTTTTTGAAATCTTTCTGTTATTACATCTAAGTTAACATATGTGACTATTCTCCATGTGGTACTGTATATCTCTATTTGTCCTGCGTGATCGTAATACAGTCCTGATGAACTTGGTATTGAGGTTACTTTGAATTCGTTCGTTTCGTATCCTGATGCAACGAAGCTGTATGTTGCTACCACTATGATGAGTTGCATCACTTGCCACTTGAGTGCCATACCTGAAATTTTAAAAGAACTGTTTCAGCCTGTTGGCATGTACTTTTGTTTCCTTATTTCTCTTAACTCTTATGACTACGTTAGGACCTTCCACTTTTAACACTTCAAATGGACCTCTCCATTGCGAATCTAGTTTCCGAGATCTACCACGTCTCACTGATTCGTCGTGTAATAACACCTTGTCCCCTACAGTAAATTCTTTTGGATTCTGTTTCAAATCATACTGTCCTTTACTGATTATCTTACTCCTTATAATAGAATCTTTAGCCACTCTATGGGCTTCCTGCATTCGTGCTCTTAGCTTATTTGCATACGAATCATAATCGTAACTTACCTGCGGTGTTTCTTGCTGCAGTACTCCTGGTATGTTAACCTTTCTTCCGTACATTAACTCGAATGGTGTATAACCTGTGCTACTGTGTGGTGTAGTGTTGAACACAAAAATTGCATACGGCACCCATTTGTCCCATGAACTTTGATCTCCTGTTACAAAGTGTCTGAGATATTCTACAATTGTTCTATGGCTCCTTTCTAGAGCACCATTTGACTCAGGGTGGTACGCTGTAGTATTTATACGTTTTACCTTCAACAATTTACATACACTTTTAAACACATCACTCAGAAAATTTGATCCTTGATCTGTTAACAAAACTGATGGAATCCCATACCTTAATACTATATTTTCTACAAATGCTTCTGCTACAGTTTCAGCGTCTTGCTTGTCAATAGGGACTGCTACTGTGAATTTACTCAGATCGTCTTGGAATGTTAACATGTACTTTTTTCCTGTACTAGATACATCTAGTGGACCCACTATATCCATTGCACATTTTTCAAATACTGTTTCAGCTGTGTCTGTAATTTCTAAAGGCATCCTTGTTTTCATTTGTGTGTTTTTGTTCTTTTGACATGATGGACACTTCCTAATATAGTTTTCAATGTCCCGCTTCATTCTGCGCCACTGCTTGTACGCTTTTATCCTCTCGAATGTCCTATGCATTCCCTGGTGCCCTCCCAAGGGATTATCGTGCATCTCCTTTAATATACTTTCCTTTTCTTCGGGGCTAATTTCCTCATTACTATTTGTTTCCTGGTCTATCTCACCTGACACTTGCGCTTGCCGCACGTTTACGGAACTCTGTTCCACCTCAGCTTGTGCTACGGAGGTTCTTTCTGCCTCCGCATTTCGCTTTGAACTTATCTCTTCCTTTCCTTCATGCCTTATCCGGCTTAACACGTCTGCATTACTGTTTAGCCTTCCTGGCTTATATACTACCTCGTAGTCGTACTCTTCGAGCTTCAGTCTCCACTTTAGGAGCCTCGAACTCGGATCCTTCACACTAAATATCCATGTTAGTGGCTTATGGTCTGTCACCACTGTGACTTTTCGCCCATACACGTATGGTCTAAACTGTTTTACCGCGTACACTATAGCCAACAACTCTTTTTCCGTTGTACTATAGTTCAGTTCTGCTTTGTTCAGTGCTCTGGATGCATATGCAATCGGCAAGTCTTCGCCAATCTTTTTCCCTTGCGATAACATGGCTCCCAACGCTGCGTTACTCGCATCCGTTGTGATTATAAACGGTTTCGTAAAGTCGGGATACTGAAGTAACGGAGGATTCACTAATTTCTCTTTCAGTTCCTCGAACGCATTCTTCTGTCGTTCTCCCCATTGGTATTCTACTCCTTTCTTTAAGAGTTCCTGGAGAGGTTTCGCAATTTTGCTGAAATTTGCAATGAAACGTCGATAGTACCCTATCAATCCTAGAAACCCTTTTAGTTCTTTTGTTGTTCTCGGCTGTGGGAAGAACTTCACCTTCTCCACCTTTGCCATATCCGGTGATATTCCCTTGTCCGTGATACAATGACCTAGGAAGATTACCTCCTTCCTCAGAAATTCACACTTGTCCGGTTGCAACTTCAAATTGTGCTCTCGCAACCTGTCAAATATTTCCCGGAGTTTTTCGTTATGCTTCTGCAGGTTTTTCCCATAACATACTATGTCGTCCAAATAGACAAAACATTTAACACCTTGTAAACCTGCCAATACTGTGTTCATTAGTCTCTGGAAACATCCTGGGGCTCCTTTCAGTCCCATCGGCATTCTTTTGTATTCGTAATGCTGATAGTTTGAGCTGAATGCCGTTTTCTCTCTGTCCTTCTCGTCCGTCAATATTTGATGGTACCCGCTTGCGAGGTCAAGCATCGAGAAGTACTTGGCTTGCCCTAATTGATCCAGGATATCAGAGATATTCGGCAGTGGAAATGCATCACCTACCGTGATGTCATTTAATTGTCGGTAGTCCACTACTATTCTCAATTTCTGTTTGCCACTTGCATCCAACTTCTTTGGAACTAACAGTAACGGTGCGTTCCATGCGCTCTTGCTTTCGACAATTATTTCATCCTACAGCATTTGTTCTATTTGCTCTTTTAGCACTTCCTTTTGCGCTTCAGGGATCCTGTACGGTCTAGCGTTCACTACCTTCCCCGCGTGTTCCGGCGCAATCGGTATTCTATGTTTCACTGCAGAAGTATAGGACAGTTTGTCCCCTGGTAGATGAAATACATCTCCGTACTCCGTGCAGACCTCTGCTAGAGCGCTCTTTTCTTCGACATTCAAATGATCTATTCTGAGTTGCCTTCGCAACACACTAGCACGACTTTCCGTCTTACCTACTGCTTCAGTGCTACATTTTACGTCGCGTACTTTCACTATTCTTTCTAACTCTTCCGTTATTAATCTGACATTTCCTAGTTGAACTCTGTCCTCTGACACGTTTAATGCACTTACTATGCATTTCCCATTTCGCACTTTTACTAAGGACTCTGGTACATGCACCCCTCGTGCAATCTCCTGCCTCGGTATGACCATTTCTCTTTCGATTCCCCGTGGTACCTTTTCGTCCACTTTCAACAACATTATTCTTTCTTCCCGGGGCCCTATCTCCCCGCCTATTTCTGAATCTGCTTCTATCTCTTGTCCCTTTGGTTCTTCCTTTACTACTAAGGGTATATCTCGCCCTTTTAGTCTTATTATTTTACCTGCATAGTCCAGTTTAGCTCTATGCTGTGTTAAGAAATTTCTTCCTATCAATCCGTCGTACGGAATGTCTAAACCTCTACCGTACACGTGAAATTTCTGTTTCACCTCTTCCGATCCGTCTATACTTAAGTTTATTTGTACCGTGCCTATTGTGCTAACGGCTTCACTCGTTACACCTTTTAACCAAAGCTTTTCTGTTTCATTGATTCCCAGCCTACTCTTTACCGGAATGCTCGTCCTCTTTAACAAACACAATTGTGCTCCTGTGTCTATTAGCAACTTTAAGTACTTCTTTAGTTCTACGCAGTACAACATTACCACGTCGTTTTCTGTTGCACAGTCGATTACCCTCACTGTGGGTTTACCTATTGCAACAAGGCCCGACTGCGCGGCCTTGCCGCCTCTTAGTTTCCCTGTACTACCTTTCCTGTTTTGCTCGATACTGGCACCCTGCCTTTTCTCCAGGCGTGCCAGGGCCCTTCGTGGCAGTCTTTCGCGTAGTGGCCCTGCCGCTTACACTTAAAGCACGCGACATCTTTTACTCTTGTGCACGGAACTCCGCAGTTCCCTGGTAAATTACACTGTGGACATCTCCACTCTCGTAACCCTCCATCGGTTTCTCTATGATTCCCTCTGAATTCCCTTACATCTATTGGGTGAACTTTCCTTAACCGCACCCTGCATTGCATGTCTGTGTGTCCCGGCTTGTCACACCCATAGCAAAAGTTTGTAAATTCTTTACCTGTCATGGCTCGTACTCTATGCTCTGGCCTGCTTTTCCTACACTTGCTTGCTATGTGACCTCTCAGCCCACAATTGAAACATTTCAACTCTTTACTTTCTCTCACGTTTTTTACAGCTTCCTTATTTCGAGTGTACGTTACCCTCGGGGCTAGTCCCCGCTCTCTCATGGACAATATCACACTCTCCTCCTGCAGTGCCAACTCCACTGCTGCTGCCAACGTGATTTCATCGCCTCTGCTTCTCACTATTGTTTGTATTCTGTCATTACTTAAACCCTGTATAAAACACGCTCTTCCTAAGGAGTCAACTAGTTCTATTGCACCTTTCAAGTTTTCTCTGGCCGTAACTCTATTTACCGCTTCACGAAAGTCTCTCTGCATTTCATCAATTCTGCTTGCCCACATTGCTATCGGTTCCCCTTGTCCCTGTCTGGCTTGGAAAATTTTACATGCGTAGTAGTCTATAGTACGCTTACTGGCATAATTTTCCTCTAAAACGTGTTTCACTTCTTGCCACGTACCTGTGCGTTCACGCACCTGCAATCTCGACCTGGCCTCACCGGTTATCTTTGCTTTCACGAACTTCAATAACGTTTCGTGTTCCTCAGGCTTTACTAATTCAAAAGCTGCATCTACGTTTTCGATAAATTCTCTTAAATCCTTCTTGTTCCCTTCGAAAACTTTCGACACAATACATAGGGCCTCTTTCACTGACATCTTACCACTAGTGGAGGATGACGCAACTTCATTATTTAGGGGCATCTTAACTAAGTTAACACTTTACACAACAAAATACAATATTCTTAATACAGTTTTACAATTACCGCTTCTCGTGTGGTGCGCCGTCTGCTCTGTTGGCTCGCGTCGTCCTGCGCTGCTTCGCGCTCTCTTTGTGCCCGCGTTGTCCCGTGCTCTCTTTGTGCCCGCGCTGTTCCGCGCTGTCTCTGCGCCCGCACTGTCCCGCGCTGCTGCGATGCGCCGGCCGCCGCTCTGCTGGGCTGTGCCGACCCCGTCGCTCTCCTCGGTTGCCGCTGCTACGGCTGCTGCCGCTTCTGCTGCTGCTCGGCCCGGACCCTCGGACTCGAACGCTGGCTGCTCAGGCACCTCTGTGCCTCGTCGCTCCGCGTCGCGCTGCCGCTGTCCTGCGTCGCCCTGCACCCGCGAGGACTACCTTTCTGGACTCTGACGTACTGGTGTTACTAATGCTGAAAGTTGCGAGTCGCCACAACTTCCTGCCAATTGCCACAGTCGCTGTAGCAAAATCTAATGTCTCCTGGAGGTAGGAGCCTATGCGCCTTTGTGATAACAGCCCACACCTGGCACCAAAAAGTTTTTATTTATGTCGCGTCCCAAGCGTGGGTATTGCGAGGGATTGAGCGACATGGTTCGTGGATGGGATTTTAGCCGGTTGACCGTAATGAGAGGGAGACTTTTGATCTGGCTAAGATGTATAATCCCTGGTTTTCACAAGGCTAGGAAGGTGATAGAAATTAAAGTCGTGATAACTTTAATAAATTGCAGTTTATTCTAAGTGAATACAAATCGCCCTATCTGACGGTGGTTGCACTCACAGGAAGGCCAAGTCTAATACAGAGACAGTGACTGACTCCACCGTTCCGACTGCCTACTAGAAGGTCTGCAACGTTTCTTAACACCCTACGTTAGAGTCCCGCGGCTACGCCCTGACGCTCTCCAGCGACTATCTCCGGCTGCCTGCCTACAGCCCGTTCCCCAGCCCAAGTCGGCTGCTGCTATCTAACTCTTCGCCCTCACCAGACAAGACCCGACACGACAAGACAAGACCCCAGAGCGGCGTGCTCTCGGGTTTTGTTAGCGTTTCCCCTTCGACCCCGCCAGCGCTTGGCCTGACGTAGCGTCGAAGGCAACGTGTCCTTATTTGGTATCGTTAAAACATTGTTGTTGCTATTGTTCTTCAGAGGCTGAGTGGAGGGGCAGAGGCGCCTCTCCCTATATGGTCACGCACTGCGTCCTGAGCCCTTCATTGGCTCCTCATGACGTAGTGCGGTCCCCACCAAGGGCCCTCTTTCTTTCTCTCTCCACTCCCAGACCTCTCTCTCTAGCCAGGAATGCTTTCTGTTGATATTCTTAATTGAATGCTTATCATGAGTCCCTGCACAGACCTTCGTTTGTATCTACTGGCTGTTTACTTTCTTATCAAAGCACCCAGCTGCCCAGCAGTTTGAGTGCCGCCTCGGCTAACCCTTCTGCCACGCCTGGCGTCCAGCGCTACAATTTTAACTTCCTCCTACGTACTATTCTTAAGGTACTGAAATTAGACTTGGCTTGTTCCTGCGGTTACAACAAGTTGTGTGCCCTAAAACCACAAAAAAAAGTCTGTTATTGCATATTTTAGGGATGTTTATTCTTCTTCAAATGAACTGCCTACTGTGGACTCATAATCACAGTATTTACAGCTTCAGAGAACTTCTAAAGTGCATCATCATTCTTCAGTAGTTCTGTATCCCATTTCTTTGCAGATTGATTCTTCCTGATGTTTCTCTCAAACTTCAGAGTACTCTTGATCATTACAAATTGTGATCAGAGACAGTGTATTCACCATTACCAGCTGAAATTCACAGTAAAACTCTATAGTCTTTCTCCTACCTCACTCATACTGCCAAACCCATGTTCTTCTGTAAATCCGTCTTCAGTTCCTTCCCTTCCTCTGCAGACTGAGTTACCCATTCAATACCCTCTCTCTCTCTCTCTCTCTCTCTCTCTCTCTCTCTCTCTCTCTCTCTCTCTCTCTCTTCATTTTTTAACAATGTAGGAAAAGACAGATTGCTACTTACCTTAAAGGAGACATGTTAAGTTGCAGACCGGCACAATTAAAAGACACTTACATGAAGTTTTGGCCACCGCCATCATTAGCAAAAGAGAAACACACACCATTCACACACACAAGCAAGCACACCTCATTCACACATGACTGTTTATCCTACCCCATTAGGAGCTGGGCCACCTTTGCAAGCAGCCATGTCATTTACCAGCTCTGCTGCAATCATTGCATAGCTTTTTATATTGGTATGACTATCAACCAGCTATCCACCAAGATCGAGGGCCACCACCAAACTGTGGCTGAGAGCAAAATAGACCACCCTGCGGCCGAATATAACATACTTGATTTCAATGGCTGCTTCACTACCAAGCCATCTACACCCTTCCCGCCACCACCATCTTTTCTGAACTGCACATGTGGGAGTTATCCTTATAACACATTCTCTGCTCCCTTAATTATCCTGGCCTCAACCTACAATAACACACCCTCCACCCAACAGTTTCCACCACTTCTGTCATATCCTCTCCTCCCCATTCTCGTCTCCCACACTGTTTATTTGCTGTCCTTTGCCAATGCACCCCCTCCCCCTCTTTTTTTGCTCCTTTCTTCCCCACCCCCCTGCCACACAACCTCCTCATGCTGTACTCGTTGGCAGTCTAGTCCCTGCACACTCCACCAGACAGCGTTCATATCTCTCTCCCCACTCATACACTACTTTCCCTTCCCCTTCCTCGCCATCTCCATATTGCTGCTTTCATCCCAAGTGATAGTTGCTTTCCAGCCCGAGATGTTGTAGTTGGCGGTCATGTGTGCATGAAGTGTGCTTGCTTTTGTGTGTGAATGGTGTGTTTTTCTCTTTTGCTATGGCCGAAAGCTTTATGTAGGTGTCTTTTAATTCTGCCTGTCTGCAACTTAACATGTCTTCCTTACAGTAAGTAGCAATATGTCTTTTCCTGGAGTTTCCATTGTTTGATGTCTATTCATTTCTTGCTTGTGATGCTGGCATGTATATCTGAATTATTGTTGTTAGCTTTGGATTGCTGTTGATACTGATGAGACTAATGCTATCACAGAGCTGTTCACAGAAACACACTCTTTGACTTAACTTCCTATTCATAATGAATGTGATTTCTGTTATGCTATTTTCTGTTGTTGTTGATATTACTCTACATTTGCATGACCGGAAATCATTACTTTTTTTTCATTTCACTTCACAGACTTCCACTATATACAGATTGAGCCTTTCCATTTTCCCTTTCAAATTTTCTAACTTTCCTACCAAATACAGACTTGTGGCATTCCACACTCCATTTGAATGTTAAACTTTTGATAGTTATTCAGTTTCTTTCTTATGACACCTGGCAGTCCCCATACAGAGATCCGAGTGGGAAACTAATCCAGAATCTTTTGCTAATGGAGAGACATTATGACTCTCTTTTTCAGTCATAAGCCACATTTCCTGTGGATACACATTAAACCTTTAAAGCAGTGGTTCCCATTGCCTTCTGCATCCATATGCCATTGATCATTGGTGATTCTTCTGCCTTTTAGGGGCAGTTTCCCACTTCAAAGGAAAGAAGATGCCATAAAAATCTGCCTTCTTCTTCTGCCTTCTTTGACAAGGTCTTTGGCAGAATGAGGGTGGTTTCTTATGCCGGAAAATCTTCAGCCATCTGATGATTTTTACTCAGAATTAAAGCAGTGGCTGGGTCATACCTGGGACCCACAGCATTTTGATTACTAGCCAAAGATGCTACCAAAAGACTAATAGATTATCATGGAGAAAGGAATCATAATATTTTTATTTATTGGTTCTTAGACTTGCCAACATCAAATATGTGGACACCGTCAACTATTGTTCTCAATAATGCTTTTAACCATTCTGTAGTTGTTGAGAAGATGCCTGCTGTGGCCAACTGGAAGGTGATTGATTGACTGAGGCATCTAAAAGCTGCAGTAATTGACAATCTAAAAAAAAAGGAAAGCTCACAGAACTAATCTCTCCTTAAACCACAGTTCCCCAGATATGAAATCAAAGAGATGGCAAAACATATGTGCATTCATTAGATTGCCACCTTATCACTCCAATTAAAATCTGATAGGTTTGATTAAAGCTCACATTAAAGGTTGCATTACCAGCAGTAATGAAAAGCACTATGCAGAGAGGATAAGTCTGAAAGATAGAGGTAATATGTGGAAGAGCTATAAAAAAGAAAGAATTTTGAAGAGAATATTATGGAAAACATAGAGGTAGTGACTGAACATATTAGATGGGCTATGCAATATGATGAGAAGGTTTTGACGGAGAACAGAAAGACCTAAGTCAAAATGAGGTATCTGGAGTACACAACATTACTTCTCTATTATTAAGATTCTTGGAAGGACCAACAATGACAAAATTGTTTCATCTAGTATGCAGAATATATGACAGGCAGGGTACCTTCAGATCTCAAGAAGACTGTGATAAGCTATCACCTAAGAAAAAAGATGCTAGCTACTGTGCGTATTATTGAATGTCACTTTAATAAACCATGGTTGCCACATAGTAACACAAATTATCTAGAGAGGAATGGAACAACTGGTAAAAGCCAGTCAGAAAGGAGATCAGTTTGGTTTCCAGAAAAATGAAGAAACACAATGAGTCGGTTCTGACCCTGTGGCTTATAGAAGTGTAAACATGTCATGACTTTATTTTAATTTATTTTCAGTTACTGCATAAGTACTGTCATCCGGGCCAGCTGTACAAAGGTTTTTTAATGAGGTGTCCTCCTGTCTAGATGTGTGTCTGATTCAGTTGGCCTTCCTCTGCAGAATAGTATTCAGAATACATATCCATATAAGGTGATTGCAGCTCTCATTTGTATTCTGTGTTTTTCCACATAGACATTTTTTTCAGCAGTTATGGATCGGCTGGGTACCTGAAAGTTGGTTTTATAACATTGAAAGTGGTAAACCATATTTGTGAGGGTATGGCTTTCCACTGGCCTCTGCTTGAAGATATTTGCACCACAATATGTCACAAAGGGAATGTTGTGAAAGAATATTTCCCACACAGCTTGCTGCATTGTTTTCACACTATGTAAGTTATCCCTGGTTGTGCCCACTGATGCAAACCATTTCAAGCAAAACAGGTTGATATATGCAAAACTAAAAACTGAAATAAGTTTGTACCACATGCTATTAAAAAACACATTTTAAACAAAGAAACAAGCAAAGGTAATCTTTCTCACAGCCTTCTAGACTCATCTGCAGTTTGTTTCAATTGTGTGTACGAAAAATTTACGCACAAAAGCTTTCTAGCATAGAGAAGATATGGATCACAGCTTAGAAAGTGGGGGTGTGGCCAGCACAGACACCCAAACAAACCTTTTTAAAATATGTTTCCAGCCAGAATTCAATTAATACAGGCATCACCTTAACCATCTGACCACGAATAAAATGCTATCCAAGTCACAATTCAAATTTCTAAAGGATTCCAATATTGAGAAGGCAATCTACACATACAGTGAGAAGGTACTTAATTCATTAGACAAAAATTACAGGCTACTGGTATATTTTGTGATCTATCAAAATGCGTTTGACTGTGTAGATCACAGTACCTTTTAAGTAAATTAGAATGTTATGATGTAACAGGAAAAACTGCAAAATGATTCAAATCCTACATCTGACAGAAAATAAAGGGTGTCACTAGGAAAGAGATGTATGTTAAGCTACTAGGTATCATCCGATTGGGAACCAATAGCATCTTGGGTATATCAGAGACCTTTCATCAGTAACATTACCAGATGCCAAGTTTGCTTTGTTTGCAGATTATACAAGCATTGCAGTAAATAGTAAATCAAGTATAGCCTTAAAAGGTCATTTAATGAAATTTTCTTGGACATTAATAAATCGTTCCTAGCCAATTGTGTGTCACTAAACCTTGAAAAAACATACTATATGAAGTTCAGAAATTGTAAAAGATTTCCTGCCAGTATATGCCTAAAATATGACAGCAAGCAGATAGAAGGAGTTGACAGTGTTAAATTCTTGTGATTACAACTTAATAAATTTAACTGGGAGGAGCATACCACAGAAGTGCTGAAGCACCTAAACAAATCTCCACTGGTTATGCGAATGTTGATAGAGACATAAAAATAAAAAATCTGTATTATGTTTACTTTCATTCCGCAATGTCATACAAAATTTTTTTTTCCGGGGCAACTCGTCAAGCCAAGGTAAAGTTTTCTGAGACCAAAGACAAGTGATTCAAATTATTTGTGGAGTGAACTCAAGACATCCAGCAAGGGTTGTTTAAGGAACTGGGTATACTGTTTCCCAATATATTTATTTCTTAATGAAATTTGTCATTAAAAATATTTTTTTTAAACCAACAGCTCAGTTCATGGAATCAGTACTAGAAACAATTTTCACAAAGATTTCAAGTCACTTGCTTTGGTTCAGAAAGGTGTCCACTATTCAGCTATGCACATTTTCAATAACATATCAGCAGCCATAAAACTAATAATAAAGTTCAGTTTGAGCATAGTGTTAAAAATTTATTGGTGGCCAACTTCTTCTACTTCATTGATGAATTTCTTAGTAGAATGAATTGATACATGTATGTTATTAACAATATCATATAATGTGAATATTGCATACAATCCGACTTCTTCAACTTTTGCAGTCCTCAGTTGTGTGTAATATTACGGTATATTGATAATTTTTACTTATGTACAGTCTGACAGCAGCTGAATAAAACACTATTTTAGTGCCATATGCGTTTCGCCTTTATTTTCTGCAAGGCATCATCAGTGGCCTGAAATATGTATGTATGTCTGTTATTTAATTTACATTTTGGTCACTGTACCTATAGATTATAAACAGTTCTGGTGGTTGGTATTTCCTATTAAGTGATAGTATTTTGAACTGTACTTACAGGTTGCATGGACGATTTCCTACATATTACGCTCCTGTTACATTTTTGGTGTTGTTGTTCTTCTTATAAATGCCAATTAGCAAAATGTGGGGAAAAAACTGCAAATTGGCATTTATAAGAAGAAGAACACCACCAAAGATGCAACAGGAGCGTAATATGTAGGAAATCATCCACGCAACCTGTAAGTACAGTTCAAAACACTATTACTTAATAGGAAATACCAACCACCAGAACTGTTCATAACCTATAGGTACAGTGACCAACATGTAAATTAAATAGCAAACATATTATATATAAAAACAAAGATGAGGTGACTTACCGAACAAAAGCGCTGGCAAGTCGATAGACACACAAACAAACACAAACACACACACAAAATTCAAGCTTTCGCAACAAACTGTTGCCTCATCAGGAAAGAGGTAAGGAGAGGGGAAGACGAAAGGAAGTGGGTTTTAAAGGAGAGGGTAAGGAGTCATTCCAATCCCGGGAGCGGAAAGACTTACCTTAGGGGGAAAAAAGGACAGGTATACACTCGCACACACGCACATATCCATCCACACATACAGACACAAGCAGACATATTTGGTCTTTAAATATGTCTGCTTGTGTCTGTATGTGTGGATGGATATGTGCGTGTGTGCGAGTGTATACCTGTCCTTTTTTCCCCCTAAGGTAAGTCTTTCCGCTCCCGGGATTGGAATGACTCCTTACCCTCTCCTTTAAAACCCACTTCCTTTCGTCTTCCCCTCTCCTTACCTCTTTCCTGATGAGGCAACAGTTTGTTGCGAAAGCTTGAATTTTGTATGTGTGTTTGTGTTTGTTTGTGTGTCTATCGACCTGCCAGCGCTTTTGTTCGGTAAGTCACCTCATCTTTGTTTTTATATATAATTTTTCCCACGTGGAATGTTTCCTTCCATTATATAAATAGCAAACATATGTACATATTCCAGGCCACTGAGGATGCCTTGCAGAAAATAAAGGCGAAACGCGTATGGCACTAAAATTGTGTTTTATTCAGTTGCTGTCAGACGGTCCATACTTGATAATAAAAATTATCGACATACTGTAAAATCTGACTTCTGTATAAAATTTTCACAGTAATGCAATCATTGTAAATAAGTCCTGTAAGATGTTATTTTTTTTATTTTTCTACTTTTTTTATTTTTCTATTTTCTTTTATTGTTCTAGGTTTTTTTTTTTTTTTTAATGATGTGTGGCTACAGTAGACTAAGAATTATCATATGCACCTAAGTGTTCCACATCCCACAGAATCTCCTCAGTATGGATCAACTGAAACAAATAGTATATCTAATCTAATCTAATATAATCTAATCTCTTAATCTTTTGCACCTAGTGCTAAAACAGTTTCTTAGTCTTTAAATGACTTAACCAGTTGAGCACATTTTATTATGTTGTATAAGTTTTTCTTACTGTTAGACTCTACTACTTTAAGTAACTCTGTTGCTTTCTTTTACTTCAGCTCAATAAGTCCTTGGAGAAATTCACTTTTGTTGCTGGTGTTCAAGCTCATCTTTCCTGTGCCTCCTGTTCTTCCTCTACGAGTTCTTATCAGAGTGCTTATCAGCCCATCATACAGTTCTTCCGTGTATCCTTTCTGCTTTCAAACCTCTCCCCATTTTTCAGTTATTGACTTTGTGTGTTTTCCTTTGTAATGTTTTAATGGCTTTTCCCTTATTTAAAAGTGTTAAAAATTTCTGAATTTTCTAGTGTTCATATACTCTATTCAAATTTCCTTCCACATCTTTGCATTTATATGTAGCCATTCTTCTCTTAATTTATCGATGTGTCTTGAAATTTAATTTGTTGTTATTTTATATTTTTCTAGCTCTGTCTATACCATGTACTACTGTACTACCTTGTTTTCTCCATAAGGTTAAGACTTCACTTGTAAACCAGGTTGTATAAACTGCTCAAAATGTTTTACACCACTTGCATACTTGTGAATGTTTGTGGGGTTGGATTCAAGGCAAGCAGAGAATGAAAGAATAATTCTTATGAAGCTGAACAAGTAACTTACTCTGAGATAAAAACAAAACAATGATCAAATTAAAAGCAGTCTGAAAATGTACATTTTTGCACACTCTTGAAATCAAAATCATGTGCTGGATAACATTTAATACCCTGTTGCTCCACCTCATGCACTGTGACATGCTTGCACCCTCCTTCACATTATGTCCACATACTTTTCTAGACACAACATCCCCTCTTCCCTCCCTGTTTTTGAATAAGCCATGAAGTTCGTCACACACAGTCATTTACAAATTGACGGGGTCAATAAATAATTGAAAATTGAACATTTTTCATCATCTTATATGGGGTCTGCAAAAACACATTCCTAGAATTTGGGGAAAGAAACTTCTAAAACTACCTCTGATGTACCCATAAGGTGAAAGCTGTTCCAACGAAAGTGCTGCTGGTGTAGTAAGCAAGGCATCAGACTGTGGAGCAGAGAACCTGTGTTTCATTCCCAAAAATAATTCTCCAGACTTTTCCCCGTTTTGAAATTATAGGAATAGGATGGTTAATAAAGTGAGAAATTGTTAAGAAATAATAACGAGGTAGGCAAACCAATTCCTCAAATGACATGAATTAGTAAAGAATTAAGAATTTAATCCTGATTTCCTCCCAGTGGTGGTTCTTTCACACACATTATTAAATGTCCTCAATTTTCTTCAAACAATTATATGGAAGGTATTTCTCATACAAACATTCAGAGCAAATATATTTGCATCACCAAGAACACAAGAACATCCCTTCATGCAACTACATCGTTCCTTCCCAAGATTCATCATATGTTTTATTTTATTTTTGTGACTTAATTTTGTTGCATACCACGCATATGATAACAAGGCCTGAAAAAGTGGTACTGAAAGTTTATCATGAATTTTGTTGGGAATCATTATTGTGTCTGTTTGGTTATGCAATTCTCACTGGATTTCCAGAAGCAGTTATCAATTTTAAAGTTTCAAAATAAAGTATTTAACCTGGCAATAAAAATAAATATCTCATGGTGGGCAAGATGGAAAAATACCTGTCGTACAAGTTAGTTGATCATCATCATATGTAAAAATGCTATCATAAGTGACAGTTACGGTTTGGTCAGTCCAAGGAATTCAATATCACAGAAATCTTGTTGTCGACAATGAATGGTTTTAAAATTTTCTCAAGATATTTTTAAGGAGTCAGTTAAATGCTTGACCTCTTCTATACCCTGTAGACCAAATTAATCATTAGTTTCTTATAAGCACAGGAAGAGTTTAGGCTGTGATGGAATATTGCTCCCTGTATGAATGGGTCACATGAGGTAGACTACGAACTATCCTTATGCAATAACACATGATGATTCCTCATCTTTGTAGCAGTTTTACCCAGAATTATTTTCATACAGTGAGGCTTAAAATTTTAATTCTTTACCAAACCAAGTCATTTTAGACATTTCATACCTTGTTGCTATTCCGTACTCAGTAACTTACGTTATTAACCCGCCTGTTCCTGTCACGCTCAGAAAAAAATGCCAGACTGCGTTTGGGAATCACTTGCAGGTTCTCTGCATTCTAGCTAGATGCCTTGGTCACCACACCAACAGTGCTTTCATTGAACAACATTTACCTTACAGGTAGATAAGCCTCAGTCAAAGTAGTTTCTTTCCTTTCACGATTTCTTGGGATACGTGTTTGTATACCCGTATAAGATGATGTAAACGCTCAGTTTTCAATAACATCAACTTTGAGCTGTAACATGTCATGAACTTTTGGGGTGCTTTTCTCAAAAATGGAGGGGGGGATTGAGCTAAAATACATTAGTCATTTCATTTAAGTTGTAAAGAAGTGACCTGCCAAATATGAGTCAAATCAGTGGCCATGTCTGAGGCCTTCCCCGTGTAGTCGTGCCCAGACAGTCTGGCATGCAGCCTCAGTTTCTATTGTGATGGATTTTAATTTCTTGTGTACTGCGACAAATAACCACTTCCATTTCCCTTTACTTAACTTAATCCTTCTACTATACACTTAGATATTCCCCAAAAATATCATTGCTGCCAGTTTTGGCATTTAACTACTTTTCTGTACCTTGTGTTATATGAGCTCCACACCCCTTTAGGACTGCTTCAGACTCAGAGCCTTTATTGCAAATGCTTCAGCAGTTGATCACATAAACGTATCATGTATGGGGGGGGGGGGGGGATTTCTTATGGTTGTACGCTAATACTTGGGTCATACACTAATAATTGGGTTGCACACTAATACTTCTGAGATGTCTTACAGCCAATATTATCAGAATTGGATGGTGAGGGACCTAAAAACCTTGGTGTGGAATCTACACATAGTCAGCCACCTACAGTCTGTTCAAAAAGACTTTACATTGGCAGTTACAACAGAAGCATTAGAGGGGGAACACGTTTGGGATACACAGTACACATTCTGCCAATCCCATGACACATGCAATCGCAGCAGGCACTCGCAGTTGCCAAATCTTCACCCCCACAACCATAATGGTTCCTTCTTATACTGTGCTGGAGTTTCAAACTGTTTGCTGTCCTGCGTGTTTGTTGCACACTGTGATTTCGTTTCTTATCATTTTTACTGTTGCAGGAGTTCTTATTTTGCATGATGTTATTGTTATTTCTTTGTGGTACTGAACAGTGTAAAAAGGAAGTTTGTCGAAAGTTACGAGTGGAGACATGAGACATTGTTCTCTCGGCTAGTGGGCTGCCATAGGAGGTCAACTGAGAGAAATACTTTGCTCATTATGTGCCTACTTAGAGATTGAAAAACTTGATGGCAGTCTGCTGCTACCCACAACAATTTTATTGTGACTCTTCAAGCTTTCCCAGCGGATGTGTTGTAAATAGTCTTCATGGGTTTGCCACCAGATCATGTTATGCAAATTTCACAATATTTCCTCAGAGCAACTGTCCAACACCTTCAGGTGGTTCAACCTTGCTCGTGGCTAGGTATGACTGATGGATTCGCACACCGACACCCCATTTTTAGAACGCGCGCGAAGAATGTGCAGTCGCAGAAATTGTGCATGCGCGGTGATTTGCCATATTCAAACTCCCTCTGCCGAAAATCGCAGAGCGGCTCTCCCGCACGTGCGCTGTACGCTGCGTTTGTCAACAGTGTGGCCAGACGTTACTCACCAACGACCATACTAGGCCAGTGTTATGACGGGCCTGTTATAGAAGAATCTTGATTTTTGCATTGTGATTTAATAGCAGCCAATCCAGGGTTCCAGGCTGTGCTCAGTTGAAATCCTGTATCTTGGTTGATGAGATTATCAGCTGCACAGATATGTGTTGCTTCCTTAATGATGCAGTCCCAGAAAGATGATGCTGGGGATAAAACTTCTGTCTTTTCATAAATCATACAATGTCCTGTATTCAGGCAGTGTTCTGCAATTGCTGGCTTTTCCGGTTGACGAAGGTGTGTATGACGCTGATGTTCATCGCAGCGTTCTTGTACTGTGCGGCATGTCTGGCCTATACACGCTGCCCCACACTGACATGGAATCTTGTACACACCACATTTCCTCAGTCCAAGGTCATCCTTAACCAAACCCAACAGGCTTCTCAGTTTTGCAGATGGTTGAAAAACACACTTAATTCCATATCTTCCAAGGACTCTTTCGATTCTTGATGACACGGCACCAAAATACGGCAAAAAGGCCAAAGACAGTGTTCTGACAAAACGGTTATGCTGAGAGACAGATACATAATGCATTCAGGCCCAGACGAGTTCAATCTATGGAGCAGAATGAAGATACCCACCCCTTTGGCCTTTTTGCCATATTTTGGTGCCATGTCATCAAGAATCGGAAGAGTCCTCGGAAGATACAGACTTAAGTGTGTTTTTCAACCATCTGCAAAACTGACAAACCTGTTGGGTTTGGTTAAGGATGACCTTGGACTGAGGAAATGTGGTGTGTGCAAGATTCCTTGTCAGTGTTGGACAGCGTTATAAAGGCCAGACATGCTGCACAGTACAATATCGCTGTGATGAACATCAGCGTCATACACGCCTTCATCAACCGGAAAAGTCAGCAACTACAGAACACTGCCTGAATACAGGACATTGTATGATTTACGTAAAGACGGAAGTTTTATCCCGGGCATCATCTTTCTGGGACTGAAGAGAATCATTCAGCATGAAAGAAGTGCAACCCTTCCACAGATTGCTGCAGATTTCAGTGCCGGGCCATGAACAAGCATCAGCACGCGAACCATTCAATGAAACATCATCGATATGGACTTTCGGAGCCGAAGCCCCACTCACGTACTTTTAATGACTGCATGACACAAAGCTTTAAGCCTCACCTGAGCCCATCAACGCCGACATTGGAGTGTTGATGACTGGAAACATGTTGCCTGGTTGGACAAGTCTCATTTCAAATTGTATTGAGCAGATGGACATGTATGGGTACGGAGACAGCCTCATGAATCCATGGACCCTACATTTCAGCAGGGAACTGTTCAAGATGGTGGAGGCTCTGTAATGATGTGGAGGATGTGAAGTTGGACTGATTTGGGACCCTTGATACATCTAGATATGATTCTAGAACAATGCAACACTCCACACATTCAGAATTGCTACAAAGTGGCTTCAGGAACACTCTTCTGGGTTGAAACACTTCTGCTGGCCACCAAACTCCTCAGACATGAACTTCATTGAGCATATCTGGGATGCCTTGTAACATGCTGTTCAGAAGAGATCTCCACCCCCTCATACTCTAATGGATTCATGGTGTCAGTTCCCTCCAGACATTAGTCGAGTCCATGCCACATTGTGTTGCGACACTTCTGCAAGCTCACGAGGGCCCTACACGATATTAGGCAGGTGTACCAGTTTCTTTGGCTCTTCAGTATAATACGTATTTTGTGTGGCACTCTCAAACATTTAAAAATATGATGCAATAAATCATGATATACATAAATGATAACATAGTCAGAGAGAGTTTATGAGAAAATGACATGAACAGTAAAATATTATAATCTAATTTTTAAAGTTGAAACTGTCTGGCACATGCAGTCTCACACGTAAATAAACATGTGAAATGCACAGAACTTGTGACACCTTCCCCTCTAGCATACCAAAGATGAACATTGTAGCGTCAGTTTCTCCATTCCAAGGTGGTGTAGTGGTTAGTACATTGGACTCACATTCGGGAGGACAATGGTCCTAATCGTCACTGTCTAGCTATCCAGATTTTTATTTTCTGTGATTTCTATAAATTGCTCCAGACAAATGCCAGTGTGGTTCCTTGTGTTCCATATTCAATGACTGAGCTGTCAACAGGATGTTAAACTCTAATCTTCATTACCCCACTCAAAATAGTGAAAAACTGTGGAACATTAACAAAGCACATAGTATGCTTAAAGCAGCTAATAACTGTAGAAAAGAGTTGTGTACTAAATGAACAGTCTTTAGCTGAATTAGAATTAATTACATACCATGTGTCACAAGATTCTGTGTTAGGCCTTTACTTTCGCTTGTGCATCTTCCACCACTAAATTTATAAGATGATAAGTTGGTTTTGCTTACAGATGATACAAAGTTTGCAATAAACAGTAAGTCAGGTATAGTTTCAAAAAGAGCTGTTAATCAAATTTTCATGGACGTTAATATAAGTTTTCTAGCCATTTCATTATCATTAAACTTAAGAAAGGGGGAAACAACTTACATGCGCTCCAAATGCTGTGAGAGTTTTTCACCCAACATCTGCATAAAACAGGACAGTCTGCAGGTAGAAGAGTTTTTGTGTGTTAGATTTGCGTGGTTGAGAGTGAAGTACAAGTCTTTAATCAAAATTAAACATATGAAGTGTGATCAAAAAGTAATGGAAATTTTTTGTTTTTCTTGAAGAAACTGTATTTATTGATCAACATTAACTCCGTCCCCTAAAGAGTAATCCCCAGTAGATATAATACTTTTATGTCAGTGCCGTTTCTGGTATTGTAAGCACTTTGGAACTCGCTTGTCACTATGCTGTTGAGCTCCTTCGACAGTTCTGTTTTTATCTCATCAATGGTGACAAAACAATGTCCTTTCACGGTTCTCTTTAGTCCCAGGACTGTACGAATAGAGAGAAGTCGCAGGGGGGGGGGGGGGGGGGGGGGGGACATACAGGAAATATGGTGGTTAAGGCAACATAATGGTTTTCGTTTTTGACCAAAAAAATCACGAACAAGCATTGAGGTGGGGAGCATTATCATTATGATGCATTTTCCACAAATGGTTTTACCACAGTTCTGGTTGTTTTCCCTGGATTGCTTCACACAAACGGTACATTAACTTCCTGCTTCTGACTGTACGACCAGAAGGTAAGAAGTCATTGATACATTATCCCATGGTAATTGAAGAAAGCAGTGAGAAGAACTGTTACATGTGATCCAACTAATCAAATTGTTTTCGGTCTTGGCTCTTTAAGCAGTTTCCATTAGGTTGGCTGGGACTTAGTTTTGGCATCATACTCATATACCCAAGTTTTTCACTGATCTGTTACAACCTTCATTAGAAGTTCTGGATCATTGAATTCCTGAGCAATGTGTAGGCGATGATGTTGTTTTTGTTGAACTTTACAATCTTGGAACAAACTTTTCTGCTACACTTTTCATGCCCAAAACATCTGAAAAAATTGCATGGCATGAGCCAAAGGAAATGGCGACATCATCAAAAACCTTTGATGGTGATTCAGTAATTTTCCAGAACCATTTTCTTTACTTCTTCCACATTCACCAGTAATTGATATGCTACGATGCCCAGGGCAGTCATCATCTTCGACATCTTCTCGACCATCTGTGAAATGCTTATATCACCTGTAAGCTCTTGTCTTACTCATAGTAGATTCACCTAAAGCCACAGTCAACAGTGCTGCACTTCATTCCATTTTTCAAGCAAAATTTATTGCAAATTTTTTGATCCATCTTTTTCGGAAGTAAAAATTCACCGATCTGTAAAAAACATATACAGCCTTTTTGACTGTCAAGAATAAAATAGACATTCAAAACAGCTGAAAATGCAGACCTACACTAGGAACATGTGTACCAACAAGAGAAAAGAATTTTTTTGAAAGTTGGATGTATAAAGCCCACAAAATCAAAACATTTCTTTTACTTTTTGATCACATCTTGTGTATACGTTATCAGAATTAAATTATATGGTGCGTACTTTGAAACTCAAATTTCTTGAAGTGCATTTAAAAATAGTGGCTACTTGGAAATGTAGATATTGCAAATCAACCTATTTTTGCCACTTTTAAGTGTAAATAAACAACAAATATTATAAATTTTTAATAGGTTTATGGCAAAATTACAAGTTTCTATTTTATTAAATCTGAAACAGCATCTAATTTTACTGATTAGTCATTTTTTTAAAAATCATACAAACCAGTTTAAAAGCATTATCTCAAGAAATATGCATTTAAAATTTTGAGTCCAATTTTTGTGTATATAACTTTAAAATGTTTCAACTTGTCACTAATCTGCTATTCCAAGGCCATACTTTAAACCTTCCTCTTCTTTGAAGATCTCATTTTTCTGAAGTGCCAGTCTCTCTATCCACAATTCTAGCCTGAGTGCTGCTCTGGAACAAGTGCTGGTCTAAACTTTTCAGGCATTTCTCATTCCTTTTTATGGTGAATGAAGAAGCTGTGGTGACAGTAGCAACTATAACTTTCATGTTATGCAAGACAGCCTTAAATCCATCATTCTTAATTATACATACTTAATTGTTATCAATTTAAATGACTTTTGCACTCAAAAAAATGTTTCGGAGCATAATTCAAAATTAAAGAATTCAGAGCTTTATTGTTGTTCGGCAATAGGCTCCAAGGCATCTCTCCACCAAACTGTCATCAGTCAGATGTTTATACACAATAGGAGTATCTTCAATAAAGTCACTCCTCAGTGGTGGCTTACGATCAAAAGTATGCAGTGTCATGTTCATCTCAGCTTGCTTCCATTTACACCAACTTTCAGAATAGTAAACATGCTGCAGATTGTCATTTGTTGAACTCCTATCACCGTAACTGCTTTTTTCAACTCACTTACGTCAAAAGTATATACTTGGGACAGCTGATGGGCAAGTGCAATACCTATATCGATATTTCCTTTGACCCAGAATGTTACAACAGCTTTACAGAGAGAGAGAGAGAGAGAGAGAGAGAGAGAGAGAGAGAGAGAGAGAGATTGGGGTCGCAAACAGCCCAAGCACCAAGAGCAGCTGGAGGGTGCGTATGTGCACTTCCATTGAAAAATGATTTTCCGACACTCCGGTCAGTGGTGGGTACCAACCTGTCGCCTGCCATACAGCCCAACATCCAGGAGTGATGGTCTGTGGTGCCATTTCTTTTCATAGCAGAACCCCTTTGTTTGTCATCCATGTCACCTTTACAGCACTTTGATACATCAACGATATTCTACGCTCAATTTTGTTGCCCATCAGGGCATGCCATCCTGGGCTTACATTTCAGCAAGATAATGTCTGCCCACACAAGGCGAGAGTTTCTACTTCTTGTCTTTGTGCTTGCCAAATCCTGCTCATGCCAGCAAGCTTACCGCTTAACTCCCCAGTTGCCCAATTGAGAACTTTCGAGCATTATGGGCAGGGTTTTGACAATCAAATGCACCAGTTGAACAGAGTTTGGCACAGTATCCCTCAAGAGGACATCCAACAACTCTGTCAATCAGTGCCAAGCCATCTAACAGCTTGCGTAAGGGCCAGGAAGGAACCAATGCATTATTGACTTGCTCAATTTGTGATGCTCATCCAATTTTTCTGAAATTGTTGTCTTTCTCTCTCTCTCTCTCTCTCTCTCTCTCTCTTTTTCTCTTTTTTTATATAGAATGTATATCAGTCATTCAGATCAACAGTTAAGTTCATGAAATCAGTTCCAAGAACAAGGAGAAAAAATTTTATCTGGTGTTAAAACCATCCACTGTAGTCCAGCAACTCGCATTTGCAATAGCCTGCCGCAACCACAGAGAGTTCAGCTTCTAACAGAATGGTTAATGAGGGGCCAAAAGTATGTATTGGTGGCCAACTGCTCCTACTTCACTGATAAACTTTTTTAGCAGAACCAGCTGCTGTATGTATTAATTAATAACATAACCTAACATGAAAGCTAAGTAATGCCTGATATCAGTACAGTGACGCAGTCTTTGTAAGTAAGCCATGTAACCTGTTTTTTGTGTTGACATTGCTGGCCTAGGAATTATCTTATTTACTTTAGATTGTTTAAATTTATATATTTGCAGCAAGGTTGTTTAATTAATTTCTAAATGAAAAATGTATCGTTTATCTATTTTATCGCGTGTTCTTTTGGACTATTTCACTTACGATTTGTATAACTGAACAAAAGTGCATCAGTTCTTTTTTAAGCAAATGTTATGTTTTTTGGCATGTTCCACATCATTGGGAACCTCCTAATTATGGCTGCAGGGACGTTACTGTAATCCAGCTAGAAGTGCTAACTGGTGACATGATAACCATGTACTTAATCAACCACATTAAACCACTGCGATCATCCTTCTTTATGCAAGAGTAGTATAATTTTTTGTCTTCCTTCCCAAACCACACATTTCAGTCTTAATGTAACAGTTCTAGGGAATTCTCATATCTCCTAGGCAGGATGACACTAGTTTACTTATTACCACATCCAAGCGATATTTTCTCTCGCAGAGGTGGTGCAATCATCCCTCGATATAGCTCCCATATGCAAAATAAAAATAAAATCATTATACAATACGTGAACATTCATGTTCGACATGTTACTTGTGCTTTCTTATTACACAGATAACTTTTTGGTTGCGAGGCTCATTTGTTGGTAAGAAGACGCAGGAATATGTATCACTCCTCGAAATTGGGATAGATTTCCAGACTGCCTCTTTTGGAAGTCCCACAAGACAAAGTCACGTGGTGTGAAATCAGGAGATCTTTTCACTTTATGCTACTGCATGTATCCACCTTATTCACAGCTGTCTGTAGGCACTAGCATTCTAGTGTCTGTTTACACCATTATTACTGCTCTAGCAACTGCTCTAGCAATGATTATCAGTACTTTAGTTCCCCCCTTCTTTTCAACAGTGCATAGATTATTCATATCTAATTTATATTGGATAAAGTAAAAGTTATTTAAAGTGGTATTGTCTTTTTTGAATAACCATGTATTTTTACTTTTAGGTAATGTTTATATATTATATGCCATTTTTGTTCATTTTTACATTGACAGTTTTGTGTGTAGTTTGGGTTTTAGGTATCATCACTTTCTGCCACACGAATTTTAAGTTGTTACTAATAAAATACGTTATTTTATTGTAATTTTGTGGTTTACATATGGCACCATGTTGAAGTGCATATGGCTTATGATTGAAAAATATTTCTTTTTTAGGTTATCTGAATTAAATGTATCTAGAAAATGGTCTCCAAATTGGAGCTATAATCAAACACAGATAGGAAAAGCCTATAGTTACAAAGAGGCAGCAGACATGCACATAAATACACTTATGAGTCAATTCATTATGACCATTGCCCACCCGGACATTGAACACTGTCTGATAGTGTCATAAGGCATACAATCCTGTAAGATTACTACAAAAGCAAAGTAGAGGTGAATAGGATGTCATTCAAGTGAGACTGTTGTTCACAAGTGGATAAATCCATGAATGTAACTGACTGACAAAGACAGATTGTTACAATCGAGCACCTGGGAAAGAGGATCTCGCAAATGGTAAAGTTGGTCACATGTTTGTTTGCTGCTGTAGTGAGCATCTATGGAACATGGTGGAAGGTCAGTGAAACCACAAGTAGGCAACAAGGTGTCGGACTTGCGCACCTCACCACAAAACATGGGAATTGGAAGCTTGCCTGCTCAGTAAAGCAGGATAAGCAGCAGTCTGTTGCAGATTTGACAACAGAGTACAGTGCTGGTGCAGGCATAAATGTTATAGAGCATGCCATTCAATGCAAGTTGTTGAACATGGGCTCCACAGCAGACCCCTGCGCGTTCCCACAATGATGCAACGACATCATTAGAATTGCAGCGAGCAGAAGATCAGATTGGACTGTTAATCAGTGGTAATGTGTTGCTGAGTCAGATGAATTACTTTTCTTGTTACCCAATGCCAATGATAGTGTCTGGATTCACTGTCATCCAGATGAACAGGTGCTTTTACATGCACTGTGCTATGAGCAGAGTAATTTATTTTTAATATTTTACACAATAGGTCTGTTTTGGCTCACTGCCATTATCAAGTAACATCTAGTTGGAAGGGATTCTCATATTGTATCTATAGTAAAGTTTTTCTGTCAAGTCTTGTTAAGTATAATATTTTGTGCAGTTACAATATGTAAAAATACTTTCTGTCAGATATTTCAACAGTTCATTGTTTTGACAGTTCAATATTTTGACAGTTCTTTACTATAGTGCTGTATGTTTCATATAGCATCATAAGAACAACTAATACTGAATTGTCAAAATATCTGACAAAAACATCTTTTTACATTTCGTAATTACAAAAAATATTATGCATATGAAGATGTGTCAGAAAAAATTTACTATATATGCAGCAGGGTCACCACTTCTGACTAGACGTCAGTTGATAACAGCAATAAGCTGTAACAGACCTGTTGTGTAAAATATTAAAATGTACATTACCTTATTGCAGTTAGCTTTGGAACTTTCATTTTCACTATTCTAAATGGTTAACCCATGTAATTCTTGCACCGAATCTCACTGGAAATCCAAAAAGAAGACCCCTAAGACCAAGGAAATTTCGGTGGCACCCACACCACCGCTACCTAGAAGCTCAGTGTCTGAGGATGGGTGGGCGGTTTTTTCCACCGCCTGGCTGAGCTACAGCATCTGTTAAGCTTTACACCTGCCATCTGCATTGCCCTCCAGGAAACCTGGTTCCTGGCAATGTGGACCTCTGCCCTCCGTGGCTGTAAGGGATATTACAAGAACCGTAGCAACTATAAGCGATTGTCAGGGGGAGTTTGCGTTTATGTCCTAATCTCAATCTGTAATGGCGCTGTGCCCCTTCAAACCCCTCTTGAAGTTGTCGCTCTCAGAACAATGGTGACACAGGAAATAACTGTTAGCAATGTGTATCTTCCTCCAGATGGTTCAGTATCCCTGAATGTATTAACTGCACTGATTGATCCACTCCCTAAATCTTTCCTACTTTTGGGAGATTTTAACGCCCATAACCCCTTGTGGGGTGGCACCCTGCTTACTGGTCAAGGCAGAGATGTCGAAACTTTGCTGTCTCGTTCGACCTCTGCCTCTTAAATACTGGGGCTGCCACACATTTCAGTGTTGCTCATGGTAGTTACTCGGCCATTGATTTATTAATTTGCAGCCCAGGACTTCTCCCTTCTATCCACTGGAGAGCACATGATGACCTGTGTGGTAGTGACCATTTCCCCGTCTTTCTGCCACTGCCCCGGCATCAGGCCCACGGACACCTGCTGAGATGGGCTTCAAACAAGGTGGACTGGGAAACATTCACCTCTGCTGTCACCGTTGACTCTCCCCCACACGGTAACATCAATATCATGGTTGAGCAGGTGACTACAACAATTGTTTATGTGGCAGAAAACGCGATCCTCGCTCTTTAGGGTGCCCCCAGCATAAGGCAGGCCCTTGGTTGTTGCCAGAAGTCGCTGAAGCAATTAAGGAGCATCGGCGAGCTCTACAGCAGCATAAGCGGCACCCTTCCCTGGAGCACCTCATAGCCTTTAAATGCTCCGTGCCCACGTTCGCTAACTTATCAAATGACAGAAACAGGATTGTTGGTAGAGATATGTCTCGACCATTGGGTGCCACACGCCACCTTCCCAAGTCTGGGAAAAGATCAAACGTATTTTGTGTACCAGACCCCAGCAGGTGTTCCCGGTGTTACCATAAATGGCGTGTTATCTACCGACGCAAATGCGATTACTGAGCACTTTGCACTTTGCTCGAGCTTCTGTGTCGGAGAATTACCCGCCAGCCTTTTGTACTCTCAAACGCCGATTGGAAGGGAAAGTGCTCTCACTCACTGCATGCCACAGTGAATCCTATAACACCCCATTTACAGATTAGGAGCTCCTCAGTGCCCTTGCACGTTGCCCTGACACAGCTCCTGGGCCAGATCCAGATCCAGATCGGATCCACAGCCAGATGATTAAACATCTTTCATCTGACTACAAGCAATATATGCTCGTCATCTTCAACCGCATCTGGTGCGATGGCGTCTTTCCATCACAATGGCGGGAGAGGGCCACCATTCCGGTGCTCAAACCCAGTAAAAACCTGCTTGATGTAGATAGCTATTCTCCCATCAGCCTCACCAACATTTTTTGTAAGCTACTGGGACATATGGTGTGTCGGTGGTTGGGTTGGGTCCTGGAGTCACGTGGCCTACTGGCTCCATGTCAGGGCGGCTTCCACCAGGGTTGCTCTACCACTGAAAATCTTGTGTCCCTCGAGTCTGGCATCTGACCAGCCTTTTCCAGATGCCAACGCCTGGTTGTCGTCTTTTTTAACTTACATAAAGCATACGACATGACCTGGCAACATCATATCCTTGCACATTGTATGAGTGGGGTCACCGGGGTACGCTCCCGATTTTTATCCAAAACTTCCTGTCGCTTCATATTTTCCATGTCAATTTGTTGCCTCCTGTAGTTCCACCCATATCCAGGAGCATGGAGTCCCACAGGACTCTGTATTGAGTGTCCCTTATTTTTAGTGGCCGTTAATGGTCTAACAGCAGCTATCGGGCTCTCTGTCTGACCTTCCCTGTATGCAGATGACTTCTGCATTTCGTACTTCTGCTCCTGTACTGTTGTTGGTGAGCGATGCCTACGGGAGCCATCCACAAGGCGCAGTCATGGGCTCTAGCCCACGGCTTCCAGTTTTTAGCCGCAAAGTCGTGTGTCATGCACTTCTGTTGGCGTCATACCATTCATCCAGACCCAGAACTTTACCTTCATGATGATCCACTCCCTGTAATGGAGACATATCGATTCTTAGGACTGGTTTGCGACGCTTGATTGACGTGGTGGCTTCCTCATCTTCGTCAGCTTAAGTGGAAGTGCTGGCAGCACCTTAATGACCTCCGTTGCCTGAGTAACACCAGTTGTGGTGCAGGTCACTCTGTGCTGCTGCAGGTCTACACAGCCCTTGTCCAATCCCGAATTGACTATACGAGTGTGGTTTATGGTTCGGCAGTGCCCTCAGCGTTGCATTTGTTCGACCCTGTGCACCACTGCGGGATTCGACTAGCAACAGGAGCTTTTAGGACGAGTCCGGTGACCAACCTACTGGTGGAGGCTGGGGTCCCTCCATGGCAGATCAGACGTGCACAACTGCTCATCAGTTACGCTGCACACATTCGTAGTTCTCCTGAGCATCCGAATTACCATCTCCTTTTCCCGCCCACAGTGGTCCATCTCCCGTTTCAGTGGCCCAGGTCGGGGCTAACGATTGCGGTTTGTGTGCGGTCCATTCTCTCCGAACTGGAGTCCTTTCCTTTACCACCTCTACTTGCGGTCTGTTCTTGTACACCTCCTTGGTATACGTCTTGGCCACAGCTTCGTCTGGACCTTTTGCATGACCTTAAGGACTCCGTTAACCCCGCCGCTCTCTACTTACTGTCACTTCCTCTCGATTCTTGACTTGCTCCGGGGCTCTGACATGGTTTACACTGACGGCTTGATGGCTGATGTTCATGTAGGCTTTACGTATGTTCATGGAGGACATATTGAACAGCACTCCTTGCCAGATGGCTGCAGTGTTTTCACTGCAGAGCGGGTGGTCATATCTCGTGCTCTTGAGCACATCCGCTCATGCCCTGACGCGTCATTTCTCCTGTGTACCAACTCATTGAGCAGCCCACAAGGTATCGACCATCCAGGAGTCCATCTGTGCCCTGGAATGGTCCCGTCGTTCAGTGATGTTTGTGTGGACCCCAGGACATGTCAGAATCCTAGGCAATGAACTAGCTGACAGGTTGGCCAAACAGGTGACATGGAAACTGCTTCTGGAGATGGGCATCTCCAAAGCTGACCTGCGATCTGTCTTATGCTGCAGGGTTTTCAGGCTTTGGGAGACGGAATGGCATAACAGTATGCACAACAAGCTGCATGTCACTAAGGAGACGACAAATGTGTGGAAGTTTTCCATGCAGTTTCACAGGAAATCAGTTGTCCTTTGCCGGCTCCGCGTTGGTCATACACGGCTAATGCATGGTTACCTACTCTGTCGCGAGGATCACCCCTGTGTCACTGTGGCTCCCAAATGACAGTCATCCACCTCTTGGTAGACTGTCCCTTTTGGCCGCTCATCAGCAAACGTTTAACTTTCCCAGCTCCCTACCTTCGATGTTGGGCGATGGTGCCTCTGCAGCAGCTTTAGTTTTACATTTTATCCGAGAGAGTGGATTTTATACTTCTATGTAGGTTTTAGCACATGACCTTTGTCCCTCTGTGTCCTCCACTCTAGTGCTTTTAGGGTGGAAGTTTTAATGTGTTGCAGACTGGCTGGCTTTTCCTTTTTATTCTCGTGGTCAGCCAGCCACTGTAATCTGCTTTCTTGTTTTACTCTCTTCTGTTTCTAGCGTCTCTCTGTTGTTTTCTTGTCCTCTTTTGTTCCTTCTAGTGTTCGTTGCCTTTCCTTCGTTCTTGTGGTTTTTACATTCTTTCTGTTTTGTGTTATATGTCTCATCCGTTTTATTCTCACACTTGTGCCATTGTTTTATTAGGAACAAGGGACTGATGACCTCATAGTTTGGTCCCTTCCCTCCCTTTTAAACCAACCAACCATTACAGATGACTCTGATAACGTATAGTGTTCCAGTGGTGGGCTTGATATGATGCAGGTAATGATAGGAAGGTGCATTAGATAAGTTTTGTGGTCTCCGCAGGCTCAGTTATGTGAACCATACTGAAGGAAAATAATATGAACTGGAGCATAGTGTGTAATTGGGATGTTATGGCTATTTAGAGGCAAGGATTGTCTCATCTAGTAGCTACAATGAGAATAGTGCATAGGGTGGACCTTATTGTGGGAATGATTTAAGACAATTATGTGGTGTCACCGCCAGACACCACACTTGCTAGGTGGTAGCCTTTAAATCGGCCGCGGTCCGGTAGTATACGTCGGACCCGCGTATCGCCACTGTCAGTGATTGCAGACCGAGCGCCACCACACGGCACGTCTAGAGAGACTTCCTAGCACTCGCCCCAGTTGTACAGCCGACGTTAATAGTAATGGTTCACTGACAAATACGCTCTCATTTGCCAAGACGATAGTTAGCTTAGCCTTCAGCTACGTCATTTGCTACGACCTAGCAAGGCGCCATTATCAATAGATATTTAACTTGTAATGTGTGTACCGTCAGACCGATGTACACCACTTATGGATTAAAGTTAAGTATTACATCAACTACGTACTTTATTTGCTACTAAAAATTCCCTTAACTGTTCCAGACCTCACGCCAGTCTGCGTGAGCTTAACACGTGCCTTTCGGCTTCCTCTCATAGTGACTTGGCTGTCTTGCCAAGTCACAACAAATTATACTCCTTGTGAAACATTGCTTTATTCATTCTAGGCCAGAACAATGTGTTGCATTTCTCTGACCACCTTTTTTTTTTTTCTTTTTCTTTAGTTTCCCACTTTTTTCTTCTTTGCCCGCCACTTTTCTTTGTTTCACAATAGCAAGATGATTGCATGTCATTGGATCGCACACTGAACCACTGAATTTTCAGTACATGCTTCGTCCTTGTCAGGAGTGTGAGCATATTGGTGGATAGATGCTTATTTTAGTACTATTTGCTCTCCACCCACCTTCCCAATACTTCTGATAATTACGCTACATTGCATTTGATGTTATTTTACTCTTCTGCCTGCTGGCTGGAGTGGCCGAGCGGTTCTAGGCGTTTCAGTCTGGGACCGCGCAACCACTATGGTCGCAGGTTCCAATCCTGCCTCGGGCATGGGTGTGTGTGATGTTCTTAGGTTAGTTAGGTTTAAGTAGTTCTACGTTCTAGGGGACTGATGACCTCAGATGTTAAGTCCCATAGTGCTCAGAGCCATTTTGAACTCTTCTTCCAAAACGAGAAATCTTTTGAATCCTAATGCTCTGAAATTTTTCTCGCTTAATAGAAGGGTCCATGTTGTTCTGCAGTCTCAGCCCAGTCTCAAGTGGGGATCAAGAAGTCCAGTTCTCATATTGATCACATGCCTAGAAACTCCTCAGTTGTCAAGTCAGTAGTATCATTTAACAGTCTGACGGTTTTTGTGTGACCCTTGAACCATTCCATTTGAGAGGGTTGTGACATTGCTTATCACACTATCTGCAGGGTAGACTTGTGTGCAGCCCACTTATTGTTCTCCACAAAGCAATCCATCAAGATGATTACCTAATGGGTAATAACAGCTGCATTGTCAGATTGTCTGCTTAAGAGCCCCAGAGTTTAATAGAGACAGCCCCTGTGCGGAAACCCATAGTTCACCAAACCCATACACAACTAAAATTTATTGAATACCCAGAGGTAATCATGATGTGGCATGCCCAAAGGTGTATGTGTAGCATTATCAAATGCTACGGATGCAGTTGGCATTACCTCCGATATGAAACCATCATGTACAACACTTTGTCCTCTCTCTTAGTTTTTGAGAGCTACTTTCAGTAATCATCTGATCTCTGTACATTGCATAGCTTGCCTTGCCCACTTACTTGTTGTTGGTCTGAATTTTTACTTGGGGGCGATCCTGAATATTTTATGTGTGTACCTTATTCTGAAGAAAGAAAGATTGCAGCTTAATGCCCCATTAGCAACAAAATTGTTAAGAGAGAGAAAAAAATTACAGGTTGGTCAAGGACAGCACACATAATCAGTTGTGGCATTTTGAAAGGAACTATCATGACATTTACTCAAAATTATGCAAGAGAACTGTGAAAAACTTAAATCTGGATGGCCAGATGGCAGTTTGAACCACAGCATCTTTATCACAGAGAACTTCCTTAATAAATAAAAGGAAACCAAACATGACACATTGTCATCTTTCCATCTATGATGCCTTTGAAAAGTACCAATAATTTCCATGAAAACAGTCAGAAATTTTAATTCAGAGTGACCCCTACTTGATTTATGTTGTGTCTAAAAAAGTTAAACATTGCATTGTGTGTGGGTTTTTTTATGAATGAAAGAATCATTTGAGCTTATGGCTTCTGTCAGTTTGTATAGCCTTTCAAAATGTAAGAGTTTTCTCTCCTAACATGGGGATCATTTTTGCCCTACACTGTACCAGCAAACTAGTAATGTAAAATTTATATGTTATATTGTGTGTACTGTTTCCTTTTGTCTGGACTGATGGATTTATTTCTGTATTTCCTCATAGGTGTGTGTAAATGGACAGGAATTCAAGTCGGCAGTTGCCAGTAACAACCAAAATGCAGCCAAAGCAGATGCTGCCCGTGTATGTCTTGAATCCATGTGCCGAACATTGACAGACAAAGCACTTCTGCATTAGTCACATGCAGATGATAAGGTTTCTTGGAGCCTGATCTTTAAACGTTGGTTTCAGATAAAGCATGTAACATAAACATGTATATATATACACATACTGAGTACTGTGTACCTCGTCATGATGCTAATAATTATCAGGATTGTGACTTTCAAAATGTACATTAAAGTGTGCATTCCTTTATCATTTATTATTTTGTATATTTTAAACAGAAAATATAACAAATTTTAATGACAAATGTTTAGGTATGTTGTTTATTATTATTGTTATTGTTATATTATTATAAAGCTGTGGCTTTATTTTTCAATCCAGCAGATAGGTGCAGCTAATGAGATGTCTCGATTTTCATTTATTTCTGCTTGCACATCCTAAAAGGCAAAGGTAATCGTTGTTTGTAGCAAGCATGCTGTTCACACCTCAGCTGAACATTGAAAAATGTGGTTACTAAAACATAGCAATATAATGAAAACTATAGTTGCTACTCACCATATAATCGAGATGCTGAGTCACAGACAGGCACAACAAAACGACTGTCAGAAAGTTAGCTGGGTCAACAAGGTCTATGTCAAAAATAGAATATATATATATATATATATATATATATATATATATATATATATATATATATATGGGTTTTTAAATATGTCTGCGTGTGTCTGTATATGTGTGGATGGATATGTGTGTGTGTGTGCGAGTGTATACCCGTCCTTTTTTCCCCCTAAGGTAAGTCTTTCCGCTCCCGGGATTGGAATGACTCCTTACCCTCTCCCTTAAAACCCACATCCTTTCGTCTTTTCCCTCTCCTTCCCTCTTTCCTGATGAGGCAACAGTTTGTTGCGAAAGCTTGAATTTTGTGTGTATGTCGACCTGCCAGCACTTTCATTTGGTAAGTCACATCATCTTTGTTTTTATGTATATCTGTGTGTGTGTGTGTGTGTGTGTGTGTGTGTGTGTGTGTGTGTGTGTGTGTGTGTGTGTGTGTGAGGGAGAGAGAGAGAGAGAGAGAGAGAGAGAGAGAGAGAGAGAGAGAGAGAGAGAGAGTTTATGTGGTAATTATATTATTTGCAGCATAACTACCCATAGTTGTAACTGCAAAGTGATTTGAAAGGCGTGAGCCAGATCTGAAAAATTGTTTTCTTCGTAAACAATAATGGCAGATACACTACCACTTTTGATGGAGACAGAAACATGACTTCAGCTATGCTGCAATGAGCAGTAGGTGACAGTAATTAGCAATGTAGGTATAGTGTAAACTGAGTGGCTCACTTCAAGCTCCTACCATTCTGACATAATTGTCCACAGACATGGTTGGCACAAATAGAATGCATCTTCCAGCAACATGAAGTGTGCACAGATGAAGACAAATGCATGGTAATTGTAGCACACTTAGAAAGAACAGTTATAGAGGAAACAGAAGGTATCCTAGAGCAATGTTCCCACTCATCAATAAAGTAGACAATGGTGTGATGTTATACATTGGCACTGGAGATTCAGCTGCAAAAAGCTTTTAACGAGAAGCAGATTGGCAACAGATTGCCATTGCAGTTGTTGCGAGCTTTAAGTGCTCTCGCTACTCCAGGGTTACTGCCAGAACAGACACTAGGGGTGTGGCTCTGTAAATTACCAGTCAGCATCTGCTCAGTTGTGTCAGTGCATCAAGATTTGCCATTATGGGAATTATGGATGGAAACTGATGCAATAGTGACTATACTGCCTGCAAGTGCAGCAGTTGTTAAAACAGAAAATGTAACTGACAGAAGTCACGTAACAAATAGTAAAGCAGCAAACGTTAACACAGAGGCAGAATCATGTGCAATGAGTGCAGAAGCGCCAGCACATGAAAAAACAGTGGAACTGTTGGAAGGTCAGATTGCACAGCTAAATTTGAAGCTATCATAACAAGAGAACATTTTCCAACATCACTGCAAGTGTTCTGAACATCAGATAAGGCATCAGAAGGATAATCATCACAGATTTGATGCAACTTCATGACAATGTTGCTGGTAGCACAGGGGTTCTGGGGAGGAAGCTCGACAATGCACCAGTGCCTGTGGCTTGCCAAACTCTGTAGATGAACATTAGTGGCTGCTGACATTCATTACCAACTGTGTGTGTGTGTGTGTGTGTGTGTGTGTGTGTGTGTGTGTGTGTGTGTGTGTCCACAATTGTTTTCTTTTGATTGCGTATCTAGCCAAAATTTTTTCATCAATTCAGGATCGGAAGTTAGCATCTATGCCAAATGACTGTGCAGTACTATAAACAGACCGATGCAGCGCATGCTCACATCTGCTAATGATCTCACATTGACACTTACGGAGAGTCTAGGATTTCCTCACAAAAGTAGGTGGTTGTTTGTTGTTGCCGATCCTATACTCAGCCCAGATTTTGTGCTGCATTTCAATCTGTCACCAGACGTGGTGAACCAGTCTGATCAAGGTATTGGTAAATGAAGTGTCAGATGAAAATTGACAGCAAGACTGGAACATTTTTCATTAATTGGAAATCGTCACAGCAGTTCTGGACAGCGATGTATTCAGTCAGCTGCTACACAAATTTCCATCTCTTACCCCCATTTGGCTGCTCGGCTGAAGAAGATCCCACCTCACAAGCTCTCAGCAGTGCATGCAGGTTTCAAAGAGATGCCAAAAGCAGCTATTGCAAACAGATCTAGTTCTTGGGCATCCCCACTCCAATGCTGCACAAAAAAGCCAGGTCCTGGTGATTGAGCAGGGTTTACAGGGCCTCTGAACGCTCTTAAAAATTCCTGATCGGTATCCCGTACCTCTCATACTTTTAAGTGTGCCATCGCACAGACTCAGGTATTTAGTGCAGTTGACTGTAAAAAAGGACATTTACAATTTCCAGTAGCACCAGATGATGTGCAGAAAACCACAGTAACAACAACTTTTGGCCTTTTCCAATACAACTTCATACTTTATGGGTTGTAGAATGCAGCACGAATGTAACAACGCTTCATGCATGACGTGCTGCACAGTTTGACATTTCTGTTCTGTTACGTGGGTGACATTTTCATATTCTCTGCTGCTGTGAAAGAACATGCCTCACACCTAAGACAACTTCTAAAGCATCTACAAGGATATGGTATAGTTATTAATGCAGCAAAGTGTGTTTTTGGCAAGACAGATGTCAGCAGGTGTCTCGCCACTTCCGCATCTGGTCACAGCAGTGTAATATGTGCCTTTGCCGACAATCTACATAGGGCTTGGCAAGTTTTTATGGATGGTCAATTACTATCTGTGACACATTTCTGGATAGGCAAAGCAGCAGGAACCAAATGTACTACTTTCAGGCAAAAATTATTTGCTAACCAGAAAGCCAGGAAGTAAAGAGACATTTCGCAAAGTCAAACAAGGTTTAACGCAAATGGCACGGTTGGCTCATCTGCACATTAACGTACCACTGGCTCTCATGGTAGGCTTAAACCAAACCAATGTCGGAGCAGTACAGCAGCAGAAGGTGGATGACCATTGGCAACCACTCGCGTTTTATTACAAAACCTTACACCACAGCAAAGAAACTGGAATGCTATTGATTGTGAGTTGTCGGTGATGTACGAATCAGTCAAGCATTTTTGGTCATCTGTAGAAGGTAGGCGTTTTACGGTCTCTACCAATTGCAAACCACTCACTAGTTTCTTCCAATGTGCGACAGATCATCAAGTCAGTGTAGACAGGTGGAATATGTTGCACAATTTATAACTGATGTGCATCACGTTTCAGGCTGTCATAATGTTATTGCAGATTGCTTATCACAAAATTGTAGCCAGGCTGGCAGTGCCATGGAATGAAATAGCAGCATAACAAGAAGTGACTTACTCAGGTGTGAGCGCACAACTTTGCAACTGAATTGGCTTCCAGTGTCATATTGTACCACGGGCATTTGGCGCAGCACAGCACGTAACTAGCAACACCCATACATACCTGTAGAACATCAATGTGGAATGTTTTGAGCATTTCGTGATCTGGCTCATCCGGAAGTTAGGACAGTGGCTAAATTAGTAGCAAGCAAGGGTATGTGACCAGGAATATAAGAGGACTCTAAACAGTGGATGCACTCGTGTCTGGAATGTCAGTACAACAAGATCGGCCAGCACATTCTCCCTCCAGTGGGGCAGTGCCCAGGACCAATGATGAAATTTTCACACATACATTTTGATATTGTTTGGCGATTACTCTATTGGATTGCCACCACTGTTGGCTCATGGCAGTTGATCGTTTCACCATGAGGCCTGATGCTATTCCCATACTAGACATCTCTGCAGAAATGGTAGCAAAAGCTCGGTTACTCCATGGTTTTCGCTGATTGTGGATGTCATTTCATGTCGCAGCTATTTCAGGTACTCCTTGAGCTATTTGGTTGCAAACACCTTCGCACCACCAGCTACCACCCAACTAGTAATGGGATGTTGGTAGGCTACACCACACATTAAAGGCGGCAATGGTGTGCTACTTGTCAATGTGAACAGATGCTCTACCACTTGTATTGCTGGGCCTGGGAACAGCTGTAAAGACCAATCCTCAGTGTTTACATGACTGACTGGTCTGTGGAGAACAGTTGTGGGTATGATGAGAACTTATTGTACTGGCAACACTTCACTCAATATCAACAGAAGTAATGACAATTCTCACTTGACAGTTGAGCTCTCACATGTCGCAACTACAAAGGCTCCACCCATCAGGTGTGGAGAAAGGAAAGTCTTCATTCACAAAAATCTGGGTGCAACATCACATGTCTGGCTCAGAGACAACACCGTACAACCGCCATTATGTGCACCATATACACTCCTGGAAATGGAAAAAAGAACACATTGACACCGGTGTGTCAGACCCACCATACTTGCTCCGGACACTGCGAGAGGGCTGTACAAGCAATGATCACACGCACGGCACAGCGGACACACCAGGAACCGCGGTGTTGGCCGTCGAATGGCGCTAGCTGCGCAGCATTTGTGCACCGCCGCCGTCAGTGTCAGCCAGTTTGCCGCGGCATACGGAGCTCCATCGCAGTCTTTAACACTGGTAGCATGCCGCGACAGCGTGGACGTGAACCGTATGTGCAGTTGACGGACTTTGAGCGAGGGCGTATAGTGGGCATGCGGGAGGCCGGGTGGACGTACCGCCGAATTGCTCAACACGTGGGGCGTGAGGTCTCCACAGTACATCGATGTTGTCGCCAGTGGTCGGCGGAAGGTGCACGTGCCCGTCGACCTGGGACCAGACCGCAGCGACGCACGGATGCACGCCAAGACCGTAGGATCCTACGCAGTGCCGTAGGGGACCGCACCGCCACTTCCCAGCAAATTAGGCACACTGTTGCTCCTGGGGTATCGGCGAGGACCATTTGCAACTGTCTCCATGAAGCTGGGCTACGGTCCCGCACACCGTTAGGCCGTCTTCCGCTCACGCCCCAACATCGTGCAGCCCGCCTCCAGTGGTGTCGCGACAGGCGTGAATGGAGGGACGAATGGAGACGTGTCGTCTTCAGCGATGAGGGTCGCTTCTGCCTTGGTGCCAATGATGGTCGTATGCGTGTTTGGCGCCGTGCAGGTGAGCGCCACAATCAGGACTGCATACGACCGAGGCACACAGGGCCAACACCCGGCATCATGGTGTGGGGAGCGATCTCCTACACTGGCCGTACACCACTGGTGATCGTCGAGGGGACACTGAATAGTGCACGGTACATCCAAACCGTCATCGAACCCATCGTTCTACCATTCCTAGACCTGCAAGGGAACTTGCTGTTCCAACAGGACAATGCACGTCCGCATGTATCCCGTGCCACCCAACGTGCTCTAGAAGGTGTAAGTCAACTACCCTGGCCAGCAAGATCTCCGGATCTGTCCCCCATTGAGCATGTTTGGGACTGGATGAAGCGTCGTCTCACGTGGTCTGCACGTCCAGCACGAACGCTGGTCCAACTGAGGCGCCAGGTGGAAATGGCATGGCAAGCCGTTCCACAGGACTACATCCAGCATCTCTACGATCGTCTCCATGGGAGAATAGCAGCCTGCATTGCAGCGAAAGGTGGATATACACTGTACTAGTGCCGACATTGTGCATGCTCTGTTGCCTGTGTCTATGTGCCTGTGGTTCTGTCAGTGTGATCATGTGATGTATCTGACCCCAGGAATGTGTCAATAAAGTTTCCCCTTCCTGGGACAATGAATTCACGGTGTTCTTATTTCAATTTCCAGGAGTGTAGTTTCTGATACAAACTGCTAGCAAAAGGAAAAACACCTTCACCACTGATCAAAGGGGCAGGCATGAAAGTGTCTCGGTAGAGCGATCAAAACCTGCTTACCTTGACAGACAAGAATTTCAGCAACACAATTCTGGCAGTTTGCCACCAGCCTGCAGCAAACCTTCAGCAAAAAACAATGCAGAGGCCAATAAAGTGACACGGGACGACAGCAATCAGCCAGTACCCCATTATTTTTGGGCACTCAGTTTTAAAAATGGGGGGAGGGTGGCTGTTGTGGCTACATTATGTACTGTGCATGAATGGAGCAAGAGACAAAGAAAGGATCTATCTTGCAGCATAGAACGTTTATTAGCAATGTAGAATTTATGTGTTCGGATGTTTAATAGTTACTGATTGAGTTTCAATAAAGAGACTTAGAGATCACTTGCATGTGTGAGTTTATGTGGTAATTATATCATTCACAGCATAATTACCCCTACGAGAATGAATATACTGTGAAGCAATAATCAAAGTGCCCAACTCCTTAAACAGATGTCTACAAAATGATCACAAGTGACCACCACATATTATTCTTACAACACATTTCTGTGCAATGAAGACTTTCTTCCTTAAAGATGAGTTACAACCATTATTCACTACTGCTGTTAATGAATGTGTAAAAACAGGTAAAATAAGGGTAATATTATAGTTTCAATGTTAGCACAAATTACAAATAAATTACATTACACTGAAGTTATGTAGCAATTTCCATTTGATGTTGGCAACATTTTCAGTACACTATACTCTCTCCAAAGATATTCCTATTATATGGGGTAAACAGATGACAATTTTGTGCACTGCATATCAGTCAGACAACAAGCTTCAGTAATAAGGCGCACACATCAGTGTAGTCAAGAGGAAAAAGATGGCTATGTAAGGACATTACAAACGAGTCAGGAAGCAAGCTTCAGTAATATGGTGTTTGTATGAGAGTAATCGGTTATTTTTTCCAACTCCTGCACTTTACAGAGGTATGATGTAAGATCATTCTGGGATGTGTCAAAACAATTTTCAGCCAATTGAGCTCATTTCAGGACTGGATATATAATTTACGTATTAGATGGTTGGGATTGAAGTGATGGATGGTGGCATGTGGTAAGCAGGGAGAATGATATTTCATTATTTCAGAGTGGTAGCAATCCATTTGGCTTGAACCTCAACAGATAGTGACCCTTCTTTACAGACTCTTTGAGGTTATTTTGGAATCCACAAACTTATACAAGTTGTGTATTTGTTCAAATTCATAGAGTTTCATTATCAACTTGTTTAACGGAAGAAGTGAGAACATTAGGTTAATATCTGGCAAATGCAGAACAATTGTGATTAAAGCAGAAATATGTTTTCAAACCTGATATGGATAATTACATTCCAAGAGAAGTCATAAAACATCGCAAAGACTTATCCTAGTTCAACGGTAATATTTGCAGAATGTTGTAAAAACAGAGGATTCTACACTTTCACTACAAAAGGGATTACAAGGATTCTTACAGAAAAACTATTTTGAAATTGTGCACCTATAAGAGGGGCCATGTGCAACACTAACTATAATTTCCACAATTCTGGTCACACATTTAGTCAATGAATGGAGCCATACCTCCCATTCATTGTACAAGTATGTGATTGGTGTCAAAACCGAAGAAAGCAGAGAGGAAGCATAATAGGGCCTCCAGTGTTTTCAGTATACGGAAACAATTTATCAAACAGAATGAGAAGCACTATGAGATTGTTGACTGATGATGGTGTCATACACAGGAAACTATCATTATTAGATGATCTCAAGAAACTGCAGAAAGATGAAATTTCTCTTGTAATGAGTGACAGCTCTATTTAAATGTGAGGTAATACGTATAACGAAAAGCTAGAATCATATAGTATCTTACTACAAGATTATTGATGAAAATCTTTAATATGTCACATCATATAAGTGTACAGGGGTAATACTAAGAAGGGATCTGAAGTGAGGTGATAAGAAAAAATCAGTATTAAGAAAGGTAAATGGAACAGTGATACAAGGAGTGTTCAAAAAGTAAGGCGACTTTATATTTTTATCAAAAAATATTAATTTATTCATGGTATGAATATAATAGAGGGAAACATTCCACGTGGGAAAAGTTTATCTAAAAATAAAGATGCTGTAACTTACCAAACGAAAGCGTTGGTATGTTGATAGGAGACAATAAAAAACACACACACAGATTTCAAGCTTTCGCAACCCACGGTTGCTTCATCAGGAAAGAGGGAAAGACAAAAGGATGTGGGTTTTAAGGGAGAGGGTAAGGAGTCATTCTAACCCCGGGAGGGGAAAGACTTGCTGATGAAGCAACCATGGGTTGCGAAAGCTTGAAATCTGTGTGTATGTGTTTGTGTGTTTTTTATTGTCTCCTATCAACATACCAATGCTTTCGTTTGGTAAGTTACAGCATCTTTATTTTTAGATATATTAATTTATTCATCAATATTCATGTTGTTCCCTTCAAAGTAATCCCCCTCAGATACAGTACACTTGTGCCAACGCTTCTTCCAATCCTCGAAGCACTTCTCGTAAACAATTTTTGGTACAGCCTCGAGTACTTCCAGTGGTGCAGTTTTTATTTGCTCAGTCGTTGAAAATCTTCATCCTTTCATAGTTCTCTTCAGGTTTGAGAACAGTAAAAAGTCACAATCAGCCAAATCCAGTAAATATGGTTGCTGAGGCTTGATTGTCGTGTTGTTTTTGGCCAAAAAATCTCTCACAAGCAACAATGAATGAGCCGGGTCCATTGTTGTGATGCAAAAACCATGAATTGTTTTACCACAATTCCAGACACTTTTCCCTATTGCTTCTCACAAACTATACATAATGTCAAGGTAATACTCCTTATTGACCATACAACCTTGAGGCAAAAATTCATGATGCACTACACAACGGTATTTGGAAAAAAAAAACAGTGAGCAAAACTTTTGACATTTGACATTTGATTGAACTTGGCGTGGTTTTTTCCGGTCTTGGATCTCTGGGATGCTTCCATTGGAGCAACTGGGCTTTGGTCTCGACATCATAACTGTAAATCCATGTTTTGTTACAGCTATAATCCTTTTGAGTAAATCAGGATCATCATTGACATTGTTCAAGAGCTCCTGAGTGATGTTCATGTGACAGTTCTTCTGTTCAAAATTGAGAACTTTTGGAACAAACTTTGCAGACACGTCTCATGCCCAAAACGTCTCACAAAAATTGCGTGACACAAGCCGACCGATATGCCAGTATCCTCAGCAGCTTCTCTTATGGTAATTCAATGATTTTTCAAAACAATTTTCTTCACAGCTTCAATGTTATCTGTTGTTGATGTGCTGGGGCATCCAGCATGAGTTCGTCATTGGCATCTCCTCGGCCATCTTGGAAGGACTTGTACCACCTGTAAACATTTTTTTAAGCAGACACACCGAATACTACTGTTTTAGAACACTTGATTCCATTTTTCACACAAATTATTTACAATAATCAAAAATTGCTGAGCACACTAAAACACGTCTAACCTTTCCATCTGTCAAAAACAAACTGTGAACATATGTTCAGGACATGTGTACCATCATAACAAAAAAAAAAAAAAAAAAAAAAAAAATAGATAATCAAATGTGTGTTGCCCGCAGAATTTGAAAAGTCACCTTACTTTTTGAACAGGCCTCGTATTTGTGGAAGATTTCTGGCACAGTGCAGTGCTTCTGTAAAGCAAAGTGAGTACAAGATGCTAGTGCAAACAATTCTAGGATGTTTTTCCTGTGTTTAAAGTACTTACCAGGAGGCATGACCACAGATTCGTGACCCACTCTTACCTTCCAAACAAGTTCTCCAGCATACCTTGCAGGAGTAGCACTCCTGGGAGAAATGATATATCGGAGAAATGGCTTAGCCACATCTGACAGGTATGTACTCGTATTTGTTATAGTCCATTCAGTCAATTATCTTGGTATGTTTGAGGTAGACATATTCTTATTCAGCAGAACCAAAACCACACTGAAAGAGACTCATTACCAAAGAATAGAAGAGATTCTAGAAAATACAGTCTATTCATTCATTATCTAAAAAACTTCAGATCATCAAAGAGTGTGTCTTCTACAAAACATGTCAACAATGGCAGAAATACAGGAGGTAATATTACTCAATGGAAAGGCAATTTTTAGAGGGTGATTTGACTGAAATATTGTAGGTAAAAACATGGTTAGTCATTCTTTGTACATAACTTCATCTGATCACACATGACACCTTGAAGACCCTTCTTGTCACACTGAAACCATCAACAAAAAAGTAGACTGAAAGAAACACAGAAAATGTCATGGAAGATACTTGATGTTGAAGCTTCCACAAACAAAGAATTGAGAAGTGTTAAAATTAAAAAGAACAAAAATTGTTAAGAGGGATATTATTAGTTTCTTTGTACTTCGTATGTTTTGGTGTAACTGAGTGGTGATAAAAATATTAATTAAACAATGTTCTTGAACTGCAGTGATGTTATACATACAACGAAATAACAGTTACTGGCATCATCAAAGAATGCAAGATTCTCACTCAGCAATACTTATCAACATCAACATCTGCATCTACATAATACCCCAGAAGCCACCGTCAGGTGTGTGGCGGAGGGTACCCTGTACTAATACTTGTCATTTCCCCTCCTCTTCCACTCGCAAATAGAGTGAGGGAAAAAATGACTGTCCACATGAGCCCTAATTTCTCTTATATGCCTACATGGAGAGAAAAACACATACAACATTACCTTTCTTGAGATCTATCTCCAACAGTGATGATATACATGGATTGCCACAAATGTTGATACAGAGGAAAAGTTTCTTGAACATAGGTTACTACAATAAATGAAGAGTGCATTAAAGGCAATCTACTAAATGAATTACACAAATAATAAGTTTTACCTTGCTTTCAATGTCTTTTCTTGTAACGGTACTCTATGCAGCATGTTTTACATCAGTGGCCATGTCCCTGACCTAATAGCCAAGTGTTGCTGGTCAGGCTGGTTCTAATGACCTTACTATATTATGGGACTTTAATATAGATGCAAACTCAAATAGTATAGTAGACTTGAAACTCAGTGATGTACTGACCTCATACAACCTTGTACATATAGTGAACTCTGACACCAGAGTGACGGACACATGTTCCACTAGAATAGATTGTGCTATAATCAACAAAGATGTTATAGATAAGGTAAATTACAGTAACTTAGATTTTCTTTATTCTGACCACTTCTGTCAGGTGATAGAATACAAAAATTCAGTTGTGCCTAAAATAACAAAAATTGTGCTACAGAAACGAATGCTGAATACCTCAAATATTAATGCTCTTAAAGACAAACTAGCGAATGAGAAATGAGATTCTGTGTACCAGGTAAAAGGGTCGGATGAGAAATGGAATGAATTCTACTCAACCCTATTGCATCATTATGAATATAGTTGTCCAGTCAGAGAAATCCAGAAGGTAGTTAAACACTGTCAAAATGGAAGTAATCCTAGACTAAAACTCCCAACAAATCTGGTTAGGCTCAGGCAGCAAGTACATGATCTAAACCAGCTTTATAAAGCTACTACTATGCAGGTTTTCAAGGAAAAATACAATAGGGCCAAGCAAACTTTTAAAACTGAAATTGTCAATCTAAGGAAGCAGATTAACAGCAACCAATAGAACAGTCTGACAACATAAGCAAAGCATCTTGGAAGCTGATTGACAAATACTGAAAAGGTCCCAACAAGATGAACATGGAACCACTCAGCATAAGACACGATGATACCATTATAAAAAACCCAGATACTATACGTAATATTTTTAATAACTACTACATTTCTGGTGAACAATCAACGCATATTACAGATTCACAGACAGAGATCCGGTGCCATCTCACCCAGTGTTCCAAATTTGAATTTGTGGAAGTGAATGAGCAGGAGGTTCGCAGGGCAATATACATGCTAAAGAAAAAATTTCCATCTGGATGGGATGGTATATCCAGTGCTGTTACTAAAGCATGCTTAAAAGGAATTTCTAAACCTCTTACTCACCTGATTAATTGCAGCATTAGAGAAAAATGTATCCAATGGTTCTACATCTACATCTACATTTATACTCTGCAAGCCACCCAATGGTGTGTGGCGGAGGGCACTTTACATGCCACTGTCATTACCTCCCTTTTCTGTTCCAGTCGTGTATGGTTTGCGGGAAGAACAACTGTCTGAAAGCCTCCGTGTGCGCTCGAATCTCTCTAATTTTACATTCGTGATCTCCTCGAGTGTAGTGAAACCAGTGTATAAAAAGGGAAGTAAGGAAGAAGTCTCCAACTATCGACCAATATCATTAATTCCCACTTTTAGCAAGATATTCGAAAGCATTATCCTTTCTCAGCTAAGTGCCTTTTTCACAAAACATGAACTGCTTGTAGATTCACAGCATGGCTTCAGAAAAGAGCTAAGTACAACCACAGCAGTTACACAGTTCACCCATGAAGTTTACTGTCTGTTGGACCAGAAGATGCAGACTGCAGGTATATTTTTGGACCTGACAAGAGCATTTGATACTGTAAACGATAGGGTACTTCTTAAAAAGCTAAAATCTTATAGTATTGGGGATCAAGCCATGAATCTTTTAACCACGTACCTGTTGAATCGTAAGCAAAGCACTAAATTGTCATACAAACTAGATAATAAAATCATGAACTCCCAGTCCACCAGGGAACCTGTATTACAAGGTGTACCACAGGGCTCAATCCTTGGACCCTTTCTTTTCCTTTATATTAACAACATTCCACAACCCATCAACTCCCACATTGTAAGCTATGCAGATGAACGTCAATATTATTCTATGGGAGCGAATCTAAAGAGCTAGAATCTCTTGCTACTAGTGGTGTAACAGAAGTAACAAAATACTTCAATGATCAGGAACTCAAGGTGAATGTCACCAAATCTCAACTACTGACATTTAAAACAGGCAGTTCTCATCTCAACAATATGAATTGTGCGTGTAATATCTCTGCAACAGAAAATGGTAACTGTAAATTCCTGGGTGTATATGTTAATGAAAATTTGCGGTGGACATACCACATTAATTTCGTATGCGGAAAAGTCAGTAGTGCCATATATCTCCTCAGCCAGCTCGCAAAGATAGCTCCTAGCCAAGCAGTGAAATTAGTATATTATGGAACACTTTACCCCTTTCTCAATTACGGAATTGAACTATGGGGCTGTGCAGCTGATGTACATTTAAAAAGAATACTACTACTACAGAAAAGAGCAATAAGACTTATACATGGGATGGGACATAGAGATTCATGTCGTGAAGTGTTTGTGCAGCACGAATATCTGACAATATACAGGGTGATTCAAAAAGAATACCACAACTTTAGGAATTTAAAACTCTGCAACGACAAAAGACAGAGCTAAGCACTATCTGTCGGCGAATTAAGGGAGCTATAAAGTTTCATTTAGTTGTACATTTGTTCGCTTGAGGTGCTGTTGACTAGGCGATGGATCGGCCGCCAGGCAGCCCGTGACAGAGCACTTCACCACTGGCCTCCAAGAAGCCCTGATCTTACCCCCTGCGATTTTTTCTTATGGGGGTATGTTAAGGATATGGTGTTTCGGCCACCTCTCCCAGCCACCATTGATGATTTGAAACGAGAAATAACAGCAGCTATCCAAACTGTTACGCCTGATATGCTACAGAGAGTGTGGAACGAGTTGGAGTATCGGGTTGATATTGCTCGAGTGTCTGGAGGGGGCCATATTGAACACCTCTGAACTTGTTTTTGAGTGAAAAAAAAACCTTTTTAAATACTCTTTGTAATGATGTATAACAGAAGGTTATATTATGTTTCTTTCATTAAATACACATTTTTAAAGTTGTGGTATTCTTTTTGAATCACCCTGTATTCTCTGTACATCTTCAAAATAGTTGTATTTTTTATAAGTCAACCAACAGAAGCAATCAAGGGCAGTGATGTACACGATCACAACACTAGAACAAAGTGTAACTATTTCCGTAACAGACTGATAGAAGTCCATATATCAGTGGTCTGATTTGGTATAACAAGCTACCAAACTCTCTAAGAACGTACACGGGAAATGTTTTTAAAACAAAATTAAAATCTTTTTTAATAGAAAAATGTTTATATTCTTTCAATGAATTTTAAGATAGTAATTGTAACATGAGGCATTAGCATATCAGTTGTAATGTGATAAATGTAAAAAATAGACATAAGAAGTAACAGCTACAGAATATAGTGTATTTTATAAGTATAAATATAACCATAGTATTAAGTCTGACGTTTGCAAAAGCCATCATTACGATGGCTCCATGCAAAGAAAATGTAAATAAATAAATAATAGTGAATCAAATAGGCATGTAAATTCTAGTACAATAAGTCGTACAAAACAATGGCAGATATTGTACAGTTCACTCCGATACCTATGCCAGAAGGTGAAAGCAGAGGCTGAGAAATCTGAATGTCAAGTAAAACATGAGGAATTAAGCAATGATAAGTTAAAAGCTGTCTCTCTTGCGTCTGAACTTCGAAGATATGTTTCTGGCTGTAAACAATCTTTAATGATATATTAAAATGCAACAGACAGATTTTTCTATAGAAATGATAATAGGTCTTGGTTAAGCATCACCAAATAAAGTTTGTGGTTTTAGAGTGATGAATGAAGCAGCAAAAGTTACTTTAGGCTCATCACACGCACACTGAATTATAGTGTCCATGTACATTCATTTGTCCTCTAGTCAAAATGAAGTTGCTACATACAGGACCAGGAATGTAACAGTGGTGTACTGTATAGTGGGACTGTCTGAACATCTGCATGGAAAAATTGTCTGTCACACACACTCAGTATTTAATAGTGTTAGTGTTGGCTTACACAAAAACTATCGTGCAGGCAAAATGAAGGTGTTACTTGATGCACCTTCACTTGCGATGCGCGCGATTTCAGATCACGCATCCATACAGTTCATAGACCCACTTATAGAGGCCACCTGGTTCAGCCCCATGGCACGCCCTGGTGAGCTCCCAAAGAAACAGTATTATAAGCGATCACAGACGAGTGCGTGGCCTATTGTGTAACCTGTATTACTGTTGTCCATTCTGTGTGTTCAGTGCTATACATGACCTGCACTTCATTGTATTTTCCATTGAAGTGCCAAAGAAACTGGTATAGGCACTCATATTCAAATACAGAGACATGTAAACAGGCAGAATACGGCATTGTGGTTGGCAATGCCTATATAAGACGACAAGTGTATGGCACAGGTGTTACTGCTACTACAATGGCAGTTTATCAAGACTTACGTGAGTTTGAATGTGGTGTTCTAGTCGGTGCACAAGCGATAGGACACACCATCTCTGAGGTAGCAATGATGTGGGGATTTTCCCATACAACCATTTCACGAGTGTAGCGTGAATATCAGGAATTTGGTAAAACATCACATCTCCGACATCACTGTGGCTGGAAAAAGATCCTGTAGGAACGGGACCAATGGCGGCTGAAGAGAATCATTCACCATGACAGAAGTGCAACCCTTCTGCAAATTGTTGCAGGTTTCAATGCTGGGCCATCAAGTGTCAGCATATGAACCATTCAACGAAACATCATTGATATGGGCGTTCGGAGCCAAAGCCCCACTTGTGTACCCTTGATGACTGCATGACACAAAGCCTTACACCTCGCCTGGACCTGTCAACACCAAAATTCAACTGTTGATGACTAGAAACATGTTGCCTGGTTGGACAAGCCTCATTTCAAATTGTATTGAGCAGATGGACATGTGTGGATATGGAGACAGCCATGTGAATCCATGGACCCTGCATGTCAGCAGGAGACTGTTCAAGCTGGTGAAGGCTCTGTAATGGTGTGGAGCGTGTGCAGTTGGAATGATATGGGACCCCTGATACGTTTAGATACGACTCTGACAGGTGACGAACGTAAGCACCCTGTCTGATCACCTGGATCCATTCATGTCCATTGTGCATTCCGATGGACTTGGGCAATTCCAGCAGGACAGTGTGACACCCTACACTTCCAGAATTGCTACAGAGTGGCTCCAGGAAGACTCCTCTGAGTTTAAACACTTCCGCTGGCCACCAAACTCTCCAGACATGAACATCATTGAGCATATCTGGGATGCCTTGCAAGTTGCTGTTCAGAAGAGATCTCCACCCCCCTTGTACTCTTATGATTTATGGACAGCCCTGCAGGATTCATGGTGTCAGTTCCCTCCAGCACTACTTCAGACATTAGTTGAGTCCATGTCACGTTGTGTTGTGGCACTTCTGCAAGCTCGCGGAGGCCCTAAGTTGTATCACTCAGGCGTACCAGTTTCTTTGGCTCTTCAGTGTACATTCACTGTATAAAGTACTATGTTTCATAAATCATGTTTGTTTATTCTGTAACATTACTCATGCAAGGGATGAACTCCAAGTAATGATAAGGTAAAAACTGTCTTTCTCATGTCTGAATTTTGGTGGTGGTGGTGGTGGTGGTTAGTGTTTAACGTCCCGTCGACATCGAGGTCATTAGAGACGGAGCGCAAGCTCGGGTTAGGGAAGGATTGGGAAGGAAATCAGCCGTGCCCTTTCAAAGGAACCATCCCGGCATTTGCCTGAAACGATTTAGGGAAATCACGGAAAACCTAAATCAGGATGGCCGGAGACGGGATTGAACCGTCGTCCTCCCGAATGCGAGTCCAGTGTGCTAACCACTGCGCCACCTCGCTCGGTGTCTGAATTTTAAAGATATGTTTCTGGGTATTGTAAAAATTAAATTTCCATGAAAATAATTAATAGTAGTGTTTTGATTTTACGGTGGAATGTTAGTAATGGGTTGAGTAATGATAACAACTCCCTGTATAGATGAGGAATTACATGGTCAATAGGCACATTAATAAGACTGAAGATGTTGGTAAGCTTTCACACAAGCCCTTCTCTGTAGCTGACAGAATCCACATACTGATGCTCTGTTACTCAATCCCAGCTGCTTACGCTGTACCCTCCTTGTGGCATATAAACCTCTGTCCACATCAAGCCCACTAACCATCAACACTAACTCCATTTCTATAGCTGTCATCGAAGCCACACTAAAAATTCTTCCATACCTGTGAACAGAATACCTGCATTGATGAGCAGTCTCTTCCCAGTATCATCAAGATCACCTTCACAGACAAGGATTATCATCCAAACACAGTTCTCTAAAAGATTTCCCATTCCATATGCACACATGCCTCTAATGCTCTGACAACACTCACTCATTAACCAACATAATTTATGTACCAAATATAACAACAAAAATAATCAATTGTTGATGATTAATATAAATGGATAGCTAAAAACACCACTCACCAAGCAGTGGCAGGGGAACACAAACAAAAAGGTTTAAAATTTTACAAGCTTTCAGAGCAAGTGGCTCCTTCCTCTAGGAGAAGAGTTGAAGGGGAAGGAAGAGGGGTGAAGGAGAAGGACTGGAGACATTTAGGGAAAGGAGTACAGTTCAGAAAGGCCACTCAGAACACCAGGTCAGGGGAGACTTACTGAGCAGGATCAGGAGGAAAGATTGACTGTTGGGGACTGCACCAGATGAGAATTGAAAACCTGAGAGCTTAAAGGTGGAAGACAGGCTAATATGCAAGGCAGAGACTACCACTAAAACATCATGCTCAAGTTAATAAGAGTGAAAAGCTAAATGCATTGTATGTAACAGAGGTGGGAGGGAGGACAGTGAAAAAAAGATAAGTCAGAAAATGAAAGATGTAGGAAACTAAAATGTAGCGAAGAAAGGAGTAAGTGCTGTGAACAAATGCTGAGACAAAGGAATTAATTTAAATTAAGGCCAGGTGGGTGGCGAGAACCAAGCACATGTTGTAATGCTAGTTTCCACCTGCAAAGTTCTGAGAAACTGGTGTCTGGGGGAAGAATCCAGATGACGCATGTGGTGAAACTGGCACCGAGGTCATGGCTGTCATGCTGTACAGCGTGCTATGCATCAGGATATTGTGTGTTGCCTGTATACACCCTCTGCCAATGCCCATTCATCCTGACTGATAACTGGGTGGAGTCATGCCAATGTAAAAGGCTGAACAGTGTCTACATAACAACTGGTGTATGACGTGTCATTTCATAGGTGGCTCTTCCTTTGGTAGTATATGTTTTGCCTGTTACAGGGCTGGAATAGGTGGTGGTAGGGGGTTGCATAGGGCAAGTCCTGATGTGGAGACAGTCACAGAGGTAAGAGCCATAGGGTAGGGAGACGGGTGCAGAAGGAGCATAGGGTCTGACAAGGATATTGCTGAGGTTGGGAGGGTGACTGAAAGCTATTCTAGGTGTGGTGGGCAAAACCTTAGACAGAATGGATCTCATTTCAGTGCATGATTTTAGGAAGTCATGGCCTTGTTGAAGTAGCTGATTGATACATTTAGGACCAGGATAATACTGGGTGACAAGTGGTGTGCTCCGAACTTTGTTTTTTTGAGGGACCAGCAGTACCAGCATCAAATGTGATGGCCGGAGAAATCTGCTTTTGAACTAGGCTGTTGGGATAGTTACATCCAGTGAAGACTGAAGTGAGAGTGTGGTCTGTCGCTGTAAAGAGTCTGCATCCAAACAAGTATGTTTGCCTCGAATGCCAAGGCTGCAGGGGAGGAAATGTTTGACACGGAAAGAACGGCAACTGTCAAAATGTAAGTACTATTGTTTGTTAGTAGGTTTGTTGAGGACAGAAGTGTGTAGCTGGCCTTTCGTGAGGATGAGATCAACATGAAGGAAAGTGGCATGGGATTCAGAATAGGAACCCGTGAAATTTAATTCAAAGAAGTTTTTTAGAGATTCCAGGAATTTTAACAGATCAGCTTCACCAGGAGTCCATATGACAAAGATGCCATCAATGTATCTAAACCAAACCAGGGGCTGAAGACTTATAGATACCAGGAAAGCTCCCTCCAAGTGACCCACGAAAAGGTTGGCATAGGAAGGAGCCATCGTGGTTCCCTTGGGCGAACCCCTGATATGTTTGTATGTCTGTCCCTCAACGGTGAAGTAATTGTTGGTAAGTATAAAGTTGATTAAGGTGGGCAAGAAGGATGTCATAGGATTGGAATCAGGTGGGCATTGGCTGGCGAAATGTTCCGCAGCAGACAGATCATGTATTTGGGGATGTTGGTATAGAGGGAGAGATGGCATCAATGGTGACAAGCAAGGTGTGTGGTGGGAATAATACAGGCCCAGATTTCAGATGATCTAGGAAATGGTTGGTATCTTTAATATACGAGGGAAGTCTGTACTATGGGTTGCAGGTGTTGATCAATTAAGGCAGATATACATTCAGTGGGTGCTTTGAAGCCAACAACTATATGATGGCCAGGATGATTGGGTGGTGGTGCGTGGTTTGGGTGGGGTAAGGGAAAAAAATTTGGAAAAATCATAGAAATTCGCACGAAGATCGTGATAAGAGACAATGGTTAACAAGGGGCAATGAATAAGCGAGAACTTCTCGCCATAAGAGTGGTATGTGTCATCCAAAAAAAAAGATTGGAAAAAAAAAACTACTGGCAAAGTCGTGAAAGGAGGCATAATTTTAGAAACTGGCCAGACAGAAAGAGAAAGTCACAGGAGATAATGTAAACAACTTTGCTTGGCAAATATAGTAATGTAGGAGACGGCAGTAAAAGTCGATCAGAGCGGTTTTGCGAAAGGCAAATGCACAAAAATGTGAAAGAATTGCGTATAAAAAGGAAAAGTGGAAGGTAGCAAAGAAAATAGTTTTCAAATTTTAAAATAAATTGGCGAGAGGCAATCGGGAGAATTCCTTGCAGTGTAGTGAACTGTAGGAAAATTCCTAAATAACAGTGGAACTCTTATATGCAAATTCGCAAATAACAATGGGCCCATCTATGTGCATGAAAACCGGTAGTAGCATAGATGCAGGGCCAAAGTGTTGATTAATCTGGGGGATACAGATAAATAAACGATTGGAATACTAGGCAGGAAACATACTCTTTTACAGTTTTAAATACAGCAATCTCTTGCACTTACCCAACTAATCTGCGACCTGTATGCCTCATCTGCGAGTTCCCACTCCACCAGACTACTCTCCTTCTACAAAATCCTGCAGTTATCTGCCAGTCATGTTTCCTTGGACAGTATCATCTGCCAGGCCAACTTCAGACTGCAACAACATGCCAGACTTCACCTCAAAATGCTACCCCACCTTCTCCTAAACTACCTCAACAGTGGCGTCTTCCTTCCTGTGCCTCTGCAGCTCCCCAAACAGTCACACCATCAACCACCACTCCTCTCCAACAAACAGGGCTTGGCCAACTTCCTTAACATCCTACAGCCTTCACCACTTCCTCCCGGACCTGTAATAACTCATAATCACAAGAACCAGTTACAATAGTACAGTGTTCTCAACCTCTCACCCAAAGCACACTCCTATGAATTATCTGTATTATCCAAGGGTCTCAATTTCAGCCCTAACCTGCATTTATCCATGCTGCTCTAGAGAAGGACATACTTCCCTTTACACATAATGTCAATCGGAAATATCTCTTTGCAACCCAATCCCAAAACCTTTCCAACAGCAAACCTGACATTGAACTCTGCCTTGAACAGTTCCGACCGTGATCCCAACTTGATCCACCAGCACTACCTCAGAATAATCCCTTCCTCACATCCAACATTGCTTCACAACCTTTCCTCAGGTCCCTACATGACCCTAATCTGTCCTCTGCAGAACTCTAGACTCTACGTTTCCTAAAAACTGATGACTCCATCATTATCCTCCCAGCACCACTGTGGTACTTGACCAACAGGAGTATGTTAGTGAAAGCCTATGCCAGCTGTCTGACACCTCTACTTACAGCATCTGCCATCAAGATCCCATCCCTGTGGTTCAAACTGACCTGCAGACCCTCCTAAAAACCTCAGGCCCCACTCAAGGACTTACACCTCAGTCCATAGAACTTCTTACCCCACCCAAACAACACACCACCAACCTTTACCTTCTTACAAAGATACACAAACCCTGTCATCCTGGCTGTTATATAGTTGTTGGCTTCAAAGCACCCACTGAACGTATATCTGCCTTAGTTGATCAACACCTGCAACCCGTTGTACAAAGACTTTCCTCCTATTTCAAGATACCAACCATATCCTAGATCGGAATGAAGACAAAGTGCGCAAGACCAGAGAAGGCGGTGAGAAAACATCAGCCAATAGCCCACTGAGAAGGACCGCACTGCACCAGGAGTGACATCTGCAAGAACTGAATACAAGCGCCACTCCTGCCAGCCTCGGCTTGACATTAGAGCTCCGATTGGCTCCGTATATGGACATTAGTGGATGATTGTAGACTGGTACTTGCAGAACAGATTGTAGTGATCCATATCAAGTGCTTACTTGGACTTTGTCTATAGCAATGAACATTACTGTTTGCATGTTACTAGTTAAACAATGTAACTTATAAGTATGGTCAATTGCTTTATTGAAATAAAACTACTAATGTTACTTGCTTTAATTGTTGTATAGTATTCCAAGAATGCAGCATCCTTTAGGCACCCTATAAGCGATGAGTGGGCAAAGTCCAACGGTCTGAAATCATTGCTTGTGCCACTCCCACCACACACCTTGCTTGCCACCTTTCATGCCATCGCCCTGTATACCAATATCCCCCATGTATATGGTCTCTCTGTTGCTGAACATTTCTTCAGTCAATGCCCACCTGATGCCAATCCTATGACATCTTCTTGCTAACCTTAATCAACTTTATACTTACCAACAATTACTTCACCTGTGAGGGGCGGACATATAAACAGATGAGTGGTTCGGCCACTGGAACTAGGATGGCTCCTTCCTATGCCAACCTTGTCATGGGTCACTTGGAGAGGGCTTTTTGGGATCCATAAGTCTTCAGCTCCTGGTTTGGTTTAGATACATTGATGGCATCTTTGCTGTATGGACTCCTGGTGAGACTGACCCGTTAAAATTCCTGGAACCTCTAAAAAACTTCTCCCAATTAAATTTCACATGGCCCTATTCCGAATCCCATGCCACTTTCCTTCATGTTGATTTCATCCTCAATGAAGGCCAGACACTTCTGCCCACATAAAACCTACTAACAAACAATACTACTTACATTTTGACAGTTGCCATCCTTTCTATATCAAACATTCCCTCCCATACAGCCTTGGCATTCGAGGCAAACATATTTGTTTGCATGCAGACTCTTTACAACAATACATCACCTCTCCTCACTTCAGCCTTCACTCAATGTAATTATCCCAACAGCCTAGTTCAAAAGCAGATTTCTCCGGCCATCACATCCAATCCTGGTACTGCTGGTCCCTCCAAAAACCAGCTTCAGAGCACATCACTTGTCACCCAGTATTATCCTGGTCTTGAATGTATCAATCAGCTACTTCAACAAGGCCATGGCTTCCTAAAATCACGCGCTGAAATGAGGTCCATTCTGCCCGAGGTTTTGCGCGTCATACCTAGAATAGCTTTTAGTTTCTCTCCCAATCTCCACAATATCCTTGTCAGATCCTATGCTCCTTCTGCACCCATCTCCCTACCCCATGGCGCCTACCTTTGTGACCGTCCCTGCTGCAAGGCTTGCCCTATGCACCCTCCTACCACCACCTATTCCAGCCCTGTAATTAGCAAAACATATGTTATCAAAGGGAGAGCCACCTGTGAAACGACACACGTCATATACCAGCTGTTATGTAGACACTGTTTGGCCTTTTACACTGGCATGACTACCACCCATTTAACTGTCAGGATAAACGGGGATAGTCAGAGGATTTATACAGACAAAACACAATATCCTGTTGCAGAGCATGCAGTACAACACCACAGTCATGACCTCAGCACCTGTTTCACCACCCACACCATCTGGATTCTTCCCCCCAGATACCAGTTTCTCAGAACTCTGCAGGTGGGAACTAGCACAACAGCATGTACTTAATTCTTGCCACCCACCTTTTGTCTGGTGCTGTTCTCAACAATCAGTCTTTCCTTCTCATCCCGTCCGGCAGGTCTTCCTTAACCTTGGGTTCTGGGTGACTTTCCTTTCCCTAAACATCTCCAGTCCTTTTCCTTCACCCCTCTTCCTTCCTCTTCAACTCTTGTGCCAGAGGAAGGAGCCACTGGCTCTGAAAGCTTGTAAAAATTTAAATCGTTTTGTATGTGTGTTCCCATGCTGCCACTTGGTGAGTAGATTTTTTAACAACACATGCAGTGCTGAATGGCTGAAAGCAAGGGGAAACTACAGCCATAATTTTTCCCGAGGGCATGCAGCTTTACTGTATGGTTAAATGATGATGGCGTCCTCTTGGGTAAAATATTCCAGAGGTAAAATAGTCTCCCATTCGGATCTCCGGGCAGGGACTACTCAAGAGGATGTCATTATCAGGAGAAAGAAAACTGGCGTTCTATGGATCGGAGCGTGGAATGTCAGACCCCTTAATCGGGCAGGTAGGTTAGAAAATTTAAAAAGGGAAATGGATAGGTTAAAGTTAGATATAGTGGGAATCAGTGAAGTTCGGTGGCAGGAAGAACAAGTCATTTGGTCAGGTGAATACGGGGTTATAAATACAAAATCAAATAGGGGTAATGCAGGAGTAGGTTTAATAATGAATAGGAAAATAGGAATGTGGGTAAGCTACTACAAACAGCATGCAGTGAATGCATTATTGTGGCCAAGATAGACACGAAGCCCACACCTACTATAGTAGTACAAGTTTATATGCCAACTAGCTCTGCAGATGATGAAGAAATTGAAGAAATGTATGATGAAATAAAAGAAATTATTCAGATAGTGAAGGGAGATGAAAATTTAATAGTCATGGGTGACTGGAATTCGTCAGTAGGAAAAGGGAGAGAAGGAAACGTAGTAGGTGAATATGGATTGGGGGTAAGAAATGAAAGAGAAAGCCACGCGGTAGAATTTTGCACAGAGCACAACTTAATCATAGCTAACACTTGGTTCAAGAATCATAAAAGAAGGTTGTATACATGGAAAAAGCCTGGAGATACTGACAGGTTTCAGATAGATTATATAATGGTAAGACAGAGATTTAGGAACCAGGTTTTAAATTGTAAGACATTTCCAGGGGCAGATGTGGACTCTGACCACAATCTATTGGTTATGAACTGTAGATTAAAACTGAAGAAACTGCAAAAAGGTGGGAATTTAAGGAGATGAGACCTGGATAAACTGACTAAGCCAGAGGTTGTACAGAGTTTCAGCAAGAGCATAAGGGAACAATTGACAAGAATGGGGGAAAGAAATACAGTAGAAGAAGAATGGGTAGCTTTGAGGAATGAAGTAGTGAAGGCAGCAGAGGATCAAGTAGGTAAAAAGACGAGGGCTAGTAGAAATCCTTGGGTAACAGAAGAAATATTGAAGTTAATTGATGAAAGGAGAAAATATAAAAATGCAGTAAATGAAGCAGGCAAAAAGGAATACAAACGTCTCAAAAATGAGATCGACAGGAAGTGCAAAATGGCCAAGCAGGGATGGCTAGAGGACAAATGTAAGGATGTAGAGGCTTATCTCACTAGGGGTAAGATAGATACTGCCTACAGGAAAATTAAAGAGACCTTTGGAGAAAAGAGAACCACTTGTATGAATATCAAGAGCTCAGATGGAAACCCAGTTCTAAGCAAAGAAGGGAAAGCAGAAAGGTGGAAGGAGTATATGGAGGGTCTATACAAGGGCGATGTACTTGAGGACACTATTATGGAAATGGAAGAGGATGTAGATGAAGATGAAATGGGAGATACGATAATGCATGAAGAGTTTGACAGAGCACTGAAAGACCTGAGTCGAAACAAGGCCCTGAGAGTAGACAACACTCCATTAGAACTACTGACAGCCTCGGTAGAGCCAGTCCTGACAAAACTCTACCATCTGGTGAGCAAGATGTATGACACAGGTGAAATACCCTCAGACTTCAAGAAGAATATAATAATTCCAATACCAAAGAAAGCAGGTGTTGACAGATGTGAAAATTACCGAACTATCAGTTTAATAAGTCACGGCTGCAAAATACTAACGCAAATTCTTTACAGACAAATGGAAAAACTGGTAGAAGCCGACCTCGGGGAAGATCAGTTTGGATTCCGTAGAAATGTTGGAACACGTGAGGCAACTGACCTTACGACTTACCTTAGAAGCTAGATTAAGGAAAGGCAAACCTACATTTCTAGCATTTGTAGACTTAGAGAAAGCTTTTGACAATATTGACTGGAATACTCTATTTCGGAGCGTGGAATGTCAGATCCCTTAATCGGGCAGATAGGTTAGAAAATTTAAAAAGGGAAATGGATAGGTTAAAGTTAGATATAGTGGGAATCAGTGAAGTTCGGTGGCAGGAGGAACAAGACTTCTGGTCAGGTGACTACAGGATTATAAACACAAAATCAAATAGGGGTAATGCAGGAGTAGGCTTAATAATGAATAGGAAAATAGGAATGCGGGTAAGCTACTACAAACAACATAGTGAACGCATTATTGTGGCCAAGATAGATACGAAGCCCACACCTACTACAGTAGTACAAGTTTATATGCCAACTAGCTCTGCAGAAGACGAAGAAATTGAAGAAATGTATGATAAAATAAAAGAAATTATTCAGATAGTGAAGGGAGATGAAAATTTAATAGTCATGGGTGACTGGAATTCGAGTGTAGGAAAAGGGAGAGAAGGAAACGTAGTAGGTGAATATGGATTGGGGGTAAGAAATGAAAGAGGAAGCCGCCTGGTAGAATTTTACACAGAGCACAACATAATCATAGCTAACACTTGGTTTAAGAACCATGAAAGAAGGTTGTATACATGGAAGAACCCTGGAGATACTAAAAGGTATCAGATAGATTATATAATGGTAAGACAGAGATTTAGGAACCAGGTTTTAAATTGTAAGACATTTCCAGGGGCAGATGTGGACTCTGACCACAATCTATTGGTTATGACCTGTAGATTAAAACTGAAGAAACTGCAAATAGGTGGGAATTTAAGGAGATGGGACCTGGATAAACTGGAAGAACCAGAGGTTGTACAGAGTTTCAGGGAGAGCCTAAGGGAACAATTGACAGGAATGGGGGAAAGAAATACAGTAGAAGAAGAATGGGTAGCTTTGAGGGATGAAGTGGTGAAGGCAGCAGAGGATCAAGTAGGTAAAAAGACAAGGACTAGTAGAAATCCTTGGGTAACAGAAGAAATATTGAATTTAATTGATGAAAGGAGAAAATATAAAAATGCAGTAAATGAAGCAGGCAAAAAGGAATACATACGTCTCAAAAATGAGATTGACAGGAAGTGCAAAATGGCTAAGCAGGGATGGCTAGCGGACAAATATAAGGATGTAGAGACTTATCTCACTAGGGGTAAGATAGATAATGCCTACAGGAAAATTAAAGAGACCTTTGGAGATAAGAGAACGACTTGTATGAATATCAAGAGCTCAGATGGAAACCCAGTTCTAAGCAAAGAAGGGAAAGCAGAAAGGTGGAAGGAGTATATAGAGGGTCTATACAAGGGCGATGTACTTGAAGACAATATTATGGAAATGGAAGAGGATGTAGATGAAGATGAAATGGGAGATACGATACTGCGTGAAGAGTTTGACAGAGCTCTGAAAGACATGAGTCAAAACAAGGCCCCGGGAGTAGACAACATTCCATTGGAACTACTGACGGCCTTGGGAGAGCCAGTCCTGACAAAACTCTACCATCTAGTGAGCAAGATGTATGAAACATACGAAATACCCTCAGACTTCAAGAAGAATATAATAATTCCAATCCCAAAGAAAGCAGGTGTTGACAGATGTGAAAATTACCGAACAATCAGTTTAATAAGCCACAGCTGCAAAATACTAACATGAATTTTTTACAGACGAATGGAAAAACTAGTAGAAGCCGACCTCGGGGAAGATCAGTTTGGATTCCGTAGAAACCCTGGAACACGTGAGGCAATACTGACCTTACGACTTATCTTAGAAGAAAGATTAAGGAAAGGCAAACCTACGTTTCTAGCATTTGTAGACTTAGAGAAAGCTTTTGACAATGTTGACTGGAATACTCTCTTTCAAACTCTAAAGGTGGCAGGGGCAAAATACAGGGAGCGGCAGGCTATTTACAATTTGTACAGAAACCAGATGGCAGTTATAAGAGTCGAGGGACATCAAAGGGAAGCAGTGATTGGGAAGGGAGTGAGACAGGGTTGTAGCCTCTCCCCGATGTTATTCAATCTGTATATTGAGCAAGCAGTGAAGGAAACAAAAGAAAAATTTGGAGTAGGTACTAAAATCCATGGAGAAGAAATAAAAACTTTGAGGTTCGCCGATGACATTGTAATTCTGTCAGAGACAGCAAAGGACCTGGAAGAGCAGTTGAACGGAATGGACAGTGTCTTGAAAGGATGATATAAGATGAACATCAACAAAAGCAAAACGAGGATAATGGAATGTAGTTGAATTAAATCGGGTGATACTGAGGGAATTAGATTAGGGAATGAGACACTTAAAGTAGTAAAGGGGTTTTGCTATTTGGGGAGCAAAATAACTGATGATGTTCGAAGTAGAGAGGATATCAAATGTAGACTGGCAATGGCAAGGAAAGCATATCTGAAGAAGAGAAATTTGTTAACATCGAGTATAGATTTAAGCGTAAGGAAGTCGTTTCTGAAAGTATGTGTATGGAGTGTTGCCATGTATGGAAGTGAAACATGGACTATAAACAGTTTGGACAAGAAGAGAATAGAAGCTTTCGAAATGTGGTGCTACAGAAGAATGCTGAAAATTAGATGGGTAGATCACAACTAATGAGCAAGTATTGAATAGGATTGGGGAGAAGAGAAGTTTGTGGCACAACTTGACTAGAAGAAGGGATCGATTGGTAGGACATGTCCTGAGGCATCAAGGGATCACCAATTTAGTATTGGAGGGCAGTGTGGAGGGTAAAAATCGTAGAGGGACACCGAGAGATGAATACACTAAGCAGATTCAGAAGGATGTAGGTTGCAGTAGGTACTGAGAGATGAAGAAGCTTGCACAGGATAGAGTAGCATGTAGAGCTGCATCAAACCAGTCTCAAGACTGAAGACGACAACAACAATGCAGTGCTGCCCAAGTCCTGACCATACCAATAGGAATAGTGCATGAGGACAATAAATAAATGAAACAAAATTTTATATATTTTTAGGTGTTTATATTCCCCATAACCTGATCAAATGTTACATATCTTCTTAATTGTTATGGAACTTTTGCAGATTTTGTAGATGAAAATGTAAAAAAGTTTATTTACTTTTCATATTTTCATTCACAAACAACATATGGCATCACATTCTGGCATAAACCCTTAACTGAGGGAAAAAGTGTTTATTACAGAGAGGCATGTAATAAGGATAAATGTGTTGTGTCTACTCTAGTGCCTTTTATGAATAGTAATTTAAAGAGTTGGGAATACTGACAACAACCTCACAGTTCATTTACTTCCTTAAATTTATCAACGATCAAGCATAATTTTAAAACAACAGTAACATTCATAAATAAAATTGCTGAAGGGGAAATGATTTACACTATCCCTCCCTCAGAGTGGCTCAGGAGGAGTTATTTACGCACCCATAAAAAGCTTTGACCTTCTCAGTGATACAAAGAATTTAAAGGTTATAAAATTAACTTCATACACAAATGAAAATTATATCTTCTTGATAAATTCTCCTAATCCCTTGACCCTTTTCTGAATGTTTCATAGAATGAAGAACTTCGGGATGTGTAGTAGATTGCGTGTGTGTTTAAGAGAGCGATACAGACGTATAAATCCCTGGATGCATGTAAGGAAAAAGAGAAACAAAAAGCACCTTAAGAAAGCACATAAATTATGATCTACACAACATGAAAATAACTAAATAAAAACATCGCCACAGACTGGAACAACTCAACCATTTTCTTTATTAGGAGTTTACTATTTATCATTTTTCTCAGAAAGATGGCCTCATACCCATGCACAGTCCTTCCCACCATTCTGAAAAAGGTATTCCATCACTCACCAAATCTATGAAATATTCTGGTCCATCACTACCCCACACCTACTCTGAACATTTTGCTACAAGGCTCATTCCCCTTGGGAAGACCCAGATGCAAACTTATCCCATGTACCCACCCAGCACATGTTGCCCGCTCCCATCCCATCCCACCAGACATAGGAGCTCATGGGAGAGCAGTCAAATCAGATACCAAATTTGCAAATTTGATGTAACTTCTGTATAGCTTTTTATCTGGACATGACCATTAACCAGCTACCAGAATGAATGGCCACCATTAAACTGAGCACCAAAACAGAGTTGAGCACCCAAAATCAGAATGCAATGCTGAATGTATTATGTCCATACCACAGTGCATTTCATAATTCTGTTTACTTTCATTTTAGTCATAGTTACAGTCTGTTTGTTACCTGTAGAAGGGAAGCTGTAAAAAGCTGTAAAAAGAGAAAAGGAAGTTGGGATCAACAGACTATTAATAAGAATTTAAGAAAGAGGTAAGAAAATGCTTTGAAAATGAAAGGTATTGTATAAAGTAGCAGCCACAGAACAGACGTAGACCAACAGCTGCAGGTAATCTAAGAATCAGTGTACCAGGCCTTGGCAAGATAACGGAGGATATTAAGGTATTGATTTGGGATTTAGCCATTTGGTTCCTACAGATGTGCTTGCTGAGTTGAGAGCACTACATAATCACTGCCTAATGCATCTACCTTATAGCAGAACTAACTTGATGGTGACAAACTGTCTATTGGCTTCTGTCTAGATTCTTCGGCCGACATTCGTCTGATGTTTACTGGCGTTTTGCCAGCATAAGTGACTGGGATTTTCGGAGCTTCACCCTCCATTGCAGGTGGTGAACTGGAGCCGAGTTCTTGGCTGCAGACTATATGTACCTGGCACACCAACATCCGAGGGCTTCTCTGCAGTCATTTCCGGTCCAGTTCTCCTCTTACTCGTTTGGTGCAGCACGAGAAGCCAGGATCCGTTTACCATAAGGCTTTCTTCTTTCTTATTGATCTATTCCTGTATTTTTGTATTTCAATAGCTTCTCTGAACAAGTGGGTGTGATACTGATCCTCTACAGCCAGAACTGAATTTTACTACGTGGTCGGTCTCAAACAGTGCATGCTCTGCCATGGCCGATTTCTCCACCTGCCCCAACCTCCAATGCTGTTTATGTCCTTTGATCCTGGTGATGATTCATTGTTCAGTCATTATGACATAAAATTTTCCACAGGTGCATGGTATGTGGTATGTCCCTTTTCTCTTTTGCTAATCTAAGACATTCTTTGGTCTTCTTCATCAGCTTGAAAATTATCTTTACTCCATATTTGCCGAATTACGTTCGATTCCTTCCATCACTCTGGGAATGTAAGGTACAAAGGCCATACCCAACATTTCCTTTTATGATTAGTCATTTCGCTTAGTTTTTGGCTCCGTTCCACTTCTAATAAAACTTACGGAGTTCCCATCGCTCCTCAGAACACTTTCCGGATGTTGCATTTCGTGTCTGAGGTGCTGCGGCTCACATATTCATCATGGTCATGTTACGAGCATATTAATTATGCCTCTTTTCTAGCTCTGATGGTGGTTTGATAGTTTGTGCAGGTACCGGTCCGTGTGTGTCGGTTTTTGATAGATGCTGTGTCCCAGGTTTTAGCCCATGCTTGTGACTGCTCATCTAGAAATGGTAGTTTTTTGTTCTCTACTTCAATGGTAAATTTCAAGTTCACATGGAGATTGTTCAAATGTCTTAGGAAGTCATCGTGTTCTTCACAATGGCTCCATACAACAAAACTATCATCTATGTATCTGTACCACACCTTAGGTTTACAAGTCACCAAGTCCCGTGGACTAAGAAGACTACATGAGGCAATGCCTTCCAGCATATCGTAGACACTGCCATTCCACATGAAATAGCTCATGGTGAGCCATACATGAAAGAGCTTTGTGATGTCTTGCAGGAAAATGGAGCCAATGTGCTCCAGAGAGTCACCGAGTGACACTTTCGTAAACAAAGAAACAATATCGAAGCTGACCAGGATGTCGTTTGGTGCAAGTTTTAGTTTCTTCAGCTTCTCAATGAAATGTCCTGAGTCCTTTATGTATGTGTCATTCTTCCCCACGTGCGACTGGAGCAGAGTGGCCAGGTTTTTCGCCAGTTTATACGTTGGTGAGACAGAAGTGCTAACAATCAGTCTTAGTGGAATGTTGTTCTTGTGGATCTCAGGTAATCCATACAGCCAAGGTGGTAGGGCTTCTGTGTTGTGCAGGCTCCACAGTATGTCTGCCCGCAGAGAAGATGTCTTGATTAATTGATTCGTATTCCATGTGATAAGCTGCGTCAGATCTGTGCTTGGTTTTCGATATGTCATTGGATCTAATAGGTCCTGGATCTTTTGCTCATAATCTTCGGTCTTCATTACAATGGTCGCATTTCCCTTATTGTGTTCGGTTGTTTGATTTTGTAACCAATAAAATAGTTTTCCTTTATGACTATGGGCTGGTTTCATAAAATCTTGGCATTCTCAATGTACCAAAATGCACATAGGCCAGGACAATATCATCTATTCATTGGATAAAATCAACCTTTGTGTAAAGAGTGTTCAGACAAAACCATAAACAAAAAAATCAGCAAAACACAGAGAAAGCACAAAAAATGCTCAAATTTGAGCAGAACACCTACTTTGAACTTGAGAGATGCCATGACAAATGTAATTATTTAAAGCCCACTTACATTGCTAATGTTACTGTTTATATAGCTTTGAATACGAAATCGGCTCTGATGACTGGTCTGACATGACCATTTGGAACATCACACCAGCTTGTTTGGTAGTGCTGGATGGCTTTGCAATAGCTGCAATTGGAGTCCGGTGTCTCGTTTGTTAAACAATCTGTGGAGATCGACCTCCGTTGCTTGTGCATCTGCGATCCTGTCGAAGTCCATCTGGGCAGAGGTAGCTGTGATACAGGGAAGATAGTGCACCCCAATATTATTGGCACCTTTGACGTATCACACATCAGTGGTGAACCGTGCTATGAAATCCAAGTGGCGGGATCTCCTGGATGAAAATCCGCCATGGACTGCGGAAGTGTCTGTCAATAGGGAATGGCCTGTATATATTTATTTATTTATTTGTTCTTTGCCCATGGACTCCAGCTGAAAATCCAGCTGAGAGTATTGGGTGTGTCATACAATAGGCTATTAACATCAAACTTGATTTCATTATTTATAAATGAAACAAATAATTAAACAGAAATAGTCCATAAGCAAACAAAGGTATTACATGTTTCACATTATATATACACGCAAATCCAAACAACATACAGAAATGATCATTTTTAAAGGTACATTTCAGTAATGATATAACATATTTAAACACCATCTTAGTATTCACTCAAATTGTATATACATTTCTCTGTGAGATATAGTTTCAAACGATTTTTAAAACATTTTAGGTCTGTTTCTTTTTTAATGATTTTGGGGAGTTTATTAAAAAAAACCTTTTGACTGCTTCTTCAGTGGCAGTCATAGACAGTTTTAGATTTCTGTTTATCATGTAGTAATTTTCATTTCCTCTTGTACCGTGTTTGTGTACATCTTTATTTAGGAGGTGTTTATCGCTTGATCTTACCGCCATTATGCTTTGGTATATGTACAGTGAATATACTGTCATAATATTATAGTGTACAAAAACTTGCCTACAGGTCTGTCTTGGTGGTATTTTTGCAATGCATCTCACTGCCCTTTTCTGAATTGTGAATATTCTTTTTAAGTAGCCAGCTTGTGCACTTCCCCATATATGAACTGAATAAGACAAATGTGGGAAGACAAGTCCATAATACATTGATCTGAGGACTTCATCATCCACAGTCTTAGCTGTTTTATGCATGATGAAGATCTGTTTGTTTATCTTTTTACACAGTGCATCTATGTGCTCCCCCCATGCCAAATGTTTGTCTATTATAGTTCCTAGAAAATTTGTGCTGGTTACTTCTTTAATAGTCTTTCCATTTATATTATAATTTTCACTATGCTTGGTCTGAAATACTACATTCATTGTTTTAGACTGATTCATAAACAGGTTGTTTTGTGTTAAATATTTATTTGCATTTTCGATATTCAGGAGCGCTTCCTTCTCAAGCTCCTCCTTTGCGTCAGCTGTGCAAATGATTGTTGTGTCATCAGCATACATTATAAGTTTCTGATTTATATAGCTAGGGAAGTCATTTACGTAGAGTATAAATAGTATTGGCCCAAGCACAGACTCTTGAGGCACACCGTGTTTAACTGTTTGCAATTCTGATATGTATTTTGTTATATTTCCCCCACTAGTATGTCTGATTTCTGTGCATTGTTTCCTATTTGTAATGTATGATTTAAGTATGTCATTGCATTTTCCTCTAATTCCATACTCATATAATTTCATCATTAATTTTGAGTGGTTCACACAATCAAACACCTTAGATAGGTCCATAAAAATCCCACAAGTCTTTTGTTGCCTGTCAAGTAAGTTAAGAATGTGCTCAATTATATCTGTTGATGCTGTTTTTGTTGACTTCCCTTCTCTGAAACCATGTTGTGATGAATGCAGTATACTGTACTTTGTTGTAAAACTTACAATTCTATTCTTTATCATCATTTCATAGATTTTAGCAAATGTTGAGATCAATGATATTGGCCTGTAATTTCCTAATTCATCCCTGTTTGCTTTCTTAAATAGTGGCTTCACTTTACTTACTTTCAGTGAATCTGGAAATATACCTTTTTCTATCAAAGCATTCAGCATGTGTGTCAATGGTTTTAATATACATTCTCTGCATTCCTTTATGAGATGTGATGTGAGACTATCCAAGCCAGATGAATGTTTAATTTTAAGCTGTTTTATTAGGTTTGACACTTCTGTATCTGTTGTAGGTATGAAAACCATAGTATGATTTGTATGTGGGGGGGGGGGGGGGTTAACAATTCACTTATTGCATTTGTTTTATTTTGTTTTATTAATTCATCTGCTACAGTAATATAATATCTGTTAAAAGTATTGGCTATTTCTAGAGGGTTTGCGTTGCTTTTCCCACTCATCAGTGGGCAGATGTCCTCTGCCCGATTTGTTACTTTTCCTCTCTCTTCATTAACGAAGGACCATAAACCTTTTGAGTAGTTCTTTCCCTTATCTATAGACATCCTGATGAATGATGCTTTAGTTTCTCTGATAAAACTACAGTACTCTTTCTTTTTATTTTATACAGTGTGTTGTAGGCCTCAGTATTTTTTTGTTTGGAGAGGTCATAATACACGCTCAGATTATTTCTGGCATGGATTACTTCTCCAGTCACCCAGCTTTTCTTTTTTTGTTGCTTTTTGACAAGCCTTTTACTAACAGGACATGTAACATCATAATAATAATAATTGAATAAAGAAAAAAACTAGTTCCATTTGGTGTTTGCATCTTTAGCTGCATATATTGTTTCCGAGTTTTCTGCCTCTAACATCTTTTTTAGCAGATTTATGTTATGTGGGTAGTTCTGTCTTCTCATCTCCCATATCTTCTGCACTGAATCACTAGTCTTTATATTTATGTCTATTATGATTGCAAAATGGTCTGCTAATGTGGAGTTTATTACCTGTGTGTCACAATAGCATGTAGGAATATTTGTTATTACATGATCAATTATAGTTTCACTATGCTTTGTTACTCTGGTTGGTTTATCTATTTTTATTTTTAGATTGTATATGCACAATAAGTCCAGTAGGGTCTTGGTATTGTCTGTATTTTTACTCGTGTCTATGTTCAGATCTCCTATAATGATCACATAAGCATATGTTTTTGAGAGGTGTTGGATTATATCTTCCAGCTGTTCAAAGAAGGTTTTAATTACACCATTTGGTGACTGATACAAACCTAATACACAACATAAATTCCCAGCAATTTTAGTTTCCAGTGCTGTAGCTTCAAAGCTCAATTCTATAGTATATTTTGTTATATTTATGGCTTTAGTTGATTTATAGATAGAAAAAATGGCAACCCCAACACCCTGGTATGGTACGGGGTCTCCCCTCAATATCATCTTGAACATGACAGACTGATTCATATATGGCTATTAGTTCATGATCAAATGTGGATCATTTTTTCTGGGTATCAGTAAGTTTGCATGAGAAAAACCTGAGAGGCTGTGTGATGGCACCACTCTCTTGCTGTAAAGCAGCCCCGATCATGTGATCACTAGCATAGGACTCAATAGCTAGATGTGCATTGGACGATGGGTGGGTGAGGGTCATGACATATAACAAGTGTTCTTTTATGTTATTAAAGGCCATCTGCATTTGTGGTGTCCAGTCAAGGCATCATTTACCAGTTGTATTCTTGCCGTGCAATGGTTGTGTTCGTGGTGGTAAAGATTCAGTGGCATATGGCAATTGGTTCCTGTAGAGATTTGTGACCCCCAAAAACCTATGCCGTTCTTGGTAGTTGTTGGGAGGTGGGAGGAGGTGTATCTGTTCAGTTTTCTCAGGAGTAGGATGAATCACAGACATGTTGACACAGTGTCCGACAAAAGTCACGTGAGGTTGCTGAAGCTGGCCCTTGTCACCATTTGTCATGATCCCATGAGAGGCCAGCTTATCAAGTATGATACACAGGCAATCAATGTGGTCTTGCTCGTTTTGTGAAAAGATTATGTCATCTAGATAGGTCTAACAAAAAGACCCATTGAACAGTACGCTGTCAATAAATCTTTGCCGGTTTGTAGTCGGTATGGCATGTAGGGGAACTCAAAGAGACACAATGGCGTGATTATCACAGTTTTTGGTACATCTTCAACCACCATCAGAATTGGCAGGTATGCTATTTTGCAATCGATGACGCTGAAAATTTTTGCCCCAGCCAAGATATGGGAAAAATTGTGCAAGTTGGGAACAGGGTAGTTGTCAATGACTGTATGGACATATAGCAACACCACATAGGCATCAAGTACCATTCTTTTTAGAAAATAGTTTAATTGGGAGGTCTGACGGTGCCAAAAGTTTGTCCACTTCAGCTTTAGCCACTTTAAGTTTGTGGGAAACTAGGCAATGGGGTTGGTGACAGACATGAGGACCTGATGTGGTTGTAATGTGGTGGACTGTACTGTCCCATACAGCACAGATTGTATGTGGTCTAATGGGGGAGCATGGAGTGAGTCCAGAAGGTGAGGGGCAACGTGATTCACCATTGCTATTAATATCAGGTGGCACTGTCTCTGGTGCATACTTGAGTGGTGATTGTGATGCTTCACTAACCTGAGAAGTGTCTGCAGTAGTGATGCCATGATAGTGATCGGTGTTGAGATGACAAAGGTAATTTAGACACTGTTGAGCTGCATGTAGTGATGTGGTGGCATCCATGTTTCGTCTCCATAGTTGTTTGTTATTGATGCACATGACCTCGTTGTTATGATGTAATGATGAGTACTCAGCTGCCTTTAAGCGTAGCTGGTTGAAAAGTGCTTCTCTTTGTAACTTCAGGTTGAGTGCTGTATCAAGTGGCCACAGTGTGATCCAGAGTGCTACTGTGCTGGCAGGTAGTCTATCACTGAACACATAATGGACCGGCTGCTAGCCTTCCCGTCATATTAGGAGGATGTGATTTAAATCCAGCAGTAGTTGTTAGCACTGGAGGAAATCGTCTCCCAGGACTGGTTCAACCATCTCTGCCACTAGGATGTCCACCATATTTGTGTATCTGTTCTGAGGCCAAGCGTGATGTGTGCAGTTCCAGCAACTGCGATAACAGTGTCATTGGTTGCACTCAGTTGCAGTGTTGAAGGCTACAGTTTACTAGACGTGAGAGCAGGATGTAGAGTGCTCACATCATTCCCAGTATCAACGAGGAATTATGTGTGCAGGTGCCTGTAATGGATGAATAGTTTACAACCGTTTTCCCATTGAAATGCTGTGTCAGTGCTGTTTTGTTGTGGTGTGCAGAGACATCTTGTTAATGGAGAGCAGCCGGGTCCACCTACGACAGGTTGCAATTCTAGTTTGGGTAGGCCCAGGATTGTCTGCAGGCTGTGCATCCTGCCCAAATCTGGTGTGAAACCAGCAATAGCGTTGGTGGGTGTGGAAGCAGGTAATGCACTTGGTTGGCCCGGCTTTTGTTCATGAACAGACTCGGGACAGAGTCGGGACAGCGGCTAACTGGGGGACAATAACCTAGGCTGTTGCGGTAGGCCATTGTTGTATGCCAGAGCTGTGAGAGGCGCTGGGGTTGGTAGAGGTGGGAGGCAGGACTTGGTTCAGGTTGGTTCAGCTGTCGTCGAGTAGTCCGCAACTGTGTAGAATGTTGAGGCAGCTCAGCTGGGATTGTGCGAGATCAGTTTCAGTCAGGCATATTGGGTACCAACTGCACTGCTGATTGTTGATTAGAATGCAGTGTTGTGATAGTGCCTACATTCTGTCAGTGAGGCGAAGTTTAAACTGCAGAGATGCCTCCTCATGCACTAGCATCGTTGTCTGGCAGTTTTAGGAGCCAAAGTGATAATAGCATATGATCAGGCAGTAGTGTTGGTCCAATTAGAAATTGCAGGCAGTGCCAGAGCGAAGACAGCATGCTGTTGCCCAGAGTTGGTGACAAGATGTAGCTGCTGTTCAGGCATGCATATTAGTTGTTGTAGCAGTAGTGTCTTGACAGTTTCGTATTTGTGCAAAGCCAGAACATCCAAAAGAAAGTCACTAATAACGTGAACACTGTCTCTGAGGTGGTTAAGAAGAGTGTTGAACTTCTTGTCATCCCCAATGATGCCACTGTTTGACATTAGACACTCACTGAGGGCAAACCATATCGGGAAAGAATCCATGTGGAACAACTGTAGTTTTAGACAGTGGTGGATGGTAAGATGGCCGTCAGTGGTTTGATTGTAAGACGCTATCGCATGGTGGGAATGGCACAGTGTGGGAGATGCAGGAGGCACATAAGCAGCAGTGTGCAAGATAGGAAAGAAATGCGACTCAACGTAGGGAGGTGTGTGATGAGGTAATTCATATCACGGTGTTGGTGGTGACGGTGTCACGCAATGATGTGCATAGAACTTGGGTGGCTGTTCGAAGAACGGCCATATGTGTGAGTTACGTTATGGGGCTGACCCAGTAGGTATGACTTTTCCAGTGTAGACATCTGAAATGGTCGAAAATGTATGTAAGAGTGTGCATGAGGTCATGGCACTGTAAAGAAGGAAGGCATGGTCCCTTTGTTTTCCAGCAGCACAAGCAGTATCTCGTGGCATTCATGTGAATGTGCCGTCATTCGTGACGCAGCTGACAAGGGTGTGACCTCACTCAAACAAAGAGGCAATGGTACCTGACCTCGCTGAGGCAAGGCTGTGAGAAACATTTTCTCAGAATCTATAGTTGGTTTTGGTGCTGGTGCAGGTGATGCTCATTCGAAGCATGGTGCTGGACCAGAAGATGGATGGTTGCGATGCCTGGCACAGTTGGTGCAGCTGGGATGTGGATGATATCATAGTCTGTTTCCTGGAACTCACATTTAGTTGCCAGGGCTAGATTTAATAAATTGATAAGCACAGGTACAGAAAGATGATGTAAAGCTTGATCCGACAGTCCACTGACAGATGGGTGGCGAAACAGAGTGATGGTCTAGTATGGCACGCGCCATTTCTGTTCAACTGTAGTGACACTGTGAGAGGTGTCCACATGGTTCAGGTCGTTAAGGCTCATAATCACTAGCACTGGAACATGCTATCTTTCGTCCTGTGTGAAGGTCAAAGGCACTTAGATTAACATTTGTTATGGAGGTGGGCAGCCATTGTTCATTGTGATTCAATGCAGCACTTTTGCCTGAAGTGCCACAAATAGATTCACTCAGTGCAAATCTGTAATGTTTATCATTAAGTCACTTGGTAAATTTGACACTCATTGTGACACAGTTTGCTGCTTGACATCAGCAGTAATGCGAGATTGGGCCGAAGATGTGGCGAACAATGAAAGCATTGTTGCTATGTCATTCAGCACTGTAATATCGTCCAAGCCTGGGTAGATATTTAATGATTCTGGTCACGGAATGTTCGTGGAATGCACAAGCACCTGTTGAGAGATTTTGTCGACATTGCCAAAGAGACATCACGATGTCATTGTTGGCATGAGAGACGACGTCATGATGTGTCACGATGTCGTCTCTCACGCCAACCAATATCGCTGATACACCATGTGTTCATCATATGAGTGAACCTGATGTAAACATCACATCATGTATTCTTCCGCATTTCTTTGGATCTCATTGGATTTCATTCCACGTGGAGCTGAAGCCAAGTTGTGTCCAGCAGTCAAGTATGATCACAAGGATACCTTTTACGCTGTGTTAAAAGCACGTAGACTCAGTGATAATGGGGGACAACAGCTTCACCGGCACATTTAACTTGGACAGTACTGACCAGCCAGCCGGTTCAACTGACTCGCAATGATGTGAGCAGTTGAAGTTCAGACATAAAAAATGAGATGAGCAGAAAACAATACAGCTTCGAATGTCATTTAATTTTTAAAGAGAATGAAACAACATTTGACAAAACTCCAGCACTACCGCACGCTTCTTAGGTGAACAGACGTAAAGCATAAAATGCTCTCTTTCTCACCTAATATAGTTTTCTAACTACAAACAAGACTGATTCCTAAGTTAAACATAGGGAAATTTTTCTGAGTGAGCTATGTATGATGAAAAAGCATACTGCAGGGATTTCACCGTATTGTTGAATACTGAAGCCACTGAAGGCATTAATTAGCCGGTCGTCTGGTAATCTCTCAGCTCCTTCCTTATCCGAATCTGAGAAATACATTTCAGTTCTGGAACTGCCATCTTCTACATTGATAACGATCCGATCAATAACAGAATCCTTGAAGTCATCCAGGTGCCACACTTTCTCCACTTCTTTAAGAAGAGCCGTTCGGTCTATGGGGCATTGTCGCGGACAGCGTGTACCCCCACCCCCCTCCCCGCCAATGGGCGTTCGAGCCCTCCCTCCGGCATGGGTGTGTATGTTGTCCTTAGCATAAGTTTACGTTACATTAAGTGGTGCGTAAGCTTAGGGACCAATGACCTCAGAAGTTTGCTCCCGTAAGACCTTAACACTAATTTCCAAATTTTTCTCCATCCTGCCAGCGTTCGGCAATGACATAGAAAAAGTGCGTGCGTTAGTTCTGTACGTCTGGTAGCCTAACGGTCTTGTTATTTCTCGTGACAAATCCCTTAACTTGGTTTCAGATCAGTTCTGTTGAGCTCATATTGTAATAGTACAGTGGCAAATGTAAAAATGCAGAATTTGCATGGTGTGCTCGATGCTGTGAAAATTGTTTTAATGTTTCTACGATATTTATCAATCTGGTTCGTGTGAGACTACTACAATGGACATAGTTGAAATAAAGATTTTTTGATTTTTCATTTTTCCAAAAAAATCAAATTATTGTTTTCTTAATTTAAGCATCCTTTATTAACAACCTTTCACAATGAGATGTTCACTCTGCAGATGAGTGTGCGCTGAAATGAAACCTTTGCAAAGGTTCCAAGTTCGAGCCTCGGTCCAGCACACAGTTTTAATCTGCCAGGAAGTTTCAATCTTTCATAAAATATCGATAATTAAGAATTTATAATTGAAATGGAAACAGGAATTTCGAGTGCAATATGTAATTAGAAACAAGAAGGCATGCATTATTCATAAAAAATGATGATGAATTTTACAATTACAAGATGTAGAACCCGGCATTTCAAATTGAACGAAAAAACAAGGATTACCAAAGCGCTATTTGAACTATCGATCCACGAATTGCAGCATATTATCAACCTACTGCGCTGACGATTACGCTATATATCCCATGTTATTTATTTATTTACACGTCAAAAAGTTCTGTAGGACCAAATTGAGGAGCAAATCTCCAAGGTCATGGAACACCTTAGTACATAAAATTACAACTTAAAATGTTTATGAACCCAAAAATAAGTCAAGCTATAAGTTTAAGCAGACGCAATCAACAATATAACATAAGAATCAGCTTAACTTTTCAAGAAACTCCTCAACAGAATAGAAGGAGTGACCCATGAGGAAGCTCTTCAGTTTGTGAGTTGAAAGAGCGTGGATTACTGCTAATATTTTTGAATTCTCGTGGTATCTCATTGAAAATGGATGCAGCAATATAGTGCACACCTTTCTGCACAAGAGTTAAAGAAGTCTGACAAAAAAAAAAAAAAAAAAAAAAAAAAATGGCTCTGAGCACTATGGGACTTAACATCTGAGGTCATCAGTCCTCTAGAACTTAGAACTACTTAAACCTAACCAACCTAAGGACACTACACACATCCATGACTAAGGCAGGATTCAAACCTGTGACCGTAGCAGTCGCGCGGTTCCAGACTGAAGTGCCTAGAACCGCTCGGCCACCGCGGCCTGCGAAGTCCGATCCAAATACAGGTTGGATTTCTGCCGAGTATTAACTGAGTGAAAGCTGCTTATTCTTGGGAATAAGCCGATATTGTTAACAACATGCGACAGTAAAGAATATATTCGAGCCTCAGTCCAGCACACAGTTTTACTCTGCCAGGCGGAAGAGTTACCCCAAAATATAATACCATACGACATAATCGAATTAAAACAAGCAAAGCAGACTAATTTTCGTGTCGAATAATCACTTACTTCAGTCTTTGAACAAGATCCTGAACGTGGGCTTTCCACGACAGTTTACTATCTATCTATCTGAACACCAAGGAATTTGAACTGTTCAGTTTCACTAAGCATATGTCCATTTTGTGAAATTAAAACATGTGTTAGAAACTGTAAAAACTGAGTATTACTGCGATTTAGCGTTAGTTTATTTTCTACAAGCCATGTCTGTTCGTGTCTCAACTGTATCAAATATAGCCCCTCGGAAAACTTCAAAGCTGGTTTTTTTCTGCGAATTTATCAAAAACATTGCGAACAATCTATTTCTCAGCACTTCTTAACCGTGTTTCACTACGATTTTTGATACCGTTATTTCTATGTTATCCAAATAATTATTTCCGGCTCCGTATTAGAGTAGGGCAGGAAGTGGCCTCAATCATTTTCATACCGCGTTTTAACAGCGCGACTATCACAGCAGAAAGGTACAGCGAAACTGTACATGATTTTTGAAATAAAAACTATGTACCTAAAGCGTGATTAAGAAAATCGTTGATGGATGTTAATACATTAGAATATTTTAAAGTTTCATTTAACGTAACTTAGTAAGGCGATACCTAATACACCAGAATAACATACTTCCAAACCGAGCGAGGCGACGCAGTGGTTATTAAACTGGACTCGCATTTGAGAGGACAACGGTTCAAACCCTCCTCCGGCCATGCTGATTTAGTAAGTTTTCCGCGATTTCCTTAAATCGCTTCAGGCAAACGTGGACGACAGCCGCACGGCATGCCGTGCCATCTTTCCGTGTCTTGTGCATATTCGGTTGAACTTGACTACAAATGGAGCAAGACCAGCTATTAGTGTGGTATCTCCTGTACAGACGTTCGGAAAACAGAAAAAGACGTAGAAGAAGAAGAAAAAGAAGAAGAAGAAGAACAGTGGATTGGGTCCATCCACTCAATATGAGAAGAGACAAAGTGGGTGCATTCTTTTTTTCTTTTTGAGGAATTAAGGGGAGATGAAGATAAGTTTTTTAATTATTTTCGGATGAGTTTACAAACTTTTGGCGATCTACATGCACTAATGAAGAGTTTCATTCAACGCCGTAATACATCCTTCTGAGAATGTATCCAACCTATACATATGTTGGCAATTACAATCAGGTGAGTGGGAAAGAAAACAATAGCTAAAATTTAAGAAAACAAATTATTATCATAAAAGATGTACAATTTTTTTTATCATCTTAAAAAATTAAAACATTCATTAAACATTAAGCGACCCGGTACTGAATTTTCAGAGACTTATGAAGCGTGGGGATCCAGAAGATGTTCCTGAAAATTGTTCCACTGCTTGTGTGCAACACTGTGTGTCGGTAGTGGGTGATTGACTACTTACTGCAACGTTTGTAGCTTGTTGTTTCTGATAGAGCGGGAAACTAGAGGTTATGGCAAAGAAAATGATTCTACTATATTTAAAGAATGTTCTTTGTGGAAATCACTGATGGAAAAAAATGGTTATTCCTGAAGACAGATGCCTTCGTAGTACAGTAAGTCAAAAGGTACCTTATTTTTTAATTGGTGGTGATGCATTTAGACTGCATCAACACCTACTATGGCCATACTCTGGACACCAATTAACAGTTGTTTAAAGAGTGTTCAATTATCGCCTGTCAAGAGCCTGGATGTACGTAGACATTTGATTTGGGATACTGACTAATAAATGGAGGATTTTCCACACTACTATAAATTTAAAACCCGATTTTGCTCTTGACATTGTCAAGGCTCGTGTTGTTTAGCACAATACCATTCTTAGAAAATAAGGCTACAGCATGGAGGATACTCTGTCCATAACTGGACTTGAAAGTATAACATGAAGTGAATGTGTATGTGGTGGAATTTCTGCAAATAATGTATGAAAAATGTAGCGGATTATTTTATGACACCTGAGGGATCTGTTAAACGGGAAATATCTAAAATTTATTGTGCCACTGATGTAAATTTTTTTTGTGTTTAACTTAAAAAATAATGATTTGTACTTACCTTAGTCGTCTCTGTCTTTGTCACACATCCGTTCAAAGCCTTCTTTCAGCTCTTTGCAAACTTCGATAATGCATCCTTGTTTGTATTCTGTCCTTATAAGTACCTAAAGACTTGTCCCATGAAACTGGTCGTTCCTAAACTAAAGTTATAAGGATTTTGATACCAGTGTAAGTATTTCAAGCTTCTTAAAAAGGTTCCTGCATGTGGCTCTAGGATGGACTCCATACATGATCCTTATGGCTCTTTTTTGTACAGACAGTACTTCTTTAGCCAGTGGCTGATTTCCCCAAAATATAATTCCAAATGCCATTTCATGAAAGCAACCATAATACGCTGACTTCATGGTTTCCGTATTTCTATGAGAAGAAACAATGCGCAATGCGTATGTTGCTGAACTTAGTCTTTTGCATAGATCCAGGATATGGTTTGACCAATTCAGTCTACCCTGGTTATTGTCTGCTCACCTATTTTTACTACTATTTCCTCATCTTTGGATGTTGTGTGGAACTGAATGTAGTTTGTTTTACAGTAATTTAAAGAAAGACTATTAATGTTAAACCAGTTCACCTTTTCATTTAAAACCTTATTTGCTGCTACCTCAAGTTTATCTACTGAATTATCAAGTAGTGTAGTGTCATCAGCGAAAATGGTGAATCTACAATATTCCATACAGAGAGGAAGATAATTTATAAATATAATAAAAAGCTCATTTCTCTGCAGCCGACTTACGTAATATGATTCTAAAATGCTGCCTAAAAATATTCCCTCGAGATCTTGCTTCTTGTTGTCAACATTAGCACACTTGGTTACATCAGCTAGAGCAATTGAACTACCACCTGCCAGAAGATTGATTTTCACTCGCTGGCAGAATTTGCCATGGCAAGCTTTAGTTTCGAGCAAACCCAAGAAGTCTATTTCTGTGTCCTTCTGTTGCAGAAATCCTACACCAGTAATACAGTTGGCTGAAAGATTCTCAACCACAAGGAATGTGCTGTAAAAGCTCCAATATTTCCAGCTGAGGCTGCCAGCTAATATTCTTTGACCTGGTGCCTATTGCACCAGAATCCTACATTTCTGGAGTGGTAATGTGGGAGGTGTACCCTTCTCACATATTTGTTTAAACAAATTCCAAGAACTGTCATTCCCCGATGCAGTGGTGTCTATTACTACTACAGTACATACTTTACCTGCTTCAGCTTCAAATGAAACCTGTACCACTGTATAAATAGACGGGCAATTTTAGCTTGGGACAGTCTAACGTTGGGATGGACCTGTGCTGGTCTTTGCTTATAGGGGCCAGTTTGGAGGCCATGTTATAAGTATCCTGCATAAACTTGTATTCTGTTTTCTATGAACTTGTTCGGGCTGTATTCTGCCTCAGGGGACACAGCACTGGGGCAGGACGGAACAGCAGCCTGGAACATGGAGATCGCATGGTATGCCTGAAAGAGGCCAGTGACAGCAGTCTGCAGCATGTCCAGGAGGGGCTCGGTTCCACTCGAGTCTACGGGCCACGTTCTCTTCCCACCTGGAGTACTGGGATCCGGGCCGAGGTGTATGCTGCGGGAGGCACTGCAGCACTGCAGCAGTGCCAGAGACGGCGGCTGGTGTAGCCATTCGGCAAGCACCACTAGCAGCAAGTTGAAGCACAACGTGCAGGAGGGCATGGGTTCGAGTCCAGTCCTGTCCTGGAAGCAGCAGCGGCCCAAGGGCCACAGGACCAGTACACCCACCTTTGTCCCACGATCGGGCAGAGCAAGACAAATGGGGTGGAGGGCGGCGAGGTCCAGGGACTGTAGCAGTCTCTGAAACCACGGGCAGCAGAGAAGCACCAGACGAAACGACCTGGCAGGCAGCGACCAGGAGAGCGGAGCCACAGTCCATCGGCTGGCGACCTTGATGATGGCAGCAGCAGCATCGGCATACCAGAAGTCTGCTGAGCAGGCTGGACTCGCGGGACAGCGCGCGGGCGTCATGCTGACACTACACTTCACCCATCGAGTACTGTAAATTAGCAAAATAAACGAATGTTACGAATACCACTGTATCACTCTGCACTGCCCCTTGATGCTCTTGAACTTGCTCAGCCTCCTGACAAAATGCAGTGTGGTGAGTCCTGGCTTCAGCTCTGCCAACTGGAGTCTCGGGTTTGACACACTGACCCCACAAAAGTGGAGTCAGAAGTGGTGCCGGTTTCAATGCTGATACCGGGTTTCCACTACCACATCTTATTACCAGTATAGGGAAGAAAGCAGAATTGTTCACGTGCTCAGAAGCACAATGTGGAGGGGTGAGTGATGTTTGATTTATGGTTCATTCTTTTGTTAATTAGGATGGACTTTTTAAAGACGTCTTTTGTAAGGCTGGAGGGGCCTGTAGATTTATCTGGATTCAGGGGAAATAGGGGACATGATAACATAGCACCTAAACGATGTAATTTTTGTAACCTGTCAGGCAACAGATTACACTGTACGAAGTGGGTGCCAAAGAATTGTTTTATTTGTAAGAGATTTGATCATTTGGCGCGCAATTGTTCAGAATGGAGATGGGTGAGGATTCGCCGCAAGAACTAGGTTTAAGGAGTAACAGAGTGAAATTAATGGCAACAGTCATCAAATTGATTTTTGTTGCTTTGAATTAGAGCAGGTAGTATTCTTAATCCCGACTTTTTCACATTGCCTGTTGAACATGTATGTTACACAGTGTTTAACTGTTCGCAGTTCACCATATTGTCAGTTTTCAAGACTGTCTGAACGTGAAAATCATTCCTTGCAGACCAATCTTCAAAGAAGAAAATCCATTTCTGGCATGTTTTGCAAAAAAAGCACTCATCCCATACACAATAGAAATGTTTTGAGCTGCCTCCACCCCACTATTAAACCAAGAGTAAACAATATGTCGCAAATGGTACACCATTTTCCACATGCAACTCTACTTGCTTAAATAATGTTCATTAGTTTCACGGATGCAAATTCCAATAAATAAGTGCAAGATATATACTATAAAATAAGAAAACAACATTTGATACATACACTCATAATGCTGCACTACCATCACGTGGCTGGATAGTGTCCGACATGAGGTGGCAAGTGGCCTGTAGCTGGTGTACCAGGAGGAAACTCCCATGTGTGAACTGTTCTGCTCTTGATGCAACCACAAGCTGTTTTGCAGAATTGTATATGGAAGTTTTTGCTAGTACTGGTGAGTTAGAAAGTGAACAGAATTGCTTTTGAAGATCCCTCAGACTGACAACTTTAGCAGACAGCTGATATGTGATTTAAACAATAGAGGAAGGAGACTTGCATTCATGAGCTCGTCTGTATTGTCTACACCTGAAGTTTTATATTTCAGATGAGAGATCCTATCATATTGCTGAATACTGACCATTCCTCTTGGGACACCCGGTATAAATTATCAGCCATCATTTATCCAAGAAGCTGAAGCATTGTAATCAAGCCTAATGGAGAAACTTTAACACCTGAAGCAGCAAATAAAATTTTGATACTCGTTAACTGGTTCCCTGCAAATGTCCGTCACTGAACTTAGATGAAGCACAATACAATCAATTCCGAAATGCACATGACCAAGTCCCATCACCAGAACTAACACATGAATTGGTGAAGACTGCCAGTCTCGCTAGCGGGATGAAAGCAGAGCTCACCATCTGCAGCATCGTCGACAGGACTGACTGCGGACCTTTGGTACAGAGCCGAGTGGAGGGTCTGAATCAGAGGCTGAGACGGTTCTGTGACAGTGTGGGCTGCAGATTCCTCGACTTGCGCCATAGGGTGGTGGGGTTTCGGGTTCCGCTGGATAGGTCAGGAGTCCACTACACACAACAAGCGGCTACACGGGTAGCAGGGGTTGTGTGGCGTGGGCTGGGCGGTTTTTTAGGTTAGATGGCCTTGGGCAAGTACAGAAAGGGCAACAGCCTCAACGGGTGCGGGGCAAAGTCAGGACATGCGGGGACCAAGCAGCAATCGGTATTGTAATTGTCAACTGTCGAAGCTGCGTTGGTAAAGTACCGGAACTTCAAGCGCTGATAGAAAGCACCGAAGCTGAAATCGTTATAGGTACAGAAAGCTGGCTTAAGCCAGAGATAAATTCTGCCGAAATTTTTACAAAGGTACACACGGTGTTTAGAAAGGATAGATTGCATGCAACCGGTGGTGGAGTGTTCATCGCAGTTAGTAGTAGTTTATCCTGTAGTGAAGTAGAAGTGGATAGTTCCTGTGAATTATTATGGGTGGAGGTTACACTAAACAACCGAACTAGGTTAATAATTGGCTCCTTTTACCGACCTCCCGACTCAGCAGCATTAGTGGCAGAACAACTGAGAGAAAATTTGGAATACATTTCACATAAATTTTCTCAGCATGTTATAGTCTTAGGTGGAGATTTCAATTTACCAGATATAGACTGGGACACTCAGATGTTTAGGACGGGTGGTAGGGACAGAGCATCGAGTGACATTATACTGAGTGCACTATCCGAAAATTACCTCGAGCAATTAAACAGAGAACCGACTCGTGGAGATAACATCTTGGACCTACTGATAACAAACAGACCCGAACTTTTCGAATCTGTATGTACAGAACAGGGAATCAGTGATCATAAGGCCGTTGCAGCATCCCTGAATATGGAAGTTAATAGGAATATAAAAAAAGGGAGGAAGGTTTATCTGTTTAGCAAGAGTAATAGAAGGCAGATTTCAGACTACCTAACAGATCAAAACGAAAATTTCTGTTCCGACACTGACAATGTTGAGTGTTTATGGAAAAAGTTCAAGGCAATCGTAAAATGCGTTTTAGACAGGTACGTGCCGAGTAAAACTGTGAGGGACGGGAAAAACCCACCGTGGTACAACAACAAAGTTAGGAAACTACTGCGAAAGCAAAGAGAGCTCCACTCCAAGTTTAAACGCAGCCAAAACCTCTCAGACAAACTGAAGCTAAACGATGTCAAAGTTAGCGTAAGGAGGGCTATGCGTGAAGCGTTCATTGAATTCGAAAGTAAAATTCTATGTACCGACTTGACAGAAAATCCTAGGAAGTTCTGGTCTTACGTTAAATCAGTAAGTGGCTCGAAACAGCATATCCAGACACTATGGGATGATGATGGCATTGAAACAGAGGATGACACGCGTAAAGCTGAAATACTAAACACCTTTTTCCAAAGCTGTTTCACAGAGGAAGACCGCACTGCAGTTCCTTCTCTAAATCCTCGCACAAACGAAAAAATGGCTGACATCGAAATAAGTGTCCAAGGAATAGAAAAGCAACTGGAATCACTCAATAGAGGAAAGTCCACTGGACCTGACGGGATACCAATTCGATTCTACACAGAGTACGCGAAAGAACTTGCCCCCCTTCTAACAGCCGTGTACCGCAAGTCTCTAGAGGAACGGAGGGTTCCAAATGATTGGAAAAGAGCACAGATAGTCCCAGTCTTCAAGAAGGGTTGTCGAGCAGATGCGCAAAACTATAGACCTATATCTCTTACGTCGATCTCTTGTAGAATTTTAGAACATGTTTTTTGCTCGCGTATCATGTCATTTCTGGAAACCCAGAATCTACTATGTAGGAATCAACATGGATTCCGGAAACAGCGATCGTGTGAGACCCAACTCGCCTTATTTGTTCATGAGACCCAGAAAATATTAGATACAGGCTCCCAGGTAGATGCTATTTTTCTTGACTTCCGGAAGGCGTTCGATACAGTTCCGCACTGTCGCCTGATAAACAAAGTAAGAGCCTACGGAATATCAGACCAGCTGTGTGGCTGGATTGAAGAGTTTTTAGCAAACAGAACACAGCATGTTGTTATCAATGGAGAGACGTCTACAGACGTTAAAGTAACCTCTGGCGTGCCACAGGGGAGTGTTATGGGACCATTACTTTTCACAATATATATAAATGACTTAGTAGATAGTGTCGGAAGTTCCATGCGGCTTTTCGCGGATGATGCTGTAGTATACAGAGAAGTTGCTGCATTAGAAAATTGTAGCGAAATACAGGAAGATCTGCAGCGGATAGGCACTTGGTGCAGGGAGTGGCAACTGACCCTTAACATAGACAAATGTAATATATTGCGAATACATAGAAAGAAGGATCCTTTATTGTATGATTATATGATAGCGGAACAAACACTGGTAGCAGTTACTTCTGTAAAATATCTGGGAGTATGCGTACGGAACGATTTGAAGTGGAATGATCATATAAAACTAATTGTTGGTAAGGCGGGTACCAGGTTGAGATTCATTGGGAGAGTGCTTAGAAAATGTAGTCCATCAACAAAGGAGGTGGCTTACAAAACACTCGTTCGACCTATACTTGAGTGTTGCTCATCAGTGTGGGATCCGTACCAGGTCGGGTTGACGGAGGAGATAGAGAAGATCCAAAGAAGAGCGGCGCGTTTCGTCACTGGGTTATTTGGTAACCGTGATAGCGTTACGGAGATGTTTAATAAACTCAAGTGGCAGACTCTGCAAGAGAGGCGCTCTGCATCGCGGTGTAGCTTGCTCGCCAGGTTTTGAGAGGGTGCGTTTCTGGATGAGGTATCGAATATATTGCTTCCCCCTACTTATACTTCCCGAGGAGATCACGAATGTAAAATTAGAGAGATTAGAGCGCGCACGGAGGCTTTCAGACAGTCGTTCTTCCCGCGAACCATACGCGACTGGAACAGGAAAGGGAGGTAATGACAGTGGCACGTAAAGTGCCCTCCGCCACACACCGTTGGGTGGCTTGCGGAGTATCAATGTAGATGTAGATGTAGATGAATAAAATCAGTAATATATTACATTATTGTGTGATTATATTTATAACAACCTGAGCTGCATCAATAGAAGAATTTATTTGAGAAACTGAAAAATTACAAGGGGATAAGGATACAGTTAACACCCTTTCTGCCATTCTTCTCCTTTTGTCCAATTTTTTCTGAGATTTTAGCCTTTAATCTTTTTCTGTCATTTGGCAATGTTTTTTATTTATTTGTCGATTTCTTCCAATTACTCATTGGCTTTCTTTCAGAATTTAACAATGTATTTCCATTGTTCCTAAATTACTTTCACTGTTGACTCATCTTCTCTCCATGTTGGTGATTGTTCTTTCTTTATCTCTCCTCCCCCCCCCCCCCCTTTTTCCAATCTTCTCCTGTCTCCTTGCCATCTTATTTGTTTTTCAGTGATATTTACACTATATTTAATGACTATCTCTTGTTGTAAAATTATTTTAGCATTAATTATTTTCAGCATACCTCCCACCAGCCATTTTGCTTATGTATGGAAAATTTTTACCTTGTCCTATTCTTGTTCTTCTTCATAGTGTTAGCTTCAAGTCTTCTCCACTTTTTTCACTATTCTCACAATGTTCCTTTAATCATACAACTCATTATCGATTCTACTGCTATAACAGCCAAACAACACTCGCACATACTTTTGCTCCAGTCCTGCTTAACCTTTGAAATTGTTCCTACAAGCTGCACCTTTAAAGTTCACATATCTGGCAACATTCCATCTTTACACAAATACCTTCTAAGTACCAAGATGATTAATCATCAGCCCTTACCCAAGTTGTCCTTGACCTTACATTGTCTCTGCCAAACACTCCCAATAGCTGTTGTCTCTCTTCAAAGTTCTTTGCTTTTAAGCCCCTGGACCCGCAAGAACATTCACTGTAATTCTCCTTTAAGTCAGCCACAAACCTGAATAAAATGCTTCACACCACCTGAGGAAGCTGTCCATCCTGTTTTCAAATACATCGAAAGTGGTGTCTTCTACAGTTCTCCTGCAACCGTCATCCACAACTCACTCACATCGAATTCCTCAATCCCCACCCCGGCCCCACCCCTGTTAGCCAACTAACAAGCCTAGCCTGACCTTCCTATGTAACTCCTTAATCTTAGGCCAAAAATAGTGGTAATCAAATTACTATGCTTCACAATCCTGGGCCCCATTCTCTCCTAAAACTCTGATCTGGATTCCTCTCTGCTCTAACGGCATCTGCTTCTTTGAAAGGCCTAAGCTTCAGTCCCACCATTTAAATTCAAACACACTGCCCTAGGCAATAATCTCCTCTCATTCACCTAAAACCTCAATTGGAAATACTACTTCCCTACATAGTTACAAAACCCAACCAACAGAATGTGCATCAAATCCTGCCAAGAACAGCCCCTAGCCAATGCTCGAAGAGATTCTCTTCCTCTTTCTGAAATCCATTGACACCATGTTTTCCTTGCTTCCAGCATTGCCCCCAAGTCTTTCTGTCAAAGACCACCAAAACCTCAAACCTCACTTAACAACTCACAAGCTATTGGCGGCAAGAAGGCAAACTGCTCTTTCATCTTCCTTCCGTGAACACTGGCTTCAAAATTGTGGTACCTGACCATAAGGAGTATGTGGCAGAGGAGTTTCATGAACTCTTTGACACTTCAATGTACATAACTTCTCCTAAAGATCCCATTCCTCCCATCCACTCTCAGCCGTAGAATATACTGAAAAATTTAGGCTTCTCACAACCTTTCATATGTGCAAAACTCTGATCAAAATTTGATGTATGGTGGAAGTGTTTAACAGGTTACCCATCATTCTTATTGTTAAATGATAATCTGACCTCACAGGAGCATACACACATTCATTGTTTTTGTCAGTTTTTGAAGCTGAAGGTCTCCCTGAGTGGGGATCACCTTCAACATGTTCTTGGTTTGCAAAAATTATTTTTGCCATTCAAAAATCTTGTGCCTTTGATAAGGAATGTTCCCCATATGCCTGCTTCAACTTTCCAAAGGTCACACTCACATATTTCCCAAGTTTAATACAAAACTTGATGGCATAACATTACACTAAATTCTGCTGTTCCATTTTTGTAACACACATTGAAAACACAAGTTCGCTGAAGTGCTGTTAAAATCACATGGTGGCTGTATGGAGTTGTAACTTGAAATGATCCAATCTGTTTGTCTGTTCTCAAACTGGGCCTGCTGGTAATGATCCCTCTGATATTTTTGCAGGTTTGCCACTTGAATGTTGAGTAGTTGTGTAGAAGGATGACGGAAGGCTCTACATGGTGCTTTGGAGGTAGTGGTCTGCCAGGGCTGAAAAGCGTTTGGTGGATGCTTTGAAACCTGCTACAGTTAGATGGCTGAGTTGATTATTTTTTTTGTATTTTGGGAAATAAGTAGAAAGATAGGGTGGATGTTTGAGGAGATTTAAGGAGTTCTATGGAGGTACTTTTCTCATGCATTTTGTAAATCTTGCTAAAAATCTATAAGCACTCCTACTTTTACTTTGCAGGTAACAGCAGACTTTGGAGATCAAATTGTCAAAAATGTAATGAATTAATGTCTTATGGTATCTTATTCTTGGACAATTTTTCATCAAGGAAGAAAATGTTCTTTGTGCAGAAGCATCTAATATTGATTATGTAGTGGGTCCAGTCTACAATCTCTTGTAGACAGCTCTTTAAATATTGGCCATATTGACAACAGCCTCACTGTTCATATTAGCAATTTTATTGGGAGAGAGCCCCAGCAACCAAATTACTTTTACTATAAAGTTGATTTCAGCCAATACTCACATAAAATTGTTTGATAGCTATAACCGTTTCAACTGAGTACTCCTTATCAATAGCCTATAAGTACTTCTTGGCAGATGACTATGTCAAAGCATGCAAGGAGCCAATTCAGCTGGCCCCAGGTTCAAAAGACATAGACAAAAGGCACTTCACAACTCAACTGCAGGGGAAAATGCTAGGAAAAAAGTGTGTAACATATATATTAAATTTCCACAGTACTGTACATCACACACATTTTAACAGTAACTGCTTACATGCTGATAGTAAGAGGAAAAGGTGCTACAAAATAACTACAGAATCTTCAAAATATTATCTGTTAAAGGTTGGTTGGGGGAGGGGACTAAACAGCAAAGTCAGCAGTCCCTCGGCCAAGGGTTCATGCATCCAGGAATGTGACTGGATGAGGAAAGTTGTGACATTTTATCCATCAAGCCCTTGGAGTCTTGATAATAAAATTCTTGTAGAATATTTACGAATCAATTTCTGTGGTTTGTACAAATGATGTTCTCTACATAGATTGTCAAGTAATGTGACTTTTTCCCAAGTTTATTACCACCACAAACATTGTGGTGACCAGATCAAGTTTCGCATCACATTTTTATGCAAGTAGGTACCTCTGCCTCTCCATTGCACTACAGACAGCCATGGCATTAATAACATAAATGCTTTTTAGACAAAATATTTGCAGATCACAGTGGCTGTAGATTATGTGTACAGTGTACATGTTGGAGTTGTTAAGATAGTTGCTGAGATGATGGCAAACATCCAGTGCATAAAACACAATAACAGTCCATACTAAACAACATCCAGCACTTCAAAAGAATTAACATAATCACTGCCTGATGAAAGTACATAACATAATCCACACATACATAGTTTTCATATACATTCAATCGAAAGATTTCCATAGAAATGTTAACATATCAACTTGATGAACACTAAATAGTTGTACAGATGTCAACATGGTAGTAGTGTTCTACAACTTTTCCATCTGGAAGTCAGCATTATTGTGACAGACCACGAGCTCAAGAATCAGCTTTAACAGAACTCAGACTAGCCTTAGTTTCCCAAGATGTTGCATATGTGTTCTGTGAGTGCCAGCTAGTCATCCTGAAAATTTTGTGTGGTTTCTAACTTGATCTTGAGAACTACATAATCAGTTGAAAAATAACTACACTGTATTCTGCTACTTGGGAATAACTGTAAATATTAACAGTAATTTGGTATGTAGTTCCTTTCGGCAGCTTTACAGACACCATTGGAGTCATCATTCCCAGTCTTGGTAGCAGTGCTTAAAGGCTTCAACTGGTAGAGCCTTTAACATGTTGGTCACATTCATTTTAATGTTCTCCAGAGTCCCAAAATGATGTCCTTTTAAGATATTTTTCAATTTCAGGAAAAGAAAATGTCACAAGGGTTCAGATTAGGTCAGGGGTTCCCAACAAAATTTTCTCGAGGATCCCCTCATCGAGCATGATTGGTACCTTGTCATATCACAGTATCAAGTACCTAAAAAAGCCAAATTAAGAGTCTTTTTATACGTTTTCTATTTTTGGTACTTAGAAAAAACATTGACATATTCATTATTGAAAAATTATTGAGCTTAAAACGTTTTCAATTTAGCCATAATTGTTATTAACTATTTGCCTCTATCTAATTCTAGTTTTGCGCTAGAGTGTGGTAGTGTCAATTGGCTCTAGGAAGACGCTAGATGCAGAAGTTAGCGGTCATACCTTTTGAGGTAAAAATTCTGTGATGGAAATGGCCATGAGCATGGGGCATTGTAATAGTGCAGCATCCACTTCTCTGTAATGTGAGGTCTCACTCAATTCACCCTTTTCCTGAGCCTTTCAAGAACATCTTTGTATGGTTGGTGTCAGTATGATCAGAGCTCCAGGTCAGCTCACAAGATACTGATTATTGTATGTTGCATTAAAACGTTCAGTTGTACATATTTTTTAATCAACAAGTTTTTCATGAATATTACAATCAGCCCATTACAGATAAGGCCCTGAACAATAAGCCCAAGTATAAAACTGATCCTAGTTAATGTTTTGAAATATTAATTCATATGTTATATGTACACTGTGTAGGTGACTGTATCAAAATGAAATAATGAATACAGGAAAAAAAATAATTATTAGTATAAGTGCAATATGAATAGATGGGAGGTTCCTTATTATAAATGAAATATAGATTCCAACTACCGTACATATGAAAGTTTTACAGAATCATGGATAAATCCATACAGAGTGGATGGAAACTGTCTTCAGTCCTGCAGTAATTTTGAAATAAAAGTCAATACTATTGAAATTCTCAAAATTAACTCATGTTCCTGAAATTATGATTATTTTTTTTATCTCTGTCAGAATACCACATATTCTGTTCATTTGTTGACAATGGTTAACTATCAGTAGGTGTTTCTTTAGTGCATTATTACTCGAAACCATTGGTACCAAAGACATAAATAGCAAATATTAACATTACAGAAAATAAAATATGCAGCAGTACATAGCTAGCAACTTTGTCAACATTCATTCAACTTTTTCTCTAAAGTGCAAATCAAAATGAGACAGATGGGAAAAAAAAAGTAAATTAAACTGTGCATTATTTCAGAAGTAACTGCCATAACTGTTAATACATTTGTCCCACTTTGAGACAAGATTGCCTTCATGGGAAAATGTTCGCAGTTGCCTACAGAACCATGATTGTGTGCAGGCATGCACCTCTTTGTCCGAATCGAATCGACACCCATGAATGTTTTTCTTCAGGACTCCAAGAATTAACCTAACCTAAATGGGGAGAGAATGGGACTGTGTGGAGGATATGTAAGAGATTCCCAGCAAAACTTCTGTGGTGTACTTGAAACAACCTTGGCAGCACGTGAGGCATGTTGCCAAGGATCTTTCAGCTACACTGCAGAAGTTTCACTGGGAAGATTGTGCACATCCTCCATACAGTCCCAATCTCTCCATGTGTAATTTCCACATTTTTGAAGCCCTGAAGAAAGACATTCATGACTGTTGATTTGCTTCAGGTGAAGAGGTGCACACCTGGGTGCAATCAAGGTGACGTAGGCACCTACAAACATTTTTTCATGAAGATATTTTCTGTCTTGCCTCACTGTGGGTAACTGTATTAACAGTAATGGTGATTACTTTTGAAATAATGAACAGTTTACTTACTTTTCCCATCTGTCTTTATTTTCATTTGCACATAGTCAGATTTTTTTACTTACTTATGCCTGTGTTCTCATTAAATATTTTCTTTAACAAACCTTTATGACTGTAGAGGTCCATCCACAAAAATAAATTACCTAAATGGCAGGGTCCCTAATGTCCTCAAACACTGCTGCGTCACATGCCACCTTTTAGATTTCTCTTCATTGCTTCAAATACTCTGTTACATTTTGTTGCTTAACGTATCTCATTATATCTCACCATTGCTTCAATATTGTATAATTGTTAACCATAAAAATCTTGATTTCCATCTTGTACCAAAAAAATGAGTCTACTAAATGAAACTCCACAGCAGCAAGCCAATATTATTAATTAACAAAGTTCATCCTCTATTACATAAAAGACAAAGGTTTGTTTCCCACATTTCAGTACATTAGGCGAGGAAATTTTATTTTGAAATACTCATTTTCTTCTCATCAATATTCATTTTCTTCTCATCATGTCTGAAGGGCTCCCTCACGATAAACATTTCTATTTGATAACATTTACTGTAGGCAACATTTCTTACTTCATTTCAGAATTATATTCTTTACCCTGCAGGGTATTATACTGATATGTTTTTATGAAATTGGCACTTTATTACAGCAAAATGATTTTATTTTTACTTTGAACTGAACAAAATGACTGCAAATTTATTTCTTGCTCTTCCTATATTTGATCCCGTCTGTAGCAGGAGGTCCCAAGGAAAGATTGGTACCTTGCAACAAAATCACAAGTAATCACAGTAACTGCTGAAAACAATGGTGAAAAAGAAGGTTTGGCGTACACACACCATCAAGAGTTTCCATGTGCCACTGCTGGAGAAGGCTGGCTTATGTCAGAACGGAGTGCCCCTTGGCCCATTCTGTGACCATCGCTGAAGATGTTAGCATTGTCTCCCTACAGTTGTCAGTGCAAGAGTTGTATTAGATAGAACTATATAGCAAAGTTTATAAGTCTATATTGACAGAAGAGATTATTATCTGTACTGTATCAAGTGAGTGACACTCACAAAAAAACATCACATTCCTGCAGCAATGAATTGTTTCAAAGTTAAATGTTCTGTCTTGTTCAAGTTATAATAAAGTGATCCAATATTTTGTATGTATTATAGTATGAACTTGCTCTCCTTCAGAAGTAAATCAAAGAACCCACCACTATGCAGATGAGTGTTATTTCATTCAGCACAACAAATGTCTCGCAAGTGGCTGGCCCTGTCCAGAGTGGTGCCCATGAAGATTGACATTGTGTCCCTGCAGCAGCGGCCATTGCTGTCACTGACATTGGCATCCATCCTACAGCGTGAGCCAAAGTTGACGAAGGCACTGCCCCCAGACTGCCATCACACCACCCTAGGAGATCCCTTACCGTCTGTCTGACCAAACAGTCTGTGTCACTGGATGCAGACGTGCAACCTGTGGGCGGTTTTTCAGCCACTGTTCCCAGTCCTCAGGAGATGGATACCAGTGTACAGACAAGGAGCTGCCGTCGGCTTTGGTTTCATTCCGTCTCCCCACTAAGTCCACATTCAGGCCTCCCCCAATCCGCTTTCAACACAGCACATGTAAGCAGTCGTTGCTAGACACAGTGACAAATGAGAGACTTTGGCACAGATGTGCCCTTGAGAGTTACTGTATACCACCGCTGCAGAAGGCTTGCTAATGGGAGAGCAGAATGCTGTTCAGGACAATCTGCAGTTGTCACCGAAGACATCATCATTGTCTCACTGCAGTCAGAACTGCAAGAATTCTATTTGACAGAACAATACATCAAAGTTTATAGACAATTGTACTTCAAGAGAAAATACAGTTATCTGTTCTGTATCCAGTGACTTGTTAATGTGCAGTAAGAGTAACAAATATACATGACACTCCTGTGGCAATGGATTCCTTTGAAGTTAAATAGTTCATCTTGTTCAAGTTATAATGAAGTGATCTAATATTTTGTATGTGTTATAATATGAACTTGGCCTCCCCCAGAAGTACATCAAACAACCCATCATTGTGCCAACAAGTGTTATTACATCTGGCACAACAGTATAATACTATCTTATAGATTCTTAATTTGATATATCGAGAAGCTGAAAAAGACTTTTGTAATGGATCATATTTTTTCCTTCCTTTTTATACATGTCAAACCAAACATGAATTAATGAACTGCTTTGTGCCAGAGATAATGTTTTCATACAAAAAAGAGAAGAGATATGCTCTTCAATTGATTAATTTCTGTATCTTCACCTGTTTGTTTCTATAAGTGGTAGTGGGGTGGATGTATGACCACCTCTGCCATGCCAGTATTGTTAAAAAAATGTGTATTCCAAACGTATATTAAAAAGTGTTATAAAAGTTATTAGAAAGGCAAGTTTATTCATATATATATTTACACAAATTGCATCATTTCGCCTGCGTCAAGAATCTTGCATCAGGAGGTTCGATGAAGACAAGAGGAATTTGCGTGAGCAGCAGAGGGGCGATCCTGTACCAGACCTACCGTATGCACAATGGTATTAATGAGAAGAAGTACATAACTTTAAATGGTTAGTATTGATCTTATACGTATTAACACTGAAGGTCTGTTGATATTAGTACCAGTTAAAGTTCACCCATGATATGTGTACCGTACAATTTCTTTCATTTTTCCAATTAATTTTTCTTTAATTATTCAAGCAGCAAATATTAATCAGTTTCCATTATTTTGTCTCCCCACTCATATGTCACTATTCAGTGGTGACAGTTTAAAGGATGGTGCGGAGCGGAATATGAACAGACCTTTCAGTTGTTGAGACAAAAATTTTTTAAGATAAATGATTAATTTTATTGTCACAAGAAATTAATGAGACTTCTGTTGTATCTGTTACATGTCCATGAGATTGTAAATAAGAAAAACTGTGAAGGAGCAAATTAAAATTAAAATCTGCCTACAAACGATATGCACCAAGAAAGTTGGTTTTAGTGGTAAAGGTAGGAAGCTGCTACACTGTATGCTTATATGGCAGTGCTTGGCAGTAGATAATCTCTTTTCCTTCCAATTAATATCCTTTATGGAAAGTGCATTTCTAAAGAAAAGATGAAAATTTGTATACAGTCATTAAATTCTATAACAATGTGTTAAATAATAATCAGGTTCATTAGTGAATATGCAGATAAATCTACTGTAGTTGGAAGGAACTGATAGACAGAATTTCATTTAAAAAAGATTTTTTTCATGATTTTGTTAAATACTATTCACAATGGAGTCAAAAGAAATGGCTATTGTTGAAAATTCTTTAAAAAATGCAATATGACAAGATGTTGAAAATCCAAGCTTGGCAACATTTGAAGGTAACACGCCAACTCATGAACTGGCTGACTGATACCGAAACAATGGCATCCCGCTATCAAAAAATGATGACACTGGTAATATAACTAATCATTATGTCACTTTCATGATGTCAATTTTATGGTGCTCAATGAGGCAATTTCTCAATTCTCACCAGGAAACATTTTTTCAAATAGCGAAACTGAAGCGTGCGACAGCGAAACTTCATTTGATTATTTGCACATGGCATTGTGAACGCAAGAACAGGAAACAGTTCATGAAAGCAATGTAAATACTAGTGAGAGACACAATTTGTGCAGACGGCACTTGAGCTCTGCATCATGCAAACGTAGTAAAGAGGGTACATAGGTTACGCAGGTGGTCTTGGCGTGTAGTACCCACAACAATTAAGTCATCCAAGTAATTGGTATAAGCTGGGATGGACATGTTTAACTGTTCCAGATATCTCTGTAGGATTGCTGGAGCAGAAGAGATCCCAAAAGGCAAACACTTGTATTTGCATAGGCCAAAAGGCACATTGATGATAACAATGCATTGTGATTCCTCATCTAGTGAAATCTGTAGGCAAGCATCAGCAAGGTCTATTTTAGAAAAACATTCACCTCCAACGAGTTTTGAGAGGAGTTCCTCTTGACATAGTATGGCATAGGTTTCCACAAGAGCTTGGGTACTGATTGTTGTCTTAATATCTACACAAAGCCGGAGGGAGCCATTTGACTTCTGGACAATGAACAGGGGTGTTGCCCAAGCATTAGTTTTCAACAGTTCTATGACCCCAGAGTCATGAAGGCAATCAAGTTTGAGCTTAACGGCCATCCATAAGGAGACAGGAAGAGGATATGCACAACAGAAACGGGACATCACATCTGGACGTAAAGAAATCTGTGCCTCATTTTCGATGGCTCAAACGGACAATACAGACACAAAAGTCACCAAGTTCCTGGAAGCAGACCATGTCTGAGATGACCTGAACTTTATCCATGATGGAGAACCCAAACAGCAAGAAAGCATCCAGACCAAATAGGTTGCCAGTGGAATGAATGTTGACAACATATGACATTAGCGGCCATGTAACCACTTTGCTATGTGGCTGTAGTGATGAACTGACCTCTGAGAGGAACAGAGCCGTCAGCATATGCAACAAACTTGGGAGAGGGCGGGGCCAACACCAGGTAACCCAGACAAGTATATGTCGCTAGATTGACCAGGGAAACCATCACTCCCATGTCAACTTGGAAACAAACGTCCTAACACGAAAGCATGAGATCCATAAACAATGTGGGGGCACAATTTTTGCCCTGGGGAACTATAGCCTGGAGCTCATGCACACCGTCCTGTGATACAAGTTAGGAGTGGGGTTAGATTGACCAGACGGCTGACACTTCAGAAATGTCCATTCTTGCCACAACGAGTGCAGTGCGGCCAATGATCGGGGCAGTCTGCCTGTTGGTGGCTCACAAAACTGTCAGGACAAAAAGGCAGACACCGCTGGTTGCGTCGACATGGCTACACTGGTTACTTGGAGGTCACTGACACATGCGAAAGTGAAAAATCACGATGTTGCCGTTGGGAAGAAGGACAGCAAGAATTCCATCCCTGTGGTGGTGGCTGAACTGCAGTGATGGTTGCACTACATTCATTTGCTGCCTACACAATCTCGAAAGAGTGTGCGATTTTCAGTATGTCATCCAAGGAAGGATTGTCAAGCTTGAGGGCTGCAGTATGAACTTCTGGATCAGGAGCCAATTGGACAACTAAATAATGGGTCAGGGAATTGGCATGTGAGGTTTTGAAAGATGGGTTGGCACAAGTAAAATTGCAACGACAACTCAGGACTTGCAAATCTGTCACCCACAATCTGTAAGACTGTCCTGCTTGCTTGTGGTGTTGATGGAACTCCAGGTGTGATGCGGCCACATGAAACTGTTATAAATAATAGGTCGACAGCAACCAACACATTTCCTGAAAAGTGAGTGCAACCAGGTTCGAGAGGGAAGCCAACTTCTTAAGTAAGATGAATGCCTCAGAATATCTCTGGGAAGCCCAAGAAAGGAAGAGCGACCATTGGAGAGCATCATCAGAAACACAAAATGTGGCGAAGTGCTGTTTCAGCCACTGCAAATATGTGTCCCAGTCCACCTTGGCATCGTTAAATGGTGGAAATATGGGTGGGTGGGACTCCGTCTGGAAGGTAACCACTGTCAGAATGGGGCATGAACCTTATACCTGTAATCGGTCTGACAGCAGCTGAATTTCCTGATGCAAAGGTCTGTTTGCTGTTTGAACTGCTGTTACAATTGCTGCTGCATGGGCAGCTGTTACTGTTCCATGAGCTGTACAGGTTTCATGTCCATATTGCACCATTAACATTTTACCTTGCTGCCAATTTTAGTAACCAGAATCTGACATGATCAGGAAATGCGGGCTGGTCAGCTGGGGGCGTCAACAATGAGTCGCCAAAACCCACAGAAAGACAGCTTTGAACAACAATGAAGGGGCCTTGTGTGTGCCAATAGGCTGGTGTGGCAGGCGTGGCCTGCGCACAGTGCTGTGCCAGCAACAGCTGCCCTCACAGGTTACATGGGTGCTGTCTAGTGGCTGTAATCTACGTCCATGCCCTCTGGTGGGCTGTGCAAATTGTCAGACCAGTATACCTGAAAAAACTTTTCATATTTTTGAAATAGTCACAGTCACTATGGCTTCAAATTATCCTTATTTATTGTTCAGCATCAACTTTTTGCTCTTTAAAGTAATCCCCCTTGGATATATTTTTGCCAGCACTTTCCCAGTCTTGGAAGCACTTCAGGAACTCAATTTTCATTATGACATTCAGCTCCTTCACCAATTCTGTTTCTGTCTCATCAATGATGGCAGAACAATGTCGTTCCATGGTTCACTTCAGCCTCAGAAACAGAAAGATGTTGCAGGGATACGTCTTGCAAATATGGTGGCTGAGGCAACATAACGGCTTTATTTTTTGCCAAAAAATCACAAACAAGTATTGAGGGGTGAGAAGGAGCATTTTGATATCAAGATGCAATTTCTACTAGTGGTTTTGGAACAATTCTGTTCATTTTCTTTGAATTTTTTCCATGCAAATGGTGCACGACTTCCAGAGAAGAACCTTCACATATGATCAAACATGTCGAATTTTTTTCGGTCTTGATTTTTCATGCAGTTTTTATTAGCATGATTGGGGTTCGGTTCCAATGTCATACTTGTCTACCTGTGTTTCATTACAAGTTACAACCTTCTTCAGAAGTTTTGAATCATTGTTGACTTCATTCGGCAACTCCTGATTGATGTCTATGTGATATCGTGTTGTTGTGGTCTTCAGTCCTGAGACTGGTTTGATGCAGCTCTCCATGCTACTCTATCCTGTGCAAGCTTCTTCATCTCCCAGTACCTACTGCAACCTACATCCTTCTGAATCTGCTTAGTGTATTGATCTCTTGGTCTCCCTCTACGATTTTTACCCTCCAATGCTAAATTTGTGATCCCTTGATGCCTCAAAACATGTCCTACCAACCGATCCCTTCTTCTAGTCAAGTTGTGCCACAAACTTCTCTTCTCCCCAATCCTATTCAATACCTCCTCATTAGTTACGTGATCTACCCACCTTATCTTCAGCATTCTTCTGTAGCACCACATTTCGAAAGCTTCTATTCTCTTCTTGTCCAAACTGGTTATCGTCCATGTTTCACTTCCATACATGGCTACACTCCATACAAATACTTTCAGAAACAACTTCCTGACACTTAAATCTATACTCGATGTTAACAAATTTCTCTTCTTCAGAAACGCTTTCCTTGCCATTGCCAGTCTACATTTTATATCCTCTCTACTTCGACCATCATCAGTTATTTTACTCCCTAAATAGCAAAACTCCTTTACTACTTTAAGTGTCTCATTTCCTAATCTAATCCCCTCAGCATCACCCGATTTAATTTGACTACATTCCATTATCCTCGTTTTGCTTTTGTTGATGTTCATCTTATATCCTCCTTTCAAGACACTGTCCATTCCGTTCAACTGCTCTTCCAAGTCCTTTGCCGTCTCTGACAGAATTACAATGTCATCGGCGAACCTCAAAGTTTTTACTTCTTCTCCATGAATTTTAATACCTACTCCGAATTTTTCTTTTGTTTCCTTTACTGCTTGCTCAATATACAGATTGAATAACATCGGGGAGAGGCTACAACCCTGTCTCACTCCTTTCCCAACCACTGCTTCCCTTTCATGCCCCTCGACTCTTATAACTGCCATCTGGTTTCTGTACAAATTGTAAATAGCCTTTTGCTCCCTGTATTTTACCCCTGCCACTTTCAAAATGTGAAAGAGAGTATTCCAGTTAACGTTGTCAAAAGCTTTCTCCAAGTCTATAAATGCTAGAAACGTAGGTTTGTCTTTTCTTAATCTTCCTTCTAAGATAAGTGTGATATCATTATTGGTTGAAATTCAACAATTTCAGGATGAACTTAACTGCTACATGTCTCCTCCCCCCCCCCCCCCCCCAAAAAAAAAAAAAAAAAAAAAAAAAAAAAAAATTTTGCTTGATATGAGTCAAAGAACATGCTGAAATCATCAGCAACCTCTCTGATGGAGACTTTCCAGAACCATTTTCCTCACTTCTTCCACGTTCTCGTCAGGAACTGATGTACTAATGTGTCCAGGATGGCCATCATCAATAACATAATCTCAACCATCTTTGAAATGTTTGCACCACTTGTAAATTGTTGCCTTAATCATAGTAGATTTGTCAAAAGTTACAGCAATATTTCATTGTGGTTCCACACTTTATTCAATTTTTCAAGTAAAATTTAGTGCAAATTCTTTGGCCCATTTTTTTTTAAAGTAAAAATTTGCTGACCACTCGAAAACATACAGTATATAACCTATTCGACTGTCAACAATAAACTAAATATTTAAAATAGCTCAAAATGCAAAGTACATCAGGAACATGTGTAGCAACAAGATAAAAAATTTGAAAATCAGAGGTATAAAGTCTGCAAAATTTAAAAAAAATTTGTTACTTTTTGATCACACCTTGTATATTTTATTGACTGTACATTTTTTGTATCAAAATTAACCCAAATTATCATTTTCAATAAAGGAAACTATTTCAGCTTCAATGTCAGTCACTCTTCCGTTGAATGCGACAGGGGAATCGGCAGTTCTCACTGCACTTTCATATGATGGCAGCTCAGGCAACATGCTGAAGACGATTTTTTTCAGAGGGCCATTACATGACCTTAATCTTTTTATGAATCTAGTACACAGGCCACAAAGTTGACATAATGTATGAAAAGTAGGACACATTATTCAGATTTCGAGATTAGCAGCATGTCTCCTGCTGAATCGCAATCCTTTCATGGCCCAGTAGGAAAGATGCTGTTTGAGCCCCCTTCTCCAATATTATGTGTCAGATGGATGTCCCATCATCACAATGTCACACTTGAAAATTGATTAGAAGATCGTATCTCTCACTTTTAAGTGAACTTATTTTGTTTTTGGATCAAGATTTGAAGGAAAACAATGTTATGTAACATGGAAGAGGCATAAAAAAAGTTTCCTTCTTTATATCTGAATTTGTGAAACTGTTCTGTGAAGAATTTTTATGTCTATATATACCAGTATCTATGTAAAAAATTATTAACATCTCTCATTATTGCTTGTAAAAATATTTTATGAATTATGTTTCATGGAATATACATAGTTCTTATTTATCAGTTCTCTGCAGTACTGAATGTGGATGGTATGTGTAAGTAGAATTTTCATTTTATTCTGTGCCAATGAATAAAGTGAGGTAGGATATTCCTCTTTGCACCTATGATTGCCACCAGATATGTAAACACTTAGCAAAAAAAAATCAAGTTGAGATTTGATTGTCTACCTACAAACCCCATCTCCCCCCAGGATTTTGAAGTTTGTCAAATTTGACTTTTTTTCCCAATGGAGTCATTTTACATCGGGGAAGGTAGGAACTGTTAATAGCAGTGCCAGCTGCTTTTGATTACTATTTCTACTTAATATTGGGACTAAAGAGTTACTGTGCAAACATTTTTCATACAAAATCTGAAAAATGTATGCTAGTTTCTATACATTATGTCACCTTAGGGCCTACCTACTACAGGCATGAAAAATTGAGGTCTCTAGGTCAACTCATTACTAAGTAGTAGATCTCTGAAAATGGGGAAATTGGTGCCTGACTAATGATCAGTTAAACACCATTAAGCCACTGAACATGAATTTCTCAAAAATGCTTAGAATTATGACAATGCTACTAGGCATTTTTATGTAGGTGTCCATGTACCAAATATGACTAAGTTTTGAAATGGTCACCTTAGGATCCACCAAAATATACTCTGAGTTTACACAGAATGATCCCAAAGTTGGGTAACAAATCATGTTGTTGTTGTTGTTGTTGTTGTTGCAGTACCGAAAAAGGAGAGACTACAGTGCTCCCGCTTGTCTGGTCACGAGCATCACCTAGCCCATCAAAGGCAGGGCTATGTGTGAAACCAGTCGTGAACAACAAGCTAGGCTGCAACCACCGTGCTGTGTTCTATGTGGGCATGATAACCAATGAGCTGTCTGTCCGCACGAATGGCCAAGAAACAGCTGGACTACCAACTTACTGAGCACACTGCCCAGCCCAATGTTCTTCATTTCGCAGTCTGTGGCATTTTGGATCCTTCCTACTAACACTAGCTTTTAGGATCGTGCAGGTGGGAACTTTCCCAGCAATATATCCTACATTCCCCTAACCCTTATGGCCTCAACCTTCGTTAGTCATTGTCCTTCATCCTCATCTCAGCTTCCCTGTTCCCACTCCAGCACTACACAGCCTTCTATTCCACCAACACACTTAACAGTCTTTTTATTTCTCTTCTTTCCCATTACCCCCTTTCCGGCCTCCTGTCCAGTCTCCCAATTGCATCAAGCAATCCTGCCCTCCCTCCACCTTGTCCCTGTATGCTCTCACAAGCAGCACTTTACTGTCCCTCGTCACTACCCTGCTATCCTTCCCCCTCCCTGCCCCAGCCTCCTCCTTATGCCCACCGCCCAGATCGGATTGCTTCTCCCATCAGGTGCTGTTGCTCACAGTCTAGCCTCAACAACTAAAGGCAGTGGACACGTGTGTCAGTTTTATTTGCGTGTATGTTGTCTAATTCAGATGAAGGTGTGTTTTGCAGTCTTTATGTTGTGCCTGAGTGTGACTCAACATCTCCACTACACGATAAGGAGCAATCTATCCTTTTCATAATATTGTTATTACTCCATGCTGGATTTCCCTTATAAAACATTTTAGTAGCACATGATTAACAAAATGTAAACCTTTACTATTTTTTTTAACATCAAATTGTAAAATGTCTATTCCTGGGTGGCTGGATTGGGCAGGTTTTGCACCTGGCTCTTCAACAGGTATATGATCCCTACGGAAAGGAGTTGGTATTGGGAGTAGTGTAGGGATGGACTAGGATGTTGTGGAGGTTGGATGGGATATGGAACACCAGTTTACAAGGGGTCAGAAGGATCTTGGGGAGGATGTCCCTTATTTCAGTGATGGTACTGGGTGATGAAGTGGCATTCCTTTGTAGTTGGTTCTTGGGGATAGTTGGAGAATTGGGAGTGTGTGCCAAAATGGCAAAGGAAATCTGTTTGCGACTAGGTCAAGGGATAGTTATCCCAGGGTGGTCAGGCTGTACTGAAGGGATTTTTTGGTGTGGAGGGGTTGGCAGCTATCAAAATGCAGTTACTTGGGGTCAATACGACACCATAAACACTTTGGAAATACACATCTCCCTTGTTTTTCAAAACTATTATTTTCAAAATATACGACATGAGGCCTTTGAATACGGTTGAAAACTTCTGTGGAGTTGAGGATTTTGGTGAAAAGGTTAAGGAAATAGTTCTGGGATTGTTTTGGCTGTGTGCTGGTAGGGAGTTTTGGGGATGTGGGAAGCTGAAAAGTTCATCTAGGCAGGGTCTGGGTGCTATGACAGTTAAATGAGGAGGAACGCTGTGGGTAGGATAGGGGTTGGATAGTGGTGCCCCAAGGTGGCAGTACAATGTCAGAAGGTTGTAGAGGCAGTGTCTGGAATGTTGTTCCAGGCGCCAGAGAGCAAGGGAATCTATTTCAAGGGTGTAATGTATATAGTAGGGACTGGACAGTAAGAGTATCTTGCAGATGGAACAGTGGTGGTTCTGGGATGCCTGTGCCATGGAGATGATTTTGCAGAACCAGGTTTGTGAGGACAGGGACAGGTGGAATCTGAAAAAATGACTGTCATTGTGAAAGGAGGAGTGGGCTCCAGCGAAAGGAATTTTTATGGTTACGTCTTTTTTTTTTGGGGGGGGGGGGGGGGTGAGATTCCATGATTTAGGTAGTATTTAAGGAATAAGATGTGGGATGGGTATTAGCCAAGGAAAGAATACCTTTCTGAACTGGTGCAAAAAGATGGAGCAGTGATCCACTGTGGCAGTAATGGTGCTGGGGAAATGGAAAATGACATAGGAAATGGGCAAATGAAGGAATTAGGTGGTTGTGAGGGGAGTTGGATAATAGAAAAAGGTGTGTAAAAATAAGCATACTCACGGAAAATCATGCACAAATATGTAGATATATGTAAAATTTGCCAAAATATGGGAAAATACGCAATACGCACAAATACTTAAAAAAAAAAATATGTACAAAAATGTGAGAGAAAAGGATGAGGTACTGGAGAATGCGTGTGTCAGGATAAAGGAAGAGAGAGAGAGAGGGAGAAGGGAAATTAGTTAAGTCAAGGTGCACATGTTTGTGTGGCACAGGTAAGTGTGGAAAATAAAATGTGTAAATACAAAAGGATAAGGGAGGAAATGTTATCAATAGGCATAATTGTAATATTATCAGTGGGAAGAATGTGATGTATGAGATGCTTCCCCAATAGCTACATGACCCTGAAGATTGCAGACAAAGATGTCGTCATAAATCGCAGTCACTACCTGGCCGAAAGCCTCTGTTCCACCTATAAACTCTGCCACAGTGATTCCACCCAAGAAGTCCCAAATAACCTCCAAACCCAGCTTAAAGCTTTAGGCCCTTCCCAGAACCTTTTCCTTGAATTCATTTCCTTCCCCACGCCGCATACCTACCTTGTACCTGCTCCTCAAATTCCACAAACCCAATAATCCTGGACATCCCATTGCCATTGGTTATTTTCCCCCAATAAAAGAATTTCAGCTATCACTGACAAACACTTCCACCCAGTTGCTTGAAATCTTGCCTCCCATTTCACAGACACCAATCATTTCCTTCACCAACTCTCTACCATCCCCACACCTTTATCTCCTGGATCCCCACTCATCATTGTTGACGCCACTCCCCTACATACTGAAATACCTCATGCACGAAGGTCTTGTGCTATTGTACACTATCTTTCCCTATGTCCTACCTCAGTTCCTCATACACCTTATTAAATCGAGTGGGATGAACAGCCACCGTTAAACTGTGGCTGAGAGAAAAGTAGACCATCCTGTGGCACAACATGCAGATGAACATAACATGCTTGATTTCAATGGCTGCTTCACAACCTGGACTATCTGGATCCTCCCTTCCAATACTAGTTTTTCTGAATTCCGCAGGTAGGAGTTATCCTTACAGCATATTCTGCGCGCCTGAAATTATCCCTGCCACAACCTGCTGTCCCCACATCCTCCATCCAACAGTTTCTACCCCCTCTGTCCTGTCACCTCCTCCGTTTTCACGTCCCCCCACCCTCATTGTGTGCCGTGCTCCGCCATCGCTCCCACCCATTTTTACCCCCCTACTATGTTCCTTTCCTTTTCCACTACCCCTCTCCCCTGCTTCTTGCCTCGCAGCGCCTGGCAGTCTTCTCATACCGCCATATAGCCCCTGCACGCTTTTCCAGGGAGTGCTCTCCCTCCCTCCCCCCTTCTGAGTGACTGGAAATAGCAGGTGTGTGTGTGTGTGTGTGTGTGTGTGTGTGTGTGTGTGTGTGTGTGTGTGTGTGTGTGTGTGTGAGAGAGAGAGAGAGAGAGAGAGAAGAGAGAGAGAGAGAGAGAGAGAGAGAGAGAGATGTGCATGCTTGTGTGAATGAGTGCATTTTCTTTTCTAAAGAAGGCTCTGTCCAAAAGCTAAATTTGTACAACACCTGTCTTTTCATTACACACACTGATCATATATACAAGGTTGAAAGATTTTCACAGAAATGTTAATATGGACTTACCGAATACCGAATAGTTGTATAGGTGTCAACAAGATGATAATGTACCACAACTTTGCTATAGAGAATCCGGCATTTTAGAGATGGGCTGCGAACACAAGAATGAATTTTAACACAACCCAGACTAGCCACAGTATCTCAAGATCTCACACAGGTATTGTGTGGATGCTAGATGGTCCCAGACTGAAAATTTTGGGTGTAATGAAGACTGGTGTATGGACATACTACAATCATGGAAACTACATTTGAAAAATGGCTAAGATTTATTCTGCTACTTAGGAGGGAGTATAAGTATTAATAGAAATTTGGTTTACAAAATATGTTGTGGGTCAACAAATTAGAAAAGTTTATGCAACCACATTGGGAATACATCATTTACGAATAAAAGTGCCATAGTGAAAATTACGCAAAAATCTTAATTCGTAGGTTAATCAATTAGTGAAGTATGTCATTTTGTGCATAAAAATCAGGTCAACAAAAGAATAATTGCAGAGGTTAGATCCTGATATGCAGAGAGGAAAAATTTGCAATTGAAAATGTAACTGGTCACAAAAATCAGTGTAATTACCTTGTTACGTAATTTCACAGAAATGGACTTCTTAAAAAGTTGAATGTTAGTCTCTCTAGTGGGTGATGTTAGCATGAACAGAACTGCAGATTAGCTCATTAGAAACTGACTCTTGTGTATTGCATTAAGAAAATTCAATTATACATATTTTTTAAGTAACAAGGTTTCCGTAAATATTACCGGCAGTATGAGAATCAGCCTATTACAAATAAGATTCTGAACAATAAATCCAAGTGAAATTCATTCTAGTTAATGTTTTGAAACATTTCTGCATATGTTACACTTAGACTATGTAAGTAACCCTATCAAAATGGAATAGTGAAAGGGGGGGGGGGATAATTATTATTAGTAGAGGGGGCAATATGAGGAGATGGGATATTTTGACTTCAAAGTACATGTGAGTGGTAAAAATGAGACACTGAAACCAATACTGATGCCAAAGCAGAAAAATGATTTACAGGGAAGTAAAAGTATGTGGATCAGACAGGTACATAGGTTAGAGCAGACAAGTGGTCTCCCAGGACTCAGCCACAAGAAGAAAACTCCCATCTACATCTAACCCCTATAAATACAATTAAGACAAAGACAGCTGTATGACGTTCCAGTTTCGCCATTTGCAGTGTGTCCTGCAGGTTGCCTTCGTGTACACCAAACCAAAGCACAGATGGCATGCAAATCAGCAAGAGAGGTCGCTCCTGCCGTGAAGCTTTTGCTGCACCCGCCAGTCTTGTGTAGCCACTCAGGAGGAAGTGTACCTCTGGCGTGCAGATATTTAGGATTCCCCCACACTGATCATGCAGTTAAGACACAGCCGGCCAGGAGAAAAAGTCTGCTCCAGATCCAGTGCTGCCCCAACCGCATGCCACCAATGGACCTCGGCAGAGTGCTCATGGACCTTTTGGGATTCTGTCAGGCTCATTTGGCAAGACTACAAACTGTGACCTCGTACAGATCGTAACTTGTGCGTTAGTCTGTTTCAGTGTTCTCAAGGAGAATGAGGACTTAAACATTTGGTAGTCAAACTAGTGGAGAACAAACTCTGACTGTAGAAGCTTTCACTGTGTTGTTCGCTCAACCAAGACATGTATTCAATGTACTTGTGTTTAGTTGTGAACTACTCTTAGGAACTAGTTACAGAGTTTTTTACTTGTTTGTGAAGGTCAACAAAGGACCATTTGTGTTAAATTTATTGTGTTTTTAAATATAGAGGATAAAGTACTTGCTAGTGTGTTTCTTGCAGAACTGTTTCAAGTCCAGTATACTCCAGTGGTGCAATCATATCAATGAGCATTGGTTCACAGTCTGACAGCCTTCAGGTTAACTGGAGTAGCCTTGTCCCAATTCTCCCTCTCCTCCTTCGCAGTCTTTGATGGCATGGATTCTTGTGATGGCCTATCAGCGATTAGCGTGAGAATGGATGAAGAGTGGGCAGTCATGGGACCCATACGTCACAGTTACTACAGCCATTGGCTAGTGTTGGGCCTCTGATCTGTGGGTTTCCAGAGAGAGGTCTCTCAAGGGGGAACAAAGACAGTGCCGAGGAAACCACAAGAGAGGAGTGCAGTGGGAAAACTGGTTATGAAAAAATTGAGGTAGTGAGAGTAATGACTGTGACTTTTGCGTAACTGGACGTCATTTCAACAGGATGTAGGTGTCCATATGTTTTATGTGCCTCAGTATATGACAGTCAACAGATTTAGAAATTTTCTTTTCTTTTTTAAAGACTGGGCAAACTGGTGAATGTGGAGGATGGTGCTTCAATATAGCTGACACACAAAGATAGTTGTTCACAAGAACTACTTTCAGGGAGTGACTGTCCACACTTTGGGTCTGCCATGCAGTGGTATCACATACAATTGAAGCTTAAGCATTGGAAACACCTCTTGGGTGGTAGGATGTGAAGTTTCACACTGCACCTGCTCACCGAGACCTCACCTTTTTCTGGGAGGGTATTTCCTACAAAGACTAAAATGAAAAATCCTGTATCTGTTTGATTATCCTTGTGATCTTTTTGTACACATTGGTCAAAACGTGTGCCTCGCTGTTCGACATTAGCCCGTGGCTCCTTGTCTGTCTGGAAAGTTAGGTCTCTGTGGAAGAAGACTCCTTGGCACATATTCAAAGTTTTATGTGGGGTATTATCACTGGTATGTCACCCAGTCATTCAAAATTCTGAAGGATTATAGATTGTTCAGCAGAGTAAGCTTTAATCAGCAGTGAACCACTGTGCATTTTCTCCAAAGAATCAAATTCTCCCAATTTATCTTCAATGTGTTCTACAAAATATAACGGTTTCGTAAAAGTACTTCCATCTGTTCGAGTACATATCATACATATCAGGTATTGGATAAACTGTTTCACTACCAATCGTTTCACTTGCCTCTTCCCGTGGAGTGGAATGCAGTAGGATTATCATTGTTCACATTGAAATTTTTAGACAGCTGGATCAGACAACGCAATTGTTTTTGTTTAAGGGGCCTCCAAACAAGGGGCCTCAATCAAGGGGCCCTCTTCATAGGCCCCATTCAGCAGCAGCACAGGTCATCTGGCACAGAAGTCATTGCCAGGAGTCCTGATGTGCCTGGAAGACAGGCATCTTCTCTTTGGCTTGCATGGGGGAACTAGCAATTCAGGCATCAGGCATCAATGCGTAAATAATGACCCCACCACACTGGATTGGTGGCTACCGTATTGAGTTTTAAGCGCATATATTAGTGTACACAGTTATTGTGGGCATATTATCTTTAACACTGCATGCAGAAAGTTGTATTTAAGTGTTCTTCCCCAATTGGTGTACATTACAGAAAAAATTTTGAAAAGAAAGTCAAACCCAAAACAGGAACAAAAATTACTTCAGCCGAAAAGTTAATGTAAACAAATGAATTAATATGCCAAGACGGGAAAGCAGAACCTAGGGCACAGATAGGTTAACATCAAAGACTGCCCTCATGAGAAAGTAAGAGAAGAAAGGATAGTCAGAGATGAAGGGTTGCAACACAAGAAAGGAAGTATGTGCTGCAATAGCTTGGGGCCCCATGCTCACACACATATACTCATGAAAGTCATTAGCACCCTGATGGGTTATCAGCAAAAAGTTGACAAAAGTAGACTTCAATGTGCTTAGCATTTTACTTGTACTTGTTCTTGAGCCCATTTATGTTCCACTATATTTTGCAAGCCATCTTAATGGTGAGGTTTCTTTTCCTCTTGTCTGACATTGCAGAGAGACTGCAGCAGTCGGAATGATATCTGAAGAAACTGCTGTTTCTTCCAGGCAGACATTTAATTCCCATTAACAGAAGAGGAAGGCCATCAGGCACAGTGTTGTGTGGTCTACTGAATTCAGGTTTGTTCTCTTCAGCTTGCTACAGTTTGTTTTTACTTATCTTCTTTTTGCTACAAACGGTGATGAAACTGCATTATTTAATAAACTACTTTATTGTCTGCCTGTTGGAAAGATGCACAATATAATTAGTTGCCACTGTTGACTATGATGTGAATATAATTGTATCCTTACTCCAGCACATTGCAACTACGCGATAAAGTGCAACTTTCTGAACATCCAGCATTTGTTAGATATGACTTAAGACACAACTCTCATTACTGTACTTAATGTTGTGGATTTTTTCCACTGTTACCTCAAAATATATAGGGCACTACATGTACAGGGGTTGGACAAAAATATGGAAACACGCTTGCCTGAACATACATGAGGGTGCTAACCAAGCCTCTAGGTTTGACCATGAACAGTACCCGTGCAATGTCCTCAGGATGTTGCAAGTGTCAGTTGTGGTCAGTAAAGTGTTTTGTATACTCATGAGTGCATGATGTCAAAGCCAAGTGAACTCGAACATGGGCAAATTGTTGTTGCTTGTAAGGTGGATGCTTCCATAACTAAGGTAGCCAAATAGTTTGGTGTTTCAAGAGACACCAAATCAAATATTTGTACCACATACAGGGAGAGTGGGAAAATATCTTCCACTAAGTCACAACATGGTCAACAGAGTAATCATAACACATGGTCACTGCTGATGAGGAGGATTATGAGGAAAAATAAGGGAATGACAGCTGCAAAACTCACTGCAGAAATGAATGTCATGCTGATGAACACCGCAAAAAAAAAAAAAAAAAAAAAAAAACCACCATCACACACAAAGGCAGCTCCACAAGAAGGGAATTGCAAGGCGAGCTGGAATTACAAAACCACCAATCAGTAGTGCAAATGCCCATAACAGAAAAGCATGGTGCCCAGGCAATAAAACCTGTACTGTCAAGTGATAAAAACTGTCAGCAGTTGGATGAGTCTAATTTCTTACTTTTTCCAACTTCTGGCCGAGTTAACGTCTCATGAGCGAAAACGTGGTGGCTGCTCAGTGATGATTAGGACAGCCATATCATGGTTGTCTGCAAAGGTCATATTACCGCCAAGGATTCTGTGTCCAGTTTGGCTGATCAGTTTAATCCCACAGTACAATATTTGTTCCCTAAATGTGATGATGTGTTCCAAGATGGCACGATCCCTGTTCACAAGACTGGCTTTGTGAGCATCGGGATGAACTGTCGCAACTTCTTGGGCCAACAGTCACCAGGTTTCAATATTATTGAGTTTTTGTGGTCTATTTTGGACAAAAGGATGCATTATTGCCATCCATCTCCATCATCATCACCTGAACTTGCCACTATTTTGCATGAAAAATGGTATAAGATTCCCTTCAAAACTGCACAGGACCTGTATTTCTCAATCCTGAGATGACTGGAAGCTGTTTCGAATGCCAACAGTTTTTGTACACCATGTTAGTTGTGGTAATGTATTGTGTTTGTGGTATTTCCATATTTTTGCCCACCCATTGTAAATTCGTGTACCGGTAAAGCATTAGGTCTATACAGAAAGTTTCCAGGACTGTTGAAATTTCTGTGAGACTTTGGTGTAAAGAATGATGCACACTTTGAAGTATACTCGGTTGTTGTTGTTGTTGTTGTTGTTGTACCTGCTGGCACACACTGAAGACATGACCCAGTAGAGTCTGCACATCATTGATATTACATAGACCAATTCCTTCAAGTGTCCCCACGAGTAAAAGACTAGGGAATTGTGGTCTGGGAAATGAGGCCAAGGGCCTGGGCTCGCAAGCTATGTCCATTTGCTACACCATTGCAAAATATCATATCCGCCATTTCACTTGTTGAGTAGTAGGCTTCCATTCCTAGCAAGTGGTGGAAGAGAGAAAATGTAGATGTGCTACACCATTTGTATGTACAAACAGCACAATAACAGTAACCACATAAGTGAATCTGTGTTTGGAAGAAGGTAAAACAACATGATGTGCACCAAGTGTTGACAGTACTGTATAACAAGCCACACAGACATGACGAAGACTGATGCAGACCACCTAATGGTAGGTTGAGTACTGTGAGTAAGACACAGTAATACCGTGCTGACACATTTGATGGAGGGCCAATGCAACGACTGCGCTATTATCTGCAAACAAGCATCATACAGCCCTTCCTATAAACACATGTTTACCTCAGAAAGTATGTGTTTCCAGACCCGTGTTTACTGAACTTATTTTTCTTGTTTTGATGAGTACTATCACCTCTCAAAGTATTCAACACTTTTTGTTGAACACTCCATATATCTGCCAAGGAGAACACATCAACTTAACAACCCCATGTAAAATATGAGTCAAATTCACTTCTGAATGGACAATACTGAGATCTTTGTAGCTCTGAGAAACTTATTCTTGAATCAAAAATTATAAAAAAATATCTCTGCTTGGAAATCATACTGACAAGTGTCCCATATTATCATTTGTAGCATATTCAGTAATGATAATGTTCCTGTTGAATTTACCATGCAACTGTACTGATGGTATTAAATTGTTGAAAGTAAATCTGTCTTTTATATGGTGTCACTATAACTGGATTATAGTTTGGTATGGTGACTTGGTATCTGTTACACACTTTTCACTTAATTACAAATAATTAGCAGACAGTAATGTTAATAACATATGACACAAGTTAATAGTTCTCGTCTATCTGAAATACTGTCAAAATCTTGAATTTGAGATACAAGCAGTGGCACTTGCCATGACACACATATCACATAATAAGAGAAGATAAAATGTAGTATATATATCAAAGGCACACAGCCAGAAATGTGTGGATAGTGACTTTGTCTTGCTATATAGCCAGACCTGTACAGAGTTTGGTTTTCCAGTGGTTTCCTCATACCTATCCGCAGGCAAATTGTAGACTGGTGCTCTTTTACTACAAGTCAGAAATGCAACACATAAGCAACTGAAGCTTGAGAAGGGTAGCAGACCTTCTTTCACCTCCTCCCCCTTTCAAATATTTTGTCACAACAGTGAAAAGATGAGATACTGGTCATAACAATAATGAAATCCAGAAAATGAACAGAAAAATAAGTCTGTTGTTGCTTGGACAAGTAAGATATTATCTAGAAGAAAAGTTCACCTAATTAACGATACAGAGAAAATGAAGAGAGGTGTAACTCCCAATAAGACATAAATTTTAACTTAGCCTCACAAATTAAAAAAAAAGTTCTTATCTAATTGCCAAAATATTATTTTATTGCTCCAAGTAGCCACAAAAAGTCAGAAGGCATAACAATTGTGAGAAAAATGAATACAGATATTTACATGTATAGTTAAAATTCTAACAAAACAAAAATTTCTATCAAAAATGTATTTTAAACTAGTGTAAAACACCATAAATAGCATTTGTTTATCCATATTTGAACACTACAGCATTTTTACTTTTCTGTACAGCAGTTTTCAGTTTCCTGCACATAACCTTGTCAAAAACGATTATAAAAACTTCTCGTAAAATATCATCGTAAGATACAAACAGAACATCTGAATGAATATTAAAAACCTACTAGAAGCATGTAACATTTGCTGTAGAGCTATATAAACTCTGTATTAATCCACAACATTTTAAAATCAAAACTGGGTGAAATAATTTCTCCCAGGAGTCATTTAATGCTTTTCTTTTTTAGTAATTCGTACTTATACTAACTTCTTATCACCTTTCTGCAAACATAATAACAACCAATCATCAGTGGATTAACTGTTATAAAAACAATATAAATTCCAGGTTTAAACGTTCTTTACCCTCTGAGAACATTATGAATTCCTTGAATATTATTCTTACATAAGATGCACTTGTTTGTTTATAGTAAACACTGGATAATAAACTACAACACCAAATCAATACACAGATAAGAAAACACAAGAAAATGCTGTCACCAATCTTTTGGATGCAAAATTTATGAGAGCATTTATACAAATGAGAAGTAAAGAGGAAGGCAATAAATAAAACCCACTGGTCAAGAGCAACCAACATTTGTAATGTGTCAACTATAAGGTTCCAGCTGTGAACAAATTCTGAAATTTTAAAGTCTATTTATTCATGTCCCTGGCAGTTCAATTACAGCACATCTGTCCTAAACTCACCAATGTTCTTCTGGCAGCCCAACCACCACACCTCCATCCTAACCAACCAAACGTCTTATAACTATCCACAATATATTTTTCATGGTCTTGTCTTGGTTGGTACTTCTCTTCATTAAATTCCAAATCTATGACTTTTTATTGTTATTTTTAAAAATATTGCTGACTTCTAGCATGTGTTCTGATAAATCCTGCTAAAATCAGATGAAAAATAACAGCACAAAAATGTGTTATTTTGCATTTACCTACATACGGTTTCAGTGGAAGACTTCTCAACATATTTTCAAAAAGTAGGAAATCTTTTATTTTGCAGAATTTCATCCTATACTAAAATTCCTGGATAATCATACACCCCACCAGACAGAGTCTAAATCTATCACATAAAATGTTGTCTTTCACCACTCCCCCCTCCCCTCCAACCTTCCAATTTGACATTTGTGAATGATAAAACACTTCTTTATCAGTCATGGTTTGGTCGTATCTATAATAATATTACTTTTTGGCACAATAGTATTTAATCCACGTTCCGATAAATATAACTGAAGGAAACACAGTAATTTAGGTACTATTCATATTTGTTTTTATTTTACTTATTTATTAGTTACTGATGCACTACGCCTACATTGTTGTCACTAGAGAATTGTGCTGCAAAGTCACTCTTCACTGAAACTGCAGAATTCTGAATCTAAACCAATTTTATCTTTGTCTCTGCAATTTTTCTGTAAAGTTATGTGTGACTGCATTCTGGTCCCCTCTTCACCGCCCCAGGTCATATAATAATGTTACACAATTACATTTAAAGCTAGCTTCTGGACGCTTTTCTGTATCTTTCAAGAAAACTATTATTTGTATGAAACTTTCATATTAACTGAGATTATTTGGTTTAATCACAAAAGAGCCACTAGCCCCCTGCAAAACATACAGACTAATCTAACTATATAACACACACTTCAGGGTTATGTGACCATTACTTTCATAAAATCTGAAAAAGTTACCAAATTAATGATAAAGTTAAAACTTCTCTCTGCCACATTCTTTACCTGGTAGACTCCAGAATCAGAAAAAAAATTAACTGACAATAAATTAAAATTTTGCACCTCACTGCCAATGTAATAACAGCCCATAAACAGACATTAACCAAATAAAGAAATACATTAAAAAAAGTTTCTACTGTGATGGATCAGACCAGGAGAACTAATAAATTGATTACATGATATATGAATACTAACAGAAACAAATTTTAATTGTTCACACATCATATGCCATGGAATATTTATAAAAGAAAGAATGTAATTATACGGGGCGATCCCACGACAATGATACAAATTTTCAGGGACAATGCAACAGGGGAAATCAGTCAACCTGAGGTTTGGGACCCTGGTCTGGAAATGACAGAGTCTAAAATTGTAAGTGAAAATCATTCTGATACATCTGACAGTGGAATACATGTATTGGTACTGTTTTTGCTAAGATTGTAGGGTAGGCAACTTTCAGAGGTAGTAGAATGGGCCAAAACGAGAAAAAAATATCTAGTAAACATGGGCTCTAAAATGCATACCTTAAGAGCTATGGGCACTGTTCACTAGAAGAGACGTTCAAAGACGTGAAGATGAACAAGTCCTCAGAACTCTTAAAGTATGCACTTTGGATCCCATGTTTACTAGACTTTTTTTCTTGTTTCAGTCTCTGCTTCCATATCTGAAAATTATGTACCCTAAAATATTAGAAACATCAGTGCTAGTACATGTATTCTGCTATCAGAGGTATCAGAATGATTTTCACTTATAACTTTTGACTCAGTCCTACCTGGACCAGGGCCCCAACATCAAATTGATACATTTACCATTCTCTATCATCCCTTAGAATTTGTAACACCATCATGGAATCAGTCTGTATAGGTAAGTCATCTGCGGAAAGGAGTTGCCTGAGCTGAACCCATACTTCCTGTGCAGAAACATTAGTGCTTCTGTCTCTGAAATAATTCTGGATAGCACATAACAATTGCTGTAGAATAATTGAGAAAAAGCAGTAGAGTAATTGTGAAACCATAATTTTCTTATTCAGCATTGTCTCCTGTTGGATTTTAATTAACTGTCAAAACAGCTTCCATAATATCACTGCCTCCTTCAGTTACTGAACTATAAATATAGGGAAGAGCCTCAACCAAACTAACGCAGAGTGAATTTTTGATTTTTTTCTCTGTTGGGATTCACTTTTTGTGTCACAAAATAAAACTGAATCTTTCATGAATATTTTATGCAAATGACAAAACCACAGCTACATTGGGTTGTACTCTATTATTTTCTCATGACTTGTTTCACCTATTGGCCTGCAGTACTAAATGTAAAAGTCATAAAGGAAGAAGGAAGATTAAGGCTTAATGATCCATTACTGAAGACATCACAACAGATGAAACATAAACTTGGATTGGTGGAGAATGTTGGCCCTGTCATTTTCAGAGGAGCCCTTATGGCAATTTATAGAAACCACTTAAAACCTAAATCAGGATGGTTGGACGGGGAGGATTTGATCCCAGTTACTTACCACTGTGCCATTTTGCTCAGTTCCAGGTAAGTTAACAAAGGCTGCATTAATCAAATTAGCAACATCATTGCCACAAGAAGAAAACTGACGAAGCATGGGAATGTACCTCTGCTATTATTTCACTAGAATACGACAGACAATTGCAGAGACATTTTCTTGTACAAACTGTATGTTCATCTTGCAGAAATGATGTTAATATTTAAGTGTATCTGCTCTTTTGCATTTATGACATAAGAATGTTTTAAGGCTGAAAAAAAACTACATTTTAACAAACAACACACCTTTTTTTTTCCATTTGCTATTTGAAGATTATTCTCCAATCAATTCAGTTCATTTTCAGTTATTGATCATTTTTTTATAAATTTAGATATTTTCATGAAAATTCCAGTGGTTTTTGTTGATCATGCCTTCCCTTACATACAATAAAAACGGAAAAAATATTCATAATGTATTTCAAAGACCATATGAAGCTTCCATAAAGTGTAATAATGTACAGCAAATTAATGGAAAATATAATGGAAGTGTAGTTCAAATGAGGACTATAATTCAAAATATATCATTTCATTGCCAGTTCAATATGCAAAAAAAAAAAGCTTATTAAAATACCATATCCAGTGGATACAGGTATAAAAAATAATGTTTCTGTTTCTCCACATCATTCTCACATCACATCAAACCTACATAAAATTGGATTCTACAGGAAATGCAAATCCCATCACTTACGTACTAACTATTTAAACATGGCCTAGTAAAAATTGTAATATTTTAGGATTCCCAAGCATTTGCCGCAACACAATGATTTATATGGGAAATAACAACTGCATGTCAGCCCATACGATATACACTCTTTTTTCTAAAATTAGTTACAATGTATTTAAAACAGGTATTACTCTAACATACTGTATAAAAATATATTATGTATATACATGGATAAATTCAAATGATTGTTTAAATGGTAAAACTTCTACAGTCCTAACATAAAACCTGTCACTGGCATTTCCAAAGTAATAGCAGCAGCAGATTTTGTCCTTCTAATAAAATCTTGTTACCTGAAGAGAACTATGCAGCTTCTTTTATTTTACATACCGAACTTTTATTTAAAAAAAATGTATACTTATCAGCAGAACATAAAGTTAAAAAAATTGAAAATCTAGAAAAGGAAATAATATTTTAGCACAGCACTGTTCTACAACTGGCAGTTAGATGGTTGCATAGTTGATCTCTATCACAGTCTAATAGGGAATACTATAGGGGGAAAAAAAGCAAAATTCTGCTTTCCAGATGCTTACTCTTATTTGTTTGGCATTTTGCAACTAATAGTAGCAACTAATCCCAAACTAATTTTATATATTAGAACCCATGTCAATAATATGATGCCTCACTTAATGCTTTAAATACATACATACATACATATTAAATACAGACATTATAGTAACAATGAAACAGCAACAGGTATAACCAACAAAACTTTTTAATGGAGGAAGGGGCAGAGTAATGTGCTTTAGTACGGGGAAACTACAAGACTATTACAATATAAAGCAAGGAACAAGTGAATGATACACAATCAAATTCATATATCATGTTCCATATAGGACACCTCGATTATACACAACACTACTGGCATTGTTTATAACTTTAAAAAGTTATCTATCTCTCTCTCTCTCTCTCTCTCTCTCTCTCTCTCTCTCTCTCCCCCCCCCCCCCCCCCTCTCTCTCTCTCTCTCTCTCTCTCACACACACACACACACACACACACACACAGAGTACAAGATGTGTTTACATATTTATTTTTAAGAAACCTAAGAATTTCAAATTACATGTTAGCACAAGTTCACAACATATAAAAAGCAAAATATATATATTTTCAGAATTTCACACATTTCAGGAACAATAACAAAATACGAAACTACAGAACCTGGGAATTGGTAAAGCACTCAAGATCATTGCTTTTTATATGCAAGCCAATGATATATAATGCTTTAGTTGACTAATTTATCACCCATGTCAATCCTATTGAACCAATTTCATTGTCTCAATAATGTGGAGGAGGAAATTAAGCAATTAAAGCTGAAAGGACTGAGAAAGTTCTCAGATGCTGGCCTGTGCCAGTGACAGGTCCATTAAAAAGACTACAACACAAAGTAATAGTCCACTGTCATAAGTTTTTCAAGTTCAAAGAAACGTCACGCAAATGCTGGTGAAACGTGAAATACCTTGAAGATGTAAAACTTCATAAGTTAAATACAGTTTCCTGTGAACTGAGGAACCAAAGTGCACTGGCGGGACAACAGTGCAATGATGATACAGTTTCGTTAGTCTCTGATTGTGAAATATAATTACAAGATCCTTTTCTTTTTTATGCTACTGTCGTGTCCTGTCGCGCACCAGTCTCTCCAGCAAGACCACTGCTTTCCACTGCAATTCCAGCTGTGACAGAAGTTTGGCCAGTACTGTCCTGTCCTGCACTGTCCGTCTGGCCATCTGTAGTGCTACTAGCACCAGTGCCCCCACTACCACGACGTTTGGGATCACCGTAAATTAAACAATTAATGTTTGGTGATGAGCTACGGTCACGGTGTCCCTCCTGCTCTTCCAAAAAGCGATCCATGTAGTCAGTGATGCCAGGATGTAGTGTGTATTTCTTCTTCTCCAACCGAGCCTTGTTGGCAAATATGTCATGGCGCTCAGTTTTCTTCCAAAGGTAGTAGAACTGCACAAGTTCACCCACTGATCTCGTTCGAACCTGTCAAAAGAAACAAATATCATGCATGACCACAACTTGGATTTTCAACCATAGCGAATGATTATTTTGTTGCGGTTGGATCAGTCAAGTAGCATCAACAGCTTACAAAACAAAACAAAACAAAATTTAAAATGAAATATGGGAACTATACGAAGTCACCCAAATAAGCCATGTTACAAAAATGCACACAAGAAAACAAAGAATCAGTGTAGTGGTGTGTATTCTTCTCACTGTGAAGCATCAGATCACAATCAACACAGGTACTTGTTTTGTTTGGTTGAGGACAGTATTGTTCAACCCAATATTGGAAGTATAAATAAAAGCATACCTGTATGATGAAGTGTTGAACAGTGGACTGGCTCCTGAAAAATAGATCATTAATTCCCATCAACGAGTTCTACTTTGGTCAACTAGAGATCCAGCATTTTTTCTTTATGATAATTATTAATCTACAGATCTCAGTTATATTTTTATTTATTTATTCATATATGCTGTTGAAAGTATGTTGTGGTGGATAAGTGTCAGATCGCAAATCAGTAAGTTTGAGGTTGAATTCACAGTCAGACTAGGATTTTTTTCTGCCACTTATAACCTCTTTCAATTCTGGAAATGATTCGTACAGTGGGGTCTCAGTGCCCAGACACAACGGGTGCCGTGTGTGTGTGTGTGTGTGTGTGTGTGTGTGTGTGTGTGTGTGTGTGTGTGAGAAAAAAGTAAGTAACTGTTTATTGTTTCAAAATAATTGCCATAACTGTCAATACATTTACATTTACCCCATTGTGAGACAAGACTGTCAATGCCTTCATAGAAAAACGTTTGTGGTTGCCTACCATGATTTTATACAGGTGTGCACCTCTTCCTGTCCAAAGCAAATCAATGGCTACCAACGACTTTCTTCAGGGCTCTAAACATATGGAAATCCCACAGGGAGAGGTCGGGACTGAATGGAGGATGTGTAATGTTTCAGAGCAAATTTCTGGGGTGTAGATGAAACAAGCTTGGCAACATATGGGCCCGCCCTAAGGTTATTTTTTGCAGTATATCTCTAAATGCGGCCACAGGGACAGGTGCTTCCAAGAATACCTTGAATAGGAAAGAAAGTCTGCATATGACTTAGTTACAGCTGTCATTACATCATACCCTTGTATTTTGTGTCTCAGTTTACTTTGTTTGTGGAGGACATTAGCATAATCACATTATCATATTTTCGACATACTGCTTCAACTACATGATTTAAAGTGTGGGCTAAGGATGTAACACATTTTAGGTTAGCATAAAATATGCATTTTAAATGTTTTCCTGGCATTCGTCACACATGCGGCAGCATCCGTGAACAACATTGGAATATTTTGTACTTAAATTTATCACCATGAAGTATACTGACTTCTACACACATTTAACAAGTCAAATTAGGGCACTTGAGATCACTATGAAGTTTACAGATTGTAACAAAATTCATGAAATTACTCATGTATTTTTGGCACAAAAAAACTGGCCAAGTGCAAGTAGGACTCGCACCCTGAGGGTTCCGTACAAACTTAATTACGTAAGCAGATAGTTCAACCATCTCGGGAATCAAGAATCTTGACAATTTTTGCCTGTTATTGATATTGATATTGGCAAGATATAGATCCCGGGAATTCCAAGACTTCCGTATGATATACCTGTACTGCGAAACCTTGCTTCTTGCCAAAATTCATGATTCTAGATCAACAGTAAGTATCCTACAAATTTTAGTGAGTGAGTTTGCGAGTATCAAAATATGCAACATAAATCACCATATCTTTTGACTGTAGTGACTTAAAAGCTTAAATTTTTTACAATGCCAAGGGACCATTCACCTTAGTATGTGACATAAATTTGAATTTGATATCTGTATCAATTCCACAAAAAAAAAGGGTTCTTAACAGTTGGACAGACAGACAACAAAGTGATGCTACACAAGTTAGTCCAGCATTTGCAATGAGACCAGAAAAAGACGTAGTAGATATTATAAATACCAATTGACAAAGAATACCTATAACAAAAAGTCTATGAGTATAGGGGCCAAGTTCCAACATTATAATACAGTTGTAAAACCTGAGGGCTTATATGCATCTGAAACTTTGACCATGAATAGACAAGGTCAAGCTGAGTGGCTGGAAAAGCGAAAGTGTAGGATATTTAGGAAAATCATAGGTAACGGATGGGTTGATGGACAATGGCGAATGAGAGAAAATGGGGACTTGTAGAGCAAGACAGAGCCTATAACAGCATCCATTAAGAAGAGACGATTGTTATTTTACGGTCATCTCATGAGGATGTATGGTGATCGACTAACAAAAAGAATATGGAGTTTCATCCAATCTAAGAAAACAAGGCCGAGATGGTTCGAAGAATGTGAAAAAGATCTTAGGCAGATTGGTATCTCAGAGAAAGAAATTCCTGACAGGAACAAATTTAGAAGATTCGTGAACAACTACCAAGGTTTTAAAATGGCATCAACATCCAAAAGACGGAGAGGACCTTCGTCCGAAAAGCATTAACAGGCACTTCTTGATGGGCTCAGAAGATACCGGCAGGAAGTCAAAGCTGGAAAAAGAACAAGACCTAGACACTAAAATGAAATTGGTTGTTACCACACAGTCCATAAAGGCTCAAATCGATAAAGAAAAAAAATGTCTAAATTCATGTAGTTATGTCAATTAAATCTCCAAAATATTTATTTACATCACAAACTGCTGAACATATATACATGCAACAAAGTTAGGAAAAGGCTAAATTGTTACTCGCCATAAAGATGACACCTAGAGTTGCAGACAGGCACAGTTCTTGCCAGAGACAGCAGTTATCTCTGTCTCTCTCTCTCTCTCTGTGTGTGTGTGTGTGTGTGTGTGTGTGTGTGTGTGTATCTCTTACAGACTTGTGTACTTATTGGAGTTTTCTCATAAGCCTTATCTCACCTCCACAAAGTGTTTACTTAGACCTTGAAAACTCCACTTTATGTTAGGTCATATAAAACTGACTACATGATAAGCCCAATCGATGGAAGGAGAGAGAACTAAGAACGTGCACAAAATACACCACAGAGACAAAGAATGTCCCGAACTAAAGATTAAATGTCCTTCACCATACTGCTACAGTGGCTAGGAAGTAAAACGCGGTCGGCAACCTGTGTGTTGTTTGCTAAAACAGCCAATAATTCATGATGGCAAACATACAATAGAATGTAAGTGATTAAAAAAGGGCGTTCAGTTAGGAAGTAGTGAACTGTCAAAGGCTGATGACACTGCACAGTAGTGAACTGTCAAAGGCTGATGACACTGCACAACAAAATTGGTGGGGGACCAACACTTAACAAATGGTGATGGTTAAAATGACAGCACCCAAACACAACTTAGCTAAAATGTCTCCTTGCACCGAGAGGGCTGAGAGGTGGTCAGCCAAGCTGCTGGGAGAGGTTTAATGCTTTGGAGCTTCTTCCCATGAAGGGGAGACCAGTATTGATGCCAAAGGTACACTACTTGCTGACAGATGATGACAAAGAGATTACCAGAAGGAACGGAAGAACTAGCAGGCTGCAGTAGGAGGACTGCAGCCTTGGCAGCAGCACCAGCAGTCTCGTTCCCCGTCAGACTGGTGTGACCAGGGACCCACATAAAAATCATAGTGGCTCCCTGAAGAGCGAGCAAGTGGAAGCTTCCTTGGACCCGTTGCACTAAGGGATGGACTGTGTACAGCACACAGAGGCTCTGAAGGGCATTGAAAGATTGGAGCAGACAACACAATTGAAAAGTCTGTGTCGCTGGATGCAGTGCATGGCCTGACACAGGACGTAAGAGCTCTGCTGTAAATACTGAGAAATATTTTGAAAGCCGATATCGAAGATCACTGGTGCCTATGACAAAGGCGCACCCGATGCCATGGTCAGTCCGAGAGTCATCAGTGTACACAAAGGTACTATTGCTAAATTCCGTGCGATGGTTGAGAAATTTACAGCAACAGATCAAATCTAGAGTAGTTGCCTTAAGAAGCGAATGAAGTTCAAGGTTAACACAGGTGGCCACATGAAGACAAGGTAGTGAAAGGGTCACACCCATCGGGAATGTGGCACGTAGCATGAAGTTAAACTACTGCAGCACTTGCTGAAAATGAACTCCAGGAGGTAACAGAAAAGGGACGTGCTCTAAGCAGGAGGCATTGGATGGGTGGCTGGGCACGCTAGACAAAAGGCATGCGTATCCACTGAGGAGAGCATCACATCGGTATGACAATGGTAGTTCGACAGCTTCTGCATAGAGACTCTCAACTGGCCTACTGCAAAAGGCGCCAGTGGCCAAACGGATTCCATGATGATGGATTGTATTACACGGCATAAGATGAACAGATGTGCAGATTCATAAACGAAACACACACTCAAGTTTCGAACGGACAAGGGATCAGTACAAATTGAGGAGGGTGATCCTACCCACTCCCCAGGAAGTACTGCTTCGGACACTAGGACACTCAGGGACCAAGTACAGCGGGCTGCCAGGTAAGACACAAGAGAGGACCTACAAAGTTTTCCATCAACTGTGAGCCCCAAGAATTTTGTAATTTCAGTGAATGGAAGAGCAACAAGCCCAAGATGCAAAGACAGTGGAAGAGAAACCTGCTGCACCGCCAGAAATTCAAACAAACAGCAGAGAAGGGGGGGAGCCATTGTCGATGTGCAATAGATTGCAAAATCGTCAACAAAAAGGGAGTGAGAGATGTCTGGTGGGACACAGGCCCTAATAGGGTTAATAGCTATAGCAAAGATAACTATGCTCAGGATGGAGCCCTGAGGCAACTTTTCCTGGATAAAGCTGTCTGACAAGGTAGAACCCACACATACTTTGAAAACTCTCAGGTGGCCTCGGAAGCCCCATGTGTAGAGACTAGGTAGGATACCAGTCCTCCAGCACGTGTCACAGGCTTTCTCCAAATAAAAAAACATAGCCACAGTCTGGTATTTCTGCAGAAAACCGTTCATAACTTGGGTTGACAAAGTGATAACATTGGCAACTGAAGAATGGTGCACTCAAAATCCTCATTGAACAGTGGTTAGTAAAGTGCGAGGCTCGAGCCACCATACCAGACAGGGGCATGAATCATACATTCCATCATCTTGCAAACAAAGCTGGTGAGAGAAATGTGGCAGTAGCTAGAAGGAAGGTGATTGTCCTTATCGGGCTTAGGTATGCGTACAACAGTGGCTTCATGCCGGCATCTGGGAAACGTGCCATCTGCCCAGATGCAACTCTACATATGAAGGAGAAAGTGCTTTTCTGCAAGAGAAAGGTGCTGCAACATCTGAAAGTGAATATCAGCTGGCCTTGAGGTGGAAGATTAGGGTGAAGTGAGAACATGATCTGGCTCCCTCATAGTAAAGGCAGCATGGTAGCATTCATGATTCTGAGAGGAGAAGGGTATCACCTGAGCCTCCTCTACTCATTTCCAATGGAGGAAGGCAGGGTAATAGTGGGTGGAGCTCGAAATCTCCACAAAATAATGGCCAAAGGTGTTGGAGATAACAATGGGGTCCAAAATGGCATCATCTGCTATGATCACGCGGGGTATTGGGGAGTGGACCTTGGTCCCAGAGAGCTGTCGGAGGTTGGCCCATATGACAGAAGATGGAGTAGAACTGTTAAAAGAACAAGTAAATGAAATCCTGGTAGCTATTTTGCTATCCCAAAGAATGTGCATGGTTTCTGAATGGAACATGACTGCTCCAGCATCAAGGTATATGAGATTGACATGATTGAGAAGGTCAGTCAAGAGGGCACCTTTCAAACAGGATCTGGAAGAGCCCCAATGGGGATGGGGTTCATTAAAGTTACTGAGCAGCAAAATGGAGTGTGGAAGTTGCCCAGTAAGCTGGAGGAAGTCTGCCCTGCTAACATTGAACAATGGGGGGCTGTAGATGGTACAAAGAGAAAAGATGAAGTAAGGAAGAAAAATGTGGACTGCAACAGCTTGCAGCAGGTGTTCAGTCAGACGGTTTGACCATGAACATCATCCAGGAATAGCAGCATGACTCCTCCTTGAGATGGAATGCTGTCCTCAAGGATAAGGTCAAAATGGATCGGAAAGAACTGCAACAGGTCAAAGTGGTCGTGAGGAAGTAATTTTTTTTCCCGGAGACAGAAAACAAGTTGGCACTGCAATGCCAAGGGCAGCCATGATTCCTGCTTGTTGGATTTAATGCTGTGAACATTCCTTTGGAGGAGAGAGATGACGGAGAATGGGCAGGATGGAAAAAATGAAGGGTTGTGACCTTGGCGGCTGCCGAGTGCCAGTCTTCGAAGACTCACTGCTACAGGGTGCAGATCATGGTCCATGAGCTCTATAGAGGTGTCGGCAGTCTCACTGGGTCGGCCTGCAAATTCCAGATCAGAAAAATGGTTGGTGGTGTGCACTGGCGAAATGGAGGTCGGCTGGGTATCACGCAGCAACACCATTGAAGAGGATCTCTGAGTCAAGGAGGAGACGACAGTTTGCCTTCATTTGATTTCTTGAGGCCTTTGCGGTTAGCAGATGAAGACTCAGATGTCTGCTGGCTGGAGGAACGTAAAAAGTCTTCACAGAAGTATCCCTTCTGTTCTTTTTGGCCTGTTGGTTGTGTAGCAGCTGATTTTGGCACTGGACACAAAGATTTGCTGGCCTGTTGCACAGCTGGAGGAGAAGGAGGTGAGGATGCTACCGTAACACTGGGGAAATTTAAAATCCCAGAGCTGAATTTCAGGTCGCAAGTCTGCATGGCCATATCCTTCGTGGAACGAGATGCAGCTAGAATAGTACTGTAAGTGCCAGATGGTAAAATGCAGGGCTTCTGACTAGCCAATAACTTGCGAGCAACAGGGTAAGACAATTTTTACTTCATTTGTATCTTCTGGACAGCTCGCTCATTGAGATACTGATACAGTGGGGGGATACAGTGGGGGGGGGGGGGGGGGGGGGGAGGAGGCAGGCAATCGCACTCATGAGTATCGTTACCAAAAGTAACATATTTGGCTGTGTTTTCACAGGACATTCAAGTGTGGTTGTACAGCTGAACTGGTGGCAGGCATCAGGTTTGGAATGTACGGTTGAACTGCGATGATTTCATAGCCTGCTTTGATTTTTGATGGAAGCACTAGTCTCTCAAACGTGAGGAAAGAGTGCATGTAGGCACTACGTTTGTATCAACCTTTTTCATTACCTGCTGGGCTGCAGTGACACCCTGATTGGAGAGGTAAGTTTGGATTTCTTCCTCAGTCAGACCATCGAGCAGCCTAGTGTAAATAACACCATGCGAAGAATTCAATGTTTGACAGTCCTCACCACAAACAGGATAGCTGTGGCGGGCTTGAGAATCACAAGTTGTCTCCAAAAGCAAAGCGACATTACGTAAACAATAGCACAATTTTCACAGGGCTGGCAATTGCATAAACACCTTTCCCAATACCAAATGGATTAAGATTAGCAAAGGACTGACCTCCTTCAGTACATGATACCATGAGGAGCTGAGGTGCAGCTGGGAGAGTCTTGGAATCTTTACCCTCATTGCATTTACATTTAGCAGACATTGACTGAGATGGTGATTGGCTCATTGTGAGAAAATCCCCATTACTGCCAGTGTCTCCAATGGCACACTCATTCCCACGGACCCCCCCTCCCGAGGAGGCTCACCTGCCTTAGGTGATTGTTTTCACACCTCAGGTCACACCTCTCTAACTCCTGAAAGAGGGATCCATTGCCAATTAGTGAAGGTAATAGCTTAGGCTATTACCAATCCCTGGGCCTCGCCTGTACCAGGGGGTACATGCAAACCCTACTTGCCAACCCGGGGCTGGGCATCACGTGATACCCAAACACCTGTTCTGCGTCAAGATGCATGGGTCATCCTTCAGGAGGAGTTAGAGGAGAAGGTGAGAAACGAAATGAAAATGAAACTGTGGGTGGGGGAAGGGGGGTTGTGGGGGGGGTTGTGGGAGGGGGTGAAGGATGAAAAAGGCTCTTTTCTTTTTGATGCAATTTCATCAATTATTCTATATAGTGTCTGGTTTCCAATATTTATCTGGTCATTGAGCAACTGTTTATTTTGTGTTAATGTTTTTTGTATGTGGAAATTTTCTTGGAAAGCGAGGAGATTTCTGTCTTTTCCGGTTTTTATGATATTCATATTGTTTTCAATATTGCTTGGTCTATGGTGTTCTTCTTTTAGATGATCCGCAAATGTTGAATGATTTGTACCATAGTTGAATGCTCTGATATGTTCTTTATAACTTGTGTCACATGTCATGCCAGTTATTTCAATTTACATCTTCTGACAATCTCTGCAACTGAGCTGATAGATACCACATTGTTGGTATCTGTTTGGTTTTGATTTTAGTTTTGGGATTTTCTTTTGTATGGAACTGTTTGTTTTGTAAGCAATGTTTATGCCTTGTTTTTTGAATATGTTTCCTATTTTATGAGTGAATTTGCTGTGGTAGGTAATTCTATGCCGTTTTCTTGTTGCAGTGCAAGTTGTACGAGTTAGTGTGTTTTGGTTAGTTTTTTTCATTATTTGTCTTTTTATTTTTTTGTTTAGTTTGTCTACCAATGTTTCTTTGTGTCCTTTTTTAATGCTATTTGTTTTATAATGGCTAACTCTTTCTGGTAATTAGAATTGTTTAGGGGGATCCTGTTCAGCCTGTTTACCATGTGTTTGTTTGCTGTTGGGTGGTTTGAAGTTGCATTTAAGATAATGTCACTTGTTGTGGGTTTTCTGTGTATGTCAAATGTGTGTTTATTATTGTCTTTTCTTATGGTTATGTCTAAAAAATTGGGGGTGTTTTCTTGTTCTTCTATTGTGAACTTTGTTTTTGTGTACAGCAGTTATAGCCATTATAAAACAAATAGCATTAAAAAAAGGACACAAAGAAACATTGGTAGACAAACTAAACAAAAAAATAAAAAGACAAATAATGAAAAAAACTAACCAAAACACACTAACTCATACAACTTGCACTGCAACAAGAAAACGGCATAGAATTACCTACCACAGCAAATTCACTCATAAAATAGGAAACATATTCAAAAAACAAGGCATAAACATTGCTTACAAAACAAACAGTTCCATACAAAAGAAAATCCCAAAACTAAAATCAAAACCAAACAGATACCAACAATGTGGTATCTATCAGCTCAGTTGCAGAGATTGTGAGAAGATATACATTGGAATGACTGGCAGGACATTTGACACAAGATATAAAGAACATATCAGAGCATTCAAATGTGGTACAAATCATTCAACATTTGCGGATCATCTAAAAGAAGAACACCATAGACAAGCAATATTGAAAACAATATGAATATCATAAAAATCAATAGAGACAGGTGCCTGCTCCCTTTCCAAGAAAATTTCCACATACAAAAAGCATTAACACAAAATAAACAGTTGCTCAATGACCAGATAAATATTGGAAACCTGACTCTATATAGAATAATTTATGAAATTGCATGAAAAACAAAAGAGCCTTTTCCATTCTAACCCCCCCCCCCCCCACCCTCCCCCCAATTTCATTTCACTTCTCACTCCTCACCTTCGCTTCTAACTCTCACTTCATCACACTGCTATATGCTTATGTCCACTCATCATGGTTTCACCCCTCCGCTTAAAAAAAAAAAAAAAAAAAAAAAAAAAAAAAAAAAAAAAAAAAAAAAAAAAAAAAAAAAAAAAAAAGCCCTCTACATCGCTATTGCTTCTCTACTGTTACAGTCATAGTATATAAATACACAGAAACATCATAAAATAAAATTACACGCACACAACAATCTAAATAAAAAAAATGTTGTAGGTCAAAAACAGAGCAGTGGAAAAGTTATGTTGGCAACACTACAAAACACAAACAACAACACATACTTGAAATACAAAAAGAAACAGAACACAATGGTGTACGTAAAAGTGTGGTGTGCAAAATGCATAGTTCTGCAGAACATCTAAAAATTAGACGAAAATTATCAGTGTCAAAAACAGAAAAACATCGATGTGCTAGCAGATCAGATGTAAGTGAGAAATCAGCTGAAAAACCACCATAAGTACAAATCAACCTATTCTTAACTAACTGTCTGATGATCTACAAAGCAAATCAAAATGTAAATAACTTAATTACAGACCACTGCTGATGATTTACCCCAATAAAGCAAAATGCGTCTATTGAAAATATGACACATTTTTGTAGTTGCAATGACCAGACCAAAAATACCCTCAAAAATCACACACAATTTCACAAATAACTTTGAAATAATAGTTCTTTACCATAAACTCAGGAAAATAAAGAGGGTGTATGATGTTTTTGGACTGTGATAGTATACTTTATTTAAATTCTTTTCTTACTACATAATGATTCATCATCATCATCATCTTCCTTTCCAGGATTCAGCTGTTGTTTGTTCTGATCTCACAAACAAAATCACTCCCTTCTTTCTCGAGGTCTTCCAACATCTCTTTCCTCCATTCACCTTGTAGTTCAGGATCTTCTGGGGAATTCTGTGACCTGGCATTCTCATGAGGTGCTCTCTCCAATATGTACAACATTTTTGAATTTTTTCATTCATGTTGAAAATATTTACTTCCGTCTTAACATCTTTGTTTCTTCTAATCATGTCTCTTCTTGTGCAGCTCTCTGTCTTTCTTAGGAGTCTCCTCTCTGCTGTTTGAATTATTTCTTTTTTTGGGTAAACCAGCCTTCACTTCCATAGGATAGTGTAGGAAGTGCCATTACATTACAGAATTTTATGATGGTCTCTTTTTGTACTTTAGGCCCAATGTTTTGCCAATGGTACCACGGACAGCTTGAAATTTGTGTATTTTATTTTCAATATCAGAGATAAAACCAAAACTTATAGCACAGCCTAAATAAGTGATTTCGGAGACTTGTTCTAAAACTGAATTAGGCCTATCAAAAACATTTTTGGCTGATTGTTTTTTTTCCTCAGAATGCCATTATTTTAGTTTTCTTGCTAGAAATTTTAAAGTTGTACTTCTTGCAAATTGAGTTCAGCTGGTATACTGACCTTTGGAGAACATCTTCAGTCTTTCAAACAGTAATGATGTCATCAGTAAACAAAAGTACTTTCAGATATTCCTCATTCATTAGTTTAATTCTTTTGTTTACTTTTAATTTCCATTTGTGAAAAACAAAGTCAATGTAAATATTAAAGAGGGTAGGTAGTAATCCACACCCTTGTCTAACACATTGGTTAATAATTATTTCTTATTATCGAATCCCACCAGTGTTTATTACAATGTGTGTAGTTTTGTAAAAACTTTTCATCTCTATTAGGTGATAAGCATATTTACATTCAGACAATCTTCCACATAGGCTATCATCATGATCAAAAGCCTTCTCAAGGTTGACAAAGGCCTCATGGGTTTCTATACCAATAATGTTTTTTGAATTACAAGCACACTGTCTGTGCTTGAATGACTTGGTCTAAATCCAATTTGTTCTTCAGAAATATTAGCTTTTGTGATATTCTTCATGAGGTTATTGATTATCTTTGAGTACAGTTTGTGGCCAGTTTTTAGATGACTTATGCCATGATAATTTTTACAGTCATTATACTTCCCTTTTTAGAAGAGACATTATATTTCCCTTTTTAGAAGAGAGAGATTACTTATGCTGTATACCAAGGGTCTGGGATCTTGCAGTTCATCAAACATTCATTCGTTAATTGTAGAAGTTTTTCGTCAATTGGTAACCCTTCATATCTAATTAATTCTGAATATATTCCATCTATACCAGTAGCTTTTCTGTTATTCCTGCCTTTCAAAGCTTTTGTACTTGCTGCATAGCAACTGGATCTATTGTTTCATTGTACATACTTTGTCTAGTGCCATCTGTATACACTGCAAGTCTGTATAACAATTCATCCGCTGTTAATTGTGTATAATATTCAGTGGGGCAGCATTTTCTTCTTCCTTCTTGAGGGCTTTCATGAACTTGCATGCACATTGCTGTCTACAGTGTACATCATGTTCTAATATGCTAACGAATGAGTCCCAAGACTCTTGGTGAGCTTTGTGCACTATCTGTTTTGTTGCATTCCTTTTTATTTTGTATGTTCCCCTGCTCTCTGATGTTTTTGTCTGCAGAAACTTCAAACAACCTATTTGTTTTTCTTTAATGGCTTCTTTAATTTCTATGTTCCAAATCCTGACTAATTTTTACCCATTTGGTTTGTTCTGATCGCCAAGTGCTTCTGACGCTGCTTCAATATGCAGGCTCTGATATTATTCCATTCTATATTGATGTCTCAATTGATTGGTAGTGAATTAAGCTTTTCTTGTAGCCTTCACTGATAATGTTTCCTAATGCTAAACTACAACAGAAAATATTTCTGAGCAGCTGATGTTGTGACTTGTTTTGGAGTTTCTTTGTTTTCTTTCAATTTGATAGTAGCCATAGGTTACTGCCTAAAACAAAGTGGTCACTACCTATGTCGCTTCCTTTATAAATACTTATACCTTGGATAAGATTCTTCATTTTATCATTAGTTAGTATATAATCAATCAAAAAGCTTAATCCTTGTGAATGTCTTTCTTTCTGTAAAATGTGTTAGTAATTTGAAAATTACTGAAGAAGGCAAGCTGGCGTAATTCCAACTATTCCTGGTGTACACTGATCAGCCAGAACCTTAAAACCACTTATCTAATAGCTGGTATGTCCACCTTTGACACAGATAACAGCAGTGATGTGTCAGGGCTTGGGAGCAATGAGGCCTTGGTATATCGCCTAAGGGAGCTGGCACCACTTCTGCACACACACACACACACACACACACACACACACACACACACACACACACACACACGTCACCTTCTTCCCATACATGTAGGGAAGGAGGGCGATGAGCTCTGATGCCATGTTCAATCACATCCCAGGTGTGTTCCATCGGGTTCTGATCTGGCAAGGGGCCAGCACATCAATTGGAGCTCGCCTCTGTGTTCCTAGAACCACTCCATCACACTCCTGACCTTGTGACATGGTACATCATCTCTCTGAAAAATGCCACTGCCATCGGGAAACACAATTGTTATGAAGGCCATCACAGTGCCTTGCACGAGTTCCATTGGACCCATGGATGCCCATGTTAATGTTCCCCAGAGCAAGACTGAGCCACTGCCAGCTTGTCTCCATCCCACAGTACAGGTGTCAAGGAGCTGTTCCCTGGAAGATGACACATTCACATCCTCCCACGAGCATGATGGTGAAGGTATTGGGATTTATCAGACCATGCACCACTGCCACTGCACCAACGACCAGTGTCGATGGTCACATGCCCATTTCAGTCATAGATTCCGATGTTTTGGTGTTAACATTGGTAGATGTAAGGGTCATCTGCTGTGGCAGCCCACTGTTAGAAGTGATTGGTAAACTGTGTTCATACACACAGTTCACCGTCTGTCCTGTTTTACCAGTATGCCCGGCATAGAACGTTCGACATCTTTTGATGAGGGGCGATTGCGAAACCGCAAGACGCCTGGATGTGGTTTCACTTTGGTTTCACCACGTGTTGAAGACACTCACCACAGCACTGTTTGAACACCCAACAAGTCACGCAGTTTCCGAAATGCTCGTGCTGAGCCTCTGTGCCATTAGAGTCTGCCATTGGTCAAACTCAGACAGATCGCACACCTTCCCCATTCTACACACAGACAGCACGCTCACAGATACTACATGCTTGGTGCATGTGTCTGACTAGCAGTCATTCCTCACCAGATGATGCTGCTATCGCCTGGATGGGTTTATACTGATAGTAGGTCAGAGATCATAATGTTCTGGCTGATCGGTGTACGTAGATATCCTACTCTTGCATTAAAATCACCAGTCATGACAACATAGTCTGTTTTGTTGATTTTGTTCACTTCTTTCTGAATGATCATCATATGATTCATACAAATAAAGTTATAGAGACCCTGAACGCAAATTAGTATATGCATTTTGTGACATATACAGTGGTTGCTTTTATAGATTCAAAATCAGAAATCTTGCTTATTTTACCATATAAATTCTACCTGGAAGTACCACTTGTGCAATTTCGTCCTTGCCAGACAAATACCAGAAAATACAATTTATACTGAATGCAATGAGGGTTAAAATGATTTTAATTCCTCAGAAGTGTGTGTGTTCTGAAATGAATTTTTTTGACGAATAACGAGTGAACACCAAACAAAAATTCTAAAGATGATTTTGCCATCTGTAGCCAACGTTCAATCACGTGAGCTTTCTAGCAAAGGGAATACATCTGTCCGTCATCACTGATTTTGTCCAAATTTATGGTACATGCGGACTTGGGCAGGAATGAAAAGCGATGGGAGTGGGAGCTCCAGATGGCCAAGTGTCTACAAAAAAATAGCTTTTCTGGAACAGGATGGGCGAGGCAAGATCTTAGTTTCCAGGCAGCAGTTGGTGCAGCGGAAAGAGTACAAAATAGTAATCTGAGGATTGTGAGGATGTGTCCCCATGTGGAAACACTTCTTATTTTCAATTTTTACATTACCTACAGTGTAAATAAACTGAAGTAATGCTAAACATATTGTACTTATTAATATTCTTATAAAACATGTGAAAAAGAAAGACAACAGAAAATTTGGGATTATAGAAAAAATTCCAGGAAGGTTAAGGTGTATACAAGAACAAGTAAGCATGGTCCCCTAGTAAGTATGTCTCACAGAATAGGTCAAGTACCAAGCAGTCAACCTTTATTTTCCAATTTTCCAAATGTAAATCAGACAGCATCATTCTGGAAATGAAAATATCAGAGATGAAGTTCAAGTATGTCACAGAATACTCATCTGTTATGAGTGCTCAATCACACTCGCCCCCTCTTCCATGAATATGAAACTTCAAATTTTATCATGTATATTTTCAGTTTCTCTAGATAAATCTGCCAGCATGTGAAAAAACGGCAGTTTTGAACAGCCTACCATAAGATTAACAAGCATTCAAATTACTTTACAATGAGATGATCACATATGACACATCATATTAAATGCACTACTCCAATTTGAGTAAGAATATTGCAATAAATTACCCTGCAGTTACTTCATAAAGAAACTGAAAAGTTACTGCATGACAGGATTACATACAGTGATTTAATCATGACCAGCTGTTATGTACAATTACTAGACTAACCTTATTTTGCTGAATGAGATGAAAATCCTTCCCATATGTGCGCAGCCCATTTTCAAAATTACGGCATTCTTCTTCTGACCACAAGCTCATTGTATCAGCAGGTGGGAGAGCATTCATACGCCGTCTTCGCAAGGCCTCCTCTACATTATAACCACATTGCAGCAGTAGATACAGGGCTTGTTCATCATCACGGGTATGTGCTCCTGTTGGGATAGCACTCACTCCTGCACCCAGGGAAGGCTCTTGGGCACGTACCAGGAAATCTTCCACCTCTGATTCCTTCAGTGCATTTGGCTCCCAGAGTAGTTTATCTTCATTTTCATATGGCAAGGCGTCATCATACTTGCACAAGCCCTCAGGAATACCTGCCTATTTATATAGCAAATTTTACTATATTTGCTACTGCATTCTCCAATATTTTATAATATCAATACCAATCAAACTACAGAAAATAGAGATTACAAAAACTATTTACACTGTCATTCATTAGTTGAAACACATTAGATGGAAAACTACTTCATAGTTAGGAACTTCATTGTCGACGGCTAAAATGTCAATATTAGTATCATAAGATTTATTTATAATAATAAGTTTAAAATGTGGGGGTTGGTGGCAAAGAACAGCCAATCTGAAGAAACTCCTCTGTAAATAATACACTGTAGTAAATTAACTTCCATAATTTTTATTGTGTGTTCATCTTTGGTATTTAATTATATTATACAAAAGACATTCCAAAAATAAGTTTTGTCATTGTTTTTGCAATAGAATATGGTACACCAGATGACACAAACAAATGTCATAAGAATCCACACCCATTACTGATTCAATGGCGGAAGGGACTTCAGCAGAAGAGAAAAGATGCAAGTGCAGAGAACTGAAGGAGAGAGAGAGGGTAGTAGCTGACCAACGTGCCTGAGATTATTCAAGTACACATCACAATGGCATGTGGAAGTGTACTGAAAACATCAATGGAAGTGCATGCTGTTATCTGGTACATATTGGCACGTGGGGCTATTGTGTCTGTCATCCACAAACACCTACAGACCGGACACAGTGATACAGACCGGACACAGTGAAGAGTTCATGTCTGATCACATGGTTGGTTGCTGGCGTAGTATATTCAGAGAAGGAAGATGGAGAGGTGAGGATGAAGGTTGAAGTTGGTATCCCCCAACATCCACAAATGAAAACAACATTGCTAGGGTACAGGGCATGAAGATAGTGGACAGGCTCATAACAGTGTCAGACACGGTATCCACACTGCATACTGACACTGACGTGCTCCACGGTGTGTTGGTGTACCGAAAAGTGGCTGTAAGTTGGGTGCCATGAAACTTGATTCCAGACCACAAGAGTGCGAGAATGGGACCAGTCTCGATCACTCAATGCGTTGCACACAAGAGGGAAATGAGTTCCTGTTCAGAGTCATCACAAGTGATGATGAGACACCTGTGCACCACTTAATCCCAGAATCCATGGTTGCCTCAATGTCTTTCAAGCATCCCAGTTCATTATTGAGGAAAAAAATCAAATGAGGGAGGGATCATAAGGCTACTGTGGCACACTCACCAAACACAGATTAGCAGCATTCGACGAAAGACACCAGTGGTCTCGAGTGAAACTGATGTGCAAACCACATGGAGCAAGACTCATAGGAAAAGATTCATCACTTCAAGTGGGAGAGATTGGATCACTTGGCCTACAACCCTGATATTGACCCATCATACTTTCACCTCTTCCTTGCATTGAAAGCTGCACAATTAGGATGCCACTTTCAAACAAATGTGGAGATAGGTGAAAAATAGACAGCAAGTATTGTGAAAAGAAAGTGGTAAAGTATACAATACAAAATTCAACATTCACAATTTCAATCCCTGGTCAGTCCTAGGATCTTTATCTGTCACTTATCACTTCTTTCACATATGGAAATGTTTCTTAACATGAAAAATGCCCAGTTGCACTCTGATTCTGAGTCCACATTAAACTAAGAGTCCCACTAAGTGTGACTAGTTCAAAGGATGGAGGAAGGCAAGTAGAACCACACCTATACTTTGTTCATCATAAGAATAAACCTGATGTAAACAAACATAAGTGCGATGACTGGTCAGCAGCTGTAGCTCTAGTACACTGGTGTTGTTCCACTCTTGGAAGTAGGTCCAACTTATGCATCAGACATCTTATTACTAGGACATTGTAAATGAAACTTTAAGACAATCCGATGTACTAATAGCCATTGACGTTTTCCTTAATCATACTTTAGTTACGTAATTTTTACTTATAAATCGTGTACAGTCACAGCCTCTGTAAACACTACTCGTGCTCTGATCGTCTTGCTATTAATATGTTCTGTGAAAATGGATGACACTGCTTCCTGCTGCGTAGTGAAACATGGGTGCAGAACACCGTTAATGGCAAGAAACAAGTCGTACTTAATGTTTTACACAACCGTAAAGGGAAAAATCAGCTCTGACTTTTTCGAGAAAGACCATGCAATAAACAGAACATGATAATCAAATTAAATGTGTGGCGTAATCAGCAGCTTTGTAGAATGATACTTGTGTATGCTTTCAGGCAGAAGTTCGAATCTCATTGTCTACAATTTTTTCTGATTTGAGTACCTAGATCATTTAAATATGGGCTTCATCAAATATATGTTAATTAACTCCTACTTAATTATTATTTTTCAAGAAAAATGCATGTCTTCTACTTTCTAATTACATATCGCATGCAAAATTCTGGTTTTCATTGCAGATATAAATTCTTAAATATGGATATGTTACAAAAGATTGCTGAAGTGAAGAAAACATTACACAATCAAATTTTTTTGGAGAAAAATCAAATAATCTTTATTTGAATACACATTTTGTTTTGTAGGAGACACAAGCAAAAGTGATAAATGTTGTAGAAATACAGAAAACAATAATTTTCACGGCATCAAGCACACTGTACATATGCCGCATTTTTACAGTTGTCACTGTACAACTACTACCTGAATGAAATAGAACTGATCTAGAGCCATGTTAAGGGATTTACTGCGAGAAATTACAAGACATTTAAGCTGCCAAATGTATTGGAACTAATGTACGAAGCTTTGTAACACATCACTGCTGAACAATAGTGAAATGGAGAATAGCAGGTCATAAAAGAGGAGTGGAAATGTGGATTTTTTTGGTTGCTTAGTATTCTGATGCTGATTGCCTCTTTCTCATTGTAGCAGTACTGAAACGTATTCCTTGGGAGTCATATATGGAAGGAGTTCAGAGATTACCAGACGACTGATTGAAACACCCTCAGTGGCTTCAGTGCTTAACTAGATGGGAAATCAGCAGTGTGCTCTTATGCCATGCGCAGCTCGTGCAGAAAAATTACCCTTGTTAAACTCAGAAATTTTCATCACTCTTGTTTTTAATTACACTACTACGTTAATCAAAAGAGAGAGCATGCTATCTTTCCCATCAGGTCACCTAAGAAGCGTGTCGCCTGAGTTTTGCCAAATATAATTTCCTTCTGTTTAAAAATTAAATGACATTCAAAAAGCTATATTGTTCTCTGCTCATCTCTTTCCACATCTTTACTGCAACTGTTCACATCACTGCAGTTTAGTTGGATTATTGCCTGGCCAGTGCCGTCCAAGTTAAATGCACCAGTAAGCTGTTGGCATGTACCATCGCTGAGTCAAAGAATACATAGTGTATTGTTTACATGAGGTTTATTTTTATGACAAATAGTAAAGCACTGTGGAACTCAAACCAGCTTTCAGGTTGATGACAGCTTCAGTCCTTTTCCCCCGTTTTCTTTACTATAAAATAAATCATACATAAGCAATGTTGACATTTTAGCAATTAAAAACAAACATCTTGAGTTTCAAGCTAGCTCCAAAGCATCAAGTTTACTTGATAGTGGAGTTTTATAGCAGCAAGTAATCGTAACAAATGAAATTCACAATAATTTGTATGATGTCCTAAAATTGTATTATTTTAAGGGTTATATTTGATGAATCAATGCTGAATAAATTTGCCTCAGGAGCCTGAGACTGTGGTCATGCATATGTGTGTGTATGTATGTATGTATGTGTATATGTACAGGCGTGGACAAAACGAGCAAGACTCCTCGCCTTTTCGTTATGCTGATCCGCACAGCTTTAAAGTCTGCTACACAGCATAACAGGCAAGGTGACGAAGTGCTACCAACATACTACGGAAGTTCGCCCAGCTGATTTGCTGAGATAGCTAGCACTGGCAAAACTCGCACTTCGAAGACGCCACAGCATCGTCTGCCACCACTTCGTGGGAAACGAAATACCTCAAGTTAAAGCCAATGTGTTGTATTCGCATATCCGTGACTATGACTTGGATCTAAAGTGTGGTTATGGATAGTACGTATGCTCAGATTGCGAATCTAACATCATGACCGAAAACAAGGGGAAATGAGTTAGGCGTCCTTCCTCTTCCGTAACATCAAATATATTTTAGTCATTCTTTCTTAAATGAACTGCGCAGAAACTTTTTAGTAACACCAGATGATATTAACACCTTGCCGGCGCGGGTTATCCGTGCGCTCAACAGCGTCATATCGGGGACCGCGCGGCTCCTTGCGCCGTCAGTTCGAATCCTCCCCGGGGCATGGATGTGTGTTAGGTAAGGTAGGTTGAAGTAGTTCTAGATCTAGGGGACTGATGACCAAAGCAGTTTGGTGGCATAGTTCTTAGAGCCATTTTTTTACCTTTTGCGTAAATTTTCTTTACATAAACGGCCGTATCTTTAGATCGCGTTGACATAGCTTACATTTTTACACCACCAAGAGACCGTATACCGTAGGAAGCGCGATACATTTCTGCTTATTATGTCCACCTTTACTCGAGGAAAAAGGGGTTTTAAGGGTTGGTTAGACAGATAGACGGTCAAGAAAGTGAGATTAGTACGGTTCCATTTTTACCCATTTACGTGACGAAATCCTAGCAACGAAAATAGCTACCATAGTTACTGAAGATGAGGGCAACATAATAATTTCCCCCACTCTTTATTCGAAATGTTCCAGTTGCAGTCGATACATCTGCATATTAATCGTAGCTACGCTTTCGATCCAAATCACGTTTACAGGAATGCAAATAAAATCCATTTGCTTATACACATGGTAATTCAGATCCCACTATTAATGCCACTGCGTTTTAGATGTGTGAGCATTCCCATTGCTAGCTACCTTAAGGAATACATCGGTTAATGAACGTTTTCTGGTTGTGGCACGTCTAATGGAGAATTCGAAACATTGTAGAATACGTTTGGCATTTACGTCGCCGTTTATTTCCTGGGGTGGTGCAGAATTATCCTACAAAATTTACTCGCTAATAACAGTTTTTTGTTATGTCGATAAACATCCCGGACGATTGTCACATAAGCGGTGACATAAAGATAGACAATTCATGTTTTTGAGTCCAGAAAGCTCTATGCAACAGAAACTACAGATCATTTTGCCATTTTCATCGCGAAATTTCATGTTTGGGGTAATAATAGAGGGCTGTTTGCCTGAGTTGTCTGCTAGCGTAGTGAAAAGTGTTTGCTACTGCAAGGGAGGTGGAGGTCTGGTTTGTTTTCGGTTCTAACCTCGATGGAGGCAGGTAGCCTATCAGTAAAGGAATTTTAAGAAATTCTCGCGCCCCCAATACGTTTTATTGCTACCTTTATTCTTTATCAGCGCCCTGTGGATGTCGATATGAAACTCTTGTAGAATTTCATACTTGTTAACGGCTACTTTTTCCGCTTCTGTCAATAGTTGAATTGACATAAGTGTGGCACTGAATGATTTTTAACTGAATTTCGCTATGAATCTTCACGCATTGCTAAATTTGCACACTTTCATGTTAGTTCAGCAACGGCAATCCAGTATGACTGGTCTGAACGATGACACAGACCATTTCGCGGCCGAATGCGCATAATATTTTGCTAATTCGTAACGATCTGGGGTACTTTGTCTTACTAAAATAGTTATGTTATCTCGATAAGCTGAAATTCATTTTTATTAGTTCAGTTGATACTAATTAGCGTTTCTTCTTTCATTTATATCTTATGTTTAGGTGTCATAGTTAACACACTAATCACCATTAATATAGTCTTACACATGATTGAAAACAGTCTGACAAATTTCGGATAGTTTTTAAATTTCACTTCTGTGCATAGTATGTTGGTAGCACTTCGTCGCCTTGCCTGTTATGCTGTGTAGCAGACTTTAAAGCTCTGCGGATCAGCATAACGAAAAGGTGAGGGGTCTCGCTCATTTTGTCCACGACTGTACGTGTGTGTGTGTGTGTGTGTGTGTGTGTGTGTGTGTGTGTGTAGGAACTATCCTTTTCTTAAAATTCTCACATATTATTATTATTACACATATATCACCACAAAAATACATTTAGCCAGGAGATTTTTTAAATATTCTGTTACACTATTGCCAGAAACAAAGATGAAGAACAATGCTGCAGCGCGAGAGTATTCTGAGATGCTTTTAACCTGATTTTCAATGAGAATGGATATCCCATACATGGAGAGACCTCTGAATTAACCCAGATGGTTTGTACTCATGAATGCTGAGATGGAACACTCTGGCTAAAGCCTTCATGTTACACAACTTCCATTTTTCTCTATTTAAAGACAACTATCATATGCAGGATGCTAATATTCAACCAACACAATACTAGAATGATTCTCATGAATGGTAAATTAATTTTCCTGCAAATTGGGCAAAATGCTTTTTGAGAACTCATCCATAATCATATGATGAATAACTGTCTCCAAATATGCTTTACATATCTCCAAATTCTCATTTAGTCCATCCCAGACTGTATTACACAGGGTGAAGGACGTTGACAATGAGGTCATTAAACACTGAAAACTTTTCCCAACATTCACCACATCAATTTAGGGAACACAAAACAAATGAGTAAGTACACAAAATAACACACAAGAAAGATAACATAACAGATTAAATAGAATACAGACAACTTTTGTGGTTTGGTCACTTAATGAGAACGGGACAAAAATATGTTGGGAATCTCAAGGAAACAGGTGACTAATGTTGACCTTATGTTTGCAATTCTGTTTTAATCATTTGCTTCTCGTGATTCATCAGACAATGGGCCAATGAGTGAATATTAACTTGTTATCAGACATCAGGATAACTAACTTTGCTTGTTAGGAAATATTCTGAATCTACATCTGTACTTCACTAAGTACATGGCAAAGGGTTTTCCCAAAGTACCAGTTTTTACATCTTCTTTCTACTCGATCCACAAATGCAGTGTGGGAAGAAACGATTGTTTAAATGTGACTGTATACCTGTCGTTAGTCCTACTCTTGTCTTCGCAAACCTTAAGGGAGAGATACATGTGTAAAATAGTACATTTGTAGATTCCTCAAGTAAAGATGATGCATGAAACTTGTAACCAGGCTTTCACAAGATAGTTTACATCTTTCTGTTGTAGGATGTTGGCACATATCAATAGCATATGATCTCTCTTTGGTCTGTGAAGCTCTGGAGATTCCCTGGTGCTGTGTTCAGATGGGGAGTGAGGAGGTTGTTAAATGGCAATAGAGCAAGCGAGAAGCTGGGAAGGTGAGGCGTGGCTGGTGGGTTAAGGGATATGACCGGGAGCAAGTGGTATGCTCAGCGACTTTATCGAGCAGTGTTACTGAAGAAGTATCAGGACTCAGCTGGAAAACGTGATAGCTGTATTTTTTGGCAAGGTTAATGAAACCAGTGTCTAAGTGTTATATATATGAGAGTGTGGACTGTGCCAATGAACTACATGTAAAGTTGCTTTTGTAAAAGGAAAACATGCCATATACACATTCTCGGCTGCTGAATTGGTGAAGAGGATAGTTGCTGTGGTTGAGGCGTTTTGCAACAGGAGTGAAGGATTATTCTGTGTTCATTACAGACGTCTGCACTCCTGTAAATGATTTTGTAGAAGGGTGTTCGACCAGTTGGCGCACTCACGGACAGCGGGCAACAGGTGTCATAGTGGCAGCATATCCCACTACCGCTGGCCAGTCCACGTTATGCACAGCTTATGCACAGTACCAGCTGTTCTCACAGTGTGCTACCGACATCAGAGCAGTAGCTGAGCAGCTTTTGCTGGTATCGTTCCCACTTTGGCAATGAAGCAATGAAGTTTCGGGCTCCCTAACTGCATCCAAACGCCAGCTACAACCAGGTTAGGTGCACTTGACTGCAAAGCAATATCCAGGTGGATCTTTGTAGCAGAAGGACCTTGCAGTGTGAAGTACCTTGTTGACATGCGTTCCCATCTATCTATTTACTTCCAATCTATGCTAAGAGACCACTGGAAGGCCTAGGCACTCTCTCTTACGGCGGCAAACAATACAATAAAATTTTACAGCACACACTGGCGAAATTTGGACCTCAGACTGCAGCACACAATTGTGTATGTTCACTGTGGCTGACGTCAATGAACCAGTCCCGGATGCAGATTTCCTCGGCCACTACAATTTACTAGCCAACATCGCAAATGCCCAGCTGATCGATTTGACAACAAATTTGAAAATAATGGGACACAAATGGCAGTTGCTTTCTTCAGTGTTAAACCAGTGAAGTCCACAAGTGTACGCAGACATATTGGACAAATTTCTGGAGCTCACTCACCTGCCTCATACACTGAAGGAAGTCAAACACTCGAGGGCCCACTACATTGTGGCTATGCCTGGCCCACACACCTCACGTTGTTCACATCGACTTGCAACTGAGAAACTTGCTGTATCCAGGGCTGAGTTAGACGCCATGTTGTGACAGGGCATTGTTCAACCGTTGTGCAGCCCATGGTCCTCTGCCTTGCACTTAGTCCCCGAGAAAGACAATTCCTGGCACCCATGTGGAGATTATCGTGCCTTAAGGGTACGAACGGTGCCGGACCGATATCCGGTAGAACACCTGCACAATTTTAGCCACACTTTGGCGGACTAGGTTATATTCAAGCACAATTGACTGTGCGGAGGTTTTCACGCAGATTCCTATAATGCATAAAGTCATTCAGAAAACAGCTACTAACATGCCCTTTGGGCTTTTCGAAAGCTCGTACATGACACTTGGCCCAAATCTGGCAGCATTCCTAGATGTCTTCTTTTGAGGCTTACCGTTGTGTTCGCGTACCTGGAAGGCCTTCTGGTCTATTTCAAGTCACCCAAAGTCCACTGCCACTGCCTAACAACCATTTTTCCGTGCTTGTGCGAGGCCAACATCTTCATACACCCCTCAAAAAGTATATTCGGGGTCACATAAATTGTATTCCTAGGACATTTAATCACTACTAGCAGATCCACGCCACTACTGGACAAGTGACAGGCAATCCTGAACGTGCCATGCCCACAGACACAAAAAGATGTATGACTGTCCCTTCGTGATTTTCGACTGTGATCCCCTAAGTCATGTGTTTCACAGCAACAATACCAAGTTGACACTATGCCAGTTCCAGCAGTTGGGAGTGTGTGTCACAGTTGTCCAGGGACATCCACCATATTTCCAGAATTGACAACATACATCGCCTACTGCTTATCCTACGCTTGTGCTGTCCTCTTTCCTTCTGTGAACTCTGAGGACATTGCCCAAGAACAAGAGAATGACAAACAACTGGACAGCCTTGACCACGACACCTCCAGTAGCCTACAACTCGAGCTGCTACCCATTCCCAGCTCAGCCCACGAAATTTGGTGCAACATTTCAACTGGCACACACCACTTATTTCTCCCAGACAAACTCCAGTGCAGTGCTCTTGACCATGTCCACAGACTGTCACACTCTGGCATCAATACAACCATGCCGCTCATGACCACGCAGTTTGTCTGGCCAGGAGTACAGAAAGACTGTCATCAATGGGCATGCACCTGCACACTGGATGTCAAACATCGGGAGGCACACCCATGCACCCATTGGTGGCTTTACCAACATGACATGCTGTTTTGCACATGTTCATGTGGACATCGGGGGCTCCATCCCCTCTGTCCCAAGGCAATTGTTACCTGCAGACAATTGCAGACCACTACACACATTGGTCAGAGGCAATGCCCATAGTGGATATCATCGCCGAAACCGTTGCCACCGCCTTTGTCAACAGCTGAGTGGCATGCTTCAGCTGCCACAGTCATATAACAATGGATTGCAGCTGTCCGTTGATGGTGCGCTTTTCACACACGTCTCTCGACTGTGTGACGTGCAGTGACGTAGAACCACCAGCTACCACCTGGTGACTTAATGGCATTGTCAAGCAGCTCCACCAAACACTGAACACCTACCTAATTTGCCACAACACCGCCTGGATGGACACACTCCCACTGGTACTGCTTGGCCTGCGAGTAACACCAAAGGAAGAGATCGGTGCTTTGCCAGCCAACCTGGTCTATGGACAATCCCTCGCCATCCATAGTGATTTTATGGAGTATCACCATCATGTGACTCCTCAGCCCCTCCACTGGCGGAACATCTACACACCCATATGGCCTGCCTCAGAACACAAACTGATGTGGTATGACACCAGCAAAATGTTTGTACCTGCTGACCTACAGAACTGTACACGTGTTATGCTGTGCTACCACTTAAGCCACCCTAATTGAGGCATCATCACCCACGGTGAGAGAACACTCGACATGATTGCAAGGGCAAGTTGACCAAGAAGTCAATCAACTGAGTCAAGCTCGCTTACATCTTGACCACTCCTGCCACCGTTCACTTCTTCGACCCAGTGGAAGACCTGTTAACAGAAGAGGCATCCCCCGTCACTCGTCAGACAGAGCCCGCACCAGTAGTCGGCCATGATACACGCATGTGACCAGCTGCCATCGCGCTGTGTGTGCCGCAGACCAATTCCACATTGCACAGCCACCCAGACCACACTTACCACAGGTGCTCGGCCCACCTCCACCACAGCACCAGCAAACTATGTCATGTGCTTCGGCCACCATGTCCCTTTCAAACGTCCATGTTGTAACATAACAATGGCCAGCCGCTGGTGGCTATAGACACTCAGTGCCCAGTGAGCCGCATCGTCAGCATATCTTCTCCAGTCAGGCTCTGGAAACCACTTTGTTTACCTTGTGCATAACTGGCTGCTTGTCTGTTGCAGATCCTGGACTTGCATTCACATACCTGTTACTACTTGCCAACAGTTAACAGCGTCTACCTTGTACAAAGCTTTCTCAAAGTTAATTCTGAATTAACTGCACACTACTCTTTTCTTACCATTTGCTTTACAATCTCTCTCTCTCTCTCTCTCTCTCTCTCTCTCTCTCTCTCTCTCTCTCTCACACACACACACACACACACACACACACACACACACACACACACACACACACACACAGCTTATAGTGCTAGTTAATTCATATTTTTTTTAACAGTGGTTGTCCAACACCATATAGTGCAGTTTCTAGACTTTTCATGCATGGCTGTACTCATTAAGTAGCCTCGAGAGCAAGGACAGCCACATATGAATTAAGTTGCTTATTTATCTGTCGAAACTGCAGGAGTAGAATCTCAAATGAGGATAAACCATGCAAAACAAAGAATTTTTTAACAAAAACAATATTTCACTAATAATAATGCTGTCTCTGTGTCAAGCTAAGAATACTTCACATTGCCATCATATTTATTCTAGCACAGGGAGTGTAATGCAATATTCAAATTATAACTCGTTTTTCACTTTTTTTTTTTTTTTTTTTTTTTTTTTTTTTTTTTTTTTTTTTTTTTACAAGTAATAGGACAAGTAAATATTTACAAGATATTTTAAAATAATCATTTTCACACTGCCTTACATTATTATTATTCAGTTTTTTATATATTGCTACTACTGAGCCAGAAAATTTAAAAAGAAGAGGATATTTATAATGCAACAACAATCAAATGAAGATAGAAAAAGTATCCATTTACCAAACTATAGCAGATATGCAGACAAACAATACATGATAAAACACTAACTTTTGAACACAAATATTATTTCATACACAAAATATGAGAATGAACAGGAAAAACAGTATTAATAGCTAGTATCTTAATTTGATTGATTTATTATTATTATTGAAATGATTAATGGAAAATCTCATATAAAGATGTGAAACAAATACTAACAAAGAGATAGGGGGGCTGGCCTGTACTTACCTCAGCTCAGTACAGCCGATAGATACACAAAAAACAGAACCGAAAATTTACGTTCCTAGCTTTCGGAACAAATGTTCCTTCATCAGGGAGGAGAGAGGGGAAAGGAGGGGAAGAAGAGAAAGTAGATTCAGTTGCTCACAACCCAGGTTATGAAGCAACAGGGAAAGGAAAACAGGGAGGGTAGCAAGGATGGAGGCATGGTTGTCAGAGGGAAGCCAAAGATATTCTACTGTAAGTACTGTGCCAGCTTCAAACCAAAGAGGATGCATACAGAAGTAAAGAGGTATATAGTATAAAGATAAACACAACTATGTAGGATGAAAAGATGCGTGAATGGCCAAAGAGGAAAGGGAAAGAGGAGAAGACTGGAGAGTAAATGGGAGTGAGGTTGTTTAACGTAGGTTCAGTCCAGGGGGATGGCGGGATGAAAGGATGTGTTGAAGTGCAAGTTCCCATCTCCGCAGTTCAGAGGGACTGGTGTTGGGTGGGAGAAGCCAAATGGCACATACAGTGTAGCAGGTTCCTAGGTCCCTAGAATTATGCTGAAGGGCATGCTCCGCTACTGGGTATTGGACATCTCCTAGGCGGACAGTTCGTCTGTGTCCGTTCATGCGCTCAGCCAGTTTAGTTGTTGTCATACCGATGTACTGGCTGAGCGCATGAACGGACACAGACGAACTGTCCGCCTAGGAGATGTCCAATACCCAGTAGCGGAGCATGCCCTCCAGCATAATTCTAGGGACCTAGGAACCTGCTACACTGTATGTGCCATTTGGCTTCTCCCACCCAACACCAGTCCCTCTGAATTGCGGAGATAAGAACTTGCACTCCAACACATCCTTTCATCCCGCCATCCCCCTGGACTGAACCTATGTTAAACAACCTCACTCCCATTTACTCTTCAGTCTTCTCCTCTTTCCCTTTCCTCTTTGGCCATTCACGCATCTTTTCATCCTACATAGTTGTGTTTATCTTTATACTATATACCTCTTTACTTCTGTATGCATCCTCTTTGGTTTGAAGCTGGCACAGTACTTACAGTAGAATATCTTTGGCTTCCCCCTGACAACCATGCCTCCATCCTTGCTACCCTCCCTGTTTTCCTTTCCCTGTTGCTTCATAACCTGGGTTGTGAGCAACTGAATCTACTTTCCCTTCTTCCCTTCCTTTCCCCTCTCTCCTCCCTGATGAAGGAACATTTGTTCCGAAAGCTAGGAACGTAAATTTTCGGTTCTGTTTTTTGTGTATCTATCGGCTGTACTGAGCTGAGGTAAGTACTGGCCAGCCCCTCTATCTCTTTGTTAATATTTATTATTATTATTATTATAGCTCTTTTATTTGAAGAGACAGGGGCAGTCAAAACTTACCTGGTAGTCAGAACCAACCATGATTGTCTTTCGCCAGTCCTCATCTTCTTGAGGGTTATAATCACAGTCATCATCTGGTGCAGGGCCACCGGCAGCACCAGACCCACCACTCCCTATTCCCACAGCACCACCACCTCCACCACATTGTGGCTGCAGATTGGGTGTGTATAACTGTCGAAGTCCTGATGACGAGGCACCCCCTTCCTCTGAACTGCTACTACTAGCTGCACTACTTCCTCCTCCAACACTGCATTCCACCTCTGTCCCTGCGCCACCCTCTGCATCGCGTTCTCCATAACCGTACATTGCCAAGAGCTCTTCGAGGGGCATGTCACCTAGGACACAGAATTCATACTTTTAAAAATAAACTGTCATAATTTATAAAAAAATTATATAAGCAAGAAGTTATAGTCATATATAAAACAATGTTATCTCCTAATGTTTCTTGTAACCACGAATTGGCAGTAGTTGTTTTTTGTGATCTTCAGTCAGAAGATTGATGTACTGGTCCCTCCTTTTTGAGCCATAAATTTCTTTTCTCTCCAATTCGATACAGTACTTCTGCAATAGTTGTTTGACCTACTCATCCAATCTTTGGCGTTATTCTGCAGCACTATATTTCAAAAGCTTATATTCTCTTCTTGCCTTAACTGTTTACAGTGGATGTTTCACTTCTGTGAAAGGCTATGCTCCATACAAATACTCCCAGCAAAGACTTTTTAACATTTAAATTGGTATTAGGTGTTTTCTTGCTTCTGCCAGTTTGCATTTTATATTCTCTCTATATCAATGATTATCAGTTAGTCTGCTGCTCAAATAACCAAACTTTTTTACAACTATTAGTGTCTCATTTCCTAATCTAGTTCCCTCAGCATCACTCAATTTAATTCAATTATGCTTCATTACCTTGGTCTTGGTTTTGTTGTTGTTCACCATATGACCTCTTTTCAAGATACTACCCACTTAGTTAAATTTTTTGCTGGTTCTGCCTCAATTACAACATTATTGGCAAACCACAAAGTTTATTTCTTCACTGCAAACTTTAATTCTCTTTTGAAATTTCTCTTGGTTCCCTTGACTCCTCGCTAAATGTACAGACTGAATAACATTGTGGAAAGACAACAACCCTGACTCACTTCTTTCTCAACTATTATTTCTCATTCATATGCTTCTACTGTAATCAATGCTCTCTGGTACCTGTACAACCTATGTGGACTTTCCGGTCACTGTATTTTATACTTGATATATGAAGAATTTCAAAGGGTGCTCACCAGTCGAAACTGTCAAAAGCTTTGTCTAAATCTAGAAATGCTGCAAATGTAGGTTTGTCTTTTTCAATATACCTTCAAAGATAAGTTGAAGGGTCAATATTGCCTTGCATATTCCTACATTTCTCCAGAGCTCAAACTGATCTTCCCTGATGTCAGCTTCTTGAACCTTTGGAGAAAGAAACAGCTGTATGAATATCAAGAGCTCAGATGACAAGCTAGTATTAGGCGAAGGAGGGAAGGCTGAGAGGAGGAGAAACTTCACGATAATTACAGAGGAGGAAGTGGAGAAAGGTGCTGAGCAATAATGTGAGAGGAATTTGGCAGAGCACTGAAAAATCTAAGTTGAAACAAAACACCTCTGTATTATTAAGACCATTGGGAGAAACAGCTATGAAAGAACTGTTACAATGTCAGATATACAAGAGACAAAATAGCCTCATACTTCACGAAAAATGTGTAATAATCAAAATACTGAAGGTAAGCACTCATTTGAAAAATAACACAATAGAAAATCCAGGATGAAATAACAACAATATTGTGAAAAGGATAGACTGCTACTCACCATATAAAGGAGAAGTTGTGCCGCAGGCATGCATAACAAAGACACTGCTATAAATTTGAGCTTTTGGCTGAAAGTCATTCTACAGTAGAAAACAAGAGAAACATACACACATGCACAACACACACACCTATGAACACTGCCTTCGGCTGACGAAGGGGTACTGTGTACAGCAGCTGCATCTGATAGGAGAAGCAATCTGTGTGTGTGTGGGGGGGGGGGGGGTGGGGGGGGGGGTAATAAGGAGGAGGATGGGGTGGGGGCAGGGAGGGATAGCAGGGTAGAGGTGGGGGATGGAATAGTGTTGCTTGTGGGAGCATGCAGGGATGTGTGAGGACAGGGTTAGGGTTAGCTGCTAGGTGCAGTCGTAGATGTTTGAGGGGGGAGGGGAGGGCATAGAGACAGGGAAGAAAGACTAGTGGGTAAGAGTTCCTACCTGCACAGTACTGAACTGAATGGGTGTGTCACAGGGGTGAGGAGAGAAATGGATTCAGGAGAGTGTTTCTACAAAGGATCTAAGGTTTTAAGCAAGTATTCTTTTCTGAAGAAAACTTTAGCAAAAAGCTCAGCGCATAACAGTCTTTTCATTATGTCTGTCTGCAACTCGACATGTCATCTTTATGGTGATTAACAATCTACCCTTTTCATAATTGTTGATATTCCCACCAGGAATTTCCATTGTTACACAAGATTGGTATAATCTGTAAAAGCTGACCAGGTGTAAGATCAGTTCGTGTTTTGGAGAAATGAATGAGCACGTTATGCACAACTAGCCCTGCCACTTATCTTCTTAAATAGAATGAAGAAAGCAAAGTATGACAATGGAGACTAGAATACGCTGTGCCAGGGATAAAATGGACTGTAATTATGAGTCACAGAACATGAAAAGAAGGCAGTAGTTGAGGGAGGCATGAGACAGGGTTGTATTCTATAACCCACATTATTTAATTTGTGCAATGCAAAAACAGGACAGGAAACAACCAAGAAGAAGTTTGGAAAGAAAACCTCTGAAGTTTGCTGATGATATTGTAATTATGTTAGACATGACCACAATGCAACTCCACAACGAATGTTTCTATCGGACATACGACGAGTTGGCTAGTATTCGTAAAGAGCTGGAAATCGCCAAGGCTGCTCTCGAGAGATTGGAAGCTTCTGCAAATGGATGTGTCAGTCTGGCTACCAAGAATCATATACCAAAGATAGCTCAAATACTATCACCTCTTGTACACTGTGTTTCCTCTGCAACAAGTATAGCTTGACTGTGAGTGGCATGTCAGTGGTAGTGCTAGAAGCCTACAAGGAAGACGGGGACCAGGGGTAACTCGGTGTGTTGCATCCTTGTTTTTAGCCAACAAATTTGAGGTGTTCTCTCTCACTGAAACCAAAACTATGAGGCTCAACTGACCTGTTTAGGGACACCAGTTTGTCTCCTGTAACAGTGCAACGAACACTAAAGGGTGGTGACCAGTAACTGTCGAAAGTTCACTGTATGGCAAATATAGGTAATCTGTAGGGAAATGGCAGCAAGGGATGGGATGGAACACTGGTGCACTCAACTCAGTGCTGATGACTGGTGGCCTCATACAACATGTTGAAAAGCCTATTCCAACAGCACTTTAGGGAACATGCTGCACTAATTGCAGACTGATGCACAAGTAACAACAAACGATGTCTACCGTCTGGGTTCCGATGTTGCATTTAGATTATTACGGCGACTGTCATAGAAAGTTACTGGATGAAGTTCACAGACAGCAGAACTGTCCGCAGAACTGATTGAGGCTCCCTTGCCCTGGTTCAATTGGAAGGTTTGAACCGGAGACTTCAAAGGTTTCCTCAACTCGTGCCATATGATTGAGAACTGTACCGTCCACCTAAATGAGTCAAAAGCACACTACATAACCGAGTCAGCAACTTAGGAAAGCAGTGAACTGTGTGTGTGTGTGGGGGGGGGAGTGTGTTTTTTCCCCCCAGATAAGGCAACTCCCTCCAGTCCAGATAACGATAGTCTTAGCAGACCTGGAAGTAACAGTGTAAAGAAATGCCCCCACAGCCAAGAGTATCAAAATCCTAGTAATCAACTGTTGAAGCATTTGCAACGAAGCCTCAGAGTTTGAACTGTTCCTAAACGCATTGGAGCTCACATAATTGACAGCAGGTAGTTCTGGGAGAAATTTAAATGAATAGTGAAAGGATAAGCCGATGGGAAATGACATGGCATTTTTGTCACAGTAGACACAAAACTCAAATCTACCAACACAGAAATCGAAACCGCACTGAAGATTATCTGAGTAAGACCTAGTATCAAGGGCAGGCATAAAATTATTCTTTTGTCATTCTACTGATCGCTAGACTCACCTCCAGATGTTACCGAAAACTTTACAGAAAACCTAAGTTTGCTTGTACAAAAAGTCCCTGATTATACTGTCACCATCTGAAGAGACTTTAATCATCCAACAATCAGTTGGGATAATTACAGTTTTGAAAGTGATGAGTGTGACAAGATGTCCTGTGAAATATTACTGAATGCCTTATCTGAAAAATACCTAGAACAGATAGCTCAGATGCTTACTCATGAAGTAAATATTATGGATATACTGACAAAAAATGACTTGATCTCTTTGAGGATGTTCCTATTGAAACTGTTATCAGTGACTAGAGACCTATATAACTAGAAGAAGAGTTAACAATGGGAGCGGCCCTCCGTGGTATACCATCACTGTAAAGAAAATTCTAAGGAAAAAGTCTACTGCATATTAGGTGTAAAATAATGCATGGGGCTGCAGATAGAGGGATGTTAAATGAAATGCATTTGGCTGTAAAAGAGTAATGTGTTATATCTTTAATAACTACTGTAGCACAATCTCACTAAAACATATCTCAGAAAATGCAATGAAATTCTAGTCATATGTCACGGCTATTAGTGGCAATAAACTTAATGTACAGAGACAAATGGTTGAGACAGAAACTGAAATTGAGGATAATAAGGCAAAAGCAGGAAGGCTGAATTTCATTTCAAATGTTGCTCTGCAAAAGGAAAATCCACAAGTATTGCCCCAATTCAATTCTCACACTACTGCATATACTAGATATATATATAGGCACTAGTGTCAGTAGTGCTGAGCCACAGCTGGAATTGCTACAACTGGAGAACACTCCAGGGCCCAATGGAATCCCTATCAGACTGTATACTGAATTTGTGGCTGAGTTAGCCTCTCTTCTAACTATAATCTATTGCAGATCCCATGTACAAAAAGCGGTAACCATCAGCTGGAAGGAAGCCCAGGTCACATCCATCGACAAGAAGAATAGCAGAAGTGATCAACAAAACTATCATAGAATATCCTTGAAAGCAATGTTTTAGAATCTTAGAACATATTCTGAGCTCAAACATACTGAGGTATATTGAACAGAACAACCTCCTCCATGCCAAACAGTATGGATTTTGAAAGCACAGATCACATGAAACCCAACTTATACTTTTCTCACATGACTTCCTGAAAGCCACAGATCAAGGCAGTCAGGGAGATTAAGTACTTCATGACTTCCAAAAAGCATTTGACTCAGTACTATACCTGCACTTATTATTAAAAGTATGGGGTATCAAGTGAAATTTTTTATTGGATTGAAGATTTCTTGGTAGACAGGACACAGCAGCGTCATCAACAGACATAAAAGTCCCAAAAAGAATGACCCAATTTTAACTTGTAATAATACTGAGACAAATGTCACTAGGTAACTGAAACAGCACTAGATGTAATCGGCATGGTCTAGAGTTTCAGAAAAAATCTGCTACATGTCGCTACGAGTGCTGACCTGGAGCGTGCAGCTAGTCTCGCGCAAAATGGTGTCTGTGTAAACAGAAGGCATATTGTGTTACTGAATTTAGTCGTACTCAATCAGTGATCACAGTTCAGTTGGCGTTTCATATTCGATTTCATGCTAAACCACCATCATCAAAGAACATTCAACAATGGTATAAACAGTCTGAAGAAACAGGGTGCCTCTGTAAAGGCAAAAGTCCTGGCCAGCCACGTGTTCCTGAACAAATAGTGGAACAAATCCGACGTGCATTTGAGCATAGTCTCCACAAGTCTACAAGTCATGCTAGCCGAGAACTTGCGTTACCGCGCATGACAGTGTGGCGTGTGTTACAGCATCATTTAGCCCTCAAACCATACCGATTATAGCTGGTACAAGCTCTTCGAGATACTGACAAAGTGAAGCAAGTGGACTTCAGCAATGCTATTCTAAACGGTTGATATTCAGCGATGAGGCAACTTTCCATATTAGTGGTACGGTTCACTGTCATAATGTGCATATATAGGGTCTCGAAAATCCTCATGAAACAACTTAACATGAACGTGATTACTAAAAATGAGTGTTTTTTGTGCTGTTATGCAAGCAAGGTTTATGGACCCTACTTTTTGAGGAAGAAACCATAACAGGACAATCATACCTTACAATGCTATGGAACTGGTTATTCCCACAACTTGACTCTGACAATTTTATCTATAAGCAAGATGGAGCACCACCGCACTGGCACAACAATGTGTGCAATTTCCTCAATGCCAATGTGCCTCAACGTTGGATAGGGCGTACAGGACCATGAGACCAGGCTTTACACACTTAGCCTCCTAGGTCCCCTGACTTAGCACCATGTGATTTCTTCCTGTGGGGATATGTTAAACAATGTGTTTACATTCCTCCCTTACCGTGTGACATTGATGAACTAAAAACCAGAATATCAGCTGCTATAGCTCCACTGACAGAAGACACCTAACACTCAGTTTGGGATGATTCGGCTCTCGGCTAAATGTCGTCTGTGCAGCCAATGGAGGATATATTGAACATTTATGACGTATTTCTATAAACTTCTGTCTTTTCTGAGTAATTTAGTATGCAATTTGTTGGTATTAAGCCCTTCTTCCTAATAAATAATTCTATTTAAAATTGGGTCATTCTTTTTGGGACACCCTGTATAATGAAGTACCGTCTGAAAGAGCTGCACAAATATTCATTTGTGCCTTGATAAGATTTCAAAGTGGTGAAAAATTGGCAACCTGTTTTAAATGTTCAGAAATGTGAAATTGTGCAGTTTACAAAACAAAAATGCATAATATGCTATGATTGCAATATCAGTGAGTCACAACTCGAATTAGTCAGCTCATACAAATACCTCAATGCTGCAGAGATATGAAATGGAACAATTGCATACACTCACCTGTAGGTAAAGCAGGTGGCAGACTTTTGTTTATTGATAGAATACTTGGGAAATGCAATCAGTCTGCAAAGGAGTTTGCTTCCAAAACACTTGTGTAACCCATCCTATAACGCTGCCAAAATGTGAGAGAGATCCATACCTAAGTGGTCAAATAGGGTATACTGGCATATGCCTTCTCCAGCACACCGGCCAGCACTAGGAAACATTGTATAGCAGGTGCTGAACTAAGAGCATGGTGCTGAACTAAGCACAACCATGACAAGAGATGACCAAGAAACGCCCCCGGCCTCACCCAGTTCCAGGCCCACTGTCAAGTCCATCGAATTCAAGGTACTGTGAACTCTCATTATTTCCTGTTCGATGCAGGAATCCCTGTGTTTCGCTTCATTCAAAAACTGTTACCTACGTCGTCTCCAGACGCACTCTTCTATGATGAACTAGTAGGTGCATGAAGTCAATATTTGGAACAGCAGATTCAGGTTGCAGGCAACCAGATCTCAGTTCTTTTGCCTTATGAAAAAGATGGAACAGATATACTGTCAGTGGTATACCTACTTACAGGGCTTCACTAGGAAGTGTAAAGTCAAGTGGGGTTGTGGCAACTTTTATAGTGACATGATGATCCGTGATGTGATCACATACAATGTCCCTCACAGGAAAATTAGATAACAGATTCTCAAGCACTCAGATCCTTTGCTCCATCACGTGTTGCAAATATTAGAACAATTCAATTCTGACGCCACAGCCACTGATAAATTTAATCAGGTCCTAATTTGTCGGGTGAAGTCCCCTCTACACCGTGACCACCTCACTCAGCTGCCACAAGTGTGCACACAGACAGCTCAGTAAACAAGCACCCAGGCTTGTAAACCTAGTGAAGTCTTGCTCTCACTGTTTTGATTGCCATAAGCAGCAAAATTACCCGTCGCGTAATGCAACATGTTACTCATGTGGAAAGAAATGCTATGTCCAGGCAGTTTGCTTGCAATGGCAAAAGAACACCAATTCTGCCCTTTCTCGCAACAGGACCCATGCACATTCTGTGACTGCGGTGTTTTCAAGACCAACTACAGGTTCTAGCAGCTATTCAAGTAAGGTTGAGCTCTCATATCGCCCCAGTGCAGTGTGTCACAATTCCAACAAAATATTTGTAACACTACAAATTACTGGCCGTCATGTTGACTTTCAATTGCTTTGCTTAATTGTGCCACATATGAACAGTTAGGCTCACCACACATGTCAAAATCTAGCACACACCTCACTACATACAATGGAAAGAAATCCCAGTACTTGAACAGTGTAGTTTGCCTGCCACTTACAAATCACACACAAGGACAGTGAAATTTACTGTGTTGCACTCAATAGACAGTGAAAATATTTTTGGCTCAAATTTGCTTGGTCTTATCATCCAAGACTATGTACTTTCAGTGACTACTTTTAATCAAAAAGACAGTGTAGCTGGTATGCTTAAGGAATCTCCTGATCCTTTTTCTGATGGTCTTGGAAAAGTTAATAATTTTGTAGTGCACATGACCATGAAAAACAATGCACAACCTAAGTTTTTCTGGGATTGGCCTGTTCCCATTGCTTTATGCGACAATGAATTGAAACAATTGCAAGACACTAGTGTGATTGTTCCAATACAAGCTCGTCAGTGGGCAAGTCCATTGGTTTTGATGCACAAGCCTGCTGGTTGCATTTTTATATGTTTTGACTTCAAAACTACAGTCAATTCACAGAGAATAATTGACACTTATCCACTGCCTCACCCTGAGGAACTTATGGACAGCTTTGGTGCAGGCTGTTATGTTCTAAGATAGATTTGCTTGATGCTTATTTGCAAATGCCACTAGGTGAAGGATCACAAGTGTTTGTTGCTAGTACACACTCAGGCCTGTTCATGTATTTGCATCTGCCCTTCGACAAAGCCTCTGTACCCGCCATTTTTCAACAGTACTTGGAAAAGCTGAGTGCTCATGTGCCGTTCTGTTCGAACTACCTTGACAATATAGTCGTGTCAGGTCGTATGCCAGAGGAACATGCTGCCAATAAGTGTACTCTTTTTCGAGTGTTGTCATATGCAGGACTCAAGTGTCATCTCGAAAAGAGTGACTTTTTCAGGCAGAACTACAGTAACTGCCTGTTCCTCACAATGTGTCTGAACTGCAGTCAGTGCTAGGCAAGTCGACGTACTACATTCATTTCATTCTGAAAAGTGTCACATGGCCCCACTTCATCACTTGGATCGGAAAAATGAACTCAAAAATGCCTTGCTTAGTGACAGATGTTTAGTACATTTTGATCCTGCCAAACTAGTGATTTTGCAAGTATGCGCTTCCCCTTACAGAACTGGCATTGTTCTTTTGCACAGAACTGGTGCACAAGACGGACCAATAGCTTTTGCCTCAGATTTGTTAACTCAAACTCAGTGCAACTAGTCACAAATTGAAAAAGAATCTCTTGCTACTGTGTATGGTGTGACAAAATTCCATCAATATCTGTTTGGTCGCAAGTTCTATTTAGTGACAGATCACAAGCCTTTGCAGTCCTTGTTTTATCCATAAAAGCCGATTCCTTCATGTACTGCTCAAAAATTGCAACACTGGGCTTTGCTTCTATTCCGGTATCAGTACAAAATTGTGTACAGACCTACGGCAAAGCATGGCAATGGTGACGCCTTTTCTCACCTTCCGATCGGCCCCCAACTCTGATTTCGATTCCTCTGACGCATCTTGTTGCCAGAACGGTGCGCAGGACTCTGAATTGCTGCAATCTTTTCCATTGAATTACAGAAAAATTGCACAGGCCACAGAAGCGGACCCTGATTTGAAGATTTTGTTACATTACATTTGCATGTCTTGACCTCGCTCATTGAATAGTATTCAGAACTCAGTAGTGGACTGATACTTTGTTCGTCGGCATAACCTTTCTGTAAAAGGTGTGATCTTAATACAATCTGACAGTGGACAATCGCATGTGCTCATTCCTACAGTGTGCGTTTGATCTGGATCAAGGGTGAGGACAGCCTATCCACATTCCTCCAGAACCTCAACAACTTCTCCCCCATTTGCTTCACCTAGTCCTACTCAATCCAACAAGCCACCTTCCTAGATTTTGACCTCCACCTCAAAGATGGCTACATCAGTACGTCCCTCCACATCAAACCTACTAACCGCCAGCAATACCTCCACTTCGACAGCTCCCACCCAAAGAAGTCTCTCTCAAAATATACCAAGGGCCTCACTGAAGCATTAGGGTCTCACTGAAGCCTTCACAGACTGTAAGTATCCTTCCAACCTTGTACAAAACAAATCTCCTATGCCTTATCATTCTGGTCTCCCACCCCCTCCCAAAGTCCCACCACCCAGCGACAGAGGAGAATTCCCCTCATAACTCAGTACCACCCGGAACTGGAGCAACTGAACCACATTCTCTGCCAGGATTTCGACTACCTCTCAATGTGCTCTGAAATGAGAAATCCCCTGCCATTTCTTTCCCACCCCTCCCACAGTGGTACTCCACAGTCCACCAAACCTACACAATATACTCTTCGATCCCTACAAACCCCTACTCCCAACCCCTTACCTCCAGTCTCATACCCCTGTAATAGACCTAGATGCAAGACCTGTCCCATACATCCTCCCACCTACTCCAGGTCCGGTCACAAACACCACCCATCCCATTAAAGACCTGTGAAGCCAATCATGTGATCTACAAGCTAAGCTGCAGCCACTGTGCTGTATTCTATGTGGGAATGACAACCAACAAGCTGTCTGCCCGCATGAATGGCCACTGACATACTGTGGCCAAAAAACAAGTGAACCACACTGTTGCTAAGCATACTGCCAAACATGATATCCTTCATTTCAATGAACGCTTCACAGCATGTGCTATATGGACTCTTCCCACCATCATCAGCTTTTCTGAATTGTGCAGCTGGAACTTTCCCTGCAATACATCCCATGCTCCTGTAAGCCTCCTGGCCTCAACCTTCATTAGTCATTATCCTCACCCATCCAGACCTTTCCCTGTTCCCATTCCGGCACTACACAGCCCTCATTCCACTATCGCACACAGTCTTTTTACTTCTGTCCTTTTCTGACGCCATCTCCCCCCCCCCCCCCCTTCTTCCCACCACTCCCCTGCCTCCCATCTAACCTCTCGGCTGCACATAGTTGCCCTATTCTCTCTCCACCTTGTCCCTTCACATTTCCCAGCAGCACTTCACAGTCTGCCCCCCTACCATACTATCCCATCCCCTTCCCTACCCCAGCCTCCTCCTTACCCTCACCCAGTCAACACTCCCATCATGCACTGGTGCTGCTCTCGCAGTGTGGCTTCAGTTGCCTGAGACTGCAGTCGCGTGTGTGTGTGTGTGTGTGTGTGTGTGTGTGTGTGTGTGTGTGTGTGTGTGTGTGTGTGTGTGTGTGTGAGAGAGAGAGAGAGAGAGAGAGAGAGAGAGAGAGAGAGAGAGAGATTATTTCTGACAAAGGCTTTATTTTTATTGTGCCTATCTACAACTCAGGCAGAAAAATACATAGAAATTTTGGAATTCACATAATTATTCAATCACTTTTCTTTCAATGGTAAATACTACAATCAGCCAAATGGACTTGCTATGGGAAACTTCTTATCTGGTACGACAGCCAGAACATTTATGAACTGGTTGGAAAATAACTTCATTAGTGCACATCCAACACCGTGTGAGAACATTCTGATGTATACAAGATCTATAGATGACACCTTTATAATATTAAAGATGATCAGAATACAGTCACAAATTTAACAGCATGCCCCACAACATAAAATTCACTGCAGAAACTGAAGTTAAAAAAATCCATATACTTTCTTGATTTAACTGCCAGTAAAATTAGTGAAAATTTAATGTTTGGAATTTTCAGACAGCCAGCATATTAAGACACAATTATTCCAGCTGGTTCATGCATCCAAAAAGCCATAAATTTCCAATCAATGCGAAACAGGCTCGCACAATTGCCGTTAAAGCAAAAAGACATTGACAAAGAACTTGCAATTCTAGAACAAGTATCTAAAGCTAATGGTTACACTGGTTGTGAGGTTAGATCCTTGTACAACAGAATTACTAAGGTATTAACAAAAAATCAGAATCATACGGTCAGTCATTAAGGAAGAGTCTGGTTGAGGATATAGACAGTGCATAGAATAAATGTTTCCGTTACTGACAAGTCAGATATATGTGCAATATTTAACAATTTGCAACGTTACTGTATGCTGATGATGTCCTACTGGCCAGTGAAGATAAGAATGATATACAACTTCCAGGTCCAAGCCTGGATTGACCACCTTGCAGATGTAGGACTATGGCTCAATGTGTTGAAAACATATTACCTTTCCACAGATTTAAATGACTCTGTAACCATCAGAATCATTGGTGTTGACCTCCCTACAGCAAGGACTTTTAAGTACCTGGGCTCGACAACTACTGCCGATGGAAATCTCAGTGCAGAAATCTCCAACCACCTTAGCAGCACGCGGCTCAAATTTGCGTTCCATTAGTGGAGCACTATGCGACAAGTAAATTCCAAACAGTCTCAAATCAAAAATGGTAGTCTGTCCAGTTGCACTGTATGGGGCCGAATGTCAGCCCTCAACAAAGGAAGTAGAGCAAAGACTTGCTGTTATGGACATGAAAATGCTTAGGTGGACATCAGGATTAACGCTGCATGACAATGTCACAAATAATGAAGTTCGCAGGCTACACAGTGTTGCACCAACAGTAGATGAAATGAGAGAAAGCCGCCTACATTGGTACAGGCATGTCCTTAGAGCAGACAAGACAACAGTTGGCAAAGACTAGTTTCAGCCTAAATGTAAATGGGAAATGGCCAGCAGGATGGTCAAGGCAGTGATGGCTTGACACCCTACACAAAGACATCATCCTGATCAGGCACAAGATCACAAGAAGTGGCGACAACAACCCAAAACAGCAGACCCTGTCAGCACGCAGTACAAATGCTAAGGAAGAAGAAGAAGAAGAAGAAGAAGAAGATGATGATGATGATTATTTAACAATGATGATGAGTCGCAGACCGGCACAACAAGAAGACTGTCACAAATACAGCTTTTGGACATTAAGCCTTCGTTGCATGTGTGATGTGCGTGTTCTATTGTTGACGAAGGCCTTAATGGCCAAAAGCTTTATTTGTAACAGTCTTTCTGTTGTGCAATTCTGCGACTTAGCATCTCCGCTATATGGTGAGTAGCAAGTTTCCTTTTCATAGTATTGTTATATTCCACCCCCGATTTTCCATTGTTCAATATTTAACAATCATTTTCTGAACATAGCTGGTGAATTAATAAACAGGGAATCATTAACTCCCTCGGAAAATGGCTTTCTGAGACTAATATCTGAAATTATCTTCCATGATACTGAGAAGGGGAGACGGAGTCAATAATTAAATCATTGAAGACTAAGGGCTTTCATGGATACGATGGAGTACCTAGCAGAATACGAAAGTACTGTACTGCACATTTTAGCCCTGTACTTAGCCGTATTTGTAATTTTCCTTTAGAAATGATCAGTTTCCCGAATGATTAAAGCACTCTAGTAGCAAAGCTGCTTCATAAAAAAGGAGAAAGGGATAATGCAGACAATTTTAGATGTATTTCTATGCCATCAGTGTTTGCTAAAGTTATTGAAAAGGCTGTGTATGTAAGAATAATTGATAATTTTATTTAACACAACTTTTCTGTCAAATGTACAGTTTGGTTTTAGAAATGGTTTAACAGCTGAAAATGTTAGATTCCCTTTTCAGTGAGGTACTGGATGGATTAAACATAAAGTTTCGAATGCTGGGCATCTTTCATGATTTAACTAAGGTGTCTGATTGTGTTGATCACAAAATATTGTTCCGGAAGTTATTGAAGATGGGGTGTAGCTCACAACTGTTTCACCTGTTACTTTGAGGACAGACAGCAAAAAGTCATTCTCCACAGTACTGATGTCAGGTCAGAGTGGGGGACGACTAAATGGGGGATGCCCCAGGAATCAGTACGGGATCCACTCCTGTGCCTGATTTATAAAAATGATATGCCTTGTAGAACTACAGGTGATTATAATATATTTCTGTTTACTGATGACACTAGCGTGGTAGTAAAGGATGTTGTGTGCAACACTGGCACTGTTCCAAATAGTGCAGTTCAAGACACAAGCTCATGGCTTGTAGAAAATAAACTAACACTAAATCATAGTAAGATTCAATTTTTACAGTTTCTAAAACTCAACTCAACAAAAACTGACATTTTAATTACATAGAATGGGCATATGATTAATGGGGATGAACAGTTCACATTTCTAGGTGTTCTGTCATGGAAAACCCATGTTCAGGATCTTGTTCAAAGACTTTAATGCTGCTGCTTTTACTCTTAGAACAGTATCTGAAGTAAGTGATAGTTCAGCATGAAAGGTAGTCTACTTCGCTTATTTTCATTTGCTTATGACGTATGGTATTATAATTTGGGGTAACTCTCATCATTCTCAAAGAATATTTTTGACTCAGAGATGGGTGGTAAGTGAAAGGGTATAAGTTTGCAAACCTCTTGTTGGCCCCTTTGCATTAGTGGAGATATTCTGACATTGGCCTCTCAATATATATATTCTTTAATGTTGTTTCTTGTTAACAGTATTAGCTTATTCCTAAGAATTAGCAGTTTTCACTCAGTTCATACTAGGCAGAAATCTAAACTGCATTTGGATCGCATCTCCTTGACTCTTGTACAGAAAGGTGTGCAGTATTCACATCCATCCACTTTGAGTAACCCATCACAAGAATTCAAAAATCTTAACAGTATCCCAACAATGGAAAATCCTGGATGAAATGTAACAATACGAGAGAAGGAAAGTTGCTACTCACCATATAGCGGAGATGCTGAGCCGCGATAGGCACAATAAAAAGATTCACACAATCATAGCTTTCGGCCATTAAGGCCTTTGTCAGCAGTACACACACACACACACACACACACACACACACACACACACACACACACACGCCCACACACGCCCGCGCGCGCGCAGGCGCAACTTGCACACACACATCTGCATTTTCAGAGAGCTGAAACTACACTGTGTAGTTTCAGCTCTCTGAGACTGCTGGTGTGTGTGTGTGTGTGTGTGTGTGTGTGTGTGTGTGTGTGTGTGTACTGCTGATAAAGGCCTTAATGGCCGAAAGCTATGATTGTGTGAATCTTTTTATTGTGCCTATCGCGGCTCAGTATCTCCGCTATATGGTGAGTAGCAACTTTCCTTCTCTTGTATTGTTAACAGTAATCCACACATTTTCAAATCAAAACAGAAGAGTTTTCTCATGTGTCACTCCTTTTATTCTCTTGAGGAGTTCCTTGGGAACACAAGCTGATTCCCGTATTGTACTGTTGATTGTGTTTATATAAACTTATAGCTTATTGTCTTTGTAGTATTTATAAACATTTTATTTTATGTATTATTAGTTTTCTGTTGTAATTTCATGTACTGACACATTATGTGGCCGTGGACATTTGCTCCTCTATTTGGTCCTACGGGACTAGATGTGTAAAATAAAATAAATAAATAAAAAAACAAAAAAAGTAAGGTTCAGCTTAACCTACAAAGGAGCGGCTACTGAATGCCTCTGTAACTAATTTATTAAGAAATTTAAAAGTGGTGTAGGGTTGCAAGCGAAAAATAAACTAGGTAACGGATCATGACATTCTATTGAAGAAAGACAAAATAAATACAATGATAAGGAAGTCTACAAAATAGTGTGTGGTGTCTGTGAGTATTTTTATGTGGGCCAGACAGGTAGTTCCTTTAAGAAATGCTCTCAAGAATGTACAAACAACAGTAATAAAGGTTGTATATAAACACATCTAGTCCAGTGGGTCTAATAAAGTTAGTGTTTTAATATCTTCAGCAGGCCAAAAGATGGTAGTGTGTTGTAAGATACAAATATATAGTCTGTATAAACTGACTATATTGTGTGGTTGAGTCTTTTTCTTGTCATTTACTGTTATTCTCGATAGCCACAAAAATGTAGTGTAAGACATCATGACCATATTTGCACTTGAAACTTCACTTATCACAGCCATACTTTTAATGGTTGAAAAGTGATTTGTGTGTAAGTGATTTGTGTGTTTCAATATTACATCATTTTCAATGGATACAAAGAAGTATGTACTAGGTATCATACACAGGTAACAGTTTCATTAATATCTCAGTAAATCTGCTGAAGTTCCTGGAGAACTCTTACCAAAACCAAAAAATCTTCATGCTCTAATGCCATTGACAATATTGACATACATTGTGCTTCGTCATCTACTTTGAACCACAGCCAATTGCAGACTGATCTCAATGTTACATGGTCTTAATTCAAATAGGTTAGAAGAGTGTGCTAGTGTAGTGGGAGAGCAGCACTAAGTAGAGTTATATCATAAACCAAAAGATGGCACTGCTTATGGCAACAAAATAATTATAAGAAGCATTTGTCAAAAACATTCATCCCAATTAGGCACATCCGAAAAATCACGTGTTTGGACGTGAAACTGTGTTTTGTAGTAGTGTGCTGCATTTGAATATAATTAAGAAACTGGTTATTACAGGTGATTATCATTTTCAATAGAATGAAAGACAAGTACAAGCTGCAAATATTCTATTTTTCATTTGAAAATGGCATTTTTGAAGATGTCAGCAAAATGTGTCATGTACATTCCCAGTGTGTTTAGTTAGGTATCTGTATATCATCGTTGAAAATGCAATTTTTTACTTTTGTTATGTTGTTTTTGAAAAAGGGTCTCAGCAAAACTAATCATCGAATGAAAAATAAAATATTCGCAACTTGGATTGGCTTTTCATTCTACCAGTACCTGGCAGTACTGGCAGAAGTAAAGCTGTGAGTACCGGGCGTGAGTCGTGCTTCGGTAGCTCAGTTGGTAGAGCACTTGCCCGCGAAAGGCAAAGGTCCCGAGTTCGAGTCTCGGTCGGGCACACAGTTTTAATCTGCCAGGAAGTTTCATATCAGCGCACACTCCGCTGCAGAGTGGAAATCTCATTCTGGAAACATCCCCCAGGCTGTGGCTAAGCCATGTCTCCGCAATATCCTTTCTTTCAGGAGTGCTAGTTCTGCAAGTTTCGCAGGAGAGCTTCTGTAAAGTTTGGAAGGTAGGAGACGAGGTACTGGCAGAAGTAAAGCTGTGAGTACCGGGCGTGAGTCGTGCTTCGGTAGCTCAGTTGGTAGAGCACTTGCCCGCGAAAGGCAAAGGTCCCGAGTTCGAGTCTCGGTCGGGCACACAGTTTTAATCTGCCAGGAAGTTTCATATCAGCGCACACTCCGCTGCAGAGTGGAAATCTCATTCTGGAAACATCCCCCAGGCTGTGGCTAAGCCATGTCTCCGCAACATCCTTTCTTTCAGGAGTGCTAGTTCTGCAAGTTTCGCAGGAGAGCTTCTGTAAAGTTTGGAAGGTAGGAGACGAGGTACTGGCAGAAGTAAAGCTGTGAGTACCGGGCGTGAGTCGTGCTTCGGTAGCTCAGTTGGTAGAGCACTTGCCCGCGAAAGGCAAAGGTCCCGAGTTCGAGTCTCGGTCGGGCACACAGTTTTAATCTGCCAGGAAGTTTCATATCAGCGCACACTCCGCTGCAGAGTGGAAATCTCATTCTGGAAACATCCCCCAGGCTGTGGCTAAGCCATGTCTCCGCAATATCCTTTCTTTCTGGAGTGCTAGTTCTGCAAGTTTCGCAGGAGAGCTTCTGTAAAGTTTGGAAGGTAGGAGGGAGGTACTGGCAGAAGTAAAGCTGTGAGTACCGGGCGTGAGTCGTGCTTCGGTAGCTCAGTTGGTAGAGCACTTGCCCGCGAAGGGCAAAGGTCCCGAGTTCGAGTCTCGGTCGGGCACACAGTTTTAATCTGCCAGGAAGTTTCATATCAGCGCACACTCCACTGCAGAGTGGAAATCTCATTCTGGAAACATCCCCCAGGCTGTGGCTAAGCCATGTCTCCGCAATATCCTTTCTTTCAGGAGTGCTAGTTCTGCAAGTTTCGCAGGAGAGCTTCTGTAAAGTTTGGAAGGTAGGAGACGAGGTACTGGCAGAAGTAAAGCTGTGAGTACCGGGCGTGAGTCGTGCTTCGGTAGCTCAGTTGGTAGAGCACTTGCCCACGAAAGGCAAAGGTCCCGAGTTCGAGTCTCGGTCGGGCACACAGTTTTAATCTGCCAGGAAGTTTCATATCAGCGCACACTCCGCTGCAGAGTGGAAATCTCATTCTTACTCAAAAACTGCTATATATATATTTTTTAAAAAAACGTCACATTGCTTCTAACCAATAGAAACTGTTTTACTGCGTTTTCTTGGTGGTCGGTTGTTGCTCACGTCCATAGGTATAACTTAAATTGCCCTACACGTGACCCCTGCGTGGTGCCAAACGAGCAACAGTGTCATAGGTGAAATACAATATGCCCAGAAACATTACTAATAACCGTCCTTTTTAGGATCATCCAACTAGAGACGAGAAACACTTAGTTCGTATTATGTAGCTTAATATTGAAGGCATAAACTCTGCAAAATGTGTCTACAGAAACAACTGCATGAACTTAACATTGATGTTGTCAACATTCAAGAAACACATACCAAAGGATGAGCAAGCTCTTCAGCGTAGAGGATGAATACCTGGTTACACATTGGTCAAAGCTATCCACCATCCACAATATGGAATAGCCACTTATGTGAAGTCACACCTAAACGGAGTGCATGTAATTGATTCTACAGACACATCTACACAATAGTCATCCAGATAAAAGACTTAAAAATTGTCAACCTGTACAAGCCTCCAAGTGTGAATTGGACCTCCACAGTTCTGCCGGCTTTCGATCACCCTTGTATATACACTGGAGACTTTAACAGCCATCACATGGACTGGCGGTATGACACCGTCGATGTCAATGGGGAGTTACTAGCTCAATGGGCAGAAACTACCAGTACGCACTTGGTCTTTGATGTGAAAGACAAGGGAACCTTCCACTCTCCACGCTGGAATAAGGATTACAACCCAGACTTGGTATTTGTGTCCAAAGATCAGCTAGATCAACCACTTAACGCCACTCGTACTGTTCTGTCTAACTTCCCAAATTGCCAACACCGTCCTGTCATGACAGAAATTGGTTTAAAAATTCACCTTGTAAACTCAATGCCCCTACCCAGATGGAATTTTCAATGAGCTAACTGGGATGGATTCTCAAAAGACCTTGACTCCAACTTAGCTGCGAAGAACTTACAGACAACAGCAAACAACTACGATGAATTCGTTAGACTAGTTATCAAAGCTGCTAAGTCAAACATTCCTAGAGGTTACAGAAAGGAATATGTGCCTGGCTGGAACCAAGAAAGTGAGGCTTTATATCAAGAATACCAAAGTTCTAGAAACCAAACAGTGGGCTCAGAGCTACCCCACTCTTTAAACAAGAACAGACGAGAGAAATGGGAAGCAACCTTCAAAGAAATGAACTTTGCCAAGTCAAGCAGGAAAGCATGGAGAGTCTTGAATGGGTTAACTGGCAAGCAATACTCAAAAAGCCATATCCTAAATTGAGTCCCAACCTCATTGCCAACCGGATCGCAGACCTTACAAGGGCAAAGAGAGACAAGAATCATACCAGAGCGATAAAGTGTAAACTCTCTAACCTCAAGCGCAGTGCCCCAAGAAACGAGTCGCTTTCCAGACCCTTCTCCATAGCGGAAGCAGAAAGTGCTGTCAAGCAACTGAAAGTCGGTAAGGCTGCTGGCCCCGACAACATCTATAATGAATTTATTAAGAACATGGGCCCACACTGCATACGCTGGCTCACTTCGCTCTTCACTTACATACTCAAAGAGAACAAAATTCCCAGACAATTCGAACTGTTGAAAGTTATAGCCACTCAAAACCTGGCACGCCTGAAGACAGCCCTGAAAGCTACTGCCCTAAAGCACTGCTCAGTTGTACATTCAAACTTTTGGAACGAGTCCTCCTAACCAGAATAGCACCATTCATCGAGGCTGCTACCCCTCCTGAACAAGCTGGCTTCAGACAAGGACGCAGCTGCACCGATCAAGTTCTTGCCCTAACTACCCATACTGAAGCAGGTTTTCAAGGCCATCTGAAATCAACAGCTGTCTTCATCGACCTGACAGCCGCGTATGACACTGTCTGGCGACAGGGACTGATCTACAAGCTACTGCAAGTTGTACCAAGTCGAGAAATTGTGGATCTAATATCCAGCATGCTTAGTGAAAGGCAATTTGAAGTGTTTCTAGGCAGCTCTAAAAGCCACAAACAGAAACTAAATAATGGACTACCACAGGGATCTGTTTTAGCCCCATCACTATCCAATTTATACATTAATGATTTACCAACCACAATATCAACTAAATTCATCTATGCTGATGACATCGCACTGGTAGCACAGAGCGGTAATTTCAAAGATGGTAAACGAATTCTTACAGAGGATCTGGAGAAGTTGTCAACTTTCTTTAAGACCTGGAGATTGATCCCAAGCACATCAAAAACTGAAGTATCTTGTTTCCATCTAGCGAATCGAGCTGTGAACTACAAACCAAGAGTTCTGCTCAACGGACAAATGTTGAGGTACAATCCTTTCCCAAAATATCTCAGAATCACTCTAGATAGGACCCTGAGCTACAAAGAGCACATCACCAAGCTTTCTCATAAAATTGCTGCAAGGAACAATGTACTGCATGTAATCTCAGTGGTACCACCTGTGGAACCTCTGCTGACTGTCTGCGTTTAACTGGCATCAGTCTTGTGTACTCTGCTGCCGAGTACTGTGCACCTGTCTGGGTGGAAAGCGTACATGTGAAGAAGGTAGACACAAAACTTAACGACACAATGCGCTGCATTACCAAGTACTGTGCACCTGTCTGGTTGGAAAGTGTACATGTGAAGAAGGTAGACACAAAACTTAACGACACAATGGGCTGCATTACTGGTTCCATCAAATCAACCCCATGCCACTAGTTACCTGAACTGAGTCACATCACTCCACCTCACTTAAGGCGGAAACAAGCTCTACTGAGGGAGGCCAAAAAAACTCTGCATCACCTTCTCTACCACTGCACCAGGAATTCTGTCATCCGCCACAGCAACGATTGCGATCAAGAAGACCAGCAAGTGTTACTGCAGGACAACTCATCGCAGATGGTTTTGATCTAAATGAAAGCTGGCAGCATTAATGGTCAACAAAAACATTGGGAACAAGAGCCCACAACCTTGATCCCACATAGAAGCCAAAAGACTATGACCTACTGAGGAAACTTTGGTGCTGCCTCAACAGGTTAAGGACTGGACATGGTTGTTGTAGCTACTTCAGGTACAAATGGGGCTGGATCAGTTCACCAATGTGTGAATGTAATCAAGAAGTGCAGACAATTGAATGTTTAGTCCAATGCTGTCCACTTCATTCATACCCTGGAATTCCCGATGACTTGTTCACTCTCACACCCAGCTTAATTAACTGGTTGAAAAACACAGACTTTAAGGTTTAATCTTGTGTTATATCATATGTATATTGTATAAAATCATTTGCCTTATATCAACTGTATATTGTATAAAATCACCATACGATCAAATAAACTGTGTTTTCAACATGGACAAAGCATACATAAGTCAATTTTCAGACAGGACTGAAAAGTTGATAATATTTTGTTCTGTGTACATTGTTTCACAATTGTTCTGCTTATTTGATGCAATTGTGGTCATACTTATTTTGGATTGGTTGTTGCAACATTTTGAACCAAAATTATTCACTTGAGTTTTTCTACTGGTGGTTTCACTTTAAATAAATAGTGACAGGTATTTTAAGAAATGAGAGAACAACAAAATGTGTACTTTATAATAGTTTCTTATTTGTTGCGTGGATTGTTCAGCTTGCTACATAGTAAGCTTTCAAGTAAGTTTATCTACGTAGTATGGTTGTATTATCTATGTGATGCAAACTATTTAAATACATTATTGTCATGAACTTCACACAGTATTTAATATTTCATTTTGAAATATTACTGTATCTCATTGCTACCTATTAGAACCCCTCGGAGAGCATTAAAGATAAACACCAGTCCTAACTGTCCAATTGTAAAGTGACCTCTTTCCAAATTACATACAAAAATAACCACTATTTCAGTATACTATAATTCGAAAACGATGCTTTGCTGATTAACATTGTTCTTATGTGAGAAACATAATATAAATGTGAAATTAATACTGTAACTAATCGAAAGAAATGTAGCACATGGTCAGGATGTACCAGTAAACCTATCAGTATAAAATTACTACAGAAAATTAAATAGAACATATAAATAAAGCATGTTAATTGAATCTCCGATATATGTTGGCACTAAAATTCAGGCACTAGTTGATTTGTTATAAACAAATTTAGAAATGTAATTGTTACCGGTAACATAATTAGTCAGAAAATGTTATATTAACTCGTAACTAAGTTGAAAATAGGTTCACCTTGTTCAGCACTGAGATTGTAAATTTTTAGCAATGTGTATCTCATATTCAGTTTAACTTTTAATTGTGATTTTACATAAAATTTTAATTTTCATTGTAGGTAATTGTTAACAAAAGTATAAATAGAGGTCACGCAGGCGCCTTGGGGCACTCGTTTTTTGGCTAGGGTTGCGAGCAAATGTATTGTAGGCTCACTCGTTTGTTGATTGTTGTGAACTCTGTGTTGTTTGATGTTAACTTTGGGTACATGTGATGTAACCGGTACAGTTCACCAGGCTCGGACACCAGAGTCCTGGAAATATATTGGTGTTAAAACTGCACTGTACTTTGGAATTTATTTGGGAGTCTTCCACAATCCTTTTCATAGGCTGCACAGCGACGAGACGAATCCAGGAATTTTACAACACCCGGAGAACTAAGCAACTCTCACTGTTGGTAGAATTGATGTGAAAACAACAGCACACTGACTGGGCATTTCACTCAAAAGTCAATACATTTGCAACGCGGAGGTGGGAAAATATAAACATCTCAATGTGGTGGAGGAGCTGGGATCAAGTGGAAGACTGTGCAGAGGACGACTTGCAAGAATTCCATGTACAAGAAGCAGGAACCATAATCTTGTACGTTGCAGACTGCGCCACGTACGTCGCCAGGAGCAAAATTAATATTCTGGAATGACATTGCGAATGAATCAGATAAGTACCCCTTTTTAATTGTGTCCTACAATTTTCTGTTTTTGTTTCATTGTGTGCGTGTGACAATTTCACCTGGTAGGAAGGAAAGTGTTTTGTCTAGTGTCTAGTCACTTTGATTAAAATGAGCGAAACTCAGTTAAATCAAATAGGCATGACCATGTGGTCAAGCCGTCAATTTCATGCATCAACTCCAAATGTACACTTAAACAGTGAAGCAAATTCTGTGAGCAGTAGTTGTTCGCCTTTTCATGGTTTTTCGGGAGCAAATCAGCAACCGAATTTAATTGATCAGATATCTCAATTGTTGAATAATAAACTAGAACAATTGGTAACTCAAAATAACCAATTAGGTAGCAACATTAAAGAGGTCAGAGAAAAGCTGGACCAAAATTTAAAATCATTGAGAGAAGAAATCAATGCAACAAACAACAAAGTACAAATTGTTGCATGTGACATAGCAAGCGTAGAAACTAAAGTTGACTGTTTGGAGCTTTCACAATCTCCGAATTTAAAGAAACAAACAAAAGCATTGAATTAGTTAACGAACGTGTCAAAAACATGGAAGTAGCCGTTTAAAATGAATTAGTGGACCGAAAAGACGAGTCAAAAATGTTGCAGGAACTCATTGTTTCAGAAAAAGAATTGGTAGGGGAAAGATTGAAATTAAATTCTGAAGTAGTTTCTCGCATTGACGAGAAAACAGAAAGTGTAACAATAGAACTGCAAACACTCAGCTCTGAAGTTTCAAAATTGCAAAATAATATAATGCCCAATTTTGATTCAAACCAGATGTTTGTGCATAATTGTAACAATGTTAGTTTAAAATGTTACCCAGGTGATGAAATTGCATCCGGTTGACTTTGTGCATCAGTGCAAAGACAGTTTCCAACCTAACATGCCAGAGTCTGCTAAAGTTAAATTTGCGAAAAGTTTTTTGGATGGTGAAGCCCTTACATAGGCAAACCAAAACACTGATACAAATACTACATCTTTTGCCGATTTTGAACACCAATTCTTGGCAAAGTTTTGGTCGGAAAACAAACAGACAAGAATAAAATCTGAATTTCTTAACGGTAGCAAATATCACACAGGTCTTGCAATTAGCATGCAAGAATTTTGTGAAAAACAATTAGGGACAGTGTCACATTTGAGCAAACCTTTGGACGAACTGATACAGATTGACGCACTGAAACGGCGCCTACCGCACCGTTTTCAGTGGGGACTTGTATATGAACCAGATGACAGTGTTGACGAATTTTTATGTTACGTAGACAAAATTGACCGTGCATGGCAGAATGACGACACACAGTACAATCAAAACCTCAGAAACACTCACAATAGGAATGGGGCGTCACAACAATATAATGGACACAGAAATAATAACTGGCGTGGTAACCAAAACAGTAGTTACAACAGACACGAAAACCATCAAGAACAGAGAAACAGTAACCAGCTTCACAACAGCAATTCCAACCAGGGAAACAGGTAACCACCTCGTTGGGAGCCTGTCAATTTGAGGTGAATAATTATGGCACAAACCAGGCAAATAGGGGGTTAGAGAGACAGAAACGTAAAAGAAATCATAATTGTAATGTAAATGGGGACTACTACTTAGATGATACTAGTTATAAGCAAAACTTTTGGGATCACATGTTGAGTGAATTGAATAATGCACATACTCAAGCAGGACCACATTTTGAACTTAATGAACATGACTTAGCATTAATTGATGACACATTAACACCTAATGTAGACAGAACTTATGATATGTATGGTATCACTAGCTTGTTTTCTGATGAAGGTAAGGATAATGAGGTATCTCTATTAGTAAAAATTGGTAGCCAAATTGCGAAAATAACACCTGACTTAGATAATGAAACAGGTAGTGATTTCAGTAGTGTAACTTCAGATGTTGAACACTTAGTAGTTAAGGAAGATGTGCATGCAGAGGCATCACCCACAGAATATTTTGATGATGATTTTGATAAAGATAGTGTTGTGAAGGATGATGTATTTGATGATATATGTACACAAGAGAAATTAGACGGCATTATTTATGTTGAAGTTATTGATAATGGTGTTGCAGATGAAAGTAACTCTGACTGCGAAATTGGTTCATGTGAAGATATTAAGAGTGCAAACAATGTATTGGTACCAATTTGCATAAAAGAAATCTTAAGTAAATCTACTAATAAGAAGGAACAAGTTAAGTTGATAGGTGAGAAGATTTTGGAATCTATTATCAGTGAAAATGAAGTTTGTTTAGAAAATAATAAGGAATGTGAAGTCATCAAATCAGATCTATCCATGAAAGATAATTTTAAGTCTAGTGAAAGTAAGGTATCTGTTTCATGTGTATTTGATTCCGGTCATAATGACACTCAATCTTATGTTGATTCTGACATTGAAACCTGTGGTGAAGAAGTATGTAACAATATCGATACAACTGAATTAGAAAGTGACTTGCTGGCAGAGAATGCGAATAGTGACCCAAATATTACCTTAGGTAGCCCTTATGTAGAAATAAGCATTAACAATTGGTCAGGTCTATGTTTGATTGACACTGACAGTCCCATTAGTAGTATCCCAGACAAGCTGAGGAACAGGATAAAAGGCACTGAAAGTTACATCGAATTTCCAATCACAGGTGTACAGATTAAAGGTGCCACTGGCAAGTTTAGTAAGTTAATAAATAAACAAGCTTTAATTACATTTTCTGTTGGTAACATTAATTTTGAACATGGTTGTTTAGTTATTCCAGACCTCAATGAGCAAATGATTTTAGGGATGGGCTGGATAGTTAAAGCAAAGGTGAGTTTTCATTGGCAAAATTCAGAATTACTGTTCACTGAACCAAAGACCAGTATTCAAGGAAAAGTAGTGATCCAGTTAAATTCAAGTACAAGTACAAGCAGTAGTAACCATATTAGGGAAATAGTTTATCCAGAGTGTAGCCATTACATGGAGGAAGAGGAAAATAGGGATCACAATAACCAGAATTTGGTTGATGATAGTTACTCCCTAACCATATCAGAAAAGGTAAAAGAAAAGAAGCAAATGACTTGACTGAGTCTGAAAAGCAGAAATTGGAACATTTTCTCTGGGAAAACTGTAACTTTTTAGTGATCAACCTGGTAGGGTCAAAGATTATACATGTCATTTGAAGTTAAAGTCACACGGACCCTTTTTCATTAAGCCTTATCGGGTACCCATCTGTAAAAGGAAAGAAGTGGAGAGGGAACTCCAGAAAATGCAAAAATAGAGAATAATAGAGGGAAGTCACAGTCCATATAACAGCCCGATGGTCTGTATTTCAAAAAAGGATGGTGGTGTTAGGCTGGTATTGGATTCACGTCACATGAATAAGTTTTTAGAAAGAGAAACAGATCATCCTGAATCCATGGAGGAACTCCTGTACAAATTCAATGACACAAAATATTTTTCTAGCCTGGATCTGACCACAGGTTTTCATCAACTCACATTAGCACAGGATTCAAGGCAGTACACAGCCTTTTTATATAATGGTAAATGTTTTCATTATTGTGTTGTTCCGTTATGGCTGAATGTGTCTGTAGCAGAGTTTATTCGAGCTTTGGATCATGTGACTGGAAGTGAACTACTATCTAAACTAATTATTTATGTGGATGATATATTAATAACCAGCAAAACTTGGGAGGAACACCTAGATACTTTGTACAAATTAGCCAATAAGTTCAGACAAGGCGGTATGACCCTTAAATTAAGTAAATGCAAATATGGAGTATCAGACTTGAAGTTTTTAGGCCATATAATTAACAGAGAAGGCATTCTACCTGACAGCGATAAAATTTCTGCAATTGTCCAGTTTCCATGTCCAAAGAACAAGAAACAGCTGAGGTCATTTTATGGTCTACGTAATTTTTATCGTAAGTACGTCAGCACCCAAGCTTTAAATGCACCGTGTTTGAAAGAGCTATTAAAAAAAGAACACCATATGGGAATGGACAGATCAGTGTCAAGCAGCATTCGATGAGATCAAACAACACCTAAATAACAGTCAATTACTCCACAGACCTGACCTTTCACTACCATTTTGCCTATCGACAGATAGTTCAGATTACGGATTGGGTGTACATTTGTTTCAACAGAAGGAAATTGATGGAAAAATAGAACATCTTTCAATCAGTTTTGCCAGCCGAGGTCTGCAGAAACATGAACGTAATTACACAGTGACTGAGAAGGAACTACTTGTCATTGTATGGGGTTTCACTAAATACAGGAACTATCTAGCAGGCCATAAAGTCATAGTATTCACGGATCACAAAGCTCTATGTTATATTCAAAACTGTAAACTTTTCAATAGTAGATTAACCAGGTGGGCCATATTTTTACAACAATTTGATTATAGCATTCAGTATATTAAAAGGGGATCAGAATATAAATGCTGATGCTTTGTCTAGATTACCTGTGAGGGGTGGTCAGGAAGAAGAACTATTGGATAACAAAGTGTTTAAAATAATGTACATGAGAGGGATTAAGGATGAAAAGGAAATTACTAACATTTGCAGTCAGCTTAGGAGATACCAGAACCAGGATGATGATTTGAAACTTGTGAAAAGCCTTATTGGTAAAAAGGGTTATGGAAAGGTTGGCATGTATTATCAAAACTTTAAAGGTATTTTATTCAGGAGACATAACACTGACTCTGACATCTGGAAGGTTTGTTGGCCTATACAATGTGTTGATGTTTTAATTAAGTGCACACATGAGAGCTATGGACACTGTGGAATCGTGAAATGCACTGACAAACTTAAGGAAAATGTCTATTTTAATAATATGTTTAGAAGAGTAAGTCAGGTTATACAAAAATGTGATCGGTGTCAAAGAGTAAAAGTCACAAATCAGAAATACCAACGTTATTTACAAAGTATTGTGCCAAAAGCAAATTGGAACTGATAGGAACCGATTTGTTTGGCCAATTGCCGAGAACTAAAGAGGGTTATACATATTTGTTTGTAGTTGTTGACTTATTCACTAAACTAGTAAAATTGTATCCACTAAAGAAGGCAACAAGCAGGAAAATTTTAAAACTGTTTCTGTAATGATTACTTCACACAGATTGGAAAACCAAAAGCCATACTTTCAGACAATGGGAGCCAATTTACATCTAACGTTTGGAAAGATTTCATGAAAGATGAAGACATTAAGCATGTTCTTATTTCCGTACATTTTCCGTCTTGCAACCCAACTGAGCGCTATATGCGTGAAATAGGCAGGCTTTGTAGAACTTACTGCTCTAAAGATCATACAAATTGGTCAAGATCCATATGTCATTTTGAAGATGTTTTGAACACCTTACAACAAACAACTGGCTTTACGCCTTATGAAGTCCATTTTAACAAACACCCACCAAACATCTTGTATGAATTGATCAATTTTCCTGTCTGTAATGAGTTAACACCGGACAAGAGAATGGAAATAGTAAAGAAAAATATTGAAACACACTTTGTCAAGAGAGAGCTTAAACATGATTCAAAAGGAAAGTTTATACAGTACAATGTACGTGATTTAGTCTTAACCAAAAGTTATGAGAAATTTTTCGATATTTACATTGGTCCATTTGAAGTTTATGAAAAACCACATCCAAACGCCTACCGACTTATTTATCCCAAATCAAGAAAGCTATTTGGTTTAAGAAATGTCACTCAGTTGAAACCTTATGTGCAATAATTGCAATCCCTCAGGGGGGTACACAATCTTTGAGTACTATGTGTGTGGCTTATGCAAGGTGCCCCAGCTAATGTGACATTTTCTTCTCGAAAACACTGATGCCACATTCTACGATGCCTTTCTGACACACAAACTTCCGACAATACATACGTTACTTTTTTGTACCTATGTTTGCTTATATTTGTTATGTAAGATATTTTCATGTGATTTAATTTGTAGTATAAGATACATTTTGTTTTGATTGAGTAATCTGCATCATCAGATGTATTGATAATTTGACACTTACATCCTACCGATTGTGACTATTACTGATATGTGAGGACTATGATTTGAACTTGCGTTGCCAGGAAAAACCAATATGTATTTTCTAGTGAGGAACAGTTACACATCTTTACAGACAACAGACCATACTGTATTTATATGAGCTTATCCAGAAATGAAAGGTGGATTATGTGAAGATACACTAAGCTTATTAATACATACTTAAAGTTTTATGGTAAATTTGTGCAGTTAAGAAGAACTATATACATCTTTTCACTGTTTTTATCTTATATAGGTTATCCACAAGGAAGGAATTACTATGTTCTGCTTCTCATACCATTATACGATTGACAACTGAATTAATGTGTTACTATATATAAGACCACATGAGATGTTGAAAGATGTTATGATTTATGAAAGGGTTGAAGTGATTTATGCTGTTAAGAAGGGATTATCACCATGATATACTATTTACATGTTTCACTCAGTTATGTACACACGAGAGAGATGTTGAAGTTGCTCTGAATTGTTGAGGATTGTCTTGAAATAAGGTAAGTGATGTTGTGATTTATATTTGTATTAAGGATTTGAGGTTGCAGACTCATTCCTGTTTCTGATTCACATGAACTGATGTTTACAGTTTATTGATGGAAGATGGTTCGATTTGATATTGCATTTTCGTAGGGGTATTTGGATGAGGATGTTGATGATGATGATACTTTTAGGTTATATGATATGCAATGCTGCTGAGGTGGTTGGTGGTATTCAACCCTCATTTATTAATGGTTTTGATGATTAGTTTAATTGAGAGGATTATGATGATGATGATGATGATACTGTGCAGTCACACGCAACAGAACTTATGAATGATTTGAATCACATGAAATAGAACTCTTATACATTTTGATTGAAGGAAATGCTGATGTGAAATTATAATTGAGAGTTATTTTTGAACAACTATGACAACACATAGCACACAAATCACATTGAAAGACTATTATTTTACATTAGTCACATCTCACAAGACACAATCTGTAGACTAGTTTGGTATTGAGGGGTAGGAAATGACAACTTTAATAAATGGACTGAAGACTTTGACGAAATGAAACATAAGATGCAATGTGACAAGGTTCTGGATTTTTTTTTCTTTTACAAAATCTTCTTACTGCAAGGTTGGTAACTGTAGCACAATTACATTTTCACTTGCTTAAGTGTATCTTGCTACTTTCAGGATTTTTTTTTCTTTTTTTGACATATAACTTATTTTCTCACAATTTATAAAACCTTGCAGCTGTTTCTCAGTGTTAATTTGATCTGATTTTCTGGATGTCTTGCAAACATTTTGAAACGTTATTGCATTTGATGTACAAAGCCAAGAAATTGTGACTATACATAGTATATTCAAGTACTTGTGACAACAACCCGGATTGGATATAAATGAACAGTTTCTATACTGTCACAATATAAATATACAAATATAATTTTGACTATTCATGTTTGATAAGATTTGTAAAATATTTTATGGCATTGCAAACTGTTAGGATAAATTTTATTTTTCTGTCTTTTATATGATAATGTTATTCTAGAATATGTCATATGGACACTTTAAAAGTGCAATGTAATCAATCCAATCAAATTTGTGATTTGTTATCTTAGTTGTATTTGAGTGTTTGTAGGAGGGAAAATTAATGGACACTCTAGAAGTGACAAAAACAAGGACGCTCTAGAAGTGATAGTTTCGGAAAAACATTCATTCAGAAAATTTGATGTAAATATTGATTTTGTAAAAGTTTGGAAATTTCTTTTTTATCTCATATTTCCAATTCTTGTTTTCTTGATGTATATGTTTGTAGCTATTTAGAAAATTTATATGTATGTAAAGTTTCATGATTCAGTTTTGTACCTTAAAGTCCAACTAGTACTGTATCACATCAATCACACTAATATTTCTGTGAGAAGAGTTTCATCTATCAGGCTAGGCAAAACTCTCCAGGGGGGTATTGAAATATTACTGTATCTCATTGCTACCTATTAGAACCCCTCGGAGAGCATTAAAGATAAACACCAGTCCTAACTGTCCAATTGTAAAGTGACCTCTTTCCAAATTACATACAAAAATAACCACTATTTCAGTATACTATAATTCGAAAACGATGCTTTGCTGATTAACATTGTTCTTATGTGAGAAACATAATATAAATGTGAAATTAATACTGTAACTAATCGAAAGAAATGTAGCACATGGTCAGGATGTACCAGTAAACCTATCAGTATAAAATTACTACAGAAAATTAAATAGAACATATAAATAAAGCATGTTAATTGAATCTCCGATATATGTTGGCACTAAAATTCAGGCACTAGTTGATTTGTTATAAACAAATTTAGAAACGTAATTGTTACCGGTAACATAATTAGTCAGAAAATGTTATATTAACTCGTAACTAAGTTGAAAATAGGTTCACCTTGTTCAGCACTGAGATTGTAAATTTTTAGCAATGTGTATCTCATATTCAGTTTAACTTTTAATTGTGATTTTACATAAAATTTTAATTTTCATTGTAGGTAATTGTTAACAAAAGTATAAATAGAGGTCACGCAGGTGCCCTGGGGCACTCGTTTTTTGGCTAGGGTTGCGAGCAAATGTATTGTAGGCTCACTCGTTTGTTGATTGTTGTGAACTCTGTGTTGTTTGATGTTAACTTTGGGTACATGTGATGTAACCGGTACAGTTCACCAGGCTCAGACACCAGAGTCCTGGAAATATATTGGTGTTAAAACTGCACTGTACTTTGGAATTTATTTGGGAGTCTTCCGCAATCCTTTTCATAGGCTGCACAGCGACAAGACGAATCCAGGAATTTTACAACACCCCGAGAAATAAACAACTCTCACTGTTGGTAGAATTGACGTGAAAACAACAGCACATTGACTTGGCATTTCACTCAAAAGTCAAAACATTTGCAACGCGGAGGTGGGAAAATACAAACATCTCAATTTCATATTGTATTTGTGTTTGCTGTCCTTTTGTGTAGTAGATTAAGTACTTATGGTTATTTTTCACATTTTGCGTATAAAATCTGACGCGCAAATGAGTAAGCTGTGTGTAACTTTTTTAAAAGAAAGGCTCCCACAGCCATGTGACTTGCCATGATGGTGAGGATTGTCTGCTTTGAGGACACAGTGAGCTACGCTGGACAGTTTCAACCATACCAGGAAGGTAACCGTAGAGGAACCAGACTAACAATGCCCAACTCAAGCAGCAGGTTCTAAAGACAATGAAAAGACCTACACAGGATCAGTTGTCACCCAAGTTAACAAAAATGTACATTGGTTGCCGAGCTAAGGCAGTCTAATGTCAAAATTATGGTAGAGTAATCATTGGGAAACAGAAGGAGCCTCTATCACAGCACAAGAAAAGGTGAATATGTTCTGGGCAGATATTTAAATCAAAACATATTGACATATTTGCACTTCTGTAGAAGTTAACCTTACTTCTCCAGTGCAATGAGCTTTCTTAGCTGCAGGGTGTTGGCACATCTGCATCTTGCAATTTATAGAATAAAGACATTCATCATGTGCCGAAAATACAGAAGTTTTTTCAGCCTTACAATGTACTGTATAATATAATATGGCTGAAGAACATATATGTAATAACTAAAAAATTATTTTCTAGGGGGGCAGGAGGCTGATTTTTTTCCCTGAAGGAGGCGTTTCTCACTGTTATAACTGTGGTGAGGGGTGTAAGAGTTAATAGATGCACATTTATGTGCTTCTATAGAGTGGGACTTGCTTACAATAGAAGTATCTGAGAGTGGGGATGCATCTATAATAGGAAGAACCCTAGCATGCAGCCTAAACTTTAATGACATAATTGTGTCATATTGTAGGACATGACAAATGCCTTGTTGGATGGCATGATGGCCTGTGTCATGTTATATGACATAACACCAGGTTACTTCACTTGACATGATGCTTCATGTTGTATAACATGGGTACTAATACTAACAAGTAAAAAAGTGAGAATATGTCAAGATGTTTTGATTCAAATATCTTTGAAGCAGCTAGAGAGTCAAAAAGCTAGTTCCCTTACTAACTCTGCCCAGAGCGTGTTTGCCTTTTTTGTGCTGTGATGGGTGCATTTTTCATTCTGGTAGCATATTATATCCATACCCCTTATGAATAGAAACTGTGTGATGAAAGATACATGTACCATGGAAGATTTCCAAATGTGCTATATTTGAATCATAACATGGCAAAATGGGGGAAAAGACTTCTAAGTAAATAAAATGTAAACACCATCTAGTGACAAGCTTCCTCTGACAGAGATCAAGGTCTACAAATGTTTGGTAAAAAGCCCTACCATTACAAAAGTCAATTTGTTCATTTAATAAATTTTCATTTCTTACTGAATACTTCTAATTCTTCAAGATTATTTAATAAGGTTCCTTTAGGTGTGCCATGGACAATTTGAAGGCTGTGCTCCATTTTCCCCAAAGTGTGACCATACTGGACTTTGTGTTTTTATACATCTTTATTACTGTTGTTTATAAGTTTGTGATACAATTTTTTAGAGAAAAACTTCTTGCAGCCACCACACACTATTATGTAGACTCCCTTATCATTGTATTTATCTCATCTTTGTTCGACAGAAAAAAATCAAGGAAGTACATGAATTTTTTTTTACTTCAGTTTCTGCAGTGAATTTTATAGTGTGGTGCATGCTGTTAAATTTGTGACTGTGTTCTAATCGCCTTTCTGATCGTCTTTTACTATTATAAAGATGTCATCTACACATCTTTTATACATCAGAATGTTCTCAAACAGTGCTGGATGTGTGTTAATGAGGTTAGTTTCCAACCAGTTCAAAAATGTTTTGGCTGTTGCACCGTATGTTTCCCATAGCAAGTGCATTTAGCTGATTGTAGTATTTACCATTGAAAGAAAAGTGATTGATTAATTATGTGAATCCCAAAATTTCTATCAATTCTACTATTTCCGCCTGACTATTTTCCATCTCGTTGAGTCTGAAATTATAAATAAAATAACTTTCGACTTCTTTACAGAATACATTATATGTGATAAATCTTACATTTATGCAAATGATTTGTATAACTATATATTTCCATTTGTGTGTGCTCATGGAACAATACATACAAATTTTGAAATATCCACTGAATTGTTTGGTTCCATGCTACAGAAAATCCAGAATGATAAAAAATTCATTTTTATTATGTCATTAACAAATTAAGTTTTCTTTGCAAATCAATAGTTATGTGAATCTGAGGGTATACTTTAACAGTTCATAAAAAACAACCTGCAGGCTGTACGAGGCGAGAGTCAGAAATATAGTAGTATCAGCATGTAGTGAAGCGTTACAGAGATGAGGGAAAAGCTCGTGCTAGCTGTATGAGGTGAGACTCAGAAATAATAATAGTACTAGCATACAGAGAAATGTTACAGGCTTGAGGTCTTTATTTATTTTCAGAAATTGGGGTAATGATACACTTTTAGTTTGCCTCAAGAGTTTCTGCGCTATCTCACAGAATGAAAAGAACACAAATTAGATTTCTGATCTGATGTAATTAGACTTTTTCTGGCATTGTGTGGTATTACATTTTCTTACAGAGGGATTTTGTTCATCAGCATTCTTCTCTAGAACCACATTGCAAAACCTATTTACTTCTTGTTTGTAGTTTACCGTCCATATTTCAGTTCTGTGTATGGCTAGACTCCAGGCAAGCCTCAAGATTTGCCCCAGCCAAGTTGTACCATAATTTCCTTTTCTCCACGAATGAGTTCAGTACCTCTTCATCATTTTTCCACTCTGCCCATGTAATCATCCTTCAGTAGCACCACATTTCAAAACCGATTTACTTCTTGTCTATAGTTTACTCTCCAGGTGTCATTTCTGTGTAGTGCTTCCTAGTAATAAAATTTATATTAAATGTTATCATATTTAACTTTTTCAGGAAAGCTATTCTTGCTAGTGCAAGTCTGTGTTCTATATCCTGTTAATTCTGCTACTGTCTTAATTTAATTCTCTGAATGTCACTCTGCTTATTTCAAATACATTTCATAACCCTTGTTTTTCTTGTGTTGTTCACCACACACATCTGCACCCATACTCTACATTCCACAGTGATGTGCAAGGCAGAGTGCACTTTGCATAGTACCAGTAACTAGGGCTTTTTCCTGTTCCATTCTTTTATTGAGTGCAGGAAGAATGATTGCGTAAATGATTCTGTGTGCACTGTAATTAGCCGCTTAACTTAACGAGTGGTTTTTTTTTTCAAATTATGTACAAAAAACAATATTTTTGAATTAATGAAAAACGTCCTATAATGAATGACATTACATATAGACATATAAAGACAGCCTTTAAAGCTGAAATAATGAGTTACTGAATTTTGAAGATCAGCAATCATAAGATCCTGAGTGTACTCGTGCACTGCACTTTGACTAAACTATCCTGAAACTTTAAGTAATTTTGTAGTTTCCCTGAGAACATGGACACAAAGCTTAAAAATATTCTTATTACAAATCTGATTATCAGTTCTGTTAGCTGAAACACAAGCTTCATTTTCATGTTAACAAGTGCTGGAACTGAGCAAGTGGCTTTATAGCTTGTCTAAAATTTCAGTTCTAGACCCTCTAAGAAATCAGTTTTCTAAATTATTACAATGATGCATTGTTAAGTAATTTATTAACATAATATATCTGAAAAGCTTTACAAGTATCTTAGGTCAGCCCATTTTGATAGTTTATATTGATTTTATTTAATTAGTAAAGTTCCCAGGTTGATTTATTTTTTATTGCTATCTCCTGTCATTCCATTACTGAAAAAAGCATAAAATTTGTTTTTCAGGGTCAATGCATTTTTATAGAATCCTGAAAATAGGCAAGCAAATACAAATTTATGAGCTAGATAAGTCTCACAGCAGAGAAAAAAATATTCATTATGAACAATATTTTGTAATAGTAACAGAATGACACACATGCGGTAACGGAACGACAACAATTTTGTAACTGAATCTGAGTGACATTCGTTAAGATGATGTAGGTCAAATACCTTTATGTTCTGATTATACTGCAATTTTGGCTATACTGATAGTAAAAATTGGAGGGAAAATGGGGAAGTCTCACAAACCAAGAATGTAATTTTCAGAGTGAAGAAACTTACATTCCGTGAGTCTGAAGAGTAACTGCTGAAAGGCGAGTTAATAAGTTTCTTTAGTAAAGATTACAATGAAATGACTAAATTACTGCATACTACATGTAGAATGGGGTTAATTATTTTTATAAACAATGTTTCTTCTTCCATAACCTATGCTTTCTCTGGGAAGCAATAGCAATGCCAAATTATAAGAAGTTAGTGACTTCCTGTGTACTACAACAGAATGTTGATTATCTTTGAAGATCACTATGTAAATGCCTAAATAAGAGAGACATGTTTATGTATTGTGTTGTGTCACTATATTGAATAGAATTTTTTATTTAAAATAGATATTGGCTTATTTCTAGCAATTACACTGTTCCCACAATAATTCTCAAACAAGATATTTCATTTTTACAGTTGTTATTATGTCTCTCACATCAGCTGATAAAATGAGAGAATACCAGAAACGACTCAAGGAGAAAGGGTTAAGTGATGATATTAAGGGGAAGGACAGGGAAAGGAAAAGGCTGAAACAGCAAAGTTTAACTGCTCCCCAACTTAAGAAGCAAAGAGAAAAAGAGAAACTTAAAGAAAATTCAGAAATAAAGTTAGAGCCTGCAGTGAAGGCAATGGTGGTGATGCTTGCGTCATCTACACCAATAGCCCATATAAATCTCCTGCTACATTAAGGAAAGCAGTTAACCATGTGGAAACTTGTTTACCTAAAAGTCCAACAAGGCACAAGAAAGTTGTCTTGAAATTAGCTGCTGCTCATGGAGTTTTAGTAAGTGAAAAATCAGATTCAAAACGTAAATCCAGGCACAGAAGGAACTGTTGCTACTTTTTATGTTCGAGATGACATTTCATGGCAAACTCCTGAAATGTGATAATGACAGATAAGGAAGGGGGGAAAACCAAAGTCCTGAAGAGGTACATGATGATGACCTTGAAAGAAGCTCACACTATATACAGGATGTTACAAAGACGTACGGCCAAACTTTCAGGAAACATTCCTCACACACAAATAAAGGAAAGATTTTATGTGGACATGTGTCCGGAAACGCTTAATTTCCATGTTAGAGCTCATTTTAGTTTCATCAGTATGTACTGTACTTCCTCGATTCACCGCTAGTTGGCCCAATTGAAGGAAGGTAATGTTGACTTCAATGCTTGTGTTGACATGCGACTCATTGCTCTACAGTACTAGCATCAAGCACATCAGTACGTAGCATCAACAGGTTAGTGTTCATCACGAACGTGGTTTTGCAGTCAGTGCAATGTTTACAAATGCGAAGCTGGCAGATGCCCATTTGATGTATGGATTAGCACGGGGCAATAGCCGTGGCGCGGTACGTTTGTATCGAGACAGATTTCCAGAACGAAGGTGTCCCGACAGGAAGACGTTCGAAGCAATTGATCGGCATCTTAGGAAGCACGGAACATTCCAGCCTATGACTCGCGACTGGGGAAGACCTAGAACGACGAGGACACCTGCAATGGACGAGTCAGTTCTTCGCGCAGTTGACGATAACCCTAATGTCAGCGTCAGAGAAGTATTTGCTGTACAAGGTAATGCTGACCACGTCACTGTATGGAGAGTGCTACAGGAGAACCAGTTGTTTCCGTACCATGTACAGCGTGTGCAGGCACTATCAGCAGCTGACTGGCCTCCACGGGTACACTTCTGCGAATGGTTCATCCAACAATGTGTCAATCCTCATTTCAGTGCAAATGTTCTCTTTACGGATGAGGCTTCATTCCAACGTGATCAAATTATAAATTTTCACAATCAACATGTGTGGGCTGACGAGAATCCGCACGCAATTGTGCAATCACGTCATCAACACAGATTTTCTGTGAATGTTTGGGCAGGCATTGTTGGTGATGTCTTGATTGGGCCCCATGTTCTTTCACCTACACTCAATGGAGCACGTTATCATGATTTCATAAGGGATACTCTACCTGTGCTGCTAGAACATGTGCCTTTACAAGTACGACACAACATGTGGTTCATGCACGATGGAGTTCCTGCACATTTCAGTCGATGTGTTCGTACACTTCTCAACAACAGATTCGGTGACCAATGGATTGGTAGAGGCGGACCAATTCCATGGCCTCCATGCTCTCCTGACCTCAACCCTCTTGACTTTCATTTATGGGGGCATTTGAAAGCTCTTGTCTACGCAATCCCAGTACCAAATGTAGAGACTCTTCATGCTCGTACTGTGGATGGCTGTGATACAATACGCCATTATCCAGGGCTGCATCAGGGATTCCATGCGACAGAGGGTGGATGCATGTATCCTCGCTAACGGAGGACATTTTGAATATTTCCTGTAACAAAGTGTTTGAAGTCACACTGGTACGTTCTGTTGCTGTGTGTTGCCATTCCATGATTAATTTGATTTGTAGAGAAGTAATGAAATGAGCTCTAACATGGAAAGTAAGCATTTCCGGACACATGTCCACATAACATCTTTTCTTTCTTTGTGTGTGAGGAATGTTTCCTGAAAGTTTGGCCATACCTTTTAGTAACATCCTGTATAAAGAGGAATTCCCTGACATGCCAATAAAACTGTCCAAGTCCTGTGCATTGAGACCGAAGTTTGTGTGCACCTTACAGGATACAACACACAACGTGTGTCTCTGCTGCTACCATGAGAATATAAAGCTACTTTTGAAAGTTATCAATGAGCTTGTTCCACAAGTGAAAACCACATTTTCTTGGACCCAATGCAAACAGTGAACCAGCGAATCACTCTGAAAGAGATTCATGGTACTGCGGGTCAGAGTCTTGATGCTCTTTTAAACATGCTACCCCAATTCTTACAACATACATTTATTAAAAGACAATAATCAAATTTTTTTGAAAACAAAAAGAATTCTGCAAATAAGAATAACATCTTGCTGCATGTACACTTTGCAGAAAATTATACTGTTCAACTGCAGAATGAAGTCCAGAGTGCCCATTGGTCAAAACCACAAATCACTTTGTTTACAGCATATGTTTGGGACACAAAATGATGGATATTCTTGCGCTGTTTTTAGTGATGAACTTGATCACAATAAATATTCAGTGCATGCTTTCCTAAGTATGATTGTGGAGCACATTATATCCACAAAGCCAGAGGTAGAATCTGTCACATCACAAGTGGTGGTGCAGCCAGTCAATTTAAGCAGCGTTTCCTGTTTGTCAACTTTACATTTTTCAGAGAACACTGTGGAATAAATATTTCATGGAACTTCTTTGCCACATCACATGGCAAAGGTGTCGTGGATGGGATTGGTGAAACTGTAAAGCTTGCAGTCAGGAATATCTGCAAAGCTGGGAAACACACACTATCTGGTGCTGAGGTCTTTGCAGAAATTGCATGTGAAAGATGTCATGGCATAAACATTTTTATATCTCTGCTTTGCAAATTGCAGAGAATAAAGAGAAATTAGACCAAATGTGGATGGGAATAGTTACAGTAGAGCAGACCAAAAGCATCCATGCTGTTACACTTATCACTCCATATATTATTGAGTACCAGCATTACTCGCTATCTCCCCAGAGGTTTGTGCTCAATTTCAAGAAGTGATCTTCAGCCAAAGAAAATTCACAAGCCCTGATCAATCATACGGCCTTGTATCAAGGGGTTTTTTGCTCTGGTTTCCTATGCTGGGGGCAACAGCCTTGTCGCAGTGGATACATCGGTTCCCGTCAGATAACCAAAGTTAAGCACTGTCGGGCGTGGCCGGCACTTGGATGGCCGCCATGTTCTGTTGCCATTTTTTGGGGTGCATCTCAGCCTCGTGATACCAATTGAGGAGCTATTCAACCAAACAGTAGTGGCTCCGGTCAAAGAAAGCCATCATAATGACCGGGAAAGCGGTGTGCTGACCACATGCCCCTCCTATCCACAGCCTCAGCTGAGAATGACATGGCAGTCGGATGGTCCAGATGGGCCACTCATGACCTGAAGACTGAGAGCTTCCTATGCTGGAAGAAACAGATCAAGATTTTTTTGTGGGGCAGGTGATTTATGTTGAAGATGGTTACAAAATTTCATTTCTTAGAAAGAATGAGCAAATGGAAAGATATTTACATTTCCCTCAAAGGAAGATAAATGTTAGGTAGAAAAAGACCAAACTTTAGGGAAACTAGCTGCACCTACTATAGATCAGAGGAATAAGTACCATTTTCTCTACCCAATCAGTAGTGCAGAGTAAAACTGGTAATCTTCAACTGAAAGTGTCATTCCGTTACTATTCAGTGTCACTCCGTTATCAGCAATTTTTTTATTTTGTCAGTAAAATATTAGTTTTATGCATTTACTGTCTATGCCATTTTTTCCCCCATTTATCAATCTTTATAATATAATTTTTGTGAATTTTTATAGGAAATAGGCGAGCTGAATTATTGTTGCATAATAAATGAGAACAATATGCACGTCTGAATTATGTCATTACATTACCAGAAAGATTTTTACGCAAGTCTCATTATCTGAATGAAACAAACTATTAAATTAAATAAATTGTGTTCCTTTGCTTATGTAGAAAATACAATATTAATTTTTTTGTCTTTTATCATGATTCTTGGTCTCTTCTACGCTTAGGGTGCAAAAACAATCACTGAGTGTCATTTCGTTACTAATGGAACTACCCTGTAGCTATGAAGTCTAACCATGTATTTCACAACTGTTTCCTGCGAACATAAATGTTGGAGGAGCTGGCTGCAGCAAAGTGGATATATTTATCTTATACCACTGGCCAGCACTTATCACTCAACTGGTGAACTGTCATCACTTTCAGTCTCTAATGCAGTAACATCACATTCTTCTTCACTTTCAGAGCCACTAAATTAAATGTCAGTCTCAGGATGACTACACCCATCCTTTTATGGAAGTGTTTCCTAAACAATAGTGTCTGAAAGTGCAAGTTTTTTTGTTGAGTATCCAAAGCTGCACACAATAAAAACAATAACTAGTGGAAATCACCTCAACCAGGTTACAAATGCAGTACCAGATGGTGTCAGGTGGCCGAGCGCTTAGCTATCAGTGCTGAAACGGATATAAGCGGGGCTTTATTTTTTCAAAGGTCTATCTTGCCCAAATATACTAAGGATTTTAAGTTCCTGTCGAAACAGAAAAACAAGATAACTTGGGTTGTAGTATCGTCTTATATCAGTCATTTAAAGCTGATTCTTGAAAATTTGTAAGTTAATTTTCTTCCAACAGTTAGGGTTTATCTTCAAGAATAAGTCAATTCAGCTTCTTCAGTGTCTCTGTGATACTCTCCCATAGATCAAACAAACCTACGACCATTTGTGCTGCCCTTCTTTGTATAAGTTCAATATCCCCTGTGTTGTGGCTCTGCCCTCCTGTAATATTGTGGGGTTCCTGGCTGTATGAGAAGAGGGGGGTAAGATTTTTCACATGTACGTAATTGGGACGAATGATTACTACAAACGCTTCTTATAATTATCATAAGACTGGATTTTGCATGCATTTTATGTCCAATTTTACACCACTATGTTGTGACAATGGATAAAGCTTACACATACAACAGGACAGCCATTAATTACATATATTCTTACAAAATTTGAACAGATTCACACAAGTCTGAAATTAAAAGTGGCACATACAAAACGCTCACAAAATGTGTGTTTCCCCCCTCTCCATGTGAAGTTCAAATGACAATAGAATTTTGAGAGCAAGTTTTCAATTTTACGGTAAGAATTCATTTTTTTCTTTATTCGATTCACTTCAATCCATTTCCATACAATCAATTCAGGTACGAGCGCATTTTATATGTTATATTTAGCTCAATTTTAAACTATCATATCTCCACAATGGATAAACAGTATTGGATAAGAATACTGGATAAAAAAATTGTTTTGACTTTATCCATTTATCTACCTTCAAGTAAAATTTGAACTGATTCATCCAAGTTTAAAGTAAGGAAGTAGCGTGCTTCAAATGTTTGTGTGACCCAATCATGCCATTTATCTACTTATTAAGTTGGGGAGCCTTCCACTATGCGCACTTTCATCTGACAGGTGTATCAGTGGAGCTAAAGAGAAGCAAATGTAAAGTGTTGAGAAGGCAAAGTGGTGAATGAGCATCTGTCTCTACCTGCTGGGGATGGCTGCCTACGTTTTGTTTTGGTGCTTCACCTGTGCTTTGTTAGTCTCAGACTGAAGGACACTGCAATGACAGAAATCCAAAGAAGGAACAAAAAACAACTGGACATTTGTTGTGTTAGTTATGAGAGAGAACTCAAAAACTATCTGTGAGGTTGAGCGGAGATTTAAATATGTGAACGATCTGTGTCGAACTATCCATAGAATATTAAGGAACTTATTTGCTTGTAAAAGCATTTTGTTAAACATAACAATTACTACAAGAAACTTTCAGAGTCTGTTGGTACCTCTGGCATATGACTGAGTTCTCTTTCCAGCATCATAACTATGCAAGAGGATATGATATCCATCACATATTGCTGCAGCATGATTATCAGGTACTGATTAACGGACACCAATCAGCAACAAAGTATATTACGCCACCGCATTTTATAAGATACATGACTGATGATTTGACAGATCACAAGAGTTCATTTGCAAGAAGCAGCTCATCACAATGATGCTCTGCTTAGGTAATTAATGAATTCATGTAATTTAAATAAGCTCATGATGGATGTCAATGACAAATGATAGTAGTGACTGTTCACAATGAGACTGGGTTGTATATATTTTACTGTAAGTCACCAACTTGGCATTTATAATATGATATTATATCCTTGTAAGTCAAATGAAGAACTTCACAATTACATAAACTGATAAATGATCATTGTAAAGAGATTAAATTTTTTATAGCTCCATGGTTTTAACTATTTGCGTCACATCACACGTACTTGGAAATACATTGAATTGTGGAAGGTGTTACATTCTTTGTAATTTCTATGGTGAATTTCGTTTCCATAACTATGCCATCTATTATTTATGTGATGCATATACACCCACAGTTCATAATGTAATTAACTGTATAATAATTGACAATGTGTCATTCTCATGGTTACTTTGTTAATTTTGAAAACCCTTATATTTTACCCCTCCTTTTCCAGCCCCTCTCCCCATTTAGCCACCCCCCCCCCCTCTCCTCACTTCCTCACACCCCCACCCCCATGCCCATATATGAATAACATTTTTGATTTTTATGCTTCGTTTCTTTTACTCAACATACACAGGTACAACACCACATTCATGACACAGTGATCTGTGTAAACTCACTAAGATACATGATATTGCATTTAATGAATACATGTAATTTAAAGAAGTGCATGATGGTGTTTATGATGAACAACAGATAGTAGCGACTGTTCACAGTAAGACTGGATTATATGTATTGTAATGTCACCAATCTTGCATTTACAATATGATAGTTCAGCTATGTAAATCTGAAGAACTTTGCAATTAAATCTATGGGTAAAACAACAATGTAGGTCATTTCACTCTTTTTATTACTACACAGTTTTAGATATATGCATCATGTCGGATGTATTTGTAAATAGGTTCAATATTCCCATTTCAATTTGTCCCCATAAACAATGCCATCTTTTTTTTATGTGGGGAAGTCCACTTATGGTAAAAATGCAATTAATTGTTTGACAAATGTAATTGACAATGTGCAAGTCTCATGGCTACCTTTTTATCTTTTGGTAACCCCTACAATATACCCCTCCCACCCCAACCCCCCAGTCACCATCTTAGCCCTCCCCTCCTTCAATTTATTTACAATTTGGTTTTACCTACTTACCCTTCATTTCATGTACACACGAAAAATAACATCTATGAAAATGTACGGTGATTTACACACACCCATGGAATACATGCCACTTGTATCATTAATTAATGTATTTTACGTAATTCAAATATGTTCATAAAGTTGTTCATGATGAACTACATATAGCAGTCAATATTTACAATTTATATGTTCAAAAGTAAATTCACTAGCTTTGTGTCTGCACTAAAATGTTACACTGATATATGTCCATATGAAGAACTATTACATCGATCTGTTAATGAACAATGTGAAGTAATTTTACTCATTTCATCACTGCACTTTTTGCATTTCCAGCATGTTATATGCTTGTGTACGTAAGTAACTGAGAGATTTAGCATAAGCTTTGTATTATCGCATACGTATATGATGAATTTTATTGGCATAAGCAATGCTATCTATTGGTTTGTGACATAACTCTACTTAGTACTGTTCTCCATAAACAATGCCTTCTATCAGTTTGTGTTGTAATTCCACTTATTATTCTTTTACAATCCAATTACTTGCATGATAAATGTAATATATAATTTATTAGTCTTAAGATTACTTCATTAACTTTTTCTAAATTTGTAACATTTCTATACACAAGTCTATAGTAGTTGGAAGACATATCACTGCACTAGCACTCTTCTAACCTATCTGAATTAAGACCATGTGGCATTGAGATCAGTCTGCAACTGACTGCGGTTCACAGTAGATGACGAAGCACAATGTACCCATATGTCAATATTGCCAATGGTATTATAGCATGAACATTTTTTGTATTTTTAAATTCTGGTAAGAGTTCTTCATAAACTTCAGTAGATTTACTGAGATATTAATGTAACCACTACCAATTTATGATACCTAGTACATACTTCTTTGAAGCTATTGAAAATGAAGTAATATCGAAACACATAAGGCAATTTTCAACCATTAAAAGTTTGGCAGTGATAAGTGAAGTTTCAAGTGCAAAAATGACCATGTCGTCTTACACAGCATTTTTGCGGCTGTCAAGAAGAACAGCTAATGAGAAGAAAAAAGACTCAACTACACAACACAGTCAGTTTATACAGGCTATATATTCGTACATTACAACACACTACCATCTTTTGGTCTGCTGAAGATATTAAAACACTAATTTCACTAGACCAATTAATATCTATACTGAAATGTACTACAGTATGCAGTTGGAAAGTAGCAACATAATTTAAAGCAGTCAGAAAAGCAACATTCATTAATTATCTGGAGCTAAGTAACATTCTAGTTACGTATTTCTTAAAGCCTGTGCCAACAATAAAGAAAGCAAGAACTTGACTAACGAGAGTCCCTATGTAGTTTCTCTTGTTGCATTTCTGTGATATTACATACAGGCAAAAAATACAATTTCATTTTTATGGTTTCTCAACTTATGGTAAAGTGCTATTAGTGTAAAAAGTCCTCATTATGATATTTCTGACAGACTTGAAAAATTTATTTTGTTAATATGCAATAAAATTTATTACAGTTTAGGAGTACTATTGTAAGCAATGGTATGGTTAATAGTAAAAATAGTAGTAATTAAAAAGAGCAACACAGACATTACCAATATATTCAAACAGCATTATGATTAACAGAGAGCAGTTAGAGAACTTTTATCAAAGAAGAAATCATTTCTTCAATACAAAAGTGTGATTTCAGTGCTCACTGAGGCACAAGATTTGATTGTATTATTCTTTCTTTATCTGTTTCACATTTTGCATACTTTTTAAAAAGATATTTAGTGGTTATTATAAAGAAGGTACACCTCTACAATAATTTCTGATATGTTGCTATTTAGGCTCGAGTTATGATTATATATGATGTCCCAGGAGGTATGGTCAGTATTATGGGATATGACAGGAATAATCAATCAAAGCAGTAAAGTCCAGTAAACATGGGCTATAAAATGCATACATTATGAGGTATGAGCCCTTCCTCATCTTTGATACAGTGAAACAAAACTCTTCTCCAGCAGGCTCTTTGTTCTCCATATTTTAGAGGCACTACTATGGACCAGAACAAGGCAATAAACACAGACTCTAAAGTGCTTACCATAAGAGCTATGAGCACTTGTTCATATTTGCTAGTGTGCAAAATATCTCTTCTATTGAAGAAGTGCCCATGTTTCTTACAGTTTTTCTTGCTTTGGTCCATATTATCTCCTCCCAAAATATGGAATTCAAAGAGCTTGCAGCAGAAGAGATCTGTTTCGGAATACTGAAGAAGAAGAAGAAGAAGAAGAAGAAGAAGAAGAAGTGCTCATAGCTCTTAAGGTATGCATTTTAGAGCCTATGTATACTAGGCTTCCTTGTTTCGAATGATTGTTTCTGTCGTATCCCTGAATATTGACCATTCCTCCAGGACCATACTGTACACTGAACTTAAGCTTGTAATAAACAGTCCACATCCACACATATTTTACATATATCTATTGCTGTGAATATCCACACTAGTGTCTTTCTTTCTGTTCACACAACTGAAAATTTTGTCACCTTTGTGTTGTATTTAGGTCTGTTTAGGTTTGTTTCTGTCGTATCCCTGAATATTGACCATTCCTCCAGGGCCATACTGTATACTGAACTTAAGCTTGTAATAAACAGTCCACATCCACACATATTTTACATATATCTATTGCTTTGAATATCCACACTAGTGTCTTTCTTTCTGTTCACACAACTGAAAATTTTGTCACCTTTGTGTTGTATTTAGGAAACAACTTGTGCTGTTTATGAATTTATTGTAGGTACAACTTTGCTCTAATACTTTTGCTCACATCTTGTAAGGCAATCAAGCCAATAATATCATCAGAAGTATATGATACCCAAGGGTATTGATCTCTTCAGTTTGATAAAAATAACTTCGATATATACACAATCATAAAAATGAGTAAGACCATACTTAACTATTTTATATCCTGCACATTTGAATTAATGTTGAACTATTTCACTTGAATTCATGTAAATCTGTTTCACTAATTATTTCAAATTTGTACCAGTGATTATTATCAATAGTGTTATAAACTCTTTGACCTCTAAACAAGATTGCTGTTCTTCTTTGTTGAGAGAGAGGCACATAGAATGGTGTGAATGTGGTATGGAATGGATTCTCTTAGCAGAAGAGTTATTGCAAAGGGACTTGATATTGTTTTGTAATACTGCTAATGGCAGAAATATTCTATGTTGTTAGTGTTGAGTGCGGAAATACTGAAGAATGTATCTATTTCAAAGTTCAGAAACTGAATTTATTACAATAACCATCAGAAGTTACCTGAATAACAATCCTTTGACCATTTCATATTTCTTGGCATAAGGACAACAACTCAGAACCTGCATTACACTCTACGGAAGACAATGAGACCAACAACGAACACACAAGTACTAATTTAGAACAATAGATATAATGTGGGACTCAAAGCATTATCAGTGCCTTTCGTACACATTTGGAAGTAGCTAGGAGAGAACTAGTGAGGATGAAACAAGGCAGTGATAAAGTTGGTGTTTGGGAACTGGTGGGTGGTAGGATGGCTGGCAGGAGGAGAAACAATATGACAGTTTTGTTGTGCCTGCCAGTAACAGGTTCCAGCTGCCAGATTTGAGAGGAGAGGAGTCTGAAGATAATGTAGTATTAGGAAATGTGCAGCAGACTCTGCCCATGAGTAAGAAGCAAGGAACGGAACTAATGTTAAGAAGATGAGAGTACTGCTGCTACGTAGCAGTCATGACAGAGGTGTAGGCCCTCAATCACATTAGAAATTATGGGAAGAACGTCAGGCCAAGGGCATTTTCAAACTAAGTGCTGGGCTGAATAAAGTGACTGATGGTTCAATGCCTTTGTGCAAAGATTTCATGAAAGATGAGCAGACGTGATAGTGGGCGGGGCAGAGAACAGCTTGGATAAGGACAGGTCGTGATCTGAATAATGTCGCTTCCCTTAAACAGTGGTACCAATATGTTCATGGTTGAGCCATTCTGGTGGCATGATCAGCCTCGTCTCAACAGTGCTGTACGGGGAGTCAATGCAGAACTGAAAATTGCACTGCTTGCTGCTGACTGGGCGCACATTGCATTGGTACCTGTGGGGACTATAAGGAAATGGGGCTACACTAGGCATGGTGTGCAACTCAACAGGACTGGCAGGGGGAGGTTGGTGGAGTTAATTAATTTCAGGATAGCAGGTGGGTATGGAGCCACACATGGTAACACTTTTGGTGGCATAGGTACAAGGACTAGGACTTGTTCAGGATAAATTATGAGAACAGACTTTCCTCACTCAAAAGTCTCAACCTGTTCAGAAATTTTTTCAATGTGTTCACAAATGATAAGAGTGTACTACATTGGAGTGCACACTGACCTGATACAGGGTGGAAAAGAATAATAATAATAATAATAATAATAATAATAATAATAATAATAATAATAATAATATACATGGATGATCTAAAACTACTGGCAGCAACAAATCAACAACTCAACCAATAACTAAAGATAACAGAAGTATTCAGCAATGATATAAATATGGCTTTTGGAACAGACAAATGTAAGAAAAATAGCATAGTCAAGGGAAAACACACTAAACAAGAAGATTACATATTGGATAACCACAGCGACTGCATAGAAGCGATGGAAAAAACAGATGCCTATAAATATCTAGGATACAGACAAAAAATAGGAGTAGATAATACAAATATTAAAGAAGAACTAAAAGAAAAATATAGACAAAGACTAACAAAAATACTGAAAACAGAATTGACAGCAAGAAACAAGACAAAAGCTATAAACACGTATGCTGTACCAATATTGACATACTCATTTGGAGTAGTGAAATGGAGTAACACAGACCTAGAAGCACTCAATACACTTACACGATCACAATGCCACAAATATAGAATACATCACATACATTCAGCAACAGAAAGATTCACATTAAGCAGAAAGGAAGGAGGAAGGGGATTCATTGATATAAAAAAACCTACATTATGGACAGGTAGACAATTTAAGAAAATTCTTTCTAGAACGAGCAGAAACTAGCAAAATACACAAAGCAATCACTCATATAAATACATCGGCTACACCACTGCAACTTCATAACCACTTCTACAACCCTTTAGATCACATAACATCAACAGATACGAAGAAAGTAAATTGGAAAAAGAAAACACTACATGGCAAGCACCCGTATCATGTAACACAGCCACACATCGATCAAGACGCATCCAACACATGGCTAAGAAAAGGCAATATATACAGTGAGACGGAAGGATTCATGATTGCAATACAGGATCAAACAATAAACACCAGATATTACAGCAAGCATATTATTAAAGATCCCAATACCACAACAGATAAATGCAGACTTTGCAAACAACAAATAGAAACAGTAGATCACATCACAAGCGGATGTACAATATTAGCAAATACAGAATACCCCAGAAGACATGACAATGTAGCAAAAATATTTCACCAACAACTTGCCATACAATATAAACTAATAAAACAACACGTTCCCACATACAAGTATGCGCCACAAAATGTACTGGAGAATGATGAATACAAATTATACTGGAACAGAACCATTATAACAGATAAAACAACACCACATAACAAACCTGACATCATACTCACCAATAAAAAGAAGAAATTAACACAACTAATCGAAATATCCATACCCAATACAACAAATATACAAAAGAAAACAGGAGAAAAAATTGAAAAATACATCCAACTGGCTGAGGAAGTCAAGGACATGTGGCATCAGGATAAAGTTGACATTATACCAATTATACTATCAACTACAGGAGTCATACCACACAATATCCACCAGTACATCAATGCAATACAGCTACATCCAAACTTATATATACAACTACAGAAATCCATAATTATTGATACATGTTCAATTACCCAAAAGTTCCTAAATGCAATATAACATATACCGTACAGTTAAAAGGAAGTCACGCTTGATCAAGGTCCGTGTCACTTTCCATTTTTAACCAGACTTAACGTCTGAGAAAGTAAAGAAATAATAATAATAATAATAAAATAATAATAATACATACATACATACAAACACCATATACATTTGCTCAGAATTATCTTTTCCTTATCAAAACTATACAGTCTATTAAAAATAAAGTAAGCCAGTTTGAAACTGAATTAAAGTCTTTGAACAGTACAGTACGCATTACGGAGCATTTGTGCAGAGACAGTGAAACACTGAAATACAGCATATAGTGCTATTGTCATAAAATGTGATAGTTGCTACTGAAGAATTACCTTAAAGGATGGGGGATCATGTCCAAACATCAGAAATGGCACACATTTTAAAGCTAGAGAAGATATGATACCAATCAGTACATATAAACATTTTTAACTGTCAGCTATTTAACTAACAAAGCTAGACAACAATAAAATTAATCAGTCTGTGGGTGTATAACTCACCTGGTGGTAATGTGAATACTTTCTCCAACAAATTAACTGAAGTCCTGGAAAGAGTATCAGCCACCAAAACTAACATAATAATAAGTGGAGGCACTATGGATATGTTGATGGTGAAAACATTCTAAACACTTCTGGCACGGCACAAACAGTAAACACTGCTGTTAGGGTATCAGAAAGTTCAGCATCAACTTTAGATATTGTACAGGGTAATTATAAAGTCCATGAAACATTTTAAAAATCAGTATAGGTAAATGGCTAAAAATAATGTAATACGTGATACAATGTCTGAAAAACAATCGAAGAAATCAGTTTGGAAAACTAAAGACAGGGACAGCACCAACCATAGTGAATCAAGCAACGATAGTGAATCAAGCAGAGAAACATCTTGTCTGCTAGATTTTGCTCACTGCCAATCAGTACTGAGTGTGCAAAGAGCATGGGAAGTTTCACAATACATCATCAGTTTACCACAGCACAGTGAATAGACACAAGGAATTCATGGAGGATGGTTGATTACACAACGTAAAATGTTCAGGTCCACCAGGAGTGTCAGAACAGGTGAGGGAAGTGATGTCGGGTAGTCCCACAAAGTCTACCTGTCAAGCTAGTGCAGAGCCAAATATCCCTCGGCCAACAGTGAGAAAAATCCTTTGGAACCAATTAAGACTGAAGCTCTACAAACAGCAGCTCCTGAAAGCCATAAATCATGACAACAAATTATCCAATCTGCAGCTCTGCACTCATGTGTAGAGCCATCCTGGAAATGATGATTTCATAAGCAAATTAATCTTCAGTGACAAAGTCACTTTTCATTTTCCGGGATAAGTCAATTTCACAACACATGCAAATGGGGATAGAGAATCCACACACAACTGTCAGACATGCTCAGGATTCTGAGATAGTTAACATGTTCTGTGCTGTGTCTGACAGTACAGTCTATGGGCTCCTCTTCTTCACTGACAAAACTGTCAACAGTATCACCTAACTCAACATGCTGCTGCAATTGTGACTCGTGCCACAACTTTGCTCTAAGCGTGGATTTCATCTTTCAACAAGATGGTGCTCCTCTACATTTCCACAATTGTGTATAAAGTTACCTGAATGAGATGTTTCCATACAGACCACGTTGTGACCACTTACCCAGCACTACTCGGTAGGCCGCTGCTGTTGGTTGGGGGTGGGGGCAGGTGGGGGGTGGGAGAAGTCCTCACAATAATTAAAAGAAAAAAAAAGTATACTGTTGAAATGTGAATTGTTATTGTGTGTGATATTAATCTACCCAATGATTGTATAAAATACAGCGTGTTCAATCTGGAGATGGGGGGGTGCTTATGTAGTACTTCGAGAATTTCGCTGTATAAATTCTAGAACCACTCGGCCTTTCACAGTCTCGAACACATGATATTTTGGATGTGAGTGGGGAGAAAGGAACCCTGTCTACTGGCGTCACCTGTCTGTGTGTGCAGGTCCGAAGTTTATCAGGAGAAGACCGTAGACACGGCGGTTGGACGGCACCGACAAGTACTTGTCGGTCGGTCCATGGAAGTCATAATGAAAGTGCAAGGCAGAACCAAGGAACTTCTGTGTTGTTATGTGCTGTTTTGTAATTGTAATATTTGTTAGTGATGAAAGAACAATTGAGTGAAAAAAGATTTTTAGTAACTTTTAACACAGACTTCCTAGAGGCAAGACATGTTTATGATTTCTGTGGTTGTTAAACCAAGTCTGTAGTAAGTGTATATTAGTAAATGTATCTTAATTGTGTCTAATGTGGGACGACACAGGCGACTTACAGAAAGTAAAATATTTATGTGAGAAATGACAATTTGTTCTTTATGAAAATTGAAATATACCGAGAGTGAACTAAAAATATTCTTCGACTACCTACTTATTTCACGAGTAGAGAGAGAGAGAGAGAGAGAGAGAGAGAGAGGAAGAAGTTTTTTTTTAGAAGTTGACAAAATTGACATAGCCGGCTATCCAGAGAAGAAGATCGGCTGTGCATATCAAGTAAGTCGACGCGTGTAAAAGAGGTGGGAAGGTTGCAATTGAACTTCACACATTCTTGTTGTCAAAAACTTTAGAAGCTGTGTCAAACCAGTCTTTTGACTGAAGACCACAACTCAATAACAAAGATCTTAATACTTTTACTGATTAGTTGAGTTGAAGTTTTATTAATATTTTTCTTTTGAGTACCAAGGAATGAAAGCTTTTACTGTAATAATAAAGTTTGCATTAATAAGTCTTAAGATCTTGAACAAATGTTCAGCACCATTCAACTAAACAGCCAATCTGCTCAATTGGTGTAAAATCTTAATACAGAGTGGTTTCAGGTAACAAAACCACTTTTTATCTTTCAGGAATGGTCAACTACTACCACACACATGTAGGGGGGCGGGGGGGGGGGGGGGGGGGGGGACAGACAGAATCTGCACACAACTGTCTAATATGTCTGGGATTCAGAGACAGTTACCTTGCTCTGTGCCAGGTCCTACAGTATGGTCTATAGACCCTTCTTCACCGACAAAACTGTCAATGATATCACCTATCTTGACATGCTGCAATTTTAGTTCGTGCCACAACTTGAAATTGAGCATCTTTCAACAGGATGGTGCCCTTCTATATTTCCATAAATTAATTGTGTATAACATAACCTCAATGATACAATGCTGCACAGGCCACATTGTGGCTGCTGAGCTGGTGCTACTTAGGTGGATAAAATATTGAGGCCATGCAGTTTTTTCTAGTGGGGTTACATCAAAAATAGCACTTGTGTTTCACCTCTACCACAGACCCATGAAGATGTGTGGCACCACACCAAAAAAACTGTTCTTACTGTCACTCTTGATATGCACTGTTAGGAATGGACAGAACTGGACTACCAATTAGGTGTGTCCTGTGTGACAAAGTGTGTACACGTAGAACATTATAAAAATTGTAAAAAATTCTTTGAGAGTTTGTCTTTCACTTACTGTATCATTTGTTACAGTGTTCTTGGGCATTTATATGAATCCATTTCTTTAAATGTTTCACTGACTTTATAATTACCCTATACTTACACACATCAACAGAAGAAACTGTGTAGTATTTATAAAAGAGCTTGGTCACTCTGATTATCACTGTCAGAGATTAAGTTAAAGACAGGCTTGGTAAAAGCCGCAGAACTGTTGGTGCACGAACAGATTCTCTCAGAATGATCACATGTACATGGAAAGCAATGTAGGTGCTAAATTCTCTAAGTTCTGCATGCTGTTTAAATTAATTTTGAGTTGGTATTTTCGAAAGGAGCCACTTCAATAGTGGCAGCCAAGGCAAACAGATGGATAACTGTGAGCATCAGAAAGTCCTCCAGACACAGAAAACCATTCTATGATCAAATAATAAATACTGTAGAGAATAAAAGCAAAGTAGTATGGGATGTCGTAACACATAAAACCAGAAAATGTATACAGAAGTATAGTAACATACATATCAAAGATGGGAATAGAGTATTATAAAATCCTCAGGGACTGACTACTTTTTAAATGACTTTTTCTCTGATATTGTGGAAGAGCTGCAACAAAATCTTCCAAAAACAGATGTATCATATGCAATGAATTATACCGCAAGCACGATGATGTTCTTTTCCACAACCGAACTTATAGTCAGAAAGACAATAAAGAAATTAAAAAATAAAAATCAGCAGGCATAGATGAGGTTCCAATCTCTGTTCTGAAGGCATGCACAGACATCATACAAATCCACTTAAACACAGTAAGTGCATCCTTTAGTTCAGATATGCATTCCTTAGTTCAAATATTTTTCCAGAGTACCTAAAGCACACACAGGTTGTGCTCCCACTAAAGAAAGGTAATGCAGAAATACATAAAACTGCATACCAATTTCAGTGTTGTCAGCATTCTCAAAAAAATTGAACCAATCATGGAAGACAGACTAATGAGTTACATGAATAAGTACAACATTTTTAACAAGGCACACTTTGGTTTCCGATGTGGGAGAATTACAATACTGGCCATAACAGAGTTCACAAAAGTGGTACTTGAAGCTCTCGACAGGGATGACTGTGTTGTAGACATATTCTTCAACTGGTCCAGGGTTTTTGACAGTGTTCGTTACAAAATACTATTACACAAACAAGATGCATTAGATATAAGAGGAATAACAAATGAATGGTTCCAATCTTACCTGGAAAATAAGGTGCAAAAAGTGGAGATTGTTCACATTTACACTCATGTTAAATTTATAGTAAAACTATTGTCAGACAAAAACACACAAACATACATGTGTCTTATGCTAGAATACTGGGACCAATTCTGTTCTTAATATACATCAAAGACTTTTCAGACAGTACAAGACATGGGAGAAAAAGTTCTCTTTGCTGATGACAGCAACCTCATAGTCACTGATAAAACACCGAACTCTTAACACTGAAGGCAAATGAAACCCTCAAAGATGTTTACAAGAGGGCTGTATGTAATAAACTTACATTGAACATAAAGAAACCAAACAGCATGCATTACACCAAAGAGGGTACAGCCATTCTGTTGCACTGGGCATAGATGATAAAGATACAAACTGTGTAACAGACACAAAGTTTTCAGAAATGAACAATGACTGAAAATTAACATGGAATGAACACCCATTTACACTGGCAAAAATGTCTTCACCGTGTAATGGTCTTAGGGTTCCAGTAGTGCCTTTAATAGCCAGTGTCTATTAATATATACACTCAATTCTTAGCTGTGGAATTCTTTACTGGGGATCAAAGGCACAAAAATACCATTTTCAAATTGCATAAAATGAGCCACATGGAAAAATATATCTAAAAACAAAGATGATGTGACTTGTGTTTGTGTGTGTGTCTGTCGACCTGCCAGCACTTTAATTTGGTAAGTCACATCATCTTTGTGTGTTATATATATATATATATATATATATATATATATATATATATATATATATATATATATATATATATATATATATATATATATATATATATATATATATAACCATTTAGTAAATATTTCACTCGCAGTTCAGTTTCGGCAGAGATGTCAGTCGAGGCGGAAGTAAAGAGGCAAAGATGTTGTTGAAAGAGAAGTGAGGTATGAGCAGCGGCAACTTGAAATTAGCGGAGGTTGAGGCCTGGCGGATAACGAGAAGAGAGGGTATACTGAAGGGCAAGTTCCCATCTCCGGAGTTCTGACAGGTTGGTGTTAGTGGGACGTATCCAGATAACCCGGACGGCGTAACACTGTGTCAAGATGTGCTGGCCGTGCACCAAGGCATGTTTAGCCACAGGGTGATCCTCATTACCAACAAACACTGTCTGCCTGTGTCCATTCATGCGAATGGACAGTTTGTTGCTGGTCATTCCCACATAGAAAGCTTCACAGTGTAGGCAGGTCAGTTGGTAAATCACGTAGGTGCTTTCACACGTGGCTCTGCCTTTGATCGTAACCCGGAAGGTGTTGACAACCCCAACAAAATGATGAAAAAGGATTAACTCTATCCGCAATAAATTTTGCAGGCAGTATCCACATATGCCGCAGAATGTACCTATGGTATTACATCACTGTAAGACACACAGTTAAGGAGAAATTGCATCATAAACAGTGACATTTTAAATCAACTTAACTCCATTCACAACACATTTTGCAGAGAGCATTCATATATTCCACTGAATATAACTACAAAATTGTATCACTGTACAACACAGAATTCAGGAAAAAATGAAATGAAATTATCGTATGGGATTGTTGGCCGGGAGGCCCCATTCGGGGGAAGTTCAGCCGCCGTATTGCAAGTCGTTTTTAGGTGATGCCACATCAGCAACTTACGAGTCAGTGATGATGAAGGACACACAACAACCAGTCCCCTGCCGGGAATCAAACCCGTGCCCCATGCATGGTGGGCGGTAACACTACTGCTACGCTACGGAGGCGAACAGAATTCAGGATATACGACATCATAAACAGCACAAAGTCAGATGCTGCGTGGATTGGGCACAGACGCACAGTTATATATATATATATATAAAAAAAACTGGGCAATGCTGGGTTTCTACGCTACTACATGAACATATAAATAAAATTGTTGTCTACCAAACATATGACGACAACAACAATAATGACGGTTTATAATTTATCCACTTAACACCACAATTAGTACCATGATGTAAAAAATTCTGAGTTACTTTCATTACTGGCTTTATTTTTATTGAAACGTTAGCAGAACAACACCAAAAAATTCACATCCACCTTCCCTGCTCAAATCACTCACCCAGTAACCACTCCCACTTTTCTACGGTTAATGTACAGAATTATTTTTAAAAAGAACTATTAAAACATAACCATTCTAAAATAGTAGATCAGGACTCTTAAAAGATGGCACTATGTCTCAGTGTGACAAAATATGTACCACTTAAAGTACAAAAGAATGCAAGTCATAATTTTAGGGCTCATCTACTCTTTGTCATATATACTGGAGGACAGATCATTTGATAAACAAACAGCTACTTTCTTGTCACAATATAAAATACATTAAATAGAAATGTGGTTTATTAAGAGCCGTCTGCCAAAAGCACTGCACTCTGATGGTTTTTCTCACTAGAGAAGTTTCATAGAAATGTGTTTTATCTGGAGACAAGTTCAAATTACCGAATATTGGTAGGTGGCCTCAAACACACAACCAAGTTGTACGTGTCACCAACTGCAACTTTTAGTAAGCTTTCAACCCAGCCATTCTTTCATCCACTGACTCATGATCTTTTGTTTCGACAGTGAGATTTTAGCATGGGAGGGGACTGCACATGGCACAGAATCATCTACATAGGATTTAGCTGTAGCCTTAGCTACCCCATTCTTCTAAATTACCATGTGTCATGGTACTTGGCAGGATTACAATTTCTTCCTTTACATTTGTACACAAAGAAGGCAGTCCTGTCACAAATGATTGTATCTATTAAATAGCTAGCATGATGCTGAGGTAATCTGAGTAGATTAACAATTTCACAGTAAGCCTAAAACATTTCATCCGCTCTCGTGTTCCCAAGATGGTATGTTAATCTACATTAAAAATCATGAATTCTTTTGGTATGCCTATCTCCAGGACACATTCAGAAAACATTGCAGAACAGCTAAGGAAATTCCTTGTCAGTGTACATAAAATAAAGTTGTGACATCAAGTTAAATTACGGTATAATGCATGTTTAAAAACATAGAGTGAATGAGTGAGTTTGTGTGTGTGTGTGTGTGTGTGTGTGTGTGTGTGTGTGTGTGTGTGTGTGTGGGGGGGGGGGGGGGGGGGGGGAGGTGTTTACAGGTACTTAATGGCGAAGTTATCAGTGGCTTTACAAATTATAAAAGAAATAAATGTGGATAACATGACTATAATGGTTATTACACAGTGAGTGGAAAACCTTAAAAAGACGTTCAATCACTCACTCCCAGATCACTCGCATTGACCCACATAATCAATCCATCTCACATGCCTTAAGACAAAAGATGAAACATGCTTTACCTGGGATTAAAACATATATAAAGCAACAGAGGACCTAAACGAATAGTACAGAGAAATGTGATTGGTTGACCACATACAAAGAGCAAGGGTGAGCTGGTCACCCTGTTAACATCTCCCTAAAATTTTAGGACACAAGTTGGACACACCACAAAACTCACAACATTCATTTGAATGTCATACAAAATAGAGGGCAGACCTGTCAGCAAATCTGGCACTGCCCTCTGGTCTGAAAATAAAATGCATTCAAATAAAATGTAGTGCACAGTCATTTGTATAATATAAGCACCATACAGTGGAGGGTTCTCTCGCCAGAACAAATAGCCATGCATCATAAGGCTGTGGCCTACGCAAAGACCAAGGAGGTACACCACGGCCACATTGTGGGCTTTACTAGACAGAGCTTATTGTCTGTCACTTCCAGCCACTCATGTTCCCATCAACGCATGACTCTGTGACTCTACATCAAGATGAAAGCATGCAGGGCAATGACACACTGAACAAGCTGAGGATCATGACACTCTTCCTTGGCTGCTACTTCCACCCTTTCGTTTCCCACAATACCCAGTAGAAAGACACTTCCTCCCCCGGCTTTGTAAGTGGAAAATGGCATCCTGGACTACCTTATCAGCTGGATATAAGCATTGCAGAGACAGAAGGGCACTCGGGGTAGGAACAAACGAAGAATTTAGCAGGTGTGGCACATCTAATCTACTCCAGCACCCTGAAGATCGTGGGTAATTCGACATCGAATACAGTGATCTCTGGAGGCAAGCAAATCTTGAAAACACAATCCAGGTAACGGAGCAGCCAACAGAATCTCCCCCCCCCCCCCCAATTTAGACTCATCCATGAATACAACTATATAGTTGTGGTGCTCATTTAAAATGTTGAAAGATAAATATTAAAAACAGACGCAAGAGTGCAATCTTTCCTGTACTGTACAAATCTAAAATTACTTTGGGCCTCTGCAGTAGCCAGGGTGGCAGCTGGTTAAAACCCTGGATTTGAGACTGTAAGTGCTACACACACTTTGCGCAGATCCCAAACAGCCTTGTTGCCCGTGGGTGATTGGTCAAGATGTGTTCCATAGCTGGACAACCTTTCTGATGGTAAGTGGCACATCACAAGACTCAGCAAGACTGGATATTGAGCTGGTCCTGTATGTTCCATGACCAGCCTGAGCCCCTCATGGTGTACAGCCTTCTGGTAGGAAGGCCTCACTGATCCGTATGCTGAGCACCCGTAGAACGGCTGCGATCACATGAAAGCCCAATAAAACTGGAGCAGATGTGTCCTGTCTGCTCCCCAAGATCAGTGACTAAGACACTTCAAAATGGTCAGTGCCTTCTGGCCCTTGACTCCCAGTCTTTCAGGTGTGTAACAACAATTAGGAGTAAAAATTGAGGCCGAAAATCAGCACAGAATCCTTAAAAAGGAGAATGGTGTTCCACGTATGTAATTCAGGTAAGTCAGAACTATGACAAGAATGATTAAAATGAATCTGCATACACATCTCTGCAGAAAACATAAAACATCTTTACTGTAAGTTACAGCTGACAAGCTGCTGTTTCAATACTGGAGGAGGGAACAGAAAATTGCAAAACTGCCCACAAATAATTTTGTTTATGGCTATGGCAAAGAGGCTGACACTTAAAACACTGCCCTGAGGAAAACCATTTTCCCGCTTGAAACAATTCAACAGCACATCACCAACTTAGTACTGAAAAAAGTGTTTAGAAAAGGAGGACAGAATGAAGATGGGGAGATAGTCACAGTAGTCCCAATGATGGAGCTGACCTAGAACACTGTGTCTCCAAGTAGTGTTATATGCTTTACTGATGCCAAAGAATATATCTATATCATGTTGTTTATATAGGAAAGTCTGCTGGATACCTACCTCCAGCAGGATCAGGTTATCAACAGTGTATTGACATCTGCTAAATCACACAGAGCAACTTATAAGTTGCCTACACTCTAAAATCAGACCAGATGACAGTTAACCATTCACTCCAAGATTTTTCTTACACAGCTCGTTAAGGTAAAGTTCCAGTAACTACTGGGACATGTTTGGTCTTCCCTGGTTTGCAAAGAGGTTCAAAATTGCCTCCTTCCAAAAGTTGGGAAAGTGGCCTGTGTGACATTCCAAATTAAAACATTGTAAGAGGACTTTCTTTGATGCTGGTCTCAAGTTCCGCAGCATGCTGTATCAGATTTGCTTGAGACCAGGCATAGTACAAGCTTCAGATCATCCAAATTCAGCACCCTCGTGGAGAATGAGCAGTTGTAGGACTCTGAATTGTTGGCCCTAACGTCCATCTCACCCCTTTCCATGTTGGCACAGTAATGATAGAACACTGGATCCCAGCTGGCAGTGGCAGTATTTGTTGCAAAATGCACTACCATTGTCTGCATGATGTCTATGAGATTTTCTGCCGTTGGGCTGCACTTACACTGTCACAGAGCTGCACGCCTGACCCAGATTACCAAACGGCACTCATCAGTCAACCAAGGGACAGATGTCCTTCTAGGATGATATGAAGACTCTGTGATGCAGAAGTCAGCGGCATGCTGGATTACTCGTGTAATGCGGACCATCCACTCCTGGAAGCTGTCATGGTGTTCAAACACGGCCAGCTGGATGAGCAGCAAAGAACTGGCTGACATGATGGAGAAGTCAGTGGCTGGATTACTCGTGTAGTGTGGACCACCCACTGTTGGATGCTGTCATGGCATTCAAACACTGCCAGCTGGCTGAACAGAACAGAATTAGCTTTGCTGATCATCCATTGTGGTTGCGTCCTTTCAGGGAGAGCTACATCCAGTAGGTGAATCCAGAGAGGGAAGTGATCACTTGAATGAAGGTCACACGGACTTTCCAGTCCGTGAGGGCTGGAGAGCAGAAAGAGAGGTTGATGGTTGAGGACGACTCAGTAGCAGCATAGAAACAAGTGGGAGTGCCTATGCTGAGTATGTACAGTATGTACGATGTTAGGAGGTTCTAAAACCTGACCCCGAGGGCAAGTAGAGGTCAAGCCCCACAAAACATGATGGGCACTGAAGCCTCCCAGTACGGGAAATGGTCAGGGCGTTCTTCTATAGATCTGCAAGAGCCTCAGAGCCCATTACATCTTATGGAAGTGAGTGCAGCAAGCAAACAGTGATCCCCTGACACACATGAAACTCAGTTCAACTGCTTGCAGGTCAGTATCCAGGGGGAGAACAGAAGAATGGCGCACATTATCAACAAACACAGCGACCCTTCCCTCGACCCTATCCCCAGTCAGGTCATCCTTGGGATGGAGGGTATAACCCTGTAGTACAGGGGATCACAAATTTTAAAATGTGTTTCCTGCTGACACAAGCACAGGGGCCGTTCCGGTACTAAAAGTTTCAGTTCCTGCACTTATGTCCAGAATCCATTAAAGTTACACAGTAGTATGGGAGCTATTTATCACGAGGGTCTTTCTGCCGGGGAGGATCGGTCTTGGGGCGAGATGAGTGTCCCAGGCTGACATCAAGGTCGACTGGCTCTGGAGACGAGTAGTCAGAAACATCAGAGGGGGTGACACCAACATTATAAAACAGCTTACTTCCCTTCTTCGTCAGCAGTTGATTCTTTGCCTCTCACTGATTTTTTTGCTGGGAACACTTCAGAGCCACAGTTGAGGAAGTGGTAGTGGCACTGCTGGATAATGGACCAGATTGAATCTCTGGAGGAGTAGGGAGCTCCACAGCACTGATAATTACATAACCGGCAGCCTTTCCGGATGTTCTTAGCAAGGTATGCATTTCGAAGTAACTGCAGCAGCACAAGTGCCCTGACAAATGCAAATACTAGTTCTGACACTAACAACCTCCTTGTGTGCAGCAGCATTGGTCTTCCAAACTGGCTCTTTAAGAACAGAAGCAAAGGATATAATTAATGTGGGGGGCTGTGTGGCTATATACATACACCTTTATGGCCTCACCATATGGGATGGGCTCCACAGTTTTAAGTTCTTCTATCTTCCATTCTCAGCACGCAACCATTCTGCTGGGACAAGGAAGAGTAGGAGGAGTTAATTTTGAAGGTTTCCACCTCAGTCCCATGAGCAGTTATGGCCATAAGGGTCTACTCAGACCGAGTCCTGCTTGCCTGAATAAACCTAGTGGGTGGCCTAGCCCCCACACGTACAGTGCGGCTTTGAGAAGGCAGCATGTTCTCTATTTAAGGGGGGAGGGATGTTGTATCCACATGGTAGTTAGTTCATCCATACACCAGGCAGGCAGGCTGTGCAGGCAGCTGCTCTCTCAGGACGACATGCAAAAAACGGCACTCATCAAAACACAGCTACCATGAAGTTATATGTCACCTCACAGTGTATGGGGGTGCCAACCTCTCTAACAGACAGCGTGCCTGTTGCAGCAGAGAGCACTGTTGCATTGTTGGCAGGACACTATTTTTCTACGCCAGGTCACATGCCCTCGCAGAACCACACATATAGCCATCCACACCCCGACCATTTTGGGCACCGCCAAACCGTGCAAAGTCAGCTCTGCCCTACACCTAAAGTCTGCAGTATCAACAGTTCTGTCCGACATCATCAGCAGTTCAGTTCAGTTCCAGTTGACAATGCCAGCACTTCAGTTCCAGCACTAACAGTTGATCGTGCCAGCAGTTTTGTCTCAACACTCCACCCTGTCAGACCTAGCCCATTTCACCCTGTTCTGAACCAGCAGCACTTCAGCTGTCACACACCAGTAGCACCAGCCCAGTAACATCCCAGGTCTTCATGCCACCGCCTAACACAACTCTAGAGTTCATCGTGTAGGCACATCACAGACAACATCAAGGGAGAGACATTCCTTTTGTATGTAGTTGTGATATTCGTCCAATGGCATTATAATTGAGTTTCATTTTGTTAATAAAGTTATTCTTTTAAACTGTCTTTGATAATTCCTCAGTATGAGGATATTTCAGTCAGTAACGACAGTTGTTCGACCAATTAAATGTCTGACCCAGCACAAGTCAGTCACTTGGTGACAAGAGAAGTTTAAATTGTTCATTAATCTTCAAGTTGCTGAGATACGCCTTTAGTAAAGCTGTTAATTTATCAATAACTAAGACATATCTGTTGGGAGTCTGTCGGTTTTTAGTGAATGCAGAAGGGTTTGACAGCCATGGACTCTTGTAACATAAATGTACTGGCAAATGCAAAGAAACATTCAATATGTTAACTACAGTTCTCATGCACCAAATGTACACTCATAGCAACTCCTACTTTTCATTGCAAGCTATCTCAGTTTCTTCAAAATTGCCCAAGAAAAAATGCCAAGCAGCTGGTATACGAGCACTGCTGTTCAAGCAGTGTAGTGAGTCAGCCATCCGCCATGCTGAGGTAGGCGAAGAATATTTCATTCATTCTGGCAAGTCTATTGGCCCCTGTCTGCTGCTGTTGGTGCCACCACATTACTGCTACTGTGTTCTGTCCCACAAGATAACTTGAGGATAATCTTCACGCTGCTTCAAGCCAGCTCATGTTGGCCTCTACTATACAGGTGACCTGCTTTACTGCTGTTCGCACCATTATGTAAGTTTTCACATCAACAATGTCACACAGAACTACCCATGACAATGGCCTCACATAATCTATGCCTGTGGTAACAAAGGTGGGTGACTCAACCATCTACAACAGGACAAGTCCTCTGAAAGCACTGCATCGTAAGTAGCTGAATTACCTAACCACATCGTGGCTCTCCAATAGTGGTGGTCCACTAATATGTTGCATGACAACACTCTTCCAGCTTAGCCAAGCATTCACCCATTGGGAAGAATATGTGTTGGTATCTAAGAAAATTTTTAGCTGCAGCCCAACAGTGTCAACATCCCTAAGACGAGGAAAAAACATCTCATCCCATATGGAGGTTATAGAAAAAAATCACCCCTTTGTCCAAAAACAGCTAAAGAAGTTGGAGACTAATAAGCTCCAGGTGGAGACAGAATACCAATTCAGTTTTACGGAGAGTACTTCTCAGTACTGGTCCCATACTTAGCTTGAATTTATCATTAATCTCTTGCCCAGCAGAAAGCAACTGGAAAGAAGCACAGGTGACTCCAACGTGTAAGAAGGGAAAAAGAATGAACCTATAAAATTAACTGAAGGCTGATTTGCTGCACAATCCTCGAGCATATTTTAAGTTAAAATATAATAAATTTCTAATATAACAAATTTCCTTGAGAGTGGAAAGTTTCTATTCACAAATCAATACAGATTTAGAAATCATTGCTTGTACAAAACTCAGCTTGCCCTTTTCTCACACAATATATGGATGAAGGGCGGCACAGATTCCATATTTCTAATTAACTGGAATGCATTAAACACAGTGTTATACTGCAAACTGTTAACAAAGGTGCAAGAACACAAATATGTTCTCAGACATGTGAGTGGCTTGAAGACTTCTTATGGAATAATATAACCCAGTACGTTGTCCTGGACGGATTGTTATCAGAGACAAAGGTATTATCAGGAATGGCCCAGGGAAGTATGATAGGACCACCCTAGTTCTTCATAAATGTAAATAATCTGAAGGATAGGGAGTGCAGCGATGTGTGATTGTCTGCTGACGACACCGTAGTGTAGGGGAAGATACAGGGTGACCTGTATAGGATTTCTATTTGTTGTGAAGATTGGCACCTTGCTTTAAATGTGGATAAATGTAAGTTAATACACATGAGCAGGAAAAACAATCCTTTAATGTTCGAATATAGTATTAGTGATGTGCTGATTGACACACACTTGTTGATTAAGTATTCACATAACTTTGCAAAACAACATAAAATGGAATGAGCACACAAGGTCAGTTAAGAGGAGAGCGACAAGTTGACTTCAATTTATTGTGATAATTCCAGGAAGTGTAGCTCATATATAAAGGAGACCACTTACAGAACACCTGTGCGACTCAGTCATGAATACTACTTGAGTGTTTGGCATCCTCACTAGGTAGTAATTAAAGGAAGACATTGAAGAAGTTCGGAGATTGGCTACTAGATTTGTTACTGGTTAGGTCTGATCAACATGTGAGTAAGACAGAAACGTTCCTGGAACTCAAATGGAAATTTCTGAAGAGAAGAAGACATTCTTTCCAAGAAATACACTCTTAAAAAAACAACACACCACAAAGGAATTATCCAAATGGGACAGCAATCAGTAGATGTTATGTACATGTACAGACAAACAAATGATTGTATTCCAGAAAAAATGGATGATTTACTCAAGAGAAATATTTTCACAAATTGAGCAAGTCAATATCAAGTTGGTCCACCTGTGGTCTATTCGACTTAGCAGATCTCTACCAGCCAGCAATTTCCTTTCTCCACTACCTCCCTCATCAGGTACAAGGGCTACCTCACAACTAGTGAAAAAGGCATTAGTCCGGTCAAATATTCAGATTGCAAGGCACTTGTCTGCCAGAGCAATGCTTGCCAGCACAGCAATGTAACTCAGCACATTACAGATCCGTTTCATAATGAGTCAGCAATATGAGGGTATCCATTTTGACATAATTGGATGTTTATCAACATAAGGATACCAATAGTGCCTGATAGCCATCACTTGCATCCCTCATTGCCCTGAAGCTGATCCATTGAAAGATGCAACACCAAAAACTATAGCCACAAACTTCTCTTGTGAGTAGGTTGTTTGTTTTGGCATATTCCACTGTGTCTCTGCCAATCAGGACAAACAGTTTGAGTCATAATTCAAATCACTCTCAACTTTCTACTTCTAGCACATTCCTACAGTAAAAATTAGATAAAAAATAACTCCACTCAATTCTATGAAATGCTGCATGTTAGGTGCAACGTGGCATAATTCAAGATGGCACCACAAAAGGCAATGTACATTTTACTTAAATGAAGACTGATAAGGAACCTGCCTGCAAAATAAATCAGGTAATATTTCAAATGCTTATGGTGAAATATATTTAGGTATGTACATAAATTAACATTCAATATGCTGAGCCCAGTTAGAATACATAATAAGAAAAGGGTACTGTGCTGCAAATAAAATTATTTGAATTACACTTTACTGTAAGTCCTTATTAACCATAATTGTGGACTAGAGTTTTGGTGCACCAATTACAGCTGGTCAGTTCCACTGCTGCCGAGAGGATAGTAGTGTAGAGATATGTTGACTATATTAATAGGCGTGTGTCTAAAGGACTTAAAAATACAACCAAGTGCTGCCCTACATTGGTTTAAGAAAATCAGCAGTACAAAGAATTCTCAGAGAACCAGGAATGAATTAAATGCAATCAAAAAATTAAATATTTTCTCAATGGCAGAATACATGGAGTTTGCCCAACACAAGAATGAGCAAAATGGCAGCAGAGGTGGAATTCCTCATGTAAATGTAGGGCTTCAGTTAACATATCTTGAGCCATTTAGGGGATTATTCCACTATATCTCTGGATGGCAACAACCAGTCACAACTGTACAGAAATGGACACACCAGATCATGTCAACTTGGAATGTCATCCACTGGGAAACACAGAAACTATCCAAAGGCAGGTTTTAAGAACCAGATACTTCTATATTTCTAGTATATGTCTAAAGTAAAAGAGGTTCTTAATATTATAAAACTTCTCAGCATTGGTCTCATAAAAAGCAAGACATAACTATAATCAACAGCACGTACAGTATAAATGAGGAGGGTCTATAGCCAAGCCAAGGGAACAAGAAAGAAGCTCAACAGATGTATGAATACTCAGTGCATTAATGGCACTGTCAAGAGACACAAGCATAACAAGGCTGAGAGGAATAAGTGATATTTGGCAAAAAATGAAATAATTCTTTCTGATCTGCCACCATGCAACCTAGGGAGAGAGCGGAGGGGGAGGAGAGGGAGGGGAGGGCAGCATAGCAACATGTTGCAAGATCCGAGAGAGTTGACCAATCTGGTACAGAGCTTATAACGAAACTAATCATACTCTTAAATGTGTGTATCTTCTGGAGACCAAGTTAATACACTATTAAACTGTACTTCAAGGATTAGTCATCATGCCAACAACGAAAGTAAAATAGTTGTAGTACGGGTATAGCATTAGCTAGTGTTACAGTAAATTCATGGTGGTGGCAGTGGTGATAATAGTTGAATAATTATTTTGCATAATTATACTCACTGAGCTTTGCCAAAACTATGTGTTAAGTAAGTGAAAACTGAGAGGTCTCTTCCTATTTTCACTAAGAATCTTATACTTTATTGCAGATATGTAGATGACATTTGTGTGCTTTACCAAGGTAGCAAAGACAACATTATCGACTGATAATTTCAAGGGAGGGCTCTAATTTGATCATGGATATTTATCATAACCATGCAACAACAGATTAAATTATTAGTGTATTATTGGTGTAGATTGAAACTAGTCTATTGTTCAAAAGCAAACTTACTTTTTAACTTTAAAAAATTAAATTTGCTTTCCTCTCTCATTTTGAGCCATTTTGTATTAAAATAGGACATTCTTTCAAAAATGCAAATATAAAAACAGACTTTAGTCTCCGTAAAAAATCAGGACTATTTCTATGCCATCACACAGATGGGGGGGGGGGGGGGGGGGGGGGGAATTACAAGAGTAACAGTGTCCTTGGTTCAAATCTTAAAAATGAAGGCCACATACTGAAAATAAGTGCAAATTGAACCTAAGGGGCACAACCTGGACATCCTTGAGGTGAAAATCCACATATACTGATCTAAAAATCCATCTAAAGTTGTTAACGAGCAAATGCTGGTTCTTCAGTATATTTGACTAACTGCTAATTGCTTAGGTTAACATTAGTTAGTTCTTGGTCAATTTTTATTTTTTATAATATGCTTGTCTGTGTCAGTCATGCACTTTACGGTACAATGTCACCATTGCTGATACTAGAGTATATATACAGTGTTCCTTAGTTTTTGCTATTGTTATTAAGGGTGTGTCATCTTATTTGGCAGCTATCACCTTATTTTATCCATTCTGTCTATTTCCCCATACTTTTGTATAATGCAATATGCAAGCTTTGTCTATGTACATCTTTTTAAAACACATCAGATGACTAATGGGTTGTTTGAGCTCTTGCTCCTTCATACTATACTTAACTACAATAAAAAGCAGAAAATTGTTTTATTTATTTGTAAGCCTATTAACTCTTTACAGGCACGTATGCCAAACATACACCGTCATTTCAATGTATTTCTGATGATTTCACATTTTAGTCTTACTGTTGTTGCATATATTATAACATAATTTTGGTTTTAAATATATTTACAATTTTTTTACTTTGTTGTTATCATCTCTGTAATTAAATAAATTTATCCTTCTGCACTGATCTTTCAATCCCACCCCCTCTCCTATCCCTAATTTCAGTAACATATACTGTATTATTTTAGCAATATGATATGAGCATTTATTTACACTGAAATGCCAAAGAAACTGGTATAGACATGCATATTCAGATACAGAGATATGTAAACAGGCAGAATATGGCACTGTAGTCAGCAATCTCTATATAGGACAGAAAGTGTCTGGCACAGTTGTTTGAGTGGTTACTGCTGCTACAATGACAGGTTATCAAGATTTAAGTGAGTTTGAACTTAGTGTTACAGTTGGCGCATGAGCGATGGGACACAGCATCTCCAAGATAGCAATGAAGTGGGGATTTTCCTGTATGACCATTTCACGGGTGTACTGTGAATATTAGGAATCCGGTAGAACATCAAATCTCCAACACCGCTGCAGCTGGAAAAAGATCCTGCAAGAACGGCACTAACGACCACTGAAGACAATCATTCAATGTGACAAATGCAACCCTTCCGCAAATTGCTGCAGATGTCAATGCTGGGCCATCAACAAGTGTCAAGTGTGCAAACCATTCAACGAAACATCATCGGAGCTGAAGACCCACTCATGTACCCTAGATGACTGCATGAGGCAAAGCTTTACACCTCGCCTGGGGCCATCAACACTGACACTGGACTGTTGATGGCTGGAAACATGTTGCCTGGTCAGATGAGTCTCGTTTCAAACTGTATCATGCAGACTAGACGTGTACAGGAATGGAGACAACCTCATGAACCCTTGGACCCTGCATCTCAGCAGAGGACTGTTCAAGCTGGTGGAGGCTCTGTAATGGTGTGGGGCATCTGCAGTTGGAGTGATATGGTCCCCGATACGTGTAGATACGACTGACAGGTGAAACATAGGTAAGCATCCTGTCAGATCACCTACATCCATTGATGCACATTAAGCATTCCGACGAACTTGGTCAATTCCAGCAGGACAATGTGACACCCCACATGCCCAGAACTGCTGCAGAGTGGCTTTGGGAATACACTTCTGAGTCTAAACACTACTGCTGGCCACTGAGCATATCTGAGATGCCTTGCAACATGCTGTTCAGAAGAGATTTCCACCCCCTCGTATTCTTATCAATATATGGACAACTCTGCAGGATTCATGGTGTCAGCTCCCTCCAGCACTATTTCAGACATTAGTCGAGTCAATGCCACATTGTGCTGTGGCACTTCTGTGTGCTTGCAGGGGTCCTACACAATATTAGGCAGGTTTACCAGATTCTTTAGCTCTTCAGTCTAGATTATGAACGTTATGAAACTTATAAACCACATTTCACAATTCAGCGTCCTTTTTGGTATATTTTTATATTTTATCTGTGTTACTGTGGCTCATCATACGTAAGATAATTCTTTTACATCTTCCTGTATATTTTTCACATACATTCAGCACTATGATAAAATACTGCTAGGGTCAGCAATAGACCACCTTGCTTTATTAGGCATTATGTCATGGCTTGTGCCCTCAGTTACATTTTGGAATGTGTCATATTCACATGAACCTGTACTGTCTGTAAGAAGTTCTTCTCCCTGACTCGGTATGTGTCTTTCATGCACTCTGCATTGTATTTTCTCATTTGTCTTTCAGCTACCATTACTGGAGTACTCTTGATTTTTGTGCCTTTTCCCGATATTTTGAACATGGGTATATGTGAAACTCACCAATAAAGCAGCTGCCTTACATCTAGTGACTTAAATATTTATCCAGTGTCTATATCAGGAATGTTCAATATTTTAAATTTCATAATATGGGCATGTACTTTTTGCGTGACAACATGCACATCCTAAGGGGGGGGATCAACATGCAGATTTAATTTTAACTTGTTATATAATTTAAAACTTGAAATTTAACGATCTATTATTTCTTCTTCAGAAAATGGAGTATCATGACTGAATAATAGAAGGGAAGATCGGGAAGGAACGCACAATAATTTTTTTCTTCTCTGGTATTGCAGCTGGAATGTTGTTTCACGACATTGCAGTTTGAAGCTTGCACCAAGAGGATATGTTGTTTCCACATGCAGCTCTAGCGACAGAAACATTAACTATGAAACAAACATGGCACGCACGTTACTGTCATCAACTTGTGAAGATCAGTAAAGAGGTATTCAATATCTGTGGGCCAAAGGGCATAAACTGAGTGAAATACACAGGGGCATGTAGGGCGTGTATGGGGAGGATTGCATGTACCATAGCAACGTCTCAAAGTGGCATGCTTTGTTTGAAGAGGATCACGCAAACCTTACTGATTCATCGTGCACCAGGTGGCTGATAACAGCTGCAACTGTGCAGAGTGTCAAAGCCATTGAGGCAGCAATTTTGAACAACCAGCACATACAACTGCGAACCTTATAGCAGCAGTTCAACATTTCCTATGGTGCAGTGTATGATACTGAAATTTTGTATAGTTACTGCTTGCTGGCTGCCTAAGAACCTGACAAACAACCATAAGGGCCAGCAAATGATGACAATCTTAGATCACTAAACACATTAAGCTGCAGTAGGGCAAAACTTTCTCAAAGAAATCATCACTGATGATGAGTTGTGGGCATACCACTATGTGCCTGAAACCAAGCAAGCCTCTATGGAGTGGAAACATGCTGGTTCCCCAGTATAAAAAAAATTCAGTGACTCAATCTGCTAGGAAAGTGCTTGTGACAGTGTTCTGAGATATGTATGGTGTGTTATTGGAGGACTTGGCTGAACATGGGAGCACTGTGAATGGTGCAGCCTACTTTGGTTAAGTTATTTTGTGCCCTTACTGACAAACACCACAACATTAATGCTGACAGTGTCAAACTTCTTCATGACAATTCTTGCCCTCATGTTGCTGCTCCTGTTCCTAAGAAAATCGCCAAATTTGGGTGTAAAGTGCTCCAGCATCCACCATACAATCCGGATCTAGCACCACCTGACTTTCATTTGTTTGGTCCCACGAAGAAATTCCTGGTCAGCCAACGTCTTGTGACAGATGCAGAAGTGAAATCATCAGTCTGCAGAAGGCTATACTCCGACCACATGGGCTTCTATAAATAATGCATATTGAAAATGGTACCACGATGGGAGAACATTGGTGACTATGTAGCAAAAGATATATGTCCATTTGCGACTTTTTGTTTTTTTTGTTTTCTTACCTATTAAACTTTTTTTAACATAGTTATTGTGCATTACTTTCTGATCTTCCCTTGTACATAGCAATGAAAGTTATATAAGTTTTGAAAACACATTCACACTCTCAGTTACTCACAAGACGCATACACACGCGCACGCACACGCACACACAAAATATGGTACAGAAAATATACAATGATACTCAGAGATATGTAACAGCATCACTACAATAAAAATCTTTGGTTGGAAAATAATTTCATCAAAGAATTTATTGCCACAACATTTATTTATGTTTGTTATGCCAGTGATTTTAACACAGGAAGTGGAAGGAGGAGGAGGAAGAAGAAGAAGAAGAAGAAGAAGACAAAAATTTGATTTAGTAGCAAATATCTGAAGAGAGATCATAGTTATCTTTGCAGTAAAATAACAGAACCAACTACTACTATAAGAGGAATATGTTACAGTATACATCAGTGGGCTTCACAAAATGACAGAAATTGCAATTAAGAATAAAACTATCTTATCCAACTTTTCAGAATAATTTTCTAGATAAGAATTCCACTGAAATCTTACACTCGGCAGATTATTTTAGTTTGTTACATATTCCATACTTCATTCATTCTGTATATTGTAATTATATAAAAAAATTATAATAATATAAAAAAAATCAGTTTATGGGCATTTAACAAAGCATGTATTTAAATATGAGGTCATGCTAACCTCTTACACACTAATACAAACAGTAAACAGTGTTTAGTTTCATAACAGAAGCAAATATAACATTCCTTTGAACTGAATAAGTTACAAGTTACTAAACAAACATATTTCTCTGGAAGAGTTAGACTTTGTTGTCCAGCAGTAAATTGCATGCCTGGAAACCTACAGGTTGAGGTATTGAATCCCAGAATTATCAGTCTGCCTTTAACCCTACCTTCACCTTTTAATGATGTGACGATTCACGAGGAATGACACACAGTATGAAATTTATGTTAAACTGTAGAGCCCCTTTCTGAACTAGAAATTATTATTATTATTATTATTATTATTATTATTATTATTATTATTTTAGTGCAAGACACCGAAGTTACTGAAAGTTAAATTTATGCTTGACTCTAGTTTTACCTTCAGTAAATTACATAGGCTGGTATGTTCACTTTGCTCTTTACAATGCATAAGTTTCGAGTGTTGCTTTACGTTCCTTCATAGCATGGAGCATTTATAAATTAATATTTACTACACTGAAACTGTCCTGAGCCATAGGTTATGGACCCAGGATTCATCATCCTGCTGTAATTAAATTAAATGTAGCACAGTTTACTAAAACAAAAATGTGTATTATTGAAATTTTACAATTCACACACAAATGAGAACATTGTGGGGTATCTTGGAGCTGACTAACAAGAAGAGAGAATTATAATAAGTGGCAGTTTGCAATGATGATGTATCTGCAACATGAACAACTGTGGGGAAATTGTGGCTGAAATGCAGATACGTGCTGCAAGAGCAAAAGTAATTTTATTCGTTCATCTGTTGGTTTACAGGTATGTCCAGAATATTGCATATGCAAAGGAACCATGGGCTAAACAGAGAAGTCTACGAAGATTCTGGGTTTCATATAGAATAGGCTTGCTGAGAACGCTTCTGACAACACAAGTACAAAGCTGCTCATCTATGGAAAATGACACGTCAAAGATCATTTCTACTTGCAACAAGTTACATGGTTTAAGTTCTTAAGTAAAGACATATGGGACTGTTCCATTGCAACTACTGAGCTCCCTGATGAGCACAAGCTAATGATTATGAATTTGGAAAATTCAAGTATTTCAACCAAGGGAGAATCAATTGAGAAACAGTCACTGAAAGAGGTAATGGGCGACATTTTCTGAAAATAATCATCTGGTACTGCAACTCTTCAGCTTAAAGTGTAGAATGAATGAAATCAAAGAAGTGTCAGAGCAAAGCCAAATGCCATTGGCTAAATCAGCAGTAGCTGTGACACACTTCATGGCACCAGCATCAGGGAATGCCAATACAACACACTGCTACGTAAGACTCATGCATCTACACATATTTCAAAGTGCTTGTACAAATTTAATTATTCACCCAAGGCAATGACCAGTTCAAAAGTTATTGCAGCCACAATGGGAATATACTGTAGAAAGAATTAACACACAAACTGATACTCTTACAAACAGTACTAAGAGAAGAATTAAAGTACAGGATGCACTGAGGCTCTCATATGTGTGATACTGTGAAGACTCTTGTTGTCACAGCATCTCTTGTCAATGGAATGCATGAATTAGATTGACTGCCAAATTGACCAGCTGAGGCAATGCTGATATTGTCACCAAATGATGCTGGCTGGGGCACCAACGATCTAATATAATGACGATTCTTTTTGGCCACAGGTAACAAGCATATAATGGCTGTCAACAACCAAGTGTAAAATATTAAGGAAATAAGCGGACCAGACTTCCTTTCCAGCATGCTACCTCTCAAGCTGACAAGCCTATTGGAATTAGTTCATTCAGATGTGTGTGGATCAATGTATAATGCATCAATTGGAACAGCTAGGTACTTCCTGACTCTAATCCATAATTACTCAATAAAGGTTTTTTGATCATTAGAACTTTTGAGAAACTTGTTGAAAACTGGAAAGAGGATTTGAAACTTACACAATGGAAAGGAGGAGTTAAATGTAAAATTGACAAATTTTCTGAAAGAAGGAATCAGACAACTGTATCTCACAACTCACAACAAAATGATGTAATGAAATTGTCCTAACAAGACCATTCAAATCTAAGATACCGAAGAAGTTCTGCACAGAAGCAGTCTTCAGAGCAGAGCCTCCTTCCAACAGATCACTTACAAAGTCTCTGAACAAAATTATGCCTGAGGAAGTATGGTCAGGAAAGAAACCAGATCTTCACACCCAAGAATAGTTGGTAGCAAATAAAGTACATATCTAAATTTCAAAGGTCATTAGCAGGGGGAAAAAAAAACACCAAATTTCTACATGTGGGATACTGTGAAGAAAGTACACCATACAACTTATTTGAACCTAGTCATTGGAGGTTACTAAATTCAAAGGGTGTCTTTTTCAATGAGGAACCAGTTTAAAACGTTTCAGTAAAATCAACCAATTCTTATCATCGAAAAGATCAGAACTATTTATTCCATTCACAAATGAATAAGAGGATGAAGTGACAGAAACAGGGTAACAAGATGTTAAATTCAAACCTGCCACTACTCAAATAAGTATAATTTACAAGACGTAACCACATATGAAAATAGAAAAGAAGAGTTCAGTCTTAACAAAAAGATGTTGAACCATTTAAGGAAATTCAGCTACTGAGAAGATTTTCCAGAATATCTAAACTTGGAAAAATGGATGAATATGTTTTTCATCATTCTAAAGAGTTACCTGATTCACATACATCAACACTGGTAGAAGCACTACAAATGTGAGAGTCTTGACAAATGACTGCAAGGAATACAAGAAGAATTACGACTGCACAGATAAAGCCAAACCCATATAAAGATGGTTCTCCCATTAAACAAAAGAATGATTAATACCAATATAGTTTTAAAACAAAGAAAGAATTACAAGGGAGCATTATGTTCTATAAAGACCAGCTAAAAGGTTAGACAAATGGTTCAAATGGCTCTGAGCACTATGCGACTTAACTTCTGAGGTCATCAGTCGCCTAGAACTTAGAACTAATTAAACCTAACCAACCTAAGGACATCACACACATCCATGTCCGAGGCAGGATTCGAACCTGCGACTGTAGCGGTCGCTCGGCTCCAGACTGTAGCGCTTAGAACCGCACGGCCACAACAGCCGGCAAAAGGTTAGACACCCCTTGTTTAAATTGTGATGAGCCTTATCAGCCAGTGATTAGTTACAACTCATTAAGATGTCTGTTAGGACTTGCTACAGAATTGCTGTGACAAGATAGTGATCATCTGACCATGAGTAATAGTTGCAATTTGGAAGCTTTTTTTTGGGATTCACTGTTCTTACCAGTCAAAATTACAAAAATGTAATGAAAAACTCCCGAAAATCTAAAAAAATTCCCAGGTTTCCTGGTTGTTCTGGGATGTATACATCCTGTGCTCCCATGCCTCACAAAAGAATAAATCAGTACAACATAAAAGTGAATAACACAAACATCTCATAAAATGTATCTTCACTGATATTTAAAATCCTAAAAACCAGTGTGCATGCGCACACACACACACACACACACACACACACACACACACAAGGCCAGTTGGATAGCTTGCCTTGATGGAACAAGAGGTGCTCAAAGCAGCTCAGGGCAACATTGATGATTAGCAATGACTTGTTTGAAGAGAAACGGAGAGGATTGGGGTGTATTCACATGTAATCACCATTCGATAATCTCTGCTGTTGCAACGTACAAAACACTGTCAATATAAGTACCTAACCCAACAGTACTGCTGAGGTGGCACACAATATCCCATCTTGTATAACTGTTACAACCGATTATTTCACTTATGTGTGGCTTTCCTTGTGGGTGTAACAAACTTGAACTGCACTCTCCATAAGCTGATGGAAACTTCGCTTTGTCCACATATAGCAGCGTACAGGTACATTTCACACTAAACTGTAGGTATCTGCTATACTGTGGTTAGAGTAGCCTTGGTGAGTCCAAGACAAGTCTCTTTCCAACTCCACAACCAAATTATATGGGTCTACTAGTAACCATTATCACAGGGTTTCTACTTTCTTTGATTCAAATCAATTTCCTGGTAATAAAAAGTGGGTGCTAAATCTGGTTTCTGTTGTTTTGCGTTTGGATATGTCATCCTCCAGGTGTTGTTCTTGTTAAATTACTCTTCGCTTCAGTTTTTCCTTCATTAATTGCCAACTGCATATGAAATTCAAGAAGATTTGTATCCCCACCCCCCCAAAAAAAGGAAAGGAAAGTTTAGGGTGAACATACTCTTAATATAGTTTAGAGTTCTTCACTGATATTTTGAAATTTGTTCATAGATATGTTTTGTGTTGGTTTACTGTCATTAGAAACAGACACAACCTTTCATTGCCTTTTCCTTTAGCTTCCAACAGTAAACGCTCATAAAAAAATGGCGTACAAACAAATAATTGACACTGAAATCGATTATAAAAATATATGTATGATTACAAAGTTAATCATTTCGAGTAGGTGTTAAACTAAATGATAAAGCAAAAAGAATGGTGCAAACTGTGTTCCCCAGTCACTGGCCATGATAATCTTCATCTCAGTACAGCCCAGTTCCATAAACAATGACAAAATAAGAAAGGCCACCCCTAACTGAGCTGTTGTGAATTTTGACTTACAGCAGGAAAATCACAGTATTATTGCACAATTTCATTTCATACAATTTGTGTACATATGTGTTGCATAGATTTACGACTTTTTTACATGTCCATTCTGTTTATAATGTTAGTTCCATTTCAAAAGTATGTGTTATTCACATTCATGACTGTTTTGTGAGTGGTTCGATTTCTAATGTTGAAAAAAATTGGCACTAATGATTGGTCCTATATCTTTGTGCAGAAATACACTTACTCCATTGTATGACCTTGATCTGTGAAGAGAACCTCATGTCTGAAGTGTGTGTATGAAAAATAAAATGTGAGTTGTATAAATCTATGTCTGTAACTTCTTAAAAAAAAAGAGAGAGAGAGAGAGAGAGAGAGAGAAATAATGAAGAGACTTCTTGAAGGATTATATTGCAATAAGAACTATATGTCCCACCTTATTCTTAATAGTCAGTGGTTATAGAAAATAATAATACCTACCTAATAATAGCAGATAATAATACCTTAAAGCATAATTCCATCTCAAATGAAATGACAGTTGTACAGTTGGTACAGTGCAGATTAAACATCAAAGGAGTACTAATACAATGACTCCTACTAGCTGCCTGTAAAATTAATCAGTTCTAGTAAAGTACCTCCATCACTCCATAATTTCATTCACATAAGTCGGGGAGGGGTGGTGCGACATAATGCACTAAATTTCAATGCATTTTAAAAAATTTACAGTTGGGTTTTGTTGCAAATCAATGAAATTGAAAAATATGAAGCAAAATACTAGACAAGCAAAACAATTATCCAGCAGAGTAAATGGACTCAAGGCAAAAGCTATACTCATAAGTGCTAATGTACTGACCCATTACCAGGGCTAGAGAAGACATTTTGAAGAATTCTAATGAGACATACGAGGCCTGGTGTCAGTGCAATGTTTTGTCAACCCAGACCAACAATAAAACAAATTACATGTCATAATCAAAACTATAAATTTATTTCCCCTCAATGTAACAAGTTCTTTCCTTCTCTCCCCACTGTTTTGGACCTGGAAGCCATTTTAATCATGTGTGTTCCTACACAACGTATATTATCAACTCTGTGACCTCCTTTTTTGCTCCACACACCTTTTTTTTCTTTACTAGTATGATACTGTTAAGTTTTGGCAGAATACAGATTATGGAAGGAGTAAATGTATAGCAATTCATCATATAGTTCAGATATTGAGTGGTCAAGAGGAACAGAAAACACACACACACACACACACACACACACACACACACACACACACAAAAAACAAACTATAGTGGGAAAACTGGTTACATTGTGACTGAATAACGATTTAACAGTGTGTTTCCAGGTTTTCTGCCGAGTTGTAATTTCTATTTTATTCACAATATTTCCACAACTGACCAAGCCATCTTCAAGTGCTGCAAGTTCTGGTATTATGGGAACTCGAGCTTTGTCTCAGTGGTGCAGTATGACTAGTGTAAGTTGTTACGTTGGGGTGAATTTGGTGACAGCCCTACTCCACATAACACCTCCCATGCCTGTTGGGCTGCAATGCTGGGATAATTTAGCCATGCATGTGTATGTGTGCAGTGTTGCTAGTCAGCTTCAGGGAAGAACATTGAAATCTTAGCAATTATTTCTGTGTTCTTTATGTCTCTCTTGAACCTCAATGCCTCAGCTGTATGATGTGTGGTTACTTTTACTCCTTCCATGATTTATTTCTCTATTGGCTTTCTCATGAAATAAAATCACAAATTAGTTTCTAACTTACTGCTGCAATAGATATGATTGAAATCTAACGAAGGCTTAGAGTGGGGGATGATAAAGCTTTTGGTGCACTATTCAACAGAGTTTCAGAAAAGACTGTGAATCGGCACGATTAGGAACAGTGTTTAATCAATCAGATGTTCTAAATCCATAGCCATCATATTCCATTCCTCCTCCCCCCACCCCCAATGCTGATTCCGTCATACCTACCCTCTCTTTGTAGTGTGGATAGTTCTGTGGCTGGATCCTCTGTTGCTTCTAATGCTTCTTCTTCATCAAGTGTTCTTTCATCATCATAATCATCCACCATCATCTCCACAGTTGGTGTAAACTCAGTGTCGAGTGCAACCAGGCTGGGTGCAGTCTTCTGCCCTGGAATATAACCATACTTCTCCCTTGCATTGCACTGAAGCTGACATGAAGCCTACTTCAAAAACAATTCATGCACCACAGGAAAATTTTCTAAATATGCCACTATGTGCGAATGAAAGCTCTGACACCTGGGAAGTTATATGAATAAGGTTAAGCTTGAGGACAATGGTAATCAATCATTGCAGAAGAATGTGTCTTTTAAAATATAAAAAGATGTAATGGCTTCACAGTTAATATTCTTACAACACATAGATAAAATGCAGTCAACCAAGACTGAAGAAGTACAGTGCTATAATCTAATCAAAACCATCCACCAGACAATGCAGCAATGTGTAAATTATGAAAAATGTTTATACAGGAAGGAGGAAAGCATTTATAATAAAATCAGGAGCATGTAAGAGTATAACAACTAATAATTAGTTCTAAATTTGTACACTACAGACAAAACTACACCAGCCACTGAAAAACAGGCCTCATATAGTAGCAGGTTTATTTGCATTTAATTTATAAATAATTCAGGGCATTTCCATACTGCATAAATGTTTTTAGGTTTGATTGTTAACACTAATGCTGATGCTGAGCTACCTTCAGGGAAAAATCATACGGTGGAGTTTCAAAATGAGTAGGAACATAGAAATGACAGACTTTAACATGAGGAACCAAGATAAATACACAGAATTGAAATATATTTCTGCTTTCAAATTAAACTGAACTGATTGATGAAGTTGCTGGCTGGTTTTTGTTCCCCATCCAGAGAAGTATAATTGTAGTTAAACACCAAATGGCATTATGATCCAGTAGTGAAACAGCAAGAGTTATTACAATGGTATTATGTGCAGGATAGTAAGGTGTATGAATTATTGTTACCAAACTCAAATTTAATTAGTGCAATTGGTTATGTTGTGTGTGTGTGTGTGTGTGTGTGTGTGTGTGTGCGTGTGCGTGTGTGTGACGAAGGGGAGTAGGGGGGGGGGGGGGGGTAGAGGAAGTAAACTTGTGTGTGTGTGTGTGTGTGTGTGTGTGTGTGTGTGTGTGACGGAGGGGAGTAGGGGGGGGGGGTAGAGGAAGTAAACTGGATATCAAAATAGAAGACTAAATACATGTTGAGAAATTATAGTTACAATGTTGACAAACTGAGATGCTTAAAGCCATTTCAGAAACTATATGTATATATGCATGTTGCCTCTTCTGCACTAATCTCAGTCACTACTACTTGTGAATTCTTACGATACCAGTAGTTTCTGGTATATGTATGGCATAAGCCACACAATGCAAAGATAAGCAGTTTCATTTAACAAGTAGCACATAAAAATAATTCTCTGTTATTAAATGTCATCAAATTGTCCTTGAAATGTTAGGAAATAACTAAAAAAAAAAGTGTGATTAGAGACACAGAAAAAAGTTATAAAAATAATTGAAGCGTTGAAAAGGGAAAGCATGGACATCACAAAAGTTGTATTTCCATTACAGGAGAAGTGAAAAACATATGTAGATGTGTCAAAAGGAGTTTATAAACTACTTGTGAAACTAACTCGTATGCCACAAACACATGAAACTTTTCTCAGCATCATCAATAGGCAGACACAGGTGTTTTATTGTACAACTGCCTGCTATAAAAATATCAGAATGGTTCAACATCACTATGAATATCCCTTGCTGCATCTTCATAATAAGTGTTTCATGGCTTTCTATGCTTTTCATCTTCTCTGCTTACTTCCTTTTCGATTACTATTTGGTCACAAGTCACACAAATATCTGAACAGGAGCAATAAAATGAAAGCTTCTTGAAGTGTTTTATGAAAACCTGACAATAAAATCAGTGATCAATGCTCATTGTGGGAAAAGCTAGCTAAAATATGTTTTGAAAAATAACTTTCTATGTCAGCAAAGACAAAAAGCGATCTTTGATTAATTCAGCATCATATACTTGTGTCCATGAGGCTGATGGTTCATTTGCAATTGTCTCCTTTCTATTGGCACATGATCCATTTTTTTATGCCTCGACACTTAAAGTGATGGTTGCAAGGCCTTTACCCCTGCTACTATGAACAACTACAGAAACTAAACCATCTCATCTAACAACTTACTGGCTCTACCATGCTGCTGGCATGGATCCTCACTACGTTTCTACAGAAAAACTGACCTTTTCTTTGCTCCAGTAACTTAAGATTCTTTCCTATCTCAATACCTCAATTACGGATAAATCCTATGATTATGATAATTTATGTCATATCCTTAACAGCAACTGTAAAATGTATGAGCACAAATGGTTTGAGGTTTAGGAAATTTACTTTTTTAATACTAATGCTTCTGTGTCCACTGTCAAATAACTGTTTTTCTGGAGGACATATTCTATGGAGGATAGTCCATTTATAATATCACCAGCACTGAAGGAATGTTCACCGAGAGATAAAATGTGATGTATTTTCAGGTAACCGAAGCCTGGTTCATGAAGCAACAAAAGTATGCGAAAGTGTAACGAGAATGGTGGCCTTTTCATGGGTTAATTTAATTTATAATGATGATGCTTTCACCTATTCAACACTGTCCAATTCCAATCTGTCTCAGATTAAAAAATCATACTGAGTGAATGAGCCTAAAACATTTAACAGGTACCTTTTTTTACACAATTAAAATTATAGTTTAAAAATAAATATATAAAACAAAGAAGAAAAATATAGCAGTCTCAACTGACAGTTACTTGGATAAGGACACTACAAGTTTTCTGCAAATAAGTGGTTGGCTGACCACCAATATAAAATGAAGGAAGAAGCCAGCCACTCAAACATTAAAACCTGCTGCTTAACAACTAAGAAAAGAGTCTTGTTCCCTCATAACATTGGGCACGCATCCAATTGTCACTTAAGAGTAGAGCAATGCTGCCAGTCAAACCTTTTAATGTCCTAGTATCTGCACACAAGCACCAGTCAGTCAAAATATGGAACACTGTCATAATGGTGTCACATTCAATGCATTTAGCAGGTGGCAATGCATTCAGCAGGCTCACCATGACGGATGAGGACGCCATGTATTGAAGCGCACTACCCTTCAGGAATGCAAACTATGATTTTCACGTGTTTGCAGTTACTTTCTTTCCAAACATATCCACAACTGTTAATGTCAGCAGCAGATGCACCTCATACGAAGTCACAGAAATCTCACTGCACACCTACTTGGCTGCTGCATCTGTGATCTCATTACTAGCAATTTGGCATGCCCTATTATCAAACAAAATTATACCTCTTTTGCTTATGTTCTTAAAGGACATCAGTAATACTTTTCACTTAGCATATCCAGAACTAAAAGAGAATCAGCAGATTTATTTTAAAGGGATTTGTTTACTGTTTTGTAAAACACTGCATCAGTCACAGTGCAGCACCACTGAGAATGCCGTTCTCAAACAAAGGAAGATTTAGTTGGCATTCGCAAGTAGCTGAAAATCACCCTAATTACTGTCAAGTGATAGGAATCTGTGAAAGGGTGAGTCGGGAGAGCTCTCGCGAGTTGTGCACCAGAGATAACAAATGTACCTTAAGTGTTACCCTCTCCTGTAGATCCTCTCTCTTCTACAGGAAGTACAGGATCTATCACTACTCGTACACTTGACTGCCAGTGGCATGTCAGTGGTAGGGTTAGGTGCCCTGTACAGAGGAGACAGAGACTGAGGAGAACTCAGAGTGTTATACTGACCTCTCTAACCAACAAATCCGAGGTGTTTCTTTCACTGAAACCAAGACTGAGACAGGGGAGACACTTCACCCACTGGGAAACCTTCCATGTCCTACATCAAGAGGAGGCAACTGCAAGAGCTAGGGTTCTATTAATCATTGGAAATTCAAACACAGCAAGTTATGGTAGCCCTTAGGGAAATGTTCCGGGAAAATCAGGAATACAGAAATACAAGTCGCTGAGGAATGAAATAAATAGGAAGTGCAGGGAAGCTAAGACGAAATGGCTGCAGGAAAAATGTGAAGACATCGGAAAAGATATGATTGTCGGAAGGACAGACTCAGCATACAGGAAAGTCAAAACAACCTTTGGTGACATTAAAAGCAACGGTGGTAACATTAAGAGTGCAACGGGCATTCCACTGTTAAATGCAGAGGAGAGAGCAGATAGGTGGAAAGAATACATTGAAAGCCTCTATGAGGGTGAAGATTTGTCTGATGTGATAGAAGAAGAAACAGAAGTCGATTTAGAAGAGATAGGGGATCCAGTATTAGAATCGGAATTTAAAAGAGCTTTGGAGGACTTATGGTCAAATAAGGCAGAAGGGATAGATAACATTCCATCAGAATTTCTAAAATCATTGGGGGAAGTGGCAACAAAACGACTATTCACGTTGGTGTGTAGAATATATGAGTCTGGCGACATACCATCTGACTTTTGGAAAAGCATCATGCACACAATTCCGAAGACGGCAAGAGCTGACAAGTGCGAGAATTATCGCACAATCAGCTTAACAGCTCATGCATCGAAGCTGCTTACAAGAATAATATACAGAAGAATGGAAAAGAAAATTGCGAATGCAGTAGGTGACGATCAGTTTGGCTTTAGGAAAAGTAAAGGGACGAGAGAGGCAATTCTGACGTTATGGCTAATAATGGAAGCAAGGCTTAAGAAAAATCAAGACACTTTCAAAGGATTTGTCGACCTGGAAAAAGCGTTCGACAATATAAAATGGTGCAAGCTGTTCCGAGATTCTGAAAAAAGTAGGGGTAAGCTATAGGGAGAGACGGGTCATATACAATATGTACAACAACCAAGAGGGAATAATAAGAGTGGACAATCAAGAATGAAGTGCTCCTATTAAGAAGGGTGTAAGACAAGGCTGTAGCCTTTCGCCCCTACTCTTCAATCTGTACATCGAGGAAGCAATGATGGAAATAAAAGAAAGGTTCAGGAGTGGAATTAAAATACAAGGTGAAAGGATATCAATGATACGATTCGTTGATGACATTGCTATCCTGAGTGAAAGTGAAGAAGAATTAAATGATCTGCTGAACGGAATGAACAGTCTAATGAGTACACAGTATGGTTTGAGAGTAAATCGGAGAAATACGAAGGTAATGAGAAGTAGTAGAAATGACAACAGCGAGAAACTTAACATCAGGATTGATGGTCACGAAGTCAATGAAGCTAAGGAATTCTGCTACCTAGGCAGTAAAATAACCGATGACGGACGGAGCAAGGAGGACATCAAAAGCAGACTCGCTACGGCAAAAAAGCAATTTCTGGCCAAGAGAAGTCTACTAATATCAAATACCGGCCTTAATTTGAGGAAGAAATTTCTGAGGATGTACGTCTGGAGTACAGCATTGTATGGTAGTGAAACATGGACTGTGGGAAAACCGGAACAGAAGAGAATCGAAGCATTTGAGATGTGGTGCTATAGACGAATGTTGAAAATTAGGTGGACTGATAAGGTAAGGAATGAGGAGGTTCTACGCAGAATCGGAGAGGAAAGGAATATGTGGAAAACACTGATAAGGAGAAGGGACAGGATGATAGGACATCTGCTAAGACATGAGGGAATGACTTCCATGGTACTAGAGGGAGCTGTAGAGGGCAAAAACTGTAGAGGAAGACAGAGATTGGAATACGTCAAGCTCGTCAAGGACGTAGGTTGCAAGTGCTACTCTGGATCATTCCAGTAACTGGCAGAAAAGGTTGAGAAGACTAGCTTTGCACACAGAGTTACAATACAGCTTACAATATGTAGCATTATTCCCAGAACTGCCCGTGGACTGCTGGTTCTGCATTGAGTGAAAGGTTTGAGGTTTGAGTCAGAGACTTCAACTGTTCTATTACAAGCTATGTTGTGACCTCCTGGACTTTGGTCACATAGCTGAGAACTGAACTGTCCCCTAAATGGGTCAGGTATGCAACACACATCAGAGGCTACACCCAGATAGCTGAAAATGTCTACAGTGAGCACAAGGGTTTTTTTTTTATTTTTAGATTAGGTGACTCATCATTTAGTTCAGTTAACAACAGCTGAAGGGGATCCAGAACTGTCAGTGTAAGACCGAAAGAAAAGCTCCCTATGGCCAAGGGTACTAAAATCCTAATTATTAACTTAACAAGAATGTGAAATGAAGTATCAGAGTTAGAAGTGGTGCTCTAAAAATGGTGTGGAGCACTATTATACAGCATATGCAAAACTGGTGAACACCCGAAAACAGCAGCAGAGAGATATGAAACTGCATGCAAGATTGTCTGGGCAAGACTCGGTACCACGGGCGGGTAAAAGTCTAATTGGATCTTTCTATCAGCCACCAGACTCACCTCCAGATGTAACTGAAAACTTTAGAGAAAACCTAAGTTCACAAATATATAATTATCTCAGTCATACTATCATCACTGGAAAATACTCTAATCATTCGACAACTGATTCAGAAAATTAGTTTTCCAAGTGGTGGGCATGGCAAGATGTCCTGTGAACCATTAATTGCTTTCTGTAAGAACTACCAAGGACAGATTGTTTGGAAGCCTCCTCATGGTAGAAATATATTGACTCTAAGTACTTTCCTGTCTAAGCAGTTTTTCAGGTCCCATGTTGGTGACATCCTGTCGGGTCATTTTGAGATGGAGAATAGTGTCCCTCATGGTAGTGTTTTAAGTGTTACCCTCTTTGGCCCAGCCGTAAACACTATCATATGTAAGATAAGACGCCCTGTACAATGCTCCTAATTTGTGGACGATTCTGCTGTTTTCTGTTCCTCCTCCACAGTAACAACACTGATTCATCACTTCCAGCTTACTGAGCGGAGGTTAGAGGAGTGGACTGCAAAGACAGATTTTCAGTTCTCTGTGGATAAGTGTGTGTGTGTGTGTGTGTGTGTGTGTGTGTGTGTGTGTGTGTGTTTAAAGAATCAGTCATGTGTCTGGGCCACATTTTTTACTCAAAATTGACATGGTTGCCACACTAGAGAGACATGAAAGCCAGCCCTGAAGGCACTGAATAACATGAATTGCCTTAGCCACTGGTCTTTGGGCAGCAGACTTTGCGTATCTGCTCCAATTTTGTAAGGCTCTTGTGTGTTCATGGCTGGACTAAGGATGTACAGTTTGTGGATTGGTGAGGTCTTCATATTGGATGATCATTGATGCCGTCAACCATGAGGGGTTAAGCTGGTCACATGTGTTTACTGAACAAACCCCGCACCCAGTCTCTTTACCGAGGCTGTGAACCACCACCAACTATCTGGGTGGGTGGGGGGCAACGTTGGTAGCTTTGTTGTTTTCCCAGATCACATCATCAAGACTCTATTGCCTCCAGAGTTCACTGTATTTGATGCCGAATTATCCACGATCCTGAGGGTGCTGGAGCAGATGAGATGTGCCATGCCTGCTAGATTCCTCGTCTTTGCCATCTCCCTGAGTGTTCTTCAGTCTCCACTACCTTTGTATCCTGCTAAGAAAGTAATCAGGATATCCAGGATGCCCTTCTCCACTTACAAAGGCTGCAGAGGAGGTGCCTTTCTGCTGGGCCCAGAGCATGTGGGTATTGCGGAGAACGAAAGAGCGGAAGTAGCAGCCAAGGAGACATGTCGTGATCCTTGGTTAGCTTGCAGTGAGATGGCACACTGAACTCTCATATCGCTACTGAGGTACAGCACCATGTGTCGATGAGAAGATAACTGACTAGAAGTAACAGACAATAAGGTCCATTTGTAAAGCTTACAATGCAGCAGTGGTGTACCGCCTTCCAGGCAAGCAAACTCGACGATGTTCTCCCTATTCATTTTCGCATAGCCCTATGACCCAAGACTACTTACTCTGCTAAGAGGACCCTCCAATGTGCGGTGCTTGTAGCATACAGATCACTGTGCACCACATTTTATTAGATTGTCTTTTATCTTCTGACCAGAAGGCGGCAGCAGGTTTACCGATGTATCTGCCCTCTGTTTTAGGTAATGTTCACATGAACGTGGTGAAAGTTTTAAAGTGTTATGATATGTCCCACTTGTTTCCTAAAATTTTTGGGAGATATTCTTAATGTGTTCTCAGAGTGACTGGCTCACCCATGTTTTTTGTAGGAGGTCAGCCAGTCACATTTCCCTTTGTCTATCTTTTATTTTTTCTATGGTTTAACATCTATTATTATCCCAGGCATAGCACTTTTCACCCTTTCTCAGTTGTCTTCATGTGTATGAGATAGAGTGATTGCGTGGCTCAATGAGAGTAGGTGGGATTGAGATTTTGTAGACTTCTTCCTCACCGTGTGCAATGATTTTATAGACTTTACCTACATTTGTTTGTTTTAATGAGCATGAGGGCGCTGATAACCTCGCTGTTGAGTGCTAATAAACTCCAAACGCTCAAATGGATCCAACAGCAACAAACAGAGCTGACTTCTTTGAGAATCTCCATACTGAAACTGGTTATCAGTGACCATGAGGAAATTGTGGCAACAATGATTGCCAAATTACAAAGAGCAACTGACAACAGTATAAAGATTAACATTTTTTGCAAACTAGATACAGAGGAAGTAGTTTAGTATATCAATAAGGAACTTTAAAAATTAAGCTCTGTTGAGAAGCATGTAGGAAAACTGTGGTTCAGGTTTAGAAGAATAGCTGACCATGCACTAAAGAAACGGAAATTAATGCATAAAGCATTAAAATAAAACACAGGACTGAAGGTAGCGAGATGCTGAATGGAAAGCGTTTGGCTGTCAAGTCAACAATGCATGAAGCCTTATGTTACTACCGTAGCAGAATATTACTGAAGATTTTCTCGCAAGATACAAAGTAATTTTGGTCATATGTAAAGGCTATTAGTGACACCAAAGTTAGTGTCCAGACATACATGAACAAGACAGGGAATGAAATTTAGGGTAGCTTAGTTTCCTAATGTTCCTTTACAAATGAAAATCCTGGGGTACTGCCCCTAATTTAATTTTTGTATCGATGCAACACTGGAGTGATACAGATATTACTGTCAGTAATATTGAGAAACAGACAAAATTGTTAAACCTGAACAATCGTCCAACGACCAATGGAATCCCTTATCACATTCTATACTGTATTTTGTGTCTTAATCAGCCCTTGTTTTAAGTATAATCTACCACAGATCCCTCAACAAATAACTATGTCCAGTTGATGGAAGAAAGAACAGGTCATACATGTCTGCAAGAAGTGTAGCAACAGTTGTCCACTGAACTATCATCCAACATCCTTGACATCCATTTGTTGTAGAATCTTAAAACATATTCCAAGCTCAAACATATTAAGGTATCTTGAGCAGAACGACATCATCTACGTCAACCACTGCAGATTCCAAAACATCAATCATGAGAAACTTAACTCGCACCTTCCTCACACAACATCTTGAAAGCCATAGATCAAGGCAGTCAGGCAGGTGTAGTATTTCTGTATTTTCAAGAACCATTTGACTCAGTACTACATTCTTGTTTATTATGATAAGTAAGATCAAATGGGGTATCAAGCAAAATATGTGATTGAATCAAGGATTTTTTTGGTGAAGAGGAAGCAGCATGTTATCTCAGATGGAGAATTATCAACAGATGTGGAAGTAAGTTCGGGTATGCCCCAGGGGTGTGTGTTGGGCTCTTGCTGTTCATGTTATATATTATTGAACTTGCAGACTTTATTAATGGTAACTTCAAACTTTCTGCAGATGATGCAGGCATCTACAATGAAATATTGTATGAAAATAGCTGTGTAAGTATCAGTCAGATCTCAACAAGACTTCTAAGTAGAGCAAAGATTAGTAACTTAAAAATGTTCGAAAATGTAAAACTGTGCACTTCATAAAACGAAAAAAAAATAGGATCCTTTTACTACAGTACCAACTGGTAAATAATTAGAAACCGTTAACTCATACAAACACCTGGTTGGACCACTTTGCAGACATGTGAAATGAAACCATCACATAGGCTCAGTTGTGGGTAAGGCAGGTGGCAGACTTTGGTTTCATGGTAGAATATTAGGAAAATCCAATCAGTATCCAAAAGAGATTGATTACAAATCACTTGGGCAACCCATCCTAGAATATTGCTTAAGTATTTGGGAACTGTATCACATAGGGTTAGTGGTAGCTGTACCACATAGGGCTAATGGGATACTAAATTTATGTATAAAAATATAGTACTAATTGTCACAGGTTTCATTGACCCATGGGCGTCTGTCACAGAGATGCAAAGAAACTGAACTGGCAAACACTTGAAGATAGATGGAAACTATCCTGAGAAAGCCTACTTACAACAGCCTCTTACATATTGCTCCCTTAAGGATTGTGAGGACAAGATTAGATTAATTACTGCACACACAGAGGCATTTATACAGTTATTCTTCCTGTGCCCCATATGTAAATGGTAAATGGAATGGGTGGAAGCCATAATAATTGACACAATAGGATGTATTGTCTGCCGTATATTTCACAGTGGTTTGCAGAGTATATATATAGACGTAGCCTGCTTCTGTAAAGAAAACATGGCATCCTGAATGTTCTGGACGAGATTCTCTGTTGGGTACATTCTCTTGACGCTCTGCAGGGCATTCGAGGAGTCATTTCAATTCACTTACTTGGGAACTATTAGAACTGAATATCGATGCTGAATTCTGATAGATGAGTCTTTATGAGGTTGCTGTACAAACAATGGAGCAGTCAAATACATTGATTTTCTTGTGTGTAAAGTACTGTGTCATTTAAGTGTTCATTTAAAATGCAAAGGAATGTATGTTGATAGATAAAATCTGACATATTCAACCAACTGCAAACAAGTAATTCAAAATGTATCTGGGGTATCTCAATCAGTTAAGGTAACTGTTTACTCCAACACTCTAAGAGAACCTTGATATCTACTATATTGTTCTGAACCAGAAGCTATTTTGCCTGAGTGACTGGTTCGTGAATAGTTGCTCTGCTGGAGATTGCGCAATAATGATGGACACTGGAGATGTTTTGACCAACATAACTTTAATGGCATGTTGCATAATTAAGGGTTGAAGTAAAGTGGTGACTCACTAGCTCTAACACAGGGGCCATGGGTAGGGCTTGTTCTGTAACACTCTTTGGTCAGATCGGATGCCTATGTTGTGCACTGCATCTTCAAGTATGAAATTTAGACTGAACCATAGTCGGAACGGTACTAGATGCATGCTTTTCAACTGTTGAGGACAGACATTTCCATCAGGGACCACATTTTCTTCACAGGCCATTTTATTAAAGCATTTGCATTGAGATAAGTCATCTTCAGTGTAACCTAGTGTGTTATACAAAGCTGCATATGGGATGAGCTGCCGACAATGGTGCCTTGCTAATTAGCAGACAAGCATGGAATCCGAACTGTTGTAGTGAGAGATGGCCAGCATTAGAAAATACAGTACGCTGGGAGAAGCACATGCCAGACATAACTGAGCAACCGCTGCAGCCTCTGAACGGAAACTTAAATGAATATAAATACGTTTAAAGCTGTGCGTAGAAAAAGTATTAAAGATGCAGTGAAAATTTGAATGTTAATAGAAAGCTGTCACATTGATACAAAAATATCCAGAACAGTTTTACAGCAACAAACATTGCAACCCATCACCCACAAACATACATCAACGTGTATAAAAACAAAGTTCAAAGTAGCAGTAATGGTACTGATCTTGGAGACAACTGAGTAATGACTCAGTGCTAAATCAGTACAGACATCCATATTGTTGCGTATAGTACTGTATTTACCCAACTATAAGATGAGGGCTTTTTTCCCCCAAATTTGTCATTTGAAAAATAGTATCTTCTTACATTCGCAGGTAAAGCTTTGCTTGCTGAGGTCAACATATTTACACCTTGTAATAGCTTAATCCATGAGTCACCTTACATTTGCAGATGAAGCATTGGTAGTTGAGGTCACGTGTGGATTTAATTCGACTGTTTTAGAAGGGTGGAATGAGATGCAGTGGAGCACCAGTATGGTCAAAAGTGGGGAGGGTAGTGATGAATGGGTAGCAAATTTCACTGTGCTCCCAACCATGGGAATGCATCATATGTACCTTTCTTCTTGTGAACATTTACCACATTTAAACGGAAGTTTGCCTGAATCAAAATATAGTCAGAACTGAACTGGCTTGACAAATGGACAAACACTCAGAAATTTTATACATTTACACAGGACACAAATTGTAACATAGATACAATAGTGCACATACAAGAGCAGCTACCACTTTTCAGCACTGTTTATCTTCAAGGTTGGCAACAGATGATGAAGTGAACTGTTGGCACTATTTCTGCCAATTCAGCAATAAGGACCCAAGAGGATAACATACTGTTGTTATTCTGTTTGCTTGATGATGTACGAAAAGTAAATTATAGCGACCGATAATGATGCAAATCACAGCTGTGACTCTGTCAAGAAATGTTGATCTACGAGTTTGAAGTCACAACTGATTCACACAGACAGTACAAAACTAATTTTAAGTTACTGGTTACTCATGATGTAGAGGCAACTAACTACTGTGCCATAGGAAATAAATTTGATGCCACAGAAGCGAATGTTTTCATGCTAAATTTTATGGGGACGAAATAGAGGAAGGTTTCAAGAATTGGAGCAGCAGGTTGTTTACAATGTGCTAGAGAAACTCAATTAAGGCTTCTAACCATTTGAGAAATTATTCGAATAAAGCTGCTGGATATAAAAGAGGAATTTTCCAACAGCATGTGTCACGGAATTCAAAGCAAGAACAAGATGGCGTATGACAATGATGATGATGATGATGCAGCTTACCTTAGGATGCAGAACAACACTACCTCAGCAGTTTCCTGTTGTTTTTGGTGACTATTTGCATATCAGTGTCATATACTCTGTCTAAGAAAACTCCATGTCTAAGAAAACTCCACGACTGTTTACAAAAGAGTTAACTTTATTATATGAAAACACAGTTTGTAAATTTGATTAGTCACAAAGTCATCTCGTTGTCTGGTAGATAGGGTAACTGAGATGAGCATTTTTAAACAATTAGGTATATAATGTCTCTTTAGGCAAGGACTTGTTGATAACAGAGCACAAAGAATTAGTGTTGCATAAATAAATATATGTGAACATCTGATAATGGTTGTTCAGACACTTCAACTTTGGGCGATTACTTTGCAAACAGAAAAATTGCCCACTGGTACACACAGTAGAACATTTTAGGATTGAATTGATACACCTCCGGACATGCTTTACTCACCTATGTGATAAGTAACACAATTTTAAGTTGTCTAAAACTTATCAGCCTTATGATAGACAAAAATAACTATGAATAGAGACATATCAAGCAAACTTCTAAACATACTGAATGCAAAACAGTAAATCTAGCCAAGTTCCACAACAAAATATTGTCACGAAAATAACAGTTGTTTACTCTCATATGAAACTGTAAAACTATGCATCTGTGCTTTTATGTCAATATTTAAAAAATGTGAGAATTTTATGAAGATAATGTTTACGGGCAAATTCAACTAGCAATACAATTACAATCTAACATCAACCATCCATGCCTTACACAGATTTGCCTGTCAACTGAATAAATGAATTGAGAGTAGGAGATGAGCAGGGGCTGACATGATAGCACACTCAGTGCCAATTTTACATGCATAGCATTTAACACACGTGCCAACTGCATGCCTTATGTGTGAAGACCTAAGAAGTAAAAACACACAATTTAATGCTTACCATCTGGTTCTGAATGCAACTTGTTTCAAATACTTCCATTTTATAAACTTCTATGAAAGTTCATTACACTGTTCTGCAGTCTCCTAACTGCTTACACCTACAAAGAAATGTCATCCATCTCAAAGCTTTATAATGTCGACAGAAAGAAGCCTATTTAATCTTTTTTTTGTATTAAAAGAATACTACAACTACAACAAGAAAAAACAACACCTGCTTTACTATGCCTTGTGCACGATGCTTTCTGGATGTTTTACAACTGTACACAACTTCTGCAAATTGTCATAACAAAATAAATTCTGGCAAATGGTTACACCACAAATAACCTCAACACAATACACTTCAAATTGACATCATGACCTGAATGACTTTTTCACTATCTTGTAAAACTGTGGTTTTGTTGTTAAGATTTCAGAGTAGGTATTCACTCATTATTATTTTTGCCGGTCTACTGCTTGTTTTATTTTTTTGTATAGCAGCCATTTTTTAACTTCAAAGAACGAAAGAAACATATAAAGTGACAGGCAGTTGATTCTTTCCCAATGAGCTTTGCATATTTCTTCTCAGAAATTACATTTGATAAATGCAGATATTACACTGGGAAACTTGCTTTCTGTTATGTAGCCAAACACAATGAGGTACCTAAACAGGTTAACAGAACTTTTTCTCATTAGGCCAAAGACATAAAAGAAGAATCCGGTTATGTTGTCTTAAAAACATGACACATTGTTACATGGGACAATTTAATTAAAAGAAGAGCTGAAGTCATCTCATAAAATACAAACAAAAAATTTTTCTCATTAAAAGACTAAAGCAACTGTGATACATAATCATGAGCAATTGAATTACAAACAGCAGCTGTGCTGAAGAGAGAAAATTCTTGTCCCCACTGTGAATGCAATGGCTCAGCATGTCACATGACAGGGATACATGAGCACAACAGTTTTGTGCAACCTGCGCAAGATGTGTGATACCAGTCTATCCGACTGCAGCCAGGTCACAGGTGCTCATGGACACACTCTGTTTTTTCTGTACCACTGTGTTGAGGGTGTAAAGTATTTCAATTAGGGGTAAACCACCATCTCCTGAGCCACTGGTATGGGCCACAGTGAGTTGATCACAAGAAGTCACCGCTGCTGTCAGTAACAGTGGATGTTTACTATGGATAGATGGGCCAGTTCAAAAATGGACAACATAACTGGTGTGCAGCCATACAACTATATGAAATAAAATATCACTGCTCACACTCCTGCATCTCCATTTAAAGCACATTGCCCAGCACTGGAATGGCACCAATGGATGCTCAACGCATAGAAAACGTAGTCTGGGCTGACAGTGATATTGTACTTGTTACAGGATATTAACAACGGCAGGGTTTCAGTACATTGAAGTAATGCACTACATGAGCTCGCAGGGCAACATTCAGGCAAATCTTGAATATATTATTGTGTGCAGGATGATTGCAAGAGATGACTTGAGCCCTGGATTTGCCATTGTCTGTCACCAGCAAAAAGGATGTTACAAGATAACTGTCCAATTGGATGCATACAGTATCCCACAAGTAAGCTGTTGCTTTCAGCAAGAGCATGCACCATTCTGTCAAGCCCAAACTATGTCAGAATTGTTTGAGGGCCACTTGGCATACACAAGGATCCTCAAGACATCTGACCTCAATCATATTGAGCGCATATGAGATGCCATACAGCAAGATGTTAACTGCCTCAGCGCAAATTCCAAAAAATCTCTGTTGGTTGTGACAGCAAGTGGGGTGTACGTGGATCAGAATGCTACCTGACACTGTCAGGGGTCCAAGCAGTCTGTGTCAGGACCCACTGACACTGTCATCAGGGTTAAAGGGGTGCTACAACTCATCTTGGCAGGTTTCTCTAACTTAATTACATACGAGTGCAGAGTACATTTCTTTAGTCCTCTCAGTTAATTTTAAGGTGATTTGCAAGAAAGATACAGAATATTTCAGGAGGAATAGTAAATATTTAGGAGATGTATTACAGATTAAAACATTATACACGAGTTGTATTCAATTTTTTTGGACAATTCTACTGTATCACTTAAGCATGTCACACATATTTACAAACGCTAGGTAAGCTGTCACAGAAATTTTTGTAACAGAAATGTTGTTGTTTACAGAGAAAATGGCACACGATTTCCTAACAACACAATGTCAGATTCAAGAGTGTTTATTTGGGTTTTCACTACATACTGAAGAGAAATAAGATTTTATGAGGATAATGCGTCTACATAGTTCACAAGACAAATGAAACAGATGCACAAACACAACAAAAAAACAGCCATAACACAACATTTTAGACGACTTAGTCATTTAAAGTACATGACATTTGTTTGAGAGTACCAGTGTATGGTTTCAAAATCACTTTGGAGAAATCCATAAGAGAAGCCTACAAAATATTGCAAAATACATAATGTGAAGGTACTGATTCACAGTAACCACACTTCAGTGTTAACTCATTTTGAAAACAGTGTTTCAACTTCAAAACAGGTTGTACCGCATACTTAAAACAACTACCATGAACAGAATCACAACAAAGCAGTCTCCATTGTAAGGTAAAATTGCCTAGTAACAACGTCAGCCTCTACACTCCGCAAGCCACCATATGACGTGTGGTACGGATACTCTCTGCACAACCGTTACTTCCCCTTTTCTATTCCACTCATGAATGGAGCGTGGGAAAAAAGGTTATTTGTAAACCCCCATATTAACTCACTTCTCTAACCTTTTCAGTCTTTTTGCAAAACATATGTAGGTAGAAGTAACATACTCCCTGACTCTTCCAAGAACATACATTCTTGGAATTTTAACAGTAAACTGTACTGTGATGCACCACGCCTCTCTTGTAGAGTCTGCCACCAGAGCTAGATGAGCATCTCTATGATGCTTCTGCACTTACTAAACAAACCTGTGACAAAATGCACTGCTCTTTTTTGAATGTTCTCTACTTTTCTATCAATTCTATCTAGTATGGGCCTCATATTGACAAGCAACATTCAAGTATCAATTGAACGCATGTTCTGCAACTTACCACCTTCATTGATGGCCTATATTCCATAAGCATACTTCCAACGTATATCAGTCTGCTACCTGTTTTTCTTGTAATTAGCTTTATGCAGTCATTCCACTATAAAAGCTTTATGCAGTCATTCCACTATAAACTACTGTGCAGCACACTCTCAGATATCTAATGGATGTGACTGCTTCCAGTGATCGTTCGGCAACTGTGGAATCATACAATAACAGGTCTTCCACCATTTATGCACAATACATTAAATTTATTTACACCAAGGGTAAAGATCCTCTACAGATCATCCAGCTGTCTGCTATAATTTTCTAGCATTGTGACTTCTTTGTATACAACAGCATCTGCCATGAACAGCCTCCTGGAGCTCCCGACATTATCCACTTGGTCATTCATATATGAACTGCAAACTATTGGAAGGAAACATGTCCAAAACTTTCAAAATTCATTTATTCCATCACTGATATCCAAGTGGGTATTGCATCATTTACTGCAGTGCGGAACTTGTGCACAGTCAATAACAGGTATAATTCACTGCTTACTGCACAAGAGAAGGTAGAGAAAACAGGAACAATGTTAAACTGTTATTATTGTGACAAACCTCATACTGGATTCTTTGCAGAAGAAAGACAAATTTAGTGTTGTTCTCATGAAAACAAAAGACTTCACAGATTACAATACTTGGTGGGAAAAATTAACAACTGCCCTAGTAATTATTCTTATGGAAAAGGTGTTCGAAAGAAGCAAATGATTTCTTTTAACTCATCAAAGCATCATGAATATAGTTTCAGCAAAGATACACCACAGATAGATCAATGTGAGATAAACATCAATGAGCATGGAAGCTTATAGCTTTTACATAAAGAATACTCAGATGAATTTAGAAGTTCTGAAGGAACTGCCTACAAAGCCAAGCTACCCACAAATATCTTAAAAATGGATCATATTTAAAAAAGTTTAATTTACATTCCAGAAGAAAATATGCAATTTTGGAATGAAATTTTGATATATCCACCAAAAAAGAGAGACGAAACTGAAGAGAATGTTTAAGTCCATGAACTTGTGTTGATGGATTAATGTTTAAAATGTATTTAGTTTGAGGAAAATATGTAAAATAAATCTGTACCTTCAAAATACAAGACTTTTAATTTTTATTCCATATGATTTACTGCAAATAGGGGACATAACCAGTTGGAAAAGAAGTGTTTGTAAGCTACTGGTAACACAAAATTGGATAAAATCTACACAATAAAAAGCATAATACACCCATATATTTTAGAAAAATGAAGAATAATTTTGATTATAGGATTTTATTTGCAGGGCTGCTCACTTTTTATATATCTTTTAATTTACCAACCCAATATCGAGCACATGCTCATCATCAATGGTCTTATATTTTACTTTTAAGCCTCTGTGGAAGCCTTTTGCAGATATTCTATTAATTTCATATGGTTTCTAGCATACTCTCATTTATACTAACACGAGAATATGCTGTAAAGTTAACAGAATATCTGCAAGAACTTCTATGGAGGCTTGGCCGTGAAATATGAGACTGTTGCTGATGAGCATATGCTAGATACTGGTCTGGTAAATTAAAAAGTATAAGAAGCAAGTTGGTTGGTTGGTTGGTTTTGGGGAAGGAGACCAGACAGCGTGGTCATCGGTCTCATCGGATTAGGGAAGGATGTCGGCCGTGCCCTTTCAGAGGAACCATCCCGGCATTTGCCTGGAGCGATTTAGGGAAATCACGGAAAACCTAAATCAGGATGGCCGGACGTAGGATTGAACCGTCGCCCTCCCGAATGCGAGTCCAGTGTCTAACCACTGCGCCACCCCGCTCGGTAAGAAGCAAGTATCCTTGTCTTTATATACAAATAAAAGTGGTGGATATCAAATACATGGAGGCTGCTTGACAGCTTCAATACAAAACATAGAATAATTTTGTTTTAGAGTTTTTGTATGAAGCAGTTTTTTGCCTCTCTTTAAAAATTCGTAAAAGTAAACTTGTTACATTCTGCAGTAAGCAGTTTACATATTATGAAATGCACAATATATAATTTACTCTAGTTTTATGCAAATCACTCATGTAAAGTATCCTAGTTTTTAGCCCCTTACACATGGTGACTTGAGGGCAGGACACTGTGCAATGCTGCTTTGGGGAAAATTAGAATCAAGTTGGTATGGAGGTAAAAGAAGACAAACTGAAACAACTGTTGTAAAGGCTGAAAGAAATACACTGAACTAATTGTTGGACTCTCAAGTTAAAATTTATGACTACTAAAATATTAATTCAAATTCTGCAATGACGCAATTTTAACCGTGGAATATTTGAATCTCTTAAAGTGTATGCCTGGAAGCACCACTCAACATGTTGAACGGGCTATTCCAGCAACACTGAGGGAACAGTATGCAACCCAAATGTAGACTCTGCTGCATGCTGGGAAAAAATGATGCTAGTTGTCTGGGCAAACTTGGATCATTCCAGTGGCTGACAGAGAAAGTTGAGAAGACCAACCTGGTGCACCGGGTTTCAATGAAGCTCACAATTTGCAGCATTGTCCCAAAACTGATCATGGCCCCTGGTTCTGAGTCAAGAGGACAGAGACTTTGATGGTTCTATGATAAGTTAGGGTGTTACTTCATGAACATGCACCACATAATTGAGAACTGTAGGGTCCCCCCAAAAAGCCCAGGTTTGCACGACATAGCATGCAAGGTTTTTTTTCGATTGGGTGACTATCCATTCAGTCCAGATAACAATAGTTGCAAGAGATTTAGAAGTATAAGTGTAAGGTCCAAAAGAGTGCCCCCATTGACAAAATTATTAAAATCCTAGTAGTTAACTGCTGAAAAATTCGCAACAAAGTGCCAGAGTTTGAAGTGCTCTTAAAAGCAGTGAAGCTCATATAATACTACGCACAGACAGCGGGTTGAAAGCTGAAAATGATGGCAATGAGATTTTTGGGGAAACTTTAACTGTTTATTAAAAGGATAGGCTAATGGGAAATGAAGGTGTTGTACTTGTCACAGTACACAAGAAACTAAAATCCATTGTGATAGAAATTGAAGTTGCATGCAAGATTGTTTGGGCAAGTCTCAGTATCAGGGTTGGGCCTGAAACGGTAATTAGATCCTTCCGTCACTCCTTCTGACCCACCTCATAGCTTAATCAAAAACTTAGAGAACTTTCTTGTATGTGTGTTCCATGATCATAAAGTAACTTTGGTGGAAACTTGAATCATCCAACAATAAAATGGTAAAATTAGTTTTGTTAATGATGGGTGTGATGTTTCATCACATTTTATAGCTTTCTTTGGGAATTCTGGATTGTTGACTTCATTTAGCAATTCCTGAACGATGTCCACACAACATTTTTGGTCGAAATCCAGCAATTTCAAAACAAATGTCGCTGCTACACGTTTCATGCCTAAGGAATCTGAAAATAAATAAATAAATAAATAAATAAATAAATGCTTGTCATGTGCCAAAGAGTATGTTGATATAATCAGCAACCTCCTTGATGGTAATTCGGCAATTTTCCAAAACAATTTTCTTTACTTCTCCCATATTATCGTCAGTAATTGATGCGCTAGGGTGCCCAGGTAGTCATTGTCTTCAACATCTTCTCGACCCTCTTTGAAATGTTTATACCACTCACAAGCTCTTGTCATGCTTATAGTAGATTTGCAAAGAGCCACAGTCAACATTTCGATGCAGTGCTGCACTCTATTCCATTTTTCAAGCAAAATTTAATGCAAATTCTTTGAGTCATCTTTTTGGAAAGAAAAAATTCATCAAACACTCAAAAACATAATATATAGACTTTCTAACTGTCGACCACAAACTAAGTACTCAAAACAGCTAAAAATGCAAACATACATCAGGAACATGTGTGCCAAACTTGAATGTTGGATGTATAGAGACCACATTACTATTTTAATCACACCTCATATATATTTTCAGTAAACTACAAACGAAAGCAGTAGTGTCAAATTTTAATGAGAAACTTGAAACTTTCAGCACAGGACAGGAGCATGCAGAGGAACTATGGCTCAACTTTAAAAGAATAGATGACCATGAATTTGGTAAGCAGAACAGTTCATAATGGAAAGGACCCTCCATGGTATACAGTTACTGTGAAGAAACTTCTGATGAACCAGAGACTACTGCATAATGGGTGTAAAACAAAACATAGCGTTATACATAGCAAGATGCTGAATGACTGCTGTAGCAGAATACTGTCAAATGACCTTTCATAACATTCAAAGAAATTCTGGTATATGGAACGGCTGTTAACTGCGCCAAAGTTAGTATATCCAGTCACTTGTGAGAGAGATAAGAACTGAAACCAAGAGTAGCAAACCAAACGCTAAAATGCTCAACTTTGCTTTTAAATATTCCTTTACAAAGAAAAATCCAGGTGACCTGCCCCAATTTAATCCTTGTACCACTGAAAAGATGAATTAAATAAGTGTCAGCATCAGTAGTGTTGAGAAACAGTTGAAATTAGTTAAAACTGAATTAAGCTCCTGGGCCCGATGGAATCCCTATATGATTCTATACTGAATTTCCTCCTGAGTTAGCCCCTCTTGTAATTATATCCTGTCATTGATCCTTTGAATGAAAAGCTGTGCCCAGTATTTGGAAGAAAGTACACGTCACTCCCTTTTACAAGAAGGGTAGTAGAAGATTAAATTAACTTCTGCAAGCACAGAGGTATTCAAACAATCATTCTTCCTGCACTCCATACGTGAATGGAGCAGGAAGAAATCCTAATAACTGGTACAATGCGATGTACCATCTGTCATGTACCTCACAGTTGTTTGCAGAGTACAGATGTAAATGTAGATATAGAAGTGATCCACAGAACTACCATCCCATATTCTTGATATCAATTTGTTGTAGAATCTTATAACACATTCTGAGCACAAACATAATGATGTATCTCAAACAGAATGACCTACTCCATGCCAACCAGCACGGATTCTGAAAATATTGATCACACAAAACACAACTTGCACATTTCTCACATGACATACTGAAAGCTTTGGATTAAGTCCCTTCCGAAATGGGTTTGACTCAGCACCACATTTACCTTATTGTCTAAAGTACAATCATTTGGGGTATCAAGTAAAGTATGTGACTGGTTGTTATCTCAGATATAAAGTCATCATCAGATGTATAAGTAACTTCGGGTGCCGCTGGGAAATGAGTTGGGGTCCTTGCGTTCATGTTGTACATTAATGACCTTACAGTCAATATTATCAGTAATCTCAAACTTTTTGCAGATGAAGCAGTTCTAATACAGTGAAGTACTGTCTGAAAGAAACTGCATAAATATTCAGTTGATCTTGATAATTTCAAAGTGGTGCAAAGACTGACAACTTGCATTAAATGTTCAGAAATGTAAAATTATGCATTTAGTATCCTATGACTACAATATCAAAGAGTCACAATTGAAATTGGCCAACTCCTACAAATACCTGAGAGTAACACTTTCTAAAGGTATGAAATGGAATGATCACATTGGGTCAATCATGGGTAAAGCAGGTGGCAGACTTTGGTTCATTGGCAGAATACTGAAAATGCCATCATTTTATAAAGGAGACTGCTTACAAATCACTCTTATAATCCATTCTGGAATATTGCTCAAGTAACAAATAGGACAACAAGGTGATACTGAAGGTATACACGAATGGTTGGTTGGTCGATTTTGGGGAGGGGGCCAAATAGCGAGGTCACTGGTCCATTAGATTAGGAAAGGATGGAGAAGTAAATAGGCCGTGCCCTTTCAAAGGAACCATCCCAGCATTTGCCTGAAGCGATTAAGGGAAATCATGGAAAACCTAAATTAAGATGGCCGTACGTGGATTTGAACCGTTGTCCTGCCGAATTGTGCTAAGCACTGCGCCACCTCACCCGGTCATAAATGGTCACAAGTTTGTTTGACCGGTGGGAGAGTGTCGCAGAGATACTGAACTGCCAGACTCTTGAAGATAGACATTAATTATCCGTAGAAATCCTACTTAAAAAGTTTCAAGCACTAGCTTTACATTATGATTCTTGGAATATACTACAACCCCCTACTTTCCTCTCACCCAGGGACCATGAAGACAAGATTAGATTAATTACAGCACACACAGGCATTTAAATGATCATTCTACCCACACTCAATATGTGAACGGAACAGAAAGAAACCCTTGTAACAGGTACATTGAGACATACCCTCTGCCGTGCAGTTCACAGTGGTTTGCAAAATACAGATGCGTCAATTTCTGTTTTCCACAGCTGCTTCACTTTCAAGTGATTGGAAAAAAGAAATAAGTAAAGAAGTTATGTGTTAATCTCTCATCAGTGTGTAGTGCCTCGAGAATTTTGGTGTAAATTCTAGAGGCACTTGGCTTTCCACCATATCGAACACTCGATATTTTAAGTACAAGTGTGCAGGATGGTTGTGTATTAGGAGAATAAGGCAATAGTGATGGTCGTTCGGCCCGAGCAAGTGGTTGCTACGCTCATCACAGAAGTTACATGACCAGCACTAGGAGCAAGCACGTCAGTCATTACTGTGAACAGTTGAATTGTGCAAGAGAAAAGAAGAGACACTTATTTTTACTTACTTACTGACTCTCTAGAGTTGTGGATGGTGGACTTGCGAGAACCTTGAGAGATTTTTGAAACTGTATTTAATGTAAAAGTACATAGCAGTTTCTGACAGACCGCGAGTCATTGGGCTTACGAAATATGATTCATTTATGTGAAAACTGTCATGTGGTGTTCTGTTTGTGGAAGTGAAATATAGTAGGATTGATTTAAAAGTATCTTGAGTGTACACAATCATTTTAAGAGTAGAGAAAATTCCTCCAAACAGCATCATATCTTCAGAGAAGAGTAGGACAGATCGTCGCAGCCGACTATCCTGAAAAGAAGATTGGCAAAGCATCTCCAAGTAAGTCCAAAGATGAAGGGGACATGTGAGTCTTGCACACCAGCACCACATTGCTTCCTCTAGTCGCCGGAAACCCCCAGAAGTGGCGGACACAAGCTCCAGTTTATGAGAAAGATAAATAGATAGCTCTATTAGAACTTTATCATTGATATCAGAATGTTGTAATTAAATATAGACATTTGTTGACCTCCTCATGTATTATAACTGTCAGAATCACAGATATTTATCAAAAGAAACCAAACTTGTTCTTTATTTTCATGCAACAGAAAAAGATGGTAGACAGCAGAGATCAAACTGAGCTTTGTTTCCATATGTCTGAATAAAGTTTTGCACCGCTATCTACTATATTAAATGTGTTTATGGAACATACAGCCATGTTAGCATTTAGTATTTAATTCTCAATACAATGAAATGAATGTTGGAGTTTAAACCTAGATGGTGTTGAACGTATTAGAGATGAGATTTTAGCTCTGTTAGTCACGAATATGTTCTGTTCCTCCGAGTGGGCCAGCTAATGTTCTCTCAGGGAAAAGATATTATTGCTCCCAGAGGGTAAACTGATCCCGCTGGCAGCGATTAAGAGTTTGTGGGAACTGATCCATTTTCAACCTGCAAGAAGCTAAGGGAATTAAAAGGAAAGAGGCAGAGCCCTACATACTTGAGCAAGCCTAATCCAGTTGGGGTGCAGGGAGTGCCTTGGGATTGCCATTTAACAACTTCTTTTTTTGCCTCAGCCATTGATGACACTTGTGCATAGATAACTCCGATGTTTTCGTTAAGAGGTCTCAATCATCCTTGTACCCCTGGCAGTTAAACCATCATAGTCACTCTCCACGACACATAATGTTTGACAGTCATTTAGGCCTCGATTTTATGGTACTAGAGAACCAACAGCGCTAACTGGCCTCCACTGGGGGACTCTGTGTTTGTTAAATTCAAACTCAGTCACAATTGAGCTCCCTTACATGTTACCTCCAGTAGGCAGATACAGCTTAAGGAATCCTTTCACAGTCTTTGAGAATAGATGGTGATCGGGGTGGGTAGAAAACTTGATACACTTACACAATTCATTTCTATAAATTTTAATATGGCTGAAGTGGGTTATAACAAGGATTTTGTGCCATGAAGAGTTGAATAAGAATATGAAATTAGTTGAATTTTTTTAATCTTTGAAATTTAATAACTAACTTTACTTAGTTACTAATTAACAGAAAAAAATCTAAACTGTACACTGTCTACATCACAACAACTCATAAGCAAGCAGCATAGTCTAGAAATAACAAAAATCATTCATAATAGGGAAGAAAACGATTCTTCATTTTATAGGGAAGACAATGATAATTACCTTGTTTTCATGTCATGCAATGATGCCCCATACAACAGTCAATCAGAGCACATTAGATATCAGTTTTGAAGCTCTTAGCTCCTCAACACATTCAACAAAAATTTGTCTAGTTACATAGTTTATGCAACTGCTCTTCAAATTTTACATGATTCAGTAGCTTACAAGTGCTTAAAAAGAAACATTTATTTCAACAACAGTTTCCAGAATTCACCTAGCTCCATCATTAGTAACTCATTTTTTCCTTAAATGTGATACAAATTTTCACATAATATACAGCAATCATCAATCACCAAGACATTCAGGTTACATTCTTTAACTCTGGATACTTATTAGTAAAGTCACATTGCCCCAGTTTCTCAAATCAGCTTTGTACAAGAAGTATCTGTTATTAGCAACTTATATCATTTACTGAATAAAATGTCACAAGGTGAGGAAATTTTATCGGAAGGTGAATGACACCCCTTCAGAGAAAGTGCCAATTTGGTGAAGAATGGAACACGAAAAATTGTAAGTGTGGGAAACAGAGATCTGTGAGTGGTGGAGCCGACATTTTGATAAACTCCTCAGTTCCACACAATGAGAACCCATAGATGTACAAGGATTAAATGAAACAACAGAAAGTACAATTTGGAATATCAACAACATTATGAAAGGGACATAATGCTGCTTACCGTAAATATGAGACATTGGGATGCAGACAGACATTACGAAGATACTGTTACAAATTAAGCCTTCAGCCAAAGCCTTCTTCAGAAAGGAAAACAGACACATCCACACAAGCAAGCACACTTCATGCCCACTATTTCCAACCAAAATGCAACTGTGTCATGCTGAACAGCACTAGCAATCTGGCAGGGGAGGAAGAGGGATAGCAGGCTGCGGGTGAGGGGAAAGTAGTCAGTACAGCCTGATGAAGCGAGCAGGGACTAGATAGCGGCAGGACAAGGCTGCCAGACGGAGCATCAGAAGGCTGTGGGAGGGGGAGGGGGGGGGGGGGGGGGGAGTGCAAAAGGAGAGGAGCAGAGAAGGGGCAAAGACTGGCTGGTGCACTGGCAGAGAGTGGTGCACAACAAGGGTGAGGGGATGCAAACTGGGAGGAGGTGATAGGTCAAAGGGGGGCAGAAACTGTTGGGTGGAGGATGCGGGAACAGTAGGTTACCGTTAAGTTGAGGGTGGGATGATTTCGGGAGCAGAGAATGTGTTGTTCGATTAACTCCTGTCTGCACAGTTCAGAAAGGCTGGTGGTGGATGGGAAGGTCTGGATGGCCCACACTGTGAAGCAGTCAGAGAAATCAAGCAGCTCTTTGTTGTGCCACAGAGTGGCCTATTTTGCTCTTGGCAGGGTGGGATGATTTCGGGAGCAGAGAATGTGTTGTTCGATTAACTCCTGTCTGCACAGTTCAGAAAGGTGGTGGTGGATGGGAAGGTCTGGATGGCCCACACTGTGAAGCAGTCAGAGAAATCAAGCAGCTCTTTGTTGTGCCACAGAGTGGCCTATTTTGCTCTTGGCAGGGTGGGATGATTTCGGGAGCAGAGAATGTGTTGTTCGATTAACTCCTGTCTGCACAGTTCAGAAAGGTGGTGGTGGATGGGAAGGTCTGGATGGCCCACACTGTGAAGCAGTCAGAGAAATCAAGCAGCTCTTTGTTGTGCCACAGAGTGGCCTATTTTGCTCTTGGCCACAGTTTGGCAGTGGCCACTCATCCTGGTGGACGCCTAGTTGGTAGTCGTGCCAATATAGAAAGCTGACATATGACACGGCTGCTTTCACAGGTGGCCTGCCCTCTGAGGGGGTAGGGCAGACCTCTGACAGGAGTGGAATAGGAAGGGCTGGGTGGATGGATCACGCACAATTGCGATCTGGATGAAGGTAGCATGAGGAGTGTTTGGTGGTGTAAATCTGTGTGTGTTTTTCCTCCCTGAAGAAGCCTTTGGTCAAAAGCTGAATGTATTGGAATCTTGTCATTGTGACTGCTGAAACTCAATGTGTCATCTTTACGCTGAGTACCAATCTAGCCTTTTCTAATATTAAGAATTAAATGACTTGAATGAAAATACTGGTGTACCAATTCTCGAAAAGATGAGAAACGCTCTGGAGAAACAGAAGAACAATACATCACCAGGAACAGATAATACTGCAATAGAACTCTACAAGCAAGGTGCCAATCAGTCGAACAAATTCTCCTAAAACTGGTCATTTTGGTATGGGATGAGGTGCAAAAATGCTCCAGCAGTGAAGAGAAAGAATTATATGCCCTGTATGCAAGAGGGGAGATATAATGGTGTGTGATACATGTCGAGGAATTAGGCTGCTACATTTGTAATATAAAGTATTCTTGTTGTTCAGAGAGACTAGCTCATACTAACTAGGATTTCTCCCAGGGGAATGAAAAACAGATCAGATCTTTACCAGGTTAATTTTAGAAAAGGCAAATGAATTTGGGATAGACATGCATAACCTTTTCATCAACTAAAAACCAGCATATGGTAGCATAAATAGAGAGCAACTGTATCATGCCTTGATTGACCTAGGAACTTTTGGAAAATAATAATACAAGATTGTGCAAGGCAAGGAGATATGTTGTTTAATGGCAAAAGGTATGTAAATTGCTTTGCAAGAGAATGATCTTTTATAAGTCAGTCCAGGTAACAGCTTATGTCAATGGTACATATATAGTCACAAGAACTGGGAAAGCAATGGAGGAGACATTAATCGTAGTTTAGTAGGCCTGCAGGAATATGGAACTGAATATCAACCACAAGAAAACAAAATATATGGCTCCTGGGAAAGCATACAAGGAGACATGCCACCCTTAGTAGCATTGGGAAATTATACTTTCAAGAGAGTTAAGCAGTTTAAATATCCGAGATCAACTGTCACCCACTCATTGACACCTCTTATGAAATGAAACAGAGATCAATAGCAGCCAGCACAGACCCTATTTTACAACAAAAAACTATTTTCATCAAGGCTCTTAACTCATATTAGTAGGCCTGCAGGAATATGGGACTGAATATCAACCACAAGAAAACAAAATATATGGCTCCTGGGAAAGCATGCAAGGAGACATGCCACCCTTAGCAGCATTGGGAAATTATACTTTCAAGAGAGTTAAGCAGTTTAAATAACCGGGATCAACTGTCGCCTACTCACTGACACCTCTTATGAAATGAAACAGATCAATAGCAGCCAGCACAGACCCTATTTTACAACAAAAAACTATTTGCATCAAGGCTCTTAACTCATATCATCAACTTAATGATTTATACAACACTTGTAAGACTAGTGCTTACATATGCTATGCAAAGTTGTTCATTAGCATCAAAAGATGCTGGAATGCTGGACGCCTTTAAGAGAAAGGAACTTCAAAGAATCACTGGCCCAACATGGGGGGAAAAAAGTGGAGGAGGTAGTATAATCATGAGGTGTACATTACATATAAAGATTCGCCTACTAGGAGACTAGTGAAATTAGCTGGATTGAGATAGGTGGGGAACAAGGCACAGATAAGTGATACAGAAGGAATGAAGAACATATCAGATGGAAATCCAGAGGGTCAAAGAGGACAGGTCAGCCAAGAACAAGCATGGAGTCATGGAGGAGCTGCAAAAATGGGCTATAGGGGATGGAAAGCTTGAGCATTGGTTGGTGGGTTAGTTGGATGATTAAAAGGGATCAAACTACAAGGTCTTAGCCCCTTTTCCCTTGAACAGACAGTTCTACATGACTGTGCATCAGACATGGCCTAATGTGCAATGGCCAGAGGAGGAAAACCCCAAGGTCTAGCAAAGGACAATGAAGGCTTTATACGGGACAAAAAAGAAGAAAGGAAGAGACGTATAAAGGAAGACAGGTGAGGTGACCCATCTAGGGAGTAGCTGGAAGCCCCCCCCCCCCTCCCCCCAAGCAGAGTGCAATGAGGGGGCATACATCCCCCACCCCCATCGCTCGTCAGAGGTATCACTCTCAGAAATTGTCTAGGAAAGACTACCAACATGAACACGGCAAGAGAAGCAGAGAGAGACAAAACATGAACAAGTCTAACAGGCCACATGAGAGGGGAAAAGAAGAGCAAAAAGAGTAGGTGGGGAGAAGAAGAGCAAAAGAGTAGGTACGGTGAAGACCGGGCTGGACCACCAAGCCCAGACATCTGCAACCCAGTCTGGGCAGAGGAGGCAACAGAGTGTTCTGACAATCTCTCAATGGATTCATAATGTTAAGTGGCCTTCCCTTAAAAAGAGTGGTAGAAGCCCCCTTCACGAATAAAACGTAAAACTAAGTCTGCCACTGAGACCTTGTCTCCTAACACTAGCGGTAAGAGAGTCAGCCAAATTAAGAGCCCACCGCAGCGCAGCTAGCTTGGGACAGTACAGCAAATAGCGGACCACTGTCAAATGGTAACTGCAACGGGCCCTTGTGACATAGGAGATGGCCATGAGACAGCCAAGCCGATGCAGAGCCGGCAAAGGACGGTAGAGTCTTTGTGAGAGGCCTGCATGGAAGACCTCCAAGGATTCGTAGACTCCTTTATCACCCATAGTTTGTTTGGAGAAGTTAGAGTGAACAATTCAATATGCCAGAGTCCAAAGACTTGTCAGTGTAATACCAACTGGAGGTCTGTTTCCGGAACACCGATCTCAAAGAGTCGGTTTACTTGTAGCCAGTTTGGCATGTGAACCGTATCATCTTCATCTTTGCCTAGGTGTGGTGTGTCGTCTTCCGGAACCTTGGGTTTGCTCTGCCGCAATTGGTCCGTTTGCTTTTAAATTTCGGAGGGCGCTGCATTCTAGGGAGAGACCTGCTGATAACGAGAGTATTGAGTGCTGCCGCCAGAGTGAGACGGGGAGTTTAATTTCTGGTTGTGTGGCAACGCAATGTTGCGAGAAAGGTGGTATAACTTCCTGTGGACGCACGTGATTGCTATGATCGTGTGTAGTCGGGACGGCAGCAGTCGTTCTGGACGGGCTGTGTGATAAGGAAGCTCGGCGTGGCAACTGTTGACGCAGCGTATCCGCGTTGCTATGGCGGAACTGGAGCGATTGACATAACTCGAGTTGGTGCTGGAGGCAACCTGTCCCTGAATGCCTGTCTGCCTTCTCGACTAACGGTGAGAATTTCTTGACTTGATGTGTCTCAGTCAATTTCCGCCCGTGTAGTCAGGTGTGTTTTGTTCTAAGGTCATGTGCCATGGTGTTTTGCAATTCTAGTAGGCTCAGGCGTGCCCGAAATCCCAATTCAATGATCTGCTGTTATATTGTCAAGTGTAACTATCACTAGAAAAGAGTGTTAACTCTCTGTGACTTAATAACTGAACCTAAAATATTATCTGTGGTTGAAATTTTATTCTGACCAAAGTGCAATAACGATCTTGTATTTTACAATTTGTTGAGTGGTATTATTATTTAGTTCTGACCGTCACATTTACTAAGTCGAAGATTTAAAAAGGCCAGTGGGCATCATTAACAGTTCCTGCCTAGATAGGCATTATATTTTGAACCATGTATTTCAATGTTTAGTAATTTTTATTTTATGTGTTATAGAGAGTTGCTGTCATGCCCTATGTGGACGACATGCCACGTTGGTGAAGTTTCTAGTTGTTCTGCTGGTCTGTGCCATATTAAAGCAGGCAGTCCTAGTTTTTCCTAGTGGTGAGGAGCACGGGTTGGTTTTAAGTGCTAACTCACTAACTTCAACCATTCTCAAATATTTATTACTACTGATATTCAGGCCCTTCAGGCCAAGTGGCAACGTCACAACATCTGGTTATTAATTTTATCTTGTTAGCTTGTTTCATAAAAAACACCCTTTGGTATATGAATTTGTCTTTTGGTCTTTACTGCTCCTTTGGATGAAGTAAATTAACTGTAGGTTTTGCATTCTTGTAGCATTACCAAAACAGCATTTGTGGTTATATTTGATTGGCCCTTCTGGCCGAACGATTAAATTCATTCCTTTCAGTAACTTATTGTGTTGGTCAATAATTAATCAAAAGTGTTGGGTCCTTCAGACTGTGATTATCTCCTTACGTTGAATCTTGAGGTTGTCATTCTGACATTACAGTTGTGAATGTTCAGCGGCCCTTCAGGCCTGGAGTTTAAAAGAAACTGTAACCTCCTTTGGGTCTACGCTTTCACTCCCTGCAGCCTTTGAGCTCTGCCTACCTTACGTTTTGGTTAAGTTTTCCCATACCACGATGTATCAGCATGGTTATCAGCAAGTTCATTAGCCAGGATCCCAGTTTGGCACAGGGCCCAGATGAAGGTCACTGAACATCTACATGGTTCAAGTGCATGCAGGGAAACCTGGATAGCAATGACCAAGGGATGGCTAGGGTAACACGGGTCGAGAGTCTGTAAACTGCTCAAGGATCCACTGCAGATGAGAAACGACCCAATGGTGCAGGAATGGATATGCTACTGGTGCAGGAATGGATATGCTCAAGAGCACAAGATATCACCACCAACTCCGCAGTGAAAACACTACAGCCATTCAACAAGAACCAACGTTCTGCATATTCTGCATGAGTATAAGCAAAAGCCCATGTGACCAACAAAACTGAACCACCAGCATAGACTACTTTTGAATCTTGAGATGTGCTAAGGCTGGAAAAAAATTGGTGACGGAGGGCTTCAGGAGGAACAGAATCTTTTGGACCTTCCGATAGGTCAAGACGAAGCTGCAGCTGAGGGGTGCACCACGGAGGTGTACGTGAGTGGGCCCCGAGAACAGGTGGAAGAGGAAACAGTCGGAGTTCAGAGAGGAGGGACGGGATGTGGAATGCAATCGTAATCCCTGATCTGGGCCATCTTAGTGGGAGATGGATTTCTGTGTCTGGAAAGAGGAGACACTAGTTTGGATGCTCTGAGAAACTGCGAATTAGCATAACTGACAAGCTGTTGTTGGTGCATGATCCGCACTGGAGGAACCCCAATCTCCACGAGGAAACCGTTCATAGGACTCCTGTCATAATTCAATCTATCCTTTTCATAATACTGTGATAATGGATACCTTTTAATTAATGGAAATACTTAGAAACATCATTCCAATCTTGATTAAAATTAAGAATACCTGAGGGAAATTAGGACCATTTACTTAACAACCACCAAAACTGAAGCAAAGGAGGAAGTATGAACAAAGGCAAGGTTCAAGCCATGCTTGAACATCTGCCTTTTTGGAATTCTAAAATTTGCCTCATGTCACGAAAAAGAGAAAAACAGAAAATGAGAATATAAGTAAAATGTACAGGTACTAGAAAAAGGATCAATCATTCCGCACCTACGGTAGATGAGACAACAGGAGTGTGAAACTATTCACAAAGAAAAATAAGCTAAATGCCGAGTCATATTCCAGTAAACTAATAATAAGCAACCAGGATTCAAAATATCGAAGTAGAGAGATAAACTCAAAGGAAACAGTAGCTGGAAGGCTATAATGTGTACAATCTCCAAATAAAGTCTGAGATATGGTTTGCTAGTCTAGATCTCAGTGCCCATCAAGGTGGTTTATAAGATATGACCCCATGATGAGTCCCATACCCTCACTTTAGGAAAGAAATATGTCATTCTCACTGGCCAAAAAACAATGTCATCACCTCATAGATAATACTATGGCATGTGACTTGCTGTTGTAAGTAATATCTTGCTGAACAATAAGTAAGAGACATGAATCAACAAAATAACAGCAAGCAAGTGTTATAAAAGTTTGAACTACGCCTTTTTTGTAACAGGATAAGGCAGCACCCTCAATAACAATATTCACAAGTAGTCCTCTTCACATTACCAATTGCAATATTCCCCAACCACTAGCAACATGTTGTACAATATCAACAGATCAAAAGCAAATAATAGCCACTAACACACAGACACACACACTCGAAAGTACACAACACACACAGTGCCATGACTAAATCCCAGATCTAGTCACACAGAATCACACAAAAACAGCCTGTGAAGAAAGCAAAAGCAACAGTGACATCACTGACAATAAGGAAATGGTACAACCATATTCTTATTAACATTGACAAATAGAATGATTTATTACATCATACAAACTTCACAGATAACTAACTAACTCTCAGGCACTTCTACAACCAACCACATTTAATATCAAAAATGGTATTCTACTTATGCACTCCACACAACACTGAACTCAATTCATAAAGTTCTGGTAAAAGTGGTGGACTAGGTTGTGTAAATTGCCTGTTTGTTCATTATATAGTTAGCTGCCTCTCTAGTGGCCACTCCTCAAAATTTTTGTTTACTCTCAGCAGAGGGCACTAAATTTTCACTTTACCTTTTAATTCATCAGGCCAGTTGATTTTACGCAGCCCGTCACAAGTTCCTATCTTGTGTTAATCTCTTCATCTCAGAGTTAATACCTGCACCCAATTACTTCAATTATTCATTAGATGTATTACAATCTCTTCCACTACACCCGATGTATTCAATTATCTATAGGATATATTACAATGTCTGTCTTCCACTACGGTTTTTACCTTCTATGGCTCCCTCTAGTATTGTGAAGTTATTTCCAAAATATCCAAATACATCTTTTTCTACTTAGTGTTTTCCAAATACTATTTTTCTCAATAATTCTATGGAGAACCTTCTCATTTCTTATCAGAGCATTTAATTTTTACCATTCTTCTTTAACATCACATCTCAAATGTTGTGATTCTCTTCTTTCCCAGTTTTCCCACAGCCCATGATTCACTCCCATGCAATGTCATACTATTCTCAGAAATTTGTGTCTCAAATGAAGGCCTAGGAGACTACTTTTAGTGAGGAATGCTCTCCTTGCCTCTGCTAGTTTTGTTCTTATATCCTCCTTATGGATGGTGGTAGAGCTACAATTGAAGCATTAAGTTGCCGACAGGCAAATAAACAAGACTGAAATCATTACTAAGCCTTCAGATAATGTCCTCCTTCACAGATAAATAACAAAACAGACACATACAAAAGGAAGGCTGCACTGTCTACTGGCTGGAGAATCACACCTAGCCAGAAAAATGTAGTCATGCATATGCTCTCTCTCTCTCTCTCTCTCTTTCTCTCTCATCCCCCCCCCCCCTTCCCCCTTTCAGCTTGAAAGGAGGACATTGTCCAAATTCTTAGCAATAATTTCAATTCTGTTTATGTACCTGTCAACAACTCAACTCCTAAACTATACAGTGAATGGTTATTTTTAATTCTTCCATTATCTACATTCCACCCAGAACTTTCCATTATCATATTACAGATAGATTTTTGTGATTAATTTATAATGATTTAATTTCACTGTTTTCTTTATGAACAGATGTTGTGACCGGTAAACTCATGGGCATGGCAAGTATGATGTAAATATGAGAATTAATTACAGATGCATATAATGTGAACCAACAATACATATAATACATAATGAAGAAAGTCACTAAAGTAACACTATTAGTAACGGATGGTTTCAGAAAATTTATGGACTTTGGAACAAGGTACCTTTATCAGAAATTGGAGGGAAGAAATATGGCAGAGATATGAGAATATAAGGCAAAGAAATTTATTTCTGCGGAATCTGGGGAAGATTCTTGTTATCCCATTCCAAATACCAGAATTTCAACAACTACATGTCAATTAGTTTTCTTACTTTGTATCTATCAGTAGAAAATAGAAAACTGGCCAGTAACAAAGAGGCAACAAACGAAGTTAAAATATGCAACCATATACCAAGAGACAATAGTAGAGCATCATATTGAAGAGTGGGTGATCCAGTGTTCTAGCTGCAAAGCTCAGAAGATTGGAACAATCTAGGAAAATCAATTATAAATGGGGTACCATGCATGAAAAAGAATTAGAAAACTTAGTACAGTGAGATAACAACCTTACTTCACACAAAAACATTCATTTCAACTTACAAAATTTAGTTTATTCATTTCAGAACTGCATTTTCGGAGTTTTATAACTCAACAGGAATCTTCTAGGGAACAGTCTTCCTGAACTAACAACCTAGCAAATGAAGTAACTAGTGCTGTCGAATGTTGATAGCACCTATTACATACAAAACACCACTTACAACATACAATTTTTTCTATTGACTTCACTGCCACTTGTACCTCCGTTTAGAGTTATGCAAGAATTATTGTTAATTTAGGATCAGCACCACCTCGTAGGCATTGACTGTTGTATTACTGATCCACATTCGCTGTGTTATCGAAGAATAAAACAATAATGTTAATGGCATAGAGGCAAGGGTGTATAATACCTCTACGAAAAAAAGTCCCTAGTTGCATACCCTACTCTATTAACAATAGATAAGGCAGGTAGTTCAATGATATACCACACTTAAGCAGGAGTATGCAGTAGTAAGGTATCACACAGTGCGTGATGTGATTTATGGCACAAAATACGAGAATGAACGAATATGATTGCAACTATTATAACATTACAGACAAACACACACATTTGAGATTAAAATAGCAGTTTCCTGAGTCTTGCTTACTTGGTATCAGTGAAATGAAATACACCATCAACTGCTTCAGCAACGTTACCAACATTCATTTTCATGTTTTGTGTGTGTGTGTGTGTGTGTGTGTGTGTGTGTGTGTGTGTGTGTGTGTACAGCACAACTTTAAAGATGAGTCACAGAACACACCCACAAAAAGAGAAGAAAGACATATTTTGTGATGGTTGATGGCAGTGTCCCACAACTGGTAAGTACTTAAAAAAACATCACAGTTAAACCAACAAGGGCTGCTATGTATTTCTCCATTACAGCCAGATTCAGTCTTCAGATCATCATCCAGTATCTTAATGTAATTTAAAAGAGCTTGCATGGCAACATTAAATCTGTGGTGTCAATTAATACTGCCATGTAAACTGTTGTAAAGTACTAAGTTATCTGATGTTCCGAAGTCTGAAATTGGTTGTAAGGAAGAAATATTTAATAGCAGCTCCTGGTGGATGAACCATGACATTTTTAATACAAAAATGGCGGTAAAAGTGAAGTAATTAACCACTTGAACATCAGCCAAGTTCATCTCGCAAAACTACTCAGTCACTGTCTGTTACATTCCTTTCCCTTGTTTCAGTCTATAGTTTCCTGACACTCCCTCCTTTTGAACATCCTCTGGTTATTTCAACGTATTCAGACTGAATTGCCTTAATTTCCTATCTTTCCATAATTTCTTCAGGTTTAATCTGTAGATCATAGTCAATACATTATGGTCAGACTCCACATCTGCCCCTGGAATGTTTTACAGTTTAAAATCAGGTTTTGGAATCTCTGTCTTACCACTATATAACCTATCTGAATCCCTCTGTCTCCAGGTCTCTTCCATCTACGCAACCTTCAGTCATGATTCTCAAACCACAAATACTAATTTGTGATGTGCGCAAAATTCTACGGGCAGCTGCTCCATACATTCCTTTCCCCCAGTCCAAGTTGTTCTATTTTTTTTTCTTCTCTTCCTTTTCCTACTATTGAATTCCAGCCACCTGTAACAGTTAATTGAATAATTTATTTTACCTCATTATGTATTTTGTCAATCTCTTTAATAGAGTCACACTGTTGGCTGGAAAACCACCAATGGATTTACACCTACCTGATTGGTAAGCCTTTCACTCCAAGTGCACAGTGGCACCTCGTTTCAGGAAGTGAGAGTGCTGCGTCTAAGAAAATCTGTCCTTTGTAGGTTAAAGTTGTACTGTTTGTGATATATATAAAAACAAAGATGATGTGACTTACCAAATGAAAGTGCTGGCAGGTCGCCACAAACAAACACAAACATACACATAAAATTCAAGCTTTCGCAACAAACTGTTGCCTCATCAGGAAAGAGGGAAGGAGAGGGAAAGACGAAAGGATGTGGGTTTTAAGGGAGAGGGTAAGGAGTCATTCCAATCCTGGGAGCGGAAAGACTTACCTTAGGGGGAAAAAAGGACGGGTATACACTCGCACACAACACACACATATCCATCCACACATATACAGACACAAGCAGACATGTCTGCTTGTGTCTGTATATGTGTGGATGGATATGTGTGTGTGTGCGAGTGTATACCCGTCCTTTTTTCCCCCTAAGGTAAGTCTTTCCGTTCCCGGGACTGGAATGACTCCTTACTCTTTCCCTTAAAACCCACATCCTTTCGTCTTTCCCTCTCCTTCCCTCTTTCCTGATGAGGCAACAGTTTGTTGCGAAAGCTTGAATTTTGTGTGTATGTTTGTGTTTGTTTGTGTGTCTGTCGACCTGCCAGCACTTTCATTTGGTAAGTCACATCATCTTTGTTTTTAGATATATTTTTCCTACGTGGAATGTTTCCCTCTTATATATATATATATATATATATATATATATATATATATATATATATATAGAGAGAGAGAGAGAGAGAGAGAGAGAGAGAGAGAGAGAGAGAGAGAGAGAGAGAGCGCCGAGGAGAGGCAGAGGGAGGAGGAGTGGGGAGGAGACAGGAGGGAGGGAGATATCCATAGCTAGCATATAGATGCTCCTATCAAACAGCAACAATGTGAGTTCTAAACTTTACATCCCCATCCAATGGAAGGCTCACAATCAACAATGCCATATGCCTTCACCCAATGAGACACTGTCGAGAAATCTGGAACTGAGCACACTACACTGGCACAAAGTCTGGCGATCAGCAACTCCACACCATCACCTCTTCTACATCTACATCTACATTTATACTCCAAGCAACCCAACAGTGTGTGGCAGAGGGCACTTTAAGTGCCACTGTTATTAATTACCTCCCTTTCCTGTTCCGAGTCTCATATGGTTCGCGGGAAGAACAACTGCCGGAAAGCCTATATGCGCTCGAGTCTCTCTAATTTTACATTCGTGATCGCCTCGGGAGATATAAGTAGGGGGAACCAATGTATTCGATACCTCATCCTGAAACACACCCTCTCGAAACCTGGACAGCAAGCTACACCGCGATGCAGAGCGCCTCTCTTGCAGAGTCTGCCACTTGAGTTTGCTGAACATCTCCGTAACGCTATCACACTTACCAAATAACCCTGTGATGAAACGCACCACTCTTCTTTGGATCTTCTCTATCTCCTCTGTCAACCCGACCTAGTACAGATCCCACACTGATGAGCAATACTCAAGCATAGGTCGAACGAGTGTTTTGTAAGCTACCTCCTTTGTTGATGGACTACATTTTCTAAGGACTCTCCCAATGAATCTCAACCTGGCAACCGCCTTACCAACAATTAATTTTATATGATCATTCCACTTCAAATCATTCTGTAATCATACTCCCAGATATTTTACAGAAGTAACTGCTACCAGTGTTTGTTCCGCTATCATATAATCATACAATAAAGGATCCTTCTTTCTATGTATTCGCAATACATTACATTTGTCTACGTTAAGGGTCGGTTGCCACTCCCTGCACCAAGTGCCTATCCACTGCAGATCTTCCTGCATTTCACTTCAATTTTCTAATGCTGCAACTTACCTGTATACTACAGCATCATCCACGAAAAGCCGCATGGAACGTCCGACCCCATCTACTAGGTCATTTATATATATTGTTGAAAAGCAATCGTCCCATAACACTCCCCTGTGGCACGCCAGAGGTTACTTTAATGTCTGTAGATGTCTCTCCATTGATAACAACATTCTGTTTGCGAAAAACTCTTCAATCCAGCCACATAGCTGGTCTGATATTTCGTAAGCTCTTACTTTGTTTATCAGGCGACAGTACGGAACTGTATCAAATGCCTTCCAGAAGTCAAGGAAAATGTCATTTACCTGGGAGCCTGTATACAATATTTTCTGGGTCTCACGAACAAATAAAGCGAATTGAGTCTCACACGATCGCTGTTTCCAGAATCCATCTTGATTCCTACAGAGTAGATTCTGGGTTTCAGAAATGACATGATACACGAGCAAAAAACATGTTCTAAAATTCTACAACAGATCGATGTCAGAGATATAGACCTATAGCTTTGCACATCTGCTCGATGACCCTTCTTGAAATCTGGAACTACCTATGCTCTTTTCCAATCATTTGGAACCTTCCGTTCCTCTAGAGACTTGCAGTACACGGCTGTTAGAAGAGGAGGGGGGAAGTTCTTTCGCATACTCTGTGTAGAATCGAATTGGTATCCCGTCAGGTCCAGTGGACTTTCCTCTGTTGAGTGATTTCAGTTGCTTTTCTACTCCTTGGACACTTATTTCAATGTCAGCCATTTTTTCGTTCGTGTGAGGATTTAGAGAAGGAACTGCAATGCGGTCTTCCTCTGTGAAACAGGTTTGGAAAAAGGTATTTAGTATTTCAGCTTTACTCGTGTCATCATCTGTTTCAATGACATTATCATCCCAGAGTGTCTGGATATGCTATTTCAATCCACTTACTGATTTAACGTAAGACCAGATCTTCCTAGGATTTTCTGTCAAGTCGGTACATAAAATTTTACTTCTGAATTCACTGAACTCTTCACGCATAGTCCTTCTTACGCTAACTTTGACATCGTTTAGTTTCTGTTTGTCTGAGAGGTTTTGGCTGCATTTAAACTTGCAGTGAAGCTCTCTTTGCTTTAGCAGTAGTTTCCTAACTTTGTTGTTGAACCTTGGAGGGTTTTTCCCATCCCTTACAGTTTTACTCGGCACGTATCTTCCGCCCTTGCCAGTCAAATACTGGCAATAGAATTTATAGGACCAGCAGGATTCCAACTGGCCACCTCTAAGTCATGTGCACAAAGAAAGTGGTAGTTAGCAACCTAAGCTACAGATGAACAATAACAGAAATTCCTGAATGGAGCAAGACATAAAATAAAAGTAAGGCAACCACTCACCTACAGAGGATTGATAACATGTAACAGAAAACAACCCTTACACTAACTTTCAAGCACTACCTCTTTTTCTAGCGAAAGTATACACAGTCACACACGCAACCGTACTGACACTCAAATGTAGACTCCTTTGGCTACAACAAGTCTCGCAGACTCACAATACCTACTATTTTTAATACCACTTGGGTTGATTTGTATCAATATATTGTTTCCTCTATGGTAAAATTTGTTCACAATTAAGATCATGGTAATCACCTTCCTCACCAAATGCTAAACTTGTTTTATCAGTATTTTAAATGTTTCTTTACTATTTGTTTGGTCCCTAATATTAAATTGGACACCAAAATATTTACTCATTTATTAAAAATTAAACTTCAAATCCTGTCTGTAATTTACCACCTACAAAGTTAGATTGTATTTACCAGATGATCCAGGTATCACAGCTTCTGCTCCCAGCATATGGAAAAGTGGAAAGTTTCACAGTTCTGTAGAGTTTAGTGTGAATGGACCCCGCTCTAATTTGTTACTAAAAAATTGGAAAGTGGGTACTATGCCAAAAAAATATAACACTCTAACAATAGAGCAGAAACAATTTTTATGGGAGTGAGAGGGGAGGGGAGGGGGATGAACTTAATGAAACAGAGTATCTAAACAATATATAAAGCACAAAATAATGAAACACTGAAATACCGGTTGTCAGTGTCAATTATTACCCCTTCACTGTGGGGCAGAACACTACTGTTACAAAAAATAATCAAATACAGGCACACTTCCTTATGTCTCGCAAAATTATATTTATTTTATCATGAACTGGCTTTCAGCTTCTTAGGCCATTTTCAGGTAACAACTGAATGTCACAAACACAAATAAAAATGAGCTGCGCCACTTACACTGAGCCTGATCATTTAATACTAGGATGGCATTCTGTGTCATATGTTTGTCGATTTCCTTTAACGGTTTTACTCTATCAGTAGCAGCAGCATAAACTAATGGCATCCCTCTTACAAGGAGGCGGTTTTAACTACAGAAAGCCTCTGCTAAATTCGTAAAATGCACAATGGAATAAAACTGCTAAACTCAGAATCAGTAAGAGGGGACTGATAATGGGAGTTGTGTTTATACGGCGAAACCTGACAGCTTGTTATTTTGTTCACAGTTTTTTGTGTATTCTATTCCATTCTTGCAACACATATGCTGCCCTAGCTTGTGGTTATGATATGGCACGAGAGCTCAGTTTAAACTGCTACAGCCAAAATTACTGTATTTTAAAATTTAAGCAGTTTTTCCTTCCTTTCTCCCAAATACTTTTCATTAACAAAGGCTGTGATTTTATTGGGATACAGGGACTTGGCTCCAACTGTCTCCACTACAATGACCTTGTTCTATGGTTCTGCAGGGGTAGTCACATGCTCCCTTCAGTGCCTGTATTATGATTGGGACGTGACAGGTCAAATACTTGCTATTCTTTTATTAACACAAGATCTTTTAATGTCACACTTCATGGCAAGCTAAGCAAAACACACAACTAGGAGCAAAAGCCACTAATCTGAGCTTATACTGACTCACACTGCACAATTTCAAACGATGAAAAATGGTACAGACATAGACGAAACTGATATTAGTGACCCACATGAAACACAACACAATGTCTAAATTTCCTTAGGCGCCATGCCACTGACACAATATTGCAAATTTAAATTTAAAAGTATCTTGAACTGAGGTGAAGGACAATAATCGTTTTGAATACTTTAACCCACATTGTAAAGGAGGCATTGAGTCCCAGACAGTTGCAATGAAAAGCACTGCTAAAATATTAAGCTTTTTGACAATGTCCTTCTTCCGAAATAGAAAATAGAAACACACAAACATTGACACAAACACATCTCAAGCACACTTGGCCACTCCATTAGGTATCGCACGCTGGGACAAATGCATGAGCAGTATAGGGCAAGCAGCCAATCATGACAGTCGGGCCGTGATGCCAGTATTGGAAAGGGCTACATTAACTGAAGAAATATATGCATAATGAAGATTCTGACAAGTTCAGTGAATGGAGGGAGTACTTTTATAAGTGTGGAAGAAGTTTTGTCAACTTAAGGAATCAGAAGTTATAAGTAGAAGTGGGAACACTGGATATTACATGTATTGCCACCATTGACACCATATGGGTGTTTCAGTATTAATGAGGTGATCATTGATATTAACAGATATTGGAAGACATAATACTGTGTGCTAGTGAGTCAGTTTAACTCCTCAGAATGTAATTTTATAGTTAAAGTTTACCTTGTGGCTAGGCAGAGTGAGTGCTGTGAATATGTGTACGAGTCAGATCAGCGGCCATTTACTTGTCTTAAGAATTAATAAATAATGGAGTGACTTCTATTGTTTCAAAAGCATTGTTAAACATAGATCCCTACGAATTTAAGAAGCAGTAAATAGGCACACGGCAGGAATCAATAATTGCCTATATATGTAGATGTAATCGGCAATCCTCTTCTCTAATTTTGGCCGCTAGCCAAGAGAACTATTAAATAACACAGGAATGGATGTATGGTGCCCATTTATGTGGAGAGAGATGGAGGGAGGGAGGGAGAGGGAGGGAGGGGGAGAGAGAGAGAGAGAGAGAGAGAGAGAGAGAGAGAGAGAGAACTTGTCATGTCCACATAGAAAGCCTCACAGAGGTTGCACGTTACTTTGTAGACCACATGGCTGCTTTCACAGCTAGCCCTGCCTCTGATGTGGTAGGAGATTCAGGTGACAATACTGGTGTACTTTGTAGCGGTAGGACGTATGAGACAGATTTCGCATCTAGGTCCATTGCAGGGTATGAGCCATGAGGCAAGGGGGTGGGAGTAGGGGTGGTGTTGGGATGGACAAGGATATCGCGCACGTTTGGTGGACAGCAGAAGCCACTGTGAGAGGGGTGGGAATGATAGTAGAGACGAAAATTCCTCATTTCAGGCCACGACGAGAAACAGTTGAAACCCTGGCAGAGAATGTGTGCATTCCTATCATCTACATGGTTCCTGAAGTCTTTAAATCCAACTACATGGGACACCCTATTGTTGCCTGTTATTGTGACCCCACAGAGACAATCTGCTCTCGTGGACCAATACCTTCAGCGTATTACCCATAACAGTCTAAGATCCTCACAGTTTCTTAATAAAATGTATATTTTATATAACTTATATATAAACAAAAAGTGCTAGGATTGCCTCTCCATATCTATGCACAGTTTCTTCATTAAAAACTGTTTAACTAAATTTTTCAGCAGTTATTGTTATGCAATTTCTTAGAAAAAAAATTAGCATCAATCAAAAGTAAAAGAAATAAATAAAATGACAAAGTAAGGTTGCCTACCTTTTTCCAGGCAATAACGAAACATTGCCAGGTGCAAACTGGTGTATAGGAGTGGGTTACCCTCTTCAAGTTTCCTTGTACAATAATTTATAAAATGTAGATAATTTTACTGTGAACACAATGGTATAGGGCTGCCTTAGCAAAAGTGGACCTATCATAGTGTTTTTGCAATTTGTAGTTCCAATAACTGAGTATGAGAACATGGTGCAGTGGAGAAATGCTGAATGTACAAAGCTATGACATAGAGAAAGATGCGGAATAACAGCTGTATGTGAGACAGTCGCCGAGTAAAACAGAGCGAGCATGCTCACTTCTCCCTGAAATAGATGAAGACAAATTAACAGTTCCAAAATGCAGCAGTCACTAACGCAGAACAAGCAAAACTATATTGTTTGCATGACTTCTGCACAATTTTAACAGATCATACTCGAATTCAAAAAGTTGACTACTTGCCCCCAATAAACTTTTCTTCAGCGGCTTGTGCTGCTGTAACTAAAACAAATTTCCTGGCCCACAAAATAGTTAAAAATGCAGAAAAGAAGCAATTATCATGACATACAATGCGGCCTTAGCCAATTAATGGCTACGCAAATTCAAGAGAATGAAAAGCCTAAATTTAATGACATTTTTGTAAATTTGGGCACATTCCTCATGCAAATAGCATTTTTCTAAGCAACCGGTAAATTTATATATCTAAGTACATTAGTGGAAGTATTGGTTCAGGCAGGAGGCTCAATGGACAGCTTTTTCTAGCACGGCCTTTAATCGATGTAAGTGACTACCTCCGTGACTGCCGCTGCAATGCACACATTGCACCTCAAAAAACATTTATCAGCAACTCACGTTTCACTCGTGATGCTGGATGAACTCCTGAAAATAGTTATTGATACTACATCCAATCACACTCATTCCGATGTCAACGAGAAGATTGAACTTTCTAATTTATTGAGACATGTAGTTAACAGTTATAAAGAGTTCTGCAGTCATACTTCGATGTGTGAATATGGAAAAATGGCACACTACTACTACCAGTACTGCAAGTTTCTAAACTTATTACTTTGGTTTTCAAGAAGCAACTATACCAGTAACTATATTTGGACTCAATTTTCAGTATGGCTGATTTATTTTTTACATTAAACCTGCCTAATTATGCTACATAGTCCTTAATGTAGACCGCTTATCTGTGAGTCATGGATGGGACCTCAGCCACAGTATGAAAACTAAAATACTGAATGCTGTCAAGAAAAATCTTGGTTTGTCACAACAAGGTGATACAAGACAATCTCTGCAAAAAGCTGAATAAGAAAGATAAAGCAAAGTGGTCATGGTATTATTAAAACAGCTAAAAATACCATCAATCTATTCGACGATAGTATGGAAAAAATGATTTATTTAAGTTTTCTACTCATTCGATGTCAATGATTTCCTGCTTACTGCTAAGTCAGTGGGAAATCAACAAATGTTAAGTCTTATTCCTGAATGCCATTATGTTACTGGAAGATTCAAAAAACCAATTCTTACTTCCATATCACAGTGCACCTATAGAATTAAGGTGAAACAAAAATAAACAGACAGTACTGAAAATGAAACAACACATATTTGGTTGGCTAGTCACAATTAGTCGCGACAAAAAATAAATACATGTGGAACACTGCTTGAAATTTCCATGAGCACTGATGTCACTCGCTCTTTTTTCGTGTACTGGTAAAATGTTCAAAACGTGTTTCAGCAGACACGAATCTACAGTGAAATAGTGGAGAAACTATACTTCTTATACCAGACTGGATTCTCCTTGCCACAAACTTTTGATAAAGTATTTTCATAAAGCTTTGTTCAACAAATGCTGCACAGATATATATCATATTCGACAGCTATTTAACACCTTCAACCAAAGTTTTGAAAGTCAAAATCAAAACAAGTTGATATTCCCTATAATATTACAGGACCTCTACAAGCCAGATCTAGAGATTTTTTGAAAAACCTTAAGAACTGTAGTTGTAAGCAGGCTTGGGTAAGTTCTTAACGAATTACTTGGAGAATAACCATTTGGTGCCAATAATGCAAACTAGGAAATTCTTTACAACCACTGGAAGTCAATGCCACTCTTATAAAATAATGGAAAATCATCTCGTAAAAATTAGAGAAACTGATTACGAATGTTCACATGAAGAAGTGGATACATGAATTATGTTTCATGTTCGCAAAGGACCACAAGCTTAAAAAATTTAAGCAAAAGCCTCTGATGGGGATGTTTTAATATTTTTGCTGGAAAATATGCATAAAGATTCTGAACCCGAAATTTGGTTATCAGGTTCAGCAACTAAGATAAAGAACAATAAAGACCTTATATGTATCAACTGTGCAGAATTAGTGTCAAAGTTGGAACCCTCATTTTGTCCAAGTCTACCAGTATTCCATGCATTTACAGGCTGTGATTACACTGCTGCATTCTAGGCTACAGGAGAAGTCAGACAGTTTCTAATTTTTGCAAAAGTGAATCCTACAAAAAACTTTTGGATCATTGAACATATGACGCCGATGTTTTCATTGGCGGAAGAATTGTTACTGCTCAAATGCATGGCACAAAGCACTGTAAATTTCGTATTTTCCAAACAATTTATTCAGAAAAAAAAGCAATTTATGAAAAAATTAAAAACTACAATTCAAATATTATTCACCCATTCTGGGCATTGTTAAAATAAAAAAATTATACACAATGTATGTAAATTCTATGTGGTTTAGTGCTACTGACCCTTGTTATGTAAAATTATGGCCTGAATCTTGTGGGCAATACATGGATGGCTATTTGATGCCAGTAAGGTTCATTGCAGACCAATAGAATTACAAGTAAATGAAATTTTATGGGTTACAGATGGGGAATAGTATTAATAATAATCCTTCAGAACTTGATTTCAATATTTCAACTTCTGGTGCATCAGATTCTGAACTCTTATTAGTATTGCTGTTTGTATTTTAAATTGTACAAAGTTAAAATTGTTCCCATTACAGCAAATTTATTAATTGTTTTTTTAATATTGATTTATTTGCTTAATTTATTAATACAACTTTGTAAATGAATATGTAAAACCTGAAAGGTAACTGCCTATTACTTGTTATTATTACAATGCACACATATACAGTAGAAATTATTACATGCTTCAAAACCTGAAACACTGAGTGTAGGTTTCAAAACCTTTTTCACAGTTATTACTAACATTACAATTGTTGTAATTATTATTTTTTGCTCCAAATTAGATTCTTCTTGGTATGGTTGCAATTTTTCATCACTGTTTAATCATCATTATAGTTTGCACAATTACTTTTATTATTAGTATTTTTGCCATCTTAGTTTTACTTAAACTATAATTTTACTGTTATCATTATCAATATTATTTCCCCCAAAATGGATTTTTGGTGGTGCAGTAGATTTATCTTCCTCTATTACATGGAGAAATGTGCATGTCCACTCTCTTTTACTCAGCAACTGTCTTACTCGTAGACTGACTGACACGCAGCTGTTGCTTTGCGTTTTTCTCCATCACACAGGTTTGAACATTCAGTGACATTCCACCACACCATGCTCTTTGAACTCAGTTATTTAAATTTAAAATCGAGATGACCCTAAGATAGGCGTACTTTCGCTATTGTGTTCGCAAAACAATTATCCACCTGCTTGCGCCTGGAAACATTTTTATTGCTGTCTGGAAAAAGATAGGCAATCTTATTTTGGTGTTTCATTTACATCTCTGACACTTGATCGACACTAAACTTGTTAAGGAACTGTTTAAGAGTAACTGCTGAAAAAATTTGATTATACAATCTTTAACTAAAAATAGCAGTGCAGGGATGTACGGCAGCAAACCTAGCACGTTTTCTTTGTTTATACATTACATTGTATAAAATGTACATTTTATTATGAAACTCGATGAGGGGAGGACGATGCAAGTCAGTATCTTGTACTATAACCTAGCCTTCTATGACACCAACCATTTACTCCACTGACTCTCCATAGTTCTTGTTCCTTTCCGTTGTCCTGAAATCCTGCTCGTTACTGTTAATACCACTTCCCTCTACACTAACATACAAAATGCATATGGTCTTGCGTCTACTGTGCCACTTTCTAGTGTTCATGACAATTAAAAAGCTGTCTGTCCTCATGAAGGGCCAACACCAAACAGCTGGACCATTCAGTTCCTGAACATGTTGCCCAAGACAATGTGCTTCACTTTCATGACTGCTTCACAGTCATTGCCATCTGGATTCTTCCTACCATCACCAGCTTTCTGAATTGTGCAGGCGGGAACTCCCCCTACAACAAATACTTTGTTCCAGTAACCTGGTCCCTGCCATCCACCTACCTACCCCCTTTCCTGCCTCCACTCCAGCACTACACATGCCTTCCATCCCACCAATGCTCCTACTAGTCTTTTCCCCTTCTCTACTTCTCTCTCCTGTCTCCCCCCCCCCCCTCCCCCAGCACCCCTAAACCCCCCCCCCCCCCATATCACTACACACTCCCACAGGCAACACAGCATCTCCCCCTCCCCCTCACCACCTCAGGCCTCCTCCTTACCCTCAGGCTATGGTGCTTAGACATATTGCCCATGTGTGTATGAGTTGGGTTCGCGTGAATGTGCAAGTGCTTTTGGCAAACTAAATAGTAATTCAAGAAGAGCTTTTCTATTCATTTTGCTACTTTAAGTTTCAGTTTATTGGGTTCCATAACAGCATATGGCACAAATCTAATTGAAGATGGAAAAAGTCACTACATAATTCACAAAAAACTGTTTTAAGGAAATTTAAAAATTAAAAAAGGTTAACAACACTATATATAATATATAATATGTTAATGTGAAAGACTCTAAAACAATTGTGAGGAACTCCTGCATACAATAAAAGGAATGTGCCAAGGAAGATTCAAAAACCTAGCATTTAGCAATCAAACTCTTCAGTCTTGCTGGAAGTTTTCTGAAAATGAAACCACACAACAGCACACACTTTTCTACAGAGTGGCTAAAAAAAGTGAAAATTATTTTTCCATCTATTATCCACAAAGTGAATGCAGCAATTACTTTTGTGAAAGTCCATATCATTATCAGCAAATCAGATGAAGGGAGTATGTGTAAAGCAATTTCAGTTAGAATTATGAGACACTTTAGCAACTGCTTGTATAAAGTTCAGAATCTAACAGTGTAGATAGTTCTCATTGCCATTTTCTGGGCTAAGAACATCCTTGGTTATATACAGATTTCCTGAAATTGATTACCTGCAATATAATAGAGTGTAAGTACTAAAACAAACAAGCTTTTGCATTTCAGCATCAGAGACAATAGAGATTATTCTTACAGTAAAGATAGCAAAGTTTACTTTCTGCATTAGATCCTGAATATGATACATCCAATGGACATCCAATGGAGTTTTTAATCTATATTAAGTCTAAGAATTTAAAATGCTCAATTTCATGATTATCTGAATCAGCTATAGTAGTAAGCACATTACAAGGTGCCGGTATGATGTGTTCTGCACACAGAAAGAAGGAGCATATTTTGCTGTGTGCCAGTGTGCTCTTTGTCTGTGTTCCATGAAGTTGGAAAGCCATCTCTGTCACTTCTTAACATAATAATTGGCTTGTTGCCTTACGCCACCCACAATGAGCATTACAGTAGCTACAGGGGTTGTACAAAAACACAGAAACAATGCAAGATATGCAGGCTTGAACATAAATGCAGATGCCAGCGAAGCCTGCACGCTGCACTGTTATATGTGATAATGTGTTCAGTGTCCTTAGAACGTTGTAAGTATCAGCTGTGATCAGAACAGTATTCCGTACAGTTGTGAGTACACTAAGCTGGAGACAAGTGAATTCAAACATGGACAAATTGTTGGTGTTCGAATGGCAGGTGCTTCCCCAAACAATGTAAAATGTTGATGAAAGTATGAGTTGAGTGATAATGACAAGACACTCATTGAAAAGGATTATGATGAGAAACAAGAGAATCACAGCTGCAAAAGTCATTGCAGAACTGAATATTGTGCTTCCGAACCCTGTCGAACCGAAAACAACACAAAGGGAGGTTCATAAGCAAGGAATTGCAGGATGAGCAGGAATTCCAAAAATACTCATCAGTGACCAGTCATGCAAATGACAGAAACAGGAAAAAGTGGTTCAAAAAATGGTTCAAATGGCTCTGAGCACTATGGGACTTAACTTCTGAGGTCATCAGTCGCCTAGAACTTAGAGCTACTTAAACCTAACTAACCTAAGGACATCACACACATCCATGCCCGAGGCAGGATTCGGACCTGCGACCACAGTGGTCGCGCGGTTCCAGACTGAAGTGCCTAGAACCGCTCGGCCACTGCGGCTGGCGAAAAAGTGGTACCGAAGCCATAAAACCTGGGCTACGGAGCAATGCAAGAATGTCATTTGGTCGGATAAGTCTTGTTTCATACTGTTTCAGGCTTTCCGAGCCTGTTCATGTCCAAATAACTATTGCAACCTGCACCCTTCTGAATCTGCTTACTGTACTCATCTCTTGTTCACCCTTTACAATTTTTACTCTCCACACGTCCCTCAGTTACTGAACTGATGATCCCTTGATATCAGAGTATGTCCCACCAACCAATTCCTTCTTTTAGGCAGATTGTGCCACAAGTTTCTTCTCTCCTCTCTTCTGTTCACAAACTCCTCATTAGTTACATGATCTACCCACCTAATTTAAGCATTCTTCTGTAACACCACATCTCAAAATCTTCTATTCTCTTCTTGTCTATACTATTTATCACCCGTTTCAATACCATACATGGCTAAAATCTAGGCAAATACCTTCAGAAATGACTTCCAAACACATAAGTCTACCCTGGACATTAAAAAATTCTCTTCTTCAAAAACACTTTTCCCGATATTGCCAGTTTGCATTTTATATCCTCTCTACATAATCATAACTAACACTTGGTTTAAGAATCATGAAAGAAGGTTGTATACATGGAAGAACCCTGGAGATACTAAAAGGTATCAGATAGATTATATAATGGTAAGACAGAGATTTAGGAACCAGGTTTTAAATTGTAAGACATTTCCAGGGGCAGATGTGGACTCTGACCACAATCTATTGCTTATGACCTGTAGATTAAAACTGAAGAAACTGCAAAAAGGTGGGAATTTAAGGAGATGGGACCTGGATAAACTAAAAGAACCAGAGGTTGTACAGAGATTCAGGGAGAGCATAAGGGAGCAATTGACAGGAATGGGGGAAATACATACAGTAGAAGAAGAATGGGTAGCTTTGAGGGAAGAAGTAGTGAAGGCAGCAGAGGATCAAGTAGGTAAAAAGACGAGGGCTAGTAGAAATCCTTGGGTAACAGAAGAAATACTGAATTTAATTGATGAAAGGAGAAAATATAAAAATGCAGTAAGTGAAACAGGCAAAAAGGAATACAAACGTCTCAAAAATGAGATCGACAGGAAGTGCAAAATGGCTAAGCAGGGATGGCTAGAGGACAAATGTAAGGATGTAGAGGCCTATCTCACTAGGGGTAAGATAGATACTACCTACAGGAAAATTAAAGAGACCTTTGGAGATAAGAGAACGACTTGTATGAATATCAAGAGCTCAGATGGAAACCCAGTTCTAAGCAAAGAAGGGAAAGCAGAAAGGTGGCAGGAGTATATAGAGGGTCTATACAAGGGCGATGTACTTGAGGACAATATTATGGAAATGGAAGAGGATGTAGATGAAGATGAAATGGGAGATATGATACTGCGTGAAGAGTTTGACAGAGCACTGAAAGACCTGAGTCGAAACAAGGCCCCCGGAGTAGACAATATTCCATTGGAACTACTGACGGCCGTGGGAGAGCCAGTCGTGACAAAACTCTACCATCTGGTGAGCAAGATGTATGAAACAGGCGAAATACCCTCAGACTTCAAGAAGAATATAATAATTCCAATCCCAAAGAAAGCAGGTGTTGACAGATGTGAAAATTACCGAACTATCAGCTTAATAAGTCACAGCTGCAAAATACTAACACGAATTCTTTACAGACGAATGGAAAAACTAGTAGAAGCCAACCTCGGGGAAGATCAGTTTGGATTCCGTAGAAACACTGGAACACGTGAGGCAATACTGACCTTACGACTTATCTTAGAAGAAAGATTAAGGAAAGGCAAACCTACGTTTCTAGCATTTGTAGACTTAGAGAAAGCTTTTGACAATGTTGACTGGAATACTCTCTTTCAAATTTTAAAGGTGGCAGGGGTAAAATACAAGGAGCGAAAGGCTATTTACAATTTGTACAGAAACCAGATGGCAGTTATAAGAGTCGAGGGACATGAAAGGGAAGCAGTGGTTGGGAAGGGAGTAAGACAGGGTTGTAGCCTCTCCCCGATGTTGTTCAATCTGTATATTGAGCAAGCAGTAAAGGAAACAAAAGAAAAATTCGGAGTAGGTATTAAAATTCATGGAGAAGAAATAAAAACTTTGAGGTTCGCCGATGACATTGTAATTCTGTCAGAGACAGCAAAGGACTTGGAAGAGCAGTTGAATGGAATGGACAGTGTCTTGAAAGGAGGATATAAGATGAACATCAACAAAAGCAAAACGAGGATAATGGAATGTAGTCGAATTAAGTCGGGTGATGCTGAGGGAATTAGATTAGGAGATGAGGCACTTAAAGTAGTAAAGGAGTTTTGCTATTTGGGGAGCAAAATAACTGATGATGGTCAAAGTAGAGAGGATATAAAATGTAGGCTGGCAATGGCAAGGAAAGCGTTTCTGAAGAAGAGAAATTTGTTAACATCCAGTATTGATTTAAGTGTCAGGAAGTCATTTCTGAAAGTATTCGTATGGAGTGTAGCCATGTATGGAAGTGAAACATGGACGATAAATAGTTTGGACAAGAAGAGAATAGAAGCTTTCGAAATGTGGTGCTACAGAAGAATGCTGAAGGTTAGATGGGTAGATCACATAACTAATGAGGAAGTATTGAATAGGATTGGGGAGAAGAGAAGTTTGTGGCACAACTTGACCAGAAGAAGGGATCGGTTGGTAGGACATGTTCTGAGGCATCAAGGGATCACCAATTTAGTATTGGAGGGCAGCGTGGAGGGTAAAAATCGTAGAGGGAGACCAAGAGATGAATACACTAAGCAGATTCAGAAGGATGTAGGTTGCAGTAGGTACTGGGAGATGAAAAAGCTTGCACAGGATAGAGTAGCATGGAGAGCTGCATCAAACCAGTCTCAGGACTGAAGACCACACCAACAACAACATCCTCTCTACTTGGGTCATCATCAGTTATTTTGCTGCCCAAATAACAAAACTCGCCTATCACTTTTAATGTCTCATTTCCTAACACAATTGTCTCACCACACCTGATTTGAGACAACTAGAAGCTGTTTTGAATGCAACAGCTTTCCTACACTGTGTTAAACATGATAATGTGCTATGTTTGTGGTGTTTCCATATTTTTGTCTACCTCCCTGGAAGTAATCTCACCATACCTAAACAAATCAATGCTAGAAAGTCTACGCACCTTGAAGTGAGTGTTACAGACAGACAGAGCGAATGATGTTACTGGCTGGAGCATCGCTTGGCATCACCCACCATCTGCTGTCTTGTGTGTATACCACTGTTGAGGCAATAAAATTGGATCAGGTTGTAGAGAAAGGAACTAGGCCTATGTCACTTTCTTAAATTTTCAGCAGACAAAAAACACTATTATTGTTAAACTATTCAACAAAATTTATTAAAATTTTCCAAATTTGTTGAACGTTAATAGCACAAAATTTAAATGAAACAATTTTCAGATATTCTAAAAAATACCTTAGGGGAAAAAAGGATGAAAATTCGTAACACAGCTGATTTCTCCACTCAACAAGCAATTTTAGCACTTTTCGTTTGAAACACCTATTCAAAATTACACCTTTCTGGTCTAAAACTAGAATCTATTGATTAACTAATGGGAAATTATCTTCAACAGATCATAAAAACAACTAATTCATAGAACTAAATGTTCTGAGTAGTTCATATCAGAACTAGTCATCACTTGTGTTTGGCCATTTCAATATTTTCTTATAAGAAAGCTCAGCATCTTTTCCATGGACATACTTACTAGTTTCTGAATATCTTCAATTGCCCTTTTATTTATCCTAATCTTTCTTCCATCTCACATCCTTTCCAAATCAATTAGAAATGAAGCAAGTTTAGGTTTTGCTAGATTAAGGAAATGACTGACACAGCTGCTTACGAAAGGGTAGGCAGTCACAACTCCAGGTTTTGTTGATTTATAACAAAATTCTTTGAACATTGACACAGAAAAACTTTGTTTCCTCTGGCGAGGCAGCTTGAGATGTGCCATTTCCCTAGACTGTAAGTTTGTTTGTTTCTTATGTCTCCACTTTGCACCGCAATGACTAACTTCTCAAATACTGTTTGGTATGATTTCAACATACATGCTGGGGATGTAAACTTGGTCATTTCTCCATATTTTTCTCTTCAACATTGCAAACATGCACAAGGGAAAAACAATTGACCTCTTTTGGGAAATCTGTGAGTGATGTTTCAAAAAAATCAGTGTCTGTCAATGCAAGGCACATTATTATTATTATTATTATTATTATTATTATTATTTGGACCTAGTGCTCCACCTGAAAACATGTGTACTGCTGTAACAATCTTTGATATATAGTTTCCGATGTAGCAGAACAGGAATGAACAGACCTCATTCACTCCCTCTCTGGCTTCACCTTCATGATAGGTACATCGTGGAAAGCCTGGATCTTACACCAAAAATGCAAAAACCCATATCTGACATAAAAAGAATGTTTTCTGCACATGGAGTGTAGTCAGAGGCAGGTTGTGCATAAGCTGAAAGCTAGTCCAACAATGTCATACCAGCCCATACAGTCTTGCTCCTTATTTTAATGAGCATATAAAAATTCCTACTGCCAATATTATGAAAAGAATAGAGTGCTACTCACCATATAACAGAGATGATGAGCCACAGATAGGTGCAACAAGATGGTCAGAAAAGTAAGTTTTAAGCCAGAAAAGCCTTCATCTCTAGTACACAACATATATACACAGTGCAAAGCAACTCTCTCTCTCTCTCTCTCTCTCTCTCTCTCTCTCTCTCTCTCTCTCTCTCACACACACACACACACACACACACACACACACGATAACAATTTGGATGAAGTCTTTTATGGCCAAAAGCTCACTTGTTTGACTATTTTTTTGTTATGCCTATCAGCTATATGGTGAGCAGCAATTTATCCCTTCCATAATTCTGTCATCCTTCCATCGTGGATTATCCGCTGTCAAAATTCCTGCTGTGTCACTTGTGAATATCCAACTCAAGTTGTGTATCTCTTTCAAGATTGTCACTTGTATGCGGACTTTTAGCTTAGCCTCAAAGTCCTCACTTTTGGCACATACTTCAATTTGGGGACGACCAAAAGAAAATATGAAATTTTCATATTTCACATTTACTTCTAGGTATCTCACTTGAAACATATCATGCATAGTTTTAAGATCCAATTGAGCATTTAGGTATTTCATTTCCTTCCTAGGATAGTGAGAGTCTGAGTGAGTAAGATCTGACGCATATCTAACAAATTTAAAACATTCTCAGAAATTTTGGTAGTGCATGGATTTGTTCTGTATATGTCCCTTGGAATTTGACCTTTAACTAGTAAATGGCAAATGCTTCTGTGATAGGGCACGAAGACTGAGAAAAACTCATTTGCAGACACTAACCCTTCTACCATCTGAAATAGCATAGCACGCAAAAGAATGTTGTTTTTTGACGGTATTGATTTCATCAACAACTTTTCTTGGCCTCCTTTTCATAATGTCACTTGCCACGATTAACTCTTGTAGATACACACCGTGACTGTTTTTGTTGCCAATGTTTAAAAAGTTTGAGAGTATCTCAATGTGATCAGCCTCACCGATACTTCAGAAACATTCCATTCAGCATCTAGAATGACGTAATTGTAAAGCATATAGCACATGCTATGGATTTTATATTACAACATCGAACTTGTTAACTTACCTGCAATACCAACAGACTTTCCCAGCACTTCTTCCCCCCTATAGTCATTATATAGCAACCCGTGAACTCCCGTCTCCTTAATTTTCTTCCTCTTGTGCTCACCATAATTTCATTTTCATTTGGGAAACATTTTGAAATACAGCATTCAATAACTTATACAGGGGTTCCAAAAGATTCCCCAAGTAAAATTCCCTGACTTCCAGGCAAGTTCTGGCATTTTTCCATGACAAATTTTGAGACTGATTGATAAGTCATCAGTCCCGCAATTCCAAAGTTACTCACAGAAGAAAGAGAGTCTGCTAAAAGTGGATGGATCCAGTCAGGGGAGTCAAACTATAAAACAAGGAAGTTAAAACACACACAGTAAAAAACATAAAAGGTTAGACTAAAATTAAAAATTGGAAAAAGAGTGGTCTTTCCACGGGGGAGTGGTCATGGGGTTCCAGACTGAGAAAATATGAAGAGAGGCCCCAACCACAACCATCCTGCCCCTGCTCCAGGAGTAGAGCAAAACCTTATATTTAGAAATAACCATCCATGAATTGTCTGCTGTTATTAAAGTTAAGGAAGACTATACTTAGCACAAAGGGCCAAAAGAAGGGGACATTCCACCAATATGTGGGATACCATCAGTCTGACTTCAAAACCATATTGTGGGGATGGTTCATTACACAGAAGGAAACAATGGGCGAGCCTAGTATGACCAATACGTAGACAGCATAAAGCAGTGAACTCCTTACAAAAGGAGAAGAAGGAAGAGCACCAAAGTGCAGTAGTCTACTTGATTGTATGGAGTTTATAACTGAGAGGAATAGCACACCACATGTCATTCCACTTTTGGGCAAAGAGAGATTTGACATAGATCTGCATATCTGCAGCTAGAGTTATGGAAGAGAATGAAAGATGAGTATCAGCTTCTCTAGCCAAACAGTCAGCCAGTTCATTCCCTGGAATACCCACATGACTTGGGACCCAGAGAAAGAAAACTGAGCATGGGCCATGGCCAAGGGAGGAGAGAAGATCATGGCTAGCAGAGACCAAAGAATGACGAGAATAGCAGGCTGCTCATTGAGTTGGCGCATTTTAAAACAGTGGAGGGAGGCCTGAGTAATAAAATGGAGGGTCCTGGTAAGGCTAGCAACTCTGCTGTGAACACACTACATGATTCTGGCAATAAATTGTGGTCAAAGCCAGTAGGAGATGTGAAAGCATATCCCGCTTTATCTATCGTCTTAGAACCATCAGTGTAGAAGGCGATAGCATGGATAGAATATACAAGATGCCAGAAGACCATAGAGAGGATGGAGACCTTAGGACGCTGGAATAGGTCGGTCCTAATCCGTAGTCAAGGCACCATCCAAGGGGAGTGTGAGAGGAAATACACGGGGCACATTTCAGTGAGTGGAGATGGGGATCACGGCAGAGGGAATTGAGACACATTCCAACTGGCAATGGGATCAAGTAATTTCAGAGTGGAAAGAGCCACTGAGCCATAAGTCTGACTTCCATATTCTAGTCTGGACAGGACCAGAGCGTACGGTAATGATGGAGAAGAATAGCATGGTCTGCAACCCAAGATGTGATGGCCAGGAGGCGGAGAACATTAAGCTTCCACATGCATGTAGTCTTCAGGTGGTGAAGTGTGGCAACCATGTCAGCTTTTTATAAAGTATAAGGCACAAGAAACAGGACTGTATTGCAACATCGAGGAGCTGGTCACCTAAATAAAGCTCTGGATTGAGGTGTCCTGTGGGTCAATGACAAAAATACATAACCACGTTTTGGAAGGAGAAAATTGGAAGCCATTGGAGACAGCCCACGCAGAGATACACTGGATGGAGCCTTGGAGCTGACACTCAGCAGGCGTTACCGAGTGGGAGCTGCACCAAATGCAAAAATCATCAATATACAACGCTGGGGTAAGATGAGGGTCAGCAGAGGTTATAAGCCCACTGATGGCTATGAGGAAGAATGTGACACTTAACACAGAACCCTGTGGGATACTGTTCTCCTGAATCCGATGGGTGCTGAGTGAAGTGCCAACTCGAAATCAGAAGAGCCGGTGAGATAAAAACTTGCGAATAAAAATCGGAAGGCATCCGTGAAAGCCCCAGTCATGGAGGGAACTAAAATGCAATAGTGGCAAGCCATGTCGTGTGCCCTATGTAGGTCAAAGAAGACCACGACAAGGTGCCAACGGTTAGTAAAAGACTGTCAGATTGCAGTTTCCGATCTGAGTAAACAGTCAGTTAGAGATCGTCCTTCCTGAAAGCCACACTGATATGGGGACAAAAGGCCCCGCAATTCGAATACCCAACATAATTGGAAGCTAACCATCCTCTCAAGCAGTTTACAAAATATGTTCAACAGGCTAACTGGGCGGTAACTGTTGAGAGACGTTGAGTTCTTTCCAGGCTTAAGGACGGGGATATCTACACTGTCTTGCCATTGTAAGGGGAAGTCACCCCTGAGCCAAATGCAGTTGAAGACACTGAGTAGATGTTGTTGTTGTTGTTGTTGTTGTGGTCTTCAGTCCTGAGACTGGTTTGATGCAGCTCACCATGCTACTCTATCCTGTGCAAGCCTCTTCATCTCCCAGTACCTACTGCAACCTACATCCTTCTGAATCTGCTTAGTGTATTCATCTCTTGGTCTCCCTCTACGATTTTTACCCTCCACGCTGCCCTGCCTAAATTGGTGATCCCTTGATGCCTCAGAACATGTCCTACCAACCGATCCCTTCTTCTGGTCAAGTTGTGCCACAAACTTCTCTTCTCCCCAATCCTATTCAATACTTCCTCATTAGTTATGTGGTCTACCCATCTAATCTTCAGCATTCTTCTGTAGCACCGCATTTCGAAAGCTTCTATTCTCTTCTTGTCCAAACTATTTATCGTCCATGTTTCACTTCCATACATGGCTACACTCCATACAAATACTTTCAGAAATGACTTCTTGACACTTAAATCTATACTCAATGTTAACAAATTTCTCTTCTTCAGAAACACTTTCCTTGCCATTGCCAGTCTACATTTTATATCCTCTCTACTTCGACCATCATCAGTTATTTTGCTCCCCAAATAGCAAAACTCCTTTACTACTTTAAGTGTCTCATTTCCTAATCTAATTCCCTCAGCATCACCCGACTTAATTCGACTACATTCCATTATCCTCGTTTTGCTTTTGTTGATGTTCATCTTATATCCTCCTTTCAGGACACTGTCCATTCCATTCAACTGACCTTCCAAGTCCTTTGCTGTCTCTCACAGAATTACAATGTCATCGGCGAATCTCAAAGTTTTTATTTCTTCTCCACGGACTTTAATACCTACTCCGAATTTTTCTTTTGTTTCCTTTACTGCTTGCTCAATATACAGATTGAATAACATCGGGGAGAGACTACAACCCTGTCTTACTCCCTTCCCAACCACAGCTTCCCTTTCATGTCCCTCGACTCATATAACTGCCATCTGGTTTCTGTACAAATTGTAAATAGCCTGCCGCTCCCTGTATTTTGCCCCTGCCACCTTTAGAGTTTGAAAGAGCGTATTCCAGTCAACATTGTCAAAAGCTTTCTCTAAGTCTACAAATGCTAGAAAAGTAGGTTTGCCTTTCCTTAATCTTTCTTCTAAGATAAGTCATAAGGTCAGTATTGCCTTATGTGTTCCAGTGTTTCTACGGAATCCAAACTGATCTTCCCCGAGGTCGGCTTCTACTAGTTTTTCCATTCATCTGTAAAGAATTCGTGTTAGTATTTTGCAGCTGTGGCTTATTAAACTGATTGTTCGGTAATTTTCACATCTGTCAACACCTGCTTTCTTTGGGATTGGAATTATTATATTCTTCTTGAAGTCTGAGGGTATTTCGCATGTTTCATACATCTTGCTCACCAGATGGTAGAGTTTTGTCAGGACTGGCTCTCCCAAGGCCGTCAGTAGTTCCAATGGAATGTTGTCTACTCCCGGGGCCGTGTTTCGACTCATGTCTTTCAGAGCTCTGTCAAACTCTTCACGCAGTATCGTATCTCCCATTTCATCTTCATCTACATCCTCTTCCATTTCCATAATATTGTCCTCAAGTACATCGCCCTTGTATAGACCCTCTATATACTCCTTCCACCTTTTTGCTTTCCCTTCTTTGCTTAGAACTGGGTTTCCATCTGAGCTCTTGATATTCATACAAGTCGTTCTCTTATCTCCAAAGGTCTCTTTAATTTTCCTGTAGGCATTATCTATCTTACCCCTAGTGAGATAAGTCTCTACATCCTTACATATGTCCGCTAGCCATCCCTGCTTAGCCATTTTGAACTTCCTGTTGATCTCATTTTTGAGACGTTCGTATTCCTTTTTGCCTGCTTCATTTACTGCATTTTTATATTTTCTCCTTTCATCAATTAAATTCAATATTTCTTCTGTTACCCAAGGATTTCTATTAGTCCTCGTCTTTTTACCTACTTGATCCTCTGCTGCCTTCACTACTTCATCCCTCAAAGCTACCCATTCTTCTTCTACTGTATTTCTTTCCCCCATTCCTATCAATTGTTCCCTTAGGCTCTCACTGAAACTCTGTACAACCTCTGGTTCTTTCAGTTTATACAGGTCCCATCTCCTTAAATTCCCACCTTTTTGCAGTTTCTTCAGTTTTAATCTACAGGTCATAACCAATAGATTGGGGTTAGAGTCCACATCTGCCCCTGGAAATGTCTTACAATTTAAAACCTGGTTCCTAAATCTCTGTCTTACCATTATATAATCTATCTGATACCTTTTAGTATCTCTAGGGTTCTTCCATATATACAACCTTCTTTCATGGTTCTTAAACCAAGTGTTAGCTATGATTATGTTGTGCTCTGTGCAAAATTCTACCAAGCGGCTTCCTCTTTCATTTCTTAGCCCCAATCCATATTCACCTGCTACGTTTCCTTCTCTCCCTTTTTCTACACTCGAATTCCAGTCACCCATGACTATTAAATTTTCGTCTCCCTTCACTATCTGAATAATTTCTTTTATTTCATCATACATTTCCTCAATTTCTTCATCATCTGCAGAGCTAGTTGGCATATAAACTTGTACTACTGTAGTAGGTGTGGGCTTCGTATCTATCTTGGCCACAATAATGCGTTCACTATGCTGTTTGTAGTAGTTTACCCGCATTCCTATTTTTCTATTCATTATTAAACCTACTCCTGCATTACCCCTATTTGATTTTGTGTTTATAACCCTATAGTCACCTGACCAGAAGTCTTGTTCCTCCCGCCACCGAACTTCACTGATTCCCACTATATCTAACTTTAACCTATCCATTTCCCTTTTTAAATTTTCTAACCTACCTGCCCGATTAAGGGATCTGACATTCCACGCTCCGATCCGTAGAACGCCAGTTTTCTTTCTCCTGATAACGACATCCTCTTGAGTAGTCCCCGCCCGGAGATCCGAATGGGGGACTATTTTACCTCCGGAATATTTTACCCAAGAGGACGCCATCATCATTTAATCATACAGTAAAGCTGCATGCCCTCGGGAAAAATTACGGCTGTAGTTTCCCCTTGCTTTCAGCCGTTCGCAGTACCAGCACAGCAAGGCCGTTTTGGTTATTGTTACAAGGCCAGATCAGTCAATCATCCAGACTGTTGCCCTTGCAACTACTGAAAAGGCTGCTGCCCCTCTTCAGGAACCACACGTTTGTCTGGCCTCTCAACAGATACCCCTCCGTTGTGGTTGCACCTACGGTACGGCTATCTGTATCGCTGAGGCACGCAAGCCTCCCCACCAACGGCAAGGTCCATGGTTCATGGGGGGGGGCTGAGTTCATTATAGGGTTCAGCTTGGCGATGGTTGAAACAGAGGGGGTCTATTCAATTCAGTGTTTGTGTTGGAGAAAGGTAGCAGGATAGGAAGAGGACACTGATGCTATCGCTTAGTGTGTTGCGATGTGTTCAACCAGGCCAATGGATCAGTAGACAGAGCATCTTGGAGGATAAGCCCCTGGACAGTTGACCGTCGCTGGTGGCCCAGAAGGTTACAGAGTTTGGACCAGACCTCTGGTGAAGAGCTATACATCTCCAGGGAGGAAACATAGTGCTCCCAGCACTCCTTTTTACTCAACTTAATATGACAATGAGCCTTAGCATGGAGACACTTAAAAGCAGGGAGGATGGTCTGGGAAGGATGTCGTTTAAATTGCTGCATCGCCCGTCAGCTGTCCTGGACAGCGACTGCTACATCCTTGGTCCACAACGGTACCGCTAGACAATGAGGGTGCTGTGGATAGCGGGACAGCAGTGCCAGCCACATGAAGAATAGTGGTAGAGATGCCCTATACAACTGCATCAATGTAATTCAAGAGAGGTGCTGAAGTGCGTAGCAGACTTATGTAATGCCAACTGGCCCTGTGGAATGTCTAATGTGGGGGTCTGTCTGCCTCATGGCAGCAGGGGAGTGACAAAATTACTGGAAAGTGGTCACTGTCACGAAGATGACCATGGGGTGACTAATGTAGGCAAGCCACGAGAGCAGGCGAGGAGATTGTGAGATCGATAGCAATAAAGGTTCCATGAGCGGCACTGACATGGGTAGAGGAACAGCCATTGAGGAGACACAAATCAATGTCTGTAGTAAGTTGGGCAAGTAGAAGTCCCCTACCCAATGAAGTGGCACTCCCCCACAGATTGTGGTGTGCACTGAAGTCACTAAGGAGAAGATAAGGGGGCAGGAGTTGCTGCATTAAGGGTAAACAGTTCAACATAAGGAAATGGCCTACCTGTAGAGAGGTAGACATTGCAAATGGTGATTGCCAGAGTCGTCTACACTCTAACTGCTATTGCTTCCAGGTTGGTATGACGGGGGATCCAGTCACTAAAGACATTGGTGCAAACCAAAGTGCAGACGCACGCTATGCCGAGGCCGCCACAGTTCCAGCAAAATGCCAAATAACATGAAATGTTGGAGAGTGGTCATCATGAAAGTACGTTTCTTGAAGAGCAAGACAGAAAGAAGAGCAGGAGGAAACAAGGCATTGTATTTCCAGGAGGTGACAATAATATCCCTTGCAATTCCACTGGACTACCATGTGCTGAGAGTCCAGATGAGACATAAAGAAGCCGAAGAGAGGTCATGTCACTTGGTCAGTGGTTGTCACCAATGAGGATGGGGTGACATTCATAAAAGGTCTTGATTCAGGATGAGGTGGAGGGGGCAGAGCCCTTCAGGAAGCCAGGCTGCTGCTTCTTTTCCCTCAGAGGGAGAGGAGAGACGTTATCAGTAAGGGAATAGGTGGCAGTGATGTTGGGATCAGACAGAGTGGGTAGCTTTGGGGCCCTCGGGGTACAGGCCTCTCCTCTGGCCTGGCCTTTGTGTGCTGAGAATGCAGGAAGGGTTGTTACAAGACGGAGCCCCATCCCTAGTAGGAGCCAGAGAAGAGGATGTCTTCCCTGGCCGAGGAGGAAGAGGAGGAGGAGTTCCTGGAGGGGAAGGGATGGGAGCCACCAAGGGTGAGGAAAGGGAAGGAGGGCACAATGAGGGTAGGGGTGAGGAGGGGCAGATGTAACTGAAGCAAAGGTAGAGGGCAGATTTACAGGGTGAAGTCTGCCAAACTTCTTCCGGGCCTCAAAGTAGCTGAGATGGTCATGGATCTTTATTCCCTGAATTCTTTTTTCCTTCATGTACACTGGACACTGTACACTGGATAATAATTCCAAACCCAAAGAAAGCAGGCATTGACAGGTGTGAAAATTACAGAACTATCAGTTTAATAAGTGACAGCTGCAAAATACTGACACAAATTCTTTAAAGACGAATGGAAAAGCTGGTAGAATCCAACATTGGGGAAGATCAGTTTGGATTCTATAGGAATGTTGGAACACATGAGGCAAACCTGACCCTACTACTTATCTTAGAAGACAGATTAAGGAAAGGCAACCCTAAGTTTCTAGAATTTGTAGACTTAGAGAAAGCTTTTGACAACGTTGACTGGAATACCCTCTTTCAAATTCTGAAAGTGGCAGGGGTCAAATACAGAGAGCGCAAGGCTATTTACAAAATGTTCAGAAACCAGATGGCAGTTATAAGGGCTGAGGGGCCTGAAAGGGCAGCAGTGGTTTGGAAGAGAAAGAGACAGGATTGTAGCCTATCCCTGATGTTATTCCATTTTTATATTGAAGAAACAGTAAAGGAAACAAAATAAAAATTTGGAATAGGAATTAAAATCCATGGAGAAGAAATAAAAACTTTGAGGTTTGCCAATGACATTGTAATTCTGTCAGATACAGCAAAGGACCTGGAAGAGCTGTTGAACGGAATGGACAGTGTCTTCAAAGGAGGATATAAGATGAACATCAACAAAGGCAAATGAGGATAATGGAACATAGTCGAATTAAATCAGGTGATGCTGAGGGAATTAGATTAGGAAATGAGATACTTAAACTAGTAGATGAGTTTTGCTATTTAGGGAGCAAAATAACTGACGATGGTCAAAGTGGAGAGAATATAAAATGTAGACTGGCAATGGCAAGAAAAGTGTTTCTGAAGAAGAGAAATTTGTTAACATCAAGTATAGATTTAAGTGTAGGTAATTCTTTTCTAAAAGTATTTGTATGGAGTGTAGCCTTGTATGGCGGTGAAACATGGACGATAAGTAGTTTAGACAAGAAGAGAATAGAAGCTGTCGAAACGTGGTGCTATAGAAGACTGCTTAAGATTAGATGGGTAGATCACGTAACTAATGAGGAGGTACTGAACAGAACTGGGGAGAACAGAAATTTGTGGCACAACTTGACTAAAAGAAGGGATTGGTTGGTAGGACATGTTCTAAGGCACCAAGGGATCACCAAGTTGGTATTGGAGGGCAGCATGGAGGGTAAAAATCTTACAGGAACACCAAGAGATGAATACATTAAGCAGATTCAGAAGGATGTAGCGTGCAGTAGTTACTTGGAGATGAAGGAGCTTGGAAAGGATAGAGTAGTATGGAGAGCTGCATCTAACCAGCCTGTGGACTGAAGACCACAACAACAACAACAACAACAACACTGGACACACTGGTGAGTGGGGAGAATGGAGACCAGAGCAGTTTACACAGTTAGGCAGTGGGGTGCAACGGCAAGAGGGCGGCCACAGTCACCACAGATGGAAGTGGCATCACATCACAAGGACATGTGGCTGAACTTGAGGCAATGAAAGCAACACATAGAAGGCGAAATGTACGGTTTCACGTTGCATCTGTACATCATTACCTTGACCTTCTTGGGCAAGGTATCCCGCTCAAATGCAATTATGAAAGCACCTTTGTCTATACGATGGTCCGTAGGGCCTTTCTGGACATGCTAGACGAAATGAATGCCATGTTGCTCCAGATTAGCTGTAAGTTCATTATCGACCTGGAGGAGAAGGTCCCTATGGAAAATTACATCCTGTGTCATATTGAGTGGCTTGTGAGGAACGATAGTCACGGGGATGTCTCCTAAACGGTCGCAAGCACAGAGGGAAGCTGACTGACAGAAGTTGTCTTTATAAGGAGAGAGCCAGATCTCATCTTGGTTAATGACTCAACTTCACTGAACTTGTCACAAAGAAAAGGGGTTTGGTGGTGGCACAAGTCTCTCCGTTGGTCCTGATACAGATCAGGAAGCTGGAAAGAGTTTCGCCCCAAGCCGGCAGACCTGGCCCTCCTCCCAGTGTATCGAAGGAGAGTAAGGCCAGGAAAGCAGAAACAGGAACTGAGACAGAACTGTGTTGAGGAAGCAGTAGAGTGGCCAGAGAGTTGAACGCATTTCATGTGCCAAATGTCCGTCCTGGTACCACACACTCTGAACAGGGGCTCGCCTCGTGGGTGTCACCCAGTCACAGCAATGGCTGCCTGGCAGGACGGTCATGGCCGGGAGTTTCGACACCCCAAAAAGATGGGCAACCACTCCTAGGCTTGCACAAGGTGTTCACAGTGCAAGTACCAGCAGTGTGATCCCTGTGTTGTCAGGGGGCACAGCCAGATGGGTACACAACAGCCCCACTACATGGACTGGCTATCGAGTTGGTGCCCTAGCAAGGAGGCCAAAGAGCTTTGGCGGGGAGGGAGGGGAAGGGGGAAAAGGGAGAGGAGAAGGAAAGGGGGGGGAGGAGGAGGAGGAGCAGGAGGACAAGGAGGAGGAAGAACCCACGGGGAAGGTGCTAGGGAGGGAGTTCTTCGCCATCTGTCTCACACTACAGATTTCAAATTTGGAGATGGAGATCAAATCCCTGAGGGGGAAAAAAGCCAAAAAGGAGGAGGAAAAAGCAACCAAAACCACAAGACGAAGCAAAGTCATGAGGATAGTTGGGCCAACATAAAGATGCACACCAAGAGAAGGAAAGAAAGGAGCAAATTTGGAGATGGAGATCAAATCCCTGAGGGGGAAAAAAGCCAAAAAGGAGGAGGAAAAAGCAACCAAAACCACAAGACGAAGCAAAGTCATGAGGATAGTTGGGCCAACATAAAGATGCACACCAAGAGAAGGAAAGAAAGGAGCAAAGGGAAAAGAAGAAGGTAAAGCAGCCTGGAAAAGAATAAAGGCTGCAATAACTCACAGACCCACATGCGCCACATGCATACCCAAAAAAGATCTGTGGGCCCCCTCGGGGGGACAACTTTTGAGCCAGCAAGGGTAAGTAAAGACATAAATTCTACATCTACATCTACATCCATATTCCGCAAGCCACCTGACGGTGTGTGGCGGAGGGTACCCTGAGTACCTCTATCGGCTCTCCCTTCTATTCCAGTCTCGTATTGTTCGTGGAAAGAAGGATTGTCGGTATGCTTATGTGTGGGCTCTAATCTCTCTGATTTTATCCTCATGGTCTCTTCGCGAGATATACGTAGGAGGGAGCAATATACTGCTTGACTCTTCGGTGAAGGTATGTTCCCGAAACTTTAACAAAAGCCCGTACCGAGCTACTGAGCGTCTCTCATGCAGAGTCTTCCACTGGAGTTTATCTAGCATCTCCGTAAGGCTTTCGCGATTACTAAATGATCCTGTACCGAAGCGCGCTGCTCTCCGTTGGATCTTCTCTATCTCTTCTATCAAACCTATCTGGTACGGACCCCACACCAGTGAGCAGTATTCAAGCAGTGGGCGAACAAGCGTACTGTAACCTACTTCCTTTGTTTTCGGATTGCATTCCATTAGGATTCTTCCAATGAATCGCAGTCTGGCATCTGCTTTACCGACGACCAACTTTATATGATCATTCCATTTTAAATCACTCCTAATGCGTACTCCCAGATAATTTATGGAATTAACTGCTTCCAGTTGCTGACCTGCTATTTTGTAGCTAAATGATAAGGGAACTATCTTTCTATGTATTCGCAGCACATTACACTTGTCTACATTGAGATTCAATTGCCATTCCCTGCACCATGCGTCAATTCGTTGCAGATCCTCCTGCACTTCAGTACAATTTTCCATTGTTACAACCTCTCGATACACCACAGCATCATTCGCAAAAAGCCTCAGTGAACTTCCGATGTCATCCACAAGGTCATTTATGTATATTGTGAATAGCAACGGTCCTACGACACCCACCTGTGGCACACCTGAAATCACTCTTACTTCGGAAGACTTCTCTCCATTGAGAATGACATGCTGTGTTCTGTTATCTAGGAACTCTTCAATTGACAAAAAATGTAAGGACTTCTGTATTTCTAAATGTGTGAGTAAAAATCTTAAGTACTAACATCAACACCTTTTGCAGTGAACTGTTTTAGGTGGAGAAAGCAAGCCATGTGGTATGTGTGTTTCATTAATACCACTGATGTTATTTTATTCCAGTAAAACGAAACACATTTGGTGACAAAAATATGCATTTCATTGAAGTCGCAAGACGGATTTAAAATATCTTCACCTCAGAAAAGGTAGGCATCTTGAAAGAAGTGTATAAGGCAGGGAAGAGTTATGTAAACCAACACCATAGGTGTCTGCCAATAAAATGTTGGTTCTACTATGTTTGTTAGTGTCGGTTATTACCCACTGTGTTATGTCTACTATTTTATAGGTATTGTGTCGTTTTTCTTTCAAGAGATACTTGAGTACATAGCGTACAAACTGCTGGTGACTGCCACAACTTTTTTCCTCTTAGCATCCATATTTTATAATACGTAAACTACTTTTGAAGTGTCAAAATGTATTAGAATAAGTAAAATGTCTATAAAACATAGCATTCTACAACATACTTGCGGTGAGACTGTCACAATTACTAAAATCCATGCCCATGACCTCTGGCCTGCTGAGGAGCACTGCAGTCCTGAGTCCATGGATAAACCATGAAAATCTGCCACATTATGCCACACAAACATACTTAGCCGGCAGGCAGATCGGTGAGACTAGACACGGTCGACAGGGCCTGCACATTAGTGGGAAATGACAGGCTTCAGATTGGCAGGCCCGATCCGTTACAGACACCCACAGAAATGGCCTGCGGTTTTGGCCCATCATGGAAGTCCAGTGGTGTGGCCAGCTATTTACACATCACAAACACCATGTTGATGAAATGAGACCACTGTGATCAATCCAGGCAACAGATAACTTGCACGAATACTCTGAGAATCAATACTAGCGAGGATAGGTAGCAACTCATCGTAAAGATGATTGCTGAACCGCAGACAGGCACATAGAAAAGACAATCAAGCTCTCTCAACTAAATTTTTGGGCGCAGCCTTTGTCAGAAAATGAGAGCATGCACACATTCCCATAATCACTCAGAAATCATGCACACATGACAGCTGTCTCCGGCTGCTGTATCAAAAATCTCTGAGAATCAGGTCCAAACAAACCACTCCTCACGCCTCCCTGTCTCTTGACAGCAGCTGCTAGGCTAGCAGCAAGAAGTGGTGACAGCACTGACTGCAAGCTGAGGGGAGCGGTAGAAAGGGAAGAAGCAATAAGAATGAGGGAGTACAGAAGTGGCTCATGTACTCAGCTGCGCCCAGCCAACTAAGAGCATGACATCTCAGTAAACAAACCAATTCATCTACTGCGACAAAAGTGAGATTTCTCCAAAGTGTTTTTCAAATTTCCCTAACACATTTGAAATTCCCTGATTTCCAGAACTTGTGGCAACCCTGTCATAGCAACAGTCAACAGTAACAATGACACATCATAAAGTTGGTGCCAAATTACTGGCTTGTTATGCCTGTGGCACACTACAAGCCCATCGACATTATGGACAGCTGCAAGACGCGATATGCGGTGGAGAAAGAAACTCAAACACTGTAACATGAGCCCTTGCCTATTTAATACATTTACATGAAAAAATAAAAATGTGAAAGTTACTTAGTTCCTTTCTCCACCAACCTTGCTTCAACAAAATTTCAATGACAGAAACCGTATGCACTGGGTTATGTTGCAGTTAATCTGTTTTCAGTAAACCAAGAGCTTAAGTTTTCCACTACCCTTTTTGCTAATCTTGTAGTCCGCCAGATTTATCAATAGACCACTCAATATAATTATGCATGCATCGAGTGAGGTTGCTAGCCATGGTGAGGAAGGGTACATCTGCCAGTGCCAGGTCATGCGGCACATTTGTGGATTGTTACGGACTGCCACACACTCATCAACCAGTTGATGTTTACAGCAAGCTCTCCAATGTACATGTTGATGACAAACCTGTGTGATGTGGTTTTCTCCTTGATTGTGATTTGGACTTCTTGTTACTTACCTACTGCATCTGGCCCCATGGGGTAGCCTGTTTGCCTAGTGTAGTACAGTTCTTGCAAACTGCTCAACCAACCACTGTGCTTTGGACGAATGAACTGACAGTAAATGGATTTGGTGAGAGCACGGTTCATATTTGAGTGCTCCCCAATCGAACCTATGAACACTGTTCTCCTGCTGACTAACACGTGAGTCATTCATCAACCTTCGAAAATGGTGTATCAACCACGAGGTATCAACATATAGAAGCCTTTTGTTTTGCGTGTTTCCAGAAGAGTTAGGAACTATTTACTTTCTATGAATTATTTGTAGGCTACATATGTGTTTAATAAAATCTGAGTCACTGAAGAAGCTGACTTACAACAGCAAAATCATTATTTTACATCCCATGTCTTTCACTGACACTTCTGTGATTTACAAACTGAACTTCTGATATCACCTGACATGTTAATTTCAGACTAGACACGCACATTAAGAAAAGAAAGATACCACAATCAAAGCCCAAGGCCCCCCCATGTTACAGTGCGTCAATCTGATTCAAATCTCTTTCCTGCTCATTGATACTCAACAAGTAGCTTATCTTTTTTATTCTATACCATTTCAGTCCCCAACCAAATTCGATAAAGTTCTAAAACGTATGGTACATATAAAAGGTTTTTGGTAAATAAAAAAAAAAAAAAGATATCCACTGTCAAATTAGTATTTAGTCCTACAAGTGCATCACACACAAAAGAATGAATTGCATTTTCTGTTGATACATCTTTCCTGTCAGCAAGCCACATGTCTGGAAGATCACATGGACCTAGATGTATTACTATTTACATCCTGTCTCTCTCTCTCTCTCTCTCTCTCTCTCTCTCTTTTTTTTTTTTTTTTTTTTTTTTTTAAAAAAAAAAAATCACAATCAACAAGGATATTTGCCTGTAATTGTCTACAATACTACTCTTCCATTTTTTTAAAGTGGCTTTACTAAAGAATGTTTCACATACAAAAGGCACATAATGTAAGTAACATATTAATGTATGGTGCAGTTATTTTTGTTGTATGTCTGTCTGTCTGTCACCCAACATCTCCTGTATATAACCAGTAACAATATATCCTTATCATAACACTGTCATTCCATCCTGGATATTCCACTATTGTGTTACTTTAATGAATGGTTTATGTATTGTCAAAATACACAAAGATTTGTTCCTTTAGTCTGTTTACTTCTGTTATGTTCAGGTAGCAAACAGGACATGTTTATTTCAAAGACAGTGTTGGAGAATATTCTGAATTTGTCTGTGTTGCTGATTACAAAATTTGGCATTTCTAGAGACTGGGATTCCACCCATCTGCTTTGACCAATGACATCATCACCATGCCAAAACCCTCTTTATTGAGCATATGCAGCATTTTGAAAAAGATAAATCATGACACCCGCAAAAATACAAATACCATCAAAACCAATACACTGACTGAACCCAATGAAATCAGTGGGACAACTGTGAGAAAACAGGGGTTTCGGGTGGGGACAAACTAAAAATTCAATAATAGAAACACCACCATTAGAGACACAACAATGGGGAAAAATTACACTTGAAACTGGTAAAAAATAAAACTCAACAAAACCATATGAAACACACCATAAGATCACATTATCCCAACCTCCAGTTAACCTATGTAGCTCAACCCTAAACCAAGGTATTAGTAATAACCCCCACCCTCCCCACAACTACAAAAGCCAATTTTCTGATCTGCAGTTCATCTATATAACTCAAATATAGACAGGATACCAACAAACCCTCCCCACAACAACAGTCAGTATCCCAGTCTCCAATCACCTATGTAGCTCAACCCTAGACCAAAGTACCAACAACACCCCTCCCCCTTCCCCCAGCTACTAAATCTGGTATGACAATCTCCAGATCTGCTGGTAAAACTTTCGGGATGTGAGGTTGTGGTCCCAGAAACTCTTCTGTTCCTGACCTTTTGTCCAGGACTGTGCTGGACATCCTCAGAAGTGCTACTCCACTGAGTCTTGCAGCCTGACTGGTCAGACGTCCGAGAACGACATAAATACTGTAGGGAAGGGGGCATGGTCAAAGTAACATGTGTTGAGCAGAGATAATTCTTGTCAGAGATAAAACTTAACTACCAATTTTCATCTCGTCAAAGATAAAACTGTCTAGTGATTCTGCAGAGCTACTGTTCATATGCTGCTAAGTTTAATTGCCTCCTGTTTCCCATTAAAATTATCCTCATGCTTATAAATTTCAATTGCTTCTGTACATAGTTGTGGATAATAATTTGACATTGCAGACAAAATTTTTGTTTCAGAAAACTTCACTTAGTGCTTTCCTGACTGAAGAGCATGCTCTGCTACAGCTAATTTCTCTATATTTCGTAGTCGGCAAAGACTTTTGTGCTCTTTTAGCCGTGTAGTTATGCTCCTCTAGGCAGTTCCAATATGAACTATACCATATGTACACAGAATTTTGTATACATCACATATCAACAGGGGAGGGTGTTTTTCCTTCACAGACTGGAGTACTTGATTTATTTATCTTTGTTGGTCTAAAGACTGGTCTGATGTCATGTTTCTGTAAAGCCTTACAGATCTGATCCATTACTATTTTAATAAAATGGAGAGAAACTGTATTTTTCCATTGTTTCGCTTCATCCTTGTCCTTCAGTCTTCTGTTCTATGGCCAAAAATTTCTCGAAAGCCTACTTCAGATGTTTTATTTCAGCGTCCAAGTGTTCCGATGTGCATATCCATTTGGCTCTATCGACAAGACTTTTAGTGACACCTCTCTTTTGTTGTGGATAATGATTGGAGTTTTTATGGAAATATCTGTCCGTATGTGTTGCTTTTCAAAAAAACATGTTGTCCCAAATTTCCATCAGACTGTCTCATAGCATCCAAGAAAGATATTCTATTATCATTTTCCATTTCCATGGTGAACTGGATTTTTTAATTAATTTTATTCAGATGATCAAAGAATTGTCCAAAGCCTTTCTACCATGGGACCAAACCACAAACATGTCATCTACAAACCTTTATCAGCCGATTGTTCGAATTTCTACATACAGAAACTGTGATCGCAGGACCTAATGAGTTACCCATTGCTACACCATCAAGTTGCTCATAAATTCATTATCCCACTGGAACTGACTTGAAATATGGCAATTTCTAAAAAGAGCAGTCAAATCTCCTGGAGAAATATTCCGTTATAAAAATCATATCTTCACTAACTGGAATCATAGTGAATAAGGACAGTAGCCAGAATTAACCCTTCAAGTTTCTCAATAAAATGACACAAATCTTTTACATATGAGTCAGCCATACAAGACGAAAAATGGATTCTGTTGACCGTAAGTTACCGAAACCACATTTATTCCTTGCTAGTAAGGTACAGATAGATCTGTGAAATAAAATAGATTACCTTACATTTACATCTATGAAAGCCGTGATGGAAACGACTACTAGTAGACATAAGAAAAAGTTCGGAAAGTTACAAACTAATGTAGCAACTACAAGCAATACGGTGATGTCTAATACTGTTATTAACAAGTCGGAGAGAGTGTTATCTCAAGACGAGATTTCCTTCCTTGCAAAAGAAGGAAACTATCCTGTGACACATAAGAGAGTACTAGTTGAGGATATTATCGTGCATATAGAAGCAGGTATATGAAATGTTCCCAAGGAAACTGCAGATGTAATTTGAATTGAAACCACCATGGTCTTATGCCACAGTAAACCTTTGGAATTTAATTTAACGAAAGGTGAGAGGAAGGCTCTCAGAGATTTAAATGCAGATGAAGAGGTAGTGGTTCTTCCTGCTGATAAAGGGAACGCTACTATTGTTATGAATACAGAGGATTATCAAAGCAAAATTTTGAACCTTTTAACGTCAGGACAGTACAAAAAACTTATGAAGGACCTTACAGCCAGCGTATTGAGGAAAATAAATAACTCATTAACAACTGCTCTCTCTGATCATGGCACAGTTAGTCAGGATAAATGACATACTACCTTACAGTGTGGATACACTGCAGTGGAAGTCAGTTACTATTATTAATGACTACAGGGCAAATGTTTATAAGAGCAGTTTACAACAAACAGCCTGGGATGGAAGTTATAAAGAACCAAATACCAATATAAAATTTAACCTATTCCATAATAAATTCATGTAAGTATTTCAAAATAGCTTTCCACATAAGCTAATCAGAAGGGACATGGATCAGTAAGGGGATTAAAGTCTATTGTGAAAGGAAAAGGGAAATGTATCTTTTGGCAGGAAAAAGTAGAGACCCTGCAGTAGTTGCACACTACAAAACTACTCAAAATTACTAAGAAAGGTTATCAAAAAATCAAGAAGCATGCACATAATGTCAGAAATCAGTATGTCTGACAACAGAGTTAAGGCAATATGGAATATAATGAAGCAAGACACATGACAACCAACCACAGAAGAGGATAACATTACTATGGAATTGAATGGAAGGCTTATAAATGGCAAGTCACAGGTAGCAAATGTAGTTAAAAATCATTTCTTAAACATAGTAGAAAGCAGAGGGACCAACAGTTCAAGAGAAATATCACAGCAATATGTTGAAGAAGTAACTCTCATAAAATTACACCATATGAATGTACCACCAACTTCTGACATTAAGAGGGTCATACATTCTCTCAAGAATAAAAGCTTTTCTGGTTTTGATTGTGTTTCCAATAGAGTACTAAAGATTTGTTCCCGTATGATATGTATGGTATTGTCTGAAATATGTAATGCATCACTAACTCAAGGTATTTTTCCAGAGAGACTAAAATATGCCGTTGTTAAACCCCTCTTTAAGAAACAAGATAAGAGAGGCGTCAGGAACTACTGACCTATTTCACCGCTGACATCATTTTCCAAAATTTTTGAGAAGATGATGTACTCTAGAATAGTATCTCATCTTGGCAACAATAATATCCTCAGTAAATCAAAGTTTGGGTTTCAGAAGGGTTGCTCTACTGAGAATGCCATTTACATGTTCACACACCAGATATTACAAACATTAAATAAAAAATGAACACTGGTAGGTATTTTCTGTGATCTATCCAAGGCATCTGATTGTGTAAATCACAGTATACTCCAAGAAAAATTGAAGTTTTATGGGATTGATGGTATAATCAACCAATGGATCATGTCACATCTAACCAAAAGAATGCAGAAAGATGTACTTAATAGTAATTCAACCAACAGAAGCCAGGGACATAATTCTGACTGGGGAGAAATCACATATGGGGTTCACCAAGGCTCAATCTTAGGTCCACTAGTTTCTCATATATGTAAATGATCTACCACCTAATGTACAACAAACAGAATTAGTTATTTTTGCAAATGACATCAGTATTGTTATCACTCCCAGTATACATACAGAAATGGAAGAAATGGCGAACAAAGCTCTCAAAAGTATCATTTACTGGTTTTCTGCGAATGGTCTCACCCTGAATTTCAGAAAGACACATCAGTTCTGCACTTCTAGGGGCACTGCACCAGTGATAAGTGTAACACATGGAGGTGAAATAAAACATATGGTGGAAACTCCAAAATTCCTAGGTGTCCATATTGATGAAAATGTAAAGTGGAAAAAACACATTTTGGAACTCCTAAAACAACTTAGTTCAGCCACATTTGCACTTAGAATCACTGAAAATTTTGGGGAGACAAAAATCAATAAGTTGGCATATTTTGCTTATTTTCATTCAGTATGTCATATGGAATACAGTTCTGGTGCAACTCATCATTAAGAAAAAAGGTCTTCATTGCCCCAAAATGTGCATTAAGAATAATATGTGGTGCTCACCCGCGATCATCTTGTAGACATCTGTTTAAGGAGTTCGGCATTCTCACTAATGCTTCACAGTATATTTACTCCCTCATGAAGTCTGTAGTAAATAATCCACTACAGTTCAAAACAAACAATGAGGTACTTAATTACGATACTAGAAAGAAAAATGACATTCATTACTCAACATTAAGGTTGCCTTTAGCACAGAAAGAGGTGCACAATGCTGCAACAAAAAATGTTGACCACTTACCCAGTGATATAAAATGTCTAGGGGGAAAAAATAATTATATGGTGATGTTTAGAGTACAAATATGAAGGTCATTCAATAATTAAAGAGACAAATTGGTCTGGAGAAAACAGCATTTATTTTTACAAAACAATACCTTTTCTACTTTTCAACATAATCCCCTTGAACATTTATGCACTTGTTCCAATGGGCTACAAACTTTTTTTATTTCGGGTGCAAAGAACTCTTTATCTTGATGTTTGAACCAATTTCCCACAAACTTTTTCATGTTCTCATTGTCCTGGAACCTCTTCCCACCTTCAGTGCACCACATAAGTGGAAATCACTAGGTGCTAAATCAAGACTGGGGGATGAGGCAGTACTTCCCAGCCCATTTTGTCAATGGTTTCACAGGTTAGTTGAGCAATATGAGGACATGCATTGTCTTCCTGCAGAAACACATCTCTCCTCTGTGATCCACGTCTCTCTCTCATGGCTTTCATGAGAGTCAACATGACTTTCCTGCTGATGCTTGGGTTTCCAATTTTCTCTTGACAGGTGAGTTGGTGTGCTTCCACTTTGTCTTTTTGATTCTGGCTCATAACAGTGAACTCAAGTTTCATTACAAGTTAAAATTTTATTGAGGAAGTGCTCACTTTCTCTTTCATAATATTCCTTTAGCTCTGTGCGCTCTCTCAACCTTGTTTCCTTGTGTAGACACGTCAGCTCCTTTGGGACCCATATTGCACATGCTTTGAGGTACTTCAGCTTGTTATAGATAATGTTATGAACTATATCAGCACTAACTTGAACCTTATCAACTATCATTTCAACAATCACACGGCGGTTGGCACGAACAATGTCACGATTCGACTTTCATGTGAGGTAGTAGAGACTGCAACTGGTCTGCCAGAACGGTGTCTGTCAGTCACTGAGAAGCAACCATTTTGAACTGCTCTATCCACTTGTAAAAATTTGCACTATTCATACAACCTTCACCATAAACTTTAGACATTCTATAGTATATTTTCACTGATTTCTTGCCTTCAACAAGTAAAAAACAAATAACAGAATGTAGTTCAACTAATGTGGACATTTCAAGCAGACTCGCCATCCTGAAATGTATTTTCGAGGTAATAAACAAAACAATGTTGATGCATCAGTTGATCAGGGCTCATCCCAGTGATGCCACCTTAAAGCCATGAAAATACCAAACTTGCCCTACTAGCAGTTTTTTCCCCAGACCAATTTCCCTCTTTCATTATTGTATAACCTGTGTAGATGTACAAATTAATTTGCAATATGAATGTAAAATGACTCGTTCCACATCATGACGATTTATTGTGCAAATTGATACATGGAACAGGAAAGTAACTAACTAACTAATCTGATTAAGTCCATTCAAAAAGAAGATAAAAGAGCTTTGTTGAAGAGTCAAGCTTTGTGTCCTAGACTGTATGGTGTACCCAAAATTCATAAAATAGGTTGGTTTTTTTTAAGACCCATAGTTACTGCCATCAATTCTCCCACGTATGAAACATCAAGATATCTGGAACATCGTTTACAACCATATATTGGGAAAACTGACCCATATATAAAAGACTCGCATCATTTTATTGAGAACCTTGAAGGATTAATTCTGGCCCCTGAAAATATTCTTGTAAGTTTCAACATAGTGTCCTTATTCACTACAATTCCAGTTAAAAAAGTTATGATTTTTATAACGGATATTTTTCTAGGACATTTGACTTCTGTTTTTAGGCACTGTCTTGCCTCGAGTCAGTTCCAGTGGGATGGTGAATTTTATGAGCAACTTGATGGTAAAGCAATGGGTAACTCATTAGGTCCTACAATCACTAATTTCTATATGGAGAAATTCGAACAATCAGCTATGGACAAAGCAAATACAAAACAATCTCACTGGTATCGGTTTGTAGATGACACATTTGTTGTTTAGTCCCATAGCAGAAAGGCTTTGGATGAATTCTTTGATCATCTAGGCCTACATAAAATTAATCAAACAATCCAGTTCACCATGGAAATGGAACATGAAAATAGAATATCTTTCTTGGATGGCATGAGACAGTCTGATGGAAATTTGGAACATAAAGTTTTTTTTAGAAAGTATCACATACGGACAGATAATTGCATAAAAACTTGAATCGCTATCCACAACAAAAGAGAAGTGTCACTAAAAGCCTTGTCAATAGAGCTGAACGGATATGCACATCAGAACACCTGGATGCTGAAATAAAACAGCTGAAGTAGGCTTTTGAGAGAAATGGCAACTCAGTGAAAGAAGTAAAGAGAATTTTGCGGCCAAGGAACAGGAGACTGAAGGCAAAGGATGAACCACAATGACGGAAAGATACAGTTTCTCTCCCTTTTATTACAAAAGTAATGGATCAGATCGTTATGATCTTACAGAAACATGATATCAGACCAGTCTGTAGACCAACAAAGAAACCAAGTCAAGTACTCCGATCTGTGAAGGATAAACACCCTCCTCTGTCGACATGTGGTGTACACAAAATTCTGTGCTCATGTGGTAAAGTTTATATTGGAACTACCAAGAGGAGCATAAATACATGGCTAAAAGAGCACAAAAGTCTTTGCCAACTACAAAATATAGAGAAATGGGCTGTAGCAGAGCATGCTCTTCCATCAGGAAACTATGATGTGAAGCTTTCTGAAACAAAAATTTTATCTGCAACATCAAATTATTATCCACAACTATGTAGAGAAGTCATTGTAATTTATAATCATCAGGATAATTTTAATAGGAAAGAGGATGCAATGAAACTCACCAACATATGGGCAATAGCTCTGCAGAATTGCTAGACAGTTTTATCTTTGACAAGATGAAAACTGGAAGTTAAGTTTTATCTCTGCTCATCACATGTTACTTTAACCATGCCCCCTTTCCTACAGTATTTATGTTGCTCTCAGACGTCCGACCAGTCAGTCGACAAGACTCAGTGGAAGAGTACCTATGAGGATGACCAGCACAGTCCTGGGCGAAAGGTCAGGAACAGAACAGTTTCTTGGACCACGACCTCACATCCCAAAAGATTTACCAGCAGCTGTGTCATCTGGCCACGAAAGCCTTCATTCTATAATCTCCAGATCACCTATATAGCTCAACTCTAGATCAGGATATCAAAAACCACTCCCACCAGCACAAAACCCAGTGTCCCACTCTCCAGCTTACCAATATACCTCAACACTACATCAGGGTATGAATAACCACTACAAATGCCAATATATCAATCTTTAGGTCACTTATATAGCTCAACCCTAGCCCAGGATAGCAATAACACCCCCCCCCCCCTCGCAACTACAACAGCCAGTACTCCAATCTTCAGTTTATCTATATAACTCAACCCTAGAGTAAAGGTGCACTTACAGTGTTGGCGGTTTTCCTTTTGTGTGTTCCAGCCGGTAACTGTAGGCCCGGTGAATTATGGGAAGCGTACTTGAGGAATGATGAATTGGATACGACAATACAGCGGAACACATGAGAAGATGAGAAACATTGCAGGTGGCTCAACGTTTTTTTTAATTAATCATGGGAGAATGTAGAATAAACTATGTTTTGAATGAAAACATGGGAGAAGGTAAGTGGAACAATGTTTTCAATTAAAAGTACTGATCCACTTATGAAGTGGTTACGCACATACCTAAGAGTACAGTTCAGAATTTACAACATTGTTTTATGTCACAACATTCTGCACAATATATTTCATTGTGTCACCACATAATTTTGTACAGTCCACATCACGACGACAGTAGCACACTGAATGACACAACCGCTAGAGCGCACTACCTCTTCATAAACTGTGCCCTCTACAAGAAAATTTCACTTCCACTTCAAACACACACATCACAGATCAATGATGTACAGAACACATCATGGCACAGAGCAGTTACATCATGGATGAAAGCAGATGGGTAGTGTCCTAGAACCAAGTATACTGTAAAACATTTTCATTATCATGTTTTTTTTCATTTTCAGAAATAAACTTTAATTATTTATTTATTTCAGGTAGCCACTGAGTTTGTATGTCTTCCTAATAACTTGGACAAAAAATTAACACCTGTACTAATCACCTAACACAGATTGCAGATAGAATCAGCAACAGTTTGGCATGAAGATGTCATGCTGGAAGTCACCTGGAGTGACAGGAGTGTCACAGGAAATTTCAACTCTGCTTCCATTAACAACAGAAGAAATGAAGTTAGAGTTTAGAACTCGAAACGTATTTTCAAAAAATTGTGGGAATGTTAATATTGGTTACTTGATCCTAAAATGAAACTAAAATCATATTTAGGTTCAATAGCTGAACCACTGAAATATGTTTATCTGAACTCGCAAACTGGTAGCAGACCCAACAAAAATATGAGGTTTACCATTAGCTACTGATGCGCTATCAACAGAGCTCAAAAAGGTAATCACTCCTAGTGGATGCTTGAAGAAACCATCTCAGCATTCACTTGGAACGATCTCAGAAAATGACAAAAAAGCTTAATACAGTCACCGGATAACGATTTAGCAAATGCCAGAATCGCCATATATAATTTACACACAAATAATCCGCCAAAGGCCAGTTGTTGTTTGTTTTATTAAGCAAATAATTCATGGCCTGTGCCAATTTATCTCTCCATTAACATAAGAATTCGAGCATTGGTCAATCTGAATAAGGAGTTTTACTTAATCGAATCTTTCACAATCTGGCAAAAGAATTGCTTCTTTTAGTAGACAGTTGCTTCAAATTAATTATCCTTCACTCTCACATTTTTGAACCTGACAACTTCTTTCTTCCCACAAAACTGTTTCTCTCGATTTAATAAACGAGCAGTTTGCCATGCACTGAACTGCAGTTTTTCAGTAGCTTACTTACTTCTTTGGTACAAATTGGCAGGCTGGCCGCAAAAGCAGTTTAGTTACTGCTAGTGTTTTTGGTTTTGAGGTCGATTTTGAGATATGATTTGATTTTAGAAGAACCCATTACACATCACAGATAAATCTTTTCCTATATTTCCTTTAACCTTAAAGCTGATGACCAAGTCTTGCTTCGTCTGAGATTGTTTCTAATTAAAAGTTTATGTCTTCTACATCGAAAATTGTGCCATGTCTTTATATCTCTACACACCTCAAGATACATGGTATAGAAAAAGACGAGTAGCCGGTGTTGATCTTCCTGTCGACTGAACTAATGACTTGAATTAATAACCGAGTGAAAAAATATAAACACTGTAAATTATAAACAGTTAAACACTGCTTCCTTGAACTAAACAGTTGGCCAAATGTTTGGGGAAGTAAACACAGGAACTAAAGGAGTTTCAAAACAAAGTGTGATTTCACCGTACGAGTGATGAACTAAACAATTAGTAAAAAAGGCAAACATACCATGTCCACTCCCATTGATGACTGCCTGGGCTGAGTGCACTTGAGAAGTGTTAGAAGACTTCAGCTCGTTCATTAGGTTGTCCAGATAAACCCAGAGAAGAGTTCGACAGGGCTTAAATGTTTGCCTCTCGTAAACGATGTTACTCGTCGGTTAATTGTCAACTGCGAAAAGAATGGGAAGAATGCATAATCCGACAATATCTGTAATGAACTCTAACAACAAGAAAATGCCCATCTATATAGGTGTAATCGTTTAGCACACTCAATTATTAAGGAAACATACCATTGGTCTGCTAAAAGTCACCAACGTAACTTCTACTAACAAGTATATTTTTGTGTTTATTCGGCTTCCGTATAACAACACACCACACCAAGCTAAAGTCAAAGATTTTGCCACTACTTTCCTGTACTCCCAGAGATGTTACACTTAAATCGACGCTATCATGATCGATATAATTCCCCCCTCTACGCCCCGGCCGCAACAAACAACAGTCTAACTTAACTATGGCACAACATAGTCAAGGTGGTTTCTAGGCCTGTCCACGCGCAACGATCTGCTGCGCAAAGTATATGTACAAATGTCTATGCATGCAATAAATCACAACAAATGTGGCATGTTCACTTGAAATAAATTTCAATCAACCAATCACTCTCCATCTGTCTGTATAGAACAGAACAGTTTCAGTGCCAAGCGACTAGGCTGTTGCAACCTCAAAATTTATTTCATTTACTCAGAAATTCGTAATGGAGAAAATTCTGTTATGGTTTGTGTTAGTAACATGTATTGCAAAAAAATACTTCAAACAAAATGCAAGAAACGGAAAGACCGATCAGAATGGTCTAGATAATGACAGCTTAAGCGAAGGTAGTTTTGCACATAAATTTTATCCGCTAGTTGGAGGACGAGCCTGACGGCTAGCTTGTTTACTTGCGGATAGATTTGGAAACACACAATTATGTTTTGACGATCATGACGACTTGTATAGTAATGAAAAATACTTGTACGAGGGGAGCAATTACTACACACCAGTAGTTGAGACTAATGTTAAGATCCCTGGTAACAGGAAGAAGCCACAAGGAGCAAGAATTCTCTACTAGACTTTCCAAACAAGCATTGAGTGAAATCATACATAACACTTATGAGGCTACATATGCTATCCCGAAGGAGGATTTCACGAAGGAAAATAATGCGCCGGTATCTCAGTGTCTCAGCTGTGTGATACAGCAATCCTTACAAGTTAGAGATAATATTTTTACATTTTTAGACCTGTTTCAAAATTAGTATATTCTTAGAAATTACAGGCGTAGACAACAAGCTGTAGTTTAGTTTGTTTCCGACTCCAGTTTTTCAGTTTCCTGCCTGAAGTCTACCAAAAACCTATTATAGACTTCTGCTCCAGAATATAAAACTCTACTCTGAAAGCTAAAGAGGGATTCATAGTCTATTCGAAAGTTTTAATTGCAGTATTGTCCGAGTTAATTCGCTCTTGTTACGAAACATATATAATTTTAGGAAGCAAAACAAGCTTATCAATCCATATGTCCTGGAAGACACTGCTGCAAGATCTTCCATTATCAGCTTAACACAATATGTTCAATTCACTTTTTTAGAATAAATAGGACCTACTTTTTTGCTACAGTGTCACAGAAGTTTATGGCACAGGACAGTAACGAGTAAAACTATGCTACCAATCCCTTTTGTAGGTGAAAATAATAGGAGAGATTTCTAGGTGCAAAGAACTGTGTATTTTGATGAAGTGATCCATACGCTAATACCACCGTAGTTTCGTGAAAATATTTCTATCAGAAGCATCTAAAAGAAGAATTGGGTAAAGCTCTGTGTTAATATCTGCAGTCATTTCCCTCAGTTGCTACTTTATGGTTTTCATCTTGTTGATATCTCTGAAATTAATAGAATCTGATGTATAACAGTAATAATAATAATAATAATAATAATAACAAGGCGACGAAAAGAACAAACCTCTAATAGGGCTAACCCCCCCCCCTTTTAGTTTGATTAGTTGGTTCAGGAGAGAACTAATGAAGCCTCGGACAAGCGCTATCAAGGACGGGGACAACGCTTGAACCCTACGCCCGTCCACTATGGTAATGACACTACTAGCCACACGGAAAATGATTTAAATCCAAATAGAGGTGTTTTGCAGGATATGCTTCCTGCAACCACTCAAGAAGGAAAACAAAGACAGAGGATGAGATGGTCAGATGAAGTTAACCAACACCTCATGTTCTGTTATTACCAAGCAACAAACTTAGGAACCAACACAACTGGATACAGATCACAAGTATACACAACATGTATTACCAGATACCCAGAATTAAATTTTTTAACAGAACAAAGACTAGCTGATCAGATCCGTGTAATAATAAAAAATAACAGGATACCCCAGTCAGAATTAGAAAACATCGAACAACAAGTACAACAAATACTGGAACAAAATAATATCAATCAGAAGAAGAAGAAAATACAGTAATGGACTCAACATCCCAGAGCAAACAAACAAAGAACAACACGTATCAGTTAAACAATCAGAGGAAAACGAAATCTTAAGACAGCCACCAGAACAAGCACAAATAGAACACGAAGTGACACTCATGTTAGATATAGAAGAAAAATTTCAGCTGATATATATAGAATACAAAGACACAAATACAGACATTAGACCATTCTTGCATACCACCAAATAACCCACAAGTCGAAACAACAATAACAGCCATCAACACAATCATAGACAACAAAATAAATGAAAATACAACTATGGAAGAGTTACAACTACTGGTTTATATAGGAGCACTCACTACACTAAGTATACACACCAGGCAGAGATCAGAACCAACCAACACACAGAAGAAACCCACAAAACCAGCATGGCAACACAGGCTACAGATCAGAATAGAAAAACTGAGAAAAGACATCGGAAAACTAAAACAATTTATAAGAAATGAAATATCAGATAAAAAACGAAAAAGGTTAGGTAAAATCTCACAACAAGAAGCGATAGAGCAATTAGATGAAAAAAAGCAGAAATTACAAGCATTGGCCAAACAAATTAGAAGATACAAAAAAAGTGAAAATAGAAGAAAACAAAACCAAACATTCAACACAAACCAAAAGAAATTTTACCAGACAATAGATAATACACACATTAAAATAGACAATCCACCAAACATAACAGACATGGAACATTTCTGGAGCAACATATGGTCAAACCCGGTACAGCATAACAGGCATGCACGGTGGATACAAGCAGAAACAGACACATACAAGATGATACCACAAATGCCTGAAGTGATAATTTTGAAACATGAAGTCACCCAAGTAATTAATTCTACTCACAATTGGAAAGCCCCTGGAAAAGATAAAATAGCAAATTTCTAGCTAAAGAAGTTCACCTCAACACATTCACATCTAACTAAATTATTTAACAGTTACATTGCAGACCCATACACATTCCCTGATACACTTACACATGGAATAACTTATCTGAAACATGAAGATCAAGCAGACACAGCAAACCCAGCAAAATATCGCCCCATATCGTGCCTACCAACAATATACAAAATATTAACTTCAGTAATTACACAGAAATTAATGACACATACAACACAGAACAAAATTATAAATGAAGAACAAAAAGGCTGTCGCAAAGGAGCACGAGGATATAAAGAGCAACAGATAATAGATGCAGAGGTGACATATCAAACTAAAACTAAACGAAGGTCCCTACACTACGCATACATTGATTACCAAATAGCTTTTGATAGTGTACCCCACTCATGGTTACTACAAATATTGGAAATATACAAACTAGATCCTAAATTGATACAGTTGCTAAACATAGTAATGAAAAATTGGAAAACCACACTTAATATCCAAACAAATTCAAATACTACCACATAACAGCCAATACAGATTGAGCGTGGAATATACCAAGGAGACTCATTAAGTCCTTTCTGGTCCTGCCTTGCTCTGAACCCAATATACAACATGCTAAATAATACAAATTATGGATACAATATTACTGGAACATACCCACACAAAATCACACAGTTTCTATACATGGATGATCTAAAACTACTGGTAGCAACAAATCAACAACTCAACCAATTACTAAAGATAACAGAAGTATTCAGCAATGATATAAATATGGCTTTTGGAACAGACAAATATAAGAAAAATAGCATAGTCAAGGGAAAACACACTAAACAAGAAGATTACATATTGGATAACCACAGCGACTGCATAGAAGCGATGGAAAAAACAGATGCCTATAAATATCTAGGATACAGACACAAATAGGAATAGATAATACAAATATTAAAGAAGAACTAAAAGAAAAATATAGACAAAGACTAACAAAAATACTGAAAACAGAATTGACAGCAAGAAACAAGACAAAAGCTATAAATACTTATGCTGTACCAATATTGACCTACTCATTTGGAGTAGTGAAATGGAGTAACACAGACCTAGAAGCACTCAATACACTTACACGATCACAATGCCACAAATATAGAATACATCACATACATTCAGCAACAGAAAGATTCACACTAAGCAGAAAGGAAGGAGGAAGGGGATTTATCGACATAAAAATCCTACATTATGGACAGGTAGACAATTTAAGAAAATTCTTTCTAGAACGAGCAGAAACTAGCAAAATTCACAAAGCAATCACTCATATAAATACATCGGCTACACCACTGCAATTTCATAACCACTTCCACAACCCTTTAGATCACATAACATCAACAGATACGAAGAAAGTAAATTGGAAAAAGAAAACACTACATGGCAAGCACCCATATCGTCCAACACAGCCACACATCGATCAAGATGCATCCAACACATGGCTAAGAAAAGGCAATATATACAGTGAGACGGAAGGATTCATGATTGCAATACAGGATCAAACAATAAACACCAGATATTACAGCAAGCATATTATTAAAGATCCCAATACCACAACAGATAAATGCAGACTTTGCAAACAACAAATAGAAACAGTAGGCCACATCACAAGTGGATGTACAATACTAGCAAATACAGAATACCCCAGAAGACATAACAATGTAGCAAAAATAATACATCAACAACTAGCCATAAAACATAAACTGATAAAACAACACATTCCCACATACAAGTATGCACCACAGAATGTACTGGAGAATCATAAATACAAATTATACAGGAGCAGAACCATTATAACAGATAAAACAACACCACATAACAAACCTGACATCATACTCACCAATAAAAAGAAGAAATTAACACAACTAATCGAAATATCCATGCCCAATACAACAAATATACAGAAGAAAACAGGAGAAAAAAATTGAATAATACATCCAACTGGCTGAGGAAGTCAAGGACATGTGGCATCAGGGTAAAGTTGACATTATACTAATTATACTATCCACTACAGGAGTCATACCACACAACATCCACCAGTACATCAACGCAATACAGCTACATCCAAACTTATATATACAACTACATAAATCTGTAATTATTTATACATGTTCAATTACCCGAAATTTCCCAAATGCAATGTAACATATACCGTATAGTTAAAAGAAAGTCACGCTTGATCAAAGTCCGCGTCACTTTCCATTTTTAACCAGACATAACGCCTGAGAAAGGAAGTAATAATAATAATAATAATTATTATTATTATTATAGTAATAATAATAACAATAATAATATACCCATTCCTGGTCAGCTTATGTGGGGGTCTAGCTCTGAACTGAGTAAGAGCTAGGCATAACTCTGCATACAATACTGGGATGAGGGCCCACAACCCCAACATGGCGCATCCCAGTGGCTGTTAGGGGCATTCCTGTAGATATGCAAGACAGGTGTGAATAAGGCATAGCCAAGTAAGCACCTGCGGATCAACTGAGGGAATGAGGAAAATGATCAATGGGCTCAAAGCCAGAAGAGGGGGAACCCCAATGGCAGAAAGGGCAGATGAACTGATTTAAATTCACTCTGCATCTGACTTGCAACAAGTGGCAAAGTGGTCAGCGTCTGATCACCAGAGGTGTGGCTCGAAATGTATGTTCTGGAACTATCCCCTCCAGTCCTATGAAACTGGACTACAGTCCAAAACGTGAGATGATCAAGTACTATGAGGTGTGACAGGAAACAAATTTGTACCCCCGGTGGTAACCAATCCACTGCTGCCATCATTAGCACGACCAGAGTATCGGATTCTGGGGAGTCTGGCTTGACACTCCTATAGGGGAACTCGGAGACCTCTGGCCAACTTCGCCCAAATACCAAAACATTTTTCATAACATTAAATATAAATTCTCTCTTGTGGATAGGGAAGCTGTATGAACTAGAGAAAATCCTTAACTAACAAAAATTGGAAATACTGGCACTCCAAGAAACAAGACTGACCGATGAAAACGCAATGGATTTCGGGAACTTTTGGACTTTTCAAAAGCAAAACAGAGAAACGGATTCTCAATAATACACCACATATAGGAGTTGCTTTTGCAGTGAAAAAGAGCATACTCGACTCGGTAACTCTTGTGAAGCCTGTAGATAATAGACTAATAACAATCACCCTAAAGTGTCCAAACAAAATGTACACACTGATCAATGCACACATGGCTATCAATGATGACAATAAAACAGATCGTGCAAGGGCAGACAAATCATGGGAATCGCTGGAAGAAATAGTATCCAAAATTCTACAAAACCACCTAAAAATCTTACTAGGTGATTTCAATGTGGAGCTAGGCAAAGAAAGAAGAAACAGGAGAACAATAGGAAACTTCCCAGCACATAAATGGACTAATAAAATGGGTGGAGATGGGCCGAATTCTGCAGGATATTCAACCTTAAAATCATGTCAACGTATTTCAAGAAGAAACCATCAAAACAAATGACATGGAGATCACCCAACTCACTCATTGGTGAATTCCATGTAGCAGTTTCCTATCCAAACCACAGAGAAATCGTGAATATCCAAGCAAGCAAGGCTGCAAATGTAGACTCAGACCATTACCTAACGAGACTCAAACTACAGTTTAAACCTCAGAGATTCACAAAAAGGAAGCCACTAATTCCAAAATTTGACACTTACACAGAAAAATTAGAGAAAAAGCCCTCCAACAATTGGAAGCAACTCAGAAGAAAACTAATCGAAACCACACAAACACTGATACCTCTGCAAAATAAAAAAAAACATCCTTGGTGGAAAGAAGAATGTGAACAAGCAATCCAATCTCGACTGAAAGCATACAGTAATTGGAACAACAGAAATACATTCTTGGCAGTGAGGAAAGAGAAAGCCCAATTGAACCAAAAGGAAATTCGAAAAGGACCAGCGACTTGAAATTGAGAAATTTTTACAAGAATTTCAAAACAAAACTCACTGGATATCAGCCACAAAATCTTCGCTTCAAGAAAGGAAATGGGCAATTTGCACTGAACAATCAAGAAAATTGCGAAGAACTTGCATGATATTTTGAGAAACTGCTGAACTACCCAGAACCAACACAAAGATTTCTGCCTCAGGAGCCTGAATCAACAACCCAAACTCATTATCACAGAGGAAATCACCAAACAGATCAAACGTCTTGAAAACAATAAAGCTGCAGGTGAAGATGGAATCGTAGCAGAAATCCTGAAATCAGCAGGCCCAAATACTATAATAAAAGACATTTGGCAAAAAGAAGGAATTCTGGGCGACTGGAAATATGTATTAATTCATCCTCTACGCAACAAAGGAGATAGATCGGATGTAAAGAACTATAGGGGAATCTCATTGATATCCATAGTTTACAAAATTCTATCCCAGTGCCTTCCTGATGGAGCACAACAACAACTAGAACCAAAAATTGTAGAATATCAGGCAAGATTCAGACCAGGCCGTTCATATCCAGAGCAAATTCAGAACTTAAGACTGATCTTAAGACATCAGAAATAAGTGGCAAAGATGTAGTTTGCACATTTGTTGACTTTAAAAAAGTTTATGATTCAGCTAATCGTCAGTCATTATTCCAAATATTAAAATGACAGTTTTAGATCTGAAAACACTTGCAATCATACAACAGAAAATGGTAGACACAAAAACTAAAGTCAAATTTATGGGGGAAATCTCTGAACCTTTTCTGATCAAAACAGGAGTAAGACAAGGAGATGGACTCTCTCCACTACTTTTCAACTGCGTCCTTGAAAATGTGATACAAGAATAACGCAAACTGAAATCAGTCTTGAAGATTGACCAACCAATTACTCTTGGCACAGGAAAATTAACAGTAGATTCTTTAGCATTTGCAGACGGTCTAGCCATCTTAACTCTCGACGTTTCAACAGCCAAAAAACAGATTGAACTCCTGAAAGAAACTGCGGATAAAGTCGGCCTGCAAATATCTTTTGAAAAGATAGAATGTATGACTTGCAACAAACAAGAACCAAAATTCATGAAGACAAAATATGGCAGAATTAAACGATTCCCACAATTTAAATATATCAGTGAAACGATTCGGGAAAATGGGATAGAAACGAAAACCAACGAAGTCACATGCCAAAAGATGGACATTGCTTATCGACTCACTCAAAATATCTACAGAAAAAATGTGTCTCCAAGCACACAAAACTACGACATTACAATACCATCATAAATCCAGAATGCCTATATGGATCGGAGACACTAATTTTAAACAGGAAAACAGACATAGAAAACATTCAGAAAAAGGAATAGAAGATCATAAGAAAATTTTAAGGTGCAAAACTTGTAGATGAACAGTATCGGCTCAGAGGCAAACAGGAAATTAAACAATAAGCTAATATTCACAGCGACATTAGAAAACGCAGATTAAGATTCTATGGACACATCAAAAGAATGAATCTGGACAGACTTACAAAGCAAATAGTTGAATTCTATGAAAACAGGAGTAAATATATATCAGACACAATGAAATGGGTTGGCTAAATCAAATCAGATCTGAAACTAGCACGAATTACATCAGACGATATCCAAAACAGGGAAATCTTCAGATCCAAAATTGACAAGTGGCAAGTTGACCAAGAGCAGAAACCAAAGAAGAAGACTGGAACAACGTGGAATCAAGACAGAAAAGAAGCCCAAGAAAAAGAATGAAAGAAATATGGGCACAAAGAAAGACAAATGCATGCAACTAAGCACTTTGCGTAGTCCTAATGGGCTCATTCGCAAATATATACATATGTCTAAAAAGAGAAAGAACTGTTTTTGTGGAATTTAGTATTTTTTGTTTTGTTTTGTACATAATTAAGTACAGTTAATGTCAAGAATGAATGATGTTTATCCTTTCACTACTCTTTGTTTCGCATTTTTGTGTAAGTGGAAGTTTTCATGTTTTTTTAATTTTTTCGGACAGATGTACAAGATCCCTACGACATGTATTAGTTAACAAATGAACTTCCGGGCTGAAATCAGACATTGTTATGTTGCACCCACATAGCAATATACACTTATTATACACTTCTAGGTTAAATGTTCTCTTGTAGTCACTGTTTTTTGATTTCATCACTTTCTCAGACAGTGGATCTGGTCTGGAATAGTTTCTTTGCAGCTAATTTTTCTTGGTATTTTTCTCTGTTATTACCTAAAACAGATTCAACAGATTTCATGTTGACAGTGCATAGGAAAGCCGATTCCTGCATGGTAACATGCAACCCTAAACACTCTAAACACAATCTCTGTTTGCAGGAACAATTAAATTCAAGAAGTACCATCTACCAACAAGGCCACTTGACTAGAATACAAATGAGGCCCTGGGAGCCATAAGGGCCATAAGCACACCATCTGCGACCCCACATTTAAGTGAATATCAGAGAAACCAGTGAGACAGCTTTTCGTGACTGTCCGTATATACACACAGTGTTGGCCTACAGCACAAATAAACCTGACCCACCATAAGATCAACAGATGTCAGAAGCATGAATAAGTACAATAATCTCACAATCTCTGACGATGTGCTTTATGGTTCTCAGCGCCTCAAACGGATTACTGTTTGATAACATCCAATACTTAATATACTGCATCTCATTCAAAATCCCACAAAATACGTTTTTGTGTAACTATAACATATACTGTCGTCTGGTCTAATTTTACTATATAGTGAATGAATTGGCATATCCGAGGAATGTGATACTGTCTAGTGGAATTTACGCCAAGCGAATGGGTATAAAAATCTGCTGCAGTGTGCTGTCACCTAGTGGCATTGATGTAAACTTGTATCTGAGTAGTATGGGCTATCTGTGCAGGCCCTGAACCGTCCACATTATTTATCAAATCTGTATGTATTTGGGCTGTAAGTAGTTTACATTATGCGTAAAAGCTCCTTAAAACATGCACAACTGAAGATGTGCTCGCGACCCTGATACCAGGTTTCACTGAGTTTAGAACAGCAATGTAGCATAGTGTGGTGGATTTAGTGCCATGTATTTCATATTATCGCATCTACATTACGTTTAACAGCATTCAACGAAAAATAACCAATAAATCCGGAAGGAGTCAGAAGTTAGAAAGTTCACGTCTCATTGTGCTCTTACACAACTGCCACAACTACTTACAAGCAACTGTAGAAAACGAAAAAGACGAAACAAGTCCGAGTGTGGTGGAAAAAAAAGGGTGCGAATAATCACGTATTAATTTACTGACTGAAATCTGTAAAATGGACCCGAAAGATATCATAAATTATTTTCCAATGAGCCCTGTGAGTGAACGATTTGGATGGGTTTCGGTTAATGAAAAGGGGACATACAATACAAGGTTTATTTTCCCCAAAACAATTAATTAATTGTAATGAATTACACTATGGTTTACACATTACAGTGACACAAACGATGAAACTGCTTACAATATGAGGTCATAAAAATGTGAAATGTGAACAGAGAAACTTATTTGTGTCGTTTGAATCACTGCCAAACAAACTTTACAATTTGATACTTTAACAAATAATCATTGCGCATTAAACTACATACTTTCTCCTAATACAGTTAAATTTTTAAATGTGAAGCATAAATGTATAATTTACAATTAAATTTTCTGTTGCTCCTTCCTATACCTTCTTTAAAAGAGTGATAAAATTTTGAACAGGATTCTCAGCTACAAATGCCCTAAAATCCTTAACACAACAACACGTACATGAGTAAATATATGTATGGCAAGACCCAACATTAATAGCGCAAACACATACAAACTTTCGCCAACATGGGCCACTTGCCGGTCAAAACATGTTACGACTACAGCAGCGGGCAAACTTACATACGTAATAACACAGGCCACCTTGCAATCTTGCCAAAATCAGTTTACACGATGGAGGAAGGAGGGGGGCAGGGTAAACACAATAAATACCATACACAAGTGCACTTGCCAAACCTACTACTAAAAATACATTATAAAAGCTATCAATTAATGACAAATCCGGGATAAGCCCGGCAATATTGCACCTGAGCGCTAGTAGCCAAAATAAGGTTGACAGATACCAAGGTCTGACATCATCTTAGGGCTAACTGGCACAACAAATAAATAAGAGTAAAAGAACAAGCAAATGCCAATGCTCAAGAATTTAAATAGGATTAAATACACATGAGGCTAAAATCAATTGCTAGCACTTTGGACATCGTCTTAGGCTTAATTGACACTACAAATAAAGGTAAAAAGACAGACAAATGACAATGCCCAGCAATTTAAATAAAATAAGTAAGCACAAGGCTAAAAGCAATTGCTAGCAACTTAACGAGCACACATAAAAATATCAGACTGCTGCCACATCACAAATGGAACAGGTGCGCGTGCAGTCCCCAGCAAGCCAGAAAACCAGCAACACACACTCTAGCAACCGAGTCAGCCTGACCACAGTAATTTCAACTCAGAATCAGGGCACGGGAGCACACCGGGGCCACACAAAACACACACTGCCAAATAATTCCCACCAACAGATATGGCGGCCCCCCGGGCGGGAAAACAGGGACGATGACTGGGTACACACCAGCACAAAACTCGACACCCAGACTCCGGCTAAAACGGAATCACACAGAAAATATGAACAAGCTGAAGTAAGGTGAAACAAACCCCGCCACACAGACTGGACAGAGCAAACACACACCAAAACTACCCTGCAGTCCTTAACAACTGCTGAGTGCGGAAACCCAAGCGATATCGTGGCACCCTTTTCAGAGGCTGAGAACCTCGAGCGATCTCGTGCGCGAATCCATCAATTGTCCAGTACACCACATCATCAACACAGCACACTGCCCAATGCCAAATCAACGAGACCACACCTCCATGCCGGGGCGGAAGGCAAAATACCGCCAGCTCGGTGCGAATCCAACTGCTGAGCCGAGCGTGCACGCGGCCCCCCACGAAAAACGCTCCAGAGGGCAGCAGCCGCCTCAGCGCCTGCGCAGGCCGAACCAGACGGAAACAGAAATACAAGTGGCTATCGATAGTGCCGGAAACGCAACGCGCCAGAGAACTGGCACACCCTACACCTTGTTGTTGTTGTTGTTGTGGTCTTCAGTCCAGAGACTGGTTCGATGCAGTTCTCCATGCTTGTATCCTGTGCAAGGTTCTTCATCTTCCAGTATTTACTACAACCTTCTGAATCTGCGTAGTGTATTCATCTCTTGGCCTCCCTCTACGATTTTTACCCTCCATCCTGCCCTCCAATACTAAATTGGTGATCCCTTGATGCCTCAGTACATGTCCTACCAACTGATCCCTTCTTTTAGTCAAGTTGTGCCACAAATTTCTCTTCTCCCCAATTCTGCTCAATACCTCCTCATGAGTTATGTGATCTACCCATCTAATCTTCAGCATTCTTCTGTAGCACCACATTTCGAAAGCTTCTATCTTCTTCTTGCCTAAACTATTTATCGTCCATGTTTCACTTTCATACATGGCTACACTCCATACAAATACTTCCAGAAACGACTTCCTGACATTTAAATCTATACTCGATATTAACAAATTTCTCTTCTTCAGAAACGCTTTCCTTGCCATTGCCTGTCTACATCTTATATCCTCCCTACTTCGACCACCATCAGTTATTTTGCTCCCCAAATAGCAAAACTCATTTACTACTTTAAGTGTCTCATTTCCTAATCTAATTACCTCGTCATCAACCGATGTAATTCGACTACATTCCATTAACTTTGTTTTGCTTTTGTTGATGTTCATCTTATATCCTCCTTTCAAGACACTATCTATTCCGTTCAACTAATCTTCCAGGTCCTTTGCTGTGTCTGACAGAATTACAATGTCATCGGTGAATCTAAAAGTTTTTATTTCTTCTCCGTGGATTTTAATTCCTTCCCTGCACATTACATCAAGTTATTAGAACTGAAACGAGATAAAACAGAGAAGCAAATTACGTCAATGAGAGAGGCAGTCACAGTCAACAAGAGATTAGGAGTAACGCAAATCGAACATGTGGAGTGTTTAAGCGAGTGAAAGTTAAGATTTCTTCATTTCACAGTCGTCCAAGAAAACGTCAATTATAATCGAGTGAGAAGCGTATGAAACGTCAGAATTACGCTCGTGAGGACTCTGTTAAAAGCAAACGTCGTTATGGACTGCAGGAACATCGTAGAAAGCAAGAACTTTGATGTTGTCTCATCTAACTACAATATTAATGAGAAACAGTTTACCAAGCTTGAAATGGTTGTGTACACATAACCCAGTTAAATAATGTGACAAAAGAAAGAAACAGATATATGCTGTTAGGCTAGTAATACGTGTGTTCTGAAAAAATAAAACAGGGGAATAAAATGCCAGATCGTCAAACCACTGGCACAGAAATACGATCTAAAAAGGAAACAAGGAAATATTGTGGATATCAAAGGCAATAGAGGACACAAACCTGTGGCATACTGTACATAGAGTATAAATATCACATAATGTACAGTACTTTACCTGAGACAATAACTCTCTGATGCATTCCGAGGTAAGCTAAAACGACAGCGAAAAGGACCCGTGTGACACATGAAAGTATAGTGCTGTGATTATTTTTAATCCATATACTACAGCAGCGATTCTGAAATGGTTAGTTGTTTGTGGAAAAGCTATTCTATATTATGTGGTATTTTTAGAGTGGCCTGCATTCTTTAGCAACACAGAGGTCACTCAGAGATACTTATTGGTTCACAATTCTGCAGTAACACTCATTATATTACTTTCTGTATTTGTAATGGTTAGTCAATGGAAGCAGCTAGGGATGACCTAATAGTGGAAAATTTGTAAATACTTAGTCACAAATTTGCACAGACATTCTTTATCAATTTTTACAGTTCTTGTACATATGGAGATCCAGTTTTTATCATGTAGAGGCTATTAATAATTATATTGGGGCATGAAGAAACAGTTGCCAGTATTTTCAAAATACAGCATTGTTTATTAATGTCTGGTTTTATTTTTTCTTATCTGTATATTGGAGGAACAGTAACATACGCGCAACTTTGATTGATTTGGAGGGAATCTGAAGCACCTAGTTAAACCATTATCTTCTGGCTTAGCTAAATGCTTTTTCGCTCCTAATGTTGTGCATCTTACCACCATTTCTGCTACTCAGTATTCCAATAACTGTTAACATATAATCCACTGCCAAGATTCTCTAAAGTTACTTCATAAATGTTTTAATGTAGCACATCATAGGAGTTCATGTTTTTAACAGTCTCTGAAAAATGTCTGAAATGTGAATATTGTAAATATTATGGCACCTATTTCTTGTAAGCTATGAAAGAGCACAATAGGTTTTCAAATACTTTCTTACAATAGAAATGCAAGTTGTATATAGTGCGTTGTGCTTAAGTTGTTAACATATTTTGTCACTGTACAGTTTTATATAGTTTTCAGAATAAATGTGAGTGAAATTCATTGAGCCGCACTACAGAACGAGCGCAGTATGTGACGTAAAACGAGTAGCATTGTACGTACCATAGATTAAATCCAGATTTTACCCACTTGGCTCTTCGTTTTTGTAGGGGATAGTGTAACATAACAAATACTGATGTGACTGAGGCCAATTTGAAGAAAACATCTTCTACTCTACGAGTTTTTTTATACAAAAACCTACCCATAACAATAAAAACAATGTAAATGCTACTAGTGGAAAGACAATTTGATTTCTTTTCATAATTAACTGAGGAAGAGATAAAGAACTAAAATGTGAATACAGAATGGGTATCAGGAAAGCTAAACTTCCATTCAATAAAATAAGGTTGTTCAAACACTGTTGGGTTGTTTGTTGAAGACATGGCCTGGAAAGGGAGAGGATAGAATAATATTTTCTGCTATAAAAGTACTTTCATTGTAAGTACATTAGAATCTGTACTACTAACATCAATGAGAGTATAAAAAAAGTTGTCATATCGTATCCAATTATAAGTTGTGTGAGACCAATTTTTTCAGTATCGACTATTTTCCATTGTTTTTACTATATGAAAACATGAACTGCTAAAACTCTGTAGCTATGGTAACAGAGACGTGACATTGCTTAGCAGCAGATATATTTGAGATTATTTCAGCACAAATGGCTGTGTATTCAGATTGTTTACGAAACATAACTACAAAACGTTCTTTCTTCATTCTATTTGTGTAGACAATACTGTTATAGTTTTTCACATTTGAAAATGTTATACAAGAGTTGTTGACACACTTTTTTCTGATCATCATGGAATTATTAGTCATTTAAATATGGATCTAGCTATCTGTAAAAATTGCAAACCTTTATGGTTGTTAGTGACTGTAATCATATTATGTTTTCTGAGTTGTCTTGGGGAAACTGATCGGTTATGTGCTTATGGTAATAAAGGTGTAGAAAAGCAATTCAGCAACCTTTTTGGATTATCATTGTGGGTAGGTAACATTGGTTTCCTACTAAAGAACAAAACTTTTAAAATGAATAGGGTATTGATTACAAACATGAACTACAAATTACTTAAAGATCAGTGCAATAATTTCTACTCCCTAGCAAAGAACTCATCTTGTCTGCTGAGCAGACGAAGAGATAAAGAACGAAAATGTGAATACAGAATGGGTATCAGGAAAGCTAAATTAATATAATTGTAAATTGGTAGCACACACTGTTAATAAACTGAAAGAAATATGCGAAATTATTAATGAGAACATTGTATCAGGCAGCAAAGAATTTGTGTCCAGATCCAAGATCAGTTCCAACAGTTTTAATAATTACATTGTAGACTGTACTGTTTTGTACTGCAATTAATAATACACCTCTCATCAAATACAAATCAATATACTATTTATATACTGCATATAAAAACCAAAATACTGTGTTAAATGTGTTGTATTTTGTGTGGAAGATGCGTACTCTGCCATTCTTTCTGTTAGCAATAGTGATACACTAGATATTTACAATATTAATTCTAAAATAGAGAAACTTAGTTATTGTAATACATCCAAGGTTCTTTGTCATATCATAAATTATTGATCTGATGGAGGCTGTTTCCCTGCAAAATTGAAAGTAGCTAAAATAATCCAAATCCAAAAGCAATATGTCAATAACTTGATTAACAACCATAGGCCAGAGTTCCTTGTAGCAATTTTGCCTAAGGTTATTGAAAAACTAATTTGTATTCAAATAATTAATTTCCTAGAATCTAATCAGACATTTATAAGTAACCAGTTTCAGTATGGAAAAAAATTATCAACATGTGATGTTGTTATGAGCTACATAATTAATTATCTTGAAGTAGAGGGAGTACAAAGTTTTTGATTTATCAAAATCCTTTGACACAGGGTGCCACAGTACTCTACCACTCAAACTAAAAACAGTAGGTTTTTCTGTGCCTGCTGTTGAAATTATTCAGTCATACTTGTCTAAAAGAAATCAAACTATTTACTATGACAATCAGTACTCTATTTTCATCCCTGTTAACTAAGATGTTCCTCAAGGATCAATCTTGAGTCCACTTTTGTTCATATATTCAGAGTGATTCTCATTAACGTTTAAAAATCCCCAATGCGACATAGATGATGCTAAGACAAGTAATGCAATATAAGACAATGGGCTCACTAATCTCAAGAAATACCCCTAAAGTGTATGACAAATATTGTTCATAGGACATTACCAAATAATGTACCTCACTGCACATGCAGTAGTGGAGCCTACTTGTCTGTAGCACTTTATCAGGCCAACCCAAGTAAAGCATTCACATTGATGTGGTTCTGGGCCTACATGCATGACTTTAATGCAGGGAGCTCAGATTTCGAGTCTTGCGCCTGGCAGACAGTACTTTTTCATTCCATGAGATGGTTATGTGCTTAAGTGGAGGTAACACTTATTACTTTATTTACCAGTCTTGCAGTATCTGATGGTTGATTGCAAAGTACACTACAGCAAAAACCTACCACATTGTGTCAAAAGTAATTAAGTACATTCTAATTTGCATCACTAGGAGTAAATGACCTATGTGTTCTTTACTAAATTAAGTCTTTAAATAAAAAAAGTAGGGAATAAGGAAAGAAACACAAAATAATAACAGCTTTCGCTTGGTGAGAGTGAGGATAAAAATTTTGTAGCTTCTCCATTTACAATAGAGCACACTTACAAATAGTGTTCAAAGAGATGAGTGGCCTAACAGAGCTATGTGTAGTACTGCCACCTAAGGGTGAAGGTAGGATACACATGCCCAATCGCTGCATAGCTGCACATGGAGTGAGCTATGTCATCTGGAGACATCACATGTTCAACATCTTTCTTCCAATTTTGGGGTATTTCCCAACATTTGCAACCCCATGTGTTTTATGGTATTAAATTACTTGTCTCAGTGTTGTCTATGTCACTTCAAGGACAAGAACCACCCTGTATATGAACGACTCACAAAGCAATGTATCACTTAATAGACGATACTTCAAGTTGTTATTTACATGCAGACAATATCAGTTAAGTGTTTCAAGTCCTCTTAATGATAGCATAGATGCCATCTCTACCTAAGTGAATGTAGATATATTTTTTGATTAGAGCAGTACTAATAACATATCTATGAACATAGGAAAAACTTGGGAATTAAGTATTTCCTACAATGACAGATCTAAGAGAAGATACCTGCAAAGTCTCTGACCATTGTTTTGGAAAATATTTTAAGCTGACAGGCACTTATCAATTATTTACCATTCGAAAAATTGTGAGTGAATCTTTATGATAAGAAACTGTAGTTTAATTATATCAGGTTGTTATAACTAAAGTGCAGCTACCCGTAGAGCTCACTGTCAGCTGTAACTATTGTATGGCAGTGAAACTTAGTAGATATTCTAATGCATTAATGTGGAACCGATTTACACTGAATAAAAAATTACTTGCAATTTTGGCCAACAGATGCAAATCTGGTTTTGTGAATACAAGAAAGATTTATAGAAATGTTTCCTTATGTAATGGATTGTAACAGGACAAGGGTAGAGATGGTAAATAAGTGAGAAAAACATAATGCTGATTTTTATTATAAATTGCTGCTTATACAATTTGCTCAGTATAAGCACTGGAGACATCAACGAGATGGTGCACCCATGAAATGATGTGATCAACGGTTGCTCACAGAAGTTCTGGTGGAATGTGAGCAAAGTGTTCCTGTATACCAGCCTTCTGATCGAATAGAGATGGAACATGCATGTCCTCAGAGCCAAATGTCACATTGATTCGGAGCAGGTGATCTTGCTGGCCATGCATCTGGGAAACCTCTGGAGATAACAGGTTCGTGGAAGTTTGAATTAAGCAGATCTTTCACTGGGTGAGCAACAAGACATGTTGCCTCAAATTACATGAAAAAAGTGATATCCATACAGTTTCCTCTTCCCAAAGCACGAATCACAAGCTGTACAAGGAGGTCTCGCTAACATGCAAACATCACGGTACAGTTGGCAGACTCTCTAGGAGTAATCTCTTCAAAGAAGAACAGACCGAGAATAAAGGTGCTTGTGAATCCACACCACACAGTCACAAACAGCGAGTGCAGTCACCCTTCATGCGCAACACACAGTTTAACAGAGTCGCCAATTCAGCTGTTCTGTGTATTCTCTGTGCAGTCCTAAAGCATCGCCTGCCCACCGGAAGCCCAGCACCCTGAAACGGCATAAAGAAGGTGTTGACCCATGCGTCAGTGGAAAGAGCGGGCAGCGCCACACCTCCAGAAAGACGAACTTCAGCGCCCACTGTCAGTGCTGATTTAACCAGCCGCCTATCGCTGGTCAGGCTCAGTTCGGTCACAGAATTCGAGAGTATCACTACTGAGTAATAGGAAGTTGATACTTAGCCTGCATTCTTCGAGTGGTAGTAGTGTGCGTGTAGGACACACGGGAAGCACGCCAAGCAACTTCATGACAAGAAATTATGTTTCTCTCCTTTTTAGAAATAAAGAGTTCTATCAATCTGCTAGTGTATGTGCAGATCATTTTGGATTTCCGCACCAGCCATCGCTGCTTCTCTCCTTCTTCTCTCCGTCCTTGTGTGTGTCGGCACTGACTCCCACAGTAGCTGACACTACGTATGACGCCACGGATTACAGAACTAATGCTGCCTACTCTCCTCACGGCTCTGTTACAGCACGTCACTAATATTCCTCCATCAGAGGAGCCTTGCTGCTTACTGTGTTCTTTCTGGCAGGCTAGCCGCAACGCTTCCGCTATATGTGTTTTTTAATTCCTCACAAAATTTGTTGTAACGCTCCTCTCATTAAAATGGCCTCTGCTCTGCCTCCTACACTATCTGGGCCTAGTCTCTGGCTACTGCTCTCTTTCATCTAATGCAGTTTATTCAGTTTCAGAAGCACCAAACGTCGGAGTTGGGGACAGCAGCGCAGCAGTTCTAGGCTCTACAGTATGTAACCGCACGATTGCTACGGTCGCAGGTTCAAATCCTGCCTCCGGTATGGATGTGTGTGATGTCCTTAGGTTAGTTAGGTTTAAGTAGTTCTAAGTTCTAGGGGATTGATGACCTCAGAATTTAAGTCCCATAGTGCTCAGAGCCATTTGAGCCATTTTTTTTTTTTTTTTTTTTTTTTTTTTTTTTTTTGCAGCAGCTCATTAATACACAAGCCGCTACTGCATCAACTCCTCAACAGCCAGCCACGACCATGGCACCACGTGCGTGCATTCCACAGTTCCGAGCTTTCAGTGAAAAAAAGAGGAATAGAATGAACGGTTCGCTTAGTTCGACAATGACTGTGAATGGTTCAAATGGCTCTGAGCAGTATGGGACTCAACATCTGAGGTCATCAGTCCCCTAGAACTTAGTACTACTTAAACCTAACTAACCTAAGGACATCACACACATCCATGCCCGAGGCAGGATTCGAACATGCGAGCGTAGCGGTCGCGCGGTTCCAGACTGAAGCGCCTAGAATCGCTCGGCCACATCGGCCGGCTCACTGTGTTACACATCAAGTGCAAGGTACCGTGAAACTCCCTTATTTCTTGTCAACAGACGGCACGGGAGTTTACGGTTTTGCTCAGAAGTTACGCCCGACTGGTAGACCAGAGTTGCTAGTTTTTGAACATGTAGTTTCCACCCTCACTAAGTATTATGAGGAGCAGGTACAGGTGGCTACAGTTCGTTACAAGACCTTTAGATTGCAGAAAAAGACAGAGCAGACATACCATCAGTGGGTCACTGAACTTCATGGTTTGACATGACAGTGCCGTATCAATGTAACTATAGTGACATAATGATTCGTGATGCAGCTATGTGCAATGTACTGACTGTAGGATTTGTAAACAAATTCGCAAACATTCTAATCCTAAATTTAAACAAGTGTTACAAACTATTGAACATCAGGACTCGTGTGATAGTGCTGTGGAAAACTTTCAGGTAGCTTCCACTTGCAGTGTAACACAAACTCACAAACAGATATGGCCTTGAGACCGACCACCGTGAACAAACAGGGCACTGCGCCATGGACGGAGTAAACAAGTGTCAATGCGTGTGTCTGCTGTGAAGTCACGTCCTCATTGGTGTTCCACGCATAAAAGACAAAATTTCCCTTCGCAGAACGCGACTTTCTTTGCTTGTGGAAAGCCAGGTGCTTGAAACAAAAAAAAGAACTCTACCTCCGTTCGCTCTCGTAAGTACGGAGCACCTTCTCACACAATGGATGTAGTTTTTTCTCAACTGGCTACTGGTATTGGCCGCTGTGACCGAGCGGTTCTAGGCGCTTCAGTCCGGAACCACGCGGCTACTGCGTCGCAAGTTCGAATCCTGCCTCGGGCATGGATGTGTGTGACGTCCTTAGGTTAGTTAGGTTTAAGTAGTTCTAAGTCTAGGGGACTGATGACCTGAGATGTTAAGTACCGTAGTGCTTAGAGTAATAAAGAAAAAGTTACTGGTACTAGTAATGACCAAATTCAGGATGTGCCTTCACCTTGCCCAAGTGGTATGCAACGACAGTCAAACGAACTGGTTGTGAACTTAATCATTGCCGGACACTGTGTACGACTTTAAAAGACAGTGTTACTCTGTTGATTGAAGAGTCTTTTGATATATTTTCTGAAGTACTTGGAAGAACAAATAATTTTGCGGTGCACTTTACAGCGAAGGAGCAGGCGCAATCTAAGTTTTTTCGGGCGCGTCTCGTTCCTCATGTACTTCGAAATACGGTTGCAAGTGAAATAAAAAGAAGGGCAAGACAATGGTGTTCTTGCTTCTATCCAGGCTAGTCAATGGGCTTCTTCCATAATAATCTTACCAAAGCCTTCTGGAAGACTTCATTTTTGTGTTGACTTAAAATCCATGTGAATCTGCAAACAATAATTACCACTAATCCATTGCCTCACCCACAGGATTTAATGGATAGGCTTGGTGCTGGCCGCTATTTTTGAAAAAAGTGATGCGTATTTACAAATCCCGCTAGGTGAGGAGGCTCAGAAGGTGTTTGTGGTCAACACACATTTAAAGTTATTCAAGTTTTTTCACTTTCCCTTTGGCAGCACTTCCGCGCCTGCCATATTCCAACGCAACTTAGAACAGCTCACTGCAGAAGTTCTATTCTGTTCAGATTTCTTCGACGATATTGTTGTGTCAGGATGTACACTGTAAGAACGTATTACTAATGTTCGAATGATTTTTCAAGTGCTTTCAGCTTCTGGTTTGAAATGTGTTCTAGACAAATAGGCCTTTTTTCAGGCTGAAATTCAGTACTTAGGCCATGTTCTTAACAGCCAAGGCGCTCATCCCCTTCACTCGCATTTCCTGGCCATGCGGTATCTCCCTGCCCCATGGACAGTGACGGAACTACAGTCAGTTCTTGGGAGGCCAAACCGCGGCTCCGTCGCATCGTTTGCGTCGGAAGAATGTGCCTTTTGTTTTGACCAAAGAGTGTCAGAATGCATTCCAGAAATCTAAAAATGCCTTGGTGAGTGACCAACGCCTTGTTCATTTCGATTCCGCTAAGCAGGTGGGTTTGGCAGTCGACGCTGCTTCATAGGGGATCAGAGCTGTGCTCTCGCACAGATTTGGTTCACAGGAGCTCGGTTGCTTTTGCTTCCTAGTTATTGACCAAGACTCGATGTAACTATTTCAAAATCGAGAAGGAAGCGTTCGCTATTATCTGTGGCGTGATAAAGTTTCACGATTATCTATTTCATCGGAAGTTTTACCTAGTGACGGACCTTTTCATCCGTCCAAACCTGTTCCGCCATGCACGGCTCAGAAGGTGCAACGTTGGGCTTTGCTACTGTCACCAGTACGAAATATCCTACCAGACCACGTCAAAGCATAAATATGCTGACGCCCTTTCTCTCCTTCCTGTTCATCCTGATTCTGAATCGATGCTACTGCATCATCTTGTTGTTAGATCAATGCACAGGACATTGAAGATCTACAGAATTTTCTACTGCGCTGTCAAACTCTCAATTGCAGTGGCAACGAGTGCATATTAATTTTGCTGGTCCCTACACTCATTCCTTATTGTTGTGCACTTTTTTTTTTTTAGCAAAGATCAGATTGCAGTACCCATGAACTCGACTACGTCGCATAATACGTTTCAGGCATTGTTATTGGGGTGTCACCGCCAGACACCACACTTGCTAGGTGGTAGCCTTTAAATCGGCCGCGGTCCGTTAGTATACGGCGGACCCGCGTGTCGCCTCTGTCAGTGATTGCAGACCGAGCGCCGCCACGCGGCAGGTCTAGAGAGACTTCCTAGCACTCGCCCCAGTTGTACAGCCGACTTTGCTAGCGATGGTTCACTGACAAATTACGCTCTCATTTGCCGAGACGATAGTTAGCATAGCCTTCAGCTACGTCATTTGCTACGACCTAGCAAGGCGCCATTCTCATTTGCTATTTATCTTGTGATGCATATACCGTCAAGAGCTATGATCATCACTTAAGGATGAAAGTTAAGTATTCCAGTAGCTTCGTACTTTTTTTGCTAGTATAATTACTTTACCTGTTCCAGACCTCACGCCAGCCTGCGTGAGCTTAAACGCGTGCCCTTCGGCCTCCCGTCCTAGTGGATTGGCTGTCTTGCCAGTCCACAACAGTTATCTATTTTTTGCTTGGAAGGTTTGCATGAAGTGTAGGTTACAGACAACGGACCACAGTTTATGGCTCAGGACTGTGAACAGTTTTGTACAGCCAACGGTATCACTTACCACACCTGTGCTCTGTTTCATCCTCAGTTGAACAGAGAAGCTGAACAATTTCGCGTACGTTCAAGCAACAGGTGAACAAACTGCGTGCCTCCCACGCGAGGATGCAAGCGCTACTACTCTTCCTCACGACGCACCATTCTCAGCCCCACGACAGCCCGTTGTCGCCCGACCTTCTACGTGGCCGGCGCCACTGCACGCTGCTCCAGTTGCTGCACCCGCTGTAGCAGATGGCGCCTCCCACGTTTCTTAAGTATCGATTTGCGCCTAATGGTTCTATTCTTTTCGCAGCTTTTGGTCGCACCAGGCGCTGTGAGAGAAGAACCATTCTTCGAAATTTGGGCGCTTGCGTGTATTTCATTCAAGGTCCTGCTGGGTTTCTGCGCCGCTATCAGAACGAGATTGGTGCTTGTCGAATTCAGGATGCTTCCACAGGTTTTCTGCCGCCAGATTCGCATCTCTCTGGGATCTTGTGGCCGGCGTGGCCGCCCGTGGAGGCCAGTGTGGCACCGCTTGCAGAAGCGATGGAGCCGGACCCATCGCCTTCGCCGCCACAGCAGCTCGACTCCCCAGCGCTCGTTCTGGTGCCCGCCATGGACCCGGCGCCGTCGTCATCATGGTCGTCGTCGTCGTCATCGCCCCCCTCTCCGTGTTTCATGGGACCAGCTCATGAAGAGGGTGGGCACCTTGAAAGGCGATTATTGTTAATGAAGTAAAAGATCCACGCAGTGGACACCAAGTGAAAAAGCTACTCCTTATGTTTCTGATCTAGACTGCCATAAAAATGCGAAGCAACTGTTAATCAGAACTCAGGGAGTAGTTGTAGTCTAATTCACAATCGATTTATTGATCTTAAACATGACAAGACAACAAAATTATTAAAGAAACATGATACTTTTTTCTATTTAACAAACGCCTTACCAAACATGGGGTCTATGGTGGACAAAGTGATCTGCTGGGGATCGACACATGACACTAACCAGAACTCTACTCGCTCTGTCTGAATTCATACACGTGACTCCAGGTTATGGCATCAAACTATGCCACCACCAAGCATCTATATTCTACCATACAAAAAAAGAAAGAAAAATATGATTAGAAAGAACAGGGTGCTGAGAAATATATATTATAGCGCTACGTTGCAGCAGCAAATACTTTACCGTCCTGCTGGTCAAGGCGGCCCACCACGATGCGTTCGGCGACTGAAGTCATGGACGGCGGCAATCTGTTATTAAATGCGCGTTCCCGAAAAATACAAGTACTTGGTCTCGCATTCGGTTAATTCAGAACACAGGTACTTCCCTATGAGCCTCTGAAACCCTGATGGATTCCAGTGTGCAAGTGGACCCGTTTGCTGGTCTGCCAAACCAATTTGACTCCGTGCCACAACTGTGCGTGTCGGAATACGTCAAATGTTTTAGGTGGCTGACTCAAGACAAATAAGTACATGCAAGCGTCACTCGTTATGACCGTGGTGACATACGCAGTACCTCTGATGGTTCAGAATGTGCCTCGCACAGGCTCTAAGTCGCACACTAGGAAAGGACACAAGTCTCACCATTTATGTAGAGACCTGAACTTCTTTACTAGCGAAGCACCAGTACAAGAGACTTGTACCAGAGTGCTAATCTTCCTTTCTCTGTGTTTCCTCCTCAGCTCGGTGCCAAAAGCACATTTCTCTTTTTGACTTCCCCCACTTTCACATAAGCCAATCATGAGCTGGAGCCCGGCATTCTAAGCTCAGAGAATAGTCTTTACACTGCAAACCGATTCGACCAATCAGTGACATTCAAGTTAATTGGCAGAAAACGGAAAAAATTCAGCTTCACGGCCTCTTTCCCACACGTTTGCCGTGTCTTTTGCTAACACAATACAGGGTGGAAGCACAGCCCTCCATAGACAACTTTTTATCTCCCCTGTTGTGTCCATTTCAAAGTTTGCAAGGAACGGCCATAAGCTTGCGTTGACAAAACATGTTTTGAAACGGAGTCTGGACGTGTGGGCGCCAGTTACCCTGTCCCATGGACATCTGCAGAACGTTTACATTTATTGTAGCAGCTTGCTCGCTAACAAGGTATAAATGCGCTGTTAGCGACTTTTCGGCGCTAGGCTGTATACCTGGAAGTCTGGCCCCTCTCTGGCGCCAAACTAATGTGTTTTGCACAATGCGACCGCTGTACACAGCCGTCTGGAAATGTCTCCTCATCGTTCCCCAGAAGAAACGCGCTTTGTTGGCCCACCAACACCGTGCTTTTACTGCAGTCGTTTAAGTCGGCACCCTGTTCCTTTGAACGCAGGTAAAGCTTACAGTCTTTCTTTTCCTAGAGCACGCAAACAAGACCATAAACTGTGGCCCAGCATTTCATCACAATGTATGAAATCAAATCGCCATAGATTGTATTCCCTACACCAAATCAGAAGTGAGAGTGCCCTGCAATTTCTCAATCTTTTTGGGGGTTATCCAACCGACAATCGCCTCAGAATACAGGACGACGCAACTGGGGCTCCCAGCTTCTCATGCCACCCAGCTTCCTGCCTACTCCTCCCCCCCTCCCCCCACCCCGCTTGTCGTAAGATGGCTCCCTACACGACAACAGTGTAGCGTTTTGGGAAGGAGGAATGTGCAGTTGTAAAGCATCTACTTCACACCACTCAGTGCAGTGCCATGAAATGGCATCAAGAAGGTGTACACCTATGTGCCAATGGAAAGAGCAGGCAGGGCCACACCTTCAGGAATACAGAGTTCAGGGCCCCCTGTCAATGCTTACTTAACCACCGATCACTGGTCGGGCTCAATTCTGTTACAGACCTCGAGAGCGTAACACTGAGTACTTGGAAGACGATACTTACAATTAGCCTGACTTCTGCGAGTAGCAATGATGTGTATAGTAATTGCACGCAGGAGGCACAGGAAGCACATCACGCCACTTCATAACGATAAGTTATGTCTTTTTTTCCTTTTTAGAAAGAAAGAGTTCTGTTAATCTGCAAGTGTATGTACAGATCATTTTGGTTTTCTGCCACTGACCATCGCGTCTATATGGTACGCTAAAATAAATCCGCAATTGTCGAAGCCAGTTCAGACGTGTGTTGCTCAAGTGGTATGTGGGTCAGAGTGCTGTGGTTTAGATGTCCTTTAGAGGAAGCTCTGCCACGTCGTGTCTCGAAGCGGACAGACTTCGTCGCGTTTCAAATCGAGAATCGACCGAAATCAAAGATGTACTCGAGACAAACGAGCAATGTCTGCTCCGTTATGAAAATATGAGCGCTCGAAGCGGCTATGCGCACTTTGTGGCTTGGCGAGAATCAAAAAATCTTCAAACGCACATAGACAGAGAAATATTTGTCGAACAGAGCTCTCGTTTGCAATAGTCGACAGAGTTTTTAATTCTAAACCTTTCAATTTGGGGACAGTCGTGGTTCTTAAATCATAATAATAATAATAATTTTGCCTCAGAAGTGGATCATAATCGTGCAAAAATTTCTTGGTCATTTTTTAGAAAATTTGAAATTGGAATTTTTCTATTGCGAAAGATCCTTCGACCCATTCGACGTCAAATAGACTACTATAGGATCGATTATACTTTACAAATACTATACAAATACTTTTATTTAAATTTTGATTACTCGGCCGTCTGTGCAATTTGTACAATCTTCTTCGAACGCGCATAGCCAGAAAAATAATTCCTGTAGAATGCTCTTATTTGTTCTAATCGACAGAGCTGGAAGTTATGTTTCTTTCAATGTACTACACAGCATACAATAATGGAAATACGAGAAATGAGACAAACCGCGTCTACGTGGTTCGCCTAAAATACTTACGCGCGTGTCGAAGAAAGTTTAGAGGTGCATTGCTCTGGGATAAAGAGCTTTCGTTTCAAATGTTGTGCAGAGACAGATCCAGGTTACGCAGAGAAGTGTAAAGCGCTCAGTATTGTAAATGGGGAGAGTTAAATACTCCTACGAGAAATTCGTCGCGTTTCAATTTGGGAATTGGTCAAAATCAAAGATATTGTACTCGAAATGAACGAGCAATGTCTACTCCATCGACTGGTGGCGGTTAAACTCTCTTAAGCCTACAATACCGAAAATATGAGTGCTCGGAGCAGGCATTGGCACTTCGCGGCTTGGCAAACATAGTAATGTCTTTAAATGCGCATAGAAGGTGAAATATTTCTCGTAGAGACCTCTGGATTGCGCTAGCCAATAGCGTTTTCAATTCAACTTCTCTGGACGCGAGGAAAAAAGTAAATATGCCCCAAAAATGGAATATAATCGTGCACGTCCTGGCAAATAAAAACTTTTGGTCATTTTTTTCGAAAGTTTTGAAGTTGGAATATTTCTATTGCAAAACATAGTTTGCACTCATTCGACTGGAAATAGAGTACAATAGGATAGATTATACAGGGCGATCCATTGATAGTGACCAGGCCAAATATCTCACGAAATAAGCATCAAACGAAAAAACTACGAAGAACGAAACTCGTCTAACTTGAAGGGGGAAACAGGATGGCGCTATGGTTGACCCGCTAGATGGCGCTGCCATAGGTCAAACGGATATCATCTGCGTTTTTGTTAAATAGGAACCCCCATTTTTATTGCATATTCGTGTAGTACGTAAAGAAATATGAATGTTTTAGTTGGACCACATTTTTTGCTTTGTGATAATGGCGCTGTAATAGTCACAAACGTATAAGTATGTGGTATCACGTAACAATCCGCCAGTGCGGGCGGTATTTGCTTCGTGATACATTACCCGTGTTAAAATGGACCGTTTACCAATTGCGGAAAAGGTCGATATCGTGTTGATGTATGGCTATTGTGATCAAAATGCCCAACGGCCGTGTGCTGTGTATGCTGCTCGGTATCCTGGACGACATCATCCAAGTGTCCGGACCGTTCGCCGGATAGTTACGTTATTTAAGGAAACAGGAAGTGTTCAGCCACATGTGAATCGTCAACCACGTCCTGCAACAAATAATGATGCCAACGTTGGTGTTTTACCTGCTGTCGCAGCTAATCCGCACATCAGTAGCAGACAAATTGCGCAAGAATCGGGAATCTCAAAAACGTCGGTGTTGAGAATGCTACACCAACATCGATTGCACCCGTACCATATCTCTATGCACCAGGAATTGCATGGCGACGACTTTGAACGCCGTGTACAGTTCTGCCACTGGGCACAATAGAAATTACGGGATGGTGATAGATTTTTTGCACGTGTTCCATTTAGCAACGAAGCGTCATTCACCAACAGCGGAAACGTAAACCGGCATAATATGCACTATTGGGCAACAGAAAATCCACGATGGCTGCGACAAGTGGAACGTCAGCGACCTTGGCGGGTTATTGTATGGTACGGCATTATGGGAGGAAGGATAAATGGCCCCCATTTTATCGATGGCAGTCTAAATGGTGCAATGTATGCTGATTTCCTACGTAATGTTCTACCGATGTTACTAGAAGATGTTTCACTGCATGACGGAATGGTGATGTACTTCCAACATGATGGATGTCCGGCACATAGCTCGCGTGCGGTTGAAGCGGTATTGAATAGCAAATTTCATTACAGGTGGATTGGTCGTCGAAGCACCATACCATGGCCCGCACGTTCACCGGATCTGACGTCCCCGGATTTCTTTCTGTGGGGAAAGTTGAAGGATATTTGTGTGGTGTCATCGCCAGACACCACACTTGCTAGGTGGTAGCCTTTAAATAGGCCGCGGTCCGTTAGTATACTTCGGACCCGCGTGTCCCCACTATAAGTGATTGCAGACTGAGCGCCGCCACACGGCAGGTCTAGTCTTGAGAGACTATCTAGCACTCGCCACAGTTGTACAGCCGACTTGGCTAGCGAAGGTTCACTGTCTACAGACGCTCTCAATTGCAGAGACGACAGTTTAGTATAGCCTTCAGCTACGTCATTTGCTACGACCTAGCAAGGCGCCATATTCAGTTACTATAAGTACTATCTTCAAGACTTTATTCTGAACAGATATGAATCATGTACCGTCAATAGCGACGCTCATCATTAATGGATTAAAGTTAAGTATCAAACTAATTACATCCGCTTTCTGAATTCTCATTCCTTGCTTGTTCCAGACCTCCCGTCAGTATAGTTCTTCCCTCCTCACGCCAGCCTGCGTGATCTAAAACGCGTGCATTTCGACCTCCACTCGTAACACGGTGTTGGCTCTTCTGCTAACACAAAAATTTGCTGTCGTGATCCACCGACTACGTCTGACAACAAGCGTCAGCGCATTGTTAATGCATGTGCGAACATTACGGAAGGCGAACGATTCGCTGTTGAGAGGAATGTCGTTACACGTATTGCCAAATGCATTGAGGTTGACGGACATCATTTTGTGCATTTATTGCATTAATGTGGTATTTACAGGTAATCACGCTGTAACAGCATGCGTTCACAGAAATGATAAGTTCACTAAGGTACATGTATCACATTGGAACAACCGAAATAAAATGTTCAAACGTACCTACGTTCAGTATTTTGATCTAAAAAACCTACCTGTTACCAACTGTTCGTCTAAAATTGTGTTTGTGACTATTACAGCGCCATCTGTCACAAAGCGAAAAAAGTGGTCCAACTAAAACATTCATATTTCCTTACGTACTACACGAATATGTAATAAAAAATGGGGGTTCCTATTTAAAAAAACGCAGTTGATATCCGTTTGACCCATGGCAGCGCCATTTAGGGGGCCAACCATAGCGCCATCTGGTTTCCCCCTTCAAGCTAGACGAGTTTCGTTCTTTGTAGTTTTTTCGTTTGATGCTTATTTCTTGAGATATTTGGCCCGGTCACGTTCAATGGACGGCCCTGTATAACTGCAAGCATTTTTATTTAAATAGTGAATACTCGCCCCTCTGTGTAATTAGTATAATTTTTTTCAAATGGGCATAGCCAGTGGAGAAATTCCCTTAGAAAGCTCTCCTTTGTACTAATCGACAGATATGGAAATTATGCTTCTTTCGATGTACCACACATGATACAATAGCGGAAATAAGAGAAATAGGAGAGACTGGCCGCACGTGGCTCGCCTAAAATAATTACTCGAGTGTCGAAGATATTTCACACGTGCATTGCTCGGGAAGTATATGGGCTAGAGAGCCGTAGTTTGATATTTCGTGTAGAGGAAGGCCTGCAGCATAGTTCGGCATTATACGAAGAAGTGTAAAGCGTTTAGTATTGTAAATGGACACACTTGGAGAAACTCCTCTCACGAAACGTGCAGATTTCGGTGCGTTTCAAAACAAGAATCCGACACAATCAACGATATCTGCTCCGTCGATTAGCGGCGATTATAACTCTCTATAGCCTACAGTAAAGAAAATATGAGCGATCGAAGCAGCCATGCTCACTTTGCAGCTTGACGAAAATCGTAACATATTTGAAACGCGCATAGACGGCGAAATAATTGTCGCGTAGAGAGCTCTGGTGTCTACAAGTCGACAGAGTTTTTAATTCTGCTTCTTTCGACGTGGGGAAAGTCGAAGTTTTGGAAAAAAAATGATTTTGCTTCAAAAATGGAAAATAATGGTGCACATCTCGACCTGTGAAAACCTTTTGGTCATATTTTCGAAAGTTTTTAAAATGGAATTTTTCCAATCTTCAAACGAGCATAGCCGGAGAAGTATTTGCCGTAGAGCTCTCTGGTTCGCACTAATTGACAGAGCTTTTAAATCGAGCGATGTAGCGCAGTGGTTAGACACTGGACTCGCATTAGAGATAACGACGGTTCAATCCCGCGTCCGGCCATTCTGATTTAGGTTTTCCGTGACTTCCCTAAATCACTCCAGGCAAATGCCGGGATGGTTCCTTTGAAAGGGCAGGGCCCACTTCCTTCCCTGATCCGATGAGACCGATGACCTCGCTGTCTGGTCTCCTTCCCCAAACAACCCAACTCAACCTAGAGCTTTTAATTCTACGAGGGCAGTTCAATAAGTAATGCAACACATTTTTTTTCTGAAACAGGGGTTGTTTTATTCAGCATTGAAATACACCAGGTTATTCCCCAATCTTTTAGCTACACAACACTATTTTTCAACGTAATCTCCATTCAATGCTACGGCCTTACGCCACCTTGAAATGAGGGCCTGTATGCCTGCACGGTACCATTCCACTGGTCGATGTCGGAGCCAACGTCGTACTGCATCAATAACTTCTTCATCATCCGCGTAGTGCCTCCCACGGATTGCGTCCTTCATTGGGCCAAACATACGGAAATCCGACGGTGCGAGATCGGGGCTGTAGGGTGCATGAGGAAGAACAGTCCACGGAAGTTTTGTGAGCTCCTCTTGGGTGCGAAGACTTGTGTGAGGTCTTGCGTTGTCATGAAGAAGGAGAAGTTCGTTCAGATTTTTGTGCCTACGAACACGCTGAAGTCGTTTCTTCAATTTCTGAAGAGTAGCACAATACACTTCAGAGTTGATCGTTTGACCATGGGGAAGGACATCGAACAGAATAACCCCTTCAGCGTCCCAGAAGACTGTAACCATGACTTTACCGGCTGAGGGTATGGCTTTAAACTTTTTCTTGGTAGGGGAGTGGGTGTGGCGCCACTCCATTCATTGCCGTTTTGTTTCAGGTTCGAAGTGATGAACCCATGTTTCATTGCCTGTAACAATCTTTGACAAGAAATTGTCACCCTCAGCCACATGACGAGCAAGCAATTCCGCACAGATGGTTCTCCTTTGCTCTTTATGGTGTTCGGTTAGACAACGAGGGACCCAGCGAGAACAAACCTTTGAATATCCCAACTGGTGAAAAATTGTGACAGCACTACCAACAGAGATGTCAAGTTGAGCACTGAGTTGTTTGATGGTGATCCGTCGATCATCTCGAACGAGTGTGTTCGCACGCTCCGCCATTGCAGGAGTCACAGCTGTGCACGGCCGGCCCGCAAGCGGGAGATCTGACAGTCTTGCTTGACCTTGCGGCGATGATGACACACGCTTTGCCCAACGACTCACCGTGCTTTTGTCCACTGCCAGATCACCGTAGACATTCTGCAAGCGCCTATGAATATCTGAGATGCCCTGGTTTTCCGCCAAAAGAAACTCGATCACTGCCCGTTGTTTGCAATGCACATCTGTTACAGACGCCATTTTAACAGCTCCGTACAGCGCTGCCACCTGTCGGAAGTCAATGAAACTATACGAGACGAAGCGGGAATGTTTGAAAATATTCCACAAGAAATTTCCGGTTTTTTCAACCAAAATTGGCCGAGAAAAAAAATGTGTTGCATTACTTATTGAACTGCCCTCGTACTTCTTTCGATGTGGGAGAATTCGTGGTATTAAAAAAAATAATTTTGCTTCAGTAATGGAAAATAATCGTGTACATCCCGTCGTGTAACAAATTTTAGTAATTTTTTCGAAACTTTGAAACTGGAATTTTTCTGTTTCAAAACATACCTTGAACTCATTCGACTTCAAATAGAGTGTTAGGGGATTGGTTAAGTAACAGCAAGTATTTTTATTCTAATTTTGAATATTCGATCTTCTGTGCAATTTGTATAATCTTCTCCATACGTGCATAGCCAGAGAAATACTTCCCTTAGAAAGTTCTTACTTGTACTAATCGACAGAGCTGGAAATTATACTTCTTTCGATGTACCACATATGTTACAACAACTGAAATACGAAAAATGCTAGAAACCTGATCTACGTGGCTCGAATAAAGTAATTACGCGAGTGTCGAAGAAAGTTCAAAAGTGCATGGCTCGAGAACTGTATGGTTCGAGAGCTGCGGTTTGAAATGTCATGTAGAGGAAGGTCTGCCGCATCGTTCGAGATTGCATAGAGAAGTGTAAAGCGTCCAATATTGTAAATGGGGACACATAAATACCCCTAAGAGAAATTCGTCTCACGAAATATACGGATTTCGTCACGTTTCAAATCGAGAAACGGCCGATATCAAGGATGTTGTACTCGAGATAAACGAGCAATGTTTGCTATGTCGATTGTTGGCTATTACAACACTCTATAATCTACAGTAAAGAAAATATGAGCGCTCGAGGCAGTCATGCCGATTTCGCGGCTTTCTTAAAATTGCAAAATATTCAAACGCTTGTGGCCGGAGAAGTAAGCATCCTGTCTGAACACTGGCGTCCATTCATGTCCATTGTGCTTTCCGATGGACTTGGACAGTTCCATCAGGACAATGTGACACCTCATATGCCCAGAATTACAACAGAGTGGCTCCAGGAACACTCTTCTGAGTTTAAACACTTCCACTGGCCACAGAATTCCCCAAACATGAACATTATTGAGCATATGTGGGATGCCTTTCAAGGTGCTGTTCAGAGGAGATCTCCAGCCCCTCATACTCTTACGCCCACAGGGGCTTAGTATTTATTTGCTGGGTACAGGCTTGGCGAACCCGGGGTCCCTGAGCTGGGGACTGTTAAGTGCCACCAGTCCCCGGTCACAATAAGCTCTGGGCATGCTTCAACGACCACCGTGCGGCGCGGCGGTGGAATGTTGTGTGTCTCAGGGAATGGGGATCTTGGCTTGACTGTCCGAATCGCGAGGACGGAATAAACCTCTATAAAAAAGCCTACAATATCAAGGTGTGCTGCGCGCTGATGAGATGCATGGGTGTTGAGGTGAAACAGTCGTTAGCAGGCGACGTCTGGGGAACCTGCCGCACCTCAGTTGTATAAGTATTATTCAGGCTAGTGGGGCTCTGTCTGACTAGACCCTTATTTCCCTAGCTGCTCGTGGGATCAGAATGGATCCTCCGAATTATTCTTTTTCTCCTCCCAGCGGAAAGGGTAGACCGCTGGAAGGTATTAACACATCTAACCAGAGGGCTAGTGTAGTCATTACTCCTGACTCCATAGTTTATTTGAAAAGTATAGTCTAGTAACAGAATGCATGCTGGTCCTTAGAATGTGTTTCTCATAGAGGAACAGAAGGAGGGTAGTTGTGAGAAGGTGTCGCTCTTCTATATACAAAATTGTTTGGAGGGAATATGTGGCTTCTTAAAATCAGTGAAGCGCTTATGCAATGGGACCCTGCTAGTGGGAACTTCAAATTCCCAGCAAGCAGCAAACCTCCAAACTGCTAATGTCTTGGGGAGTATGCAATAGACACTGAACTGCACAGCCCCTTGAATTATAGCAAAAGTGTTGTGACATGCAGGGGTCTAGTCGACGTTTGCAAGGAAGAATTGCAACGAGAGTGGAATCTGGAAGGTACAGTTGACATGCAAGATATCATGAAGATGGTTGATGGCAATCTTATCAAATCCGACCCTTTTATCCTGACATTCAGTAACACTAAACTTACTGAGCTTGTTAAGGCTGGCTTCCTTGCCCTTAGTGTGACGCATTATTTCCGCAACCCCAATACGCTGTTTTAAATGACAGCGTTTTGGACATACAACCTTAGAGTGTAAAAGCAAAGCGACGTGTGGCAACTGCAAAAAAATGGTTCAAATGCGTCTGAGCACTATGGGACTTAACATCTATGGTCATCAGTCCCCTAGAACTTAGAACTACTTAAACCTAACTAACCTAAGGACATCACACAACACCCAGTCATCACGAGGCAGAGAAAATCCCTGACCCCGCCGGGAATCGAACCCGGGACCCCTGGGCGAGCGAAGCGAGAACGCTACCGCACGACCACGAGCTGCGGACTGGCAACTGCAGCAAGGCCCCTCATGAAGGAGTTGGTTGCTCGTCTCCAGCCAATGCATCAATTGCTCTGGAAACCACCCTGTTTCGAGTAGGGACTGCCGAATCTTTTTAGAGGAACACAAAATACAGGAAGTAAAAACAACCAAGCGTATCCCTTAGGATGAGGCCAAAAAGATCTACAAGTCCATGCAGCTTCTCACATTTGTTACATATTTTGCGTCAATGCTTCAGAAGCCTACTCGAAAAACAGAGGCTTCTATGCAGACGGAGATGCCGAATGTTGGCACTAACACCTGCATGTTTAAGTGCACTTGCCAGCCAGCATGTGTTTCAGAGCCTGTAGCCCCTGGCACCTTCAACAGCCGAGGCTGTTCCGAAGCCCAGCATGACATTACCACTTCTACTACAGCTCCAACAAAGCCCACAAAACCGTGAAACGCTACTATAAAGCAGAAACAGAGGTAAAATCAAGTGGTAAACTGTCTGACCATGTCGATGTGATTTTACCTGATGCTTCATCTGACTCTTCCACAGAGCTGATGTAGTATGAGGTATGTGTGGGTCAATCATCTCACTCCACGACTGCACTTCCACCTGCTGCAGTCTGCCCGCCACAGCGGAGAACATTTGCATTTGATGTCAAGGCAACTGCTATAATCAAGCATCTATTACAAAAGGAAAACACATTCGCAGTGATCATAAATGTCCTCTTTCTAGCAACTGGAGATCCTGCTGGATTTCTGGAATGGGGTCAATGTGGCAAGATTTGTAGGTGGAAGTACCTGAAAGCTGGTGGAGTCCCTCTGCCAGGTAATCCTTGCAGTTCAAAACAATGGCAGTGGAGCCTTTGTCTGCAGGTAGGATCATAAGGTCGGGATCATGTTTTAGATGGTGGAATGTAGTTCTTTCTGCAGATGTAAGGTTATTTTGCATGTTGAGGAAAGGCATGCACACTAACTTCACATCTGCAGAAAGAACTCCAGTTCATCATCTAAAAACTGATCCTGACCTTATGATTCTACACTTCTGGCCATTAAAATTGCTACACCACGAAGATGACGTGCTGCAGACGCGAAATTTAACCGACAGGAAGAAGATGCTATGATATGCAAATGATTAGCTTTTCAGAGCATTCACACAAGGTTGGTGCCGCTGGCGACACGTACAACGTTCTGACATGAGGAAAGTTTCCAACCTATTTCTCATACACAAACAGCAGTTGACCGGCGTTGCCTGGTGAAACGTTGTTGTGATGCCTCGTGTAAGGAGGAGAAATGCGTACCATCACGTTTCCGACTTTGATAAAGGTCGGACTGTAGCCCATCGCGATTGCGGTTTATCTTATCGCGACATTGCTGCTCGCGTTGGTCGAGATCCAATGACCGTTAGCAGAATATGGAATCGGTGTGTTCAGGAGCGTAATACGGAACGCCATGCTGGATCCCAACGGTCTCGTATCACTGGCAGTCGAAATGACAGGCATCTTATCCGCATGGCTGTGACGGATCGTGCAGCCACGCCTCGATCCCTGAGTCAACAGACGGGGACGTTTTCAAGACAACAACCATCTGCACGAACAATTCGACGACGTTTGCAGCAGCATGGACTATCAGCTCGGAGACCATGGCTGCGGTTACCCTTGACGCTGCATCACAGACAGGAGTGCCTGCGATGGTGTACTAAACGACGAACCTGGGTGCACGAGTGGCAAAACGTCATTTTTTCGGATGAATCCAGGTTCTGTTTACAGCATCATGATGGTCGCATCCGTGTTTGGCGACATCGCGGTGAACGCACATTGGAAGCGTGTATTCGTCATCGCCATACTGGTGTATCACCCGGCGTGATGGTATGGGGTGCCATTGGTTACACGTCTTGGTCACCTCTTGCTCACATTGACGGCACTTTGAACAGTGGACGCTACATTTCAGATGTTTTACGACCCGTGGCTCTACACTTCATTCGATCCCTGTGAAACCCTACATTTCAGCAGGATAATGCACGACCGAACGTTGCAGGTCCTGTACTGGCCTTTCTGGATACAGAAAATGTTCGACTGCTGCCCTGACCAGCACATTCTCCAGATCTCTCATCAATTGAAAACGTCTGGTCAATGGTGGGCGAGCAATTGGCTCGTCACAATACATCAGTCACTACTCTTGATGAACTGTGGTATCGTGTTGAAACTGCATGGGCAGCTGTACCTGTACACGCCATCCAAGCTCTGTTTGACTGAATGCCCAGGCGTATCAAGGCCGTTATTACGGCCAGAGGTGGTTGTTTTGGGTACTGATTTCTCAGGATCTATGCACCCAAATTGTGTGAAAATATAATCACATGTCAGTTCTAGTATAACATATTTGTCCAATGAATACCCGTTTATCATCTGCATGTCTTCTTGGTGTAGCAATTTTAATGGCCAGTAGTGTACCTGCGGACAAAGGTTCCACCACTGTTGTTTTGAATCGCAAGGATTGCCTGGCAGAAGGACTCCACCAGCTTTCAGGTACTTACATATACAAACCTTGCCACATGACCCCATTCCAGTAACCCAGCAGGATCTCCAGTCACTTCTCAAATCCTTAGGCCCAACCTCTCCCCAGGGCCCATCTCTCTGCTCACCCCTACCACTCGACACACATCTACCTTCTACATACTTTCTAAAATCCAAAAACCTAACTGCTCAGGACGCCCCATTGTGGCTGGTTACTGTGTCCCCATTGAAAAAATCTCAGCTTTCGTAGACCAACAACTTCAACCTATTACCCAGAACTTACCATTCTATATAAGAGATACCAATAATTTCCTCCGACTATCCACAGTTCTTGTCCCTTTATGACATGGTGCCCTGCTCATCACTATTGATGCCACTTCTCTTTACACGAACATTCCTAACGCCCATGGCCTTACCGCTATTGTACACTAGCTTTCCCAACGCCCAACAGAACCTACAACCTACTTCCTAGTCGTCAACTATATCCTCACTCACAATTACTTCTCCTGTGAAGGCATTGCCTACAAACAAATCCATAGTACGGGTATGGGCAACCACATGGCACCATCCAATGCAAACCTATTCATGGGCCACTTAGAGGAATCTTTCCTAAAAACCCAGACTCCTAAACCCCTCACCTGGTTCAGATTCATTGATGACATCTTTGAGATCTGGATTGAGGGACAGGACACCCTATTCGCATTCCTCCAGAACCTCAACAACTTCTCCCCCATTGCTTCACCTGGTCCTATTCAACCCAACAAGCCACCTTCCAAGATGCTGACCTCCACCTAAAAGATGGCAACATCATTATCTCTGCCCATATCGAACCTACTAACCACCAGCAATACCACTTTGACAGCTGCCATTCGTTCCATACCAAGATGACCCTTACATACAACCTAGTCGCCCATGGTCGTCGCATCTGCAGTGACGAGTGGTCCCTCTCGAACCCTTCACAGACCGTAATTATCCTCCCAGCATTGTGCAAAAACAAATCTCCTGTGCCCAATCTTTCCAGTTTCCGACCACATCCCAAAGTCCCACCGTCTGGCCGCAGAGAAGCGTTCCCATTGTAACTCAGTATCACCCAGGAATGGAGAAAGTGAATTACATTCTCCACCAGGGTTTCGACTACCTTTTGTTATGCCCTGAAATGAGAAATGTTCTGCCCACTAGCCTTCCCACCCCTCCCACAGTCGTATTCCACTGTCCACCGAACCTACACAATATATTCGTCCATCCTTACACAACCCCTTTTCCCAACCCCTTACCTCATAGCTCACACACTTGTAATAGATCTAGATGCCAGATGCCAGACCTGCCCCATACATCCCCCCACCACCATCTACTCCAGTCTGGTCACAAACATCACCTATCCCATCAAAGGCAGGGCTACCTGTGAAATCAGTCATGTGATCTAGAAGCTAAGCTGCAACCACTGCGCTGCATTCTATATGGGCCGAACAACCAACAAGCTGTCTGTCCGCATGAATGGCCACTGACAAACTGTGGCCAAGAAAGAAGTGGACCACCATGCTGCAAAACATGCCGCCAAACATGACGTCCTTCATTTCAATGACTGTGCCATCTGGATCCTTACCACCAACACCAGCATTTCTGCATTGCGCAGGTGGGAACTTTCCCTGCAGTACATCCTACAGTCCCATAACCCTCCTGGCCTCAACCTTCGTTAGTCACTATCCTCACTCATCCAGCCCCTTCCCTGTTCCCATTCCAGCACTACACAGCCATCATTCCACCATCACATTCAGTCTTTTTACTTCTCTCCTTTACCGCTACTTCCCCCCCCCCTTTCTCCCCTGCCTGCCGTCTAACCTACAGCACTTCTTTGTCCACCACCCCCACCATACTACTCCTCCCCCTCCCCACCCCAGCCTCCTTCTTACCCCCCACTCAGTCGCTACTCTCATCATGCATTGCTGCTGATGCTCACAGTGTGGCTTCAGTTGCCTGAGATTGCACTTGTGTGTGTGTCTACATCTATTGTTGATGAAGGCCTTAATGGCCGAAAGCATTATTTGTGACAGGCTTTTTGTTGTGCCTATCTGTGACTCAGCATCTCTTCTATATGGCTTGCAGCAACTTTCCTTTTCATAGCATTGTTAATTATGCAAATTAATTAATTGATCAATTAATAACCTCCAGCCCCTGATGATGTTATGAGTTTCTCCCAGCTGAAAATGGGGCCCCCTCAGAACATTCCCAGCCCCCCCCCTCCAGAATTCAAGATGACAGTCCAGAAAAAATGGCAGGAACGAATAGGAACACTGAATCCAGTCATATGACAGGCTTAAGCCAAAAGGATAGCAGTTTCTCGCAAAATCGTCGGACAAGATTTAAGGCAGACTCAGCAGCTCTGCAGCCTCAGTGTCTCTCAGTGAGCCACCAGCAACAGAGGCAACATGAAGTGTCAGCAGGGGCAGTTGAGACCCAGCAGAGCTCTTCAAACAGGAAGAAGTGGAGATGTAAGTATACATATTACATCTTTGTCTGTAGTTAGCATTGTAATTAGCTGTTTTTTGGCTTGGTCTGTATGTGACACTTCCTCCTTCTTGTTCAGTAGTAACCTTCGACTGTCGAGACCTGCTGTGGTGACCACCAACACTCGACTTCCTCTGCATCTGGGCGCACAGCAACCTCATTCACCACCTTGTCAAGACCTGCAGCGACATCTAGACTTGCTGCAGCAGAAACCTCCAGCGTGTCCAAACATATAGCGATCACATGGCATCGTGTAGTGCACATTGCCCACATGCTGGAGCAGGACAAGCAGCTGTGTGTACCACTCATCGATTTGAGTGATGAGGATGTCCGTCTCGTTAGCGATACCTCGAGTGCTATTGGTGGCTCTACACAGCAAGATGGAAGACTGTCTTGGTCACCAACATACAACCAATCCCATGAGAACATCAGTGCCATAGTGAAGGGGCAGAGTGCAGATGCTGCGAATAAGATGCTGAGGAGCAGCACAAGGAGCTGTTATTGTCTGTTCCACTCATGGATTTGTGTAATGAGGATGCCTTGTCTGTTCCCAATGCTTTGAGTGCTGCTGGTGGTCCTAAACAACAAGATGGAAGAGTACTGGTCACTGATGTATGACCCGTCCCAGCAGAAGATCTCAGTGGTAGTGCAGGGATAGAATGGAGATGCTGTGAACAAGAAGGTACCAAGTGTGTTCATGCTTTTCAGTTCTACATACAATTTAACTACTAGTGGAACGAAGTGTGTAAACGTGGATATAGAAGCACATTATGACTGGGACTTGCATGTGAGGATAGATATTGAAAATACATCGATGGGTGTTAAAGTGCCTGTTTCTAAGTTCAACTGCGATGAAATATGTCGTCTACATCAATCAGCAGATGACCACAGAGTGTTATCCAAGTCATACCCCAGTAGACATTCGCCTTACTGGTGTGACATTATCTATTACAACAATGTTTGATGACTCTGCACCATGTGTGAAATCGGGTGATGTGTGTTTATTTACAGCACACCACAATTATGAACTTATAAAATGTGGATACTGTGCTACTCCTCGCATTGGAGAGACTGAGTTGGTGGTTGCCAAGCATAGAATCCACAAACAATGATGTTGTAAACTTTCTATGTGCACATAGTGTACATGTTGATGCCTTTTTTGTTTCAGCGTCAATGCAGAGGCGAAAGAGAAATAGGTTAAATGTATATGTGAAAAACCTGAATATTGTGAGGTGTCCATTAGTTTGAAGGAGATATGTGCAGAATTTATTGCAAGTCATAACAATTATTTGGGAAATATTTGAAATACTGCACCCAATGTACAATATTTTAATAAATAATGGGTATATGTAATTTCAAACTGAATTTGTGTTTCATTTTAATACCTCTCTCATTATAGTCCAAGTATTACACTTATTAATATCATTATATTCAATGCTGTGCCCATAATAATGCAGCAGGCAATTGCCTCAAACTCCTCCTCACCAGTCATTGTCAAACTGAATAATGATGTTACTTTCCATAGGTACATATACACAGTTGAATTCTCTGTGTAGCCACAATTTAGCCATCATTTAACCAAGTGAGCTACATATTATTACTTCCTTACAAGTGTGTGTTTGCCTTTCTATATATGCCCAATACTTGTTGGTAGCAGACATACTTAGTATCATTGCAGGGTTGGTGAAACATCCTCATTACAAGGACTTTGTTGTAAGTAACTGGTCCTGTGAAGGCGTAAAAGAAGACCTAAAGAAGAAGAAGAATGAAATACTCCTTCCTGATAATATATGAGCAATTATTGTAGGTCCATCCAATTCTGGCAAGACTAATGTTCTCATGATGCTGCTAACATGTGTAGATGGAGTCCAATTTGAACATGTTTGTGTATTTTCAGAAACACTGTTTCAACCCAAATTTTCAAAAACACTGTTCCAACCCAAATACAAGTTGTTACAGGAGATATGGCATGGTGTAAAAGACGTTACATACACGATATGCAGTGAAAGCAGTGATATCCCCCCACCTGGAGAAGTAAAACCAAACACTGTGTTCATATTTGAGGATGTTTCTGTGGAAAACCAGTACCAAATTTGAAAATATTTCTGTTTTGGTCCTCATATGGGTGCTGATGTATTTTATCTAAGCCAAACATATTCCAGAATCCCAAAACGGTTGGTTAGGGATAATGCAAAGTTCATTATATCCTTCAAACAAGACAGTATGAATTTAAAACACATTTACCATGCACATGTAGGAACTGATATGTCGATCAATGATTTTATAAATATATGTGCTGATTGCTGGAATCATTCACAGTATGGGTTTCTTGTTATTGATAAAAAAAAGAAAACTGAATGATAGTAGGTACATGCAAAACTGCCAAGAGTTTCTCAGAAAGAGAGGTGAGTACATCAGTATACGTTGCACCATGGACAATTTCGAACGCATATCTAGCTCTCAACCGAAGAGTATGGGTGTACACTGACAGAACATTGCTTGTACATGGATGCAAAAATTCAGACTATCATGCACAAAGTTGGACGTATCTGCAGGAAGCTAGAGATGTATTACCAGACTCTTCTGCAAATTATCAAAACATTAAATGATTTAGTTGATGAAATTGGCAAGAAAATAAACGACTTAATGAAAAGGTTGAAGCTATTGAAGGGTAAATAGATGTACAGACCTAGCTCTTGAGAAGGGGGAGCAGACACATAATAAGAGGAAGAAGAGTGGATGTATAAAGCCTCACGCTGCATAAGAGTCTGATTAGTTTAGACTAAGATGCCGACGAAGCAGAAAGTCATTCAGGCACAAAAAAGCCATTCAACAGAAATAACCATTGCTAAGGTTAGGGAATATGGATCGACAACTAACACTAAGCCTGTTATGAATCTCTTAGGCAGCTTTCAGCAAAAGCAAAACGACACGATAACGACAGTGTTGCCATTGACAAATACCATTAACCATCACGCCCCTGGTCAGATAGATGGAACACCCCATGTCAGCGGGGGAAGACCGTACATGCTAGGATTACAGGCTATAAACGTGACTGATGGCACAATACAGATTTCTGATAGGGAGTTTGAGAGAACACCTGGCTTATTGAGTCTTGTTTTCCTAAGACCCACAAAAAAACCATAAATTATTCCGTTAATGATAGGGAAATGTACCATGAAATATTGCATTTGACTGATGTACATAAGATTGTCAAAAAGCCAGAGCAACAAGATATATAAAACCATTATAAAACCAATAATCGTTGGTGAAATCTACAACAGCAGCAGTGGTGATAGTATTGACATTGAGCATTACAATGGTGAACAATCGAATCCTGCAGAGTAAATATTATAACGACCCCAAAGAGGTAATAGATCGACTACACCTGCTCACTGTGTCAGATGCTGCTGATAATGCAGCTCATTTGTATGAGGTTGTTTCAGAGCTTAGAGAGAGATATCATTGAATAAGTATGGAGAGAATATTTCGAGAACTGCACAAACCACCACGCAAAACATACCCTCGAAGGCATGTTATGATTGAAGGTTTGGATGACTCATGGCAGGCTGATCTTGTAGATATGAGGGAATATTCACATGAGAATCATGGACTCACATATATTTTAATATGCGTGAAGAGTTTGACAGAGCACTGAAAGACCTGAGTCGAAACAAGGTCCCGGGAGTAGACAACATTCCATTAGAACTACTGACAGCCTTGGGAGAGCCAGTCCTGACAAAATTCTACCATCTGGTGAAGAAGATGTATGAGACAGGTGAAATACCCTCAGACTTCAAGAAGAATATAATAATTCCAATCCCAAAGAAAGCAGGTGTTGACAGATGCGAAAATTACCGAACAATCAGTTTAATAAGCCACAGCTGCAAAATACTAACGCGAATTTTTTACAGACGAATGGAAAAACTAGTAGAATCCGACCTTGGGAAACATCAGTTTGGATTCTGTAGAAATTTTGTAACACGTGAGGCAATACTAACCCTACGACTTATCTTAGAAGCTAGATTACGGAAAGGCAAACCTACGTTTCTAGCATTTGTCGACTTAGAGAAAGCTTTTGACAATGTTGACTGGAATACTCTCTTTCAAATTCTGAAGGTGGCAGGGGTAAAATACAGGGAGCGAGAGGCTATTTACAATTTGTACAGAAACCAGATGGCAGTTATACGAGTCGAGGGACATGAAAGGGAAGCAGTGGTTGGGAAGGGAGTGAGACAGGGTTGTAGCCTTTCCCCGATGTTATTCAATCTTTATATTGAGCAAGCAGTGAAGGAAACAAAAGAAAAATTCGGAGTAGGTATTAAAATCCATGGAGAAGAAATAAAAACTTTGAGGTTCGCCGATGACATTGTAATTCTGTCAGAGACAGCAAAGGACTTGGAAGAGCAGTTGAATGGAATGGACAGTGTCTTGAAAGGAGGATATAAGATGAACATCAACAAAAGCAAAACAAGGATAATGGAATGTAGTCTAATTAAGTCGGGTGATGCTGAGGGAATTAGATTAGGAAATGAGGCACTTAAAGCAGTAAAGGAGTTTTGCTATTTGAGGAGCAAAATAACTGATGATGGTCGAAGTAGAGAGGATATAAAATGTAGGCTGGCAATGGCAAGGAAAGCGTTTCTGAAGAAGAGAAATTTGTTAACATCCAGTATTGATTTAAGTGTCAGGAAGTCATTTCTGAAAGTATTCGTATGGAGTGTAGCCATGTATGGAAGTGAAACATGGACGATAAATAGTTTGGACAAGAAGAGAATAGAAGCTTTCGAAATCTGGTGCTACAGAAGAATGCTGAAGGTTAGGTGGGTAGATCACATAACTAATGAGGAGGTACTGAAGAGGATTGGGGAGAAGAGAAGTTTGTGGCATCAAGGGATCACCAATTTAGTATTGGAGGGCAGTGTGGAGGGTAAAAATCGTAGAGGGAGACCAAGAGATGAATACACTAAGCAGATTCAGAAGGATGTAGGCTGCAGTAGGTACTGGGAGATGAAGAAGCTTGCACAGGATAGAGTAGCATGGAGAGCTGCATCAAACCAGTCTCAGGACTGAAGACAACAACAACAACAATACATACTCCAAATCTGCCTAGGTATTACCTGTTAAACCAAAACAGGGAGAAATGTTCCAGATGTGTCTGTTTGTTGCAGAGGGACAAAATCAATGCCCAGAAATCTCCAAACCGATCACAGTGGAGAGTTTTACAATACATATTTGAAAACCATGATGCGGAATACATCAGTACTCAACATTCACCCACCTGAAGGCGAGTATCGTGGAACGTCTGAACACTATAATAAAAGATCAAATGTGGCTGCAGTTTAATCTTCGCAGCTCATAAATATGGGCAGGTATCTTTCCAGAAACAGCTGCACAGTCTAAGCAAACAAAACAAAGCACAATAAAAATGAGACCAATCGATGTTCATGATAATATACTCATGGATACGGTGTACCAACACATTAAAAAGCTGGATCGATGTAAACAGAAATTTAATGTGGGTGATTGGTAGATATCTCAAAATATAAGACAGCATTTGTGAAATCATGCCTGCCAAACTGGTCAACAGAAATATTTACAGTTTCCAAGGTGTGGAGAACGAACCCTAGAACTTACGTCTTGTAGGATAGTAAAGATGAAGAAATTGGAGGTTACCTTTGCACTGAAAAGTTGCAGAGAAGCTCAGAACTGGATGTGTTTCTCTTGGAGACGGTCATAAGTCAACGACACAATAGAGCGCTCCTCAAATGGCTTGGTTTTCCTGCAGCGGAAAACAGTTGAATTCATGCTAACGATTTGCATTATATTGGTATGCGCAGTCCACAACCACCACAATAGCATAACATGCATGCTAGGAGACACATTAGAAGAGTTGGTGGTATTCTAGACAAATTACTAGTGGAATTACACATTCTGGGATAAAACTACTGTGGACTGAGAACAAAACTTCAAAAACGCGCGGCTCGTGGTGGTAAGGGTAATCTGCTCGAAGAAGCGTGTATGGAACATGACCCTGCACATGCTGCAAATAATGATCTCCCAAGTCGTCACATTGCAAACCACATTTTAGCTGATAAGTCTAAGGCGATATACAGAAGAAAGGTATTGGTATAGGTAAATGCATTGCTGCATGTGCAGTTGATAAAACCATGTGTGGAAAAATGAAGTTGGTTTTAGGGATGATGAATTTCAAGCAAGTTATGAATCCTGTACGTTGTGCACTGAAGAAGAAGAAGAAGAATGGGAAGTAAAAGTTTTTGAAGGACTGTATCCTGACAGTGGTGTATGTAGCTCTGCTCTCTTGGCGATGAGGTCTCTCGCTGGTGGTGATGAAACTATTGCTCTAACAGCCAAGAACATTCAAACCTCCCAAGCACAGTTATCAGAAGCAAGATGACATAACTTATGATGGAAGCTGCAGCCATCGGAAAAGGACTATACCTGAAACCATACAGGAAAGAACTTAATCTATCCATAAATAAAAAAAAAAAACATTTAGCTGTCTTACCAGGTCGGGCACTTATAAATGCTGATCTAATTTTGTTAGAAAAAAATTCAACATTCCAAGATTCCATTGTTGTTTATGGAGGATACATTACTTAAGACTATGTGGAAAACTGGTGAATGTGGTATTGTGAATTATGTTACTGAAGGTCCTGGCGCCCAATGGGTTTTATATATTACGAAAAATGCAAATACCATTTATTATTTCAACTCATGTGGAGACCTGCAACCGCCAGAAGTTACAACGATACTTCACTCGCAGAGGAGGTGTGTTCTACAATTTTCCATGCTATCAGAACTATAATACACACCTCTGTGGGCATCTATGGATCATGTTGACGTTTACAAAGAAGCATAATATATAACGAGAGCTTTAGACATTTCTTTATCAGCTAGATTCAGATGCAGTGTCATACACATTGACTTTCAAAGAACAATCATCGGTATTATGTGAATATTTCTTCCCTCCAATTGATTTGAGTATTGGTGAATGGAGTATTGAGAGAAGTACAAAAGCATTTCAAATAACACTGAAGCTACGAACAAACTGCATCTGCATATTAAAGGTGAAAAAGGTTGTGGAAATAGAACCTGGTTCATATGATATCAGCTATTTAAATGAAGTCTCAAAATGTGAGCTACATGCAACCATCAGTACACTTAAATCTGAAATAAGGGCTTTGAATGCAGCGATTGACTTTATCCAGAAAGCTTCAATAGGACACCTAGTAGGTTTCACAAAAGGCAGGTTTTGAAGAGGGAACCTAGTAAATCTTACAAGTCAGACAACACTATTGATGTACTGCCTGCCACAACAAACTGTATCAAGTGTAACATTGCAATGGACTCCTAACTGAATGACAGTCTGATTTATGGATTCTTCCCCACAGTTGAAACAGGGTATAAGATTGTTGGGACTCCCACCAATGCAATATATCTCCAACTGACAATTCAGGCATTGGACTGTTTGGAAGTGTGTATCAACTTATTGACTTTCATAGTGAGGAAATCATTGTATGATTAGATCTAAGGCTGGATGGGCATACAGTATAAAAGCAGTGCACGCAGTCCACAGCACACCACTTCACTGCCAAACCACAAAGTGATAACATGTGTGACCTAAGGTTTTCTTAAATCAGTTGGCTCGAAAGCTCGCATTTACATCCTGTGGAATATGATGCGCGAATTATGTCAGGAATACTTCCTGCATAAACTTTGTGCTTCAACCACAGTTAACAGGAATGGTGAACTTACGATTGTCATCTAGCTCCAAGACTTGCTAACCCTCCCATGCAAAAGGTTTATATATTTGGACAGATCATTCAAGAAAAACAATGGCATCACTTCAGTGGAAGACAAGCTTACACTTAATGCTTTAGCATTCCTGTTTCAAGAGATGCACTATGAACTCATTGGGTTTGAGATTGACCATAGATGCAATGTTGGCATAACATAAACCCTTAAAACAACTGTCTACGAGACACCCACAGATTTGATTGGTTTGAAGGATGCAGGGTGGTTCATAGACGATCTGATCGATAGAACAGTTGCAGAGTTCAAACGATTACTGCATGCATACTCTGACCGTTCCCACCCTTTTGTTGTCCAAAGTTGGTTAATTAATGTTTGTAGTAAGTTAGTAACTGAGGCGACCGATCACATTATCACACTTGCCACGTTGAGATAGTGACACACTGCAGAGAGTGACTGGGACAGTCGAATTTAAATAACCAGTACTGTTAATAATGAAAGTACTTTTCTTTTTTGTTGCTCTTCTTTGTTGTTTATTGATGGCTCATGAATTTCCTTTGTGTTGTTTATTTTTCTATAATTATCTAGGGCATTAACAGGTTAATGTTTCAATAATAATACGAATTCTGGTGGACTTTCTACAGAATTACACCAATATTTTCAGTCATTTCAATTCACAATAAAAAAATCAATAAAACACACATAACTTGTTTTCCATCCTCGTGCATTAACCTCGTTTAACCAGATCTGCACAAAAGAACAAAAATTTACCTCTAACAACATGCAGGAAGGAAATTACTATAATACATCGATCTATTTCTGCAAAATCATCTTTGGAACACAGTTTCAGAAATAAAATACAATCTATTTTCTATTTTTTTGGAAGTCCATAATTATCATTGTAAGTATTCATAAGTGCTGAAATTTAAAAACTTTTTTATAGGTATGTAGTAGTGGATTTTTGGTTTTTATGTCTTCGGTGCAGTATAGTTTACTTCATATGATCCAAGACAGTTAAGTACATTTATCTTACAATAATCAGTTTTATTAAAATAGACTCTCAAAAATTTTGAAAGCATTAAATGCTAGAAAAATTTTGATGAACAAAACAAAACTGGTTGCACCAACAAGTTTTGGGATATAACAAGTCAATATTAAACGAATCTTTATTAGATGATATACAGCATTTGGACCCCCTTAGCATAACCACTTCATTCACATGAAGTCAAGAATAAAATTTCGCTTTATTGAGTTCTTTTCTCACAAATTTTCAAAAACAGTTTCAAAGTCTGACCTTTCACATATCATGTAGCTCTCAAGTTATTACCAAATATCATATATCGTATATGGGTAAGCAAAAGGATGGCACACTGAACAGTAATTTTATCGTATTAGCATGAGAGTAGAACTTGAGTTTCATTAGAATGTCTGTATACCAATATTTAAAAATCTATCTTCAATAGGTGAAATATCATTGATTGGTAATGCCCTGTGATCAAAGAAAACATCTTAATCCATTTAGAGTTATTTCAATGTTTTCTTAAAGAAAATATAGCAAAATGCTTTAGTTCACACAGCAAAATTAATGTAGTTAGTTAGGAACTTGATTCTTTTTCTCATAACACCAATGCAATGTCTTTGTAACAACATTTTACAAAGTTGTGCTTCTAAATTTACCTTTCATATAGAACATTGAACCTTCAGCATACAAAAATATGCTGTGGCATAATTATTCTTTGTACTATTTTGCAAGAATTTTTGCTGTTGTGATGACATAAATGCATAGAAAAGAGTAAAAAAAGGCATAGAATAGAGTGCACCAGAAATTAAGGAAGGACACATCCAGCTAGGGAATGCACCAATCGCCATGTTGTGAGCCTACCAAAGTCAGCGCTATCTATCTATTCCATGTGTAAAATTATCAATTTTTATCACATATTTTGTCAATTAGTCTCTGATTGTTAACAAACATTTTACGTACATTAGTTTTATTATACATAATATATTGTACAATAGAATATGAAACATTGCTCTTCAAGTCTTTCGAATTACGTTGCAGGATGAGATAACTCACATATTTTCTTAAAAACTGAATTATTTAGTTACTTACATGAAAAATATTGGCCGTAAATTATGCCAAAAATGTCGCCAGTGCTGAAATTTGCTGTAAACTACTGTTCATTTACTATTTTTCACTGTTACATCTAAAATTCTTCTTTCTCATCTACATTAAGTATACTGACTCAATGGCGCAATATGAAAGTTCAAAACATATACAAAATAATATAAAGCATAAAAATATCTTTTATTTTTATTTATTTATTTGTCCATATAAATCTCTTTTTCAGTACATATACTGTACACAGGATATTGGACAGAAAACCTTATTACCAATTTGATTTTCAAATGTCAAACATACATTATTTAAATTTTTATGACAAATTGGATCTATAAAGTTAATAATTACAAATATCTGAAATACTGTATATTTATAACTTATTTCTACAATTAAAGACACAAATTACATGTTTTCTTGCATAAGATACTGTGAGATTGAACAGTAGCAGTTTTTCAGAAGGTATGCTGTCACAGACTTTTTAAAGCTTTGTAGTTCAGGAAGAGATTTTATATGTCTTGGTAATCTGTTGTAAAGTTTTGTTCCTGCATGATATACACCTTTCTGGCATAATGTGGTGTTACAATGAATAACATGTATGTCACTGTCTGACCTGGTACTGTAATCATGGACATTTTTGTTTTGAGGAAAAAGGTTTTCTTTTCTCAGTACGCTTTTTTTTGACATGCATGTCTACTTCCAGTATATAAATGCATGGAAGGGGTAGGATGTTTAGATCTTTAAAGAAAGGTTTCCATGGTTTTCTGCTGCTCACTCGTTTCATTATTCGTATAATAGCCTTTTGTTTCGTGAAAATTGTTATGGCCTGGTGTACATCTCCCCAGAAAATGATACTGTACTTCAGTATTGAATGTACACGAGCAAAGTATGCAGCCCTAACTGTTTCTACACTAGTATTGTTGCAGAGAATTTTTACTACATAGTTCATTTTTGCTAGTTTTGAATTTAGGGATGTGATATGAGTGCTCCATTTAAGATTCTCCTGGATATGAATCCCAAGAAATTTAGTTTCATTGACAGCACTAATATTTTCGTTATCTATACATATTACAGGTTGTGTCAGATTTTTATTTTGATCAGAGTGGAAATTCATGAGTACAGTTTTTTGGGGATTAACTAGTAGCCTGTTTCTGGTAAACCATTCAGACACTCTTTTTGTAATATCTTTTGCAGATGCAGTAAGATTTTCTTCTTTATTCCCTTCAATCAATATACTGCTGTCATCTGCAAACAGTAAGGGTTCAGAATCCCTAACGTGTGATGGGAAATCATTAATGTAGACCAAAAAAAGAAAGGGACCTAAAATGGAGCCCTGTGGAAATCATGACTTAGTCCACATGGTTCTGAAACGTGTACCTGGAGTTCATTTCCTACCATGTACTTAATTTCAGTTACCTGAGAGCGATATTCCAAGTATGATTCAATCCACTGATTTGGCACCCCTCTTACACCATACCATTCAAGCTTCCTCAGGAATATAGAATGATCAATCACATCAAAAGCTTTTGTACGGTCCAAGAATAACCCTGAGATATTTCTGTGGTTGTCCACTGCATTTAAGACATGGTTTATCAGATCGAAAGTGGCTGTTTCAATGATCGCTGTGGTCTGAAGCCATTATCTGTCAGTAAATACAGGTAATCTACATACAGTATATGCAGTTATATCGTGAAAAATGGTGCGCTGCCTTCCACACATATCCCCAAAACTAGTACAGAGGAAATGTCAAAGTTTAATTGGTAGACTAGTAATTCTAGATAGCAAAAGGAGATACTCCAATTGTCGTTTTTCAGTTTTCTGAGTGGTTTTTCTTGTTTGTTTCTTTTTTGCTTTTTATGCAAATATCATGATAAAAATTAGCATGGGAATGACACAAGTACCAATCCATTATATACCATAAAGAAATTTTTTTAAGAACTGAATAAATCTTCAGGAATTGATTGAGACTTGAACTAAAATATTACCCCAAACATTTGACGCAGACGAATAGCGAAATTCTTCGTACCTACTGAAGTGTTGGAACATTGATACTGTTGATGACCTCCCGAATGGCGGTTTTCATCACCTCAGCAGTAGTTTTGGGGTTACTGCTGTACAACTTGTCTTTAATATAGCCCCACAAAAAGGAGGTGCATGTGTTCAGCTCCGAAGAATATGGCAGCCAATGGAGGCCAGTGACAGCGTTTTCTGGGTACCCCAGAGCCAGTATGCAGTCCCAAAAGTACTCCTCCAGTATATCAAAAACTCTCCTGGTTCGATGGGGTTGAGCTCCATCTTGCATTAACATCTTATCGAAATCAGGGTGACTTTGGATAATGGGGATGAAATCATCTTCCAAAACCTTCATGTACCATTCGGTAGTCACCGTGCCATCGAGAAATATTGCACCGATTATTCTGTAACTGGACACTGTACAACAGACGGTCAGTCACCTGTCGAGGGTGAAGAGACTTCTCGATCACGAAATGCAGATTCTCAGTCCCACAAATGCGCCACTTTTGCTTATTGACGAACCCACACAAATGAATGTGTGCTTCGTCCTAAACCAAACCATGCATGTGCATACTAATTCCCATCGTGCCCCGCTGCCAACCGTGCAGTTTGAATGTGCTAATGTAAACTGTTCAGAAGTTATGATGATTTCATTTCATATAGTTTAATAATTGTCACCATGTATATACCTAATTAACTTTCCAGTTCTTCTTCTGGCCAACATAACTTCCAATCATCAGAATCCACATCTGTTCTCCCGAAAAGTGTTCCTTTGTTTACTTTGTAGTACCTGACCAAATTTTCATAACACTTTTACCTAAACAACTCTTTACTAACCTCCAGTTGGAATCATAGTTTTGGTTCCTTTTAATTTTATTACACATTGTCCTAATAAGTGTTCCATAATGTATACCCTTCATATACCCAATTTTAAACTTTCTTCCTCATTTTCATCACCTCCAACCAGTGTCATCTTTGAAAAAGCATCTGCAACAACAATGTCTGCAACTTTAAAATATTTAATTTTGTAATTGTTGCAAATACATTGCCCATCTGGTAAGTCTGTTGTGATATAGTCTACATTCCTGTAGGTAGCTTAGTGCTTTGTGGTCTGAATATACAATTACTTTATGTCCCAACAAATAGATTCTGAATTTAGTAAATGCTCAGTAAGCGGATTATAATTCCTTCTTTATAACTGCGTAAGCCCCCCATGAACCATGGATCTTGCCGTTGGTGGGGAGGCTTGCGTGCCTCAGCGATACAGATTGCCGTACCGTAGGTGCAACCACAACGGAGGGGTATCTGTTGAGAGGCCAGACAAACGTGTGGTTCCTGAAGAGGGGCAGCAGCCTTTTCAGTAGTTGCAAGGGCAACAGTCTGGATGATTGACTGATCTGGCCTTGTAACAATAACCAAAACGGCCTTGCTGTGCTGGTACTGCGAACGGCTGAAAGCAAGGGGAAACTACAGCCGTAATTTTTCCCGAGGGCATGAGCTTTACTGTATGATTACATGATGATGGCGTCCTCTTGGGTAAAATATTCCGGAGGTAAAATAGTCCCCCATTCGGATCTCCGGGCGGGGACTACTCAAGAGGATGTCGTTATCAGGAGAAAGAAAACTGGCGTTCTACGGATCGGAGCGTGGAATGTCAGATCCCTTAATCGGGCAGGTAGGTTAGAAAATTTAAAAAGGGAAATGGATAGGTTGAAGTTAGATATAGTGGGAATTAGTGAAGTTCGGTGGCAGGAGGAACAAGACTTCTGGTCAGGTGACTACAGGGTTATAAACACAAAATCAAATAGGGGTAATGCAGGAGTAGGTTTAATAATGAATAGGAAAATAGGAATGCGGGTGAGCTACTACAAACAGCATAGTGAACGCATTATTGTGGCCAAGATAGATACGAAGCCCACATCTACTACAGTAGTACAAGTTTATATGCCAACTAGCTCTGCAGATGACGAAGAAATTGAAGAAATTTATGATGAAATAAAAGAAATTATTCAGATTGTGAAGGGAGACGAAAATTTAATAGTCATGGAGTGTAGGAAAAAGGAGAGAAGGAAACATAGTAGGTGAATATGGATTAGGGGACAGAAATGAAAGAGGAAGCCGCCTGGTAGAATTTTGCACAGAGCACAACATAATCATAGCTAACACTTGGTTTAAGAATCATGAAAGAAGGTTGTATACATGGAAGAACCCTGGAGATACTAAAAGGTATCAGATAGATTATATAATGGTAAGACAGAGATTTAGGAACCAGGTTTTAAATTGTAAGACATTTCCAGGGGCAGATGTGGACTCTGACCACAATCTATTGGTTATGACCTGTAGATTAAAACTGAAGAAACTGCAAAAAGGTGGGAATTTAAGGAGATGGGACCTGGATAAACTAAAAGAACCAGAGGTTGTACAGAGATTCAGGGAGAGCATAAGGGAGCAATTGGCAGGAATGGGGGAAATAAATACAGTAGAAGAAGAATGGGTAGCTTTGAGGGATGAAGTAGTGAAGGCAGGAGAGGATCAAGTAGGTAAAAAGACGAGGGCTAGTAGAAATCGTTGGGTAACAGAAGAAATATTGAATTTGATTGATGCAAGGAGAAAATATAAAAATGCAGTAAGTGAAACAGGCAAAGAGGAATACAAACGTCTCAAAAATGAGATCGACAGGAAGTGCAAAATGGCTAAGCAGGGATGGCTAGAGGACAAATGTAAGGATGTAGAGGCCTATCTCACTAGGGGTAAGATAGATACCGCCTACAGGAAAATTAAAGAGACCTTTGGAGAAAGGAGAAACACTTGTAAGAATATCAAGAGCTCAGATGGAAACCCAGTTCTAAGCAAAGAAGGGAAAGCAGAAAGGTGGAAGGAGTATATAGAGGGTCTATACAAGGGCGATGTACTTGAGGACAATATTATGGAAATGGAAGAGGATGTAGATGAAGATGAAATGGGAGATACGATACTGCGTGAAGAGTTTGACAGAGCACTGAAAGACCTGAGTCGAAACAAGGCCCCCGGAGTAGACAATATTCCATTGGAACTACTGACGGCCGTGGGAGAGCCAGTCCTGACAAAACTCTACCATCTGGTGAGCAAGATGTATGAAACAGGCGAAATACCCTCAGACTTCAAGAAGAATATAATAATTCCAATCCCAAAGAAAGCAGGTGTTGACAGATGTGAAAATTACCGAACTATCAGTTTAATAAGTCACAGCTGCAAAATACTAACACGAATTCTTTACAGACGAATGGAAAAACTAGTAGAAGCCAACCTCGGGGAAGATCAGTTTGGATTCCGTAGAAACACTGGAACACGTGAGGCAATACTGACCTTACGACTTATCTTAGAAGAAAGATTAAGGAAAGGCAAACCTACGTTTCTAGCATTTGTAGACTTAGAGAAAGCTTTTGACAATGTTGACTGGAATACTCTCTTTAAAATTCTAAAGGTGGCAGGGGTAAAATACAGGGAGCGAAAGGCTATTTTCAATTTGTACAGAAACCAGATGGCAGTTATAAGAGTCGAGGGACATGAAAGGGAAGCAGTTGTTGGGAAGGGAGTAAGACAGGGTTGTAGCCTCTCCCCGATGTTGTTCAATCTGTATATTGAGCAAGCAGTAAAGGAAACAAAAGAAAAATTCGGAGTAGGTATTAAAATTCATGGAGAAGAAATAAAAACTTTGAGGTTCGCCGATGACATTGTAATTCTGTCAGAGACAGCAAAGGACTTGGAAGAGCAGTTGAATGGAATGGACAGTGTCTTGAAAGGAGGATATAAGATGAACATCAACAAAAGCAAAACAAGGATAATGGAATGTAGTCTAATTAAGTCGGGTGATGCTGAGGGAATTAGATTAGGAAATGAGGCACTTAAAGCAGTAAAGGAGTTTTGCTATTTGAGGAGCAAAATAACTGATGATGGTCGAAGTAGAGAGGATATAAAATGTAGGCTGGCAATGGCAAGGAAAGCGTTTCTGAAGAAGAGAAATTTGTTAACATCCAGTATTGATTTAAGTGTCAGGAAGTCATTTCTGAAAGTATTCGTATGGAGTGTAGCCATGTATGGAAGTGAAACATGGACGATAAATAGTTTGGACAAGAAGAGAATAGAAGCTTTCGAAATGTGGTGCTACAGAAGAATGCTGAAGATTAGATGGGTAGATCACATAACTAATGAGGAAGTATTGAATAGGATCGGGGAGAAGAGAAATTTGTGGCACAACTTGACCAGAAGAAGGGATCGGTTGGTAGGACATGTTCTGAAGCTTCAAGGGATCACCAATTTAGTATTGGAGGGCAGCGTGGAGGGTAAAAATCGTAGAGGGAGACCAAGAGATGAATACACTAAGCAGATTCAGAAGGATGTAGGTTGCAGTAGGTACTGGGAGATGAAAAAGCTTGCACAGTATAGAGTAGCATGGAGAGCTGCATCAAACCAGTCTCAGGACTGAAGACCACAACAACAACAACAACAACTGCGTAAGATTTCTCATGTTCTAACAGCATTCTGTTTGCAAAGGCAATTACGTCACGTATGATTTCCCCATTACCTTCTTTTTCCTGAAGTACATCTACATCTACATCTACATGGTTACTCTGCAATTCACACTTAAGTGCCTGGCAGAGAGTTCATCGAACCATTTCATACTACTTCTCTACCATTCCACTCTCGAATGGCATGTGGGAAAAAGGAAAACCTAAATCTTTCTGTTCGAGCTCTGATTTCTCTTATTTTATTATGACGATCATTTCTCCCTACATAGGTGGGTGTCAACAAAACATTTTCTCATACAGAAGAGAAAGTTAGTGACTGAAATTTCGTAAAAAGATCTCGCCAAAAAGAAAACTGCCTTTGTTTCAGTGACTACAACCTCCACTCGTGTATCATATCAGTGACACTCTCACCCCTATTGTGTGATAACACGAAACGAACTGCCCTTCTTTGCACTTTTTCGATATCCTCCGTCAATCCTACCTGGTAAGAATCCCATACTGTGCAGCAATATTCCAGCAGAGGACGGACAAGTATAATGTATGCTGTCTGTTTAGTGGGTTTGTCGCATCTTTTATGTGTCCTGCCAACAAAGTTCAGTCTTTGTTTCGCCTTCCACAATATTATCTAAGTTGCTCATAATTGTAATTCCTAGGTATTTAGTCGAATTGACAGCCCTTAGATTTGTGTGATTTATCGTATACTCAAAATTTATTGGATTTCTTTTAGTACCCATGTGGATGACCTGGCACTTTTCTTTGTTTAGTGCCAATTGCCACTTTTCGCACCATACATAAATTCTCTCTAGATCATTTTGTAATTGGAATTAATCGTCTGATGATTTCACTAGACAGTAAATTACAGCATCATCTGCAAACAATCTAAGGGGGCTGTTCAGATTATCACCTAGATCATTTATGTGAATAAGGAACAGCAGAGGACCTGTGCCACTACCTTGTGGAACGCCACGTATCACTTCTGCTCTACTCGATGATTTACCATCTATCACTACGAACTTTGACCTCTCTGAGAGGAAATCACGAATCCAGTCACACAACTGAGACGATACTCCATATGCACGCAATTTGATTACCTAGTCACTTATGAGCAACGGTATCATAAGCCTTCTGGAAATTTAGGACTATGCACTCGATCTGAGCTCCCTTGTCGACAGCATTCATTACTTCATGGGAATAAAAAGCTAGCTGTGTTGCACAAGAACAATATTTTCTGAATCCGTGTTGGTTATGTATCAATAAGTCATTTTCATCAAGGTGATTCATAATGTCGAGTACAATATATGCTCCAAAATCCTACTGCAAATTGAGGTCAGTGATATGGGTCTGTAATTCAGTGGGTTACTCCTATTTCCTTTCTTGAATATTGGTGTGACCTGTGCTTTCCAGTCTTTAGGAACAGACCTTTCGTCAAGTGAGCGGTTGTATATGATTGCTAAGAAAGGTGCTAATGTGTGTGCATACTCTGAAAGAAACCTGATTGGTACACCATCTGGACTGGAAGACTTGCTTTTCTTATGTGATTTGAGTTGTTTCACAACACCTAAGATATCTTTTATATCATTCATGCTAACAGCTGTTCTGGTTTCGAATTATGGAATATTTACTTCGTCTTCTTTCGTGAAGGAAAACGGTATTTAGTAACTCCGCTTTAGTGACACCATTATTGGTAACATTTCCATTGCTACCATGCAGTGACAGTATCGTCTTTTTGTTGCTACTGGTGTACTGTACATACGATCAGAATCTCTTTGGTTTTTCTACCATATTTTGAGACAATGTTTCATTGTGGAAACTATTAAAAGCATCTCGCATTAATGTCTGCACTAAATTTCGAGCTTCCATGAAACTTAGACAGTCTTGGGGATTTTGTGTTCTTCTGAATTTGGCATGCTTTTTTCGTTGCTTCTGCAACAGTGTTCTGATGTGTTTTGTGTACCATTGTGGATCAGTCCCATCTCTTATTACCTTATGCAATATAGTTCTACTCCCAAACAATGCTTACTACTATTTCTGTGTAAACAAAATGGTAGGCTAAGATCTGGTTTGCATAACAAAATTTGGTTATTCAGTTCTTTCTTAATGTTTTCAAATGCTCGTTGACATTCTGGTGTCCAAACACAATTAGTATTCTTTTTAAATAAATTGCTTAAACAGAATGCATTCAAACATAATCTACTCACAAATTTTCTATGAAATCCATAAAAGACCATAAAAAGACTGCAACTGTTTTCTATTATGTGATGCCAGAAAATCTGAGATTACTTTGATTTTATCAGGATCTGCCAAGATTCCTTCCTCATTAATTACATGACCTAAGAATTTTAGTACAGGGGCAGCAAAATTACATTTTTCGAGTTTCAGGGTCGTACATACTTGTCTAAATTTCTCACATACCTGCTACAACAGCTCCAAATCCTCTTCCCAACTTTGTCCAGTTACCAAAATGTCATACACATAAACAGTACGTTTTCCTACCAGATCTTGGGCAAATACATAATCTAATTCTCTTATAAACTCAGCTGCAGGGGCTTCAAACCAAAAGTAACTACACATTGTTGGTAACGTCTGCCACTGTAAAGAAAGACAGTATATTTACGAGGCTCAGGAGCTGAAGGTACCTGATAAAATCCAGAAGTTAAATTTAAACTTGACATTATCAGAATATTTTTAAATTTGTGTGAGAGTTCATCAGTGTTTTCCGGGTGATCTGTTTCTCTGTACATGTATTTGTTCAAATGTCTAGAATCGATAGGAAGTCTCACTCATCCATCTATTTAGCAAACAATGGCTAATGATTGTTGTATGGGCTAACACTTCTCTCAATGATATTACACACCTAAGTCTGCAGTGCACTACGCCTGGTGGCGTCCGAAGTCGTGCAGACGCCCTCGGGATTTGTAAGTACGTGTGTGAGATACCAGTAACGTGACATTTCTACAGGTATCATAAATAATGACGATTAGTTGCCCATTGAAAACAAAACATTCATTGTCTCAAACGCAACGATATATACACAAACGTTTTTTTCCCTTTAGAAGCAAACATACATTGATGAAATACATCTTAATAATAATGTTCACAACAATGCAATGATCTAAGACTGTATAATATTTTGTTCAAAACATTCTGGGACCTGTTACGTTAGTACGTTGGCAAACACAGTTTCAAACGCAACGTCTTCAGAATGACATGTACACGAATTTAATAGTCTTCGACTGTACACTACTGGCCATTAAAATTGCTACACCACGAAGATGACGTGCTACAGACGCGAAATTTAACCGACAGGAAGAAGATGCTGTGATATGCAAATGATTAGGTTTTAAGAGCATTCACACAACGTTGGCACCGGTGGCGACACCTAAAATGTGCTGACACGAGGAAAGTTTCCAACCGATTTCTCATACACAAACAACAGTTGACCGGCGTTGCCTGGTGAAACGTTGTTGTGATGCCTCGTGTAAGGAGGAGAAATGCATACCTTCACGTTTCCGATTTTGATAAAGGTCGGATTGTAGACTATCACGATTGCGGTTTATAGTATCGCGACATTGCTGCTCGCGTTGGTCGAGATCCAATGACTGTCAGCAGAATATCCAACCGGTGTGTTCAGGAGGGTAATACGGAACGCAGTGCTGGATCCCAACGGCCTCGTATCACTAGCAGCGAGATGACAGGCATATTATCCGCATGGCTGTAACGGATCGTGCAGCTACGTCTCGATCCCTGAGTCGACAGATTGGGATGTTCGCAAGACAACAACCATCTGCACGAACAGATCGACGACGTTTGCAGCAGCGTGGACTATCAGCTCGGAGACCATGGCTGCGGTTACCCTTGACGCTGCATCACAGACAGGAGCGCCTGCGATGGTGTACTCAACGACGAACCTGGGTGCACGAATGGCAAAACGTCATTTTTTCGGATGAATCCGGGTTCTGTTTACACAATCATGATGGTCGCATCCGTCTTTGGCGACATCGCGGTGAATGCACATTGGAAGCGTGTATTTGTCGTCGACATACTGGTGTATCACCCAGTGTGATGGTATGGGGTGCAATTGGCTACACGTCTCAGTCACCTCTTGTTCGCATTGACGCCACTCTGAATGGTGGATGTTACATTTCAGATGTGTTACGAACTGTGGCTCTACCCTTCATTCGATCCCTGCGAAACCCTACCTTTCAGCAGGATAATGCACGACCGCATGTTCGACTGCTGCCCTGGACAGCACATTCTCCAGATCTCTCACCAATTGAAAACGTCTAATCAGTGGTGACCGAGCAACTGGCTCATCACAATGCGCCAGTCACTACTCTTGATGAACTGTGGTAAGCTGCATGGGCAGCTGTACCTGTACAAGCCATCCAAACTCTGTTTGACTCAATGCTCAGGCATATCAAGGCCGCTATTACGGCCAGAGGTGGTTGTTGTGGGTACTGATTTCTCAGGATCTATGTACCCAAATTTCATGAAAATGTAATAACATGTCAGTTCTAGTATAATATATCTGTCCAATAAATACCCGTTTATCATCTGCATTTCTTCTTGGTGTAGCAATTTTAATGGTCAGTAGTGTATGATATCGTTCAAAATAATCTGGCACATGTAACGCAACCCTGCACGTTTTGCATTCCCACGTTGTCTCGCTATGTCGTTTATGCTTTCGGCACACCACACAAGCTCTCGCAGGATTTACTTTTGATGGTGTTGGATCAATAGGTATGGGAAAATGTGCCCAATGTTGTGCGTGTAGTCTTTGTGGTATATCGCCAGGTGCTAATCGTCCCTTCCGATTATTCTTCGGTAAAGGTGTAGTTTTCAAGAATGATTCTGCAATGTGACTCCTATATTCTGCGTAGCTCTGTGATTTGCCACAATGTATTTTGTAATACAAAATGTATGTGTTAAATTAATAAATAGGTAAAAGAATATCTTGCGGTATCCTTTCATACATTTTCTCATCACAGGGAAGCATTAGAGCATCTGATCTTGGCGATCAGTTCCAATCATGCCTCTATTGTATTCGATGACACATTTCGGTTTCCACGACGCATTGCAGAGATGTGTGTCTGTGGCAATCATTTCTGCTGTTGAATGTTTTGTGGAAAACATGTAAACATCTCGTTTATCTTTCCATTTTAGTGCCAATATTCCATTACAACTCCTCACTGTATATTCTGTCTTCTTTAGTTTTGCCTTCAGGGATTCTGTGGGCATATTTTTTCTGTTTGAGCGCACTGTTACAATCACATTAGTTTTATTGGTGAGGAGAGTTTTGAAAAGTTTCGGTGAAGAAAACCAGTTATCTAAATATAGAGTATGCCCTTTGTGTACTACCGACTGTGATAGTTCTAGAACTATACTTTCAGAGTCACTACCACTAGCATCACGTTTGTCACTACCCGTGTATATCTTAAAATCATAGCGGTATCTTGGACTTGACCTACACAATTTATAAATTATAATACCAAATCTCGTTCTTTTTGATGGGTTAAATTGTTTGTAGGATAAGCGCCCCTTAAATTTCATTAATGATTCATCAGTGGCAATATTCCCTTGCATTGTGTACACTTCCTTAAATTTTTGATTGAACATATCTATGACTGGCCTTAGTTTGTACAGCTTATCTGTGTTGTTGGCTAAACTGTTATTCGCTAGATGCAGAAATCTACTTATGTGCAGAAATCTCCTGAATGGCATAGTCTTCCTAAATATTAGCGTTTCTATAACGGCCCTCCTAGACCAATACATCTGAATCAACGGTTTCCTTACTTCAGCCATGATTATACATAGCGCAATGTATATTTTTATTTCATTACAGCCGACAAGAGACAACTTTTGGTCTATTTTTCGTCTCTTCTGTGCAATGTTGAGTACATCTTGTGCATACCTATTCGTCTCAGTTGCGATGTTTTCCCAAAATGTACTATTAAATATTACATAGAAAACGTCTAATTCTCTTATGCTTGTACTCGCGTGCTATAAAGCTGCTTCCTTTACTCCGGGAATTTCAGTATACGTCCAGATTGTTGGTTCATTGCCTTCCTATTGCCACGTCCACGACTGATTGTTGCTGGTAGGTCTGCTCTTCTTCGTCAGTATCATCTTCAATCACAAGCCGCTTACACCGTTTTCGTACAGAAGGTAAAACGTCGCTACCACTGTCACTACCGCTGTCAAAATACCCTGCAAAATCATTGTTGGCTATGCCGCCACATGTCTCCCTTTCCTCGTGAACACGTTTGCTACACGTCGGGAACATTGTGAAAGTATTTTTGTAATGTCAGCAGGTCCGAATGCGGCGAAGAACACTTCGTGTATGCCGCGTGTACTCGATCAGCTCCGCAACGTGTCAGAGACGTTCTGTTTACTTTTGGCGCAGCTGACCGACGACGTCTCTCACACGACATGCGCTTGTTCAGCGCGGTAAACGTACCGCGTCCCTGATACGTGTAGGTGATGTTTGGCCAGGTCGCCACGCTACGTCTCACACGATATTGTAAGCTAAAGGCGGGTCCACACTGTGCGCGGCCCGCCGCGCCGCGCCGCGCTGTGCAAAACGGCTCTGCGCGTTCAGTGTGGACGGCGCCGCGCCGCGCAGTTTTCCGGCTGTTGTCGGCACATCAAAGGAAGTGGCGCGTTTGTGTGCGCTCAGTTTAGACGGGGTTTCGGCTCGCTCCATCTTCAGACCTTGCGCGCGCTCCAACTGGAACACAGTGCGCGCCTCGAAGCGGCGCACTCCTCCCTGTTACAGCTGTGCGCGGGGTGCTGCAGTGCGGCGCGCTCAGTGTGGACCCGCCTTAAGGGGTTAATGAACAGACAACAAACTTCAGTACATTTATAAGTCCTAACATCCTCGTATGACAGGTCATTTTCTATCTCTTCAAAACTAAAGCCTCTAAAATCTTTATTGTTCTTACCATTTTCATTGCCTTGACAAGCTTTCATTAAATTTACGTGGACATTGTTGTCACTGTTAATGAGAATTAAACCAATCCATATTTGCTTACCTGTTTCACTTACATCAGCACTATGGTACTTGTCTTTAAGTTGTTTATTTTTAAGTTGTTTATGTTTAATTTTATGCCACCCAATCTGGATACAAAGCTAAACACAGATTTTTTATCATGATTCTAAAGCTTTCATCTTTCTCAAAAGCATCCCTACTTAACATTTTATAAAAATAATTCTGTCTCATTCACAACATTAAGTGGCTTATTGTTACTGTTATAACAGGTAACTGAATTAGTATGGCGATCTATACATGCCTCCTTACTAGTAATTAAATCAAGAGATTTATTTGCTGTGATACTGTCATCATGTCCCTTAATCCTTTAACAGTATCCTTGGGTTTCTCTACATCATATCCACTACTACACAATTAGTATGGCGATCTATACATGCCTCCTTACTAGTAATTAAATCAAGAGATTTATTTGCTGTGATACTGTCATCATGTCCCTTAATCCTTTAACAGTATCCTTGGGTTTCTCTACATCATATCCACTACTACACATTTCCTTACTAATACCTAATGCCTTCAATTCCTCTTTAAAACAAACAAAATTCTTTTCTTCCTCATTATTATGCCCATCGTCACTTACCTTCAATTTATTACATTCAAAAATACCATAAACATCATTAATATCATCACACAAATTACCAACATCACCATTCTCTACTTCATTACTGTTTATGTACCCATTTTCACTTAAATTCCTATTCATTAATACAGTATTCACTTTTTCCTTATCTGATTCTTCCATTAGTTTCTGAATTCCAAAATCATCACAAAAATCAGTTACTTCAGCTTTTGACAAATGACACGTCTCAACCCAGTTATAGAATTCTGATAGATTAATTTTTCTGTATCCTCTTTTTCAATTTCTGTGAGCTCACTTACCTTATTAGCATATTTTGTCTTACCTGTAGAATATATTTCTTTCTCAATATATATCATATTAACAGGATAGTACACATGTTTAAGATAACTACTGACTGCTTCACTAGAGTGTTTTTCTTGTGTGTCAGTATTTGTGTAATTTCAGACCAATTTGTTACTTATGGCCTGTCAATGGGTTCCAAGCTAGATTTTTGTTTCCTGTTTCCTTGTGTTTCTGTTATAATCTCTATTCCAACTTTCGTTCCAACTATTGCCATGTTGCTCTTCAAAATGAAAATTGTTACCATTAACTCTGGTATATTCCTTCTGATGATTATTGTTATGATGGTGATTACTATGTTCTTTCCTGTTGTGATTATTACTGTGCCAATTTTAATTACAAACTCTTTGAAATGTGTGTCTATTGCAGTTGTATTTCCCTGTTTCAGAAACTGATCAAATGTACTAATTTTTAAGTTCATTTTTATAAAACTGTTTCATACTCATTACCCTTCTCTGTAATTTGGTCTGTTGAGAAATTCACTTTTATTCTAGCTTGTTCAGTCTAAAAGACTCTCTCAAAATCTACATAGGTTGTGTCATCATTTGTATACTCATTTGCCCAGTTCATCGCTTTACTTCCAGAAACTTGATTTTCATAATATCAATCAAATTAGACACAAAGTTATCTCTGCAGTGGTGCAGAAAATCTAGAGGATGTAAACTACCTTCACTTGAAAAATTTTTCACTGGAATGTTGCAAAACGTTGTACTAACATTGTTAACAAGATTTCGAATAACTATGACATTAGACAATTCCTCAACATTTTTCAAAACAGAAACAGTACCAGTACTTTCTAGGATGCTAATTTTCTGGCACTTAATTTTACATTTTCTGTGGGCTTGCTGTCTACTGTTTTCACTTGTTCAACAAAACTGCTTTCAACAAGTGCCAGTTTGGTGTCAACATTAGTTTCCAAATTTGAGATTTGACTATTTACAATTTTGGCAACAATTCTTATTTCCTCATGCACTTTTTTTATAAGCAGGTTTTTTTTATAATTTCAGTGAACTCTTCTTCGACATTTTTAACTTCATTATTAAATTTAAGTTCCATTTCTTTCATTTTGGATTCCACAGACTTTACTCGATCATCTATCCTTTCAATTTTTTTGTCCAAATCATTCAAGTGAGCTTTATTTTTACGATACAATCAAATAATGCTCCTATTGAATGCTCAATTTCTGTTAACTGACTCTTATTGTCATTGTTCATTTTTATTAACAATGATAGTGTGGTACATACGTCATTATTATAATCTCGTTTTAAGTCATCTGTAATTTTATCCTGTTTTAGCAGTTCATCACTGACATTTTCATGTTGTTGTTTCACTACACTACTTAAGTCTCCCATATCATACAATGAAACTTTTCACCAAAAAAGAAAAAAAGAATTCAGTACATAACTTTCCTGTACTTGTTGCTGTCTTGTAGCTGTGGTTCATATCTGGCCTGTCATTCACATAAAATTTTCATAATAGCTTTTAATCTGCAACATGAAAAGTAGTCCAATACAGTATTCACATTTCACTTTCAGAAAATCCTGGATGACATCAACTACTTGTTTCCCATGGTTGGTTTATTAATGTTTGTAGTAAGTAAGCAACTTGGGTGGCCGATCACATTTTCATAGCACTCGCCACACTGAGATGGTGACACACCACAGAGAGTGACATGGACAGTCAAATTTAAATAATCAGTTCTGTTAACAATGAAAGTACTTATCTTTTTGTTTCATCTTCTTTGTTGTGTATTGATGGCTCATTCTGCACTTCCTTTCTGTAGTTTATCTTTCTATAATCGTCTAAAGGTTGATGTTCCAACAATAATGTGAAATCTAGTGCACTTTCTGCAGAATTACATATATATATTTTCAGTCATTTCACTTGACAATACACATCAATAAAACACACATAACTCATTCTCCATCCCCGCCCTTCAAACTCGTACAACCAGCTGCACTAGGGGTGGGCAGGAAATTTCGTATCTGTTACAAAGTAAAATGATTGAGAAGTCACAGATATCACAATAATAGCTTTACAGAATCTAGCTGCAATTTCAGTCACAACTAGCAGTAGCAAGTAGCATTTCACATTCAATGCTGTATGCCATCTGTTGGCCGAATTTCACACTTCTTTCTGTAAACCTTGTGTCATGCTATGGAATTAGCTGCAATTTCAGTGACAAGTTGCGACTAGAAGTCACAGGTAGCAACTAAAAAGCGCAATTAACATTCTTTGCCAAGTGTCATATGTTGACCGATGTTCGTACTTAGTTGTAAGATCCTTATGCCTCACGAGATCGATGTATGGTCGAAGAATTGAACCATGGCCTGTGAATGAGCCCACCCACTAGGCCTACATCGCTGGGATTTTCCCCAGCTAGTTGAAATTGCAAGTGGGGCATGATTTCCAATATTTCTTCCATTTCGTCCTTGGTTGTTCAAGGGTTTACTTCCCATTTCTCCCGAGATGAAGCGATCAAGGAGAAGCGAATTGTGGAATCATTTAACTGTTCTAGATAAAGAGAATGCAAAATGTGGTTTACGTTGCAAAAAGTTGTTGTACAGAACTAGCACGATGAACTTGAAGATATTGAAAGGTCGCATATAATGTTGAGCTTTTGCGACAAATTCTTCAAGATCGTCGGCCCATTGTTACTGGAGCCAGGTATGTTGCAATAACAATGTTGTTTTACAGGGTGCTTAGTTATTTTATGTCTGCAGTCTCTTTTAGTATAGTGCTGTTAATACCACGAAAACAGCATGCTAGGCTATGTGATGTTTTAAGTAGATCATTTAGAAAATTTGCTGTTGGGCTAGGATTACATTTTAATTTCATTTTTTCTCTATGATGTCTGCGTTTGGAAGTGTAATAATCCCCATTGAGCTTAACTGAAATTTGAGTGGGAGATTCCCACCGTGCACGGCACTTGAAATGTGCATGATTGTGCTGCGATGTTGGCAGTGCCACGTGGTAGCCAATAAGAATTCGAGATAAACGCTCGCCACAGCCATTACCAACACGGACTCAGGGAAACTCTTATAATTTATTCCAACACAAATATTTCCTGTGGAAATTGCACAACTGCATATGACATTATTTGTCTGAATTATAGTGAAGATCTCAGAGTCTGATTTCTTCTCTAAGTATAAAATTTGAGTGAAAAATATATAGCATTGTGTATCAGGCTGCAAGCAGTGCAAGGCAACCTGTGAACCCACTCTATTTAAATAGAACATGGATGTACACTTCACTGAAATTTACGTGCTACGTCAGAGTGTAACCCAAGGCTTTGATATGATTCTGAATGTACCAAATTAACATCAAGTGAAATGCGATGTAATTTAAAATCTGAATGGCGTATTGTATTGTATTTCACTTGGCTCTCAATTACTGTTGTATAAGATTTCAAACTTGAAGTGGTATGAGGAAAGGTGTACACTGCACGTATAATTAATAGAACAGAATAGAATCTTTATTAGCCTTTTGGTATGTTTTTGATACAATTGGCTTCGTCAGTGTGCTGAATACAAAAAAACATAATGACATAAGTATTCATGTGCAGGGCAAGTAGATACATAGGCTAAAATAATGGTAATAATAAAATAATCATTCTTACAGTGGTACTATACAGTGTTAAGAGAGAAATACAATTTTTATGGGTAGTTATTTAGAAGGCAGTGAAAAACATAACAATGCTTTCTTTTGTTTTATAATTGTCAGCAAACATGCCATTATTGTTTGAACAACAGAAATGGGCACTAAAGTATTACTGGAAAACAGAGAATGTGAGTGCAGTACACCAACATTGGAGAGCTGAATTTGGAACACCACCACTGACAAGAGTAAAAATTACAAGAATCAGAGATAAGTCTGAAGTCGAGGGAATGGTGCACGATATGAAGAAGGGACATAGCGGACGTAAGAGAAGTTCAACAGACAACGAGAGTGTTGGTGCAGTAATCGAGACATACACACAAACTCCAAAGAAATCTGTGAGGCAATGCTCTTGTAAGATTGGGGTGTGCAGAAGCAGACAACACTGTCACGGGTGACTCATACTTGGAATTGATAACTCCTGGTCTTAGCATTGTGTTTGGAAATGAAGATTATTACTTTCAACAGTATGGGGCGCCACCTCACTTTCACCTGGATGTGAGGGCATTTCTCAGTTGTAGATTCCCTGCCAGATGGATAGGATGAAGAGGGAGTGTGGAGTATTCCGCTCGATCTCCAGATTTAACTCCTCTAAACTTCTTTCTGTGGGGTACTCTCAAGAACACAGTTTATGCTGTGAGAACACATACACTGGATGATCTTAGAGAGCAAATTGAGCAAGCCTGTGACGCTATTCTGTTGGAAACAATAAAGTTGGCATATTGCTCAGTCGTAAGTCATTGTCGACAGTGTACTGTGATGGATGGACACCAGTTTGAACATTTACTACGTTAAGTCAGACCATGAGGTACCCTAACACCACTAAAATTGTATTTCTAACCCCTTTCATTAAAGAGATGTTCAGTTTTAAAGAGTGTATAAATTATTTTTGGACACCCTGTATATAATAAAAGGTTATTACAATGTGTCATATTGTAGACAAATTATCATCTATTTTATGCTATCTTTTACATAATGAACATGGTGACGACAAGTGGCGCAATGGTAGGAGGAGCGAAGAATACCAACCACATTTAAGACCCAAAAACCAGAGAGGGGCCTGACTAGCAATGGAACACATGCAAGTTTGAAAAATTTGTTAGAAAGGCACACTAACACTGAATTTCTTTTGTTGATTGTAGATGTAAATGTACATTCCTGTCCAGCTGAAGGTGATGCACCATCCCAACCATCAAAATTTACTACGTTATTTTTTAGAACATTTTAATTGTATTAATTGAGCATCTGTGAATTGAGAGGACTAAAACTGTTGAGATTTAATCATTGATCCAATAACAAGATTAATATGTAGGGCATGTAAAATATGTGTTTGTGTTTGTTTTACTCATACTTCTTGCACAAATGACTCATGTAATCTGATGAGGCAAACCCAAGACTCATGAAGAAGAGGAGAAGGAAGAGGAGGAGGAGGAGGAACAAGACGAAGAAGAAGACACAGTGAAAGCACTGTTAGAAGATCCCTCAAGATTGTAACAAGTTTCCAGCTCAGAAAATGCTCACTGTTATGAACTTGTCAGTAAAATGCTGTAGATAAATACCAAAAGCAAAAATGATTTCTGTCAAGCAGATCTTAACAAAGCAAGTTGTAACTTTTCTAAATATTTACTGTCTACTTAACCTGTAAAACTGAATTAATTCTGTAGAAGATACAACTTATCTACTATGTTTACACAAATATTGTATGATTTAATATTTACTGACAATGCCACTTGTAACACCATAGTTTACAGACAAATAAATCTATTTCAATTTAAACATAAGTACAGTAGCTGCCATCACATATTTGATATTTCCCGAACTTGTTTCCTAAATTATAAGTGTGCACATTACCTGGTAGAAAGCAGCTCTTTTGCCTTCTTATGATTGCAATAGTCAGTCAGATGGCATTTGATATGTGCTCAAGGTCACAATGTGACTTTGCTCACTGTACTCACTAGCATTTCGCAAGACCACTTGCTAATGCGCTGTTAAGTCTCTTATAGCGCTAAAAATGTGAAGAATGTTGTGAAACTGGTTCTTGTAGTTGCAAATAAGTACTACAGGTGAGAATGTAACTTTCCATTGCCCAGAGTCTTTCTTGGAACCAAATTAAGAGCAAGGCCTGCAGACAATTTTAAAATTTGGAGAGCAGGTTTAACATTTTGCCTTTCTAATGGAGACTCAAATTTTAATAATTTCTGTTTTGCACTTACGTTTTTCCATAAATGTAGCTGCAGTGCCACAATCTTCAAAACAAACTGCTGTAGACTGTTCAATTGGCTTGCTCCAATCGAGCCACTTGTTACATATACATTGTAAATTATAGACAATATTAAAAGAAGTACAACTGAGACTTTATACTGGCCTAAAGGTGTAGGTATTCATCCTTAAATTTTATCTCAATAGGGTTACTGAATTATGACTTGGCCTTTCTGTTAACTGTGCTACTGTTAAAAACAACTCCAATAACCTCATACTCTACTTAAAGTTATTGGCAACTTTCTTAATGAATTCAAACAAGAAATTTCCCTCAATGGCTTTAACTCGTACAATGTGTCACATCTTGGTACTGTGTGTGCACACTATATGACGAATGCACATACAGTACCAGTTATAGTTGGTCAAACACAGTTGTCACTCAGAATGCATTATATCAGTATGAAGCAACATTGCCTTTCTCTCCTGAAAATATCATTTACAGACAAGCAACCTAAAAAATGTGTTTAAGTCTGCTTCCAATATGACAGTTGTAGTTAATAATCCACATGCCTACAGGAGTTTGCAGTGTTAATACAACAGAACTCAGACATCTTGTGATATTCGCTATTTTTGGCTTAATTAAAACAGCAAATTCAGCCAGAAGGCAAATACTTGTTTATAAAGAATGATTAATATATAATAAGGCGTCGCATGGCGACGGTGGAATTTTCTAGATAATGTAATTCGTCGTCTTTGGGCGGCAATAAAAACAGAAAAATACGGATAGATATACGATCCTTCACTATTTTGTTCGAGGGAGAACAAATGAAGCCTGGAGCGCTAAGAAGACTTTTACTGTTTTTCTGAAGTAAGACGGACGCAGATTTGTGGCAGTCTGATATAATTTTTTACTAAATGTATAAAAACGTGTATGTCTGAGTTGAGTGAAGTGTAAAGAACTGTTATAACTTACCGTGACGACGCACGAGCGACTCAAAGAAGACAATGGCTATATAAAAGAGCGCTAAATGGACATGATACGGACATAAAAATCTACCGTCATTGTTGTATTAAGCTTAAGGTACGATATATGTTTTAGTTATAATAAATATTTGTTCTGGGAATACTGAATCATTCAGCAGTGCTCATTTCTATTATCTCCTCAGTATTATTTTCATTTTAATTATGCATTTTGCTAATATTACAGACTCCAAGATCAGAAGTCCAATGTGCGTGTTACCTTGATAAAAAGAAAACTGTTTTATCGTCTTCTTGCATCAGCTTTAATATTGAATTTCTCTTTTGTGTGATGTTACAGTTGTTTTTGCGCCCTTAAGAACTTTCTGGTCCCTTAGGAAATTTTTTTTTGTCATAACAATAACTTCACAACCGGGTATGATCGTATCTACGATCATGAAGTAATTAGAAAGACGATAACGCAACTTCTTAATCAATAGCACGCTAGTTGTGACTGCCTCAAGCCACGCGAAACCGCAAGTAAAAACTATTCACATCTCATAATGCAATATTTTATGACAATGGTCAATCCATGATTCTTACGCCAATTGTGATTGATAAAACAGTTAGTTAAATCTCAATTTCCAACTTTCCATTGAATAGCCACATCACTTCTATTTTGTAACATCACAATCTGTATAAGTGTAATTAAATGAAAACAACATTACTGAGTCATTTGAATGACTCACTTTTGTTCTGACACAGTTCAAGAATCTAGGAGTTTGCAGTGTTAATACAACAGAACTCAGACATCTGTATAAGTGTAATTAAATGAAAACAACATTACTGAGTCATTTGAATGACTCACTTTTGTTCTGACACTATTCAAGAATCTAGATAAAAATTTTACACCTAGTGCTCTATATGGCATCTGCACACACAAGAACTTTTTGCCGACACTACAGCCACCTACGCAAGTAAGCTTTTCTTGTGTTACCTTCAAGAATTGCACTTAAACTATTCCTAATTTAACTGGAAGATCCATACTCCCCACTTTTTCACTTTCATATGAACAGCCTCAAAACACATAATTAATCATAATGCACACTACCAGAGTCACATGATATAGTTACAATTGCACATTCGATATGTATTGTTTGGACTCTGTGAGCCGGCCGGTGTGGCCGAGCGGTTCTAGGCACTTCAGTCTGGAACCGCGCGATCGCTACGGTCGCAGGTTCGAATCCTGCCTCGGGCATGGGTGTGTGTGATGTCCTTAGGTTAGTTAGGTTTAAGTAGTTCTAAGTTCTAGGGGTCTGATGACCTAAGATGTTAAATCCCATAGTGCTCAGAGCCATTTGAACCATTTTTGACTCTGTGACTTAAGATAGGCAGTCATTCTTGGAAATTACCTTGTTTCACATAAATAGATCAATCACAGTTTAGCCCATCACTAAACTGCACAAAAGAACAAAGATTTACCTCAAACAACATGTAGCAAAGAAACTACTATCATATATCGATCTATTTATGTTACACAAGGTAATTTCCCAGAATGATTGCCTATCTAAGTCGCGGGACCCAAACAATACAAATCAAATGTGTGATTGTAAATCGATCATGCGACTCTGGTAGTGGGCATTATTATCAATTATTTGTGATAGTCATTGTTAGCTGTTTTCTGTTGCTCCTTTAGTTGCTGTAAATTAATACCGCTGTGAATTATTCGTGAGTTGCTTGGGAAACCCAGACGATTTCTGTCGATAGTGAGTGGGATGTCTGGTGTTCCCGACGTGTCTTCAGCAGATTCTCTCACGAGGAAAAATCTAATTCTAATGCTTATCCAGCTTAGCCCCCCATGAAACATAGACCTTTCCGTTGGTGGGGAGGCTTGCGTGCCTCAGCGATACAGACGGCCGTACCGTAGGTGCAACCACAACGGAGGGGTATCTGTTGAGAGGCCATACAAACGTGTGGTTCCTGAAGAGGGGCAGCAGCTTTTTCAGTAGTTGCAGGGGCAACAGTCTGGATGATTGACTGATCTGGCATTGTAACACTAACCAAAGCAGCCTTGCTGTGAACGGCTGAAAGCAAAGGGAAACTACAGCCGTAATTTTTCCTGAGGGCATGTACCTTTACTGTATGATTAAATAATGATGGCGTCCTCTTGGGTAAAATATCCCGGAGGTAAAATAGTCCCCCATTCGCATCTCCAGGCAGGGACTACTCAGGAGGACATCGTTATCAGGAGAAAGAAAACTGGCGTTCTACGGATTGGACCATGGAATGCCAGATCCCTTAATCGGGCAGGTAGGTTAGTGGAAATTAGTGAAGTTCGGTGGCAGGAGGAACAAGACTTTTGGTCAGGTGAATACAGGGTTATAAACACAAAATCAAACAGGGGTAATGTAGGAGTAGGTTTAATAATGAGTAAAAAAATAGGAATGCGAGTAAGCTACTACAACCAGCATAGTGAACACATTATTGTGGCCAAGATAGACACAAAGCCCACGCCTGCTACACTAGTACAAGTTTATATGCCAACTAGCTCTGCAGATGATGAAGGAATTGATGAAATGTATGATGAGATAAAAGAAATTATTCAGGTAGTGAAAGGAGACGAAAATTTAATAGTCATGGGTGACTGGAATTCGATAGTAGAAAAAGGGAGAGAAGGAAACATAGTAGGTGAATATGGGTTGGGGCTACAAAATGAAAGAGGAAGCCGCCTGGTAGAATTATGCACAGAGCATAACTTAATCATAGCTAACACTTGGTTCAAGAATCATAAAAGAAGGTTGTATACATGGAAGAATCCTGGAGATACTAGAAGGTATCAGATAGATTATATAATGGTAAGACAGAGATTTAGGAAACAGGTTTTAAATTGTAAGACATTTCCAGGGGCAGATGTGGACTCTGACCACAATCTATTGGTTATGAACTATAGATTAAAACTGAAGAAACTGCAAAAAGGTGGGAATTTAAGGAGATGGGACCTGGATAAACTGGCTAAACCAGAGGTTGTGCAGAGTTTCAGGGAGAGCATAAGGGAACAATTGGCAGGGATGGGGGAAAGAAATACAGTAAAAGAAGAATGGGTAGCTTTGAGGGACGAAGTAGTGAAGGCAACAGAGGATCAAGTAGGTAAAAAATCGAGGGCTGGTAGAAATCCTTGGATAACAGAAGAAATATTGAATTTAATTGATGAAAGGAGAAAATATAAAATTGCAGTAAATGAAGCACGCAAAAAAGAATACAAACGTCTCAAAAATGAGATCGACAGGAAGTGCAAAATGGCTAAGCAGGGAAGAATAGAGGGCAAATGTAAGGATTTAGAGGCTTATCTTACTAGGGGTAAGATACATACTGCCTGCAGGAAAATTAAAGAGACCTTTGGAGAAAAGAGAACCACTTGTATGAATATCAAGAGCTCAGATGGAAACCCAGTTCTAAGTAAAGAAGAGAAAGCAGAAAGGTGGAAGGAGTGTATAGAGGGTCTTACAAGGGTGATGAATTTGAGGACAATATTATGGAAATGGAAGAGCATGTAGATGAAGATGAAATGGGAGATATGATACTGCATGAAGAGTTTGACAGAGCACTGAAAGATCTAAGTCGAAACAAGGCTCCGGGAGTGGACAACTTTCCATTAGAACTACTGACAGCCTTGAGAGAGGCAGTTCTGACAAAACTCTACCATCTGATGAGTAAGATGTATGAGACAGGCGAAATACCCTCAGACTTCAAGAAGAATATAATAATTCCAATCCCAAAGAAAGCAGGTGTTGACAGATATGAAAATTACCAAAGTATCAGTTTAATAAGTCACAGCTGCAAAATACTAACGCGAATTCTGTACAAACGAATGAAAAAACTAGTAGAAACTGACCTCGGGGAAGATCAGTTTGGATTCCGTAGAAACACTGGAACACGTGAGGCAATACTGACCCTACGACTTATCTTAGAAGAAAGATTAAGGAAAAGCAAACCTACATTCCTAGCATTTGTAGACTTAGAGAAAGCTTTTGACAATGTTGACTGGAATACTCTCTTTCAAATTCTGAAGGTGGCAGGGGTAAAATACAGGGAGCGAGAGGCTATTTACAATTTGTACAGATACCAGATGGCAGTTATATGAGTTGAGGGGCATGAAAGGGAAGCAGTGGTTGGAAAGGGAGTGAGACAGGGTTGTAGCCTCTCCCCGGTGTTATTCAATCTGTATATTGAGCAAGCAGTAAAGGAAACAAAAGAAAAATTCGGAGTAGGTATTAAAATTCATGGAGAAGAAATAAAAACTTTGAGATTCGCCAATGACATTGTAATTCTGTCAGAGACTGAAAAGGACCTGGAAGAGCAGCTGAACGGAATGGACAGTGTCTTGAAAGGAGGATATAAGATGAACATCAACAAAAGCAAAACGAGGATAATGGAATGTAGTCAAATTACATCGGTTGATGCTGAGGGAATTAGATTAGGAAGTGGGACACTTAAAGTAGTAAAGGAAATTTGCTATTTGGGGAGCAAAATAACTGGTGATGGTCGAAGTAGAGAGGATATAAAATGTAGACTGGCAATGGTAAGGAAAGTGTTTCTGAAGAAGATAAATTTGTTAACATCGAGTATAGATTTAAGTGTCAGGAAGTCGTTTCTGAAAGTATTTGTATGGAGTGTAGCCATGTATGGAAGTGAAACATGGAAGATAAGTAGTTTGGACAAGAAGAGAATAGAAGCTTTCAAAATGTGGTGCTACAGAAGAATGCTGAAGATGAGATGGGTAGATCACAAAACTAATGAGGAGGTCTTGAATAGGATTGGGGAGAAGAGGAGTTTGTGGCACAACTTGACTAGAAGAAGGGATCAGTTGGTAGGACATGTTCTGAGGCATCAAGGGATCACCAATTTAGTATTGGAATGCTGCATGGTGAGTAAAAATCGTAGAGGGAGACCAAGAGATGAATTCACTAAGCAGATTCAGAAGGATGTAGGTTGCAGTAGTTACTCAGAGATGAAGAAGCTTGCACAGGATAGAGTAGCATGGAGAGCTGCATCAAACCAGTCTCAGGACTGAAGATCACAACAACAACAACGTCCAGCTTAGAAAATTGTTTGACTTTTTGTCGCAAGTATGAAGTACTACAGGACGAGGAAAGGAGAGACTATGTAGACTGTGGTGGTGTGAAGTGTGTAAAACTTCATAAGAGGAGTTTCGATGCTGAAATACTGTTCCAATTTCAATGCGAACAGTGCGAAAACCAAACGAGTATCAGAATGAATATGTGGTTCGACTCTTTCAAGTTATCCATCCAGACTAGCGTAATTCTTCTATCTTGCTGGATTCGAGACTACACTTTGCAAGCAGCAGCATCGGAAACTGACTTATCTGCTAATACCGTGTGTGACTTTTTCTGGTTTTGCAGAGAAGTGTGTTATGTGGTAGTGACAAACGACAGTGTACCAGTTGGTGGACCGAGTAAAGTTGTGAAAGTGGACGAATCTCATACAGCCAGAAAGAAGAACCAGAGAGGATGACTTTCAGAGAGTAAAGTTGATCATATTTGGGTATCGGTGGAATAGAAAATGTATCCCTGAAGCATTTCATTGTGAAAGTACTGTCCAGGGACAAGGTCACTTTAATGGGGCTGATAAAGTACTTCATACTGCCTGATACTAAAGTCACTACAGACAGGTTTCATTCCTACAAGATTCTGAAAGCTGAAGGATTTGACCATGAGTTCTTGAGCCACACTGTAGAGTTTGTGTATTTGGATGACTCCAGTGTGCACACGCAGAACATCAAGCAGCTATGGAAATCTGTGAAGTCTCCCATTAAAAGAGAAGGACGTACAGGACAAAGGGATGAACTGTACTTGTCTCAGTACTTCTATTTCCCCAACTTGCGTTTGCAGGGTAAAGTTAAGGCATGTGATACTCTGCTAATATTTTTGCGTGATATTGGCAGAGTTTACACAGGCTATGGCAAGAAGGGAATTGTCCCTGTAGCGTGCACATCACATGGACTTTCACATGACGACAACACCGACGATGAGCAAAGTAATTTGTCTCCTTTGTAATTACAAGTATTTTTCAAACACTCTTCTTTTGTTATTGCTGAAGTGACCTATGTAAACATACTTGTAACACCTGCCAGCAGAGTCGCATGATCGATTTACAATCACACATTCGATATGTATCTTTTGGACCCCGCAACTTCGCTAGGCAATCATTCTTGAAAATCAACTATGACTCTCTTAAGGCAGCCAAATGGAGGCGTGTTGGTTATGGTCAGACTTTGCTTTTCAAAGGATTGTCTTGCCATGATCAGGCTGCCGCTGTGAGGCTTCTCCCTTGGGTTGTAGTTACAGGGCGATTGATGTGCAATACATGGGGCTAGCACTCTTAGCCTCTCCTCACCTGCAGCCTTTACCCCTTCATGTGGGTCTGCTGATTTTGCCGAGTGGAAGATCGCACCAGGGGCTTGGGAGGGTTACCAGTCCCCCCTCGCATTAAACAAAGGTTTAAGTTGGGGACAGCATTCAAGAAATTAAAGCAAACGGAAGAACAAATGTTACACATACTTACTAATGGCAGTTTTGTTGAGATGAAATATTCTATGTGGACAAGAGTAACTTTTTCGTAAGGTGGTAAATAGCAGATGTCGCAGGAGTCACAGTGTAAAACGTTTGATTTGCTACCTTTGAGTGTTTTTAATCGATTTTTGAAATCTAGACTCTTTGTCGCACATCCCCTTTCTTTTGTACTCTCCGTCGTAAGAGAAAAAAGTTCTTACACTGGCTTCTGTATTTCTAACAGTCAGAATGTTAAAAAAATGCTATAACACTGAAAATGAGTACCAATTGGCCATTGCTGGTTAGTTAAAAGATTCCACTTCAGTCCACCAGACCCACATCAAAGTGTGCACAGAAACACTAGCAAGTGTGTCACTGACTTTACTGCATGGAAGGTACACAACATGGCTTCTGCTGATCCCTGTGATTCCACTGTAGAGTGTGTGTGCGTAGCCATTGTCAATGTTGGACTCTGCTACATCAACATCCAGCCACCCAACCTTGCAGACATAGTGCTTCCACTCACACAACATCTAAAGTGTCCGCCACATGTGTTGGCAGTGCCAGTAGCCCAGGACGCGGCTGGCTGTTCCCTCAAGCGCAGCTCATGGACCTATGTAGAGCGCCGAAGAGAAACAGCCAACTGCCATCACTATAGTGAGCCTTAGCAGCTCTGGCCATCTACTCAGGGCAGCTCAGTGACCGCAGGCAACTCTGCACGCAGGAGGATGCTAGTTCATGCCCCAGCCCCACCCCTGGGGGATGTCAGCTTGCAGTCTGCCAGATAATGTCACCAAGAGGGCAGAGTCTAGCAGTTCTCTCTCACTCCTTGTGCCAGTGCAGCTCCAAGGTGCAGCTCACCCGCCACAGCTATGGTGTGTTTTGTGCAGTGGAGGTTGGTTGTAGTTTCTGCAGGCCAATTGGCCACCAACATCCATCACCAGTAGGTCGTTGTGGTTGGCCTGCAAGTTAAGCAAGCATCATTCTCTCCAGTTCTAGACACAGGCAGGATGGAGACAGGACTGCCCCTCCTTTGAGCTCCGGGCTTGCTTATTTATACGTCTTCCCCTATGCCTCTGACTTAGATCCTCTGGAAGAAACAACTGGAGTGCCCTTAAATAATTATGTCAGATTTTCCTCAGTCCACTCTGGTTCCTACACACAGGTCATCTGGGGCTGTCATAACTGCAAAATATGGGTTCTTCACTGGATATCAGTGTCCTATGTGCCCTGATTACTTCACACTTGTATACAGTGCCCGCTGGGCAATCCTCCTCACCTGCAAGCAGTATCGTATACCTGCCTTGCAAAATGATTTGCTAAATAACAACATTGCTCGCACCTGCCATCCAATGTAACAATTGGTCTCTTCACTACTACCATCCAGCCATAACTGCAAAAAGTTTACAAGAATTCCCCAAATCCACACCTGTAATTATTCGTGGCACAGCACACCTCCTCCCTTCACTTTATTGTGCCCCCACTAACTACCTTAACTCTAATAATTTACATATTGAGGACAACCTCCCAAATTCACCATACAGGACTTCTGCTCACACTTTACTACTACCATGTACCCCTTATCATACCCTTACACACTAATTAAGACCTTAAAACACACTGTTTCCCCGACCAATACTGGTCAACCGTTCTGTTGGTAATCAGTGGGTTTGCATGTCCACCACCTGTGCGCCCTTGCATCTTACCCAGAAATACAGTATGCCAAAGCCTGCTAGATATGTTGATTGGGTGGAGAAGGACCAAACTTTGCGGTTATCAGTCCCTCCGACCTTAGATTAACTAAAACAGACAAAATCCCACATTAGAAGAAGAAATTACAATGTCCATAAAATGATAAACTAATGACAGGGACAGAAGGAAAAGGGCGGAAGAAGAGGTGAGGGAAAGGAAGTGACTAATGACAGGGGCGAGAAGGAAGAAGCACAGGAGACAAGAGATATGCTCAAGACATAACAGACCCCATAAGGAAAGGAGTGGGAAGGCAGAGGGCCGGGTTGAACCACCCAGCCCAGTTGAAACCAATCCAGTCGGGGCGAAGGAGGGGGGGGGGGCAAGAGGGCCTGGGGCCTGCCATCCCCTCCACTCACCGATAAAGTGGAAGGTCCCTCCCTTAAATAAAGCGATAAAAACCACCATCACGGATAAAATGTAAAATGAGATCCGCTGCTGACGCATTGTCAGCCAACACCAGGGGTATCGAGTCTGGAAAGCTACAAGTCCGTCGCAGGGTGGCTAAGTTGGGGCAGTCCAATAAGATGTGAACCACAGTCAACATTGATCCACAATGACAGAGAGGGGGGTCCTCACGATGGAGGAGATAACCGTGAGGCAAAAAAGTATGGCTGATGCGGAGCCCCTTATGAGAGGCCCGTAAAGAGGACCGCCACGGAGTTGTAGAATCCTTAATTGCCCTGAGCTTGTTCGGTGACAAAAGAGAGTGCCATTCTGCATCCCAAAGGCCCAAAATCTGATGACGTACCGCCGAGCGAAAGTCTATTTCGCAATGCCAACAGCAAGAGATGGCCTGGTAGTAGCTAATTTAGCCAGTCAATCGACAAGTTCATTGCCACGAATCCCAACATGGCCTGGGCTCCAAATGAAAACCACCGAGCATCCACGTTGACTTGCAAACAGATAAATGAGTCACTACAGATAGTGAAGGATAGTCCTGAGCAGAAGCGGATATGGTCCAGTGCGCACAAGATGGCTACCAATTCTGCAGTAAAAACACTAAAGCCATCTGGCAAGGAATGAAGTTCTGTGCGTCGCGCATAGGTGTAAGCAAAACCAGTGCGGCCAGCAACCACGGAGCCATCAGTATAGATCACTTCTGAACCCTGAAAAGAACTGAGGAGACAGGAGAACTGGTGGCGAAGAGCCATAAGAGGCACATAATCCTTTGAATTGATTGAGAGATCAAGATAGAGCTGCGGCCGAGAGACGCACTACGGAGGGGTATGTGCATGAGCGGAGAAAAGAGGTGGTGAAGGGAATTGCTGGATCTCAGAAAAGAGCGGCTGAATGCGGACAGCCACAGTAAGCCCACATCGTGGCCACCTCTGCGGCAGGGTGATCTCCGTCTCTGGATAAAGAAGACCATAATTAGGGTGCTTTGGGGTAACACGAATGCGGAGCGCATAAGATGTCAGCTGTTGTTGGCGCAAAACTCGCAGTGGTGGAATCCCCACTTCTGCGAGAAGGCTAAGTACGGGGCTAGTCCGAAAGGCACCAGTCGCAAGTCGGACCCCACAGTGGTGGATGAGGTCTAGTATCTGCAGCGTCGAAGGCGACGCAGAACCATAGACAGTACTTCCATAGTATAAACAAGACTGGACCAACACTTGATACAATCGCAGGAGAACAGAGGGGTTTGCACCCCAGGTGGTGTTGCACAGACATCTAAGAACATTGAGATGGGACCCGGTGGGAGGATGGTGGGAAAAAATTCGCCTGAGTTTCGCCCAGACTTGTGAAGACAGGGTGTGTGGTCCTATGGCAGCTACATATCGTTCCCAGCAAATCCGTTTCTGAAATTCGATTAGGTAGTGGGCCTGGGCGCGGAGTTGTTTAAAGACCAGAAGAGCAGTAGAAGGGTGCCGCTTGAAGTGTTGCACAGCGGCGGTCTCTTATGGCTGCAGCAATTTCCTCCAGAATCCACCAAGGTACTATCTTCTGGCAGGGGGAAAGAAGGGATTGCTGAAACAGCTGCTGAAAGGATGGTGGCAGTCAAAGCCTGAGTAGATTCATCACCACTGTCATGTGGCAATACAGGGGGGATGGGAGCAGAGGAGAAGGCACTCCAATCAGTGTTAGATATGACCCACCTCGGAGGGTGACAGAGTGGGAAACACTGAAGGAAGGTCAAAACAATCGGGTAATGGTCGCTGTCACATAAGTCATTGTGGACGCCCCAGTGAATGGAGGGAAGAAGGCCAGGACTGCAGATGGAGAGGCGCTCCCCTCATGGAGGAAGCGCCCACAGTCACCACAGAGGGGATCTGTGGTGCGGTGGGAAGAAATGTGTCCAAACCGTAAACATTTAAAGCATCTCATTGGTGGTAGAATATAGGATTTTACATCATACCAATACACCATTACCTTGACCTTCTCAGGGAGGACATGCCAGGATAAAGGCACCCGTAGTGGTGCGGTTGTGGAGAAAGTGCCGTGCGCCACACTAAAGTGTGTTGGAGCACCTATGTTTAGTAAACAGAGGTCAAGCCCTGCCAGAACAGCTTCAACTGTCCTGCCCAGGGCAGCAGCCGCATGACTACCCCAAAGAGGGTTGTGGGCATTTAAGTCCACTAATAGCAGGAAGGGAGAAGGGAGTTGTTGAAGAAGGGTGGTGAGGGCATCGGATGTGGGTGGCCTGTCAGATGGGAGGTAGAGATTACAGATTGTAATTGGAGTGGCCAGATGGACACTGACAGCAATGGCTTCCAGAGTGGTACAGAGAGGAACCCATTTAATAACAATGTCCTTGCGGACCAAGGTGCAAACACCGCCAGAAGTCCACAAGGGACCAGTTCAGTTCTGACAGAAAGTGTGGAATGCACGAAGGGCGGGTGAGTAAGAATTGACAAAATGGGTCTCCCGGAGTTCAATACAAGCAGCAGAGTAGAAGGAAAGAAGGGGCTGCAACTCTGAAAGGTGACACAAATATCCATTACAATTCCACTGGAGGATTCTCAAGCCAGAGTCCAAAGGGGAAGCGAATGGACCGGAGTTGATCATGCCACCAAGTCGCTATCTGTCACCAATAAGGATGGGGTAATGTCCGCCCCTCGTGGTCTCGCGGTAGCGTTCTCGCTTCTCGTTTCCAGAGCACGGGGTCCCGGGTTCGATTCCCGGCGGGGTCAGGAATTTTTCCTGCCTCGAGATGACTGGGTGTTATTGTGTCGTCTTCATCATTATCATTCATCCCCATTACGGTCGGAGGAAGGCAATGGCAAACCACCTCCACTAGGACCTTGCCTAGTAAGGCGGCGCGGTTCTCCCGCGTCGCTCCCCTACGCTCTGTAAAGAAGTATGGGACTCATCATCATCATCAATATCCATATAGGTCGGGTTCACTGACTATAGGAGGGGAAGGCTGCACCTCAGGGGGTACCAGAGGGGCCTTGCCCTTGTTCCTGCTTCTCCTCTTGGGAAGGAAGAGAAGGGCAGATTTCAGCGAGGGCGGGCACGGAATTACACCGGGCAATCTTGGTGCCCACCGGCTGTGGATCATCCTGCCAATGTGGAGCAATAGATCACCTTTCAGGGGGGTGCTGGGAAGAGGAGTCTTGGGAGTGAGCTCCAGTACCAGTGGCCACTGAAGGAGGGGAGCACTTCTCCGGTGGGGAAGAGGGAGCAGCACCCAAAGAGGTGGGTATGGGTATTGACGGGGAGAGGGAGGGGAAGTGGGAGAGGGGGGGGAGGAGGAGGCTGAAGGCATAGGGTGAAGGGGGTTGGGCTGAGAAGAGGAGGGGGTAGGAGGGGGAATGGATGTAATTGTAGCAAAAGTAGAAGTCATAGATATGGGATGGAGTCGGTCATACTTGTGACGAGCCTCAGTGTAGGTGAGCTGATCTAAGGTTTTGTACTCTGGAATCCTTTCTTTCACAAACACTGGGCATGTAGGTGAGCGTGGAAAATGCTCTCCATGACAATTTACACACATTGGCTGGGGAACACAGGCGCTCCCCTCATGGAGGAAGCGCCCACAGTCACCACAGAGGGGATCTGTGGTGCGGTGGGAAGACATGTGTCCAAACCGTAAACATTTAAAGCATCTCATTGGTGGTAGAATATAGGATTTTACATCATACCAATACACCATTACCTTGACCTTCTCAGGGAGGACATGCCCCTCGAAAGCCAGGATAAAGGCGCCCGTAGTGGTGTGATTGTTTGGAGGGCCTCGCTGCACACGGCGGATAAAACGAACCCCTCGCCACCCGAGGTTAGCACGGAGCTCCTCGTCAGTTTGCAGAAGAAGATCTCAGTGGAAAATAATGCCCTGTACCAAGTTCAAAGATTGGTGGGGTGTGATGGAGACTGGGATGTCACCGAGATGGTCACAAGCATGCAGGGTGTCAGATTGGGCAGCAGAAGATGTCTTGATGAGCAAAGCACAGGACTGCATTTTACCCATCGAGTCCACTTCGCCATACTTATCTTCAATGGTCTCCACGAAAAACAAAGGCTTGGTCGTGGCAAAACTTCCGCCATCCATCCTGGTACAAAACAGGTATTGAGGGAAAGGTTTCAACCCAAGCCAGCGAGCTTGACTGTCCTCCCAGGGGGTGGCCTGGGAGGGGACGGCCAAAGGATCAGAAGAAGGAGTGTCACATCTGCTACCACTCTTAGAGATGACCACAGAATGGCCAGAACGGTTAAGCTTTTGTCACTTCAGGCGCAAGGTGTCCGCCCTAGTACCACCCACTCTGATCATGGGCTTGCCTCATAGGTGCCACCCAGCCATAGCAAGAGCCGTCTGGCATGGTGGCCATTGCCAGGAGTTCTGGTGCCTCAAAGTAATGAGCATCGACTCCTGGGCATACATGAGGCATTAACAGCTCAGGTACTAGCAGTGTGATCCCTGTGGTTTCAGGGGGCTCAGCCAAGAGGGTACTTAACAGCCCCACCACACAGACTGGCTACCATGCTGGTGACCTAGCAGGAGGGGGGCCAGGGTGCAAAGGGAAAGGGGAGGGGAGGAGTAGAGGAACCTGCACCATGGAAGCTAGGTAGGGAGTTCATCCCCAAATGGCTCACACTGAGCGGAAAATTTTGGAAATGGAGGTCAAACCCCAATGGGACCAAAAATGTCGAAAAGGAGATGGAAACAGCAAACTAAACAATGGCACAGACCAAAACAAAGAAAGTAGGATAGCAAGGTTGACATAAAGAAGTCCACTAAGAGGGAAAAGAGGAGGCAAGGAAAAAGGAGCAAGGATAGGGAGGGAGAGGAACAGGGATGGGAATGCAGCTTGGAAAGGAAAGGAAAGGAGACTGCAATAGCTCGGGGCCCCGTGTGAGCCAAACACGTACCCAAAAACGGACTGTGGGTCCCTGGGGGGGGGGTTAGAAATGTGCCACAAATGGTGGCCAATATGCTCAGCACTAATAATTTGTGCTCCTGTTTTTCCCAGAAATGGTGTACATGCTGCAACATTTGTTCCATTGAAATCCCCCCTTGCTGGGACTCTTTTAATCTGTCCAAGGCTTCAAAAGCTCTGGATTGAGTGTGTTATTTAAATGTGTTAAATTTTGAATGGGTAATAACTTCAGAGATCCTTCAATACAATGTATCCTGCGACAATGTCATAACAGTTGAGCCTGTACGTGTAGCTGGAAGATGAAAATCCATCCCAACTACCTCACAAGCCATGCCATTAATGATCATTCTGCTTTCCGAAGACCAAGTTTTCTCAACCCTACCGGTCTGCCTCTTTCATAGTAATTCAACCATACAGTTTCTGGGATGAATATAGAGTACAACCAATGTGTACCCATCCTCTGGAAGTACATTTGGGCTGGCAGAAGCTCCTTCCCACAACTCATCCTCATTTACTTCCCCCAGAAACAACTAACTTAACATGTCCGCATATCAGTCCGTACTTGGCCACCCAGACAGATCACAACCTTCCCTAGTACAAACCTTTTCAGCTCTAATCATGATATTACAATGTGAACCTGCACCCACTTACCCAATATCCCCCATTTCACTGGATACGGGAGAATGCTGTGGCAGTGAAACTCCAAAAGTTTTCCTGCAACATGTACACAGGTTGCTATATACATCCTGGCTCCATCTGTTTCTACCTCCACCCTAGCTATATGGAAGAACAGTTCCAGATTCTCCTGCGACACTTTGGCTATATGCTGTAACTCCACAGGAAAGTGCTATTCTGCCAGCTGCAGTCCCACCACGAATTCCCTCATTGTAACAAACATGGGACTAAATTGCCTGTTCACTCCATGCAACACTGCCTCCTGTAATATTACCACCTCACTCCTGGCATCCCCAAGTTGGTCTGCTAGCCCATGCAGCAACCTCGCTACATTCAGTTCGTTGTCCAGTGCACTCCCCTTGCTTCTGCATTTTCTCCATATCGCTATTCAGCACCTCCCTTGTTTCGTTAGCACACTGGCTAAGCTCTGCTGCTAATTTCTATACTAGTCTCATGTAATTCAAGACCCCTTGTTCTAAGTTCAATAACCACATTGTGTGCCCCTCCGTGTCATGCTTCTTCATAGAACTTGCCATGTGTTGAACCTGAACAACTGTGCTATTTAACTCCCGTACTTCCTCTTTGTCTGCTGTTCTGAAAATTGTCTTTAACAAGTTTTCTCCAGCATTTACCCAGCCCCTCTTCCGCTGACTCCTAGCATGAGGAACCACATCCACCAACTATGATAACCGCACCCTTAATTTACTGTAAGTGAGTTGCAACTTCTGGTACTCTCCATTTATCTCCCTAAATAAATTATTCCCCTGTGCCTCCTTATATAATTCCAAAAAGGCATCCACTAACCTATGCACCTCACTCCCAATCTCCCAGATCTCCACTGTTGTTTCTAATGTCCATTTATGACTAGTAAGCTACACATCTGGTTGTCTTGGCAACATAAAACCCAATTATAGAGGTTGAACAATTGTTACCTGACCTGCCTCACTCTTGCTGGCATACAGAAACAGCAGGACCATCCTTATTCCTCAGGATGTCCTTGCATATTCAACACCCATAGAACAAAATTACTCTATCATGCCCTCCCTCCTTTCGAGAATGTACAATCCACAAAAACCAATATCAGTAACAACGACAAGAAAAACTAACAACTGTGAAAAAAAAAAAAATAAAATAAAATAAAAAAAATATTCCATGGTAATAAAAGTACATACTCCCTGATACACTAAACAAAACAACAAATTACAATTATGCAACTTCCTTACGCTACCTTAACCTATACGGCACATCATGCACCTTATGAAGCTCACCAATTCCAGGTTCCTTGTTTCCACCCTTTGTAATTTTCACCTTCTGGTTGGTCGCTGATAGCTATGGTATCCCCTCTGTCATTTGTTTGAACAGTTTAATGCAACTGATGCGTATAACAGACATCTTTGTGGGGAACTGTATCTTCACACTGACTGGTGAGGTCATTTCCATGACCTCATGTGGTCCTGGGACTTTGTTAAAAATTTATTCGTTTTCTGCTTTGATATACGGGGACTAGAGACCATTACCCACTGCCCCATGCAGTATTGTGGCAATCTGCCCATGCATCTGTTCGTTTGTTCCTGGTATTATAGCCTCTTGATGTTTGCCTTTTGTACATTCTTCCAAACTTCCCTGATTCTTCTGGCAAACTTCCTCACTGACTCACCATCCAGTCCTAATTTAGGAATTAAAACATCATTTTCCTGCGGTAAATCACCTCAAATGGCGACAAGCCCATTGCAGTACGAACTTTCAAATTATAGGTACACTGTACACAAGGTAAATTGGTATCCCAATCGTCATGCCTGGAACCTACATAACAGTTCAACATCTTTGCAACAGTCTTGTGCACACATTCGGTTCTCCCATTGGTCTGCGGACAAAATGGACTCATCCGTAACTTCTGTAGCAACATGCGCCGTAGTTGTTTCATTATATCCAAGACAAAATTCATACTCTGATCCATAATTATGGTCTCAAGCCCCCAAATTTTAATATACAGTTGTTTACTAATGCCTGTGCTACAGTACTAGCCCGTTGGTCTGCTGAAAATCAAGAAAAATGATCAATGATAATGAGAATGTTTCTATTTCATGCAGGTGTTTTATTAAGTGACTCAAAGACCTCCGACCCTAACACAGAAAATGGACTAGGCACCTCTAATAACCTTTGCAGTGGTGCTTTCTGATGCATTATGTTGGCCCTCTGTGTGACCGGCACACAGTCCTTAACATACTGCTGCACATAATGCTTCCTATTCCTCCACCAAAACTACTCTGCTACACGTCTGTCCATTACATGTCACCTGTCGTGACCTGACAACATATGGATGTGAGCGTGCTGCAACACTTCCTTCTGAAAATGCTCTGTAAACACCACACATGGTCCACACCTCATCACTCCACAAAACAAACCTTCATGCATAACAAAGTATGGCTGTGACTTAAATGCTTGGCACTCCTTATCCATTGCCTGCGACCGCTGCCGCTCTTCAACACTCTGTCGTAGCATACTTAACATTGCTACTCTGCAACTTAACAAATTTGCATTTGATCTTCCAAGCTTATGGGTTACCTCGTACTCTAATTCACTAAGCTAAAGTGCCCACAAGTTAATCTACTATATGGATATTTCAAACTACGCAACCATTTCAATGAGGCAAGGTCGGACATGACCTTAAGCTTCCTATCATACAGATAACATCAAAAATACGTAATATCATATATGACTACCAACATATCTTTCTCCAGTGTTGAGTAATTATGCTCAACCTTTTTTAACAGCCTCGAAGTGTAAGCTCCCGGATGTTCCTGACCACTTCATCATCTGTCCCAAAACACAAGTGACTACATCATTTGAAGCATCACATGAAAGAAAAAGCTCTTTCTTGAAATCCGGAAAAACCAATACTGGGTCTGAAACTAATATTTTCAATTTCTCAAGTGCCTACCGATATCCCTGTGACAATGGAATCTTGTCCCCTTCTTCAGTAGTTCGTTCAAGTGTCTGGCTATTTTTGCAAAGTCCTTCACAAGCTGTCTATAATAATTACATAGGCCAATGATCAATTGTACCTGCTTAGTTGTTTGTGGTGTTGGATAATTTTGAACTGTGTCTGTAAAATGAGGATCAGTTTGTATTGTATGTTCACTAATCAACAGCCCCAGACAGTTTATCTTAGTTTGTGCAAAATGGCACTTATCCACACTTAACATAAAACGTGTCTATCACAGTCTACTAAAGACATCCTCCTACCATCTCATATGCTCCGATAAATCCTGTGAATAGACAATTGCGTCATCAAAATAGACCAAAGACATTTTTGCCTTTAATGCTCTCAGTACCCCATCTAACAACCACCGACAAGTTTCCAGTGTGTTCTTTAGTTCAAATAGCATGTGTTTGTGATGAAAATGTCCTGCTGGGACAGCCTATCTTCATGTGCCACCTCCAATTGATGGTATCTGCTCCTGAGGTCCATAGTTGTAGAGAACCAACACTGACCAAGATTACCCAAAGCTTCCATGATGTTTGGAGTTGGATAAGCATCTGAAATGGTTCACGCATTTAGATATCTGTGGTCATGGCAAAATTTGTATTTCTGTGTCCCATCCATTGATTTCTTCAGCATGACAACAATATTTGTGCTCCAGGAACTATCACTTGGTTCTATGATCCCATCCTGTAGTTGTTGTACAATAAATTCTCCTACAAACTGTTGCAGCTGCTTTGTTATATTGTATGGCTTCCTATAAATTGGTGCACTATCCCTTGTTGGTATGTGATGTTGCGTCAGCGGGGTCGTCAGCAAATTTCTGTTCGCACAAAACAAATCACTAAACCTCAACAACAAGTTCTCCACGGCCATTTGATCACAGCCCTTCAAGTGATGTAGTTTCCCTCGTAACACTTCTGTACTGATGGTTTTGGAGTCCTCTTTTTTCAATACTTCCAGAGTGGCTATTACTGCACCCTCTAACATAGTCATGCCACCTCTGCCAAAATTATTCACACTAGCCAGAATAATCTATTCCCCATTAATACCACTCACATGCATCAAATTCCTGTGGATAAATCAAGATGAACTATCCAACTCTTCATACCTTAAGAGTGGTTCAATCACATATAATGTTTCCCTCAGCATATAGATATCCATTGAAACCCACACTATCTTTTGCATAACTGCTGGTATTTTATCCTGCTGATTGATCTTTACTGAAAACGTATGCAGTTTAGTTGGTGGCAACCTCACACACCAAAGCATGGTTGTCCCGTCTCCTCTTTCCTAAAAGGTCCAGACCAATAAAGGACACATTCGCACCTATGTCCACCAAAAATCTGTTTCCTGCCATCAACTACGCCCACTAAGCTGCATTCCATCTGTGCTCTAACTTGTGCCACGTTATGGTCTATCGGAACTGCCTTCCAATGGCTGAAGCAATCCTGTTTGCATTTAAAGGCTGCTTCCCATTCTTCCTACTTCTACACTCAAATGCTCCCTATGCCACTATACCACATGCACAGCACTCTGGTTGCTTACACTGCTAACTCACACGCCCCTCTTGACGATATCCGTAACACTCGACTTCATAAGCGAACACGCAGTGGTCCACTCTCTGCTTTGTGGCCGTATGCACCTCTCTGTAAGTGTTGCAATTCTAAGAGCTGACTAAGTCCTCCAGGTTCTCCATCCATGTCCTCTGTGACATTTCGGTATGACGGGAAAGGGGGGGGGGACATTTGCCGCTCTATTTTCCGCCTCCTGTAACAGTACCCTATTAACTTCTGCATTCTGGGTCTGTATATATGAACCATGGACCTTGCCGTTGGTGGGGAGGCTTGCGTGCCTCAACGATACATATGGCCGTACCGTAGGTGCAACCACAATGGAGGGGAATCTGTTGAGAGGCCAGACAAACTTGTGGTTCCTGAAGAGGGGCAGTAGGCCTTTCAGTAGTTGCAGGGGCAACAGACTGGATGATAGACTGATCTGGCCTTGTAACACTAACCAAAATGGCCTTGCTGTTCTGGTACTGCAAATGGCTGAAAGCAAGGGGAAACTACAGCCGTAATTTTTCCCAAGGGCATGCAGCTTTACTGTATGATTAAATGATGATGGCATTCTCTTGGGTAAAATATTACGGAGGTAAAATAGTCCCCCATTTGGATCTCCGGGCGGGGACTACTCAAGAGGACGTCGTAATCAGGAGAAAGAAAACGTGTTTTACGGATCGGAGCGTGGAATGTCAGATCACTTAATCGGGCAGGTAGGTTAGAAAATTTAAAAAGGGAAATGGATAGGTTAAAGTTAGATATAGTGGGAATTAGTGAAGTTCGGTGGCACGAGGAACAAGACTTTTGGTAAGGCGAATACAGGGTTATAAATACAAAATCAAATAGGGGTAATGCAGGAGTAGGTTTAATAATGAATAAAAAAATATGAGTGCGGGTAAGCTACTACAAACAACATAGTGAGTGCATTATTGTGGCTAAGATGGACACGAAGCCCACGCCTACTACAGTATTACAAATTTATATGCCAAGGAATTGATGAAATGTATGATGAGATAAAAGAAATTATTCAGGTAGTGAAGGGAGACGAAAATTTAATAGTCATGGGTGACTGGAATTCGAGAGTAGGAAAAAGGAGAGAAGGAAACATAGTAGGTGAATATGGGTTGGGGCTAAGAAATGAAAGAGGAAGCCGCCTGGTAGAATTTTGTGCAGAGCATAACTTAATCATAGCTAACACTTGGTTCAAGAATCATGAAAGAAGGTTGTATACATGGAAGAATCCTGGAGATACTAGAAGGTATCAGATAGATTATGTAATGGTAAGACAGAGATTTAGGAACCAGGTTTTAAATTGTAAGACATTTCCAGGTGCAGATGTGGACTCTGACCACAATCTATTGGTTATGAACTGTAGATTAAAACTGAAGAAACTGCAAAAAGGTGGGAATTTAAGGAGATGGGACCTGGATAAACTGAAAGAACCAGAGGTTGTACAGAGTTTCAGGGAGACCATAAGGGAACAATTCACAGGAATAGGTAAAAGAAATACAGTAAAAGAAGAATGGGTAGCTTTGAGGGATGAAATAGTGAAGGCAGCAGAGGATCAAATAGGTAAAAAGACGAGGGCTAGTAGAAACCCTTGGGTAACAGAATTAATATTGAATTTAATTGATGAAAGGAGAAAATATAAAAATGCAGTAAATGAAGCAGGCAAAAAGGAATACAAACGTCTCAAAAATGATATCGACAGGAAGTGCAAAATGGCTAAGCAGGGATGGCTAGAGGACAAATGTAAGGATGAAGAGGCTTATCTCACTAGGGGTAAGATAGATACTGCTTACAGGAAAATTAAAGAGACCTTTTGAGAAAAGAGAACCACTTGTATGAATATCAAGAGCTCAGATGGAAACCCAGTTCTAAGCAAAGAAGGGAAAGCAGAAAGGTGGAGTCTACACAAGGGCGATGTTCTTGAGGACAATCTTATGGAAATGGAAGAGGATGTAGTTGAAATGGGAGATATGATACTGCGTCAAGGGTTTGACAGAGCACTGAAAGACCTGAGTCGAAACAAGGCCCCCGGAGTAGATATCATTCCATTAGAACTACTGACAGCCTTGGGAGAGCCAGTCCTGACAAAACTCTACCGTCTGGTGAGCAAGATGTACAAGACAGGCAAAATACCCTCAGATTTCAAGAAGAATATAATAATTCCAATCCCAAAGAAAGCAGGTGTTGAAAGACGTGAAAATTACCGAACATAATGGTGCTATTATACATAACCCAAATACACTAGTAAATACTGTAAATGAGTACTTCAGCAGTGTTGCTACCAAGCTACAGCAAAAGTTTGGCAAAAAACAGCCTGAACAAAAATTGAACTATATGGATAACTCAATGTTACTGTTACCGACTTCTACAGAAGAAGTAAGGATGGTTGTGAAGAATCTAAAGAATAAAACATCAGCAGGTTTAGATGAAGTGCCAGTGTGCTTACTAAAGGACTGCATTGACAGCATACAACATCCTTTGGCACACATCATAAATGAATCTTTCACTGCAGGCTGCTTCCCAGAATACTTAAAATGTGCAAAAGTCCTGCCTCTATTTAAGAAAGGCGATCCAGAAAATATAGAAAACTATAGGCCCATCTCATTACTCTCATCCTTTTCCAAGGTAATAGAAAATATAATGAAAAAGAGACTAATGGATTTCCTAAACAAGTACAACCTACTGTGTAAAGAACAGTTTGGTTTCAGGCCAGGAAGAAGCACAGGTTCAGCAGTAGCTCACTTCACAAACTTTGTCTTACAAGCACTTGACGAAGGTGAACATGTAACAGGCATATTCCTTGACCTTAGCAAAGCATTTGACACGGTAGACCACAAAATACTACTAAACAAAATGGAGGCACTAGGAATAAGGGGAACAGTAAATAATTGGTTTCAATCGTACTTGGAAAATAGGGTACAGTGTGTAGAGATCTCACAAACGAAGTTCAGCAGATTGACAAAACACATTTCTAAACCAGAACATATTAACATAGGAGTCCCTCAGGGAAGTGTGTTAGGGCCAATACTCTTCCTAATATATATCAATGATTTTCCCCAGAGTGTGAAATACGGGGAAGCAATACTATTTGCAGATGATAGCAGCATCCTTATCAGTGACGAGTCACCAGACAAATTGAGAGACAAAGCTGAAGAAACTCTCGATCATGTATGCAAGTGGGTAGTAAGCAACAAATTAACCCTCAATATTAAAAAAACAAACAGTATTAATTTCCACATAAATAAAAAACATAATAGCATAGGCCTAAGAGTTAAAGATGAACTTATAGATTGTGTCACAAACACAAAATTCCTAGGTATGCATGTTGACTCACAGCTTAACTGGACTGACCATATTGCAGCACTAGAAAAGAAAATTGCTACTGCTTGCTATGCACTCCGGATAATTATGTCAGTATGTAATAGTTCATGCGCTAAGACGACATACTTTGCATATGTGCATTCAATAATTAGTTATGGCATAACCTTCTGGGGTACAAATGTGCAGAACATACAAGCAATTTTCAAGCTGCAAAAGAGGGCAGTACGAATAATAACAAAAAGCAGCAAGAGAGCTCACTGTACTGATTTATTCAAAACCATGGGAATCTTGACAGTACCATGTGAATACATCTTTCAGACTGTGATATATATAAAGAAACACATTGACCAGTACACACAAAACAGATCTATACACCAACACTGGACTAGATCCTGCCACCATTTGCATCTCATACGAAAAAACAAAACAAAAACCCAAAATAGTTTATTATTTAATGGATTAAAAATGTATAATAGACTTCCAGAGGAGATCAAAGCTGAAACTGGAATACATGCCTTTAGGAAAGCTGCAAAAAATTATTTAGCAAATAAATGTTACTATACTGTCAAAGAATACTGTAAATGACATGTGTTCACCTCAATTCACGCAAGAGTACCTTTGTAAATTTATATTTATCTTTAATTATGATTGGTATGTATTTGTTTTGTGTAATCCATGCAAGAATACATTTGTAAATTTATATTTATTTGTAACTAAGATTGGTCTGTATTTGTTTCGTGTACAAATGATTAAGTTGCACCATAGAAATATGTACTACCAGAAGTACTATTATGTATATACTCATTCCATGTATACAGTTGACGACATCCATACAACACAAGTTGTCTACGGATGAATAAATAAATAAATAAATAAATCAGTTTAATAAGTCACAACTGCAAAATACTAACGCGAATTCTGTACAGACGAATGGAAAAACTTGTAGAAGCCGACCTCAGGGAAGATCAGTTTGGATTCCGTAGAAATATTGGAACACGTGAGGCAATACTGACCCTACGACTTATCTTAGAAGCTAGATTAAGGAAAGGCAAACCTATGTTTCCAGCATTTGTAGACTTAGAGAAAGCTTTTGACAACGTTGACTGGAAGAGTCTCTTTCAAATTCTGAAGGTGGCAGGGGTAAAATACAGGGAGCGAAAGGCTATTTACAATTTGTACAGAAACCAGATGGCAGTTATAAGAGTTGGTTGGGAAGGGAGTGAGACAGGGTTGTAGCCTATCCCCGATGTTATTCAATCTGTATATTGAGCAAGCAATAAAGGAAACAAAAGAAAAGTTCAGAGTAGGTATCAAAATCCATGGAGAAGAAAAAAAGAACTTTGAGGTTTGCTGATAACATTGTAATTCTGTCAGAGAAAAGCAAGGGATTTGGAAGAGCAGTTGAACGGAATGGACAGTGTCTTGAAAGGAGGATATAAGATGAACATCAACAAAATCAAAACGAGGATAATGGAATGTAGGCGAATTAAGTCAGGTGATGCTGAGGGGAATTAGATTAGGAAATGAGACACTTAAAGTAGTAAAGGAGTTTTGCTATTTGGGGAGCAAAATAACTGATGATGGTCGAAGAAGAGAGGATATAAAATGTAGACTGGCAATGGCAAGGAAAGCGTTTCTGAAGAAGAGAAATTTGTTAACACCGAGTATAGATTTAAATGTCAAGAAGTCATTTCTTAAAGTATTTGTATGGAGTGTAGCCATGTATGGAAGTGAAATGTGGACGATAAATAGTTTAGACAAGAAGAGAATAGAAGCTTTCGAAATGTGGTGCTACAGAAGAATGCTGAAGATGAGATGGGTAGATCACATAACTAATGAGGAGGTATTGAATAGGATTGGGGAGAAGAGGAGTTTGTGGCACAACTTGACTAGAAGAAGGGATCGGTTGGTAGGACATGTTCTGAGGCATCAAGGGATCACCAATTTAGTATTGGAGGGCAGCGTGGAGGGTAAAAATCGTAGAGGGAGACCAAGAGATGAATACACTAAGCAGATTCAGAAGGATGTAGGCTGCAATAGGTACTGGGAGACGAAGAAGCTTGCACAGGATAGAGTAGCATGGAGAGCTGCATCAAACCAGTCTCAGGACTGAAGACCACAACAACAAACATATATGTCTCTGCATTTAGCTTACAGATTCTATACCAGAATGCTTCCACGGACTCGTTGCGCTGCATGACAACATACTTCATTTCTCCCGAAAAAATCGCACACTGTTCTACTTTTGGTATTGCTGGCACAACCCAGCAACCCACTCCTGGAACACATATGCTTTACTCAGTCTCTTGGTGGACAACATATGCTTTGGATTCCCCTGCCAAACAGGTATTAGCAACAAACAGGGTTACTTCATCTCACCACCCATGTACTTCTGCAGCATCCTTATCACCATTAACAAAAATTGCAATGTCATCCATTGCCTCACGTGAGAAAGGATAATCAGTGCGAGCACTGCTAGGTTGAACAGAACAAAAGGCACTCTCAATCCAGATTTACTTTCCTGTGACTCTGATTGTGACACTCTTTACGAGCCTCTAACTCATGATGAAGTTCGAACTCTTTCCGTTTCATTCCCCCAAACTGCTCAGTTAACAGTGACTTGCTGAGTCAAAGCAGCAACTGCATCTGAGATAGTCGCATGTGTATCCATCATTTTGTGTACTGTACTCCACATTAATTCATTTGATTTAAAGAAATAAAAAAAGACAAAAGAAAAATTCCCATTTAACCCTACACAAAAAATTTAATTAGAAATTAATTTTTCTGCCAAATCATCACCCATCTACAGTCAGTACAACTACTAGGCAGATGACCAGTACACATACATAGAGAACAAATAAGTGCTACAGCTATGGTACATGGCAACTCGTGCCCACTCAAATGGCAAAATGGACACCTCACTGACACTAAATTATCACATCTACCATTACCTCTAAAAAAACAGTAAAATGGTTCAAATGGCTCTGAGCACTATGGGACTTAACAGCTGTGGTCATCAGTCCCCTAGAACTTAGAACTACTTAAACCTAACTAACCTAAGGACATCACACACATCCATGCCCGAGGCAGGATTCGAACCTGCGACCGTAGCAGTTGCGCGGTTAAGACTGTAGCGCCTAGAACCGCTCGGCCACAGCGGCCGGCAAAAAAAACAGTAAGTCCACAGGTTCCTGTGACTTCACAAAAGTAGTTCTAAACATTGTGTACCATAGCTTACGCAACTAACTCTGACTATGAGAGCGCGCGCACACACACACACACACACACACACACACATACACACACACACACACACACACACACACACAAATAAAAAAATATCTTTGACTCACCATACCACATTGTGCTGAGCTGGTACCACCAAACTTACATCATGTACCACTGCCTCACTCACCACTCACCAAAACCTACTCTCTCACCAAAATGTTGTGTTGGAAAGGAATGAACACTTTCCGACACAACGTATTGTTTTGGAAAGCGAAACGACCACTTCCTGAAGCCAAATTGTTACAGCCCCTCAACTCAGGGATTGTAATGTGTCAGAACGACCGAGAAGTATGGTTTGGGAGAGAGGGGTAACACACACCAAAGTGTGCAGACAAACACTGGAAAATGTGTCATTTACTTTATTGTTTCAAAGGTACACAGTGTGTCTTCAGCTGATCCTAGTGATGGTGCCGCATGACGAGGTGCATGGGTCAGTGCCAATGCTAATGCCAAAACATGCTGCTCCGGTGTCTGGCTGCCCAACCTTGCAGATATAGCCCTGTTACTCACACCACAGCTGTGTGGCCGCCACGCGTGTTGGGTGGGCTGTAGCAGTAGCCCAGGACACAGCTGGCTGCTCCCTCAAGCACAACTCATGGGCCCCATGTAGAGCACCGAAGGGAAACAGCTGATTGCTATCACTATAGTGAGCCTTAGCAGCTCCAACCATATGCCCAGGGCAGCTCAGTCAGTGACTGCAGACAGCTCTGCACCCGGGAGGCCGACACTGCTCTGGGAGACAGCAGTTTGCTGTCCGCCGGACAATGTCACCTAGAGAACAGAGGCTAGCAACCATCTTGCTGCTCGCACCAGTATACCTCCAAAGTGCGGCCCGCCCAGCCACAGCAATGGCGCGTCTGTGCAGCAGAGGTTGGTGGTAGTTTCAGTGGGCCAGTTGGCCACCGACATCCATAACCAGAATGTCATCATAGTTCACCTGCATTCTCTCCAGTCCTAGATACGGACAGAATGGCGATGTGACTGCACCCCTTTGATCCTCCCGCCTTGCTTATTTCCTCTGGAGAGGAAAAGTGGAGTGCTCTTTAATAATTATAACATCAACTTTCCTCAGCTCACTTCAGCTCCTACACACATGTCACTAGGTACTGTTGTAACTGCAACTTATGGGTTCTTCACCACATGTCAGTGTCCTGTGCTGCCCTGATTACTTCACACTTGTTTACAGTGCCTTCCAAGTAATGCCTTCTCACCTGCGAGTGGTGTCGTAAACCTGCCTCACAGAAACATTTGCTAAATATCAACAATGTCCGCACCTGCCATCCAATGTGGCAATTGGTCTCCTACCTCCCAGCCATAGTGGTGTGAAATTTACAACAATTCCCCAAAACCACACCCATGCTTATTCATGGCACATCAATAAATTTGAACTTTTTATCTCTATCCATTTATGAGAAAAAGGGGTCTTGACAGACAGACAACAAAGTGACTGTATATAAGCTCTGTTTCTACCGACTGAGGTACAGAACTCTAAAAAAATGGTTGCTTTTGCAGAAAAAAATGTTTACTCTTGCAGCAGAGCAGCTGGGATTTTGAAGAACATAATTTTCTTTTCTCTCTCTCTCTCTCTCTCTTTTTTTTCCCCCAAGAATTTTTGAGGCAAATTTCTTAATTGACACCATACCTAAACATTCATGAAATCATGGCTTTTCATTCATTACCAGCCCCAGAGCTGCTAGTTTATTCATATTCAATGTATCTGTCATTTTCTCCACTAATTCAATCCTTTGAAATTAGATTCAGTTAGAAGTTATAGTGCACAGGATGATGTAAGAAAGAAATTTTTTTTATGTTCTAGCTTTTCTTTTGGCTAAAACACCAAAGGCTTTGGCATGCTTGAAAGTAGAGGACGCTGCACAGATTTCTAGTCTTCAACATCACAAAAGGAGTATTTATATTTAATTACCACTAGATGTGTATGTTCTATGGGATCTTTGAATGAACAGTCATTTTACTTGCTGTCTACATACCTTCTTTCTGCAAACTCTTTATAACCAGCCAAAAAGTAACATAAAGACATTTCTCTGCATTTTCATCACCTGAAATGCTTTGTGCTTGTTCATTTTTGATGCTAGTGGCATCCACTGTTGAGACACACAATTATCATTTTCATTGTGTGTTTTAATAATGAACAAATATTTACATCATTTGGTAGAAAACTATAAAGTATAGCCTGTTCTCACAGATTGTAGTTTGAAATTACTTTCCTGGTTGCTAACAGTAATATCACAAAACCAATAGTAAATGGGCTATCTGATCATGACATGCAGCATTTTATGTTTAATACTGAAACTTGTCAGGGTATAATATCAATTAAATTCGAGTACAGGAGGGTAATAAATCAGTAAAAAATTGAGAATTTTAGGAGATTGCTCAAAGAGGTGAACTGGATAGATGTTTACAATGCTTCTGACTCAAACGGAAAATTCATTACTTCCTCATTTGAAAATCGTTTTCCCTTAAAGGTAACTTAAACCAAACAGAAGCCTAAAAATAAACCATGGATTAAAAAAGGAATAAAGGTATCATGTGGGGCAAACAAAACTGTATCTACTATCTGGGAACAGCTCTGATGTTAGCAATGTAATGCATTTACAAAGAATACTGCAAAATATTGAAATAAGTAATTCAGAAATCTAAGCAGCTTTATTAAGAGAAAAAGATAATTACATCAAACAGTAAAATATAAACTATACAGGATACAGTAAACACAGAGACATATGGGTCCAAGTAGGAACAGATGGCTCTGAAAATAAACAAGATACTGGTAACAAGTGCAGGCAATGTGGAAAACCTCTTAAACAAGTACTTTGTTTCTGCTACTGACAGACTGGGATTATCGGGTTCAGTAAACAGTGCAATGGAATATCTGAGACCAGTCTCTCCTAATATCTTCTGTAAAATGGAAATGACACTCACTTCACCCAAAAAAGTAGCATCCATTATAAGATCCTTAAAATCGAAGTATGCTAGTGGTTATGATAACATATCTACGGAGTTAATCAAAGATTGTTCATGTGAGTTGAGCTCTCTCTTAAAAGTTATTTGTGTAATCCATCTCTTATTGGTAAAACATTTCCGGACTGACTAAAAAGCCTCTTTACAAGAAGGGGTATAAGGAGATACTGTCAAACTATCGACCAATTTCACTTTTGCCAGCCTTTTTAAAAATATTTGAAAAGGTTGTGATTAAGCATCTTCTTAAGATGTGACTGCAAATAATATACTGTCCAAGACACCGTTTGGGTTCCTAAAGGCTTCCTATATAGAGAAGGTTATTTGTGCACACAGTGATAATGTACTTATTTCATTAGATAACAAATTAGAGGCTATTGGCATTTTCTGTGACTTGTCAAAAACCTCTGACTGCGTGAATCACAGCATTCTCTTAAGTAAATTAGAATATTCTGCTGTCATTAGCAGTGCTGCAAAATGGCTCAAGTCTTACCTACCTAACAGGAAATAACAGGTGTCATTACGAAATACCCGTGGAGTAACCAATCAGTCTTCATCTGATTGGGAATTAATTAATGGTGATGTTCCTCAAGGTTCCAGCTTGGATCCACTGCCTTTTCTCGTGTACATAAATGATCGCTCATCTGTTACATTGCTAAGTTTGTTTTGTTTGTGGATGATACAACATTGCAATAAATAGCAGGTGAAGTACAGAATAAGAAATGCCTGCTAATCAAATTTTCACTGACATTAATAAACATATTAGATAAAATTCACAGCCATTAAACTTTCAAAAGACCACTTATGCAGTTCAGAACCTGTAAGACATTTCCTTCCAGCATGTGTATAACATATTAACACATGCACATAGAAGAGTAACAGTGTTAAATTTCTGAGATTACAACTCAATAATATATTCAGTTGGGAAGGCGATACCACAGAATTGCTGAAGCACCTAAACAAGTCTGTATTTGCAAAGCAAATGATGTCAGATGTAGGAGATATAAACTTATGAAAGAAACTTGCATAATTTGCTAGCTTTCATTCTATTATGTCCTATGGGATCATATTCTGGGGTAACTTGTGAAACTGAGCAAAAGTTTTTAGAGTGCAAAAGCATGTAATACGATTCATTTGTCGTGTAAATTCAAGAACATCATGTAGAAACCTCTTCAAGGAACTGGGTATTCTAGCCACTGCTTCCCAGTATATTTTTATTCCTTAATGAAATTTGTTGCAAATAATATGTTTCTATTCCCAACCCATAGCTCTATACATAGTATCAATACTAGGAATAAAAACAATCTACATAAAATCCTACGATAAGGTACCTTGGTATAAAAGGGCTCCAATATTCAGGAACACACATTTTCAATAAATTGTCAGCAACAATTAAAAACTCATTTTCAGATAAAACACAGTTTAAACAGAGTTTGATAGACTTTTTGGTAGGCAACTCCTTCTACTCTATATATACATATCGTAACAGCAACTGTTAGACCACCTCAAGTAAAAATGTCTGTCTGGTTTCAGTTTTGACAGCACTTGATCACAAAAGTCAAGATTACATAGTTTGTGTATGATTAATTAATTAAAAGTGCACAACTATGTCTAATTATGACACTGTATTAATTCTCTAAATATTAGTAGCTCCAGTTTACTGTAATGTATTCACATATCTTGAAAATCTCCTGACAAATGATCAGGGAAGTGAGTACTATATATTTAAATGTTCTATGTATTTATGTTATACTTTGTGACATGTTCCACGCCCATTTTTGGGTCTGTGGGACGAAAACTGAATCTAATCTAATCTAATCTATGTCACACTACTTTAACCCTTTCACACCTGAATTTTCTTGGAGGAAGAAACATCTTTATTTATGTGGTTATGCTCTTGGGTAATTTTTTAATGATTTTAGATGCAAGATACATACAAAAATATGTACCCATTTTCAAAACATACTTTGTGCACTTTGCTTCATTTTGTGGACTAAAATAACAAATGCCAAAATATTCTCTGTTGTAATAAAAGTAAAATAGTCATTCAATAATTAACATTCAAAATAACAAAAAACAATATTCAGTTATACAGTGGCTTATAGTGAACCAACCACATCCTCGTATTCTGGTCGTCAAGTTCTGCACATTGTCACGAGCTGCTGTGCACTGCTACATTAATTTACTGATATTTTCATAGTTACACCCAACAGTTGGCAGCAGTTTCATATAGTGAAAAAGTTGGACATTCGCAAATGTGTACCTCAGGTTTCCATTGGGGGGGGGGGGGGGGGGAACTTCAGTTGTAGCTAAGACACAGTAAAAGTTAATGTACACAGTTATAGCCAGAGGGACTGAAAGGTTTAAGTGTCTCTTTTTCAACATACCCATGCTACATTAACAAGTATGTATGAAGCACTGCATAATATCAGAATTACACCTTCAGTTTTGTACGGATCACAGTGGGAAAACTGAAGTTTGTGAACGCTTGTTTAGTCTCATACAAAACTAATGTGTTTTCCAACATCGCATAATGCCAATTCTGTGTACCAAATAGCAACGAGTTTTACTTGCTCTGTGAATGTAATGACACAAACCATGAAATTATTGCTATGATCATTACACAATGAAAATGCTTGACCCATTGTCATGAGGTGTGTCAGATGAAAATCTGTGACTGGTTAAGAACTTTGTGGTAGAGAAGGGCGGAGAATCATCAACTGATGTAGAAGTAACTTCACATATGCCCCAAGGAAGTGCATTGGGACCCTAGCTGTTCATGTTGTGTATCAGTGATGTAGCTTCAGACTTTTCCAGATGTCTGTAATAAAATTCTGTTAGAAAGAAGTTGCATAAAATCCAGTAAGATCTTGATAAATTTTCAATTCACAACTTGTTTCGGTGTTTGGAAATCTAAAACTGAGCACTAAAATTCAGAACTGCAGTGTTCTGTAATTATATCAAAGAGTTAAAAGTGCAATCACTCAACCAATACAAATACCTTGGTGTACAGTATGTGGGGATATGAAATGGAAAGATGACATAGGCTCAACCGTAGGTGAAGCAGGTGGTAGACTTCAAGTTCATTGATAAGATACTGGGAAAACGCAATCAGTCTACTACTGGGATTTGGTTGCAAAACATTTGTGCATCTCTGTCTAGAATATTTCTTGAGTACTAACAGGAGATAATGAATGTATACATAGAAGTGCAACACAGATGGTTATAGGTTTCTGTGTCATAGAAATACTGAAAAACCTGAAATATGAGATGCTTGATGATATACATCATATATATATATCTTGAAAGCCTAGATAAAAAAGTTACAATATGGTACCTCAAGAACTAGATTAGGTGAAGAAACTAGGAATACTTTACAGCCTGCTGTATATTGTGTCTGTGGAGAGTATGAGGACAAGTTAATACAAACTACATGACGCTTGTGAATATCATCAGAATATGGGGGATTACTCCATGTGGTAAGTGAGACGGAAAAATTGCTGAATTCAGGTCCTCTTTTAGAAAATATAATTTTATTTAGAAGGAAGTGCTCAAACTGCCCAAAAAAGTTTAAAGGGGGATGTTAATTACAAGCTCTTTATAAATGTAAATCTATGCGGAATATTTGGAACAGAATCATAGGAAACTGTCAAATGTTGGAATGAATCTCTTAAATTCTAGCAGAAAGACTTATGCTAGACTTGATGTTGCTCATGAGTGCAAACCTGACATCATAACTTCCATAGTATCCTTTGGCTATGTATTCACAGACCCCAGAAACTTGTTTCTGTGACAAGCTAGGCTGCGACTTCCTGGACTTGTGCCATAGGGTTCAGAGCCGTTGGGTCTCCCTAAATGGGTCAGGCATGCAGTGCACATCACAGGCTGCCAGATACATGGCTGAATGTGTGTGGGGTGCACACACGGGTTTTTAAGGTTAGGTAATTCTCCATCCAGCCCAGTTAATGGCAACCACAGGTGACCCAAAAGCATAAAATCCAAAAAGCTGCCCCCTGAAGGTGAGAGTGTTAAAATCCTAGCAGTTAACTGCCAAAGCATTCGTAATGAAGTGGTGAAGTTGAAGCACTCCTCGAAAGCAGTGAAGCTCACACAATATTAGGTAAAGAAAGCTGGTTGAAACTGAAACTGATAGCTGTGAGATTCTTGGGGGAATTTACGTGTTCAACAAAAGGATAAGCTGGTGGGAAGTGGAGGTGTATTTGTCACATTAAACACGAAACTCAAATCCACTGAGATAGAAAATAAAGCTGCATGAGAGATTGTCAGGCAAGACTCAGTGTCAGGGGTGGGTATAATATGGTAACTGAATCCTTCTACTACCAGCCAGACTCACCTCCCGAGGTAACTGTAAACTTGAGAGAGAACTCAGTTTGTGCTTGTATGTAGGTTCCCCAATCATACTATAATCTTTGTTGGACCTGTAATCAACTGTCAATCAACTGGGAAAATGACAGGTTTGCTTGTGGTGGGTGTAACAAGACATCCTGTGAACCATGACTAAATACATTTTCTATCTTGAACTGACAGATCGGAACTCCACTCATGGCAGAAATATATTAGACCTGAGGTGAAAAACAGATCTGACCTCTTTGAAGATGTCCACATTGAAACTGGTATCAGTGACCTTGACACAGTTCTGGCAACAGTGATTACCAAAATACAAAAGACAACTAAAACAAAATGAGAGGTTCTGAGAAACAGCAGAAATCATTAGAATTCCACAAAGCTCCAGAGTCTGATAGAACCCCTATCAGAATCTATACTGAATTTGCAACTGAGTTAGCCCCTCATCTAACTATAATCATTCATAGATTCCTCGAACAATAAACTGTGCCCAGAAGTTGGAAGAAAACACACGTCAACAAGAAGAGAGGGATAAGTGATCCATAAAACTACTGTCAAATATCCTTGAAATTGTTTTGTTGTAGAATCTTATTTAACATATTCTGAGCTCAAACATGATGCGGTATCTTGATTCTTGGACAGAGTGAACTCATACATGCCCGCCAGCACCAATTCCAAAAACATCGATCATGTGAAACTCAACTAGCACTTTTCTCACGCGACACACTGACAGGTAGCTGCACCAATCTCTTGATATCTGAAAAACATTTGACTCATTACCACAACTACTCTTAGTGTCAAAAGTACAATCATATGGGTATAAAGCAAAATGTTTGACTGAACTGAGGATTTTTTGGCAGGGAAGATGCAGCATGTTATCTTGAATGGAGAGTCATCGTCACATGTAGAAGTAACTTCAGGTGTGCCCAGCGAAGTATGCTGAGACCGTTGCTGTTCATGTATATTAATGACCTTGTAGGTAGTATTAATATTAGTTGCTGCAAAAAAGAAGCACAATGATTCATATATTAGAAAGGATAACAAGAAAATGAAATCTATGTGGAAAGTTATTAATAAACATGCAGGCGAACTTGAAAACATAAGTAATAAAATCACCATAAGACACAGAAACGAAGTTGTTGATGATCCACTTCTAATAGCTAATCTATTTAATAATCATTATATTAATGTAGCCAAAAACCTGATCACAACTAACTATAATCCAAAGACAAAGGTAATAACTCCAATAAATGACAGAGGAATGTACCTATATCCCATAACACCCAAAGAAGTACAAATGGCTATCAGCAAACTAAAGAGTAAAATGACCTGTGGATTTGATGGCATCCCTGACAAAATTTATTAAATACAATAGCAGCAGTGTTGTCTCTCAGCTTGTGGACATACTCAATGACTCCTTTGGTGTGTTTCCAGGTAAACTTAAGCAGTGAACAGTAATACCACTTTATAAAAGTGATGACAAGTTTGACATTAAAAATTTGAGACCACTGTCATTATTATCCGTACTTTTGAAATAATTAAGAAAATAATGTAGGCTATGACAGATTGCTAGACTTCCTAAACAAAAATAAAATTCTTGTAAATGCACAGAATGTGTTCAGAAGAGCAAATGGCTCTCTTCAATTTCCTAAAACTTGTTTACAAAGCTATTGCGGACAGGAACTGATCTATGGAATTTTGGACCTTTCCAAAGCATTTCATCTTATAAATCATGATCTACTACTGTTAAAACTATACAGGGGGTTACAAAAAGGTGCGGCCAAACTTTCAGGAAACATTCCTCACACACACAGAAAGAAAATATGTTATGTGGACATTAGTCCGGAAATGCTTACTTTCCATGTTAGAGCTCATTTTATTACTTCTCTTCAAATCACATTAAACATGGAATGGAAACACACAGCAACAGAACGTACCAGCGTGACTTCGAACACTTTGTTACAGGTAATGTTCAAAATGTCCTCCGTTAGCGAGGATACATGCATCCACCCTCCGTTGCATGGAATCCCTGATGCGCTGATGCATCCCTGGAGAAATGCGTATTGTATCACAGCTGTCCACAATACGAGCACAAAGAGTCTCTACATTTGGTACCGGGGTTATGCCCCCATAAATGAAAGTCAAGAGGGTTGAGGTCAGGAGAGCGTGGAGGCCATGGAATTGGTCCGCCTCTACCAATCCATCGGTCACCGAATCTGTTGTTGAGAAGCGTATGAACACTTCGAATGAAATGTGCAGGAGCTCCATCGTGCATGAACCACATGTTGTGTTGTACTTGTAAAGGCACATGTTCTAGCAGCACTGGTAGAGTATCCCGTATGAAATCATGATAACGTGCTCCATTGAGTGTAGGTGGAAGAACATGGGGCCCAATCAAGACATCACCAACAATGCCTGCCCAAACGTTCACAGAAAATCTGTGTTGATGACGTGATTGCACAATTGCGTGCGGATTCTCATCAGCCCACACACGTTAATTGTGAAAATTTACAATTTGATCACGTTGGAATGAAGCCTCATCCGTAAAGAGAACATTTGCACTGAAATGAGGATTGACACATTGTTGGATGAACCATTCGCAGAAGTGTATCCGTGGAGGCCAATCAGCTGCTGATAGCGCCTGCACATGCTGTACATGGTACGGAAACAACTGGTTCTCCCGTAGCACTTTCCATACAGTGACGTGGTCAACGTTACCTTGTACAGCAGCAACTTCTCTGACACTGGCATTATGGTTATCGTCAACTGCACGAAGAATTGCCTCGTCCATTGCAGGTGTCCTCGTCGTTCTAGGTCTTCCCCAGTCGCGAGTCATAGGCTGGAATGTTCCGTGCTCCCTAAGACGCCGATCAATTGCTTCAAACGTCTTCCTGTCGGGACACCTTCATTCTGGAAATCTGTCTCGATACAAACGTACCGCGCCATGGCTATTGCCGCGTGCTAATCCATACATCAAATGGGCATCTGCCAACTCCGCATTTGTAAACATTGCACTGACTGCAAAACCACATTCATGATGAACACTAACCTGTTGATGCTACGTACTGATGTGCTTGAAGCTAGTACTGTAGAGCAATGAGTCACATGTCAACCGAAGTCAACATTACCTTCCTTAAATTGGGCCAACTGGCAGTGAATCGAGTAAGTACAGTACACATACTGACGAAACTAAAATGAGCTCGAACATGGGAACATGGAAATTAAGCGTTTCTGGACACATGTCCACATAACATCTTTTCTTTATTTGTGTGTGAGGAATGTTTCCTGAAAGTTTGGTCGTACCTTTCTGTAACACCCAGTATAATTATGATGTCCATGGTGTTTCCTAGAAATGGTTCAAGTCATGTTTAACTGATAGCAAACAAAGAGTGCAAATTTCTCAGGATGGAAATGTGTACCATTCTGAATATAAAAGAGTTAATTATGGGGTGCTCCAGGGCTCAGTATTGGGACGATTGTTATCCTTGAGTTTTATTAATGACCTACCACAACAGTTTTCAACAGCTGATACTATGCTATTTGCTAATGATACCAACTTCATTATAAAAAAGAAGAATGATTATGAGATGCAGAAAAAAAACAGCAGAAGTGGCAGAAAAATGGTTGAAAGATAACTGTCTAGTTGTCAATGGCAAGAAAACTGTATGGATGAACTTCAACCACATACGGAACAAAAATAGGACCAATGTAAAATTCACATATCAAATAGCCAAATTCAGCAAAAGAATGAATCACATAACATTTTTAGGATTATAGGTGGATGAGCATGTATGACAGGAAAAACATGTAGAAATGCTTAACTAAAAATTAAGCAAGAACTGTTACATATTAAGAATGCTTAAAGATTGCTGCAATACCAAAATAGTGTTAAGTGCTTATTACATATACATGCATAGTCTACTGAAGTATGGTATAGTATTCTGGGGAAACACCTCTTTTGCAAAGCAGCCTTTTAAGCTTCAAAAGAAAGCTATAAGATTAATAAGTGAAGTTGCTTACTTAGCATCATGTAAAGGCATCTTTAAAGAATTAAGAATCATGATTTTACCATCTATATTTATATTTGAAAGTATCTGCTTCATCAAAAACTGTCAAGTTTCAGCTTTGAATAGTGAGATCCACAATTATCAAACAAGGAACAGGGATGACTATTTTAGGGATGTGCACAGAAAATCTATATATCAGGACAGTGCTGTTTACAAATCAAGAATTCTTTACAGCGCATTGCCAGATAGCATAAAAAATACAAAACAATACGTTCAAAAAAAAGAACTAAAAGCTCCTACAACATTAATTAATACCTGGAATTTTGCTCAAATCTGTAGGTCTGGTTCATAACTCTAAACAAAAATTCATAATTATCAAACCATTCCTAGATAAAACTAAACTTTATTTATCCATATATGTATCTAATTATACACCTAACTTTTGTGCCTCATGTGACCATGTCTATTTGACTAAAGCACTGGTATTTAATAGTTTAAGTAAAATAAATCAAGGTGTTTTTGCTAGTTTTTATTTTATCTGTATGTATGTATACAGTTTTACGATCTGATTAAGCAGAATAATGTTTTTGTTATAAGGGTATATTGATACAAATAAGATTTTGTACATGAAGTAAGTATGTAATATTTTATACTCTGACATATCCAATATTACGAATGTGACAATGCGGATGTTCAATAAATAAATTGTCAGCCCGTTAACATATAACTCGACTAGATCCATATCCCTGAATGTTTCCTTCATGGAGGGATTTACAGAACGCAATGTGTTAATTAATGAATAAGTTGCCATAATTAGTAATGCCCTACTCACAACAGGTAAAGACCCAATTTTTGGAACCCAGACTGTCACATACTTTTAATCTGTTACAATTGATGAAATTTCCTACTTTTCACTTCAGAAATATTCTCACTTAATGAGTGAACTATCATAAAAAGCAATACCTCTTTATAATAAAGATAAAGGAAATTATATTGCTAATTACAAACTTGTAGTAAAACTCATTATACCACAGTGTTGCAGCTCACTCCTGCACACTAAAATTACTATGACCAGCCATCTCTTAAGTCACTCACAATTAATGTATAAGAAGTACAAGAAGTATACGGTGTGTTCACAATATCCAGACCAAGAGCTACCTAGTTCTGAATCCACCGAAGTCAGCAGAAGTTACATGGATTAGGACCATGACCGTTTTGTGGTGGATGAACTAAAAATACAGTAACTGTATGTACAGTTGCCATTATGGTTTGTTCAACATATTATGCTGTGCCAAAACAGTAAGCACAATGTGCCAACATGACCTGAACAAATGTTATGAGATGAAACTAATGCACAAATAACAGTAAAATAAAACTGTTAAGAATAGTACAAATTTGAAATTTTGTCTAAAAATTGTAAGTATTAGCACTTCGTCACACGTGTTAGTTCTTAAAGGCAGCAGTGGGTCATATATTGAACAGGACAGCATAATCTGCATTTTTCTACCCCCTAATATTGGTATCACTTTTATCTGTTGATTCTGGTATAGTCTTCAGTCTGAAGACTATTTTAACGTGGCTTTCTTCTTTAATCTATCATGTGCTAGCCTCTTCATCTCTGAATCACTACTGCAATCCATTTCCATTTGAACCTGCTTATTGTATTCATGCCTAGGTCTCCCTCTATAACTTTTACCCACAAAATATCCCTCCATTACTAAACTGATTATTCTTAGATGCCTCAGGATCTGCTTTCTAAACAAATATTTAATATACGTACTGTTACTGATCATCATAAAAAAATCTGTAACCATTTCAAGGCAAATCCCCAATAATACGGTCGTTTATGCTGAGTCATAATTTCCGACAAATCCTGGAAGTTATTTAAGTACTGTATCGTACAAATACAATAACTGATAAGTGTTTCGAACTTTCTAATAATTAAGTCTACAGTATGTTATACGCTTTGTGATACAGGGCCTGCTTACAACACAACAGAACGGGTGATACTGTTTTACAATAAAAAAATCCTGACAACTTTAAGCTGAGATGACATTACGATTTACATTCTTATACTAATATTTGAAAGCCGAAACATTGAAAGATCTACTTTTATTACTGTAACAAATCGGTATTTCAAGTATCGCAAGAAAGAGACCAATTCCGGATGGTCACAATTTAGGCACGCAAGATCCCTTTGTAAATTATAAGTTCCACCGTCAAATAGGTAACAGTTGAAAAAAGACAACTGGATTTGAATTTATTGTTACAGCTTTAAAAGTCGCTGTAATTCGATATTTCGAAACGTGTCGACTCTAGTTTCTATTATGTATTGTTCCTCAAGCACACACACACACACACACACACACACTTACGTAATACGTTGAAGCAAGCTCGGTAGCTCTGAAGACCGTCCAACAGTCGGATATAACACTTCATTCTTCATTGTAGTTCGCGCCATGTTTATATCCACTAAATTACTAAGAGCGTCTCCCAGCAATGCTCTGTGGGTAATAGTAGATACTTAAATGTTGAGTTAAAAAAAAAAATGAAATGATCGTATGGCACTGTTGGCCGGGAGGCCCCATCCGGGGAAGCTCGGCCGCCTAGTGCAAGTGTTATTTCAGTAGACGCCACATTGGGCCACTTGCGTGCTGCTGGTGATGAGAATGAAATGATAGTGAGGACAACACAACACCCAGTTCACGAGCGGAGAAAACCTCTTAATCCGGCCGGGAAATCGAACCCACCCCGCTGCATAAGAGGAAAGTACGTTACCACTCAGTTAAGAAGGCGGACAATGTTGTGTAAATTATGCCTTATAATTGACTTCATAATCTCCATGTGGTGGAGAAATAATGCATACTTCTTATAGGACACCTCCATTTCGAAAATTACATAAACATGGTGCAGAGCCGTACAGATGTTATCCTGTGCCCTGCATAGCTGCGCTCCACCACTCCCTCCGGAAACCACATTTATGGAATTTTTTCGAAGCTTGGACATGCACTTGCGAACGTTACATCCATCTCGGCACAACTAGCAGGCCCAGGAAAACACGACTGTCCAGTGTTTAGCAAAGAAAACTTAAGATTTTCAAAACTTTAGCATATACCAGAGTGTCTTTCACGTTGGAATAAAATAAATACGTAATACATTTGTAAGGCCTACTTCCATTGATATTACGACACAAGATGAGTAATCCAGCCGTTGACCAACGACAGAGCAAACATTTGTTTACAATAGGGTTCAACAGATTCGCCGGCCTGTGTTGCCAAGCGGTTCTAGGCGCTACAGTCTGGAACCGCGCGACAGCAGGTACGAATCCTGCCTCTGGCATGGATGTGCGTGATGTCCTTAGGTTAGTTGGGTTAAAATAGATCTAAGTTCTAGGGGACTGATGACCACAGCAGTTAAGTCCCATAGTGCTCAGAGCCATTTGTCCCATTTTTTTCAACAGTTTCATGAACAGCTGTCTACAGGCACAACTTATATTTCCCACTGTAGTACTGATCAGCCACAGAAGGCTTTTTTCGAGTTTTCTTTTATTTATACAGCAATTCGTACCAACCGAAACTTAGAAACAGCAAAATTACTGGCTGTACATCTCACTTCTGTGTTCAGTGGGTAGAAATAAGCAAAAATTGGGAGTTCAAAAATGTTCAAATGTGTGTGAAATTCTACGGGACTTAACTGCTAAGGTCAGCAGTCCCTAAGCTTACATACTACTTCACCTAAATTATCCTAAGGACAAACACACACACCCATGCCCAAGGGAGGACTCGAACCTCTGCCGGGACCAAAATTGGGAGTTACCGGTCAAATAGCAGGTTCGTTTCTGCCCGACTTTTGAGCACTTAGCAACAACTCTACGAGCGTGCTTTGATGTAGGAGGCAACTCTGCTGCATAAACGATGTTAGCGACAAATTCAAAGGGCTCTGAGCACTATGGGACTTAACATCTGAGGTCATCAGTCCCCTAGACTTAGAACTACTTAAACCTAACTAACCTAAGGACATCACACACATCCATGCCCGAGGCAGGATTCGAACCTGCGGCCGTAGCGAAGGCTGTGAGTCCTTCATGTGAGTCACCGACTACAGAACCAGATGTAATTGTAGAACCGTGACAGTTTTTCAAGAATTTTACTATGTACGATAATCAAGACATACACACTTCAGAACGCGCGCGCACGCACACACACACACACACACACACACACACACACACACACACACACACTACAGATAAAAATGTAATCAGTAATGGAATTACTTAAACATATCATGTACTCTACACTTGTAGTGGGTGTATGAAAAAGGATTTTACAACTTCTGAAACTCATGTTTATTTATTCATTTAACTTACTGACATGGTTTTGGTGTCATTTTATAACCAAATAATCAACTTTTTTCTACCTTACATCTGAACAGATACAGCGAGGCTTCCATTGGTTATGCAGTGCACTTCCCACCTGAAGTCTATTTCTTGCTAAACTCGCAGCAGCATGTCAGGCACGACTTGTTCAATTGTGAGGCAGATTCTGGATATGAGCCCTGGTAGAGAATCTGGCAACGGTGGAACAAAACACAGGATCTTTGACGAATCCCCAAAAGAAAAAGTTAAGAGGTGTCAGGTCTGCTGGCTCACCTCGGCCTATCCACTTACCTCCAGATGGGTCGTTAAGGAAATCCGATACACCAAAGACGTAGTATGGCTTTGCGCCATCTTGCAGAAACATTCTTGGTCAGTAACGTCAGTCTGGGGTTTAAAAAGTATTCCTGTGTGTCTAAGTACACCATTCCGAAGATAGTTTTCTCTTGTAAAAAGAAATTTTGGTCTTCCTCAGTGCACAAAACGCATTCAATTTTGGGCTATCACATTCATGTCCCCAAGGATTTGAATAGCATTTCTCTGTCCCAGATCCTACTACTGTATTTGCTAACTTTACCGCTTAAGTGAAAAGTCGACATATCACTAAAGATAACCTATACCTTGAAATATTCATCTTTATCCAATCATTGTAGCATTTCCATACAAAAGTCCTTATGAGCAATCCTATCAGTGTCTTTTAGTTCTTGCAGCATTACGTTTGGCGTATGTTAACACAACAGTTGTGTAACTTCTACGGTTTGAGATTCAGCCGCTTTTTTTAACATGACGCCAAACAGCCATATGTAGCAGCTCTCGAGAAGCACATCTCGTCGATTTTGTGGGACTGTTCACGAAGCTTTGTATCGCTTACTCTACAACGTCGTTACACGCACATCGACGACCTAAGGATTTGTAATGTCGTACTGAACATCCAGTTTCAATTAAACACTTGTGCCACTCATAGCTAGTAGGCCTTACTGGGAGGATCATTATCATACTCTGCACGGAAATAATGTTGCACAGTTGTCGCAGACTTCAACTCTTTAAACCAAGGGCGCCCATATTATACTTACAAGGGGAAGCCGCCAATTGTGAAATCCAGATTCGATTCATATTGCGCATAATAAAGCTCATGGCCTGAGGTGTATTGTGGCAAAGCACCAATATGCACTTCTCAGCCGTTGTCGAGAAAATCGACAGTTAAAAGAAACCGTTGTGGTGAAATACTCTCTACGATTAGAAACTTTCTACAGCGTCGTGGTGCAGCGGTAAGCGCTCGGGTTCGTAATCCTAAGGTCGTCGGATCGGATCTCGCGCCATGCAACTTTTTTTTTATTTAGTATTTGTTTTTTGTCATTCAAATATATATATATATATATAATTCCCGGCAATCAGTTGCAACAATTACGCATATAATAAGTTGTTGAAAGTCGTTCGTCGTGGAAAAACTGGCGACTTCGAACATCATTATGTTTTCCGTAAACAAAGTTGTATTTCACAAATGTTATTAATTGCCTTCATAATGTTAACCACGTATAGTTAACGGAAGACGTAGAAACGATATTCCGAAACGAATACGTATAGCGTAAGTCAAACGTTCGAATTAGAATAGAGACCCCACTAACACAAATTTCCTGTGGCAGGTATGAAATATAAACTCCGTTACTCGCTCGTTACACTTGAAGAACAGACGTTAAATGGGCCGAAACGAGCCGCCGCATAACTAGCGTAGTTACCTGCTAACTTCGAAAGAAGGTAGATGCGGTCCCTAGCGCAACTTATAACATCGTCAAAAATCAGTGCGGACGGGACAGCTTTGGTACACCCTGTTAAACAAACGGAAAAATGGAGGCGGTAGAATTGGAGAGCGATCCGCCTTCACCAACATGCATAAGCAATTCATTAATAGTATATATATATATATATATATATATATATATATATATATATATATATATATATATATTTGAATTACAAAAAACTAATTATAAAAAAAAGTTGCATGGCGCGAGATTCGATCCGGCGACCTTTGGATTACGAACCCGAGCGCTTACCGCTGCGCCACAACGCTGGAGAAAATTATTAATCATAGAGATATTTCACCGCAACGGTTTCTTTTAACTGTCGATTTTCTCGACAACGGCTGAGAAGTGCATGTTGGTGCTTTGCCACATTACACCTCTGGCCATGAGCTTTTATTATGCGTAGTATGAATCGAATCTGAATTTCACAATTGGCGGCCTCCCCTTGTTAGTGGAGTGTATTTAATAACCTGGAAGATGAATGGTGGCTTGTAAGTAGCCGTAGAAAGGTTCCAGTTCCGCTTCTGTTAAATACCTACATAAAACCGACTTTTAAATCATTTTCTTGAAAGAAAAACACTAGACTGTACTATACTTTCTCCTTTCTCTGAGATCTGGGATGGAGGGGGGGGGGGGCGTGTCGCAGTCCGCTGCCCCACCTTGCCCTTGGCTATGGGCGCCCTTGCTTCAAACCAAAACACACACAGAGCTGCGCTATTCTTTACTATTGTACCAAGTGAGTCAGTTGTAGTTCAAGATGGTATCAACACTAAGTCTAAATACATAGTATGAATAGTTTGTGCGAATATTCGAAGTTGTAAAGTTGTTTCTGATACACCCCGTATTTGCCAAGTCTTGTAGCTTGAACGGTATCAATAGTTCGTTTGCTATCTCGTGTGCCAGTTAACTTCTTCACGTCGCCAATTGGGTTGGAAAGACTACGTACCCCCTTTTTTTTTTTTTTAAGAAAAAAAGAAAAAGAACAGTATAGCTAACTCGAGCAGTGATGACAACTGACAACCCAAGCAATCTCAAATTGTATGTGAATCGATACGGAACACTAGTAAACAAAAGTTTGGGCAAGCAACATTAACAGCTGCCTCCAACTGAAGTCGATTGTGAATCAAACGTTACTCGAGCGACAGTTCTGCTAACTACTGGCTTGCCTCCCGTGTTTACGAAGTATATTCCATTTTTGTGTCAAGTCCACCGAAAATAAAAGTGCCAATCTCTTGGTGAACTCTATCTCTTAGTGCCCTGAGTCAAGGGCACCCATACCTGGGGGGCAATGGGGGTCACTCCCCCCCCCCCTCCCCCGCCCCCCATCTCCCAGGGAACGGAAATAATATAATGAGTCAGGCGTTTTTCTATCGAGAAAATGACAGAAAAGTCGCTTTTACGTGGGTATTCAACAGCGTCGGAACTGGATCTTTTTAATGGCTTCCTGCAGTTCGCCGTTCGTCATGCCACAGGTCTTCCTGCACCCTTACCGCACCACAAACTATCGTTTGGACTCTGTTGCCTTGAGCCCAGGCCTAACTGGTTTAAGTGTAAATCGAGTTCTGACCTCTGTACAAGCTTCGAGTTTCTGAAGCATCAGGAAACTAAGGCAAAATGCATAATTATTTTTTTCTAGTGACATCTGTTGAACAAATGTAGTGGGCGAGCTGTGCTCTTGATCACCAAATTGACTGAAAAGCGGCGGAAAGGTGGCGGGGGGAGGGGGGAGGGAGGGAAAGCCGTTGCAGAAGTGCAGACCAACATATGTTTTGTTACATATTTGCTATACTGTAAAATGTTAAGTGGAAGTACTTACGTCAGCGATCACCTCCCTTAACGACTAGAACAACAGTAAGAAACTGACTCGCTTACGAATGAAGTTTTGGATGACCAGTCTGTTTTGTGGTTTTTACAGTGTTTAATAGTCATTTGAAAAACCACTTTCTGACGTAGATCGGGCTCACAAGGTACTATGAGTGGACAACTAGGCCCAGTTCCAATAACGGCTGCCGCGCGACTAAACCGCGTAGCAGGGTCTAGGTTGCCATCGAAATGCCGTCAGCGGCGAGGCATAGCCGGCTCTGCGTGATGTCAAACCGCGACCGTTGATGCGTGCTGCGCTGCCGATCCGCGTTGCCAATCACAGAACACGCTGAGCGTGACGTCAGGTACGGAACCCCTCGCTATACGAACTTCAGCCGAAGCGCTGGCGCAGACGCGACGGTAGCTATGAAATACTTACCACCCAATTTAAAGGAAACTATTTGATGGAAAAAAATTTGATTCTACTGCGTCTTACAGCTTGATATCTTCGCTCAATAAAGGACTAAATTTGTTTTCGTTATTTGGCATGGTTACTTGCTGTATCATTTTTAAATAAACCACTACACGAAATGTTATTGAGTGTGAGGTAAAAACGTACTGCGTAGATTTTACGTAGATTTTATGTAATACATTACTGCGTATGAAATTTAGCCAACATATCGGAATTGTTTTTAAGGTTGAGAACAGAACGGTTCTCGAGATTGGCGGTGGACGGGTCGCACTGGGGCCACGTGTGGATCGCCTCAGTACTCCGTCCTGCTCGTCTCAAATCATGTGGTTGTATCAGCTCCGTATTTCCTAAACGGTTGGAGATATCGAAAAATGGTTTTTCGCAAATGATAGTTCTTAAAGAGTCGGGTATTTTGTCGCAAGACAAGTAAGCGAAATCTATTTGTCAATCGAGATGTGAAAGTAACTATAGTTTTTCGCAATGGATCGATGAACTTTTTTAAACGGCATTTAATAGCATGTAAAATGAGAATTACAGTGACATGGAACATATTTACAATATGCTACATAAACCTACAGAAATTAAACCTAAACTAATTTGCTGGTAAATCATAATATGCGATTTGCTAAGTAACAAACGCTTCTTTCTTGCTACAGTGTATTTTATTTGTTCCAGACGCGTTTCCCGTTTTACTTTAGGGCATCTTCAGTGGAATTCAGAATGATTCAGTTTTGTTTTGATACACGATATTTGTAGATTATAAAATAGTTCACGACTTTTTTTACGTAAATAAGTGATTACTTACAGTTAATCGAGATTTTGGCTGACATCCGCATTTCATCTCATTTGGTCACATGCTTGGTGTCGTACTAAAACTTAACTCACGAAGCATTAGCACATTTTCACGTTCGAACTTTTTTCTTCATAATTTTCATGTCCTTTGAGCTAACTGGAGTGGAGCAGCATTTTTCTACCGTCACTAGCTGTAGACATTTTACCGAAAATTGTGATTTAAGGTCGTAACTACAGAGTGTTCACTTTGTCTCTTCCTATTTGGTTTGTTTATGTACATGTTGCGAACATAACGAATTATATGCTGAAAACAAACGTCTGTTTATTTCTGTTCTCCTTGTATCTCTCTCTTAGCCTAACCTAACCTAACCTCTCTCTCTCTCTCTCCCTCTGTGTATGTGTGGGAGGGGGGGGGGGGGTTGGCTAGTCAGTGTGAGTCGTAGAAAGTTGAAAGTGAATGCAGCAGTTGTCAGAGAGTGGTCGAAAGTTTTGGTGTTCAGCTGATTTGAGTTTTGGCTTAAATGTTTTGTGGAGAGATTCGTGTAAGAGCAAATTCACAGCTTATGTTAATAGATGAAATAGCAGAATAACACTTCAACAGAAGATTATTAACGGAATATTAGCTTCCGATCCCTTTCTCCGCTTCACTCTTACATTAACCCCTCACAAAACATTTAAATCAAAGCTCGAATCAGCTGAACACGAAAATTTTCAACCGCTCTCTCACAGCTATTACAATCGCATCCAACTTTCTACAAGTTGCCCTGAATAACCACACACACACACACACACACACACACACACACACAGAGAGAGAGAGAGAGAACAGAAATGAACAAATTTTAGTTTTCAGCATATACACTCCTGGAAATGGAAAAAAGAACACATTGACACCGGTGTGTCAGACCCACCATACTTGCTCCGGACACTGCGAGAGGGCTGTACAAGCAATGATCACACGCCCGGCACAGCGGACACACCAGGAACCACGGTGTTGGCCGTCGAATGGCGCTAGCTGCCCAGCATTTGTGCACCGCCGCCGTCAGTGTCAGCCAGTTTGCCGTGGCATACGGAGCTCCATCGCAGTCTTTAACACTGGTAGCATGCCGCGACAGCGTGGACGTGAACCGTATGTGCAGTTGACGGACTTTGAGCGAGGGCGTATAGTGGGCATGCGGGAGACCGGGTGGACGTACCGCCGAATTGCTCAACACGTGGGGCGTGAGGTCTCCACAGTACATCGATGTTGTTGCCAGTGGTCGGCGGAAGGTGCACGTGCCCGTCGACCTGGGACCGGACCGCAGCGACGCACGGATGCACGCCAAGACCGTAGGATCCTACGCAGTGCCGTAGGGGACCGCACCGCCACTTCCCAGCAAATTAGGGACACTGTTGCTCCTGGGGTATCGGCGAGGACCATTCGCAACCGTCTCCATGAAGCTGGGCTATGGTCCCGCACACCGTTAGGCCGTCTTCCGCTCACGCCCCAACATCGTGCAGCCCGCCTCCAGTGGTGTCGCGACAGGCGTGAATGGAGGGACGAATGGAGACGTGTCGTCTTCAGCGATGAGAGTCGCTTCTGCCTTGGTGCCAATGATGGTCGTATGCGTGTTTGGCGACGTGCAGGTGAGCGCCACAATCAGGACTGCATACGACCGAGGCACACAGGGCCAACACCCGGCATCATGGTGTGGGGAGCGATCTCCTACACTGGCCGTACACCACTGGTGATCGCCGCCAGGTGTAAATGGCATGGCAAGCCGTTCCACAGGACTACATCCAGCATCTCTACGATCGTTTCCATGGGAGAATAGCAGCCTGCATTGCTGCGAAAGGTGGATATACACTGTTCTAGTGCCGACATTGTGCATGCTCTGTTGCCTGTGTCTATGTGCCTGTGGTTCTGTCAGTGTGATCATGTGATGTATCTGACCCCAGGAATGTGTCAATAAAGTTTCCCCTTCCTGGGACAATGAATTCACGGTGTTCTTATTTCCATTTCCAGGAGTGTACTTCGTTACGTGGGCAACTGGTACATAAACAAACCGAATAAAAAGAAATAAAAAGAAATAAAAATTGAAGACACGGTAGTTACGGCTTTAAATCAGTTTTTGATAAACTATCCGCAACTAGTGACAGATGAATAATAGTGTCGTTCGCTCTCCATAATTTGGCCTCCATTACGAAATCGACAATTCCTTGATACCATAGAGTATGTCCTGTCAACTTATCCCCTCTTTTAGACAAGCTGTGCTATAATTTCCTTTTCCCCCGCAGTTTAATTCAGTATCTGTTCTTTAGTTATACGATCTACATAGCTAATCTTCAACATTCTTCGTTAGCACCACATTTCGAAAGCGTGCATTGTCTTCGTGACAGAACTGTTCATCGTCCATGTTTCACTTGCATATAAAGCTAAACTCCACATAAATACCTTATAAAACACTACCGAACTATTTAAATTGATATTCGATGTCAACAAATTTTCTTATTCAGAAACGCTTTTCTTGCTACTGGCACTCTGCATTTTATATGCTCTCTACTTTTGCTTCTCACTTACTGCTACCCTTTCGAGTCCTTGAAGTTCTAGGCGCTCAGTCCGGAACCGCGCGACTGCTACGGTCGCAGGTTCGAATCCTGCTTCGGGCATGGATGTGTGTGAAGTCCTTAGGTTAGTTAGGTTTCATTAGTTCTAAGTACTAGGGGACTGATGACCACAGATGTTAAGTCCCATAGTGCTCAGAGCCATTTGAACCATTTGAACCTTGAAGTCTTTGAGCTGCAGTTTGGTTTTTGTTCAAGTTGTAGATAATCTTGGGTCCCTGTGTTTTGCGATGCCGCGAGAGTTTCAAAGAGTGTCTTTCACTTGATTGTTAAAACCTTTCTCTCGTGCTCCTACTGGTTTGTATAGCCCCTTCTCCTCTCCTTCCCCCTTCCAGCCTTCCCTTCTTCCCTCCGTTCTGGTTTGCCAAATAAACTCTTGACAGTTGCTTCTCTTTAGAGCAAAATTTTCTTTCCTCTTTTTCTTACTTACTTTCGGAATCTATGTTTTCCACGTGCAAAATCGCAGTCGCGATTTTTGACACTCTGTCAACGTCATTTTTTAGACCCCTATTTCCTATGCGCTACTTTATTTACTGAATATTTATATTTTCTTTGTTGTCAATTAAATTCAAGAATGTCTACTGTACCATTTTCCCATTTACATCCTCTGCTACCTTCATCAATTCTTGTCTCAAAAATATCTATTCGTATTGTAGTGGACTCCTTCTTCAATCAGTCGTTGCCTAGTAGTCTCTTTAAGTTCATTGAAAAACTCTGGGTCTTAAATTATTCAGGTTCCATTGCCTTAATTTGCTACCGTTTATTGTCTCTTTTATCGGTAAACGGCATTTCATAAGCAATAAATTATCGTCGCAGATTAAAACTGGGTGCCGGACCGATACTCGAACTCGGGACCTTTGCCTTTCGCGGGTAAGTGCTCTACCAACTGAGCTTTTTTTCTGTAATTTATTACTGAAATTGTGTAATTACATTTTTTAGGAAACACTTTTAAATTAGTTTTTTGAACTGAGCAAACAATTACAGTTCGTTTAGTCGATAACAGAACCAGATGATAAATTATTTTAGCAAATAACACTGTTTTGGAAAACAATTACAAAACACTCGCTTTCAGTATTGTATCTGCTCTGAGAATCAGTGACTTTTGTAATGATAGCTGCAAAATGTTCCAAAAACCTTTTCAAAATTAGTGTTTAAAAATGTGATATTATTTTCCGTATCTGTAAAAACATAATGGGAATTAAAAATTAGGTACAAACACATTTGTGATTTATGTTAAAAGAGGCATACCCTTTTTAAAAGTAATTATGAGGTTTGAACACTGTTGTTATAGTTTGTGGACGTCCTGTGGTTTCAACAATATTTTGGATGTTCACCAGCTAAGGGCCATCACGTTTCCGGAAAGTACAGACAATAGTGAAAAAACTACACTCTTAGGCTTTTCTGATCTGGACACCGTTTGGACAGCTATGCTTGTTCCTTTCAAAATTGTTGGAGGCACTGGCAATAGGGCCTGGTCAGCAGAATAGAATGAACCTTGATAAAAAATTGTAATTGGTCAGATGTACTTACAAAAAAAATCACTTGTACATCAGTTCAATTCTTACCTCTTGGAACAAGCACAAACATTTTTGAATGACACTGTCGTAAAAGAGGTGCTTACTCTTTAGAGTGATAAGGGTTTACTTCTCTATGGAAGGTAGACTTAACTCGCTTAGTCTTTCCTGCGACTGTGTGTTTCTTAGAAACGTGTTGATTCTTTTAACAGTCGAGAGAGATCGTTCCACTGAAGATGTAGCTCACGGAATTTATTGTCAGTACCAAAGTTGATAATATATGCATTTCATCGAACCCTTAAATCAGGCCTGGTTCGTACATTAATGAAGCTAACTTACTTACATTCTTTGAAGAGAACTAGGGTGAATTGTACAGTACAATGAGTTCATTTTTCAAAGCAACATAGTCTAACAAGTAAGAGCGGCCCATAAATTAGTGACAGTTTATGTGAAATATCATCAGGAAGATTTAGTTTATAATTTTTGAAGTTCTGAGAGTAAAGCGGGTGAATAAATTCCAGCTTGTTGAAAGAAGAGTACCTTTATTCTATTTCTCACCGAAGTGATCAACAGTTACTTCACCACTGCATCGCCGTCCCAGTTGTCACTATTATCCAGAACACTGTCAAACCATTGCAACAGTTCTATTCTTTCTTTAACTGTGTTGACCAATCTGGACGACAAGTTCCATTAGTTGGGGCAAGTGATGGCAACTTTCTTTGAATGAATTCATATTACGCGAAAGTTCTTTCAGAAGACTTGGAAGAAAATGAATGTGAGTGCAAGTGTGCACACTGCATTAATGAATGAGTCCTTTCAAAACTTCCCTCCTCTGTTTAACTTGATCATTGTGCCGCTCATTTATATAAGATTCAACTCTGTCCTTCGCAACCATTTTAACTGCAAAAACGATTGAATATAATTTTGTGATTTCGAATGTCTGCTTCCAGTTTTTCTTGAAGAGATGCCACGGAAAACGTTTTTGTAGCAAATTACATTTATTTCCATTCTGAGTTTTGAATTGGAACAGAAACGCAAAAGCTATCACGGTTTTAAAACGAAACACTGCACTGTATTTCAGGCGATTACAAACATCTACAGCTAAAAGCAAACTCCGGAAACCTGTTTGTGAATGTGTCTAGAACACACAACACCCACGTGCGAAAGCCAGTGTAAGCGAGCTGTGCGGTGCTTTCACCGCACACCATCAGTGACGTCAAGTCCCACCCTTCCGTGTTTCCCCTCCTGCCCTCATTTCCTCGACGACGTGTGCGACGTCGCCACAGAACGCGTCCCAGTCCACGAGGTTCATCATAACCCGCTGGCGGGCAACGTTTTTTTTCTGTGCTCCTCTCGAACGCGAGTCCATCTATCAAGGGGCTGAGTTCGAGTCTGAGCTCATTTGCTGCCGTGGCTCGCAGTTAGTCGTACTCATGACCAGTAATACAGAAGAACGCACTGTCATTGTCTGTCCCTCCGCAATTCGTTTTCCAAAGATTTCAGAAATTGTATTCATAAAGTGAACAAAACTTGACCAGGTTGATTACCTGGGCTGGAAAGGGGACCCTTCACGGGTCTGCCATCATCTTTAAGCGATAAGAAATAGTGTTTCCGTTTGTTCCACTGCAGCTATCTGCAGACAACTGGTAGCTTTAGGAAGACGTTACAGCTGAGAGAGATTCAGCCTAATGTTGGTATTCATTCATAAACTCACTCTTGTAATCACGTCTTCCAAACAACCTGAAGAGCTATTTTAATATGCCTGGAAGGCTACATGTACAATGTATGCATTCCTATAGTCAAGAATTCACATTATGGAACCTTTACCCTTACCTCTGAATGTAGCATTTACGCTTACGGAATGCCTTTTTCTTTCACATTTATTTCTTCAACACTGATTGGTTCATACAGTGCAGGGATTTCAGTGCCCATCATAACACAGGCATTTAAACTATTTTATGTCGTTACATTCTCTTCTCATGGTCAAGTACCCTTAAGTGGCACCCAATATTTAAACAGAACGGCTTATTTCATGATACTCTTCTGTTTGGCCATCAACAGAGTCAGTCTTAATAGTGGATTTAGTTACCTACTCTTACAAATTTCATACCCCTCTTGTTCGAGACTTCAACGTCTCCTCGCCTTAAAGTTAAGCTGCTGTGTTGGTTGACGATTAAATGGAGAGTTTCTGGAAATGTTTCAGAAAAGAAAGAAACCCTAATTCGTTTTACAAGCCTCCAAGAAATTTTTTTCTTCTGCTTTGGAATCTGAAGCTACTGTCTATACGGCTTAGGTATATCGTACATAAGAAAAAAGTATACAGCCCTCTAAGATGGTAGTTACTTTCTGCTTCTCGCGAGGATACTTTTAATTTTACCACTTATGTAGACACATGGCACTGTCAAGAAAATCCACTTCTCTGACCAAATTATGGTCAGTTTACAGCACCGTAAAAAACCTATGCCAAGGCCAACCGGAAGCGAAACTTTGCAGAGTATGTTGCACCAGAAGGCAAGTGGCAGGGTAACGTAAATGCGGTGCTTCACCATCGCGTAGGTTTTCGAAGTCTAAACTTTAGATAACAAGGGAATATGTCCGCTATGCTATTGAGCTGAACTATTTATTCCTTAAAGTTATTGCGTTATTGCGTCTGAAACACTAGAACAAATATTTGAGAAAATTTAGTTTTCGTTAGAATTCGAGATAAGTACCTGCCCGAAATATATCTGGTCTAACGTTTCAGTACACGCCTACACAATGCAGGATTTACCATTAGATATCACCTGAGGCAGACCCATCAGTATAAAAGGTCTGCGAATTTTGTAAGCAATGGAAAGGCAGTAACAGCAGAATTAGTCAGCAGTGCTCACTGATTTAGAAGGTGGGCTAATCACTGGATGTCGCTTAAGCAACAAAATAAGGGATATTTCAACCCTTCTAAGGCTGCGAAACTAGACTGTTGGTGAGGTAATTGTTAAATGGAGAGGCGAAGCCATAGCTAAACCAAGACCAGGCTGACCATGTACAGACAAACAGGAACCATCGATCATTGCAGTGGTTGGCTGTAGCAAATAGCAAGAAATCAGCGGAAGGACTCAGTAACGAGTTCCAAAGGGTTACCAGCAGTCAGCTTAATGCAATGACTGTGCGTGAAGGGTTAGAAGAATGGGGTACGCTGGTGGGGCAACTCTTCAGCCACCCGTTGCTGCAGTCTGTGCTGAGCGACGTTTGAGATGGGGCACAGAACGGCATTGGACATAAATACGGCTTTGCCCTGTGGTAATAGCCTGGAACGATTTAGGTTTGGCGAATGTTTTGAGAACATTAACCTGCCATTATGTCTAGTTCCAAGAGAAGCCACGGAGGTGGTTTCCGTATCTGGGCGCTTTTTGTGGTTATGGCGTTGTGCGGTTGCTGTGCTCATGAAAACGCTAAATGAGGAAGAATATGAACACTTTCACAGCTTTTTGTACTTCGTGTAGTAGAAGAACAGTCTGGAGAGAAGATTGTATCAGCATGACGACGGAACCTGTCTAAGCAGCGTCTTTGAGGGAAAGATTTGTGGATAGTATGATTCCTGGAAAGGACTGTCTTGTTCACCGTCTCTACTTGAACCCAGAACACCACCTTTGGGACGAGTTAGGAATCCAGCGTCCAGCATCAATGACCTCTGGTTTGAGCTGTTTATTCAAACACCTCACAAAGTGTCCCGAGCAGAATTCAAGCAAAGACGAAAGGTGGGTGCATCCCATATTAATGTCCACCAATATGTTGTCCAGATGTTATTGATCCATTAATTATCAGTATTAGTAGAGGCGATATTTTGTCTGAAGTTTACGGAATTTTACTTTCTTTACATTTCAAACTATACCCCCAATTTCCCTCTCCTTCCTCGAAGCTGAAGTAGGTAACTCAGGATGTTAAGGGCAAATTTGTGCCTGGAAAGATAAGACAGTGCTGAAGTAGTTGAACTCTGTATTTTACGATTTATAAATATTTTTCTGCACTTCACATTTTAGTCTACTAAGGCGACAGTTATGTGATAATTTTTCCAATAGTTATTTTCGAATCTGCTCCACATTTGTGGGTGGGCCAATTTAATTCTATTTATTGAGTGATTGTGGCTCGGCTGAGGTATGTGTTGACAAGGCTTTAGGAACAGACAGGTGACTAAAGAACAACGTTCGGCTTAAATATATGCATTTTATTTGCAAAGATAAATTAGGTACATACGTATCACATGGAATACTAGCAGATATTTGGACACTTAGTGCACGTAGCATAAAACAGCTCTTATAATCTAACCAGATAAGGGTATCGTAGAACTCTACACCTGCAAGTCTCAATTCTGCTTTGTTTCATGCAGTAATAGCCTCTAATTTCATTGGATAGTGTGACAGACGAAGCTACCTATATCACGTAAGCAGCATTTGACAGCTTCTTAGCTACATGCAGTGTTTAAAGGAAGAATACATTTTGTAACTTTGAAATTACATCTGTTCACTAAGGAACAAAGATATAGTGCACGTGCATTTTATAGCGTGAGTAAATATTTCATTGTTTACAGTAATTATGGTGCAATTGCCATGTGAAATAATACATACGAGAGATGGCAACGAAGTATTTGACAAGAACCAAACACTGTCATTCCATAAAATTGTTACAAAAACAAAACATTAAATTATAAACAGTAAACATTTATGTTCACACGCATAAACACACACAACTTTCACACAGTAACGCTTAACCCTCCTGGTAGATAAAGAAAGAATCGTAATTTAACTGCCTACGTTTAAGTCCAGATAATTACACTTCTCTACACAGCACACTAAAGAAGTTAGAAAGCTGGAATGATTTCGAGATCATGATTTTGGAGATAAATAGATCGAACGCACGAAGGAGGTCAAGCGCCCAAGAATAAAATAGTTCTACAGCTACAATACATAAGATGTGATACATTTATACAATTTACAAATGGATATGACGGCGAGAATGACGAGCTAATTTATTTTTTTATACAGCAGAGGAGAGACGGGCTTGCTGAATAGTCTTCTCCCCACCTCGGCGCTTCCTGGCACAGCCTTTCAGCACAGCGGGAAGGACAGCTTACGCATGAACAGATACGCGGGGTGGAGTCAGGGCCCCGCGCACAGTTGCGCGTACCTCGTCCTCCGCCGCCGATCTGCAGGCCGCACTCAGAAGCCACGCCTCGAGACTAGTACGTAGCTCACTTGGTCCCATTTCCCATCTCTTATTGCGGGGAATCCCCTTTCAGTGGCACAGAGAGCGCGTTGCTAGTGGACAGCGAGCCGCGTCTCGGTAGTCACTCGCAGCGGCAGTTTGCTAACAGATGGCGGGCGCGTCGGCACGTGTGCGCTGCGGCGCCCGCACCGGACTGGCGCCACCCACAGGGGCGCTCGCCCTCCGGCACGGACGTCACACTCGCCACTCTGCGCCGCGGAGCCGCCCGCCAGCGTCGCAACTACTCGACAGAGACGCGCGCTCGACTCCCGTCTGACGGAAGCAGTCACCGGTAGCAGCCGTCTCTCCTGCACAGCTAGCGTGCGCTGGATCTGCAGCGGGCTACGAGCGGGAACTATACAATGGGTACAACGATGGGGACGATGCGGACGCTAAGAACGTGGTGAAGTGCAGGGAAAACGAGGTCACGAGGAGAGTCCCTTAAGCGAAGTTGGCCTTGAGCTTGGCCAGCGCGTTGTTGAGGTGCAGCATCTCGAGGTTGAGCTGCGAGAGGCAGCCCTCCAGCCGCTCCACGGAGTCCAGCACCTCGACGCGCTGGGTGTGCGGGTTGTAGCGAACCTCGAACTTGCGGGACATGCCGCTAGCTACCCACCTCCTGCGGAACACAAAACCACACGTTAGACACCATTGCACTCAAATCTTACGGTCGTGTGTAGCTGAGGCCAAACAAGAAGATGAAAAGGCACACGTCGGTGCTGACAACTCGTGGCAGTTAAATTCAGCGCATGGTCAACGGTAGTATCAGGGAGCCACGGTATATTAATATTTTCTTATGGCTTCCATCCCGATCAGCCTTCCGATTTGATGCCACGAACTGGTCGGAAGCAATCCAACGTGTCCTTATTGGGCGAAATACCACCATATTGCAGAGCGATATGAAAGTGGGACGAGCATGTAATGGCAGTTGTGGGGAAGGCGGATAGTCGTCTTCGGTTCATTGGTAGAGTTTTGGGAAGATGTGGTTCATCTGTAAAGGAGACCGCTTATAAAACAATATTACGACCTATTCTCGAGTACTGCTCGAGCGTTTGGGATCCTATCAGGTCGGATTGAGGGAGGACATAGAAGCAATTCACATGCGGGCTGCTAGACGTGTTACTGGTAGGTTTGATCATCACGCGAGTGTTACGGAAATGCTTCAGGAACTCTGGCGGGAGTCTCTGGAGAAAAGGAGGCGTTCTTTTCGTGAATCGCTACTTAGGAAATTTAGAGAACCAGCATTTGAGGCTGACTGCAGTACAATTTTACTGCCGCCAACTTACATTTCGCGGAAACACACGAAGATAAGGGAGATTAGGGCTCGTATAGAGGCATATAGGCAGTCATTTTTTCCCTCGTTCTGTTTGCGAGTGGTACAGGGAGAGAAGGTGCAAGTTGTACGAGGTACCCTCCGCCACGCACCGTATGGTGGATTGTGGAGTATGTATGTAGATGTAGACGTTTAAATGAGGACACTACAGTTTAAGTTCAGAATCTAATGGCTGAGTTGCATTTAGTTACTAGCTCTCATAACTGGTTTCTTGCTGAGGAAAGAACGAGTGTGCCGAAAGGAAGTAGCCGTACTATAGCCATTTCTCTAATCCTTTTCAGCTCAGATTTAATCACCACGGTACCAATGTGTGTTCCCTTTTGTAGGAATCACGACAAATCGTCCACGATTGCGTTTGAGGAACTTTTTAGGGGTTTGATGGGCTTTTCCTTTATATCCCTTTGTGCTTCCACTGGTTTAACACACTCTTAAGCTTCTGTCTTGCCTACCTATTTATCAGTGCGTAATTTACATATTCAGCTTTAAGTACGCTCGTACGATTTACTACCCCTCCCCTCCTCTAGCCTCACAATTCTGGCAATGTTCTGTCCAGCTGTCTACGTGTGATTTCTGCTGTAAGTGATGAACTTCACCATTTAATAGCTATGGCCCGCCTGTGAAATTATAAAATCGCTATCTCACTTGCTGTGGGATATTTGTGCGGTGAAAAACGCGGTAACACCCCGTGGCAATTTTTCCACTGGTAACGTATTGGCAAGCTGGTGTCGCACGTGACTAGTGTTCTCACAGCTGTCGAGAGCTGTGTTTCCATCGAGGACTGTACAGGCGAAAGTCGCGCCGCCGCCGGCCCACTGCGCGCGGCGAAAGTGCGGGCGTAGCGCACGCAATGTCGCTCCAGGCATGCGTTACGCACTTCAGAGACGTTACGGAGTGCTGTTTTCCTCTTTGCGAGGATGGGGGCCGATTCTGTCCTCCATGGTTAGTCATCGTAAACATAGCGCCCCAATTTTTATCGACAAATACAGACCGATGTTAATTGTTCAAGTGGCTCTGAGCACTATGGGACTTAACATCTGAGGTCAGTCCCTAGAACTTAGGTTAGTTAGGTTTAAGTAGTTCTAAAGACTAGACACACATCCATGCCCGAGGCAGGATTCGAACCTGCGACCGTAGCGGTCGCGGCGGTTCCAGTCTGTAGCGCCTAGAACCGCTCGGCCACTGCGGCCGGCAGACCGATGTTAAGACTAATAGGGTATACAGGTATATCCGATTGACACGATTTCAGTTCCCAGTCGGGTAATTACACTAAGTAGTTTGTGTTACAGGTCGTTGGCTTTTAGGTAAGTTCTGCTGAATTTTCCGCACTGGTCCTCTTACCAGCCGCTTAACAAACAGCTTGGAAAGTGTTCATTTTTCGTAAACAAATTGAAGCTTCGTTTGAACTACGGAGAGTAACGAAGATGGCAGACAATACATGAACAAGTTTCATTGTCCTGACGGGCTAAGAGTTGTAATGCATCAGCATCACATAGCGTAGATAATGCTGCTATGCAACAGTTTAGGGCTACTACAGAAAAGTAGAATTTGGTGCGATCACCTTTTTAATGCTTAACCACTTTCCTCAGCAGTAGCTTCTGCGCGGGAAATGTCTCAGAACATTCAGCACTCCAATGAACATGCCATTTACTTAGAAATTTTCACGAAATTTTGGGTTAATTTGTGACTTGGAAGTACCTTGAGGATCTAATATTTTAATAAAAAATTTTGTAGTATTGAATCCTCCTCCGAAGTGGAATGGAAGGACACTCATCCGTTTATAAATTAAGTACCAGGGGATCAAAGAGTCAGTATAAATTTGAAAACTGAATAAATAATGGAATAATGCACATAGATACAAATTGACACACGTGCTTGGAATGACATGGGGTTTTATTAGAACTAAAATTACAAAAACTCAAAAAATGTCCGACAGATGGCGCTTCAGCTGATCAGAATAGCAATAATTAGCATAAAGTAAGACAAAGCAAAGACGATGTTCTTTACAGTAAATGCTGAATATTTCCACCATCATTTCTCAACAATAGCTGTAGTCTAGGAATAATGTTGTGAACAGCACTGTAAATCATGACCGGAGTTATGGTGAAGCATTGGCGCCGGATGTTGTCTTTCAGCATCCCTAGAGATGTCGGTCGATCACGATACACTTGCGACTTCAGGTAAGCCAATAATCGCACGGACTGAGTTCTGAGGACTTGGGAGCCCAAGCATGACGGAAGTGGGGGCTGAGCACACGATCACCAAACGACGCGTGCAAGAGATCTTTCACGCGTCTAGCAATACTTTTTTTTGGTTCTAATAAAACCTCATGTCATTCCAAGCATGCGTGTCAATTTTTACCTCTATCTACATTATTCCGTGGTTTATTAAGTTTTCAAATTTATACTGACTTTTTGATCACCCGGTATTTTGTGGTTCGCAGTTACATAATTTTCGAGTAGAGAAGTTCGCAAATAGTAGTGGCAAAACTGTACTTTATGGGAACTCTAAACTCTTGTGTGTACAGGAACATGGGAAAAAGAAATTTACTGTGCCATCATTTGGTAGTAGCACCTCAGACTGGGCAAGGAAATCGGCTGAGCCTTGTGGAAAGGATCTCCGTGTAATTTTTGCCGAAATCACAAAGGAGGTAAATCTGGGTGGTCGAATGGAAATCTGAACCGCTGCTATATCTAACACGAGGCCAGTGTTGAGTTACTGCGGCACCTCTTACAATCATTTGCGAAACGAAGTGACTAAACGCTGTGGAGCTGGCCTGTGGTGGGAGGAGGAGAGTTTTACGCACCTGAACTTGTCCTTGGCATCCTCGAAGCTCTCTGCGACGTAGTAGACGGGCTGCACGTCCTGGTCCTGGTAGGGCTGGATGGCGGTCAGCGAGGGCTCGAAGGGCCGGTGCTCGGGCTTGTCGGACACGGCGTGCAGCAGCTCGCGCGTCGACGACAGCAGCCCGGCGCCGTACGCTTTCAGCTGGCCCTTCTCCTTGCACAGGCCGAACTCGACCGTGAACCAGTACACCGTCGACAGCTTCTCGATCTCCGCGTCAGAAGCCCCGAGGGAAGCGAGGCCGATCTCCTGCGAGAACTGCGCGAAGCTGGGGTCCGCCAGCAGCGGCATGTGACCGATCAGCTCGTGGATGCAGTCGCTGCGGAAGAAAGAAAGCGCGTCCTCTTAGCCGAGCCGAGCGCCGTCTGTGCAATAGTGTAGCCGTCACCAGACATTACGGTTCTGCGATGCTCCCAAGTTTACTGCGCCAGGAAAGGTAATTTGTACATTCACGTATTTGCTCACTTTAAGTTAGCAGCCCAATCTGTGTTTACTTATTTAAGAACTCTAGTTTTGCTGATTTCTCGCAAGTTTCTCAAAGACAGGAAAGTGTTACGTTAGGGTTTATCCGAAGTGTCATTAGGAACCACTGTTCCAACGTTTTAGAGTTGTTTTGTGTGAAGAGACCAAACTGCGAGGTCATCGGTCTCGTCGGATCAGGGAAGGAATTCGGCCGTGCCCTTTCAGAGGAACCATCCCGGCATTTGCCTGGAGCGATTTAGGGAAATCACGGAAAACCTAAATCAGGATGGCCGGACGCGGGATTGAACAGTCGCCCTCCCGAATGTGAGTACAGTGTGCTAACCACTGCGCCACCTCGCTCGGTAACGTTTTAGAGAATTCACGTTTAAACTGAGGCAAGGACAGGCGCAATACGCTCAAAACTCCAAGAAGAATATAATTCCAATTCTAAAGAACGGAGGTGCTGACAGGCGTGAATATTACAGAACTATCAGTTCGTTATGTCGCGAGTGCAAAATACTAACCAGAATACAGAAGAAAGGAAAAAGTTCTAGAAGCCGACCTCGGGAAAGATCAGTTCGGATTGCGGAGAAAGTAGAAACATACACAAGGCAATACTGACGCCAGACTTCCCTTAGAAGCTAGGTTAAGGAAAAGCAAACCTACGTTTATAGCATTTCTAGACTTAGAGACAGCTTCGGATAATGTTGACTGGAATACCCTCTTTGAAACTATGAAGGGGTAAAATACAGGGAACTAAAGTCTATTTACAACTTGTGAGGAAACCAGACGCCAGTTTTAATAATCGAGGGACATGAATGGCAAGCACTTAAAGTTTAGCCTGTCCCCGACGTTGTTGAATCACTACACTGAACAAGCACTGAAGGAATGTAAAAACTTTCGAGTAGGTATTTAAGTTCAGAGAGAAGGAAAGGACGGAGGTTTGCCGAAGTCATTGTAATTCTGTCACAGGCAGCTAAGGATTGAATAGCAGTTTAACTGAATGAACAGTCTTCAGTATATATAAGATGATCAAGAAGTAGAGAGAATATAAAATTTAGACTGTCACTGGAAGGAAACGCGTTTCTGAAGATAATTGCTGTTATCGACTATAGACGTTTTATAAAGTCTTTTCTGAAAGTATTTAAATGGAGTGTAACCATGTACGAAAGTGGATAGTTTGCATTAGAGAATAAAAGCTTTTGAAATGCGATGCTGAAGATAGCTGGGTAGATCCCGTAGTTAACGAGGTACTAAACACAATTTTGGAGAAAAAACTAGTGGCACAAGATGACTAAAGGAAGGGATCATCGGTTGATAGGACACATTGAAAGACATTAAGGGATCGTTTTAGCACCGGAGGAACGTGCGGGTGTAAAACTCGAAAGGGGAGACAAAGCTGGTCCCTGCGGAGGTTCGCGTCCTCCCTCGTGTGTCTGTCTCTCTCTCTCTGTGTGTGTGTGTGTGTGTGTGTGTGTGTGTGTGTGTGTGTGTGTGTGTGTGTGTGTGTGTGTGTGTGTGTGTCCTTAGGATAATTTAGGTTAAGTGGTGTGTAAGCTTAGGGACTGGTGACCTTGGCAGTCAAGTCCCATAAGATTTCACACACACATTTGAACATTTTTTTGAACAAAGCTGAATACAGTAAACATTAAGAAGGGTGTAGGTTGCAGGAGTTGTTCGGAGATTAAGAGGGTTGCACTGGATAGAGTAGCATGGAGAGCTGCATCACACCAGTTTTCGGACCGAAAACTGGTATCTTTTGTTCAAACATACCAGTACTAGTTACCTGTTTGGTAAGTTACAATAACTGTTCAACAAAATCTATTTCGGCAGAGGTCACGATGAGAAGTCGCCATGCAATGAACGGCAGTAAATCTTACCGCTTAGCAGATTAGCGTTTTAGAGACAATCCGAAATGTTAAATTGCTGTACATCGTCAAATTACGATCTCCAATGAGGACACTTTTTTAGGGAGTATGTGCCACAGTAATATCTGCACGGATCTGCGTTAGCTAAATTATGGAGTCAGGATCAAGTCTTTGGGACCGGATCACTGAAATGCAACACACTAATACCGGATACATGCCACGGCGAATGAGCCTGTTTTGACAGTTTGCAAAAGCATCCCTGCAGTATACTGTATTGGGTAATTTGCACTTTGAGCACTTAAGAGAGCACCTAGATGCGCGTTTGTTTTTGGTTTTGAAGCCTGAACTTATGAGTGTGATACCAATACCTGCAAGTATGCGAAGTTAAACTACGCATACCTGAGAAGTGGTTGAGGGAAGAGCAGTTAGTTGCCTGTATTACTGCACTTTATAACTGAGGGGGAGTGGAAGGCGGAAAGAAAACTCTCCCGAGCGAGCTTCAAGGAGCGAACAGCGGGGCGCAGTCCAGCGTGGCGGGCTGGCGCGGGCTGCAACAACACGGCGCGCCGGGCCAGCCGGCTGCCGGCTGCCCGCCGTGATTGCATTAGCGCGCCCGTAATGGATCCCTCCTCATCTAGCGCCCCACTGACGGCCAATTAACCCCGGGCTTTTAGCGATGTCATTCCAGTCGCTGCTTCCACGTAATTCGATTGCATGCGGCGTGATGATGTTCCTGTCACGGGAGAACAGTTCAGAAAGGAGGGCGGAACGGAACAATCTCCAGAGGATGAAGCGAAACTGCTACTCTGCTGTGTGACGCGAAGCCACATTGCTGCAGTCTTCGCAGCTGAAAGCCCTGTGTGAAATAGGAGTGGAAGCAGTTTTGTGTGTGCTGATTTCCTCTTTGGGAAAGTTACGGGCCTTGTTTAAACAATTTGGACGTCAAAAATGCTTCAGATAAAATTGTTGGTGCCTTACTACTTAGAACTTTAATATTCTTCGCGCTGAAATTTGTTTATTATTCCTGAAAACCTAAACCATATTCAGTGCGTTTGCTACTAATTCATGCAGATACATATTCTTTGAGGAAATACTTGTTCCCTCTACACATATTTGTGTTTGAGCGGGAGGCATTTCTTCTGCAGGTATCAGTGAAACATTTGACATTTCATTGCTAATATTTGTTTATTCGGTATTAAACCGCGGTCCAAGGTATTCTTTGACTAAGATCTTCCACTGCCTGGGATTTCAGGAACTTTAACGACATAGCAGTTGGTATCAACAAACCTCAGAAAACCTAGCTGTTTATATGTATCCACCCAACAGTCGGTTCGTGATATCAGACCGCTGCCTACCACCGCGGAATAGCACCGAACTATGCTACAGAACTTGTAGTGAGGAAGAGTTGGCGCGTTTGTTTTATTTAACACTAAGGCCATGTCTAATTTCAGTCTTCTCCTATTACAGACTTCCAGTTTTTACGACCTCGCTGCATCCTAGCGTAGTAATGATTAGATCTTGATGAAACCGCAGTATCAGAATGTGTGGTTCCCCGGTCCCAGTGCATGTTCTGCTACTGCCGATTTATCCGCATTGCCCAGGCGCCAATCGCTCTTTTTTACGGCGAGTGTTGACGCTTATTTTCGTAGTTATGCACGTTTCACCGTAAGTGCAAATGATTTTGTGTAGTCCTGCTGCGGCAACTGGTGGGCGTTGGTCCTTTGCAGCGTCCAAATATTAGCACATTTGAACTAAGAGACAACAAAATTCGTTTCTGACACTGGTTTTACCAAGATCGAATCGTTAGCACATTGGGATGTAAAGGCCATAGAAATTCAAAAGCTCAAGAAACAACTTTCAATTCTTTGCTATTTAAGTACACAAATTGTGGGCCTTGGTTATAGAACAGTGCCAACTACTCCACACTAGAAGCCAAAAACCAAGAAACGTCGGTGCAACTCCCCAAACTTAGGCAACGATGTAATGACGCCACGAACTGATCGTCGTATGGAAACAGTTCGGCTTGCTGAGCTTATTTGAGACTAGCTGCTTCCAGAGTCGCTTGCACCTGATGTCTCCGGCACTGGAAGATTAAACAGAAGTATGCTGTGGAACATGGCCTGATGCCCATAAAATACTTCAGTAATGAAGCTTGCATCGTTTGAATGAAAGAAGATACTGCTCATTTGATGAGAAACTAAGAGGTACAGAAATCGATACCGTTCTTACGAGAGTGACTGACGTTCAGGCATTTGTGAAGGAGCTAAACTTTTGGTGTATATTACATGAAGTGCGACACGAAAAGTAACTAGAAGTGGACATCGAAAACATTTACGACGATTTTTAACTTTCATTCGTGATTGGAACGATACGACTCGTCAGACTTTTTGCAGAAACAGAAGTGCACAAGATGTCCTATACGCTCTGACTCGGTATTATCATTAGATTCTCAGTTTTTATCTGGATGGAGTTTCCTTTGATTCTGCAAACAGATGCAGAACCACAGAAAAATCTGTAAAGACTCGTCCGTTTGCGTCATACTATTTGACTTCTCAGATGCAAAAATAATTTCACTAGACTATGGTAGATAAGTCACAATGATACTTAAGTTTTCCTCAAGGGCACGAAAATTATTTCTCCAATTGCGAATGCATTTTTTTCCATTCCAGAACGGAATGTATTGCGGCAAACGTTTTTCCGTTATGTTCTTACACTAGCTCGACACACGTTAAATGTTGTGTTCTTTTTATTGACTAGTGCGTAAAACTATAGGTATGAAGTTTTCTGGACATAAATCAGTTCGTGTCCTGTGATAGCTGAATTAATTCTCAAAAGACTTCTCCGTCAGAAATTTTTGCCCGAAGGTATTTCAGCATTGAAGAGCTGAAAGAGTAAAAGAAGGAAAATACGGCGCATTCTCTTTGAGAATCTTACTAGCCTCTGATCGGGCAATTTTTCTGATCGGCCTCCGAGGGACGGCTTGCGTGGGTCGTTAATTGAGAGTAGCGGCTCAGATTGAGCCGCAGCCCGGCTCTTTCTTTTGTTCGTCCCTGGGGAGCTGTGCGGGGTGGGGGGGCAAGCCTTCGCCCTCCACCAGTTCTGCGCCCAACTCCCGCTCTGTTACTTTGGGCGATACTCCCAGCTGGAAGAGAAATGCCCTAATTACTTTCTGTGAGCCCACTGATTCGATTTGTATTAGCTTTTTAGGTTTGACACAAAAATGAAATATTTTTAGGCAGACGGTCCGAAAACTTATGGTGTGGTGCAGTGTGCGCCTATGCGTACTGAGTTCGTTGGTGTTTCCACATACGTGTTGGTCAATTTCGAACACGACATTAAGTTTTCTTACCTTCGTCTTTACGTAATAAACATTTATAAGGATAGTGCACTGTTCTTTCTTCTCTGCAACTCCCAGAGACTGCGGAGAGAAACAAGATTAAAAGCAAGTCTTAAGGGGGATACTCCGTATCGAGCAACCTGTGCAGTTTTAGTGCAGAACAAACAACCTACAACTTGTTCTCTTCTTGACCGATCGAGTCACTGCAAGATTACTGCATGTCAGCAACACTCATTGGAGCTGGAGTTGTTTCCTGCTTCTGGGCTAAAGCAGCCTAGCTAATGTTTTTGCATATTTGTTTTCGGTTTTAAAACTTAAAGTTGTCTTATTCTCACAGCATTTATATTATTTATTCCTTTTTATTTGTAACTAAAGTTTCGGGGAAAAATGTCTAAAGATTTAATGGAACACTGTTCGAGGTCAGATCAAAAGGCATAACTTTAATGTCTGACGTTGGCTTAAACTTACAGAAGTTAAAAAGATTTAATCTTTTTAGCAGCCTAAGTCATTGGCTTCTGGGACAAGTAGAAGGTACGAGGTGCATATCCTAAAAATGCATTCATTAGAAATCCTGCACATTAGTTGCCTTTGAAAGTGCACGGTTCATGTTTATATTAACTGCCTATATTTTAATTGCAGCCGTACGTTTCAACCAATGACTGGTGCGTGCATGGAAGCACTTTTTAGCCCTCACAAGGACGCGACAGAGCAATGGGTAGGCTGTAAACCTGCAATCGCAGCTGGTTTTAGGAATTAGCTTGGAGATTTGAAACCTCTTACAGACCCGATAAAACATTGCTGTTCGAGGATTCTGTCAATGTAATTACTTTTATTTTACGTTACAGCCAAGCGTAATCGAAGGAGAATCTCTTGTAATAAGAAAACCAAACGCAAATTACTTCTAATACTTTAAATTGAGATCATTTCCCCGCTCACATTTTTCCAACTTAACGTCACTCCAAGTGGCAGTTTCCAGGGTTGATTATGTGATGGGAGAGAGTATCTAAACGACGCTCAGGTCATTTCCGTAATGGAGTATTTCGAAATCGACACCTTCACATTTGCAGGGACGGCGTTCTAGAATACGTCTACCACAATAAGAAATAGTTGCTGACAGATCAAAGGAAACACTATCTTCACGGAGGTTCCATTTTGTTGTATTTCTCTGAAAGTTTTCAGTCTGTCTTATTACAGAAGGATTTAGCTTACGTTATTGTATTATTTGGTTAACGGAGTATTTTTTTAACGCTAACGAATTTCATATTTCGTTAGTACTATAAAGGAAGCGTGTTCTGTCTAACTCTTGGCAGGTGTTCGGCTGATGTGTTGTGACAGGGATTTCCAGTCGATGGCGTGTTTTCTTCGAAAGGCGACTTCCCGACATCACCATTCGCTTATCACAGTCGTTACTGGACCGTCCACCGGTCTTTAGTTAACTGAATTCTCTGAACTCAGTCCATTTTAATTTGTTTATCGTGTTTCCCGTCTTCTAGATAGTACATTTTACGGTAGATGTACAGTCCAGACGTTTGATTTTTTTTTTTGTTTTCCTTTTCAGCGTAAAATCGCTATTTCGAATTTATTACACTTATTTGCTTCCCTGGTCTTATTTTATGCTGTGTGAATAGCGTTGCTTTGAAGAATAGTTCTCACCCGTATGAACACCGTAACTGGCACATTGAGTTATTAATGACTGACTGGAAAGTTTAGTATGAAGCTATCGCAGGAATACTTACTGTGGCATGGACAGTTCTTCAAAATATAAGCGTTACTTTCATGCTGAAGCTTCCTTTGATCATCATGGCACATCGGTTTCACGTGTTTACATCTACAGCCAACAAATGGGGTACTTCTACATTTAAAATTTGTACTCCTGATTGTGCTTACGAAGGACGAAGGAGGAATTAGGGAAGTCAGTTTTTCTTTGCACTAAGTAGAAAGAAGTGACGCTGATGTCAGCCCAAATATGATTAAATGTTGCAGAAACAAGTTTTTTGTAACAGTTGCACACTAACTCTTGCATGAACCAGCTACGTTTCTATCATGACACCATCATGGTATTACAACTTATAAAGAACAGCCCAACACATATTTCTCTAACTCCAGAGCAGAAGCATGCTTCTTGAGACAGCCTTTTTTCTGTTGCTCAGATTGATATCTTTCCGAAGAGAAAGAATTGTTGTGGTGACCCAAGCTGTTGACCTATCCGTTATTTAAACGGAGCTTCAGCCGACAATTCTACTGTTCAGTACTTGGGAAGTTACGCACCAGTTGTCAAACGTGTGATTTTCACCACTGCATGCTTCGGGGCTGCGTTATTATAAAGTGCTTAAACTTTCATGCCATTAGGCATCGTAACTGGAAACCCAGAAGCAGACATGCGTTGTTGAACATGAAACTCCTCTTACGACATCTTGTGTTTGAGTGTTCTACTCAAGCTCGGCTTGAAACTGCAAGGTTTTTACTTTTGGCGGTGCATTTTACGCATAGAAGTTTTAAGCAGTTGATAACTGGATGACAGTCCCGTAACATGTTGTGGTCAGAGTTTCACATCTGAAAAGTGTGGCATAACTTACTTCAGTACTGAGTCATGAGTGTTTTACGATAGCTTTAACAGAATTCTCAGTTCTCGAGAAGGCACACACACGAGACTAAGAAAGTTTCTCCTCAATCTATTTACTGTGGCACTGAAGATGAGCAAGAAAGCACTCCGTCTTCAGGTCACAGGTGGCCCATCGGGACCATCCGACCGCCTTGTCATCTTGGGCTGAGGAGGCGGATGAGAGGGGCGTGTGGTCAACACACCGCTCTCCCGGTCGTTATGGTGGTTTTCTTTGACCGGAGTCGCTACTGTTCGGTCGAATAGCTCTTCAATTGGCATCACGAGGCAGAGTGCACCCCGAAAAATGGTAACTGCGCATGATGTCCCGGATGGTAATCGATCCAAGCGCCGGCCACGCCCAACAGCGCTTAACTTTGGTGATCTGACGAACCAGTGTGTCCACAGGGGCATGGCCGTTGCCGAAGATGTGTAAGACGGTAACAAGTTATTCGTAGTAACGAATAGAAAGAAATCGCGCTGTAAATTTTGGTAACGTTTAAACTGTCTTAGCAGTTTAGTGTGAGTTTTTGAATTAAATTTATGAAAATCACATTCCACACAGGAGTTAACTGGCAACATAGAAATTTAAGAGTGGCTGACGATTTACGGTTGTAACCAAGCTAGCTACTGCAAGCAAGCTAAAGGTCCCTGTCTGAAATGAAGCAATGGAGCATTGCTGTTAATCTTTACGAAATGTTTGTTGCTAGGCAGGCGAGAGGTACAAACACTAAGCAGAGGCAGATGCGAGATACTCACGGTTCAGGAGTGTGCGTGGGCGACGAGGTGTGCCTGACGTACTGCGTGCTCTGGAAGATGCGGAACGCCAGACTGGCCAGGAAGTCGCGCGCCGTCAGGAGCCCGGCGGCGGGTCGCAGCCGGAAGCCCGTGTGCTCTGCGGGCAGGCAAGCAGGCCGGCTAATGGCGAGCGACTCGGCGGGCAATGGCAGGGAGGTCCAGGTGTAGGATAAACAACAGTAGAAGGGTATGTGATCAATGGGAGTGAGGGACCATTACAAGAGCTTTTAAATAGAATGAAGTAATTACAAGATAAAGTGCACTGAGAGTATAGCAAAAGACAGCAGTAGTCATTAAAATCTTAGTATCAAAGCTAGGCTTTGTGGAGTATGTTTAAGAGAATAGCCGTTTGCACTATTATATGGAATTCAGTCGTGGACTGTGGGAAAACCGAAATGAGATTCAAAGCGTTTGAGATGTGGTGCTATAAGAGGATACTGGAAAGCTGGTGAATTGATATGAAATGCAGAGCTTCTCCGCAGAATCTTCGGCGAAAGGAAACAAGAAGGTACAGGTCGATAGCGAGTATGATAGAACACCATAGAACAACTTCCATTGTTCTGTAGGGAGCGTAAGAGGGCAGGAAATAGGTAAACAAAATACATTCATTTATTTAGGCTTTTGTTGTAAGTTATTCTGAGGTAGACAAGTTTATACTGCAGGGGAAATCGTGGGGTGTCACATGTGCAGATGTAAGTCTTAAGTCTGTAAATAGTGAAAGTTTTAATTTTAAACTTGTACATAATCTGACTGTTCTTAACCGAGGATCACTGAAATGGATAATTTACTTTAATTTTTGACAATACTTGGTTGTAATAGCCAAGAAAATAGCAAATGTCTTAATGACGCATTTAATGAAATGCAGATGTAAGTATTAAACCCATAAATATTAGAAGTTTAATTCATGTACATGATTTTACTGTTTATTGACTGAGCATCAGTAAAATTAATGAAACTCAAGTTTTTCTAATTACATTTTTGTAATGTGTTTATCTGACGTTTTCCACACCCAGGAGGATTCCTGCTTTTATAGGTCTATGGAATGAATAATTAATCTAATGAAATCAGTCATAAGACTGATGACTGAATAAACTTTGCTCTAGGATTTTTGATAGAGCTGTAACACATTGACATTTTATTGAAAACTTAGTTTAAGAATATTTCGTTCAAACTGCCACTGCGTATTTTACCTAGTTCTTTCAGGGTTTTACATTCATCGTCAGGTGATACGTTTGTTGAAGGTAACTTCACATGTGCCGGACAGTCAATCTACAAAATATGAAGGTCGTGGTAAATAGGGACTTCATTCTAGTTCTTATCTAATTATATTTGCTGCTCTTCCCGCTCGGGTTTTGAAGACTGACTGCTGTGGGAGTTTTCATAAAGGAAACCTGTGTGTTTCACATCCAGTCCAAGTCAACGTCCGATGTTACTAACTAATTTTGTTGACATTTCGAAACTCTGCAGAAGTGAATTTACGAAAATTAACAGTAGCTGGAATAAAACATTGTATTACTGAGGTTCCTGTGTAGACAGAAATGCTGCGAATGGGTTTGTGACGCAACTCCAAGACAGCAACACAACCGGTCTGTTCGCTAATGACAGTATTACCCAAACCATTTATGAACGTTCATTGTTTTAGTAACTTTACTGAAAGCTTCTATAAAGTTAGCTTACGTTAAGTTAAAGCCAGTTATCTTTATTCTGAGACTAGTAGCTTTTTACTCCCTAACACTTTTGAACCTAAATTTTTCATTTTTTTAGAGGCATTTTCGTCTTGCCACGTGAAATAACTAGACTAAGTGAATGTTGTGCTTTAGAGTCTTGCTGAAACCTGTCTTGCATACCGTTTGGAAACCAGTGTGATTAAGAAACACTACATCGTCTAGGCTTGCCATTTCAGAAATACTTAGCGGTCGTGAAAGATTTTAATATTGATTTCTCTATGCGTTATTGCGAGAAGCGTAGGCTGCACCGACGCACGAGTGCTGTACTCACTGCTCATGAAGTTAGACATCTCCTCGAGCTGTGGGATGCGCTCCTCGGTGAAGATGCCGGCCTGCTGCAGCAGCTTGAAGACTCGCCGGTACTCGACGCACGCGTACTTTGGCAGCAGCTCGATGGTGGCGCGGAACACCTGCTTCCACGTGGCCGTCTCCTCGGGCGTGTACTCGATGCGGGGGATCGGGTCTCCGCTGTGGACGAGAACCAGTGTCTCAGACAGTTACACGCGGCAGCAGCGCGGCAAGGCAGAAAAGCTATCTGGGGTGTGGTACTCACTACTTGTAGGCGAAAGCGATGTTGGCTATCATCTTCCTGCGCTCGCGGTACACCTTATCGGCGAAGCCCGGGTGGTTCATGTCCAGCTCTGGCTCGTACTTTGTCATCAGGTGGTTGCAGTTGTCCAGGTCGCTGGCGTGGCGCGGAAACCACGGATCTGTGGAACAAACACACATCCGTTGTCAATACCGTCACGCCGCTTTCAACAAGCCAAGACGATTATATATAAAATGCAAATTTCACAGCAAGCGGCTAAACTTCCTGAAGAGACACAAGTTTTTCTTTGATGTAAAAAACACCAGCCTTTAACCTGCGTCGTTTATGCGCAGTCATTTTTTCCGTGGTGGCTGTTTCGTTTAGAAGTACCATTTTTTGACAAGAAACAGTTAATTTGTGGCATTATTGAAATTGCCTAATTACAACTTTTGTTTCCGTAAGTTAGTGCCTGTAACCAATTTTGGCAGCAGCCGTTCCTTTATATCTAAATACCTTCAGATTTATTTCATTAGTGAATGCTAACAGGAAATTTCCAGGTAACTGAATTAGTTTCTGCGTCACTGAAATGTCTCGCAGCGTTGAGAAACCCGAAAAAAATCTATCAACCGCAGAACTGTATCACGCGACCCAAACGTTTAGCTCTGCATCACTAGACAGGACGGTTCTGAGAAGCATACTCAAACTGTGCAGTCGTCTACGCAGTCATGTACGGTTACAGCCGTGCTAAGTAATAAAATTTTTTGCTGTCTTGTCAGTTGATGCGTACGTAACGAAATTTTACTGGCGCCAAATTTTTGTTTTTAACTAAGACGTATCTCTAACTTGTGATTACAGTACTTTGCCTACGCTGTTTACAATCTCGATCCAGGAGGATGAATTGATTGAAATAAAGGCGTGTTTCAAAGATAAGCTAACACGTGTGTCTGCTTACCCAAGATACTCAAAGTTTTCTAGGTGCCGTAGGTGCCTTTTGGCGCACAGTAAGTTCATCGAAAGTGGTTGCACAGTGGCTAGCGTCGCGACATCAGTTGTGCTTCCTGTATTCGAAACCCGATTACTGTATTTTTTAATATCCTGTACCTACGTTCGTAGAGGGTAAATAGAACGTTTTTTTCAAGTTTGGGGAGTCAAGGGTATTATATTAATTATAAAATTACAAATGTTTCACAATAACTGGCTTATGTTTATTACGTATGTGGTATGATTTGTCAAGGTTTACAGTCTTTAAATCCTTATTCTTACATTTCGTTCTTACGCCAGTTCTTGTATTAACTTTATATTTCATTCTTATGTATATTATTCAGGAAGATTTGCTGTATTGCTGGATGATACCAATCGTTGCTACGTTCTGGACAGAAATTCTCAACACGAAGACACTGCTCGAAGCCAGGTTCATCAGACCACCTTTCTTTTGGATCTCTGGGAAGAAACATCTTTGGTAGCGCCGAAGACTTCACACTGGGCACCAATTTCGCGACAGACCGCGAATAGATGATTATATTTGTGGAAACTGTATGTTGTGACGAAACTGCAGGAATTTCACCGCAAATCATTTCAAAAAATTCTCATTCATTACTTTAATTCATTCAGGGGCAATTAGACAAATAAGAACGTTATTTTAATATTCACCGCAAAATATTTGTGCAATAAAATACGGACCTCGGTAGATAAACGAGAAACTGAAGAAAATTAATCTGATTTCGAACACTGGCCACAAGACTGGGCAACCGCTACGCTAGCCCCCGCACCGCTACTTCGGTTGGCGTGTTTTCTCGCTAGCAGGCACAAATTACCTCGAAAACTGTCGTTTCCGCAAAGAACTGTGGGGTAGCTTATTGGTTCAAATGCCCCTGAGCACTATGAGACTTAACATCTGAGGTCATCAGTCCCCTAGAACTTAGAACTACTTAAACCTAACTAACCTAAGGACATCACACACATCCATGCCCGAAGCAGGATTCGAACCTGCAACGTAGCGGTCGCGTGGTTCCAGACTGAAGCGCCTAGAACCGCTCTGCCACTGCGGTCGGCCGGTAGCTTACATTGATCCTTTCTCCACTGAGCGCAGGTTCTGGGGCATCGGGCTGGGACACTTGTGTTCTCCTTCCGAGCACGGATGTGTGAATATATATGTGTCAGTTGCCGAGCTGTACAGGAGGTGAGTGAAATACCGGGGGCAGACTCACCCTTGATGCTGACGCTGTTGTCTGCCATGAGCGTGACGGCGGAGAGGGCAGCGCTCTGGCGCAGCGAGCGAAGCAGCAGGAGCAGCGCCTGGCGCGTCATCGACACGCGCACCAGCACGTCCAGGCTGCCGCTCTCTTGCCGCGACTCGCGCGTCTCCAGGTGGCACACCTGGCCCTTGAAGTTCTGCCGGGTAAGACACGAGGCGGTCAGTGACACTTGTAAACAGTCTTAAAATTTAGAGACATTTTATTCACTAATTATCTGATTTTACACGACTCTTTAGCAACAGTTTCGGGAAACAATTTTGAAGAAAGCCAGGAAGGTCGTAAACTTTATACAAATGTGGAAAACGTGTAATTTATTCTCGCGAAATTTTAAATTAACGCTACACAGTACTGTCTTACTTGATTGCGAGATGACCGTACCAATATATTAAAATTCTTTGCCCCAAATACAAATCTTTGGCAATAGTAGCAAGCTACACTGTCTAGCAATTAATTCCAGCTAACAAACTGTAGCTGTTTGTACTGTTATGAAAATATTCGTGGTGAGTGACGGGATGCACTTTTCTTTCTGAATGTAACAAATTTCAGAGTGACGCCAATTGAACCCGAGGTTAAAATACCTAGCTGGAACTCGGGAGGACCGAGGTATAACTACGCGTCCTCCAATCACTTGAGCATAGTTCAACAAACTCATGCCCAATCGCTTCGCTGCAGTTTTCTCCAAATGAGGTAGGCCTCACGTTCTGCTGACATTCAGGTCCTCTTCCCAATGTAGTTAGCGTTACAGTCAACGTATCAACGAGACTGATCAACAAGGCAAGGGGCCCGCTGGTTAAACGCGTAACACGTTTGCAAACGAAACTACCAGGTTTTGTGAGAACTAAGCTACGCATATACATGTTGCTGTTAGGAAGCGGTTCACGTACAAACGCAACCTTTACCTGTCTCGAGGAAATGGGTTTACAATCTCTTTACCGTAACACTACGTTCGTCTTGCTGCACAACTACAATGTATCTGGACTCACTATTTTACGCGAGGGATTGAGAAATATCCACCAGTCCGAACGCTGTCAGATATTTTCAAACAGACATTCTAGCCTCTGTCCGACATTCTCTGGTTCCAGTTGTATCTGCTGACAAAGTTCTAGAAATCGTTTCCATCACCTAGCAGGATCTCATGAAACCATGTTGAAGCAGAAAAATTTCTATCTTTATAATCATCGATTAACTGACGTGCAGATGAAGGCAATTGCACGATTGCTTACACGTATAAGTAAGCATTTACTTGGTAATTCTTAGATTTACAACGCACCACTGATTCAGCAATTAACTACAACGAAGACAAATGCAGCTTAGTTATCTGGCTAAGGACCCGAAACAAAACAAAACTCATTTAATGACTGAATATCAATCTTCGTATGCTGCAGACACTTTCTGACCGAAATGAAATGAGTTTACAATGAAACTCCCTGTTATTGTTTTAACGGTAGATAAAGTGCTAAGTAATTAATGGCAGATCACAAGACAGGTGGGCTATGAGAGGGCTAGGGCCGCGACACGTAACTAATGCGAAACGCCTTCAGCCGGGAGTGGAGAAAGGTCACCTGCCAAAGAATCAAAGGTTTTTTCACCACTGTTTTGACTGTTTCGCTCTCCTCTGTCATCGGGCTATTCGAAGAGTTAAGCGCGCTTTGTCATCCTTAAGAACTTAATTATAAGGTCTATTGGCAGATGTTCATGAACCTGAGTTTTATGTAATTTCTGAACCGTTCTCAGATGATTTACGAAAAAATCCACAAGTATTGCATTAGTTTAATCGCTCTGGGACAGACTTACCTCTATGGTCTTGAGGATCCTGGCGAGAGAACCGAGCCCCTCGCGCATGCGCAGCACGAGCGCTGCCTTCTGGATGGCCTGCTCGGCTTCTGCACTCTCGCTGGCCGCGTTGGCGAGCAGCACCTCTTCCTCTGTCATCTCCGCATCTGCACCACACCAGGCAAACGTCACGCTACAGCTCCTCGAGTAAGTGTGGCTACGGTTAGCTCAAACTGAACTACAGCTGTTATTACTCTTCTGCATTTAGGGTTCTCAATACAATCTACATGAATTGAAGAAATAGGTATCTCACAACTGGCTCGTTATGTTTATATTACGTGTTATTTTAGAAACTTCTTAACGTATGACGACAACTTATTTCAAATGACTCTCTCATACACGAGTTCTCTAAATGTCAAGCACTGTGTGGAATTTAATGCACTGAGGATAACTGCTTAAAATTGTTAGATTATGGAGAAAATTCACCTCATCTGTAACGACTGCTCTTGAGCTGGCTCTTTCATCCCAAAACTGATTGTACATTAGAATGTGTAGTACACAAAGTGAATATTAAATTGCATTCTTTCGTGATCCTAATAAGTACGAGAATCTGAAGTATCTGCTTAACAACTTGCAAGAATTAAAAATATGCTACTGTCGTACAAAACTTCTTGAAAGTCTCCTGGCTGTTACGCAGCCTATTAACTCCGTACTGAGAGAAAAGAGGGTCACATCCGGTGAGAGTGGTTTGCCATTGGTGTGCTTCCAGTGAACTGTGACAAGTCATCTCAAGAATACTGATGCAATTTACGTCTTCTATCCGATTCCAGAATACTTAACCCTGTTTTTGTGCAAACGAACCGCACAAGGGTGATTGGCTGTTCAAACGGAGGAGTGAAAAATGAAGGTATCATGTGGGCCTGACATACTATCTGGGGTTGTGCAGCCGCATGGTGCTAGTCTATTTGACTTCGGCGTTTATGAAAATGTATGATTAGGTCAAGAAATACGCAGTCCTCGAGCGAAGAAAATCTGATCCGTCCAGGAATCTAGCACGGGACCGCGCGATGCTAACCATTAGACCACCGCGGAGAAGTTAGATTCTTCATAGGCTGGTAAGAACTTTATGAACCAGATTTGACAAACGTTAACACTTCCCTCGGTAACTTAATTTCTAGTATCCTAACAGGGCACCGGTTCCGCGAATATTTGAGATGCCACATGTACAGAAACGACGTTTGCAATTGCATTGTTTTTCCTATTCTTCCTAAACGTTTTCCGAGACCTTTGTGGTAATTTCTGGCAAATGTCGAGACACACACACACACACACACACACACACACACACACACACACACACACACACACACACACACACTGCCGTACGAGTGTGACGGTACTCTCGCCGTGGGTGACGTGCTGGGAGAAAGCGCGGCGTGACTCCCCCCAGAGGCACGTGCCCACTGCCCGGTCACCACTGTCGCCTTCTGAGGTAGCGTGACTGGCTGCGCGCACCGCCAGTGCGGGAACACGCTTTCTTTCTCCTTCAGTATTCATTTTCGTCACACGATTGCACTGAGGAGACTGGAATACTATAAAGGCTCCAGGTTCCATTGGTCCATTTTACTACCCACGGCAAAGTTTCGTGCGCATTAATGGCGTCACTCAATTTCAATACAAACCTGAATCCCTCTAAGAATAGCCGAGTAAATTAGGCCATACTTCTATTGTATATTAGGAGATGAAACCTATTCTCTAAGCTTGTTTTTTAAACTTCTGCGAAGAAGTACAATAACCATGCTGATTGGGGCGTGTGAAAAGGGCGAACAGTGGCAGATTGAAACTGTGTGCTGGAGCGAGGTTAAGTCGGGACCTTTGTCTTTCGCGGGTAAGTGCTCTACCAAATGAGTTACCCAAGCACGACTCACGACCCGTTCTCACAGCTGTACTTCCACCAGTATCTCGTCTCCTACCTTCCGAACTTCACCCAAGTTCTCCTGCGAGACTTGCAGTCCTGAAAGAAATATTGCGGAGACTTATGTTTCGTAACAGCGCACACTGCACTCTAGAGTGGAAAGTTTCATTCTGGAATTTGGTAATTATCAGAGTCTTACAGATGTGATGTACACTGTACCTGAGCGTGCCATCGACTTTCCTCCTTGACAGCAGCGGGCTGCGTCTTTTCGACCCCCTGACCGCTTTCGTCCGCTTCCCCTCGGCAGCTCCCCACTCCCAACCACTCACCGTGGCCCTCCACCCAACTCCCGCCGCTTTGCCTTAACAGCAGCTCTCTTGTGTTACGACCAAAAAGAAGGTGGCAGCAAGTGAATTTCCACTCCATTTACCCTCTTTCAGAGCTCCAACACTTACGCCCCTTTTACATTTCCTCTTCAGAATTCAGCCACTGAATTTCGTATGTGCTTATTTCTTCCGTACTGTGAAACGTTAAGCATAGCGACAATGGACTGTGGACTCAAAAGTTTACGTACAACGAATCACGCGAGTTTATGTTGCTACTGTTTAACTGCAATGACAAGTTCACTTTGTTTCGAACAAGGCCGGCTAATGAGATATTATAAACCTTACCAACTAGGCGTAGTTATCCATAGCGGTGCCTCTTCAGGCTGTGTTGAGCTTGAGCTGCCACGACAACCGAGTTACGAGGGCTATCCACAAAGTACATTACGTTTTGGAATTAAAAATAAATAAAGTATTGGAATTTTTTTATTATATATAGATGAAAGCCACACTTAAATAATACTTTTCTACATAGTTGCCATTTAAATTAAGGCACTTATCGTAGCGATGGACGAGCTTGGAAATTCCTTCGTCGTAAAATTCGGCCGCCTGCGTCTTCAACCACGTGGTTACCTCTTCTTGAAGCTGTGCGTTGTCATCAAAACGCTGCATAGCCAACCACTTCTTCATTGCTGGGAATAAGTGGAAGTCGCTCGGTGCCAGGTCGGGACTGTACGGTGGATGAGGAAACAACTCCCAATTAGAAGATTCGAGAACTTCACGAGTGGCATTTGCCGTGTGGGCCCGGGCGTTGTGAATCAGCAAGATCTTTGAGCCCAACTTTCCCCTGCGCTTGTTTTGTATTGCTCCTCTGAGGTTGTGCAGAGTTTGGCAGTACCTTTGAGAGTTTATTGTAGTGCCTCTTTCCAAGAAATCCACAAAAATCGTATTTGTACCGGGTTACTGATTAACCACGTGGTTGAAGGCGCAGGTGGCCGAATTTTACGACGAAGGAATTTCCAAGCTCGTCCATCGCTACGATAATTGCCTTAATTTAAATGGCAACTATGTAGGAAAGTAGTATTTAAGTGTGGCTTTCATCTGTACATAATAAAAAAATTTCCAATACTTTATTTTTAATTCCAAAACGTAATTTACTTTGTGGATAGCCCTCGTATTTTCAGGATCGTCCTAGGAAATGAATTAATGGTTTTAGTGGGTGCACTTTTGTCATACTAAACACGCGAAGGATTGCTATGGCAGTAGTAGAAAAATGAAAACGAAGGTATGGTAACATGGCCTAGCAGGAGGGCGTGAAGGCTGTATACTACATTTCTTTTCCACATACTGTGACACTTTCTGCTGGAGCTGGTTCTGCCTAGATAGAAATTCCCCCTCTGTGTAGTGTCTCAGTCTATTTCTCGTAAGTTTGTGGAAGCACTGAGCAATGTCTATGGCTGGGGGCTTTTTTTCAGGAAATTACATTTGCTCCATACTATATGGTAAACAGAGGTCGAGGTATGGCATACCTGACCGGATACGGATAGTGTTTGAAGTAGTTAGCCTCAGGCTCGACATCAACTGGTTCTCAGGAGAGGAGGGACTGACCTGCTTCGCCGCTGGCTGCGTGGCCGTTCTGCACGGGCTGCTCCGGCTGTGTCTCCTGTAGCTGCGGCTCTACGGCGTCGCTGGGCGGCTCGCTAGAGTCTTCGGTCACTTCTGCAGCGCGCGGCGCCAACAACAACACCAGCACATCAGTCATGCCAAGCGCTCATGCGGGATAACATTCTGCAGCTGCCGGACATGTCCTTCTTACTACTGTGTAATGTCCGATCATAGTGTTTCACGGCGCTTGCCATCCATTGACATTACGACCAGCTTCTACTAACAATTACTGTTTGACCTCGTTACGGTTTCGGCACTAATTCACATCCCATTCCGTTAATAAAGCTCTATTCGCGGATGGCCAAGCTTGTTTCGTTCGTACCAGCCTGTTAGAATGAGCGAGTGAAAAACCAATCGGTGGTTTGTGACTGGACACTGAACGTCAGTAGCTGCCGCCGCTTTTTATTTGAAATTATCCACCACATATTGGAAGAGGATACGCGGGAAACCGTTACAGAGATTCAAGTCAGGTATTAAGCCACTTTACTAGCTTTCGGAAGAACTGTTCAGAATCTCGTCTAACACACTGTTTAGGTATTCCCAAATCATTTACAAGGTAAATTCAGCGACGGTTTCCCTAGAAAGAAAACAACCAATTATCTCTTCTGCCTGTTTACTCTGCGGTGGTGTGTCTAATGACCTATGTAAATGACGTGTTACGATTTCCCACCTTCCATATACTTTTGCTACAGAATCTTAATACATCGTCACCCACGTATGTTTTTGAAGTTTTGATTTCAGATTGACCAAAATCGGAAACTTAGGTGTGTCAAAGCGTAATCCAGTTACGTCATCCAGTAATTTAGTTTGTTCTACACAAATGAAGTGCACTGATAGCGTTTCGTATTTTTACTCTGGTCAAAACGACAGCTTACCAATCGTACCAGTTCCGTAATATTAGGTACGCACGGACTTAGCAATCACTAGATTATGCAGAAGTAGTTTATTCAGAACGATGTGTTTTAGAAAGGAAACGGCTACAAGCTACAAGAACTTTCATGTCCGACAGCGCAAAGATTTCGTGATGCAGGAAATTTGCTCGGAAACGATCTTACCTGTTGTGGATACTTCCTCTTGCGATGTGTTCTCGATTTCTTCTGCGGCAGGGACATCTTTCTCCTGAACCTCGTTTACCTCAGCAGAGTCAGTTGGAGCATCTAAACAGGGTGATAACATCCACATGCAAGGGTAAGACGAAAGCGGGCTAATATACAAGAACAAGGCGGATTAAGGACCGTTAAAAAACTACACACTGAAAGCGTAACAGTCTACTAATACCATTTCATGCGTACTATTAAGGTGAAATTTACAACTAGCTGCGGATTCAAATGGAAGTACGTGACGTAACTATTGATGCAAATTTCAATTTTTTGGCACACGGCTGGAAGACTACAGATTTGAGGCTAAGGTTTTCCAGACTAAGCTGCCGACTCACCGTTGTAGATCTGGCGGGCTTCCTCGAGCACGCTCTGCTTGGTCTGCTTCACCACCAGCGTCTCGAAGCGCGCGTCGTCCACGAGAGAGCGGCGCCGGGACGGGTAGCCGTTCTGGAACATGGCGGTGCGCGGTGCTCAGCACACACTGTCCAAACTCTGGTCGCATTGCGGCGGCCGGTGGCGTTCTCCCTGCCGCCGTTACGTAAAGCGGGGCTCCCCTAGCCGCGGCAGCTGCCGAAGCTATCTTATCGATGCTCAAGTCATTAGGAGACGACCGGCCGGCTGGCGGTTCGTCAGTTTTACCACGAGAAGAGGGGGAAAACATCCGGGACTAGGTAAAATTTTACAGACAAGTTTTTTTATTTTACTGTTTTTACGATAAAGAAACCTGGGGGTTGACAAGCAGTAAATACGAGTACGTGGAAAGCACCGAATCGTAGAAAGTGGTTATCACCTACGCAACTTGCATTATTTCTTTGTTAACGCACTTTATGTGCTGACTGCGTATAGTGAACTGCGTCATAGATCTACCTTCAAGAAGTGAAAGTGTGTTCCGTGTATGATAGGTACATTCACAGATACTTACATTACCTGTGTTACATCTACTACTTTAGGTATCTAAAATGTGGTACTTAGAAGATGGGAGAAAATTGCTTTCCAAGTACAAGAATGAATAATGGCACCACACTGAGGAGAGCTAGAGGAAGGCGCTGAGTTTCGTGAAAGCTTCGAGGGTTGGGCTGGGTTGTTTGGGGAAGGAGACCAGACAGCGAGGTCATCGGTCTCATCGGATCAGGGAAGGAAGTCGGCCGTGCCCTTTGAAAGGAACCATCCCGGCATTTGCCTGGAGCGATTTAGGAAAGTCACGGAAAACCTAAATCGGGATGGCCGGACGCAGGATTGAACCGTCGTCCTCCCGAAAGCTTCGACATTCAGCTCTAATAAATTTAGGGGATTATGGTAAACTGAAGTGTGGGAAGCAAGACAGGAGTTTTTACCTTCGTTCTCAATATAGCCGTATGGTATCAACTACGATTTAGCTGTTTTGATCAAAGATGAGGACTTAGCTTCATTCGTATCATCCTCGCGATTCTTTCTGAGGACCATAATCGAGCCGTTGCAAGCTGGGAGCTGCGAGGCCCCCACTAGCGCCGCGCCCCCTGCCGCGGCGTAAACACTGGCAGACCTTGCCCGCAGCGGCTTCCTGCTCCGCAGGTTGGCCACGAGGTCACTGGTCGACAGCTCTCTCCAGCCAACGGCCGCTCGCGGCCAATTTCCATTCGCTTCTGGCCTCCAACTATATGTGGTTCGTTCTCCCGAGAACCATTAGCCGCCGCACGCTGGACATGTAAGCCAAGGTTAGTCGGCGCGGCTAGACTTTCCTGCCGGCCTGCTACTACCACGGCAGGCTTACGCAAACACTGCGAGGAGGTGTGCAGTGTCGCGCCGTTGCACCGCGGTGACGCAACGGCGTCCTGCGGAAAGTCACCGGTGCAGAATGCAGATAAGGATCTGGCGTAGCGGCTGCGAGCACCCCGCGTGTGACAGGCCACGCCCTGCCAACTGGCCGGGCCCCTCCGTAATAACTGGTAACAGTAACGGCGCACGGCCTTGGCTGGCTGGCTGGCTGGCTGGCTGCCGGCCACGCAGCTACAGGCGCAGCGCCGCGCCGCGGGTTGCCCGCCTTACACCTCCAGGCACGTAGCCGCCCGCACATTCCACCAGCCGCACGTTCGATCGTTCACTTCATTGCTATATACTAAAGAATACCACCGAACGTGACCATATTTTCGTTTTTACTTGACCGAATCGTCTCATTAAGGAAAAGAAAACAGTCGGTTCACTTTCTAGCCGTTCACTCAGCCAATATCAATTACTATGTACTTGCAGTTGATTTTTGGACAATTCATCACTAGTAAAATTATAACAAAGTCATGGAAATTCAGCTTCCGTGTTTTAAGCTTATTTGTCCGTCGCTGACGTAGAAAATAGCAAACCTTTCCGTCCCATCTGCACAAGCTGTGCAGTGACTAGAGTACATGTAAAGCTTACTGGGACAGGGTAAATACTAGCTACAATGAGGTCGGTAATTTGATTGTAATGCTGGCATTTTAATTTGATATTCCCCGCAACTCACAAAATTTACAACAAAAAAAAACGTGTATTTCTTTGTCCACCCATACACGCCTGAGAATGGCACATTAACAATTTGCAATTACGCGCCCCCTATTACCGGCATCTACGTTGACAAATACTCGGCACCTCGCAAGGATAACTTCTAGGTCGAGAATATTAGGTAAGTTGTTGGAAGTGGGCAGGTGTTGGTGAAAATCTCGCTTCTGAGCACAGAAAGAGCTGTAACCGCAGAACTCTGCACGGAACACCCGTTGGTGCAGTGCTGCGAAACAGACCGTATATCTCCCGTCGAAGACGATAACCAAGACGCCGTCTACAAGTCCGTACCTCTCGATGGGTGAAAGCGAAGTCCACCTTCTCCACATTTCCCCGTCTCCCACGCGTACGAAAACGCGGCAGAAGAATACTATCATCGCCGAAATCCCGCCAACGGCATTTCCGAGATCTACCCAATGATCGAGTAGGTCATAACGCCCCTAGGCAAACTAAATTCCCGTCTTCGTCACGTGTTGCCCAGCACAGCAAAAGCGCCGTATTATACCGCGTTTCCGGTGACTGGTACCTGCCGCCCACGGCGGCCCGGCGAGCTACGGCCATCTGCAGACTTTATATTCCACAATTCTCAACTTCCGACACTTTTCACCAACGCTTTAAGTTAGTGATTTAATCATGGAGACATGCAGGAAATACTGCTCTAGAGTGCCTCATATTTATTATAATTCAATATGAGTCATGATCTGATGCACTTGCCAGTCCCTTTATTATTAATACAAAAGTTGGTAAGCTAACGTGTAAGTGCTCATGCCCTGGCACCTTACAGTGTGACTATCGTAACGAGACCTTCAGAACGTCTTTGAAGATAATCTACACTCTCAAGCTGTGGGAGATACTTATAGATTAGCACAACTGGAATGTAAGATGCGGTAGGAAGTAGGCAGTCAGTTTAGCAGACATTGCTAAAGGATTATATTAAAAGGACTATTTGTATATAAATTTAAACGTATGTACTCAGTATGAGTTGGTTTTCCGAGTTCACTTCCACACAGCGTGCAGCCTGCAACTGACGTCCCAGACCTGAATCTCGAGTCACGTCCAACTTACGATTGAGTAATTTCCGCTACGGTCAGCGAGGCGGCAATTCTGAGACGAGAGGCTTTTCTGCGGGTGGCGGAATCCAATTTCCTGAGAGGACTGCCCTTTGTCTTGGCAGCTGATGCTCTAACACGCGACCTAACAGGATATCGTGAAGACAAACCCACGTCTTATTTTAATGAACGAAACTGGGACGTGTTTTAAGGAGAAACTTTACGGCCGTCAAACATTAAACTGTGAGATACGTACTTCTTGGCGGTTAATATTTTACGCATTATGCGAAACCGACGCGTTGCGAGGACTAACCTCTCCGTGTCCGCAATAGAATTGTTGAATAGCTAACGGGTCTGTCGTAACAGTTACGAAGTAGTGATACCTTTTTATCAACGGCAAAATAATTTCCAAGGTAACTAAAGGGTATGCATAGGCTGCGGTATCTCACTTCACAGTGAGAGAGCTGTGAGGGAAGTATTCATTTCTTTACGGAAGACCGCATAAGTTTCAATAGTACGTACATTTCATTGTTCTGTCAATTTCAGTACAGCTGTCCGGAAACAAAGTAAGCCCCATTTCCATGGCACGTGATTGGGTCACACTCCTGGGGATACGAGAATTCGATTCGCTTGCCGCCCGTCTTCCTGCGAGCTATCGTTCCCCGTGGGATTTGCGAGAATCCGTCTCGCAGTGAGGGACGATGGAAAAACGTGCTGTGCGTGTCTAAGAAAAATTCTCCAGAGAAATAAGGCGCGGTAGTGAGAGCCAGTGTTTTATCGAGAGAATAATCCTAATTCTTGCATTCATGTAAATCAGCTTTTATTTGTAAATTATGAAGAGTTCTAATACACTTTAGACACTAATACCTGAAATGTTACGACTAAAGTTTTTAAGTAGGGTGATCCAAGAAAACCGTAATTACGTGTGGTTTGGCTAGGTGCTAACTGTAGAACTGACTTTGCACCAATCTGTGTAACACCGCAGGAATGTTCATAGCTGCGCAAAGTCGCTACTTTAAATTCTCGCTTAGTGGCATGTTTAGGACTAAAGCCTAATGTCTCAGTATGACTAATGTCACCATATTGTTACTTCTGTAACAAGTTGTACGTACTGACTTTGCTGTCGATTATTTGAGCTGTTACAGGCATGTATCACGACAGCCATCGGCATTCAGTATTTTAGTATCTATCATCGTCATGTAGTTCGTTGGGTGCATACTTTATTAGCATATTCTTTATTTTAGGGCGCCACTTTATCAGATGCAAATACTACACATCGGTAGACATTTGAACCCTACAGGAAAGAGGAAATCTAAGATTATCACGCTCCTCGTTTCATTTTGTGTATGACATCGGTAATAGTGCCCCGTTGCGATCCGCACTAAGATTTCATCTTAAGGGGCGGAAATAGTTGCCTCGTTCTGTCCCCTTTCGCGCTGACGATGGAGCGCCTTTCGCGCTGACGATGGAGCGCCTTTCGCGCTGCACGAACAGTTATTGGAGAACAATCTGCGGCAAGCGAGTCAGTGGCCATTATAGCGGGGACAGCGACGGGCCCGGAATAGAAAGGCAGCCGAGGGCCCAGTTAGGCAAGTCGAGCGTGACGCGGGCGCCGAGCCGGCCGGGCCGCTTCCGACCTTCTTAAAAGGTTCCGCCGCCGTCGCCGCCGCCGCCGCCGCCGCCTTTGTCGCCACGGAAGCTTCGGACCCAATTACCGTCCGCCTCTGCCGCCAGCAACAGGTTGTCGGGCTCGAGGATCCGCAGGGGGACAGGAATCACGTCTTTTGCAAGTGTTAGCGCGCGTCGAGAACTGTCACATTGCGGGCATTCTTTGTGCCACCTAGTAATCGAGCTACATGTTATCACTCGTAAGATACAATCTTGATACGTTACGTCTAATTTAAGGGCCCATCTTTGGCGTACCCAGGGCATAAATAAGCTCAACACTGTTAAAGCAGTACTGATGGGGGTACAGACTACTCTAACAAATACTGTTGCTACCAAACGTTAAGTCTTCAGGTCCAAAATGAGTGCTCCTTTGTTGACCTAGTATTTATCCTAGAAAGTTTCTCACAGTAATACTGAGTCAGTGCGTGTTACCTAGTAGCAACAACATTATTAATATTCTAGAGCACGGGTATCCAAACTTTTTAGTCCGCGGGCCGCATTGACTCCACGAAATCATAAGGGCCAAGATCTAACTAGTGGGATTAAAGCACCCTAGCACTCCGTGATCACCGTAATGTGAGGCTAAAGGAAAGATGAAATCCCAAAAATCTAAGGTTGTGGGAATAGCTAGCATTGAAACGAACTAAGATTTTATTTAATTACATAATTTTGATTGGTGGACGTAGCTGACCGAAATTCTGGCGTATTTTACTCCGGCGAATTTCACCGACAAAAAAATTATGTCACTGCACATTCTTCACGAGAGCGTCCTGCAAAGTCAACGAAATCTCAAAATCACTGTTAGCAACACTATTACTGCAAGACGTAACAGAGGTTGAGTATGTCAACGCATTATTTCAAGTGGCGCAACAATAAGTTTAGTTATGTAGTCTTCTAGCGAGTAGCAGAGCCAATGTCGCGGTGTATTGGTCGCGATAGGCCTCGAAACAATTGTTGGCAGTATAGGTACCACCTCAAATATTTGGCAGGCCGGATACCGGGGATGTCCGGCCAGATAACGCAGGCCGATTTGCCGGCCCTCGCGGGCCGGTTTCGGCCCGCGGGCCGTAGTTTGGAGACCCCTGTTCTAGAGACTGAATTACATGCTGGAAATTTAGGCAAGATATTCAACTTTATATAACCGTTCCGACTGTACACTGAGCTATGCCATTGGCGATAACTAGTCTCGTCGAAACCGCCTTTACAGATGCGTTCAGTTCCTTCGTCCCCTATGATTAATGCAAAATAAAAAATACCCGCTTGAAAGACCTTTAGAAGCACGTCAGATGACTTAAGGTTCACGTACGCATCTTGTGTGTCCGCAGACTGATAATGCTAAAGGTCAGTCTTTCTCGATGGATTGTCTCAGGAGAAGATGGTATGAAAGTATGTTTCCCCGAGAGTGGCTGCCCGAACAAAGAGACTGCGGGTGCTCCAGTTGGGATGGTCGTTGCCGCACACCTTTGTGCCACCTCCAGCTCTGCACACTTGTCAGCGACCTCGGCAGGCTGGGCCGGGCCCGCCCTCGCCGTGAAATGCCGTTAACCTTGTGGCTTGTGGCCGGCGGCGTATTCACTCGCCCGTCGCCCGTGATCGATACTCAGATGTTCAGGCACGCCTCCACGCGGCAGGAGCCCAGCAACGCATACTTACAGAGCGTCTGCTCCCATCCCGGTCGAGGTTGCTATACCAAAGTTTGCCTTTTCCTAGATGGCTGCACGCCTTTCTGGGACGAGGGAACGACGATTTTTGCTTTTGCGAACGTACACGTTATCTCCGTTACCGAGACGAACGCGTCACCTCTAGAAAAGTTTGGCTTGTGAGTCTTCAGTTGGGTAAGTTCTGTTGTCTCTTCATGTCAAATGCTCAGTGCAGTCAAGAACACTAGTGCTTATTAGTTATGTTGTCTTTATTATCAGCAGTAATTTATCCACGGGGAGGAGTGGGGGGGCAGCAAGAGTAAAGGGAAGCTAATTTGGCACACGAACAATTTTATGGGTGACAAAACCAGATCCAAGATTGTTAGTCAAAGTATATAAAAATTCTGCTATGAATTAAACAGTGCTCCAGCTTCCAGGGCGGGGGGGTGGGGGGAAATGCCTTCATTCCTCCCACACAGGCGCCTCTGTCCGTCTGCAACAAAGTATTAGCGTTATCTGTGCGTCAGTTTATTAGCGACTGATTTTGTTGTCTATTTCTCCCTTAGGGCAGTCGTATTATGAGTAAAAAAACACTACTGAAAAAATGGCTCAAATGGCTGAGCACTATGGGACTCAACTTCTGAGGTCATCAGTCCCCTAGAACGTGGAACTACTAAAACCCAACTAACCTAAGGACATCACACACATCCATGCCCGAGGCAGGATTCGAACCTGCGACTGTAGCGGTCGCGCGGTTCCAGACTAGCGCCTAGAATCACTGCCACTTCACTACTGAAGCGTCAACGTTTCTGTTGTAGTGAAGGTTATTTTCAACCAGTACAGCATATTATGCTCTGGCGTTTTTGGTAGTAGACCAGTTTTTACCTAGAAAGCCATCTTTGGATCCCGTCTGCATTTGTAGATATCACGCATGCTAACTGGTCTGGCACGTTAGTGTGGTGGTGCGGATTTGGTGGGGGTGGGGGAGGAGTGAGAATGGCGAAAGAGTTAAAGATAGTAATTCCGGTTCACTTCATTTTTCAGCTTCCAGCATGTTGGGTTAATAACAGTACAGATTTTGTTAACGACGGATGTAGAGAAGGTAGTAAAATTCAGCTTTATGCAATTGAATATATGCTGGTTATCTTAACCCGTTTCCAAATCATCCGAATAGAATGATGTATTACGTACTAGTATGCAAACCATGTTAAGATTTTATATTTGTACGTAAACGACTTTGATATAAGGGTATGTACACAAATTTACAATATGAGCATTGTTTGCATGCTGTTTCGGAATACGTCTTTCTGCCTGGATGATTAGGGAGCTTGTCCAGGCAAGTTGTCAGATAAACTGAGTCTTCCAACTTTGGCTGTTTCCTGGATCAAACTTCATTTGTATCTCCCGTGCAGTATGCTGTTACCTCACACAGATGCCGACGACATGTATGTAGGCCGCGGTTACTGCACGAGGCGTGGACGCCGACTTACACGGGGACAGGCCGTGTCCTCGCGGCTGCCACTGCCAACCACAGCTGCGTCCGTGCCCTTCCTGCGCTACGTCTCTTATTAACCTCCCTGGTGGGATGTCAGGGACCGCATTAGCAAGCTGCAGTCGGCCTTTGTCACACGGTGAAAGACATGCCAAGCAGTCGCAGCGCACACCTGCTGAGGGATACAGTATAAACAACGCAAAAGAGGTTGATCTCAGACTTTAGTCTCAACCATTGCATTATGCATTTCACATCCACGGTATTTCTGGATTTCTTGCAGCCTAAGTAAAAACCATCTTGGCATATCTAGTACCTTCGTACGTTCGAGTATGTTATCCCAGCGTATCTTCGCAGCCTCAGCCGGAAGTAGATTCAGCAAGTTGCCTGGAAAGTGCCGCCCCTGTGAGATGCAGTTAGTATAGTGAGTTTTTGAGATACCCGTAGCTGACATTTTACCACGGACTAGCTCACTTAACGAGCATACTAACTGTCAGGACCTTCCTCTATGCTGGTCGTGTCGGCACCATTCTCTGCCTAGACGCCTACGAAGAGATCTTATCCCTCCGCCGCAGACGGAGCGCGTCATGCAGTATCCGTAGCGCACCCGAGTATTTACCCGGAGGCAGCCGTTGGTGCAACCAGCCGAGCCTGCCTGCTGATTATATAAGCACAGCGACTTACGACAGGCGAACCTGCCGGGAAGGGACGGGCCTTGCCTTGGCGCTTACGTGACGTGGCGTGACGCCGCTACTCTCACCGGACGCCGACCTTGCCGTCAGTCTTGGCGGAGACCCCAAATTTCGGACGATTTCGCACTTTAAGCAAGAACGACGCATTTGTCACGCCGAGTGCATATTTAGTGTAAGTGGTCACGTTCGTAGTGTGAAGGAACACTAAACACTACCGATATGAGCGACCATCCCACGATTACGACGAATCAATACTTCTAAACAGTGCAGGCAAGACCTAGTAGGATGATATAACGAACCTGTTAAACAGCAAGGAGTACGGCTCGAATGGCTCTGAGCACTATGGGACTTAAATGTTGTCATCAGTCCCCTAGAACTTAGAACTACTTAAACCTAACTAACCTAAGGACATCACACACACCCATGCCCGAGGCAGGATTCGGGCCTGCGACCCTAGCGGTCGCGCTATTCCAGACTGAAGCGCTTAGAACCGCTCTGCCACACTGGCCGGCCAGCAAGGAGTACCATTACGTAACTACTTTCTTAGTGAAGCGAACTAACTTTGCTGCCTCAATGTAATTCTTTACATCAGATGCTGCTTGCAGGCCACCATGGTTCAAGGAACTGGTTTCTATGAAAGGAGGGTTCTTAACATGCCGCCAAAGGGCGTCAAGTGTGGAGAACTATGTCGCCAGACAGGAAGTGAACCACCAGCAGAATTTTATGCAAATTTTACAGTACCTAGATTCGAACCATTTATTTCTGGAATTCAAATATTTGCCATTCTAGGATATGCTTTTACGCGTTTCCGAAGTTGACCTCTTAACTTTTTTAAATGTTTAGAATCTTAGTTTACCGGAATGACTTATAAAAATATAATTTTTGGAAGCTATGGAGGGACAAGTGTTTACACAGCAAAGAAATTTATTAACATAATACCAGTATGAGAGTTACAGGACGAAGCTGACACACGTATCTGATTGTCGTTTAAAGAACTGTTCGTTTCATTTACGCGAATTAGATTGTAGTACGACAAGCAACACTGAATTCTCCTAGTCAAAGTTTGCAGTACCATCCAATCGAGACTTAACCAAACATCCCTATTCCATGACAAGCGATGAGAGAACAACGGTTAATGGAGAAGCCTATGTTTACTAAAGATTTAACATAAAAATTCTGTGGAAAGCCACTCTAGATGATCACATACTCAACCTACTCAAGAGGTTTTTACCACTGCGTCAGCTACGTTTAAGGGAGAGTGACAGTTTTGCTGCAGTTTAAAGTTTTGTAATTGCCCTATTACGACATGTTAATTTTCCGAACGAGTCCCTTCTTTAGCTGGTGCTGTGCAGGAGTTTGTCGCAGGTCGTTTGGCTGGCTACGTTCTCCAGGGACGCAAGCTACGCAGATTGCGTCAAGAGCAGTGGCTGCGACGCGTAGAGGACATTCTTTGTTTCTCGCAATAACTGGTTCCCCACGAACCGGGAACTGTTGCTACCAGACCTCGCACGAGGAAGCTGCCCCAAGGTTTCGCCGTCCTCGCGCTGGACACGCGAGCCTCTGGCCTGGCCGCTTCTGCCGACACCTGTTACGGGTGCACTACATCTGAAGCTGCCTGTTCCTTTTCCGTGAGGGAATTTCACCGTTTGTTTTGTACAAATATTTAGAAGACTTCTTCCACTAAACCATATACCGTCCGATGTTCACACCATGGTCTGCGATACACAGAAACGATGTCCCAAGGAGCAATATTTCCCCGCTGTTGCTACGCTTCGTCCACGAAGCACGAATGAAGAGCAAGAATTAACGATAACCAAACTGCTCAGAAATAAGCGTTTTATCCCCTTTTAGACACTCCTTTTTCCCTCTACAGCACTAGTGAAAATTTCCCGTTCACTTTCCTCTGTCTCGCATGGCTAGGCTTTTATTCCACTTAGCGCGGCTTTCACTGCGTTTGTGGACAACATTTAAAATTTTTCCACTGTTGTACGCCTTTTATCAGTTATCTTGCAATTACCTACCACAAGCTACGCTACTTAATATGCCAACCATCCTATCCTGTTATCCAATTTCTTTCAGGTGACAATGGGGTCCTTCACAATTTAAATGTTCTACTGGCGTTGTTTCACCGCAATTGGCGACTCTCAGAGTGTCATTAACTTACTTAATTATTACAGGTGCCTGTGTTCGACTGAACGGAAGAACTAATTATACCATGTTCGGGAAATAAACTAGAAGTATTCACAGTACGTAACAGGAGTTACGTATTCAGTTTTACTTTACATGAAAAGGTTTTTGCCGTCGTGTGGCTAATACTGTTGATATGACTTGTTTGGCTAATGTATGCCTGATTAAAGTTTTTCTGCAGTGAAGACTTCTGTTTTGGAGAAGCTAACAGGTATTTGAAACAAATGGCATTTTTCATTAAATATGTCCGTTTAAAATAATAATTAGCAGGGCGAGTTAAGGTTCCAGAGAAATCGCGCAGCATCCTTTACACCAATTTCATTTTGAACTGTTCCTCATCCCCAAGGAAAACAAACTTTCATAGATGTCAGTGAAAACTTATCACTCTGAACTGCTTCATTAAGGAGTTTTTCGATTTGTTGCGAGCACTTGACGCTCTAAAGGCAAAGGTCCCTCATTCAAATGTCGGTCCGGTACACTACATTAATATCTCAGGAAGTTTCCCGTTTTACTATGTTGCCGGTTTATCTACTGTATTCGTTAGCCAGGATGTACCAGTCGCCCTCGTTTCGTTTTACATTTTTCTTCACTACTTTACCTCTGTTCTTACAGACAATACTTCGCTAATGTAACTGTTACCTATCATTTATTTCGTGTTTGTTCCAGAGGTTATTCATTGCAGTTTACTGATTAGTGGTTTGGTATTTTGAACGATTATCTGTTATTCATGACTTACGCCTCTAAGAAACGGAAACTTTCATTAGCTTCAGTTTAATATTGCGCACAATGGAATTATTAGAATGCTGCGAGCTGGTTTTGTAGGCTAAACTTGTCTGGAGGCGATGTGACAACTCGACGACAAACTAGCAGACAGTTTGTAACGGAGCTGCGGCATGCAGAGGCTAAGCCGGCTGCTCGGGAGTGGCTGGCGCCCAAAGTAAACACAGCGGGACTGCGTCTCGCCGAGGTGTTGCGCGGGAGGAAGCCCGATCGGCTAACACAGCGGCGCCCTGCCCGAGAAAGGCAGAGGGCTGCTTACCGTCAGTCGTCGTCACATCAGTACAGGAACCACGTAAGTGGTAAATTTGCCTCAAGCGAATTTGGCGAAAACTTAAAGTGGAATGGCCACGCGAAGAATTTGATGACCTTCCGTCCACTATTCCCTTCAGCGGGACAGTTTATCCAAGTAATATGCTGCGGGAGGAGAGGCGTGGGGTTTGGAAATAAAAGATCTGAACTACTGGAATTTTAAGTTTCTTTTCTTTATGGCAGAGAGAGAGAAGCTCCGTGTCAGACCATAAATCAAGGTACCAGGTTCAGTCCCCAGTTGCTCCTAGCACATCGCTTAGGAAATAGTTCGTATTAAAAACAGTGCTTTACAGTGACTTCACGTTAAACCGTAGCTCCCCTTGTTCCTGTTAGATGGCCTGAAGAAGCCAAGGGCACACCACCTCCGATAGGACCAGCTCTGGTCTTTAGAACAGGTCTGCTGTTTTTCATTTTACGAAAGTCTCCAGTACAATTGTAAACCTGGATAATTTTAGCTTCCTTATAGAAATGTAGTACAGTTAGTAATTATACAACGAAAATAGGTTTTCCCTAAATTTTATTTACAGAAAACAAATTACAGTTTTTGCACCTCTGATTCTATGCGAGGCTAGAGAAATTAAAGGAATCTTAATATCCTTTCATCAAAGAATATTCCATGAAGTGTGAACAATTTTTTCGCAGTAGTGCCGTTAATGTTATTAAACAACTGAAATATCGAAATTTTTCGGTAGAAAAGTGTATATGCAGTCATGAGCGAAAAAAAATTACGTTATTTAAAAACTAATCTGACAGTAAATGTAAGTAAAACTTACGAGTTGGCATGAATGTTTTAGTAATTCTGAATGTGTGAATCTTAACGAGATATTTCCTCTTCAGCTGTGCCAAAGTTTAAGACAGTACACAATGACTAGATACACAAATCTTTATGATATAGCTTTTGAAGATGACATGAATGTTTCTGTTAAGTGCACAGATAAGCCAAAAGTTTAGAACAAAAGATAAATCTATTAAAAGTAAACGCCACAATTATTAACTAAAACTAAATTTCATTTGTCGCAAACAATTTTCCCGAGCTTCTTGGTATGGAAGAGTATGTAGACAAAAAATATGTCAGCTCCGATTCATCACTACAATCTTTCGCAATTATTCTTGCAATCAGAGTGACATTTTAATACAATTCTGCGAAATTCTGTTTTGAATTTTATGAGAGAAAGGTCATAAGAAAGTTAAACATGGAGAGTGAGCAGACCGTGTGTTCGTGTTCATTTGAGAGCATCCGCGTTTTTACAGAAACAGTTCTCTGGGTTGCAATACCTGGTATGGGTACGGAAGTGCCCGGTAACAAGTTGTGCAGCTGCCTTGCTTCCCAGTTTACCGCGTTCACTCCGCGTACATTTCATTGCGACAGAAGCTAATACGGTACAGTGTAAACATCATAAGGGAACTGTAACTACATGCTGCTAGCGGGCCGTTGTTTCTCAGGCAGGTAAGTAAACAGCCACTGTTCCTACAAAATTGGATTGCGTTATCTTATTTGACTACGGTTCCATCACACAGAACGGGTATACTGTTTTGTAGTGCCATTTATGGGCTCCAAGCAAACAAGGCTTTACGCTGCCCTAAATGTAAAAACTACTGAGAGGGATTTTTTTATATCAGGAGTTAGTTTTGGTGGATTTAAATTTTGTGCCAATTGGAAAATCAAAACCGAAAATCGGCCGCCGTTGCCAACATCGGAGTAACGGCAGAAACTTGTTTTAGTATTAATGAAATACCGACTTTTAACCATTTAAAATTTTAACGCAGGCAACATATCACCAGTGCCTACAGTGAAATATTTAACGGTTTCGGTTTTTGATTTAGTATGCGTCTTTACCAGCTCTAGAGTTAGTACTTTATCTTTGAAGGTAACCCTCCACCCTCCCTCATGGCAAACGAAAGGTTCTAATTTTAGTAACAGATTCGCACATTGAACGAGATTGTATTTCAAAGTTAAAGTCATAACTGATGGTTACAATGCCCGTGGTTACAAAGTGTCACAGTTTCTTTCAGACATGCAAGCAGGTCTGAAAGAACAGATACTGTTCTAACAATTACAACTGTGGGAGATATTACGAAATACATACACATTCTGCAACTATGAACTTACGTTAACTGTTTGTGATACAGGAAAGTTTGTGGCGAACCAGCAAAAATTTTCCATGTGACGCAAAGAGCTAATGTAAATGTATAGTCGCAGAATGCGATTCTAGTTCGGAATATTGAAGGCATAAGAGTTAGTATGAGATAACTGCATTTCCCGAACGAATACTAGCGTTAGGCTTTAACTGCCAGTTCTTTCAACTTGGACGCGACAGGAAACTCACCTCGATGCTGTAGGATTTCTTGATGGCGAACATCTCGCGGTTCTTCTGGGCAGCAGCTACGGCCATCATGTCTGAGGGTTGTCGCGTCTTGGGGCTGGAGGGTCTCGGGGAGAAGCTGTGGCTCAGTACGCCGAACGCTGCGAACTCCAGGCTGGCAGGCGAGTGGTGACTGTCGCCGAACGGACAGAGACAGAGGGAGCTAGAGCTGAGGTGTTGCCGCTCGGCGGATTCTGCACGACCACTGACTCCGCTAGTCGTACACTTCACCACTCGGCCGCAGCTCGTCAGACACCCTCGGCGCTGGCGCGGGCCCTTAAATACAGCGCTGCCCCCACTCCGCGCGCAGCCCCCGAGCGCCCCCTAGCCTTCGCGCGCGCCGCCCGCCTGCAATTATTACGAAATTTCTCGCCCCAAACGTATCGGGAGCGGCGGCGTGGGCTGTGACGGCCGCGAAGCGCCGCGCTGCCCCTTCCTTCCCACCGTGGCGAAGGGGGCCCTTTTTCCCGCCGGCAGCGCGGCCGCCCTCCTATTGGTCAGTGTGACAGGGGTTCCCCTCCTTCGCGGCCTGCGATTGGCGGTGGCTGACCTTAGCGGCAGAGGCTGTTGCGCGACTGCGTGAATGAATGCGGGGACGTCTGCGCGGATCGGGGGCGGCGGTGGACACGAGCGCCCTGCCCGACGCGCTGTGGGAAAACTACTTTGAATCACCGCGACGAAAATCCTCGCGCCGCCCTCTGTGGCCTCCCCCGCTGTCGCAGCCTGCACTGCCGGTTGCAGGAAAATGAGGTTGAGACGAGCGCGCTGACGTCACGGCCGCTCTCACCGGCCGCGGCCGCCGCGGTGGCCAGTGCGCCCACCGCTGCCGCCGCCGCCGCCGCCGCTGCAGCATCCGCGTCTCCACGTAAACATTCCGCAGCGTCGCGCGGAGCTCAGCGCGCGTCCAGATCGCGTGTGCCAGCGTTGTTCCACTATCTTCCGAACGGATACGTAGATTTTGTTTCCTTCCTGTGACTGAGTTTCTTAGTGTCGGTACTGTGGTGACTTGAATTCGTGTGCGCCGTGCAGGATTGCAAAAACGCACTTGTAGGCTTCTTTCGTGTAGACCGTTTGCCTCAGTAAAGTTTTTTCCATTTATGGATGTGTGGGACACTGTGACTGTGATGACTAAAGGGTTTGAGAATGAGTGCAATCACTCGCCTTTTGTCCTTTTAACACTACAGGCCGAGCGGTTCTAGGCGCTTCAGTCTGGAACCGCGCGACCGCTACGGTCGCAGCTTCGAACCCTGCCTCGGGCATGGATGTGTGTGATGTCCTTAGGTTAGTTAGGTTTAAGTAGTTCTAAGTTCTAGGGGACTGATGACCTCAGATGTTAAGTCCCATAGTGCTCACAGCCATTTTGAACACTACAGGTATCAAGTCGCCTAGCGACTCGTCATCAGATGGTACACAGCTCTTAGTGACTGTTTATAACATTGTGGAGGAGGTTGCGGAGGCGTTGTGTAATGTTATTTGAATCCTGGGGCAGAAACAACTTCGTAAAACGTAGTTTGTTAGTTACATGTTTCATAAATAATTTGTGCGATTTTTTTTTATCAAAATGATGTGGGACGAGTCAGTTTACAAGATACGTATACATGATTAGTGTTATCATTAATGCTTTTTTAGTCCTATATGTGCTGCTACACTTGATATTAAGTGTTTTTTGTTCAGGCTATCAATTTTGAAATGGAAATTCATCCGTGGAATAGGAGCTGTCTAGGAGAAATGATTTTAGGTTAATTTAAAACTTGCATTGCTACCTGTCAGATATTTTATGTTATTGGATAGATCAAAAATTATTTGTTGCTGCATACTGAACTCCTTTATGAGCCACTGACAACTTTAGTAATGGGTAGCAATGATTATTTTTGTCTAGTGGTGTTGGTATGGACATCACTGTTCTGGTTGAATTGTGATTTTCGAGTTATGTTAGTTACACACCACGGCACAAACTTTGCAGAGGTAAAACAGCTTCCAAGTGCTTCATATGATGTCCTGTAAAGGTAAAATGAAAATTCTACCACTACAAAAGGCGACTGGTTGCAGTCATTTCTGAAAATGTTTGTATCAGTGTCTTTGCAAGTTGTCTGAGTGTCTTTACAATTTTGGCACTGTCGAAATGTCGACCCCTTGCAAGTCATAATGAGCGTTTAATATTCAGCGGCGAGAGGAGAATATGAGTGTTTCACTGGGAATAGTGCGTGAACAGCGGGAAAATAAATCCGTTGTGGAAATGGCTTGTGACGACCGCTATTGCAAAACTCGTAGAATATTTTTTCCGCCGGCTGTAGTGCCGTCCGGTTCTAGGTGCTTCATTCTGGAACCGCGCGACCGCTACGGTCGCAAGTTCGAACCCTGACTCGGGCATGGATGTGTGTCATGTCCTTAGGTTAGTTAGGTTTAAGTAGTTCTAAGTTCTAGGAGACTGATGACCTCAGATGTTAAGTCCTATAGTGCTCAGAGCCATTTGAACCAATATTTTTTCCCTTTGGACTAGTAACCTAATGTGACGAATATAGACGAGAATTTCTGTTAGTGTTGATGCAAGGGAGTCGTAAAGCTAACGTAACTGATGGACTTGACTGATAGTCTCCAGTTATACGTGATCTCGACATTCGACTGAAATATTTTGCCTGTCTTCTTCCATGCATAACCCGTTTTGCTATTTTGGAATGTGCTTTTCGTAACAGTTTCGATGCACTGCCATTTGTGAAGACTGCATTATTATTCCCCCTCGTTTCTTTATTGTTTAGGTGTCAGTAGTGTCTGGAGAAGGACTTAAAGCGAATGCTGCGTTATCGATGTATTCCCTGCCGACTGTAGTTGTGACCTGACGCTGTGAGCAAGCCTATAAGCCACAGGACTCTCATTAAGTAGAACGGCGAATCAGATTCCTGTCCGAAAATCACGATTTAGATTCTCCGTGTCTAAATTAAAGCGATCCTTGGCTTACGCCAGGTTGTGCTGTCTTTTTTCGCTGTAGTTGGGCCGCGGTGTATACTGAGACCTGTCATGCTGGAGAGCGTTGTCCTCTAGAGTAAATAATTTGAGTCCTATACTCATGCGAATTCTTTATTGGGCAGAAATGTTAATATGTTTCGGAAATACGTGCTTCGTAATAGGTTTATTTATAGCGTCGTTGAGTCACATGGAATTGGGCCTTGTTGTTCATTTTCTTTTCAGATAAAGCGAATTAGATTTTTATATATTTTATTCGTTTGCACATCTGGATATTGTTTACTAAATCCAATAGTGTGTTCTTACGCTTCGGTGTGTACTGTGTTGTACATGAAGAGACTTAGCTATGGTGTGGAGACAATTGGTGATGAAAGAGTTACTTCTGTGTACTCGAAACTGGAGAATTCGAACTGACAAAAATATCATCAGCTGCTGTAGTCATTTTCAGGTGTACAACGAAAGTAATTAGCATCGAGAGTACCCATAACTATTCCATAAGTTGGTCACGTAGTAAAAAGCTTTTTCTCAAGTTGTGTCGTTATTCTACACAAATGTAATTCCTATTCTGCAGATCTATTCGCTAAATTTTCCCATTTCATGAGGGAGTAAATAAAATAACGAATGCAAATATCAGTTATCCGTATTTCTCGTATCCAGTACACACTACAATGATTATAAACGTTAATAAACCTCTTCCACATTACTGGATGTGATGAAAAAAGGATGTGCAGACCTAGCAAACAATTGACATGTCAGTCTGACAGGTGACTTACTAGACTAGGAAAGTTCTTTCCAGCTGTTTAAAATGAAGGTTGACTGAATTAAAAAAAAGTTTAATGTTACGTGGATGACGAGGTAATTGGAGACGGATCACGGGTTCGGATGGAACAAGGAAGGGAAAGGATTATCCTGACATTCACACTAAATTATTAGGGAAATCACCTAAGTTTTATATGTGGATGGCCGGAAGGGGTTTTGAACATCGCTCATCCCATTAGCACTGTACCATCTCACTAGGTGCTTCACTACAGAGGTGATAACAGTAAGGAAATAAGTAATTAGGAGAAATAAAGGAGAGCATACCTTATTAAGACGTCGGTTCCCACATCCAAACCTATCCAACTCTAAATAAATCTTAATAGATAAATTTTAAGCTATATTCTGCACAGTTTTATGCGAATACTGGACTCGTTTTAGAGCATTTTATACTTACTCCAAACTAATTCTAAGACTAGTCGTAGAATATACGTGAATGTCACACGAACTATCACCATTATTTCTATAAAATGTGATGGAGAGACAGACGAAGAATTATTATTTCCGTCTGAGAGAAATATATATTGATACTTTAGGTTTCTACAACGCATACGCTGAATTAGACTAAGTGCTCGTGTCAGGTGCGGTGTTGCGTCGGAAAACGGGACTCGTCACGACAGCGGGGCCCGCCGTGTAAGGTCTCCCGTGAACTTGACCGGCTGAGGTGTGTGACAGGGACCAGTGCTTCGTCTCAGGGCTTTCCACCTGCGAAGCAAATCACGTTGATGTTCACGAGAATAATACGTCAGAAAGTCAGTGAGTCAGGAATAAAAATAAATGCTTAGGTAGGACATCCTCAAATGAATTGTGAAGATGCTAAGCTCAAAGCAAGTGGGACGTTACATAAAAACGTGGAACATCGGTTTTCCCTGTGTCGCGACCCACTGCCTTTTCTGTCTTTTCAACGTTCATGCACGTGACTGACACGTTGTAAAATGTATATGAAGACTATACAAGGTCTAGTGGACATCACTTTTTCTTTGCTGGGCGGAAGGCGTCGTCTGCGATGTGACGTTGTAGACGATCTCTTTATTGTGGGAAGGGGTTGTTACGAACAAACAACTGCAGCTATCCCTTCTGAAAAACGTGGTAAGAAGGTTTGTTTAGTCCCTACAGAGAGTGTCAAAAACCTTGAGGTCCTATTCTATTATTTTCACAGTGTGTACAACAGCGTGTGAGACATACAGGATATATTCAGAGCAACTTGGTCACTGGCTATACGTAAAAAAAAAATAGTTCTTGGTTTGTTAATTCACTATGCCATAAAAACTTATTGACTCTGCTGTGCATTGAAAAAAATCATCTTAGGTTACTGATCCATTTGGGTCAAAGTGATCCTGAAGGTACTAAATCATTTTCCTTTTGACAACATTACTTTGTAGCCCATTGGTCCAAAACGACTCACAATACTGCGATATTCAGCCAGTATCGTACTTACTTAGCGCATTCAGAGGTTATGGAACGTACTTATTAAATTCTGGTATTTCAAGAATGTATCGCTTGCTTTTCTGGTTGAACGCAGGGTCACGTACGTGTTGTTGGCAGACAGCTGTGAGTTTAGCCAGTGAAATACAGTCGCTCTACGGGTTCCATCGACTGTTTCTTCTTCGTATCACCGGGTGACAAATACTTGTAATTATTTGTAGTTTTGCAGATAATAATCCTACTGAACCTTCCCGTTGTCGTCGACCTTACACGTAGGCAATATTGTCAGATATCTGATACTACTCTAAAATTGCGGTTTGCCGTTGGAACGGCAGCGCGGCAAGCCTACCTCATTTGTTGATTTATCAACTTGATAGTTAGCATCCCGTACATGACAAATCTACGTTCATTCAACATTAAACTGCAAATTAACGTGATTAAATCCAGCTTCCGAAGCTAAAATTCTCCTTTGTTGATTTTGTGGCCTGACAATAGAAACACCTACATAAAAACGTTCCTATAGATTAAGAAATTATGACTGGAGTACGTGACCTGCGTGGCGACTGGATATCACTGGCAACCGAAAATGGTTGGACACCTTCGTAGTTTGTACCGCTTGCAGCTTTTTTCAACCTTTACGCGAAATAGTTACGAACACACAGAAAATTCTCATCTCTACACTCCAAGGTGATATCGGCGTGCAGTGCTCTTGTTTTTCTTCTCCTGAAGCCTGCTTTTTTCCATTGTAGTAGGATAGGATCACGCTCTCTTCTCCCTCTTTGTTGAAACACCTGCTAGGATGGAACAGGTTAGCCACCATTAAAAGTCGAGAGCGAATGACTGCAGAGCAAGCGTTACGTAATTACGTCTACTCGGTGCTGGACTGAGTGTTGTCAGTGGCGTAGATTGGCAGCGTCAAATCAATCTGCGTACTCAGTCAGCCATCTCTCCCACCGTTTCGCACAGCCTTTACCTGAGAGTTCGCTGCCAGTGAACAAAGGGCCACAACGGAAAAAGTTTGCTGTGGTCAAACTGCAGTTTATTTTTCTGTTTGTTTGCGGTTACGCGACAAAGCAAAAATGACCACTAAGGTGGTGTTTTTCTCCGACCTATGGTGTGGGAAGTATAGTCATTCCTTGCGTCTGACAATTTATTGTTGCTTCTTTAGACCGACGGGGGCCCTTGACCTCCTCAGGGAGTTAGATTATTTTTCATTTATACCTCGAGAGGAGAATCGTAAATCAAATTGAAGAGAAACCGTAGACTACCCTAGAAACCAGCACCATTGTCATTTTAAGTTTCTTTTACATTCACTTCCATACTTTCATGTATACCAACTGAATCTGCTCCGAAGCTGTATTTGACTGCTCCCGTTTGCAGGTTTTATAAATGCCTATTTCGTTCAGGAGAGCAACATATGCCAAGAAAGTCTCAAAAGGTATTTCTTCTGTTCCTATTATGATAATACTGCGAATCTAACGCCTTCGTGGGTAACTCAGTCGTAAAAACCATGCCCAAACTATTTCATTTCGTAACTGAAGATTTAATCTGAATGTTTTCTTGGAGATGAAAGATGTTACGTATATGTGAAAACTGTTTGTTCTTCATTAAACAGAGGATACTAAGTTTCAATATAATGTACTCAACACCAGTCAATTTCAGTTACATTTGCATTAAATAACTGAAAGTATCTAATGACAGTTTGAAACAAAAAAAATTCTTATCGAAATGTTAACGTTTTGAATGAAAATCTTATTGAAATGTTTGAATGTTACTTTCTCGCTTTTTCACTACTTAGATTGCTCATTGTTCTTTTGCATTCATGTAGGGATTGTTCGTTTGAACTGTGTGACGCCATTTTCCGCCTTCTCCTACGATGTTATAGACGTTTTACTTCTAGATAATAACTAAACGCAACGTCATCATATACTTGCTTCTGATGCATTTCTTCACTCGGCGACATAGTGTAATCTCGCTGTTACTTAGCAAAAATCTTACGCTTCTTCAGCGGTTACACCTCAATCCATATTTTGGCAAGTTCGTTTGAACTAGTATTTTTCCACCAATAGAAATTTACCCTCTTCTGCTCATTAACTCAATCTGATTTACCTACCAAAGGTACCACTGTCGTTCCCCTTTTCCCGGTATGGATTTCCGTAGGCTTACTTTTTCCCCTGTTGTTCTTACTATCGCTTCAGTTTGCGTTTTACCCGTCCATATATTTTTAAATAGCCTATTGAGCGGCACTACATTTGAAATATTTACAGTTTCGTCTCCCTCTCGTCCCCCCTCCCTCCCCCGCCCACTCCTTGTCTCACTTTCATACAAAGTTTCAGTAACATATTCTGTAATTTCACACCATTACTAAAAACCATTTGATATGCTGTGATACGCAAAGTTCTCTTGTTCTCTCTACTGGCGCCCATCTATTTTATATCTTCCTTGCTTCGATCATCTCGTGAAATCTCGCCTTTATTGCAGCAAAATTACTTCAATTATTCAACTGTATTATTCTAAATGAACCCCTGCCAAGTCGCTGTTCTCCTTCCTATCAGTCGTCTTCACTTCCGTTATTCTTTTGTTTAGTCTCAATCTATTTTCTGTGTTAAGTAGTCTGCGCAATAGTTCTGAGACTTCCGGCCTGACGGACTGCGTCACTTATGCTCATTCGTTTTTGTATCTGCCCCTCCCCACTTTTGCTGTTATTCCTCTCTCGATTTTTTTAAAAATTCATCGCTTCTTCGAAGTACACCTTAAACGACGGTTTTCAGTCTTGCTTCACTTGAAGTTGTCGTTCTAGTTTTCCCGCCCATCTACTGCGTTCTGTTCAATTAATGATTATATGGATGAGATCTTAGGAGGTACATTCCATATTCGATCTACAGGATCTGTGCAGCTGTTCCACAGCATCCTTCATTGTGTGATGCTGACGTATTTGCACCTACGTAAATGCTTGCGTCCATTTTCGGAGGCTACTGTTCGCTGGCATCTTCGTTGACGCAGTTTCTTAATTAAACAAGCTTCGGAAAAGAGATAATAAAAAGAAAGCGGGACTATTATCATCTACCGTTAGCGTAAACCATTCAGCATTATTTAAAACATTCAGTACCAGGCAATAGACATAAGAGACTCGTGTGAGGTGCAGTAGAAGCAAAAACATGTTCCGACACGGTGAGGCTGCCGGTGAGTCACCATTCACACCCGCACTTTCACAATATCTCTTCTGTTACGCAAGGATTTTGGGTCTTGAATTCAGTTTGGGGACCATAAACGCTTCGCAACAAAACAAAATACGGAAAACAAACGAAGTCAGGCTGTCTTCTAATTGTTTTGTTCTAACTAAACAATATTTTTTCCGTTTGCACTTGAACAAAAAATTCAAATAAAACACTCAATTCCCGTTTTTATGAAATCAATATGACTTTCGGAAACTGTCTACCCCTTTTCGTTTAATTCTGGTTCACTATATGTCCGCGATTTCCCTAAATCGCTCCAGGTAAATGCCGGGATGGTTCCTTTGAAAGGGCACGGCCGACTTCCTTCCCCGTCCTTCCCTAATCCAATGAGACCGATGACCTCGCTCGTCTTCTTTCCCAAACAAACCGACCAACCACTATATGTCCATCAACTCTCAGTGGAAATCAGTTCGAATAATTAATGACTACAGGACAAAAGTTTAAAATTGTTTACAGGAGACAACATGGGATGTAATTTATAATGAACCGAAAGCTAACATAAAATTTAACGTATTCCATGATAAATTCATATCATTATTTTAAAATAGCTTTCCACATAAGGCAGTCAGAAAGGACACTAAACAGCCAGGTCAAAACCATGGATCGCTAGAGGAATTAAAATATCTTGTGAAAGAAAAAGGGTAATGTATCTTTTAGCAAGAAAAAGTCGGGAACCTGCAGCAGTTACACACCACAAAAAATACTTAAAATTACTAAGGAAGGTTGTTAAAAAATCAAAGAACATGCACATAATGTCAGAAATCTCTACTTCCCACAACAGACTTGGAGAGTAGTGAAGCGAGAGACATTATAATCAGTCAGAAAACAACACATCAGCACTATTGAACTGGATGGAAGGGCTATAAATGATGCGTCACAGATAGCAAATGCATTTAATAAGCATTTCTTAAACATAGTGGAAAGCATAGAGACAAACTGTTCAAGGGCAACAACGCAGCAGTATGTTGAAAATGTAACTTCACAAAATTCAGTCATATGAATGTATCGTCAACTTCTTCTTCTGAAATTAAGAAAATTATATGTTCTCTCAAACTGCATCTGGTTCTGATGGTGTTTCGAGTAGAGAACTAAAAATTTGTTCCCATGTAATAGGCCCAGTCTTACCTGAAATGTGTAATGCATCACTAACAAGGCATTTTTCCAGACGGACTGAAATATGCTGCTGTTGAACTGCTCTTTAAGAAAGGTGATAAGAGAGATGGCAATAATTTCCAATCTCTGTCACTGCTGACATCGTTCTCTAAAATTTTTGAGTAGGTGATGTATTCTGGAATAGTATCTCACCTTAGCAACAATAGTATCCTTAGCAAATCACAGTCTGATTTCAGAAAGGTTACTCTACTGTGAATGCCATTTACATGTTCACTAACAAGATATGACAAGCATTAAATAATAAAGTGGCACCTGTTGGTATCATCAGCGACCTCTCTAAGGCATTTGACTGTGTGAATCAAGTATTCTCCTAGATAAATTAATATTCTATGGGATTGATGGCATAGCCAACCAAACAATGTCATATCTAAACAAAAGAATGCAGAAAGTTTTCCTGAATAATTCAAGCAATATAGTTCAGGGACGTAATTCTGACTGGGGAGAAATCACATATGGGGTTCCCCAAGGGTCAATCTTCGGTCCACTACTGTTCCTCATATAAGTAAACGATCTTCCATCTAGTGTACAACAAACATAATTAGTTCTTTTTGCAGATGACACTAGTATTGTAACCAATCGAAGCATACATACAGAAACAGAAGAAATGGTGGTGGTGGCTGTTGGGATGTTTAAGGGGGACTTAAGAAATGATAAACAAAGTTCTTAAAAAGTATCATTGATTGTTTCTCTGTGAATGGTCTCACTCTCACTTTTAAAAAGACCCAGCACATTCAGTTTTGCACTTCTAGAGATACTATGCAATGATAAGTGTAACACATGGCGAGGAAATCATAAATGGGGTGGAAAATTCAAAATTCTTAGGTTTTAAATTAGAAAAAAACACATTTTGGAAGTCCTAAAACAACATAGTTCAGCCTCATTTGTGCTTACAATCGTTGTAAATCTTGGGGAAAGACAAATCAGTATGTTGTTATATTTTGCATGTTTTTATTCAATAGTGTCATATGGAATTGTGTTCTGGGGTAACTCATCTTTAAGAAAGAAAGTCTTCATCGCACAAAAACGTGCTGTGAAAATATGTGGTGGTCACCCACGATCATCTTGCAATACATCTGTTTAGGGAGTTGGGCATTCTGAACACTGCCTCACTGTATATTTATTCCTTCATGAAATTTGTTGTAAATAATCCACTGCAGTTCAAGAGGAACAAGGAGGTACACAAGTACAGCACCAGAATGACTTTCATTACTCCACATTAAGGTTCTCTTTAGCACAAAAAGAGGCGCACAATGCTCCAGCCAAAATTTTTCATCATTTACTCAGTGCAATAAAATGTCTGACAGACAGCAAAGTAAAATTTGATAACAAACTGAGAAACTCCTTGACAACTTCTTCTATTCTGTAGAAAAATTTCTGTTATTGTAATGTGTAGGAGGTGGTGGATAGGAATTACTAACCCACATTTGTATATCTTTTTTCCTTTTTGTAAAAAAAGTTAGAAATGTTCAGAATGTAACTGTATGTACAAATTAATGTTCGATGTGAATGATAATGACTCGTTCCATATCATTACGATCTATTGTGAAAAATAATTCATGGAACATGTTGCTAAACAACTAACTAACTAAAACAAAATATAATACGTACCTATTCGATTATGAATGCAAGAATATCCAGTGTTCTGTAAATTATTTATTTTGTCATTTGTTATTTATAGAAAATAAGATACGCGCAAGAAAGTAGAGGGGCAGCTCTGCTAAAATAGTGTAGTGATATCACAATAACAGATTTTAAAAGCCTGCTGCGATGATCACAGAGTCTCACTGATACAACTCCGATTGTAGATCACTTTTTTAATGTGTGGAAACTGTCTCATATGTACTCGAGCATTGAACCATGCTACCTAACCGTATTTCTAATTTGGGTGAGATCTAGGACAAAAAATACGTCATCTGTTTGAAGAAGAAGCTTAAAATCCAAATGTCTTCAACATTGCTGCTTAAGAGATAGCAGCAAGCGTTTAAAATGTATCATTTTCTGGTCTGTTGCATTTCAATAAACTGTACTATCTAAACAACGGCAAAAAGTACTTAATCTATTTAAACAAAGAAAAATAGATCATAACTTGAAAGTCACATGCACGCATGTCCAAAGAACCTTTGCACCGTAATTCAGAATAACAGGCTCTGCAATATAGTATGATCAGGTAAGCTTGCAAACAGTAATCAATAAATAGTTGTGTTGTTTCGTCTGTATCAGTAGTTTCTGTAGAGAAATACATAAAAACGGCAATTGTACACGATAAATTACACGGTTCACTAGTTCAGTTCGTAATTAGCTGTTTTTTACGAAAATATTCTGCCACGAATTATTCATGACCCATTGAGATGGCGACTGTAAGCGTTCCACAGCTGTTTTGCTTTTTCTCCATAGTTTCTGCTTGTGTTTTGCGAGACAAGCAACTCAACCACTGTACACACGAGTTACACATCTTTGAGCACCGATATATTTACTACGAAGGCATAATTCTAACTGATGTATCCTATTTTGTTTTGTTTGCTGATGATACAAACATTGCAATAAATAGCAAATCAAGTGTAGTCTTAGAAAGATCGGCTAATAAAATATTTGTGGACATTAATCACTGGTTCCTAGCCAATTCTTTGTCACTAAACTTTGAAAAAACACACTACATGCAGTTCAGAACTTGTATGGGCTGTCCCACGAGTTTGTGCCTAACATACGCTGACAAGCAGATAGAAGAAGTGGATAGTGTTAAATTCTTGTGATTACAGGTTGATAATAAATTCAACTGGGACGAGCACACCACAGAACTGCTGAAGCGTCTTAACAAATCTCTGTTTGCAATGCGAATTGTGTCAGACACAGGGGATATAAAAATGAAAAAGCTGGCATACTACGCTTACTTTCATTCCATAATGTCATATGTGATTTTTTTTTTGGGTAATTCATCAAGCTAAGCTAAAGTTTTCCGGGCACAAAAACGTGCAGTAAGAGTTATATGTGGTGTGAACTCAAGAACATCCTACAGAAGCCTGTTTAGGGAACTAGGGATACAAACTACAGCTGCCCAATATATTTATTCCTTAACGAACTATGTCATTAAAAATATATCACTTTTTCAAACCAACAGCTCAATTCATGGAATCAGTACTAGAAATAAGAATAACCTTCACAAGGATTTGAAGCCACTCTTGTACAAAAAGGTGTGCATTATTCAGGAACACACATTTTCAATAAATTGCCAGCAGCCATAAAAAGCTTATCAAACAATGAAATTCAGTTTAAGAGAAGCCTAAAGGATTTATTGGTGGCCAATTCCTTCTACTCCATTGATGAATTTCTCAGTAGCTCACGCGCATGCGCACGTGTGTGTGTGTGTGTGTGTGTGTGTGTGTGTGTGTGTGTGTAAGATATATATAAAGTACAATCTAACTTGTACACCATTTCAGTGCAGTAATGTGTTCATTGTAAATAAGCATTATAGTTGTTCTATTATATATTTATTACCTTAGAAATAAAAAGCCTTTTTTATTTTAAATTCAGTGCATCACTGTTTGTAAAATGATTCTTTCATACAGTGTTCATTAAAAAAATTACGATCATTCCACTTGGGACCTGTGGAATGATACATTAGCTTATTTGTTTGATTTGTAAATATTTGTCATGTATTATTGTTTTTCTGACCTGTTTTACATCCTGGAGGACCTCCTCATTACGGATCAATTGGAATGAAAGTAAATTTAATCTAAAAAATCTAATCTGTACATAAATATTGAGCAGCGATATTGTGCCGATCTTGACCTCGCACTTGCATGCAATATACTGACACAATGTTATTGTGTCAACCATACTGAGCGTGTGAGAGCTGCTTAAAGCTGTGCAGACGCAGCCCACTCCTCTCAGAGGTGGTTTCGCCAATGCACCTGACTGGTTTCCTGTTAAGCGAGGGCAATGGCTACATGTCTGTAGTCCCTTCCCTCTCTCCTAGATACACTGTTGTAGTATAAATGTGTTGTACGCAGTTTTCAAGAGGGAGATTCTAAGACTGCTCTCTTTCCTGAGTTCCTAGTTCACATTAAGTACATTAACTATAGTAACCATCATGAAAATGTGCAGATCAAGGTCAACTCACTGTACCACTTCTAATTAGTGATAATTTTAAATAATAGTAAAAATTCCGAAAACCTTTTACACATCTCTGTTAGTCTAGAGTAGCCTATGGTAGAGTACTTTCATGTCAAAATTTTTGCCTCTAGTAGTGTATAAAAGCGTCTCAAGACAAATAATTTTTTTACATAAAGATGTGGAAAAAACAGAGGCACGAACATATTGGGACTGAAAGAAAAATTGTTTCTCATACTTTTCAATTTTTTTGTTCCTTCCACGGAATTCGTCATGTTGCGGCTCTGCCATTCTACTTCCATCAAGTGGCGTGGCGGAATGATTAGTGCATACATTCAAGTTCCAAATGAGAAACGTTGTTGTGGATTCTTCCCTAGTCGATGCCTCTCTCCATTTTTTGAGGACCTATCACTTCACACTTATGGGGGAGCGGAGCCTGGCTGAGTTGCTTCATGGTCTGCAGCCATGCGTGCTCTGCTCCTCCACTTTCTCCAGCAGCTGCCCCAGTTGCCTTCGTCCGGCTGCTTCATGCCAGGATGACCAGTGTGGGTGCGACTGGCCCAGGTGGATACTGATCACCGTTGTCCGCCGCCATGGACGCTCTCTTTGTGACTTTCATACAGTCGATTGGCTGGTGGCTCACCACTCCAGTTAGCTGTAACCCTGCTCCCCACTGGAACCTACCAGTTCACAAGTGTGGTCCCTGTCACTGCAGCCCACTCTGCCACCTTCCAACTCAAGTCTGTTGCTGCTCTGCTATGAAGGTGGTTACCTCCTCCATGGGTGGTGCCCTGGGGCTCCAGCTTTCCAGTGCTGGGTGCTGGTACACCTCCAACCATAGGTCGATTGCCATAGCCTGCTGTTCTGGTCAGGTCATCTCCACTGGCCCTATCGTCATCATCGCCTCAACCATCATTGCTGGTGGGTCCAGCCCCATCTCCTTGGCACTAGGACCTGCCTGCTGGTGATGATACAGAGATGGCAGTGGCACCCTCGTCTCCATGCTGTCATTGGGCGCCATGCAGGCCCACTGCCCTCAGGTTAGCTTACGTCCTCATGCATACCAGACTTATGCTCTGGTGCCCACCAGTCACGTCGTCCTGTCCCCTCCATTGGCACTGGCTGCTTCTGTTCCAGATCAAATGTATAAGTCTCTTGTCAGGCTGTCTGCATCTCCTCCATCGACTGGGTACCACTTTGCGTCAGGGAGAGATGTGCTGCATTCTACTACTAATGGATGTGTGCCTAGCGTGTGTCACCACACATGTACCCTTGAATCCTCTGCCAACTGTATCAACACTGGTTGACTGCTAGGGGCTGCTTTTGGGAGGTGAGCATGTGTTGTGGTCTCCGTCATACCATCTGCCAGCAGCTTGTACATATATGTGCACAGAGCAATGCTGACTGACACCCTATGCTACTCTGGCTTGCATCATGCACATCAATTGTGCTCAGACTTGTGGAATCCCAAAAGGCTGTTTCCATATTGTTCAGAGGTTATGAATGAAGCCATATTTGTGTGACTTGGATCGAATTTTTGTATTATTTGGTTAGTATATCTGAAGTTTAGATCTGGTAGTTAGCATTATATGCTGATGGGGGTTTCCTTCCTGGGTTGCCATTTTGAGGAAGAAGAGATATTTCAGACGCTTTGTAATAACTCTCTGATATATTGGAGTCATCAACATCACTATTGAATGCTCAAAAACGTGATTGCGTACGCAATAAGGGCATAATAAATTACTACACATTTACACATACAATATGGCAAAAAATGGGGAAAAATGGAAAGTGTGCGAAAAATTTTGAAAATATGGAGAATTTAGAAAATAAGGAAAAAGTGACCAAAATATGGAAAAATATGGATACAAAATGCGAGTACATGCAGTTCTTCATTTATATATAGAAGTAATCAAAATCTCGCAGCATGATCACTGTATATATTTAGGGTCTCTGTTGGTTCATCATGGCCAGGAGACATCGGCTGGTAAGTACTTTTCAGTGTCAATGAACTTCACCGACGACCGTATACTTTAAGATATTTTATTTTATTCTGAAAGCAACCAGTTACAGCAATTCATTTTGCCGTCTTCAGGCCCTATACGGTTTTATTCAAAGAAACTAACTTATCGTTTAGCGCCATAAAACAATGGATATCATGAATTCCAATCGTTATACAAATGCTTCGTACGAAGACGTGACAGCAACAGTTGCTGTTACATGTGTGTTTCTTGGATGTACTCTTAGTTTGGACACAAACGATACCTTCTCCCATGGGAATGGATGGTTAACAGTTGCCATAGTAAGAGGTGGTAGCGGAGTTCCAAGTGTACCTGGACTCGAAAGTTTTAATGATAGAGATGTAATTTCGTTTCACACTTATCATGTTTGAAATTGCTAATAAAGACTTTGGTAAATCTGCTTATGACTCTACGTCTCCACTTGTATTGTATACACGTAACAAAAGAAAACTCAATCCTACTGAATCTGTATTTATTTGGATAAAAGGTAAAGGTGTATGTGAATATGTAAAATTCGTTGGTGACTGTAGTGTATATTTCCATAAATAAAGATCTGTAGCGTCAGCCACTAACCGGTCAAAGGTACATCTAGAACCCTGAGAGACACAAATCTCCTTCAGGCTGAAGTACCTGCATGTAGTTTGTAGATGTGTCGCAATGTAGCAACAAAATCTTCATCCTTCCTCCACGCCATGTATGATGTGTAGTCTTCGTAATTTTCCCAACAATAAACGCCACTATAACTACTTGGACTATCTCTTCTATTACCTTGTGTTACAGGGAAAGCTTCGTTTGGCGCTGGCCTTATACACTGTACACAGTTGGCAGAGCTGCGACACCATGTTCCCATTTCCACCAAGTGGTCAAAACGCGCTCCTGTCGCATTAACTTAGCTCGTCCCGTTTCCCCACATGATGCAGAAGCTCTTAGATATAGCGCTCTCCTACTTCCGTACAGGTCAGACTTAAATTGGAACTATCACATTGATCAAGTTGCAGAGAGGGCTGGGCAGAGACTTAGGAGCAGTTACAAGATGCAGAGGGACTGTCTAAAACAGCGCTGGAGTTCTTGATGTATGGGGTCCTTAGCAGACATGTTCGAAAAAAGGTGACTCGTTTTGAGGTACGAGAGTAGCTCGAATATGATTCACCAGTGGCTGTAATCAGTAAAAGATGTATGTACAGAATCCAACACAAATATGTGGCAGAATGGGTAGACTTGATTCCAAATTGTGGACAGCATTTCGGACAGAATTTCTGCCTGAAAGTGTAACACTATGTGACCGTGTGTGCCAATAGACTCATTATTGTTCCTCGAAAAGAACATCATGTCCCCTCCATGGATTCCCAGTTGTCCTACTTGGCAAGTGTTATCCGACTGCTGAAAAAAAAATTGCTCGCCATACAAACTGACTCTCATGATCAATTTAATTAATTAGCCCATCAAATTGATATCAATGACGTACCACCTGGCGGGTGGAAGAAATGGATAGGGCGCCACGGAATGGTTCTTGGCAAGCGTTCCTCTCTTTTTTTTATTCGTTGTGGCAATATCTTTTAAAGAAATTTGAATCTCCCACCTACACAGGGCGAGACAAGTTCTCACGATTTGTTCCGTAAACGCTAGTATGATACAGCATCACACTGGTAAAAGGGGACCTGTCATAGTGTACAAAACAGCTACATTCTCTTGAATTATAGCTTCTTCTTGTCAAACTTAAAATGAATGTGGTTTTTCCGAAATGTGTGCCAATGGCATGAAAGATTGTCTAAAATGTTCGTAATACACACATGCATAACAGTTTATTTACAGACACTGAACGCAAGAGACGCTCTCAGGTCGTATAATTTGTTCAATAAGCTGAAAGAAATTGCTAAATGTAGATTTTTTTCTGCAGCCGGATGTAAAAACTATACTGAGTTTGCTCATAAAACGAAGAGAAAATGGACTTTGCCTATTTTCTTGGAAAGAGGACATTTATTATGGTCGCAAACGTGTTTTCCTGTTTTTAATACATGCTTGATTATAGATGCGTTGACGTCAAATGAAAGTGTTTTCCATCGCAGAACGAGAGGCCTACTGAAGGCGTTGGGGGCCTGCCTAGTCTGTGACAGGTCACTGCTGCAGGTGCGCTCCCGAACCATCAGGGGCACTATACATTAGATGAACAAGTTGCACTTGAGGCGGCTTATCTCCTATTGTTCAGTTGACTATACACACTACTGCGTTGGCGTAGGAGTGTCGCCTTAAGGCAGTGGCCAGATGGTGGAAAGCCGACTGCTGCAGGACATCTGGACCATTCTCCGGATGGGCAGAGTTATGCCTGTAAATTTCCCTTTTGTGCTAAGGAGTGGAGCCTCAAAGGCATGCCGCATATCGCGAGTGACTGTGGAGGCTCTGGTGGGGCCTGCAGCCATATGCAGGTCAGCAGAAAACAGCAAAGGGTGGGCAGCGGGGGCGTGAGAATCTCTGTGGAGCATCCGGCCATTTGAAGAAGCATGTGCCCCCCCCCCCCCCTGTAGGTGGATGGAGGGAGGGAGAGGTGGAGGGAGGGAGGAAGAGGGCCTCGAATTTCGGCAGTTTGTGGATGCCTATAGAGGAGAACGCATGTTCAACTACCACCCACTCTGAAGTCTTTTAGGACGACGATTTTCCCCAGTACATGTGCTGCATTATGACCCATTCATTACGAGTGCTGTTTTTTTCATGACAATTTCAAAGTGTAATTAAAACTGTGACACGTTTTTTTCCCCATCACTTGTGGTAACATGCATTGGCTTCGATTATCTGGGCTGCAGGATGGTTTTTGAGCAGGCATCTGTAGCTAACTCTGATGTCAAACAGCAACAGATACTGTATGCTTACAGGTAATACACTTTTTAACCTCTTTGCCCAACAACAGCATCTCGTCAGTTGAATTATTTCCACCAAAAAGAATAAAGATAGTACCTTACACCCCTGCCTTTTTCCTGCCAGTTTGTAGGTGTAGCGTAAAGTCTGAGTGTCTTTGTCGCTAGTTTCGAGTGATATTGCGAAATTATTTCCTAGTAGGATAAAACCAGTTGTATGGCATCGTCAGTTTTCGAGCTTATTGCGATTGTAGGCCATCCTTGTGTAGCACTATGCATATAGTTGTGCAATTAGGCCCAATCTTTGTGATTAATTACGTAATTAGAATCGATCTTTGCGTCAGTTTCCCAACCAAAATAAATAAAGTACACTAACCCAATCTTGCTCTCCCACGTCTGGACAGTTTCCATATGTTAAGGGGTGCATTTTGGCTTTATATCCAGGAGAATCAAGGTTTGAGTCTGATAAAGTGCACAGCCATTTTTAATTTCCTGTCAATTCCAATTGACTCTGGTGGTTTAATTGCGTTGTGGGGGAGGGAGGGGGGAGGGACACTTGACCTTTCCATCCATGAGGACCAGCGTTCGAGTTCCAGAAATGGTACTGCCGATTTTAATTTCCTGTCAATTTTCGGGTGGGGGGTGGGATGAGATGTCAGCACAGCCCTGGGATACAGAAATTCCGACCATAATTCGAAATTCCAGCCAAAATTAAAATTTCCGCCATTAGGGTAGGTTGGGGAAGGGGGAGGGGTGGGCGAGGAGAGGGCGAGGAGGAGGGACTGGGGCACACGTGCAACTGAGAAAAACACGTGATATCATCCAGGGGCGGGGGTGGGCGTGGTCGGTGATCGGGGTGGGCGGGATCAATTTAATTAATTTGCATATTAATTTGATATCAAAATTGCGCTCGGAACCCCACTACCCTACTACTTATAACTTCTCCATTTATTCAGTTACACACATTACCTAGTTTTTCATTCTACGTCTACATTTACAAATATACTCGAAAGCCACTGCAAGGTACGTGGTAGAGGGTCTTTGTACCACTACTAGTCATTTCCTGTTCTGTTCCACTCGCAAATAGAGGAGGGAGAAACGATTGTCTAAAAGCCTCTGTATGGGCCCTAATTTCTCGTATCTTACCTTCATGGCCCTTACACGAAATATACGGTGGCAGCAGGAGAATCCACATATACATCAACATACAGACTCCGCAAACGATCGTGTGGTGCGTGGCGGACCTTACCCTATACCGCTACTGGTCATTCCCTTCCTAGTCCCAAAGGCAGATACAGCGAGGGGAAAACGACTGTCTATATGCCTCCGTACGGGCCCTAGTCCCTGTAATCTTATTTTCATGGTTCTTACACGAAATGTACGTTGGCAGTAGAATCTTTCTGTCAGTCTCAAACGCCGTTTCTCAAAATTTTCTCAAAAGTGCTCAATGAAGAAAAGTCGCCTTCCTCCCAGGGATTCCCTTCTGAATTACCGAAGCATCTCCGTAATAATTGTTGTCTGAACCTTCTGGCAACAACTCTAGTAACTCATCTTTGAATTGCTTCCATGTCAGCCTTTAATCCGACCTGGTGTTGATCCCAAACACTAGAACAGTACTCAACAAAGAATCGCACTAGAGTCCTACATGCCGTCTGCTTTGCATATGTACTCCAATTTCCTAAAAATTTTGCCGATATACCGAAGTCCATCACTCTCCTTTCCTCCTACAATCCATACATGCTCATTCCATTTCATACTGCCTTGCAATGTTCCACTTAGACATTTAATCGAAGTGAGTGTGTCAAGCAGCACACTGCTAATGTCGTACTCGAACATTATAGCTTTATTTTTCCTACTCATCTGCGTTTACTTACATTTTTCTCCATTTAGAGCTATCTGCTATTCATTTGACAATGATACAGACTGTCGTTACAGAGATCACTCACTGACAAGCATGTCCACCAATATTTGTCCGCTAAACTTTCAGTTAATACGTACGAAAGCCAAACTCCACACGTAGTCAGCGCATGAAAGTTACTGAAGCCCATCTACAGGGATTAGAGAAAACTACGGAAACACCAAAACCGAAACATATTAGCATGTCTTATACTGATCAGAAAACCCGTTGGTATTCAAAACAGTTCCCAGTAGTCTCGCAATGGAGAAATACAGGTCATTTTTGGCTTTTCAGTGGGATCTTATACCACTCTTCCTGCAAAATACTAGCAAGTTCAGGTAACGATGGATGGAGGTGGACAGCGATTACACAACCTTCTCTCCAACGTAGACCACAAAGGCTCAGTAATGTTGAGATCTGGTGACTGTGGTGGTGGCCAGGGAAGATGCGCTCGTGCTTTCAAAACCAATCATTGGCGATGAGAGCTGTGTGGACTGCGGCCCTCTCATCTTGGAACACAGCATCATCATTAGGGAACAAATATTATACTGTACCGTGGGATGGACCTGATCAGCTAAAATGGCCAGTACGACCTTCCAGAATACCTATGGAATCCATGGAATACCAAGATATGGCTGCCCAAATCATCAGTGAACCCCGCCATATTTCACTCTTACTCGGCCAGTAGTTGGAAACAGTGAGAAATAAGACTCACCCAACCAAATGGCTTTCTTCTATTGCTCCAAACGTAAGGTTTCGGCACCAAATTTTCCTGTTACCGGCATCTGCATCACTGATGAGTGGTTCTGGAACTGCAGCTGCTTATGGAGCTCCCTTCGTGTTGTTTTGGTAGTGGCAGGATTCACGAGAGCGACATTCAGTTACGCATTGACTTTTGCAGCTGTCTTTCCCGTGTTTTTCGTTACAATCCCCTTCAATGACTCTGTCACGATCACCCAATACACACTTTCGTCTGCGTTTGATTCGCCGATAGTGTTTTTCCGCTTCCCCTGTAGATAGTATATATCTTCGATGAAGTGCCACTTGAAATTTTGTATCCGGCCTGGGAGGCGGCGCGTGTGTAAGGAACAGGAACGGGAAAAGGTAGTAATCTCTCGGTACTGCAGATACTGTTAAAAGCACCTTTACTAGTGGATAAACATATGCAAACATTTTACATAACTTGCAAGGTGGGATGCTGAAGCGAAGTGTCCTGGCTAGCTGTACCGCATGAAATGGGCAGAGTCTGTAGCGGAGCTCGTAGAGCTGCACAGCAACAGCTAGAGGGCACTGCCGTCGGTGTCTCGGGGTAGTGCCAACCTTTAAAAGTATGTGGCATCTTTACTATCGATACCACATGAAACATCAAATAATTTGGCTACCTTGGTAACAGAAGTACCCACCATACGAACCCCAACAGTTTTCCGATGTTCGAATTCATTTGGCTCCGACATAGTGCTCTCACAACTGCAAAAACCTCGTCTGATCGCAACTGAGGCTTTTAACGTATTAAGAACATACCCAGGTGTCGTGTGTGTTCGAATACGACAGTGCAGTATGGAGGCTTGGCTAGCATCTGTATTTATGTTCAAGAACGCGTTTCTCGGGATATTTCCATATTTTTGTCCAACCCCTGTGCAGGCTATACCACCACCACTTAACATTAGTTCAAAAGCAGCGACAGGCCTGTAGTTGATAAATGTCATAAATCTGTACCGCAACTGGTCACAATATATTAAGGGCTATTCATCTCACAACAATGCTTAACGTTATAAGACCAGAACTACGACTGACTCTGTACATAGCTGCAACCTTTATTGTAATACTATCACAAAAACACTGCTATACTACTGGCCATTAAAATCGTGCACCACGAAAATGACGTGTTACAGACGCGAAATTTAACCTACAGGAAGAAGATGCTGTGATATGCAAATGATTAGTTTTTCAGAGCATTCACACAAGGTTGGCGCACGTGGCGACACCTACAACGTACTGACATGGGGAAAGTTTGCAGCCGATTTCTCATACACAAACAGCAGTTGACCGGCGTTGCTGGTGAAACGTTGTTGTGATGCCTCGTGTAAGGTGGAGAAATGCGTACCATCACTTTGATAAAGGTCGAATTGTAGCCTATCGCGATTGCGGTTTATCGTATCGCGACATTGCTGCTCGCGTTGGTCGAGATCCAGTGACTGTTAGCAGAATATGGAATCGGTGGGTTCAGGAGGGTAATACTGAAGGCCGTGCTGGATCACAACGGCCTCGTATCACTAGCAGTCGACATGACAGGCATCTTATCCACACGGCTGTAACGGATCGTGCAGCCACGTCTCTATCCCTGAGTCAACAGATGGGGACGTTTGCAAGACAACAACCGTCTGCACGACCAGTTCGACGACGTTTGCAGCAGCATGGACTATCAGCTCGGAGACCGTGGCTGCGGTTACCTTTGACGCTGCATCACAGACAGGAGTGCCTGCGATGGTATACTCAACGACGAACCTGGGTGCACGAATGGCAAAACGTCATTTTTTCGGATGAATCCAGATTCTGTTTACAGCACCATGATGGTCGCATCCGAGTTTGGCGACATCGCGGTGAACGCACATTGGAATCGTGTATTCGTCATCGCCATACTGGCGTATCACCTTGCTTGGTGGTATCGGGTGCCATTGGTTACACGTCTCGGTCACCTCTTGTTCACACTGACGGCACTTTGAACAGTGGACGTTACATTTGAGATGTGTTACGACCCGTGGCCCTACCCTTCATTCGATCCCTGCGAAACCCTACATTTCAGAAGGATAATGCACGACCGCATGTTGTAGGTCCCGCACGGGCCTTTCTTGATACAGAAAATGTTCGACTGCTGCCCTGGCCAGCACATTTTCCAGATCTCTCACCAATTGAAAATGTCTGGTCAATAGTGGCCGAGCAACTGGCTCGTCACAGTACACCAGTGACTACTCTTGATGAACTGTGGTATCGTGTTGAAGCTGCATGGTCAGCTGTACCTGTACACGCCATCCAAGCTCTGGTTGATTCAATGCTCAGCCGTATCAGTGCCGTTATTACCGCCACAGGCGGTTTTTCTGGGTCTGATTTCTCAGGATCTATGCACCCAAATTGCGTGAAAATATAATCACATGTCAGTTCTAGTATAATGTATTTGTCCAATGAATACCCGTTTATCATCTGCGTTTCTTCTTGGTATAGCAATTTTAATGGCCAGTAGTGTAATATGCATATCGATTATCTTGTGGTAATCATGGATTTGATGTATGTTACAGGTACTATCGAACCGTGGCGTTACACTTCAACAAACTAGACGCTGGGTTATACGCCTACGCGAATGTAAACAAAGCCGTGGCAGCGGTCGGTGACCTCCCGGCGCGCAATAGCCGGCGCGCCGACCGCGGCTGGAGCCGGTTTCGCAGCGTGCACCGTGGTGGGGTGAGCCAGGCAGGCAGACGAGCTGCTGGCCGCACATTAGCGGCGTGAGTCAGGCGTCTGCGGGGCTTCCCCGCCCGCCACCTCTAACTGTACCGCCCAGCTTTCCTACCGCCTACGTCACGGCAGGTGCAGCGGGTCCGGGCTGTGCTACTGGCCGCCCTGCCGTGTCAAGGCCAAATGTCACGTTCCAGTCTGACTACTGCTCTACACTCTTTACAAAACTCAATACCGTCTAAAACACTGACTGGTCTTCAAACAGCGGACCGTGAGCCACATGCAACCCAAATCAATTGTTCGTGCGGCCCGCTGTTCTCAGCCGTGTAATATACGTCTAACACCTGAGTCCGAAAACGTCAACTAACGTTAAGAGCGCCTTGAGGGTGCTCTCTAAAAATACACTACTAGCCATTAAAATTGCTACACCAAGAAGAAATGCAGATGATAAACGGGTATTCATTGGACAAATATATTATTCTAGAACTGACTCGTGATTACATTTTCACGCAATTTGGGTGCATAGATCCTGAGAAATCAGACCCAGAACAACCACCTCCGGTCGTAATAACGGCCTTAATACGCCAGGGCATTGAGTCAAACAGAGCTTGGATGGCGTGCACAGGTACAGCTGACCATGCTGCTTCAACACGATACCACAGTTCATCAAGAGTAGTCACTGTCGTATTGTGACGAGCCAGTTACTCGGCCACCATTGACCAGACGTTTTGAATTGGTGAGAGATCTGGAGAATGTGCTGGCCAGGGCAGCAGTCGAACATTTTCTGTATCAAGAAAGGCCCGTACGGGACCTACAACATGCGGTCGTGCATTATCCTTCTGAAATGTAGGGTTTCGCAGGGATCGAATGAAGGGTAGGGTCACGGGTCGTAACACATCTAAAATGTAACGTCCACTGTTCAAAGTGCCGTCAATGCGAACAAGAGGTGACCGAGACGTGTAACCAATGGCATCCTATACCACCACGCAAGGTGATACGCCAGTATGGCGATGACGAATACACGCTTCCAATGTACGTTCACCGCGATGTCGCCAAACTCGGTTGGGACCATCATGGTGCTGTAAACAGAACCTGGATTCATCCGAAAAAACGACGTTTTGCCATTGGTGCACCCAGGTTCGTCGTTGAGTACACCATCGCAGGCACTCCTGTTTGTGATGCAGCGTCAAGCGTAACTGCAGACATGGTCTCCGAGCTGATAGTCCGTGCTGCTGCAAACGTCGTCGAACTGTTCGTGCAGATGGTTGTTGTCTTACAAACGTCCCCATCTGTTGACTTAGGCATCGAGACGTGGCTGCACGATCCGTTACAGCCATACGGATAAGATGCCTGTCATGTCGACTGCTAGTGATACGAGACCGTTGGGATCCAGCACGGCGTTCAGTATTACCCTCCTGAACCCACCGATTCCATATTCTGCTAACAGTCACTGGATCTCGACCAATGCGAGCAGCAATGTCGCGATACGATAAACCGTAATCGCGATAGGCTACAATCCGACCTTTATCAAAGTCGGAAACGAGATGGTACGCATTTCTCCTCCTTACACGAGGCATCACAAGAACGTTTCACCAGGCAACGCCGGTCAACTGCTATTTGTGTATGAGAAATCGGTTATAAAGTTTGCTCATGTCAGCACGTTGTAGGTGTCGCCACCGGCGCCAACCTTGTGTGAATGCTCTGAAAAGCTAATCATTTGCATTGCACAGCATCTTCTTCCTGTCGGTTAAATTTGGCGTCTGTAGCACGTCATCTTCGTGGTGTAGCGATTTTAATGCCCAGTATAAAAAATACTTGCAGATTAGGTAATATTTTAAGATGTACATAGTATCGGCCATGAACAAAGTGGGTGGAGGGTATGAAATTGCTCCCAATACAAAAAATATCATCAATAATAAAACAACTCTTTGCAATTGGACCCTGTTCATAACACACACACACACACACACACACACACACACACACACACATAGACACTGAGATCCTCACCACGAACACCAATAACACCGAATACAGCCAAATTTTTCGGCCGACGATCGCAGTCATAGTGCAATAATCACACAAGCAGCGATATAGCTTCGGAATCGTTTTTCGAAGTCAGTAATCACAAATAAGCAGCCAGTATGAGGAAAACTTAAATAATCGCCGCCACAACTACTGAAACACATCAAACGACTGAGATATTACGCAGAAGTCGTTTTTCGCTATGAGCTGCAAATATTTGGATGACACCTATAGAATTATGAAGTATAAAAGTTGTAATAAGACACATCAAAGGGCTTAATAACCGTTTTTACAAGACATTTTGAATAACAACGGCTTGGCTGCTCTTGTAAATAATTTATTTAACGACCACTTACGTAACCTAGAAGCACATCATTAGATTAGATATGTTAATATATGATTCATAGCTTGTCCACTGTAACAGCAGTAAGTGACCAAGCTATGTGTCCTCGGAGTCTTTCGCGACGGCATACATGAATAAAACGCTCTCGGTTTTCCAGCCGCGTCAATTCGAATAAAATGCTCGAGCTCTCGATGGCCATCTCCGCCATTCTCGTCAGTTCACTGACTGATGGCCATCGAAAGCTCGAGCATTTTATTCGAATTGACGCGGCTGGAAAACCGAGAAAGTTTTATTCAGTGACGAAGTTGATTCATCGTAATGTTTCTTGCCTCAATTTGTGGTTTTTCTACGTCAAAAGTTTGGCATAGTTTCGAGGTACAGGTGTTATTTGAGTATAATTGTGTTGCAGATGGTATACTGCACTTAGACAAACGGCCAGGGAAAAGCAAAACTTAACCAAAGGTAAGATACAGTAGGCATACACAAAACGTAATTCTGAACAATAAACTACTGTTAACTTACTCCAAATTCACAGTATTTCGACCAATATGTTTACGGAGAAAGGTAAATAATTGCTCACTGATGATGGCACAATTGTGATGATCGGGCAAATGCAGACATACAACAACGGTTTTCAGGAAGTCGGGCTATTTTAATCACAAACAAAAGTCACTGGTCCAAACCATAAGTACAAGTTATTACCACTCTTTCACTGCCTTACTCTTATTCAACGCTCATGCTAAGAATATCTTGCGTATAATAATTACATTTCATGTAAAGGACATCATCATGGGACTAGAAAAAGATGCTGCAGTGTATATTTATTCACAGACAACTTTTCATCAAGCGCCCATACTCAAGTCACTCAGAGTAATGCATGTATAGTAATTTATGAGACACATAACACTGCAAAATACACTGGTGTGCAAAACTTAAAGATGAAAGTAACTTTTGCATGATTCCCCACTGCCGAGTAACGTAATTCTATGAACCCAGAACTACACACAGGGAAAACTGCAGCAGTATAGTACACAAAGTAACTGAAAGAAGTACACAAAATGAGGCAAATAGAAATGACACTTTTATTCAAAGACAACACTTAAACTAAAGTCACCACAATTCATGATGAGCCACTGTGCCATATAAACGGCGGGACGTCGTTCTTAATAGAGTGTGTGATCACCACGGACGGCAATGAATGCTCCTATGCTGACCACAAGAATGATTAGGAGTTCTCGTGGTAGAGCGTCCCATTCCTGCACCAGCACTGCTGATAAGTACTGGACAGTTGGTGCATGTGGAACTGCTGCAATATGTCTCCCCAACGCATCTCACATGTGCTCCATGGCCTTTAAGTTTTATAGGAACAGAAAGCTGGCTAAAGCCGGAGATAAATTCTGCCAAAATTTTTACAGAGGTGCAAACCATGTTCAGAAAGGATAGATTAAATAAAGTAGGTGTTGGTGTGTTTGTGTCTGTTGGTAATAGTTTATCTTGTAGTGAAGTTGAAATAGATAGTTCCTGCGAATTACTATGGGTAGGGGTTATACTCAACAGCCGTATCAAAATAATAATTGGCTCCTTCTACCGAGCCCCCCCCCCCCGACTCAGATAGATGATATACTAGCCGAACGGTTCAAAGAAAACTTGAATCTCATTACAAATAAGTACCCAACTCATACAGTTATAATTGGTGGAGACTTCAATCTACCCTCGATTTGTTGGCGAAAATATATGTTCAAAGCCGGTGGAAGACAGAAAACATCTCCGAAATTGTACTGAACGCTTTCTCTGAGAATTACTTTGAACAATTAGTTCATGAGCCCACGCGAATTGTAAGTGGTTGCGAAAACACACTTGACCTCTTAGCCACAAATAATCCTGAGCTAATAGAGAGAGTCATGACGGATACAGGGATTAGTGAACACAAGGTCATTGTACCGAGGCTCAAAACCATATCAACAAAAACCACTAAAAAGAAAACGCAAAATATATCTATTTAAAACAGCAGATAAAATTTCACTGGATGCCTTCCTAAGAGAGAGTCTCCATTTCTTCCAAGCTAATTATATAAGTGTACACCAGAAATGGCTCAAATTCAAAGAGGCAGTATCGACAGCAATAGATCGATTCATACCGCATAAGTTAATAAGAGACGGGACTGGTCCATCATGGTATACAAAACATGTCAGAACACTGTTACAGAAGAAACGAAAAAAGCGTGCCAAATTCGGAAGAACGCGAAATCCCCAAGACTGGCTAAGTTTCACGGAAGCTCGAAACTGAGTGCGGACGTCAATGCGAGACGCTTTTAATAGTTTCCACAATGAAACATTGTCTCAAAATATGGTAGAAAACCCACAGAGATTCTGGTCGTATGTAAAGTACACCAGTGGCAAAAAACAGTCAATACCGTCACTGCGCGATAGCGATGGAAATGTAACCGATGATGGTTTCACTAAAGAGGAGTTACTAAATACAGTTTTCCGTATTTCCTTCACGAAAGAAGACGAAGTAAACATTCCAGAATTCTAAACCAGAACAGCTGTTAGCATGAGTGACATGAAAGTAGATATCTTAGGTGTTGCAAAACAACTCAAATCACTTAAGAAAGGCAAGTCTTCCGGTCCGGATGGTATACCAATCAGGTTCCTTTCAGAGTATGCAGACACAATAGCGCCTTTCTTAGAAAAGTAGCACAGGTCACACCAATATTCAAGAAAGGAAATAGGAGTAACCCATTGAATTACAGATCCATATCACTGACCTCAATTTGCAGTAGGATTTTGGAGCATATAATGTACTCGAACATTATGAATCACCTTGAAGAAAATGACTTATTGATACATAACCAACACGGATTGAAAAAATATCGTTCTCGTGCAACACAGCTCGCTCTTTATTCCCAAGAAGTAATGAAGGCTGTCGACAAGGAATCTCAGATCGATTCCATATTCCTAGATTTCCAGAAGGCTTTTGATACCGTTCCTCACAAGCGACTATTAATCAAATTGCGTGCATATGGAGTATCGTCTCAGTTGTGTTGTAAGTAGGCTGTTTAGGTTTTCTTATTGGTAACGCCACGTAGCGTTCTGTACGAAAAATCGCTGGCTGCGCTGTGTGCAGTCTGTGGCTCGTTTGCATTGTTGTCTGCCATTGTAGTGTTGGGCAGCTGAATGTTAACAGCGCGTAGCGTTGCGCAGTTGCAGGTGAGCCGCCAGCAGTGGTGGATGTGGGGAAGTGAGATGGCGGAATTTTGAAAGTGGACGATCTGGACGTTTGTCCAGCAGAAAGAGTAAATTTGTAATATTGGATTCATGGACTGATATATATATATATATATATATATATATTATGACTTTTGAACACTATTAAGGTAAATACATAGTTTGTTCTCTATCAAAATCTTTCTTTTGTTAACTGTGCCTATCAGTAGTTAGTGCCTTCAGTAGTTTGAATCTTTTATTTAGCTGGCAGTAGTGGCGCTCGCTGTATTGCAGTAGTTCGAGTAACGAAGATTTTTGTGAGGTAAGTGATTTGTGAAACGTATAGGTTAATGTTAGTCAGGGCCATTCTTTTGTAGGGATTTTTGAAAGTCAGATTGCGTTGCGCTAAAAATATTGTGTGTCAGTTTAAGCACAGTCATGTATAATTGTTCAAAGGGGACGTTTCAGTGTGACTGCATTCGTGATTATCTCTCAGAGAGGTCACAGTTCGTAGTTATCGATGGTAAATCATCGAGTAGAACAGAAGTGATATCTGGCGTTCCACAAGGTAGTGTCACATGCCATCTGCTGTTCGTGATTTACATAAATGATGTTGGTGGTAATCTGAGCAGCCCCTTAGATTATTTGCAGATGACGCTGTAATTTACCCTCTAGTAAAATCATCAGACGATCAATTCCAATTACCAAATGATCTAGAGAGAATTTCTGTATGGTGCGAAAAGTGGCAATTGGCACTAAACAAAGAAAAGTACGAGGTCATCCACATGGGTACTAAAAGAAATCCGATAAATTTTGGGTATACGATAAATCGCACAAATCTAAGGGCTGTCAATTCGACTAAATACCTAGCAATTACAATGATGAGCAACTTAAATTGGAAAGGCCATATAGATAATACCGTGAGGAAGGCGAAACAAAGACTGCGCTTTGTTGGCAGCACAAACCCACTAAAGGGAGCCTACATTACACCTGTCCGTCCTCTGCTGGAATATTGCTGCGCGGTATGAGATTGACGGAGGACTTCGAAAAAGTGCAAAGAAGGGCAGCTCGTTTCGTGTTATCGCGCTATAGGGGTGAGAGTGTCACTGATATGATACGCGGGTGGAGATGGCAGTCACTGAAACTAAGGCAGTTGTCTTTGCGGCGAGATCTATTTACGAAATTTCGATCACCAACTTTCTCTTTCGTATGAGAAAATGTTTTGATGACACCCACCTACGTAGGGAGAAATGATCATCACAATAAAATAAGAGCAACCAGAGCTCGAACGGAAAGATTTATGTGTTCTTTTTTTCCACGCGCCATTCGAGAGCGGAATGGTAGAGAAATAGTATGAAAATGGTTCGATGAACCCTCTGCCAGGCTCTTAAGTGTGAATTGCAGAGTAACCATGTAGATGTAGAGGTAGATGCAGACGGAACGGGCAGATCGCCCATTCGCCGAATATCCTCTCGTTCCAAGAGCTCCTCCAAATGCGCTGTTCGATGCGGTTGCGCATCGTTATCCATGTACGGCCACTGTCCTGGATTCTGGAAGCCATCTTGTTTGTGACGTAAGCAATGGAGTTGGCCGTGAGCAGATCTGTTGTACGTCAGCTGACGTGTGTGTGTTTGTACATGCGGCTCAAAACTTTCGCATTGACTAGTGTGTTATTTGTTTTTGTTATCTTAATCTACTATTTATTTAGCATATAACAATACACATGAAATAGGTCAAGGATACGTAAAAATACACAAAGACTCATAAATATAGCTAACACATAAAAATTGATGTTATATTCCAATGTCCAGTCTCCTTATCCAGTCAAGGCTTGATGCTGTGGCTATGAAAAATTCGTTTGGGTCACCCAAGTAGACTCTCGGTTTACACTCCACGACAATGTGTCAAATGGTCTCATTCGGTGCTCAACGGTCACAGCATGGTGTGGGCTGATTTACCCCATTTCTGCAGCTTGACTGCACACACTCTGTGTCCTGTTCTAATGGTATTTACGTTCTTCGACTCATGCTATGGGAGTTCTAAGCCCTTGGTTCTCTTCACTTAAAACTTCCGGGCTGATAGGCCGTGAACGAAGTATAAAACTCTCCCCTGACGTTGGGGCAATTGAATTTCCTCGATGTGTCTGTGATTAAACGACGGGACGGAACTTTGGGCCATAAGGTGAATAGAAAGGCTACACATACTGATCATTATCTACATAAAGATTCAAACCACCACCCTAGACAAAAAAGAGTTGTAATGAAAACCTTGGTAGCCAGGGCGTACAAAATTTGTGAACCTGTTTTTTTAAAAGATGAGATTGAACATCTACGGTCAACTTTCGTGAAGAATGGCTACTCTGGCAAGGATATAGATCGAGCACTTCGCTCTAGTCAGAGAATCAGGAGCAGCGATGAACAACAGTAGGGCAAAGTTTTTCTTCCGTTCATTAGTAAGGTCACAGATCGCATTGGGAAAGTTTTAAACAAGTTTGGGGTGGAAACTATTTTCAGACCCACCAGGAAAATAAAAGAATATTTGAGATCGGCAAAAGATGCACGACACCCATTGGCTGCACCGGGAGTATATAAAATTCCTTGTAGTTGTGGACAAGTTTATATCGGTACCACAAAGAGAAGTGTGAACACCCGTCTTGTTGAACATAAGAGGAATTGCCGCCTGGGTCACACGGATAAATCGGCCGTAGCGGAACATGTTTACCAGGAAGGTGATCATGAAATAAAATTCAGCGAGACGAGCGTCATATCAAAAACCTCGCATTATTATGCAAGCATGTATAGAGAGGCTATCGGGATTGATAAACACCGTAATAATTTTAACAGGAAAGACGAAAGTGTTAAAGTGGATAAAATTTGGATGTCAGCGCTGCACCGCAAGCGTGACGATCGATTACTTTCAATCGAGAATGTTGGCATTGCCAGAGACGGTCTCATAGCCGACGCCACGTGATCAACAGTGGCGCTCTCTGTACTGCCTATATAATCAGCGCTTCCTCGAGTTCTCTTCGCAGTTCGCCGCTGTACCTCCGAGGATGTCTCCCGCAGTCGGAGACGCAACGTCAGCGGAGAGTTTTATACTTCGACCACGGCCTATCAGCCCGGAAGTTTTAAGTGAAGACAATACCGGCCGTGAAAGCTTACATTGTATGACCTTGGTTCTCTGTGGAGGACCAAAAAGATCTCGCGCTTCAGATGGAGCATCTGTAGTCCAGATTTCATTTGGTGTCAGTGGTGAAGTTGCTATCAAGAGGCTGCTAGATCAGTCCCAGTGGTTAGTTTCTGGACGCCAGTTTGTTCTCAACCCGGAAATATCTCCATAGATGGCAACTTGAAGATTATCCATTATTTTGGCATATTCTGAGCACTATGGGACTTAACATCTGAGGTCATCAGTCTCCTAGAACTTAGAACTACTTAAACCTAACTAACCTAAGGACATCACACACATACATGCCCGAGGCAGGATTCGAACCTGCGACTGTAGCGGTCGCGCGGTTCCACACATGGCATATTCTGTCAGCAGGGTTTCTTAACAGAGGTGACTGGGTGTTGGAAGCCAGCATAAGGGAGTAGTTCTTATGCAACCAGAAATGATTCTCATGGTTGCATTGAGCTGAGAGTCTGCCTTATTTGTGTAATGCCTGCTCAACCATACCCGACCACAATATTCAGCCGTAGAAAACACTAAACTGGGTACCGAAGTTCGAAGTGTACCTCCTGACGCTCTACAGCTAGTACTGCAGGGCTTCTGGATAAGCTTGTTTCATGTGCTTAATTTCCAACGACTTTTTTTTCTAGATGATTCCTGAAAGACAGCGTCCTATCAAGAGTCATCCCGAGGTCATTTGGGTGACTCTGGTAGGGAAGCACTGCGTCGTTAATATGGACTTCCAGTTTATAATCTGTCACTTTGTTGTTTAAGTGGAAACTACTGACTTCGGTTTTAGAGAGATTAGGCACTAGTCTGCACATGATGACATTTTTATATACTTTGTTGATATCATCAGTTAGAGTGCTTTCAGAAGTTTTGAACTCTATGTGCTGAACCGAAAGTGCTGGATCGTCAGCATAATATCCAAACTTCTTTGAAATGGTTTCAGGTATGTTAGAAATATATATGTGACGATGCTATGTTGATTATATTTGTTTTGACGATGCCATTATGGCTGTATCACTTTAGGACGTGGTGTAAAAAAGATCTGAAGATGGTCACTACTGTAACAGTTCTGACACTAAATGTAACTGGGTTTTCTCTTTTGATGCTAGTCAATTGTCAGGATGAGCATCACTGCAATGGGCATTTAATTATAAAGCATTATGTCAGGGTGAAAATACTAAATAAATTAATTTTTCTCTCTTAACAACATTTGGGCAGGGTGGGTTCTTCCTTGGCTCGGGTATGAGGTAGAATGAAACAGCATTTTTACATAAGATAACTTTTATTGCAAGTTTCGTACAACTGTTTTCTTACTCGATGTTCTGGCTCAGAGAACGGCAGCTGTGTCCTTTGCGTAGCCTTCTGCTGCGGCAGCGGCGGCGTCTAACTACGCGTAGCGGTGTGTATCTCGTGTCGCCGTCTCGCCCAGTTGACTGGAGACGCACCTCGTGCGGTGGCCCGTTTAATTATTGAGAGCGAAGTCGTGCATCGGATGGTGATACCTTGGATGTGGCGTCCCAGTGTTTCTCTTCTCTAAGCGGCCGCGTGTGTTGTACGTCGGCCAGCGGAGCGGCGCAGCGGGGGAAGGCCAGTGTCCCGGACTCGAACAACGGGCTCCTGCTTGCCAGTCTTCGGCTGTCAGATCTTCATCCCAGCTCACAGGTGACTGCTGATGTGAGGCCGTCTCCTTCGCGTCCTCACGAGTCACCCGGGTACGTAAAAATCAGACTTCAAATACCTTTTAACATCTGTCTTCTGGCGCCGCGGCTGCTGCTTGCTATTCCATTACAGCGGTGGACTTGGTGCGTCTGTGCATGATGCAGTCTCTTCTTGCATGACGGTCTTCAGCACCAAAACTGACTGAAAACTACTGCTACGCTTCTTCACTTCTTCGTCTTCTTCGTCTCTCGTCTCCGTCTGTTGGACCCACTGTGTCTCGCGTATTTATTCACTTCAGTTTACTGGAGGTGAACGACTTCACGGTCATTGCCTCTTCTGTCACGTTGAAAAGCTTCTCGAACAATCTTCTTAACGTCGGTCATTGGCTCTTGGAATGTAGGCGAGGGCCTTTGATCACATGTGACGACTGAGAAACACGTGAGCCGGTCATTGCCTCTTCTGTCACGTTGAAAAGCTTCTCAAAGAATCTTCTTAACGTCGGTCATTGGCTCTTGGAATGTAGGCGAGGGCCTTTGCTCACATGTGACAACTGAGAAACACGTGAGCCTGTCGGGCGAAGCCCTGACGGCTGAATCGACAGCGTCCGCTTATGTGGAACTTGCTGACTTCACGGTCATTGTCTCTTCTGCTCTGCTGTTCTGCCCACTGTTTGCCAGTATGTAACTCTCTAAACTAAACCAAGTTTTTCATTTATATTCTAATTTCTACTTCACTTTGATTTCACTAATTTGTTTACTTAAGTACCACTCAACATTACAGACTGAAACCGGTCATCGTCCATTCATTTGTGATCAGAGACTGGAATAAAAAAGCATTTTAGAAATATAAAGGTTGAAAGGTATAGAGTATAATACTGATCCCTGAGATAGTCCGTTATTTAATTTTCTTTCTTTGCTTATGAGATTACTGTGCACTACTCGTAAGTGCCTGTCTGACAGCATGTTACTGATTCGTCTTAATATGGTTTAGCATGGCATGACTCTGATCAAGTTGTTCAAAATTCAGTCTTTCCACACTGCGTCGTAAGCGGCAGCTCGACGAAGACTACACATGTCTTCAGTTGTTCCTGAAATCCAACTTCGATATGTGCAGTTAGTTCTAGAACATGATCCGTGCAGCTCCTGTTTCGTCTGAAACCTAAGCAGGTTTACAGGGAAGTTTCCCAGGATTCTTGTGCCTACTTTGTTTAACAGAAGTCTCTTCAAAAGTTTGTAGCAACAACGGAGAAGTGCTACTGGACGATAAATTTCTACATTATTTGAAGGTTTATTCAGTCTCAGGACAGCGATAATTTGAGTGATTTTGAATTCTTTTTGTAGGCATTCTGATTTCAGATTCGTTGCAAAAAATTGGGGCAGCCATACCCTAGTCCTTATTCCACAGTGATTTAGAAGCTCAGGGTGTATTCCATGTGCTGTGGCGTCCGAACAAGACACAGCCAAGGCAAAAGCACCAGAGGCGCAAAGATGCGAGCTGGTGCCAGTGTCATAGAGACTCGCCATGTGCGTGCTGTTCCACCAGCACCAAGGGCGGCGCTGAGGATGAACATATCGACTTCGCCTCGGCCCATTGCTGGCCAAGTACAATCCGCCAATGACCGGTCGACAATGGACAGACGCCTACTCTGAAGATAGAAGAGCAGCTCTCGCCCACTTGGTTACAGATCATCGTCCAATGCTGACTTAGATAGGGAACATCGTTTAGTGGACTCTCAGAAGTGAACAAAGAGTCGTTGTAAATTACATTTGCTATGTACTGTAAAGTTGTAATGTTGATGTATTAAGTTGTTCTGAAAGCGGTGCTGATATTCAAGACAATAAAAGCGGGTTAAAAGCTGTGAGCTGTCTTGGGAAGTTAACCTTGCATTACTGAGCAACTGTTTCACCAGGTATCTAGTCTAGCTTACCAAATTACCACCCAGACTAACAATAATTATAATCTTTTTTAATAGTCATCTTATGACAACTGGTGATATATATATATATATATATATATATATATATATATATATATATATATAAAGACAATTTAAATAAAAAGAAATAAATCAGCTTATATTTGGACATTTATTTTAACATTGATGATTGTTCCGTTAAAATTTCAGCTTATCAAACTTGTGCCTTATTTAGGATTGTGAAAATGTGAGTTTGTAATCTTACGGAACACATCAAATAGGGAGCCAAGATTGGGAGACTGCATACAACACTGCATTCATAAAATAACACACGAAGAACGTTGAAACATATGCAAGAGGAAATTAGCCACAACCAACCGATTCAATTTTCACCCAAAGAAGTTACGTTAGTAGCGCAATCCTGTCCATCATGTAATTACCACACACTCGTATACTAAATTCATACTACCTCTCTGTGAAATCTTCCCAAAAAGAATAGCTGAGGGCTACTTTGATGATTACACCACATGCTTCACGTGGTCAACTTGGTTTACACAAAGAGTGTAACTCCACAATAATTTTGATAATTAAAATAAATTACATCGAAACGCAATTTACAAAAGAAAAACCTCGAACTGGTTACTATCGTCTTACTATTAACCTGATGGGTCAAACAATTGTATAAGCACGTGGTACTGGTCTCACAAAGTACACCTCACGTGGGTTAAACATAAAGAAAAGTTGCTATATTGAAAAATATTGTCAAGACGAGACGTTATAATCTCATGCACATTCGCATTTAAGATTGATGATCTTAGTTAGCGTTACGTATCATCAACACATGGTTCCACTTTAGTCACAAAGTAGTGACAAAGCAACTACTGGAAGATATTCTGAACTTCACACTCGAATTACACTGCATTGCAATTTAAGATAACATTAGATATTTTAGATCTAAACCTGAAATAAAGGTGATTAAATTTTCAGTTAGGCTGAACTTAAGAAAACCATTGTCCTATGGATTTAAGCAGACACGCGCTTACCCGGAGGTCTTACCACTTCAGGCGATCGCCGCGGACAGACTGACTGGGCTCCTACCGAGGGTGCTAAACAGATACAAACGGAAGTGACCAGAGAGGCAGCTTCCTATACCAACATGACAAGGGACGGACAGGACCATACTAAGAATAGAAACCTCTTTGCTTTCAGAAAGTGTAGCTACCTGTTCCGACGTTGGTCCTACTGTTCTCTAGTAGACAGGCTTGTCTGCTGCCATCAAGCATGCAACTAGAAACACATTTGCTCATTCATCCTTTCACACAGAAGGGAAGGGGGATGACAGTATCTTGTCATATACAGTATATAAAAGAAAGCGGATGTAGGTTCCTTATGAGACTGTGTGACATGAATCGCATATAAACTGTGTTTTAAAGTGTAGTAGTGCGACAGATCGTCCTTGTTTATGTGTAAAAGTAACACATTTCACTGCTCAGTCTCCTCCCAGATAGTCAGAAACACCACAGTAAATTTAGAAGAGGAATTTATGCCGTAAATGACAACATATTTAAGAAATTAACATGAAAGGAATCCAACAGAGACCTTTCAAAGTTTACCTAAGATTATTTGCACTCAGCCATTGATGGCCTTTTTTGTGTTATATTCAGTGATTCAGACTTCATTATTCAACAAGTCACAAAGATAAGTAAACCTTTTTAACTCATTTGTGTGATCTTGTTACCAATTTGTTAGAGTGTTTTAGAGCCTTCGTTCTCCTATCTTGCTACCTGACCCTGGGGCATAGCTGTGCAATAGTGGCAGGGAGAAATTGTCTTAGCGGTGTACTGCAGCAGAAGCCGTTTCACGAACTAACAAACTCGGCCTACCGTAACAACAATAGCAACTTGGCCTCCACAGCAGTAGCGACGAGGCCCTTACAGAACTGGCGTCGAGGATTTACAAAACCATCAGAACCAGATGATATGCCTGTCTTTACATCCTGGAGAACTACTAAAGTATAGTTGCACTTGTATTAATGGTCAGTGTTTCTTACTGCAGTTACTGCAATTTATTAAAGATCAGTGTATGTAAGAATTTTCATGGATCACTCAGACTATGCTTCAAGGTTATGTCGTAAGTTATTGTATAAATTAACGAAATATATACGAATGCTTTTGGAAATTGTGAAGATTTACATTGCAGTAAATGTACTGAATGTCGTTTTTCACATACTAAAAATGCTGAGGTGCTGTAGTATGACTGACTGTAACAGTAATTACAAATAACAAAATGAAACAGTCAGCACATTATCATTAGCCAGCAATGAAGAATTGAAGAAAAAGTGGTTGAGAAAATTCCCACTGACTCCTCAAATTTAAAGAAGCCTATAGTATGCCTAAGGTATTTTAGTGAAGGATGCGTATTAAAAACGGAACGGTTTCTAGTTGATGAACAAGTAAGAACATTTTAAAGGAGTTATCAAAAGTTGAAACCAGATGCAGTGCAAAGAATTTTCCCTATTCTGCCAACGATACTTGATAACAGCTGGACCTCATACAATGTCTGGAAGATGAAAGCCATAATTGAATTAAATGCTTTAACTGTAGATGGCAGTATAGAGAATCTGATTATTAGGAGGTATTTTTGAAAAATCGTGAATTTGGGGTAAATGTGCTCCTGGATACAATTTACATTGAGCCTCGTTTGACCTTTGAAGGAGATGAGATATACGGTGTCAATAAAACTGGTAATAATGATGTAGCTAAAACGGCTCAGGTTTTCATGTTACCCAGCGCTTTGCAAAACCCTGTGGCGTAAAATTTCCTTTAAACCTTCAAAACTAATTTTGAGCATGGCATCTCTTTAAGAACGAACTTCTAAACTTTTGTGCAAAGTTAAACGGGTAACACGAAAATTACGAGTCTAGGCACAGATCTGAAAGTGGTGAATTTCCACAAAATTTCGCTCTTTCTGGCTGGATTAGTGTGTTGGTTATGATTTTGAGCTGACTGCTAATATATTCCTGGACTTATATTGAAATCCTGCAACTTAAAGTAAGTCTTTCCCGCGAGTAACGGTAGTGAGTGTTCTGTGTTTAAGTTTTTTGTGAGGAGATAGGAAAGGAAACGATCGTCGAAAGGACAGATTCAGCGTATAGAAACTTCAAAACATCATTCATGGAATTGAAAGGCAAATGTGGCAATATTAGGTGTGAATACATACGGAATTATGCTGCTAAACGTGAAAGAGAGAACGGATAGGTATAAAGAGTACATTGCGGGACTCCATGAGGGGGAGGAATTGTCTGCTGTCGTGATAGAAAAAAACAAGTGTGCCGTGTGGCTTCAACATTAGAGATATGTGTAGGCTTACCATACGTCCGTGACTAGCCCGGACAGTCCTGCTCTTTTATTTATATCTACGGTAATGTCCAATGTTGCAAAAATGTCCGGGACTGAAGTATTTTATGAGTGGAAAGGATTTTTTTTTAATTTTAGACCAATATATTCGACAAGGCATATTTAAGTGTTCTCTTAAGGCAGTAACTCTCTCAGACAATGTTGGAGCAAGTGCTGACATCGACAGGGAAGTGTTGCTACCAATTCCAACAAAACTTTTCACAACAACATAAAAAGGGCAATGGGTGTGAAGTAACTAACCTACTGCTTTTGGTCATTTTGTCTCTCTTCACTTTTTGTCACATCATTTATCAATGGGCAAAAGAAAGTGGGTGTTAATTATTAACCTGTAACAGGACTACAAATTTTTGAAATTATATAATGTTAATAACAATGAGTGTGTTACTGCACACTATATACTGGAAAACTTCGTGTTGCACATAAAAGGAAGGCCGCTGTGAAAAATCATGTGAAAACAGGGAAACATAGAAGTGCCATTAATGTTAATACATCATCAAACATAAGAGCAATTTTTGAACTGTTTCAAAATACCGATATTTCATGTTGCAATTTTCTCAAATGTCTGAGTTCGCGACGTCTTTGTCTGAGACATCTCCTTCAGTTGGGAGAGTTTTTCTATTCTGGGGAAGGGTTGGTCTACTGTAAGTGGTACTTTCAGTATATACTTTTAAAACTGATAAATATTAAAATTAATTCAAACTGTCTTATTGCGAATTTTATGATGTAATTAAAACAAACAAAATTTCCTTGAAAAAATCATGTCTAGAGAAAAACAGAAGTGAATAAATAAAGCTTGATGTTTCAGTAAACTGTTAAGATTTTCAAGTAATTTCAGAAATATATCCTAGGTTGGACCGAAAATCAGTACGATTAGCATAGTACTAGTGCAACAGCCAATGAGGTAGGTGTGTGTGTGTGTGTGTGTGTGCCAAATCGAGCACAATAAGCCCTTTGTTCTCTTTATATAAACAGTGACGGTATCTGGCCATGTTCGTAATGTAAACAAACCTGTCACTTGGCTGTAGCCCATATGTTTACTTCCTATGGAAAGAGGGTTGTTGCCCTAAGTGTAAACTCTCGGGAAGTCCAAGATGATGCATTGTTATTCTGGCTGACTTAGAATACTTGGCTCTATGATGTCACAAACTAAGACTTAAAAAATAAAATACAACCATTAGAAGTTGTGATCCAATCTTCGAACTGGACAGTAGTTTGTATTATTGAGCACTGGTGTAGTGACACAGAAATCCAACATGTAGTATTATCATTGTATGAAGAGGCAAACTCTTACTGCAGAACTACTTCAAGGAGGATCATGCATTTATATTAGAAAAGGGGCACAGTTCAAATCAAAACATGATCTCAGTATAATAAATGAAGACAAACACTTTGAAATATCAGCTATTGAATTAACAGGGCTTGATGTCACCAAGAAATTAATAATTTTGTGAGTGTATAGATTTCCCAGCAGTTGTGTAGATACTGTTTTCAATAGGTTAACAGAAGTTCTAGATAAAGTCTCAAGTACAAAGGTCAACATAATTCTGTTCGAGGACATTAACATCAACACTAACATCATAAATGAATCCAGCAACACCTTCATAAACATTCTTCAAAGTTTTTGCATATCCCTATTGGTCAATAGTGCAACAAGGATTACCACAACGACTTAATCAGTAAGTGACCATGTGGCTACAAATATGGACAGGGATAAATGCGATGTAGATGTGAAAGATCTCGGACTATCTGACCATCACTGTCAAATAACAACAGTAAAGTCAGGCATCGAATCAATCCCTGAACTACAAGCCTACAAACAACATCGATCAGAAATCAAAATAAAAGATTTTTCAAAGGAACTAGAAAATCAAAGCTGGGATGAAGTGTATAAGGAAACCAATGTGAATATGAAATTCTCTAAATTCTCACCATTGTTTAATTTGAACTTTGAAAAGGCATTTCCAAAAGTGTGCATGTCTGTATCAACAGCCCACAAAAACAGATGGATAACAACAGATATTAAGAAGTCTTCCCAAACACATAAACACCTCAGTTCCTTGAAAAAGATTAGCAATGATTAGAATTCTTAAATTTCTGTCTTAGATACAAAAAGATCTATTGGAAGGTGCTGATTGCTGCAAAAAAGTCATTTAATGACAAAATAATATATAATGCAGAGAATAAAAGCAAAGCAGTCTGGGATGATAAAAAAAAGAAACAGGGAGAGGTAAAAAAATGCAGAATAACATACTGCTAAGGAAGGGGGATAAAGTAATAAATGATCCACAGCACTTAGAAAACTATGTAAACGAACATTTTTCAAGTACTGCAGAGAACTTACAGCAAAAATTCCTCTAAACAAATGTAACACATGTAAATAATGTTATACTAAATACAATGATTTTACTTCCAACCACAGAGAATGAAGTCAGTAAAACAATTCAAAAACTAAAAAAATAAAAAGTCTGAAGGCTTAGATGAAGTACTAGTGTGTGTACTGAAACAATGCATAGGGATTATACAAGGCCCCTTAACAAATATGATAAATGAATCCTTCACATCAGGGACATTTCCAGAGCAGTTGAAACAGGAAAGAGTTGTACCTTTGCTTAGAAAGGTAATGCAGAAGAAATAGCATTTTCAAAAATAATAGAAGCAATTATGAAAGACAGGTTAATGAATTACCTGAATAAATACAATGTTTTAAGCGAATCACAGTTTGGTTTCCGAAGTGGCAAAAATATGGGGTCAGCCTTAGTAAAATTCACAAAAGTTGTACTTGATACTCTTGATAAAGATGAGTGTGTCACAGGCATATTTTTGGATCTTTCTAAGGCATTTGATACAGTCGACCACAAGATTCTATTAAATAAATTAGAAGCACTAGGAATAAGAGGGGTAGCTAATGACTGGTTTTGTTCATGCCTAACAGATAGTGTACAAAGAGTAGAGATAACACATACTTCAAATAGATCTAAACATTTAGTAAAACACTTATCAGAACCAAAATACATTAATATAGGGGTCCCGCAAGGTAGCATGTTAGGATCAATATTGTTCCTGATATACATCAATGACTTTCCCAGTAGTGTTACTCATGGTGAAAAAATACTCTTCGCTGATGACAGCAATATTATAGTCACTGAGAAAACAAGAGAACTCCTCGTCGACAAAGCAAATGAAACTCTCAAGGAAGTTAGGATTGGTCAATAAGTAATAAAGTGACATTGAACATAAAGAAAACTAATACCATGAATTTCAGTTTGAAGAGTAAAAACGATAACGTTAAATTAAATGTAGATGGCACCTCTAAGGACTGTTGACAAATGAAAAATTTCTAGAAATGAATATTGATTCTCAGTTAAGTGGTGTGAACACACAAAGGTACTTGCAAACAGAATGTCATCAGCATGTTATGCCCTTAAAATCCTATCATCAGTGTGTAACATGCAGTGTCTTTTAGTTACATATTATTCATATGTACACTCAATTCTTAGCTACGGCATTCTCTTTTGGGAATAAATGCACAAAATATAAACACAATTTTCGAACTCCAGAAAAGAGTCATAAGAATAATTACCAAAAATCCTAGTCGAGCTCATTGTAAAGATCTGTTCAGAACACTGGGGATTTTAACAGCTCCATGTGAATACATTTACCAGTCAGTTGTACACATCAAAAATAACATTGGTAATTACTGCACAAACAACTCTGTCCATGACCATGCAACAAGAGATAGACTCAACTTACATTTACCAAGAAAAAATAAACATAAAACTCAAAACAGCATTTTCTACCAAGGAATAAAACTGTACAATGAATTACCAAAACAGATTAAAGAAATTGCAAAAATACACTTATTTAAAAAGGCAGCTAAAAAGTGCCTGTTATGCAATACATTTTATACATTGAATGATTACTTAGCTACGCATGGCACAATACTAACTCCTCTTCCCCTTTCTGAGCTCTACATCTGAGAAAGGGATGCTGACTCAGTTTTTCAGGATAGCAAATGGGAAGTTGCGGCACAGAAAATGGCCCTGACCAGACCAGTGTGTGTGTGTGTGTGTGTGTGTGTGTGTGTGTGTGTGTAGTGAGTGAAGTGTTATGAAACAATGTGTGTATAGTGTGTGCAGTGATCGACTGTGACATATTATTGTACAATGTGGCATTACATTATTTAATAAGTTATTTTGTAAAAAAAGTATTGTATACCAGGAGTAAATGTAATGATTGTCTCTAACTAGAAATCTGTAAATATATGTGTGTTGTGGATTGGCAAGACAGCCAACCTACTATAAGGAAGCCGAAAGGCACGCGTTTAAACTCACGCAGGCTGGCGTGAGGTCTGGAACAGGACAAGGAATTGAGACTAGCAAAAAACGTACGTATCTTCTGGAATACTTAACTTTAATCCATAATTGGTGAACATCGCTCTTGACGGTACATGTTTTACAGCGTCAATAGTAACTGGTAATGGCGCCTTGCGAGGTCGTAGCAAATGACGTAGCTGAAGGCTATGCTAACTATCGTCTCGGCAAATGAGAGCGTATTTTATCAGTGAACCATCGCTAGCAAAGTCGGCTGTACAACTGGGGAGAGTGCTACGAAGTGTCTCTAGACCTGTCGTGTGGCGGCGCTCGGTCTGCAATCACTGATAGTGGCGACAGCGGGTCCGGCGTATACTAACGGACCGCGGCCGATTTAAAGGCTACCACCTAGCAAGTGTGGTGTCTGGCGGTGACACCACAATGTGTATATGAATTAGCTTATTTTAAATTTATCTAAATTTGTAAATACTTTGACATGTCCTATATCCTTATAAAAAGAGATCTACAGATGAATACTACTACTACTACTACTACTACTACAACTACAAGCACCAGCCACAATTTGAGGTCAGAATCCATGAGTGACCTGGAATACAAGATGGCGATCTAACATGGCGACTGGGGCATACTGGCACAGCTGTATGACGTCACAATCCAGCTCAGTCCTGTCGACAATTTATAACAGTGTGGAATTTGGCCTCTGTCAAGTAACTTTAAGTGTTCGATTACGATGAACCTGTGAGACTTATAATGTGTAATATGAAACGTTAAGACAAGAATCAATCTATGGTGGACATATCTTAAACTACTCCTGGATTTTGTTGTCAAGCATGTGCTGGAATATAAAGGTAGCATTCCTGACTGCTGGTCGGTTTTAAATGTGTAATGTGCTGTGGTCTGGTGTCTGACACCGGTAACTGTTTTTCGTGTTCATATGCACTGTGGAGTATATAGAGGGCGATGTACTTGAGGAAAATACTATGGAAATGGAAGAGGATGTAGATGAAGATGAAATGGGAGATACCATACTGCGTGAAGAGTTTGACTGAGCACTGAAAGACCTGAGTCGAAACAAGGCCCCCGGAGTAGACAACATTCCATTGGAACTACTGACGGCCTTGGGAGAGCCAGTCCTGACAAAACTCTACGATCTGGTGAGCAAGATGTATGAAACAGGCGAAATACCTTCGGACTTCAAGAAGAATATAATAATTCCAATCCCAAAGAAAGCAGGTGTTGACAGATGTGAAAATTACCGAACAATCAGTTTAATAAGCCACAGCTGCAAAATACTAACACGAATTCTTTACAGACGAATGGAAAAACTAGTAGAAGCCGACCTCGGGGAAGATCAGTTTGGATTCCGTAGAAACACTGGAACACATAAGGCAATACTGACCTTACGACTTATCTTAGAAGAAAGATTAAGGAAAGGCAAACCTACGTTTCTAGCATTTGTAGACTTAGAGAAAGCTTTTGACAATGTTGACTGGAATACTCTCTTTCAAATTCTAAAGGTGGCAGGGGTAAAATACAGGGAGCAAAAGGCTATTTACAATTTGTACAGAAACCAGATGGCAGTTATAAGAGTCGAGGGACATGAAAGGGAAGCAGTGGTTGGGAAGGGAGTAAGACAGGGTTGTAGCCTCTCCCCGATGTTATTCAATCTGAATATTGAGCAAGCAGTAAAGGAAACAAAAGAAAAATTAGGAGTAGGTATTAAAATCCATGGAGAAGAAATAAAAACCTTGAGGTTCGCCGACGACATTGTAATTCTGTCAGAGACAGCAAAGGACCTGGAAGAGCAGTTGAACGGAATGGACAGTGTCTTGAAAGGAGGATATAAGATGAACATCAACAAAAGCAAAACGAGGATAATGGAATGTAGTCAAATTACGTCGGGTGATGCTGCGGGAATTAGATTAGGAAATGAGACACTTAAAGTAGTAAAGGAGTTTTCCTATTGGGGGAGCACAATAACTGATGATGGTCGAAGTAGAGAGGATATAAAATGTAGACTGGCAATGGCAAGGAAATCGTTTCTGAAGAAGAGAAATTTGTTAACATCGAGTATAGATGTAAGTGTCAGGATGTCATTTATGAAAGTATTTGTATGGAGTGTAGCCATGTATGGAAGTGAAACATGGACGGTAAATAGCTTGGACAAGAAGAGAATAGAAGCTTTCGAAATGTGGTGCTACAGATGAATGCTGAAGATTAGATGGGTAGATCACATAACTAATGAGGAAGTACTGAATAGGATTGGGGAGAAGAGAAGTTTGTGGCACAACTTGACCAGAAGAAGGGATCGGTTGGTAGGACATGTTCTGAGGCATCAAGGGATCACCAATTTAGTATTGGAGGGCAGCGTGGAGGGTAAAAATCGTAGAGGGAGACCAAGAGATGAATACACTAAGCAGATTCAGAGGAATGTAGGTTGCAGTAGGTACTGGGAGATGAAGCAGCTTGTACAGGATAGAGTAGCATGGAGAGCTGCCTCAAACCAGTCTCAGGACTGAAGACCACAACAACAACAACAACAACATGCACTATGGTCTGTTGTGTGGCACTGGTTACTGTTTTTCGTGTTGAAATATCATGGATAAGAAGGGAATAGACTATTATGCTCGGAAAAAGTCGCTGTTCCGTCAAACACGTTTACCATCAATGACGATTATTTTATAGCGGATGATGTGAACATACTGTAATTCCGAACCGTAATGAGACGTCAATTTCGTAAGCAGTTGATCTTCTGCACCTCTGGAAACCTATGAATGGTTTAGGTCAGACAGAGTCTATGTTTTGGTTGATGTACAAAGTACTTGCTTCATTCTCATACAGTCTGCGACCATTGTGTTCGGAGCTCTGTAATCGCATCGTCATCCCCAACACTGAGAAGGATGCTTTAACGAAGTGCTTACGTGAGATGTGGATCGTTATGCAGTCTCGACTATGGGTTCTATAAAGTTTAGCATTAATATTTCTCGAAATAAATGTGCACATGCCTCTGTATTACTTTGTAATCGGAGGAAATGAATTGCTATATTCTTGCACAGCCATGTCCAAACAGAGAGATGAAATTAGGATCTTGTCTGCTCGTCGAACGACCTTGAAAGATTTTAATTATACTTCTACCGTAGAACGCCTTCAAATACATACCCTACCATCAAACAGTAGTTCCACATTCCGTTAAACGATTATGATCATAGAAATCTTCAGAAATCCTATGGAGACGTCTGTTGTTAAGCATTTTAAGTGGAAATTCTCTGATTTACGTGAAAAGCTGATTCTTTTGTATTTTATATATGTTGTATGTTCTTTTGGACATGTCCAAAAAGCAGATATCATTTTGATTCTGCAGCCACTATGAATCAAGATACAAAGGAAATATAAAGATTAGCTGCCAGTGGGCACTAATTTAATTAAATGGGGAAAGCTGAAAATATGTGATGGACTGGGATTCGAATCCGATAGTCGATATGGGATTCAGTAATGGACAAAGGACACCACATTAGTAGTATGTGGACAGGTTGAGAATCTGGGTCTGACAGGAGGGGCGCTACGATAGTCTGTGCACTTGCATGGAGTACTGTGTCTGGATGGCTCAGTGGTCAGTGCATCTGCCTTGTAAGCAGGAGACCTAAGTTCATATCTAGGCCTCGCAAAAATTTTCGCCTTTCCCCACTGATTTAAATCAATGTCCGCTGGCAGCTAATGCCTTTATTTCCTTTATGTCTTGATTTTGTATTATACTTTCAAAAATCAACGCAAGATTCATTAAACTCGGTGCTATATTTGCTATTTGCTAGTGTGCTTGATAAATGACTATTGCTTATAAGAACGATGAGTTTGTGGCGGTAATCATCAGAGGCTTGGAACCCCTCTTCCCCTCGGGAATAACAATTGCCTGGACTGCTCTCAGGATTGAAATTTGATAGAGAAAAGTCTCCAGCCGATGCCGTTCACACCTTCACTATTGCCAGTAGCTCTTGCTGCCCATTGCTGTCATTGCCTCCACTGGCAGTCCTCAGTGCTCATCATCATCATCGCCTTCACTGCTAGACGTCGCCATTACTAGCAGTCCTCACTGTCCATCATTGCTGTTGCTACTAGTCCTCACTGCAGTCATCACATTTGTCACCAGTCCTCGCCCTCACCGCTGGACATCACTAGTGATCACCAGCCCAAATCTTTGCTGTCAGTGTTTGCCTCTGTCAGTTAGTCACCACCGTCCATACCCTCATTTAACAATGTATCAACGTACAACTACGACATCCAGAACCATCTGCTTGCATTTGTACCCTACTGCCACCTCCATTTATTCCTTTACCCCCTACTCACTGTCTCCTCCTTCTCTTCTCCCCCTCCTTTCCCACTACTCGGATGACCCCATCTGGCTTCCCACTCTCTCACATTAACTCTTCATTTGCAGATGTCGTCACTCCAGCATATTCTGAAGCTCCATTGCCACAGCTGTGCCGCCACCATTGCAATCCATATCACCAATGTGAGAACTGCGCCAGCTAGCAGCACTACCGGCCCTTGCTGCTGCTCCATTGTCATCACTGCCATCGTTAAATCTGGATCCAGAATCAGAAGCACCAGCCACACCTACTCCAGCAACAGCCAGACCAACATCAACAACATACGCTGCATCTGTGGACCCATCGCCCAAATCTGCATCAGCTTCAACCGCACCAGTTCCAGGAAAGAAAACGAAGACAAGTTGGACAAAATCCCACTTCACTGTCAGTATCCTCCGATATCCCATTTTCAAACGATCCCCAACTGCTGCCACACCATCCCCACATACCAGACCCTAAGGAGCATGCTCTCAGCTCATGCTAAACATCTTCTTCAACACATTCCTTCATCCTATCACGTCCTTATGACAGATTCCTCAATTGTAAAGCACTTTGCTCTGAAATAAAAAACCACCTTCCAAACCTCAAATATCACATAATCCGCAAAGACTTGTAAACATCAAATCCTCTGTTGCTGATTCCCAAAACCATCTACTACAACGACTACTTTCCATCACGTTTGTTCCAAATGCCTCCCTGTTCCCACTCAGCTCACTATGACCCTGATAACCACATAGCCCCCCTCCCCCTCTCTATCACCTCGCGATCAATGGGGAACCCTGAGATTACAGTGGGGGAAGTTGAGTACGAGCTAAATTCCGATCCTAACTCCCAGATCCGAGATGCTCTTCGAATTCATCACCATTATGGTCCTATATTCGTTATTCGTATTAGTCCCAGCTTTTCCAAAGATCCCTCAACCGTGGTCACCTCCTTCAGGATGGAGCCTTCATATATCACTACAAACACAAAGCAGAGCCTTCCTGATATCAAGGCCAAGTCTACAGTTGCCTCAAATGCCTCATCTGCAATTATCGTTTAACTTCTGACTGCAAAAACGTCCTATCTGCTCCCATTGGCAAAGCCAATCACCTGGACCGACACTGTCACAACCTCCAGTCCATAATCAGCTGTAACACTGCAATCACTCCCATCCCACTTTCTCCTATAAGTGTACAGTCACCAAACCTGAACTGACCGTCCCATTTCACTCTATTGACACATCACTCTACCCAAACAACTCCCTACATCTTAACCTACTGATGAAGACGTCCACGTCGTCATAACAGTCATTCAAAACATCCATCCTTTCGAGCGTTCACATATCTTCTAACAGCCTGTTAAGTATTTCATTTAAATGCCACTATCACATATTCCCAAAACCATACCCACTTTCTCTTTTTCCGAGTAGACACCCTCGTTTAATACATTCCATCCCACCCTTGAACAGCACCTCCAAGCCCACAGTTCTCTAGATCTCTTTTTACAACCACACCAACAACGTTTCATCTTCTCCATAACAAAATTCCAGCTCTCTATCCTCATTTATAGTTTCACTCTCCACGGTACTACCACAATCTGTTCAATCTGCACCCTACCTGGAGCTGGTCATCAAGCAGATGCCATATCAGCATCATCTACTGCAACTCGTCACGTCCGAGCAACGTGCTATGAAACGCCAATTCCACCGCTTCAGGAATTTTCAGTACTCATATTTTGTTCACCTTTCTTTGTTTTAAGGTATTGCAGTATTATGTTCCGGACTGTAGGTTGGAGAGTAGCTACATTGATGCTGCCAGCCCATCTACCCTACATTAGAGAATGAAACGACAATAAAAGAAATGCCAAGCTATATTACTGTCGGTAAATATCCACCATCCATTCCCCACACAAGAAGTCTTTTGTGGTAAATTTTAATGGCATGACACCTCAAACTTTTTTTCTTTTTTTTGCATCAGAGCCATCACGCAGGTGTTTCCCATGACGAGGACGAATGCGCGTATCTATATTTTCAATTTTTTCTATTTCCATGCAGAATATATGTATGTGTGAGGCACAGATTATTTGAACTGATAGAAATTTTGACTCCCTGTCATTTGGGTTAAGGTGCAAATGTGCTTCCTGAATTTTTCATGTTTCCTGTCGCTTTAACTCGGGTCATATGGACTGTGGTTCCAGAGTCATCAAAACAGCACACCAGCGTTGGGAGTCGGATTTTCTGTACTCCACTTAGCATGTAGTGTCCCTCTCTACATGCCGCTGTCACCGGTGCACGGCGGTGTGACTACAGGAACACTAGGCTCTTGGTAGTGTACCGTGGGCAGGGTGGTGGCGGACTTCTCGACCAGTCTGGTGTCATAAACTTTGCGGCATTGTCATAGGGCGCTCTTCCTGACAAAGTATTCCTATTACACTGCCTACAGTGTCGGGAACAAGTTGGGGTGTCCAGAGGGTCCTGTCCCTTCTCGTGTATGTTTTAATAACGACGCAAATGGATAGACTCAGAGTATGCAGTACCCAAACACCTCAGAGTGAGTTGTGGCTTGGATGGAAAACCATGTCCAATAGGCCACGAGAAATACCTGGACCTCCACAAGTAACCTCTATCTCTGGCGGCAGTATTCCAGAACTCAGATTCTGACGAGGGTGGCAGGATTATCAAAGTTTCAGTTGGTGGACATCAACATGAAAAAAATTCACTGTGACCAGAAGCTAGCTGTGACTTTTGGGTGAGTAGTAAATAAATTTATGTTCTGCAAACGTTTAGAACATTTTATTGTAATTTTAGCTATATCTTTGTTGTAAATGCCAATATGCCAGTCAAAATACAATCTAATGCCAAGAACATTTTTCCAGTTTTTATAGCATCATTTAACAATACAGGAAAAACCATATTTTCTAGGTCACAAAACTGATTTCTGGAGTCGGCTGAGAGGAATGTGTAGTGTGTATTGTTCCATATATCTAAGAATGGATGGGGACGAGTCCGATGATTTTCTTTTCCTATGGTTGCTCGGTGTCCACGTCCTGTTATATACACTACTGTCCATTAAAACTGCTACACCACAAAGATGACGTGTTACAGACGCGAAATTTAATAGACAGGAAGACGATGCTGTGATATGCAAATGATTAGCTTTTCAGAGCATTCACACAAGGTTGGCACCGGTGGCGACACCTACAACGTGCTGACATGAGGAAAGTTCCCAACCGATTTCTCGTACACAAACAGCAGTTGACCGGCGTTGCCTGGTGAAAAGTTGTTGTGATGCCTCGTGTAAGGAGGAGAAATGCGTAGCCTATCGCGATTGCGGTATATCGTATCGCGACATTGCTGCTCGCGTTGGTCGAGAGCCAATGACTGTTAGCAGAATATGGAATCGGTGGGTTCAGGAGGGTAATACGGAACGCCGTGCTGGATCCCAATGGCCTCGTATCACTAGCAGTCGAGATGACAGGCATCTTATCCGCATGACAGTAACGAATCGTGCAGCCACGTCTCGATCCCTGAGTCAACAGGTGGGGACGTTTGCAAGACAACAACCATGCGCACGAACAGTTCGACGACGTTCTCAGCAGCATGGACTATCAGCTCGGAGACCATGGCTGCGATTACTCTTGACGCTGCATCACAGACAGGAGCGCCTGCGATGGTGTATTCAACGACGAACCTGGGTGCACGAATGGCAAAACGTCATTTTTTCGGATGAATCCAGGTTCTGTTTACAGCATCATGATGGTCGCATCCGTGTTTGGCGACATCGCGGTGAACGCACATTGGAAGCGTGTATTCATCATTACCATACTGGCGTATCACCCAGTGTGATGTTATGGGGTGCCATTGGTTACACGTGTCGGTCACCTCTTGTTCGCATTGACGCCACTTTGAACAGTGGACGTTACATTTCAGATGTGTTACGACCCGTGGCTCTACCCTTGATTTCTCAGGATTTATGCACCCAAATTGCGTGAAAATGTAATCACATGTCAGTTCTAGTATAATTTATTTGTCCAACGAATACCCGCTTATCATCTGCATTTCTTCTTGGTGTAGCAAATTTAATGTCCAGTAGTGTATTTTACACGCTCTATGCCAAACTTCGACGTTTTTCAATTTATCTCAATAACTGGGTGTGAAAAAGCCGCACAGTACCGGCTTGCTTAGTATGTCGAATACAATCACAGTTTCCTCCACTATTCCCTATTATAACGATCAACGTGGGCAAAAATAGTAGAGTTGCTGACTTGATAATGCGTACCGAAACTGAGTGCGAAAGGCTATAAGCAGTGACGCAAATAACTGCAGGCAAGTGGTTCTCTGTAGAAGCGATTTATCTCACATGCTACATGGCGGCTACACGGAGCCGAGGACGAATCGTTGCGCCCCTTGTGCGAAAAGACACGTAAGGTACAACGTGAAGCGAATAGTCTGACCTCACCGCATTTCTGTATACACGATCTTTCCTGAGAAAGGGAACTCACAGCACAGTGCCATTGAGGTAACCAAGGTTATTCGCCAGTTCTCTGATTGAGGAGAAAATGTGAGAACAACTACTTGAACCTTTGCTATGCTGGAGAGCTAATACTGCACCTATAGCTACATTTTCATCTGCATCTATACTCTGCAAATCACTGTGAAGTATATGACAGAGAGTACTTCCGATTGTGACACTTAATAAGGTATCTTCACAATCCGTTCGCCTACGGAGCACAGGAAGACTGCTTAAGTGTCTCTGTGTGCGCTGTAATTAGTCTAATGTTGTCTTCATCGTCCCCGTGGGAGCAACACGTAGACGACTGTAGCACATTGCTAGATCCTTAACTTATGCCGGTTGCTGAAAGTTTGTAAGTAACCCTGGGCGTGATAGCTGGCCTCCATCGACAAGTGTCTGTGGGTTCAGCTATTTCAGAATCTCTGTGACGCTCTCCCACGAGTCACACAGATCTGTGACCATACCTGCTGTCCTTCGTGTTTGTTCAATGAAAAGCGTTTTCAGTATATGTTCCACACACTTGAGCAACATTCTAAGATAGATAGCAGAAGGGTTTTGTAAGCAGTCTCATTTGTAGACCGACTGAATTACCCCGGTATTCTCCACAGTATTCTACCAATTGATTGAAGTGTGTCGCCTGCTTTACCTACATCCATTGCAGACGATAAAAGAAATACACGCAAAATATATGCACCAGGGAGTACATGACTGAAAACTGACGATTACAGTCCATTTCATACAGGTTTCTGTATCCAGAAGAGAGTAAACTGCTGAGACAGTTCGAGAAATATCTCTGGTATCATGAGAGATGATCTCGGGAAATGACTTCCTTCTGTGTGTACGATAAGGAAGGCTACGACAAAATGGTTGAAATGACTCTGAGCACTATGGGACTTAACATCTGAGGTCATCAGTCCCCTAGAATTTAGAGCTACTTAAACCTAACTAACCCAAGGACATCACCACACATCCATGCCCGAGGCAGGATTCGAACCTGCGACCGTAGCGGTCGCGCGGCTCCAGACTGAAGCGCCTAGAACCGCTCGGCCACACCGGCAGGCTGAAGGCTACGACATTAATAAAATCCGCTGAGTCTACGAGGACGTGATGAAAAATAACGCCTCCGACTTTTTAATGTGAAAACTGTTAAAGCTTTTTAAATAAAGCGAACGTATTTATTCTTCATATCTACATATTTAGTTCTCAACATAGTCATCCTGGCAACGAACACATTTCCGCCACCGAGAGACCTGTTTGTTGATACCGTCGTTGTAGAATGTGTGACTTTGTTGACGGAGCCACAACCTCACCGTTGCTTGCACCGCTTCATCACTGTTAGAGTGAAGTCCTCGAAGGTGTTCTGAAAGTTCTGAAAAGAGATGAAAATCGGATGGAGCCAAGTCGGTATTGTATGGAAGATGATCGATGACAAAGAACCCAAAGCGTCGAATTGTCACAGATGTCGCAACGCTTGCGAGTGGTCTGGTATTGTCATGCTGAAGTAGGGTGTGCTCTGTGTGGACGAACTCTTCCAAGCACACTATTTCTCACGCATCGACATAGTTACGTTAGACACCATGTTACATGGTAGAACTCGGAGCCCTGTAGCGGCAGAGGGCTGCAAATATGTAGAAAGATTAATAAAGATGTAGAACGTTAGTAACGTTTGTTTTATTTAAAAAGCTTTATAAGTTTTCACATAAGAATTCAGTTGCATTAATTTTAACCACGCTTTCATATGTTCTACTCCTCGGTGCATCCAGAGTCTTCTTCTTCTGTAGTGGTCAATCCAAGGATTCGTTTGCAGCAGCTACAATGGCAGCTTGCCTTCATTCTGTGCGTCTTTCAGCTTTTCTCTTCATTTCTTTATAGCTGTTACATCCCACATCTTTCACGATTTGATCCATGTACCTCAGCCGTAGTCTTCCTCTTGGCCTTTTTCCCTCGACATATCCCTCTATGTTTGTGTTCAGGAGTCCTTTGCGTCTTAATAGATGGCCTGTAAATTGCACTCTTCTTTTAACAATGAAACTCCAGAAGCTTCTCCTCTCACCTGCTCCTTCCAGAACCACTTCGTTTCGCCCGGGTTCCCGGGTTCGATTCCCGGCGGGGTCAGGGATTTTCTCTGCCTCGTGATGACTGGGTGTTGTGTGATGTCCTTAGGTTAGTTAGGTTTACGTAGTTCTAAGTTATAGGGGACTGATGACCATAGATGTTAAGTCCCATAGTGCTCAGAGCCATTTTTGAACCACTTCGTTTGTGACCTTGTCGATACATTTTATTTTGAGCATGCGTCTATAGCACCACATTTCAAAAGAATTTAGCTTCTGGTCTTTCACACCCATAGCATGCCACACTCCACACATATGATTTCAAAAATCTTTTCCTGGTTTCAAGGCTGATGCTCTTAGATGTTAAGATGTTTTTCTTCTGGTTAAAAGCGGCCTTTGATTGAGCAATTCTATTCTGACTTCTGCCTTGCTCCTTCCATCCCTGGTAATATTACTGCCCAAATAAGTAAATTTATCAACTTGTTCAAGCAGTTCATTGCCTACATGAACTTGGACTTTCACTTGATCTTTTTTGTCGCATGCCATTACTTTTGTTTTTGCTTTATTAATTCTCCTATTATATTCTTCCCCCATAACTTTATCCATTCTATTCAGTAGGACTACAAGATCTTCTTCACTTTCAGCTAGGACAGCTATATCATCGGCATATCTTATCTATTAGTTGGCCATGAATTACTACACCTGTCTGTGAATTTTCCCTTACTTTTTTCAGCACCTCTTCAATGTATAGGTTGAAGATAACAGAGGATAGTGCGCAACCTTGTCGGACACCTTTCAGTATCTGCACCTCTTCTTCTTTGTCCGCCCACGGACAACTACTGTCTCGTTTTTGTACAGGTTCCATATCATCCAGAGTAGGCCGTGCAGAAGAGGTATTTGTGGTATATCCCTTTATGTTAAATGGCTGATCGCCATGAACTTATTTGAAGAAGTGTTCTGTGTGAGAGGACTTTCATGTTCGGGAAAAGCAGAACATCTTGAACGACTAGAGATTGGACGTTCATATTCATAGGACATTTACATTAATTTGTTGTACAGAACTGATTAGCATTTGAACCATGTCGGCGTGCGGGTTCAAGATCAACACCGATATCGTGGTGTAACACCACCTACCGGTAATATGTCTCTGCGCCTCTCGTGGTCGCTACAAACCGAAAGTAATGGATCAATGCGACTTGAGAAGACGTGCGATTACCTCGCAGACGTATGCGCGAACTATACCGTCATATCAGTTTGAAAGTGGGAGCATTATTGGCATGAGAGAATGTGATGCATCCATCCGTGGAAATTGTGCTCCTGTGGGACGAAGTGTTTCCGCAGTTCAACGGGTGTGTGCAGAATGGTTCACGGAAGGCCATGGAACACGACGAGATGCGTCAGGTTGCACCTCACAAACCACCCACAAGAGGATCAACACCTCATCCGAATAGCATTGCAGGACAGATCTGCGTCCTCCTCGTCTCTGGTGTAACAGTGTAACACGCCGAATGCTATCAGGGATGACAGTCCGTCACCGTTTATTACGGCATGGGTCAGGTGCGCGTCGTCCACTTCTCCTTCTACCTTTAACGAATGTGCAGAAACATGCTAGACGGCAAGGATGTATGGAACGATGTCACTTGGCACAGTAATGGCATCATATTTCGGATGCATCCAGGTTCTGTTTGTTTGAAAATGATGGCCGTATTTTGGTTCGCCTCAGACATGAGGAGCGGCATCACAGCGACTGCATTCGCATATGACGTACAGCACCAATTCAAGGGCTTATGGTGTGGGGTGTTATTAGGTACAACCACGAATCTCAGTGCACTGTGACCAGTGCGACCTACGTGAATTACGTCCTGTGATCCGTAGCCATACCCTTTCTGCACAATATCTAAGACGCTACTTTTCATCAAGAAAATGCTCGACCTCATGTTGATGCACGAAGACTTTCCTGATGTCAGTCTTTGATCCTTGCCCGGCAGGTTACCTGACTACTCGCCAATCGAAAATGTGTGGGATATGGTGAAACGACTGGGGCAGCGCCGTGGCCCAATGCCAACCACCACAGGCGAACTTCGGAACCAGGTGTCTGCAGCATGGATAACTATACCAAAGGACGCCATTCGCGCCTTATGCATGTAGATATCATCACGCATAAAACAAGTTATCAGAGCCTATGGTGGACCCTGTGCCTACTAGTCAACAGGACACATGCTGAACCGAGGTGACTGAAATGTTAATAATTTCTGCGGGCTATATTAATGTACATATCTTGTGAATGTGAACGTCCTATCTATAGTGTTCTGTTTTTTATTTTCTGAAGTGAATGTATGTGCGGCAGCTCCCACATCACACAGAAAAACGTACAAATGCTTTCAATGCTGTAAATAACGCTTATGTTTCCAGAATGAACTTTCATTCTTCAGCGGAGTGCGCGCTGATACGAAACTTTCTGGTACATTGAAGCTGTGCCTAACGGGCACTCAAGTTGTAATCTGCCAGTGCACATTGCACTGCAGAATAAAAATTCATTCTGTGAACAATCTCCCAGTCTGTGATAAGCCAAGTCTCTACAGTTTCCCTTCTTCCAGGAGTGCTAGTCCAGCAAGATGAGCAGGAGAACTTCTGTGAAGTTTTAAAGGTAGGAGATGAGGGATTAGCGGAAGTAAAGACTCAATCGTGCGTAAATAGCTGTCCGTAGAGCACTTTGCCACAAACACTAAGTCCCAGCTTCAGTTCCCGGTCTGGCAAACAGTAAACAGTTTTAATCAGGCAGGAAATATTATATCATCACTAACTTTTCTCACCAATTCAAAATAATACTTAACGTCCCTGACAAAGCGCTGTCTGCCAGACAGACAACACATGTACGTATCACAAAAAAATTCAACGACATAAAAGTATCTTAAAAAAATGGTTCAAATGGTTCTGAGCACTATGGGACTTAACATCTGTGGTCATCAGTCCCTAGAACTTAGAACTACTTAAACCTAACTAACTTAAGGACATCACACACATCCATGCCCGAGGCAGGATTCGAACCTGCGACCGTAGCAGTCGCGCGGTTCCGGACTGCGCGCCTAGAACCGCTCGACCACCTCGGCCGGCAAAAGTATCTTAATCTGTATCTTAACCCATACGAAGTTGATAGCATGACTTTGTAAGATCATAAAGGTGCTAAAAATAAAAATAAAGTTGACTGAAGAAGTGTAACAATATTTGCTGTGTATGATGTATTCACAGTTAAAACGTTCACATGGTATTCGATAACCAGACTGTCCCGCCGAAACATAACCCAATTCCTCATTTGTCAGAAAGATAATGTCTCTAAGCAAACGCTGTATAATACACAACCAAGAAATGCATTTTTCAATTTAAGTCACTAAAACTCTCAGAAACAAAAATCGAATAAATCAGATGTTAACTATCATTTCGCTTTATACTGCCCTTTAACACACCGTTTCTCACCTCGGTACATGATTGAACACTTCACCAACAATGTCAGATCCATAGGAGATACAGCCCAACTCCTCCCTAATTTGTCCACTTATTCAGTCTACCGTCTGCAGAACGGGCGACTGCACACGTTTCTGATTGAGTGAGACGCCCAATGAGCGTAGTGTCTCCTGTCGTATGATTAAGTTCGTTATAGACAACGTTAGTTCTTGTTTTACTGCTTTTATCACCTTTTCCGTGGTTACAACTTTTTGTATTTCAGAAACTGGCATAATGAGCACTCATTTCTTTTGTTTCGGAAAGCCTTTACGAATTAATTAGACACTACAAGCAAATCACTACCACTATACAACAAGCAGTGCATCATCTTATTCTGCACTAATACACTTAGTATTGGTTGTCCTAATATTCTCGCCTCAAATTTTGATGAATCATGCCCCACACGACACCTTTAAAAACCTTTTCTATTTCTGGAAATTGCACATACGTATTTGATATTGCCTTTATAGCTGTCGTCCAGTCCTTGTAGTGAATTTTATTGTGGAAAATAATCGAAAGCTGGACATGCAGTTAGTTTCAGATAGATAATTAAAAATTCGGAGAGATCGATTGCACTGGCCTTTTCTAACGGTAGGTGCCACTTCATGCTGATGCAACTTCATGCGTATGCAAAATGTGAAATACAATTTTGGTATGGTTTGCACTTTAGACTGCATTTCTCCTGATAAATGATTGGTTGAGATGCTTAATCGGATGGATGAAGTCAAGGGCATACTAATCTCAACGGGTTAATAACAAAACGTTGTAATGGTCAGACTTTTGAGGTGATTCCTACGTTACACCTACCGAATGAGTCAAATACTTCGCAAGCCAGCCTTGTAATTGAGTGAATAACTTTTTCCTGCACAAGTTAAGTAGATCGAGTGAGCCACAAAATGTTCAAGTAAGGACGCAAGAATTATTGCGAAAGAAAAATACCACAGAGGAAGTATAGAAGTTCAATAAGTGGTGGAGAAACAACAGCCAACATGAGTTAAAATCTATGTCTTTGCATTTAAAGGGAAAGCAACAATGTGCGAAACAGTAGCTTAATGACAACAGAATGTTGACGAATAAAGCTGGAATGGCGTGCTATGTTCACCGGTGTTCACCAAGGACTTCACCACTCGGATGACATTGAGCGTATCGAGAAGGCTAACATAAGTCGTCTGTGACAGAGGACAAGCCGTTCATTAGTCGTGCATTGTTCACGTGCACTTAAGGAGTTATCAGGGACGCCAAGCCCCAGATTTATCCTCCACGTCTACTGGAGCCTAGACGAACTGCATCAGAGCCACAAGTGGATCAGGGATAATTGAAACGGCGGAACCTCTGTCACCACGTATGGCACAAAACAACAAAATGAATTAATCGCAGCCGCGCGGGTTTAGCCGAGCGGTCTTGGACTCTGCGACTGGTCCTGGCGGAGGTTCGAGTCCTCTCTCGGATATGGGTGTGTGTGTTTGTCCTTAGGATAATTTAGGTTAAGTAGTGTGTAAGCTTGGGGACTGATGACCTTAGCAGTTAAGTCCCATAAGATTTCACACCCATTGGAACAATTAATCGCAATTCAGAAAAATATTGAAAACACTTTGAACGAAATCCAGACGCGCTGCCGTCCACCAGTCTCGAGTTGCGAAAGCGACCTGACTCGTGAGACCTATCCCCGCCCTAAAGAGGCCCAGCGGAGCACTGTTGTCTTACACGGATTGCTTTTCGATCCTGTTACCTGACATCTTTTACCGAAATATCCACTCGTTGTTGGTAAATGTGAGCTTTAATCGGCGTTACGTAAGCTTATTCTGCAGAATCTCTTCCTCAGATGGCATTGAAAAGAGGCTGATTATGGAAATATAAATCGAAATGATTAGAGACTACTTAGAAGCTACGGTGAATCTATGATTACAGGTTTACGAAAATCAACAAGATCTTTATCTTAAAGAGATTGAAAGAAATAAAGATGTAACCTTAGAGAAGAAGAAAGCCGTATTGTTCAGGAAGAAACTGTCCTGTGGTGGGCTGCCTCAAAGGTAGCTGATGGCTGTCGTACTTGTTGTAGGTCCAAGCAGACAGACATATCCACACGGTACTAGACAACACTGGCAACTCGTTGGCTCAGCTTAATACACTACTGGCCATTATAATTGCTACACCAAGAAGAAATGCAGATGATATACGGGTATTCATTGGACAAATATATTATACCAGAACTGACATGTGATTACATTTTCACGCAATTTGGGTGCATAGTTCCTGAGAAATCAGTACCCAGAACAACCACCTCTGGCCATAATAACGGCCTTAATACGCCTGGGCATATAGTCAAACAGAGCTTGGATGGCATGCACAGGTACAGCTTCAACACGATACCACAGTTCATCAAGAGTAGTGACTGGCGTATTGTGACGAGCCAGTTGCTCGGCCACCATTGACCAAATGTTTTCAGTTGGTGAAAGATCTGGAGAATGTGCTGACCAGGGCAGCATTCGAACATTTTCTGTATCTAGAAAGTCCTTTACAGGACCTGCAACATGCGGTCGTGCATTATACTGCTGAAATGTGGGGTTTCGCAGGGATTGAATGAAGGGTAGAGCCGTGGGTCGTAACACATCTGAAATGTAACGTCCACTTGAAAGGCCTCTGTTGGATTCCTTTCATGTTAATTTCTTAAATCTGTTGTCATTTATGGCATAAATTCCTCTTCTAAATTTACAGTGGTGTTTCTGACTATCTGGGAGGAGACTGAGCAGTGAAACGTGCTACTTTTACACATAAACAAGAACGATCTGTCACACTACTACACTTTAAAACACAATTTATATGTAATTAGTGTCACACAGTCTCATACGGAACCTAAATCCACTTTCTTTTATATACTGTATATGATAAGATACTGTCATCCCCCTTCCCTTCTGTGTGAGAGGATGAACGAGCAAATGTATTTCTAGTTGCATGCTTGATGGCAGCAGACAAGCCTGTCTGCTAGAGAACAGTAGGACCAACATCGGAACAGGTAGCTACGCTTTCTAAAAGCAGAGAGGTTTCTATTCTCAGTATGGTCCTGTCCGTCCCTTGTCATGTTGGTATAGGAAGCTGCATCTCTAGTCACTTCCGTTTGTATCTGTTAAGCACACTCGGTAGGGGCCCAGGTCAGTCTGTCTGCGGCGAGCGTCTGAAGTGGTAAGATCTCTGGCTAAGCGCATCTCTGCTAAGTCCGTAGGACAATGGATTTCTTAAGTTCAGCCTAACTGAAAATTTAATCACCTATATTTCAGGTTTGTGTCTAAAATATCTAATGTTATCTTAAATTGCAACGCAGTGTATTTCGAGTGTGAAGTTCAGAATATCTTCCAGTAATTGCTTTGTCACTACTTTGTGAGTAAAGTGGAACCACGTGTTGAACAGTAACTCTAACTAAGATCACGAGTCTTAAATGCGAATGTGCGTGAGATTATAACATCTCATCTTGACAATATTTTTCAATATAGCAACTCCTCTTTATGTTCAACCCACGTGGGGTGTACTTTGTGAACCAGTACCACGTGCTTATACAATTGTTTGACCCATCAGGTTAATAGTAAGACGACAGTAACCAGTTCGAGGTTTTTCTTTTGTAAATTGCTTTTCGATCTAATTTATTTTAATTATCAAAATTATTGTGGAGTTACACTCTTTGTGTAAACCAAGTTGACCACGTGAAGCATGTGGTGTAATCATCAAAGTAGCCCTCAGCTATTCTTTTTGGGAAGATTTCACAGAGAGTTAGTATGAATTTAGTATACCAGTGTGTGGTAATTACATGACGGACAGGACTGCGCTACTAACGTAACTTCTTTGGGTGAAAATTGAATCGGTTGGTTGTGGTTAATTTCCTCTTGCATATGTTTCAACGTTCTTTGTGTGTTATTTTATGAATGCAGTGTTGTATGCAGTCTCCCAATCTTGGCTCCATATTTGATGTGTTCCGTAAGATTACAAACTCACATTTCCACAATCCTAAATAAGGCACCAGTTTAGTTATGAATGAAGTTTAATATGCTGAAATTTCAATGATCAATGTTAAAATAAATTTCGAAATATAAACTGATTTATTTCTTTTTATTTAAATTCTCTTTATATATATATATATATATATATATATATATATATATATATATATATATATATATATATATTACCGGTTGTCGTATGACTATTAAACGATTATAATTAATGTTAGTCTGGTTGGGAATTTGGAAAGCTAGACTGGATACCTGGTGAAACAGTTGCTCAGTAATGCAAGGTTAACTTCCCCAGACAGCTCACAGCTTTTAACCCGCTTTTATTGTCTTGAATATCAGCACCGCTTTCAGAACAAATTAATGCAACAACATTACACACTGTTCAAAGTACCCTGTAACCAATGGCACCCCATAACATCACACTGGGTGATACGCCAGTATGGTAATGACGAATACACGCTTCCAATGTGCGTTCACCACGATGTCGCCAAACACGGATGCGACTATCATGATGCAGAACCTGGATTCATCAGAAAAAATGACGTTTTGCCACTCTTGCACCCAGGTTCGTCGTTGAGTACACCATCGTAGGCGTTCCTGTCTGTGATGCAGTGTCAAGGGTAACCCCAGCCATGGTCTCCGAGCTGATAGTCCATGCTGCTGCAAACGTCGTGGAACTGTTCGTACAGATGGTTGTTGTCTTGAAAACGTCCCCATCTGTTGACTCAGGGATCGAGACGTGGTTGCACGATCCATTACAGCCATGCGGATAAGGTGCCTGTCATCTCGACTGCTAGTGATTCGAGGCTGTTGGGATCCAGCACGGCGTTCCGTATTACCCTCCTGAACCCACCGATTCCATATTCTGCTAATAGTCATTGGATCTACACCAACGCGAGCAGCAATGTCGCGATACGATAAACCACAATCGCGATAGGCTACAATGCGACCTTTATCGAAGTCGGAAACGTGATGGTATGCATTTTTCCTCCTTACTCCAGGCATCACAACAACGTTTCACCAGGCAACGCCGATCAATTGCTGTTTGTGTATGAGAAATCGGTTGGAAAGTTTCCTCATGTCAGCACGTTGAGGTGTCGCCACCGGCGCCAACCTTGTGTGAATGCTCTGAAAAGCTGATGATTTGCATATCACAGCATCTTCTTTCTGTCGTTTAAATTTCGCGTATGTAGCACGTCATCTTCGTGGTGTAGCAATTTTAATGGCCAGTAGTGTGTCTTTATTTAGTGTGGTAGGCTGGTGGCTCCCCTTCAGCCTCTATGAATCACCACACTATTTTTCTTAAGGAACTTCCGAGTCTCTTTGGCCTTTCACGTTTTGAAGTTGTCATATCCACAGAGTCTCTGCGACATTAATAGAATTGCATTTCTCAGTCGATAAACCCTTCCGTTGCAAGTACCGACTCATTGTCTTGACGAAACCCAACTGTGGGTTTTGCCAGGTTCAGCTCTGTCCCCTGTCCCCTTCTGCGATATTTCCTAAGGGCGAAGTGAGTTTTTCAGAGATTCTACGTTACTTGCAGCGAACAGGAGACCTCGTTTGCAGTCGTCAGTGCTTTGATCTACAGAAAACTAAATATGCCAGCTTAAACGCAAAATGAAGTGATCAGTCTACAGCGTTTCTGACTGTGCACAACATGTGCAAAAGTTGTTACACTGGAGAAAAAAATTCATTTTAAGTAAGGTGGAATACAATGTCCAAAAACCGACTTGGCCATAATGAGATAGCACTTTGTTCTGGCCAATAACTCACCACCTCAGTCCATATTCACTTTCCAAGTTCTACAACAGCGCTACAATCAGTGAAGGCCACAACCCCGTTGTCAGTAATTGTAGAGAACAATCTGAGATCCAAATTATCAGCTTTCAAAATGGTGATCAGTTCCATGGCGTGAAGTTGTTGCTCAGGTATATCGTTGTCGGTGAGAGAATTTCTGTTAGCTTCGCTGAAGGTAGTACGGCGCCTGCTGGTGATCCTATAAACTGACAGCTCCGGCATAATAATATCTGATAGCATGTGCTGCCTCCACCGGATATATGAGAGGTTGTCAAGCCCATATTTAATCGATGTACTTGTTCATATGTATGGTAAGGATCGTGGTGGACGTTGCTGTGACCATCTGTGCTCAATGAAATGAAGGGCGTGACAGAGAATGGAATTCCTTTTTGTAGCTGTAGCGACCTCAATGACAGCAAGGGCATTAGTTTAGGAAACGTTTTGGGCCTTTTCATCTGTGGTGAAACCCATCGAACTGGGGGGGGGGGGGGGTCATGACCCACGAGCGCTCTAGAAATGGCGTTGGCGGTTGCACTCCGGGACCTTTATCAGTAGTTTGTGCGTTTGTTGAGGAACAGAGCCAAATGTTGAAAGCGACATAGGCTTCATTAAACATATGGTCAGGAAAAATGAACTTGAATCATTATTAGGGTGTTTCAATCTAATTTCAGTAGTCACTTTCCAGCTCTTGTTCGGCAAGGTAATAGGACACTGGCAATATTTTATAGGGAGTACTCAGATGGAAACAATTGATGTGTATCCAATTGTTAATGAACTCTCTGATCATGGTGCACAGTTAATGGAAATACATAACATAGAACTTTACAGCCCTGAGGGAGTATCACACAGAGCAGTGAGGCTTATCAATGAGAAAAAGGTAAAATGTTTTTAGAGGACGTTGAGAGAGGTGGTATGGGATGAGTACGTATTTCACTCTTAGTTTGCGCCAATATTTGAAAGTTGCTTTACTAAAATAAAGTATCCATAAGATCCATTACAAAAGACAATAAGTAAGCTGTGGATAACTAAGGGAATTAAAATCTCATGTAAGAGAAAGTGGAAAGGTTATCTAAAGGCCAGGGTAAGTCAAGATCCGACATTACTTGCACACTACAAAAAATACTATGAAATCTTAAGAAATGTCACTAAAATATCCCTAAATATGCACTCTGACAGAAATATGTAATCCAGATAACAAGATTAAAACTATGTGGGGTGTTGTCAAATTGGAGACAAGACGCAGTCAGTGTACAACATACCATAACAATTAAAATAAATGACAATATTGTAAGTGGTAATTAACAACTTTCAAGTATTTTTAACAACTACTTTGTAAATAGAGCAGCAAAGACAGGATTAAAAGGTTCAATTGAAGAAGCATATTGTTTTAATCTTATTATCTGGGTTACTTATTTCTGTCAGGGTGGGCATACTTCCGGATGTAGTTACTAAAATATCATTCCGCAAAACCTTAAGCAAGCGGAAGTAGCATCAAAGTCCTTCACTGAAGTTAATAGAATTATAAAAATTCTAAAAACAGAAGCTAATATGATGCTGATGGAATTTCGGACTGAATTCTAAAAATTTGTTCTAACTTAGTAAGTATTGTCCTTACTAATATGTATAATGCATCACTGTCACAAGGATTTTTCCAGACAGATTAAAATATGCAATTGTTAAACCTTTTTATAGGAAAAGTGACAGGAAAAATTTAAATAACTGTCTTACAGTTTCATTATAGACACCTTTGCGAAATATTCAACAAAGTAGTCTCACATTTAAGTGGAAACAGCTGTCTTAGTTTATCACAGTTGGGGTTCCAGTTGGGTTGTCCGACTGAGAATGTTATTTATGCATTACAAGCCTTAAATAATAAATTCTCGTCAGCTGGTATTATTTGTAATCTTTTGAAAGTGTAGACCAGTGGTCGTGAAACTGTGGTCCGTGGGCCGCATGCTGCCCATATCAAGTATTTGTGCGGCCCGCGGTTATCCGCCGTATTTTCAAATAATATTCACCTAGCAACTAACAGCCGAATCAGAAAACGTCAATTAACGTTAAGAGTTTCTTACCAAACAAAAATACAGCTTGTATCCCTTACGGATGTGGAACACTACGACTATGATGAATGAAGGTTTCCGGAAATTACTGCAACCAAACGACTTTTGATTCATTCTTCAATTTCTATTTTCTATAATGGAAAACTGAAGAATAAAACAAAAGACAGCTGGTTGCAGCAATTTCTGGGAACCTTTAAACATAAATACTTTCAGAGACAGTAGTATTTTAAAATGTGCTTGATTATAATTGACGTTGATGAATTCGGCCGTGAGCTGATTAACATTGGTCGCCTACCACAGTGACAGAGGGGTAGGTAGCGGGGCCCTACGGGGTTGCAGGATGTAAGAGGGGGAATATTGTATTGTTTGTCTGTCGGTACTGACAACTGACAGGCGTGCGGAATTAGTGTTGATCAGCTGCTACGGTACAAATTTTGAAACAAAACTAACACTGGTTGGTGAATGCGCATTACAGGGACGGTCATCTTCAAATGTGGTACATATTTGTAGCATGGAATATAGAATTAAATTGAGGTTGTTGTAATACAATGCAATAAGTAGAAGAAACTTTACAACGAAAATATTTAGTAAACATTTCTGATCATGTCTCGTATTGAATGATGCATTCCAATATAAGCGTAGTTACTGTTATTAACCAATTACCCGCTGATACAGACAATGCATCAACACTTCCTCAGGCAGTTACAGCTGAGGGTAACGGCAATCTGAAACAGATTGGGGGCCGGACCAAGCTACCGTACTTTTACAAAATTAGTTTATTGGGGACTCATAACATACTAATTTGTGTAGGTTACCAATCTATATAAATAAAAATGTGAATGTTCGTTTGTTGAAAATCGTGTATCCCCAAAGTTCTTGACCAGTTGTTTGAAATTTTGACACAACGTTGCATTCTAATACAGACCTGTCTTTAGGCAGCTATTTCTTTTTGAGATTTATTAACAACGTTTTCCTTTTATCAAATTTATAAAGAAACATACAACACACATTAACAATAGGATACAGAAACACACACGTACTCCAATGCAACGTTCTGCTAAAGTTTCAAAGCATTCGGTCAAAAACTTTCGGAGATTTGCAATTACTGACATTTACAGTCCCTGTATCAGCACAAACGTAGACGTTCGTTTCTTCGAAATCCCAAATCTCCGAAAGTTCTTGATGGATTGCTTTGAAATTTTGATACAATGTTGCATTCGCATACTCAAGTATTTTTGTATACCTACTGGAACGCAATGGGGTATATATGTGATATATGTGTAATAAATGGGGAAACGTTATAAAAATGGAAATGTTGGTTTTTTAAAAATAGATAATCTCCGTAAGTTCTTGGCCAATTGCTTTGAAATTTTGACTCAACGTTGAATTCTAATACGGGCACATTTCTTGGTACCTTACTATTTAAAACATTGTTACCAAAAATCTCAGAATGTACCAGTCCGATTTATTCAAAATTTTTCACGTTTATGTAATAAACGTTTAGACACACACACAAATACACACACACACACACACACACACACACACACACACACACACACACACACGCAAACACACGTTGGTCCATTGATAGTTGCCGGGCCAAATATCTCATGAAATAAGCATCAAACGAAAAAACTACAAAGATCAAAACTCGTCTAGCTTGAAGGGGGAAACCAGATAGCGCAATGGTTGGCCCGCTAGATGGCGCTGCCATAGGTCAAACGGATATCAACTGCGTTTTTGTAAATAGGGACCCCCCATTATTTTATTACATATTCGTGTAGTACGTAAAGAAATATGAATGTCACTTTTTTCGCTTTGTGACAGATGGCGCTGTAATAGTCATAAACGTATAAGTACGTGGTATCACGTAACATTCCGCCAGTGTGGACGTATTTGCTTCATGAAACATTACCCGTGTTAAAAATGGACCAGTTAACCAATTGCGGAAAAGGTCGATATCGTATTGATGTATGGTTATAGTGATCAAAATGCCCAACGAGCTTGTGCTATGTATGCTGCTCTGTATCCTGGATAACATCATCCAAGTGTCCGGACCGTTCGCCGGATAGTTACGTTATTTAAGGAAACAGGAAGTGTTCAGCCACATGTGAAACGTCAACCACGACCTGCAACAAATGATGATGCCCAAGTAGGTGTTTTAGTTGTTGCCGCGGGTAATCCGCACATCAGTAGCAGACAGACTGCGCGAGAATCGGGAATCTCAAAAACTCGGTGTTGAGAATGCTTCATCAACATCGATTGCACCCGTACCTTATTTCTATGCACCAGGAATTGCATGGCGACGACTCTGAACGTCGTGTACAGCTCTACCACTGGGCACAAGAGGAATTACGGGACGATGACAGATTTTTTGCACGCGTTCTATTTAGCGACGATGCGTCATTCACCAACAGCGGTAACGTAAACCGGCATAATATGCACTATTGGGCAATGGAAAACGCACGATGGTTGCGACAAGTGGAATATCAGCGACCTTGACGGGTTAATGTATGGTGCGGCATTATGGGAGGAAGGATAGTTGGCCCCCGTTTTATCGATGGCAATCTAAATGGTGCAATGTATGCTGATTTCCTACGTAATGTTCTACCGATGTTACTACAAGATGTTTCACTGCATGACAGAATGGCGATGTTCTTGCAACATGATGGATGTCCGGCACATAGCTCGCGTGCGGTTGAAGCGGTATTGAATGGCATATTTCATGACAGGTGGATTGGGCGTCGAAGCACCATACCATGGCCCGCACGTTCACCTGATCTGACGTCCCCGGATTTCTTTCTGTCGGCTAAGTTGAAGGATGTTTGCTATCGTGATCCACCGACAACCCCTGACAACATGCGTCAGCGCATTGTCAATGCATGTACGAACATTACAGAAGGCGAACTACTCGTTGTTGAGAGGAATGTCGTTACACGTATTGCCAAATGCATTGAGGTTGACCGATATCATTTTGAGCATTTATTGCATTAATGTGGTATATACAGGTAATCACGCTGTAACAGCATGCGTTCTCAGAAATGATAAGTTCACAAAGGTACATGTATCACATTGGAACAACCGAAATAAAATGTTCAAACGCACCTACGTTTTGTATTTTAAATTAAAAACCTACCTGTTACCAACTGTTCGTCTAAAATTGTGAGCCACATGTTTGTGACCATTACAGCGCCATCTATCACAAGGCGAAAAAGGTGGTCTAACTAAAACATTCGTATTTCTTTACGTACTACACGAATATGTAATAAAAAATGGGGGTTCCTATTTTAAAAAAACGCAGTTGATATCCGTTTGACCTATGGCAGGTCCATCTAGCGGGTCAATCATAGCGCCATCTGATTTCCCCCTTCAAGCTAGACGAGTTTCGTTCTTTGTAGTTTTTTCGTTTGACGCTTATTTCGTGAGATATTTGTCCCGGTCTCAATATATATATATGTGTGTGGGTGGGTGTTTGTTTGTGGGTGGGTGTTAAAGAAAAGTGTCGAATACTTTGAGAGATGGTAGTACCCACTGCAACAAGGAAGGTAAGTCTGATAAACATGCGTCCGGAAACGCATACTTTCCGACATAAACACGTGTTTATAGGAAGCACTGCGCGACGCTTGGTTGCGGATATTAACACAGTCGTCGCACTGGCGTTCCGTCAGGTGTGCCGGCAGGGTATTGTGCTGTCGTGCAGTACCCTACTTACCATTAAGTGGTCTGCAGTCACTTGTGTGGTTTGAGTCGTGTTGTAGGCTACATTAGTTTTCGTCGTGTTTGTGTGCCTTATTGAACTGCACTGTCATGGTGTTTTACCTTTTGTTAAACCCGAATTCAGTTAAGTGTTTACTGTTATTGCGCTGTTTGTACCTACATATGAGGTAGTATATTTCCATTTTCTCTCTTCCTTCACTTGTTAGCAATGGATAGCTACTTCTAGGCAAGTGAAATGGCGGATACGGTATTCTGCTTGTTGGTTAGTTGCGTATACCATTGATCAATCTGAGGGTAGCCGCTATGATGTGGAACGTGTCAAGTGCATAATTAATGCACACATGAATCAAGGACTTTTTTTAAGCTAGAAATTTTTATTACCTACTCCACTCCCTAAAACAGCACAAAATGCGTATATTATACCTACAGATTTATTTATTACTATTCAAGAATTCATCTATGGTATAGAAGGAGTTATCAAGGAGATATGATTTCAATTTATTTCTGAAACTATTACTGCTGTCTGTCAGACATTTTATTTCATCTGGTAATTTACCGAAAAGTTTTACAGCAGCGTATTTTACCCCTTTCTCTGCCAAAGATAGGTTAAGTACAGGTTAGTGTAAGTCTTTCTTTCTTCTGGGATTATAATCACGAATGTCAATGTTGTTTTTAAACTGGCTCATTGCAAGAATTCCAAATCTTTGGTTTCAACCTATGGTTTAGTAACTGGACGTATCCTGCGTCTGAGGGATACATGTACCTTTGCACCTCGGAAGACTGACAATGGAAGGCCCCACACAGTCCGCACGCCTGACATGGAGGAGGGTGAGCTACGTTAGGTGGAAGGTTTGCGACGATTAGCGGCAGCAGAAGGCTTGTTGCCCTCTCTTATCTGAGGGGGAGGGGGGGAGGAATTCATTAACTCAAGAACAATTGCTGTACACATATCATCTACAGCGCGTTCAAGCTCCAACACCACAGGATCATCATGACAGACGTTGGTTGTGTCAACGGCTGTTTCAAAGTGTGCTGTAGATCCACAGTTCATATCCAAGACTATATTTACTGATGAGGCAGGGTCCACAAGAGACTGCTGTGAATTTCCATTACCAGCATGTATGGGCAGATGTAAATTCAGGAAAGAGGGCTCAACAATGATTCTCAATCAATGTATGCGCAGATATACTCGGCAACAGATTAGTGGGGACATACCTGCTACCACAAAGATTAACTGGGGCGCAATATCTGGGCTTTCTCGTTAATATATTGCCTGCGTTGCTGGAGGTTGTGCCATTGCAGCAACGAATACAAAATATGTGGTTCATGCACCAGCACACTTTCGTCACAATATGCGCGGAGATCTGACGCAGTTATTTCAGGACCGCTGGATTGGTCTGGGGTGTCCCACACCTTGGCCTACTCATTCCCTAGACCTCAATCCCTTAAACTCTTGGTTATGAGGACACTTGAGGGAAATGGTCTGCGTCACACCGATCAACGGTGTGCGGTCACTACAGGGTCACGTTTTCAATGTGTGCCAGCAGGTACAATAACAATTGGGTTTACTTCAAAGGGTGCGTCATTCCTTACGCCGGAGGGCAGAGGGGTGCATTGTCATGGATTTACGCCACGTTGAACACCTCCTGTAAATACGTGTTTATCGCATAAAGTATGCATATCCGGACCCATATTCACTGGACTTATTTTTCTTGTTATTGATTTATAATTAGAATACTGCTACAGTATAGAATCTGAATATTGCAATAACAATAAACAAGGCTCAAGGTCAAAAAGAGGGGAAAAGGAGATGGACAGAGGGACGGGAGGAAGTAGACACAGAAATCAGGAAGGAGGAAAGGGACGGAGACAGGGGGTAGCAGAAGATGAAGGAAGAGGAGGTAGGAGAAGATTGGCAGAGGAAGGGGATGGAGGTGATTGAAAGAGAAAGGGGGAGGAGGAGGATGTGAACAAAAAAAGGGGAGAGGGAGATGGACAGAGACAGGGGAGAGAAGGAGATAGGAACATATAGCAGTTCCCATACATATTAGATATGTGTGCTTTCTCTTTTTTTCCTGTTTAAGCAGGCTGAGGCAGTGAAAAGCGTGGCTGTATATAGCTACTTAATAACACGATAGGTACGTGTGTGGTCTGAGATGACATCCCACAGTGTCAGTATTGGCTCTTGAGCAAAAAGTTTGACGACCACTGGTGATACACCCAGAATAAAGTTTTATGGAAAAGATAACTTTACACACTTCTGGTTCCAGTTATATTGAAGATAAAGAATACAAAATGTTGTTCTGAATAATTCGGACCATGCTGATAGGGTAGAAATTTTAGTGATTGTGGAGAAATCACAAAGATAGTCCGAGAAGGTTCAGTTTTGGGTCCATTCCTATTACTTACGTATGTAAATGACCTTCCACTTAACATTCAAGAAGCAGAACTGGTATTTTTCGCACATGATGCTAGTGCCACAATAAATCTCGCCAGGGATAAACCAACAGGAAAGCTCGTAAATGATATTTTACAAGAAATTATACAGTGGTTAAGAGAAAATTGTTCCCCCTACATTTTGAAAGAACCGCACTATAATCAGTTCTGTACAACGAAGAGAGCCGTACCAGCAACTGATGCAGTGCATGAGCAGGAGTCAGTAAACAATCTATACGCTCCAAATATTTTCGTGTATGTACTGACGGAAACTTGAATTGGAAGAAGGATGTTACCGAGCTTCTCAAATCATTAAGTTCAGCTACTTTGCTCTTCGTATAACTGCCAATCTAAGAAAAAAAACCATTTAACCTCTTGAGATGTTTTGCATATTTACAGTCAAAATGTCTTATGGAATAAATTTCTGGGGTAATTCACCACTTAAAAAGTAGGTATTGATTGCACAAAAGCGATCAGTAAGAATAATATGTCACACACGCCATGTAGGTATCTCTTCAAGGATCTAGGCGTTTTGACTGCGCCGTCGCAAAATCATATATTTGCTAACGAAATTCATCATAAATAATGATCACAATTTGAGAAGAAAAGTGAGGTTCATACCTATAACACTAGATGGAAAAAGGCTTTTATTACCCATTATTAAAGCTGTCACTTGCTCAGAGAGGAGTTCAATACACAGCAATAAAAATTTTTGATCATTTGTCCGATAACATAAAATGTATGACAGGGAGCAAATCAAGAGAAAAAATGTTTTTAAGGGTACATCCATGAATAGGACTAAAAAAAAATAATATGTTTGTTGATGTTGGCCCTAATCATGTATATGTATCCTGTAAAGGGAGTCGTTTGATGTCATTTAGACAAATTAATCATTCAAATTTTTGTGGAACATGTAATTGTTGCAGAGCAGTTCCACTTTCTGAGTGCACATGTAAACAATTATTACTTGGCGCAGGCAGCAGAGAATCAGATCCTGCACACACTGGGTGCCAACCTTACAAAAGGCAGGGCGTCGCTAGTAATAGATCTCCACACCCTCTTGATCAATAATCAATGAATGGAAACAGTACAGAATGACAACACCCAGGATCATCCTGTGAGCCTTGCAATATGGAGCCATAACATATAACATCCAAACTCAACTGCTCCATGGGATCCTGATACACAGTGCGAAGGCAAGAGGAATTAACAACAACTGAGACACCACAACAGTGACAAATTTGCTGACACCTCCGTATAATGAGGACAAATGACTTCACCACCAGCCACTATGACGTTGTGTCCAGCTCACTATCAGTGATCATCCTGTCTGCATTTCAGATCGATGGAATGACAGTCCTTCTAGTTTCAGGATAACGGTTGGCGAATAGTGATGTGCTGCCTACTGCCGAGAGAAGACATGGCATCCGAGCCCAAAGCCAGCCAGCTGTAATAGAACTTATCCATCGCAAGTTGCCGCTGCCGTTTGGTCACCTACATGATTGACAGATGTGGACAAGCCTGGGCCTTCCCCTGATGAAAGGCCATACCAAATGATTCCAGTATATCATCTGCAAGCTATGAGTTGAGACACCTGAGTGTCACTTCACTGGCTGTGTATAGTACTGTCAGTAGTAGGACAAAGTTCATATGGCTCCACTTTCCACTGTTGCCAAATTTATTCAAGACGGCGGATCCAAGATGGTGGTGATAGATATGTCTCTATCGCAATAACATCATGGAGGAAGTTCAAATTTTGGCGGGAAAATAGGTCAATTGGGCTACCTCCACTACCCTAAGCCCCTCCCCTCCCCTGTACCCTCCCCTCCCCCAGAAAATGGTGTGAAGTTCAAATTTCAGCAGGACAATGCTAAGAAAATGGAGGGAAAATAGGTCACTTGGGTTACCTCCACTAACCTAAGTCATCCGGCTGTCACCTCTTCCTAGGAATTGGTGGGTAAATGACTCAGCCTGTGCTGGGCTGCTGGATAGGATGGAAGTAAGTCTTTATTTTGCAGGCAGTCTTTATTTAAACAATTTGAGGCAGTAGCTCCATCCAGTGTGTTCACCATGAGGTATGGAGTCCAACTGACCTAGAACACAGTACTGCTACCCATGATGTAATCCAAGATGGCAGTCTGGGGAGGAAAATGGTGGGAAAAGGACTCAGCCTGTTCTGGGCTGATGGAGAGAGGAAGGAGTGCACTTTATTTATTTTTGTAACTGTTTATTGAGGGACTGATTTCACGTAGTTTATTTATTACACTGATACAAAACACGCGCTCTGACGTGCTTGGAGCACAATACACAGCGTTCAGACAGGCAAACTACTCGTAAATTATGTAAATAATGCAGTACAGTGATGCACAGACACGCAAACAACTCGTTAATTGTCAAAATAGTGCATGTATAATCCTCTGCAAACACCCTTGCTAATTGTAAACTATCGAAACAATGCACTGAACAGCCTACAGAACTGAAAACTACTCGTAAATCACCGAAATAATGCAGTTCACTGATGTGCAGACACGCTCAGTAATTATAAACTGTCGAAATGATGCATACAATTTATTTAAAGGCGGATTTGACATAGTTTATTTACTACAATGATACAAAACATTCACCCTGGCTTGTTTGGGGTCGCAGTAAATAGTCTATAGACCTGCAAACTACTCGTAAATCACCGCAATAATGCAGTACACTCATGGACAGAGACGCAAACAACTCGTAAATTGTCAAAATAATGCATGTAAAAGGTCTGCAAACACACTTGCTAATCGGCAACTGTCGAAATCATCCCTTGCACAGCCTGCACACCTGTTCACAAAGTAATGCAACAGACACGAAAACAACTCGTAAATTGTCAAAAGATAATGCATGTTTAATGCTATGCAAACACGCTCACAGCGCTTAAACATCCGAAAATAATGCAGTGCACAAACACTCACTGCATGTAAAAAACACTTTCTAACTGTCGTCAATGACTATGTATCAGCAAATGGCCCCCTACAGAACTCCAAGGCGTGCACACTGGGCAGTGTGCTCACGCCAGTCCCATATGCGATACGCCTCTGGGCCTTGCACACGTGTTTCTCATTGCTGGAGCGATACCTCTCTACCTGTGGACACTGACGTCACAGGTCGTGCTATAGAAATCTGTTCCAGTGCTTCCCAGAATAGCACAGGGTGCATTGTTCCTAGCCATCCTAATGGGACATGCGAGCTGTGTCTAGCAGTGCACGCATTTACCTCTCGAGCATGGCTGACACATCGCCACAAAATGTTCATGTGGCAACTCACCATCTGAAAGTTCTCAGTGTTATACTGATATCATATGGCTATGTAAATAAGGGCCAAATCGACCTCTCAGAAATTGGTAAAGTGCTGCAGAAATAGTTAATGGTCGCTTTTGTGAGATCTAAGCTTTCTGATGGAAATTCCTAACAAAACCTTTTTAAGAAAATAACCCAGAATAACGCCAAATGCATTCCTTCTGATGGTCATAACATGGCACACCGTCCATCATGTGTTACCCTTCCTGGAAATCGTGACGTCCTGCTTTCAACATATGTCTCAGAAACGCAAATGGCTAATGGTCGCTTTTGTGAGATCTAAGCTTTCTGATGGAAATTCCTAACAAAACCTTTTTAAGAAAATAACCCAGAATAACGCCAAATGCATTCCTTCTGATGGTCATAACATGGCACACCGTCCATCATGTGTTACCCTTCCTGGAAATCGTGACGTCCTGCTTTCAACATATGTCTCAGAAACGCAAACGTGTTCACCGCTATGTAGAGGCTCCTATGTCCTGGCACAAGGGATGTCTTCTGAACGAATGGAGCATTCTGATCCGCTCTTACTGAATTTATCTGCCAAATTACTGATGCTGTGTGGAAGCATGTTCTGCCTTTTTCTTTCTTTCTCCAGGCTAGACTTTCAGCAGCAAAACTATTTTGTACAGATCGCCATATTGCACTGACAGTTAAACGCTGCAAACGTGACCTACAGATCGTCAAATATGGGGAGACATGTGCTCAATTACGCTGCTCTGCCACTGAGAACGGAAGCTTGAATACTCGAGCTTGAAACTGATCTCCAACCCGGCAATCTATCACCTCATACCGTGACGATGTTTAAACATACAATTCGTATCTTGCACCATACAAAACCTCCCCTTTTGCATCATGCATACAGCTATCGACCGTCAGACACTCGTACATACACCATGAAGACAGATAGCACAAGAACATGCACCGTAGGTGTACTCCTCGCTGCACTAGATATTTCCCATGAGGTCGGGTGGTCATCCACTCCCAAAGCATGATTAGAGCTCACTCAGTGGACCGAAGTCACTCTCAGAATTGTTGTACAATGAGGCCATCGGCTCCCCTCGGCACAAAGGTGTTACTGTTTCTGGCTCCGACCTGCTTGCTTGCTTCCACCCATCTCCAGACTCTGGCATTACAAGAACACATGTGTTTTCACATGGTCTGCCAAAGTATTATACTGTTTACGTGATACATCTCGATATCAAGCACATAACAATATCGTTTGCACAGCAGGAAACATGAAACTTTAGCAAGTTGGGGCATGCTGTAAACCACTGGCTAACCAGAAACGTATCCCATCCACGAAGACCTTTACATGAAAACTCGAAAAAAAAGAGGAAACTGATATTTCCACTTGCAAATACCAATGTTGGTGATGTAACAGATTCCGAATCATTCCTATAATGTACAAAGTCAGCTAAGGTGTTTCTCATGTCTAGAGAACAAGCAAATATGTCTTCCACCTGTCTTTCACCTGCCAGATGCACACACCACAATCGATGTTTCCTCAACTAAATAAAGTTGGGAAATGTGTAGAAACAGTCAACTGGGCAATTTACATGGGAGAGAATAACGGTCCATCCCAAACATACGTCCATATTGAATCTTCTCAAATTTCCACGCGGTCACAAAAGCTGTCCAACACATACTAAGTATTAGTTTACTATTCGGCCGTTTAGAGGACGTCACAGTTAAGTCAGCTACATTCCTGCACCCCAACAGGCCTCTCCATTCAGACAGCTCCTACCGTTAGCCAGAAACGTGACCCGCCATGGGTCACTGGCGCTGCATGCCAAGCACGCGTAGGCAGAATCATCATCCTTGGAAGCTGCCCACATATATATGTTATCACCATACTTACTGTTAAATATTACGATCGTGGTCTCAATTGGACGACATTCGACAACACGCAAAATATCGGAAATACACGCTGCTGACGGCTGTGGCTCTGGAAATAGAAATATCTGTATCATTCTTGACTTGACATACTCTTCCCTTTGCTGTCACAGTATTACACCTCAAATCCAGCTCTTCCTTATGACTGATCATAGTCACTTCCTTTACACGTGTCGAAACACACATACACATACTTTATAAGCCTGATACTCAACGCGAAACTATCACGCATCCCCTACTACCAAGTATAATACTTGGCCAATAACTGATTGCCGACGATACGAAATAATACTGACCGAAAACCAGCAATGGGTGGGCATGTTTCACAAGTTTTTCTTGCGAGTGGTACCACTGTGTCTTAAAAAGAGAGACGTAATCGTCTTACAAACCGCCAGTTTGTTAAAAAAAACACGGCCATATTACTATCACAAGCGGTCTCAGTTCTACAGGCGCACACAAGTATTCACGTTAAAAGCTATACTGGCTTTATTAATGTATGTATGGCATTACCTCCAAATGAATTGGTTTCTCCACACAAATACTGCAACACTGAACATGGACGGTGGCCATAGGAGTGTATATTATCTGACCAGCAGTGCGGTTACATGTAGCCCACGATGTAACCTCATGAGAAAATCAATGAATTTTAAAAGTAATTCGGCTAAGGAACGTGGTATGAAACCGCTGTTTGCAACTCCCTCATGCCGCCGCTAGATATTTCTCCAGTATTTGTAACGCATTCTGTCTCGATGCCATGTCGGAAATTCTGTGGTATGCCCACTGGGTTATAGGCGAAGGTTGATTGAGAAGGATCACAAACAGTAGATGATGTGCTGACTGAGGTCGTAAGAAATGTACACTAGCTTTTCAGATCTCTAGTGTTACGCTCTTGAGTAGAAATGCTGTCTGGGATTTGGAATCGAGTCTTTTCATTCAAACACATACCTTCATACCTGTGTTGGATCCTATGGAGAAGTCCTTTAATGATTACAGCCACTAGTGAATCACGTTTCTAGGACTCTCAAATCATGAAACGAGTCACCCATTTGAAACCTATCAGCTACAGTAAAATTTTAGATAGCCCCCATGCCTCTTGAAACAGCTGCCATTTCTGCAGCTTTGCGCATGCAATCGTTCCAATGTAAGTAGGAACTGAGCAGAAGTTGGAGAGAGCTATATCTACCACCTTCTGCAACCCGTGTAGAAACAGAATGGCCTGAGTTAGTGCGACAGGACCGTGTTTTGACCATTTGGTGGAAATGGGAACATGTTGTCATAGCTCCGCCAACAGTGTACGATGTGTAAGGTCAGCACAAAATGAAGCCTGCTCCTGCAACACGAGGTAGTATAAAAGACAGTACAGGAAATGGGGGAACGATGAGGATTCTGCCACTGCATTGTGGTGCCTCTCCAAACTACATACAGGTACTGCTGTCCGAAGCAGATCCGTGACCCTCAGGACCCATTCACGTCTATTAGCCCAATACTCTATCTTCATTATCCTGTACCATCCAATAGAGAAAAATTAAGAACTATAAACGCTCTACTAACTTCATCTGATAGAGAACTCGATAAGATTTTTACCGCATCTCTCTCCTCCCATATATCAGTAACAAATACCATCTGCATGCCGGCATCGAGCACATGTGATGGTCCTATTAAATATACAGCTTTTGATCCAGTCCACAGGCCAGTGTAAAGTTGCATCGCCTGTACTGTAGGAGGATGACCGTATCCCACAAACTATACTTAAGCTGAAGAGACCCTCCCTGTGACCCTGTGTCGTTGTTTGAAACATAGGCTTTTTCTGCTGTAACACGCTTTGTACACTGACATACATTTTGTTTTTTCTGCGACGACTTCGAGGTCTGTGTCAGGTTCTAAACTGACATTAACACATTCTGATCCATTGCTTCTCACAGAAAACTAGACGTTGCATGTTGTAAATCATGTCGTTACTGCTGCTAACATAACACACCACACACACTGGATGATTTTAAATAAAAGACAGTTACAACATAAGGAAACTGGAAGAGTTTTGCACAGTTGTGGAGCGTTTCCAAACTGCTGTCTGAAGGTGACTGACGATCTCTACATTTAAACTCATCAGTGACAGAATAACTGATGTCTCTGCGTTCTGTTTCGACTGATTCCTCACACTGGAGTCATGTACGTGATCACTGTTTCGGTGCTAGCCATCCCCAGAAGGTGTTGCCCCTCCACCAAAACCGTTCCTCCAACTTAAACAAACGATGTCAGTCAATCATTATGTGGTAACCAACACCGTACCAGTGGACGAATGGGATGAAAAGACACCGTCGATGTACTGTAATAATAAGCATCACAGTTGATAGTGCAAACAATTTTAGCAATTTTACAGTAATTTCAACACTAACCAATGATGCGACAGCATGTTTCCGAATTGCAGTATCATAGCTAAACCGCCCCTTCTCTACTTTGTGAGTATCATTGCGAATGTAGATAGATGACTGTGCAGTAAGTACATTCATTGTTAATTTTCGAACACATACATCATCAAAGCATACCAGAGAGCACTCTACATATTTTTAGCACCTCGAGCATAGCGCATAATTTACGATCTATCTCTATGTGGATGGGAGTCACAGAACATTCTCGCAGTCTTAGGATGAAAATTAAAGACTGAAAGACCCCCTCGCACTGTCTTTGACCAGCCTGCCCTGCAGCACCGTTACCGTTTTAATCTGCAGCTGACAAGAAGTAGACCGCTACATTCCGCTTCTCGTGAATGAATGGAGCTAGCCGAGTCCTCACCCATCTAAGTGCACAAGATTTCTCCAAATGTGCCCATGTCGAGGAGCCTAGCACACCTTATCGATGTATAGTAACAGATTGGAAAGTGTTGTTATGTAATAGCAGACAGTTAAGAAGAACATGAAACGGGGGAGCTCCAGACAGATGGATTTTGAAGCGTTTTACGTAAATCAACTACGGTATCAATTTTATTGTTCTAGTGTCTGGGATCAGTATCAGGAGAGTATTCGTAAGAGAGAAAATAAACACATGCACTACTAAGGCTACACGGTTCTGCACTTAAAACGGGCTATAATGTTAGGTCGCTTGAGTTTCCGACCTATCAGTCGTGTGGAATGCAGCGCTGTTAATATCCCACAGTAAGAAATATATTTCCAGCGGATGACATATACCCTTCTTGCAGGTTTCTCTACGATAAACTATGGTAACAAACAGCAAAACGGAAAAAAAACTACTTCCTTAAAACAGCTGCTCTGTGTGATACATGCACAATATAGCTTTCCAGAGATGTATAGCGTCCACTGCTCACATCCGATCACGGTCCAGAAATTATACTATGCCCGAATCACTCCTATATAAAATGATCATTAGTAATGGAGAATACCTCTTCCAAGGAAACAGATAAACAAATAGCAGCGGCGTTCGACATGTGAAATTACACGTCATACTACCACTAACTCTCTAAACAGCACATCTGTCAGGCTGATGTATACACGGGGATTGCAGTGTTTCACAAACACTTATCGCTAACTTAAACACATCTTAGTTATGAAACTGAAGTCTCGATTTTATACCCAAGATGCGACAGGGGAATTGAGTACATCGCATAAATCTTCGTTCGTTTAGAGGGATGTGTCGAAACAGGAGGGTCACGTTTCATCACACATGAGATGGAAGTCCCCTGATGACCGAGAGGTTTGCTGTTATTGATCACGAGTAGACAGTGCTCTAAGGAACACAAGACACGTGGTTGTATACGAGTCGAACGCAGGGTATGTCACGCGACCGTTACATCCTGACAGAACATCTCCCTCTCTAGAATGCATCATCAGTCTGCCATTAAATCCTACCTCGTTACAGCTCCATCTCAATCGATCACTCCGTCTTCTCTCTCTCTGTTATCCTTTAACGCAGATGCATGTAAGTTTAGAGGCAGATGGTTCTCTATTTTCCCAAAAAACATCAAATACAGTACTCAACTGCTATTTGTTTATCTGTTTCCTTGTAAGAGGTATTCTTCGTTACTAACGATCCTTTTATATAGGACTGATTCGGGCATAGTATAATTTCTGAACCGTGATCGGATATGATCAGTGGACACTATATATCTCTGGAAAGCTATGTTTTGCATGTATCACACAGAGCAGCTGTTACATCAATAGACATACAGTAGAATGCTGACTCGACAGAAAAATAAGTGACTGTCTCCCTGGTTCCGTTCGCTTCCATGTCGACGTTTTCTCGGATTCCTCTTGCAGTCGCATACTTGTTTCCATGTAGAATGTTCAGAGGCGGATCCAAAACACGTCATATCTGGGATAGGGCTCGCAGGTGGACCGACCACGCGTTACGACCGAAGATATGTTCTACGTTCGAAGTTGAGTCCACCAGCGGCAGAACCTGGTCCTGGGAGCCGTCCGAGACACATGCACATACACAGACATATGGAAAACAGAGCAAACGCATTGCAAATTTGGAATACGTGAGTGGAGGCGACTGGATGCAATCGAGTACAGTGCTATACTACGCCTCCCGATCAGAAAAATACACTACTGGCCATTAAAATTTCTACACCAAGAAGAAATACAGATGATAAACGGGTACTCATTGGACAAATATATTATACTAGAACTGACATGCGATTACATTTTCATACAATTTGGGTGCATGGATCCTGAGAAATCAGTACCCAGAACAACGACCTCTGGCCGTAATAACGGCCTTGATACGCCTGCTGGGCATTGAGTCAAACAGAGCTTGGATAGTGTGTACAGGTACAGCTGCCCATGCAGGTTCAACACGATACCACAGTTCATCAAGAGTAGTGACTGGCGTATTGTGACAAGCCAGTTGCTCGGCCACCATTGACCAGACGTTTTCAATTGGTGAGAGATTTGGAGAATGTTCTGGCCAGGGCAGCAGTCGAACATTTTCTGTATCCAGAAAGGCCCGTACAGGAGCTGCAACATGCGGTCGTGCATTATCCTGCTGAAATGTAGCGTTTCGCAGGAATCGAACGAAGGGTGGAGCCACGGGTCGTAACACATCTTGAATGTAACGAATACACGCTTCCAATGTGTGTTCACCGCGATGTCGCCAAACACGGATGCGACTATCATGATGCTGTAAACAGAACCTGGATTCATCCGAAAAAATGACGTTTTGCCAGTCTTACACCTAGGTCCGTCGTTGAGTACACCATCGCAGGCGCTCCTGTCTGTGATGCAGCGTCAAGGGTAACCGCTGCCAAGGTCTCCGAGCTGATAGTCTATGCTGCTGCAAAAGTCGTGGAACCGTTCGTGCAGATAGTTGTTGTCTTGGAAACTTCCCCATCTGTTGACTCAGAGATCGAGCCGTGGCTGCACGATCCGTTACAGCTATGCGGATAAGATGCCTGTCATCTCGACTGCTAGTGATACGAGGCCGTTGGGATCCAGCACGGCGTTCCGTATTACCCTCCTGAACTCAGCGATTCCATATTCTGCTGACAGTCACTGGATCTCGACCAACGCGAGCAGCAATGTCGCGATACGATAAACCGCAATGGCGATAGACTACAATCCGACCTTTATCAAAGTCGGAAACGTGATGGTACGCATTTCTCCTCCTTACACGAGGCATCACAACTATGTTTCACCAGGCAACGCCGGTCAACTGCTGTTTGTGTATGCGAAATCGGTTGGAAACTTTCCTCATATCAGCACGTTGTAGGTGTCGCCAGCGGTGCCAACCTTATGTGAATGCTCTGAAAAGCTAATCATTTGCATATCACAGCATCTTCTTCCTGTAGGTTAAATTTCGCGTCTGTAGTACGTCATCCTCGTGGTGTAGCAATTTTAATGGCCAGTAGTGTAGTTCATTTGCGCTAGGTGTTGGCAGCTGTACTACATTCACAAGGAATTTTAGAACACGGAAAGAGAGGTAGAAGTGACATAAAAAATCGATAGAATGGACATGAGGTGTGTGCATGAAGGCTGTGCCAGTCACATGTTTCACTTGTCAATGTGGGGGTCAATTGGCATGAGACTGTACTGAATGTAGATGGGGTATGATACGCCGTAAGAACTGGGATAACTTTTTGTGTATTGTGTAATCTGTAATTTGAACCTGACACTAATTTCGTTTTGTATTGTAAATTCCTTTATTATCTGGGCAGTAGCGGAATACACAAGATGCAGGCAGAGACACGCACCACTAAAGCTGATGATGTTCGTTACTATTAAGATGGAGCAGATTGTTAGGTTACAAGCAGGCTTGAACAGAAAGGTGGGGAACAAGAACATTACGAGGAACAGCCATAAGTACTGCGTGTCGAGAAGCAACAGGTACTAGAAAAACTTGGAGAGTGAAGACTTTAACGAATGTCCCTCTCCTTCTATTGATTCTTCAATAGCAAATTTGATAATACCTTTTTCTGGCAAAGCATCACAGGACATCCTAACTACAGCCACGTTGGGCGATTGGTCTGACAAAATTTGACTTCGTATGACCAGTTTGCGGTTGATTGGAGAGGGTGAGGTCAGACCCTTGCGGGATGCGCAAATATTCGAACAGTTAGCTGTGGTGTTACGATAGTACTATCCTAAGCAGAAGAGGTCTTGCTTCTTTATTGAGAAATTCAAAAGATCAAGGTCCAAATGTACGATCTAATGCAGAAAGAGGCAGTCGACAAGCCGAGAATAGGGCCCTCGACATGTTTTTGCGCGGCATTGCCGCTGCAGTGTCGCACAGGGTTAAGATGGAGAGTCCTCCTGATTTGGTGGCAGATGACCACACAGTTGAAAGGGACAGACATAGCCACTAGGGGGAGTGGTGACCTCTGTGTGTTTGCTTCAGTAATGAAATGTTACAGGTGATAACGTGACGGCTTTTCCATAAAATTGTCGTCAGCCTGAGAACTACGAGTGCGGACGAGTAGGTCAGAAAACATGGAGTGCAGGAGTAAGAAACAGAAAAGTCGGCATCAGCAAAAGTTTTTATTAAACTTCAACCGGGAACGTATGAGCTACTGGAAAACGTTTCCAATGAAGTGTAGTACTGCACAAGTCAGATGACGATTCTGCGTAGTTTTGCGGATTTGAGCTATTTCCAGAAATAATTTTCTTCAATTGTGTTTGCTTTTTGAGCTTCCTGTACAAGTTCAGTAATAGTTTAGATCTTTTGAAATAATCAGGCTCTAAGAGACGAACGCAGCCCCTAGTGGGACGGAAATGTGCCGACGGTGCCTTGGGATTGCAGTGCGCCTGCAAACGCGGATTAAGTTAAGTCATGGGGGAGGGGGGGGGGGGGGGGAGGGAGTGCGAAGGCATTGCTTGGTAACACTGTTTCTCGTATACCGGTCTTGTGTGTACAAACATCTAACCCGAGCCACCCTGGCAGCCGCACAGAGCACGAAGTCTTCCAAAGGGAACCGTAACTGCCAGGTCTTCGAAGAAAGCGGGATGCTCACACTTCCTTACCAGTTCACGTGTACCTGCGAGCGAAGTAATTACTTACTGTGCGTTGTGTTCGTTATTTCAGCGTGTGCTATATAGAATTTTGAGCCTCAAGTAACAACTGACTACATGAAGTCATGAGTCAGGTAATTTCCTTGCTCTCTTAACCGTTCAACTTTCACAAGTTTACAAAATTGTTAAGGCTTTCGTGGCCAGTCGTAGACAAACTGCCTATTTGCTTCTTTCTCGGGTTCTTCGGCCGACGTTCGTCTGATGATTTTACTAACGTTTCGCCAGCGTAAGTCGCTGGCATTGTCAAAGCTTCACCCTCTATTGCCGGTGGTGAACTGGAGCCGAGCTCCACGCAACGAAAGTATCATCGACGTACCTGTACCACACCTTAGGTTTACAAGTCGCCGAGTCCAGTGCCTGTGCTTCGAAATGTTCCATGAAGAAGTTGGCCACCACTGGACTAAGAGGACTACCCATGGCAACGCCTTCCAGCTGTTCGTAGAATTTGCCTTTCCACGTGAAACATCTCGTGGTGAGACATGCATGGAAGAGCTTTGTGATGTCTTGCGGGAAAATGGAACCGATGTGCTCCAGAGCGTCGCTCAGTGGCACTTTCGTAAACAAAGAAACAATATCAAAGCTGACCAGGATGTCGTTTGGTGCAAGTTTCAGTTTCTTCAGCTTCTCAATGAAATGTCCGGAGTCCTTTATGTATGTGTCGGTCTTCCCCACGTGCGACTGGAGCAGAGAGGCCAAGTGTTTTGCCAGTTTATACGTTGGTGACCCAGGAGCGCTAGCAATCGGTCTTAGTGGAACGTTGTTCTTGTGGGTCTTATGTAATCCATACAGCCGAGGTGGTGGGGCTTCCGAGTTGCGCAGTTTCTCTGTATGTCCGCCGGCAGAGAAGATGCCTTGATTAACCGATTCGTATTCCGTGTGATACGCTGCGTCGGATCTGCGCTTAGTTTCCGGTACGTCGTCGGATCTAATAGGCCTCGGATCTTTTGCTCATAATCTTCGGTCTTGTGTGGAGCTATGGTGAAGAAAAGCTCGGTGACTTCCTAAGATACTTGAACAGCCTCCACACCAACATAAAATTTACAATGGAAGTAGAAAAGGACAAAAAACTACCATTTCTAGACGTGCTGGTCACAAGGGACGGCGAAAATCTGGGACATAGCGTGTACCGAAAACCGACACACACGGACCAATACCTGCACAAACTATCAAACCACCACCCGAGCCAGAAAAGAGGCATGATTCATACGCTCGTAAAGCGAGCAGGACGAATATGTGAGCGGCAGCACCTCAAACGCGAAATGCAACATCTGGAAAGTGTTATGAGGAGCAATGGGTACTCCACAAATTATATTAGAAGTGTAACAGAGCCAAACACTCGGCGAAGTAAGAAATCAGAAAAAGAAATGTCGGGTACGGCCTTTCTGCCATACATTCCCAGAGTGACAGATTTGCACGAATATCACAAAAGAGAAAGAACTGAAGATGAAGGAGTGATGTGCAAGTTAGTGTGAGAGGCAAAAGAAGTACGTGATATGATGAGTTACGAGATGAAAGCAAGATTTACGTTCAACGCGCACCAAGCTGCAGCCTCTCTTTTTCTACCAGAGAACTTCACCTTTTACTCTTCCAGTTTTGCATAAACTTTTTCCAGAGCTACAGTTGAATGCTATTCTTTTTTGGAAGCAAAGAACGGAAGTCTCTTTTATTTACGGAAGGCAGGAGTTCAAAAGTATGTGTGGAGCTTCACGCCTGCTGGATTAAGTAATAGATAATATTATTTATGACGGATTGAGCAAAACTGTTAAGCTCTTTAAAGTGATAATTACAATATCAATGACCGCATCAAATGTTGAACGTTGTTTTTCAATACTGAATCGCATCAAAACCTTCTTGCGAAGTACTATGGACCAAGAAAGACTATAGCACTCGCAAAGCTCTTTATATAACGAGACCACGTTTTAGGAATTCCTCACTTATGCCGCAGAGTGACTGAAAAATTTGCTATCATGAAAGAAAGAAGAATTAAGTTCCTGTAAAAGCGATCAAGACTACATTAAATTGCAGAGATTCATCTGAACAGCGGTAATATCGGTTCTGCTGAGAAAAGTTAGTAAGGCAGGCCTACTACTTTTTGCGTACATGGAGTTGCGATTCATTTAAATTCTTCTATTTGGGAAGTAATTCTTTACTCTTTGTTCACGTTTTGGTGTTATTATGAGTAGATTCTGCAGTGATCGATATGTTTATATCATGCATTATAGAAACTGAAGCAGTGAGCTAATTCTCTCTCGTTTGTAAACGTATTTCTTGGTGTGCAAAGTGCACCACCATCTGTTTCGGTCATGAGCCGCCACTGGCATGAGTAGATGCAGAGATAGAATGCTGCTTGAGAAGTTTCGTTGGTGACAAGGAATACAGGTTTATAATAGATATGGGGGCACATGTATCAGTAGTCGCACTAGATTCTTGGGTAAAAAGAGTCTAGGGCCTCCGCATTACAGGTTACTGGAGTTGGTAGTAGTGATAAAGCTCATTAGGGTCAACACTGCTCAAGTTTATGACGAGGACTAAGACGTTTCAAGGCCTATGGAGGCGTTGTCAGAGGCTAGTGAAGTGTGTTCTGAAATTCTTGGGCTTGATTTCCTTACTAAACATCATCTTGAAATCAGTCTTTCGTACCATACAGTTGAGCCTGGAGGGATCTTTTTTCCACTGTTCCACTGGATGATACTGCTTCAAGTGGGGGAATGTCATGAAGGTGTTTGCCAACTGCACTACCTACATGCATACTAAAGATAGGTTCCCTCTACAACCACCATAAGGTACAGAGAAATTAGCTTGGGTGTCTGTGGGTACAGACTTACCATAGTAGGTTTACGTGTAGTTGAGTGAGTTGAAAGGAATAAGCATTTGGATGCAGTGCACTTTTGTATGTAGAAGCGTAGTATGCATAACGAACATGAATGATGAATATATGATGCTGGCTAGCCTCGATAATTTCATTATGGACAAGTCTGCTGAAGAGCCATATCGGATATTTAGGATAAAGAAGATATCGGTAGACCATGTACTGACCTTAGCGACGAGTATACCATCAATGATTCTGCATTATGTGACAAATGGTACCTCTGCAGGACTGTGACTAATGAGTTATGAAGCACTACCATTACAATTGTGGTATTTATTTAATGCACAGAATCCATTAACCATGACTCTGACTCTCACAAAGACTGCTAGAAGGGGTTCTGAATGGCCTGAAACCTAGAAAATGCATGGCATATCTCATTGATGGATATCTCATTGATGCTATAGCTTTTTCAAAGTTATGAATGAACATGTAAAATTGTTGGAGGAAGTGTTCAGTAGACTGCAGCGCATCTTATGTTAGGCACTGAAAAATGTAATTTTGCACAAACCAAGGTCAAGTACTTTGACAATGTTATTAGTGAATAGGGTGCACAAACTAATTCCCATTTAGTGTCAGCAGTCTCTGGATTTTCAAACCCTCAAGCAACAAAAATCTATAATTATTACCGAAAATTTTTCGAAAACTTTACAAATTGCTCAACCATTGAAGAATTTTTTGAAAACATATATTAAATTTGAATGGTTGCCATAATGCGAGATTGCCTTTTGGGCACTGAAAAAAATGTTAACTGAAAACCTGGTACTGATATTTGCTGATTTTGACAAAGAATTCATCATTTCTTCTGATACAATAGTTGTCTTGGTTGCATTCTCAGTCACAATATCAATTGTAAAGACTATCCTGCAACGTATGTATCTGTACAGCTAAACTAAGTGAAATGTAGTTATCTGCCACTGAAAAATAAGTGTTGGCAGTTACCTATGGGATCCTTCAGTTTTGATTTTACCTACACAGACAAAAATTCAAAGTTGTAACAGACTACACTTCATTGAAGTAGCTATGACAGCAATTCCTGAACAGCAGGATGCTACGACTGCTTCAGTGTTTGTGAATAACTGCATTCTAAAATTTTGCTTACCAGAAACTTTACTGATTGATCAGGGTATAGAATTCTTAACCCTATTTGATGAAACACCTGTGCTGTATACTTGGTGCCTGCAGGGTCCAGAAGTAAAAAGGTGGACAGAAAGTCTTCAGTAAACAATTTTGAAGATGATGAGTCATTAGGTTAAAAGCCAATCCATGCAAATCAGAACATATATCTCCAATTTTTGGGCAGCACAGACAGTTCCAAAACCCACTGATCTCTCATCATACAAGGTTGTTTAAGGAAGAAAAGTTCTGCCTCCCTTGACATATTATAACTTGAGTTCTGGTGTCAAGTCAGCAAAGAGTTTGAGAAAAGGGTACCACAAAGGTGTGACAGGTAACAAGGCAAGAAAAATCCTTAAGTGTAGTTGGATGAATATCTCTAAAATTATGTATTTATTAATGTCGTGTAAACTGTCTCTTTCCAAATCATTTCGTCAAAGGGATCGTTCAGATGATCTATGGAACATGTAACTACACTACTGGCCATTAAAATTGATATACCAAGAAGAAATGCAAATGATAAACGGGTATTCATTGGACAGATACTAGAACTGACATGTGATTACAGTTTCACGCAGTTGGGTGCATAGACCCAGAACAGCCACCTCTGGCCGTAATAACGGCTTTGATACGCCTCGGCATTGAGTCAAACAGAGCTTGGATGGCGTGTACAGGTACAGCTGCCCATGCAGCTTCAACACGATACCACAGTTCATCAAGAGTAGTGACTGGCGTATTGTGACGAGCCAGTTGCTCGGCCACCATTGACCAGACGTTTTCAGTTGGTGAGAGATCTGGGGAATGTGCTGGCCAGGGCAGCAGTCAAACATTTTCTGTATCCAGAAAGGCCCGTACAGGACTTGTAACACGCAGCCGCGCATTATCTTGCTGAAATGTAGCGTTTCGCAGGTATCGAATGAAGGGTAGGGCCACGGGTCGTAACACATCTAAAATGTAACGTCCACTGTTCAAAGTGCCGTCAATGCGAACAATAGGTGACCGAGACGTGTAACCAATGGCACCCCATACCATCACGCCGGGTGATACGCCAGTATGGCGATGACGAAAACACGCTTCCAATGAGCGTTCACCGCGATGCCGCCAAACACGGATCCGACCACCATGATGCTGTAAACAAAACCTGGATTCATCCGAAAAAATGACGTTTTGCCATTCGTGAACCCAGGTTCGACGTTGAGTACACCGTCGCAGGCACTAATGTCTGTGATGCAGCGTCAAGGGTAACCGCAGCCATGGTCTCCGAGCTGATAGTCCATGCTGCTGCAAACGTCGTCGAACTGTTGGTGCAGGTGGTTGTTGTCTTGCAAACGTCCCCATCTGTTGAGTCAGGGATCGAGACGTGGCTGCACGATCCGTTACAGCCATGCGGATAAGATGCCTGTCATCTCGACTGCTAGTGATACGAGACCGTTGGGATCCAGCGCGGCGTTTCGTGTTACCCTCCTGAACCCACCGATTCCTTATTCTGCTAACAGTCATTGGATCTCGACCAACGCGAGTAGCAACGTCGCGATACGATAAACCGCAATGGCGATAGGCTACAATCCAACCTTTATCAAAGTCGGAAACGTGATGGTACGCTTTTCTCCTCCTCACACGAGGCATCACGACAACGTTTCTCCATGCAACGCCGGTCAACTGCTGTTTGTGTATGGGAAATCAGTTGGAAACTTTCCTCATGTCAGTGCATTGTAGCTGTCGCCATCGGCGCCAACCTTGTGTGAATGCTCTGAATAGCTAATGATTTGCATATCACAGCATCTTCTTTCTGTCGGTTAAATTTCGCGTCTGTAGCACGCCATGTTCGTGGTGTAGCAATTTTAATAGCCAGTTGTGTAAGTAATTAGCACTGCAGTGTCTTATCGGGAAACTTATTTTTAGGTCCCAACGAGCTGATTGTGGTCCATAGAGGGGGGTGGAATTGATTGATTCTTGCTATAATTGATGTGTACTGATGTCAGTGATTTAGAAGCAAAAGCAATTGGTTTTGCAATTCCAGCTAAAGTTTTATGTTGCAGGGCGGTGCTGACGCTATGTTGTGAATCATCTGTTGCTAATAATAGTGGTTTTGGAGGATCAAACATGATAAGAAGCGCGCAACTAGGAAAGTGGCTTAGTGAAAACATATGTGGGGTGAACCAGTAGCTCTTACGAAAAAAATACCCAGCCAGGCAGGTGGACCACAGTTCATATCTCGTTTCTGAAGCCTCTCTACAGCATTTTTCGAATACAGCTGTTACCTCGCAATCCATGGGTGGGCTCTGACTTGGAACTTGTCTGACTGTGTCATTATATACATACATATGTATACATATTCAGTACGATTTTGGTTCTATTCATGGGTACTCATTTGAGCTAGTGCTATTTGTAGTCATAACGTTCACGAACTTTTTATCATGGATTTTGGTTCCCACGTGCTACGAGGTTCGCAGGAATCAACGTGGAACGTACAACAAATATATCCTTTACGACATTTTTTCTTAACAGTATTGCGAAATGCTTACACAACTAGGAGATGCTAAACCACCAAACATCTCCCCAACGTCTCCCAGAGAATTTGAACACACTAACATCACTGGCTGGTCAATGTGACTGGGCAAGAGCTGCTGATAGGGTCTGAGTGTGTCGTAGACCCCTGAAGGCAAGGACCCAAATTGTCAACAACGCACTGTGCAAGGTGGTGGTGGCTCCATAGTGGTATGGGCTGTTTTTACATGGAATGGACTGGGCTCTCTGGTCCAACTGAACCTATCATTGACTGTAAATGGTTATGTTCGGCTACTTGGAGACCATTTGTAGCAGTTCATGGACTTCATGTTCCCAAACAATGATGTCACACTACTGGGCCACGATTGTTCGCGATTGGTTTGAAGAACATTCTGGACAATCCGAGCGAATGATTTGGCCACCCAGATCCCACGACATTAATACCATCGAACATTTGTAATGGAGAGAACAAGATCGTGCACAAAATTCCGCACCGGTAACACTTTCGCAATTATGGACGGCTATAGAGGCAACAAGGTTGGGGACTTCCAACGACTTGTTGAGTCCATGCCACGTCGAGCTGCTATGTTACGCCGGGTAAAAGGAGGTCTAACACGATATCAGGAGCAAAACGAAGATAATGGAATGTAGTCTAACTAAATCAGGTGATGCTGAGAGAATTAGATCAAGAAATGAGACACTTAAAGTAGTAGATGAGTTCTGCTATTTGGGGAGCAAAATAGCTGATGATGGTCGAAGTAGGGGGGATATAAAATGTAGACTGGCAATGGAAAGAAAATCGTTTGTGAATAACAGAAATTTTTTAACATCAGGTATAGATTAAAGTGTCAGGAAGTATTTTCTGAAAGTATTTGTATGGAGTGTAGCCATGTATGGATGTGAAACGTGGACGATAAATAGTTTAGACAAGAAGAGAATAGAAGCTTTTGAACTGTTGGGCTACAGGAGAATGCTGAAGATTAGATGGGTAGGTCATGTAACTAATGAGGAGGTAGTGAATAGAATTGGGGAGAGGAGGAATTTGTGGCACAACTTGAGTAGAAGAAGCGATCAGTTGGTAGGACATGTTCTGAGGCTTGAAGGGATCATCAGTTTAGTATTGGAGGGAATCGCGGAGGGTAATAATCGTACAGGGAGAGCAAGGCATGAATACACTAAACAGATTGATAAGGATGTAGGTTGCAGTGGCTACTCGCAGATGAAGAAGCTTGCAAAGGATAGAGTAGGTGCATCACACCAGTCACAAGACTGAAGACCACAACAACTCCCTTAACTATCTGAATAATTTCTTTTACCTCATAGATTTCCTCAATCTCCTCCTTGACATATAAACTTGTACTACTGAGGTGGGTGTGGGATTTGTGTCAATGTTGGCTGCAATAATGCGGTCACTATGCTGTTTGTGGTAACTTATCGGCGTTCCCACTTTTTTTTTCAATATTAAACCTACTCCTACCTTACCCTTATTTGATTATGTATTTATATCCCTGTATTCACCTGATCAGAAGTCCTGTTCCTCCTGGCACAAGACGCCACTAGTTCCTACTATATCTAACTTAAAGCTTTTCATTTCACCTCCCGTGACGTTTGCCACCTCAGTGTGAAACGTATAACTTTGCAGGCAGTCTGCTTGCAAGCCAGTGCTCCACAATCTCCGTATGCCGGTATTACGCGGAACTGCAGCAGGAGCACCGAGAACAGGAGGAGCTGCAGGAAGTCTGTCCGGTGTCCCGGATGCAGCGGTGGACGAGGCGTGGCGAGGGGAACGAGGGTGTCGGCCACGCCAAGGCCCGCGAGTGAACGCCCGCTCACCGGCCGGCGGCCGCGCCACATCCGCCTAGCGCGACGCCGTTCAGTGTCCGCGAACAAAAACGGCTAAGGGCGTACGTAAATGTTTCCGCGGGAATCCCGCGAAATACTGGAAACCATCAATGACCTTCAGTCTCAAAGAAAGAGAGGAAGATCTGGGTTTAACTTCTCATCGACGAGGACCACAAGCTCGAGTTGGACAAGAATGGTGAATGGAAATCTAACGAGAACCATTGGATACCTCCTAACACCGCGTCGGACCTCCTTTTCCCCGACATAGTGCAGCAATTCGTCGTGACATGAATCGACATGTCACTCCCCTGCAAGAATATTGACCAATGCTGCCTCTATAACCGTCCCTATTTGCGAAAGTGTTCCAGGTGCAGGATTTTGTGCACGAACTGATTCTCTCGATTATGTCCCATAAATGTTCGATGAGATTCATGTCGGGAGATCCGGGTGGCCAAATCATTCTCTCAAATAGTCCAGAATACAGAGGGGTCCAAAAAAATGTATCCACTGTTTAACTTGCAAACTAATTGACGGAGTTGCCTCATTTTTAGTGAAAGTGTAGCTTAAAGGCTCTGAGCACTATGGGACTGAACATCTGAGGTCATCAGTCCCCGAGAACTTAGAACTACTTAAACCTAACTAACCTAAGGACATCACACACATCCATGCCCGAGGCAGGGTTCGAACCTACGACCGTAGCGGTCACGCGGTTCCGGACTGAAGCGCCTAGAACCGCAAGGCCACACCAGCCGGCCTCTGCTATCATGATGCACGGAACAAAGAGGATGTAGAAAGCAGACTTGCAGAAGCAAAGACGGCATTCCTGGCCGAAAGAAGTATAGTAGTATCAAACATTGGTCATGTTTTGAGGAAGAGATTACTGAGAATGTACGTTTGGAACACAGAATTTTATGAAAATAATCGTGGACTGCTGGAAAAATAGAAAAGAAAAGAATCGAAACATTAGAGATGTGGCAGAAGGATTTTCAAAATTAAGTGGACTGGTGTGAAAGAAATGAAGAGAGGCGACAGGACCAAGTAGAAAAGACTGACAAGAGGAAGGAGCAGGATGATAGGACAGGCATTCAGACATTAAAGAATATTTACGGCACCTGACGACACAAAAGGGAACTTCAGGGGAACGGCATATCCAATAAATAATCAAGGACGATGGGTTCAAGTGCTACTCTGAGATGAAGAGATTGGCAGAGGGGAGGAAGTCTTCGGACCAGTCAGAAGAGTGATGACAATAAAGTGGACAGATAACCAACACATACAGAGGGGTCCAAAAAATGTATCCACTGTTTAAAAGTCCATAACTTGCAAACTAATTGACAGAGTTGTCTCATTTTTGGTGAAAGTGTAGCTTAAAGTCCAACTTAAAGATATCACTGTACGTGTTCGAAATAGTCACCACTAACATCCACACACAAACGATGCCGCCGAACTGCAGCACGAACTACTGACTGCAACGTGTTCGGTTTGATATTTGCACTTGAATGTACGATGGATTCTCGAAATTCATCCGTTGTGGGTGGCTTTTGTCGATAAAAGATGTCATTTAGTGTTCCCCACAGGTAAAAGTCCAGAGGCGTTAGGTCTGGGGAACGTGGTGGATATTCCACAGCACCTCTACGGCCTCTCCATCTTCCTGGTAGATTTTCGTCGAGATACGCCCTACCACGATTTTGGTAGTGGGCTGGGGCACCATCTTGTTGAAAGTAAACTCTTCCGTCTCCATACAAGTCTCGGATGGCAGGTAAAATGGATGTCTGAAGCTTCTGAAGGTACACCTCACCGGTAACTGTGCCGTCAAAGAAGAATGGCGCAATCAAGCCCTGGTAAGACAACCCACACCACATATTTACTCCTGGCAAATTCACAGCTTTGTCTACATGGACGTTCGTATTTTCGGCGGCCCAGTAGATGCAATTGTGGCGATTTACTCTACCACTGAGTGTGAACTGTGCCTCATCAGACCACACAATCATCTCTGCAAACTCTTCATCGTTGCGCACCATGTTAGTAAATCACTCGCAGTACTCCATTCTACGATCTGGGTCGTCCTCGTTCATTGCGTGTAACAATCGTGCGATGTAGCGCTTCCACTTTGCTGTCTTCAAAATTCGCCGAACACTTGAGCGACTCACTCCAGTTTCACGGGCACACTGCCTCACAGACTTCTGTGGCGAACGAGTAAATTGCTGTTAACACACGACGGGAGTTAGCTGGACTTGTTACTGTTGCAGGTCGTCCAGATCGTTGTTTGTGTACATCTTTAACACAGCCTTCGGCTTCAAATTTATCTCTAATGCGACGAATCGTTAAACGTATCGGTGGCTCTGTTTGATACTCATTTCGCCATTGCCGTTGAACCTCATTAATGTTTTCGTACTTAAAACACCACTTCAAAACTGACTTCCTTTCATCGAATGTAAGCCTTGCGCCAGCCATGTTTACTTGAGTAACTAGGTACAACTAAGAACAAAACACTGACTATCTGGCGACTGTCATCTGACAAAACAAAACAACGCAATACAACGCTTGAGTGGCGATTGCCGGAACTGCAAACTATTACACTACCAAAGATGAGACAACTCCGTCAATTAGTTTGCCAGTTATGGACTTTTAAACAGTGGATACATTTTTTTGGACCCCTCTCTATTCTTCAAATGAATCGCGAACTACTGTGGCCCTATGACATGACATCGTTGTCCGGGAACACGAAGTCAATAAATGGCTGGAAATGGTCTCCAACTAGTCGAATATAGCTATTCCCAGCCAATGATCGGTTCAGTTGGACAAGAGAACTCAATCCATTTCATGTAAATGCAGCCCACGCCATTATGGAATCACCACCACCTTGCACAGTCCGTTGTTGACAACTTGAGTCCATGACTTCGTGGAGTCTGTGCCACACTCGAACCCTAACATCAGTTCTTACAAATTGAAATCGCGACCCATCTGACCAGACCATTGTTTTCCAGTCGTCTAGCGTGCAATCGACATGGTTACGAGTTCAAGGAGAGGCAGTGCAAGCTATGTTGCGCTGTTAGAAAAGGTACTAGCGTCGGTTGTCTGCTGCCATAGCCTATTAAAGCCAAATTTCGCCACACTGTCCTAGCGGATACGTTCGTCGTATCTCCCACAATGACTTCTGTGGTTATTTATAAGTTTTGCTTGTCTGTTAGCACTGACAATGCAAACGACGCTGCTCTCGGTCCTTAAGTGAAGACCTTCGGCCACTGTCTGGTTAGAGGTAATGCCTGAAACTTTATATTCTCGGTACACTCTGGACACTATGGGTCACGGATTATTGAATCCCCTAACAATTTCCATAATGGAATGTCCCATGCGTCTTGCTCCAACGACCATTGTGCTGAGAAAGTCTGTTAAATCCCATCGTGCGGCCATAATCACGTCGGAAACCTTTTCACATGAATTACCTGAGTACAAATGACAGTTACCATTTGTACCTTGTGTACGCCATACTGCTGCTATCTGTATGTGTCCATATCGCTATCCCATGACTTTTGTCACCTCAATGTAGATTTCGCAGGTAAAAAGATTGAACTATTAGTGTGAGATACAATAAAATATATTTATTTTGATGGTTTATTATAAAAAGTAGATGTTAATAGTATAGCTTGTTCTAGGGTGATTATCAGTATCATGATGACGATGCTACCTGTGGAAAATTCATCGGAATCAGCTTCCAGTGAATGGCTTGTGGACAGAGAAGAAGGACGGAGGCATGAGGGGCAGAATGAAGATATATGGGTCATTATTTCTGGGAGCAATTGGAGTGTATGAATGAAGGTGGGAACAAGAAAGACTGAGGGCGAGTCAGATGGAATGGGAGAGGAATCTCAACTTTCATCTAAGGAACGAATATGAGGGCTACAGGCCAAATGCGAATTCATTGTATCAGTTACTCAATCACTTTGCACGACAGATATGCAAATTTCGGCCACATTATTAGCACCCTATAATCTTTCTCGTCGGTGTTCAAACGATGTGACCACTGAGATACGACCACGCGTCTAATAGCGTCTTGGTCCTACTGTGGCCTTCCATACGCTACCGCAATGCGGTGAATCATCCCCGTGAGCTGTCTTCGGTTTTGGTTGGAGTATATCGATGACCAAAAGTTCTGGTCCAAGCAGCTAATTGGTTAAGGCATTCGACTCATGATAGGAAGAATTGCTCAATACTATCCAAAGAAATTTTTAACTAGATATATGGAACAAACACGTAGCTAATGCCGAGATGGTTGCTTAAACAGAGCCACTGTCAGCCGTGCACATTTCGTGTTTGTTTCTGTTAACCTCGATACCGATGTATGTGGTTGTGTGTGCTCTGTGAACCTGCATAGTGCTTAGTGCGACTAAGACATAGTGAGTTCTTGTCTCACTCAAGGACGTGTACAATGACTCAGTGTTCTCGACGAATTTCAATGTTACACCCTTCACCTCAGATCTGCTGACAGCCCATAGTTTCCCCACGGTCACTACTCTCTCTATACAGTTTAAATAACCCAGACTCAAAAAGCGACACAGGTGCAGTCGTTAGCACCATGAGTGTACCAGTCCTCCTGTCCATAACAGCATAGTTTCTACGCTATTTTCTTTGTCATATCAAGTTCTTACGCTTGCTGCTCACTGAATGAGAAGAGTTTATTGATGATGGATACACACATAATGGCCTGGTTGTTCGGTGACGGACGAGGCTGTACCACTTACTGTGATTGGCAACATTGAAATACTTTCATTGAAATACTTAAGAGGTCGCTTACTGGAAATGAGGTACGGATAACGTATACAGTTGGAATAAGGAAGGACAGTTCAGAGATCACTCTGTTCGAACATGGTCGGACATTTCAGTGCAACCACTGTACGGAGTGGGTGTGAGAACTTTCACCCTTCCTAAGTACACAGATACGAACTGTTACCGATTACGTATCTAACGAGAAACGTAGGGAACGTTACACGACAAAAATCAGTAAGACTGCTTTACACACTTTGAATTCCACAGACCAGTGAAGGTGAAAGGATTCGTTCTGACAAGTGAGCAGCCTGCCACGGCAGTATCCACGAAACATCTCTGTCCTGTGTATCTGTTCACAATGCAGGCTCAGTCTTCCACATTCCCGGTTTGTAGATGTGAGCTGTTGACCAATGTACCCGTGCAGTGATTTGCATAACTGTATACGATATTAAGGCATTTTTACTGAATTGTGTGTACAGCGTCTACAGGAACAGTTGAAAGTATGATAGTCACAATAAGTCGTGTAAAGGATATGGGCTTTGCCACTAGGCGCTTCATGGGTAAATCTGTAAGTGAAAAGTGGATGCATCTATGACATAACTGCAGAAGTGGAGAATGATAGAACAGATATTATGATCGTTAAAAATGGTTCAAATGGCTCTGAGCACTACGGGACTCAACTGCTGTGGTCATAAGTCCCCTAGAACTTAGAACTACTTAAACCTAACTAACCTAAGGACAGCACACAACACCCAGCCATCACGAGGCAGAGAAAATCCCTGACCCCGCCGGGAATCGAACCCAGGAACCCGGGCGTGGGAAGCGAGAACGTATGATCGTTAATTATGAATTTTTTCGTAGCAGTAGCGTCAAGTATTCTGCTTCGTAAAATTGTCTAAAAATGAAGAAGTTGGAATATTGTTAGTGACACAAAACATTCCATGTGTTGAATGCAGGTAATTGCGCAATGGGAGGGATTTATACTGTTATAGGTATAAAATTATCAAGTTTTCTTGAATCTGATCGCAGTGCATGTGGTGAAGGAACGTATATGGCTGAAAAACACGTAAAAGTGTGTGTTCGGTAGCCAGGTCTCAGACAAGGATCTTTCGAACGCACTCCGGTGCACAGTCTACAAGCAAGTTTCGTAAGGATCATCACTAATGAGACCACTATTTAGCTTTACTGCCAAAAAAGGCATTGTCGCAGCAGTAAATTAAAATAGTCCCAAACCACTGTTTCCGACCAGTGTTTCCGGGAAATTTCCTTTGGCTTTCAGGCGAATGGGGAACTGGGACCCCGTCTGCTCCACTCACAGCCGTCTGGGACATTTGTTTGAAAAGAACGAGAACTTTTTAACGAGCAGAAGTTGTTTTGAGTAGAAAAAACAGCAATGCTAAGGTCGCTAAGCAAGAGGGAATGTCACTGGAAGAGGTGTAACTTGGTAAGTGGAAAATATAAAATACTTCAGCAACTTGTAGCAAATTTCTATTGATCTGGCAACTGTCGCCACTTCAATCGCTTTGCGCCTCTTTATATCGACGTGAGGGTTCATCATATTTTCAAAAGGCGCAGAATTAGATTATTGTTGCTAAAGGCATGAAATTTACTAGAATGGTTCTTTAGGTGGACACAGGTATGTGTTAGTTGACGCATAAGTTGGTAACGTTTTTGTGGTGTCACCGCCAGACACCACACTTGCTAGGTGGTAGCTTTAAATCGGCCGCGGTCCATTAGTAGATGTCGGACCCGCGTGTCGCCACTGTCAGTGATCGCAGACCGAGCGCCACCACACGACAGGTCTCGAGAGACTTATTAACACTCGCCCCCAGTTGTACGGACGACTTTGCTAGCGACTACATTGACGAAGCCTCGCTCCTTTGCAGAGCAGATAGTTAGAATAGCCTTCAGCTAAGTCAATGGCTACGACCTAGCAAGGCGCCATAGCAATTGATAGTTATCGTATGAAGCGTGTCTCATCAAGAACGATGTATGCAAATGATGGATTAAAGTTAAGTATTCCAGAAGCTACGTACTTTTCTTTATAGCATTCATTACGTATCCTGTTTCAGACCTATCTCTAGCCTGCGTGAGTTAAGGCGTGCCTTTCGGCTACTTCCGAGTGGCGTCGCTGTCTTGTTACGCCACAACAGTTTTTGTTTCGCATGTTGGGATTCCGGCTATTATGGGTTTATTTATCGATTGTCACTTTTTATTCGTAGTTCAGTGTTCCTGTTTGAGTATACATATTATCATTTTGTCATTTGGTGACAGTGAATGGACGCTGGAACATAGAATGCCAAGTGGAGAAATCGGGATATTTCCGACATATTCTTCTGTCTGAGTTCAGTAGAGGGGTGACAGCAGCGGAGGAGGCCAGAAACATTTGCGCAGTGTATGGGGATAATGCCACTGGACAGAGCATGGCAAGAAATATAAAAGTCACGGATGATGAAGCAGTTCGCAGTATTAATTCTTCACAATTACGCGTATCTACCCTGATTTCTCGTTGGAATGTCTTTATGAACTCATCCATGCGCATACCGGTATTTACTCTTCTGAGCGCCAATCAGAACTACAACATTTGCTTTACCTCCATTACCACACTACTACACTCTCATTGTGCCATCATCGGATGGTGGTTAGCTATGTGTGGCACCACTGTCTTCATAGTCTGTCCACTCATTTTAACTCGTAGTCGCACTTACACTTTTGCTTTTAAAACTTATATTGTGCAATTTTACGAATTTCATACAAACGATTTTCGTTTTTATAACACAAAATCTAACGAGCTAAAGTAAATTAGTTTCTGTTTATTTGAGGGTATCTATCCTACACTTTCAAATAATATCATACTCAAGATTAAAGGTGTCCGTTCTAACTGAGGTCTGACGTAAAAGAAAACGAAATGTTTTTTATATGTCTTGAATTTCACACTTCATATTACTATGCAGCTTTTTTTGTGTTTTGTTCTTCCTTTCATGCTTAAAGCACTTTTGACATTCTTGTAAATTCCTTCAGCTGTGAGTAACAACAGTACGACACCTGGAAATAACGCATTTCTCGTGAAAGAGAAGATAAATATACATAATCATTGTTCTCTCAGCTTTTCTCAAAGTCGTTATCCAAGCGTTTATTAGTTGCAACATGTAATATTAGTATCTGTTTCGATAGCTTAAATAAACTTAAATTCGATAATCTAACCATGCAGGTTCATAAAACCCGTCTGTGTAAAAATTTCTTAGATCGTCGCTGAGCAGCGACCACCTGATATTTCAAAGAATACCTTACGCGCCACGGCGCGGAATACGAACTGTTCATAAATTGTATCGATAGAGATATTTTGTGTTTCTTATTTTTTTGACAGCTGAAGAATTGTAATCCTCTTCTGTTAACACAGCCATGATATTTTTTTATAGACGGCGGACGCGTATACGGCGTGGTCCGCAATCACTAATTAGTTATTATAAAATATTACTATCGTTCAGTGCTATGTAAGAATTTATGTGTGCATCTAAGATGAAATATCGAAGATGTTAAAGCGCTTTATTGAAGGAAACAGCCAGAAAGATAGAAAATTGAAATTGTACGGAGCCTATTGTTAGCAATACTGACTAAGGTAGTTAAATAAGTTTTTGTGCTCTCAAATGCAGTAGTGCCTGCTTATGACTTAAAATATTTCTATGCTATCCATCTCCTATTTATAGCAACAGAAATAACGGTGTTTTCATAGTTTTCATACAGCTACCAGGGACCGTCTGCATGTCGGCAAACGTCGTAGTTAAGGCAGAAGGCGCATTGCTGTTTACCTTGTTTGTGATTTAAATCCAACATCTTTTAATGTGTGGTTTAGTATAGCAAAGAAAATTTCCAGCTCTGTCTGGTCCCTTAGGTTTCTCTGTTCGTAGTTGCTATGTTTCATATCCGGTCGTGATCGAACATGATCATGAAAAAAATAAATTAAATGGCAATGCGAACTCTGTTCTTCATCTTGAGAACGTTACGCCTTCTGCAAACGATTTCAGGTGACATATAAAATATGACATACAGTACTTAAGTTTTTTGAAAAGTCTTTGCTCTTCCCGCCAAGAAGAGGTGCAAAACTCACAACAGATTTCTGAATCCTCACAAGAGAATAATAATCTAATCAAAATATAAATATTAAAAAAACACCGCAAACAGTTTTATTATAATATTCAGAAAACTCAAAACTCTTGATTAACAATGAATAATCACTATTAATCTGTAAGACACCATGGAACGCACTTGAACTGACAGTCATGCCGTTAGATGGACACCAGCACGTTGTTCATCCATACACGATAAACTAGACCTGTACATCTGTTCTTCGTGAATACTGAGAGAGAGCAATCTTTTCTCGTCCCTGACAGACGCGTTCTGTCTTTGCGTCGGACGAAATTCAGTGGGAATTTCTCAAGAATCTCACAGTAAAGAAAAGCATCCAGGTTATGGACATCGGTCTTAAGCTCTTAGCAAGGACCACCTTCTTACAAAGCGAGACATGAAAGTTCTTAGCTGCTAAAACGAGATGAATTTTATCGAACAAAGGACGCCAGATCCCTCTGTGGTAGCTGTGACGCACTTCTGAAGTGAGGCGAATCCCTGCAACCGCAAAATGGTGTAAGAGAAGTGGGGGGGTGGGGGGCGGGAGGGAATGGGAGAGCAAGAGCAATCATCCGAGCAGTGCACACTCGGCTGCCCCTAACTGCTGCCTCTTTCCGATAATGCTCGACAACTTTCCTCTCTTGATCTCGCGCTCACGACGAGAAGCAAGCCAGGGGCGATTTGCTCTCCTGTCTTCTAAAGACGAAATAACCAGAACAGTCATTACAATGAACGTCGACCGGTACAAAGATATTTGCTTGTGGAGTATATGAGATTTTGTGACGGTGGTCAGAGACAAGAAGTCCTACTCTTCTATTTTGTCAATACGCAACATTCAATTGGCGCTAAGGACGTTGATGAACCATCCCAGTTCCGTTGACGCCTTTCTTCCCCTCTGCTTCCCCCTCTCCCCCCTCCCACGCCTTTTACTTGTTGCCTACCGGAGTGGCCGTTCGGTTCTAGGCGCTACAGTCTGGAACCGAGCGACCGCTACGGCCGCAGGTTCGAATCCTGCCTCGGGCATGGATGTGTGTGATGACCTTGTGTTAGTTAGGTTTAATTAGTTCTAAGTTCTAGGCGACTGATGACCTCAGAAGTTAAGTCGCATAGTGCTCAGAGCCATTTGAACCATTTTTTTACTTGTTCGTCACATTCACCAGTCAATTTGTCCATATAGTATAATAACAGTATGTGCCGGTACTCATTTGCGTACTGTCTACACTGTACATTCTTATACTTTTAATCTTTTAGTATAACTTATGTTAAGATTCATTTGTTCACAGCTTCTTTCCATTTTAAATTAGGTGTTTAGTTGTAAAAGGTCACATATCTTTCGAAACAGAATGTTTGTGCAAGTATAGACTCTCGCTGATGTTGTGTGGACTATCTGCGTATTAGATGTCTGAGGATGGCTTAAAAAGCTGAAACATGATTCACAACGAGCCATAAAATAAATGTTAGTGTGGAACGTCAATACTACATCTTTCAGTTTTTAGTGTGTTTGTGTTCCACAAAGTGCCGACGGAATTTACTTTTCGACAGCTCCGTGCGTGAGCAACAACATATAGGATAAGCAGTGTAGCAAGCAGCTGATGGCTGGAATGTCACAGCATTTGTAGAACATGGAGCGTTCTGGTGTGACAAAATGAGCTCTCGAGATGATGGAAACGCCTACACGCGCCATACAATATTTGTTTAAAAGATGGTCGCGCCCTCTTTACTCAGCTGTCTTCGAGCCTGAGTGGAGAATGTTTGTTTATACGTCATGCGCACTTGTCGAGGTTAAGTTTCTTCATTGTACCAATTTGAAATTGAAAAGGACGACTCTACAAGCCATTCAGGTCTCGAAATAAATGATCGGAATACTGAAATTTTGTTGAAGACGGCAGGGTAAGATTGCGTGCAGTGAGTGTAGTGCTTTATAAGAAGAATCCTTGTGCGGATCAAAAAAATGGGTCTGACAAGGGAACCTCCCCATCGCACCCCCCTCAGATTCAGTTATAAGTTGGCACAGGGATAGGCCTTGAAAAACTGAACACAGATCAATCGAGAAAACAGGAAGAAGTTGTGTGGAACTATGAAAAAAATAAGCAAAATATACAAACTGAGTAGTCCGTGCGCAAGGTAGGCAACATCAAGGAGAAAGTGAGATTACGAGCGCCGTGGTCCCGTGGTTAGCATGAGCAGCTGCGGAACGAGAGGTCCTTGGTTCAAGTCTTCTCTCGAGTGAAATGTTTAATTTTTTATTTTCAGAGAATTATCAAAGTTCAGGCTCTCACAGATAATCAACTTCGCTCTCCAAAATTCCAGGACGTGTTCAGATTTGCTTCGACATATGCAGGATTTGACGGTCTACACACGGAAACATATGTTTTGACAGAGCACAGGGAAAACCGCGCGACTGTGAAACTGTTGCATTCATTTGTTGCAGTTTATGTGACAAACTCTTATGTTTTCATCACTTTTTTGGGAGTGATTATCACATCCACAAGGAAACCTAAATCGGGCAAGGTAAAAGAATCTTTTTACCCATTCGCCAGGTGTGCAAGTTAGGTGGGTCGACAACATATTCCTGTCATGTGACGCACATGCCGTCACCAGTGTCGTATAGAATATATCAGACATGTTTTGCTGTGGAGGAATCAGTTGACCTATGACCTTGCGACCAAATGTTTTCGGTTCCCATTGGAGAGGCACGTCCTTTCGTCTACTAATCGCACGGTTTTGCGGTGCGGTCGCAAAACACAGACACTAAACTTATTACAGTGAACAGAGACGTCAATGAATGAACGGATAGACAGTAACTTTGCGAAAATAAATGAAGTAAAATTTCCACTCGAGGGAAGACTCGAACCAAGGACCTCTCGTTCCGCAGCTGCTCACTCTAACCACGGGACCACGACGCTCCTCAGCTCACTTTCTCCTTTATGTTGCCTATCTTGCACATGGCCTACTCAGTTTGTATATTTTGCTTATTTTTTCATAGGTGCACACAACTTCTTCCTGTTTTGTCGATTGATCTGTGTTCAGTTTTCCAAGGCCTATCCACTGTGTCAATTTATAACTAAATCTGAGGGGGGTGCGTTTGGGAGGTTCCCTTGTGAGCACTATGGGACTTAACATCTATGGTCATCAGTCTCCTAGAACTTAGAACTACTTAAACCTAACTAACCTAAGGACAACACACAACACCCAGTCATCACGAGGCAGAGAAAATCCCTGACCCCGCCGGGAATCGAACCCGGGAACCCGGGCGCGGGAAGCGAGAACGCTACCGCACGACCACGAGCTGCGGACTGTGCAGATCAATGCCACTGTTCCAGCAGTCAGTGAGCTATATCGCATGAAATTAGGGTATTTCGTCTACTCTGGTTTTAGGTTAGCAACTCACTGTTTTCTGGGAAAAAACGTAGGTACGATTGCAGCTAGGTCAGAGTACACGGTATTCGGCAGCGATGATCGCAGGAAGGCTGGCTGCGCCCCATCTTGCGGCCAAACAAGGGGCGTGGCCATAATAGTTTCACCAGCCAAACACGTCGCCAATCACTGCCTGCACGTCGTCTGCTTTCCTCAAATTATGTGGGCTCTGGTTAATATCTCCCGAAACAGTAAAATAATTAGTAGAACCCATGGTTTCCTACCTGACTACACGTTCGGTAACAAAATAACATTCTTGAGATGGACAACTGTTCTATGGGCAAATTACCACTCCTGAGCAAGACCTGCTTTGGGGTCAGGACGAGTCCGTGGTGGCTCTGAAAGCTGTTAGATTCAGATCTGGAGACCTCGCTGTACACTCCATGCGGTCGCTATATTCAGCTGCAACAAAGTCATTCACCTCTGCAGCTTATTGTCTATGATCAAGAAATCTTTATCAGCTGCATTTATGGAAAACAATAAACGCGGTTCTCTGAGTGTCAGCAGTGTCCTCATAGCCACGGTAGAAGATGTGAGGCTCAGAGCATTAGTCTTGATGCTGTCCCATACCAGGAACCCACGGTGAGCGAACTTATCGATCCGAATCATTGTGTACATTTAAGCGGAAATCATGCATCACGAGCGTCTGTGCCTTTCATCGTAGCCCCACTCGCGACGGGTCTGTCACTGTACCGTCGTCAGCTGGAGGCGTGCTGCCAGGCACCTGCGTGTGGAACAACCGCTTTGACCCTCTGAGGAGCAATTCGCCGGGAAATTGAAACTTTGAGGCGGATGTAAGCTGTGTAGAGCTCTATTTTGCAGACATCCTTCGGACTGCGTCCTGCGGTAAACTCGAGTTATCAGTCTTGCTGTGCAGTGCTTGCTCTTGGTCGACTTTGCAGCGGCCGACAATGGGCATGTCAAGAATCAGAAACGATCGTCAAGACCTTGGAATTCCGTCTTATGGGAAATGGAACGTTTCAGATATCATGTTCTGTGTTTGACATTCAGCGTATCAAACACTATTTGCGTTAGGGGGTAGAAAAATTTCCGCTACCAGTCACAATAAAAGGTTATTTATTTGTCACACGACCGGTTTCGGGCTTGCGTCCATCCTCAGGTGTTTATACATTCATGTACATGTTTATATTGCTGGAGATCACTGTATTAATACAAAACATTATTTGCTGGTGACTAAACAGATACAAGTGGGACAACTGTAAGTGGCAAGGCAGCATTTGTCGAAAATATATCTGTTCTTACATAAAGATGAAGCATAGTTACGCTGTGGTGACAGTTTTTCCACTTAGTTGCACACTTATCATTTTCACGTCCATACTTCAGTTTTATAAAGTTTAGCTGCATATTTCACTATTACGATGTGCACTCGTGAAATACACTGTGTTTACATACAAACATGTGGGCTATGACTTAAATGTAGCAAGTGTGAAGATGTTTCTCATACAGAAAAAAATAGATTATGGTCAAAGAACTTAGCCACAGAAGTGCAACGGTGTTGCACATATAGAAACTTAAAAAGCTACTATAGACTGTGAAGTTTTTTGATACACATTATGAAATTTTTTTATCCACATTTTTGTTGGAGAACACAGATCTAGGAAGTACAATGACGATATATATATATATATATATATATATATATATATATATATATATATATATATATATATATATATGAAATCATGAAGAGCTATTACAAATAAAAAAAATGGCAGCTAGAACTGTTTGGGGCCACACTGTTGTCTGAGAACTTAGATCTAGGAAGTATGATGATGTTACACACATGAAATTTTCAAAGCTATTACAAATTATACACTGATAGTTACAGCTTGCGCTTACAATATGATTTTTACAAATAATGATAATGACACTTGAACTGTTGTATGACTCCTACATCTAATTTCCATAAAATATTACTTTGTTATTATATCAGAGGATAATTAGCTTTTGTTTTCGAATATTTCATGAAATATGTGAAGATAAGATTTGTTTGCAAGCTCCACTTGTTTGTTGAGAATGAGGTCTGGTGAGTTAGAGCTGTCGATATAAATTTCTAGCTCTTCGAGCAGATTCATTTTCTTTCCTTTATTCACAAGTGGCCATGGTCTTGCAAAGGTGGATTTATCCCAGTTATTTAGCTGGAAGGCATCCATGTGAAACTCCTTCCACTTTGGCCTATGTAGAGCTACGGACAATTGCCACATGAAAGTTTGTAAATACCTGATTTGTGGTGGCATTGGTTATTTGTCTTACTGTTGTGGATGATGTGCTGTTGTAGCTTGTTGTTAGTGCTGAAAGAAATTTGAATAGCAGTTTTCCGAAAGAGGTTGGCAATTTGGTATGAAATTTTACCTATAAAGGGTATGTGCATGAATGCGATTTTTCCTTCTCGTGAACCAGAGTAAGGAGGTGTGCATTGTTTCTTTTTGATTTTGTTGTTAATTTTATGAATTACATCTGGAGTGTATCTATTTCTACATGCAATTTCTTTGATAATCTTAATTTCTTTTTGTTCATCATCAGGGCTGAGTGGGATTTTATGTATACGATTAAGTTTGGATCTGAAGAATGCCATTTTGTGTTGTACTGGATGACATGAGGAGTAGTTAATGACAATGTCACTAGTGGTGGGTTTTCTGTAAATCTGGAAGGCATGTTTGTTGTTTACAGTAGATATTGTAAGGGCAAGAAAATTGTTTACTAATGACATGGTTTCACTAATAGCTGCGTAAACAAATCAAAAAAGTGCTGTTTCAAGTACAAAATTCATATCGCCACAATAATATATTAGAAATACTAACCAAAGCGAAATAAAAGCATTATTTGGTATACTTTGTATGTGTGGAGCGCTAAAAAATGCACATCTCAACTGTACCGATGCGTGGTCTATAGCATATGGGTCCCCATTTTTCTGAAGAGCTATGACGAAAAACCAATTCGACTTTTTAATCAATAATCAATAATCTAAAATTTGATGACTAACATACTATACTGCAAAGAAGAATGAGAAACAAGTTCACTGCATTCCGTGATTTGTGGTGTATGTTTGTAAATCATAGTCAAGAACTGTTCACTTCATCCACTCTCCGAACTATTGACATGACACTCCTTAGCTTCCGAGTCAGTTGCCCATTCAAAACGTATCTGCCAAGAAAGCCGGACAAATTGGGCTATAGATAATTTCATTTTCCCATACTTGGGAAAAGAGACTAGGGATAAATGAGTTTCAATTCCTACATATTATGTGATGAAATTATATGAACCTGTATATGGAACTAACTGGAAGTAGCTGACAAACAGGCCAACCACAAATCTCACAATCCCTGCATCAAACCACAAATAATCCAGTTTCTTCATCAGTATTCATTCACAGAGAGAAAAAGTGTTGAAGTCATATGTTCAAAAGAAAATAAAAACATTATTTTTTGTCAACGATGCATGAGATAGGTTAAACAGATGAGAAGGCAAAGAAATCGACCGTAGTACTTTTCAGCGATGATAACAAAGGGGGAGTCGATGTATTTGATTTAGTATGTCACAAAAAGACCACGTCATGGAAAACCAGGCACTGGCCAATGTGATACATGTATTGGCTTTTTGATGCATCATAAATAAACGCCTACATCTTGTATAAGGGAGTGGTGGCACAAGCAGCCGAAGCAATTTTCCCCAGAAATTGGCTTTTGGTCTGATTGAAGCAAAAATTGAAGATAGATGTACAAAAATTGTACCTACAGAGCTTCCCATAAGTATGGCACAGATTTTTAAAAAATTTTCGCAGTGATATTCCAAAATCAGCAGCACTAACAGAAACGATATAAAAAAAAAGAAACAAGTGGACGATGCTTTCTTTGCAGTCAGAAAGAAGACCGAAACAATTTCTGTTAATGCTGTGTTTAATCGAAACCAGTGTGCAAAAACCATCGGAAAGATATTTGCGAAAGTTGCCATAACAGTTCAATTTGAAAATGTTTGGTATATTCAAAATTTTTTCAAATTTTGAAGTTAATTTATAAAATCTATATTTCCTTTTACATGAGGAACTATTTTTTCGTAGTTGTTAGCTTTATATTTTTTATCAGTTTACATATTATTTGTGATATTATGCTAAACAATTCCTTCAATGATTCTTATGCTTTATGATATGTTGTATTGTGTTTTGCACAATGTTATAACAAAAAGGGTAGTTGAATACATTAGATAAATGCAGTCTCATATTTCCATATATGACAACCATGGTACAACAATATACATTGATGTTGGAATTGTTATTTGCTTTGTCACACTATAAAACATTCACAATACTTTGTAATAAATACTGCATACTGTTTATTACTTTATATGACTCCAGAACCCCTTTTTTAAGACAGAGATAATTTAGAAAAACGTAAGATACATTTTTAGCCCACCTTTTTACTTATGTCTCGGGAATCGTACTTCATAACTCTAGGGTAAAAAGAAGACATAGATATGAATGAGAGTACACGAGAATAATTTTATATTATAATGAATCTAATAAGCACTGATAAATAAAAAACAAAGAAATGTTATTTTCAAAATCTTAAAACCACATATTGTAACATGTGAGGCGTCTATATATTTTATTTTTAATTGTAAGACCGGTTTTGGTCGCAGACTATTTTCCAGTACAAATTCAGGTGAATAACAGGTATTACATATCATAAATAAATGTCAAATGTCACATTTATAATTAATAATTTTATTTTGCAAAAGTAGATTCATTATTTCAGAAGACTTGTCATTGGTTTATTACTTAAATTGGAAAAAAATACGTACCTCGTCTGATGTTACAGCATTGATTATTCCATAATTCAATACTTCAAACGGAGAAGGACGTCACGTAACAATTTATGGTGTAAAGGAGAGAAAGCGGGTATAATCGTAAATCAGAATGTAAAAATCTGTGTCTCGTAGGTTTTGCTGATAGATTGCTATGATAAACGACAAATTTTTGACGAATTTGTTTCCGTGGTCATCCTCCGCAGCAAGCACTGAAATATTTGCTTTGTAAACAGAAAACGACCTCTTGTTGTACTGTGTTTTGTTTCTTCCATATACGTTTCTCCTCCCTCACTTTAAGCCATCATCAATCTGATCTAGAATGATACAGTTTTGCTTTTATCAAACGTAACTGTATAATTGTAGATCCCATGATACAGTTTTTACAGTCTAGACTGGCACAGCTTTGTTTTTATACAAACAACACATACAGTCGGACATTAAAGTCTACACACACTCTAAAAATAACACTTGAAGTCAAAATCAATCAAGAAAATATTATGTATTCACTTTCTGTGTAAAATAACATATACACTGCATAATTAATAATTATTCCATATACTGACATCTTGAGCATTCAAATGAAACAGCAGTCAGGTACAAAAGTAAACATACACTGTGATGCTCTTCACTTTCAGGCCCAATTTAATATTTTGTATTGCCACCTTCTGCTTCGATCACAGCTTCCAAATGTCGAGGCAAGGATTACACCAATTTTTTTGTGTACGCAGGTGTAAAGTTATTCCACTATTTCACTAAGGCTGCTTTAAATTCATCTTTGCCGTTGACGTACTTTTTATCCTACGCTTTAGTTCTCTCCAAAGATGTTCAATTGGGTTAATGTATGGTGACTGGGGAGGCAAATGCAACTATTTTTGTACATTGTAAAGTAGCCATTCTTTTACGACAATGACCGTATGCTTGGGGTCATTGTCTTGCTGAAACATCCAGTCTGTTCTTAGTCCCAGGTTCTCCACAGACTGCTTCAGAGTCTCCTTTAAGATGGTGAGGTACTTCCATTTATGCATAATACCTTCAATAAATACTAAATTCCCAACTCCAGCTCCAGACATGCAACTCCACAAAGGAATGTTTCCACCACCTTACTTCACTGATGGAATAACTGATGGGAAAAGTTCTTTTCTTCCAGATTTAACTCCTTTTTCGTCACACCTTTTGCTGTCCATCACACTGGAAGATGTTAAACTTACCCTCATCCTGGAAAGTACTGTATGCCAAAATGTGGAATCTTTATTTCGGTGCAGAGTGCCAATCCCAGGCGCTTCTGTCCATTTACCCTAATTATTAACGGTTTCTTCCTTGCTGTTGTACTTTCAAATCCATGATTGTGCAGCAGTCTTCGAACTGTTATGGGATGAACATTATTTCCACTAGTAGTAGCGACATCTAATGCCAATTCTGTAGCTGTAATTCTGGGATCCGCATTCACTTTTATAATGATGTGTCAGCGCTCCCTGCTAGATAATTTTGGTGGTCGTTCACATCTAACTTTGTTTTCTACACTTCCTCGATCCCAGTAATTTCTTATTACGCTTTGGACACGTGCATGTATTTCGGTTCTTTTTGAATGCATGTTACGCGATCGAATTATGTATTGCAATACACGTCTATTATATCAACAAACCACACCACTGGCACTGCCTTTACTGCAACGTCTGTCTTGCAACTAACGACAGACTCGAAGTGTATGTTGACTTCTGTACCGCAGTAAACAAAGACTGTTGCATCTGTCTCTCTTGCAGTGCACGATACCGGTGTGAAGACCTTGGTTTATGTTACTGTGGACACGGACGCAGGCACAGAGTTGCACGTCTACCTGTGTACATCCAGACTGCACGCAACATGCTACAAAGTGTGGGTGTATGTGGACTTTAGAGTCCAACTGTATAAAAACATAATTGTCACATTCTAGACCCCACTTATGACGCCTTAAGACGCGCGTCTGGGAGAAACAAAATACAGTTCAGCAAGAGAAGGCGTTTTTATTTACAAAACAAATGGATTTTTGAGGTTGTGGATTCGATGGTGGGAACAAATGCTTGGTAATAATGCCCCTGGACTGCTCATAACAAAATACATTCGTAGCAATGGGTAAGCTGATTATGCAGTGGCGTGTCTATTATGTACCCACTCACCAGTTTATAATGAAGCGCCGGGAAATATCTCTGATTGAACTTCGTTGCACCACGTCACATTAGTTAAATAGGGCAGTATTATGTCAACCATGGTACTTCTGTTATCCCTGCGGAAAAACTTTCTGAGCGCCCATGAAACGACTTACGTAATTTCAGCACACAGATACATAACTTGCATTCCAAATGAGCCAGCCGCTGTGTCCGAGCTGTTCTAGGCGCTTCAGTCTGGAGCCGCGCGATCGCTACGGTCGCAGGTTCGAATCCTGCGTCGGGCATGGATGTGTGTGGTGTCCTTAGGTTAGTTAGGATTAAGTAGTTCTAAGTTCTAGGGGACTGATGACCTCAGATGTATAGTCCCATAGTGCTCAGAGCCATTTCAACCATTTTTTTCTAAATGAAATGAGAAAACAATATTACTCCAAGACGAACTAAAATGTACACTCCTGGAAATTGAAATAAGAACACCGTGAATTCATTGTCCCAGGAAGGGGAAACTTCATTGACACATTCCTGGGGTCAGATACATCACATGATCACACTGACAGAACCACAGGCACATAGACACAGGCAACAGAGCATGCACAATGTCGGCACTAGTACAGTGTATATCCACCTTTCGCAGCAATGCAGGCTGCTATTCTCCCATGGAGACGATCGTAGAGATGCTGGATGTAGTCCTGTGGAACGGCTTGCCATGCCATTTCCACCTGGCGCCTCAGTTGGACCAGCGTTCGTGCTGGACGTGCAGACCGCGTGAGACGACGCTTCATCCAGTCCCAAACATGCTCAATGGGGGACAGATCCGGAGATCTTGCTGGCCAGGGTAGTTGACTTACACCTTCTAGAGCACGTTGGGTGGCACGGGATACATGCGGACGTGCATTGTCCTGTTGGAACAGCAAGTTCACTTGCCGGTCTAGGAATGGTAGAACGATGGGTTCGATGACGGTTTGGATGTACCGTGCACTATTCAGTGTCCCCTCGACGATCACCAGTGGTGTACGGCCAGTGTAGGAGATCGCTCCCCACACCATGATGCCGGGTGTTGGCCCTGTGTGCCTCGGTCGTATGCAGTCCTGATTGTGGCGCTCACCTGCACGGCGCCAAACACGCATACGACCATCATTGGCACCAAGGCAGAAGCGACTCTCATCGCTGAAGACGACACGTCTCCATTCGTCCCTCCATTCACGCCTGTCGCGACACCACTGGAGGCGGGCTGCACGATGTTGGGGCGTGAGCGGAAGTCGGCCTAACGGTGTGCGGGACCGTAGCCCAGCTTCATGGAGACGGTTGCGAATGGTCCTCGCCGATACCCCAGGAGCAACAGTGTCCCTAATTTGCTGGGAAGTGGCGGTGCGGTCCCCTACGGCACTGCGTAGGATCCTACGGTTTTGGCGTGCATCCGTGCGTCGCTGCGGTCCGGTCCCAGGTCGACGGGCACGTGCACCTTCCGCCGACCACTGGCGACAACATCGATGTACTGTGGAGACCTCACGCCCCACGTGTTGAGCAATTCGGCGGTACGTCCACCCGGCCTCCCGCATGCCCACTATACGCCCTCGCTCAAAGTCCGTCAACTGCACATACGGTTCACGTCCACGCTGTCGCGGCATGCTACCAGTGTTAAAGACTGCGATGGAACTCCGTATGCCACGGCAAACTGGCTGACACTGACGGCGGCGGTGCACAAATGCTGCGCAGCTAGCGCCATTCGACGGCCAACACCGCGGTTCCTGGTGTGTCCGCTCTGCCGTGCGTGTGATCATTGCTTGTACAGCCCTCTCGCAGTGTCCGGAGCAAGTATGGTGGGTCTGACACACCGGTGTCAATGTGTTCTTTTTTCCATTTCCAGAAGTGTATTCTACGCCTAGTAGTCTAAAACGAAACGTGTGAGATACCATGCGAGATGATTACCCTATACCTGCACTGTTTTATATCTTTGTTATGTTAGAGACATCAGAAGGGTTTTGTGATTGAAGCCAGAGCGCTGGCGTTGAGTACTATGCCACCACAAGTAGTTTCTGTAACTGCTCCTCTGGAAAGTACGTATCCGTGCTATCCCTCGCGTACGCCTTCGAATGCGGTGGCGAGGTTATCAAAGACGAATAAGGAAGCAAACAATCCTATCGTTAGGGAACCGACTGAACAGCTGACTCACGAAATGTTGAGATACGCAGCCAGCAGCAGATTTCTGGATTATAAGAGAGTTGCGTCCTGCACATCATTGCCACTGACGTGACAAGCGACCTTGATCCCTTGCAGGCATTACATTGGCGAGTAGATTGTTAAATGACAATATAGGGGGAACGTGAATCAGCATAAATTTAGCGCTCCGGAGAGCACTCAAATCCCTCGAGATTCGAGGTGATTCGGCACTGAACAGGCCTCAGCTGAGGTTTATTACAGGCAATGAGCTGGTAGAACCTTCCTTCTCAGGGTCGCTCGTTTGCACTCCTGCTGTGGGAACTGACGGCACACACTTCCCATAGTTCAGGGACATCGTAGCTGCGGAGGTTGTTAGGTGGCGGTAAAGGAACTATCGGCTACTTGGAACAGCATTAGCATGTGAAATCTGTAGTGGCGGCGTTCTCTGAACACGTGGTCTGTTATCTAAGGGCCAGCCGGAGTGACCGTGCGGTTCTGGGCGCTACAGTCTGGAACCGAACGACCGCTACGGTCGCAGGTTCGAATCCTGCCTCGGGCATGGATGTGTGTGATGTCCTTAGGTTAGTTAGGTTTAATTAGTTCTAAGTTCTAGGCGACTGATGACCTCAAAAGTTAAGCCATTTGAACCATTTGTTATCTAAGGAGTTTCTAAATTGATAGTGAGCATCTGCTTTGCAACATTGGACGTCTCAGAAGAATATGAGCGATCATAGGAGGTGTGAGCTATATACACTGATGGACAGAACATTATGACCAGTACTCACCGTATGATTGCCGCCTTGTGGCGGTACGGTCACGTGACACGGTAAGGATACGGATCGCAAACGAGGATCTGCACTGCCATAAGCATGTGTAGTTTGCTTTGGCGTGTCACACGGGAACGAGCATTTCGGAAACGACGAAGCTCGCCAGTTGTTCACAAGCTACTGTCGTGCGCGTCTATGAAAAGCGCTCGCAAGGCCACAATCGTGCTACAGTTGTATTAGGAATATGATAGTATGCACACATTTATGTCTTGGCTACCAATTTCACCAGAACTGACCCTCGTGTTGTTTGAGTCTATCTGTTCTTGCCCAGGTGGCTCATCGTGATGATTGAAGAAAAAGCACGTAGCTAATTAATATCTTCTCAAAATCGAGCTCATAAGATCATTACGGTATGACCAGTTTCACAAATGTATGGCTTGTTAAGGAGATCACTGAGGCAATTATCTGAAATTACTGAGTTAAACGAGTGTCAATTGCTCAACTTGTACTTGTTCTAACCATTTCCCTGGCCAGCTTTTCGAGATGCAAAGACTAGTGTTTCCTCTCTCACTTCTTAAAATAATCTTCCATAATTTTCCAGTTTTATGACTGACACTTGATATTTGCAAATACTCTCAAATTTCGTCGGCACGTGTAAGACAGGGTCTTATGGTACTGTCGGCTGGTCGACCCCCATGGGTGGGGTCAGTGTCAGCCGTGCAATCGGAGAGAGTTTATTCCCTCACACAAAGCGGCCCCACTGCGCGTAGGTTATGAGAGTTGTAGCTATTGAATGTAGGTGACAGAAGCGGGTGTGTGCACTGTGTGGTGTACGTTTGTGTAGTATGATGGTGAGGAAAAGGAGATTGTGAAATCCGATGAGGCCACTTAGCCTGTGTATTCTCCTCGAATAACAGGGGGACCGGAGGGTCTTACGTCGCCATCCGAAGCACGAATCAACTTCAACACCTATCACTTCAGGATACACTGCACAGAAGGTTGGAATTCGGTCACAGTGAGTGCTAAGGTGTAGTTAAGTATAAGATTCACGTTTTCGTTATCTAAAGCACTGGTTTTCTGAAAATGAGATGTAAAATTGTGTTCTAGCTTCCTGATTGGTACAAAAAGTTCAAAACGTAATTTTATGAGTTATTTTTTGATCGACAATGCGCTACCGCGTATTCCTGGAGCGAACGTTAGCAAACTGCTAATGCAGTGATTACATACCTATGGGATAAAGAATGGCTCTGAGCACTATGGGACTTAACATCAGAGGCCATCAGTCCCCTAGAACTTAGAACTACTTAAACCTAACTAACCTAAGGACATCACACACATCCATGCCCGAGGCAGGATTCGAACCTGCGACCGTAGCAGTCGCGCGGTTCCGGACTGAAGTGCCTATAACCGCTCGGCCACGGCGGCCGGCGCCTGTGGGTATGTTGAGTACAACAATCCTTAGGAAGCCAAGCTTATCTACAGTATTTTCAGCAAACATGATGGCAATGTGGGTCGCTCAACTGCGCGTTTATCAGCGTCCGTACAAAGTCCACATTTTTACACAGTCCACTTTTTTAACAATCCAATCTAGCGACTGCCACAAATGATGATGATGAAATGATGAGAACAACACAAACACCCTGTTCATGGGCAGAGAAAATCCCCAACCCGGCCGGGAATCGAACCCGGGATCCCGTGATCCAGAGGCAGCAACGATAGCCACTAGACCACGAACTGCGGACATCTTTCAGAAAAGAAGAAAGCCTTTCCTACAGATGAAAAATGGTATCAGTATTTGATGGTTGTTGGGTATGTGTAACGTTACTAGAACTTGCCAGGGGCAGATCTTTTAATCGGGAGAATAACTTGAGGTTTAAGCATGTCACTGACATACCCACATTTCTCGCAGATCCCGTAAATTGCCTTTTCAGAAAACGCAGGACTGTCTATCGTAAAAACTTTTTGACTAGTTTGACATTTGAGACAGTGGATTGTTACGAAGTGCGTTCAAGTTCTAAGGCCTCCGATTTTTTTTCTCCAGACTGGAAAGAGATAGAAACATGCGCATTATTTTAAAATGAGGCCGCGTTCATTGTCAATACGTCCCAGAGATGGCAGCACCATACGGCAGATGGAACTTTACCGCCAGCGGCGAGAATGAGAAGTGTTTTAAATACTTAAAATGGCGACGTTTTCCTTACTTGAACAGCGTGCAATCATTCGTTTTCTGAATTTGCGTGGTGTGAAACCAATTGAAATTCATCGACAGTTGAAGGAGACATGTGGTGATGGAGTTATGGATGTGTCGAAAGTGCGTTCGTGGGTGCGACTGTTTAATGAAGGCAGAACATCGTGTGAGAACGAACTGAAACAACCTCAGGCTCGCACAAGCCGGTCTGACGACATGATCGAGAAAGTGGAAAGAATTGTTTTGGGGGATCGCCGAATGACTGTTGAACAGATCGCCTCCAGAGTTGGCATTTCTGTGGGTTCTGTGCACACAATCCTGCATGACGACCTGAAAATGCGAAAAGTGTCATCCAGGTGGGTGCCACGAATGCTGACGGACGAAAACACGGCTGCCCGTGTGGCATGTTGCCAAGAAATGTTGATGCGCAACGACAGCATGAATGGGACTTTCTTTTCGTCGGTTGTGACAATGGATGAGACGTGGATGCCATTTTTCAATCCAGAAACAAAGCGCCAGTCAGCTCAATGGAAGCACACAGATTCACCGCCACCAAAAAAATTTCGGGTAACCGCCAGTGCTGAAAAAATGATGGTGTCCATGTTCTGGGACAGCGAGGGCGTAATCCTTACCCATTGCGTTCCAAAGGGCACTAAGGTAACAGGTGCATCCTACGAAAATGTTTTGAAGAACAAATTCCTTCCTGCACTGCAACAAAAACGTCCGGGAAGGGCTGCGTGTGTGCTGTTTCACCAAAACAACGCACCCGCACATCGAGCTAACGTTACGCAACAGTTTCTTCGTGATAACAACTTTGAAGTGACTCCTCGTGCTCCCTACTCACCTGACCTGGCTCCTAGTGACTTTTGGCTTTTTCCAACGATGAAAGACACTCTCCGTGGCCGCACATTCACCAGCCGTGCTGCTATTGCCTCAGCGATTTTCCTGTGGTCAAAACAGTCTCCTAAAGAAGCCTTCGCCGCTGCCATGGAATCATGGCGTCAGCGTTGTGAAAAATGTGTACGTCTGCAGGGCGATTACGTCGAGAAGTAACGCCAGTTTCATCGATTTCGGGTGAGTAGTTAATTAGAAAAAAAATCGGAGGCCTTAGAACTTGAATGCATCTCGTATTACGGCATACATTACCAGTCTGGATCCTTACCGTACTAACAAGATATTTGATCTCCTCTGTTCTCCTTTCCCTCTGCCTTAATTTATTCGTTCGTTTGGATTTTGGTTCATTCAAACGATGTATCACTTCTGTCTCTGAAGACTATTGGTAGGGCAGGATAATAAGCAGCTTTGAGTTACTGTTTATCGCACTCTGCATACGGGCTCAGCGCTCTCAGCGTTCAAAACTTACGTGAAAATCCAATATACGTTTCACGAAGTAATTTCCAACCTAAATGCTTTATTTACGAGAGATGTAAAGAAAAAGTAAGTCTAACTAATTACGTTAAATCAGTCTTTCAGGGATAAGTCGAACGATATCAACCAGTGTCAGGGTTTCACTGTAAATGAGAGGAACTTAATAACCATCTAGTCGCGGTCAACACTGCTCGTGTATCTTGTTTGGCCTCGGCGACTTGTGCCGCCGTGGGAAAGGGCCCAAGGTCCGGCGCAGGCACATCCTTCACCCGCCGCCCAGTTGCGTCGATTCCCTCTGGGTCTCGGGAGGACTCGCTCGCCGCCAGCCGTGGCGATTGTGGCGCGTGCACCAGCGATCAGCAACCAGTAATCAGCGACCAGCGACCGCTGTGATCAACGACCAGCGACCGGTGCACGGAGACCATGCGCTTTCACGGCTTGCCTCTGTCCACAGTGTCCGTCCGCTACTGCCGCAGACGTTTCTCGCAAGCGATTTCCGTCACCTGTTAATATAGGTGTAAACCACGACTCTGGTTTCGGCTCATCTAAGTCTCTAATTTCACAGTTCTGCGACTAAAAAACTGCAAAGGATTTTTTAACATTTTCTTATAGATTTTGACCTCCCAAAAACAGGAAAAATATTTAAAAAATTCTGTCACATAGGCTTTTATGTATATTGCAGTATTTATGTTCATTAGTAATAAACCTATGTGTTTTTTTAATTTAATAATTATTAAAAATTATATCAATTATAACTGATAAAATAAACTTAAATTAAAAAAGTAGAATGTTAATTATTCTTTGTTACCACTTGCAGGTTTGACCGTGAACTCCTGAGCGCCAGAAGCAAATGCAAACAAACTTCTTGTTCAGTTTTATTGTGTTGCGACAAGTCAAATGACGATTTCTATATCGCATGAAATGAAGAGAAACTCTCAGTACATATTGCTATTCAAGCGAACAGTGCTGTTGTTTCTGTCTAGTCATGGCTACAAGAGGTTGCGTTATTTCCCCAAACAGTTTTTGTTATATCTGTGGTGAATACACTATTAAAAGTCAACGGAGAAACGTAAGTGATTTTGTGAGGAAAGTTTATTTTGCTTGCTTTAAATTAAAACTTGGTGATCAAGAGAAACCATGGGCCCCGCATAAGGTGTGTAGGAGATGTGAAGAAGTTCTTCGTTCGTGGTTTAAGGTTAAGAAAAATACATTTCCATTTGGAATTCCTATGATATGGCGTGAGCAGAAAAATCATACCACTGATTGCTACTTCTGTTCGGTTGACGTAAAGGGATTCAATTCAAAAAACAAAAGAAGCAAAGTTATTCTAACTCAGGTATACGTCCAGTGCCCCATAGCTCTGAAATACGTATCCCACAGCCACTTTCAAATGGTTCAAATGGCTCTGAGCACTATGGGACTTAACTTCTGTGGTCATCAGTCCCCTAGAACTTAGAACTACTTAAACCTAACTAACCTAAGGACATCACATACATCCATGCCCGAGGCAGGATTCGAACCTGCGACCGTAGCAGGCCCGCGGTTCCGGACTGCGCGCCTAGGACCACTAGACCACCGCAGCCCAGCCACTTTCCAGTTTGGATGAATACCCGACTGAGTTGGAGGACGAAGTGACATTACCTCCGCAGAGTGAATCAAGCTCCGATTTTTCTTCAGACGGAGATGAAAGGCCTCAGCTATTTTCTCAATGTGTGCTCATTGATGTAGTAAGAGATTTAGGTCTTTCAAAAGATGCAGCCGAAACGTTAGGTCTTTTATCATCTGGCACCTCATTTTCTGGTACAGACACCGGGAAAAAGAATTTACCCAGTTTTTCTCAAAAGAAAGAAATTTAGTTTTTTTCAATGATGTGAAAGGACGCATGCATTGCTTTGATATGCAGTATGACTCATCCGAATGGCGCATATTCATTGATTCATCCAAAACTAGTCTTAAAGTAATATTATTGCACAATGGACATAAATTTGCATCGCTTCCGATGGGACATTCTGTGCATATGGACGAAAACTATAACGATTTGGCCATTATCCTGGAAAAAATCAAGTATCAGGCCATCAATGGATGGCTTGTGGAGACTTCAAAATACTCACGATGCTTTTGGGTCAGCAGGCAGGCTATACTAAATACCCATGCTTCTTAAGGTTGTGGTATAGTAGAGCCAGAGAACAGCACTGGAATAAAAATGTTTGGGCACCCCGAGAAACATTAAAACTTGGAGAGAAAAATGTTACCAATACTACTTTGGTACCACCAGAAAAGGTTTTGTTGCCCCCTCTCCATATCAAACTGGGGTTGGTGAAACAATTTGTAAAATCGCTGCAAAAGGATGGGGACTGTTTTAAATATCTATGTACAAAATTCTTTAAGCTGCCAGAAGGAAATATGAAAGAGGGAGTTTTCACTGGCCCCGACATAAGAAAACTTTGAACCGACACCCTCTTTGTGGAAAGTATGAATGAGAAGGAAAAAGAGGCTTAGGTATCGTTCAACGATGTAATGTGAAACTTTTTGGGAAATACTAAGGATCCTGAGTACAAAACCGTTCTTCAATAGATGCTAGCAGCATACGCAGCTCATGGCTGCAAGATGAGCTTGAAGGTCCATTTTTTACACTCCCACATATACAGTTTTCCTGAAAACCTGGGAGCTTGCAGTGAAGAACAGGGGGAGCGGTTTCACCAGGATTTCCGTGATTTCGAGAGACGGTACCAAGGAAGATGGGTTGTCACTATGCTTGCTGACTACTGTTGGATGCTTAAGCGGGTAACTAAAGATGGAAATCGGAAAAGGACTCGGCGAAGTATCAAGGAAAAGAAGAAAAGGTTCATAAGAAACATGAATAAGTATAGTATTGTTACTGTATGTCTCAAAATAATGTTTCATTGGTTGTAAAAAAAATCTTTGATAATTTTGAATAAACGAGTGCTTTTATCAATTTTTTGTGTTTGAATTTGCAAAAAAAAAAAAAAAAAAAAAAAAAAACTTCATGTGATAGGAAAAAATGGACATCACTTCTGAAATCAGCGCATTCTAAAACATAATTCAGTAAAAATATGTCATGCAGCTGACAAAATTTGTTTTGCAAACCTGTGTTTTCTTTGCAAAATTAATTCGTGTGACATCACCTAGCCTCTCTTAATAGACACGGATCACTTTCCTCAAGAAATTTTCACTTCTTTTTCTTCGAATGTGTTACAACCAGTCGATTTGGTGAATTATTTGGAAACATAAAAATAGAAGTCTTCATTGCCTACTTCTCGTTCTGTTTTGTACTACATCCAAAGTGTTAAAGTGTAGCCCATGTAACCATTATATACCGGGTGTTCCGAAACTGTTCGTTCAAATTAATACACGAGATAGAGAACATCAAAACGTATTTCGATAAGGAACGTATGGCGTCTGAAGTCAGCTTGTAGTGTTAGGTAACATTTTGTTACTGAAGGTGACGTAAGTTTTTGTGTCGGTGTCGCTGAGTGGGATTGTGTATTGACATTCTAAACTGCTCTGTGAACAGATGGTTGCCTCTGAGGTCTGCTTGGAAACATGCCGATTCATTCTCAAACATTACTGCCTTACGGCAACAATGGTGACTCCGTCGCAGTCATTACCGTCTTGTGATAACAATAGCGAACCTGGAACAGTTTACGTATGGTGAAATGGTTGACATGCCTCTGGTATACAGGTCTGTGAATGGTAACCGACGAGGTGCAGTGATAAATTACCGACACCGCTTTTCCAACCGCCGGGTTTCACAACAGCAAACACTCGGAAGCCTGCAACACCTCCTCAGTGAAAGAATCACTTTCCGTGCAAGTATGCATGATACAGATTGGAATCGTACACTGCGAACTCCGAAATGGAAGATGAGATTTTGTGACGTGCTGAAGACACTCCAAGTACACGCCCTATTACACATATACTTAGCATCAGGCATAGCCTTGTATGGAATGTGTTACATAATCAGCAGCTTCGTCTTTTTCATCTTCAGTGTTTGGTAGGACTAGCGTTTGAAGCTTTCCCCAACGTGTGCAGTTCACACAATAGTTTTTACGACAGACTGCCCTGCACCCCTTATTTTCACCCGAGGTCCTATGCACCGGCGAGGTTTTGTTTACCAGTGAAGCCTGTTTCATTATCCATAATTCGCATGTTTGGGCACATGTGAACCTACGAGGTACTCCAACTCGTGGTCATCAACAGCGATTTGTTGTTAATATGCGAGGCAGCATTCTCAGTCAAAGGTTAATTGGACCATACACTCCCCCATTTCGCCTCATCGGACGGAGATATCTCATTTTCGTGGAACAAGTGTTACCGGAACTGCCAGAGGATGTGCTTCTAAATGTTAGACAAAGTCTGTACTCCCAGCACGATGGGGCGCCAACCCATTTCAGCGTTGCTGTGAGCAGTCATCTAAGAGCCGCCTACGGGAATCTCCTGAGGTGGACCTGTGACTTGGCAACCAAGTCACCTGATACCACGTGTCTGAGTCGCTTTCTCTGGGCGCATAGCCTATGAAGCAACCATTGCGGACATACCAGGAATTTTCGAACGGAAACAACAACCAATGGTTCGATCACGTACGGCGTGCATACTCGCCAGTGGTCAGGCATTCGAGAAGTTCCTGTGAATACCACTGCTGTAATTAGCATGCTAAACTACCTTTTGCGTAAATCGTCGCCTAGCATAAGAAACTATCGTCAGGGACCATAACTAAACAATGTTTTGAGGTTCTCTACCTTCTGTATTAATTTTAATGAATAGTTTCGGCACACCATGTATACTGATAACTACCTGATGACTACCTAGTTAATACCGCATTTCTTTACATTTGCAACGCAGTGCAACAAGTTTCTGCGTGTCATGAATTCGACAGACATGAGACTGAGCTGCCCATCATCTAACGCTAACTTTTCAATTCTCTTCTTCGATGTATTACTACTGTAAATGGTTTATGTATGTGAATTTTATATGCAATTTTTTATGCAGAGACTATCACATTTTTCTGATCTTGTTGTTTTCAAGAATACAACAGCGCTTGTCTGACAATTCAGATGTATGGAATATATCGATGATAGAGTAACTTGTGAGAACACCGTACCATTTAGTGGTTCAAATGGCTCTGAGCACTATGGGACTTAACATCTATGGTCATCAGTCCCCTAGAACTCAGAACTACTTAAACCTAACTAACCTAAGGACATCACACAACACCCAGTCATCACGAGGCAGAGAAAATCCCTGACCCCGCCGGGAATCGAACCCGGAACCCGGGCGCGGGAAGCGAGAACGCTACCACACGACCACGAGCTGCGGACTGTACCATTTAGTGTAAGGAGTCCATTGTGTCAACAGATGATCCATAATAAAGGAAAAAAATCTGAGCCCATGATTGTTTACAAGTATGGCGTAGATGGTGGAGAGATAAAAAATATAACGGTAATAGTTGTGTCTGGCAGTGCTGTGCTAGAGAAAAGAGAATGAAATGGTCGAATGAAGTACAAAGTTTGATCACGTAAGAAACGATGACTGAGGAAAGAAACTGCACACGGATGAAAGAGGGCACATCGATGAGCCTGTGCAAGAGGGTTTACAGTTGTTTCATTAAGGCATGAAAGAGTGGGGGATGTGAAATGCTTGTTAACAAATGTGTTCAAATGGCTCTGAGCACTATGGGACTTAACATCTGAGGTCGTCAGTCCCCTAGACTTAGAACTGCTGAAACCTACCTAACCTAAGGACAGCACAAACATCCATGCCCGAGGCAGGATTCGAACCTGCGACCGTAGCAGCAGCGCGGTTCCGGACTGAAGCGCCTAGAACCGCTCGGCCACAACGGCCGGCAACAAATGGGTTTGTAGTAAAAAGGAAGAAGAGGTGGCGCAGACTGGCAAGAAAAACGAATAAAGGAAAACATGAAAGAAATCCGAGTACTATTAACAAAAAAACCACGCTTTTAGTGAACCGCAGTTATGTATTAACTCACAAAAGTCGCCATTGTACCATGAAATTAGACGTTTTTGTGAGCATATTCGGTTCGTCTTAAAAATAAAGTACAATGGATTCAGTGATCACTGACATTTAACGTCTCATCCACAGCGATATTATAAGACTGTCTGGACTCGTGGAGTAAACTTGCCTAGACCTATTTACGAAGATCACGGTGAACCTGACTAGCAGCCACAGTTCGGCAGATGTTCACCAGAGAGACTTGCGCCTTGCTGTCAGACATCGTCACTGATTGTCAAAGAGACTTTTTGGTAAAAAAAAAAAAAAAGAAACAGTTCATCCGTTCACTCATTACAATGGTAAACTCATATACAGAGAATATTATTTTAACGAGAAAGTTATCGTATCCGAATTAGAAAGGCGAAGTTCCATGTCACTTCCAGCGTGAAGCAGTGCTCAGGGCGAAGTCCCATGACACTTCAAACATGTTGCAGGGCTTAGTGACGTGACAGAGAACTCTTTGAAAAGAAATCACAAAATAAGATCAAGAAATATTAATGGATATATCTATAATGGAATTTTCCCTCTACAGTGGAGTGTGCGCTGACATGAAACTTCCTGGCAGATTAAAACTGTGTGCCGGACCGAGACTCAAACTCGGGACCTTTGCCTTTAACGGGCAAGTGCTCTACCGACTGAGCTACTCAAGCACGACTCACGCCCCGTCCTCACAGCTTTAATTCCACCAGTACCTCGTCTCCTACCTTCCAAACTTCACAGAAGCAAAGGTCCCGAGTTCGAGTCTCGGTCCGGCACACAGTTTTAATCTGCCAGGAAGTTTCATTAATGGATATGGCTGGTAAAAGTTTGGGAAGGCACATGGTGCAATAACAAAACTAGAAACACAAGCAAATTACAAATTTTACCAATTCCAGAAGATCTGTTAAGTTTTCACTGTTTTGAAGACATTGAAAAGATATGGGAAGACCTCTGCTCAAAGCTACGTTTCTACGTAAATACCGCAGGTTTCGTTTTTACAGAGAACTAACAATACGAAGAACAGTAAAGGAATGAGTCAATATATTTGAAGAACCAAGAAAGAAGAAGAAAGAAACATGATAACTGCTTGATAAACAAATACCGGCACAGTTATGACACTTACAGGTTGAAGAAGAATGCATGTAACAGCCCGATAAGAGGAACAAAATCCACCTTCCAACAAAACTGTTTTGCAGTTTTAAATATTGTTTCGAAAATGCAGTAATTACTTATAAATAGAAAGCCGTCTGACATAGGCAACATATTTACTGAAAATTATATTGAGGTAAAGAGCAAATTCCTGACTCCTTTCCAGAATTATGAAATATAAGTAACGTTCCTAGTGTGTTAGAACACTATTTCTACTGCCACAAATAACTTTGGACTGGCCGCAGTAATTCATAAAAAAAAGCTGAGGCTGTTCATAGTATTTCTAGTAGGGTAGTTAAGAAATGTTTGCATGACTACGTAACGCAAACTGTTCCGGTGAATCAATCACCAAAGAGTTTTTCCTAAAGGTTTCAAAAAGTAAGATGTTGTCCATATAAGAAGATGGAAACAATACGTATTTTCTGAAATTTGGTACTCAACAACATAAATCGTTCTTCTCTTCCAATAACAAGACGTTTCGAGAGTGCAAGCTCTCATCTCCCGAGTTTGTCCAAGACACTATACTACTAAAATCTTTTTCCTATGTCAGTCATAAAACCTAAAACATTGCTGGCTAACTGTTTCGACCTTACTATAAAATTACTCTCCATTGTGCAGTCTGCAAGCATTAGCCTAGCCTCTAGCACATCAAAAGCATCTTCTACCGTCCGTTGTTCTTCAACACCATGCTTACTGAATACTGGACACCAACGTCTTGTTAATCACGGGCGCGCAACACTGGCTGCCGATCCGGAACACATGAATGCGCTAATTCAGCTAACAGTTGTACGATTACGTAGTTCATGAACAGAAAGATGCGATGATTTTCCACAAATATGAGCATTGTGACACGTCCAGAAAAGCTTTCAATTTATAGTAAACACTTTTCTGGCGTTTCAGGGTTGCACTTTGCTTCGAACCATGTCCAGGGTGTTGACCGAGTTGTTATGGGAAGTTTTATGGTCATTAGTTAACAGAATTAGGTTATGGTTAGTTTTTGTAGGTGGCAAAACCGAATAGAGGGTTGTTATTAGCTATACACTTGTATGAACCAAAAAGAACTACCATGGCTCAGCGGTTCTGCACCACAATGATGACTAGCTACAAGACATACGACTTTGCAACAGTCTTCTTTATTCTACACGACAAAATCGTCAGTACGCGATTAAGAATGAGACCGACACGTCATTTGAACATATAGAAGTAATGTGGAAACAATATAAGATTGCAATCCTCGAGGCAGCTGGAGAGGTTTTGGGACATGAACAGGCTCAAAGGAAGGAAGATTGGTTTGACGAAGAATGTATGAGAAAAGTTGAGGAACATAATATAGCACTAATGAAATTATTGCAGAGAAGAACTCGAACAAATCTGAATGAATATAATGAAAAGCGCTGTGTAGCGAAGAGGGTCTGCAGACAGAAGAAAAGAGCACTAGAAAAGAAAAAACTGGAAGAAACTGAACAGTTAAGAGAAGAGAAGCAAATTCGTGAAATGTACCAAAAGATTAAAGAAGGAAAGACCGGATCCCAAGCCAGAACAAATATCAGTAGGAACAAATAAGGGGATTTGTTAGGGGAGAGTAATAAAATACTTGACAGGTGGGCAGAATACTTCCAAGAGTTACTGAACCCAGAAGTAGAAGGGTTAGAACGAGAGGAACTGGTGGAACTAACTTACTATGGACCAGAGGTTTTAACACCAGAACCTACACCGGGGGAAGTAAGTCCTTAAAAAACAATGAGGTGCCTGGAGAAGATCAGATTCAGGCCGAAACGTCTCAAATATTGTGGGGAAACGCTGTGGAAAACAATTCATAAAATAATAATGAATATCTGGCAAGAGGAGAGCATGCAAAAGGAGTGGAAAACAGCTATAACGTGCCACATACATAAGAAAGGAGATAAATTAAACTGCCAGAACTATCGAGGAATCTCCCTACTAAATACTACATATAAATTTTTCTGAAAGATCCTAACCAACAGGCTTACTCCATATGTGGAAGAGAGAGTTGGAGACTATCAGAGTGGCTCTAGAAGAAATAGGTCAACAGCTGACTAGATATTCATATTGCGCATACTACTCGAAAAATGTTATGAACATCAAATTAACATACACCAGCTTTATATCGACTTTAAACGAGCCTATGATAGCATCTAAAGAGTGGCACTGTGGAATGCAATGGAAGAGGTTAGAATACCTAAGAAGCTCATTAAACTTTCTATGATGACCCTCAGCGAAACCAACTGTAAAGTAAAAATACAGGGCGAAATCTCCAGAGAAGAGTAAGTGAAGAAGGGACATAGACAGGGTGGCAATATCTCCTCATTGCTATTCAACCTTTGCCTAGAAAAAGTCATAAGTCAGACGGAGTTAAATAAAGGACGAACCTTCTTAAATCGTTCACTGCAGTACCTAGCCTACGCCGAATATGTAGCATTACTTGCAAGAAACAGTGCTGTGCTAGGTGAAGCCTATCAGCAACTGGAGAAAGGTGTAAAGGAACTTGGCCTGACAGTCAATGTCGAAAAGACCAAGTGTATGGCAATGACCAACCAACAAAACCTACCAAATCTCAGGATAGCCGACGGGGAGTTTGAAAGGGTGAGAGACTTCAAATATCTTGGGTCGACTTTCACTGAGAGAAATGACATTGGCAGTGAGGTCAAAGCCAGAATAGCAGCAGGTAACAGATGCTACTTTGCCGCATTACCCATGCTTAGGAGTTCGCTTCTATCACGAAAATCCAAAATCCTCATTTATAAAACAATTATAAGACCAGTTGTTATGTATGGTGCCGAGACGTGGACCATCACTGTAAATGAAGAAAGGATCCTTAGCATTTGGGAGAGAAAGGTGCTGCGTAAAATATACGGCCCAATATATGATCAAGAAGGTTGGTGCATTCGTACGAATGCAGAACTACAACACCTTTTTGAAGATACAGACATTGTCACTACCATTAAAATAAGAAGACTGCGGTGGGCAGGGCACGTGGTCAGAATGGAAGAAGAAGAGCATGTAAGAGGATTTTTGATGGCAAGGCTGGAGGCAGACGGCGGAGGGGACGCTCCAGAAAGAGATGGGTGGACGCAGTTGACGAAGACGTGAAAAAGCTGGGTGTCAGAGGATGGAGACGGAAAGCCATGGATCGGATAGAATGGCAAGATATTGAGATACAAGCCAAGGCCCTTCAAGGTCTGTACAACCGAGGAGTAAGTAAATAAGTATAGGGACTGTCTAAAACCACACTGGAATTTTACTGTAACAGGTAGGTGTTATTTTATACTTCATAACATTTAATGATGAAGTAACGTCAATTCCAAGCGCCTCTGGTGGTACAATCGTGTTAGGGAGGGTGCTCTTGTGCTTTCTGTCTCGGAGGACCACAGCTCGAGTCCTAGAAAGGGTACCGCCAATTTTAACTTCCTGCCAATTTCTGGGTGGGGGTGGGGTGAGACGTCAGCACAGCTCTGGGACAAAGAAATTTCCTCTAAAATTCGACCTTTCTGCCAAAATTCGTAGTTCTCACCAGCAGGGTAGGTTGGTGGAGGGAGAGGGAAAGATGTGGAGGAGGAGGGACTGGGGCCCATGTGCAGGCAGAGAAAAACACATCACGTCATCCGGGGGTGGGGTTGGGTGTGATCGGGGGTGCGGGTAATATCAAAATTGTGGTGAGGACCCCAATACCCTACTACTTGGAATACTATCACCATTGCAAAATACATAGAGCTGCATGACTTCAGGAAAAAAAATCACGACTGTAATTTCCCCTTGCTTAGTGCCATTTGCAATACTAGTATGGAAAGATCATGATGGCTAATGTCGTAACCGAGACAATCGCCCAGACCACAGCCCGGTGCAACTACCGAAAAAGCTGCTGTCAGGAACCATGTGTTAGACTGGCTTCTTCACACATAGCCATCTGTTGTGATTGCACCTAGGGTACGGCCATCTTTATCGTTGAGGTACACAAGCCACCACACGTAGGCAAGGTCCATGGTGCATGAGGGAGGACACCAACAATTAATAGGACGTTAAAACTGTCGCACAGCCGAAACGACAAAACGGATTAGCTGAATGTAATTAAAAAAGAATCGAGACTGAACGGATATAGGGACCGTTATGTAACAAACTTAAGCAACAAATAGAAGTCAACAATACGTGACAAGGAGGTGAAAGTAGGTCAAGATGACGAGAAGTTCATTACCATGTCAGACAATGGTGTACTTTCTGAAGCAGCTACGCAAGCTTTCAGTGAAAACTAAAGTCATTATTGGATTCAGACAAAAGGCAGAATTGGCTCTAGGCTACAACAGTGTTGACAGCATCAGTAACAAATGTTTGGAACTTGAGGTGTGCAAGATCAACTGCCAAATTGTGACCATTAACCTATCTAACTCACGTTAAGTGACTACTGACTTAAGTAACTTATAAAAAGAACTTCCCTTAGACAGCGTAAAACGCATTAGTCAAAGAATAAACACTGACTGGTGCTTAACCGCAATCGTCAAAGCTAAACGGAAGCCTGAAAAGGTAACTACACTCCTGGAAATTGAAATAAGAACACCGTGAATTCATTGTCCCAGGAAGGGGAAACTTTATTGACACATTCCTGGGGTCAGATACATCACATGATCACACTGACAGAACCACAGGCACATAGACACAGGCAACAGAGCATGCACAATGTCGGCACTAGTACAGTGTATATCCACCTTTCGCAGCAATGCAGGCTGCTATTCTCCCATGGAGACGATGGTAGAGATGCTGGATGTAGTCCTGTGGAACGGCTTGCCATGCCATTTCCACCTGGCGCCTCAGTTGGACCAGCGTTCGTACTGGACGTGCAGACCGCGTGAGACGACGCTTCATCCAGTCCCAAACATGCTCAATGGGGGACAGATCCGGAGATCTTGCTGGCCAGGGTAGTTGACTTACACCTTCTAGAGCACGTTGGGTGGCACGGGATAGATGCGGACGTGCATTGTCCTGTTGGAACAGCAAGTTCCCTTGCCGGTCTAGGAATGGTAGAACAATGGGTTCGATGACGGTTTGGATGTACCGTGCACTATTCAGTGTCCCCTCGACGATCACCAGTGGTGTACGGCCAGTGTAGGAGATCGCTCCCCACACCATGATGCCGGGTGTTGGCCCTGTGTGCCTCGGTCGTATGCAGTCCTGATTGTGGCGCTCACCTGCACGGCGCCAAACACGCATACGACCATCATTGGCACCAAGGCAGAAGCGACTCTCATCGCTGAAGACGACACGTCTCCATTCGTCCCTCCATTCACGCCTGTCGCGACACCACTGGAGGCGGGCTGCACGATGTTGGGGCGTGAGCGGAAGACGGCCTAACGGTGTGCGGGACCGTAGCCCAGCTTCATGGAGACGGTTGCGAATGGTCCTCGCCGATACCCCAGGAGCAACAGTGTCCCTAATTTGCTGGGAAGTGGCGGTGCGGTCCCCTACGGCACTGCGTAGGATCCTACGGTCTTGGCGTGCATCCGTGAGTCGCTGCGGTCCGGTCCCAGGTCGACGGGCACGTGCACCTTCCGCCGACCACTGGCGACAACATCGATGTACTGTGGAGACCTCACGCCCCACGTGTTGAGCAATTCGGCGGTACGTCCACTCGGCCTCCCGCATGCCCACTATACGCCCTCGCTCAAAGTCCGTCAACTGCACATACGGTTCACGTCCACGCTGTCGCGGCATGCTACCAGTGTTAAAGACTGCGATGGAGCTCCGTATGCCACGGCAAACTGGCTGACACTGACGGCGGCGGTGCACAAATGCTGCGCAGCTAGCGCCATTCGACGGCCAACACCGCGGTTCCTGGTGTGTCCGCTGTGCCGTGCGTGTGATCATTGCTTGTACAGCCCTCTCGCAGTGTCCGGAGCAAGTATGGTGGGTCTGACACACCGGTGTCAATGTGTTCTTTTTTCCATTTCCAGGAGTGTATATTTTTTTTTATAAATTCCGTCTAAAAGAGATAACTACTACAACGGGTTTGCCCTATCTATGGGCTCGAAGAAAATAATCAGGAGTTATTAGACAGTCATACTCACCAAATAACGGACAAAACCGGTGTGTCGATGCGTTTGTGCTGTGCAGTGTGTTGGCTGCGACAACGAGCTCCGCACTGATTTAACGTGAATGAAAAGCTGATTGTGCGATGTGCCTGCTCACTGCAAGCGTATACACACACCGGTTTCCTCCACAATTTCGTGAGTGTAGCTGTCTAATAACACCCTTCTTAGAGCCCATAGATAGAGATAGTCCGTTGTAGTAGTTATGTTTTAGATGGAATTTTTGTAAAAATTAATTTACTTCTACAGGCTTCCTGTTTTAGATGTGATGACTTCGATAACGTTCCCTCTAATGCTTACTTTTTGACTAATGCGGTTTATGCTGTCTAAGGAAAGTTCTTTTTATAAGTTACGTACGTCAATAGTTACTTTGCAGGATTTGGATAGGCTCGTTGTCAGAACTTTATATAATACATACGTTACTTCAGAAATTCTGAAGGCGAGCCATTAGTGCGAAACGCTTCAATTTTAAGATAATTACCTCTAACAGAGATTGCCTTTTTATTTGAAAATTGTATTACTGCTGCTGGACCATGCCGGAAAAGGACTGAAGAAAGATCTGCGGCAGGAAATATGCAGGATAATTGGAAGTGTTGTATAGACCACTGAAAGAAAATTATTAAGCCTATTAGAGGGAATGGAGATTTATGTACACAGAAAATGTCAGTTGGAGTTATTGCTTTATGAACAGACTAAATTTAACTTGAACGGGCAGTGGGCCACTTCCCGCGAGCCACCAGAAAGGAAAACGTTTCACCGAGGCTGTCAGCCACTGCCGATTGGACAGTCTTCTGAATGTATTATCGACTTTTAACTAAACAGCTACTGTCTCATTTAATCACCTTTCCAGAACGTCCTTTTCTGTTTACTCGGCCTTGCTAAGAGTTTTTCTAGAAGTAGATTTTTTTATCACGTTTACACGTTTTACTCTGATTTAATGTATGGATTTTGTTGATACATATTGTATTATATTTTATATCTTACTGTTAGACACACATTTTAACCGCATGGAACCATTTTAATTAATGACTATGAGTATGCTACCTTAAGCTATTGAACGTATAATGCTGGACACTTATGTTGTCTCATCACCGTCATAAGCATAGGACGTATTGTATTATATTTTATGTTTTGCTGGAGAATCATGTGAAACCATTTTAATTATTTGCCGTTAGTATCCTATTTTAAACTACTGAATCTGTGGTGCTGGACCCTTGTGTTCCGTTATCATTGTCGCCCTCTATCGGCTATAGCTCGTGTTACTTAAATATACGATTCATTCAGACACTCGCTAGCACTTGTTCATGTGCAAGCACTTGAAATTAATACTCCTATGAAAAAACACTTTATCGTGTGTTATGGCTCTCAGCTACGTTATCCCTAGACTTGTTTTATAAAAAATGATTAAAATGGCTCTGAGCACTATGGGACTTAATTTCTGAGGTCATCAGTCCCCTAGAACTTAGAACTAGTTAAACCTAACTAACCTAAGGACATCACACACATCCATGCCCGAGGCAGGATTCGAACCTGCGACCGTAGCAGTCGCGCTGTTCCAGACTGTAGCGCCTAGAACCGCTCGGCCACTTATTTTATACAATTGACGTTCAGCTAATTGAACGTAATATACTTATATTACTATTTTTCCATTTTATGTTAACAGATTTGATGATGCTAGAAAGCCAAAACTGGCCACATAGATATATTAATGTCCGATCGAGAAGGACAAATATGAATATTGTGAACTTCAGTTGGAAGTTACACAGTTATATTTCGTTGTATGACACAAGAAAACCGATTATCGTTTTCTTCCCTTGAGAATAAGTCAAAAAATTAACATTGAAACACAAAAAACTGATTTGATTTCGTTCTTAAGGGATGTGTTTAGCTCACGATCGAGATTGTCGAGGAAAATATTGTTATAGACCTCTAAAGATCTTTTGGTACTCAGAGCACCTTCCACATTTATACACTCCTGGAAATGGAAAAAAGAACACATTGACACCGGTGTGTCAGACCCACCATACTTGCTCCGGACACTGCGAGAGGGCTGTACAAGCAATGATCACACGTACGGCACAGCGGACACACCAGGAACCGCGGTGTTGGCCGTCGAATGGCGCTAGCTGCCCAGCATTTGTGCACCGCCGCCGTCAGTGTCAGCCAGTTTGCCGTGGCATACGGAGTTCCATCGCAGTCTTTAACACTGGTAGCATGCCGCGACAGCGTGGACGTGAACCGTATGTGCAGTTGACGGACTTTGAGCGAGGGCGTATAGTGGGCATGCGGGAGGCCGGGTGGACGTACCGCCGAATTGCTCAACACGTGGGGCGTGAGGTCTCCACAGTACATCGATGTTGTCGCCAGTGGTCGGCGGAAGGTGCACGTGCCCGTCGACCTGGGACCGGACCGCAGCGACGCACGGATGCACGCCAAGACCGTAGGATCCTACGCAGTGCCGTAGGGGACCGCACCGCCACTTCCCAGCAAATTAGGGACGCTGTTGCTCCTGGGGTATCGGCGAGGACCATTCGCAACCGTCTCCATGAAGCTGGGCTACGGTCCCGCACACCGTTAGGCCGTCTTCCGCTCACACCCCAACATCGTGCAGCCCGCCTCCAGTGGTGTCGCGACAGGCGTGAATGGAGGGACGAATGGAGACGTGTCGTCTTCAGCGATGAGAGTCGCTTCTGCCTTGGTGCCAATGATGGTCGTATGCGTGTTTGGCGCCGTGCAGGTGAGCGCCACAATCATGACTGCATACGACCGAGGCACACAGGGCCAACACCCGGCATCATGGTGTGGGGAGCGATCTCCTACACTGGCCGTACACCACTGGTGATCGTCGAGGGAACACTGAATAGTGCACGGTACATCCAAACCGTCATCGAACCCATCGTTCTACCATTCCTAGACCGGCAAGGGAACTTGCTGTTCCAACAGGACAATGCACGTCCGCATGTATCCCGTGCCACCCAACGTGCTCTAGAAGGTGTAAGTCAACTACCCTGGCCAGCAAGATCTCCGGATCTGTCCCCCATTGAGCACGTTTGGGACTGGATGAAGCGTCGTCTCACGCGGTCTGCACGTCCAGCACGAACGCTGGTCCAACTGAGGCGCCAGGTGGAAATGGCATGACTAGCCGTTCCACAGGACTACATCCAGCATCTCTACGATCGTCTCCATGGGAGAATAGCAGCCTGCATTGCTGCGAAAGGTGGATATACACTGTACTAGTGCCGACATTGTGCATGCTCTGTTGCCTGTGTCTATGTGCCTGTGGTTCTGTCAGTGTGATCATGTGATGTATCTGACCCCAGGAATGTGTCAATAAAGTTTCCCCTTCCTGGGACAATGAATTCACGGTGTTCTTATTTCAATTTCCAGGAGTGTATTATCCGATTTCTACGCGAAGATATCATTGCAGATAGAAGGAGTGGTTATTTACACCAAAAGTAATGTTTCGGTGAACAGAATTGGCGTACCAAAATACAGTACAAAATACATATTTGAAGGCTGCATAGGCGTATTCGAATTTTGAAAGAACAAATTCTAACTATGAATTTCTTTTTTCACTGTTTTCCCTGAATATTCGAAGACGGTTCTATGCAGACTATGCTCTATTTGTAAAGGAAAGGAAGGAGGAGGATTTTCCTCAAACACCAAATGTAGCAGACTGAGAGTTTTTAGCAGCTTTCCCCGAAATTTCTAGCGTTTCCATTTCTTCACAGTCACCATGGAAACAGTCACATAAATAATTCAAAGTACACCATAATCTTGACACAGTTTCCAGAATTGAAACTTCATTCCTTTCTAGTCTACAATGATGATGTGGAACTAGATTAACTTATTGAATTGCCATGATAATATTATTTTTGTGACATTTGTCATTGTTTTCTTTTAATTTTTTAGGTACGAGAAAAAATAGTTTTACTGGCTTAAATATTGAATAATTTTGATGGTTTGGTAAAAAGGTAAATATCTTTGAAAATAATTACTTGACTGTTGTAAAATTTTAAAGAACGTTTCAGTTTTATTTCTGCGTTGTCAAGTGCACTGCATGGCCCCTCTGCTCTCTGATTCGGGGCAGAATGTGAAAGGTTGTACCAATGCTTCACCTAACGCTGCTACTGATGTGGTGTGGACTGATGTTTAGTTGTGTGAACTTATCGAAGGTGAACCAGACGTTTATCTGCTAAGACCTCAGTCCTAAGGAGAATGCGTTTATGGTGTGCGGAACATTTTTGACTCGCACTGGTATTTCATCGCAAAGTCAGTCCACAAGATGAGCTCTTAGGAATCGAGCTGTAGCCAGTTCGATCAATGAAACCGAAGCTGTTATTAATATGCTCAGTAATCTTTGTAGGAATTACTGAAAATCTAGGATATTTTTCACATGAATATCTGATATCGGAATTGAAAAACAACTGCTATCACTTAGTAGCGGAAAAGCATCCGGACCAGACGAGATACCCTTAAGATTCTACAGTGATTATGCTAAAGAACTTGCCCCCTTTCTATCAGCAATTTATCGTAGAACGTAAAGTACCTAGCGACTGGAAGAAAGCGCAGGTCGTTCCCATTTTCAAGAAGGGTCATAAATCAGATGCGAATAATTATAGGCCTATTTCGCTTACGTCAATCTGTTGTAGAATAATGGAACATGTTTTGCGTTCTCGTATTATGACGTTCTTAGATAATACAAATCTCCTTCATCATAACCAACATGGATTCCGCAAACAGAGATCATGTGAAACTCAGCTCGCCCTATTTGCCCAAGAAATTCACAGTGCCGTAGACACTGGCGAGCAGATTGATGCCGTATTCCTGGACTTCAGGAAGGCATTTGATACGGTTCCGCACTTACGTTTAGTGAAAAAAATACGAGCTTACGGAATATCGGACCAGGTTTGTGATTGGATTCAGGATTTCCTAGAAGAAAGAACACAACATGTCATTCTTAACGGTTCAAAATCTGCAGATGTAGAGGTAATTTCGGGAGTACCGCAGGGAAGCGTGATAGGACCTTTATTGTTTACAATATACATAAATGACTTAGTTGACAACATCGGTAGCTCCGTGAGGCTATTTGCAGATGACACGGTTGTCTACAAGAAAGTAGCAACATCAGAAGACTCGTACGTACTCCAGGAGGACCTGCAGAGGATTAATGCATGGTGCGACAGCTGGCAGCTTTCCCTAAACGTAGATAAATGTAATATAATGCGCATACATAGGGGCAGAAATCCATTCCAGTACGATTATGCCATAGGTGGTAAATCATTGGAAGCGGTAACGACCGTAAAATACTTAGGAGTTACTATCCGGAGCGATCTGAAGTGGAATGATCACATAAAACAAATAGTGGGAAAAGCAGGCGCCAGGTTGAGATTCATAGGAAGAATTCTAAGAAAATGTGACTCATCGACGAAAGAAGTAGCTTACAAAACGCTTGTTCGTCCGATTCTTGAGTATTGCTCATCAGTATGGGACCCTTACCAGGTTGGATTAATAGAAGAGATAGACATGATCCAGCGAAAAGCAGCGCGATTCGTCATGGGGACATTTAGTCAGCGCGAGAGCGTTACGGAGATGCTGAACAAGCTCCAGTGGCGGACACTTCAAGAAAGGCGTTACGCAATACGGAGAGGTTTATTATCGAAATTACGAGAGAGCACATTCCGGGAAGAGATGGGCAACATATTACTACCGCCCACATATATCTCGCGTAATGATCACAACGAAAAGATCCGAGAAATTAGAGCAAATACGGAGACTTACAAGCAGTCGTTCTTCCCACGCACAATTCGTGAATTGAACAGGGAAGGGGGGATCAGATAGTGGTACAATAAGTACCCTCCGCCACACACCGTAAGGTGGCTCGCGGAGTATAGATGTAGATGTAGATGTAGATGTGCAAGTTTTGAGAACGAATATCTGAAAAAAATTTGTAAAACAATTCTACTGCTTCCATAGTAGAAATATCATAACAGAAGCAGGGAGGGGAAAACCTGAGTCATAGAAACGATTTTCGGTAACTCTCTTTACTATTTTTACTTTCTCTGAATTTCACATCGTGGTCTTTTCGTGTGATGTCTCTTGGAGCATATGGTCTCAAAATTTTAAAACTGTACAAAGTACTGGACATCACTTATGTTGTAGCGCGTTCCACTGAAGTTGGATGAACATTGCTGAGATGTTCCCTCTCCTATTAAACGGACCCTTGACGGAACGTGCCTCTCTCTTTTCGATCTTGTCTATTTCCTCCATTTCCCACACTGAACAGTAATACGCAGGAGCAGCATCGCTCGAAGATGTCTGTGGGTCAGATACGTTTTCGGTATCTGCCTAACAACTATACTGAAGCGCCAAAGAAACCTATTGGCGTGCGTATTGAAATACAGAGATATGTAAACAGGCAGAATACGGCGCTGCAGTCGGCATTGTCTGCATAAGACAACAAGTATCTGGCGCAGTTGTTAGATCGGTTACTGCTGCTGCAATGTCGGTTTGTCAAGATTTAAGCGAGTGCGACCGTGTGATACAGTAGACGCACGAGCGATGGATCACAGCATCTCCGAGGTAGCGATGAAGTGGAGATTTTCCCGTACGACCATTTCACGAGTGTACCATAATATCAGGATTCCGGTAAAACATCCAATCTCCGACATTGCTGCGGCCCGTAAAAGATCCTGCAAGAACGGGACCAGCAACGACTAAAGAGAGTTGTTCGACGTGAGATGTGCAAGCCTTCCGCAAACTGCTGCAGATTTTAATGCTGGGCCATCAACAAGTGTCAGCGTCTGAACCGTTCAACGAAACATTATCGGTATGAGCTTTTCGAGCGGAAGGCCCACTCGTGTACCCTTTATGGCTGCACGACACAAAGCTTTATGCCTCTGGACATGTCTACACCGACATCGGACTGTTGATGACTGGAAACATGGTCGGACGAGTCTCGTTTCAAAATGTATAGAACGGATGGACGTGAATCCATGGACCCTGAATGTTAGCAGGGGACTGTTCAAGCTGGTGGAGGCTCTGTAATGGTGTGGGGCATATGCATTTGGAGTGATATAGGACCACTGATAAGTCTAGATTCGACTGTAGCAGGTGACAAGCACATAAACATCCTGTCTGATCACCTGCATCCATTCATGTCCATTGTGCATTCCGACAGACTTGTGCAATTCCAGCAGGACAATGCGACACACTAACACGTCCAGAATTGCTACAGAGCGGCTCCAGGAACACTTTTCTGAGTTTAAACACTTCCGCTGGCCACCAAACTCCCCAGACATTAACATTATTGAGCATATCTGGGATGCCTTGCAAGGTGCTGTTTAAAAGAGATCTCGACCTACTCGTACTCTTACAGATTTATGGACAGCCCTGCAAGATTCATGGTGTCAGTTCTCTTCAAAACTACTTCAGATATTAGTGGAGCCCATGCCACTCGTGTTGTTCTGAGGGCCCCTACACGGTATTAGGCAGGTGTACCAGTTTCTTTGGCTATTCTGTGTAGTTTAGTGTCGTTGTTTCACTTCAATTCACATCGGACACACAATAATTAAACTGACTGTAAATGTGTTACGTAGTGATTTTGACAGAGCTTCCGTCCGAAATAAAAGCTAAATCGGCATGTTACCTTACATTTCTTTACATACTTCTTGTACCTCCCATTTTTTTAAGTGCCTTATCTGAAAACTACCTTGAGTAGTTAAACAGAGAACAGAATCGTGGCGACAACATATTAGACTTTCTTGTGACAAACAGACCCGAACTATTTGAAACAGGTAACGTAGAACAGGGAATCAGCGATCATAAAGCGGTTACTGCATCGATGATTTCAGCCGTAAATAGAAATATTGAATAAGGTAGGAAGATTTTTCTGTTTAGCAAAAGTGACAAAATGCAGATTTCAGAGTACCTGATGGCTCAACACAAAAGTTTTGTCTCAAGTACAGGTAGTGTTGAGGATCAGTGGACAAAGTTCAAAACCATCGTACAATATGTGTTAGATGAGTATGTGCCAAGCAAGATCGTAAGAGATGGAAAAGAACCACCTTCGTACAACAACTGAGTTAGAAAACTGCTGCGGAAGCAAAGGGAACTTCACAGTAAACATAAAACATAACCAAAGCCTTGCAGACAAACAAAACTTATGCGAAGCGAAATGTAGTTTGAGGAGGGCTATGCGAGAGGCGTTCAATGAATTCGAAAGTAAAGTTCTATGTACTGACTTTGCAGAAAATCCTAAATAATTTTGGTTCTATGTCAAAGCGGTAGGTGGATCAAAACAAAATGTCCAGACACTCTGTGACCAAAATTGTAGTGAAACAGAGGATGACAGACTAAAGGCCGAAATACTAAATGTCTTTTTCCAAAGCTGTTTCACAGAGGAAGACTGCACAGTAGTTCCTTCTCTAGATTGTCGCACAGATGACAAAATGGTAGATATCGAAATAGACGACAGAGGGATAGAGAAACAATTAAAATCGCTCGAAAGAGGAAAGGCCACTGGACCTGATGGGATACCAGTTCGATTTTACACAGAGTACGCGAAGGAACTTGCCCCCCTTCTTGCTGCGGTGTACCGTAGGTCTCTAGAAGTGCGTAGCGTTCCAAAGGATTGGAAAATGGCACAGGTCATCCCCGTTTTCAAGAAGCGACGTCGAACAGATGTGCAGAACTATAGATCTATATCTCTCAGGTCTATCAGTTGTAGAATTTTGGGACACATATTATGTTCGAGTATAGTGACTTTTCTCGAGACTAGAAATCTACTCTGTAGGAATCAGCATGGGTTTCGAAAAAGAAGATCGTGTGAAACCCAGCTCGCGCTATTCGTCCACGAGACTCAGAGGGCCACAGACACGGGTTCCCAGGTAGATGCCGTGTTTCTTGATTTCCGTAAGGCGTTCGATACAGTTCCCCACAGTCGTTTAATGAAGAAAGTAAGAGCATATGGACTATCAGACCAATTGTGTGATTGGATTGAAGAGTTCCTAGATAACAGAACGCAGCATGTCATTCTCAATGGAGAGAAGTATTCCGAAGTAAGAGTGATTTCAGGTGTGCTACAGGGGAGTGTCGTAGGACCGTTGCTATTCTCAATATACATAAATGACCTTGTGGATGACATCGGAAGTTCACTGAGGCTTTTTGTGGATGATGCTGTGGTATATTGAGAGGTTGTAACAATGGAAAATTGTACTGAAGTGCAGGAGGATCTGCAGCGAATTGACGCATGGTGCAGGGAATGGCAATTGAATCTCAATGTAGACAAATGTAATGTGCTGCGAATACACAGAAAGAAAGATCCCTTATCATTTAGCTACAATATAGCGGATCAGCAACTGGAAGCAGTTAATTCCATAAATTATCTGGGAGTACGCATTAGGGATGATTTAAACTGGAATGATCGTCTGTAAAGCAGATGCCAGACTGAGATTCATTGGAAGAATCCTAAGGAAATGCAATCCGAAAACAAAGGGAGTAGGTTACAGTACGCTTGTTCGCTCACTGCTTGAATACTGCTCAGCAGTGTGGGATCCGTACCAGATAGGGTTGATAGAAGAGATAGAGAAGATCCAAGGGAGAGTAGCGCTCTTCGTTACAGGATCATTTAGTAATCGCAAAAGCGTTACGGAGATGATAGATAAACTCCATTGGAAGACTCTGCAGGAGAGATGCTCAGTAGCTCGGTACGGGCTTTTGTTGAAGTTTCTAGAACATACCTTCACCGAGGAGTCAAGCAGTATATTGCTCCCTGCTACGTATATCTCGCAAAGAGATCATGAGGATAAAATCAGAGAGATTAGAGCCCACACAGAAGCATACCGACAGTCCTTTCCACGAACAATACGAGACTGGAATAGAAGGGAGAACCGATAGAGGTACTCAAGGTACCCTCCGCCACACACCGTCAGGTGGCTTGCGGAGTATGGATGTAGATGTAGATGAAGATCGAATTTATCAGAATCTCGAGGCAGAGTTATACAATAAATTACATCAGTTACAAAACCACATTTTTTAGATTTTTACAGAATAAATCAATTACAATCACATTTATTTATTTATTTGTTTATTTATTTACATTTTCACACAGAGACTAAATCATACTTAACTTTCTCTTGCAGTATAAACTGTTAGGCATCTTATGCTGTCACGCTGAGAAAATATGTGAATTTGATATACATTCTTATTTACCTTCAACAGTTTTTAGGACATCATCTATTGCAAAAAGTAGGTTATTGGAGTCTGAGTAAATACGTGAAATATCTCCAGCAGCTAACCAAGTGGAAGTGTTTTTTAAAAGGAAAGTGAACTGGTGCTGACATTTTATTCGAAATCGGTACTACAGTTTCCGAATCTGCACCACCATGTCCCGTATTCTGGACAAGAAATTCTTTGGGTTAATCTGCTTGACGGCGTGTAGGAATCCTGTCAGTTCCAGCTCAAATTCATCTGATAACTGAGGTCACTCAGCTCCATTTCAGAGGTCGTTCGACAGTTGAAAGGAAGAGCCACAGTACGATTTTATTCAGTTAATCAATTTCACAAGATTGAATTCAGTGGTTCGACCTTCTCTGTTCCATCCCCCTTTCTCTGCCTCCACATCTCCATTTGATCACTAACAGTGAAGATTGTGACTTACAGGAAAAGATCTGAAATCTTCAGAGCGAAGAAGAAACTTGCGAAGTGAGGTCTGACAATGTACCTCCGAAAGATTAAAGTTTTAGAACAGTATGATCTCGAGATTTGGGCTACAAAACGTTTTGACAAACAACGGCAAGTGAATGATGGAGACCGAAAATGGGAAGAGATCGCTATGGAACGCAGATGAACTCGAATGCCTGTGCTATAGGAGCTGGAAATTCGTCAGCTCTAGCTGCTTTGAGTTTGTGTGTTTATTTTTGTGTCTTTATTTTGTGAAGAATCAATTTATTTTGTACTACTTTCTATAAAACAGTTTTCTGTTATTATTATTGATTTGTTTAGGTTTGCTTTTAGTACTGCTATAAATTTTCTATTCAGTTTTCATACTTCCAATATCAGTATGCTCATAGTTCGTTATTGCTCTATTACTTCACAGTTCTCACAGGGTTCTGATTCAGACGATTAATCCACTGTCTTAGTTCCATTTTTATGAAGCAGCTTATTGTCATACCACTGTTGTTGCTCATCAGCAGAACATGAATAGTATGTTTTGTTTTTATTCCGCTCATCTTGCTTTCAGTACTGTTGTGCACAGATTATTCTAGCATTGTTTGACGAGTTTCTGTTCCTGACACTAGTTGCTTGTTTAACGAGTGCTGGCCTTGGGTCACAAATCATTCCTTCTTCCTGAAGATGTCCGCCGCTTTCACTTCGGGGAAACTGTGCTCCCCTGCCTTAGGGTTTTCGTTGTTCCGAACCCTCCACCTTCGGAGGCCTAGATCGCTTGTGCCTAGCAGCGGCGTCCTCGTGAGTTTGCATTGGACATTAAGCTCAATGTTGAACACACGAATGTCATTCTCTCCCAGGTCGTCTCGGCGAGTTCCATCACACATTTCAAGACACAGACATCCATGTAATACTTCTGCCACACACGTGGCTCAAACCAAGTATTCCCATCAGTTCGGCAAATCTAGATGGCTACATCTTTTTAAAGACACGACAGATGTAGCTAATGAAGAGGTCAAATAGAGGCATACATAAGCTCTGATTTAATACCTATTGTGCTACACACATCCAACAATAATGGAGATAGACAAGTGGAATATGTCTTCGCAGAGATCAAAATCCCTCAACAGAAAGTGCGTGAGATGCGTCCTCTACAAACCTCCTAAACTAGGTGGGTCTGCCTGCTTTGAAACTGCTCTTTCAAGTCTCGATCGGCATACGAGCATATAATGTAGCTAGTGACATCGACATAAATTTTACATCCGGTAGTTCCTATAGTGTGAACTTTAAGCAGATCCTTTCGTCTTCAAATGTGTCGCTACTTCAGCTAGTTCCTACCCGTCATACAAACAGTGATCACACTCTCATAGACATATTTGCAACGAAATCCTTAAACAGAATACTTCGCACCTCTCAAACATCTGCATCTGGCATGTCCATCCATGATATAATTTCCATGACGTACTCGCTAGAATTTCCCAGAAAGAAACCGTATCTGATTTTATACCGTGATTTCAAACGCATTACTTTATCTAAAATTGGAACTGAGGCCCAAGAAAATGTTTCAGGGACTTCTGCTATTCCCTTCTCGGACATAAAAGAAAAACTTCATGGATTTATTAACAAACTAATTCAGCTGTATGACAAATCTGTTCGCCATACAGACCGGAAAAAGTGAGAAAGAGATTTGCGCGTTGGCTAACTGAAGAACTAAAAAACTACATATCGGAGTCCCTACCATCTTTAAACCAAAATGAAACAAATATCAAATTCTCTCCTTCAACAAAGTGTCCAGGAGTAATAATACGAGTAGATGAAAATCTGAGCTGAACTGAGCACATAACTGCAACGTGCAAGAAGACATCAGTACCTCACCATGCCCTACAAAAAATATAAAAAGTTATTCCCTTTTGTCCTCAAAAAGGAATCTTGTAGATGCCTGTGTTCGTTATATTTGTGATGTTCGACTCTTTGATCATGTTTACCATCACATACACTTGTATTCTGGCTGCCTGCAGACAAGCGCAGTGATTTACATACTCTCTGTATTCTCTACTGTCGTATCAAGTTCTTCATACCTATCCCCTACCTTAACGCTCCGATCTGAACAATATGGCAAACACCCGTTCCCATCAGAGCAAAATCCTTTCTGTCCCACTCGCTCGTTCAGTCAGTTTCTCGAAGTCCTTCTCAGCAGCAGGAACCGGATTGCGGAGTTGCCTTCCTCAGTATATTAGAGAACTGAATAACATCTCTAGCTTCAGAAGACATTTAATGACGTATCTACTATAGCAGCAATTAGAAATACCATTGCTGCTGTAGACATTCGATACCATTGTACAAGCTTTTTCCAAACAGATCTTCCTCATTTCCAACAATTCTTAGCTGCTGCAGTGTCCTTAAATTTCATTTCCCCAGAACTCGTTGTATGAGAAAACATCTATCTTGAACAGCTATAAATTCTTTTTATGTCTGCAACTATCATTATTATTATTATTGTCATTATTATTATTATTATTATTATTATTACTCTTACCACTATTAGTAGTAGTAGCTACAGCAGTGTAAGTACTGCCAGTTTTGACTTTCTTAGTTCATAGTCAGTATTACTTACGCACGTTACCACTCAAATCATTTTAATACTATTTGTCATATTAAAACAGTTATTTCTTAGGAAACAATCATGTAGAAAAGGTACGGTATGTTTGAAATCCTGGTCTGTTGCGGAAGAGCACATTACAGGTTAAATAGATAAATAAATAAATAAATTAAATAACCCAAATAAATACATACGAAAGTCGACAGGTAAACACCCAGCATGGTCGAAAATAGTAATTAAAAAAATAATGAAACAGGTACATTTTAAATATATGGGCTTTGACACGAGTTGTGATCGTGATAATGATACAGATGAAAAGGAGTACAAATTTCAAGCAATAAGAAAAAAACGCAATAAAAAGCCCACTCCCACAAAAAAAATTGAATTTCATAATACTTTTGCAGAGCCACAGTTATTGTATGGAAGCGAGAGTCGGATAAACAAAAAGTAAATAAATAAAAGAAAGTAGAGGGTGACAGCAAAATACAAGCAACAGAGATGAGATTCTTGAGGAGATATAATACAAAATGAAGATGTTTGAAATAAGTTGAATGGACATGCTGCTAATGAGGAGACAACTGAATATAAGGAAAGGTGATAACAAGATATGAATTGAATGAGAGATGAAAGATTACCCAAGAAAATTATGAACTAAAATCAGAAAGAAAAGTGAGACATAGGTCGACAAAAAAAAAAAACGATGGACATAAACTTCGTGAACACCAAACAAGCACACATCTAATCCGTGTACATAAGGTGACGAGGACCGACGTTGCTTCGTTTACTGGCGTCGCGTAAGAACAAAACTTTTTAAGATTCTCGTTATAGATTATAAAACATATACTAAAATAAAACATTGGTACATTGGTAGTGAAGACGTGCAGTTAACCATCATCTCTCGCAGTAAATACGAACTGAACAGGAAATTGGATGATTTTACAATGCTAGAAAATTTTTTTCCATGCTCTGTATAATTGTTTCCTTAATACCTAACGTTGATGTTGTGGTGACACTGACAATGTGGATTAATTATTATACAGATATTATACTTCTTCCTTTCTTTTTCCATTTTACATACTCAAAAAAATAATACTTGTTCATGTATAAGACGTCGTCTTTCTGTTTGAAAGAGGCATTTATTCAAACTCTGCTAATCTAAGATACTTCCGGGTACATTCAATGGTAAACATTAACCTGGAAGAAAATTATCCGTAAGACTCTGTTACTAACACTGACTCATGAGAATAATAAGCGCCAAACTTTGGCGGAGTAGTTTGATCCTAATAACATACCCACTTTCAACATTGATATACATAACTTCTTTCTGGGAAAATTACTAGATTGTAGAAATGAAATCAGTGGGGAATTACTGCCCTTTCCCTCCAAATTACTTACACGCAAGGTAATTTATCTCACTGAGTAGGACTACAATTTCTAGAACGCATATGCAGTAGTTGGTGTGGCAGTTCGAGAAACGAATGTCATCTTCAGCTTGTCTCCATAACCCACGTCTGTCGTTGTAAGGAGTTGAGCGGGATGGTGTTGTAAAATCTACCAGGGAGGCCACGTGCAACGTGAACCACGTGATTTTGATTCCGAGATTTATTTACTCGTGCCCCACCTGCAACATTTGTCATGACAACGAAACGCAGAGTAGTAGCTAGAAAACAAATTGACGGCAATAATCTTGCGCAAAGCATAAAAAGCGACATTCCTAGATAGCAGACGATGCACTTCAGCGTTCGCAATCATAGAAACAGAGGAGCAGCATTCCTGAAGAGTCTGACGCATGAAGTTTTTCTCCAGTTGCTTTCCTAAGGACATCGTTGCAGTAACATATACACGTATATTTCCTGTAACGGTTGCACACTAAATTCCTCAATGAGACGATTGTTCCCAGAATATTACCGTAAGAAAAATACTGATACCTTTAGCGACAAATCTACCGTCGCGCGGTGCTGGTGTCACGTTTCAAGGAAGTTCTACAGCACTTGAGACAAACCAAAACTGTACTTCGTTCTGTTAAACGCTGACAAAGAATTTTGATAATCTTGTATCAACTGGAAACGAGTGCAAAATTACATCAGAAGTTGCTGTAATATTTCAATTTTTGTTTTTAAGAACACTATTAAGTTTTAGTTTCTACCGAAGATGGTAAGTGAATGTGATCTATAAAAATGTAAGGAAACAATTATGGTGACTACAACTTTTCAATCGTTGAAAATGTTTTGATTTGCACGTTGTACACATTCAGAGTGGTTTACGGCTCGAATCGCAGAGCGAAGATTCAATTTTGAACTCGTACCAGTTTCTTTTGCGACAGATTACAGAAAGTATTGTTCACAAAATACTGTGATACCTCAAGGCATTTCGGTGTTCTGTGTAAATAGCGGTTTTCGTCGTTTGGCATGCAATTCAGCTAAGCTCGGTCTTTGGCTCACGCAACGAAATCACGTTGAGTATCAATGTTGTCATTCGTCACAGCAATAACATATTATTGCATCAACACAGGTTTGCGTATTTTTGCTGACAGGCAGAAAAGGCGATTTCCTCCTAGTTGTTAGCGAGCACAAACTCCATTTTGAACTCCAATGATAATTAATGACATCTCACGAGTTATAGCTCCCATAACGATTCATACACATTGCTTCCATGCGTTGAACACTGAAGATTTACTTTATAAATACTGCTGCCTAACTCGCTTACGCTCAGTTCCAGGAACGTAAAATGTTTTGTTTCCACTGTGTACTTATGCATGTTCCATGTATTAATCTAAGTAACCTCTTGATTTTTCAAAGATTGCTTTGGAAACTAGGAATGATCCGCAGAATCATCAGTTGCTATCGACTTAATGTTACAGGCCGCTACCGTCGTGAAAAATAAAAACACTACACGCATTTAACATGATTCATACACTCCTGGAAATTGAAATAAGAACACCGTGAATTCATTGTCCCAGGAAGGGGAAACTTTATTGACACATTCCTGGGGTCAGATACATCACATGATCACACTGACAGAACCACAGGCACATAGACACAGGCAACAGAGCATGCACAATGTCGGCACTAGTACAGTGTATATCCACCTTTCGCAGCAATGCAGGCTGCTATTCTCCCATGGAGACGATGGTAGAGATGCTGGATGTAGTCCTGTGGAACGGCTTGCCATGCCATTTCCACCTGGCGCCTCAGTTGGACCAGCGTTCGTACTGGACGTGCAGACCGCGTGAGACGACGCTTCATCCAGTCCCAAACATGCTCAATGGGGGACAGATCCGGAGATCTTGCTGGCCAGGGTAGTTGACTTACACCTTCTAGAGCACGTTGGGTGGCACGGGATAGATGCGGACGTGCATTGTCCTGTTGGAACAGCAAGTTCCCTTGCCGGTCTAGGAATGGTAGAACAATGGGTTCGATGACGGTTTGGATGTACCGTGCACTATTCAGTGTCCCCTCGACGATCACCAGTGGTGTACGGCCAGTGTAGGAGATCGCTCCCCACACCATGATGCCGGGTGTTGGCCCTGTGTGCCTCGGTCGTATGCAGTCCTGATTGTGGCGCTCACCTGCACGGCGCCAAACACGCATACGACCATCATTGGCACCAAGGCAGAAGCGACTCTCATCGCTGAAGACGACACGTCTCCATTCGTCCCTCCATTCACGCCTATCGCGACACCACTGGAGGCGGGCTGCACGATGTTGGGGCGTGAGCGGAAGACGGCCTAACGGTGTGCGGGACCGTAGCCCAGCTTCATGGAGACGGTTGCGAATGGTCCTCGCCGATACCCCAGGAGCAACAGAGTCCCTAATTTGCTGGGAAGTGGTGGTGCGGTCCCCTACGGCACTGCGTAGGATCCTACGGTCTTGGCGTGCATCCGTGCGTCGCTGCGGTCCGGTCCCAGGTCGACGGGCACGTGCACCTTCCGCCGACCACTGGCGACAACATCGATGTACTGTGGAGACCTCACGCCCCACGTGTTGAGCAATTCGGCGGTACGTCCACCCGGCCTCCCGCATGCCCACTATACGCCCTCGCTCAAAGTCCGTCAACTGCACATACGGTTCACGTCCACGCTGTCGCGGCATGCTACCAGTGTTAAAGACTGCGATGGAGCTCCGTATGCCACGGCAAACTGGCTGACACTGACGGCGGCGGTGCACAAATGCTGGGCAGCTAGCGCCATTCGACGGCCAACACCGCGGTTCCTGGTGTGTCCGCTGTGCCGTGCGTGTGATCATTGCTTGTACAGCCCTCTCGCAGTGTCCGGAGCAAGTATGGTGGGTCTGACACACCGGTGTCAATGTGTTCTTTTTTCCATTTCCAGGAGTGTATTTACATATGTGACAGAATTTCAGTTAATGACCAGGTGTATTGGAAGAAACAGTGAGACTCAATTGAAGGTATGAAATGACAAGCAACTGCCCCTGAGAAGAATGTTTACGTCCTGTCACTGCTGTACGATGTTTGCTCCTGGCGTCTACCGTTGACTGGGCAAGGAGAGGCGAGAAGACTGCAGGTATCGAAGAGGGATATCGCTACCGCCTCAGCTGGATGCAGTGCGTTCGCCCGATTCAGCCAGTCGGGTGTTGGGTGATGGCTCCGGATGACATAACCCGGAAAGGAGTCTAGAGGTTCTTACCTCGGGACTAAGACTTAATGCCTAATTGTTGAGCTGCTCCGCTATTCTGCCTTTAAACGATTACCAGGAATCACGGGAGTAGAAGGAGGGAGTTGTATTCACAAAGAAGGGACAGCCTGATGCTCATCTTAACTGATACTCAGATGTCTGTACATCGTTTATAATTCTTAGTACAATCAAATCTACATAGGAATAGAACCAAACTTAATCTACTACTGTATAAAATAACTGTAAGCAGTTGACTCTCATTTTTCATTGGTTTCTGCTCTGTACACAATCATTGTCCATAACATGGCTGTAGGTCTGAAGATGACGATGTGGTGATCGAAGATCACCTTTCACTAAATGTGCCTTGTGATCTAGACTCTTATAATTGTTTGACATCTCCAGCAATGAAACTTCCTGACAGATTAAAACTGTGTGCCCGACCGAGACTCGAACTCGGGACCTTTGCCTTTCGCGGGCAAGTGCTCTACCGTCTGAGCTACCGAAGCACGACTCACGCCCGGTACTCACAGCTTTACTTCTGCCAGTGTCTCGTCTCCTACCTTCCAAACTTTACAGAAGCTCTCCTGCGAACCTTGCAGGACTAGCACTCCTGAAAGAAAGGATATTGCGGAGACATGGCTTAGCCACAGCCTGGGGGATGTTTCCAGAATGAGATTTTCACTCTGCAGCGGAGTGTGCGCTGATATGAAACTTCCTGACAGATTAATATCCTTTCTTTCAGGAGTGCTAGTCCTGCAAGGTTTGCAGGAGAGCTTCTGTAAAGTTTGGAAGGTAGGAGACGAGATACTGGCAGAAGTAAAGCTGTGAGTATCGGGCGTGAGTCGTGCTTCAGTAGCTCAGACGGTAGAGCACTTGCCCGCGAAAGGCAAAGGTCCCGAGTTCGAGTCTCGGTCGGACACGCAGTTTTAATCTGTCAGGAAGTTTCATATCAGCGCACACTCCGCTGCAGAGTGAAAATCTCATTCTGGATCTCCAGTAATGTTTCCAAAAATACAAACAAACAGACTTAATATGTAGAGTGTTTTAAGACCACATATGAGAATTCAACAGGACAAATCATTGTATTTTCGTGTTTAAGCTAAAAATCAATAAAATTTTAATATCTTCTTGCTTACTTTAATCTGTCAGTATTTTTCTCATGGCATTAATGACAGTCACTTTTTTATTGTTGTGATTTTTGCTATGAACGCATAATCTTAACGTTTAAAAATTTCTGCTATCTGGTTGGTTGCTTGGTTTAAGGGAGCGGGGGGAAGAGACCAAACTGCTTAGTCATTGTTCCCATAAAACAAGTCCACGAAGGACAGAATAATACAAACAAAACTTAGGGCACAAAATCTAGAGAAAAGAAAATCCCAAAGAACTACAGAGGGGCAACAAACACTACAACGGAAAAAATAAGACAAGAAAATTGCAGAGAGACACAAGAAACAGGTAGAAGGGTTTAAAACAACTGAGCAGACGATAGCAGCTGGCTGATCTCGAGAATAAACAAGGATAAGTCAGCCACTCTGCAACACATTAAAACATCCAGCCTAAAAGCACTAGCGTAGAGAACACAGATTGACAAAGGACATGCACTAAAACTTAGATGGAACGATAAAACCGCATGTAAACCTAAATCAGCTGATGAAGCGTTGTTGGCTAAAACTAAGGTTAACGAATCTGGTAACAGAAAATTCTGTCTCAGGCCAGTTAAAGCAGGACAGTGCAACAGAATGTGGGCAACAGTCAAACGGAAGCTGCACCAACACTGGGGTGGGTCTTCACGGCAGAGGAGATAGCCGTGGGTCAGCCAAGCATGGCCGATGTGGAGCCAGCAGAGGACCACAGAGTCCCTGCGAGAGGCCAGCATTGAGGACTTCCACACATTCGTAGTCTCTTTTATGGCATGCATTTTATTGGGTGTACCTAGATTATGCCACTCCATATCCCAAATCCCAAAAACCCTGCGGCGTAATACGGAGCACAGGTCAGTTTCAGAGAAGCCGATCTCCAGAAGCGGTTTCCGAGTAGCCTGTATGGCCAGCCTGTCAGCAAACTCATTTCCTGGGTTAAACGTGTCCTGAGTTCCAGACAAACACCACTGAACGACGATACCGTTACAGGGCATAGACGGACTCCTGGATGTTCGCTACCAAAGGATGGCGAGGGTAGAACTGGTCAATAGCTTGTAAGCTGCTCAAGGAGTCACTGCAGACAAGGAAGGACTCACCAGAGCACTGACAGATATGCTCAAGAGCACAGGATATGGCCACCAGCTCTGGCAAGGAGCGCTGTTCAATATGTCCTGTGTGAGCATAAGCGAAACCAGTGTGACCATCAACCATCCAGCCGTCGGTGTGGATTACCCTAGAGCCCCAGATGCGTCAAGAATCGAGAGAAAGTGACAAAAGAGAGCCTCGGAAGGACCTGAGTTCTTAGGACCATGTGAAAGGTTCAGCCGAAACAGCGGCCTAGGTATACACCATGGAGGTGTATGTGAGTAGACCCATAGGAGAGACGGTAAAGCAAAGGACTCTAGTTCAGTCAGAAGGGATCGGATGCAAATAGTGATCGTGATCTCTGATCTGGGCCGCCAATGCAGAGACTATAATTTGGATGCTCAAGAGAGCTACGAATGTGCGTGGTATAAATGGAGAGCAGTTGTCAGCGCCTGATCTGCAATGGAGGGACCCCAGCCTCCACCAGTAGACTGACTCGTTATATAAGCTACAGTCTCTAGACAAACCCCACAGTGGTGCACTGGGCCCAGTACCTACAACGCCGAGGGCGAAGGCGAACTGTAAACCAGACTCCTACACTCAAGGCAGGACTGAACAAGGGCTTTGCAGAGCCGCAGCAGTGTAGAGCGATCTGCACCCCAATTGGTGTTGCTCAGACATCGAGGGCATTAAGGTGTTGCCAACACTTCCGCTTAAGCTGACAAAGGTAAGGAAGCCAAGTCACTTGGGCGTCAGAAACCAGTCCTAAGAATTGATATGTCTCCACTACAGTGAGTGGATCGTCATCAAGGTAAAGTTCTGGTTTTCGATGTACGGTACGACGCCGACAGAAGTGCATGACCCACAACTTCGCGGCTGAAAAATGGAAGCGCCTTGTGGATGTCTCCCTGTAGATGCCACTCAGAAACACCGGTACTGGAGGAGCAGTAAGAAATGCAAAAGTCGTCTGCATGAAGAGAGCGTGAGACAGACGGCCCCACAGCTGCTGTTACACCGTTAACGGCCACTAAAAATAATGAGACACTCAATAATGAGTCCTTCGGGACCCCATTCTCCTGGATATGGAGGGAACCACGGGAGGCACCAACTTGAACACAGAAAGTACGGAGCGACAGGAAGTTTTGGATAAAAATTTGGTGCGGGACCTGAAGACCTCACTTATGTAATGTGGCAGGGGTATGGTGTAGCCAGGTGGTGTCGTATGCCTTTCTTAAATCAAGAAAGACGGCTGTCTCCCAGTTTTATTTGAGTGCATTTATTTTTCTCGCAATGATGCTGATAAGCATTTCATTTGCAACGATGTAATTGTACGTGTCTTTGACTGTCTGGCCTCAATACTAGTGTTTCTAAAGGCATCCAATTTCATTTCAATATGTGTGTGTTTTCTCACTTTGAATTGGCAGACTTTTATGACACTTCAGATATCATCCAGAGTTTTGTTGCTTCTTCTGCCTACCACATTGAATTGCAGGACCTATTTAATGCATTGAGATGAGTTCCATACCATCTTAACGGAAATGTTCTTTCTGTGATAATTATTGTCACGTACGCAGGCAACCACGTGTGTATGCTTGTCTGAAAATGCGTCTCAAATAGATGTACGCGTAGCTGCTAGTCCTCCCTTCGCCGTCATGTTCCTTTGCAACGGGAAGCTCTCTGTTTGTTAATGTGGCGTCATAGGGCGCTCATCTGGTTATGCCTTACCAGGCGACAGTGCTCACATTTTTATCAGCTCTGTATGATAGTTCGTATTGGAAACGATGTTCAACTGCTCTACAATTAACATCCTTATGAGAGAATATGCTTTCAGCACTACATACAGAGATATATTTGTTCCATCCGTCTTCCTAGTTGCGTCTTTCGCCACTGCATCACAAATGGGCTGCATGGTGCAGGTTTGATTGGAAACCAAGCTTGCAGTCCGTTTTCCCGAAGTACTTTTTACAGCAGACAGTTCCTGATAGTCCTATTTAACACACAGAGTACCATTGTGGGATCAGTCACAGTGCAATTAGTAATAGCTGTTCGTTTGATGCAGAGGACGAGGCGTCAACCAGAGTGCTATGGTCAGCAGAGCAAGGACGTTGGCTGTGTGCATCTTCATTAGCTCCTGCAGTTGTTTCTGATTAAGGGTTTCAAGGAACTAAACATCTAAGGTCACCAGTTGCTTGTTTCCCCCGTCCTCCCCTCTCCCATGACGGAATCTGTATATCCGATATGTTTGTGTGTAGTATTAATCCAATGTACCAGTGTGAAAACGTATACTAAACGTTTACGTAGCTTGCATTTCTGGCGGAAAGTGGGTACCAATCCGGTCTTCACCTAGCGGGATGTGGGAAACAGCCTGCAAACCACATCTAGACCGCTCGGCTCACCAGCCCTAGACGTTAATCTGCCAAGTGGATTCGATGCGGGTCAGACGCTCCTCCCCGCATCCCGGAAGCGGCGTTTTGAACGCGCTCAGGTATCCGGGTATTTTAAATCTTCATTAGACCACTGGCATCAACGCTGACGCACAGTTAATTCCACGACGAATATTTTGTGTGTGTTCTGACTTTATGGCCACTCAACGGCGGTGAGCCAGCACTCTGACACATTTTGAAAGACACGAGTGTGGATAAAATCGCTAAAATCGTTGAACACACTGAGGATGAAACCTTCCAGAGAAGATGTTGCACTAGTTGTGGTTTCTGTGTTTTGTACAAAGCTTGCAGTTCCTACTTTGGCATTTGCAGGCTGCTTTAACTGAATGTCTTTAGCGCCATCTCTCAGTTTTCCTTCAAAGTATGATTTCATAACCTTACATGTGTACATTGCTTATTTTATACCAGTTAGTATTTGGCGGCGCAAAAATCAATAGCTTTCACCAACTGCGACATAATCGCGTATACAAACAGTGATCCAGTACTGTAAAATACTTTTTTATTCCAGTCTCTGATCACAAATGAATTCTTTAGACGATGACCGGTTTCAGTCTGTAATGACCATCCTGAGATTGTGTAAAAAAGATCTGAGGATGGTCATTACAGACTGAAACCGGTCATCGTCTAAAGAATTCATTTGTGGTCAGAGACTGGAATAAAAAAGCATTTGAATAGCTTTCATTTCCTATTACACAGCGAGTCGGTAGCGATTAAAATTAGTAAAACATTTGTGATCGCGTAAGGAACAAATCACCTACATAGGCTCAAAATGATTAATTAGAAATGATTAGAACTTTGAATTAATGAAGAGATAAGGTGAATGAAGTGACTGAAATGCAATGACATGTAATGAGGTTGACTAACCACTAAACAAAAATTGAAACGAGAAATTTATTCTGAAAATAAAAAATTGCGTTTACCATTAATTATCGTCAGACCTCCACAAAACAAATATCAGCATGTCAATATTTCCAATTTGAGGTTCATATTAGTTTTCACTGGATCATAAATTGAAAGATTGCAATCAAAAACCACTATCAGGGTCTAAGCAAGTCACTTTTATACCTTTTCTTTTTTTTGGAACTACTAGTACTGCAGCAACGCGTGAGTGGCTCATCCAGCTTCGACCTACAGAAAGAGCGTAGCTAGAGGCCGAAACAGCGAGTGAAGTGTTGCAGCCTGCGCTAATGTCTCAGCTGCAGAGACTTCTAACCTAATCTGTTTTGTCATTTGGTGGGCACATGACTTTAATTGTTCAATAATATCATTGCTTTAATAACGGAGCATGGCAGCGAATGGAGTATTCTATCCGTTGTTTCCAATCGATCGACTCGGAGTTGTGCTGAAGATACCAGACTTGCATTTGGGAGGAGCGGTTTTCACATTTCGCTTAACATACGTGATTTACAAATTTCTCTATTAACGATCGTCCGCCGAAGCCAGTGTAGCTGAGGGTCGTATGTGTCATGGCTCTTGGGTTGGATTGGGTTGTTTGGGGGAAGAGACCAAACAGCGAGGTCATCGGTCTCATCGAATTAGGGAAGGACGGGGAAGGAAGTCGGCCGTGCCCTTTCAAAGGAGCCATCCCGTCATTTGTCTGGAGCGATTTAGGGAAATCACGGAAAACCTAAATCAGGATGGCCGGACGCGGGATTGAATCGTCGTCCTCCCGAATGCGAGTCATGGTTCTTGGCGCAGAGGTATACAGTTCGAATCGCGGTGATGACAGAAATTTTCATCAGCAGCATTTGGCTATGGAGCAAAATATTTTATTTCAAGCAGACACCGACACTGAAATTGACATTCCGATACTAGAGGTAAGATTTCTTCTCAAAAATCAGCTTTTTCTTTGTATGTTCACTGCCTATTAAAGACTTTCGATATTTTTCTATTAAGCGGAATTGAAGTGATGTGCCTTTCTTCTTCTTCTTCTTCGAACCTCGATACTAGAAGGTTATATGAGTCCTGTAACTTGTATTTCGTGTTAAATAATAATAATGTTGCCGGCCGCGGTGGTCTAGCGGTTCTAGGCGCGCAGTCCGGAACCGCGAGACTGCTACGGTCGCAGGTTCGAATCCTGCCTCGGCCATGGATGTGTGTGATGTCCTTAGGTTAGTTAGGTTTAAGTTGTTATGAGGTCTAGGGGACTGATGACCACAGATGTTAAGTCCCATAGTGCTCAGAGCCATTTGAACCATTTTTGAATAATAATGTTTAAATCATTTCCTCTTTATTTTGGCAGCATTCTACGAAACCCTGCGTACCTCTACTAATGAAGCTTATTTTGTTTCATTCTTGGTTTGTAAGTTAACTGAAAGTAGTCAATTCGGTGGCCAAACGATTGCACGCCGTAAGTGTGCTGTCGTCTCCTCATTTGAACATTTGCGAGTCGAACCTGTAGTCTAAGTTACTAACGAAATCAGAATGTGATTATTATTATCATGCAAAAATATGTTTTTGCATTAATGATTAACAAGAACACGGCATTCCGTCACCAAGGTCGCTGTTTTCCAACGATGACCGTTTGGCTTGAAACTAAGATAATTTTATGCCATAACAAAAGGCTTAGAAATATCTACATTTTCTTGAGAATTCTATGATTACATGTGTTCTTTTCTTATTGGGAATATGATGTATATCATCTCTCGACAACATTTTACTATAACGACTGAATTTAAAATAATTATCCATGCTGGAGGAAAGAGAATGCATTACAGCTGGCAAGGGAAGGAGATACGGTAGCGAAAGTTCTTGCTCACCAGACTTTGCGCCAATTTTCTGGATTAAATGTGAAATCTCTTCGTAGTTCATCGTGATCCGTCCGTCGGACGGGGACATTAGGCTCGGCTGGTAGTACTCACGAGTATCAGGCTATGAGCCGCCATAGGGATTCGTCCTCTCCTTTTCTCATCTACTTTCTCTCACAACTCAAAAATGCACCACACAATATATTTACATACATTACAGTCACCTACACTGAACAGTCACCTGAGACCCAACTCTCGTACACTGCGTTGAAAGGGGCCTTTGTGCGCGGAGAAATAAAACCCTTTGCCATTAGGCTACACCAGGCTCGTCCAAACTGTGACCCTGGGGCGCTAACGCCCGCGGTCGCCCGAGGTCAGCGCCCCGGGCGAATTCGTATGTTGTATGTTGTTGCAGTGGCCGAGCTGCATCGCTTAGCTGACCTTCGGTCCTCCCGCCGCGTTTCGCCATGCCACTGTACACGCGCTTCGTACGGAAGACAGACCGCCGCGCCTGCAGTGGTCAAAAGAATTGATCCTACAGAAAGCCATTAGTGAAGAGACGTAAGGCTACAGCGGATCGAGATGGATGGCCAACAGCAGCAGGAAAAAACAAAACAAAAAAAAAAAAAACGGCCCGTCCGCACTAAACCTGAATAGGAAATTAATTTCTTTTGTACTGCTGTCGAAAATCGTGTCAAATGTTTAGTATGTCATCGGAAGGAACCTCATGTATTTAAAAAAGTACTCGACTGAACGGCACTTTAATAACCTGTCACAAAGATCAGTTCAAGAATCTGTCGTCGGCCGCTGTGGTCGAGCGTTTCTAGGCACTTCAGTCCGGAACCGCGCTGCTGCTACGGTCGCAGGTTCGAATCCTGCCTCGGGCATGGACGTGTGTGATGTCCTTAGGTTAGTTAGGTTTAAGTAGTTCTATGTCTAGGGGACTGATGACCTTAAATGTTAAATCCTGTAGTGCCTAGAGCCATTTGAATCAGTTTTGCAAATTTATCTCCAGAGGAACGGCAGTCAAAGCTTGAAGAACTGAAAGAAAACTTCAAGCACCATTACAGTGAAGTAAGTATTTCCTGTCGTAGGACTCTTTATTATTTATGAAGATGATAAATAAAACTACATTTTATAATCGGATATGTCACTTAGCAATGTGCCAGTTATCGAATATCAGATTGTGCACAACTAGCAACATTTCTTTTCGGTTAATTTTTATGTTTTGGATTTCATTCAATAGTGTCGCACAGACACAAGGAAAAGTTTCAGGTGCGTTATTTTTGCCTCTTTCTGAAAAACCGTCATAAACGCTCTCTCGGACAGCAAAGTGTCATTAAGAGTCACTCTTCGTTTTCGTGTTTTTGTGTTTTGATGGATGGGAAAACATATGTTGTAATTTGATCTATGTTTCCAATTAACTGAAACGCAAATATTCGAATAGATAAAAATTTATTTTGCTACCACATTTCGCTGTCCTTGCTAGAGTCTATCACCGCTTTTCAGAGGAACTGGCACAAAACGCATTTAAAACCAATCTTTTTTTGTTAGTTCTTTATTTGGCTATTAATGAATGAAACAATTAATTGTTAAAATGATAAAAGTGTTTTAAAGACAAGATTGTGCAAAATTAATTGTTACGTTTTTTGCTGTGGTTGGAGCAGGAAACGGGTGGGCAAAGTTTGCACGCAAGTTACAAATCCTCGCTGAGAATTGCAAAAGCAGGGAAAACCCCTTGCGGCTGGGAATCTCATCAACGACTGCCTGCTCGACTCGGCGACTTGTATTTGTACAACAGACCTCACGGAAAAATTTGGAAAAAAATAGCTCTTTCGCCTCAAAGTGTTGATCGCCGAGTCGAAGATATTGCCTCAGATATGAAGCAGCAATTAATGGAGAGAGCGGCAAACTTCGTTTCATTTTCTATCGCTCTTGACGAGTCCACGGACGTTGCGGACATACCTCAGCTCGTCATATTCATTCTAGGTATCGACGACAATCTGCGTGCCACCGAAAAATTTCTCGACCTTACACCATTAAAAGTCACAACCACGGATTAGGATATTTTTCTAGCTGTGGAAAACGTGTTCGAGTCAATGAGTTTAAATTGGAACGCCTGACCAGTGTAACAACCGATGGAGTCCCTGTGCTGTGAGGGATACGCACTGGATTCCTGGGTTACTTCAGGTCAAAAATGGCTAAAGTCAGCTGTTCCTTATTCGCGGCAGTTCATTGTCTGATACACCAGGAGGCACTCCTTTGTGCAAATTGTCAACATAAAAAATGATATGGACACAGTTGTTGGAACGGTTAATTGTCGTCGCTCACATGGACTCACAGATCGACAATTTAAAGAATTTGTCGCTTATATCGAAGCGGAATACCCCGACATCTCCTACCATGCCGACGTAAGATGGTTGAACAGAGGGAGGTGCTTCATCGGTTTTTCTCCTAGAGGGACGAAATCAATATATTTTTGGAAATGAAAGGACTTCCAGAAGAATTACTTCGTGATCGTATGTGGATGGCGAGTTTGGCTTTTTTGAGTGATCTAACTGGTCATTTAAATACTTTGAACATTTCACTCCAAGGTGAAAATCACTCTGTTGTTGATTCAGTGCAGACGACTGAAGCATTTTAAAAAAAAGTGTTTTGTGGGAAAAATAGCTGCGCAAGGAGAATTGTGGACACTTCTCTGCATTAGACAGCGTTAAAGAAGATGTTGATTTTTCAAATTATGTTCAGATTATTTGGGAATCACAAGAAGAGTTGAAAACAGATTTTTGGAGATAAGTGTGCTTCAACCGGTGTTAGATATATTTTCCCTTCGGGCAGAGGATGTCTCACAAGTGTTTCAACTAGAACTGATTCAGATGCAGTGCGATATCCGCCTGGAGGAGCGCTTTCTTGTGTGTAAAACTTTGGATGCCTTTTACAGCTGTTTTCCACGAGAGAAGTATCCTCTTTTGCACAAGCAAGCGGTCAAAGTTCTCACAATGTTTGGTTCCACGTATATTTGTGAGCGCTTTTTCTCCCTTTTAAAGATTTCTAAAACTAAGAACCATTCACTACTTAGCGATACAAATTTGACTAATTCATTGAGGTTAGCAGTCTCCCGGAATATTGTACCGAACCTAGACAAAACCATTTTCTCAAAAAAGAGAAACTTGTAAAATGTTAATTGTCTTCTTTAATAATGTTGACTGTAAGGATTAAAGGTCTTTATAACCTTAATTCTATTTTTTATAAGTTTTCAAATGTTTGCGTATAAAACAAGGATCTGATGTCCAAACTCTGAAAAGGGATACGGAAAGCTGTAGCATGAAATACAACAAAAAATATTTACTTGCAACTACTAACAGTAAGAATGAGACTCTATATCCTTTATGTAAAATTATTTCTAAAGTAGAATGTTTATGATACTAGTTCATTCAAGTAACTGATATATCTTTCAGAACACGCCTACTGTACATATGACGAGTGTGTATGTGTATTACTAATAGAATCAACCGATGGGTCAGAAAACTACGAAGTCGTTCTTCCATTCTTGTTTTACATATTGTTATCTTAAGCTTTGCGTAGTAATTCTGCCACACGAGCGCTAATTGCTAGCTGAACAGCAAATGGTTTGCTAGTTTTACCGCTCATCGACAGCTTTTACAGAGCTGTGCTTCCTCTGTTATTTTGTTTACGTTGGATCTGACCGCGGGACAGTCCAGCGCAGAGCAGTGCTGTGCGGTCTCACTCGCTCTGTAGCTCTCTCTCTCTTTCTCGCTCCTATGGCGACACTAGCGACACACGGTCGAGAACGGGGCGCTGAACTACACTGTCTTGCGCTCGCTGGGCGCGTTTCTTGGATGAGCCTGGGCTAGACTTAACACTGGACGCGGAGCCTGACACGACAGGCACCAGCCAGAGCCGACCCTACTGAAACGGGAAGACGGTGCAGACCGGTGTCCCGCCAGCAGCACCGTCACGTCGCTTCCACACGTGAGCCGACGTTTCTGAACGAGGCACCGTGCCCAGCACATGCGCTGTCACTGCTGCTAGAGGAGCTTTCAAAATGGGTAGTTAGGATGAAATGACCGATTTTTTACTGTGACAGAGATATTGCTTTATATTTAACTCGGAAGAAACGAGCCTAAGTACACGAATTTAACGAAAAGAGAAGCGATGGAGTTCTTTTTAAAAACGTTTCTACCACTTAGAGAATTTCCTGCAAAATTTCGAGAGACTCTCGGCTTAGAATTGAGCCATTCGACTACATTTTGAATAAGGAGAAGCAAGCAATAATTTCAGAGTGTGAGTTTCAGCGGAAGAGAAGCTGGCTGTGAAATTAAGGCAGGTTGTTTCTATTTACGAGGTGCATTCGAGTTCTAAGGCCTCCGATTTCTTTTTTCTAATTAACTACTCACCCGAAATCGATGAAACTGGCGTTACTTCTCGACGTAATCGCCCTGCAGACGTACACATTTTTCACAACGTTGACGCCATGATTCCATGGCAGCGGCGAAGGCTTCTTTAGGAGTCTGTTTTGACCACTGGAAAATCGCTGAGGCAATAGCAGCACGGCTGGTGAATGTGCGGCCACGGAGAGTGTCTTTCATTGTTGGAAAAAGCTAAAAGTCACTAGGAGCCAGGTCAGGTGGGTAGGGAGCATGAGGAATCATTTCAAAGTTGTCACGAAGAAACTATTGCGTAACGTTAGCTCGATGTGCGGGTGCGTTGTCTTGGTGAAACAGCACACGCGCAGACCTTCCCGCACATTTTTGTTACAGTGCAGGAAGGAATTTGTTCTTCAAAACATTTTCGTAAGATGCACCTGTTACCGTAGTGCCCTTTGGAACGCAATGGGTAAGGATTACGCCCTCGCTGTCCCAGAACATGGACACCATCATTTTTTCAGCACTGGCGGTTACCCGAAATTTTTTTGGTGGCGGTGAATCTGTGTACTTCCATTGAGCTGACTGGCGCTTTGTTTCTGGATTGAAAAATGGCATCCACGTCTCATCCATTGTCACAACCGACGAAAAGAAAGTCCCATTCATGCTGCCATTGCGCGTCAACATTGTTTGGCAACATGCCACACGGGCAGCCGTGTGGTCGTCTGTCAGCATTCTTGGCACCCATCTGGATGACACTTTTCGCATTTTCAGGTCGTCATGCAGGATTGTGTGCACAGAACCCACAGAAATGCCAACTCTGGAGGCGATCTGTTCAACAGTCATTCGACGATCCCCCAAAACAATTCTCTCCACTTTCTCGATCATGTCGTCAGACCGGCTTGTGTGAGCCCGAGGTTGTTTCGGTTTGTTGTCATACGATGTTCTGCCTTCATTAAAATGTCGCACCCACGAACGCACTTTCGACACATCCATAACTCCATCACCACATGTCTCCTTCAACTGTTGATGAATTTCAATTGGTTTAACACCACGCAAATTCAGAAAACGAATGATTGCACACTGTTCAAGTAAGGAAAACGTCGCCATTTTAAGTATTTAAAACAGTTCTCATTCTCGCAGCTGGCGGTAAAATTCCATCTGCCGTACGGTGCTGCCATCTCTGGGACGTATTGACAATGAACGCGGCCTCATTTTAAAACAATGCGCATGTTTCTATCTCTTTCCAGTCCTGAGAAAAAAATCGGAGTCCTTAGAACTTGAATGCACCTCGTACTAAACGCAGAATATGTGCTTCATACAGGGTGTCTCACCTAACTCAGCCACCTCAAATATCTCTGGAACAACAATAGATATTCAAAAACAGTTTTCACCAGCATGAACGTACAGCAGGGGCTTAGGAAACCAAATACAATGCGAAATTTTAAAACATAAACAAGTACTATTTTCAACACGAACTTGTGTTCAAATGGTTCAAATGGCTCTCAGCACTATGGGACTTTGCTGAGGTCATCAGTCCCCTAGAACTTAGAACTACTTAAACCTAACTAACCTAAGTATGTACATTTCACACATCCATGCCCGAGGCAGGATTCGAACCTGCGACCACAGCAGTCGTGCGGTTCCAGACTGTAGCGCCTAGAACCACTCGGCCAGTCCGGCCGGCCAAACTTGTGTATTTTTAAATGGACATCCCCTATGCAATTATTTCTTATGCAATCAATAACATGAAAAATCACAAAAATTAAGGGCGTTGGTTGCATCGCAATACGTCAATTACGTCCTGAGAAATTGCGAAGCGAAGTTGACGCATGAAATAAATGAAGCACACAGCTAGCGCACGTCCTGAGACTCAAGCGTGCATCTCACGCTGCCAATATTCGTGTTGTGATTGACGTACTACGTCAGTGGAGTGTTAATGTATGATGTGGTTGAAATGGTTCAAATGGCTCTGAGCACTATGGGACTCAACTGCTGAGGTCATTAGTCCCCTAGAACTTAGAACTAGTTAAACCTAACTAACCTAAGGACATCACAAACATCCATGCTCGAGGCAGGATTCGAACCTGCGACCGTAGCGGTCTTGCGGTTCCAGACTGCAGCGCCTTTAACCGCACGGCCACTTCGGCCGGCTGATGTGGTAGTGTATGACAACACATCATTTTTGTGCAGGTGTTCCGGATGAATATTTTAGAGCCATCTACTTCATTCTATTATTAAATTATTTCAGCGGCGCGAGGCGAAAATGTTTGGAGCTATCTCGTTCTACATATAAATTAAGTCTTCTGTTTGGGTAGAATTTAACTAGTAAGAGTAATAGTATTAGTGTAAGAGAAAATGGACCTCTGAATAGCTGTAGTCAGTACTGCAACGTGAATTAAAAATTTTTTCAACCGGTACTGTTATTTGTAAAACCAAGAACTGTGAATAAAAAAATTTAAAAAAGTAACAAGCACTATGAATTTAAATGCAGTATTACTTTGTGTGTTGTAAAAACAACAAGTTTTGTGAATGTAAAGCGGTATTACTACTGTGAAAATTTAAGTCAGAATAAAGAGGAATTGCAATTCGTTACAATACGTCTATGTTATTATACGTCTCTGTTGTTATTTCATAAATCCCTACCAGTACAAATGTACATATTGGTTATGTAAGCTGCACAAGGTATTAGTTTGAAGCATGAGGGAGGTGACTTTTAAGATGGAGGAAAACAAAATATATGTAATGATTGGAAAGGATTTTGCCTATCGTGCTCCACGTATAGGTTTTTGAGAACAGGCGGTGCATGATCGTTTCTGTTTTCAAAGACATATAGAAAACATGTATGAAATGTATGAAACTATAGCACCCGCGCTTAAACAAATCCACAGACGTAGGAACTGAGCGAAGCGACATACTATCTAGTAGGAGCTAGGTAGAAAAAAAAAGAAGCCACGATATGTGAGGTAAAAAATCCATTTATTTACATTAAACCAACATAAAAGTAATTTTACATATTTTCACACATCTTTTTCTTGAGCTGATGGATAGTAGGGCACCCATAGAATTCAAGGTCTTGAATAGGCGCAAACTTCGTTGCAGCCATGTGATCTTCTCCTCGCCTTTGACGTGGATGACGGTATCAGGATGATAGAATATTCGAAGTGACGTTATAATAAACTAAGAGATATACAGGATCGTCGCAGTGGAGTCCGTGGAAGAACTATGTCAACAACTTTACACTCCTCCATGTTTTAGCACAGTTCACATCCTTGAAATGTCTCAGTGATGCAATACTTGCAGAGAATGTCCCTATTATACCAGCGTCTTCTGTGTATGCTGTGAATGCAACATCTTTAAATATGAATTGTCTACACTCATCATCATAGAAACCTTGAATGTCAGCAACGACATTCACACTCTAAGTTGTCATTGTGAAATGATATGTAAGTGGGTAATAATTAATCACACTGTAATGTAGAACTAGAGCCGGCCGTGGTGGCCGAGCGGTTCTAGGCTCTACAGTCTGGAACCGTGCGACCGCTACGGTCGCAGGTTAGAGTCCTGCGTCGGGCATGGATGTATGTGATGTCCTTAGGTTATTTAGGTTTAAGTAGTTCTAAGTTCTAGGGGACTGATGACCTCAGAAGTTAAGTCCTATAGTGCTCAGAACCCTTTGAACCATTTTTGTAGAACTAGAGCATATGCTGCAATGTGTTTTGGGAAATCTTATGAGGATTAAAATTCGATTAGTACATGTACTGGCCCTGACTTAACTATTTATTGATCTTAGAACATTCTATTACGATGATTGTTGCCAGCTCCTTAAATTTCCGTGGGCTGAGTAGGTATCCTTCCTCTTCAACATCTTCATGGTACGAAGCATGCAACCTTGCATGCATGTCGAGTGCTAGACTGTACACATTCTTGTCCCACTGTAGCAGTAAAATGTCATATAGATAGAATTCTGAATTCAAGTAGACTGTGGCATTAGTTAAATTACAGTTGTCAAATTCGGTGGAATCATTTGGTAAATAGCCCCTTGTATTGGTCTGAACTGCAAGTATGATGAATCTCGGTGTTTCCAGCTGGACGGAGGTTTTAATAGCCCATGTTGTCTGCTAATTGTCAGTAGCACTGGATATTCAAAAACATCCCGTGAGCGGAAAGTTAATGGCAGATATGCACCGGTATTCAGAACCTTTAAAAGCTACGAACGCTCCTCGTCTGCCACAGAGATGTGTGGCATTTTACATATAATTTTATTGATAATGGTATGATTCTCCTCTTGAGCTCCTTGAATGTATGAGTTGCTCTCCGTTGTACTCCGTAGCAGAATACGTTCCTGTTTAGCATTCATAATAATTCTCCGCATGTCCTCAAAGTGCACCATATGCATTTTTATGTGTAGGCATGCAGTAAATCGGCGGTACTCTTCTGCTGTCTGCCCACAGGCTCGTCTATGAACCACCCTGTATTTTCTAAACCATTCATATCCGAGGGTGATGATGTGACATATGTTTTAAGGGTTGAAGCTATGCAAACATTACGTGTATGATCAATCCCTATCCCACTAAACTCATATGGTATTTCTCGGAACAGAAATGCCAAAGCATTACGTGTAAGCTTTGATCCCACTGTATGACTACCATCCTTTTTCTAAAATGATCTATCCAAATTTTTGAAACTCTTGCATGGAAGTGTTGGTGCTGGATGACAGTCTTAATTTCACCGTTCTTGTTAAATGCCATTGAAGAATATGACTTATGCGAGAAGTATTCCTGGCGTATGATTCGCTCATCGTATTCCACTGAGAGAGATATACTGAGCGACAACGTCATTTCGAGGTTTCATGCCTATTTACGTAAGAAAATCGTAGTTCGCGCGTGTTATCACCTTGTGGTTCTGCTGCGAAGTGCTGTGCTGGTCGCTGTGTGCGCTGGTTTTATAAAGTACGCCCATCCTGTGTTAGATGTAATCGTACAATGATTTCTTCTACACGAAAGTCAACAAGTTGGTTATTTTGGTCCACAATACGCAGCTCCAGGTAGTCCAATGTCTGAACTGTCACTGGAAGATATATAGCGTTGGTAGGAGTCTCTACAATTTTATACCCTCTTCCAACTGATGGGAAGAATCCGTAAATTTAACGAATTAATCTATCGTTGAGATACGAGTTCGCTGTAGTGTTAAACTCAACACGGATTGTACTGCCTGGGAGAATATCCGCTGTCTTATTAGATTTGTAAAATGTGCTGGGATCTGTCTTCAAAATCTGTCCCCTTGTGAAACCCAGTAGTAGGCCTATTGAACCTCTCTGCTTAAAGCCAGTCGATGCATTCATCGTCCTTATTTCAGATTTAAGTGTACTAATGTTTGCACGGAGCACAGTCCCATTCCCAGACTGTTTTAAAACGTCGTTTAAATCGTCAGTATCGTATGAGCCAGGTACAGTTTCCACAGTTTCGTTTTTACCATTAATTTCCAAATGCAGTCTGTTGTTCGCCTCATTCACATTTCGGATGGTGTTGTATGTCTCCAGCCCAATCGGCGCAATACCCCAATCTCGAATGCTTAAATCAATTGGTGGAAAGTAATTCGCACGTAATAATGACGATCGTTCCTTTAAAGTCAGAGTGTACAACATTGCAATATAAACATCAACTGCTGAATTGACTAATAATGCCCGTCCTTATACATCACTCGTAAACATCAGGAGGAACGTGATGCATAGATGAGTCTTGGTAGCGTCGAAAATTATAGAACAGATCTCTTCTGCCTCTGAAGTATCGTTATAATTATTCTGGAGGTTGCAGGTCGCCGAATGAGTCGAAATAGTAGACGTTATTTGTATTTCTTTTTTCTTCATATGCCGCTCAGTGAGTTCTAGGTCATATTATATCTAGATTCACAGTTCCGCATTCTCCTGGGATTTCCACATTCTTCGGTAATGTATTCTGCATAAACACACCTCGGAATCTCAGAATTTCGCCTTAACAAACTTAAGCAGATGTGTGTTTGTAAGCGCCCTGTCTGGTACGACTGCTGGAAGCTTTATTTATTTCGTATTGCTTTCAAGAACAGCCCTTTTCCGATGGCTGCTGCCTCCATCACATGCCTCCTGCAGTTGCTCCTGAGAGTTTTGTGCGTTGTTGACTGTCCTGTCAATAGTCGCAGCACCCACAGCCAGTGAACCCACCACCAAGAGACCGGCTGGGGTAGGAATGAGGAAGGGAATAATTCCACCCGACGTCTTGGGTGTTGGTAGAACCCTGACGGGTTTAACAGATCTTCTTTTTCTAGCTCTCTTCTGCTCCAGGGCACTTTTAGCTGCATACGTCACTGTCAGGATGCAGTTTTTCATGCACCCTTTGCTTGTCATCTTCTTCCTTAGCGCTCTACGTGCATCACTCATAACTTGCCTGGACTTCTTCGAAGCCAAGCCCAACTTTACCACGCATAGTTTTTTTAATTGCAATTGCTGCAATGTCTTAACCTATACCAATATCCTTTCTCGCACGTATTGCCTTAGCTTCATCAGCTAAAATTCGATCGGCTGTGTGGTGACCTTTATTTGCTGCATATGGTATGTTGTGTTCCATACTCGCTTCGTCGAGCAGATTTATACCCCTATCACCATGTGCGTATCGATTTTGAAGCTATGTTCCAGGTCCACAGTTATATCCAGGAATGTGTAATTCGATCGGTAGTTTGTCGGGAATACCACTTCCTCCTGTAATGCACCTCCTGTCACACACTTTATGCTGCTGATGTAGTGGTCTGCTCACCGTCTTATACAGCAAATCGTCAGCGTCGATCCAGTTGTTTTGTGGTGCGGGAAAACCAAGCCATTTAACTAACGCTCTATTCCCTTGACGTCGTATGACCCTCTCTACGAGATACACATCTGATTCCGAGATCTTCTGTAACTGTTCTGTGTAAAAGCATCCTACAGTTTCAGTACCACTGTTGACCCTTAAGAGGTAGGCTCAAGGATTCGTTCTCCACACTTTGGAAACTTTGAATATCTCGATTGACCAGTTTGGCATGTACTACCTCTCAAATTCTGTCTTGTGTTTTGAAATACACACTAAATCACGTACACTGAAGTTCTGTTTGCGTTTTTAACACGATTGTATACTGTATCTAGAAGTCTATTATCTTGAACATCGATTGGTCTCATTTTTGTTGTGCGATGTTTCGTTCGATTATACTGTACAATTATTTGAGGGAGGACATCGATCCATTTGTGTGAGCCACAAAGATTGAATCGCATCCACAATTTGGGCTTTCACTGTTCTGTTCAGTCGCTCCACAATGCTCCCCTTCGGGTGGTTGAATGTCGAGTAGAGATGTATTCCACACCGATTCTTCACAGTCATGAAATATTAGTTGTAAAACTCGCCGCCGTGATCTGTTTGAAGGTTTTCTGGACTTCGATTCGTCCCAGTCTGAAACAATCGCTCAAACACGTGCGGACCATCAACCCTGTTTTTGCTCCCTTAAAAGGTAGGTTCAAGGATTCGTTATCCACACTTTGGAAACTTTGAATATCTCGGTTGATCAGTTTGGCATGTAAGACTTCTCAAACGCTGTGAATATACTGGTAGCCATAGCTTTAGTACTTGTAATATAATGAGAGGTAAGAAATAAAACACATACATGGTTACACACATTTTTATTCAGTAATCATACGCAATAAAAATAGGAATCAATGACCATTAAAATATATTTGAATCCGTAATTCATACGCAAATATTCCCTCATTTCGGCAAGATCCGCCGCCACAAGTTGTCCAAAGCTTTAATTATAACATATCTACAAAGGTATGTTTTGCGTGCTTGTTTGCGCAGTTCTCTAACTACAGTTTCCAATCATATTCGATGATATCTCTCTCTCTAAGCACAGAAATTATTGAAACAACTTCATTTGAATGAGCTGCATTACTTGCGGGAGCTGATACCATAAGCAGTCGTAGTTGATCTATTAGTTCATTGGGGTCATCGTAATAATATCCTATGTGATCAAAAGTATCCAGACACTTGGTTGAAAATGACTTACAAGTTCGAGGCACCCTCCATCGGTAATGCTGGAATCCAATATGGTGTTGGTCTACCGTTAGCCTTGATGACAGCTTCCACTCTCGTAGACATGCGTTCAATCAGGTGCTGGAAGGTTTCTTGGGAAATGGCAGCCCATTTTTCACGTAGTGCTGCACTGAGGAGAGGTATCGATGTCGGTCGGTGAGGCCTGGCACGAAGTCGGCGTTCCAAAACATCCCAAAGATGTTCTATAGGATTCAGACAGGCCAGTTCATTACAGGGATGTTATTGGTGTAGCTACTCCGCCACAGGCTGTGCATTATGAACAGGTGCTCGATCGTGTTGAGAGACTCAATCGCCATCCCCAAATTGCTCTTCAACGGTGGGAAGCAAGAAGGTGCTTAAAACCGATGTAGGCCTGCGCTGTAATGGTGCAAGATCCCTCCATGAAAAACACGACCACACCATAACAGCACCGCATCCGAATTTTACTGTTGGTGCTATACACGCTGGCGGATGACGTTCACCGGGCATTCGCCAAACCCATATCATGCCATCAGATCGCCACATTGTGTACCGGGGATCGTCACTCCACATAATGTTTTTCCACTGTTCAATCGTCCAATGTTTACGCTCCTTACACCAAGCGAAGCCTGATGTGTGGTTTATGAGCAGCCGCTCAACCATGAAATACAAGTTTTTTCACCTTCCGTTTAACTGTCATAGTACTTGCAGTGGATCCTGATGCAGTTTGGAATTCTTGTGTGATGGTCTGGATAGATGTCTGCCTATTACACATTACGACCCTCTTCAACTGTGGGCGGTGTCCGTCAGTCAACAGACGAGGTCGGCCTGTACGCCTTTATGCTGTACGTGTCCCTTCACCTTTCCACTTCCCGATCACATCGGAAAAGTGAACCTAGGGATGTTTAGGAGTGTGGAAATCTCGCGTGCAGACGTTATGACACAAGTGACTCCCAATCACCTGACCACTTTCGAAGTCCGTGAGTTCCTTGGAGCGCCCCATTCTGCTATCTCACGATGTCTAATGATTACTGAGATCGCTGATATGGAGTATCAGGCAGTAGGTGGCAAAGCAAAGCACCTAAAATGAAAAACGTATGTTTTTGAGGGTGTAGGGATACTTTTGATCACATAGTGTATACTGCGGGAGTCGATTGCTCACTCTTTTATGCTGAATGTCAATACCATCACCGCTGCTATTTTTTTCACCATCTAATATAGGTTTTATAATGGATTTGTATTTCACATTGCTTCGGATTTTTGCATTCTTATGCAGATCAATCAAATGCATTTTTTGTGGGTCTAAGGAAAATAAGGTTCAAGAGACCAGGTATTCTTTGAAACTGTACATCACCGATCTGCATTGTCTTTTCATTTCAAGTTACAGGCTGTGTGCCCAACAAGTATCGGTTTTCACCACTGACATCGAGTGTTTTGTCTATCCTAGCGTAGCTGTGATGCTTAATGGCATCGGCAATGCGTCATCATCGTCGTTGTGGTATTTCGCTGAGAGTTCATCGAGAGATTTAATATCTGGTTTAAAGGTTTCTCGCAGTGTCTGCTCCCGCTTCAAATGCCCTAACCTCAGCAAACGTAGCTTCTCTCGAACGACCTTCCGTGCCTCGATGACTTTATGCTTAGTCGACATCCCATTGTATACTAATCGGATTTCTGTGCAGCATGAGGTTTTATATATCCGCTACTCTTCTTCGTATACTGCTACCCCTTCTCCATAATAGCTACACTCCTGGAAATTGAAATAAGAACACCGTGAATTCATTGTCCCAGGAAGAGGAAACTTTATTGAGACACTCCTGGGGTCAGATACATCACATGATCACACTGACAGAACCACAGGCACATAGACACAGGCAACAGAGCACGCACAATGTCGGCACTAGTACAGTGTATATCCACCTTTCGCAGCAATGCAGGCTGCTATTCTCCCATGGAGACGATCGTAGAGATGCTGGATGTAGTCCTGTGGAACGGCTTGCCATGCCATTTCCACCTGGCGCCTCAGTTGGACCAGCGTTCGTGCTGGACGTGCAGACCGCGTGAGACGACGCTTCATCCAGTCCCAAACATGCTCAATGGGGGACAGATCCGGAGATCTTGCTGGCCAGGGTAGTTGACTTACACCTTCTAGAGCACGTTGGGTGGCACGGGATAGATGCGGACGTGCATTGTCCTGTTGGAACAGCAAGTTCCCTTGCCGGTCTAGGAATGGTAGAACAATGGGTTCGATGACGGTTTGGATGTACCGTGCACTATTCAGTGTCCCCTCGACGATCACCAGTGGTGTACGGCCAGTGTAGGAGATCGCTCCCCACACCATGATGCCGGGTGTTGGCCCTGTGTGCCTCGGTCGTATGCAGTCCTGATTGTGGCGCTCACCTGCACGGCGCCAAACACGCATACGACCATCATTGGCACCAAGGCAGAAGCGACTCTCATCGCTGAAGACGACACGTCTCCATTCGTCCCTCCATTCACGCCTATCGCGACACCACTGGAGGCGGGCTGCACGATGTTGAGGCGTGAGCGGAAGACGGCCTAACGGTGTGCGGGACCGTAGCCCAGCTTCATGGAGACGGTTGCGAATGGTCCTCGCCGATACCCCAGGAGCAACAGTGTCCCCAATTTGCTGGGAAGTGGCGGTGCGGTCCCCTACGGCACTGCGTAGGATCCTATGGTCTTGGCGTGCATCTGTGCGTCGCTGCGGTCCGGTCCCAGGTCGACGGGCACGTGCACCTTCCGCCGACCACTGGCGACAACATCGATGTACAGTGGAGACCTCACGCCCCACGTGTTGAGCAATTCGGCGGTACGTCCACCTGGCCTCCCGCATGCCCACTATACGCCCTCGCTCAAAGTCCGTCAACTGCACATACGGTTCACGTCCACGCTGTCGCGGCATGCTACCAGTGTTAAAGACTGCGATGGAGCTCCGTATGCCACGGCAAACTGGCTGACACTGACGGCGGCGGTGCACAAATGCTGGGCAGCTAGCGCCATTCGACGGCCAACACCGCGGTTCCTGGTGTGTCCGCTGTGCCGTGCGTGTGATCATTGCTTGTACAGCCCTCTCGCAGTGTCCGGAGCAAGTATGGTGGGTCTGACACACCGGTGTCAGTGTGTTCTTTTTTCCATTTCCAGGAGTGTATTTTCCCTTCAGTTAAGTCGCTTACTTTCTTTCCAATTACATTAACCCGATCATTCAGTGTACTGTTCAGTGTCAGAAGTGTATGACAATGTCTCTAGTTCCTTGCACATGCCTCCAACTTTACGTTCGAGAGTTTGAATTTTCGCGTCCATGTGCAAGTGAATTTTTTGTCTGTGCACACCCATCCTATCAGACTGAATTTCCAGCATGCATGCGAATTTATCCAATGCGTATACCGATGTACTCACGTCTTTCAGTGGCTATAGATATAGGAACCCCTGGAAGTTCCGTCTATATCTGCCTTCATTCAGTTTTCTTGTTTTATCAATAACGAGAAACCCATACTGTGAGTAATTCCAGCAATCTGCACATATATTTACAAAATCATTGAAAGACGTATCGGTTCCTACAAGAGCCTGGTAAATGTGTTTTAAATTCAGATTGTCCTGTTTGAACGCTATAATTAGGTTTACGCTATCCCTCACCAGCTATTTTGGGATTCTGGAATGCGTGTGTCTCAGATCAAATACATCAACAGGCATATGGCGACCAAAACAGAAATATCGTCAAATTTGATCTTAGTTTTCCACAGCATAATCATCAAATATGAACACTGTGTTTGAGTTTACTTTTTCCAGTGGAGCGATATCACTGCTCTCACTGAATGTTGTGTATGTCACACCATTTGCACCCTACAATATCTCCTGTAATAATTGGTATTTGGGCTGAAACAATGTTTTTGAAAATACGCTTAGATGCTCAAAGCGGACTCTATTGGGATGTGTTAGCAGCGACATCGGAAAATTTATATTGCTGCAGTTTGATGGACCTACAATTATTGCATGTATGTTGTCAGGAAGGAGTACACAATTCTTTTTCCAGTCTTCTTGCATGGCGCCACCCACATCTCCACACTCTTACAATAACGTCTTGATGCTTCACCCACCCCTTCATGATACCTACTGCCTCAGGTACTGGGGTGCAATGGGTTTTTATAGAAAATAATGAACACTAGGCCCTGCCATGGTACCCACTATGTCAGGTACTGGTATGCAATGGGCTTTTACAGAGAATTTAGTTAAATGACATAATTTTCTGCTGCTGCATGTTTGCTGTGAATATACTTGTAGCAAGAGCTTCAGTACTTGTAATATAATGAGAGGTAAGAAATAAAACACTTACATGGTTACACACATTTTTATTCGGTAATCATACACGGGATGCACAACATCAACAGCCTCTTTCTTTATCTTAACTCCAGTATAGAACATAGAAAATAAAGCCTTCTCGTATGCACAGAATTCAGCATGCATTTCTCTCCAACTTATTGGCAGTACATTAGTTTTCGTTGGCACCATATTGATCCACTGCTCGAAGTCGTTTACATGCACACTGTTTCTATGGTGATACTCTGCAATGTCCATATACATATTTTTAACACAAGGCAGACATCTGTTCAGTCTTTCCAACACAATGGATAGCGCCATCTGTAGAACGAACAAGTCTGTAATGGTGGAGTTCTGTAGATTAATGGATGTGTCACCCAGTTTCACATGGAGTGCAGAGTCATCATACACTGTTGTAATGGACAGAGTTGGAGCAGCACAGTGAATGTCCAGAGGAGGATGGCTAGGTTGATACCCGGCAGACAACGGCTCCTGGATGTACACTTTTGCAAGACACATTTCATCCCATTCAACCTCCATAAACCACAGTTTAACACTTCTAGCTGCATTTTCGATCTCTACCATAAGATGCCAGTCTCTGTCTGTGGATGCTTCTGTACCAATATGTAAACACTTCCAACCACTGTGCTGCTGCTGCTATGGGTCCCGACCGGCTGGGAGACATCACTGCTGCTGCAGATCCCAACAAGCTGGAGGACGTCGCATCCACTTATGAGTAACAACGAAAACCTGTTACAAGCGATAATAGCAGTACAAAGATTTTGTCTTCCTCACATGACAGTTAACACAGACTTAATCAAGGGGACCTTACTCTTCCGTGACTTCTCCCTATTCTGCTGCTGCTGTGGCTGGGCAGCACTGCACGATCTCAGCTGGCACTTCATGCTGAGTGGAACTGAGACTGCAGAGCTGCTGGGTCCACTTTATATCCACTATGTGATCAGATGCTGCGCTCCTCTTGGCTACTGCAAATTTGATGCACCTTGGAGGCATAATTGTGAAGTAAACTACTTGCTTGGTTCTCTGGATTGGAGGCAGGTGTCTCTTGTGATGTGGAAAATTGACTGTGCATTTCGAAAATGGCAAGCAGTTATAACAACAGCATCGGTTTGCATAATTTGTAGAATGCATCTTGATAGCATTCTGCTGCATAGCCATTATCTGCTAGCCAATATTCCTCTTCTTCTTCAAGCACTCATCCAGCATTTCTCCTTCCCATTCTGCATGTAGGAAGGAGGCTATGGGTGCAGTTCTCTACTATATGCTTACAGACAACATGGCTGTTAAACTCCTCCCAATTAGACACCAACAGCTCTTCGATGGGATGCATTCTGCACAGCAGTGAGGATGGTGAGTGAGTGACGATGGGCTGAGAGGATGGGTTGTTGGAGGGGTAAGTGGATGGGGATGAGCAGTTGCAGGTCTCCAGTGGTGTATACCTCATATACGAAAATGCTCCCACTGAAGCGAATTAGCATCAACTGCCCACCACTTCCATTTCGGATGAGTGAATGCTTCATGTGGAATATCTTGACAGTGCATGAGCACGTATCGGTTGTGACATGCATTTTGGCTCCATCGTTCTGCATTGTCACAGTCTGCTAAACCGAATTCTTTTTCTTCTTTCTCCTACACTCTTCCATTATCGCTGGCCTGGGTGGCCGAGCGGTCGCAGGTTCGAATCCTGCCTCGGGCATGGATGTGTGTGATGTCCTTAGGTTAGTTAGGTTTACGTAGTTCTAAGTTCTAGGGGACCGCTGACCTCAGAAGTTAAGTCCCATAGTGTTCAGAGCCATTTTATTCCATTATCGTAGTCATCATCCCCCATGCAGTGAACTATGGCTGCAGTCCTGTTTTGAATGCGTACATGTAAAAAAAATAGAGCTATCGAAAGCTGCTCTATCCTTCACATTCATCTCATTGATCAGGCACACTGGGATGCTTCCACAATGATGACCAATCTTGGTCACGTAAGTGGAACAAAAAGAATTCCACCCAAATATGAATTTCCCATCAATTTCCCTGGGGGAAGTGGGGGTGGGGCGTCAGCAGAGCCCTGAGACAAAAAATTCCCACAATTTTTGAAATTCCCTCCAAAATTCGAAACTCCCGATAAAATTCGAAATTCCCGCCAATAGGGGGGGGGGGGGGAGGGGGGAGATAATTAATTGACCAGTTTACTTAATTTGCGTATCAATTGGATATCAAAAGTGTACCAGGATCCCCATATCCCTACTACTGACATCTTTGCACAGATGTAAAAGCTCAGGCTTGGCTGCCATCGCTGCGGGAACAACTCAGCACGGCGCCGTTGTGGCGCTCTTGCATTGCGTTCAGTGAAGCCATTCACGAGGTGGATATCGGCCAACTCTCCAGCAGTAAGGCTATCCATAGTACTGCTGTGTATCACTGTTAGTACATAACTAATACTGCTGGAAAAAATAAATCCGGAATAGAACCGAGCCCTCTTGGAGGAAAGCTTGAGGACAAAGTGTCGAGTGGGCGTTACTGTTGTCAACAGCAAGTGTTGTGATTGAATGGAACATGTTTTATTCTAGACAAGACACACTGCGCATAACGCTGATATATCCGTTGCTGAACAAATGTTATCACTGCGATACAGACACAAAGATAAATGGTGCTAAGGAATCAAAAGAATTGTAGTTACTCTGTAATGAACCGCCAGAGACCAGGGGTGCTGAAATACTCGGAAGATATCCCTGAACAACAGAAATATTATCGGCGGGTTTGGGTTCGCTATATTTTTGTCGCATTATTAAAACAGGTGCTCTTTTCTCGAAATGTCTTCTAAATAAGTAATGCTTCTGTTCCGACTACAATAACTTAGACTGCGTCACTTGGTCTTGTCAGTACTAAGTGTAAAGCACCCATTCCGTACTTTTTTCATGCCTTTCCAGTCATCTGTATGCACGACTGAGTAGTTTATCGATTCATAAAACAGTACTGCCACCTACGAACAAATTTCGGTGCCTTCTTGCCGTTACAGACTTGGTGGAATATGCCAGTACATAATAACTGTCTTTTAGTTGCAATAAAAGGAAGTAATGTCGATAACAATAACAAAATACAATTGTTATTTTTGTCAATACTTGTGACCTACTGCTATTATCAAACGTCATAAACTTCAAGAGCCTCTTAATATACACTACTGACCATTAAAATTGCTACACCAAGAAGAAATGCAGATGATAAACGGGTATTGATTGGACAAATATATTATACTACAACTGACATGTGATTACATTTTCACGCAGTTTGGGTGCATAGATACTGAGAAATTAGTACCCATAACAATCACCTCTGGCCGTAATAACGGCCTTGATACGCCTGGGCATTGAGTCAAACAGAGCTTTGGTGGCGTGTACAGGTACAGCTGCCGATGCAGCTTCAACACGATACCACAGTTCATCAACAGTAGTGACTGGCGTATCGTGACGAGCCAGTTGCTCGGCCACCATTGACCAGACGTTTTCAATTGGTGAGAGAACTGGAGAATGTGCTGGCCAGGGCAGCAGTGGAACATTTTCTGTATCTAGAAAGGCTCGTACAGGACTTGCAACATGTGGTCGTGCATTATCCTGCTGAAATGTAGGGTTTCGCAGGGATCGAATGAAGGCTACAGCCACACACATCTGAAATGTAACGTCCACTGTACGAAGCGCCGTCAACGCGAACAAGAGGTAGCCGAGACGTGTAACCAATGGCACCCCATACCATCGCTCCGGGTGATACGCCAGTATGGTGATGACGAATACACGGTTCCAATGTGCGTTCACCGCGATGTCGTCAAACACGGATGCGACCATCATGATGTTGTAGACAGAAGCTGGATTCATTTTTTGCTATTCGTGCACCCAGGTTCGTCGTTGAGTACACCATCGCAGGCGCTGCTGTCTGTGATGCAGCGTCAATGGTAACCGCAGCCATGGTCTCCCAGATGATAGTGCATGCTGCTGCAAACGTCGTCGAACTGTTCGTGCTGATGGTTGTTGTCTTGCAAGTCTACTGACTCAGGGATCGAGACGTGGCTGCACGATCCGTTGCAGCCATGGGGATAAGATGCCTGTCATCTCGACTGGTAGTGATACGAGGCCGTTGGGATCCAGCACGGCGTTCCGTATTACCCTCCTGAAACCACCGATTCCATATTCTTCTAACAGTCACTGGATCTCGACCAAGGCGAGCAGCAATGTGGCGATACGGTAAACCGCAATCGCGATAGACTGCAATCCGACCTTTATCAAAGTCGGAAACGTGATGGTACGCATTTCTCCTCCTTAAACGAGGCATCACAACAACGTTTCACCAGGCAACGCCGGTCAACTGCTGTTTCTGTATGAGAAATCGATTGGAAAGTTTCCTCACGTCAACACGTTGTGGGTGTCGCCACCGGCGCCAACCTAGTGTGAATGCTCTGAAAAGCTAATCATTTGCATATCGCAGCATCTTGTTCCTGTCGGTTAAATTTCGCGTCTGTAGCACGTCGTCTTCGTGGTGCAGCAATTTTAATGGCCAGTAGTGTGCATTTCTGTCTTTTACGTGACAAGTTGATCCGTCAGTAAACGCTGTAAATCATCAAACCCGCGTTGCACTCGTTTTCATTCAAGAAGCCCGTGACGCTGCAGTATATCCAATTTGTTTTCCTACTTTTGGCCTGCTAAACGTTCACATGTATGAAACTTGTGGGTAACATAACCTCAGTTTGTGCAGGTTTGTAGCAACATAAAAAGTCAAGTGGAGACACAAGAGCTGCTGACATTGCTTCAGAGGAAATATTTTGAAGCACAGCGGCCTAGAGCTCTTACGAAAAACAGTCACGATCCACAACGCAAGATACCGCTTCCACAGACACTGAGGCCAACCACTGGACCATGGCTAAGTGCCGAAGGCCTCGGAAGGAGGGGCCGGGAGTGCCGTGATGTAGCCCGAGGGCGGCGTCGGCAGTAACAGGTGCCTCCCTGCCGAGCTGCAGAGGTCGCCGGCTCAGCTGGCCAAACAAGCCACGGCCAGTCTCCGGCAACTGTAGCAGGCGTTATGCAAACGCGTAAACGGCACTCGTTCGAGATCTTACTGTACTGCATCGTTATGCGACGGAATCAATACTAACATGCATCTACACAGGTGTCCACCGTAATAGGATAATGACACAAACGACAACGTGTAGAAAAGTTACGTGTTGTATGTGAAGAAATGCAACTACAGGGTGTTACAAAAAGGAACGGCCAAACTTTCAGGAAACATTCCTCACACACAAATAAAGAAAAGATGTTATGTGGACATGTGTCCGGAAACGCTTACGTTCCATGTTAGAGCTCATTTTAGTTTCGTCAGTATGTACATTCCAGCCTATGACTCGCGACTGGGGAAGACCTAGAACCACAAGGACACCTGCAATGGACGAGACAATTCTTCGTGCAGTTGACGATAACCCTAATGTCAGCGTCAGAGAAGTTGCTGCTGTACAAGTTAACGTTGACCACGTCACTGTATGGAGAGTGCTACGGGAGAACCAGACATCTGGCCTTCGTACTAGTGATTGCAATACGTCTTCTTCAAATTATTTGTTTTCAGATTACTGAAAACTGGCTCAGCTGCGACATAACGTCTTCATCGATGACCAGAACGACAGTGTTAAAACCACAATTTTAAAGTCATGCTTTGTTTACGCTACTTCAGGTGTTCAACATATACAGGGTGTTACAAAAAGGTACGGTCAAACTTTCAGGAAACATTCCTCACACACAAAGAAAGAAAATATATTATGTGGACATGTGTCCGGAGGCGCTTACTTTCCATGTTAGAGCTCATTTTATTACTTCTCTTCAAATCACATTAATCATGGAATGGAAACACACAGCAACAGAACGTACCAGCGTGACTTCAAACACTTTGTTACAAAAAATGGTTCAAATGGCTCTGAGCACTATGGGACTCAACTGCTGAGGTCATTAGTCCCCTAGAACTTAGAACTACTTAAACCTAACTAACCTAAGGACATCACACACATCCATGCCCGAGGCAGGATTCGAACCTGCGACCGTAGCGGTCACGCGGTTCCAAACTGAAGCGCTTAGAACCGCACGGCCACACCGGCCGGCAGTATATTGCAAATTTAGTGAGTTGCTTTGTTGTTGTAGGTGAGTGTGTCCCATTTTTGTTGTTGTTGTTGTTGTGGATCCTTCTTTTTCAGATGTGTACGTTTTTATTCTGTGTGTTATGTTCAGCGCACCTGTTGCCGGCCGAAGTGGCCGTGCGGTTCTAGGCGCTACAGTCTGGAACCGCGAGACCGCTACGGTCGCAGGTTCGAATCCTGCCTCGGGCATGGATGTGTGTGCTGTCCTTAGGTTAGTTAGGTTTAACTAGTTCTAAGTTCTAGGGGACTGATGACCTCAGCAGTTGAGTCCCATAGTGCTCAGAGCCATAGTGCTCAGAGCACCTGTGATTATGTACTGGTGGTCACCTGTTTGCTGTTTTGTGCTGGGTGCACTTTTCATTTTTGTTTAGTTAGTCTATTTGTTTTGTATCCATTATCAACTGCTGTTTGTGTCATTATTTGTTGTTCATTTCTGTAGCTGTCCTCATTAAGGGGAGTTTTATTCATCTGTTTGGCATGTGTCGGAACCCAGCCTTCTTGTGGCTAATGAGATGGTTTGACTGTTGTTGTATTGTTGTGCTGCTGTTGTGACTTTCGTGAATTTCTCCCCCTCCCCTCTCCCTCTTCTTCCACCACACTTGATCTTGGTTATTGTGCTTGTGTATTGGGATGTCTGAGAAATTTAGCTCCTTGTCCTTTCCTGATTATAAGATGAATTTTATCTGTGGGTGAACTATGTTTATATAACTGTGGAGTTTTTATGTAGACTGCATATGATGTCATCTAAATGATGCCAGCATATAATACTATATCTTTTGGGTTTCACTACGGTTTCAAACATTTAGTTTTCATTGTGTTTAGGGAGATGTCGGCTGGGAGTCCACTGATTAGTGATTTCATGGGGAGTCCTTCCTGTTGTGAATAGAAGTGGTTGTCAAATGTGAAAGAATTTTGTTCGGTGATTTATTTTAGAATGTTGTCTTCAGTTATGTACCGTTACTCAAAATTAATCAATGTTTAATTACTGAAATTGTAGCATGTAATTATTAAATGGTTTAAAAGTTCATGAACCGCTTTTCATTTAACGTTACAGGGAATGTTTTTGAAGCAAAATATCTCAAAATACGCTTCATTTCCTTACAGATATTTTGAAGAACTAAAGGTTAAGTAAAATAAGACTTCAGAACACTGTTTTAAAGATTGATGTATTTGATATTTACTACATTCTGTCAAAACTGAGTGGGATATATTATTGATAAAATTTTGGAATTGACCTTTGAGTATTTTGGAGAAATCCATTATTTGTAATTGAAAATTTAAAACATCAGTGTCTACAAAATCTTCTACATGTGTGCTCATAACACTCCTGAGAATGATGATGATGAAGTCTCATACTACTTGGCAGAGTGTAGGGGACGATGCGGGAGACCCGCACCGCTGTGCTAGGCAAGGTCCTAGTGGAGGTGGTTTGCCATTGCCTTCCTTTGATCGTAGTGGGGATGAATGATGATGATCATAATGAAGGCGAATCAATAACACCCAGGCATCTCGAGGCAAACACCCAGTCATCTCGAGGCAGGTGAAAATCCCTGACCCCGCCGGGAATCGAATTGGGACCCCGTGTTTGGGAAGCGAGAACACTACCGCGAGACCACGAGCTGCAGACCCTGAGAATGACACTACTTTAATAAACGTGGAGGTTATAAGAATTTTCGTGTGGTGGCGCAATTCTGGGACTACTACAGCTCCTGATCTCCCCCTCCCCCCCCCCCCTCTTCTTCCACCATACTTCATCACTACGGAATCTGTTGGTTGGTTGGTTGGTCGGTTGGTTTGGGGAGTGAAGGGACCAAACTATGGGGTCATCAGTCCCTTTTTACGCATTCAAGCAGGTTTCAGGTTACAAACAGTCCCAAGAGGAGTCAGAGAAAGTAAAGAAAGTAAAACTAATTTCGAACCACAATGAAAGACAAAACTAAAGAAGTTAACAAAAAGAGGAAAATGTACACTAAAAGGAAAGGTAGTGGAAGGTATTAAAAATAATACAGCAGATGGCCTGGGCTGGCTGATAGCAAAAATAAAAAAGAATGAGCAGGTCATTCTGCAACACACCAAAATCTACTGCCTAAAAGACAGCGCTAGAGTAACATAGATAAGAAAAAGATGAACACCAAGGGAAAGAAACATCAAAGAAAGAGTGAGGAAGAGTTAAAATGGAGGGAGGATGGAGGCCTGGGAGGAGGGGCCGGACACCCTCCCTTAGATTATGTGATAACCCCCCTCCCCCCTCACAATAAAACATAAAACAACACTAGCCGTTGAGACATTGTCTCCCAACACTGTTGGCAGTGTGTCGGGAAGGTTAAAAGTCCGCCGCAGAGTGGCTAGAATTGGACACTCGAACAAAATATGGACGAGAGTCATGTGGAACTACAGCGACACGGAGGTGAGTCCTTGCGACGCAGGAGGTCACTATGGGTTAGCCAAGTATGGCCGATGCGGAGCTGGCAAAGGACAACGGAGTCCCTGCGACTGGCTCGTATGGAACTCTGCCACACATTCGTTGTCTCTTTGATAACACATAGTTTATCTCATGTACTGAAGGTGCGTTATTCAGTATCCCAGATCACGAAAACATTACAGTGTCCAGTGGGCCGATCTCCAAAACTGGTTTACTAGTGGCCTGTTTGGCCAGCCTGCCAGCAAGTTCATTGCGTGGGATCTCGACATGTCGTGCGATCCAAATGAAGGACACTGAAAGTCCACTGTTCCCGAGGGTGTAAAGTGACCAAAGAATGCCGAAGGAAGCACTGGTCGAGAGCTTGTAGGTTGCTTAAGGAATCAATGCAGATGACGAAGGACTCTCCTGCGCAGGAGAGGATACAGTCCAGAGTGCGAGAGATGGCTACCAATTCTGCAGTGAAAACACTGCAGCCATCTGGCAAGGAGCACTGTTCGGTATGGCCAACGTAAGCGTAAGTGAATCCAGTGTGACCATCGACCATCGATCCATCGGTGTACACTATTTCTGAGCCCTGATACTCGCCAAGAATAGAGAATTATTGCTGGCGGAGGGCCTCAGGTGGAACTGAGCTTTTTGAGCCTTGCAATAGGTACAGACAAAATTTGTTCGAGGCATGGACCATGGAGGTTTACATGAGTGGACCAACAGAAAAGCTGGTAGAGGGAAAGTGTCGAGTGCACTAAGAAGTGACTGGACACGGATTGCAATTGGAACCCCCAATCTGAGCCTTCGTTGCAGGGATGGATCACCATGTTAGGGAATAGGAGATGGTAATTTGGATGCTGAAGCGAACTATTATTGTGGGCGGTATAATTCGCAAGCAGTTGCTGTCACCTAATCTGTAGTGGAGGAACGCCAGCTGTTCACTGGGCTGGTTCTGAAAGCCACTTTGGCAAGCAGGACTCCACAGTGGTGGACAGGGTCCAGCAGCCACAAAGCTGAGTGTGATGACGAATCATACACCTGGCTCCCATAGTCAAGATGGAACTGCACAAGGGCTTCGTACAGCTACAGCAGTTTAGGGTGACCAGCACCCCAAACGGTGTGGCTCAGGCATCGAATAATGTTAAGATGCCGCCAACAATATTCCTTGAGCTGACGAATATCGGGAAGCCAAGTTAAGTAGGCACCGAAAACCAGTCCCGCTACATTAAGTAGCTGCTCAAAGAGGTAAAGTTCCAGATGGGAGTGAGGAGTAAAATGACGACAGAAGTGCGTGACGCAAGTCTTGGCGGCTGACAACTGAAAACCGTGAGTGAGAGCCCACGACTGCACCTTTAGTATGGCGCCCTGCAGTCGACTTTCAGCCACACCAGTAGAAGTGGAGCAGAAGGAAATACAAAAGTCGATAGCATATAGGAGGGGAGATGCGAAGGACCCAACTACTAGTGCGAGACCATTAACGGCAATTAAAAAGAGGGGGACGCTCAGGACAGAGACCTACTGGACCCTATTCGCTTGGATATGGGGCGAACTCTGAAAGTGAGGAGCTACAAAAAGCTCCAAATCAAAATCGGGAGCAGGCCCCGGCGACCCTACTTATGCAGAGTACAGAGGATGTGGTGTCGCCAATAGCATCGTAGGCTTTCGTGAGGTCAACAATTACAGCAATAAGGTGTTGTCGCCGGGAAGACGCCGATCGGATGGCAGACTACAAGCGGACCAAGTTGTCCGTGGTACGGAGCCACAAGGCCCCGAAACTCAAGGAGCCAACAGAACATACGATCGAGCAGCTTACACAGAACGTTGGTGAGGCTGATAGGATCTGCGAAAGCTTATTAGCAGTAGCTTTCCTGTTTCTCTTCTCAGAATAAACATATATGGTTCTTAAACACTATTGCTTACCCAGATATAGCAGATATGGAGAGAAGGAGCGATGCAGAGATGCTATAAGTATGCAGCGATACTTTAAGCTGCTAGCAGGAGAGTCGCCGCACATGGTCACAGGATGAGGGACCGGGCGGCGCCAAAGCGATAGAATACCATAGAGAGGCAGAACCGCAACCAGTGTGAAGCAAAGTAAACAAACCTCCGCCATGTTTTATGAAGGCAATAGAAAGGGGCGGCGTACGTTACACTGCGTACGTAAATTACGAAATAAGTGACAACTGTCAGTGTTTAGCAATTACAGCCAGGAACAGTATGGAGCACCGACACTTTATACACATCGTCTCTCGATGATATCAGTAGCTTCCATATAACTAAAGTAACAGCAGACAGTTAGTAGCGGAACATTTTGAAGTAGAAGGCTCGGTCTGAAGCAATTACTTTTGCATCCATCTTCGAGTGTTTTAGTACGCCCTTTTATACGTAAAACTTACTAACACTGACAAAGGCTTCAGGAACGAACGTTCTTCAGTTAGTTTACTTTAATTTTCTTTGTATGTGCCATTCATTTCAAGTTAAAAAAACTGTATTGTACAGGGCAAGGAAACAGCAGCCCACAAAGCAAGTATATTACGATCTAAACCACTCAATCAGTCGAATGCAAAGAAGTTTTTGGTTGAAGGCAAGTTTCTTAATGTAACAGGCAATATACTATTATGTCTTTCTCATGCATTAGAGTACTCTCCTTATAAATAGAAGCAAATTTTCCAAAATGGCTGGTAGAAGCTACGTAGTGGACTCCCTCCGCCAGCATTTTTTGTACTTTAATTACGATATATATGTACATAATATGCATCAAAATACTCATAATTGTTCATTATGTAATACACGTTTTTGGTATTTATCGCGTTAAACATAGCAAAGTGCGGTTAAATAAGGAGCGAAAGTACGCATAGGGCCGGCCGGTGTGGCGGTGCGGTTCTAGGCGCTTCAGTCTGGAACCGCGCGACCGCTACGGTCGCAGTTTCGAATCCTGCCTCGGGCATGGATGTATGTGATGTTCTTAGGTTAGTTAGGTTTAAGTAGGTTAGTTAGGTTTAAGTAGTTCCAAGTTCTAGGGGACTGATGACCTCAGATGTTAAGTCCCATAGTGCTCAGAGCCATTTGAACCAATTAGTACGCGTAGGACGAAACAACATACTCAGGTGAAGGTTCTTTCCGTGCTGGTGTGTACAAAACTACTAATAGATAAAGTATTTAAACAGTACTCACTTGAAATAAGAAATATTCGTAAATTAATTGCCTCTGTGAGCGCAGTTGTAGGCTGCGCGAGGGGTGGACATTCTTTTGCCTTCAGATCACCCGTCGAATGTCTTCACAAAACATGGTTGCTGGTAGTACAGCGTGCCACCACAGGGAGTGCCACTGCCTCTTTACGTATCCTGAGGTGACAAAAATCATCAGATGGTTCTCATTTTTCCCGGCGTAGTGCTGCAGCTCGACTTGGCATGGACTCAACACATCGTTGGAAGTCCCCAGCAGAATTACTGTGCCATGCTGCTTCTATAACCGTCCATAATGCGCAGGATGTTTTACACGAACTGAACTCTCATTATGTCCCCTAAATGTTCGATGCGATTCATTTCGAGCGGTCTGGATGGCAAAACAATTGGCTCGAAATGTCCAGAACGTTCTTCAAACCAATTACGGACAATTTTGGGCTGGTGACGTACTGCATTGTCATCCACAAAAACTGTGTCATTGTTTGGGAACATGAAGTTCATGAATGGTTGCAAATGGTATCCAAGTAGCCGAGCCGGCCGGGGTGGCCTAGAACGGCGCTTCAGTCGGAACCGTGTGACCACTACGGTCGCAGGTTCGAATCCTGCCTCGGGCATGGATGTGTGTGATGTCCTTAGGTTAGTTAGGTTTAAGTAGTTCTAAGGGACTGATGACCTCAGATGTTAAGTCTCATAGTGCTCAGAGCCATTTGAGCCAAGTAGCCGAACATAACCATTTCTAGTCGATGATCATTTCACCTGGACCAAAGGACCCATCCATTCCACGTAAACACAGCCCACACCATTATGGAGCCACCACCAGCTTGCGCAGTGCCTTGTGGACAACTTGGGCCCGTGGCTTCGTGGGGTCTAAGCCGCTCTTGAACCGTACCATCAGCTCTTAACAACAGAATTCGGGACTTACCTGATCTAGCCACGGTTTTCCAGTCGTCTAGGGTCCAACTGATATGATCATGAGCCCAGAAGAGGTGCTGCAGGCTTCGTCGTGCTGTTAGCAAAGGCACTCGCGTCGGTCGTCTGCTACCAAAGCCTATTAGCGACAAATTTCGCCGTACTATGGTAACAGATACATTCATCGTAAATTCCACACTGATTTATGCTGTTATTTCACTCAGTGTTGCTTGTCTATTAGCTCTGACGCGGCTGCTCTCGTCGATAACTCAAAGCCGTCGGCCACTGCGTTGTCTGAGTTGAGAGGTAATGCCTGAAATTTGGCATCATCGGCACACTGTTGACATTGTGGATCTCGAAATATTGAATTTCCTAACGCTTTCCGAAATGGTAAGTCTCATGTATCTACCTCCAACTATCATTTCGCGTTCAGAGTCTTTTAATTTCCGTTGTGTGGCCATAATCGCATCACATAAAACACCTGAGTACAAATGACAGCTCCGCCAATTCACTGCTGCTTTACACCTTGTGTACTCGATACTACCGCCATTTGAACATGTGCATATCGCTATCACATGACCTTTGTCACCTAAGAGTATAGGCAGCAAGACTACATTGGAAACCTCCTGGCAGATTAAAACTGTGTGCCGGACCGAGACTCGAACTCGGGGCCTTCGCCTGGAAGGTAGAAGACAAGGTACTGGCAAAATTAAAGCTGTGAGAACGGATCGTGTTTGGATAGCTCACTGGGTGCAGTACTTGCCCGCGAAAGGCAAAGGTCCCGAGTTCGAGTCTCGGTCCGGCACACAGTTTTATCTGCCAGGAAGTTTCGTATCAGCGCATACTCCGCTGCAGAGTGAAAATCTCATTCTGAAGACTACATTGGTCTTGCGATTTGATTTGGAAGGCTACAAGCGATTGTAAGTTTACGCCCTACAGCAATCGCTCTAACTTGTAAGCTTTCCATTTGTCTGCCTGGCGTCTGCTGAATTGATTCTGCCCTTTGACAGTCAGTGTTGTTGCTAGCCTGCGTTGGAGGTTATCACTTTTATCAGAATCCTAAATAAAACTTAAATGCTGAAATAATTTAATGAAAAGGTGACCCTGTCATTATTGCAATCCATTACTGACGGGAGATTAATGTATCGACATAGGATTAATCTTTTATACAAAATTATAGCAAAATTTATTGCTCATTAAATAAGACAACAACACAAGTTAAGCGAGATGACAAATCATGAAGTGTTGGTGGAGACTGGTTAGCGAAGATTAATGTTTATCTGACTAATCCATTTACCCTGGCTCAAAACTTGGAAGCGAAGTCTGAAATTATCTGACGATGAATGGACTTTGATGGATTTGTTCTACACAGAAGCTGTTCTACATTGGTGAGAAAATGACTCTGAGCACTATGGGACTTAACATCTATGGTCATCAGTCCCTTAGAATTTAGAACTACTTGAACCTAACTAACCTAAGGATACCACACAACACCCAGTCATCACGAGGCAGAGAAAATCCCTGACCCCGCCGGGAATCGAACCCGGGAACCCGGGCGCGGGAAGCGAGAACGCTACCGCACGACCACGAGCTGCGGACTACATTGGTGAGAACAAGTGACGAGACTATGATTCTGTTTTCCCTAAAATGCTGGAGCAGCAATACTATACCTCTTTCTCGATGCATAGCACTGTCTCTGGTGATGGTCGTAGTGCAAGCGTCTGCAGCATAGTGATGGGCGGCGCCTGTGATTTGTTACCGCAGGAAAGAAATAAGCAAAGTCGCGGGGTGGCGACCTCTTAGACGGATCACAATTACTGTCTGATGGACCCCTGAAATCTCGGCAGAGTCCATTGTGTGACACTCCCATTCGCTGGTCATACTGTGGACCAACTTGACTTAATGATGACAGCATGGAGATCAAATGTGAAGGCAGCAGACCTGATAAGGATAAGACTGCCATTGGCCAATGAGTTGTCCGAGATGACTGACGTCTAAACTGTTATTGTAACTAAGACTTCTGTATGAGCTCCCAACTTAAGACCAATGCCAGTGTGAAGTCACACTCAGGAAGCTTGTCCCACCCTCTCATATCCAGAGTGAAGACCAGACTCACCTCTCCAGACTGGTGTCTGAATCAGAAGACCAAGTTTTTCTGCTCCTTCTTTTCCATCAAACCTCAGTAAACTAGGAAAAAGCACTCATGGAACCGCCCCCACAAGGGTTTTCCGCCAATCACAAGACTCCAAAAATTCCGTGTCTCCCCTGTAATTCGTCTGCCCTACCCTGCGACGAATCCTTACCAAAGATAGTAATATTCTTTTCCCTGCGGGAGAAGCAGTCAATCCCTGACCTGTAAATTCCGACGCAGGGGGCGAAGATGTTACGCTCCCGAAATGTTTGCCTCGTGGCCACTTTAGGCAGAATATTTTGAGATTTTGTTTAGGCCTAAAGTGCACAACATATTATCACAGAGATCATTATCTGGATGGGCCAAATGTTACAGCATGTCCGATCAAGTGCCTCAGCTAAAGTAGGAGAAGTGCTTTTGTGTTCCAATATAGACCATTTCAGAGCTGCCATAAAGGCTGTGTTCCATTCTAAAATTCTTCTGAAGGCTGAGGCCTCCCAAAAAAAAACTCAGCAGGCAGAGAGACGACAGCACATGATGGCCTCCCTCGATAGCACCCGTTCCAAGGTGAACCTAGATACAAGCGAATTTCTGTGGCCGCCGTCCCTTTGCATAATGGACGTTTATAACACTGTTGAAATCCCCGGGCAATCTACTTCGCTCTTGCATCCCTGCCCCTGCCGTGGCCAGAAGCGCCTAAGTGGAGGATCCAGGCAGCCAATTTTTTTCTGCCTCTTCATTCGAAAGCATTTTCTGCATCCCGGTGTCAGTAAATCTACGGATCAGTGTTCTGTCCCTGGTAAGCGCTTCGAGATGTTCCTCTCCCTAATAGCTGCATTTGGGTTCCAAGCCCCAAATGAGCACTGCAAGATTTACTGTTAAATAACCAAACTGCCTACTTGTTCTCAGATTCAGAAAATATTATTCAAAGGAGGATCTCCTTCAAGATCCAACATGCATTAACAGTGTATATGCTCCCAATAGTGCCTGCTCACCTTGATTACTTGCTGTTATCTTACAAAAAAAGTATAGAGTGTAATAGCAACATTAAAAAGTAGCCTTGAAAATGAGAATAATTGAGAGAGTGACACATTCTGTCTCAAGCCTACCACTTAATATGGCACCACTGACGCGGATGAAGTCAGTCTGCGAACAGCAACGGCGCCTGCTTTCCGTTCAGAGTGGATGAACGACGATTCTTGCTTTGTTTGCGTTTTTTTCTTTTCTGTCACGAGCAGGTAGAGCAATTAATAATCAAGATACGCTGGTGAACCCACGTACCTAATGACCCAGTTTACTGCAATAGACAGTCGATTAGGTCAGATTTCCTATTCTGTATTCACTTCATTGCAAAATGCTTCTATTAATAAAGTGCTGTAAAACGTACGGCGTTTCACATCCCAGCCCACCAAATCAAGACAAATGGATGTTGAACAAACCAAGGTACTGGTAATTGTGGCAAGTGATATCTTACGATCTCATTATCAACAAAACGTTTTTAAGGAAATCGTGACTACCAGAAAGAAGCGCCGTGGGAAAATCGTCGTCTACTGAAAAAAAAGTCGACTTACAGTGAATAAGACATAGCTTTCATAATCTTCCGTCAGCCTCAGGAAGTGCTTCACAAAAAGCAGTGCTGCAGCTGTCTGTAAAACGTTATGCTGTTGTCAACGTAAATTCGCTTGTCGGAGTAATTCCCACAGTATCATGACCACCATATTCTATTATCCCTTATACGTTAGCCTCTTTCTTGCGTGGTGGATGTAAGGGACAAATGCACGTAGGAGTGAAAGTTTATCATAAGCCTCAGAGATTTGTGAAGAAGTACAGTTAGATCTACCTCAGTGCCACAAGCACAGAGCATGAAGCTCACTTTATCATATAAAACGAAGGCAAACACACAAGTACACACTCTGCTCACTGATTCGAACAAATCAAAATTTGTTGAGCCTGTTGGAAGGCTAATAGCAGCTGCCTTCTTCTCTTGTTACAGAAGATGTTAGCAGTGAGACGTATACTTGTGTTCAACGACTTGCGGTGCGTAATTCACTGACTTGAAGAATGGGTCACATGTAAAGAATTTACCCTAAACTATATCTATTAGTTTGATAACCACATCAGGATAACACACGGCCTCATCTGAATGTGGAAATTGTGTACTTTACCGGCAATCTTCTGACACAACAAAGTCTCAGAGACTGACTGAGATCTTTAGCTTGCCGTTGGCTGCGTTCCTTTGATACTTCACAGAGGCTCTGTCACCAGGCTGAAGGAGACCTGTCCTCTCTTTCAGGTCATACTCGATCACACAGTTTAAACTTGCCATACATTATCAACAAAAAATGAAGTAATTTAATTTCCGCTACTTGTCTGAAGTTTAGGTGCAGTCCATCTGATTTCGTTTATATTCTTCTGGGAGAAGTAATTTCATAGCATTGCGAGGGAGTCTCATTGAGGGAATGAATAGTGGTCAGTAGAGAGTTTAAAGCTGTTGGGCGCATGTGAAGAGAAAAAGGGGGGAGGGGCATAGGGTCAATTTGAAAAGCACACTCGCAAATGGATGCTGTCCAGTTCAAATATCGCTTCTTTCCACAGTTTTTGTACATGTGATGAACTCAATTACGCTGCTCCAAGAGTAAAATAACCATATTTCAGTATCTGCACCTCGCAACAAAGTGAAGAAAGAATGAACCGCATCATTCGTGGGGATTATATCTCGTATGGAGTGACTTCGGCTGATGTGTACTCCGTCGTTTTGAGTTATTTGATACTACTGTAGAGAGGAAAGCGGTACCGGATTATAAAGAGGTGTTAAGAAGTGGGTTCAGTCACGCCTACCGAGATTGGAACAGCACGTCAACAGAGCATCGGCAGGACTCTATTCTGAGGCTTTATTCACTCAGTTCGGGCACCCTTAACAGTACAACTGCGGTAACGAAAGCAATGTCGTAGTCTGCGTACGTTCTAAGCGGACGAGGCCAGTCACGTCCGTAATGCATCGTTTCTTGCCGCTACCAGTGTCAGATCGGTATTTTAGCGGCCTCTGATCAGGTTGGCAGCTCATGAGGTTGACCCTGACCGCAAAACTGAAGCAACCAATAACGGCACCTGCTGTTCACTTTCACGTCCGCACTTTCCGGGGTAGTTACGTCAGTAGTGGGCTGGGGTTAACAAGCGGGCCTGTTGCCCTTGCGGAGACAAAAACAGTATAACTTATGGGTGCAGACATGGCTTCATCCCACAACACTCGACAGAACCAGCTACTTTCAAATTAATACAAGGTTATTCATAGGCCAGAAAAGGCATTTTATGTAACTGATGATCCTGTACTTCTGGGAAATCTTGAACGATGTGGTGTAAGACGCCTGACAAATGAATGGATTAAATCATATTTGGGGCATCGTTCTCAGGTAAGAGAAATAAAGAAAATGGAAGGAAACGAACTCCAGAGCCACGTATATATATGGTTTCCCATTACAAATCAGGGACGATATCAGTCTGTTGATCCAAGGGAAGGTACTTTAATTGACAAGAAAACGGATTCTTAATTTAAGCCGCTGAAGGCTCGAGAATACTTCAAGTAAAAGAAATCACAAATGGTGGAATTCAAACTGTAATGGCGCACTAAAAATGATACTAATTTCGCGGAAGATATTAACTTAAAGCAAAATTAATGGTAAAAAAGACACTATAGATAAAAAATGAGAGAAACAGCGAAAATTATAGACTATGAGAATCTCTGATGAAAGTATATTCAAAAAGTAGGACGAAAAACTTAAAAATAGCGCCCACGAATTTTACAGAATCTTCGAAGAGCAACTGCAGAGATATAAGTTACCAAATCTGTACCCTGAGCTGAAAGACAGTTGTGTAATAAAAACGGGGAAAATCAATAGCAAAATAAAAATGAAAAAAAAATATTTTGGGATACTGACTGTTTAGGAATAACATCCTTGCAATATAGACTCTAAGCTGACAACTCAATGGAAAACAGCAATATGAATTTAGGAAAGGCATGTTATGCGAAGAAGAAATGTTATTTTCAGAACAAGATCAAAAAGGGATCGCAATACTATGATCATTTGAAGGGCAGGAATATTAAGCGTTAACATTCTTGTGTTAAGAGAGGGTGCGCTTGCTCTGGACGGCGAAGGAAACCGGTCGTGTCTTTTCCAAAACAAACCACGCCGGTATTTACCTTAAGCGATCCAAGAAAAGCACGGAAATCAGGGTGGAGGGACGGGGAACTGAAGAACGGTATTCCCGGATACGAATGAGTTGTAAGTAACACAGAATTTTTTTTAAGAAAATTAGAAAAGAAAGCTGCATATGTAACTCGACAGACATATGGCCGCATTACAGTATTGCTAAACAAGTAACCGACAAAAAAATCGTCAGTCAAACCTCCACGGACACTCTAAAATCGTTACTTCAGGGAAATCTCAGATACTTACTGGACAAAGATGAATGTAGGAGGAAGAGGAAGCCAGTTATCAATTTTTATAAATCTGGGTATGGAAGAATAACGTACTTTGGAGCACGAAAGAAGAAAGTTTACAACATTTGGGGTCGATGTCGCCCTATTATCTGAAAAGCTAGGAGACGCTCTTCAGATAATGCAGAATCAGCAAAGATTTTCTAACATAAGTGATCTGGGACCTCTATACTAAAATACAGAATATATGGTTCCGGAAAATCTGGGAAGTACATCATTTTAGACAAAAACCGTAAATTTAAAATTGTTCAAGAGAACTAATACTTCGGAAAATGGAAGAATCGAACAGATTAAAATAGAAAAATAAAGAAAACGCCAGAAGATTAGCCTTTCTGTTGCTGTCTCCATAATGGTGTGGGCTGTGTTTGCACTGAAAGGACTCGATCCAGATTGTGTTCGGTTACCTGGAAAACATTTGCAACCTTTCATGGACTTGATGTTCCCAAACAAAGATGGAAGTTTTATGGATGACAATTGGCCGTGTCACCAGGCCACAACTGTTCGCGATTGGTTTGAAAACATTCTGGACAATTCGAACGAATAATTTGGCCACCAAATCGCCCGACATGAACCCCGTCGAACGGTTATGAGACATAATCGAGATTTCAGTTCGTGCACAAAGTCCTGCACAGAGAACAGTTTCGCAGTTACGGGCGGCTGTAGAGGCAGCATGACTTGGTGTATTTGCGGAGGACTTGCAACCACTTACTGAGTCCATGCCACGTCGAGTTTCCTAAATACGGTGAGAAAATCGCTGTCCGATACGATATTAGGAGTTATCTTATGACTTTTGTCACCTCGGTGTCGATCAGCATTTATAAATACCCAAAATGAAACGCGAGGTAACTGTACTGACGAAACAGGTAAACTGGAAGCAGTTGAAAGAAACTTAGAAGTAATTTTCTTTGATCATGAGGTGTAGAAGAAGTGGAAAAATGAGATCTTATACTTGAACACCTGAAATTGTAGTCAGAACTACTGGTGCCGTTTGAAGTCTTTTGCGACGTGTAATGACTGTGGTGAGGTGCGTCTTCCACCTCAGACTAAGTAACACTCTCATTCATTCTCCAATGCCGATGATGAAGTGACGCAGCCCCATTGCGAACAGTTGACGTAATGGACACCTGGCTAGTGGCTCCTTTATCGCTGGCTAGCTGTAGGCACGCGCGACCCACAGTACAGCGTTGATAACACTGGAGCACGCGTTCAAACAAAACTCACACCTGTCTCCTTTGCAATACATTTCACGGAACATTTCTGTACAAAAGTCATAGACACTAGTGGCCGAGCGGTTCTAGGCGCTTCAGTCCGGAACCGCGCTACTGCTACGGTCGCAGGTTCGAATCCTGCCTCGGGCATGGATGTGTGTGATGTCCTTAGGTTAGTTAGGTTTAAGTAGTTCTAAGTCTAGGGGACTGATGACCTCTGATGTTAAGTCAGATAGTGCTCAGAGCCATTTTATGACTATTTATAAACAATGTTAGTGAAAACTTTCACAGTAAAATGTGATACAGCTTTTATGGTCTTTATAACAATATGCACGTGTTCATAAAATTGTATATTGAACGCAAATCGAAAATGTTCGTAGGTAGATAACATAGACAGATTATAAACAGATAACAGGGGTGACTTCGGATGTGTCTCAAGAAAGTCTGATAGATTCATAAATATTCAAGATGCCAGTTACAGTTTGAGATTTTAACACTCACCACAGGTATCTATGAATTAGTGTTATTCAGATTAAACTCCTCAAATGCCCAACAGATATTAGGTAAAAGTCAGTGTTGCACAAAGGAGAACAAAATTAAGAGTCCGAATTCACACCAGAATAAGAGCCACCAGACAATGGTACCAACTTAACAGAATTTTATGTTGTCAATACACAATCACACAAGGCCATCTGGGTGCCACGTCATCAGTACCGAAATTCTCTTCCACTCCATCGCCCAGCAGTGACAGTGCTAGTTTCATCCGATGTGATGCGTGCTTTCTGAGTAACGGAACAATACCGAGTCGAACACCTGTTGTAAGATTGCAACCGAAGTCCACGGCAGTCAGGAACAAGGACGTTTGTCTGATGGTACAGCTCACAGCACGAGCACGAGTCAGATAATTTGTTAGCTCTATGGTAATTACGCTTAGTACGGTCGTTTCTCATTTCACCAAAACATTACGTAAGGACAATGAGAACAATGTGTGGGAGGTTAAAGGACGCGTGGGAATAAAAAGTCATTTTCCCTCGCTCAATAAACAAATGAAATAGGGAAGAAAGTGGTATTCTGGTATCCTCCGCCACCTAGTGTACAGTGGCTTCTTAAACCACTACTTAGATGTAGAATAAAATTGTAGACGGGTAAGTTCTGTGAATCCCCTGTGATGGACGCCTTCAGTCACGGCAGTATGGAGCTCCCTCCCATTCCGACCCCCAAAAAACCTCACGCTTCGTGGCTGCGCGAACACAGCATGGGATGCATAGCGAGACGCAAGCTGGGAGCCTCATGATATTTTTCAGACCATTGGGCCACACTGCGTAGCAGTGTGTATCGGGGAGTGTAGGAATCTACTGTCACATATAGTCTATTCTGGGGAGGTAACTAGGATACTTCTGAAATGATAATTAAATGGACACCCTAGCTGCAAACAGGCGTTGATGTACTTCATTGGGGACATGTTGAAAATGTGTGCCCCAACCGAGACTTGAACCCGGGATCTCTTACTTACATGACAGAGGCTCTGCAGGGACTTATCCCGTGCACGCTCCCCATGAGACCCACATTCACAACATGTCCACGCCACTATATTCGTAGTGAGCCTAATAGGTTTGCCCATCATACTCATTACTTGTGGCAGATTAAACTACCAAGTCCCGTACGAGTTCGGGCATAGCGTGTGCGTTCGCACAAGAAGGTCAATGGCCGAGAAGCCATATTTTAACTATATATGACGGTAGTATCTGTTCGTACGGGACTTGGTAGATTAATCTGCCACGAGTAATGAGTATGATAGGCAAACATCTATTAGGCGCACTACGAATGTAGTGGTGTGGACATGTTGGGAATATAGGTCTCACGGGGAGCGTGCAAGGGATACGTCCCTGCAGGCGCAATATCCTATGTACCCTCGGTGGCTCAGATGGATAGAGCGTCTGCCATGTAAACAAGAGATCTCGGTTTCGAGTCCTGGTCGGGGCACACATTTTCAACATGTCCCCAATGAAGTACATCAACGCCTGTTTGCAGCTAGTGTGTCCATTTAATTATCATTTCATCTCTAGCAAAGGTGCATGGTCATCAACGGTAACTGTTCTTTTGGGAACAGATACTACCGTCACATATAGGATACTTCTAACTATTGGCAGGAGACAATCAAACTATACTTCAGCTACGAGACTGCTTGTAAGACACTTGTAGCTAAAGGGACATCCAATGTAACAGGGACAGGACGGGTCATTACAGAAATGCTGGAAAGTGTAAACGGACGAATGTCTGGTAAAAGGTGCTGATAATCTTGAAAAGCTGAAGTACAAAGTTGTTACGATGTGATTGTCCACGAGAGACACCAACCTCTTACATATTCATCGCAAAGGTCTTCTGAATGCAAGAGAAGCCACAAACCAGAATGCTTTTCACGTTTAAAGCTTGTTAGCAACACGGTGAACCATATACTGCGTTCTCACTCTGTGTCGTGATGGTACTCTAAGTATGGTCAAATTTTCCTTACAACTACCCTATTTCAGGCATGACTTAGTTTACTTTAGTACAGGCTGCAACAAGGTTAATACGCGAAAACAGACTTTCGTAGACTACCTGCGAAGTCCATTGTGGTAAGTAAGTTACATAAGTCTGGCTATCAATGGCATCTGCAACTGACGTCATCGCAACCTACACATTGGTACACAGAACTCAGTCTGAGATGTCTTGCGTTCCAGAACGTGAACAGTAGAAACTTCGTGATCATGTATCGACGGGAGGATAAGCAATGGCAATGACCCAGTCACTACTTACATATCTGCACAAACCGTAGCGGAAATAAAAAAATAGAGGAGAGCGCGTTCATTACGAACAACCTTGCAACTCTAGTCACCATGGCCTATACGGAGTAGCCAGTTCGTTAAGAAAATGATGGATTGTGTCGATGGACCAGATGCTGTAAAGCAATAACTGAAGGCTGTTTCCGCAGAGAATCAGGAACGCATTGATATTAACGGCATTCCTGAAGAAGCTGCTAATGAGGTGAGAGAGAGGTCGACGCGTGAAGCAGGCCACGCCTCCGGCGCAAGTGCACACGCTGCGGGCACCAGCAAGGACGGCCACAGCAGTTGCCGTTGCCTTTGCCGCCTAACTGGTACTGGCTATACAGGACGATATATTCAAAACGTGAAGGCCTTCTCTCCGTTGAGCAGTACCAAGGCAAAACCATGACCCTTTTTTTGGGGAAATTCTGCTAAGTTCCATATATTTGTGCTCCGCCATAAATGAATCAGAACTCATTTAACTATCTGCTGATTATGTATAAGGAATTGAGACATCATGTTTCTTTTTACACTGGACTTGTTATATATTTAAGTTGGCTTTTGTGACTTTTATCGAGGAAAGAATGAAATGGGGCAGATCATTAAGATAGTTTCTTCTTACATTTCTTCAAAAAATAATATAATTTGCAGGTCATTTATTACAGATATTTAAATTTCCAGAATAGCACTTTTCGTAATAAGCTTCTGAGGCGTGATGAGAAAGATTTGAAACTAATAACTGCCTAACGTATATTTTCCAAGCAGTTTGGAATAAGTTAGGGGTTATATTCGATCCAGATTTCTGTGGAGGAAGTTATTGTGCTCATTCATTGGTCACTAAAATGATTTCAAGCAGGAGCGGAGGGCTATTATCCAGCTGGAGCGATGTTGGTTGAAGAAACAGACTTGGCAACGTTTATTAATTGGGAAATAGACTGCACTAATGGCCATTAAATTTGCTACACCAAGAAGAACTGCAGATGATAAACGAGTATTCATTGGACAAATATACTAGAACTCACATGTGATTACATTTTCACGCAATTTGGGTGCATAGATCCTGAGAAATCAGTACCCAGAACAACCAACTCTGGCCATAATAACGGCGTTGATACTACTGGGCATTGAGTCAGACAGAGCTTGGATGGCGCGTACAGGTACAGCTGCCAATGCAGCTTCAACACGATACCACAGTTCATCAAGAGTAGTGACTGGCGTATTGTGACGAGCCAGTTGCTCGGCCACCATTGACCAGACGTTTTCAATTGGTGAGGGATCTGGAGAATGTGCTGGCCAGGGCAGCAGTCGAACATCTTCCGTATCCAGAAAGGCCCGTACAGGACATGCAATATGGGTCGTGCATTATCCTGCTGAAATGTAGGGTTTCGCAGGGATCGAATGAAGGGTAGAACCACGGGTCGTAACACATCTGAAATGTAACGTCCACTGTTGAAAGTGCCGTCAATGCGAACAAGAGGTGAACGAGACGTGTAACCAATGGCACCCCATACCATCACGCCGGGTGAGACGCAAGTATGGCGATGACGAATACACGCTTCCAAGGTGCGTTCACCGCGATGTGGCCAAACACGGATTCGACCATCATGATGCTGTAAACAGAACTTGGATTCATCCGAAAAAATGACGTTTTGCCATTCGTGCACCCAGGTTCGTCGTTGAGTACACCATCACAGGCGCTACTGTCTGCGATGCAGCGTCAAGGGTAACCGCAGCCATGGTCTCCGAGCTGATAGTCCACGCTGCTGCAAACGTCGTCGAACTGTTCGTGCAGATGGTTGTTGTCTTGCAAACGTCCCCATGTGTTGACTCAGGGATAGAGACGTGGCTGCACGATCCGTTACAGCCATGCGGATAAAATGCCTATCATCTCGACTGATAGTGATACGAGGCCGTTGGGATCCAGCACGGCGTTCCGTATTACCCTCCTGAACCCACCGATTCCATACTCTGTTAACAGTCATTGGATCTCGACCAACGCGAGCAGCAATGTCGCGATACGATAAACTGCAATCGCGATAGGCTACCATCCGACCTTTATTAAAGTCGGAAACATGATGGTACGCATTTCTCCTCCTTACACGAGGCATCACAACAGCGTTTCATCAGGCAAAGCCGATTAACTGCTGTTTGTCTAGGAGAAATCGGTTGGAAACTTTCCTCATTCAGCACGTTGTAGGTGTCGCCACAGGCGCCAACCTTGTGTGAATGCTCTGAAAAGCTAATCATTTGCATATCACAGCAGCTTATTCCTGTCGGTTAAATTTCGCGTCTGTAGCACGTCATCTTCGTGGTGTAGCAATTTTAATGGCCACTAGTGTAATTGGGAAACAGACTATATTGTCTCCGAGAAAATCGAAGTCTATCATTACTGTGTGATTTTCTTAACATGAGCAAGCTTCGGAAAGTTTCATTTCCCTTATTTTTTTCTTTTTCTAAATTAGTGGATGTTAAGAACGTTAGAATAAGTCAGTTGTAGATTAAACGGATCCTCGTTTCCAATCAAGTGGCCAGAATACCGAATTTATCAGGTTTCGTCGAATTATTACATCTAGACTGGTGTCCAAAATTAAAGCAACAAACCGCTATTCCGCCGTCCAATGTCAAATTTACGATATAGCCATATAAACTGTCAACCAGACGCCCGTACGAATGTGTTTTGCACGGAAGATGGTATTCAGGTCGATGGCCAACCACGCCAACGATGACGTCAGGTCGTGTTTGCCGTGTAGCCCTACATCCACAGTTGTGTACACAGTTACAGACGGTTCAGCACAGCGCAGAGAAGATGCCTACTAGACCCCCTGCGGCGGAGCGCCATGGAAAGAAAGGAAGCAGGATAGTCGCCAACTGATGTGGCCTGATAGCTTAATGTGAATTATTCTGTTGTTCTTCGGATGTGGGGACAGTTTATAGAGATCGCAACTGTTTCCTGAAGACCAGGGCAGGGCCGACCACGCGTGACTTCAAAGGAGAGGACCGTTATTTGGCTGTAAGGGCACGACAGTACCGCCTTAGTACTGCACGGCAACTGGCATGTGAGTTCGCAGCATCCACTGGACGTGTTGTATCGAGGAAAACGGTGTGCAGAAGGCTTCGGCGGAGTTTCCTTTACTGTCGGAGACCTGCTGTATGTCAGCCTCTGACGCGTCTTCACAGAATGGAACGCCTTGAGTGAAGTCATCAACATGCCATCTGGACGGCCGAACAGCGAGTCAATGCTCTTTTCACACATGAGTCCCGATTTAGTCTGGAGAGTGATTCTCAATGAATTCGCATTTGGAAGGAATGTGGAACACGATTTCTAGACGAAAACATTGTGGAAAGAGACCGGTATCTAGGAGGATCCCCAATGGTGTGGGCAGGGATTATGTTTACCACTCGAATCCCTCTTCATGAAATTGTACGGGTGAATCGACAAGGTTTAACTGCTGTCAGGTATCGTGACGAGGTATCGGGACTTCATCTGCGGTTGTTGCAAGGTGCTGTGGGTCCAGACTTCTTATTGATGGACGAAAATGCTCGGCCTCGTAGCCTGCTCGCTCTCCCTATTTGAATCCCGTAGAGCAAGTCTGGTGTGCACTAGGGGGACGGCTTGGATCATGTCAGCATCCACTAACCACTATCCAAGACTGCGAGCAGCACTGCAGGAAGAATGGACATTATTGTCTCAAACATAAGGCTCTGAGCACTATGGGGCTTAACATCTGAGGTCATCAGTCCCCTACAACTTAGAACTAGTTAAACCTAACTAACCTAAGGACATCACACACATCCATGCCCGAGGCAGGATTCGAACCTGCGACCGTAGCGGTCGCGCGGTTCAAGACTGAAGCACCTAGAACCGCTCGGCCACACCAGGCCGGCCAAACATAAGGCTGATGGCATCCTTCACAGTATGCCCCATCATTGTCAGGCCTGTGTTGCTGTCAGAGGTGGTCACACCCCATACTAAGCACATTAACCAGTTGCTGGAATGTGTGTGAAAATCCGTTAAGCTGAAAAAAAAACGAAGATATATACCGATATCTATGTTGCAGTTGTTCACGTTCTGAATTCCTTACATTGTTTCTACTTTATTACCGCCTGTTTACACTGACCTGTGTTGCTGTCAGAGATGGTCACACCCCATACTGAGAACATTAACCAGTTTCTGGAATGTGTGTGGAAATCCGTTAAGCTGAAAAAAACGAAGATATATACCGATACCAATGTTGCAGTTGTTCACGTTTTGAATTCTTTACATTGTTTCTACTTCACTACCACCCGTTTACACTGTTACGCGGCAAAATAAAAGCAACCTTGAAAAATTTCTGTTTGTTGTTTTAATTTTGGACACCAGTGTACATCTACATCTTACTCCACAAGCCGCCTAATGGTGTGTGGCGGAGGATGCTTTTGTACCACTAACTGAGCCCTGTACCACTCGCGAATAGCGCGTGCGAAGAATGATTGTCGGTAAGCGTCTGTATTGGCTCTAATTCTCTAATTTCCTCCTCGTGGTCATTACGCGAATCGTATATGGGGAGGAAATAATATCTTGTCCTACCTGGTAGGGACCCCAGATAGCTGAACAGTAAGTAAATGTAAATGTTGTGTGACTAGGGCCTCCCGTCGGGTGGACCGTTTGCCGGATGCAAGTCTTTCGATTTGACGCCACTTCGGCAACTTGCGCGTCGATGGGGATGAAATGATGATGATTAGGACTACACAATACCCAGTCCCTGAGCGGAGAAAATCTCCGACCAAGCCGGGAATCGAACCTGGACCCTTAGGATTGACAATCTGTCGCGCTGACCACTCAGCTACCGGGGGCAGACAGATGAACAGTACTCAAGAGTCGGTCGAACGAGCGCTTTATAAGCCACTTCCTTCGTGGATGAGTTACTTTTCCTTAAGATTTTGCTATGAATCTGACTCTGTCATCTTCTTCTCCCATTAGTTGTTTTACGTGGTCATTCCATTTAAGGTCGCTCTGGATAGTTACTCCTAGGTATTTTACAGTGGATACTGTTTCCAACGGTTTGCCATCGTGTAGCTGTACAGTAGTGGATTTCTTTCCCTATGTATGCGCAATATGTTACATATGTTCATATTCAGGGTCAACTACCAGTGCCTGCACCATTCATCAATTCTCTGGAGATCATTCTGGTGTTGCTTCTTTCTTGTACACAACGGCATCATCTGCAAACAGCCTTAAAGAGCATCCGACGGTTTCTACTAGATCATTTATATATATTGTGAACAGTAAGGGCCCTGTCACACTTCCTTGGGGTACTCCGGAAATTACTTTTACATCTGTCGATTTTGTTCCGTTAAGAGCGACGTGTTGAGTTCTATCCGCAAGGAAGTCTTGAATCCAGCAGAAAATCTACGCCGATACTCGATAGGCTCGTATTTTTTTCACTAAACGGCAGTGCAGGACGGTGTCAAATGCCTTCCTGAAGTCAACGAGCACGGCATCAATCTGAATCTCATGGACGAACAGAGAAAGCCGAGTTTTACAGGATCTCTGTTTGCGAAATCCACATTGATTTTTACAGAGGAAATTTTCATTCTCCTAAAACGTCATAATTCTTGAGCTTAAAAAATGTTCGATAATTCTACAAAAGATTGACGTCAACGATATAGGTCTGTAATTGTATGCATCTGTCCTACGGTCCTTCTTAAAAACGTGAATGGCCAGCGCCTTCTTCCAATCGCTAGATCTTCGTTGATCATACGATAAATTACTGCTAGAAGGGGAGCAAGTTCTTTGGCATAATGTTTGTAGAATCTATAGGTTGTGACGCCTTTCCTATATTAAGCGATGATAGTTATTTTTCTATTCTCCGATCGGTTACATCAATATTTGCCACTTCGACGTTCGTACAACGGTTGAAAAGAGGGACCGTGCTGTTGGGATCTTGCGCGATGAAACAATTTCGGAAGATCAAATCGAGCATTTCGGTCTTCTCCCTGTTATATTCCGTTTCGGTGCCAGTGTGGTCACTGAGTGATAGAATAGATGGTTTTGACACACATACTGATTTTACGTACAATGAAAACTTCGTAGGGTTTTTACTACAAAAAAAAAAAAATGGTTCAAATGGCTCTGAGCACTATGGGACTTAACATCAATGGTCATCAGTCCCCTAGAACTTAGAACTACTTAAACCTAACTAACCTAAGGACATCACACAACACCCAGCCATCACGAGGCAGAGAAAATCCCTGACCCCGCCGTGAATCGAACCCGGGAACGCGGGCGTGGGAAACGAGAACGCTACCGCACGACCACGAGATGCGGGCTTTTTACTACAGGGGAGTTATACATTAACAGACAGAAACAACTAATGTAAAGTATGCTTATAGTTAATTTGCTCGAGATGATAACTATCGTAAGTGCTTCTAGATTGATTTATAAAGAGTGGTGAGGGTATAAGTGCACATATTTCTACTGATGACTCAGGCAGCGTACTAAACAATGTTACATCAGTATTTACGTCATTTGCAGACTAATACTTATTGATATTGTGAGTAGTATGTTTTTAGGTTATTTAGTACCTCTAAGCACACGTGGCGCAGGCAAGCCACTCATGTTTGGTTCCCCCTGTGGAGCAGAGCAATTATAGAAGTACTGACATGTGGATACAAAACGTATAGTCTATACTGACGTGAACGGTTCACTTCGTGGAGCAGTTGCGATCTTTCAGAAAACGACAGGTAGCAAATTACATGATGTGTTTGCGTGAATACAGATGCAGAGACAAGACGACTGAAACAATGAAATGAATACATATTAAGGCACCAATTATCACAATATCTGTACCTATACCCCTAATATCCTGTATGTGTATGTTAGGAATAAGGTATCTATATAGAAGACAGCAGCTCCTGTTTTCATCTAATACTCTGAACAAAGCAATTATGCAACTTTACACTGAGGTGATAAAAGTCATGGGGTAGCGATATGCACATGTACAGATGGCAATAGGTACTAAAGGGCAGTTCACTGGCGGAGCTGGTACTCAGGCGTTTCATATCAAATAGGTTTCCGACGTGATTGTGGCCGCACCACGGGAATTACCAGACTCTGAACGCGGGATAGCGGAATGATAGTTAGAGCTAGAAGCATGGGACATTCCATTTCGGAAATAGCTAGGGAATTCATTATTCCGGGACGCACAGTGTGAAGGATGTGCAGAGAACACCAAATTTCAGGCTTTACCTGTCCCCATGGACAATGCAGTGGCCGATAGTCTTGATTTAACGACAGAGAGCAGCTGTGTTTGCGTAGAGTTGTCAGATCTAACAGACAAGCAACGTATGTCGAACATATCCGTTAGGACAGTGCAGTGAAATTTGCCATTTGTGGGCTATGGCAGCAGACGAGTTAAGCGAATGCCTTTGTTTAGCAGCACGCCATCACCTGCAGAGGTTTTCTTGGGCTCGTGACCATATCGGTTGGATCCTAGACATGTGGAAAACGGTTCAATCTTGACGATAAACGATGGGAATTGGCTCTTAGAGTTTACTATGCCGCGCCATGACTGTTTAAAAAGATAAATGAAATCTCCTGAGGATGTATCTCCACTGATGCGAAACCGTTAGTTACGTTTTAATAAAAATATTTTAACAAGCAGTGTTGATGATTTTCTCTCTATGGAAAACCGTCGCCTGGTCATATGAGTCCCGATTTCAGTTGGTAAGAGCTGATGGCAGGCTTCGAGGCCTCTCGAAGTCATCTTCCCAAGTTGCCAACAAGGCAATGTGCAAGCTGGTGGTGGCTCCGTAATGATGTGGGCTGTGTTTACATGGAATGGACTGGGTCCTCTGGCCCAACTGAAGCGATTATTTGCCGAAAATGGTTATATTCGACTACCTGGAGACCAACTGCAACCGTTCATGAACTTCATGTACGCAAACAACGATGTCGTTTTATCGGGCCACAACTGTTCGTGATTAGTTTGAAGAACATTTTGGGCAATTCGAGCGAATGACTTGGTCCCCAGATCGCCCGATGTGAATCCTATATTTGCTGGAAATGGTTATGTTCGACTAGCTGGAGATCAATTGCAGCCGTTCATGAACTTCATGTACGCAAACAACGATGTCGTTTTATCGGGCCACAACTGTTCGTGATTAGTTTGAAGAACATTCTGGGCAATTCGAGCGAATGATTTGGTCCCCAGATAGCCCGATAAGAATCCTATATTTGCTGGAAATGGTACACCAAGTCCTTTAATCCATACATGTATTTTTTCATCATTACTAACTTTACGACAAGATCGGATATACAATGAAAAGGGCATATTGCTATACACATAACTAGGTCTAGACTGAGACTTCGCATCTATTCCACAATGCCAGGTCTTGTAGGCGATGACATCTCGGTCGGCGAATGATCGGACGATGGCTAGAGTAAACCATCCATTTCCAGTATAACTAGTCCCAGCATCAAGACTGAAATTCACTCGACATCCTCGGAAAAATATAGGTCCATTCAATACAACACTTTGTGCGGTTCCATTTGTGCCCAGTTTATTCTCGAGGCTTAATATGTGTTTGTAGACAGGCATGCGGTGTGCAAAAGCTACAGGAGTACAACTTTTAAAACAGATTAAAGATAGCATTTGCTGAACTTCAGACGAACCAAAGCTGGTACATGCAAGAACTTCAGAAGACCAGTTCGACTCGCTGGAGACCAATTGCAGCCGTTCATGAACTTCATGTACGCAAACAACGATGTCGTTTTATCGGGCCACAACTGTTCGTGATTAGTTTGAAGAACATTTTGGGCAATTCGAGCGGATGATTTGGTTCCCAGATCGCCCGATATGAATCCTATATTTGCTGGAAATGGTTATGTTCGACTAGCTGGAGACCAACTGCAGCCGTTCATGAACTTCATGTACGCAAACAACGATGTCGTTTTATTGGGCCACAACTGTTCGTGATTAGTTCGAAGAACATTCTGGGCAATTCGAGCGAATGATTTGGCTCCCAGATCGCCCGATATGAATCCTATAGAACATTTGGCGGACGTAACTGAGAGGTCAGTTCATGCACAACATACTGCACCAGCAACACTTTCGAAATTATGAACAGCTATAGAGGCAGCATGGCTGATTGTCTCTGCAGGGGACTTCCAAAGACATGTTGGGTCTATGTCACGCCGAGCTGCTGCACAACGCCGGACAAAAGGCGGCCCGACACGATATTAGGAGGTACCCCATGACTTTTGTCACCTTGATGCACACAGGCCATTATCAACTGTTAACACACTGGCAATATCAAGATATATCTAATACAAATACTAGAATATCCTGAGTTCAATAATTCTGGTAAATTCTAGAAGGAGTGAATAACGAGACATTTGTTTTATTTGTAAATATTTTGGGACTTGAAGTATCATGTGGGCTGCCCATTGGCAACCTCTTACAGACTTTTCACACCAGAACATAAAACTCCATTCGGAACCCTAGAGACGGAGGCGTAGAGAAATTGTTTCTACTTCTGTTATTGTGGTTATAACAAATACTTATCTCGCGTTAGCCACAGGGCAGTGCCGGGCTGAGACAAAGCACGCCAAGTACCCTAGATATTCTGTCTGCATGTCAACACAATGAGAGACGTTTCTGGGTGACAAGCAGGCAGAACTGAGCTTTTTGACTAACTTGCCGATATACTGGTGCCAACTCACATTGTTGTTATCGACCTGGATGCTCAGGAGCTTCATGCAGTGTATGTCCACTGATTTCTACTTCTGCTTCTGCAAGACCCTAGCCAAAATCTACTTCGCTAATATAAGAATGCGGAGAATTCATCCGGACTCGTCGACTACGAATTCTGTCTCCTATTGTAGCGCAGTGGACCGCCAGTGTCTCGGAGAGCTGCTGCTCATGAACCTAGCAGGGTCGTTCTATCGCGACATCGCACAGAACCAAGCAACACAGTGCTGCCAACTCACTGGGCTCGTGATCGGGGGATGCCGGTTCAAATCCACACCCGGCCATCTGGATACAACTTGTCCTTGCTTTCTGTAAATCACTTAAGTTAATGCGATCATGGTTCCTTTGAGAGGGTACAGTCGATTTTCTACCCCATCTTTCTGGAATCCGAGCTTGTGATCTGTCCCCAACGAACTCATCGTCCGCGGGGCGTTTAACTTTCACTACGAAGAGGGAAAGAGAACTGTTTCAATAGCATGTAACAACATATAACAACCTGAAAGCTAAAGCATATGCCGCTAATTCGAAACTAAATGTTTGAGTTTTATAACTCTCATTGGTATCACTATTACGTTCATCTTCAGATACTTCAGTCTGCGAGCCAGTGGGCGCAGAAAATACCTTCATATAGCTGCATATATTGAGAGAAGTCTCCTCTCCCTATCTCTCTCTCTCTGTCTTTAACCGCTTGATACTGACTCTTTATTAACAAACTGCGTGCAGCTGTAAAAGTCAGTCATCCCATTTTACCCGTCATCCCTTCTTTCTACAGTCTCCTGACATGAGAGCGCACAACCGCCAAAAAATTCATTTGAGGTCTTTACAGTGTGAAAAAGTCGTGGCCATTTTCCAATGATTTCATACCGATGAAGTCTCATCTTTCTCATCTGCATACAAACCCCTACCTAGCTATAATATCACTTCATTCGTTGCAGCCGACGAAAGACGATGAAGAATTCTGAGATTTTTGTCCTCATGACAAACACGAAGTGAGCCGTTGGAGGGCTGGACGGTTCGAGAATATTTTTCACACAAGCCATGTATCATTTGGGGCTCCTCCACCTCTCCCCTCCCCCCAATCCCTTCGTATACTTCACCTTCACCTGTGTCAGTTTTCATTACTAATTCTCACAGACTGTACATAAACTTTGCACATGGGCGCCTTAGGTACTCCTTATTGGGCGGCTACCAAAGCGGCTACTTCCGTCCCAAGTCAAGAAGTGCACGGGGATATATAGAAAACGTAAATAGTTACTAAAAAACTATGTTATTTATCTTAAGAGTTGCAGATCGTATGTTCACCTATTTTGAGAATATGTCTTTAAGAAAACGTATGAAACTCTCTGTCGGTCACCGCGTCTACGTTTCGTTATTTTCAAGAATAAAGGTTGTAAAATTCTAAGATGTGAGTGGTCAAATATAAAGTGCTGCAATCAAAAACGGTACTAAACATAAGGAATAAGCACCCTCAATTAGTGACCCCAAAGTAATTTAGAAGGAACTGCGAGCAAATAAACGCCACCGCCAACAAAAATGCTGCAGCTCCACAAACACTTGGAGTGGACGAGGCCACTGCGAAATTGCCGCCATTCCGGTTTGATAAACCCGTTATTTGGCACTGCCAAACTGAAGCGTAATATCATATTGCCGACGTAACAGCTAATACTACGAAGTTTTATTATTTTTTAGCATAACTAAAGCCAAGATTGGTTAAAAATATTTTGGACTGAGCCGCCAGTCCATAAATACTCCCTAGCTAAGGAAAGACTTTTAACGGTGTTTCTGGACAGTGAAAAACCTCTACTAAAAAGATTAGTCAGTGAACTGCAATTATGTGGTTTAAAACCGACTTACATCTTGTGGAATATGAGAAGTTATACAGTCTCAAACTGAGTGAAAAAATTCTGATTACGTTATGGTTCAGTAAGCTTTACCGACCATACTCAGAGCATTTTAACTATTTCCGAAGAAGGTGTAGATATGTTGGCTTTCATGGCAGATCGAATGATGGAAATGTGATCAGTCGATAAACTTCACTCAGTTTCATTACATAATTTGTGATCAGCCGTAGATTTTGCGTCCCCATTATATGAATTAAGTTGACAGCAAGAACAGGTACCGAAAATTCTCGTAACTGGGGCAGGAGCTGATCAAGATACAACAGCGAAGCTAAGTACTGCTACTATCATTTTCTTCTTGCGTAGATGGCAGGCCAGAAAAATGCGTTCAACCTCGTGAATGGCAAACTCGAGGAAAAGACAAGAGGCAGAGAAATGTTAAACCACAACACTATTCAGCCTTGTAATTGCAGTGGACTAGTCCTCCTTAAAAGGTTACTAAACGAGGTGACCACTTACATGTTTGAGAAGAGCCATATAGCAACTTAACATCTGGCGCACCTAGTCAAAAAGTCGTAAATATCACATCGCGAAAAATCTGTGGTAGGTGCTATGGCCTTACATAATTACGTCCCCTCTCATCCCTCTCCTCCTACACCTCCCCTAATCATCAGTCAGAGCCTAGTATTTTAGCCACATTAAAATCAAACACGCAATCACAACCTAGTATTTTAGCGGTCGTTAAAGTGAAACAGCTACTCTAAATGTAGCCCCACAACAGCCATTATGGACAAGCGCAGAAGTATCCATAATGTCTGAAATTTTAGAACTATGTTCAAAGATATTTATCCAAAATTATGTAAAAGATGTAACTTGCAGTATATATCAGTCAAATCTTAAGAATCAAACATTGTTGTGGACTCTTTAATTAATTGGTACAGTGCTATTCCCATGTTTAAATTGACACATAACCCATGTGACTAAAAAATAACGTTGTAAGCAAGTAGATGACTTTCCATTTTTAGACCTACATCTGATGTAATGTATAACAGACCCTTAAATTATGTATTTCCACATCCAAATTGTTCAATGATGTTTGTCACATGTCGCAATGTTAATTAAACGTTTAAAACCAACATGTAAAATGCCATTTTAACTGTTACAATGTTATGTCTGTACACACATACATATCCGTCAAAACTGATGTCTAAAACATGAATCTGCACTGTCAGTTTAACTTCCTTATTGCTGTTTCCGCATATAAATAGTTAAAAAACCCATGTCATTAAAAAATTACATCCTAAAAAGGCAGTTATTCTATTTAACTCCTAAATGAGGCGACGTACCAAAACAAATCGACCACATCTGTAAGTGCATAAACACAGTTTGGCTAAAATAATGCACTAAACTGCAAACTTCCTTACAAACAGGCAACCACAATTACTGTCACCTTCTGGAAAAATGTAATTAATTTTATTTTTAGGCCTTCGCTTGTATAAGACACAATGGACCCTCAAATTTAATATTTCCACATCGAAATTTTACTACAAAAGACATGATGCTTGTCAAGTCTCACAATGTTACTTCAGCGTATAAAATGTCTGCAAAAATACGTTGGCAGCTCAATGTTTATGTCAGTGTTATTCACTCATTTTGTCGAAAAATACATCAGCAACACACATGATGTTTACTTCAAGTGTCAAAATGGTATTTCTGTATCTAAAATATCTGTCGAAATAGGTAAAGGTTTTTGGTATTTCAACCTGAGATTATGCTCTTGGTGGTTCAAAGATTGAAATACGAGCACCTGACATTTCTACAAGTTTTCAGTAATGTTCTGCCTTAGCAAGCACCAACTTAGGAGAGAATAATACATTTTGTTCTACATTGGGAATATATAATGGCTCAAATCGATGGCAGTTATTGCTTGTTATTACAAACGATTTAGGTCTACCTGAAGTATTGCACAAAAACAATTTTCGAGAAAGTCGGCAATATTTACCAATCGCAACTATGGTCTCAATGCTCTGTAAAACGCTTACACACTGTATTCCCACAATGAGCTACTAAAACAACACCAAAATCCAATCTTGTACTCCAAAACATATAATCTAACAAATATACCAAGAACCATTATAGGATGTGTGGAAAATGTTCTGATGGGAAATTTATTGTGATCTATCCCTTAAATTACATATTTTCGTAACACATAGGGAGCTCTTCATAGTGCATGGAATACAATATATTTGTTTATAACGTGGTCAAAGACAATTGTGGAATAGTACAAACATGAAACATCGCCGAATACAGTTGTGGAACAAGAGAGAAATGATACGTTGATATCTCAAAATTTTGAGCTTTGCATCAAAATAAAATTATTTATCAGAATAAGCAAAGAAGTCAAGTAAAAATTTATACGAGTTGTTTATTGTAATATGCACTCGTATAATCATGAATATACATTCGAACTTTGCACCAAAAAGTTATTCCTCGAAATATGTAAGACTAGGAGCAAAAAACACACGTGGCGCTAGTGAGTGCCATTTCTGAACTGTTCTATACGACTTTTTTGAAAAAGTATACATGGCTTGCACATTAGCACTATTGATGAAACTTCAGGATTCTGCAGCACTTTTCCATGAGGAAATTTCAATATCTGAGAGGACGCTCCGTGGCCACTTTGGCACTGCTTACTTCACAGGCAGTCTGAGTTCTTGTCTGGCACCCAAATAGTCAACATCTGAGAGGCAGCATGGACTGTAGGCAACACCTCGCTACATGTGTCAGTCTGGCGTGGAGAAGCAACCGACAATGGATCATCCAGCCTGATTATGATTCCAGACATTGCCTGATCTACTTGTTTAGTTGATATGCGATGTTGGACTTGCTAGAAAGTTGCATAGAAGTAAGCTGCACTGGATTACAGGCGCTGCTACTTGGTGAGAGTGTTCACTCCAAACTGTTCCAATTTAGTATTAGCTGGCTCTGAGAAATGGTGGTACCTTGTTTGGCATATTACGTGGCTGGGACTGTATGTTAGTTCAATGACATTCGTCAGTCTATTCAGTTACTTTTGAGATTCGTTTAGATTATTGTGTATTCATCCTAAGTTTCTGTCACACTTCTCATGGGGCTGGTTGAAGTTTACTTGTTTTATTTATTTAAATTATGAAGAAATGAATGAGTTGTTACATTTTAAACTACATGTTTAGAAGAAACTCAAATTTTATAGTCAATTATCTCAATTTTTACCACAGTCTTTAATAGATTTGGAAAATTCTATAGTTTCGTACACCTCTAAGTACGGTTTGTATGCTGTGCAAAATTCGTCGAAGAATCTCTCTTACTTATGAAGAGAAGTGTACCTATAGCAACAAATGCAGCCAATAGTACATGAGAAAATGATGACATTTCAAATGTAAAAAAATTATTTTGTTATGTTTTTGAACTTCCACCGCTACGAATGTGAATCCTGAATCCTTCCTGGTCATACTGACAAAGTTATATGAATTTATTTGTAAAAGTATAGACAGTGGAAATTAAAATCTCCTGTAGTGCCTCTCCTGCTCCAAGTCGGCCTGTTTGACATGCTTGGAACATAAATTATGGTAATTAAGATTAGAGTTGCACAAACATAGCTTGGCAGGCAGTTTCTGGGTTATAAATTATGGTCATTACGATGACAGTTATGGGTCACTAATAAGATCCTAAATAAACAAAGTTGAGAGAGCAGTGAGTATTTTGTTTAAGTTAGGGTCATAAATTACATGGTTTGTTTACAGGAGGTGAGCTAGGCCAAGTGAATGCTTTCTCTACATGACAGACCAGCGGACCACACTCAGGTTGTATGTCTGTAGACCCATGCTCACAGTCCCACTGTAGCACGTTGCATCTCTGCACACATACTTGTAGCATCACAAATTATTGTGAACGCGGCTCAACTGACTTATTTTCCCTTGCTTACTCCAATTGCCTTACAATCGCTTTGTATCTGTCCAGATACACCAGACCTACTACACTGCCTCTGGACATGCCCTGTCCGTCCTTATTTATACACTTCTCACTAGCGGAAAGATCTCTCGCTTATCTCGTATTCCTGTTTTTATATCAGTTTCCTCGCATTCTCTAGCAAATCTGACAGCAGAGTAGCTGTCCTAAACCTTCTACACATATCGTTTAGCAGACCTTCAATAAGTTACATAATGCTCTACGTTTGGGTGGGGTACGATTATTTTCTTCTTCATTCTCCCCCATCTCGTAAGATTATACGTTAACCTTACGTATTCTGTCCGCAGAAGTTTCCACCGATTCACTGTACTTCTTTGTTAAACTTTTCAACTGTTCGCCGAAAAATCTAGAAATTTCTGGTTTCTTATAGCCTTGAAGGAGGCCCTGTTTCAACTTATTATACATCTGTGGGCACCTGACGAAAGTTTTTGCTTGCCGTACCAACCGTAACTTGCTATGTGCGGTAACTCATCCGGAGACCACTGTCCAAAACTGTTAATTCCAAATAATTCAATAAAGACATTATACCCTCAGCTGACAGTCCAAAGAAGGCGGTGTTCAAGTTGGCGGTTGCTGGCTCTGCTAGAGGACTAGATTCCTCAGATAATGTAAATTGTTCATCTGTAGCTGCAAGCTGCCCATGTAAGCCTGTTTTATCTGCATAGCTTCTTGCTCTGTGACGCTCTGTATTGTAGACTCTGTCATTGAGGAAATTAGTCTTTAATACACACTAAGTAAAAGAGAACAACAGACAACAATAACTTATACACTACGCTACATCAGTTATAGCCTGCGTCTCATCAAGAGCCATCTTGACTCCGTTTGTATCCACATGACCATACCTACGACAATTAAAACAAACTACTGCCACTGAATCAGTACACAGTGCTGAATGACCTGGCAAATTACACTTACAGTTGGCACAGCATGACGTCATGTGGAAAGTTCCAGTGGCATGAGCGATCGACAAAATTCTGTTGGAGACCGTCAAAACTTTGGAGAAGAGCTCACTCTTGTGGGTGATGATGGTAGGTGATGGAGCGATTCCCACAGTGTTGAGGTATGTGCGATCGTACCTCTCCAGAAAAGAACTGCTGTCATCCATGCAGAAGTTCCAGCTTCGATTTAAAAGAGCCTGGAAGTGGCTCATCCATCACACAGTACAGAGTCCCCAGGTGGTGGCCTTAGTGCTGGAGGCTGCGGCCAAGACGATCGTTGGCTGCTAGTTGACCTATAAGCCTGTGGTAACTGGCATGCCACTTGCATCATGGTGGGTGCTGCAGACTGCTCAAGTCTCTACTAAAATCCGCGATATTTATGTTGGCTAAGGGCACGTTTGTTATGCTGATGCAATGCTTCCAACCATATAGGAAGCAACACCCCGTGGCTAAATGGGGTAGAAACCCCCTGGACTGTTCTACACCTGCACTGCACTTCTCTTATGCTACCAGGATTTGGAGGCGCGGTCTGGCCTTCTTTATGTTGAGTAAAGTGGCCTGTTGATGAAATCGGCATACTGATGTCTCAGAACCTATTAGCTGCCCACGGCTTTCAACGCAGTTGTAGCTGAACTGCTGTTTCTACAGTAGTATCCAAAAATAGTGGTGGGACCACACATAAAAATTACTCCATATATGAAGGTTGTTTTATACATAAAGAAGTTGCAGCAAAAGTGTAACAAATTGCACAGTGGGGACAGTGATGGTCAATTTTTAAGGTTACCACCATTAACCCTAGGGGAAATGAATTGTCTCAACTACTAGATTTTAAACAGAATTGTAACACCAGCGCCGGCCGGAGTGGCCGATCGGTTCTAGGCGCTACAGTCGATCGCTACGGCCGCAGGTTCGAATCCTGCCTCGGGCATGGATGTATGTGATGTCCTTAGGTTACTTAGGTTTAAGTAGTTCTTAGTTCTAGGGGACTGATGACCTCAGAAGTTTAGTCCCATAGTGCTCAGAGCCATTTTTTTGTAACACCAGCAGCTGACAGTCTGTATGCGCAGGTGGTGCCGTCAACTAGTGGGGGAGTCTGCTACTTGGGGTGTAAGCTAGTGGTGTGTCAGCTAATGGGGATGTTAGCTACTTATCCATGACTTCATAAGTCGTACCTCCTTTGCTATAACATCTCATGACGTCACGAAAGATCATTGACCTTGACACATGTTAGAAGCATAGATGGTAGAATCCGTATGTCACAGTGATGGCTGGTCAAATACTGCACTGTGACCAGGCAGTTCGTTTTCTTGACCACTATAGCACCTGTTACATTCAGGAATTCTGCCGTCTCTGATTGTGACGTAAAGTGGTCAAGGTCAGTAACTCACGTGTGATGTAATGATGGCATCACAGTAAAAGGAGGTCGGCTTGTGATGCCATGGTTAACGAACAGACCTATACATGTGACGACACGAATCTGACTAAGTGATTTGCTTGTCGGAACAAGTCTAGACTTGCTGGTTTTGATAAGTCAACATGGTGGCTGTTCGCTTCTGCTTGTTAGAATAAATCACAATTTGTTGGAACAATTCTCATCTTGCTTAGACAATGTCACGATTGGACTTGCTAACGTCTATGCGTGCACATTGAAGCAATTTCTGGGAGGCCATGTTTTGGCGGTCAAGATAAATGATTTATTAGAGAAATGAAGTGCTTAGATAAATAGAAATGAACTTAGTAGATTTAGCTGGATCCTTGATAATTTGCGGATTGAACCAAGACTGGATAAGACGATGATAATATGAAACATAATTCAAGATGACCACCTTTGTTTAGATTTTAATTACTGGTCAAGAAAACTACTGTTTGATGTATCATCAAAAAGCATTTGCAGGAGGTAGGCAATCTGATCATGTTGCTGAGTTAAATAATTTCGAAGCATGGGAAATGCAGATAAGTGGTGAACTAGCTGAAACTGCTTTTTGCGAGTGTGATATGTTGTCAATGCCAACATTGTTGGAATAACACTGTTTTCTTTGATAAATCATTTACAAGTACACAATCTGTTAGATCAGCAATAGTGCCCACATATGTTTTGGAAAGTTATAGAACCAAGTTTTATTTATCTTGATGAATTTCATGTCTGGTAAAATATCATACTGTGCTCACTAACTAACCTATAATTTATTTCAGTAGTGCCAATAAGTGAATGTGTGTGTTTTGGTAAGCAATGCAAGCAATTTAGATTTATAAATATTTAACTTCAGAGTACACTGTGCCTGCAAAGTGTGGTAGACATGTCGGTCTTTGGTAATCAACAAGTGTCATTTAACCTACAAATATCAGTAACGCCAGTATGCAAGCCATACGAATTTTTTTACCATATAGAGCAATTAATTTATAAGAACAGTGTCACATATCTTGTGTGCTCAAAATCTCTCATATTTTGAGTAATAATTTTATTTTGAATCAAAGGTCAAATTTTTGTTCATGATCAGGGCTCTGTAATTACACTTGTGTATTTCGATATGCAGTCTGTGTTTATTTTATGCTCAAAATATTATTTTATTTTGATCACTTATTCTGTTGTATTTTTGAGATATCAACCTTTCATATCTGCCTTGTTCCACCATATACTTTGGCCATGTTTCGTCTCTAAATTGCTCCAATAATGTCTTTGTCTGTGCTATATGTAAACATTTCATATCCTGTGCGTTACGAAGGTCTCCTTGCGTCTTACTAGGCTGCAGGTTCAGTGACACATTGTGAGAATACCTCCTTCACATCCTGGAACTGTTCTTAGTGAGTTCATTTGTCTGTGGCTAGGTTGTGTGTTTCGACGTCACATATTTTTCAGCATTGTGATTAGATGGTAGTGTTATTTAATAGTCGATTATGGAAATACAGTGCGTAAACGTTTTAGGGAGCCTTGGCATCATAGTTCTGATCAATGAATATTGCAGCCTTATTCGAAAAACGTTTTTGTAGAAAATTTTAAGTGTGGCTAAATAATGTGTAATAACAACAATAATTGCCATAAGTTGCAGTTATTATATTTTCCTAGAGTACAACGTAGTGCATTATTCTCTTCTCCCCTAAACTGGTGCTTACTAAGCTGAAACATTACTGAAAAATTTAAGAAAATATCAGGTGCTCATATTTTAGTCATTGAACCACCAATAACATAACCTCAGATCAAAACGCCAACAACCTTTACTTATTTTGACAGACATAGAGATACCATTTTATCACTTGACATAAACATTGTGTGTGTTGCTGAAATATTTTTTAACAAGATGAGGAAAGAACGTTGACATAAACATTGAGTTGCTGACATATTTTTTCAGATATCTTAGATTCTGAATTAACATCGTAGCATACCATACTACAATTTATGGGGTCCTGCCAACTCGTCGCGCCGGCCACTGTGGCCGAGCGCTTCTAGGCGCTTCAGTCCGGAACCACGTGGCTACTACGGTCGCAGGTTCGAATCCTGCCTCGGGCATGGGTGTGTGTGTGTGACGTCCTTAGGTTAGTTAGATTTAAGTAGTTCTAAGTCTAGGGCCGCCCCCCGCCCCCCCCCCCCCCCCACCACTCATGAACCATGGACCTTGCCGTTGGCGGGGAGGCTTGCGTGCCTCAGCGATACAGATAGCCGTACCGTAGGTGCAACCACAACGGAGGGGTATCTGTTAAGAGGCCAGACAAACGTGTGGTTCCTGAAGAGGGGCAGGAGCCTTTTCAGTAGTTGCAGGGGCAACAGTCTGGATGATTGACTGATCTGGCCCTGTAACACTAACCATAACGGCCTTGCTGTTGTGGTACTGCGAACGGCTGAAAGCAAGGGGAAACTACAGCCGTAATTTTTTCCGAGGGCATGCAGCTTTACTGTATGATTAAATGATGATGGCGTCCTCTTAGATAAAACATTCCAGAGATAAAATAGTCCCCCATTCGAATCTCCGGGCGGAGACTACTCAAGAGGACGTCGTTATCAAGAGAAAGAAAACTGTCGTTCTACGGATCTGAGCGTGGAATGTCAGATCCCTTAATCGGGCAGGTAGGTTAGAAAATTTAAAAAGGGAAATGGATAGGTTAAAGCTAGATATAGTGGAAATTAGTGAAGTTCGGTGGCAGGAGGAACAAGACTTTTGGTCAGGTGAATACAGGGTTATAAATACAAAATCAAATAGGGGTAATGAAGGAGTAGGTTTAATAATGAATAAAAAATAGGAGTACGGATAAGCTACTACAAACAGCATAGTGAACGCATTATTGTGGCCAAGATAGACACGAAGCCCACTCCTACTACAGTAGTACAAGTTTAGATGCCAACTAGCTCTGCAGATGATGAAGAAATTGACGAAATGTATGATGAGAAAATAGAAATTATTCAAGTAGTGAAGGGAGACGAAAATTTAATAGTCATGGGTGACTGGAATTCGACAGTAGGAAAAGGAAGAGAAGGAAACATAGTAGGTGAATATGGATTGGGGCTAAGAAATGAAAGAGAAGACCGCCTGGTAGAATTTTGCACAGAGCATAACTTAAACATAGCTAACACTTGGTTCAAGAATCACGAAAGAAGGTTGTATACATGGAAGAATCCTCGAGATACTAGAAGATATCAGATAGATTATACAATCGTAAGACAGAGATTTGGGAACCAGGTTTTAAATTGTAAGACGTTTCCAGAGGCAGATGTGGACTCTGACCACAATCTATTGGTTATGAACTGTAGATTAAAACTGAAGAAACTGCAAAAAGGTGGGAATTTAAGGAGATGGGACCTGGATAAACTGACTAAACCAGAGGTTGTACAGAGTTTCAGGGAGAGCATAAGGGAACAATTGACAGGAATGTGGGAAAGAAATACAGTAGAAGAAGAATGGGAAGCTTTGAGGAATGAAATAGTGAAGGCAGCAGAGGATCAAGTAGGTAAAAAGACGAGGGCTAGTAGAAATCCTTGGGTAACAGAAGAGATACTGAATTTAATTGATGAAAAGAGAAAATACAAAAATGCAGTAAGTGAAGCAGGCAAAAAGGAATACAAACGTCTCAAAAATAAGATCGACAGGAAGTGCAATATGGCTAAGCAGGGATGGCTAGAGGACAAATGTAAGGATGTAGAGGCTTATTTCACTAGGGATAAGATAGATACTGCCTACAGGAAAATTAAAGAGACCTCTGGAGAAAAGAGAACCACTTGCATGAATATCAAGAGCTCAGGTGGAAACCCAGTTCTAGGAAAAGAAGGGAAAGCAAAAGGTGGAGTCTACACAAGGGCGATGTTCTTGAGGACAATATTATGGAAATGGAAGAGGAAGTAGATGAAGATGAAATAGGACATATGATACTGCGTGAAGAGTTTGACAGAGCACTGAAAGACCTAAGTCGAAACAAGACCCCGGGGAGTAGACAACATTCCATTAGAACTACTGACAGCCTTGGGAGAACCAAGCCTAACAAAACGCTACCATCTGGTGAGCAAGATGTATGAGACAGGCGAAGTTCCCTCAGACTTCAAGAAGAATATAGTAATTCCAATCCCAAAGAAAGCAGATGTTGACAGATGTGAAAATTACCGAACTATCAGTTTAATAAGTCACAGCTGCAAAATACTAACGCGAATTCTTTACAGACGAATGGAAAAACTGGTAGAAGCTGAGCTCGGGGAAGATCAGTTTGGATTCCATAGAAATGTTGGAACACGTGAGGCAATACTGACCCTACGACTTATCTTAGAAGAAAGATTAAGGAAAGGCAAACCTATGTTTCTAGCATTTGTAGACTTAGAGAAAGCTTTTGACAATGTTGACTGGAATACTCTCTTTCAAATTCTGAAGGTGGCAGGGGTAAAATACAGGAAGCAAAAGGCTATTTACAATTTGTACAGAAAGCAGATGGCAGTTATAAGAGTCGAGGGACATGAAAGGGAGCAGAGGTTGGGAAGGGAGTGAGACAGGGTTGTAGCCTCTTCCCGATGCTATTCAATCTGTGTATTGAGCAAACAGTAAAGGAAACAAAAGAAAAGTTCGGAGTAGGTATTAAAATCCATGGAGAAGAAATAAAAACTTTGAGGTTCGCCGATGACATTGTAATTCTGTCAGAGACAGCAGAGGACTTGGAAGAGCAGTTGAACAGAATGGACCGTGTCTTGAAAGGAGGGTATAAGATGAACATCAACAAAAGCAAAACGAGGATAATGGAATGTAATCGAATTAAGTCGGGTGATGCTGCGGGAATTAGATTAGGAAATGAGTCGCTTAAAGTAGTAAAGGGGTTTTGCTATTTGGGGAGCAAAATAACTGATTACGGTCGAAGTAGAAAGGATATAAAATGTAGACTGGCAATGGCAAGGATAGCGTTTCTGAAGAAGAGAAATTTGTTAACATCGAGTATTGATTTAAGTGTCAGGAAGTCGTTTCTGAAAGTATTTGTGTGGAGTGTAGCCATGTATGGAAGTGAAATGTGGACGATAAATAGTTTAGACAAGAAGAGAATAGAACTTTTCGAAATGTGGTGCTACAGAAGAATGCTGAAGATTGGATGGATAGATCACATAACTAATCTGGAGGTATTGAATATAATTGGGGAGAAGAGGAGCTTGTGGCACAACTTGACTAGAAGAAGGGATCGGTTGGTAGGACATGTTCTGAGGCATCAAGGGATCACCAGCAGAAATTCAATCTCAGTTATAACCTGCCTGATAACTACCGCTGTTATAGAATCTTGGGTAATTTGAAAGAATGTTTCCCTATCGAAGCCGCAGTGTTAATACGATATATATCGAACGAGCGACTCTAAATCGATCACGCGACCGTGGTAGCGGACGTTATGAGCAAGTTTATAGTGGTCACTACAGCAACGACAAAAGAACGTTACTAAAATCGTTGTAATTACAAATGGAAACGTCTTACCTCTCTCGTCGTCGACGTTGTTGAGAAAGTCCATTTGATGTGTGCTACGGAAAGCTTTCCCTTTTTGCCGTAACTTGAGTAGACTCCGCCAATGTCATGCAAAAACATTTCAGACAAGAATTTATACAATTTTCTACATTGCATAATCATGGAATTAGATTCTTCCACGTGAGGCAATCGGCCGAAGAAACGTCTACAATACCAGACATCCCACTCACTACCGTCATAAATCGTTTTTGTTTTCCTAGCATCTCACAAATAATTTATCATTACGCCCGCCACCACAATAGCATGTTCGATTTAGAATCGCATGTTCGATATATATCGTTTGCATCCTGCGGCTGCAATAGGCAAACATTCTTGGAAATTACCGAACCATGGGTACTGCGCCAACTGACAGACACGACCATCATTACAGAAATAACAAAATGATTAGACACTGCTCAGGCACAGTGACACGTAAGGGGAGAGGAACGTCGCACAGCTGGAATCAACACCTCAGTATCGCTCAGCTGCACTGAAGAAGCATAACACAAGAATTGCTTCGTCAGCTCTATCGTGAATCACGTCACTCGACTTCTCAGTAAGACTACGGTTAAGATAACCAGCGGGCGTAAACTTCTGTATTGGAAATATCGTTTGTCCAGGTGACAACGTGGACACTTTTACTTGGAAGTTTAAATTCTCTTGATACAGCCCACACTACGTACCGCTACGAAGATGTTGTGCACCACAGAACTGTCATAGATACTAACTACTAGCAAAGACAATCTCAGCTTCAATGGAAAATTCTATGCAGTACAGTATACGCTGGATAGAAAATGAGAGACTCGAACTCACCACTCACAGTAACAGAATAAAAGCTTCCAGTGTCTAACTCTTCTACAGGACGATGCACATAGCTCAGCAACGGCTAAAAAACTGTTCAACTGTTTAATAAAAAAATACGAGCTGTCGTGGTCTTTCCAATTCAAAACCACAACCAAATTACGAAGAACCAGGTAATGGCGGTGTGCTTGCCTGTGCTTTTAAATAACATTTGTTTTATGTCGCACTTCCAGAGAGATAATTTACGCTCTTATTTAATTGTGTTATTAATCAGAGATAACTTCTGTACGTAGCAACCGCGCTGCAAGAATGTCGTTGCTTAACATGAATACCGGCGTAGTAAGTTGTTTTAAAACTCTCAGACTCTCAGAAATGAGTAAATTTTTTGTTTCAAGAATTAATCATCTTTCCTATTAAATAAAATCCTGGGGATATGATCTCTGCTTTTTAACTTGGGAAATATGAAATAATTTCTCTCTTTGTAAATTAACAAATCTGAACTAACATTCCTATTTCTTTGGGATTAATATCTTAATTTTTTATAACGTTACAGACTTCTCTTTTCTTAATCTCTGACTTCGTTTTACCACTTTACGATATTTGCAAATTATTCTTTTGCTACTTTTAAAATATTCTTGAATATTAAATATGGGGCAAATGAGACTGTGGACACTATTATTATTTTTAAAACAGAAACTGTTCTATCTTTATTGCCTGATCTCTTTCTTGTACAGATACAAGTCGGCTTTGATTTCACGAGTGCTAGCCAATCGAATAAACCCTTCTAGGCGGAAAAGTAACAAAAAAATTATGATTAAACAAAAAACCTCTATGTCACCGCCACTTTAAGACTGCTTGGATTTTAACGTAGACAAAATTAATGCCACTTCAGGAATTGACTTTCCGTGGACACACTATTATGCAATTATTTAAAACACAGCACTCTCACGATAGGAGAGACAATTAGCCTGTACTCAATGACAATGGTTCTTGCTTTGTCGTTTAGGGTTTTGTACGAAAAAGTACTAAATTCGAAACCGCATGTACAAATCTCCTACTAACTTAGATCGGTTCTCACTATATCACATACAACTGTAGGACGTGTGTTCTCCTAATTACAAAGATAACTCAGTCTATGTATCTATACAGAGATTTCCAAACATTAGCTAAAATGAATTAACGCTCACGCTGAAATCGCAAAATAAGCATTAACACAATATCTCAAAATCACTATTTCCCAAGTGCTTCTTTTCACCTTCAAATCCAGTAATACAACAACGCAGAGGTACTATTTCCTTAATGTGTGCTTTCTCCATATTCAAATTCATATAAAGACTTCGCGTGGTGACGTCACCTATCTCCCACAACAAAATTGAAAATCTCGAGTCTAACCGAGATACGGATCGCCTACATATGACTGGCTTTCAAGCTACACTTCGGTCACTAACTGTTTTGACAAAATATTACCAACCACGAAACATAAATCCCAAACTACAATAAGGTGTAGTCACTACTGCTACCTCACAGAAAATTCTAAATTCGCACACGAATCAATCATTTGACGGTTTTCACCCCACAAAAATGAGACCAAAATTATCAAAGATCGGTAAATATCTTTCAAACAAGTCGATAACAATCTCACGAAATTTTTCTAAACGACTGTAGCGTTTGACTCAAACCTTCCCAGGTCTAACACCGATTCGGACTGTTCTTAGTCCGGCTACCAGTCAACAACGACTAACTGAATTTCTCATGGAACGAACCAAGAACGATTTACGATGAACAAACATAGCACGCTATTTCTCCGTTTTAACAACAGCTGACCTTCCTTTGCGGCTGTTGTTAGAGTCTTGGGGTGGCCAGCTGCGACGCAGATATGTTCGCCGCAAGCCGCAGCTCTGCACTCGTCCGTGCGTAGTAAACTCACTGAATTTGACCGGTTTCCGCTGGCCATATTTTCAGGAGGCAATCTCTACAATATTTCACAAATATTCATATACGAACACTTTCCAAACAACTAATTAAACCCTCGTTTCTTTTCATAACAATAAATTTTGATAATAAGAAGAGGCGACCGCTGCTAGTAATGCCTATTTAACGCAATACAAATTTTGGCGAATTACACGTGGTAGTTTTACTTAACGAATCAGCAGCATTTACACACTCTCCACGCATTAAAGCATCGTCTGTCAACCTACAACGCCGCGATTGTACACCTTGATTTGCTATAGGTCAATATGTGCGAACGACACTCCAGCTTACTTTCTCTGATTTCTTTTAATTTAAGGACCCGACGTCACTGAGCCCTTCATCAGAATGAACACTAACTTATTTTCTTATTTACTGCATGTAGCAGCCTATGGGAAGTGTCCTCATAATACAGCATCGTCGGCCAGCCCATGTTACCGAGCGGTTCTAAGCGCTTTAGTCGGGAACCGCGCTGCTGCTACGTTCGCAGGTTCGAATCCTGCCTCGGGCATGGATGTGTGTGATGTCCTTAGGTTAGTTAGGTTTAAGTAGTTCTAGGTCTAGGGGACTGATGACCTCAGATGTTAAGTCCCATAGTGCTCAGAGCCATTTCAACCATCCAGCAACGTCCGTCCGTCCTCACATTCGTATTCCCAGATATTGCTGTGGGTCACTGGGTGTAAACACCACATAATTTAAGAAACTGTTGTCGTTGAGCCCCTGATTAAAATAAATGCTAAGTTATTTTCTTATTTACACCTAACATAGCAGCCTATTCTAAAAATTACCCTGAGATATTGCTCATATGAATATTCTGACAACCTAGAGACAAAAACAAAAATAAAGTAATAGCAGCTATGACGGGGAGGGCCGTACAATTAATTTTCCCTGCTCTTAATTTATGGTGTTTTATATGGCTTACACTTGTCATGTTTCAGGAATCTGTCAATTTAGAGACTGTTCTCATTACGTCTTTGAAGCACCAGCTCTACTCCTGGATTAATAGCCCGCTGTGGAAACATTCCTTCCTAGTGCGAATATGCTGCGATTTCACAACGTTGTACGAGCACGTGCTAGAAAGTAATGGGTCCAAATTTTTTATGTGAAAACTTTTTAAAGCTTTTTGAATAAAAAAAACATTATTATCATTCTTCATATTAATTCTTCGTGTCTACATATTTATTTCTCAACATGATCACTCTTGTGACAAACCCACTTCTCTCAACGAAAGACCATTTTGTTGATACGGTCTCTCTGGATTGTTTGACTTTGTTGACGGAGCCACAACCTCATCTCTATTTGCACCGCTTCATCATTATGAAAGTGGAGTATTCGGAGGTGTTTTTTAAGTTTTGGGTACAGATCAAAAACGGATGGGGTCAATACGAGACTGTATGGAGGATGATCGATGACAGTGAACCCAGATGTCGCACTGCTGGTGTGTGGCCTGCCATTGTCATGTAGGAGAGGGTGTGTTGACGATCTCGAAGCTCCATTACAGCACGCTGACTGTCATGCTCCGACATATTTACCTTACACGCTACAATTATTAGAATTAGGAGTCCTCCATTGGCAGAGGACTGTAAATGTGTAGTCATAAAGAATAAAATGTAGCATGTTAATAACTTTTGTTTTATTTAAAAAGCTTTAAGAGAATTCACATAAGAAATTCAGAGGCATTACTTTTCTGTGCGCTTTCCTAGAATATGTCTGGCAACCCTGTGCCAGGCGAGTTACTTCCTGGAGTGACCAGAATTATCGTGCTAAATTCACTTCATAATTTCTTGGTATTTCCATTAACTACACTGAATGTTTTTCAATGATAGTGTGCCACCTGTCAAACGTGTGTTTTTAGTCCAAAAAGGTCATTTCACCTCATTCATTGCGAACTATGAGTCTTAGCCATCACTACGCCAATGGTGGAGCACTGAACACGGCAGTTGAACGCTAGTTCGTTGGGTACGTCGCAACGTTGGACAGCCAAGACTGTGTTGGATCCAGGTTCCAGCCGAATAGGAGACCAGCGTTTTACCTCTTACGTGACAGAGCTATAGCCATTGGATTCCCTGACTGTGGGCCATAATTCTCGTCAATACGAAACCTATTTTCTTATATGGTTTCTTCGATAACACTCACCCCATATATGGCACCAATGTCGAGCTCCCTCCAATGCCTCTTTTGAGTCCAAATAGAACAAAATGTCACAAATGTTAAACTTTTTTCCGTTTAATGGTCAATTTTGTAACACATAAACAACGCTACTCACAACCTTCAAATACGCAACGGTCGCGATACCATGGCAACAACAATACTAAAACCTCAAGCAATTGAAGACGATTGAAAGACACATTAAAAAAACCGGTCTAGTGACACACCATTCAAAACAGTTACAAAATTATGCACTAACATACTTTTTTCGGGTAGAGTGTCCCCAGCAGGTAGATTACATACCTAGTATCCTTATGTTGCACGCAGCGTGAACACTGGTTAAAAGTTGTTATTACTGCATGGTGTACACTCGGTTTATCGAAGACGTTTCTCGTGAAAACAAAACTACAGTATTAAATAATCTTATGCTTGCCAGTGTGAGTGCAATTACGTCCACTGTGGATCATGTGCTGAGACACGATTCGTCACAATTTCATGGGCTCACGGCGGCTAGCGTCAGGACGACGTACGCCGGTGCAGCAGAAATTATTCTGATCAGGACACGTAGATATATTTTTCCAAAGTTCTGCTATTCCTGACGACTTAGAAAATGAAGGAAACTGCGTATGAGCTACCAACAGACTGATGCCGTTAGCTGACAAACGATGTTTGGTTTAAAAAGGTACTGAAGAGAGGGGTTCAATAACTCAACTCCTCTTTTGCGCTATTCGACGTTCACCACGAACAGGCAGTGCTGCAGAGTAGCTTAAGTAGAAGGCAACACTTCCTGTGGGACGTCCGCATCCGACAGTGTTGGCATTTTGTGTGGATGCCGTTCATGAAGAACTTACAGAGGACTACGGATTCTTGAGCAAACAACGAATTGATGGAAATGTGTCGTCACAAAGCGATCAAGTGCGGCGACAGGGAAGAACTGAGTGCTTACGATATCAAGTCGAATGTACGCTTTGGGTAGCCGAGGCAGTTGGTTACGGGAATTCAATCGCACAGGGAAAAGAATGTACTGAGCAGGCTATAACCCACACCAGCTAGTTTGAGTCAGAATTAGTTTATCACCGAGTGCGACACATCCAAGTTATGAGAAATTAATAGGTCAGGCAGACGTGCAGTTCCGTGGTCTGAAGGATCCAAGTGTCTGGAATCGATTCCTACTTCAGGCAACTGTTTTTAATAGGCACTTTTGAGCATGATGTACATGGACTGCCTGACAAAAAGTGAAGTATCCAGAAGATAGGACGGGTGTCAATGTAGCTTCGTACAGATACACATCAACTGCGACAGGTAGAACACCCACCAGAGTCCTTTCGTGTTGCTCGCGTATAGAGTTGTTGCCAGGTCTCGTAGGGTATACACTGATGAGCCAAAACATTATGACCTCTGCCCATCGCGAGGTTGTATGCTACCTGCTACCGCTGATGCACGTGACTCCGTAACAGAAGTGCGAGGGTGAGTCAAATGAAAACCTTAAATTTGTAATAACAAATCGAAATTTCGCGCCAGTATCCTGTAAGTTGGTAAGCGTGATACAAACAGAGGCAGAATGGCCTGTAGGTGGCAGCATAGTGCAGATGCACACATACCGTCGCAGTGTCAGTATAAAGATGGCCGCCCCACTTGCGACTTGCATCAGGGAAGAACAGCGTTCTGTTATTCGGTTTTTGCGTAGTGATGGCGTGAAACCTATTGAAATTCATCGACGAATGAAGGTTCGTACGGTGATGCATGTTTGTCACAGCAGCAAGTCTGAATGGAGTAGGACGTTCGCAAATGGTGTGACTTCAGTGGAAGATGATAGTTGAAGCCATAGTGAAGGAAGACCGCCGAGTGACACTGAATGATACTGCAGCATGTTCACAGATTAGTCATGGGTCAGCACACCACACTGTGCATGATGTGCTCCAGCGACGATAAACGGCGCTAATGCAGAAATCCGACGACTTAAGCGACTTCGACAAAAGCCAAATTGTTGTGGCCCAGGGAGCGAGCATCTCGGAAACGGCGAAGCTGATCGCCTGTTCGCGTGCTACTGTCATGAGCGTCTGTGGAAAGTGAATGGAGAATTCTGAAACCACGAGCAGCCGACAAGAAGTTGGATCCGTACTTCGTCAAATAACGTAGAGATAAGAGGCTTGCCTACTCTCTAAAGCAGGATAGGCGGCTACCTGTGGCAGATCTGGCGACAGAGTACAGCGCTGGTGCAGCAACAAGTGGTTTGGAGCACATCGTTCAGCGCACAGTGTTGAACATGGTCTTCCTCAGCGGAGGAGCACTATGTGCTTTCATTGTCAATTACGATTATAGTGGGCTCGGAATCATCGAGATTGGATCAATGGAATCGTGTAGTCTGATCGGATGAATACAGTTTATAGTTAAAGGTCGATGATCGTGTCCAGATCGACTGCTCGAAACATGCAGTGCACCACGTACACAGGCAGGTGGGAGCAGTATTTGCTATGGTGGACATTCACCTGAGCTTCCATGGGGGCTGCGGTGGTAATCTAAGGCACAATGACAGCTGTGGACAACTTGAATATTATTAGGTACCACCAGTAATCTCTTACGCTTGATGTCTTCCTCAATAGCGATGACATCTTCCAGCAGGATAAGTCAGTATCACAAGGCCAGAACCGTGCTGCAACGGTTTGAAGAGCATGATAGTGAACTCACGTTGATGTCTTGGCCATCAAAGTCGGCTTACCTGAACCCGATCAAGTCGAACTGGGCGCCACCGGGCGCCAACTTCGCGTCCACAAGACATCCACTCATAAAGTGTGTGACCCGCGCGTAGACACAATGGTGCCAGAAACCTCTGGACACTTATAAAGTACTTGTCGGATCCATGGCACGCGTAATCACTGCTGAATTGCATTCCAGAAGTGGACCGACACTCTTTTAAGTAGATAGCCATAATGTTGTGGTTCATCAGTGTATAAAGTGCGTGAACAGCGTCAGACGATGAGTTATCAAGAAGGGTCGTCGAGCAGATGCGCAAAACTATAGACCTATATCTCTCACGTCGATCTGTTGTAGAATTTTAGAACATGTTTTTTGCTCGAGTATCATGTCGTTTTTGGAAACCCAAAATCTACTACGTAGGAATCAACATGGATTCCGGAAACAGCGATCGTGTGAGACCCAACTCGCTTTATTTGTTCATGAGACCCAGAAAATATTAGATACAGGCTCCCAGGTAGATGCTATTTTTCTTGACTTCCGGAAGGCGTTCGATACAGTTCCGCACTGTCGCCTGATGAACAAAGTAAGAGCCTACGGAATATCAGACCAGCTGTGTGGCTGGATTGAAGAGTTTTTAGCAAACAGAACACAGCATGTTGTTATCAATGGAGAGACGTCTACAGACGTTAAAGTAACCTCTGGCGTGCCACAGGGGAGTGTTATGGGACCATTGCTTTTCACAATATATATATAAATGACCTGCTAGAGAGTGTCGGAAGTCCCATGCGGCTTTTCGCGGATGATGCTGTAGTATACAGAGAAGTTGCAGCATTAGAAAATTGTAGCGAAATGCAGGAAGATCTGCAGCGGATAGGCACTTGGTGCAGGGAGTGGCAACTGACCCTTAACATAGACAAATGTAATGTATTGCGAATACATAGAAAGAAGGATCCTTTATTGTATGATTATATGATACCGGAACAAACACTGGTAGCAGTTACTTCTGTAAAATATCTGGGAGTATGCGTGAGGAACGATTTGAAGTGGAATGATCATATAAAATTAATTGTTGGTAAGGCGGGTACCAGGTTGAGATCCATTGGGAGAGTCCTTAGAAAATGTAGTCCATCAACAAAGAAGGTGGCTTACAAAACACTCGTTCGACCTATACTTGAGTATTGCTCATCAGTGTGGGCTCCGTACCACATCGGGTTGACGCAGGAGATAGAGAAGATCCAAAGAAGAGCGGCGCGTTTCGTCACAGGGTTATTTGGTAAGCGTGATAGCGCTACGGAGATGTTTAACAAACTCAAGTGGCAGACTCTGCAAGAGAGGCGCTCTGCATCGCGGTGTAGCTTGCTCGCCAGGTTTCGAGAGGGTGCGTTTCTGGATGAGGTATCGAATATATTGCTTCCCCCTACTTATACCTCCCGAGGAAATCACGAATGTAGAATTAGAGAGATTCGAGCGCGCACGTAGGCTTTCAGACAGTCGTTCTTCCCGCGAACCATACGCGACTGGAACAGGAAAGGGAGGTAATGACAGTGGCACGTAAAGTGCCCTCCGCCACACACCGTTGGGTGGCTTGCGGAGTATAAATGTAGATGTAGATGTAGATGTAGATCAGGGCGAAGGACATGGAGATGCACCGTAATAGTGAGACAGTTTTATCAGTACATTACAGGATTTGAAATGGGCGTTATTGTGGGTTTGCATTTAGCTGGCTAGTCGAATTGTGCAATATCCAGATTTGTCGGACGTTTGAATATGCCAATAGCGCGATGGTGGACTGCATATGTATAGAAGGGTAGGCCTACTCGTTGTCAAGGTTCAGGGCGACCGCGTCTGACCTTCACAAGGGAGGATCGCCTTATTGTGCACCGAGGATATCGTAACCCCTTCACATAGGCGCCTGCCAGTTGAGGACAAGTAACAAACTGTATCAACCCACAACATTGCTCGGAGTCTAGTAGCAGCCGGGCTAGATAATTACTATCTCATCCGTAAGCTGCCGTTACCACCACAACATAAATAGCTTTGTTTAGAGTGTTTCTTTTATTGGGAAGCATGGACTGCTGATGAATGGCGTCTCAATGTGGTCAGTGATGAATGGTGGTTCTGCACTACGTCGGATGATCAATGTCCCCGAGAGAGACAGCGAACTGGTAATGTGTCCCATTCTTCCAGTGTCTTGGAGAAGCACAGCCTTGTTACCCTTGACATATGATTTCAGGTCATGCTGGGCAGTAGTTAACGGTACAATACAGACATCATGTGTTCTCTTGTTTTACCTCTCACGCGACAGTTTGTGTGATGTTGAGATATTCCTGTGGCTAGCACCATCCCCAGATTCGTCAGCAATATAATACAGTATGTGTGGAAACGCCTCGGACTTGAACTCCGTCCCAATGGGGCCAGCCTGGCGCAGGAGAGGATACAATGGCCTTATGATACCGTTCCCAACTGAATCAGAGCATGTATCCAGGTAGGAAGGAGTACAACGTCATACCGATAAGTAATCTCGTCCTTCGAATTCCTGTTAAAACTTGACTTGATATTCTAATCAGTGAAATAATACAACGTACTTTAACAACTAGCGAAGTTTTCGTTTCTTTCCCCCTTTCTGGGTACTTCACTTTTTATTTGTCAGACAGTCTACATATGAAAAACGACGAACAGTTTCCAAAATTACACATCGTTATGTAATATTAACAAGAGATTACTATTTATTTCCGACTTTAACAACAGGTGTCGTTTGGGGCGCACCACTGCACATCTAGTGTCGTGTTGGAGTTTGCGTGAGAGAGAGTCGCTGTTTGGATGCGCATCCGTTGGATTATTCACACTTGGCAGAAGCCACACGATGTGATGCGTTTGCAACGCAGGATGTTCCAGTGTAGGCCTGTCAGTGTGTTAGTGGCAACTGGTCTTCAAACAAATTAATAACTGTGGAGGTGACATAAGGAACTGCTAAAATAAAAGCAGTATTTGTTAGAAAAGCAGCGGAACACATTAACCAGTCTAGCAGGGCCAGTACCTAATAAGATCTACAATACATAACTATCGTAACGTCTGTACTTCGCTAGCCACTTTATGGTACGTGACAGAGGGTACCTTTAGGACTACCATCTTTGACCTACGCCATGTTCCATTCGGGAATGCATTGGGGTAAGAATGATTGTCAGTAAATTTCAGCGTTTTTTTCTGATTTTCTGTGACCATTTCGGTAGAAGTACGTGGGCGGCTGAAATGTGTTGCACAATCTTCCCGGCATGTACTCTCGGAATTTCAATAGAAAAGCCCGGTGATGCACAATACAGTAGAGTCTCGATAGTTCGAGGTGAATGGGACCGGAACCACCTCGAACTATCGAAAACTCGGACTATCGAAATTTAAATGGGAAAAAGAAATACAGGGTGATTCAAAAAGAATACCACAACTTTAAAAATGTGTATTTAATGAAAGAAACATAATATAACATGCATCATTACAAAGAGTATTTAAAAAGGTTTTTTTTCACTCAAAAACAAGTTCAAAGATGTTCAATATGGCCCCCTCCAGACACTCGAGCAATATCAACCCGATACTCCAACTCGTTCCACACTCTCTGTAGCATATCAGGCGTAACAGTTTGGATAGCTGCTGTTACTTCTCGTTTCAAATCATCAATGGTGGCTGGGAGAGGTGGCCGAAACACCATATCCTTAACATACCCCCATAAGAAAAAATCGCAGGGGGTAAGATCAGTGCTTCTTGGAGGCCAGTGATGAAGTGCTCTGTCACGGGCTGCCTGGCGGCCGATCCATCGCCTCGGGTAGTTGACGTTCAGGTAGTTACAGACAGATAAGTGCCAATGTGGTGGCGCTCCATCCTGCTGAAATATGAATTGTTGTGCTTCTTGTTCGAGCTGAGGGAACAGCCAATTCTCTAACATCTCCAGATGCTGTAGTCCAGTTACAGTAGCACCTTCGAAGAAAAAGGGACCAAAAACTTTATTGGCTGAAATGGCACAGAAAACGTTCACCTTAGGCGAGTCACGTTCATACTGAGTTGTTTCCCGCGGATTCTCAGTGCCCCATGTACAGACATTGTGACGGTTGACTCTCCCGTTAGTGTGGAAAGTTGCTTCATCACTAAACACAATCTTTGAAACGAAAGATTCATCTGTTTCCATTTGAGCAAGGATAAAATCACAGAAATCGATTCTTTTAATCTTATCAGCTGCAGACAGTGCTTGAACCAATTTCAGACGATAAGGTTTCATAACTAACCTTTTTCGTAGGACTCTCCATACAGTTGACTGTGGATTTTGCAGCTCTCTGCTAGCTCTGCGAGTCGATTTTCTCGGCCGTCCAGAACTTTTCCCTTTGCACAAAACCGAGCGAGGTGGCGCAGTGGTTAGACACTGGACTCGCATTCGGGAGGACGACGGTTCAATCCCGCGTCCGGCCATCCTGATTTAGGTTTTCCGTGATTTCCCTAAATCGCTCCAGGCAAATGCCGGGATGGTTCCTTTCAAAGGGCACGGCCGATTTCCTTCCCCGTCCTTCCCTAATCCGATGAGACCGATGACCTCGCTGTCTGGTCTCCTTCCCCGAAACAACCAACCAACCAACCTTTGCACAAACACCCATTCTCTGTAAACTGTTTATACCAACGTTTAATACACCACCTATCAGGAGGTTTAACACCATACTTCGTTCGAAATGCACGCTGAACAACTGTCGTCGATTCACTTCTGCCGTACTCAATAACACAAAAACTTTCTGTTGAGCGGTCGCCATCTTAGCATCAACTGACGCTGACGCCTAGTCAACAGCGCCTCAAGCGAACAAATGTACAACTAAATGAAACTTTATAGCTCCCTTAATTCGCCGACAGATAGTGCTTAGCTCTGCCTTTTGTCGTTGCAGAGTTTTAAATTCCTAAAGTTGTGGTATTCTTTTTGAATCACCCTGTATTATGATATTGTAAGTAATACAAGTCAAAATATGAACTTTATTAAAATAAAAGTATTTAAACATGCATTTGCATTGGCAGAATAACAATAATTATTTATTTAGACAAGTAATACTGAAGTGTCTTTTGTTTGTCGAAGCTGCAACGTTTCCTCGCGGCAATCTCACGCCACCGTCTCAGGAGCAGTCGGTCACTTGGTGTCGCCTCAGGCTGTTGTTCCACGTAGCATACGGCGGCCTCGAGAGCAGCGTAGCCATCGGTGTGACTCATCATCGGTGCAGCCTCTGCCTCGTAATCCTCGTCACTCTCACACTGCGATGGAATGTTAACCATGTCAATTATAGAAGAGTCTGTCACTTCCAACTGTTCGTCCGAATTTAACCATTCGCCTACTTCCACCTCTTCTGCCTCTTCCCACCCTGCCAATCTTCTGATTAAATTACACAATGGTTGATCGTCCTCATCTGCTAAATCTTCAGTTTCTGTGTCTGGCATACCTTCCTGTAGAATTTTCCTCCATGACTTAGAAATTGTGTTTGACTTTATTTCGCTCCTAGATTCGCTAATCCTGCACACGACGACCTCCAAAGTCACTTTCTTCAAAGCTCCTACAATGCTTTCGTTGTCTTCGGAATGCAGGATTGACTGTAGCAATCGTCGTCGATACTTTTTTGTTTTTAGCCATTCCAGAACGCCCTGATCCATAGGCTGAATGAGACGGGTAACGTTTGGTGGGAAAAACAAGGCGCGGATACCGTCGCACTGCAGTTCTCCTGCACTTGGATGTGAGGACGCATTATCCATGAGCAAAATAGCTTTGCATGGCAGTCCCCTTTCTTTAAAAAAATTCATGAGTTAAAAAACCAGTTCTTGAAGATTTCCTGATTCATCCAGGCATTATTCTGACGTGTATAGACAACCGGAAGAGCTGAGATGGATACATTCTTGAATGCTCTTGGCTTGGCAGACTTCGCAATCACAACTAGTTTTAGTTTGTGGTTTCCTGTTGCGTTTGAAGCTGCCATAACTGTGAGCCCCTCTTTGCTTTTTTTGTGCCCAGGAGCAATTTTTTCTTCACAAGACGCAAGTGTTCTCGCTGGTAACATTGTAAAATTTCGCCCAGTTTCGTCACAGTTATATATTTGTTCATTAGACAAATTTTCGTCAGTTATGATTTTTTTAAACTCTACGATAAATTTTGAAACGGCCTGAGCGTCATCAGAGAGTTTTTCTCCACATACGTCTAGTTGACGCACTCCATACCTCTTCTTCCACTCGTCGAGCCAGCCCACACCAGCGGCGAAATTTTCATCTCCTACCTGCAACTGGTTTCTGAAAAATAACGTATAAACGATATATACTGTAAACTAAAAAATGTTTATAGCACTGTATATAAAAAAGAACTTTTTTTACAAAGAAATAAACTATTGTATGTATAAACTAAGAAATGATTATACTGTATGCATTGTTTTTACACAAAAAACGAAAACAAATTAATTGGAAAGAAGTCCGTGATACATTTTTGTTTAGCAGATGTTATTCTAGATTTAGCTGCAGTGTCCCTCCATTTTTTTTACCCACAAAACGTCCATTGGAGTTGAAGTTGGATTCCGCTCGATGTATTGAAGGGCGATGTCAAAAGCGTTTTTTGCATCGTTGTGTGAAATCCGGGTGGGGGGTTCGTCTTCGCCGTCCGAGTCCTCATTCACGGTTTCCTGGCTAACAGCGGCAACAATCTGGTCGTCACTGAGCTCTTCAAAATTATAACAGTCTTTGTCACATTTGTTGATCCACTCTTCAACTTCATTGGCAGGGACGTTTGTAGATCTTTAACGATTTCCAGCGCGTCGTTGTTTTGCTCATCTTCCGTATGCTCAGTTTCAGTCATAACTTGTGGCCAAAGCTCACGCCACGATTTCCGCAGTGTGTCAGGTTTCAGTTCATCCCATGCTGCAGCGATTGTGAAGATAGAATCTTTGATGTTCAGGGATTTCATTGCCTCAAATAAGTTATGACCTCCTTCAGATTTTTCCAAGATTGAGCTGACATACTTTCTGCGATATCGCCTTTTTAACCATTCGATAACACCCTGATCCATTGGTTGGATGAGTGAGGTCACATAAGGAGGCAGAAAGAGAGCTTTTATGTCCCCTTTCACCAAATCTTCCTCAGATGGATGTGATGGCGCGTTATCCAACAGCAGTAGAGCACGAACAGGCAGATTTTTTTGCTTCAAGTCTTTTTGGACCGATGGCACAAACTCGTCGAAAAGCCAGAATTTATAAAGGTTGCAGTCCAAGCAGATTTTTGATTGCGGTAATAAACCGGCAGGGAAGATAAGTTTATATTTTTGAATGCCCTTGGCTTCTTAGATTTGCCAATGACGAACAAGGGGAGCTTGTGGGTACCATCTGCGTTGTTTCAAGGAATGGCTGTTATTCTATCTTTTATAAGTTTCGTTCCCACCACGGATTAATTCGAAGCTGCAAGCGTTTTTGTTGGCAACATTTTAAGGTTCAGCGCTGTCTCGTCGATGTTATAAACTTGGCAGGGTAACAGTTCATTTTCTTGTACAATTTCTTGAAACTTAAGAAAACTTCGTAGCAGCTGCGGCATCGGCAGAAACAAATCGGACACCACGACGAGTTTTCCAACGATCAATCCAGCCTTCACTGGCAGCAAATTTACTTTCGGCTTCCAGTTTTTTGTGCAAAACTATCGCTTTTTCTTTGAGAACTGGCCCAGATATTGGAGTTCCTTTCCTTCTTTCTTGACAAAACCACATCCACAATGCGTTATCAAGCACTTCGAGTTTAGGCTTTTTTAATGTTTTGCGATTCCTCAGAGTGTTTTCACCATCAATCGTAACTGTATAGGATTCAATGTCTTTCCTATTCTTCCTCCAATCCTTAATTGTCATAACACCCTACATTCAGTTCCTTTGCAATATTTTGGAGCGATTATCCTTCGTCCAGTCTTTGTAGCACTACTAATTTTTCATTTAGTGAAAGAGTTACGTGTTTACATTTGAATCCAGACATTTTGAAAAACAGACGACTGTACACACAATGAATCTACAGTAATAAGTACTGTACAGAACACGGAATAAAGCAAACAATGACGTTTTTTAATCCCAACAAAGGATAAAACTGCACAATAACGTACAGTATAACAATATGCACAGCGATAGACACCGCAACAATGGCCCGACAGGCGTCCAGTCAGTGACAAGTCGGCACAGGCTAGCGAGCCCGAGCATGGTCGGACTAACCGGAGTGACGGACCATCCAAGGTCGGATTAGAGGGGTTCTACCGTACTTCACAAGACTGAGCGTAGACTTTCGTTGAATGGTTCTACAACTATTACGGCAGAATCATCTGGCCGGTTCAAGCATAACGCATGAAGTTGTTTTATCGTTCTAGATGCACAACTGAGCACAATAGTTTCCTTACGGATACGTAAAGAAGAAAGGAACATTGTTACATTTTAGCATCACATTGCATTCCGTTTTACATAAAATGTGAGATGATCTCCATAAATGTGGCCGAGCGGTTCTAGGCGCTTCAGTTTGGAACCCCGTGACCGCTACGGTCGCAGGTTCGAATCCTGCCTCGGGCATGGATGTGTGTGACGTCCTTAGGTTAGTTAGGTTTAAGTAGTTCTAAGTTCTAGGGGAGTGCTGACCTCGCCACGATGCTCAGTCCCATAGTGCTCAGAGCCATTTGAACCATTTTTTTCTCCATAAACAGAAAAAGAATAATTTGGATATAGTCTGTAAACTGTCAGTCAGCCATTTATTCGTATGGAAGGTAAACATTTCGCACAGAAAATTAAGCCACCAGCTTTTTCTTTTTCGTTATCAGTCTTCAGACTGGTCTGATGCGGCCCGCCACGAATTTCTCTTCTGTGCCAACCTTTCCTTGTCAGAGAAGAACTTACAATCTACATCCTCAATTATTTGCTGGATATATTCCAATCTCTGTCGTCCTCTACAATTTTGACCCTCTACAGTTCCCTTTAATATCATGGAAGTTATTCCCTGATTTCTTAACAGATCTCCGATCATCCTGTATCTTCATCTTGTCGGTGTTTTTAATATATTCCTTTTTTCGCCGATTCTGCGGAGAACTTCCTCATTCCTTACCTTATCAGTCCACCTATTTTTTCAACATTCTTCTGCAGCACCACATCTCAAATGCTTCGATTCTCTTCTCTTCAGTTTTCTCACAGTTGGTGTTTCCCTACCATACAATGCTGTGCTCCGCCCATATATTCTCAGAAATTTCTACCTCAAAATAACACCTGTGTTTGATACTACTAGACCTTTGGCCAGAAATGCCCCTTTTGTCAGTCTCAATGATAAGATCCGCTACAGTTGTAAAAAATATTTATTTCTAAAAAGGAAAACACTACCCGGTTTCAGGACATATGTCCAATTTTCAGGTGCACAGGATATGTGAGTCCACAAAGGATGCATAACTAAGCTACCAGGGATGCACTATTTTAAAATATTTTAACCAGTTGTAACCTTAGTTATGCATGCTTGTGGACTCACATTTTAATAAGCACCTGAAGATGGGACATGTCCCGATACCTGGCAGTGATTTCCTTTTTAGAAATAAATAGTTTTTACAACTGTGGCGAATTTTATCACTGACAGTGAACAAAAACTATGGTAGAAACGTGTGATTTTTGCTAGTGCTAGTCGGCTTTTTATGTCTTCGTTGCTTCATCCATCATGGGGTAATTCGATGCCAAGGTAGCAGAATTCCTTAATTCGCCTACTTCGTGATATCAAATTCCTGAGAGTAAGTATCTCGCTGTTCCCATTTCTGCTACTTCTCATTACTTTCTCTCTTTCTTCGATTTACTCTGAATCGATATACTGTAATCATCAGACTGACCATTTCATTCAGCAGATGCTACAGTTCTTTTTCACTTTCACTCACGACAGCAATGTCATCGTTAAGCCTTATCACTGGTATCCTTTCATCCTGTATTTTAATCACACTTTTGAACTTTTCTTTTATTTACGTCTTTGCTTGTTCGTCGTATAAACTGAACACCAAGGGCGGATAACTACATCCCCGTGTTACACACTTTTAATCCGAACACTCCGTTTTTGGTCTTCCAGTGTTTCTGCTCCCTCTTGGTATTTTGTATGTTATGCGTCTTTTCCTGCAGCTCACTCTCAGAATTTCGAACACCACGCACCACCTGACACTGTCGAACCTTTTTTTTCTGGTCGTCACAAATATCAAAACTTCATGCACAGTTGCGTGGGAATTTTACACGAAAACTGGCAGAGGTATTGCGGTCTGCAAGATTTGTAAGAAGGAAATACGCTTCTGCAGTTCATCCAGTAATCTATCTAATGAACGAATTGAGAAAGAAGCACCATCCGTACTTACGCGTTCCGTCTCTGAATAATTCGCCAGGAGGTACACTACAACAGGCAGTCAACTCGCCCCATCCGCCGCTGGCACCATGTCTATCTAATTGACTGCCTCTTCCGTCTCTCTCGCCACGATGTGTGCCTCTTCCTCTGTTGGCACTGTAACGTTAACGGATGTAGCAGGTACGTCCAGTACGCAACCTGATTTCACAAGAAACAACAGTAGTAAAACAAATTCCCTAACCGCAGAGGTACTGCAGAGTCGAGGAAAACACCAAGGCAGACAACAATTTCTGGTACTAAAAAGCTAACGGAATTATCCAGTTCCAAGAGACTGACAACCTGCTCGTTGATACTGGCGCTGTGCGTTTTTACCAATTTCTTTGGTTGATAAAACCAGATTCATTAAAATAGTTAAGACATCAGAAACGCGGTTTTCTTTGCCATTTAGGGTGATCCACACAGACGAAATGTTAAATGACTGTTGTCCTGAAATTAGCGAAGTTATTGGCAGTATATTGACTAAAACCAAACATGTCGCACTGACGGCGGACCTGTACACCAGCATAAGTACAAGAGGGGTTTTGACAGTGACAGCGCACTTTAATGAGCAGTACAAATTTCAGTCTGCTATTCTATCCACATTGCTGATCAGTACGCTTCCGAAAACATTACCAAGAGTGTTAAGATAATTGTTTGTCAATAGGGAATACAGTGAGGGACAAAAATTGTGGCCGGCCGCGGTGGTCTCGCGGTTCTAGGCGCTCAGTCCGGAACCGCGCGGCTGCTACGGTCGCAGGTTCGAATCCTGCCTCGGGCATGGATGTGTGTGATGTCCTTAGGTTAGTTAGGTTTAAGTAGTTCTAAGTTCTAGGGGACTGATGACCACAGATGTTTAGTCCGATAGTGCTCAGAGCCAAAAATCGTGGAATTACTCATAATACCGTGTTGCATTTGGACGTAGCATGAACTCAACAAGTTCCCTGAAGAAATGTTGAGCCATGCTGCCTCTACAGCCGTCCACAATTGCGAAAGTGTTACCGGTACAGGATGTTATGCAGCAACTGACCTCTCGATTATGTCTCAAAAATGTTTGATGGGATTCTTGCCGGATGATTTTGGTGGCCAAATCATTCTTTCGAATTGTCCAGAATGTTCTTCAAACCAATAGCGAACAACTGTGGCCCGGCGACATGACATTATTGTTTGGCTGCAAATGCTCTCCAAGTACCCGAACATAACCGTTTCCAGTCAATGATCGTCTCAGGTGGACCAGAGGGCACAGAGCTTCATTGAAAACCTGGGTCCACGGTCTCGTGGGGTGTGCGCCTCACTCGAACGCTATCATCAGCTCTTACCAACTGAAATCGGGACCCACCTTACCAGGCCACAGGTTTCCAGTCATCTGGCGTCCAACGATTACGAGCCCAGCAGGGGCGCTGCAGGTGATGGCACACTGTTGACAAATCTGCTGGCGTTAGTCTTCTGCAGGCATAGCCCATTAACGTCACATCTCTCCGCACTGTCTTAACGAATACGTTGTCGTACGTCTAAATTTGATTTATGCGGTTATTTCACACAGTGTTGGTTGTCTGTTAACACTACCGACTCTACGCAAACGCTGCTGCTATTTTTTTCTGCAAGAAGTTCTCGCCGGCCGGAGTGGCCAAGCGGTTAAAGGCGCTACAGTCTGGAACCGCGCGACCGCTACGGTCGCAGGTTCGAATCCTGCCTCGGGCATGGATGTGTGTGATGTCCTTAGGTTTAAGTAGTTCTAAGTTCTAGGGGACTGATGACCTTAGAAGTTAAGTCCCATAGTGCTCAGAGCCATTTGAATCAAGAAGTTCTCATTTATTTACTGTCGTTAGGTGTTGTCCGTGGTGAGACGTAATGCCTGAAATTTGTTATTCTCGGCTGACTCTTGACACAGTGGATCTCGGAAATACACTATTGGCCATTAAAATTGCTACACCAAGAAGAAATGCAGATGATAAACGGGTAGTCATTGGACAAATATATTATACTAGAACTGACATGTGATTACATTTTCACGCAATTTGGGTGCATAGATCCTGAGAAATCACTACCCAGAACAACCACCTCTGGCCGTAATAAAGGCCTTGATACGCCTGGGCATTGAGTCAAACAGAGCTTGGATGGCGTGTACAGGTACAGCTGCCCAAGCAGCTTCAACACGATACCACAGTCCATCAAGAGTAGTGACTGGCGTATTGTGACGAGCCAGTTGCGAACAAGAGGTGACCGAGACGTGTAACCAATGGCACCCCATACCATCACGCCAGATGATACGCCAGTACGGCTATGATCAATACACGCTTCAATGTGCGTTCACCGCGATGTCGCCAAACACGGATTCGACCATCATGATGCTGTAAACAGAACCTGGATTCATCCGAAAAAATGACGTTTTGCCATTCGTGCACCCAGGTTCGTTGTTGAGTACTCCATCGCACGCGCTGCTGTCTGTCATGCAGCGACAAGGGTAACTGCAGCCATGGCCTCCGAGCTGATAGTCCACGCTGCTGCAAACGTCGTCGAACTGTTCGTGCAGATGGTTGTTGTCTTGCAAACGTCCCCATCTGTTGACTCAGGGATCGAGACGTCGCTGCACGATCCGTTACAGCCATGCGGATAAGGTGCCTGTCATCTCGACTGCTAGTGATACAAGGCTGTTGGGATTCAGCACGGCGTTCCGTATTACCCTCCTGAACCCACTGATTCCATATTCTGCTAACAGTCATTGGATCTCGACCAACGCGAGCAGCAATGTCGCGATACGATAAACCGCAGTCGCGATAGGCTACAATCCGACCTTTATCAAAGTCGGAAACGTGATGGTACGCATTTCTCTTCCTTACACGAGGCACCACAACAACGTTTCACCAGGCAACGCCGGTCAAATGCTATTTGTGTATGAGAAATCGGTTGGAAACTTTCCTCATGTCAGTGCGTTGTAGGTGTCGCCACTGGCGCCAACCTTGTGTGAATGCTCTGAAAAGCTAATCATTTGGACATCACAGCATCTTCTTCCTGTCGGTTAAATTTCGCGTCTGTAGCACGTCGTCTTCGTGGTGTAGCAATTTTAATGGCCAGTAGTGTAGATTTCCCTAACGATTTACGACACGGAATGTCTCGTACGTCTAGCTCCAACTATTATTAAGCGTTAAAAGTCTGTCAATTCCCGTGGTGGGGCCACAACACCGCCGGGAACCTTTTCATATGAATCACCTGAGGGCAAATGACAGCTCCGCCCTTTTATGTCTTGTATACTCGATACTACCGCCATATGTACAAGTGCATGTCGCTAGCCCATGACTTTTCTCAGCTAAGTGTGACAAAGTGTTTTCTCTTCTCACTGCGTAATGGTGGTGTAGCAAGGAATATGAATGTTGTTCATTTGGGCTGCTCTGCCCACACTCTTCATTAAGTTGTGGCAGATGTCTAGAACTATCTTGAATCAGCAGCACTAATCTCCTTGACACAGAAATGTTGCGAAATTGTCGGGTTTTTAAAAACCCAGAACTGTAGCCACTGCTTCCCTGATAGACTGCCTAGTTCATTTGAACAAAAAACAGTTAAGGTTGAAACAGAAGACGCCCAGTAGTTGGAGCACTACGGTTCTTATGATAGAGCGCCTAATATTAGTCAAAGGTGCCCTCATAGTGACATTTTCGTGTTTCAGATGTGAAGCTTTTACGTAAGAAGTGAGGGGCATTTTAGATGATTGCCTTCCTCTAATGCTACCTCTGTTCGAGTTAACTAAGAAGCAGCTCACTACAGCCTCAGTTGTGGTTCCAGTGAGCAATAGCAGACACTACCCCAACTACGTAGGCAGGCAACGCTTTGAGAAAACATCTACAGGAGGCACTGGCAAAAAGGATGAATCCTTATGGAGAAGATGTCACCGGCATCGGTGCCAAATTAATTACTTTGTACCCTCAGTGGTCTGCGAATAACTGAAAGTGCTGAAAATGTCGTGAAGTACCTCATAGCGGAGAGCAGCCAAATGCCAAACAATTGTACAGTTGTGGTATATGGTGTGGTGGCTGATACAGAAGAACATGAAACACAATTGAAGAAGAAGGTCTGGACCTTTTTCATGGCACAGGAAAACAAAAATGAGTAATCACCTGGGGTACCTACAAACGCACAAGAGGACATGCAGCTCTACTTGTCCTAAAAGCTACTACATACAGTATAGAGGAGAAAAATTATTCACCACTTTTATTTAAAAAAAAAAAGTACCACGGATCTGTGCCCGACACTGCCTTAAAGTATTTGCGTGTTTCAGCCAATTCCATCCTCTCAGATTGAATGTTTTTGAAGTCCGGACAACTGTGTACAGAGAGGAGGATCCGGTTTAAATCGAAGAATCGTGTTTTTAAATGAATCAAAAGTAAACTGTTAAATAAACATCCTACAGTACCACCGACTGACAGCTATGATTTGTTTAAAACTGTTGACTTCTCATGTAACTGAAATGTATTTAAAATATTTTGCCCTTTTAATAAAAATCAATGTAAGTCTAAGCTTTTTGTATTTCATGAAATCAACAAAAACTACATAAAAATCAAGTGTCGCTAATTCATAATTTACCCTAAGCAAATTAAATGAAATATACTTGTGCTGGCAGTAACATTGAGCGAGCACATTCACAGGTTATTAGAACAATAGGGGATCCTGTTGTGTCCTGGTACACGTCTCAGACTTTCCCCGGTCCTGTTACAGAAATTTAATGTATTTTCATATTTCATTTTTAAATAATGGCAAGCACTTTTTAAGTGCTGCAGTCATTTTATGAAATTAAAAAAAATGGCTCTGGAGAATTTAGGTTTTTCCAAATGTGAAAACATGTTCCAAGGTAAAACATGGTCTCATATCTGGGAACAAATCTTGTATTGAAACTGAAAGTGCTGGAACTGAGAAAATCTTTTTCAATACCGTTTTTAATCGTCTGTTTATTACATTATTACTCTACTACACACCGACAATCAGTAAGCAGAGGTATTACGAAAAACAAGTTACAAGTTAAATGTATTCTGAAATAGAAACTATTGAAACCTATCACAAATTTCCATTTCGAAGACAGGAGAAATGTCAAGACATTAAAGAAACTGAGTTCATTTGCCTGTGTCACACGTTTTATGGCAAAATATCTTCTTCTGTTTCTAGGTACAAGATGGTGCACAACTAACGAAGTAAGGCTTAACGGCCCACATGTCATATAAACAGTTCTAAAAATATATAACATTTTACTCACAATAAAATTCTGTACTTGAAGCCTTAGTATAATTCCAAGTAGCTTTAACATATTATACAGCACTAAAATGTGTAGAAGACGAAATATTTACAAATGCTGCACAAAACCCAACGTCATGTCTAACAACAACCTATACTGTAGAAAATGGGGGAAATTGCTTACGACGCTCTCTAGTTCAGAATCCTTCTTGTGATGCTAAAATCAGTCACAAGACTGAGTACCGACCAAAAAACATCTTGTGTTCGTGGGTACACTGTCCTCTACGTACAACACTCTCCCCTACATCATGCTGTAACATAATTCAACTAAATAGTTTTGAAGTATTATTTTAAAAGTGTAGCGGGGTAGCGTGTCTGACATCTGTGGCCTGCCGACTATCCGGAGTTTGGTTTTTTGTGCAGTTTCCCCGTACTCGTCAGGCGAATAGATTTCCACGTTAGTTACTGGGTGCACAAATGATCGTAGCACGAAAAATTTATCTACGTATTAACGCTAGTATGCAGACACATTTCAACACACGTATTGCAACCTTTGGAGTTAACCTTGGGTTGCATCGTCGAGAGTTTCGTGTTTCGGTTGCTGCAGGAAGTTGCAAGGTTTGGAATTTACAAAATATATTTTTTTATTGTTACTGCTTAAATGACAACAAATAATACTAAAAATGATTTTGATGTACCAGTAAGCCGGATGAAAACAAAGGAGACTTAACTAATGCATAAATATCTGTATGTATGAATGAAAGTAATATACACAACGGGAAAAATTATGTGATTGTTTAAAACGTGATCCTGAAAATAAATTAATTGTGATATACAACATATGCAAGGATTATTTCTACTCTAAAACCACACTAATTCAAGAAATTGAAAGGAAATTAACGAGTGATGACTTATTTTTTTAAAAAAAGTACTTCTGACAACAGGCAGTATAGTTCAAAGCAAGTGATTAAGTCACCAATTGCAAAAAAAGTATTATGTATGGTTTATGTTCACATCTCCTCAGCGTTTATCGAAAGAATATTGTCGATGATGGCTGCTAACGAGCGAGAAGAGAGAAATAGTGCTTCAGTAAATTTAAATAAGAAAAATGAATTGTTCAGTTATATATACATCAATTTCCAGTATAGAAACTGCCCTCGAAATTAGTACGTTATTTGTTACTAAAAGAAGTTGGCAACTCCAATCATGATTCATTTATTACCGATAAGGCTGGAAAAGTAAGTCAGTGAAATCACACATATTCCAAAACTGTGTGAAAACATTCATATATCTGACGTAACACTCAGAGACCTGTGTCAGTCCGTTGTCTTACATTGAGAGAAACCACTCGCATTCGGAGTGTGAATCAAAACCTTTATAAAGCCTAACGTGACCGTAGAGACTTGCTTCGTTCGACAAAAACAGTTGACTGGTCAATCGGTTGTTAAAACCAGTCGGCTACCTTCCGGAAATCGAGACACATGGGTACCTGATGGACAAACAGAGTGAGCTCTGTTTCTTAAGATCTCTGTTTCTATAAATCATGGTGATTTTTATAGAGGAGATTTTTGTTCTGCAAGAAGTTCTCATTTATTTACTGTTCTTACAAACCTTAATAGAAGAAAGGAAGTAATCTAGGCTAGGCTTTGTAATTACCGAAAAAACATCACATACCTTGACAACTCGTGAAGTTTCATTTCGTTTCCTCATCCTTTCTGCGTGCTTCAGTTTTTTTGTCAGACAGTGAATGAATATAAAATTTTGAACAGTTTCCTAAATTTTACATTGTTGTGTAACATTAAGAAGAGATTACTGTCTGTTTCCGACTTCAATAATAGACGTTGCTTGGTGCGCAACAGTGCATGGTTAGTGTTGTGCTGGAGGCTGTTTGAGAGAGAGTCGCTGTTCGGGTCTGTGAGGTTATTCGCACTTGGCAGCAGCCGCACTGATTTGGAGCGTTTATTGTGTAGAATGTTCTAGTGTACGACTGTCAGCCTATTAGTGGCACCAGGTCTTTAAAGCAATTAATAAGTCTGAAGGTCAAGTCTTGTACGAATAGGGCGGAGCTTTTGTAGTAAGCGTAGTATTTGTTCCGATAGCAGTTTCATAGATAATTTTAGAGAGGACAGTTCGAATGAAGAGAGGGTAGGAATCGGCTGAAACGTTGTTGAAGGGATTGTCGTGATAATCGCTTGAAGTAACTTCGGGAATAGCGTAAAGCAAGCCGTCCAGATACGTCTGTGAAACTAGCTGTTTCCAGATACGACTCCAATGTCGTGCCCTGTGCTCTGCCTTGTTCGGTATCAGCAGAGAACTCGGCGAAATTCATTAGTACTGTGGTCGCCGTTTGCTGCGCGCAGAACTCTGCCTCGTGCGTCGGAGTCCCGTTGGCGCATGTACCGCTGCCGTTGTGAAAGCAGCGGGCACCCGCCAGCATGTTGTGGCAGCCGGCTCACATCGTCCCAGCAGGAAACGCCGGCATCTTCCATTCCAGGCCTGGTCCAGATGTACTCATAACGACTCGGAAAGCGCCGACAGAATTTCCCTGACGGGGATCGCCCGTGATTACACTTCCCAAGAGACGCAAGGGGGCACTGCTTCTATTTTCTTCCCCGTTCTCGCACGTAAACCATCGATAATGTGGAGGGCGGTTTCCAGAAGGACGAAAAAAATCTCTTGACGGCTGAAATCCGGCTGCATATGAGTTCTACATCTACATCTACATTTATACTCCACAAGCCACCCAACGGTGTGTGGCGGAGGGCACTTTACGTGCCACTCTCATTACCTTCCTTTCCTGTTCCAGTCGCGTATGATTCGCGGGAAGAACGACTGCCGGAAAGCCTCCGTGCGCGCTCGAATCTCTCTAATTTTACATTCGTGATCTCCTCGGGAGGTATAAGTAGGGGGAAGCAATATATTCGATACCTCATCCATAAACGCACCCTCTCGAAACCTGGACAGCAAGCTACACCGTGATGCAGAGCGTCTCTCTTGCAGATTCTGCCACCTGAGTTTGCTAAACATCTCCGTAACGCTGTCACGCTTACCAAATAAGCCTGTGACGAAACGCGCCGCTCTTCTTTGGATCTTCTCTGTCAACCCGACCTGATAAGGATCCCACACTCAAGTATAGGTCGAACGAGTGTTTTGTAAGCCACCTCCTTTGTTGATGGACTACATTTTCTAAGGACTCTCCCAATGAGTCTCAACCTGGCACCCGCCTTACCAACAATTAATTTTATATGATCATTCCACTTCAAATCGTTCCGTACGCATACTCCCAGATATTTTACAGAAGTAACTGCTACCAGTGTTTGTTCCGGTATCATATAATCATACAATAAAGGATCCTTCTTTCTATGTATTCGCAATACATTACATTTGTCTATGTTAAGTGTCAGTTGCCACTGCCTACACCAAGTGCCTATCCGCTGCAGATCTTTCTGCATTTCGCTACAATTTTCTAATGCTGCAACTTCTCTGTATACTACAGCATCATCCGCGAAAAGCCTCATGGAACTTCCGACACTATCTACTAGGTCATTTATAAATATTGTGAAAAACAATGGTCTCATAACACTCCCCTGTGGCACGCCAGAGGTTACTTTAACGTCTGTAGACGTCTCTCCATTGAGAACAACATGCTGTGTTCTGTTTGCTAAAAACTCTTCAATCCAGCCACACAGCTGGTCTGACATTCCGTAGGCTCTTACTTTGTTTATCAGGCAACAGTGCGGAATTGTATCGAATGCCTTCCGGAAGTCAAGGAAAATGGCATCTACCTGGGACCCTGTATCCAATATTTTCTGGGTCTCATGAAAAAATAAGGCGAGTTGGGACTAACATGACAGCTGTTTCCGGAATCCATGTTGATTCCTACAGAGTAGATTCAGGGTTTCCAGAAATGGCATGGTATGCGAGCAAGAAACATGTTCTAAATTTCTACAACAGATCTATGTCAGAGATATAAGTCTATAGTTGTGTCGTCTAGTGCGGTGTGGGACGTCTCATAATCACACAAAACTTCTTTCTACGATCACACAGTCATTTATTGCCTTTCCAAACTTTTTGCAGGATAGTGCGTACATTAGACTAATGGGTTGTTCAATGATAGAAGCCAGGCATTTGGCCTCCTACTGAAGAGTCGCTTTCTCGACTAGTGCAGAGATACAAGTACGACGTTTTAAATAATCGAAGGCATCAAAAAATGCTTCTTTTGATGGCTACTGTCCTGTGGGCATCATGTCACCTGGTTATCTCACAATAAATTCAACAGGGGAAACTAGCAAATGGCGACTAGCGTTGATGCAGAAAGTTTCCTTCAATAAATCAGCCTAAGCTGTATTAAATATAGCCGGCCGGTGTGGCCGAGCGGTTCTAGGCGCTTCAGTCTGGAACCGCACGACCACTACGGTCGCAGGTTCGTATCCTGCCTCGGGCAGTCTGATGTCCTTAGGTTAGTTAGGTTTAAGTAGTTCTAAGTTCTATGGGACTAATGACCCCAGATGTTGAGTCCCATAGTGCTCAGAGCCATTTTTTGTGTTAAATATAGATTTGCAATCCAGGAAAAAGTTGTTCAATCAGAAACTGATAGCATTTGAAATGTGGTGCTATCAAAGAATGTTAAAAATTAAGGTTATAGATAAGATAAGAATTGAAGAAAGTCGAGGTAAGGAGTCTGAGGAAAACTCATATCTGGAGGTTAGTGAGACGTCAGTTAAAGGAACCATGAACAGTTTACCTTGCGCTGGAATGAGCGGTAGAGCGCTAAAGGCCCAGGGGCGAAGAAGAGTAGAAAATGGCAAATAACTTATGGTAGATTTAGGGTGTAATACTTCTGTAGAAATAAAAGAATAAGCAACTAATAATGTCGTCTACTCCAAGCAAACAGCAACTGACTAAAAATATGGCCATTCTACAGATTATGTCTCTGTGACTACAGTTCTGTTCTTGCATATGTCTGAATATTGTGGGTTAGATTGTGTATCACGGATTAATTAGGCTTCTTGGATACAATAAAATGGTGTCATGCACTGTTGATGCAAGTGGGAACGTGATACGAACGCACTGTTCTCATTGAATCTTTACCATTATTTAAGACTTAATCATATTCAGAATTCAGTGTAACAACGCGTCTAAAAGGATTGCTACAATTTCTTACTCCTCTGGTGAGGAAGAAATCTTTTATTAACATCCTGCACAAATAAAAGGAAATGATTATAAGATTAACGTTCTGACCTTAACTGACTCATATTCCCGTCACAAAACACGTAGCAGTTGTGAAAAGTAGGTAGTTTCAAGATCCACGTAACCAATGGAAAAGCTTGAAGGAAATTTTCTAGATTCAAATACTGCCAGTCTTAACTGTTTCTTCACCAAAGATAAAAAACTTAACACACTTCACGGAAATAATTTTCTTAATCAGTCTATTACTACCAGTTGCTGCTGCAGCTCGACCTACGAGAAAATGAGCCTTATTAACACAGAGTTTAACTTAGCATTTAATGATCTGACCTCAGAGTATTCGGGAAGAACCGATGGCAAATTCTTGGGAAATTTTCAGTAGTGGAAGATTATTTTTATATGATTTCATAAACCTTTGAGAAAGAAAAAAGTATCAGGCTGTCGAAGGAGATAAGAATGAATATGTGCGAAACCTACCAACGGTTGCGGACGGTTGATAATTTCCACATATGTCATTGCCTAGTATTTTATATACAGAGTGATTCACGAAGATATGTAAATATTTTAATATGTTATTCTACAAGTAAAACTAAAGAAAAGAAGTTCATGTAAGAATAGGTCCACAAATGTTTAGTTACGGAGTTACGGCTAATAAAAGATTTTGCCTGAAATTTAGCTACTTCGCTAATATGAAGCCATCGCAAAACTGTACCAGGTTAAAGTAAAGAACGATTACCTTTTATTTTGTTGTTATTGATCTGCTGAATCTAATAAAACATGTCCCAGACGTTTATCTGCAATAGTTTCGCAGAACACCCGGAGAAGCAAAGATTATTATACGAGTAAATTTGTTTACTTTCCATTAAGAATGTAGAACCATTTACATCATTATTGGCAACCGTTAATGAGTTGTTTCAGTCGTTTCCTAAACTTGAAACGAGTTAGTTTTCTGTATTGTTCAGTGAAAGAACATAATAACAACAGTGTATTTAAGTGAAACCACATACTAACTGTCGTAGTTTGTAGATTATTTGTGAAATAGGAATGCCTGCATTACGACAGAGGAATACGCCAATTTGGTGTTTATTTATGGCAAATGGATGGTAATGCTACGGCTGCAGTTAACGAATATCGCATACGTTATACAACTCGGAGGATTCCGAATGCAAGAACCATTTATGGAGTATTTCGAATGTTACGGGAGACAGATTCTGTACCTAGCGTTCATAATCAGTACGAGCGTTCGATACATGAAGACGACGATGAGGATATTATGGATGCTATTCAACGTAGCCCGGGTACCAGTACACGACGTATATCTCAACGATTAGGTATTTCACAGTCTAAGGTATGGCGTACACTGAAGTACAATAATCTGTATCCTTACCATAAACAAGAAGTGCATCATTTACATCCGGGAGATCCTGCCCTTCGCTTGGAGTTGTGCAACTGGTTGAATACTAACCGGCAGTTACAAAAATACATTTTATTTACTGATGAGGCACAGTTTACTCGAGATGGTATAAACAATTTACATAGTGAGCACGTATGGCCTGAAACAAACCCACATGGAACAGTGAAACGCAATTTCCTGCAGCGATTTAGCACAAATGTGTGGTGTGGTATAATCAACACACACTTTATTGGATCATTCATTTTCCCAGGATGTCTAACTGGCGAGACGTACTTACAATTCCTTCACGAAGAAATGCCCCGCTTGTTCGAGGATGTTCCACTTGCTACGCGATTGCAAATGTATTTTAAACATGTCGGCGCGCCTCCACATTTCACTAACGCCGTTATTACAAATTTAAATGAACATTTCCCCAGTAAGGGATTGGTCGTGGTGCTGCACATCTGTGGCCACCCAGATCGCCCGGTTTAACACCAACGGATTTTTGTGTATGGGGATGGATGAAAGACATAGTTTATGAGGACAAAGTCAATACACGTGAGGCATTACTTGCTGGCATTATGAATGTAATAGACGAAATTAAGCACAACCCTGTGAAACTGAAACGAACAACAAAATCTGTTCATACACGTGCAGCTAAATGCATTGAACTTGGAGAAATTTTTGAACATTTATTATGAATGTATTGTGAAATTATATGTACACTGTACAACTTCCTTAACACTGAGCTTCTTTTTCTCCGTTGTAACATGAATTCACGTGTGCTATGCTGTTAATAGAAGCAGATTCTCTGACACATAACAGTTTCAGTTAATGTTATTACCATCATTTTTCCAAAAAATAAGTTCTCTATAACTTCTATTGACAACTTTGTCCAATTGCCTGGAATTTAAAGAACAAATTGGACCAAGTAGTTAATAAATTATAAATTTTATGAAATTACTTCTTTACTTCTCTGGATGTTCTGGGAAACTACTGCAGATACACGTCTGGGACGTGTTTTATTGGATTCACCAGATCAATAACAACAAAATAAGTGGAAATCGTGCTGTACTTTAACCTCGTACAGTTTTGCAATGGCTTCATATTAGCGACGTTGCTAAATTTCAGGCAAAGTCTTTTATTAGCCGTAACTCCTTATCTGGATGAAGCCTTGACTGTTGTCCAGAATTTTCCTCTTTACTCTGTGGATGTACAGAATGCAATTTTCTGGCTGAATTCTTGGCTGTTTGTTGTTCATACTGGTCGTCTTTAGCGTAATGGGAAGAATCTTTTTCTGAACATTTTTCTTATCAATATCTGTGCAGTAGTTAAATGATCAGAAACAGCATTTGGAAGAAAACGTAATAGATTATTGCGTCCAAGTGTTCAATTTTTGATACAAAATTCGATTGAGAAGACTGGCAAACTGCCTGAGTTGATGAATGCTGTGAAAATGATCGTAATGTGGTGAAAACAGATTGTAGTGGGCGACTGATGAGTTAAGAAACGAATGAGACCTCAGAATAGTTCTAGAACTATTCACTACATGAAATTCAACCTTATATATGACTGAAAGATTTTTACAACCGCCCCCTGTGATTATTATCATTAATTGCAATGGTCCACCTCCCATGCTAATATCGGCAACTGTTCAGATTTGGCAGATGGTTGTGACACTATTTGGCCTGTAGAAGTGAATACTTGAGAAATTTGCTTAGAGAATTACGTTGCAAGCAGTCCAAGCAGCTGAATAATTCCAATAACTAGTATGTTGAACATCAAAATATCTGGTATGTAACCAACGTAGATTATTGGAGAGCATATGAAGAATAATATTACAACGGAAATCAAAAAGGGCCTTTTACGATCTGAACATGTTAACATATTAGACATATCAGGGTTGATCGATTATACAGGTGAAGTGTCAAAGAAACTGGTATAGGCATGGATATTCAATTACAAAGATATCTAAACAGGCAGAATATGGCACTGCGGTCGGCAACACCTATAGAAGACAACAAGTGTCTGGCGCAGTTCTTAGCTCGGTTACTGCTGCTGCAATGGCAGGTAATCAAGATTTAAGTGAGTTTGAACGTGGCGTTATAGTCGGCGCACGACCAATGGGACACAGCATCTCTGAGATAGCGTTGAAGTGGGGATTTTCCCGTACGACCATTTCACCAGTGTAGCGTGGATGTCAGGAATCCCGTAAAACAACAAATCTCCGACATCGCTGCGTCCGGAAAGAGATCCTGCAAGAATGGGCCAACGGCGACTGAAGACAATCGTTCAACGTGACAGAAGAGAATAGTTCAACGTGACAGAAGTGCAACCCTTCCGCAAATTGCTGCAGATTTCAGTGCTGGGCCATCAATAAGTGTCAGCGTGCGAATCATTCAACGAAACATTATCGATATGGGCTTTCGGAGCCGAAGGCCTACTCATGTACCCTTGACGACTGAACGACACAATGTTTTACGCCTCGCCTGGGCCGTCAACATCGACATTGGACGGTTGATGACTGGAAACATGTTGCCTGGTCGGACGAGTCTCGTTACAAATTGCATCGAGCGGATGGACGTGTACGGGTATGGAGACATCCTAATGAATCCATGGACTCTGTATGTCAGCAGGGGACTGTTGAAGCTGATGGAGTCTCTCCAATGGTGTGGGGCGTGTGCAGTTTCAGTGATATGGGGCCCCTGATACGTGTAGATACGCCTCTGACAGGTGACGCGTACGTAAGCATCGTGTGTGATCACCTTCATCGATTCATGTCCATTGTGCATTCAGACGAACTAGGGCAATTCCAGCAGGACAATGCGACACACCAACAGGCCCAGAATTGCTACTGAGCGTCTAAAGGAACACTCTTCTGAGTTTAAACACTTCCGCTGGCCACCAACTCCCCAGACATGAACACTGTTGAGCATATATGGGTTGCCTTGCAAAGTTCTGTTCAGAAGAGCTCTTCACCCCCTCTTACTCTTACGGATTTATGGATAGCCCTGCAGGATTCACAGTGTCAATTCCCTCCAGGAGTTCCGCGTGCTCGCGGGATCCCTACACGAATTAGGCATGTGTCCAGTTTCTTTGGCTCTGCAGTGTATATTCAAGAACACTCCCTTTCAGAATGTTTGAAGATGTTCTACGGCGTACCACAAGAATCTCTGATTAAAACTATTTATTTATTCAATTACTGGACGATCCTTTATCATTTAGCTACAATATAGCAGGTCAGCAACTGGAAGCAGTTAATTCCATAAATTATCTGGGAGTAGGCATTAGGAGTGATTTAAAATGGAATGATCATATAAAGTTGATCGTCGGTAAAGCAGATGCCAGACTGAGATTTATTGGAAGAATCCTAAGGAAATGCAATCCAAAAACAAAGGAAGTAGGTTACAGTACACTTGTTCGCCCACTGCTTGAATATTGCTCACCGGTGTGGGATCCGTACCAGAAAGAGTTGACAGAAGAGACAGAGAAGATCCAACGGAGAGCAGCGCGCTTCGTTACAGGATCACTTAGTAATCGCGAAACCGTTACGGAGATGATAGATAAACTCCAGTGGAAGACTCTGCAGGAGAGACGCTCAGTAGCTCGGTACGGGCTTTTGTTGAAGTCACCGAGGAGTCAAGCAGTGTATTGCTCCCTCCTAGATATATCTCGCGAAGAGACCATGAGGACAAAATCAGGGAGATTAGAGCCCCCACAGAGGCATACCGACAATCTTTCTTTCCACGAACGAGACTGGAATAAAAGGGAGAACCGATAGAGGTACTTAAAGTACCCTCCGCCACACACCGTCAGGTGGCTTGCGGAGTATGGATGTAGATGTGGATGTAGATGTACTGGTATAAGTCATTACGATCTGTCTTTATGAAGTTAATAGCGTAAGCAAATAAAATTTATAGCCACAGATGTCATTATTACATAGAATAAAATCGTGGTAAAATGGTGAACTCTCATGAAACGTAAAGTTAGTTAGTCTCTGGCGTACTGTGCTTGCAACTAAGTATGGTACAATACGCCAGCGACCATCAGCCATTACGGGTCGTGAATGTTTACCGTTTAATCGCAGTTTTGTTTTGTGCGCCAGTGACATTTATGGCTGTATGTTTTATTCGGGAAGGAGCTACATGCCACAAACAGCACACAACAAAAAACCACGCAAAAGACCACAAGTGTATTCTGACACTCAGATTCATGCACGGGTCAGAATCAAAATATAAAAACTGTATTAATGATTATGAAGCTTCTATAAAGCTCTACAATCAAAGTGGATATTATCAGTTTAAAATTTTTAATGTCTAGACACAGCTATCTGACAAATGACTCCACCTTCACTGTAGTTGATTTAGAACGACACTTTAGGTGGAATGACAACAGAAAATAAGTAGTAGGAAAATCAGATGCCAGACAGATTCTTAAGGATCTTAAGGAAATGTAGCTCATCCACAAAGGAAGCGAATTGCAAGATACTTGTTCGATCGATTCTTGAACATTATTCCTCGATCTGAGATCCTTACCAGGTATGACTGATACTAGAGAGAGAGAGAGAGAGAGAGAGAGAGAGAGAGAGAGAGAGGCGGGGTGGAGAAGATCCAACGAATAGCAGCACGTTTCGTCACGGAATCGCTTAGTCGGCACGAGAACGTTACAGATATGTTCAACGTAGTCCAGTGAGAGAGACGTTACGAGAGAAAATGGACAGATTTATTATTGAAATTTCGAGAGAGTACTTTCCGGGAAGAGCCGGACAACACGTTACTTGTTCAATTAACTTACAGGAATGTAGCCGTGTGACGTCGTCGACAACCGCCAATATTCCGACAAGAGTTGCAGCAGACAGATGGAGTTGCGATGGGAACCCCGTTGTCATCTATTATTGCCAGTTTGGTTATGGAAGATTTTGAGGAACGTGCCTTGGAGTCGGCGGCTAGGCGACAGCTTGATTGTTTGGTCTCATGGCAGTGAGAATTTGACCGTCTTTTGGAACACCTGAAGCAGTCCATCCCAATATTCGTTTCACAATGGAGTTGGAAAAGGATAGCTGTCTTCCCTTCCGTGACGTGCTCGTAAGGATGAAGGTGGATGGTACGTTGGGATATGCTGTTTATAGGAAGCCTATTCATACTGAGGTGCAACTGCTGCAGGCTGACAGTTGTGACCATCATGCTCAACGAGAAGACATGAAGGGGCCCATGTCATCTCGTACCTTGAGAGTTTGTCAGCTGAGTTAGCCCATCTCGAAATCACTTTTCGTCAGAACGATTATAGTGAAAGACATATTAGATGTGCTTACCACTATCGACGAACCGTGGACCGGGTCAGTGGCGATAATACCGAGGTGGTACCAAATCTACAGCCTTTTTACCTTACGCAGGGAGCATTTTTAGTAGGATTGGTCGTATTTTGCAGAAATATGATGTGAAATGTGTTTTTCCACCATCTAAGATCAGGGTCCTTTTAGGTGCCGTAAAGTACGATATTGGTTTGCGTAAGGCGGGCGTCCACCGTATTCATTGCAGTTGTGGCATGTCATATATTGGACTGTGGAGGACCGATGTACTGAGCATAAGCGGCACACGTGCCTACGACAACCTAGAAAATTAGCCATTGCAAAACACAGTCTTGACACTGGTCATCCTACTGAATGTAGCAATACGCAGATACTGGCATGCACTTCCAGCTATTTGGGTAGTGTTATTAAGGAAGCTGCTGAGATTAAATTAGCAAGTAAACTTATAAATAGAGATGGTGGTTTTTGTTTCTATACTGCATGGAATTCTACTTCCCCACTCACCAAAAAACAGAGAGAGGTTGTGTTACCTCACCCGTTAATTATTAATTTCAGTCATCTTTGGTTTGCGATGGCGCTGGTGTTTACTGTGTGTGTGTGTGTGTGTGTGTGTGTGTGTGTGTGTGTGTGTGTGTGTATGGGTGTATGCACGTCTTTTACCTTTACGGAGTTTCTGTGGAAACCGAGGTTTTAAATTCACTTGCACAGCGTTTGCTTGCTGCAGTTTTGCCTTGAAAATGGCAGTGTGTGTGCTTCTGTGGAAATATCGGTGGTTATCGACGACGTCACCCGGCTGCATTCCCGTATGTTATTTGAGTACAGTGCTGCTCTGTGCCGTCCAACTAATGTGCTGTTCTATCACGTACATAAGAATAATACTCACGAACGACTGTCTTCATCCTTCAGACGGACATCAATCTCACAAAATAGCGGAATTGGGATGATTATGTGCCGTCGTGATGGATCTTTAAAAGGAGGTGTGATAGGCACCGAAGCATGCCATGGTTTGTTGGTATTACTGGTGAGTCTAGACAATATCGTTGCGAAATATCGGTAATATAACTTACATTTAATATGGTACGACCTTTAGCAGGATGAATTTAAATTTGCTTACATCCCCTACACAATCGTTTTGCGAAGAGGTTTTCAGTATTAGCGAGGCTGTAATACTGTCGAAAATAACGTACAAGGGGTTGAAATCGAGTATTCACGATTGGTAATACGTTTGCGTAGTCTCTGTATCTATGTGTGTAGAGCTGTCAGTGGCGGACGGTTGTGATTCGATTGCATAACTTGCTATAACGTCTGTAAACTACGTTGTCGGAGCTGCGCACTCTGTAGACACGGAGAAGGAAGACTATCACGTTCCAGGACGCTAAGTGCAGTCGACATACTGTCAACTAACGAAAACTAACTACTAGGATAAAAAAATTCCCTAAATTAACAGTTTGTAGCTGTCCTGACAGGGTTGTGGGGATGTATCAGAGTGTAAACAAAAGTAGCGAAGCTCATCTGGCAAGCAATAAGAGCATATTCTTAAGGGAAAAATAATCAGTTCAGCAGCAGAGATCAACTCTGTACACATGTCAACTTCCTGCTGCAGGTCTCTAGACAGTAGAGTGGAAGCCAGATGAACGTGTAGAATTGCGCCAAACTTTGAGATTCCATCAGTTGCATCGCCACATGAGTCTGCAGACAGGCTCTCTGATGTGCCGTAGCACTATACGGATTTGTTTTCAGACTACGAGTTTCCAATCTGCACCATCTAGGTACGACGCGAGTGTTACTATATATACTGTTCATGATCTTCCTATCCAAAATGCATGCCTACAGATCGTCGGGAAGAGGTGAATTGTTAAAGCTTTGTAGTAGGCTGCTTTATAGGACACACAAATATGCTTGTATAAAATCAAACAGCGCATGGGTATGACAGCAATAGGACCATATACATACGGAAAAATATCGAAAAAGTATGATGAAATGACACAAAATCTGTAAAAACAAAGGAAAACATGGTATGATTATGACAGCTTTATGGGAAATACGCAACATTGAGAGAAATACGATGAAATATGCTAAATCGAGAAACTGACAGAGAATAAATAAAACTAGAGAAAAAGTACCATGAAGTGCGGGGAAATGAAGTGGGTTGTGGGTATCTGGACTCTCAAGACGGAGAGAAGGTTAAAAATTGTGCTCTGGCTGCATTAACGTTTAACCTTTCCCTCCACCTGTAAACTACGTGGGCTTTTGTAACATATAGTGCAACAAAAAGAAAGTATTACACAGACGCGCCGTATTAAAGCAGGAAAAATTTACTTATCCCAGTCCACAAATGTGTTCTCACACATGCATTTGAATATACACTACTGGCCATAAAAATTGCTACACAGGAAGATAACATGCTACAGTCGCGAAAATTAACCGACAGGAAGAAGATGCTGTGATATGCAAATCATTAGCTTTTCAGAACATTCACAAAGGTTAGCGCCGGTGGCGACACCTAAAACGTGCTGACATGAGGAAATTTTCCAACCGATTTCTCAAACACAAACAGCAGTTGACCGGCGTTGCCTGGTGAAACGTTGTTGTGATGCCTCGTGTAAGGAAGAGAAATGCGTACCGTCACGTTTCCGACTTGATAAAGGTCGGATTGTAGCCTATCGCGATTGCGGTTTCTCGTATCGCGACATTGCTGCTCGCGTTGGTCGAGATCCAATGGCTGTTAGCAGAATATGGAATCGGTGGGTTCTGGAGGGTAATACGAAACGCCGTGCTGGATCCCAACGGCCTCCTATCACTAGCAGTCGAGATGACAGGCATCTTATCCGCATGGCTGTAACGGGTCGTGCAGCCACGTCTCCATCCCTGAGTCAAAAGATGAAGACGTTTGCAAGACAACAACCATCTGCACGAACAGTTCGACGACGTTTGCAGCAGCATGGACTATCAGCTCGGAGACCATGGCTGCGGTTACCCTTGACGCTGCATCACAAACAGGAGCGCGTGCGATGGTGTACTCAACGACGAACCTGGGTGCACGAATGGAAAACGTCATTTTTTCGGATGAATCCAGGTTCTGTTTACAGCATCATGATGGTCGCATCCGTGTTTGGCCACATCGCGGTGAACGCACATTGGAAGCATGTATTCGTGATCGCCATACTGGCGTATCACCCGGCGTGATGGTATGGGGTGCCATTGGTTACACGTCTCGGTCACCTCTTGTTCGCATTGACGGCACTTTGAACAGTGGACGTTACATTTCAGATGTGTTACGACCCGTGGCTCTACCCTTCATTGGATCCCTGCGAAAGCCTACATTTCAGCAGGATAATGCACGACCGCATGTTGCAGGTCCTGTAAGGGCCTTTCTGGATACAGAAAATGTTCGACTGCTGCCCTGGCCAGCACATTCTCCAGATCTCTCACCAACTGAAAACGTCTGGTCAATGGTGGCCGAGCAACTGGCTCGTCAGAATACGCCAGTCACTACTGTTGATGCATTGTGGTATCGTGTTGAAGCTGCATTGGCAGCTGTACCTGTACACGCCATCCAAGCTCTGTTTGACTCAATGCCCAGGCGTATCAAAAATGGTTCAAATGGCTCTGAGCACTATGGGACTCAACTGCTGAGATCATTAGTCCCCTAGAACTTAGAACTAGTTAAACCTAACTAACCTAAGGACATCACAAACATCCATGCCCGAGGCAGGATTCGAACCTGCGGTCCGTAGCGGTCTTGCGGTTCCAGACTGCAGCGCCTTTAACCGCACGGCCACTTCGGCCGGCCAGGCGTATCAAGGCCGTTATCACGGCCAGAGGTGGTTGGTGTGGGTACTGATTTCTCAGGACCTAAACACCCAAATTGCGTGAAAATATAATTACATGTCAGTTCTGGTATAATGTAACTGTCCAATGAATACCCGTTTATCATCTGCATTTCTTCTTGGTGTAGTAATTTTAATGGGCAGTAGTGTAGATATTACCGAATTATTCCGTAGTAGAGTGGACTGATGTCGCATATATTATCTTTCATAGTGTGTGGGGGGTGTATTCAAGAGTCATGGTGTTGAACGAAATTGCTATGTTATCTTACACAAGAGCGGAAGTACTTAACATCAGACCAGGATTTCTTTGTGCAAGAGGAATGCTACCACAACTGTAGTGATGCTACTGTAAACAGCAACAAGACTCTTACATCTCCTTTGCCACTGATCGTGGTGAAGTTGCTGTTTCTTTATGTGCATTTTAGTGCAGCAGGGTGTGGGAGGTACCTAAATCTATCAGCTATCCAAAATATTCCTGTCAGTTTTTCTTCAGGCACATAGCCGCATCCGTCAAAACCGATGCTACTGCTACTAATAATAAGCATGACAGATGCAGAAAGTTGAGTGAGGGTAAATATGTTTCCGACTTAAAAAGACGTATAAAATCCATAAATTTTCTAAGAGTGAGAACAGCAGTCTCCAGATTTCGTTCTGGTTGGTTTATAAGCAGCTCGAACTGTGCATATACATTGATAATACATTCCTAGGACACCAGAATAGTGTAGAAGGAAGTAGTCAGATTATTTTAAAGTTTGTGACTTCTGAAATTTTCCCGGCGTATTTCTTCTTCTAATAATTTCCGGGTATGCAGCCGGATCCCGTCGACATTCTGCCACGATATTTCGGCCCAGAGACGTCCGGCCATCATCAGGTGAGTACACAACTACTGAAGAGCCCAGGTGCAGTCGCGGTATTTATGCCGAATCTCGCGCATACCCGGCTGCATACCCGGAAATTATTAGAAGATTTTAAAGTTTGTTACCGTAGTGATTGAGGTAGAAAACTTGTCGAGTGATTGTATGTCTGATGTTTGACAGATGAATCAAGCATTATAGTATTAAGAGCATTGGGTTCCCTACAACTAATACTTCGTAACCCATATGGCTTTAACAATACAGCGTTTTTAAGTGCAGAACTGTGTAACTATCGGTACTTTCCTGTTACTGACTCCAGACAGTGGAATAATGCTTCAGAATTGATAGCATGGTTGATTTACGTGAAATTTTTCAAACTCCATTGGCCTGGAGCTCCATCATTAATCACTCGTTTCTTCTCAACCGTCTGTTATATCACTGCAACACTCTCATGGCTACTATACACTGATAAAAGGTGGTACCCTCCTCAGCACACACACCTCTGGAGAGATTTTGTGCTTTTCAATGGGTGCCAAGGAGAAGACTGGTGTTGCAAGAAGGATTGGTCAATGACAATGTGGGAGGGATCTGTCAATCTCTGACTTTATCCTACGAATGCGAGAATGCCCTTTGACGCCGATCTACACAGGGAAAGAGGGCCAGTCATAATCGTAAATTCTGCACTTTTATTGGTGTGGATAACCTATTTGCGTCGGTATATGGCGCTGTCTGGTATATTTTGGTGCGTATGCCAGAACTGATATACTGCACAGTCATCTATCTATGTTTGCAGTCTAATATATGGTATGTGCAAAGGAGTGGGTGATTTAGAGATGATAAAGAAACAGCGAAGCATTCTGCCACATCAATGGCTGGCGTTGAAATTATAGAACAACTGCTATACTTTGATGTATATGACCAAACAGACATAATGCGCAGTCATCTGTCTGCATTCGCAATGTAGTATATGGTATCTACAAAGTAACGCAGGGGTGATTTAGCGATGATACAGAAATCGGAAGCAATCTGCTGTGTCATTGGCTGGCATTGAAATTACAGAACAGCTGGTAAAATTGAAAAGAGTGATTTCACTACCAACTGCGATGTGTATTACTGTACATCGCCCTATACTAACAGTATCTTTCCCATTCTGTCCATCCACTGCTACGATGTTGATTGCTGCGTAATGATTGACTAACACCAGAGGTAGAGGGAGCCTTGGCGGAACACTGGATATCTGCTACTTGTCACTGTGGAGCCTGGGATTAAATGTAGCGGTCATCACCTTCAGACAGTTGTTTGGAAGTGTTCCTCAATGCTGCAGACTCATCCTATTTCCATATGCTGTGATGCCCTCCACATGTTTTTATTTTTTTTTCACCAATAAGATAACAGTAATTTTTTTTTATTTCTACTACCTTGCACATGTTGTGAATGGCTCCTTCCAGCAATGGTCAGCACTAGAACAGTAATCATATATGTGACCCGAAAATTAGGAAACAATGCCCTCTGAAATGATCACTGAGACACCCGCTACCCTGTCACTGTGGAAGATGAGATTAACTGTATAGATAATCACATTAGTACAGCTGTTGGAAACGCTCTACAATGTTGCAAACTCTTCCTGTTTCCATATGTTGCAATGTCTTCCATATTTTTGTCACTGAGAAACATCGCCTCTGTGTTTTATTTCCGCCAACCTGTGTGTCGTGGAAGCTGCATAGTTTATATCATGTGATACTTTGTTTTCTGTGAGAGCCAAAGTATCAAAACATGTTAATGTCAGTTTATCAGCTGACACAGGCCTCAAAGTCGTGATAGAAAAACAAAGTGTATGGCAGTGTACAAAGCTGTAGTTGTACACTGCTTGTATGTGTTACAGCAAGAAAAAAATGTATTAAACTGCTTATGGAGGACCAATACAGGAAACCTCTCTTGCGATTGACACTCTGTTGGATATGGTCGTCCTCCTGTACAGTCGAGATCTGTGCAAGCGACTTCGAGCACTGGCCACATGCTCCAGTGGAGCGATACGTCTATATGTAATATGTTCAATGTCAACACACAGGTGGTATTTGTTGTTTCGATACATCAGAAGAGAGAGTCACAGTTAAATCTCATAGGAGGTTCCATTGCAAGGAGTGGTCTAATAGTTTAAAGTTTGAATACAAGTAGTTCTCTCAAAACTACACCGTTTCTGCTCACGAAACTAATGTAAACTGGCTGTATTTATTCTTTTGGAATCATGATTGTTTTTATTATTATTGTCACAATTGTGTGCTAAAAATAGGTGTTACCACAAGTCTTGTGTTATTTCACACTTCATAACCTCGAATTATAAAATAGGCACTACTTGAATGTAGCTCATTGTGGAACCAAGAAATGACAGTGTTTCTTCCCGACATGTGAGTAGATTGTGTGAAACAGACAGTGATGATCAAATTGCTTACAAAACTGAAATGCAAGAATCTGCTGTATGATAGAAACTTTACATTCATGTCAGTAGAGATGACTTATACATCAGAAATCTCAAATATAAGCACAGTGGCAGTAATTGGTTTCGATGTAACAGGAGAGAGAGACATATGACAATATGTTATAGGAAATTCTGTTACAAGACTGGCTCTCACTATTAGTTTCGTAAACGCCAGTGTGACATAGCATCGTACTGGTAAAACGGGACTTGCCATAGTGTATAAAACAGCAACATCCTCTTGAATTATAGGATGTTGTTGTCGAACATAAAATGATTGTGTTTTTCTTCGACATGTGAGCTAATGGCATGAAAGATTGTATCTCTAATATTACTTCATGTGTCTGAAATGTTTGTAATACACACGTGCATGACAGTTTATTTACAGACACTGGCTGGTATGTGAGAGATTCTCTCAGGTCGTGTATATTGCCCATCAAACTGAAGGAAATTGCTTAACATAGATTTTTTTCTTCAGAATTTAAATGCTTACTCTTTCTTTCCTGAAATAACGAGAGCATTCTGCGGTGATCGGTAGTTTTCGCAGCAAAATAGTAGAAGATTTTTTTGTCAATTTTACACAGTGTGGACATGTACAGGCACCTTCAGTCTGATCATTTGTAATTGGAAGTGGTGCACTTTGTTGGATGTCGCAAAATACTAGGATGCGAATTGTATCTAGCAGCAGAACATAAAAACTATACCGACTTTGCTCACGAAACTAAAAGAAAATGGATTGCTCCTATATTTGAGGAAAGAGGACATTTATTATCATCGCAATTGTGTTTTTTTTAAAGATGCTTGATTATAAGAGATTTGTTGACGTTAAATAAAAGAGTTCTCCGTTAGAGAACAGTGGTTGCTTTCAATGGGGCCAAGTGGGGGATGGTCCAGAGTGTGTGAGATCACCAATGCAGCTGCACCTGACTAAGGGGCAACTGTACTGCGGGGCGGTGCTGCTGAGTTTCCCTTTTGTGTTGTCAAAGGATCGCCACAAGGAGACAGTGAGCTAATGGCACGCCCTGCATGGTGCTCTGGCCACAGCTGTGACTGATTTATGCACACTGGAGACAGAATATCAATGCCAACAGGTGGATATCTTTGTGGAGCACCAGTGGCACGATAGAAAATTCCTCTATCACTATTTACAGTGAGGAGAGCGGCGAAGAAGGGGGGGGGGGTAGTGGGAGGGGTGGTAAGGCTGCCTCCATGCCTGAAGGCAACAGGTGACATAATCCGGTAGTGAGTACAGATGGGTGAAGGTGGGGGTAGTAGTGGTTGGAGGATAAGTAATGGATGAATTTAATTATTTTGCATATCAATTTGATATCAAAATTGGGTTCATGCTGCCATCTCCCTAATAATGACCTAGAACGAACTGAAAATGGTGGCTGCTTTCATGTTGACTTTTAACATTGCTGAGACTTCCGGGTAAGGCTCATCTGTATTAACATACAATGTTAGTGAATTCTTTAAGGTGCTCTGAGTGCCAGAGAACTGGCATATGACTGTATATACAGAGCAGACAACATTATTGCGACGAAGCGCCAGATCAGTAAGGATCACCATACTCACCTCATCCAACCTGTTTTAATTAAGGCAAAGTCACACTGTCTGGAGAAGAGTTTGTCCCATGTACACACATAAAAAACTTTTGTATCAACCCGATTTCCAGAACTCCTGAAGATAGATGTTGACTGTGGATATTGTATCACAGACACAGTCCCCTGGACTGTTCAGAGATGTCTCTGAATCCACCAAAAGAAGTACACACCCATGCATGAGAGGCGCCTATTGGGCAGAGGGGGGTCCAACAGCCCATCAGTTCCAGTCATTCTACCAGGAGGGAGGTACACGGGTCGTGTTGTCTGTAGTTCAACCATACCCAGACGGTCAATACCGCAGGTCGATCGCGTCCTCATTGTTACTTTGTGCCAGGAATGGCTATCAACAGAGGAAGTGTCCAGGTGTCTTGGAGTGAACCAAAGCGATGTTGTTCGGACATGGAGGAGATACAGAGAGACAGGAACTGTCGATGACATGCTTCGCCCAGGCCGCCCAGGGGCCACTACTGCAGTGGATGACCCCTACCTAAGGAGGAACCCCGGCAGCAACGCTACCACGTTGAATAATGCTTTCCGTGCGGCCATAGGACGTCGTGTTACGACTCAAACTGTGCGCAATAGGCTGCATGATGGGCAACTTCACTCCCGACATCCATGGCAAGGTTCATCCTTGCAACCACGACACCATGCAGCTGTGTAAAGATAGGCACAAGTTGGCGAATCGACCGCTCAGGATTGGCATCACGTTCTCTTCACCGATGAGTGTTGCATATACCTTCAACAAGACAATTGTCGGAGACGTGTTTGGAGGCAACCTGGTCAGGCTGAATGCCTTAGACACACTCACTGACCAGCGAGTGCAGCAATGTGGAGGTTCCCTGCTGTTTCTGGGTGGCATTATGTGGGACCAAAGTACGCAACTGGTGGTCATGGAAGGCGCCGTAACGGCTGTAGATACGTGAACGCTATCCTCCGACCGATAGTGCAACCATATCGGCAGCATCTTGGGGAGGCATTCGGCTTCATGGTCGACAATTTGCGCCCTCATCGTGCACATCTTGTGAATGACTTCCTTCTGGATAACGACATCGCTCGACTAGAGTGGCTAGCATGCTCTCCAGACGTGAACCCTATCGAACATGGCTGGGATAGATTGAAAAGGGCAGTTTATGGACGACGTGACCCACCAACTATTCTGAGGGATCTACACCGAATCGCCGTTGAGGAGTGTGATAATTTGGACCGACAGTGCTCTTGATGAACTTCTGGATAGTATGCCACGACGAATACAGGCATGCACCAATCTAAGAGGACGTGCTACTGGATATTAGAGGTACCGGTGTGTACAGCAATCTGGACCACCACTTCTGAAGGTCTCGCTATATGGTGGTACAACATGCAATGTGTGGTTTTCATGAGCAATAAAAAGGGCGGAAATGATGTTTATGTTGATCTCTATTCCAATTTTCCGTACAGGTTCTGGAACTCTCGGAACCGAGGTGATGCAAAATTGTTTTTGATGTGTGTATTTGGAGGAACGTTAAATACAAGACATAAAGATCTTCAAACGTCTACCATGAGCCTTAGAACATGTCTTGAAATGGACACGGGGGTTCAGATTTAATTTAGTGATACATAGTCGAAGGCGTGTGTTGACGAAAGTCGAAATTTACAAATAAATCGACGTTTTTCGAAAGGTGGCAGCTGTATCATTCATGACTTAAGTAATAAAACAGTGCATCCGTTAGATCCTTTTGATGCATAGTACAACACATTTCGAGAAATTATTTTCATTGTCAAGTGCAAAAATTTACATTGGTATTTTATGTGATGTTTGCTTGCGTGATATTCTGGGTCTCTTTCCCTGCAGTCATCTTTTTGTGGTTTCATTTTTTAAGTGCAGAAATTCACACACATTCAGATCATCACATACACTGTTGTTTATGTGAAATTAAAATCTGGTACGAAGCGTTTGAACCCGTTTATGGTTGCTCCAATCTTCGTGTATTACATTATTTACACCAAGCTGTCACAACTTTCGTTCTAACACTACTGACTATTTAAATTATCGATTATGCTTTACATTCTGTTTATTCTGTTTTGTTGTAATCTCTGGTTCTGGGCTGTGTCAGATTACAGACTTCGAGATTTGATTCAGGGTTGCTACAGTGGCTTTTTGTTGCGAGTAATGGCGTCAACTGTGGCAGAACAGTGTGAAAGTGAAAAACACTGTGTTACTTTGTGATCTCCTTGTAATAGATAGGGTAGGTCGGATCTCAAACAGGATTCAAACTTTTGAATAAGATGTCTACATCTACATCTACATCCATACTCCGCAAGCCACCTGACGGTGTGTGGCGGAGGGTACCCTGAGTACCTCTATCGGTTCTCCCTTCTATTCCAGTCTCGTATTGTTCGTGGAAAGAAGGGTTGTCGGTATGCTTCTGTGTGGGTTCTAATCTCTCTGACTTTATCCTCATGGTCTCTTCACGAGATATACGTAGGAGGGAGCAATATACTGCTTGACTCTTCGGTGAAGGTATGTTCTCGAAACTTTAAAAAAAGCCCGTACCGAGCTACTGAGCGTCTCTCCTGCAGAGTCATCCACTGGAGTTTATCTATCATCTCCGTAACGCTTTCGCGATTACTAAATTATCCTGTAACGAAGCGTGCTGCTCTCCGTTGGATCTTCTCTATCTCTTCTATCAACACTATCTGGTACGGATCCCACACTGCTGAGCAGTATTCAAGCAGTGGGCGAACAAGCGCACTGTAACCTACTTCCTCTGTTTTCGGATTGCATTTCATTAGGATTCTTCCAATGAATCTCAGTCTGGCATCTGCTTTACCGACTATCAACTTTGTATGATCATTCCATTTTAAATCACTCCTAATGCGTACTCCCAGATAATTTATGGAATTAACTGCTTCCAGTTGCTGACCTGCAATTTTGTAGCTAAATGATGAGGGATCTATCTTGCTATGTATTCGCATCACATTACACTTGTCTACATTGAGATTCAATTGCCATTCCCTGCACCATGCGTCAATTCGCTGCAGATCCTCCTGCATTTCAGTACAATCAGCACCACTTGCAACTTTTATTTGAAACCGTGGCCGATTTTGGTCCACAAGACAATTATCTAGCAGTATCTACGTAGTGTCAAACAACGAAGTACAACAGAATTAGTCAAATGGAGAAGAATGTAGCACTATGCATCATCAATAACAAATGAAGAACATAAGTGTGAAAATAATTCGTTCACACACTTCATAAAAGCAATAAATTAAAAAAAAATGAGTGTGTTTAATATTAAAATGGATGTATGTCATGCAAACTAAGTAATGTTGAAAAACAACTAGTCAACAAAAAACATACAACATATTAATAACGTAGATACAGCATGAACTTGGTTACAATCTAGGAAATTGATAAATATTTCCTGAATTTACAACACAGGCGTCCTGAGAAACAAAGAACGACTGCTGAGGCTTTACTGGGAGAGAGGCAAGTTACAAGTAGGGCCCTTAGGGCGCAAATAGGTAAGCAGGCAGAGGGAATAATAAACTAAAAATTGGTAAAATGCTTTAAAAATTAAATTACGTTCATAGCAAACTGGATTCTACACGTTTGACAGGGATGCATAATACAAGCAGACGTATAAAAGGCACTATTACCTAAAGAGGTATCACAGTAGACGTCGCTCAGCGATCCTAAGGAGAACGAAAAGCGCATTCGAAAATCCAACAGTAGCAAACAAAGGGAAGCAGCAAAGGATGTCCGTGCATGCAAAAAACTTTAAATCGACTTGTGGCCGTGAGGAACTGAACACTATCTGTTGTTTGCAATAAATCGGCATTCTATATCGGGTAATGAGACGGATCAGCCCTGAAATTACTTATAATTACATTATAAAACACCGAGCACATAGTAAAGGGGCCGCGCGGTATAGCCTCGCGGTCTGGGGGACCTTGCCACGGTTCGCGTGGCTCTTCCGTCGGAGGTTCGAGTCCTCCCTCCGGTGTTGTCCTTAGCGTAAGTTAGTTTAAGTTAGATTAAGTAGTGTAAGCCTAGGACCGATGATCTGAGCAGTTTGGTCCAATAGGAACTTACCACAACATACTAACGGGCATCCAGGAAAATAATATTTTCAGGCTTCATTGTTCGTTAAGAATAATAGCTCTTATTGTGGTGCACATAGGGGTACATTTCAATTTGCTTAAAATTGTCCGTATGAGTATCTTTTTCCATTTGATGCAAAATTGTGACATTATTCGCAATATCAGTGACACTGTGACGTTTTTAAATTAGCTGAGAAGCAAAGGTAAATTTGTCTTACGCATTCTTCTGTACTTGTGTATGCCCTTTGAATCTAGCTGTAGAATGTCTGCCTGTCTGGCCAACATAAAAGGAGTTACGATCAGTGCTGCGGATTTTATAAATGCCTGTAGTTGTAAATTAGTTATTTTTAGTTTTAATCTGCCTATAAGAAGCTGACGTAGGGCATTATCGGTTGTGAAAACAATACTAACATTAAATCTGAGAAACAAATCACTGACTTTGCAAGAACTTTCCCGTAATTAGAAAACGACTTAATTTTACCTATTCTTCCATAAGTGTTACTATGTTACTTCTGTTTTGAAGAATCTCAAGTTTAGAATTATATACGTTACATCTGTGGGAAACTAATTGCGCTGTGCTGCCACGTCAAAGTGAACAGCTACAAGTAATATGGACTGCAAAATTTTATGTGATTACTGGGTAGTAGGGCTGTAAGTAAACATGCAAGATATACAGTATATTGCGAAGCAGAAGCATGGATGGTATTGCAGTCTGAAAGTACTGCAGGAAACTGTGTAGTGTTCTGCCAATTACTCGCAATCAGATTAGCTCATTGAAAGAACTAACTTTAAAACTCGAATCGATAAATTAACCGTATGAGAAACTGTAGAAAAGATTCTCTGGCAGTATTTTTTCCGCTTCTAATCTTGTATAACGCTTTAGGAGCGGTCACGCTATGGGGATTTTGATCCACTTTGTTTACATTGGCAGTTATGGCACACTGAGGACATCAACCTAGAGAGGACATCAGCCTCGTCAGTGGAGTCATCACTCTTATCAATGGTGCCAACATCCTTACCAGTGGAAAGGCACAACCCTCCTTCCTCGCCCCTTTCTCCTTCCTCCAGACAACCATAGCGTAGTATTAAAACTGAAACAACCGTTGAAAAATGTAAGATAGCGGAAATAGCCAAATTGTGTTAATAGAAAATTAAAAGCCCTCTACATTTTTTCCCATTCTTCCTCTCCCATCCCTCTCGTCTCCAGCCGATAATAGTGTAGTGTTAAAAATGAAACAATCAACGTAAAATTATATAAAACTTATGTAAAATAAATGAATATGGTAGAACTTTAAGTCTCTGACCTAGTGTGTACGAAGAAGATACGTCAAAATTTTCATGTAATTATGTGTGTTGATTGCACACGAATCACCGACTTTACAAGAACTTTCCCTTGTTCTCTTGTTACGTGTCTTAGAGGTAGAAGGAATCTGTATACCCCCTTCACTCTGAAATCGTTTTTTATTTGGATGTCTTAGATCCGAGACCTCTTAATTCCCTCCATCTATGTTTAGGGAGCCATTATTTGCTTTGCTCTTCTTTCTGTTCTCCAAGAAGTTTTCTCCTCTGAGTCCAAGATAATAATTTGTTACTGACATGGTCCAACTCCTCAGTGACGAATTCGAGTTCTTGGGCTGGTCTACCACCGATTCAGTTGCGGAAACAGCTTCCATCAGCTCCAGCCCCGATGCTTCATTATTGAGGTCTCACAAATTCCTCAGTTTTGTTTTGTTTTTTGTGTTCTCAATTTTGAGCCCAATGGAACTAGATATACCCGTATATTAGTTCGACACCGCGGAGCCCCAACAACAACAAGAGTGATTACCCAGGGAGGTCGCCCGCAATCCCTGAGGCTCCATCCAGGACACATTTTCCCTATGCCACGCACACCTCGGTACGGATCGCGTCACACCTTGGGTTGTATAACTGAGTACTTGGGAAAGGACTATGGGAATGAATGTGGGAGAGATTGAGATATGTTGGACACGCGTCGCTTTGTTCATCCTCTGAGATCTGTCCAGCATGGGAGAGCCTACCGCTACACCCGGATAGCCCACAGCTTCACGGGAACACGCAAGCCTCTCCGTCCGTTCTGAGACAAGGCGGTGTCCTCTGGAGATGTTTTGGAGGCATGTCATTTGAATTTTGCGCGTTTATGCCTGGTGGGGCCACACCAGCTGTCACTCGCAGGAATTTATTTTTCCGATAGCATTTGTTTGAGGCGCGGCGAGCACCCTATACTGGAAGACGATGGAAGGGTCTACAATTGTTTATTCACATTTATTTAATTTGTACAAATTTTCTGAACGTTTGCTAAAATGCAATAGCTCCCCAAACGTAAAGTTTAAAACAATATATGTGCAGGTTCATATTTCATTAACTTTTATCGTGTGTAAGAAAGCTAACTAGACTAAGCACTGACATGAGGTTAATTTTTTTTTCACAAACAATTCATGAATTCGGGCCTGGCCAAGCAATTCCGAAAGGAACAATATTAGGCACCCTGTGTCGGCCAACATAGGAATTTGCGATGGAATTAGAGAGGCCGGAGTATTATCGAGGAGTGAAAGAACAGCATTATGTTAGCTCAATGCAAATCATCTCAGTACATATTCCACTGAAGTAGAACTTTCAGTGTCTTTCCTCATGGGTACGAAGAAGGTTTGTTAAATTTTTCATGCAATTATCTGTGTTAATTGTATACCAAAAGAAACAGTAATTATTTGAATGAAGGTCCTAAATGCTGTCTGTGGTCAATACATAAAGACGTATTGCCCAAGATGTTTTAACTGAACGCTATCGACACAGCTGAGGTGTATCTAATTTTTTAAAGAAGACGTAAAAGAAAAATGGAACTGTGGTCTTTAAGTCAAACATTCTCTGTCCTTGTAATGTTTGTTTTACGACTACAGCGCACAGCGCAGGACGTTTTCTGGACCTACAAGGAAATCTGAAGCTATTGTTTTTTTTTTAACTCATAACAGACTGCCTTCTGGGATTTTCTTATCGTTCTCTTGCTGACAGTATTTCAGCACTGAATAATACACCGATATTCAGAAAAAAAGAACATCTTGAAGGACTAGAGATAGGACGTTCATATTCACAGGACGTGTACATTAGTATGTTCGGTAGAAAAGATTAGCATTTGAACCACGTCACCCGCGGGTTCAAGGACAAGGTCGATATCGCGGGGCAATACCACCTACCGATAAAATGTGGCTGCAGCTCTTGTTGTCGCTATAAACCGAGGGTAATGAATCAATGTGACGTGAGCAGGCACGCAGGATGCCTCAGGGACGTATGACTGAAGTGTACCGTCGGATCAGTGAGTTAGGCTGGTTTAAATGGCTCTGAGCACTATGGGACTTAACTTCTAAGGTCATCAGTCCCCTAGAACTTAGAACTACTTAAACCTAACTAACCTAAGGACATCACATAAATCCATGCCCGAGGCAGGATTCGAACCTGCGAACGCAGCGGTCGCGCGGTTTCAGACTGTGGCGCCTAGAACCGCTCGGCCACTGAGGCCGGTTCAGTGAGTTTCAAAGAGGGCTCATTATTGGCATGAGAGAGTGTACTGCATCCATCCGGGAAATTGCTGCTCGTTTGGAATGAAATGTTTCGGCAGTGCAACGGGTGTGTGCAGAATAATTCACGGAAGGCCGTAGAAGGCGACGAGATGGGTCGGGTCGCACCACCAAAACCACCCGTCTTCCGAGAAGATCGATACCTCATCCGAATGACATTTCAGGACAGGTCTGCGTCCTCCTCCTCGCTTCTGGCGCAACAGTGGAATAGTGTAACACATCGTACACTATCAGCGGTGACAATTCCTTACCGTGTATTATAACATGGGTTAAGAGCGCGTCGTCCACTTCCCTGTCTACCTCTGACGAAAGCGCAGAAACATGCTGCACGGCAGTGCGTATGGAGCGACGTCACTGGGGTCAGGAGTGACATCAGACAGTGTTTTGGGACGAATCCAGGTTCTGTTTGTGTGGAAACGATGGCCGTATTTTGCTTCGCCGCAGACAGGGGAAGCGGCGTCACAGTGACTGCATTCGCACAAGGCAGACAATGCCAACTGAAGGCCTTATGGTGTGGGGTGTTACTGGTTACAGCCACAAATCTCAGCTGGTGCTTGTCCAGCGAACTGTGACCAGTGTGACCTTCGTGAATGACGTCCCGCACCCGTAGCCGTACCCTTTCTGCACAACACCCCAGACGCCATTTTTTAGCAAGCTGATAAGTGCGAGAATTATCGCACAATCAGCTTAACAGCTCATGCATCGAAGCTGCTTACAAGAATAATATGCAGAAGAATGGAAAAGAAAATTAAGAATGCGCTAGGTGACGATCAGTTTGGCTTTAGGAAAAGTAAAGGGACGAGAGAGGCAATTCTGACGTTACGGCTAATAATGGAAGCAAGGCTAAAGAAAAATCAAGACACTTTCATGGGTTTTGTCGACCTGGATAAAGCGTTCGACAATATAAAATGTTGCAAGCTGTTCGAGATTCTGAAAAAAAGTAGGGGTAAGATATAGGGAGAGACGGGTCATATACAATATGTACAACAACCAAGAGGGAATAATAAGAGTGGACGATCAAGAACGAAATGCTCGTATTAAGAAGGGTGTAAGACAAGGCTGTAGCCTTTCGCCCCTACTCTTCAATCTGTACATCGAGGAAGCAATGATGGAAATAAAAGAAAGGTTCAGGAGTGGAATTAAAATACAAGGTCAAAGGATATCAATGATACGATTGGCTGATGACATTGCTATCCTGAGTGAAAGTGAAGAAGAATTAAATGATCTGCTGAACGGAATGAACAGTCTAATGAGTACACAGTATGGTTTGAGAGTAAATCGGAGAAAGACGAAGGTAATGAGAAGTAGTAGAAATGAGAACAGCGAGAAACTTAACATCAGGATTGATGGTCACGAAGTCAATGAAGTTAAGGAATTTTGCTACCTAGGCAGTAAAATAACCAATGACGGTCGGAGCAAGGAGGACATCAAAAGCAGACTCGCTATGGCAAAAAGGCATTTCTGGCCAAGCGAAGTCTACTAATATCAAATACCGGCCTTAATTTGAGGAAGAAATTGCTGAGGATGTACGTGTGGAGTACAGCATTGTATGGTAGTGAAACATGGACTGTGGGAAAACCGGAACAGAAGAGAATCGAAGCATTTGAGATGTGGTGCTATAGACGAATGTTGAAAATTAGGTGGACTGATAAGATAAGGAATGAGGAGATTCTACGCAGAATCGGAGAGGAAAGGAAAGGAATATTTGGAAAACACTGATAAGGAGAAGGGACAGGATGATAGGACATCTACTAAGACATGAGGGAATGACTTCCATGGTACTAGAGGGAGCTGTAGAGGGCAAAAACTGTAGAGGAAGACAGAGATTGGAATACGTCAAGCAAATAATTGAGGACGTAGGTTGCAAGTGCTACTCTGAGATGGAAAACCAGTCAATAGACTGATGACCAAAAAAAAAAAAAGAAAAAAATAATAATTTTATGTGGAAGTGAGATCTTTCTGCCGCGCGGGATTAGCCGAGCGGTCTCAGGCGCTGCAGTCATGGACTGTGCGGCTGGTCCCGGAGGAGGTTCGAGTCTTCCCTCTGGCATGGGTGTGTGTGTTTGTCCTTAGGAAAGTTTAGGTTAAGTAGTGTGTTAGCTTAGGGACTGATGACCACAGCAGTTAAGTCCCATAAGATTTCACACACATTTGAACATTTTTTTAGAGCTTTCTACTTCAATAGAAAACAATTAACAGGAAAAAATTAATTAGTAACTTTTACACGTAGTACATTCATGGTAAAACATCAATTTAAATCTCTTCTTTGGCAAAATAAAAACGTATAAGATTTTTTTTTTCATTTTCCTTTCTTGTTGCTGACCAAAGGTTCGCACGGGATTCAATTTTTCTTTAGTCAACTGTGACGATAGCATACTTTGGCCTGGTACCGACGATAAATATTCAAACTCTCAGCATGTGGTCTCATCAGCATCATGAAAAGTGTTTATTAGTACAATCTGGTCGCTACATTGAAGGAAAAGGAGGAGCCAGTGGCGAATTACATAGCTTTACCAAAAGCAACAGTAAGATACATATATTAGAACTCTGACAATTATTTTGTTTCTCACTTTTCAGTTTTGCATGGCTCTGACCACGACGTAAGATGGCCAGTCATAGTTAAAGTATTACCTTCTATTTGGTTGTCCAGGCTACAGACTGTTAAATTTATGCGAAAGGCTTCGAGTTGCTTTACAAAAAGAGAAAGAGAACTCGTAACACCACACCACGTATTGCTTCATATGCTAATTTTCGTTGATGATAGTAGCAGAATATCCGTATTATGAATGGTTTAGATGCGAGAATGGATTGTACTTACTGGGTGGAGGTTCGATGGAAAATACAAAAATGGTTCAAATGGCTCTGAGCACTATGGGACTTAACTACTGAGGTCATCAGTCCCCTAGAACTTAGAACTACTTAAACCTAACTAACCTAAGGACATCACACACAACCATGCCCGAGGCAGGATTCGAACCTGCGACCGTAGCGGTCACGCGGTTCCAAACTGACGCGCTTAGAACCGCACGGCCACACCGGCCGGCTGGAAAGTACAAGTTGGTTATCTACAAACATAGTACCAAACAGCGTACCTACCATATTTGAGGGGGTTGCACCAGTACCAGCAAGTTAAGTACTTAGCCAAACTGTATAGAGTTTTATTTCAGCCGTTTTACGCTGCTGGTGCGAGGGAAGACAAGGAAAGAGTGGTGCATACGTTGCAAGGACGAGACTGACGTCAGTCCAGGATTCAGTACATACTTAACAGTTGCTCTCTCGATGACATGACTGCCAGACTAAGTCTACAGCAGCGTCGACACAGAGTGCATCTAAAGTGATAATGAAGTTTTCTACTGCTTCTATGCAGTATAGTACTGGGAAATGGAAAATGGGGGTATTCAATGGCAGCTAGAAGAAAACTGAAATTTCTCATTGGTGAGAGAAAATGTCATCATCGACATATATTGTTATAACGGAAATATGATGAAGAGTAACACTGAACAGTGAAACTTTATTACTTTGAGGTTTATAAAATGTATGTAAATAATGTGTGCACGATTTTAGAGCAATATCCTCCATACACATTTAAACGTGGCAGTTTCTCCATCCTGTCAGAAACATACAAGCACACAAATTCACAAATATTCTCGCAAACACATACGCTGAACAGACAGAAACCACCATTTCTTGAACAAACAGTTATAATTATTGTATAAAGCGAGAGAAATTGCATTTGGAAAGGAGAATTCTGATCAGTATCTTATGCTCGTCTACGGTGACGGTGTATGCAAACAGTTCTCTCTAGCTTAGTATTCAGTCTTTTCCTCATCAGTAAAACCATTTTTAGAAATGGTGTAAATGCGGGAATAAGGTTACGGACGCACGTGACGGCAGTAACATAAGGAATATTCATGTGGCTTAACGATCTGGTAAAGGCCACCGCTCAGTCTGTACTTTTTGTGGGCATTAGCAGCCAGCCGACACCAGGCATAATAGAGACTATCGTTTAAGATGTCCAGCCAGACTATGCTCGGTTAGCAATCTCGCAACAGATTTGTCATCAACGGTGATTTCCACGTTGGCAACAAAATGAGTTGTTTTTATTACATAATACTCATCCGGGCCAAATGTATTCAATACTTCAACAACTTCCCTTCCTCAATTACACAATGTTTAATAGGATTCGATCAATATCGTTCTCTCTCTTAAACTGCCAAAATCGGTTCTGCACGAGTCCTATTGATAAAGGTCATTGACGCTAAAGTGGGACAATCATATGTACGCTAGGTTTACGTATTGCTCGATGAAATAAAATTGTGTCCAGTTTCCTGCTGTTTCGGTTAAGAACTTAAAGGAGGGTGTTCTTAATTGCTTGGAAAATGCCGACAATGAAGCCTGCTTTCTTTCATATTTTCAATGGGGTCTCCTCTTGCGCAGAACTCAGTACACAGGGACTTCTTATGTGTAAAGGAAGTCACCATAGTCTAACACACACAGCCGTGACACTCCCTACTGTGAAAGGTGTTAGTATGTGGCAGTTGAAAACTTAACGTCATAATCATATGTACTGAAAGATCAATGTTTCTTTTTAAATCTTTTTCTATTTAGCTTACAAAACAATTATAATATTTTTGGGCTCCAAGTGTTAGCAAAATATCAAGACACCTGGATAATCGTAAAATGAATGTGAAATGAATTGTAACGTGAGTTACAATTTCTTCATAAATAAATACTCTAGAATTAGCATGTAATTGCAACCTATCTTACCGAAAGGGGGAAGGAGTATAACATAAACACAATACTTCATCCGTAATTAGTATACATTTATATTACTTATTCAATCTGTATGCAGAACATGTTATGAGGAATGCGGGGCTAGATGAAGGAGAAACAGGAATTAAAACAGCTGGAATAAATGTAAACAACCTCAGGTACGCGGATGATACGATCCTGTTGGCAGAAAGTGAAGAAGAATTGAGCACACTCTTGCTGAAGCTGAAAGACGAAAGTGAAAAGGCCGGTCTTAGACTGAATGTGAAGAAAACGAAAATTATGGCAACTTTACCTACCAATTCGTGGGATATAGCAGGAGAAACCATGGAGGTAGTGACCACATATCTCGGTTCCCAGATCTCTGCTGATTACGACTGCAGCCATGAAATCCGGAGACGCCTGTTGCTCGGTAGACAGGCGACGTCAAACCTTGACAAGGTTATAAGGTCCAGAGATATAACACTAGCAACAAAGATCCGCATTGTGAGGGCTGTGGTCTTTCCAGTTGTGATGTATGGATGTGAGACCTGGACCATTAGAAAGGCTGAACGGCGAAGAATTGACTCCTTCGAATTGTGGTGTTGGAGGAAACGTCTTAGAGTTCCATGGACTGCAAAGAGAACCAACAGATCAATATTGGAGCAAATAAAACCAGATTTCTCACTGAAAGGTCTAATGTTAAAACAAAAGCTGACCTACTTTGGATATACAATGCGAAGGCATGCCTCGCTGGAAAAAACATTAATGCTGGGGAAGATTGAAGGAACTAGAAGGAGAGGACGTCAGAGGATGAGATGGATCGATGGCATCACAGAAGCAATGTGTTCCAACATGGAAGGTCTACAGGAGAAAGTGCAAGACAGGAAAAAGTGGCGTGATTTGGTTCATGGGGTCACGAAGAGTCGGAACCGACTAAACGAATAGAGAGAGAGAGAGAGAGAGAGAGAGAGAGATATTGCTAACTGTTCGTATGACCAAGGGCGCCTACACTCTCAGAAAGGGGAGGGGGAGAGGGGTCCGGGCCCCCCTCCCTCCTAGCTCTCATACGAAGGAAAAAAAAGTAGCATAATCAGGTGTTTTACTTTCAAGAAAACGATTGGAAAGTCGATATTATGCAAGTTTTTAACAGGTTGAGAACTGTAACTTTTTTATGACTACTTAAAAGTCGTCATTCGTCTTCCAAAATATTAAAAATACTCCATACCCCCAGACAGAGCCCACCCCTTACGAACTATGCTATGGGCGCCGTTGCTTATGCCGGCACTTTCATTTACATACTGCAACAGTTTTACCATCAGTTTAAAAATTTGCTCATTCTCGCACTTCACACTTTTGAATTCACGAATATTGCTTTCGTGTAATTACTCTTTCTTCAAAAGACGACTGTGTTAAAAAATTTTGACGTCTGTGGTTCTCATGTAACAGCAACTGAAGAAATGGTTTTTTCCTGCGTCAGGAAATACTTCTATCGTTTTTTTGTAGTTTATTATCAACGCTGTGCAATAATTATCTCTTTATCTACAGTTATCGTGGCCTATCTAGCATTTTATATAGTGTAGATACTGTATTCCATAGTATTTTTGTATGGTTTTACGCATTCATAAACTGGTTTGTTCAGAAATGTAGTGAACAAAACTTCATGTTACTACGTAGATGTATGGCGTCTTTAAGTAATTCATCGTGTCGTCGGCTTTTTACTTCCTACTTCTGTTTCTTTAAAGAAAAATAATATTATTCTTCAGTAAATGGCTGTAGAGCACAAGAAATTCGTAAGTAAAAAAGGTCATGTAATGTTCTGTTTCACGCCTCTTGTTGTTGGGAAACCTTTAGAATGACAGATGTAGTGTTTCTTTTTTGTTATTTTAACAATTTATTGAGCTGCACACACTCTCATTTGTACAATGTAACGAATCAGTATAAGCGATACTACTTACATTTTTTGTACAATAATTATACATCATAACCCACTACCTAAGCTAATTTGGGGGGCTTATAATTAACATACAAGTGCTGTTGTCACATCGATTTGGTGACACACTTGCCTCCCTAATCCAGCACTGCGGCGGATCTCTACCGTAACGGCGATCGGCCATTCCGCGCCCGGCGGTACTGGGCAGCTGCATCTGGGTCTTATTCGGCTCTTCGCATTCAGCGACCATAGTGCTCATTTATAAAGTCCCTCAGCGTCTTTTGTGATACCTCCTTTGCCAAGGTGTTGAGTATCTGAAAGGTATGGTCACGGTTGGGTAGTAAATGCCGTGATCAAGAGTGCCTTCTTCAGCGCCACAGTCACACGCGGGTGTAGTACGTTTCCCAAAACGAAATAAAAAGTCGGATATGGTCCATGTCCTGTAAGGAAGTACAGCAGACTCCTACTCGACTTAAAGAAACCCATCTGTAACCTTTCCCTTACGACAGCTGAAAAACTCTCCGCCCCGTTTCCTCATTTCCTCATGACTCTTGCCACAATTCTTCCCCTCTTCTTCTGACTACAAGTTTGTCACCCATCCATACCCCCATAATCTCACTAGTATTTTCAATTTTTCCTTTGGTTACCCAATACCATGCTGCCTGTTTGCGGATTCTAATGTCTAGAGGACATAGCCCCATCAACACCAGCAAAGACCCCCAAAAGTTGTTGTGAGGGCCGACCGCCGTGGCTGAGCGGTTCTAGGCGCTTCAGTCCGGAACGGCGCTGCTGATATCGTCGCAGATTCGAATCCAGCCTCGGGTATGGTTGTGTGTGATGCCCTTAGGATAGTTAGGTTTAAGTAGTTCTAAGTCTAGGGGACTGATGACCTCAGATGTTAAGTCCCATAGTGCTTAGAGCCGTTTGAAGTTGTTCTGTACGCCCCAACAGAGAGTAACACCATATTCCGCTGCATCCTCCTGACAGCCACGGCAGGCACCACCCTCGTGAGCCTGCGCGACCAAACCCCTGCCTCACATCCTTGTAGAGGTTAATACGCTGTCGTGGTAAAGTTTGATTAAGCCGGCTGGCAAACGGAATCTTTCGTGCCTAATGTTAATTAGATTATTTAAAACTTCTAAAGATCATTGGGCTACGGCATCTATATGGGCTGTATAGTTCCATTTTTCGTCTATAATTAATCCTAAATATCGAGCCTCGCGACGCGAAAGAACTGGAGTTCCCTTTATCCTTACAGTGAGATTCCTAATTAGGCTACCTTTAAGCAGTAAGTATGTTGACTTATTCGGTGCGATTTCCATTTTTTTAAATTTGTGGCACCCTTCAGCAAGTGATATCATCGTTGGTTCCACTTTGGGTTCTAAGCCCTCACGGCTACGGCCACCAACCAGCAGGAGGAAGTCGTCCGAGTAGGGTATCATGTTTAGCGTCTAGCACGTCCTCACTAAGTTGTAGTTTTTCCAGCAAGGGCTCCAAATTTATATCCCAAAAGAATGGCTCCAGGACAGAGCCCTGTGGACACCCCTTGGAGATCGTTTTATTTATTTTCCGCTAGGCGATTATAACCAGACCTCCCTTTCCCCACAACAGCTCCTCAGTCCCATAGAGCGGCCCTGGACACTCCTTCTCCCGCAAGCAGGAGAAAAGCGAAGGCCACAACACGTTGTCAAAGGCGCCACTCATATCCACCATGATGCCCACCATATACTTATGCGGGGCTGAGCTGCAGACCTCTGTCGCCAGGGCGATTGCATCGGACGACGATCGCCAGGCCGAATGCCAAACTGCCTGTCACTCATTCCGCACAGCACCCTGTGTGCCGCCAGTCTGTCAGCTAAAAGCCTCTCATATATTTTCCCCAAAACATCTAGAAGACCTATACGACTTGGTTTCCATTGGATATTTATCTTTTCCCATCTTTATTATGACAACATTTGCCTTGTTGCAGGTTTTTGGAAATGTGTCAAGCCTCAGACGTTCATTATAAACCCAATAAGAGGTGCAGTTAGCTGAGGGGCGAGGAACTGCACCAACTCCGCTACGATACCGTCTGGGCCCGGAGCCTTCCCCCTTTTTATGGATTTTACATGTGCCGCTACTTCTTCCTCAGAGAAGGGGAACACCGCGGGGTGGTTGGTGTATTCAGCAAGACCATCCCCGCGTATCTGACGCTACATTTCCGTGTCGACGTCATCTATCAGCAGAGTCCGAAGGAGGATCTCAGCAGTCTCCTGCTAGGACTCTGCCACCCGGCCGCCGCCCTGATGGTCAACAGAACTGTAGGAGGTCTTATTTTTTCCCTGTCCAGCTTATAGGGGACTCCCCAAAGGTCAGTAGTTAACTGCTGCAGCATATATTTTTCCAGCTCTTGATTCTTACCTCTTTTAGTTCCTTCTCGAACAAGTCTTTGGCGTCACGATACCTTTGTAGCTAGAACTGCTTTTCCTGCCAGACGACACTTCGCTGGTAGTACCTCCTCGCCCTTCTTACAGACTGGCGCATACGTCCAAGGTCGGCAGACCATGAGGATGGGGAGGCCGCAACGGCCCTCCTCCTGGTTGGTACAGCAGAGTTCACCGCTGCGACTATTGATCCCACCAGCTGCTCGGCGTATCTGTCCACATTTTCGTCACCTTCTGGCAATGGAGGAACTTCACACTCCAGAGCTAGGCGTACCCAATCGGTTTTGTTAACGTTAAATTGAACCTCCCACCCCATGTCTCAGCAACACTCCTCATCACTTAGGGTGGTCAGGTTGTGGCCAATTGTTGTGAGCTGATCAAGGACTTCCCAATTCCTAATTTTGCCAATGACACTGGGCGTCGATGGAGTTACATCTACGTTGGTCCCAATTCCACCTCCACCCCTGGTCTATTTGCTACAACTAGTTGTGAGGCCATTATTAGTTCTTCAGCTCTCTCACCATTTGCGTCTCGAGTGCCACTGAACCATAAGGGGGATTTACCATTCATGTTAGATGTTATAATAACCTTGCGCCCCCGCAACGCCGTGGTGACTCGTGTGAGGTGATCGAGGTGATCTTCAAAATTACCTTCATAATGGAAGTACACATTAACGATGTAGCGAGTCCGGCAGGTGACTGAAGCTCCACAACGTTGCAGTGGCCGTCTGACAGCTGTGACAGGGCTGTGACGCGTAATGCTTTATTAACTACAATTACTGCTGCTTTTGGTTCATCCCCGATGCTTATTAACTGCCAAGTGGCAGCCGTAAAGGAAATTTGCCCAGAGTGAGAGTATGGCTCCTGCAGGCAAGTTACATCCAACCTCCACTCGTCCACCATCAGTCGCAGCTCCTGCATCATCAAACGACTGCTGTGTGTATTTGTTGTCCAATGTTTATTTCGGGATGCATTATGGGAAATAAGAGTGTACATTGCACTCAGGCCAGTTCTTTTTCCAGTCTAGCACAATGTGTCCATTAGCTAGGAAGGACTGTATATAAATTTCGTCTAAATCGAACCTTTCGTCTATTATTTCAAAAACTTTTTAACAAGGTCACGCAGTGTTTCGAAGTCAGTGGGGAGATTCATGTCCACAGCCTCCATTGTCGAGAAGGTGACTTTTCTTCCGTACTTATGTCGTACACGAACGACATGTCATAGGGCAGTTGTCAAGACAGCCGTCTTCTCCTAGAGAGACAACTGCATGGCGTGCTCTAAATTGGGGCGTAACCTTCTTGGGTCTGCATCCGGAACTCTCACTTGCGGCACTTCCCGTATTGGCATCGTGCTGGTTACAGTGCTGCTTTTAATTCGTTGCTGCGACTGTTCCATGAGCGCAGGTAGGGTACTGTCGACTGTGCCTGCTAGCGAGCTGCGAGCTGCCCTGTATCATCACTGGCCGGCCAACTGCCACTGGTCGTCCCACATGTCTCTCTCCTTCCTCTGTATGGTTGTGGGAGGAGGAGACGCCTGGAGGAGCCTGAGCCACTGATCCAGTCTGAATGCAGCGTCCACCGTTATTGCTCTTCGAGCTATCACTTCTGCCAGTGACTTCAGAAAGTCTTTAAACTTACATGCCCTCTCAGCATCTCCCCTCCTGTTCTTTATTATTCTGCTCTCGATGATGGCCTCAGCCATGATCAGTTAGGGATATTAGGCATTGTTCCAATATTTTATATGCAGTGTTGGCAGAAGAGCCAACACTGTGTTTCTAGAGGAGGCCGAAATGCACGCGTTTAATTACACGCTGACTGGCGTGAGGTCTGGAACAGGAGAATATCTTGAGAATTGCAAATAAAGTACGTAGATGGTGTAATACTTAACTTTAATCCACAATTGTAGAACATCTCTCTTGATGACACATGCTTCACATAATAAATATCAATTGAATACGGCGCCTTGCTAGGTCGTAGCAAATGACGTAGCTGAAGGCTATGCTAACTATCGTCTCGGCAAATGAGAGCGTAGTTGTCAGTGAACCTTTGCTATGAACGTCGGCTGTACAACTGGGGACGAGTGCTAGTAAGTCTCTCTAGACCTGCCGTATGGTGGCGCTCGGTCTGCTATCACTGACAGTGGCGACACGCGGGTCCGGCGTATACTAATGGACCGCGGCCGATTTAAAGGCTACCACCTAGCAAGTGTGGTGTCTGGCGGTGACACCACATTATATGTGGGGCAGGTTTTTCCAGTGGCACCGCAGGTCTTCTTGCCTCTGCGCGTACGTGGATTCCAAATACTTGATTTCTTGCAATCCTTTCTTATGTGATCCTCATCGCCGCACATGGAGCATGCCGGCTTCCTGCTGCAGTGCTTATGAACGTGATCAACGCCCCAACAGTTGTGGCAGCGAGTTCCCACAAGGTAAACTTTCACGTTTTTGTCGTGAAAGCCAATATATACCTCGCCCACAGTCGTAAGTGTTTTCCACAAAGCACCCGAAACCTCAGCAACGTGATGAACAACATCTCGATCCCTACATCCAGTTCTGAATCTTAACTTAAAGTCCTTCTTGAAAGCGGCAATGTCGATACCGTCTACGTTCTGCTGATACAAAGTCTCATATCAATCCTCCACCTTTAAAGACGTTGTGACGTCATACGTCTAATGGGTTACACTTTTTCGGGGGTTCACATTTCACGGCCTTACAGAATTTTTGGTTACTTAATAAATTGTTCTTGTCATATTCGGTGGCAACATCAACTATTACCACATTCTTAGTTGCCTTGAATGTGTTAATTTTAATCTTTTCTCTCACCGGGTTGGCTGTGGCCGTAAATATTTCCTGAACCTTTTTGGTCTTGGCCGGGCATGGGTCTCAGAAAGACCGCCATGTCCAGTCGTTTGGAAACCTTAGCTATCGGCCGCGCGGGATTAGCCGAGCGGTCTCAGGCGCTGCAGTCATGGACTGTGCGGCTGGTCCCGGCGGAGGTTCGAGTCCTCCCTCGGGCATGGGTGTGCGTGTTTGTCTTTAGGATAATTTAGGCTAAGTAGTGTGTAAGCTTAGGGACTGATGACCTTAGCAGTTAAGTCCCATAAGATTTCACACACATTTGAACTTAGCTATCACTTGTCTAGTTGCTTGTGCCTTTGGTGCCGCTTCTGCGTCCACGCCAGACTTATTTTCGCGGGCTGCTTTTGTAATCTATCATTGTCTTATCTAATTCTTCAATGCGGCCTTCAAGCTCCGCATTGGTGATTGCCTACACAGCCAGTTCATTTTTAATAGCCTGGACTGCGGCCTGACTAATTTTCCCGTTTTTTTATGTTCTGATCGAGAATCTGTGTGGTGCTTGGGTGTTATTATGTCGGCCTCCATCGCCTGACCCAGGCTATCTTGTGGCCAACACAGAAACCCTCATAACGGGCGCACTCGAATCGCTTGTCTCAACTGCGGCCATCATGAACAGTTGACAAGTGAAAAAATTGGGAGGCACGTCTCTTGCCCGTACCGGCATTTATCTGATATCATATTTAACAGTGTTTCTCACTGTCCACGTGGTGCGCTGCTGTCGCTATATATAACAAAAATGAGCAGGAGTATCACGACTATATGTGTTGCACTGCGAAGTCAGCGAACGTTATTCTTTCCTTTGGTAGTGATAAAATCACCCAAATTTATGCCGGCCAGTGTGGCCGAGCGGTTCTAGGCACTTCAGTCTGGAACCGCGTGACCGCTACGGTCGCAGGTTTGAATCCTGCTTCGGGCATGGATGTGTGTGATGTCCTTAGGTTAGTTAGGTTTGAGTAGTTCTAAGTTCTAGGGAACTGACGACCTCAGATGTTAAGTCGCATAGTGCTCAGAGCCATTTGAGCGCAAATTTACGATGTTTCAGATAATAACGCGTAACACGGAGTATCGCTTGATACTGAATTCAGTTACGTCTCTTTAATCGTGTAGCCATTGACAGCCATATATTTGTATTTGAAATACTAGAACTGTAGATTTTCTCTGTTTACAAGCAGCTGCTGCGCAGTGAGCGGACATATTGCCAGTAACTAAGTGGATATTAATGTAATTTGTGTATCTTCGTACATGGCTTCGAAAACCGTGTAAATGCGGAGGTGGGAATTAATATTACATGCCAGACATAATCAACAATGGTCCTAGATGTCGTTACATCTCCATCTCATGACATCGTTAACCTTCTTTATCCAACAGCAGTTGGTAACCAATATACATTTTAAGGTATTTTACAGATTTCAGTCATTTTCCTGGACAGATGTAACAATATTATTGAAATTCATTAAGTCTGTTTTTTCCTTTATTTCGTATTTGCATCATAGCGTGATAACGCTGTGCTGTTATAAGAAAAAAAAATATTTTCCGACCTCCTTATTATAAATAAAAAATTAATATCACAAATGCATAGTGGTAAATCTGTAAGTCGTTGACGAAAAATTTATTTTACGTCATTGGGAATGTCTTACACGATATCTGTTTTAAAAAAGAAATGTATAATTTAACAAGCACTAGAAGATTCATGCACTTTCAACTGAGCCTGTCATGTAATCGGAACTGATATGTATCAGAGTGAGGGAAAATGAGCTTTACGTGATTATTAAGCCCTTTTTGTAGGTGATTACTCCATATCTGTTACAGCTTTTATCGTTCTAAGAAATGAAATTTACACTCAAAGCCAGGGCCGTATCGCTTTTCCATCACACATTATAGACAGAAATTATCTCGTTTATGTAATATATGAGAAATCAGTACCACGAAACTAAAAGGATTTGAAATTACGTTCTACAGGGAAAAAGGAAATACCGTTATTACTGTGTCCTTTTTGTGGATGAGTACTTTCATGTCTGCCACAACATTTATCGGTCGAAAAATGAACTTTTTAACATGGCCGTTTCGTTTTTGCATTATAAATTATGAGAAGCAATTTCCTCATCCATGCAGTGTATGAGAGGTGAGAACCCCAGAAAACGAAAGGTATTTGAAGTACGTTGCTGCAGAGAAGGAAACGCATACAAGTTTAGAGTTTAGCATCCGGTCGATGCGTGGCCATTAGAGACAAAACATTCTTTGATTGAGGGAGATGGGGGAAGTAAATCTGTCATTTCCTTTTTGAGAGGAGAGACCATTCTGGAACTAGCCTTACGTGACTTAGAGAAGTCACAGAAAACTTCATCTGGATGGGAGGACCGGAATTTGAAGCACCGCCCTCCTGAATACGAATCGACTATGTTACCAGTGCGCCAACTCTCTTCCTCTGCCACAGGGGGATATTAAAAACCAAGTAGGAATCAGCATGGGTTTCGAAAAAGACGATCGTGTGAAATCCAGCCCGCGCTATTCGTCCACGAGACTCAGAGGTCCATAGACACGGGTTCCCAGGTGGATGCCGTGTTTCTTGACTTCCGCAAGGCGTTCGATACAGTTCCCCACAATCGTTTAATGAACAAAGTAAGAGCATATGGATTATCAGACCCATCGTGTGATTGGATTGAAGAGTTCCTAGATAACAGAACGCAGCATGTCATTCTCAGTGGAGAGAAGTCTTCCGAAGTAAGAGTGATTTCAGGTGTGCTGCAGGGGAGTATCGTAGGACCGTTGCTATTCACAATATATATAAATGACCTTGTGGATGACATCGGAAGTTCACTGAGGCTTTTTGCGGATGATGCTGTGGTATATCGAGAGGTTATAACAATGGAAAATTGTACTGAAATGCAGGAGGATCTGCAGCGAATTGACGCATGGTGCAGGGAATGGCAATTGAATCTCAATGTAGACAAGTGTAATGTGCTGCGAATACATAGAAAGAAAGATCCCTTATCATTTAGCTACAATATAGCAGGTCAGCATCTGGAAGCAGTTAATTCCATAAATTATCTGGGAGTACGCATTAGGAGTGATTTAAAATGGAATGATCATACAAAGTTGATCGTCGGTAAAGCAGATGCCAGACTGAGATTCATTGGAAGAATCCTAAGGAAATGCAACTCGAAAACAAAGGAAGCAGGTTACAGTACGCTTATTCGCCCACTCCTTGAATACTGTTCAGCAGAGTGGGATCCGTCACCAGATAGGGTTGATAGAAGTGATAGAGAAGATCCAATGGAGAGCAACGCGCTTCGTTACAGGATCATTTAGTAATCACGAAAGCGTTACGGAGATGATAAACTCCAGTGGAAGACTCTGCAGGAGAGACGCTCAGTAGCTCGGTACGGGCTTTTGTTGAAGTTTCGAGAACATCCCTTCACCGAGGAGTCAAGCAATATATTGCTCCCTCCTACGTATATCTTGCGAAGAGACCATGAGGATAAAATCAGAGAGATTAGAGCCCACACAGGCATACCGGCAATCCTTCTTCCCACGAACAATGCGAGACTGATAGAACCGATATACTCAAGGTACCCTCCGCCACACACCGTCAGGTGGCTTGCGGAGCATGGATGTAGATGTAGTATACATACCAAATATTGCTGTAAAGGTAAATGAGAAGAAAGGAGAAAAGCGAAGTGGAAAATACTTGGCAGGGTGACGTGATAAGTTACCTGGAAATGTGTAGCAGAAATGAAAAAGTGTAGTGGACGAAAAAGAATCGATTAATTATTAAACAGCATTGTTGTTGAATGTAGCAAGGTAGCAGAGCGGACGACAGTGAGCTGCATATGGTTTCAGATAGTCGAAATACTGAAGTATCCTTCTTAATTTTACCAAATTCATTCCAGCCTGTGGCTGGAGAAGCAGGAAATTCAATAGCTAGGGATAGCTTACGTGCCGTAAATGTGTACTTAAAAATGTCAAAAGACGGATGACGATACCAGTTAAATTATATCACGGTGAGACAGATTGCGAAACCAGATATTGAGCTGTAACGTGTAACCAAGGGTAGATGTAGGGTCAAATAAGAATTTAGTAATGATGAAGAGTAGGTTGAAGTTTCAGAGTTTCACGTCAGGAAGACAGTGAGAAGTATTACCGGTTCCAAAATTCCAGCAAAGGATTTTATTATTGCAGGGCAGACTATTTTCCAAAGCGACCCGTAAATACGAGGGCTATCCACAAGGTACATTACGTTTTGGAATTAAAAATAAATAAAGTATTGGAATTTTTTTTATTATATACAGATGAAAGCCACAGTTAAATACTACTTTTCTACATAGTTGCACTTGTTGTAGCTATGGACAAGCTTGGAAATTCCTTCGTCGTAAAATTCGGCCGCCTGCGCCTTCAGCCACGTGGTTACCTCTTCTTTTGGGACAGAAAAGGTGTGATTTTTGTGGATTTCCTGGAAAGAGGCACTACAATAAACTCTCAAAGGTATTGCCAAACTCTGCACAACCTCAGAAGAGCAATACAAAACAAGCGCAGGGGAAAGTTGGGGTCAAAGATCTTGCTGATTCACGACAACGCCCGGGCCCACACGGCAAATGCCACTCGTGAAGCTCTCGAATCTTCTAATTGGGAGTTGTTTCCTCATCCGCCGTACAGTCCCGACCTGGCACCGAACGACTTCCACTTATTCCCAGCAATGAAGAAGTGGTTGGCTATGCAGCGTTTTGATGACGACGCACAGCTTCAAGAATAGGTAACCACGTGGTTAAAGGCGCAGGCGGCCGAATTTTACGGCGAAGAAATTTCCAAGCACGTCCATCGCTACGATAAGTGCCTTAATTTAAATGGCAACTATGTAGAAAAGTAGTATTTAAGTGTGGCTTTCATCTGTATATAATAAAAAAAATTTCCAATACTTTATTTATTTTTAATCCCAAAACGTAATGTACTTTGTGGATAGCCCTCGTAGTATGAAAATGTGACGTTAAAAGAATATAAATATATGCTGGTAGGCGCTGACACGGGGCCCCCCGACAATGTACTTTGTCTGTCCCCCCCCCCCCCCTCCCGCCATCCCAACGACGCGCGCGCAAACGCCAAACAAAAGTAGAGCGTCGAAAGTCACAGCTCTACTGATTTAGTTGCCCCACATAGTAATAACGCAATCAAGGCAGGACGTTCAAAATATCGCCGCAAGAACTGTCGAGCAAATGTAAACAGGGTTCTTCTGCAACGGCACGTGCGAGGGAGGCGAAGGCGCGCAACGGCGGGCGTTTATTCTTGGCGACGCGAAGGCGTCGGTGCGTGGTGCGGGCCGGCCTGACGCACACCGCGCCTGCGCGCAGCGGCCGGTTCTTCCCCCGTAGTTCCCGCTGACGCGAATGTGGAAAGGCAGCTCGCTCCTCGTAGCTTGACGTCAGGCCGGCCGCGGAGAAAGGCGGCGCAGTTGCCAAGCAGTCTGTCCCAGGTCGCTATCACCGCGTCGTTAACGCTACTGATACAGTCGCCCGTCCACCGTTATGAGGCTCCAGGGGAAGAACGAAATGCGCCAACCAAACACGTCACTGTGCACCGCAACAACTCCTATACACCGTCAGAGTTTTGGAATCCTCGGCATCACAGCTGTTTATAGGGACCCGAGACTCGGAGATAGTTTCTGTAATTCCATCTTATACAAATAGAATGGGCCTGCGGCTGGTCAAAGACTTGAAGAAATTAAAAACCGACAGTCCCGATATGTTGATAATTTTTACTTATGGACCGTCTGACAGCAACTGAATAAAACACAATTTTAGTTAAAAAAATTATATACAGGGTGTTACAAAAAGGTACGGCCAAACTTTCAGGAAACATTCCTCACACACAAATAAAGAAAAGATGTTATGTGGGTACGTGTCTGGAAACGTTTAATTTCCACGTTAGAGCTCATTTTACTTTCAACAGTATGTACTGTACTTCTTCGATTCACCGTGTGGGCTGTCGAGAATCCGCACGCAATTGTGCAATCACGTCATCAACACAGATTTTCTGTGAACGTTTGGGCAGGCATTGTTGGTGATGTCTTGATTGGGCCCCATGTTTTTCCACCTACGCTCAATGGAGCACGCTATCATGATTTCATACGGGATACTCTACCTGTGCTGCTAGAACATGTGCCTTTACAAGTACGACACAACATGTGGTTCACGCACGATGGAGCTCCTGCACATTTCAGTCGAAGTGTTCGTACGCTTCTCAACAACAGATTCGGTGACCGATGGATTGGTAGAGGCGGACCAATTCCATGGCCTCCACGCTCTCCTGACCTCGACCCTCTTGACTTTCATTTAGGGGGGCATTTGAAAGCTCTTGTCTACGCAACCCCGGTACCAAATGTAGAGACTCTTCGTGCTCGTATTGTGGACGGCTGTGATACAATACGCCATTCTCCAGGGCTGCATCAGCGCATCAGGGATTCCATGCGACGGAGAGTGGATGCATGTATCCTCGCTAACGGAGGACATTTTGAACATTTCCTGTAACAAAGTGTTTGAAGTGATGCTGGTACATTCTGTTGCTGTGTGTTTCCATTCCACGATTAATGTGATTTAAAGAGAAGTAATAAAATGAGCTCTAACATGGATGGTAAGCGTTTCCGGACACATGTTCACATAACATATTTTCTTTCTTTGTGTGTGAAGAATGTTTCCTGAAAGTTTGGCCGTACCTTTTTGTAACACCCTGTATATACCACACCAAAACACACGCACACACACACACACACACACACACACACACACACACACACACACATACACAAACGCACACACAAATGCATACACTAAAAGATCACAGATAGTTCAATAATTTCACTCGAAAGTTTGGCAATAACATTCGATCTTTGCCAAAACATTTGACAGTCGGCAACAGAAACCAAAACATTGCATTGAAACAAGCGTTCAGTTCATAGTGCTGTGGAATGTGGGGAAAAAACCGCAGATTAGCATTCGTAAGAAGAAGAACAACACCAAAAATACAACAGGAGCGTAATATGTAAGAAACTGTCCACGCAACCTTTAAGTACAGTTCAAAACATTACTACTTAATAGGAAATACCAACCACCAGAACTGTTTATAACCTATACGTACAGTTACAAAATTGTAAATTAAATAGCAAACATATGTACATATTCCAGGCCACTGATGATGCCTTGCAGAAAATAAAGGAGAAACGCGTATGGCACTAAAATTGTGTTTTATTCAGTTACTGTCAGACGGTCCATAAGTAAAAACTGTCAACATACCGTAATAATACACGCAACTGAGGAAGACAGGACTGCAAAAGTTGAAGATGTCGACAGTCCCGAATTTATTAATTATTTTATTGAGCTACCAGTTTCGGTGTCTCATTGGCACCACCATCAGGCCCCTTACACACGTAGCTATATAAGTCATCTTAATGTCCATAATATTATAGGAGTCACTAAATTCAGCTGGCTTTGTAGCTTTCTGAAACGTCTCTTCAGAACTGGACTCTCCATTCCTCTAACGTCGACTGTCAGCACAAGCGGGACGTTTACATGACTACGTGTAAAAGGTCTGATGATGGTGTCAATGAGGCATTGAAACTGGTAGTTCACTAAAATAATTGATAAAATTAAACTGAATTTGTTACTCGACAAGGAAACCCTGAAGGTGTTTCTCAGGAGTTTTCCCAGTTAATAAAGAAATCACCATCGAAAGTCACAGGTCTAGCTGATATTCTTGCCTAACATATTATGAAGGCAGGACGTTCAAAATGAAAGAAATGCCCCCCCCCCCCTTCCCAATCCTCATGGACCTTGTCGTTGGTGGGAAGGCGTGGGTGCCTCAGAGATACAGATAACTGTACCGTAGGTGCAACCAAAGAGACCTGTTGATAGGTCAGACATACGTGCGTTTCCTGAAGAGGGGCAGCAGTCTTTTCAGTAGTTGCTGGGGCAATAGTCTGGATGATTGATTGATATCGCCGTGTAACACCAGCCAAAACAGGCTGCTGTGCTGATACTGCGAACGGCTAAAAGCAAGAGGAAACTACAGCGTAATTTTTCGCGAGAGCACGGTGTTCTACTGTATGATAAAATGATGATGGCATCCTCTTAGGTAAAATATTCCGGAGGTAAAATAGTCCCCCATTCGGATGTCCGAGCAGTGACTACACAGTAGGATGTCGTTATCAGGAGAAACAAACGCCGGCCGGAGTGGCCGAGCGGTTAAAGGCGCTACAGTCTGGAACCGCATGACCGCTACGGTCGCAGGTTCGAATCCTGCCTCGGGCATGGATGTGTGTGATGTGCTTAGGTTAGTTAGGTTTAAGTAGTTCTAAGTTCTAGGGGACTTATGACCACAGCAGTTGAGTCCCATAGTGCTCAGAGCCATTTGAACCATTTTTGAGAAACAAACCTGGCGTTCTACGGATCGCAGAGTGGTATGTCAGATCCCTTAATCGGGGAGGTAGGTTAGAAAATTTGAAAAGGGAAATGGATACGTTAAATGTAGACATAGTGGGAATTAGTGAAGTTCGGTGACAGGAGGAAAGAATTTCTGGTCGGGTGAATAAAATCAAACAACGATAAAATGATGATGGCATCCTCTTAGGTAAAATAATGAATAATGACATTGGAACGCGGATAAGGTACTATAAACATCATAGTGAACGCATTATTGTAGCCAAGATAGAAACGAAGCCCACACCCACCACAGTAGTACAAGTTTACATGCCAACTACCTCTGCAGAAGAGGAGACGATTAAGGAACTGTGTGACGAGATAAAAGAAACTACCCAGAGAGTTACGGGAGACGAAAATTTAATAGTCATGGGAGACTGAAATTCGAGAAAAAGGAGAGAAGGAAAAGTAGTACGTGAATATGGACTGGGAGAAAGGAATGAAAGAGAAAGCCGCGTTGTAGAATTTTGCACAGAGCATAACTTAATCATAGCTAACACTTGCTTTAAGAATCATGAAAGAAGCTTGGATACGCGGAAGAGACCTAAAGACACCGGAAGGTTTCAGATTGATTATATAATGGTAAGACAGAGATTCTGGAACCAGATTTTAAACTGTAAGACATTTCTAAGGGCAGATGTGGACTCTGACCGCAATATATTGGTTATGAACTGCAGATTAAACCTGAAGAAACTGCAAAAAGGCAGGAATTTAAGGAGATAGGACCTGGATAAACTCAAAGAACCAGATAACGTAGGGAGTTTCAGAGGGAGCATTAGGGAACGATTGACAAAAACAGCGGAAAGGAATACAGTCGAAGAAGAATGTGTAGCTTTGAGAGATGAAATAGCGAAGGCAACAGAGGATGAAGTAGGCCAAAAGACGAGGGCCAGTAAAAATCCTTGGGTATTGAATTTAATCGATGAACCAGGCGAAAAAGTATACAAACGTCTAAAAAATGAGATCGACAGGAAGTGCAAAATGGCTAAGCAGGAATGGCTAGAGGACAAATGTGAGGATGTAGAAGAATATATCACTAGGAGCAAGATAGGTGCTGCCTGCGGCAAAGTTAAAGAGACTTTTGGAGAAAAGAGAACCACCTAAATGAATATCAAGAGCTCAGGTAGAAAACCAGTCCTAAGCAAAGAAGGTAAAGCAGAATGGTGGAAGGAGTATACAGAGGGTCTGTACAAGGAAAATATACTTGAGGGCAAAATTATGAAAAAGGAAGAGGAAGTATATGAAGATGAGGAGGGGGATATGATACTGTGTGAAGAACTTGAGCCGGCCGCGGTGGTCTCGCGGTTCTAGGCGCTCAGTCCGGAACCGCGCGACTGCTACGGTCGCATGTTCGAATCCTGCCTCGGGCATGGATGTGTGTGATGTCCTTAGGTTAGTTAGGTTTAAGTCGTTCTAAGTTCTAGGGGACTGATGACCACAGATATTAAGTCCCATTGTGCTCAGAGCCATTTCAACCATTTGAAGAACTTGACAAAGCACTGAAAGACTTTAGTCGAAACAAGGCCCCGGGAGTAGACAACATTTCGTTAGAAGTACCGAAAGCTTTGGGAGAGCCAGCCATGACAACACTCATTCATCAGGTGAGCAAGATGTATGAGACAGGCGAAATACCCTCAGACTTCAAGATGAATACAATAATTCCAGTTCCAAAGAGCGAGTGCTGACATACGTGAAAATTTCCGAACTATCAGTTTAATAAGCCACAGTTGCAAATTACTAACACGAATCTTTTACAGAAGAATGAAATAAACTGATATAAGCTTACCTCGGGGAAGATCAATTTGGATTCCAGAGAAATGTAGGAACATGAGTAGCAATACTGGCCCTGAACTTCTCATAGAAGATAGGTTAAGTAAAGGCAAACCTGCGTCTACAGTATTTGTCGACTTAGAGAAAGCTGACTGAAACACTGTCTTTCAAATTCTGAATGTGACAGAAGTAAAATACAAGGAGCGAGCAGCGCGGAGTGGCCGCGCGGTTACAGGCGCCATGCAGTGATTGCGTGGCCCCTCGAATTAAATAAAGTGATGCTGAGGGAATTAGATTAGGAAATGAGACACTTAAAGTAGTAGATCAGTTTTGCTATTTGGGCAGCAAAATAACTGTTAATAGTCGAAATAGGGAGAATATAAATTATAGACTGGTGAAGGTGAGAAAGGCGTTTCTGAAGAAGAGAAATTTGTTAACATCGGGTATACATTTCAGTGACAGGAAGTCCTTTTGTATAGAGTGTAGCCATGTATGGAAGTGAAACATGGATGATAAACAGTCTAGGCAAGAATGGAATTGAAGCTTTTGAAATGTGGTATTACAGAAGAATGCTGAATATCACGTGTCTAATGAGGAGGTACTGAATAGAGTTGGGGAGAAGAGGAATTTGTGGTACATCCTGACTAGAAGAAGGGACCAGTGGGTAGGACACATTCTGAGGCATCAAATGGGTCAAATGGCTCTGAGCACTATGGGACTAAAGATCGGAGGTCATCAGTCCCCTAGAACTTAGAACTACTTAAACCTAACTAACGTAAGGACATCACACACAACCATGCCCGAGGCAGGATTCGAACCTGCGACCGTAGCAGTCGCGCGGTTCCGGACTGAAGCGCCTAGAACCGCTCGGCCACCGCGGCCGGCTGAGGCATCAAGGGATCACCGATTTGGGACTGGAGGGAAGCGTGGAGGGTAAGAGACCAAGAGATGAATACCGTAAGCAGATTCAGATGGATATAGGTTGCGGTAGTTACTCGGAGATGAAGAGCCTTGCACAGGGTAGAGTAGCATGGAGAGCTGCATCAAACCAGTCTTTGAACTGAAGACCACAACAACAACAAAGAAATGAAATAGCCGAAAACCTTTAAGTGGTGAGCAGTTGCCTAGAAGCATTCAGATTTCTGTTTTTCTTCGTGCGCTGACATGTAGGTTTCACAAGAGGCAACATTAGAAAGAAAGAAAAAGTCGCCTGCTGTAGTTGGATGAAAGGTTCAGCCGTCTGATAGGAAAGCGTTTTCTAGCTTCTCTACTTCCGGGCGTAATGGGCTCTTTCCTCGCGCTGTGTTAGAGTTGTGTCTTAAGTGTATCTGTTGAGTGGCTGTAATGGATGTGTGTACAGTGTGGTGTCATATTTGTGCTGTGTGGTGACAGAACGGAGAGACTGAAGTCCGATGCTTGCACGTAGTCAGCTGCTATCAAATAACCGAGCGTAACGTACTCATCCGACGGAGGTATGACCATCAACAGTGTCACGTGTTGCGGCAGAGTGATTTGGAGTTTAATCCAGGATGCCGGTGCAAAGACTGGTGATCAGCAACTTCTCTCTCCTCCCTTGCTGATCAACAACCGGCTGGCTTCTAGTCGAGCGCCATCGCACAGACACGCCACAGTCGCATTGCTTACAGACACACATAGTTCTTGGATTTTTTATCGACTTTATCTTGAAGGAAGATTAATTTACGAACAGAGTGGCGAAATGGTAAGGCGCTGGACTTGTATTCGGGAGTACAGTATTCAAATCCTCGTGCAGAAATCAGAAGTGAGTTTTCAGTGGTTTCGGTAAATCTTCTAAAGTAAATGCCATGACGATTTTTATGAAAGAGCATGGCCGATTTTCTTCGCCATCTTTTCACAGTCCGAGCTGGTGCTCTGTTCATAATGACGATGTGCATCACTCAGAGGTTTTCTATTTAAATTTCGAAATAGCACTTACCGGGAAGAGTCGGACTACATATGAAATCTTCCTACGGACATCTCTCGAAATGACCCAAGACTAGAATATTCGAGAAATAACAGTTAATGCAGAGGCTTACTGACAATTTTTACGATTTACGAATATAAACGATGTGTGTGTTTTTTATCTGTACCATTGCATTTCCTGAATTTAGTATAACATCCTTAGTGTACTATATGCAATATAAACAATGTAGAAAGCCTGATTAGATGTAAGAAAGTTCCAGATTAAATAAATTCATAAATAGACATGTATGTTCGTCGCTAACAAGCGATTATTGTTTTCGCCTGTTTTTCTCGTCCAGTTTGAACAAAGACGTTTGACTTTTTAAGAGAAAGTCTGACAAAATTTCAAAGAACATGTAGCAAAACAAATCACAGCTTCGAGACAAGACTCAAAACATTGTGCAGATCTTTGGTTGCGTAGATGAATACAAATGGAAGTAAATATCTCCAGTGGGCACCGATTCTTTTCTGTCGAGTTTATATAAGATAATACATTGTACACATTCAAGTAATCGAAAAAATGTTCAAATGTGTGTGAAATCTTATGGGACTTAACTGCTAAGGTCATCAGTCCCTAAGCTTACACACTGCTTAACCTAAATTATCCTAAGGACAAACACACATACCCATGCCCGAGGGAGGACTCGAACCTCCGCCGGGACCATCCGTTCAAGTAATCAGAAAAATTAAGTGTAATAACTATGTTGCCAACAGCAGCAGAATTTATACTTAAAAACACCGATTTAAATATTGCTTCTATGTTGCATTGATACTGTGTGCGTGCGTGTGTGTGTGTGTGTCTTTCTGTGTGCGTATTTGTGTTAGGGTCTGAGTAAGTGTATGCGGATGTGTGTATGTGTGCAAAGGCGAGATTAAAAAAAAAGGGTGAAAGGAATGACAGAAGGAGAGCAGAGTTTAGCTCATTCCAGAGGTGTGGGTTGTTTAAGATTACACCTATTACATGCTACATCTAACAAGGACAGGCCACGACACTGGGATCATGGATTTACTTCAGACATGTACAGCTTTAGTAGGCCATTAAAACAACACAATGTGCAAGCAGTATGATGCAATACTCTGGCAATTGCGAGAAAATCGCAAGAGAAGATTCATGCATGTGCTAAGGAACTGACGTATCTGTGCGTAGGTGCCGGACGTTAGAGATCATGGTGGTCAAATAGTGCCGGCACAGTAGCTCAGTGTGTTCGGTCAGAGGATTAACTGCCGTGTTTAATGTAAAAAATAAGTTAACAGATGAATTTGAACAAGCGTCATGGGACGACCGCTCCGAACAAATAGAACGGCCAATAAACAACACAAAAAGAGTCTTTTTTTAAGTGGCTAGCGTCCGAGCTACATAAGGTGGACGTGTATGAGGCGACGTTCGATTCCCGTTCGAACCTTCATTTTTGTAGTACAAATGTAAATTCAGCGATATTCAAAAAATTGCACGTACACTATTCGTTCTTGCTACGTTACCAACGTCTCAACGCTAAGCAGGTTAACTGCCAAATAAAGCTTGCCTCTGTGTCTGCGGCTCGAAGCGTCGAGGTGCAAAGTAATTCCGGATACCCTTCCAGATCGGACATATAAGGTATTTCGCAAGTCACGACTGGCATGCATTTTCAGGGAAACACTAGGCGCTTTTCATTCACTTATTGACAGATATAAATGTGCTTATTCTAATAATTTAAGTTAATTAAAATACTAAGTAGTCAAATAACATGAAATTCACTAAAACTTCATGCCAATACACGTGTTTTTTGGTTGTATTGACTCTCAAAAGTCGTATAACTTAAATAATATGACCAGTGATGAAAAAAAACCCAGATAAAACATTAAGATGGAGCAGGACTTGAACCGTCGCTTCATACACGTTCATGTTACGACGCTCGAATGCTGACCACTTTTCTTTTCCTTTTTTTTAAATTTTATTTTTAACGCTCTCATTGTGTTCGTCATTGTTCGCTGCGTTTGTTCGGGTTGGACGTTCCATGACATCCGTTCAAATTCATTGCTGAGTCTTTTACTTTCTTTCATCTAAGTTAACCCTCTGACCGAACCTGCTGAGCTATTGTGCCGGCATCCACTTGAGCACCATACACTCCATCGTCCGGCCGCAACGCATAGGTACATCAGTTACGTAGTAGACGAGTAAAATTTCTCTTGCGATTTTCTCGGAATTGTCAAAGTAGTCCACCTTATTACCTGCACATTACGCTGTTTTAATGGCCTACTGAAAGTGTACAAAGTGTAAAGTAAAACTGTGGTCCCAAAGTCGTGGCCTTCCCTTGTAAGTAAATGTAGCATGTAATAGACGTAACATCAACAACCCACAGCTGAAACAGAATCGAAACCTTGCTCTCTTTTTGTCAGTCCTTTCCCCTTCTGTTTTTGAATACCGTCCTCCCATTCAAACACACACACACACACACACACACACACACACAAACATACGCACATACACATACGTGCGCGCGCGCGCGCGCCCGCGTACGCACAGCTCCAATGTAGCAGAGTACCATTAATTAAATTGTTGTTTATATACAAACTCTGCCTCTTTTGGAAATATAACTGTGACATTTAATCTTCAGTTGAAACTTCCGGGCTGAGAGGCCGTGGTCGATGTACAAAATTTCTATCTGACGTTTCGTCTCCATCTGCGGGAGACATCTTCTGAGGTCTCCCGCAGATGGAGACGAAACGTCAGGTAGAAATTTTATACATCGACCACGGCCTCTCCGCCCGAAAGTTTCAACTGAAGACAACACCGGGCGTGAAAGCCTACATTGTAATATTAAATTTAATGTTTGTGATTACTTGATTGTGTACAGAGTATTAACTTAACGTAAACTTCACAGACAAGAGCCGGCTGGTATGGCCGAGCGGTTCTAGGCGGTTCAGTCTGGAACCGCGCAACCGCTACGGCCGCAGGTTAGAATCCTGCATCCGGCATGGATGTGTGTGATGTCCTTAGGTTAGGTTTAAGTAGTTCTAGGTCCTAGGGGACTGATGACTTGAGATGTTAAGTCCCATAGTGCTCAGAGCCATTTGAACCATCACAGAAAAGAGCCTTTACAAAGTGCGTTGGTGTATGTGATATAACACTACGGTGAAAGTGGCCTTTGACCGCTGGAGGTATTTTTCTGTTATATATTTTATTTTAACGTCTATATTTTCGTTCATTCTTTCAGTTAAAGACCTCCACAAAATTGTGAGCCACGTATGAAATGTTTTGTTTTTCTATACTGGGCAGTGCTCCAGGACACACCGAAGTGGTAACACGGTACATACACGCCATATTAAACGTAAACACGACTCATGAATTACCCGTTAGGCCGATTGCTGTCTGTAGGGAAATACGAGAAGAGCGATCTGGGATCGTGGGACCCGTGATCAACATGTCGCCAGCACCTCCAGCCCTTACTGCCAGCATATCAATCCTGACAATGCCATTGCCTCTTTCTTCAAGCAGCTCCTCATTTGGCATTCCAAGGGATGAGTGGAGCCGGCCGCGGTGGCCGTGCGGTTCTAGACGCTCAAGTCCGGAGCCGCGCTGTTGCTACGGTCGCAGGTTCGAATCCTACCTCGGGCATGGCTGTGTGTGATGTCCTTGGGTTAGTTAGGTTTAAGTAGTTCTATGTTCTAGGGGACCGATGACCACAGCAGTTGAGTCCCATAGTGCTCAGAGCCATTTGAACCATTTGAATTTGAACCATTTTTGGATGAGTGGAATGTGTACCAGACCTCCCTACTTCAGAGAAATTTCTGAGGTTGTACTGGAAACCTTGCCTGGGTCCTTCCGGACAGGAGGCAGCGATTCTAACCATTCGGCTACGGAGGCGGTCAGATGCAATGTTCGCCCACATACATTCTGTTGGAAACGCGTTCTGAAAATAAGCAGATAGTGACTGATAACAGAAAACTTGTTGCTTAATTTGATAGCTGCGCTCGAAATGTAGTGAAAGAGCCTAAAATTAAGTTCTAGTGCCTGTTCGACACAAAGTTCCAATTATTTGCATAGGATAATATTCGAGCTCTCTCCACTGAGGAATGACTGTTTCTCTCTGGCGCTCCCCACTGAAGAATTAATGTTTGGCTCTGAATTTGGTATGTAGTTCCTACTGCAGACCCCCCCCCCCCCACTCCCCTTCCTCCCTCCCCTCACCATCTTTGCATACGAGGTATTTATTTTTTATTTATTTATTTAACCTGATCAGATTAGGGCCATCAGGCCCTCTCTTACATCGGACCAGTGTTTCACACATGCAGCATTTCACACATCAGAGTTAAATCATGACAATAGTTTAAATAAGAAAATTAGATTACTCTAGTGACAATATGAATAAAGAGTAATGACTAAGACCTAATAAGGTAAATGCTGGCAGTATTTTTACAACAGGTGCTATACATACAAATTATGATAAAAGCAATAATAATAACAGTAACAAAACCGAATAATAATGATAAACATGAGAAAAATTGGCAATAGTAATGAAGATTTGTGCAGATGTACATTAATATCTTGGTGTGTAAAGTAGATGTTTACTAGTATAGCCAGTTTTGGGGAAGGGAGATTTAAGGAGGGGGAAAGAGGGGAGTAATGGGGTGAAGTGCATTCATGTACAGAGGAAGGCATTACTGTTGCTTAAATAGATACGTCATTAACTGTTTTTTGAAGCCGGACATGTTTTTAAGTTCTCTAACATAACGAGGGAGGTTATTCCAGAGTCGGGTTCCCGCTACTGTAAAGAACTTGGAGAAGGTGACTGAGCGATGCAGTGGAACAGAGAGGATTTTATTATGATGGGAACGTGTGTTTCTGTCATGTTGTTCCGACATAAGCGTTAAGGACGAGGAGAGACATGAGGGACAGCGTACATTTATAAGGCAATAGATGAGACAGAGTGTATAGAAATCTCTGCGTTTGTCTGCACGCAGCCAGGACAGTTTTGCATACGCTGGTGAAATGTGATCAAAAAGTCGAACGTCACAGATATATCGGACGCAGGCATTCATGACCAGTTCCAGACGTCGCGAATTTTGCTGAGAGAGACCTTGTAGGATAATATCGCCGTAGTCAATGATTGGGAGTATAAGCGTTTGTACTAATTTCTTTTTCAGATCGAAAGGGAAGAGTTTTTTATATTTTTGTAGGTCATGAAGGGATGCTGATGCTTTTTTGCACACTGCAGTTACGTGCTCTGTCCAATTTAGATTTTCATCTATTATTACTCCCAATCTCTTTGCTGAGGGAGATAAGTTAATATTTGTTCCATTTAGGATAAGAGATGGTACGGATTCCCGATGTTTTGGGGTAATGGGCTTAGAGTGACCAACAAGTACCGCTTGGGTTTTAGATGGGTTTAGTTTTAGTCCTATGTCCTGTGCCCATTTTGATAGTGCATCGAGGTCAGTATTGAAATTTTCAATAGCTTTCTTAAGATTGCTTGGTTTAGCACTTAGATACAACTGAAGGTCATCAGCATACATATGATATTTGCAATAGGTCAGAACCTATGACACATCATTGACATACAGAGAGAAGAGTATAGGACCTAATACTGAGCCTTGGTGAACGCCTGACACTATCTGCCGCCATTGTGATTTTATATTCCAGGACAGGACGCGTTGCTGACGAGACTTCATGTATGAGCGAAACCATTGCACTGCACTTCGTGAGAAATTTAGACCCGCTCAGTTTGGCTAGTAAGATGTCGAAGCCGAAGTCGACTGTAGCAAATGCTTTGCTGAAATCTAAGAAGCAAATGATAGTCGCTTCTTGTCTGTCCATCCCGTAACTTAAAGGCACAGATGTGCAACGTGGGCTTGGTAAAAATTTATACTGGTAGAGGGATTGACAGCTACTGTAGTGTGGAAAAGTATGTGTGGTCGGCTAGTTTAATACTTTGATAAATCTGTGGAGGTCTCTGACTAGGCAGTTACTGAGCATTACGCGGAATCAGTTATATCAGATGAATACCTAGAAGTCAAATTTTCGGTCACTGACCTTCAGCTTGTATCACCACTGCTACGTGATGATTTTTCCATACACACACACACACACACACACACACACAAACACACACAAACACACACACACACAGAGGCGCATACACACACATATACATGCGTGCGCTCTCACGCGCCGTTAGGCGGACGGGATTAATGACGTTGTAAAGTCTTCCATCTGGGCATCATTTGGTGCACAATGTAACTACTTCCGGTGATCTTAGCCGATAATTTGGAGAGCGGCCGTTACATTTGTAACGTGTTGAGGCTGGTGGCTACTTCCTGTCTTTGAAGTCGCCGACGTCTTTCAACAAGATAAGGCAAGACCTCTTGTTGCCTGTGCTGTCCTGCCATACCTCGATAGAGATGATGTCAAACTGTTGCGCTGGCCACATCCTCCTTCAGACCTCACACCTACTGAAAACCTCTTGTCATGCGTTGTCGAGACACTGCCACGTCGTTACTTGCCAACCATTGCCATTCATGAACTCTGGCATGGAACGGCGTATCAGTAACTGTCATCCATTCCCAGTTCGACTCGATGCCTAACAGGGTTACAGCCATTATTGCTGCAAGAGGATACACCTCTGTGTGTTGAATGTCGCACCGTATATTCCCAAAATAAGTTGCAAATGTAATGAGCTCCTGGTATAAGTGTATACGCGCTGTTAGTAAAATTTCATTTCTAGCTATCCTTTGATGTGTTTTAATTTTAATGTCCGGCTAACTGTTTGTCAGCCACCACCACAGCAGTGTGTATGTGCAACGTGGTATACGACAGCGTGTTGAAACTGTTGTTGCCAAGATGTTCTCTGAAACCAATAACCAACTCATTAGTGATGAAACTTCAGTGCTTCTACAAGCAGTGATGGAATGTCTGGAATGTGACTAACGCGCCGCAGAAGCCCAGGACCCGAGTGGGAACTACCGCAACTGGCAAACATGACGTCAGCATGACTCGTCAATGAAGTTGGTGACTACATCCAGTTTCCTTAATGTTCGAGATTCGAGAGTTATATATTTACTGATTAAAAATCGCTGTTTGATTCTGTAATTATGAGTATGGAGAACACTAAATCTGTAGGTTGTCCACATCATAAGTATAATTTTGTTGAAAATTTCATGACCTTTTCGAGGATTTTAGCTCACTGTTTTACAATGAGGTACTTAAGATCTCCTGATGTATTACGAAGTAATGACAGTAGTTAGGTGCACCAGTTTCCTCTAATCATTAAGTTCCGAAACTACATGAAATAAGCATGTAGCAAAAACAAGGACATTTATTACACATTCAGATATCTGTGTCCACAGATTTAGTACTTTTACTTTATCCTTTTCTCCGATTTATCATGACATAATTTATCATGATACAGTTTCCTTAATATGTTAACAATTTTACGAGTCTTGAAAATGGAAATTTGTGTTTGTCTCAAATAGCTTCTATTTTAAAAGGAATTTATCTTGTAACAGGTTTTTGATAATAATTCTGCTTGATTTTATTTCAATGACTGATTATTGGCGTGTAGAAATGCAATAATGAAACAAATAGACCATTAAATATAGCACTGAAAAGATTTTCTCGATTGCAGTGCTTTTAAATTTCAGTAGAATATTTGTTCCTAGGTACAAGACCGTGTTGTAGCCTTGAACATGTTTCCACATTTAGAAAAAGCTTAATCTTTTGGAGTAATTTTTGTAATTAAAAAAAAAAAAAAGACTGCAGGGCTAGCTAGAGGCGAAAGTCTGAAAAGTATACCAAGATACAAAACCGTCCCATATACCGTATTTTTGTAATTAAATGTAACTGCAGGCAAACAACTGGCTACGTACTGAAAACAGAATTGTAATGTAATCTACTGATCCACGTGGAAGGTGAGGCTGCAAGCTCTCGAAACGCGTCGACTGATGAACAAGTCGGATCGAAACCAATGGGGGAGCTATTTGTAGAAATAAATAACATTATTAAGAGTGGCTGACGGCTGTTTTCGTCTTTGCAAGAATAAACTTGTTTTATTGTACACTGCCTTGCTCTCAAAAATGTCAGTTTTCGACAAAATAGTAGAAAGTTTTTGTTCCAAGTGCCAGTAATTCTGAACCACTACATGTTATTCGTGATAAAACAAGTACAGGAATACAGCACTAGGTTTTTAACTAATAGAACTGTAGTCAACAAAAGGCATTTCCTATAGTCTGAGTTTTGAAACTCCAGAGGGAAGCATAACTTGGCACGAAGACCATGCGACATCTCCAAATGCACGTTCGAAAGACTTCCTCCGTAGTTTGCTACCTGGATCAAGTCTAGGGACGTGCAACAGAGTTTTGCGAAAACACTAGGACTGGAACCGCGTTTTGCGAGAAATTGCAGTTACGTTTTCCATTTCTATTTTTGTTATTTTAACAAGTGTCATCTTTCAGTATCCTTACTTTCATTGTACGCATAATAAAGACCTGTATCACTTAAACGGTAAGTATTTTCCTTTTTTTACTTTTAATTGCTGCTTTATTTTTAATGAAACACCCCAGATTTTTGAAGGTAGGTCTTTCCTTGGTCTCTTAGCCACTACGTCCATTTGGGAGGTCTGATGTGGGCTCCCTCGAGCTTTAAACTTCGCCCGTACCGTTGCCCAAGTCCTGCCGCGTGGAGGCGGACCCCTTCTTTCTCTGCAGCATTTTTTAAGACCGGTGAATTGGATATAAAAGTTGGAAAAATAAATATAAATAATGTCTCGATATTTAAGACGAATAAAAAAGCAGAAGATATGATACTGTTGATGACAGACAATACCGCCACCATTGTGGCTGGGGGTTGAACCCTCGAACCGTTAATTCTTAAAATTATGTTAATAGTAGGACAGACTCTGTGCACTGACTGTATAGTTAATGCTGCAGCGTGGATTAGTTAGTCTATTATTAGTTTCCTAATTATGTTAGCAATGTTATTCTAGGGGTACTACCTTAGGGTGGTGTTTCTATAGAAGTTACATAAAAATGTCAAGTGACTTGAGCACACTCCCCCTATTTTTTTAGTTTTGGCATGTTTTGGTGGCAATAGTCTTAAATATCTAAATAAAACTGAAATAATGAAAAAACTGTGTGTCTTTTTCTATTGGCAGAACCAACTGAAGTCATACTATATACGAGGGTAATCCCAAAAGTAAGGTCTCCTATTTTTTATAGGTACATAGACCTGTTTATTTATACAGTGGTTTACAACAGTTTAGAGCTTGAACATTTAGCTATTTTTCTACATAATCACCATTTCTGTTGATGCATTTTTGTAGACTCTGTGGCAGTTTTGGATACCCATATCATACCAGCACGTCGCCATGCTGCTTCTTTCACCTCGTCGTCGATGTTAGGAAGGTGGTGTGGTCTGTGGTATTATCCTTTTGATTGCCTTTGAATGGAAACCATGTTGTTCAGGCCTTTTTCTGTTTTTAAATTTTGGGATTGCTAGTGAAACTTCTTGCGCAAAAGGATATGTAACTGTAGCAGTTACATGGATTGTGTAATTCTTCTCTGAATGTGGCGCATCTGTGTCGACGATGTCGTCAGGGAGCAGTTTATACAGTAGAAATTGTGCTTTATTTCTCCACACCCTCATCATCGTGCAGTCATGCTGCCTTAGCGTTCCCAGGACTTACACGAATTGGTAGATTTTGCTGTCGAATAAGGCTTACTATGCGTTGTACCTAAAGACGATGGAAGAGGACTCGCTGGCGAGGAAGAGTCCCTGCGACGCACGATTGGCCAGCCTCCGATCGCAGCTTTGTGCCATCAGCCGGGAGAGAAGCAGAGGTGTGAAGATGCTCCGCTTGAGCCACTTAACTACCGCAGTGTTAAGATAGCTGCGTTTTCAGACGTGGTTGCTCCTTGCCTTGTTACAGGGACATCTTATTCAGTCGCTCGTCTTCTTTATTCCGTTGTTGACGCTAGACTTTGTTGCAGTCGTTGGCCCTTGTAAATGTCTTTGATACCTTCTTATATTCTTCTATTCTTATAAGTAGGGAACTGGATTATCTTCTTGTATGTCCATGTCACGTCCGCTATCAGAGTGGTGATTCAGAGAAATAACTACATCCGTTACTTGTGAACCTGGATCTTGAGTAGCTGAAATGGCGTTAATCTATTAAGGCACTGTGCCTTCCCCTCCCTCAGAACATGTTCCACTAAACATAGTGGCTATAGCCATCACACATACACAAGGAATGCGAGATGTAGATTCAAAAAATATGTATACACTTCCGTGTCTCTTATAGGACGTGCACTGCAGAGAAAGATACTGTCGTACTATACGGATCGCAACGCGTAACCATAAATAACGCTGCTTACTGCGGGCGACCTAAAGTCGACGTTGACTCGACGACGGTACTTGACGAACTGGGTATGTCGTACTCCAGCGTTGCAATAGCCTTTTATTGCTCGTTTAAAGACTTTAGTGATTCGATTAAGGCCTGATACTAATACTATTTTGGCATATGAAAAGAGTTACAATGAGGTTACATAGCGCTATTCCAGTAATGGTTGCGCAGAGCAGTTAGTCCTTCATTATTATTCTATTAATCACTGTATTCAATAATTCTAAACTTTGACTTAACCAAATTTTACGATCCCCAAGGTAAAAACTATGGTTCCTTGGCAGTAATTACGAATGTTACCAGAAACGATGTACCTGAGCAGCGGGAAAATGCTCCTATTGGAGCACAAAAAAGGCGAGTATGATCCTATCCCTTTAAAAGACTTTGATTTAAAAGTGGGGTACCAGCTGTCTCATTCTACCTTCATCAGTACCTTTCGAAATTTTCCCAAAAGTTTTGGCATGAGAACATATTTGCGCTCTATTTAACATGCAACTCACCTCTCACTCCCTCAAGCTCCCCTAACTGTAACTCGCTCACATCCACTAGTCCATCGCTGTAAGTCGCTCGTACCCACCAAGTCCCACTTTCCCATTCTCAATCATTCATTCTGCCCCGACTCATTGTCATTTACCTCTTGGTTTCTCCCTAACTGTCACTATCTCCTATCTCATAGCCACAGACTCTTTTTGTTCTGTCCTACTACTACTGTCTTCCCTCACTGTCACTAACTCTCTCTTACTGCTGCTATCTCATTCATTTATTTCTTTTGCTGTTGTCTTTTTTCACTGTCACTATCTCTCTCTTTCTCGTTGTCATTGTATTGGACTCTGTCTCTCATTATCACTGGCTGTCACCCACTTCCTTCTTCTCTTTATGCCTCCCCACTAGCACTGTATCCTTCACTCTTTTCCTAGCACTGTTCTGTCACTGTCAGTTATTTCCCACTGCCACTGTGTCATTCTTTTTCTCTCACACCGCTGTTGTCTCTTTCTATACTATCTTCCAGTATTTATTACTTTTCAGTCTCTTTGTCACTACCACAGACTCCTTTCTCAGCATAAAAAACCGGGAAAATCTTCGTATGCCAAAATTTTTGGGACAGTTTTTAATGGTGCTGTGGAAGGCGGAATGAGGAAGCTTGTACCCCAATTTTCAGTTACAGCTTTTTTAAAAAAAATTTTAACAATTTGTATTTTTTTTGGTTATGTAACAGGAGCATTTTTCAGCTGGTTCCCTTCTTTCCCCTGCTAAAGCAGGGCACATCACTCATATGGAAATAACTTTGTGGGTCAGTAAAATTTTGATAGTTTACTTATGTGGAATTGAAATAACGCAAAACAAATTTCGCGCCTCAGACCGCATTTAATTTTTAAGTGCACAAAAATTTTGCATGTGCTTCAGTACTACAACACAGGGTTCCCAGAAGCCTTCTGATGACAACGAAGATACTTTGTAGCATATTTCCCCGTCCTACGTCACATTATAAACTACGTTCCCGCCTCACGCCGAATTTTATGTGAGAAACGCTTGTTTCGTGTTTTCTCAGGAAGCGTACATCGACTAAATTGTGCCGCAGTAAGCCCATTAAGGCAAAGTGTAGACCACATCTAATGAAAAAAGAACCTAGCGATTTGCTCCATTTGCTTAGTTCAAAAATTGACCCTGTACTTTAGGATAGATAAAGGAAGACGATCCCTCAGTTGGATATACAAATGGCACCTAGCCCAAGGGCTGCCCAAAACATTTGACCCTACCTTTCTACCACCAACAGCACCCGAGATATGAGCCCCGGCAAGTACCTTTTCAGGTGTGGCGATTTGGAACATAAAATAATAAATAAAATAATGTATCCGCGTGTCGGAACATATCAGAACTGATAAATGTACATAATTCTTATCATAATTAATAATTGGTTCAAAAACAAATTGCTCGCTTTATGGCTGGCATCAGTATTATTTTATTAGTTATTCAGTATTTCACTGCAAGGTGAATAATAATCAGTCATACTTTCAGCTGAACTTAGATTCCTTTAGCTGAGTCTTCATTAAGACAATGTAATCAGTTACAATTCGGTCCGCAGCTCGTGGTCGTGCGGTAGCGTTCTCGCTTCCCGCGCCCGGGTTCTCGGGTTCGATTCCCGGCGGGGTTAGGGATTTTCTCAGCCTCGTGATGACTGGGTATTGTGTGATGTCCTTAGGTTAGTTAGGTTTAAGTAGTTCTAAGTTCTAGGGGACTGAGACCATAAATGTTAAGTCCCATAGTGCTCAGAGCCAAGTTACAATTCAGGTGGTTAGTTGTATACATCGCCGTATGGTTCTGGTCAAAATACTTTGGAATTAATGACATGTAGAATAATCACGGTCAAATTAATTAAACAGAGTGACAAAGAGAATGAAAGCTTTTGAAATGTGGTGCTACAGAGTAACGCTGAAGGTAGGTAGATGAGTCGCATATCTGATGAAGAGGTACTGAGTTAAACAGAAGAGAAAATAAAATTAAGGTACCATTTGACTGAAAGAGGGGATCAGAAGATAGGAGATATCCTAAGCATCAGGGAACTACGGGGGCAGAAGATGAAAGCTGTCCAGGTTCAAGTTGCTGAAGTTTTCAGTAACTGTTCAGAGATAATTAGCTACATCAAACCAGTCCTCACACTAAAGACCAAAACAACAACACCTCTTATTTAGTAGTACCAAAGAGTAATATGAGCCTCTTCCAGTATTACATTCACTTAAAAAAATAAGTCATTATACAACATGAAACTGACATTTCTGTAAATTTCTTAAACCTGACAGTTGCTAATCAATATCAAAAACATAGCTTTTACATTTAGGATTCGAACTAGCAGCATAGTTGATGACGAAACGTTGACTATATACTCTCTATTTTCCCATTGTAAGACAATTCATATCATAAATGCCGCGCGGGATTAGCCGAGCGGCCTAGGGCGCTGCAGTCATGGACTGTGCGGCTGGTCCCGGCGGAGGTTCGAGTCCTCCTTCGGGCATGGGTGTGTGTGTTTGTCCTTAGGATAGTTTAGGTTAAGTAGTGTGTAAGCTTAGGGACTGATGACCTTAGCAGTTAAGTCCCATAAGGTTTCACACACGTTTGAACACATTTGATTTGAACATATCATAAATTCTGCTTGTTGCTTGGACAATGTTAACGCCAGGGGAACGTGAAAACGAACATAACAGCCAAGGATGCTTCCATGGACTACCCTTTGGCGGAGTGGAATAGTATCTCCATTTCAGTCGTTCATTATCTCGCTGTTGAGTAGGGTGGCCGTAAAATAAAGGGAAAAAGAGAGTCTCTGTGTAGAGTTTCATCTTCTAACAGACAGATTTCTACGTAGCGGGAAGAACTATTTGTATTATTTGCGGCCTATGGTTCTACGTACTTTCCTCATATTGGCGACAACTTTACAAAATGTCAAGTATAACTACTGCAGACTCTCATCACCAAATTTAATTAGTTGCTCAGGTTTTCATGATCTTGTGGTACCCGTCTGTCTCCAGCATCATTATCATCAACATCAAAAGCTGTAGCAGGCGAAGTAATGGAATAGTTATGCAGTTTTACTCAGGGGTTAAGGTAGCATCAGCTGCCACTATCCTCTGCCTGAAGTGACTTCATAATATAATCTGTGCCCAGCATCTCTCATTCGAACTATTCCCGTAAGTGAAAATTGAGAAAACGCTGAAAATGAAGAGAGCCGCAAAGTACAGAGCGAAAGAGGAAGAAGCGGATGTGAACACCAGGCAATAAAAATATCAATAGAGAAGGAGACAAAGAGGAAAAGGTCTGCAACGGACGGCCGAGATGTCGCAGCGCAGCCTAGCACCTGCTGGCCTATACCGGGTCAGCGAATCACTCCGCCGGCCTGTTTGCAATGTCCGCAGTCCCAGCGCTTTGACGGATGTTGGTGATATTCGACGCCGCAAACAGCTCTTGCAAGATTGGAACGTCTTTTTTCTCGTGGAGTGCCTTGTCTTGTCAGACTTCGAGATCCTGGGCATTATTTTTATCCCATCATACACACAAATGATCGTTTCAAGCAAATGATTTTGTTGTGAATCAAAAGGTTTAGTTGCTTTTTCGTACTGAATGAGAAACTCGAGGCGTAAATTGAGTACTTGCGTTTAATTTGCTTTATCTATAATACCGAGCACTATATTGTTTGAATCGGTCTTTCACTTTCTTATTTACGTATGTTATGTATTTAGGTCAGTTGTGAAAGAGTATTCCGTTAATTTTTAGGTTGGCTTAGGAGGCTGATTCATTTTATTGCTAATGTGCTTTCAAAATCATAGAGAAAGTGCAGTTCACATACATTTCCAATACCAGCGAAACAGATACAAACGACAGATTGCTCCAGAAAATCTATGAAGCGGATAATAGATTGACTGAACTTGTTTCGTGTCCCAAAAATGTTCTGAGGGGCTCGCAATATTCCACTTTACAAGGAAATGTTACTGGTAGATTTATGTTTAGCACCGTCTTCCCGATGTACCTGCCAATAGTGACATGTATTTTTTGAAATACAAAATATGCAGTAGATAAAGGAAATGCAAAATACCTTGTCGTAAGCTTGCGTAGAAAATGTACCCACTGGAGGAAAAATTCGCAACGGTATAAAGCTTACAAGACAGGACTTCATGCTGAGTATGGGAATATTCACCTGCCGTATTTCATTGTGACTTTACCGTTTGGCTGAGCCGCACACCGTGTTTCATTCTCATATTACCAACACTTGTGGAACGTTGTTCGCAGACAATATTGTTTTGTTGCCTTACGCGTATCATACGGTGAAAGAAACGTTTTACTTTTTCCTGAACAGCTCTCGTGCGTGCGATAATCAACAAGAATGCAAGGAGTAAAAGAGTGCTTGCGGCACGGGAAGCCTGCCGACAGTCTTAATGTGGTTACACTGGATGAGCTTTCTGGAGTACGGCGGCTGAAACTTCAGTCGTGTACACAGATTCAGGTTTTTCGTGAGTGCCCTACATCTCTTAAGGTAAATGTCACTGCCGTTCCTTTGGAAATGACGCGGCTAAGATCTTTCCTGGTTTCCTCCACAATGAGAGCTTGTGCACCGTACCTGATGACGTCCTTCTCAACGTAACGTTAAACTCTGCTTTCCGTTCCTTCCTCCTTGCGTCATGACCATTACGCGACATGTTTTTCAAGGAAGAAGCACGTTTCTTGGCTTGTTGTGGGGTCTCAGCATTTTGTGCGTATATATTTCTGTGTTGTGCACTGTCTTGCACTTAACGTCTCCCACCATAGTTGCTGAGCATTTCTCCGATACTTACACGCTTACTAAACCAACTGCTGACTAACTGTGCAACTCTTCTACGGATTTATTGTGATGCTCCGTTAATTCACCTTCGTAACGATCCCAGGTCGACGAACAGCGCTCAAGAATTGATGGAAGGGTTACACTTCCCCAAGTTTCTTCGACTAAATCTCAGTCTGGCACATGATTTCTTCTCACAGCTGGTTTTAACCCTGACTCCCTCCGCACAGATGTTAGGACTGCTGCCGGTGCTCATCGCCAATAGCGTAGTCAATCCTCTCTTTATGCAATTTATACTAGATTTCTTTCGGTTTATAGCCAGCTACCAACATTTGCAAGAGAAGTTAGCCGTCTGTACGTTTATTGGAATTTCTTAACAAATTTCTGACAATGAAACAAATGGTTTCAGGACCCATAGTACATACGTTAGGAGATTGTAGTATAGACTAATTCGAATAAAACATATCATGTAACATGTATCCAATTTTTTATCTGTTAAGGTAATAATGCTTTTAGAATGTAAACCAAAGAAATACTTGTGGAATATGTTAAGCAAAGGCAATTGGGTAAGTCCAAGGCGATTTTCGGAAATTCATGTCCGACTTCGGAGCAGTTTCAAATTTTCTTAACAACACCCACATGTTGCTAGAGGTCGTCTTGCTATTTTGTTATGCGGACAGCACTGTTCATATTCCAGACGATCAGTTCGCCCTTTTTTTTGTATAAAACACGCCTTCCAGTTGCCCCACAGAAAAAACTTGAAGTTAGAATGTGCGAGGACCTTGTTGGTCAAGAAACGTGATTATTTCAGCCTACTCATCTTCTGCGAAATGTTAGATGATGTGTGACCTGACGACTAGAATATGCTGTCCATCCTTGTACCAATAATGCTGGAAGATCGTTGTCAAGAAAGTCTGTAAAGGGCCCTGTAAGGCGGTGCGGTGACGCGTAGGCATACCACACCATACTTTTGCAGGTAAATGTTCCCGAACGTGTATCTCCACAAAAGTATATGTGTTTTCGTCGGATCATCGACGTGAGTTACGAGTGTTACTAATACATAGGGACTTCAAAAGTAAGTTGCACATGCCCGTCTCACGCCAAGATCATAGTGCAACAAGAGTGGCGCAATGTCAAAAAAGAGTTTCCTGCAAACACCATTATACTGATATACGGATAACAGGTGCGTCACACTATTCGACTGAAATGGCACGGAAACGTACTCCACAGCTGAAGTACTGTACGTGGGACAGTACGATTCTTTTGTGCAAAACGTCCAAATTGTTCACAAATTCGCCATGAAATCACAGATTCCCCTTGATTCTGGCGGTATAGACACCAAATACAATATCTCGTAGTTGTAGTGAAACAGTGCCAACAATTCTACTGAGGTCGCACAGACGTGGATGTTGCTGATAAGACAGCCCAGATATTGCATCTTATGGCTAATGGTTCAAATGGCTCTGAGCACTATGCGACTTAACTTCTGAGGTCATTAGTCGCCTAGAACTTAGAACTAATTAAACCTAACTAACCTAAGGACATCACACACATCCATGCCAGAGGCAGGCTCCGAACCTGCGACCGTAGCGGTCGCTCGGCTCCAGACTGTAGCGCCTAGAAGCGCACGGCCACTCCGGCCGGCTGCATCTTATGATTTCCTGTTTTTCGTGAGACTGAAAGAAGGTCTATTGGAGGGTGGGGGGCAAAGAGATCTTCCATCGCTTCTCGAATGGCTCCGTGTCCAAGGACCAGATTTCTGAACGATTGGTAGAACGTTCTGACCATTGTTTACAGAGGTTTATTGAGTGCGTTGTGTTAGTCTGTAGTGTCGTGCCGCTTTCACAAAGTTACGTGGTCTGTCTAAAAACATATAACTTACTCTTTGTAGTTCCTCGTATCTTCACGAGTAAAAGCCGATTCATCAGTAAAGAGTATTAACGGGATTATTCTGTGATTTGCAACAAGCCAACGACAGAATACCAATTACCTACTTTCATTTCATTGTTGAAGATGTTGAATTCACTGTAATTCACAACAATAAATGCCGTGCGTAATATAAATGGTCCACCAAATTTTGCTATGTGTAAAACTGATACGTGTAGAAATTTTGTGTCCTTTTTCAAGCACTACGTTCTAGCAAAAGAACAATTTTTCAAAACAAAACGCCTTCCGATGTGGGCTGTAGAATTTTCAGTTTATTTGCTATAGAGCAATTTGAACATTTTAGTCTTCATCAGTCAACATTCATATAGACTCTATGCACGATGTCACAACAGACGTTACATGCAAATCAACCCACCAGCCCAAATTTGTAACCACTTATAAACATTAACGTGATCTGTATAAAACAGGCTCAGAATGTACATTATACACGGGAGAGAACAACGTACTTAAGTTATATTGTACATATTTTCCCTTGTGTTATAAACGTTCCGTTCCTATTTGATACGGATCATGTTAATGTTTGTTAGTGTTTATACATTTGGGCTGATGGACTGATTTGTACGTTACAGCTGTTGTGACCTGTTGCATAAACGTTATCTGAATGTTTCTTGATAATCACTAAAACGTTGAAATTGACCAGTTGCTAGTTAACTGGATATTGCACGGCCTATAGCGAGCAATGTTTTCTTTTGAAAAATAAATCTAAGACACAGGCCCATGTGCAAACAAAGTAACCAAATGTATCAAAAGAACAATGTCTTCTGCTCCATCCACACTCTGTTTATTTACACTTTCAGATGAACGCAGTTTAATGAGAACACGGGTACACACTCTAGAACCTGGTGTTCGGAAGTTAGGAAATCGTTTCTGTCTCAATTACAAACACCAATACAGAAATACTATACCGGCATTCTCAGCATCTGTAAATACGTGCTGTATGCTTAAACAATTTCGTAGAACTGGCCAATATATCGTCGTCACAGTTCAGAAACTAGATTATGTAAACGATAGTACAACTTCATCAAGATGATAATCTATTATTAAACCTGTAGAAGCTGGAGTATCAACAGGTGCAATGAACATATATCTTTGTAATCAGCTGTAGCACTGCAACCAATAAAAACTGGAAACATGGCGTATAGAACATTTTATTCGAATTTGTGCTACAACAGCCCCCTAAACGATTTACTAGTCCTACTGAGACATGCTGTACAGCGAACATCAGCGGCCAGTGGTTGTGTCACCGCAACCGTGAAGTACGTCAGGCGGTATCTTAGCTTCTCAGGTCCTTACAGGATGGCGCAAAATATGTGCTTGAAAGTGTTTGTCTATTGTGCATTAATCATATGCTGTAGTTGATTCTCCTTATGATATTTCTATACTGTAGCCCTGAAATTTCTATAACTCACTCACCGATGTCTCGATTTACATTTCAGAAGGGAAACAATAACAGTAGAGCATCAGTACTAAGAACCCATACGTTCAAGTTGCTGGTAAAATTCACCACAAAAAAATCAATGTTTGGTGCGCAGTCTGTACACAGCGCATAATTGGGTCAATTTTTATAGAGGAACCTGTTGCAGAAGAGAAATACAGAAAAGTCCTGAAACATGAACTTGTACCGGCTGCATGACGCCGTCGAATACTCTGAAACTACTTGTCCATGCAGGATGCAGCCCGTTCACACCGTACTGTAGACCTCTTCATCTTCGTCAGGCGACATTCGGGCATCGGATCGTCGCCATGGACACCTTAGCGTTCACTGGACATGGCGCGGGATGGCATCCTTATAGTCACGATCTCAACATGTCTGATTATTTCTTATGGGGTTACCTGAAGGACATAGTCTTCAAAGATGTTCCTGAAACACTCCAGGGAATTCGTACAGCAATTTCCAGAGAGATTCCTGCAGCCGAAAATGATGTTCTTCCGAAAGTCATCACGGAATTCAGTTCAAGGCTCTACAAGCTCATTGTTGCAGAAGGAAACGACTTTGAAAACATTCTTTATTGAATTTCAAGTTTTCTGCAATAGCATAAATATGACAACAAGATTATAGTTCCGCATTAAGAACCACATGCTGAGTCCTGTTTGCTGAGAACTGTTCTCTACGGCTAGCTATTACCCACAAATTATTCTAATTTGCAACAGAGACCAAGAAACTTTCTTTTATTCTCATCCATTTTTTTCATTTCGGCTCACATCTTGTGGTTATTGTTTTGCTGATAAGCTTTTAAGTAACAAGGAAATTGGAGACCTGAAGAATAACATTGTCAGATTAATTTTCAAAGAGTTTAGCTGACATTTCCCTTACAGCTGTAGCCTTTACCAACAAGGTCAAGAAAATTTAATTAAATCCTAGGATCACGCTAAGAATGTAGATGTTTCATCAGTCTCCATTACAAGAAACAGTTTAGCCTACTGAAAGATGTATTTGTACTACTGTCTTCTGTTCTGCATGTGGCTCAGATTTCTTCGTCACTATCTGTCATTCAGAATTTCAGTCTACAAGAATTGATATTTAAATACCAAAATACTTTTAACTGTGTATTGTCTTTAAAGTGTAACCTATAGCCGAGATATCTCGCTTCCCACGCCCGGGTTCCCGGGTTCGATTCCCAGCGGGGTCAGGGATTTTCTCTGCCTCGTGATGACTGGGTGTTGTGTGATGTCCTTAGGTTAGTTAGGTTTAAGTAGTTCTAAGTTCTAGGGGACTGATGACCATAGACGTTAAGTCCCATAGTGCTCAGAGCCATTTGAACCATATAGCCGAGATAAAATTTTGACGCTGCCATCGCTTAATTACGTGTTTCGTATTGACTCTAGTGCCCTATAAGGAGCGAAATATTTCATAGAAAAGAAAAAGTCTGTCCCCACTTCCCCAAAATATACAGTACTTTCTTGTCGATACGCAAAGGAGTGCCGACTTCACTTGTGCGTTAAACCTGATTGCAACAACACAACGAGAAAGAAATGACGTCGCCTGGAGACAAAATAAATGACATGTTGAGTCGTTAACAGGAAATATCGATACGGATGAGTTGTCTAAAGAGTTAAGAAAGAACGAGAGTCCCGGTTAGTCAGCAGCATAGGAATAAGTGGCGCATCGTTATAACTGATTGCGTTCCGCTGAAGACTTCTTGTTAAGGAAAAACAATCTACGTGACTAAGCGTAGGTCCCCTTCGATCGTTTGTCTCTTGTGTGATAGCTGTGGACCGATTTGGGTCTGTTATGAGCTCGCACTACTTGTAACTTGCTTTCATCACCAAATTTTGAGGAGGAAGCGGGGACAGACTTATTCTTTTCTATGATAGAGTTCGCTCCTTGCAGGGCACTAGAGTCAATACGAAAGACGTAATTAAGCGATGGCACCGTCAACATTTTATCTCGGCTATAGATTACACTTTAAAGACAATGCACATTTAAAAGTATTTTGATATTTAAATATCAATTCTTGTAGACGGAAGTTCTGAATGCAAAGTCGCATAAATTTTATCTGGGTGAAAGATAGATATTGTTTGCTAAATATGTTTCTCTGTAATGTTAACGAAAGCAATTAAACACCGAGCTCAATCTAGTAGGTTTGATGCACAGAACACAGTAATTATGTACTGGTATACTTTTACAATGTCCTCAAACAGAAGTAGATAGAATGGACGTAGAATCTGTTTTTATTTAATTTATTTTGTTATCAGTCTTGTAAATAGTTTTATGCGTCACGTTACGAATTCCACTCTTGTACCAGCCTCTTCGGCTCAGAGTAGCAGTTGAACCCAACATCCTCAACGATCTGTTGTATGTACGAGGGGGGGGGGGGGGGGGGGGGGGGAGCGAAAGTAACCTGAATCGTAATGCTGCACATCGTGTACAGGGCTATTACAAATGATTGAAGCGATTTCATAAATTCACTGTAGCTCCATTCATTGACATATGGTCACGACACACTACAGATACGTAGAAAAACTCATAAAGTTTTGTTCGGCTGAAGCCGCACTTCAGGTTTCTGCCGCCAGAGCGCTCGAGAGCGTAGTGAGACAAAATGGCGACAGGAGCCGAGAATGCGTATGTCGTGCTTGAAATGCACTCACATCAGTCAGTCATAACAGTGCAACGACACTTCAGGACGAAGTTCTACAAAGATCCACCAACTGCTAACTCCATTCGGCGATGGTATGCGCAGTTTAAAGCTTCTGGATGCCTCTGTAAGGGGAAATTAACGGGTCGGCCTGCAGTGAGCAAGGAAACAGTTGAACGCGTGCGGGCAAGTTTCATGCGTGTATCTGGACATGCTGGAAAACTGTCTCATGCCACAACTGGAGACCGACAGCGCCGACTTCATCTTTCAACAGGATGGTGCTCCATCGCTCTTCCATCATGATGTTCGGCATTTCTTAAACAGGAGATTGGAAAACCGATGGATCGGTCGTGGTGGAGAACATGATCAGCAATTCATGTCATGGCCTCCACGCTCTCCCGACTTAATCCCATGCGATTTCTTTCTGTGGGGTTATGTGAAAGATTCAGTGTTTAAACCTCCTCTACCAAGAAACGTGCCAGAACTGCGAGCTCGCATCAACGATGCTTTCGAACTCATTGATGGGGACATGCTGCGCCGAGTGTGGGAGGAACTTGATTATCGGCTTGATGTCTGCCGAATCACTAAAGGGACACATATCGAACATTTGTGAATGCCTAAAAAAACTTTTTGAGTTTTTGCATGTGTGTGCAAAGCATTGTGAAAATATCTCAAATAATAAAGTTATTGTAGAGCTGTGAAATCGCTTCAATCATTTGTAATAACCCTGTACTTGTAGTAGCAGGTTGCGCCGCCAGAGTGTTGTCGTAGGAGCTCTGCTGAGTCATTCTGCCACGTGGCGTCACCCAACAGTGAGAAGTGTGATATCTTTGGCAGTTCTTTGAGTGTGCATACAGTGCAGACGTGACATGAGGAAATGGTTAGTTCTTACGAACAACGTGCGGCAGTGAAGTTTTGTTTCTTGCTCGGTAAGAACGCAGCAGAAACTGTTGCGATGATTCAGACAGCCTACAAACACCATGCTCTTAGTAAAACGCAAGTGTACGAATGGTTTTCTCGGTTTAAAAAGGGAGAAATGGTGGTTGAACATCAGCCCCGTTCCAGTAGACCTTCAACTGCTCGAAGCGAAGGCAACATCGACAAAATTCGTGATCTCATCAGTGAAGATCGACACAGGACAATCGACCAACTCGAGAACTTGTCCGGGTTGTCCTTAAGCCCAATTCACACATCTTGACCATCGATTTGGGGATGCGAAGAGTGGCAGCAAAATTAGAGCTGAAGCTTCTTACTGGAGATCAAAGGGATCATCGCATTCAAGCCTGTCTCGAAATGAATGATGTGTTCAAGGATGATCCACATTAACTAAATCATTATAGGTGATGAGTCATGGTGCTAAGGGTAAATCATTATAGGTGATGAGTCATGGTGCTAAGGGTACGATCCAGAAAGTAAACAACAGTCATCACAATCAAGTCACCTTGCTCAGCTCGACCAAAAAAAGCTCCACAAGTGAAATCGAACGTGAAAACGATGTTGATCTGTTTTTTTGACATCAAAGGCATCATACACTCTGAATTTGTCCCTGAAAACCAGACAGTAAACCAACAATTCTATTTGGAGGTTATGAAACGGCTTCGCAGAAGTTTGTCGCGAAAACATCCGGCTTTGTGGGATTCTGGCGTGTGGTTCTAGCATCACGACAACGCTCCCGCGCAAACAGCTCTCAGCGTTCGCTGGCCTCAACGAAGACGACTACCTTGACCCACGCGCCCTATTCGCCGGATATAGCACCCTCGGACTTCTTCCTATTCCCGAGGATGAAAAGAGGCTTGAGAGGGAAGCGTTTTGCGGATGTGGAAGACGTAAAACGCAATGTCATGAAAGTCATAGCAGGTATCAAAGAGGACGAATTTAAAAGGTGCTTCGAACACTGGAATAGAAGTTTAGACAAGTGTATTAATGCTAATGGAGAGTACTTCGAAGGAGATTAAGGTTGTATTTGAAAACAATAAAGTATATGCTTTCTAGAAAGAAATTCCGGTTATTTTTGGGTCCCCCCTCGTACACCACTCTCTGCTCTGTCTTCCTTTACAGTCTTACACTCTACGTCTTCCTCAAGTGTCATGGAGGTTATCCCTTCGTGTCTTAAAACATCCTCTACAATCCTATACCTTGTTCCTTTTCATATTTTCCACATATTCCTCTCTTCGCTGATTCCTCGGAAAACCTCAGCACGTATTATCATTCCATCTAATTTTCAAGATCCCTCTATAGCAACAAACCTCAAATGCTACGATTTTTTTCTTTGTTATTTTTCCCCACAGACGATGATGTACTTCCGTACAATGCTGTGTTCCAAACGTACAACCTCACAACTTCATGCCTCAAACTAAAGCCTATGTTTGATAATGGTAACCTTCTTTTGTTCAAGAATGCCCTCTTTGCCTGTTCTAGTCTGCTTTTTGTATCCCTGTTTTGTCGGTCACTTGTTTTTTTATGTTTCCAAGATATCAGAATTTCTTCACCTGTTCTACTTCGTTCGTCACTAATTTGGATGTTAAGGTAATCGCTAATATGATTTTTGCTACTCCTCATCACTTTCAACTTTCTTCGGTTTATTCTCAATTCTTTGTGTTTGATCATTAGACTGTTCATTCCATTCAGCAGGTCCTGCAATTTTTTCAGACCTCTATCGACGATACCAATGTCATCAGCGAATCTTATCATTGATAAAATCTTGTACATGGCTGTTATTTTCTCACGTGAAACGTGTCTTTTATTTGTGTCACTGCTTATTCGATGTACAGATTCAACAGTAAGGAAGAAAGACTATATCTCCTTCCTGTACCGTTTCCAATCCGAGCCCTTCGTTTTTGGAGGGGCGAAAGAATGCATTCCTACCCCATACCGTTTCTAACAGGAGCACGTCGTAATTGGACTTACATTCCTGTTTTCCCCTCTTGTTTCTTAAACAAATTCTGTGTATTACCCGCCTTTCCCAATATCTTACACCTATTATGAGAATTTCGAACGTCTTGTACCATTTTACACTGTCGTATGCTTTTTATAGGTTGACAAATCCCATGAACGTTTCATGATTATTCTTGTCAGCAACTTGGATGCATGAGCTGCTTAGCTGATTGTGTGGCAGTTCTCACACTTATCTGCCCTTGCTATGATAAGGTTTGCGTGGACCATGTTTTTCCGAAAATCTGATGGAATATTTCTGGACATATAGATTCTACCACCATCGTGAGTAGTTGTTTGGTTGCCATTTCATCAACGATTTAAAAAGTTCCGATATAATGTTATCTACGCCTTCCGTCTTACCTGATCATGTAGTTTCCATAGCTCGTTTAAACTATGTCTTCCATACTGCCTTACCTATATTTTCCATATCGACTTCCACTTCTGTCACATCACGCCGTTATCACACATGTGGCCGTCTTTAGTGTATTCCCTCCATATGTCCGCTCTCTCTTCTCCGCTGAACTGCCGCATTCCTTTTTCACTCTTAATGATGGCGCCTTTGCTTTTAATTTTAACGAAGGTTGTGTCGACGTTTCTGTATGTTGAATTAGTCCTTCCGACTGCTATTTCTTTTTCGATTTGTTCGTAATTTTTCAACAGAAGTCACTATTTATTTCATTCCTTCGTGATGTTTACTGCTGTATTCCTGTCTTTTACTGGACGTTTTGGTACCTACTTCTTTGAGCTGTTTATACAAGTATTTCTCGATCACACTGTGCCAGTACCTGTGCTGTGTCGGGACACGTAGTCCGCCTCCATAACGTTGCAGTGGGTGACCAAAGTACGGACTTGCAGGCGACATGTCATCGTGGACCAAACACGAACAGTTCAGGAGGACAACAGCAACGACGGCTTGGTGTCATGGACGATCCTGGCGGCCGCTGCTACGATGAGAGACGCCCCTTTTGCCAACAGGCAGAATCCACATCGCCAGAAGAGGAGCTACAGTCGAGTCAATAATTGCGGGACTGATGACCATGCAGTTTAGACCCTTTGCCCTACAAACCAACCAACCGTTACTTGTGTCTGCGATGTCATGTGACTGCAAGTACACTGCGCCATATTTCCTACGTCTGTTCACATACACTATGTGTGGTGTCACCGCCAGACACCACACTTGCTAGGTGGTAGCCTTTAAATCGGCCGCGGTCCATTAGTATACGTCGGACCCGCGTGTCGCCACTGTCAGTAATTGCAGACCGAGCGCCACCACACGGCAGGTTTAGAGAGACGTCCTGGCACTCGCCCCAGTTGTACAGCCGACGTTCATAGCAATGGTTCACCGACAAATACGCTCTCATTTGCCGAGACGATAGTTAGCATAGCCTTCAGCTACATTTGCTACGACCTAGCAAGGCGCCGTATTCAATTGATATTTATTATATGAAGCATGTATCATCAAGAGCGATGTTCTACAATTGTGGATTAAAGTTAAGTATCGTATCAGCTACTTACTTTATTTGCAATTCTCAAGATATTGTCCTGTTCCAGACCTCACGCCCGTCAGCGTGTAATTAAACGCGTGCATTTCGGCCTCCTCTAGAAAAACAGCGTTGGCTCTTCTGCCAACACTACACTATGTGACCAAATGTATCCGGACACCAGGTTGAAAATGACTAACAAGTTCGTGGCGCCCTCCATCGGTAATGCTGGAATTTAATATGGTGTTGTCCCACCCTTAGCCTTGATGGCAGCTTCCACTCTCGCAGGCATGCGTTCAATCAGGTGCTGGAAGGTTTCTTGGGGAATGGTTGCCCATTCTTCACGGATTGCTCCACTGAGGAGAGCTATCGATGTCGGTCGGTGAGGCCTGGCGCGAAGTCGGCGTTCATCCCAAATGTGATCTGTAGCATTGAGGTCAGGACTCCGTGCAGGACAGTCCATTACAGGTATGTTATTGTCGTGTAACCACTCCGCCATGCATTATGAACAGGTGCTCGATCGTGTTGAAATATGCACTCGCCATCCCCGAATTGCTCTTCAACATTGCGAAGTAAGAAGTTGCTTAAAACATCAATGTGGGCCTGTGCTGTGATAGTGCCACGCAAATAAACAAGGGGTGCAAGCCCCCTCCATGAAAAACACGACCTCACCATAACACCACCGCCTCCGAATTTTACTGTCCGCACTACACACGCTGGCAGATTACGTTCACTGGGCATTCGCCATACCCACACCCTCCCATCGGATCGCCACATTGTGTACCGTGATTCGCCACTCCAAACAATGTTTTTCCACTGTTCAATCGTCCAATGTTTACGCTCCTTGCACCAACCGAGACGTCGTTCGGCATTTATCGGCGTGATGTGTAGGTTATGGCATATGAGCTGCCCCTCGACCATGAAATCCTTCTCACCTCCCACCTTACAGTCATAGTACTTGCAGTGGATTGTGATGCAGTTTGGACTTCCTGTGTGATGGTCTGGATGGATGTCTGCCTATTACACATTACGACGCTCTTCAACTGTCGGCGGTCTCTGTCAGCCAACAGACGGGGTCGGCCTGTACGCTTTCATGCTGTACGTGTCCCTTCACGTTTCCACTTTACTATCACGTTGGAAAAAGTGGACCTACGACTATTTAGGAGTGTGGAAATCTTGCGTACAGACGTATGACACAAGTGACACCCAATCACCTGACCACGTTCGAAGTCCGTGAGTACCGCGGAGCGCTCCATTCTGCTCTCTCACGATGTCTAATGACTGCTGTGGTCGCTGATACGGAGTACATGGCAGTGGGTGACAGCACAATGCACCCAATATGAAAAACGTATGTGTTTGGGGGTTTCCGGATACTTTTGATCACATAGTGTGGGCCTCCAACATTACTGATAGCACTATGGGGCGACAACAACGACAGTGCACACATGTGAACGACCTCCCTTCCTATCTGAAACAGGAAGATGAACTGACACTGTTTGCATCATTATTAATCCAATAAAAGAAAGTCCAATTGAAAATGATAAACTATGAAAAAACACAGTACATCCAATTTTCTGCTGCAAAAAGTACAGTTCCTTCAATAAATATAACACATCAACAGAAGTCAGTAGACAGGGCAGAGCATACTAAGTTTTTGGGTGTACATATAGATGAGAATGTTAATTGGAAAATTCATATTTTGGATCTCCTAAAGCGACTAGGTTCAGCAACTTTTGCTATCAGAATAATTGCCAATTTTGAGGATATAGAAATTAGTAAGCTAACATACTTTGCATACTTTCACTATCTGATGTCATACGGAATAATATTTTGGGGTAACTCAACATTTAGACAAAAAGTATTCACTGCTTAAAAGAAAGTGGTTAGAATAATGTGTGGGGTTCACAGTCGCACATCTTGTAGGCATCTTTTTAAAAGATTGGGAATTCTTACAACAGCCTCACAATACATCTACTCACTAATGAAATTTTTTCTCAACAACATGGACCAGTTTAAAAACAACAGTGACATTCATGACTATAATACCAGAAAAAAAGAAAGACACTATCCTTTGCTCAACCTATCTTTGGTACAGAAAGGGGTAAAATATGCTGCTATAAAAGTTTTCGACAAATTACCAGATGAAATAAGGTAATAGCTTCAAAAATAAATAGAAATCATATCTCCTTCTATACCATAGATGAATTCTTGAATAGAAATAAAGAAATCTATAAGTATAGTATATGCATTTTGTGCCATTTAAGGGGATGGGGTAAATAACAGAAATATTAATCTTTAACTCTGTGTTGTTTATATATATATAAAAATCAAAAAATTTTGTTTCGTATGTGCATTTCTTGTGGACTTGACACGTTCCACATCATAACGGTTACCGTACCGTGGGACTGATCAATGGAACACGCAACCAACTAACTAACAATCAGATGCGTATGACGACAACGAGAAGAACAACGACAACAACAGGAGTCTTACTGAGGAAAATTCAGGACGCCTCCATCGTGATCGCGAGCACTCATCTCTCGAGAGGGCAGCGGCGGCTTCGCCCTAGGACGCGCGGGAGCGCAGATCTGTTTGCTTCCGCCACATCATGTGGCCGCTAATAGTCTGTGACCAATTCATTCGCCAACCGGCACTCAACCCATCACGTGGCTCGCACCTCGCAGCTCATCCAGGGAACGCCGCTACCGGAGCTACGTGGAGCCGCCAGCAATGTTTGTCCTTGCTACGTTGAGCGTAAGACTTGGCCTCTCAACGCTCAGCCACCCAGACTTCGGCGCCTCGGTTTGTGACTGCGATTGTATTCTGAGACTGACATCACATCTTGTAGTTCTTAAGACGTAGATATAATCAGATAATCAGTGAACTAGCCATTTTAAGTGAACTCTCTAGCTTGTCCCACTGGAAGCATAAACTGAGACAGTTACTTTGACTCCCTAAACTATTTTGTAGACGACGAAGAGCGAACTTTTGTTGGCACTGATGAACCTACCCTCGGTTGAAACTCCCTGGCAGATTAAAACTCTGTGCCGGACCGATACTCTAACTGACGACATCGCTTTTGTGAATTTAGACTGAATTCTTGTGCTGTGTTCCAGGCAGATGGTGTCCTTATTCATTTTTCCCACTGGTTTGATGAGCTTAAATCAGATTTTGGTTTCCGTATGCCGAAAACTACTACCCAGCTACTATTACTACTACTACTACTATCCACCAACTATTGCTTTAAAAAAATGCGATGTTGGAGAAGATGGCAGCCATAACCACGTTGTTGTGTACATAGTTCCGCGTAGTCAGCGCGTACACAATTTTCCCACTAGAGTGCGCACCGCTAAGCACTACAGCGCAGTCGCAGCGCTCCGTCTGTCTCCGCACTACGAGATGGCGCTCTCATAGAGACGGACCAAATTCTGCTTCCGCCGATCCGCGTATTAATATGTAACGCAGCCAATGAGAATGCTGCTAACGTAGAACCTTTTTTCCTTGTGGATCACACTCGCGCAGTGATACATGAACGCACGAGGTATTATAACGAGTGCACAGACCTCCGATTAGTCAGTCTGCATTAGTCTATAGTAAAGTTTCAGTCTGCGCCTAATAAGATTACCACATTCCTATACACAGTCATGAAGATAAATGTATAGACACATTTGTCAAGTATCAGAGGTATGTGAGAATAAGATTAACGTACCAAGACCAAAGGAACTTCAGATTGTCAATTGTAAACAGCATCCAGAATCAAGTTACGTAATGTCTATCCTTTTTATTATTTTAATAAATGTGTGTGAAAATTAATCAAGTTCTGCTTAAAGTTGGTCACCGTCAATCTGCTACTCTAAGCGTACAAGTGGCATTTCTATCGTCTGACCTAACGGCAGAAGATAAACACGCCACGAGACATATTGCTTACACTCGCCTACTTCGTTAGAGTGACAAGTCAAATAATCTGATGGTGTGTGTACCGAAGGTCTTACAGTACGCACACCACACACGTCATCCGAGGTTTCCAAACGATTGCCTCGTATAGAATCCGTAATTAAGGGCTTCATGGTGTTGCCACCATCGTCCCTGGCGTTAGACAGGAAAGTAGAAACGTGGGCAAATAGCATCATCCGCCTGTTACAGTATTCATCGCACGTGGAATCTCAGGTAATATCCAGTGATACACACTTATCTGTTGGCTTACACAGGGGCTGATGGCTATCGACTCTTGTAGTTTTTAAATCCAGGAGTAGAACCCCATACTTTGAGCTATGAAAATTTGAAAACTCGCTTGTTGAAATATTTTCATTCTCATATTCATGTGGCAGGCGCTAGGCAGAAACTGTTTAGTTGCCGTAAGTTGAATGGACAGTCCGACCACGAGTGGAAAACTCAGCTGGAGAGACTTTCCCGGGATTACTGTTTTCAGTGTTCCAGTGCTATGTGCAGTCATGTCCTGAACGCTGGTTAGGGATATGATTCTTCTTCATTCCCCAGACGAAGGGCTCTGCAATGCCCCTCACAGATTAAATGACCCATCTTTAGCAATTTGCCTCCCGCTCATTCGGGCTTTCGAGCAGTCAGTTTGGTCACTGGCTGCCCTCTGGACCTGTGAGAACCATTACAGATACTTGCCACCCACCACTCACAAAAGATGTAGACTCGGTTCTGTGGCCGGCCGGAGTGGCTGAGCGGTTCTAGGCGCTACAGTCTGGAACCGCGCGACTGCTACGGACGCAGGTTCGAATCCTGCCTCGGGCATGGATGTGTGTGATGTCCTTAGGTTAGTTAGGTTTAAGTAGTTCTGAGTTCTAGGGGACTGATGACCTAAGAAATTAAGTCCCATAGTGCTCAGAGCCATTTGAACCATTTTGCGGTTCCGTAGATTCCTACCCCCTCCGCCCCCCCCCCCCCCCCGCCCCCCTTCCACACTCTTACAAGTTTCACCATGAAGGTCTCCCTCTAGAAAGGACGTCACAGGCAATTTATTCAATTAGAGAAGTTGCTGTAGTGCAGAAATAGTTTCGCCATGCATTACTACCAGCAATGCTGCGTTTCCCGTGTGCAGTGCGAAAATGGATAAAAGGCAGAGGTTTACCAGTCCACAATTAAAATGAATATTGGGAGTGCCAATCTGGACACATCAGACTCCGACTAAGATCAAATTGCCTGGCTGTCCTCTCCTCCGTGTGCAGACCTTTCTGCCCATCTCTGATGCTGTTGTTATATCACCTACCAAATACACAGTTCGTTCACATTACAGTGACCACCGCCTACATTCGACGTTATGTCTGGGGGGGGGGGGGGGGGAAGGTACGTGGAAAACAGTGCAACTATAGTATAATGCAGAAACAGAGCAATTTATCCAAAAGGGCATGTAGTTGGCTTTCAGACCGAGGGTGGAAGCATTTCCGAAATGGCTAAGTTTATAAACTGCTCAAGTGCTACCATACTTTAAGTATCAGTGTATGACAAAATGGTGCCATCCAGAACCAGCGTCAAGGCAACTGTGGTGCATCATTGCACAAAGATGGCAGGGGTGAACAACAGTTGCGTAGTTGTTTACAGGTGTAGAGTCGTGGACTGCCAAGATGGGCTACGTACGGTCCTCTGCATGAGACGCCTGGTTCATGCAACTAAACTGATTGCTGTTCATCAACGACGAAGTCTGGAGTCTGCAAGCCAGGACCGCACTGGAGACAGGTGGCCTTTTCGGGCCTTTTCAGATGGCCTTTGACATGTAAAACGTGAAAAGTCTGAAAGCAAACAAAGAGGGATCGTTATGCACTGGGGAAAGTTTTAGTGGGATTCACTGGGTGATCTCGCCATTATCGAAGGCTCAATGGATCAACACAGTTTTGCATCTAACCTGGGGGATCATGCAGTTTGGTTCTCCTCAGCGCGATGGCATCTACCAGCATGAAATTCAAAGTGGCACACAGCTTTCAGTCTTAAGTGCATGGTTTGAAGAGCACCAAGATGAGTGTACCATACTCCCCTGGCTGGTAAACTCCCTGGATTTAAACGCAATCGATAATCCATGGCATCACATTGATCAGGCTGTTCGTACCACGGATCCACAACTGAGAAATCTAGCAGAGCTGGTCACGGTGCTAGTGTCATCATGGTTCCACATTCCTGTCGGTATCTCCAAGAACCTCACTGACTCTCCTCTTGCGCGTTTTGCAGCAGGTTGCGCTCCAAAGGTGGTTATTCAGGCCTTGACAGGTGCTCACATTAGTGTGATTGGACAGAGTAGATATAGGCCCATCCACCATCGTCATGAACTGGCTGGGTGTATTGGCTCCTTAGTTTACTATCACTACAGTAATGACACCATTGACGAGAAGATCCGATTCATTGTTCAAATTGAGTATCAAGCGGATCGCATTTCGGTCATCAACTCAGGTTTAGATCTCTTCAATGCTGTGGGTCTAAAGTCAACGATTCAATCAGTTCAACCTTTTATGCCTGGTACCTACCTTCAAGAGCTTGTTTCGGAGTATGCATCGGTTTTCTCCAAGCAGAAAACCCACGTCACCAGCTCTGAAGGTCACTTTACCTCAAATCCGTCAGTGATACCTAAGTTTCTTACGACCTGAAATGTCCTTTTCACATTATGGGACAAGCTTCACTTGTGAGTGCAGGAAGAAAGAGTCCTAACTCCAGTAGCCAACGGTCCGTGGACTATTCCTATCGTAATAGTCGAAAAACCGAATGGATCTTTGCCAGTTTGTAGGGACTAAGTCCATAGTCAACTCATAATCCGTGACCGGTGCGTAATCTATCGTGAAGATAGAGTATATCATGGCAAAAAAAATATTCTTCTTCCACCAGATATTCCTCTTTTGCAAAACTTCGTTAGTCGTTCACCATAAGTGCAATGGCTATACGGGTTTATAGCCAACTTAAGAATAATCTAAATAGAAAGAAAACATTCTCAGTCTAACTCCGTACAAGGAAACGTCTGACTGGATACAACCTTACAGACACAACAGCTTGGTTTGCAAATGATATTTATACCTCTAGATTTTTGATACTACCGACTAAGATTATGTTGGGACCGTGGAAAGACGATCTAAGACTGTACATAGCAAATTAACACTGTTAGTGACATAGAATGGATACTTTGACCAAAAAATTATGGTGGATTGATAACCACTGCTGTCCTGTACAACTTCGTTGTCAGAAATAAGTGTGCCTGACGAAACGATCAGCATGGCGTAGCCTCTATGAACTAAAGGATTAGATTCTAATATTGTATGAATGATCAGCCATGCAGGTACTAGACACGCTCTTTTAGACACTAGAGAGAACGTGGTTGAAGTTGTAGATGCATTATCGCATTATGGGAAAGTTCTGCCAAACAAGCATAGATTTAAATCGGAGTGTCAAGGATAGAGTTCCATTAAATTAACTTTCGATAGACACAAACAGGATGAATCTCTGTAGCACCGCGCTTTTCCAAGAGAACATATTGGTCACTTTCGCCAACCGAATACATGGATATTTTGTTTGAGTAACTATGCTTTTACTCACATACAAAAAATGAGAAAAAAAAGGTACTGGAATTCTCACTGACTAATCCACTGTCCTGCTCCTCGGCGCGACTCACTGGCCCAATCAGAACTCGAGAAAAAGTGCGGGAGGAAGACACTTTTTGCGCCCTTGCAGACAGAGAACATTAGTAGAACCTTCTCTAAGCTTGCACCGAGGATACAGGAAAGCCAATGAAACGTCTCACCTAAAAATTCCATTCGGGAGGACGACGGTTCAATCCCGTCTCCAGCCATCCTGATTTAGGTTTTCCGTGATTTCCCTAAATCGTTTCAGGCAAATGCCGGGATGGTTCCTTTGAAAGGGCACGGCCGATTTCCTTCCCAATCCTTTCCTAACCCGAGCATGCGCTCCGTCTCTAATGACCTCGTTGTCGACGGGACGTTAAACACTAACCACCACCACCACCTAAAAATTCGGCGGAAAAACTCGATTCTCCACTCTCGCATCTTCAAAAGTAACGTAGAAAATTAAAGGAAAGTTCAGGTGTCCTTTACAACCGTTTTTTTCAAGTGTGTCCATCCTACCATTGTCCCGCGAAAGTTAACGGACTTCCTCGCTGGCCTTCTCCAGCAAGTAGACAAGTGTGTCCCAACATGCAGCCAAAATTATATCAACACAGAGTAGAGGCTGCTGATCACAAAGAGCACTTAAATTGAAATAAAACGGAAGTGCCACAAACCAATCCCTCTGGCCATCGGTAGGGATCAGCTACAAACAATATGAAGTAATAATGTGGTACTCAGACAAGTTAACGAGTTCTAGATTAGCGGAAGAGGTACCAAATCACGGTACAACTTTCAACATGTTAACATTTTGTACAGAGTATGTGAAATTTTTGTTTCAAGTTATTTAAATGTACAAAGGCGTGATAATTAAGCTACATATTTTATGCTAGTTTACATATACTATTGAAGGCTAAGGTGGCAGACTTGTGACATTATAGGTTGTACGTTTGTCATGAGCTAAAATTTTGTGTCTAGGATACTAATTTTGAAATAAGGTAGTTATACGTTTATTCACATACCTCACATGGCGCAATCAGCTACATGTGTTGATAGTTTTCTATCTACCATGACATCAACAATTGGCATCCGCAAATGCGCAACGAAAAAATTCCGATTTGTCTGCTGTTTGTCCGTTTCAGACTGACGATAGCTATATTATATCGTGTTATATAGCCTGTTAAGTGCTGTTTTTTGATGATGTAGTCATGCTTCTCATGTTAACGACGAGTTAACACTTATCTCTTTTTCTGATTGTCGTTTTTAGTTTTTTAGTTGCTACACAAGAATTTGACATATTTTATATATATTAGTGTGAAGAAGGCAGAGGAAATTTCCCATCGTCAATGAATGTTTTCAGGTGGTACATATTGACCTAGAGCTCTTTGTGTGCTCAGAAGCGAGATTTTCACCAAAAACTTAATATTCTTGACCTGTTAGTTATCCTTGCGAGGTGCCGAGTATATATCAACGTAGCTGCCGGTAATAGGGGCGCGTAATTGTAAATCGTTGATGTGCCATTCTCAGGAGTGTGTGGGTGGACGAAGAAATTCACATTTTTTGTAAATTTTGTCAGTTGTGGGGAATATCAAATTAAAATGTCAGTATTACAATAGAATTATTGATTTCATTGTAGCTAGCATTTACCCTGTCCCACTAAGCTTTAGATGTACTCTAGTCACTGAACAGCTTGCCCAGACGGGACGGAAAGGTTTGCGGTCTTCTATGTCAGCGACGGACAAATAAGTTTACACATTCACATTACAGCTATCGTGTAAGTGTATATTCAAAAAACAATTTTTCTGAATCGCGCGCACGCGCGCTCGCTCGCGTTTGTGTGTGTGTGTGTGTGTGTGTGTGTGTGTGTTTTCTCTGTTAAATCACTATACTGCTGTTGTAAGTGATTTCGGAGACCTCGAGCGATGGATCCATGGTGGTTTGTACGAGGAGGTGCCTGAGGCGATGGAGGAGATGGAGGGGGAGCTGTGTCACCGCGAGGCGATGCTGGATGACCTGAGCGACACGTCACCGAGCCAGTGCGATATAAGTAATTTTTTTTTTTTTTAATACACGCTCTCGCTGCTTCCACATCAACAGTGTTCTTTCTTTCCGTAAAACAGTAAAAATGTCGAATGTTGTAACTATTTCCCGTTATCCTTCTTCCAGCACCTGCGCCTGTGGAACAATCACAGTCCCCACAGAACACCATGGCGCGAGTACTAGGGGCCGTAAAGGAGAGACATTTCGATAGGCAGCGCAGAGATGCATTTAATGGCGAGATATCACGGATCGTGTACAACGCTGAGGAACTCCGTTTCTAGAACAGGATGGCACCATTCCAGAAACCATACGGGATCTTGGTACTGAATTTTCTTTTCTAGTAAATGAGAGTTAGTCACTCCTGAAAGATGCCTTCAATCATCGACTATTCTAATTGCAGTATGTTGGTACTAATTTGATGTCCATTACTGAAAGGACAGGGGAGGGAACTGTCACTAGGCGCATGATAACTGCTACTATATAGCTACAAATAGTTGGTGACGATGCTGCTGCTGGTTGCTACAAGGAACAGGGAGCTGCAAATTCTTTGTGGTTCGGGCAGGAACATAGGAGAGGCGGAAATAGTGTGCTTCGGTATTGTGAGCATCCTGGGTGCAGCTGAGGTGATGGTTGTTGCCGCACCCCTGAGCCAGTTCACAGACCGTTGGTGCCCCATGGACGCCAGAACAGAGCTGGTGCAGAAGCAGCGGCGATGGGGGTGAGGGCAGCAGCAGCTGTGGCTGCAGCTACCTGCACGGTGGTGGCTTTCCGCGCAATGAAGAGGTCCATGTTACATGGCGGCATGTGCCGTACATGACGTCATCTGCACGTTTATTTCTTCACTGCCCCTGGTACCCACGCCACGGTGTTCTGTGGGGATTGTGATTGTCCCAGAGGCGCAGGTGCTGGAAGAAGGGAAATAATTACAATATATGACGTTTTTTATGGTTCAAGGAAAGAAAGAACACTGATTATATGGAAGCAGCGTGAGCGTGTATAAAAAATTACTTCTATCGCTCTGGCTCCACGGTACATACCTCAGCTCATCCGTTATCTCCTCATGGTGATACTGCTCCCTCTCCATCTCCTCGCTCAAAACACTGAATCCATTATTGAATGAGTTATCTGAAATCACCTACAACAGCAACGTATTTACGAAATAAAAAACGCACACACAACTCCGAAAATTGTTTTTGGAATATATGTGGGGGAGTTGGAAAATAAGTTTTCCCTGTAGACTGTGGTCAGAGTTGTGTGTGAAAGGGAAAAAAAAGAGAATGATACATTAAAGATAAGACTTTATTTTTCTACGTAATTTCCAAGTACACTGGGACATTTGTCATACCGCTTTATAAGCTTCAAAAAGCCTTCCAGGAAAAAATCAGGGCGCTGCACTCGGAAGAAGCATTGAACGGCTTGTTCGACGTCGGCATTGTTGCCAAAGTGCCTTCCGCCGAGAGTCTTCTTCCAAGCAGGAAACAGATGGAAGCCAGTTGGTGCGAGATCCGGACTGTAAGGCGGATGGTGTAGGCGCTCCCAACCAAGGGTTGCAATATGGTTTTGCGTTGCCGTCGCCGTGTGTGGTCTCGCATTGTCATCCAACAGCAGAACGCCAGATCTGAGGCCAGGCCGCTTTTTCCGAATCACTACTTTCAATTTTGACAGAGTGGCACAGTACCGCACAGCAATGATGGTTGCATCCTCCAGAAAGTCCAGCAGCAAAACTCCTTTGCCATCCCAGAAAATGGCGAGTAGCACTTTACCTGCAGACGGAGTGCTTCTTTCGGACGGGTGGTGACGGATGTCTCCACTCCATGGATGCGGCCTTCGATTCGGGTGTGTATTAGTGGATCCAAGTTTCATCCCCCGTCACAATCCGAAAGAGAACGTCATTGCCAGATTCATGGTAATGCACGAGCTATTCCAGGTTGAACGCCATGCGTTGTTCCTTGTGTGTCGGGGTCAGCTGGCGGGGCACCCATCGTGCTGACACTTTCCTGTATCGAAGAATGTCTTGGATGCTCATGTAAGCTCGCCCATGTCCGATTCCAAGTTCTGCCGCTACTCCATCGATGGTGATACGCCGGTTCGCTTTAATCATGTCATCCACCTTGCTGACATTTGCGTCTGTAGCGGCCGTGCGCGTCTATCCAGGTCTCGGTATGTCCTGCACTTGCTGACGTCCATCACTGAATTGCTAGCACCATCTCCGCACCGTTTGCCTCGACATCACACCTGACCTGTACACCTCAACAAGGCGGTTTTGAATTTCTATACCTGATACTGCACGTGCCCATTCATAGCGGATAACGGCTCTCACTTTCGCCTTTGACCACGACTGCAAAACGCACCTTCTCTCCATAGCTCCGGGAAAAGACTGAGCGGCTGGCCTCCGCTTTGCGCAGGCACTGCGACAGCGCCATCTGCTTGATCGCGGTCGACCTCTACCCAATGGTGTATCGGTGTCTTGCACGTGCACGTTCTCCTGCCGTGTCGTTTTTCGCCCATATCACACAACTCTGCCCACAGTCAACAGGGGAAGCTTATTTTCCAACTCCCCCTCATACAATGAAACGATATCTGTGATGTGGGCTGAATCACAACCTCTCCCCCCCCCCCTGTTCTTGATCTTATAAATAATTTACAATAACAATTAATATGCATTAGACATCGCTTTACATATGATATTTTGAAGAGAAGAATAATATGTCTGTCAGTAACATAATATATATACACAATACTATGAAGAGCAAAGTATCTATAATTACTGGGTGACAAGTATTGAACCATATGAAGAAAACGTAAATTAATTGCAAACTTCGTCGTGCACACACTTTATTCAATCACACAGTCAACCGTTGAAGGTGAAGAGCTTTCTCGAACTCGTAATACGGATTCTCAGTCCCCCAAATGCACCAATTTTGCTTACTGACTAACCCATCCAAATGAAAGTGGGCTTCGTCGCTAAACCAAACCATATTCACATCAAATTCCTGTTCATCAGAGTGTTCACAAGAGTGTTGGCGAAGAACAACTGCTGTTCCACAGCCCTCGGGCTTAATGGCTGATGGGTTTGAATTTTATATAGGAAGAGATTCAGATCTTCAACAATAATTTGTTGCAGTGTCTCCCGGTGGATTCCCAACTGATGTGCAGCTCGTCGGATCGATTTCCTGGGGCTGGTTTGAATCACAGCGCGTGTCTTCTCGATGTTTTCAGGCGTTTCCACCCATTTTGGACGACCGACATTGCCCACACTACATCACCCATTCTGTCAAACTTGCGGTTCAACTTCTTCATTGTTAGCAGACTAGGACTGGTTGTCTTCAGCTTTAACTCTGTTGCAAACTCCCTTTGGGCCGCAGTTAGGCTGTTATTGCTCACATACCAGGCCTTCACAAGCGTTATACGCTCAGGCACACTGCACCGTGGCATTTTCACGTGCAAATGGCCAACAAAAACAAGGCATATGCGCATGCACATACTAACTCCCGTCATGCCCCGGGACCAACCGTGCCATTTGAACGTCCTAACGCCAGCAGTTAAGAAGTTACGACGATTTCATTCCATATAGTTCAATAATTGTCACCGTGTATGATGTTGATACTGCTGCTGCTATTCCCTTTCAGCTTCCAGCTGATCCTCGATTTGGTGGATATATGCTGAAACAACAAGAAAAAAATAACAAAAGAAATCTGAACAAATGTATGAAATCTGAGCGAATGGTATGAAACCTAAGAAATCCAAGCACACAGTGATTTGATACAAAACACTTTTTTTAACTTAAAAATCTGAACATACAGTGATTTGATACTATGAATCTTTTTTACGAAAATATACTTAGAAATCTGAACACACGGTTATTTGATCCTAAGCAAACCTTTTTACGAAAATATACACTATGAATTTCAATCTCATGCTATGAAACCTAAATCCGAGCAAGTGATATGAGACAAAAATCTGAACACCGTGTGATTTGATACTACGAAACTTTCTTTACGAAAATAGACTATGAAATCCGATCTCACGCTGGGAAATTAAATATGTGGTTACTTGGTAACTCTCCCCTTGTCTTGTGTGTTTGCCACTGCCACTGATGTGGCTCTTGGTTAGCTTTACAAAAGCTTTATCTTGGAAGCAAACTAACTCATAAATATGAAAACTGATGATCAAACTGACACATCCATGGACGACGGCAGAATAACGAGATTGGAGGGGATAGGAGTTATACACCTTCACTGATACAGCTTTAGTCAAGAGGAATGCAGTATTATGAGGAATGATGAAAATCTTCGTCTGCATATTTGGAAACATTGATTCATGCACATGTTCACACAAACAGCAAGTAGTGATTTGAGAGAGACAGAGAGCACAATCAGGTCTGGAATTTCCCAGGCAAAGAAATGCCACCACGGGATGCTTTCCCATGGCTACAAGAACAAAGGGCGATCCTTTTGTGCGTAGGCACTTGTGTCCACTTGGACCAGTATCTGCACTTGCAGCAGCTGATTGTGAGGTCTCTGACAAAAGTTTCCGTATGTCCCTTATAGAGGATTCTCCATGTGGCACAAAGGACGGACACCTCGTGGAAGCCCACGTTCATGGTAGTCCCATATAGTGTGCTAGAGTGCGCTCTAGTTGAGATGTTGTATTTTCGCACCATCACGTCGTCACGTGAAACACTGATTTGACTAATGAAAGAGGCCAAGAGCTATTTATTTGCCAATGTATAATATTTAACTACGCATTGTAATGATGTATTTTGACGATTTACAAGGAGAAATGAATCCAGCGCTACTGACGCGGCAAAGAAACTATAGAGTAAGTAAAAACATCGATATTAAAGACAGACTCTGAAGACACTTGAATGTTAACAAAAAACAAGCGAGCAACTCATCGTGCACTGCCGGACGATATCACTCTCTTTTTATCTTCTGTATAATACGGACGCGACGCACCATTACATAGGCGTCATCTTAAGATTTGCAATTTGTTTAAATCTATTGAGAAATACTGATATTTTGTTGCATGAGAGACTAGCATCTGTGAAAAACACAGAGTGGTTAATGAATGGACAGTTCTACGTGATTTATAAACTTTTATGGACATAACAAACCACTCGGAACCTGTCATTGTTATTGACGTAAGTGTTAACGTGTTGTATGTGTTTTAAATCCAAGTTCGTAATTATAGTGTCAGTTACTCTAAATTTGTGTTTGCTTCGGTAGTTGGACAACGTTAATCATTTACTTTCTATGTGCTAAGTTTTTTTTACAGAGCCAACCGTGTCCGACGTATCATTGTGTGGACAGAACAGTCGAGGCCGACGTTAACATACTACTTATATTCCCCCCTTGTAGTATTCTTCAAACTCAGTTTTAAACGGGCCCTTAGGTACATTTTCAGTGCAAGTGACGTCCGGGAATTTCTTAGCAAACTTCACTTCTCAAATGGCACATCGCTCGCTCAAAGCGTTGTCTTCAATTGTTTACGTTCAGTGGAATCTATATTGCCTCTTTCGTGTTGTGATATTCAGGTTTTCATTGCCGCCAGTGACAATTGACTGTTTTAGTAACACAGAGATAGACACCCCGTGTATGCAGTACAGTAGTGTATCTAAAAATATTAGCAATGGTTCTATCGCGAAATCTTTGGTTGCAAACATGGCGGAAGACAAGCGAGTGGATAATTCCACAGATGAACTTTCCGAAACAAACGCGGGTACATACCAGCTCCGCTCGCGTGTAATTCCTAATCGCCCGGAGTCTGGGCAAGGCGTGTTAAGTATTGAGGACGAGGGACATGAGCTAAGACTCGGACAAACATGTGTATTGAAATGTGGTAGAGAGATAAACGCGAACGGGAAAAGGAAAAACAGAGAGAAAAACGTGAACGTGATGAGAAGTGAAGTTAAAGCGAAGAGAAGGAGAAGGAGCGGGACGAGAAACAAGCCTTGTTATTCCCCAATTTAAAATAGGACATGGAAACTAAATTTGATTCTATGGCAAGCAACTTGAAGACAGATTTAAGAACTGACTTGAAGACAGACTTAAAAGCAGAAACAAGTTCGGTAAATGCATATGTACAAACTAAACTTGACTCAATGAATAATAATTTGAAGGCCGAATTAAAAGCGGATATTGGTAAACTCGGATCACAAATGGTTACAGTAACGGCAGAAATCGACTCAGTAAAGGGTAATATGAAAACAAAATTTGGTACAGTGGAAAGCAAGATATATTTGGTAAAGGACGAACTAAAAGAAGGTATCAAACATGAAGTAGACGCGGTTAAAACCGACTTACGTGCTCAAATAGATAGTAACATTTTCACGGTAGCACACCAAATTGTGAAGTTGGAAAATGGCATGAAATCAATGGCCGACCAAATTCAAGGAACCGCTTGCCAGTCTGAGGCGGCGAAGACGCTGAAAAAGTGCAAAGAGGTGCCTGGAAGACAATATCAGGAAAATAGGCGATAAAATGACAGAATTGTCAGATGACATGTCTAAGTTGAATATTGAGAGAAAAATAAAGCGTGGCTTAGACACGTACACCACAGACACGAAAATCGGGTGGAGACCACAGACAGAGAAGTTTGCCACAGGGTAACGAACGAGCTCAAAGACGCCGTAAAATCAGCCACATTAGAAGCCTTAGCTGTTCCCGGAACTTCAGGAGTTAGGGCAGATACGACGTGTCTTCACAAGAGATTCACCAGAGTGGAAACGCAAACTTGACGGTCAAATTGGGACAATGCAACACCGCTTAGATGATCTTCAAAACAATGACGCGCAGGGCGAGTACCAAAGCGTATTAACAACAGTAAATAACTCGCCGGAATATTTCGACCGCCAGCAACAATCTTCCGCACGATCAATACCAAAGCAGGACTGCCAACCATTACAACCGGAACAAATCGCTCAAGTATCGCTCGCGAAAGTATTGAAAGAAGACAGCGTATTGAAACAGTGTCTTTCAAACATTCATACGAGAAAAAAGATACCTTCATCCCGTCCTATTTTTAAAAGGATCTTCTGGCGTATTCCCAGAAAGTTGGTCAGACCGCCAACGCATACCGTTTGTTATCGGATTCATTCAAGGAGGAAATGCGTTATGGGGAACAGAGATGCTCGACAGACGTCATACCTATGCCGAATTCGAACACCAAATTTTGCTGAAGTCTTGGTTCGCAGGAATACAGCAGAGACTTCGGAAAGAAGTGTGTAATGTCAAACCTTTTCACGCCAAATTTGGGAGTCTAAAGAAGTATTTCGAGAAGTACTTGAGGAAGATTCGCTATTGGGATACATAAATCACCACTAAAAGATGTAATAATGATTCTCAAGTTGAAATTGCCTATATTGATAAGGGAAAAAATTGGTAAACGTTCCGGATGACGACCAGAAGATGTTCTTATCCGTGTTGGACAGTTTAGACCTCATCCATGAAGACGCTCGTGTTCAGAAGAAACTACGGGTATCACACGCCAAGCGCAACGGCCGCCAACAACCACTGCAGCGCGAGCGGGAATAGTCAGGGTAGCCAACAGGGAAACGCGAACTGGCAGCCAAGAGACGGAAAGAATAATGGCAACTATAGGAATGGAAACCAGCGGGACCGGAGTAACAATAATTACAGACACAACCCCATTTATAATTACAATCAGAAAAGCTACTGCAATGGCTACAAACGAAATAGATACAGCAACGGTTACCAACGTAATGACTACGGTGGGAACCAATGCAGCAAACAGAACAATGGAGGCTACCAAAATGGGTCGCGAAATTATAACAATTTGCAGCAGCAGAACCAAGTTATGCTACCAACAAAATGCACCACCACAGCAAGCAACGAATGCAAATAATCAGCAGCAGTTTAAACAAAATCGGAAGCCGTGTGGAACATACAATCCGCCCATATTCTACACCCAAGTCAATCCGCCAACAAACTTTAATTTTACCAACCAACCAGAATTCGTACCAATGGGAACATGGTCCCCAAGCCCTACCGTGACGATAACTGAAGACAATAGCATGAGCGCTACATCGAACGGTAGTACCTCAGCTCAAATGAAAGCAGAAAACTCGAAGCCTACATGGGTTGGCTGCGGAATGCGCAGGGGGCGACTTCATGTTGGAGTCAATAAATCTCATACGCTATGATCAGAACTCAGATGTATGTGAAGAATTAATCGGAGAAAAGGTGACTAAAACAACAGAAGACTTACAGGAAGACCGAGTACAAGCTTCTGCGCAGATGTATATCGCTGATTTACCTGTCATTACGATTATTGATACAGGTGCGAACGTGAATGCAATGTCGTTGTGTGTTTTCAGAAAAGTATCTGCATTAATAAAAAAAAAAAATGGTTCAAATGGGTCTGAGCACTATGGGACTCAACTGCTGAGGTCATAAGTCCCCTAGAACGTAGAACTACTTAAACCTAACTAACCTAAGGACATCACAAACATCCATGCCCGAGGCAGGATTCGAACCTGCCACCGTAGCGGTCGCACGGTTCCAGACTCATTAATCAAAGTACCTACTTTACCTGTTCAAGGCTGTACAGTCACCGGTGCTGTCGGTTCCATTATTGAAAGAGTAAACCTTCAAACCCAAATACCAGTCCGAATAGAATCAGTGACGATCGCATGGACGTTTTTAGTTGTGAAAAATCTATCCGTTCCTTGCATACTTGGTATGGAGTTTCTCTGCAAGACAAGAGCAGTAATTGATATTTATAACGGTACATGCAAGTTAACAGCCAACGAGAAAGCAATTACGGTTCAACTTTTGCGTGACAAGATAAGAATAGCAGATCGACAATGTCATATTTTGATGCGCAGACTGTACAGGAACGGTAAAGTACGCAACATTCACCTGTTGCATTTCAGCCATCACATTGCCGACTGTGGTGAAGATGAGCAAATACCGGCTCAAGAAGAAATAATCCAGGAAACCATGGAATCACCTGAACTAGCAGACGCCCAACAGCAAGACTTATTCCATCTGTTAATGAGATATTCACGCGTATTTTCTACCAAGCCAGGGATAATAAGAGGCTTTGAGTTCGACACGGAAGGTCATTCCCCATGACGGATACTGACTGACCATCTATGCAGTTCCGCAATCCAAGACGGCAGAGACAAAATAAGAAAAATGATCAAGTGGAACATTATAGAAAATGATTCACCCTACTGCAGCCCCTTAGTTTCTGTTTTAAAGGCAGATGGCAGCGTATGGTTGGTACTGGACGCTCGCAACATTAATAAAATAATATTACCGGTTTGCACGAAGCCTGAACCGCTCGGAGAGCAATTACAGAAATTTAGAGGTGTAAGGTATCTGAATAGCGTTAATCTAAGGAGTAGCTACTGGCAGGTCCGCTTGTCACAACAATCGAGGAAATATGGTGCATTTATTTTCGCCAGCCGGTCGTCTCAGGTCAAAGTAGTTCCGTTTGGTTTGAATGTCAATTCCGGAATCTTTATTGCAGCTTTGGATCACGTTCAGAAATTTTAGACGAAGTGACGGTGTACGTCGATGAGTTGCTAATTGCCACCGCTTCATGGGAAAAGCACATCCAGCTGATAGAGAAGGTATTCAGAAGGTTCACTAACTACGGAGTTACAGCCAACCTCAGGAAGTCAAAATTCGAGAAACAAGAGATCAAATCTTTAGGCCACATTATATCTTCAGAAGGAATTCGACCGGATCCCAATAAACTTTCAGCTATAGAAAACTTTCCTACAACCATCACGAATCGCCAACTTAAAGGGTTCATCGGAATGGTATCATTCTTTCGACGTTTTCTTTCTGGGAAATGTCTTAACCTTCCGCCATTACAGAACCTGTTGAAAAAGAACATTCCGTGGAATTGGACAGACGAGTGTCAACGAGCTTTCAAGGGGATAAAAGAAGCATTACTCTCTAGTGATATCTTGAGCCATCCAAATGTAGATGAAGACTTCTGTATATCTTGCGACGCTTCCTTTCAGGGTCTATGCGCTTGTCTCTTCCAGGAAGAACAAGTAAACGGAGAGAAGAAAATCCGAATTATTAGTTTCGCGAGTCGCATATTGACAGAATGTGAGCGAAACTACTCAATAACGGAATTGGAAGGTCTGGTCGTCGTATGCGCATTTCGGAGATTCAATTATTATTCCGATCACCAAGCCGGCAGCTTTCTTCTTTCTTGTAAATTACCATACCCGAGGTTAAGAAGGTGGTGCCTTTTCCTACAGGAATACCAATTTGAAATTGTCTACATTAAAGGAAAGGACAACGTCATAGCCGACGCCCCATCACGCATCCCGGAGGGAATGCCCGAAAATTGTGAAATCGAGGAAAAATTGCGCAACGGACAGATATTGTTAATGAAAGACCCGTAACTACTACCTACAGCTATGCAGACAAATGAAGGCCTAGCAAGAATCCGATAGAAAATGGAATAACATAAAGGGAATACTTACGTTAAATCCTCAACACCAGTTAGCGAAATTTTACAAATTACATGAAGGAGTATTATTTCATCGGACAACAGAAACAGAAAGATGGTGCGTCTGCATTCCCCATGCCTATGTGGAACATTTGTTGTGGTATACCCACCTATCTTGGGGACACTTCGGTCTGGAAAAATGCAAGGAGAAAATATCTATGTATTGCTACGTTCCTAATTTGCTTGGAAAGATACACAAACTCTTACGAAGTTGTCTAGTATGCCACAAAGAGAAGCCATTTAATCTGTCAAATGCTTTGCCATTAAACCCCATACTAGCCGTCCGAAGTGGCCGAGCCGTTCTAGGCGCTACAGTCTGGAACCGCGCGACCGCTACGGTCGCAGGTTCGAATCCTGCCTCGGGCATGGATGTGTGTGATGTCCTTAGGTTAGTTAGGTTTAAGTAGTTCTAAGTTATAGGGGATTGATGACCTCAGATGTTAAGTCCCATAGTGCTCAGAGCCATTTGAACCAAAAAGTAATAGCGAGTACGCATTACAAACCTTCATTACTGTACTGTCTAAATAAAAAGTGGAGATACTTGTCCGAGGGCCCGTGCATAATTCTGCGAAAACCATACATTGGTTGCTATCTGACAGCTGATCCCGTCTCTGGAAGAATAAACTGTCTATACCACCATCAGAACTTTAAGAAGTGTGCTTGTAGCCGAGGAAATAATAATGGCCAGATTTTACCGATCACATCTACAAAAAGACTGCTGAAACACAAGAAAAAGAATGAATCCACGAGTCAAGACACTTCCGCACAGAGAAGAGGGAAGAAGAAAAGAAAATTATTAATGAAAGTCGCCGACCAGATTTACAGGAGAAATTATCGGATTAGTTTTAAGTTAGTTATTAAGAAGACGAAGTCCTACGCGACTGATGGACATGGATACCGATTTATACTGAGATTTTATTTGAATACAAAGGAAGGACGTAGCCGGTGAGCTGACTTCCGACATTATACATGATGAATTTTGTTAGATTTAAAACGAAGATAATTTTATCCGAGGAACAGACGGCGCGACACGATGGAGGGAGAACAATTATTCGTAACGGCATATATAGACGCGCGGATCATGAAAGAAACTCCAACGGCAAGTGAGATAATGAACCACGTGGACTGAGCGGCAAGAAGAAAAACAAGGCAACGTACGACGTGACCCTGATGGCAAACACGCAGGAAATTTATCAGTCATTCGTCCCTTGACACGCCCAACTTAAATATTTACGGATCGCCACGCGAAGCGAATACTACACGGCGCAGTAAGACGGAATTATGAGACCACGCCTATTCAAAATGAAAGTTTCCGCATTTAAAGATATGATCAAGCTACTAGAATATTGAAGCGTTACAAGAAAGAAGACCGAATTTTTTTGCTATTTATCAAGAAGTGTGCAACCAATACAAAGGAGTCTACGAATTGTAATCTATACTGTTCTACTATTAGAAGCAAAATGTAAATACCACCACCCACGAGGAGGCTAACCTGATATAGACATTGTAAATAAAATGTAAATAGATTGAGAATAGTATTAGAGGTAAATTTAGAAGTAATTTGATTTCATTGATACTTTAATGTGGCAGAAGTGTCACCAAAATTTTTTAGTCTTGAAGATTTCAAGGAACTTAACCATTTTCTTCTCACTATGTATGTACGTATTTATTCATGAATTCCTACTTATCCTATTCCCATCGAAAGTGAGCATCAGTTGTTGAATGTAGGACATGTAAACGGAATGCAAACATACATTTGATGAAAAGGATTCTAGCAATTCGCGATTCCGCATATCTTCCAAATTTCTTTTAACCCTTTAAAATCGCGTATTTTGTGATAGGATTTCAGCGCGAATAGCCAGCTATCGGTCATTTTACTTCTTTATTACTTTTGTCGACTGGAACACATGAAACTGAAAATCTGAATGCCGTGACAGTTCCAGTTGGATAAAGTCACGTTCTGGCTGTTGCGAGCAGGCAATTTATCTGTTGGTACACAACTCTCTCTAATGCACAATCAATGAAAGTAAATGGTTTAGAAAACATAAACAAGAAAGTAATAGAAATCTATAAAAACCTCATTAATTTTAAAGAGTATCTTTGAAACAGAATTCAAACTTAAAATTACTCTGAAAGGGAAACCGAATGGTTATACCGACACCAAAAGAATTGACTTGTAAATAAACTGTACATACTAGTGATTGAGCAAACATTGTGACTAGTAGCAATTTTTCTTCGTAAATTAAAAACGAAAAAAATGGACATGTGAATTGCTCATGTGAATCATTGAGTTACAAAATTATAAACTTGTGTTTTACTCATGTGAATCGGAAGTGACTAAGTTCAAGTGTATAATTGCCGATTAACACAAAACATCACAAGACACGTCAGGCTGTGAAAATTATAACCAGTGCTACGATTTTCACTCCAGCGTGGATGCTGAAAATTTTAAATGTACTTACCTGCAGGCGAGTGTTGCAGCTTGCAGACGACGAACCACAGCAACGATCCAACGACCACAAAGTGAAGTTCGCCCTGTAATGAGCTTTGCGGATGCGTCGAACACACTCACAATGCAGCCAAGTAACGAGTTATAAACGAAAAGACAATACTTCTAAGGCAGCTTAGCTAACCCGTGCGTACCGGCGACAACTGCCAAATCTGCACTGCGCGTGAAGGGCTAGGCAAGTTAACGGCAACAGTGGCGTGCGTCGCCTGTGACAATGCTAGCTGGTTGACTTTAACGGCCGCGTGCCCAGCGGCAATTCAAGATATAAACATGGACATTTCGCCGAATATAGAGACCTGTATAAAAACAAATGCATCCAAATTAAGGACTTATGTCAAGTACCGGGTGTACACTAAACACGAACAGTGGTATACTCATTATGGAGCGAAAATAAGATATTACTGAACAATGTGTAAATGAAGAGAGCGAGTACTCACACTAGCTTTGTAAAACTGATGTTCACGTCCTTATCCCTTACCCTATCAGTGATATAAGCTTAGTGTTAAGCAGAACCCAACTCAGGTTTTCTGTATTGTTTCATGATAAAAAAAAGCAACAAGACGAACACACGTCGCGGACATTTATCTACATGGACGAACATTTAACATACTGAGACTCCAGCTTCGCAACGTCCTTGTCTTGCCCACCAAACCATGTCAAGCTGCGGTGAGACAAGACCAAAAAACTACCATCGACAATCCACAATGAAGAACGTCAAAGTGTTTTGTGTTGGTGTGCAACATGAAAGCTTATTAGCGTAAATTTGAGCGATAAGGAAATGCCATGCAATTCGCATATAAAAAACTCTACAAACGAGACAAAACCCCTGAACTAACTAAAATATCGTACAAATGCACAGACAATGATTAGTGTACAAGTAATCTACCCTTGATTTCCATGTTAGATTATAAGTTTCTCTCTTTTCAGCAGGACTGAATTTATTAAATTTGAGAATATGAAAGCTAGATCAATGTGCTGTACAATTATTTTTCAAGGAATGGAGGTCACCGACTGTCCATTAACAGACGAACGTAAACGACCGTGGCACCGACCACAATGAATTGAAGCATAATAATGCGAAAAGAATGGACTTTAAGTTCAAGGCATAAACACTTCTATGCATTTATTTGATAAATATTATGGATATTATGATGTATATGTTATGTTAATTAATTTAAGAGTGTGATTTTGACAATTTACATGAATGCACGTACTGTGTGCAACTACAACATCACTGGAATTACGTATGGACCACTAGAATCCAGTAGGAGTTCTCGTTCTCCACACGGGAGGTGATGAGTTGATGTATTTTCACACCGCCACATCTCATCACATCAAACACTGATTTGAGTAATGAAAGAGGCCAAGAGCCATTTCTTTGCAACTGTATAATATTTAACTACGCATTGTAATGGTTTTATTTTGACGATTTACAAGGTGAAATTAATCCAGCACTACTGACGCTCCAAAGTAACTATAGAGTAAGTAAAAACATCGATATTAAAGACAGACCCTGAAGACACTTGAATGTTACAAATAACAAGCACGTAACCCATCGTCCATTACCGCACGATGTCACTCATTTTTCATTTTATGTATAATACGGACGCGACGCACCATTACATAGGCGTCATTATAAGATTTGTAATTTGCTTAAATCTATTGAGAAATACTGATATTTTGTAGCATGTGAGAGTAGTATGAATGAAAAACACCGATCGGTTAATGGGTGGACATTTCTATGTGATTTATAAACTTTTATGGACATAAAAAACCACTCAGGATCTGTCATTGTTATTGACGTAAGTGTTAGCGTGTTGTATGTGTTTTAAATCCAAGCTCGTAATTATAGTGTCAGTTACTCTAAATTTGTGTTTGCTTTGGTAGCTGGACAACCTTAATCATTTACTTTCAATGTACCAAGTTTTTTTTTACAAAGCCAGCCGTGTCATTGTGTGAACACAACAGTCGAGGCTGACGTTATTCCCCCTTGTAATATTCTTCAAACTCAGTTTTAAACGGGCCCTTAGGTACATTTTCAATGCGCTGACGTCCGGGAACTTCTTAGCAAACTTCACTTCTAAAATCGCACATCACTCTCCCAAAGCGTCGCTGTTCCACAATGGTCCGCGGCACTTTCTAAACGGGAAAGGGAGCCACGCAAGTATATGTCACTTCCCCTTCTCAATCTGATGCTCAATAATTTTTATGTGTGCAAGAGCGCACGTCGTGAGCCAGCCACATCTGACTTCTAAACAAACTGCATTACAACACCAAATTGCAATCATTAATCATATTTTAATAACAAATATCTAATAATATTTTCTTACATCAGATGGTGCATACATACCAGTAGCCTGCAAACTTCCACAGCTAATTGAGCTGTCAGCACTCGGAACTCTGCCCAGTGTTTGACCTCCACTGTATGCAGATATGGTGCCTCATACCTGGATGACAGACATATGCATGGGTGAGCCAATACAGCAGATATTATAATGCCCTTAATTTCATTCCTCAGTGCTTAACAGGTATTACATGGTGGGCAGTGGGGTTTGGGGGTGCAGACGTGAGCTCTACCCAAATGGGCGAGCGCTGACTCCCACAAACTAATAAAATGAAGAATATGCAAACTGGATTTTACAGTAAATTATTATTATTGACATTGATTTGAATTTCGTGTGATAGATCCTTCCTCTCCTGCAGAGATGAGTCTTTGTCCCACCAGTTTCCAGATGGGGTGCGAAGGGGCAGTGGGGGTAGAGATTTGAGGGAAAGGGGATAATTAATTGATCAGTTTAATTAATAAGTCAATTTACTTGATAACAAAAGTGCGCTATCGGTGAGGGGTGAGATTGGGGATTTCCCAGAGAGATGAGGGAGGTGGAGTGAGAGGGGGAGGGCAGGTGTTCCTCAGAAGGTTGGATTATCCCCAGGGGGTCATAAATCGGCCCACAGAGGAGGGTCTAATTTGCTCTTTAATGTACGCTTACTCCTGAATGTATGAAACCTGCACAAAGTGGCTTAGAACTAAATTTGTACCACTGCAGTGGATTATCTACACTGTCCAATGCATTTATGTACTATTTATCTTTCATAGATAGATTCACCAACTGGACAGCCCTTCGAAATGTTGAGGCAGAGACAATAGCAACAGCATTTTGTAATTCCTAGGTCACCAGATTTGAGTCATGACAGGAGGCAATAACAGATCAAGGAACAGTTTAAATCTAGCGTATTCTGAGGCTTCACATAGGTTTGTGGTTGTAAACCGACTAAACCTACTGCATACTACCCAGAGGCAAATGAAAATAACTGGAAGCTTTCACCATACACTGAAGAAGCCATAAGTTTCTTTGCTGCAACTCAATGGATTTAAATGTTACTCACAATGTTACTTGACTTACATTGCTCCCTCTGGAATGAAATAATTTCCATACTACCAGAAATGTTGTATGAATAACTCCGAAATTACCTGGAGATGTCATTCAGGAACCTCACATCACAATGAATGTTGACTGTACAGCTTTCGTCATCGAACTGAAGAAAAGGAAGCAACACATGAAATATAAAGAGGATTATGACAAGGTCAAAGAAACGCTTTTCATCCATAAGGGTCCTAAAGGTGCAAGTCATATGTTTGTTAGAATTTCTAGTGATTTAACTTTTTCACTATCAACATTAAAAATAAACTAATCAACATTTCTATTGATCGACTTAAGTCAGCTATTCTCTTTGTGATGAAAACGCACTTGAGCATCCAAAACCATCTAAACAGCTGCTGGATGACCACTATACAAAGGGTTTCGTTATACCAGAGAACTGTGCAATATCAGGATGTGTGTTGAAATTCCCTGCCACGAAAGCAGATATCATTGAGGGGAACAGTGATGTGAAGACATATAAAAATATGAAGAATGACTAAAAAGTAAATTGGAGGACCTATAAAAATATAAAGAGTTACTAAAAGGTAAATTATTTTTTCCAGTAATTCCAATATTACATTAATTTGCTCTATGAATATATGTTTAAAAATTGTATGAAGCTCTCTTCTTGTTACTGAATGTGCATTTGGCTTTTTAAGAGCAAAGACTAAAAAGTCTGAAGTGAGTTTTGAAATAAAACGTGTTTGGTTTGGTTAGATTTCGTACTACACATAAGGAATAAGTTCCCTCAGCCACTATAAAGGGAAATAAAAACACAGCTGGAGAACAAACCCATAAAAATTGCTGGAAAAACTTCAGCAAGAAAATGCCATTATCACAAAGGCTGTCAAGGGTAATATTACTGCAGTTATGAAAGACAAAGTACACTGGCAAAACATTAGAATTAATCCACAATTGTAAAATTACAGAACATACAAGTTGGCTGACAAACAGATACTAAATTACCTTAGAGAAAGCTTTCAAATAATACAAAGTCTCCACAGATGCAGGATTAAAAGAATAATTTAGGAAAAAACCAAAGCCCCACTCTGAAATCAATACCAAAAATTCACACCAAATATTCCCACAACACCAGATGTGAACTTTATCAGTGCATCAACCTACCATTTAGCCAAACAGAGTATCCGTTATTACAGAAAATACATAAACACCTAGGAACAGAATCTAAAGGAACTCAAGTGAACTAACAAAAATATTAAAAAGTGAAAAGATCCAATCACCAGATACATTAGTTGCATTTGACGTTCTTACCATGTACACATGTATTCCAAAGAAGAAACCATTAACATCAAAAAAACATATCTGCATCAACCAGCAAACACACCTTTGGCAAACCTGCAAGAAATATCAGGCATTCTTAAGCCCATCACAGTATAAAATTCTTTTGGCTTCGGAAAATGTTTTACTTTTAACAAGAAGGATTACCTATAGGACACCCACTCAGTTTACTCCAGCTTTCACATTCATGAAACATAAAAAATGAAACAATTATATTTGCACTAGGAATCTATCGGGCACAAGTTGAGGGCGTTCATTGGAAGAGGTAGAATGAAGGAACAATGCTCACACCACTTTCCGCGTGTCACTAGCATTAGTAGTATTTTGCCTTATTGCATACCCATAGTATCTCTGTAAACGTTCAGTCGCCTCATCAGCAAGCCTGTCTCTTCCTATTATTGGCTTTCCACCACTGAACTTTCTTGAACCCAAAGTTTGTTTGAGCCTTCGATGCTGTGCTCCCATACACTTTTGCACATGCCCAAAGCATTCCAACTTCTCAACTACAAATTCATTTCCATATGGTTTCAGTTCCTCTACAATCTTGGAACCTTTGGAGTCATCATCCCTAAGGTAGTATTTGTACCGAACATTGTATCTGGGAATTGAACATTCAAAAATTCGTTTCACTCCTTCCATTTCCATTTCTCCACTTGATCCACTAAAATTTGCCTCACAGGTACCGCTGTGCTCTCCTTTGATTTTATTTTTGCACCTACAGTGTTTTGACAATACTGCAACATCTATCAGTTTTGCACTATCACCACAAGTAGCAGTTATGACCCCGTTCAGGGATTTATGACCCCTCTTTTGCCATGAACCATCTAATGTCACTACCAAGTCCCTAGAACCACCGTTCATTTCTATGGATTCCTCCACTGCTTTCTTCATTATTTTCAAAGCCATATCTTCAACAGAGGATCCTACCAGTTCGCAATAGTACCCAAATTTGCTAGGAGGCGATGAAAAGTTTATAATACCACAAAACAGTTTACCAGCAGCAGACCCTTTTCTGATGGATCAAAGACCATACACGAGTCGAACATTCACATCAAACACTCTAGATCGCGCTTTTTCATCAAAGAGACTGGCATGTGAATTTAGAAAGTCACTTCGTACTTGCAACATGTACGGATTACCTTCATCTCACCGGCTAAACCAAAGTGCTTTGTTAGCTCTAGTCCCACCCCTACACTTGAACAAATTTTGCACATAACACTTTCTTCCAGCACAGAAAACAACAGTCCAATATTCAGTACCTCGTCAATATTATAACTGTCACTCACATGTTCAAAAAAATCTGTCACTTCCACCTGTCAACTTCTGTTGCTTAGCTTTTCCCTACGTTCTTCCTCTCCTTATATACACGATTACTAATCGTAACCAGAAAGTTTTACACAAGAAGTATAATGTTATTAACAACAGGCGCAACACTGAAGTAATTCGAAACAATGTTTGGCGTTCTTAGCGCTTCATTTGTCACAGAAAACAATGTAGACAACCCTTGCACACTCGCTGTATTGGTAATATAAGGAAATATTCAACTTCAGGACGAGAAAATGCCAAGTAATTCCCCAGCAAGTCACGAGAGGGTGTTAGATGCATTCAGCGGCCCCGCCCATTTCCTCTGCAGGCGTGGGAGAAAATAACTAATTTTTGATGGCAAAGAAATCGTAATTTTTTGCATATGACCACCTCCAGCTCCCCTTAAAACTTGAAACAGCATTCATCAAAAGTAACAATAAACAGAAATGTCACATAGAAGCGTGAGTACCCGAAGGGAACAATGTACTAAACGAATGAACCTCACTAGGCAGTAAAATGCTTTGCTGGGCTTCTCGCATGTCAGGAGCAGCAAGAACAGTCGGAAATCAAGCGTCAATCTCTTAAGAAGTACGAAACGAAACAGATAAACATGACGTAGCTAAAACAACACGCAAAAGGTCGTGATAAACCGTACGTTGTGATGGTTAAATATGTCAGCTGCAGTTATAACGACTACAAACGACAATAACAAAAGAAATGTATTTTAATGAGACATAAAGAGCAGAAGCAAGACCATAGCATAAAAACCATAACTAGCTGAATAACGCGATATAATATAGCGATTTTCAGCCTGAAATGAAAGCTAGAATACGTTTCGTTGTTTGCAGATTACCGCTGCAGAAGGCGTGGTATATGTAAAACTACCAACGAAGATAACTAATCGAGTTAAGTGAGTTATGTGAACAAGTGCATAACCATCTTATTTCAGACTTAGTGTCCTAGACTTAAATTTCTCGGCAGGGTGTGAATGTACAACATAAAATGTCTCAACTCTGTATTTTTAACTGCATATTTAAACTGACATAAGGTAATTACGACTAGTTATAGTTCCCTTACAGATGTAAATAAGTTAAGGCCAAAACTTTTGTAATCTCCACAAGATGTTAACATTTAATCATAATTTTCAGAAAGGGAGTAACTAAAAACACAGATGGAGATGAAACACATTTGGTTAAGACAAAACTAAGGGTGTGTTGCACAGAGTGGAATTTGTCTACAAGCAAGCACGGGAATTAAGAGGAACTGCAACGTCCGAATGACGACTGAACATATAAAGTTCAGACATCTGTGTAGAAGAAAAATGTGGGAATGCACTTCATAGTTTTGTGCCACGCAGTAAAATGTCGCGAGACGAATGTTGTTACAGTGAAATCCACAATGTGCTTAGTGCTGGAAGCTGAAAAGCTAACACTGTAAAATTAGGTGGAGTTAAAGCAACCTGGCTTATCTGGATAGGTTAAGTTTCAAACCGTGCGTCGTAACTATTTAGCAATAAGCAACAACAGAGTAGACAATCATACACACTGTGCCTGTGCTCAAAATTAGTGACAGGATCACTAAATCAGCACTAAATAAGCTAAATTATCACTGCCATAAATTCAAACGAATATCTCTAAGACTTGTTGTCCGACTATTTTACTGCTAATGGGTTGCCTGCGTCGTTTGAAGCGAGGGTATATTCAACAAATGATATTTAAATGAGCATTTTTAGTAACGTAAAGCAAATAATATCTACTGACAATATTGCGATTGAAGTCCCTGTTAATGCACTGGAAACAACAGCGGGACAAAACACTTATGTCAATTTAAGTACAAAAAATGTGCTTTAATAAAACAGAATTGCGATGAATGTTTCCTTCAGTCATCCGAAAATTCATGCTGATTTTAAACGATAAGGCTATCCATTATGAGTGCATACTTAGTACTGCGTTACTCCACTTTGGGAACACAATACAGCAGCTATTCTGAGCGCCGTGGGTTCGAAAACTCCTTGGCGGGTTTCTGGATGTATGTGGTAGCAAATGCCAGTGCATATGTCGCGCGTAGCTGGCGTCCCATAGCATCATAGATGGTTTCTATCGGTTTCAGATCAGCAAAATTGGCAGTCGAGACATCAACGCGAGTTCATTATCATGAACCTCAGACCTCTGCAGCACGATTCTCGCTTTCTGACAGATTCTTCTGGAAGTGCCATCGCTACCGGGAAGACATCGAAAATGAAAGGATGGCTGTAATCTGCAATAATGTTCACATAGTCCGCAGTTGTCATGGTTGGTTTAATTACTACCACAGTTCCAGAGAAAGTCTTACGTCACAGCAGAGCCCCACTGCCCTGTGACCGCGGCGTGGTACATGTTTCGAACAGCCGTTCGCCAGAATGCCACATCTGGTCGTAACATCGACCTGATGTAACATGAAACGTGCTTCATTCGACCAGACGACATGTTTCCATGAATCTACAACACGATCTTAAGGATTCCGTGCACATTACATTGAGACTGAAGATGGCTTTAGGCTTACGTGAGAATAAGTGCGAGTCATCTACTGCGTAGCCTCAAGTTTAGCATTGCGTTGCAGGGCGTGTTTCTAAACTATTGTGCTTATCCAACATTGTACTAATTCGTCAGATCGGCCAAAGATCGCCGCCTGTTCTACATTACACAGCGGGTAAACTCGATGTTCTGCGACGCAGGTTCGACGTCCAATACTTCGTCGACTATTCGTGGTTTCCCCATCCTCCAACCGCCTTCTATAGATGCTCACGACACTTATCACGCGAACAGGCTATCAGCTTCGCAGTTTACGAGACGCACGTTCTCAGGCACCAGCCCATGATATTCTGCCCCTTGTCAAAGCCGCTTATGTCAGTGACTTTCACCATTTTCGGCCCGTATCGACGACACAATGATTCTCCGTTCTCACAGCTCTGCTTACATACTGTACATTCCATAGTGCGGTAAGTGTCTGTAACGTCACTAGACAACAGTCAGCCTCGGGATGCGTAGTGGTCATCACATTTTGGCTCATCAGTGAATTCAAAAATCTATTATCTCCAGTACTTTAAAAATGCTGAACAGCCATATGCACTTAATTCGAACAGCGAGAAGTTAATTTTCACCGAAAATGTAGGCAGTCTGGTGCTCAGCCTAAAACAACACAATAGCTTTTGTTGCCTGGAGTTGTGTAATTCACCTTTGATCAAACAGAAAATAATAAGTTTCTGCTGAGTGTGGAACTCGAATAATATTAAAATATACGCTATGTGATCAAAAGTATCCGGATACCCGGAAAATATACGTTTTTCATATTAGGTGCATTGTGCTGCCACCTACTGCCAGGTACTCCATATCAGTGACCTCAGTAGTCATTAGACACCGTGAGAGAGCAGAATGGGGCGCTCCGCGGAACTCAAGGACCTCGAATGTGCTCATGTGATTGCGTATCACTTGTGTCATACGTTTGTACGCGTGATTTCCACACTCCTGAAAATCCCTAAGTCCACTGTTTCCGATGTGATAGTGAAGTGGAAAAGTGAGGGGACACGCACAGCACAAAAGCGTACAGGCCGACCTCGTCTGTAGATTGACAGAGACCGTCGACGGTTGAAGACGGTAGTAACGTGTAATAGGCAGATGTCTATCCAGACCATCATACAGGAATTCCAAACTGCATCAGGATCCACTGCAAGTACTATGAAAGTTAGGCGGGAGGTGAGAAAACTTGGATTCCATGGTCGAGGGGCTGCTCATAAACCACACATCACGCCGGTAAATGCCAAACGACGCCTCGCTTGGTGTAAGCGTAAATATTGGACGGTTGAACAGTGGAAAAACATTGTTTGGAGTGACGAATCACGGTACACAATATGACAATCCAATGGCAGGGTGTTGGTATGCCGAATTCCCGGTGAACACATCTGCCAGAGTGTGTAGTGCGAACAGTAAAATTCGGAGGTGGTGGTGTTACGGTGAGGTCGTGTTTTTCATGGAGGGGGCTTGCACCCCTTGTTGTTTTGCGTGGCACTATCACAGCGCAGGCCTACATTGATGTTTTAAGGACATTCTTGCTTACCACTGTTGAAGAGCAATTCGGGGATGGCGATTGCATCTTTCAACACGATCGAGCACCTGTTCATAATGCACAGCCTGTGGCGGAGTGGTTACACGACAGTAACATCCCTGTAATAGACTGGCCTGCACAGTCCTGGCCTGAATCCTATAGTTGGGATGTTTTGGAACTCCGACTTCGTGCCAGGCCTCACCGACCGACATCGCTACCTCTCCTCAGTGCAGTACTCCCTGAAGAGTGGTCTGTCATTCCCAAAGAAACCTTCTAGCACCTCTCTGAACGTATGCCGGGAAGAATGGAAGCTGTCATCAAAGCTAAGGGTGGACCAACGCCATATTTAATTCCAGCATTACCGATGGAGGGCGCCATGAACTTGTAAGTCATTTTCAGTCAGGTGTCTGGATACTTTTGATCACATAGTGTATGTATATCTCAGTTTACGTCGTTTCTTAATAAAAAAAATCTGACAGTTTTGTTTCTTTCACTAGTTTCTTCTAACTTTTGGGATGGAAGATCGATGTAAGTGCTCTTCAATAATAAGGAATGATTCAGCAATATTTATTATTGAAATAATGCTTATTATCTTTTAGTAGCTTATCTAAGAGCTCAGTCGGTGAGTTTTTGTGATAAGAATTTTAAGTGGTGAGGTCTATTTACCTGGGTACCACATTGCTTAGGAAATTTGCTATTTGCCAAAAACGCAGTTACTTTTATCATTATTCTAATTTCGTAAATAAGTCACATGATCGTGGATATTCTTGGTTGAGCGTGCGAATTTTCAAGTAGCGATGTGCTTTTGCTTACAAACAAAATTTTTTCGTCAGTAAGGGTGTGCTGCACACTAATACCACCTGTGAATTATTTACGTGCAAGTTATAATAAGATCTGCCGTAGCTTTAACAAATTAACTTGGTATAAAACAGACGGCGGGTTACTAAGGTGGATTCGTTAATATAGAGACTGCGTCAGATCACGTACCAGAGGACGAATTCGCCACTGGAATTGCAGATAATCTCCTAGCTTCAGCAGTTGAGGTAATTTTATCCGTCATGAGTGAAGATGTTACTGAATATATTGCTACGACACCACATCCTATTATGCAAATGCTCCAAAGACTAAAAGAACTACGACAGATGATTTGACGAATGAACAACAGGACATGTCAAAACAGGTAGATGCTTGGGCTTATGATATCGGTACGTTGATTAGAGATGTTACGTATCGTTACGAATCAAAAACAGACAGTTTGACTAGTCATGTTGCACTCGTCACTAAACAGGTTAAAAATCAAACCAAGCAGTTGAAAACCAATGTTACCAATCACATAACCGCGTTGTTCTGAGTAGATCTCGAAAGTATAACTACCGAAATTTTGAGTTTACAAAACATTTTAAGAGTATTCCTGAATCTGTAAAATGAGTAACTGAGGAATTTGGTACTCTACAATTAGAACAAAACACATTAAAACTAACATTTCAGCAACTAGGACTGTAAGTAGAGGATCCTTCTACCAAACACGAAAAACAGAGAGATGCATTTTTAAAAGAGAAAGATGATTATATCACAGAGAGATTAGAGTCAGAGTACAAAAATCCTGTACAGCACGCTATTACTGAAGTATATACAGAGAAAAACACTTCAATACAGACGATCAAGAACAAGTTAGAACAAATTCAGGAGACACTAACATTTGCCTTTTGGTAAGACAGTGTACAGTCATAGCTTGATACTTAGATAAGTAATATAGAAAAGAAATTTAATGATGTTAAGTAACAAGTAAGAAGCCAAAGCCGTTAGGACTAGTGATGTCTCTGATTGCCAGGGCTTCCTGAAAACATGTATACTGACGAAGTGTATATTAGCAGTCGATTATCGCAAAACCTGGTGACCAAGAATATGGGGGCAGAATACACTATTTCTTCGTTTTGCTAGAACAGAGTCTCTTAACATACAACCGATTATAAATGTTTATTCTGGAAAATGAAAGTGTATATGTGGTCATTTTTGTTAAATCCTTCAAAGGTGTTTAACAAAGCATGGTTTGACCGAAAAAAGTACATTTTATCACAGGTTTTGTCCATGATGAGAGCGAATTTTTGGCAACAAAAACCCCGAAATGTTGACAACCGCATGAACCAAAAAGTGGTCTAGGTGCAAACAAAAGAGATTGTACAAGGAATTTTTCAATTTTGAACCTAAGTATGTCAAACAAGGGCGTCAGACAAAATGTTTTGAAAGATATTAAAAAAAAAAGACTCGTTTTGGGGACGAACACATGTCACACAGAGATGCATTACACATTCTTAAAGGGAAACTACCGATCGACGTCAGAGAAAACTGGTAGAGGTGTCTGAGTCGAATTGAATACTTTCTATCTATTATGGATTTGATAAATGAGCATCTAACATCTAATAGTAATAACAATAATAGTTATTGAAATGGAAATGGTGTGAATCAGGCAGCGCCATGGCACCAGCAGTCCAACAACATTCGGGAGTGATCAACCGATACCCACACTCGCTTTGTTGCTGCGCCGCCGACTCTTCAGATGTCGGCTGATGGATCGTCAAATGGTAATTGTCTGACTATAAAACAAGAAGGAGAACAAATGATAGATACCACCCCAGCTATAAAAATAACGGAACACGTGCATGGAATAATCATAATTGTGATAACCAATGGTATTCGGGCCACACAATCGGCCACAGTTTCGTGAAGTCATAAAAATTCTAGTACTCAGTGGTACTCTAATCAAAGAAATCAGCCACTGCTCAAAGATACGTACTACCAATCGAACTCGGAGCTGAATCATTATGTTGAACTGCAGAAGAGGAGTCAAAATCCCGCAGTCAATGTTATTGAGGTCACATAGGGGGCACAACTTGTGACTGTGAGTTTGGCAAACTAAACTTGGCCTCATTAAGCCGTCGATGATGACCATCGAATGGGATGGGGGCAGTTCAAATCCAACATGTAATCTGTTGAGATATACTGATGGTACTATCGTTTGAGAGGAACTGAGCAAATAGTGATTAATCTTCCCCTGTATTTTACGCCAAACATCCCAGATGACTAACAGGTATGGAAAAAGAAGGGAATGAATTCTTGAATCCAATCCCACGTTTGGCTCGGATGGAGAGCACCTAAGAGAGAAGGTAAGACAAGTCATAACCTCAATTAAAGTGAATGCAAATTTGAGAGAAGCATACTACAGAAATTTAGGAAGAACACAAAATTGTTGCATTGGGGAACCAGTGTTCTTTAAAACTCATTATAAAACATCAACACTGTTAATCAAAAACAAGAAGTGCCAGTTGATATACACTGATCCATTTTAAATAGTGAGAATTCCACAGGAAGGAAGTTATCGTTTAGTGTATCTGTCAAGTAAGAAAATCGGAGACTGTATTCCCATAGGGATATTAAAAAATATATTCATTAGCGTTAATAAGTAATAAATGGGGTTGGAAGAAGGACGCAAGTCTGAGTAACAATAAATCTTTGTGTACATAATGATGATAACCTGTACTAGTGGGTACCACTGAGTATCTTAAGATAATGTAAGATAAAATAACAGCATACAAACATTATTCTGCTACATGGATTAAATGATATTCTGTCTTACATCTGAGGTGCTATAGTTCAATATTTCTTTGTGAATGTTATTATTTATAGGTAACTAGGAAACGCTGGTACTAGTCGCTGTGCATAAATAAAAATGTACTTGTTATGATAAATGTTGAGATGTATTACGACGATCACTGTAGTATCAGGCTAAATTTATTTACTGGAATCGTAGTCAGTTGGTACAGCCCTGACAAGTAATTAACTACAGTCTGGTCGGGATTATGGGATCAAGGAAGGAACGAAAAAGTGGAGCTTCTGTATGACATAGCGCTTTAATGATGGACAGATAAACAGGTTTATGAGATTTTGTAAGATATGGATCAATAAGGCAAGTGCTGTCACATAGGAAACCAGATAATATATCCACCTTAACTGAAACTAAGTATTAGCATCCTCAGAAATGTAATAAGGTAAAAACTGTTGTGATGAACACTCATGGAAGTGAAAGCTTAATACGAGTAATAAGTATTGAAATAAGTAAATGTGCTTTGGTTAGTAGCCTTTAATGTAGAACCTTATGGCACTGTTCATTTATGGTCAAATACAAAAGTGTTCCTCTGGTGCGAGGTGTAGTAAAGTAATGTTCCCACTCGGAATAATAAAATAATAAGCAACATCTAATGGAAATGATTTATCTACTTTTTCATTTGGTACAGTGGTGGCCATCTCATAAAAGAAATATAAACTTTGGGGGTACTTACGGTAAGCATTAATCGTTCTTCCATTTTGTAACTTAACTGGTAATACTAACACCTGAGTTGGTACAACATGAATCTTAGTGAAGGAATTAGTATAACGAGAAATATGGCATCGAACGTGACCTTTGCAGTCGCTGGAAATATATCGTCTCCAACTCAGTAGAGAGGAACAGTAATAGAAACACGAAATGATGGATATCAATGAAAATGTTAATTTTATAACTGTTTGGTAAAAATAGCGACCTCACTGACTGACTGATCTAATTTGTAAGTAGTAAATAATAACTTGTAAGGATTTTAGTTTATTACTGTTTAATTAGGAAAATCAGCATTACGTTTATGGCCAGAGGACATTCCACTATCCAGAATTATCTGATGCTTACATGATAAGCAAGGTCTTAATGTTACTGGTCTAAAGGCTGAAGAAGAGTGCAAAAATTAGTGAAGCACTTGACATTCTATTTTCTCTTATGTTTACGTATATCATATAACATTTGACCATAATTTAATGATCATTACTGTACCTGAAAAATAAAATGTATAATAACAGTTCAGATTTATCACTTGTAATCCTAATAAATAAGAAATGTGAGTTTAAAATGTCTGCTGGTAGTTTCCAGTTTAAATGTTGTCACTAGTGTTTTCTACTTATATTAGATAAGTGAATGCTCAAACAAGGGATACTGTCGAATTAAAAGTGTGGATCTCACATAGGTAGATATCCCGCAGTCAATTCGTGATGAAGTCTTTGATCTGTCTCCGTTGCATGAATCAAGTATCTGCACGGATTGGCGCTACTGTTACGTTGTTTCAGCTATTGAATGCAACTGAACTGAGCATCAACCACTGGAAAAGTGACATTGCGTTGCTGTATCTATCTAACGAGGAAACCAAGTATGTTGAAATTTACTTTCCATTTAGTCTTTCGCTCAACCATATAAGAAAAAGGTAATATAAACATGTAGACAGCTATAACCTGATGTAAAAATGCTATGTGAATTTCTGATTAAATAGTAATTTAAAAAACTCCTGGGTGAGGCCTGACCCTGTCTAAAGTACTCTATAAATAAGACACGGGAAAACATAAATTTAGTTGGTGCAGTGTGAATAATTAACTGTGTTTTGTGCATATAAGACTAGTGAAAGTGAATATAATGCGAGACTGTGGTTGGTAGTGATACCAGCCAATCTACAACTACATCATTCTCTGCACTCCACCTAATGGTATGTTGCCTACTAAGAAAGCTGACAGACAATGAGAATATGTTACACTCATCAGTACTGGGAATGTTGCGGTGCCAGAGAGTGAATTTACAGAAGTCAGTTAAGTCTGACATGGCGACAAATTAACACAACACCACGAACACACCTATTAGCGGCTCGGATATGTCTTAATGCAAGGAGAAGAAAAAAGTGTGCTGACGACAGGCATGCCAGTGCGTCGGCTTTCACCATCCAGAAACCGCAAACCACTCAGACTGAGTGACAACGTGTAGTGTGTTGTGGACTGGCAAGACAGCCAATCCACTGTGACGGGTAGCCGAAAGGCACGCGTTTAAGTTCACGCAGGCTGGCGTGAGGTCTGGAACAGTTAAAGGAGGTGAGACTAGTAAAAAAAGGTACGTGGCTTCTGGAATACTTAACTTTAATCCATAATTGGTGAACATCGGTCTGACGGTACATGCATCACAATATTAATAGCAAATGATAATGGCGCCTTGCTAGGTCGTAGCAAATGACGTAGCTGAAGGCTATGCTAACTATCGTCTCGGCAAATGAGAGCGTAATTTGTCAGTAAACCATCGCTAGCAAAGTCGGCTGTTCAACTGGGGCGAGTGCTAGGAAGTCTCTCTAAGACCTGCCGTGTGGCGGCGATCGGTCTGCAATCACTGACAGTGGCGACACACGGGTCCGACGTATACTAACGGACCGCGACCGATTTAAAGGCTACCACCTAGCAAGTGTGGTGTCTGGCGGTGACACCACATAGTGTTTCAGGAAGAACCAGAGTTATCCTACGGTCAAGACTGCGTGCATTTCTGGCACTGCCCAAGGGGCTGAGATGTGGCAGCTTGTGTTGTTAAGAGATATGGTAGAGAAAGTAAATGTTCACGAATACTGTAATTAGTGCAATTCGAGTAGCAGCCGCTGTATCGAAAAGGTTTTGCAACACAAGTAAATGTGCCTCCTTCATAAACTTCACATTCCATATTTCAGTACGACATTTATCACGAATAGCGAGGAATGTGGAAAACTTATTCGGAGTGCGACGTCTACCACTGATTCCATGGCCAACAGTTTCACCTGACATGGTACTTGTCGAACATGTGTGAAATATGGCAATGATTGTGAAGGCCCACAAACAATCAGCGGTGATATTTCGTGAACTCATACAAAAACTTCCTGGCGGTAGGTTTACTAGGCACACATACAGAACCTGTTCGGGTCCATGCCATTAGTTTTAAAGTTCCTGGTTCCAGTACGTTGGAAAAGGGCGACAGAGGAGGTACGGCAAACATTCAGAATTCCTGAAGTGAAATATGTGCGATTTTGTAATGTTAACCATTGCTGTATTGTCATGAACCCCGTCCCTGGTATAACGATCATTGCAGCCACACGTGTACTTATTGGAATTGCAACTGCACAGTTATTACCATAATTTACCGTCTTATTCACTAGCCGCGGCTACTTTCATGTTTTCTGAGGACCTCAGTTAGCCTTTATCTCAAATGATGCAAGAAGATACTCAAATGGTGCTTGAGGTGTAAATAATTCTATAGCGGAGTATCATCAACCATTCAGCAACCTTAAAATGTTGAGCTAATTACTTATGAATGTTTGATTGTAAAGTGTGGTTTGATATTTTCCTGATTTCGGTGCATCAACTATAAATATTTGTTGCCACAAAAGCTAAATTGTTTGGACGTGTATGCATTTAATTTTCAGCGGTCTTTCAGATGTCATGTTGGTATCTAGCCACATTTCGGCGCAGCTGAGGCGCCATCTTCTCATGTGGCGAAAATCGTACGTAAGTAACTATGTCATGGTAAACATAATCAGACTCAAAACCTATTTCATCTGCGTGACTGTTCTAGAGATCGCACTTAAATGCTTGGCAGACGGTTGATAGAACCACTTTCAGACTATTTATGGACCGTTACATTCTCGAATAGTAGGTGGGAATAATGAACACCTAAATCGTTCCGTACTAGCTCTGATTTCTTTTATTTTGTTAAGATAGACATTACTCCCTATGGATGTGGGAGTCAACAAAATATTTTCGGTTCTCAAAGAAGAAAAGTTGTGATTTAATATTTCGTATCATATGCGAGACACTGTCTCCCTGTTTCACGATAATGTCAAACGATCTGCCCTTATTGAATTGTTTCGGTGTATTTTTCCTCAGTCCTATCTGGTAAGGATCCCATACCTCTCCAGCAGTAGTCCAGAAGAGAATGTAGTGTAGGCGGTTTAGTAGATTTGTTGTATCTTCTGTTCTGCTAACAAACTCCAGTGTGTGATCTGTCTTCCCCACAACATTCTCTACGTGACGGTTCCAATGTAATCAGACATACGCGTTCTGGCCCAGACTAGCCAAATGGAACCGACAGGCCGCTGCGTCATTCTCTGCAATTGACGTCACTGGATGCTGTACGGAGGGGCTGGGGTCAACACTCCACTCTCGCGATCGCTATCGGCTTTGTCGAACCTTGGATGGAGCCATTACCTCTCACTCAGGTAGCTGTTTAATCATTTACCAGTTCGAGTTGTTCGTAATTACAATTCATATGCATTTAGTTGAACTGGCGACCTTTAAACTGGTATGTTTTATTGCGCAACCGAAGTTTAACAGAATTTTGGTAGTGCTCACGGGGAGGACCTCATACTTTCTGTTGTTCAGGGTCAATTGTTGCGTTTCGTCTCATATATACTGTATGTCGTCTAAATCATTTTGTAATTGATATTGATCTTCTGATGACTGTACAAGACAGTAAACGACAGCAAACAACGTAAGAGGGCTGCTCATATTGTCTTCTAATAGCAGAGGCCCTATGACACTTTCTTGGGGAAAACTTACTCGACAACTTTCCGTTAATTACTACGAACTGTGACGTTTCCAACAGAAAATATGCACGCAATTTCATTAGAAGACGCTTGTGAGGAAGGTGTCAAAATTCTTCTGAAAATCAATACATTTTAAGGCGTTAGCGGAAGAAAGTGCTAACCTCGAATTTAGCACAGATTATTCGGATCACATTATCTGTTGTGTCTCCCAATGTACAACATTCTGGTATCAAGTAGATCATATATAAAAAGCTGTCTCCCATCTACACTCCTGGAAATTGAAATAAGAACACCGTGAATTCATTGTCCCAGGAAGGGGAAACTTCATTGACACATTCCTGGGGTCAGATACATCACATGATCACACTGACAGAACCACAGGCACATAGACACAGGCAACAGAGCATGCACAATGTCGGCACTAGTACAGTGTATATCCACCTTTCGCAACAATGCAGGCTGCTATTCTCCCATGGAGACGATCGTAGAGATGCTGGATGTAGTCCTGTGGAACGGCTTGCCATGCCATTTCCACCTGGCGCCTCAGTTGGACCAGCGTTCGTGCTGGACGTGCAGACCGCGTGAGACGACGCTTCATCCAGTCCCAAACATGCTCAATGGGGGACAGATCCGGAGATCTTGCTGGCCAGGGTAGTTGACTTACACCTTCTAGAGCACGTTGGATGGCACGGGATACATGCGGACGTGCATTGTCCTGTTGGAACAGAAGTTCCCTTGCCGGTATAGGAATGGTAGAACGATGGGTTCGATGACGGTTTGGATGTACCGTGCACTATTCAGTGTCCCCTCGACAATCACCAGTGGTGTACGGCCAGTGTAGGAGATCGCTCCCCACACCATGATGCCGGGTGTTGGCCCTGTGTGTCTCGGTCGTATGCAGTCCTGATTGTGGCGCTCACCTGCATGGCGCCAAACACGCATACGACCATCATTGGCACCAAGGCAGAAGCGACTCTCATCGCTGAAGACGACACGTCTCCATTCGTCCCTCCATTCACGCCTGTCGCGACACCACTGGAGGCGGGCTGCACGATGTTGGGGCGTGAGCGGAAGACGGCCTAACGGTGTGCGGGACCGTAGCCCAGCTTCATGGAGACGGTTGCGAATGGTCCTCGCCGATACCCCAGGAGCAACAGTGTCCCTAATTTGCTGGGAAGTGTCGGTGCGGTCGCCTACGGCACTGCGTAGGATCCTACGGTCTTGGCGTCGCTGCGGTCCGGTCCCAGGTCGACGGGCACGTGCACCTTCCGCCGACCACTGGCGACAACATCGATGTACTGTGGAGACCTCACGCCCCACGTGTTGAGCAATTCGGCGGTACGTCCACCCGGCCTCCCGCATGCCCACTATACGCCCTCGCTCAAAGTTCGTCAACTGCACATACGGTTCACGTCCACGCTGTCGCGGCATGCTACCAATGTTAAAGACTGCGATGGAGCTCCGTATGCCACGGCAAACTGGCTGACACTGACGGCGGCGGTGCACAAATGCTGCGCAGCTAGCGCCATTCGACGGCCAACACCGCGGTTCCTGGTGTGTCCGCTGTGCCGTGCGTGTGATCATTGCTTGTACAGCCCTCTTGCAGTGTCCGGAGCAAGTATGGTGGGTCTGACACACCGGTGTCAATGTGTTCTTTTTTCCATTTCCAGGAGTGTAAATGCGTTTGTGTTATTGTATTTATGTTGTTGTCTTTCAACTCAACGGGACAATAAGACATAGTAACGTAAACTAAGCTCTGTCGAGAGCAAATCAAAGGGCGACTCTATATTGAGTCCTTGCGATTAAGCGTTGTTCACTGTGTTGGCTGACACACTTATTGTGCAGTGTGAACGGACAGGGTTATAGTTAAACGCCTGCGAGCGAATTTTTGAGTAGCATCGCGGTGGACTGGTTACCTGACCGGTGTGCCACGCCAATAGACTAGGGGCGAATAGGAATCCTTGGCTTCATCAAGGCGTAGGGAGAGTTTGATTGGCGAAGGTCAATCCAGATAGAACGAGAGTTATCTTATTTCTTCTGCCGACCCCTTCATATAGAATCAGTTTGAGATCCCCTGTCGATCGCACTAATTACTCCCAGTGAATAAATAGAAAGTTCTCTTTTACAAGAACCATATCCGTACTGTGTTAGTAGATCGTTGTCTCACTAGTATTTGATAATGTCCAAAGAAAGTATACCCTTATGTTCCAAAAACCTACTGAGATCGAAGTCAGTGATCGGTGTCTACAATTCTGCGGATTACTTCTATTTTCTTTCTTGTATTTTGGTGTGACCTTGTGAGTGTGGGGTTGGTCTGAGATTCTGTTATTCTGCGCAACGGATTAATCTGAGATGTGCCCTTTACCCTGTGGCTCCTGCAAGATGCAATTTCCACCCCCACACTACTACAGAAGTCAGACAGACGCTCCTAACGTTCTAAAGAGAAATGCCTGAAAAACTTTCAGCAATAAATATCTTCTGGAGTCGTCTGCTGTAAGGAAATTACACAAAGATTCACAAAATTTCTTACGTAACTAGTGGGATACTTGGGTACTGGAGTAGTGCTAGTTAGTGTAAGAAAAACATGAAACTAACGAAAGTTATTATTTATTTTGCAAAAATTCTGAGAAATCACAATGGCACTTTTCGTTATGAATTGAACAAGTTATATCGTGGTTCTTTTCGGAATACGAAGTTACCTCTCAAGGATAGGATTCTCTGTTGAAATTTCTATACAAAGTTTAACATGGTTGTTGACTTGGCAGAATGGCTGAGAGGCGCGCCTACTCAACTTGAATAACTATCCTTTAGAATGTTGCTAGGAACGGTCGAGGCTGTCGCATGTGAAATGCAGTGAAGTGTACTGTTGTGGAGGAAATATGGGGCTCGCAATAGCTGTAGCTCACAATACCGTAAGCTGCGATGTGTTCTGTCTGCGCCGCTCGCTGCTGACAAGGTAACTCTCGTTCTGTCTGGATTGACCTTCGCCAATCAAACTCTCCCTACGCCTTGATGAATTCAAGGATTCCTATTCGCCCCTAGTCTATTGGCGTGGTACACCGGTCAGATAGCCAGTCCACCGCGATACCACTCAAAAATTCGCTCGCAGGTGTTTAACTATAGCCCTGTCCGTTCACACCACACAATAAGTGTGTTGGCCAACACAGTGAACAACGCTTAATCGCAAGAACTCAATATAGAGTCGCCCTTTGATTCGCTCTCGACAGAGGTGCTCTCCCAGTGAAGTACTGAGGAGAGACTTGTTCCTTGCTCCAAGAGCGACAACGGAACTACGCCTCTCCATGCCAAAAGTGAAGGGGTATATCTTTCGGTCTCTTCCATTATTCCTTCAGCTCAAGGTGTCAGAAATATCGTCTGCCAATCAGCATTGGTCTTCTAAAACGGGAGAATGACGTTTCATATAAGGCGACCAATCCGGAAACCTGTAGCTTTGGCGTTTGGCGTTTGCTGTCTCCCTGTGAAAATCTCTGAAACTGCGTACTATGTGTAAAGAATGCTTAGGCTGGCCACTCCCACACAATGTAGCGGAATTTGCTTTTAAGCCGAACATGGGGTCGTTCCCCCTTTTCACTCGGGCCCACGCTGTTCGCTCCATGGCTGAAATAGGCTGGGTCGTCCTCTGAAGGGACCGACCTCCTGGCATGCGGTTGCTCTCCCGAACTAAAAGCTCCTGTGACCGTCGTGTCTGGAATGTATGTGTGTACGCCAGCCTCGAGTATTTCAACCACGGTGCACTTACTTGTTATTTGTATATCGTTTACATGAATTCATACAACACTGACTTTATCTTATCGAGTTTGGGTTTGAATGGAGCGTCTTGATGTGCGGAATATGATTGTGAGGGCGGAATATGTAAGCAATGAAGGTCAGGAGACCACGACGTCTTACAACCTGTGCAGCTTTTCAGTCTTTAGATATAGATCTTTTACCGAGCGAGAGTTTCTGTGCGATTGCTAAAAATTGTCCTTTTTCGTCACTTTACTCCGAAAGAAATCTAATTGGTATATGGTTAGGTTAGGTTAGTGTTTTTTAACGTCCCGTCGACAACGAGGTCATTAGAGACGGAGCACAAGCTCGGGTTAGGGAAGGATGGGGAAGGAAATCGGCCGTGCCCTTTCAAAGGAACCATCCCAGCATTTGCCTGAAGCGATTTAGGGAAATCACGGAAAACCTAAATCAGGATGGCTGGAGACGGGATTGAACCGTCGTCCTCCCGAATGCGAGTCCAGTGTGCTAACCACTGCGCCACCTCGCTCGGTTTTAAGTGGTATATGTTCATAGGATTTGTCGACCTGGAAAAAGCGTTTGACAGTGTCAAATTGAGCAAGAAATTCTGAGAAATATAGTAGTAAATTACATGGAAAGACGGGTAATGGACCACATGTACGACAAGCAAAAGAGAACAATAAAATTGAAGGACCAAGAACGAAATGCTCAGATTAAAAATTAAAATTTACTATTTCGCCCCTGCTGTTCAATCTGTACATTGAAGAAGTAATGATGGAAATAAAAGAAAGATTCAAGACTGGGATTAAAATCAAGGTCAAAGGATAATAATGATAAGATCCATGAAAGTTAAGAAGAATTACAGAATTTGTTGAATGCAATGAACAGTCTAATGAGTACAGAATATGGACTGAGAGTAAACCGAAGAAAGACGGATGTAATGAGTAGTAGCAAAAATGACAACAGTGAGAAACTCTTGACCAGAACCGGCCATCACAAAGTAGACAAAGTAAGGAATTCTGCTACTTTGGCAGCAAAGGAACTCATGACGGACGGAGCAAGGAGGACATAAAAAGCTGAGTAACTCTAGCAAGAGGGTGTTCCTGGCCAAGGGAAGTCTACCAGTACCAAACGTAGGCCTCAATTGGAGGAAGAAATTTCCGACAATGTACGTTTGGAGCACAGCATTGTATGGTAGTGAAACATGGACCGAGGGAAAACCAGAACTGAACAGAATTGAAGCATTTGAGATGTGGTGCTACAGACAAAACTGAAAATTAGGTAGACTGTTAAGATGAAGGAATGAGAAGGTTCTGCGCAGAATAGGCGACGAAAGGAATATATGCAGAACACTGACAAGAAGAAGGGGCAGGATGAGGGAACATTTGTTACGACATCGGGGAACAACTTCCATGGTGCTAGAGAGAGTTGTAGAGGGTAAAAGTTGTAGAGGAGGACAGAGATCGGAACACAGCAAGTAAATAACTGAGGACGTAGGTTGCAAATTGCTACTATGAGATGAAAAGGCTGACACTGAAGGGGAATTCCTGGTGGCCGCATCGAACCAATCAAAAGAATGATGACTAAAAAATACAATAACAAAAATAATATTATCATTAGTTACAGAGTTGAAAATTACTGACAAAGCGCAGACCTGAGAAAGACCACGAGTGAATTTCCTATTGGAAATCGATAACGGCCCAGCCAGCCAGTCAGTCGTTTAACAACGTTAGTCCTCAGTAACCGCCGACGGCCGTTCCACTTCTAACGAATCAAATAAGCAAGCGGTGCGGAATGAATGCGCGAGCCAGTATGCTGATGGGCTTCCGACCAGAATCCACGAGGCACATCAGAATGCAGTAATACGATTGCTTTTTAAGGTTTATCTCGTTTCATTCATTCTTTTTGTATTTTCAAACAAATATTGGCACAAAACATGGTTTGAATGTTTAGCAGTCCAAACACAGGGTCTGAATGAACGGGTAGCAATTGAATAACAATGACGAAGTGCCTTGTTAATCGGCTTTGTACCAAAGATTGACTGACTGATGAAGAGAGTAACTATTGCGAGTATGCACAGATTAATCTGAGAAGTCCTTCTTTTCCAACTTCTGGTCGTGTTTGCCTTTTCCCCTGTCTCTCTTGCTTTCGAAACACATAACAATTTCAAATTTTATTTTATGATTAAATGATTTTTCTTATTTCGTAAGCTGTTCACCACACCATTTACGTCTGCATCGTACTCTGCAAGCCACCTCATTGAGTGTGGCGAAGGGGTATCACTAATTGGTTCCCTCTACCCAGTCCTACTAGCGAATATCGCTTGGGAAGAATGATTGTCGGTAAGTCTTTGTATTGGCTGTAATTTCTCAAATTTTCTCGTCGTGGTCATTACGCGAGATGTTTTTGAGCGAACTTACATGTTGTCCGACTCTTACCATAAATTGCTGTCTCTAAACTTCAATAGTAAACATCTCCGTGATGCACAACACGTCTTTGTATGCCGGCCACTACAGTTTGTTGAGCATTTCGGTAACGCTTTCGTGCCGACTAAACGATCCCGTGACGAACGTGCCGCTCTTAGTTGGATCTCTTTTCTTTCTTCCTCTTTTCTCAGTCCTACTTGGTAAGATGATCAATACCCAAGAATCGGTCGAACAAGCGGTTTACAAGCCACTTCTTCAGTGGATGAGTTACATTTCCTTAAGATTTTTCCTGCTTTTCTTACTACCTGTTTTATGTGGTCATTCCACTTAAGGTCGCTCTGCATAGTTATTCCTAGATATTTTACGATGTATATGGTTTCCAGCAGTTTTTCATCAATAGTGTAGTTGCACAGAAGTGATTCACTTCTCCTATGTGTGCACAATACGTTACATTTGTTTACATTCCGGGTCAACTGCCAGAGCCTGGGCCGTTCATCAATCCTCTGCAGGTCATTCTGCAAGTCGATACTCTCTTCTAGAGTTGCTTCTTTGTTGTAGACAACCGCGTCATCTGCGAACACTCTAGAAGAGTATTCGACGCACACCGCCACACACCGCTTGGTGGCTAGTGGAGAATATATGTAGATGTAGATCATTCATGTAAGTTGTAAACAACAGTGGTCCTATCACACTTCCTTGGTGTCCTCTGGAAATTACCTTTACGTCTGTTGATTTTGTTCCGTAAGTGCGACGTTTTGAACTCTGTCTAGAAGGAAGTCTTAAATCCAGTCGCAAATGTGGTCCGAAATTTGATAAGCTTGTATTTTTTTTTCTCAACTAGGCAATGCGGTACGACGCAAGTGTCATCCTGAACTCAGCAAACACGGCGTTGTTGAGTTTCGGAAGATTCTTCTTGAGGAATCCATTTTGATATTTATAGGGGAGATTTTCGTTCTCCAAAAAGGCCTTAATTCTTGAGCATAAAACATGTTCCATAATTCTAGCCGGTCGGAGTGGCCGAGCGGTTCTAGGCGCTTCAGTCTGGAACCGTGCGACCGGTACGGTCGCAGGTTCGAATCCTGCCTCGGGCATGGATGTGTGTGATGTCCTTAGGTTAGTTAGGTTTAAGTAGTTCTAAATTCTAGGGGACTGATGACCTGAGATGTTAAGTCCCATAGTGCTCAGAGCCATTTGAACCATAATTCTACAACAGACTGACGTCAACGATATAGGTCTCTAATTGTGTGCACCTGTCCTCCTTCCCTTCTTGAAAACCTGAACGACCTCCGCTTTTTTCGAGTAGCTAGGTAGCATTAGTTGCTCCACCGATCTACGATAAAGTTTCTGCTAGACCAGGAGCATAACCTTTGTAGGATCGTGTGCGTATCTCATCTGGTCATGATGCCTTTTGTAGTAGCTTTTCTGTTATCTCAGTATCTGCCATTTCGACGTTCCTCCAATGACTGATATGAGAGGCTGAGTTACGATCTGCTGTGGTGAAACAATTTCGGAAGACCTAATTCAGTATTTCGGCCTTCTCTCTGTTATCTTCCGTTTCTGTGCCAGTATGGTCTCTGAGTGAATGAATAGATGATTTCGAACCGCTTACTGATTCTCATAATGCGAAAACTTCTTAGGTCTTTTACTAACATCAGTTGGCTAAATTTTATTTTCGAAGTAACTGAACGCTTCTTTGATTGCTCTCCTTACGCTCATTTTCACATCGTTCAGGTGCTGTTTGTGAGCTATACTTTGACTTCTCTTGAATTTGAGAAGAATATTTCTTTGTTTACGGAGCCGTTCTCTAGCAAGGCTATTAAACAACGGTGGATCTTTCCCATCCCTTAAGGCCTTGCCCGGAACATACTTGCCTAAAACATATCGGCGATGCTTTTTAATTTTTTCCATTTGTGCTCCACATCTTCGTCCATGAATATTTGATGCTGGCTATTCAGATACGCTGCAATTTGTATCCTGTTACTCCTGCTAAGCAAAAATATCTTCCTACGTTTTTTTAAGATTTCTTGTAAAATCCGTAGTCATAGTTGCTATCACAGCCTTATGATCACTGATACCTTCCTTTACGTTAATAATTCGGTAAGTCAAGGTCTGTTTGTTGCAAGGAGCTCTAAGACGTTACCCTCACAGGTTGGCTGTCTAGCTACCTGCTCAAAGTGATTTTCGGACAAGGCATTCAGATTAATGTCACACGAATTCCTGTCTCTGGGACCAGTTTTGATAACCTGATGCTTCCAATCTGTAGCTGTGGAGATGAAGTCATCCCGACTAAACAGCATGTTCAGGAAAACTAACAGAATTCTGTACATCCTCTCCGAAGCGCTCTACCACTACAGCTCCTCACGCAGGCGGTCCATAAAAGCGTTCGATTACCATTTTTGACCGATGTCTGATGCCTAAGTCGGCACAGATTAATTCACATTCGGCATTCGTTATAACATCGCCAGATGGGTTAAGTTCCTTACTGATATAAATGCGCCGGCAGTATTGGTGACTAACGTATCATTACACTCGATAACGAGAGGTTGTCAGCTGCTAGCGAAGCAGGACAGACAATAAGAGCCCAGAAACGAAACAGACTGTTTTTATTAGACTGGCGTAAATTATTGCTCGATGTCGATGTTTTCTAATTACTCATTATAATGTCAATTTGATTAGGCAGTTCCATTCATCTGTGACATGAGTTCCATACCTCTTTTCTTTGTATTACTCTCATTAATCGTATTCCATTAATTCGTTAAAGAATTAGTTTCTGTATGCATAATAAACTCTCTCAAAAAGTCGATGTTTATATCTTCCGGTGTTTCTCGTTTTCCATATCACAAGGTAGGAAAGGTAGGAAACGTCGATAGGTAATTAAGAAAATGCTTCCGTTTATGATTAGTTCTTGGTTTAGACACTCATTCGACGACGTAAATGCTAATCTGAGTTTTATTTTTTTTATTTTTTATTTTTTTTTGAAGTTATTATTTTCGCTCAGTTTCCCAACTTGTTTCTTTCCAATGAAATATTTTCAGATTTCTGTAAGTTTCTTTCGGTGAATCATTATAATTATTACAGTGCCCTTTTTTGTCTTTCTTAGGGGCGGTGGGGGGAATATGTATTTCTGAAATATGCGGACCAGGAAGGCCACATTGGCTTTGGCCGGACGGACTTCAGTGGACGAACTGGAAGATGTGAAATGACGACTCCGTCATACAGTCGTGTTTCACTGCATTGTCTACTGGCGAGGATCACCGCGTGGTTCGAAGAGGGCCATGACTTTGGTTGTTTGTCAGAACTAAGCGCGGCTACTTTCACACTGTTGTGAAGTTCAGGGGCTGGCGCAAATACTTAACCATTTTGTAATTGATAGGACATATATGTCCTGCTAACGTAACATGAAGTTTCGAGCTTTGGGACGTCTATATTTCGTATCTGTGCTTCGGAACTTGGAGAAAAATGGCACGGAGTGTGGGGTGGAGACACAGAAGGTTGTGAGCGATCAAATCGAGCAGTGCGTGTTTATAGCATGTCTGTTTCACGACAATCGGATGAAATCACCTTCTTCTCCATATCAAGAATGGGAAGTAACAAATTTTTTTATAGATTATAGACATTTTCTGAATCATTACTACACACCTTAGCAATTGGCTCTGAGCACTATGGGACTTAACAAATGTGGTCATCAGTCCCCTAGAACTTAGAACTACTTAAACCTAACTAACCTAAGGACATCACACACATCCATGCCCGAGGCAGGATTCGAACCTGCGACCGTAGCAGTCGCGCGGTTCCGGACTGAGCGCCTTAACCGCGAGACCACCGAGGCCGGCCCTTAGTAATTCTGTGACCTGTACATAAATTGGGATTGAAGAAAAAACGAACTTTCAATGAGTGAGATCAACCACTGGCGTCGCCATGTCATAACTGAGTTGTCGACAAGGGGATCAGCCCCGTTGTTGGATGGCCACTTCCAAATTACGTGGCGAGCGCGTGGCATTCCTGAGAGTGCAGTCGATTTTGTCTAGGAATCGACCCAGGATATTTAACAGTCACCTAACAGGAGTGCATCCTTTATTTAATAAATGAAATATTTGGAAAAACATGTATTTTTTGAAAGTCCAACACTAAATCCTATCGTTACATTAAGGGTTTTCTTATTTTATGCTTGCTAAAAGTTATCAGAAGGTTCAGAGACTTCTTTTAGACTGGATATTTCTGTGTAGTTAAGAGGTCTCCGCAGAATTAGTCCCTCTGGTTTATAGGATGTTAAATGCAGATGTGGGTTATATTGCCATGTTGTACAACACCTTGGATGTCAAGAAGTTTACTCTGACCGGGAAAGATAGTTAAGAGGACACAATTTTAAAACCCAAGCTGTAATTATTGTGCACAATAGAATGAATAACGCAAAAAATTTAAGGCACTAGTTGTGGGTCTAAAGTGAAGAAAATCAAAGAAATAGATTTGATGTGAATGGATGGTGTTAAGAGAAACAAGCTTTGGATTAACACATTAATTTCTTCAATCAAAACACATTAAATGGATTGGACTACGAAAAAAAATTACTTGATTTTACAAATGTCAACTATGTGAATACTACCAAGTAAACTTATCGGTTTTCAGTGTTACCGAACGCAGCTGACATTCTGAAAGAGACTCACGAGCTTTTATGTAAACGAATACAGGGACTGTTGGCTTGATAGTTATTGAGAAGCTCATGCATCTACTAAAGCAATGTTGGACTTGAGATTGATGACTGCATTGACTTGAGCAAATGTAGACCAAGAGGTCTTCAGCAATGGCAGCGTTGCTAATGATGCTCACCGTAATCAGTCGGCACGAGACTTGCAGAACGCCGCCGTTGTGGGTGTGGCTTGCAGTGCAGGACGAGGGTCGAGTCTCAGTTGACATTAACTGTCGCCACCGCTCGTCTGCTACGAAACGCGGCAAATGCACACGACTCTCCGTCTATTAACATATGCAACTGATGTGCACAAGGTACGCGTACCTCCCGATTCTTACACTGAACAAGATTTTTAGCTTAACCATACATCATGCTATTCCTTACCGCCAAACAGGACTTGCCCGCCAATTGCAGGACATGAACACTCAGCTGGCCAATGTTGAGATTTCTTCATGCGCATTTACCCCTGCTAGAAATCACGCCACGATAAAATGTCAATGACTTTTGGATTCGCCCTTCTTCTTCTAAAAAGCTGATGTTTCTGATCTACCTGTGTGATGTGCCAATAGTTTTTGACCGTCATGCATTTTTACGCCCTGTAATTAGCTTCTCATCAGAGGTCCTCTCAAAGTAAAAACGGCACCCAAGGCTAGGCTCTTATTTCTGCTGACACACTCCCTTCCTTGGTCTCAGTTCAGCGGCGGATCGGGGCTCGGACATAAAAGTACAATACCTGACACCCTTGCGGTGACTTTGTGACTTTCATTAGCATCATAGGTTACCCACCTGTACCGATGCTAGAGGGCCAGGTTTTTCATTACATCGGTCACTGCCTTGCCTCTCCACTATGCTTCGTGTTTCTACTCACTCACATAATGCATAGAAGAAAGGAAGGAAGATTTGCACCATGTTAAACGTATCTCACATTAGTTAGAAGTCAGTATACACAGCCACTGTAATGCAGTTCACTTTAATAAAACATTTATTATTATAATCGGCTTTGCCATTATCCTCTGTCATGATTAAAGTAAAAAATATTCTTATTGTGAAGTTCCTTTTCTGAAGAGCGAAGTCACAATACATCGCCAGAAACAAATCTGATTCAGAACAGAAAGTGCAACGATTATAACAGTATTGTCCACAAGGACTTGCACGAGACTTTAAGTGGAAAATTCACACCGCTAAGTTTTGAAGTGGAAACAAATGGTTCAAATGTCTATGAGCACTATGGGACTTAACATCTGAGGTCATCAGTTCCCTAGAACTTAGAACTGCTTAAACCTAACTAACCTAAGGGCCACACACACATCCATGCCCGAGGCAGAATTCGAACCTGCGACCGTAGCGGTCATGCGGTTTCAGACTGAAGCGCCTAGAGCCGCTCGGCCACACCAGTCGGCGAAGTGGAAAGACAGGCGTTTACAGTGGTCCAAAGATTAACAAAAGGTCCTACATAGTCTTATTACCTGTGCCATAGTAGAATTTAGAAACATAAAATATGACACCAGGATGAAACATATCTGAAAGCATAAATAGGAGGACACAGAAGACATGACATTTCTTGCACTAAATTATTTACCGGTGCAAAATAATACACTTTCAGACCAGAAACGAAAAACAGTTTTCAGAAGTGTCCTTGATGATCAAATGAATTGTACAGCAGTGACAGAAATAAATATGTTTTCTTTCTGTAAATCGCAAATTGTGGTACTCATCCTATGGTACCTAAAGATGTATCACAAGTGCTTAACATTAGAAATGAACAGTCATCTTTAAAGGAGAAACAAATGACTTGAAGATCTATCTCTAACTCAAAGAGCAGAATCACAAGCACTACGCATACTGTATTCAGCTACTGTGTTCAGTTACTCGTCAGAAGCGTGGACTATGCCACTGAGCAGCTATGTACAACCATGGCAATTGAGAATGTAATAATAGTCTTGTGGAGGCTTCTGCCGCCAAATGTATCAAGATGACCAAATGTAGTGGGAAGACACCAAATGTAGTGGATGGGTGCCAGGAGGTGCTGTATTAAAACTCGGTTAGAACTTTCCAAGTAATTTATTGTTTTTTAGCTACAGCGCCCCATCACCTCAGGTCGCGTCACCGGGTCCCGTGATGCTGAAGCCACCGCCCCAGTGACCCAATGCAACACGCTTTGTCGAGCTGGCCCTGTACGCCAGCTGCAGAGTTCCGATTACGTCCTGATGGCTGTGCCAGCAGCCGACTCAGTGGCCACCATCCTGGTTGTTTCTGCGCTGATCTGCTCTGCTGGAAGCTGTAGGCTGGCCCCGCTGCTGCTTCTTCCTTGCTGGTGTAGCTGAGAATGCGGCGGCAACGACCGCCCGCGATCCGGCGTCCGAATCTGCAGCCCTCGCCTCGGGAAGTCACAAGTATGTTTCGGGAGCTGAGACAACTGCCCACGGCAGTGAGCCAAAGAGTGGCCGGCTGCTGGCTGGCTGCGGACCCCGTGTCGGCCTCGGAGGGTCGAATCAACGACCCGCCATGTACTGGGACGCTGGTGCGCCATCTGTTGCTGCGTGTAGCCAGTGGTGTGTCACGCCTCACCGTCCAGCACAGCTGCCACACTGGAATGAATCTCGTTAGAAAATGGCACGTATTTATACTCCTCTATTTATACGCCTCTATTTTGCTAATGCCCCACTTTGCGTCACGTACGCACCACACCCCGGTTGCGCCAGTGGGCCCCTTCTGCCTGCAGCTTGCGCCATGCGAACTGCTGCATTTAAGCTTTCCAGTGGTTCGATGGCCCTGTGGCCTCCATTCCACTTCGCAACTGCTAGTCGGTGTAACTTACTGCAATCCGTCCCGCACCTGGCTGTAACTTCTGCACTCCAACATATTGCACCAAATCTAACTTCCCTATCTTAAATTGTGGTGGAGCTTCATTATTCTCCTTTTCAGAAAGACCCGGTCCCCGGGTCGACCCTTAACTAGCTCTTAACTTATTTGGGTCGGCACCTATGGCATACTTCCTTACTATTAGAAAACTTAAATGTGGTCTAGTGCCCTCTTGCTCTAAAATGAAGTGGTTTACGGATGTCAACAGACCTGGCTCCAGAGTTTGATTTAACAAGGTCAGATTCTGCTTGGCAAAACTCTAAAGTGGTATCTGGCCAATACAGCTGTGTGGCCGAATACAAACCGTTCGGATTCCCTTGACGCACTTTCCGTGACATATGAGCCAGTAACCCTCTCAAAAATACATCAAGTGTCCTTTGTTCGGCATCCTGCAACAGAACACTATTCGCTTCATCGCTCTGACCCAACTGGTAAGTGTACTCATTAATTTCCCTTATCCTACCCGCAAATTTCTCTATCATCTCCCCCTGTCTCTTTGACATTGTACTTAACCTCTCTCTAAAGTACCGAGTGCTATTCTGTTTTTGTACCTTTGTAAAAGCTCTTCCTTTAACTATTTAAACTGTCCTACCTTCCTTAATGCCTCAGAACACCTTACATATGTCTTCACTTCACCGGTTAATCTAATCTCGGCTATATGTAACAACTGCTCATCAGACCAACCATTCATCACAGATGAAATTTACAAGTCCTCCACAAATGAACGCACATACTCAGATGCATTGCCAGAAAACGGAATAATCAAACTCATGGCGGCTGGATCAATATCCTGCTCCCTAGGCAACAACGACTGATCAGATGTGGTTTCCTGCTCACTTCTAGATGCTAATTCACTTCTCAACTGCGTATTGTCTGCTATCAATTGTTTTACTTTTTACAACAAATTCTGCACCGCTTCTAGTTCCGATACACCTTGCGCCCTTGACAATGCCATTTTGTTGCTTTCATTCCCAGTTTGTAGGGAAACAAAACATTTAAGTACAATAACACCTGACTTTCTATAGCTCTGTATCATGATACTCAGTATCATCGTAAACCAATATAAAAGTAAATGCCACGAAAAAATAATAAATCTTACTGCCTCAAATACACTAATACTTACTCTGACAACAAAAAATACTATACCCACTCAAAACATCTACAAATGTGGCTTCCCAGGAGCCATAGTCGAAAAAACGGAAAAGGAAGGAAAGTTCAACACTGAAAAAGAACAATTTTGTCAGCACTCACCACATCTTGTGACCACAATGCAGGCAGTGGGATCGAACGTTGTACTGGACAGACGACGTCCGCTGTTCTGACACCAAATGTTGTGATGGCTTCTGCCACCGAATCTATCAGGATGATCAAATGTAGTGGGAAGACACCAGATGTAGTGGATGGGTGCCAGGAGGTGCCTTATTAAAACTCGGTGAGAACTTTCCAGGTGATTATTTGTTTTTTAGCTACAGCACCCCTTCCACCTCAGTCTGTGTCACAGGGCCCCGCAATGCTGAGGCCACCACTCCAGCGACCCATGGCAATGTGCTGTGTCGAGTCAGCTGCAGAGTTCCAGTTACGTCAGGATGGCTGTGCCAGTAGCCGACTCGACAACCACTGTCCTCATTTTTTCCGCGCTGCTCCGCCAAGAGCCGTAGGCCGGCTCCACTGCTGCTTCTTCCTTGCTGGTGTAACTGAGAATGAAGCAGCAATGACCGTCCACGATCCAGCGTCCAAATCTGCGGCCCTCGCTCGGGAAGTCTCCAGCATGTCTCGGGAGCCAAGACAACTGCCTACAGCAGTGAGCCAAAGAGTGGCCCACTGCTGACTGGCTGCGGACCGCGTGTCGGCCTCAGAGGATCGAACCAATGACCTGCTGTGGACTGGGACACGGGCACCTCACGTGTTGCCGGCGGTATGACACACCCCGCTGTCCTGGAGAGCTGCCACACTTGAATGAATCTTGTTAGAAAACGGCACATATTTATACTCGGCTGTGCGCCTCTGTTTCGCTAATGCACTGCTTCGCGTCACGTATGCACCACACCCCGGATGCACCAGTGGGCCACTTCTGCCTGTAGTTTGCGCTGTGGGCACTGCTGCATTTACGCTTTTGAGCGGTTCGATGGCCCTGTGGCCTCCATTCCACTTTGCAACCGCTGGTCAGCGTAACTTACTGCAATCCGTCCCCCACCTGGCTGTAACTTGTGCACTCTGAAATATTGCACCAAATATAACTTCCCTATCTTAAACTGTGGTGCCACCACAATAGCAACATGAATTACGACAGATACCTTCACTGACATATTTTAACTGACCTGACATTGTTTGAAGAGGCTAACTGTTTTTGTTATTTATCTGTACGAAGTTGTAAAGCTGATTTTTCACTTCTGAAGACGGTTGGTACCGGTAATTTGAATACCTTAGATAAATATTTAAGTGACCATTGATGTAATACATAATTATACAACACATATTCCAAATTTAGATAAAACACAGTATAATTGTAACAGGAAAATTAAAACAAATATCTGAGGAAAAAACATAAAACAAAGTTGAACATCAGCGAAAATAGGGCCTTCCACACAAAAAATACATAGAACTAAAAACATACTAGCCAAATTGGGGTTATTTACAGCTTTTGAGAATGTGTACCGAAAAAGAATACTTTTCAGTTAAGAAAACTGAACTTCGGATATTCATCTAGCATATAAACTACCTTCTCAATATAAAGATAAGCGTTAATGTAACTGGCAAACAACTGTACCTTAAATCTCACCTGAAAACGAGAAAAATCTATGACTCTGTATGGTCAATTTGAAACTCAGTGAATAATTATCCAATGATTTGCATTGAAGAAGATCCAAAGGGGCAACTTTGTGCCCTCAGTGAACTATGGACAGTCATTTCCTGTTGTATTGATATACATAATGCTACCAAAAGCTAAATGCCCACAAAAGACATTACTAACCTGTACAGTAGTATTACCTCTGATAATGCAACAGCTGTAAACCTTCGTATAAGAAAGGTCAAAAAACTTTCCCCCTGAAGAATTCATTAGGTCACCGACATTTTCCTTTAGATGTGAAATTTACAAACAAAAAGTAAGCAACGAAACTTCCTGGCAGATTAAAACTGTGTGCCAGACAGAGACTCGAACTCGGGAAGTTTGCCTCTCGCAAGCAAGTGCTCTACCGTCTTTTTTTCCCCTCTTTTCGTTCGGTATTGCTCGTTGCGTTTGGTCTGAGCGGACGTCATATGACATCCGTTCCAGCTGATCGTTGATTCCTTTACTCAGTTTTTTTTTTTATGACACAGGGCAAGCAGCCCTCTGACTGAACAGTGTGACTCACGGCGCCACCTCACAGGTTTACTTCCGCCAGTACTTCGTCTCCTACCTTTCTAACTTCACAGAAGCTGTCCTCCGAACCTTGCAGAACCAGTACTCCTTTAAGAACGGATACTGGTTCAGCCGCAGGCTGGAGGATGTTTCAGAATGTTTCCGTAAAGCACTTGACTACGAAAGGCACAAAGTTTTAATCTGCCAGGAAGTTTCATATCAGCGCACAGTCCGCTGCAGAGTGAAAATCTCATTCTGGAAAAAGTAGGCGCTTCATGTGCGGTAACGCATCAGAAAATCTAGCTGAAGTATTCCTCAATTATGAAGCGTAACTTCTTGATTCCAGTTGCTGTGATCTATAAATTAACGTCTACCTCTACTAATCGCGACTAAGACAGACGAGAGCTTCGTAAGGAATCATCCTACTTGTCTCCTCCATATGTCTCCAAAGTGAGGCTTATCGAACATCGAACTCGTAATGGCTGCCGTACAAGCCGGTGGCTCTTGGCGTGCCGAGAGTAAGACCACAAGTTCCGATGCTGTGCAGCTACGCTTCCTGCACCTCGAAGCCGGCCGGTGTGGCCGTGCGGTTAAAGGCGCTTCAGTCTGGAACCGCGTGACCGCTACGGTCGCAGGTTCGAATCCTGCCTCGGGCATGGATGTGTGTGTTGTCCTTAGGTTAGTTAGGTTTAATTAGTTCTAAGTTCTAGGCGACTGATGACCTCAGAAGTTACGTCGCATAGTGCTCAGAGCCATTTCAATGGGGGGCTTCCCTGTCTGCCCTGTATGGCTATGGGCCTGTCCAGCAAGATTTACTAAGGGATGGGCTCGTCGCCAATTGCTTTCAACTCCCAACAAGCTGTTTCTACGAGATGAGCTAGGAATCATAAAAATACGTCATGCTTTTAGCGCCCTACCAGGCTCCATCAACGTCTGCTCAGGCTATTAACTTTTTGGAGTCTCACTCAAGGTGCATCAGGTTGTAATAAATTCTTTAATAATTTTCCATATGCGAAAAATAGATGAGAGAGCAACGTGTCCTCTCTCAAGGAAATAGAAATCTGAAATATGTCTTGCCAGTGACAGTCTGTTACAATTATTTGAATTTCAATCATCTAAGCAAACAGTGCTGGAGAAACATCTTTGCGATTTGTGTGGAAATTACCAGTGTATAGCAACATGCTCTGTGATCATAATACATTGTGGAGATTCTAACGTACCTCATTATACATTGTGCGAAAGTCAACGACACGTATGCGTATTCACAGCATGGCATACTGTCTCGATAATAGATACAAATGAAACATAAGGGAGCAAGATACGCACAGGTGACTAAATAGGAAGTAAGGCTGCTGGAACACCAGAAATGATAGCAAATATCTTATTCTCCATACAGAGTATAGAAGAATTAACACGCGATTGAACTGTAGATGGTTTGTGGATGCAGGGTACGGTATTTAGTACAGAGAGGTAACGGTTCATACTATTTCACCCCTGTACCATAATGGCTGGCGAGTAGTGATGTGCCAGTCCACTGGCAACAAAATAACTTTTTTTTCAGTGAGTAATATGTTTGGTGAACGTACTGATAGAGCAACAGTCGAATATCGTTTACGCAGAGGTAGGCCAAGACAGTGCGTGCAACTTGCTGTCTCGCGTTATCTTGCCGAAGGTAACCTCACGGAGACGTCGAAGTTATTGCACTGAATCCGGCATAAGCACGTCAGATATTTAACACTTGCTATGCGAACCAGAATTGCTCAGTGTCACTCTAAAGGACCACGCGAGATGCTGGTGCTATATGACGATCACGAAGGCAGTTTGGCAGCGCTTGTTCTCCTCAGAGCCTCCGTGGACGGACACGTCCCTCACGATGCTGTACGCAGGACCAGGACCACTCTGAACAGTCGACGTAGTGCCACTTCTGTGACCTGTGTTGTTGGGCTCAACACTGTCGCTCAGCAACTCTTTTCTCTGCCGTGTCAGGGGAAGCCACAACAATGATTGCCGTGTTCACTGTTCGTGGTGTTCCAGACATCATACTGCACTTGTGGATACGTGTCTTGCTGCAAAACGAGCCCACTTCCTGGTTCAAGGTACGTGACATGGCTGCACGACCCTCCTTCTCTGGAGAACAACATGTCTGCTCTCTCTGACGCTAGACCCATGACGCCGTTGAGATCCTGCATGGCATTGAGTATGACACTTCTGAACCCACAGATTTCAAATTAGCACAACAGTCACAGAATCCTGACTAGAGGGAGCAGCTTTGCTGCAGAAGGATAAGCCGCAGTGTCGACAGGATACGATCGCGCTGCTGTCGGATCCCGACGAGTTCAGGTAAATGGTTCTCCTTCTTAGAGATATAGTACAACTTCATCACAAATAACAAACATTCAAATGCGATTTCTGAGTGGAAAAATCAACTGTGTACACTTTCCTTGTACACAGAACGTCAATGGCGTTGCTATTACTTTGTGCGGCAAATAATTTGCTTGCGTATCGACGCAATTAGCACACTTCACGCGAGTCTGACGTTCGCTGCATGCTGTCTTTATGCTGTTGCATTTTCAGTGACCAAAGTGCACCTACACACACCTAGTACCGAGTACTCTATATGACAGAAAATAGCGGATCAGAACGAGTTTCACAGCTGACAGAACTGAACAAAGAGAGACACGTAGTAACTATGGGGAAAGGCGTACACAGAGGCGATATGTGACCATTGTCGAGTCAACGCCGTGCCGAATGAGCCAACAAAAAACTAACGCATACACAGCATGGTCAGACACGGTCTGGAAAGATTGTAAGCATGTTGCAGGGTAGGTTGTCGGTTTTAGGAAACCAAACGAACATGTTTGCCGACACCGTCTCTGGCGGGCCGCTTGAATTTGTACGTGCAAGGACCTGATTGGCTAACATAAATGCTAATTATCTCGGAAACGGCGCAACGTATCGAATTTTTTCTTAACAATTATTTCTCTGTACAACCTGCGTTGCAACAACCTTTAAAGCTTTTTAGACTGTTTCTGACCGTTCTGAATATCCACACGATTCACAGATTCGTTGGAAGACATACAAACACAATAGCCCAGAATAAAAATGCATGCTCTCCTAAGTGACCCTAGATCTAGAGATTTAAGGGTCATGGCAATCACGGCTGACCCACAACGGCTCCGAGGTAGGATAATTTTGCTATGCCTTACAGAAGAAATATTGGCGGCAACTGGAATCAGATCCCGTGAATAGCAGAAAAAGTAGATAAATCTTGATAACTAAATGTAAGAAAGCATATTGGAACTTCATTAACATTACTTTGCATATTTTCCACCACTATCTTGTTGAATCCGTTTAACACCCTTAGCAAGTGCACCCGATTGCACAACAGATTTAGTTTCTCATTAGAGACTAACATAAGCTCTGCTAAGGGAAGGGTAGGAAAACCAATAGGCCACGTTTGTAAAGGAATTGCCTTGGTATTTGCACAAACATTTAAGGGCTCCCCGAGAATTTGAATCAGAATTTCAACCACTGCCCTCCCCATCTGAGTCCAGTGTGTAGCCACTGACCCACCTCGGTCGGCTCCTGTCACAGGCTCAAGTTCACTAACAAGTTGATACTTCGCTTTGATTTTTGTTCCTTCCAGTATTACAAATGTTAACAATATCATCTGTGAATGGTAGCTTTAAACTGTAGTTTAAAAAATGAAGTTTCCCTAAGTTCGTTTTCCAAAAGTTCTTAAATATTTTCGTGGCTATGGCTTTATACGACATGTTGTAAATCAATTTTAAAAGATCAGTACTTGCTATAGGACTAAACGCACTGGTCACTATGACGTCCTGGTTACAGATTTACAGATGTTCTCTAATCTCCGAATTTCTTGATTATTTGCAACGTTGCTAGGCAACATTCCAGTTATTTCTTTTCCGGCGCTGGTCTTTCTCGGTTGGCTAGATCTTGGCGACGTCTGGACCGTCCCTATGGTGTGTCGCTGATATGTGTGAAGCACTCCAGCTGGTTAAGAACCTGGTGGGTTTCGACTAATACATTACTAAATAATTTCCAGGATATCCTATCGATGATTACTGCAGTGTTGTAGCCTGGTTTTCAGAGGGCTGGAAACCCGGCTCGAAGCTTTGACCCAGCTGCTAATAGATACAACCAAATCAGGTGATTTGCTTACAGGACGAGCACACTACTGTAACGACGTAGTGTCACTGAGGCTTGAGTGTGAATGACGCTGCGTCGCTTATTGAGGCAAAGCCACACACTTTCTACTTCTCGAAACAAGTCACGTGCTTGCCAGCTAAGGCAAATAATACTAAACAATGAGAGCAGTGAACTTGAGTGGTTTCTCCCAGAGTGTGGCTTCTAGTCTTGAGTGTTATTCTTAACATCTGCTGCTTTCATTGAGATAGAGTTTAGCTCATTGTATTTTGTGTGCTGAAGGTAGGTCGTCCCTTGCTTTAAATGGTGACGTGGTCGTCAATTTAAGACAAAAATAGGTAGAGTGTACTAAGTGTTTTGAACTATTGTGTACTGCAAGAACTTTCTTCTGCTTTCTTTGAAATGTCCTATACTTAATGATATTTTATACACATTGTTAAAGTATGAGATTAAGTGTTTATGTGCGTCTGTAGAGAGAAGTAAAATAATTTTAGTAATTGGTTTGATTACTTATCATGCATTAATCATAACTAGTTTCAGTTACACTTCTCTGGAAATATTTAAGCACTAGGTCCAATGACCAGGATGTACACTGCCAGAAAACAATTACTATACTTCAATATGCACTTAGGTAACATTAGAACTCTTCCTTACTTAATGTTGTCAGGAACAATCTCAAGATTACGTTATAGTACCAATGCTACATGCGTGCGCGAGGTACAGATGTGTAAAAATACGAAAATTGAATGTTACAGACACCACAAACGTAGAATATAAAATAAAACAAATCACGCGAAGAGTAGCCAACAGAATATGACGCTTGGAGGTGAAATTAAAAAATATATTATATTGGCTAATAGGGAAAGGAATAAATGAACTTAGCACGGCAGATGTGAATCCATAAATTTAAGAGCCTGTGGTTTCACATGCGATTGGTCTTAACGTCTTTTCCTTACACTTGTAATTTAAAAATATGTAACGTAGATCGAATTTTATGTACAACTCTAGTTGCATTATAAATTAGTTAATAAGGTATTTTATACTTTGGAGGAAGCCAAAGATACATTTCATTCCGTAGTCTTATGTTAAATCAGTAAGTGGATCGAAACAGCATATCCAGACAATCTGGGATGATGATGGCATTGAAACAGAGGATGACACGCGTAAAGCTGAAATACTAAACACATTTTTCCAAACCTGTTTCACAGAGGAAGACCGCACTGCAGTTCCTTCTCTAAATCACCGCACGAACGAAAAAATCGCTGACATCGAAGTAAGTGTCCAAGGAGTAGAAAAGCAACTGAAATCACTCAACAGAGGAAAGTCCACTGGACCTGACGGGATACCAATTCGATTCTACACAGAGTACGCGAAAGAACTTGCCCCCCTTCTAACAGCCGTGTACGGCAAGTCTCTAGAGGAACGGAAGGTTCCAAATGATTGCAAAAGAGCACAGGTAGTCCCAATTTTCAAGAAGGGTCGTCGAGCAGACGCGCAAAACTATAGGCCTATTTCTCTGACATCGATCTGTTGTAGAATTTTAGAACATGATTTTTTCTCGTGTATCATGTCATTTCTGGAAGCCCAGAATCTACTCTATAGAAATCAACATGGATTTCGGAAACAGCGATCGTGTGAGACCCAACTCGCTTTATTTGTTCACGACACCCAGAAAATATTAGATATAGGCTCCCAGGTAGATGTCATTTTCCTTGACTTTCGGAAGGCGTTCGATACAGTTTCGCACTGTCGCCTAATAAACAAAGTAAGAACCTACGGAATATCAGATCAGTTGTGTGGCTGGATTGAAGAGTTTTTCGCAAATAGAACACAGCATGTTGTTCTCAATGGAGAGACATCCATAGACGTTAAAGTAACCTCCGGCATGCCTCAGGGAAGTGTTATGGGACTATTGCTTTTCACAATATATATTAATGACCTAGTAGATAGTGTCGGAAGTTCCATGCGGCATTTCGCGGATGATGCTGTAGTATTCAGAGAAGTATCAGTATTAGAAAATTGCAGCGAAATGCAGGAAGATCTGCAGCGGATAGGCACTTGGTGCAGGGAGTGGCAACTGACCCTTAACATAGACAAATGTAATGTATTGCGAATACATAGAAAGAAGGATCCTTTATTGTATGAATATATGATAGCGGAACAAACACTGGTAGCAGTTACTTCTGTAAAATATCTGGGAGTATGCGTGCGGAATGATTTGAAGTGGAATAATCATATAAAATTAATTGTTGGTAAGGCGGGTGCCAGGTTGAGATTCATTGGGAGAGTCCTTAGGAAATGTAGTCCATCAACAAAGGAGGTGGCTTACAAGACACTCGTTCGATCTATACCTGAGTATTGTTCATCAGTGTGGGATCCGTACCAGATCGGGTTGACGTAGGAGATAGAGAAGATCCAAAGAAGAGCGGCGCGTTTCGTCACAGGGTTATTTGGTAAGCGTGATAGCGTTACGGGGATGTTTAGCAAACTCAAGTGGCAGACTCTGCAAGAGAGGCGCTCTGCATCACGGTGTAGCTTGCTGTCCAGGTTTCGAGAGGGTGCGTTTCAGGATGAGGTATCGAATATATTTCTTCCCCCTACTTATACCTCCCGAGGAGATCACGAATGTAAAATTAGACAAATTCGAGCGCGCACGTAGGCTTTCCGGCAGTCGTTCTTCCCGCGAACCATACGCGACTGGAACAGGAAAGGGAGGTAATGACAGTGGCACGTAAAGTGCCCTCCGCCACACACCGTTGGGTGGCTTGCGGAGAATAAATGTAGATGTAGATGTAGATGTAGATGTAGATGTAGACAAGCGACTTACAAGAGGAGTTCAGTGTTAGAGACAGAATTACTTTCGTTTCAGATATTAAATCCGTTTTAATACTGTGGAGGAACTCTAATCATTGCATTGCTGGAACGCGACTGTGGCACTTTATCCTTATTGACGTCGGCTGTCTGTTTCCTTGTCTGTCACAAGAAGTACAAAGACATCAGTCACCTAGCCGCGTCGTGAAATGTCGCCACAGCGACGTCATAAAAGCAGCGCATACCGGGCGGACGGCGCTCGTTAGCTGCCGAGCGCTGCCCGGTAACGACGCCGTCTGCCCTGACTTCGCCGCCACGTCAGCCGTTTCCTAGAAGTATGATGGATGTCGCCATTGATAAGCAGCGAAACGTTTTTTGCAGAAAGCAACAAATCCAAGACCTTAAAAACAATATGCTACACACTACAGCAATACGTACCAACCAAGTTTGAGAGGAAGACATTTTAGGAGGCTTCCTTGTTTCACTATCAGGCGGTATTTTGCCTACCCTTCTTTGTGTGAACTATGTGAGGTTGTTTTGATTCTAGCGATCTTTATTAGCACTAATATAGGTAATAAAGGCAAAGTTCAGCGAAATGTACAGGGTGTTTGAAAGTGAAACGTCTTGGGGTGTATATCTCGTCGTGGGGAAAATCTTCTGTTAGAGATAAAATTTCGCTGACGCTTTCCGGGGGGCGTTAGGTGCCCTTTAGTATTCGGCAGCCCTGGGACGACGAGATTTCATCGAACTAGCAGAGTCCACTAACCAGGTGTACTGCTTACTACCTACATCAGTAAACTGATAGAGTGATTTTCAACAAGAAATCTTTTAAGACGGAGTGTCTTTAAGTAGAGAAAGATCTTTTAGAAGCGAATCAGCAACTCTTAACTGGCTCGGCCTACATCCCTTCGCGTGGAGCAGATGACTTGATTATAGGCAACACACAGTGCACATGCACGTTGCAGCGTGCCCACCCCTACCACCTATCAACGGCATAACCACTTCAAGAGGAGGTCTGTCATCGTCGGGAAGCATGGGCGAACGTTTTGTCTCTAACAGAATATGTTTCCCATGACGTGATATATCACCCCTAGACGTTTAATGCAAAATATCTGAAACACCCAGAATGCAAATCATTCATGGATACAGTACTGTCAGTTCAAATAAATTGTTAGGGTATTTCACCTTCTACGAATGCTCTTCGCCTCTAATGAATGTTTCGGTTTCGTGGGTCACTGAGAGAGTTTAACAGTTTCGCATAACAGTGTGCTTTTCGTGTATAATCATGATGTTCTACCAAGAAATCAGACAGTACTAAATCAGTTAACACATTATTAATTTAAGAAAATACATAAGTTTGCAATAGATTAAACTACGAACTTTTCAGTAGATACAGGTAAATGGTATGTTATCTGCCAGATCTTATGACAGGGATTTTCACTTTAAGCCAAGTTGAGCTTCCTGATGATATATTACGACTAATCACCTACAACATCACAACCGATGACACAACAGACATGAAGTTCACAACATGCTAAAACCTATGAAGTAGTGAATGGCGTGCTAGGAGTACCCCGTGAACTACATTTAAAGAGCAGACTTATTAAGAAGAAGAACAATTTTCCACACAAAAGTTGACTGGGGAAAGAATAAACATAAACTTCTGAAGTAAACCTGTCATTCTGATAATGAGCGATGTTATGCGGTGGCCTGGATGCTGATGTAAACCAAGTCTGACCATTTATTGTCCGAGGACTTCCTAAATCACTTTAAGCAAAGCCCTAGATAGTTTCTTAACAACTAATTCCTTCTTACGGCACCCCAGTGAGTCGTCTAATGGAGTTTTGCGTGTCTAATGACTTGCAAGACAATGAGATGCTAAGCAGAAACTTGATTTTTGTATTCATGATTTTTGTGGTAGTTTCAACCGAATGCATTATTCTTAGTTTGAAATATATTATCCAGCTGAAAATATTTTATGTAGGTGTACCGTGTACGGCACGATGATTTACGTTGGCACCAGCCGATGTCGATTGGCCGGACTGTCCTACCTATGTATGAGGCATATCTCTGAGAAGAAAAGGTTTTTTCTGTGGAAGGAGTAGGCTTTGAAAGCAAACGATCGGTTTTGTGGTGAGGGAGGACGGACGCACGGTCACGAGAGAAACCTGGGCGTGTGTAGAAAAGCGTGTGTCAAGCGATTGCTCTGGAGTTTACTCAATGGATGCTACGCTGGAAAGTGAGGTTAGCTTCGAGCACAGAAGCAGTAAGAAGCGCAGTGACTAAAAGCAGACAGCGGGTGCGCGCAAAGTATCTCAATTGGCCAGATACGTGCAATGTTAATGCAGCCACTTGGTTAATAGAAAGTTTTCAAAAGGTTCTGTTTTTCGCTAATATCACAGGCTCATCAGCTTGGTCGAACATTAGCTTATGGTGTATCGGTATCACATTGCTCATCTTTATGGTTAAATTGTCTTCCGTGGAATGTGCAGCCTCTGACTTAGAGATTAAATCGTTGCTTGAGTCTGTTGTGTAAAGAGATTTATGAAGTGGGGGTTGTCACTAATTACGGAATTAGTTGCTACTCACTTGCGTCTGGTTGTTAGTTAATTACATTCCCGCGCCCGGGTTCCCGGGTTCGATTCCCGGCGGGGTCAAGGATTTTCTCTGTCTCGTGATGACTGGGTGTTGTGTGCTGTCCTTAGGTTAGTTAGGTTTAAGTAGTTCTCTAAGTTCTAGGGGACTGATGACCATAGATGCTAAGTCCCATAGTGCTCAGAGCCATTTTTTTTTTTGTTAATTACACTGGCATAAGGCCGCTTCTGAGGACTGCGGAACCAAGCGACTGAAGTAAGCTATTTGGCTTCTAAAAGTTGTTGTACTTCTGGTCTCTGATAATAAACTGTTTTAGGCATAAGTATTTATGTGGACTTGTATTTATGTTGGGCTGAGGTATACGGGTGGAGGATATCGTTCGACAAGGTATGTACTGGAGCAACGGTCCTGACACATCCAGATGTTTCTAAAAGGCAAGCAATGTTCCATTTCTAATTATATCAAAACTAATGTTAGTGAGCATTAAGATCATTGGTTGCGTTTGAGTCTTCTGTAAGTCCTAAACGATGTTTGTATATTCACTTGTACAGTCTTGTAAGTTTATAAATTTATTAGTTGATTTGGTCATGTTTTCTATGACTCGTGAGTAATTGTGAAAAGGAGGCAACTGATTACTGATTTAAGTAAGATGAAGGTAACTGAAATTTCTAAGTAAGAGCAGTAATTGAAAAATTTGCATAAAAGATTGTTTTTAAGGTGTTAAATTGTTAATTTTATTGGTATGGTCGTAATATGTTTTATTAGGTATTGATCTCCTTCAATGAACAGTTTCATGAGAAGTACTTACTTTATTTATCTATTTAATTAATGCTTAACCCTGCCACTGCTGGTCCCAAGTCCAGATGAGAAAGGAGGAGGGTTAGACGATGGGTCAGGCCCCCACCTCTATAAAGAAGAACGTGGTTAAAGAAAAAGCCAAAAGAAACGAGTGGATGTATCAAAACGTTAACAGAACTGGATATGTGAATGGATTCTCTGGAGTTAGAATTCGAACTTGGAATGCAAGGTGAGTCATGACCGAGGGAACGAAACATCTTGGAGGAATACTTGGTAAATATCAATGCCTAGTGACAGCAGTCCAAGAAACAAGACTCCCTCCAGGAGTTACGGGGGTTGGAGATACTCACACACTCTTCAATAGCAACGAGATAAGTCAAGCCTGGACTTCGGGAGTTGGGTTTCCTGTCCAATGATATCGGTTATCAACAGTGGTTTTCAGCAAATGTCAGCATCTGTTGGATGATTTTAAACGCTAAACTATATAAAACCTGCTTAGTCAGCTGTCATGCTCCGTCAGAGCATGCTGATGAAGGAACACAGGACAATTTCTACCATGAGCTAGAGAATGTCGTGGACGGACTACCATAGGAGACGGACTACAATAGGAGACTGCAATGCACTAGTGGGAAGGGGAGTATCATCCATGAATTGATCCTGATAGTAGCCATGAAACAAGCTACGAGAACGGTATCAGGCTGATCAATTTTGCCGAATCAAGGAGAATGACCATTAGAAGAAAGTACTTCTCCCGCAGTGTAGTACATAAGGTTACGTGGATACCCCCAGATGGCAGTACGATGAACAGACTGACCATATTCTAATTGACTAAGGTCATCGTGGAAGTGTCGGACATGTACAAAACTTCCTTGAGGCTGATAGAACACCGACAGTTTTTTGGTGGTAGTAAAACTACGTCTGAAACTGTCTACCAAGTGGTGAATTAATGCTGAAGGGATTATTCTCTTTGACTAGTATAAAATGGAATATGTCGATACAAAACTGCAGAACGACTTACATCGGAGAATCTTTACAACGTGGAAGGTGCATGGTTAGCGTTACGGAATGCACTGTTATGAGTACCAATGAAGAGCTTGTTTGCCGTTCAAAACGCAGAAGTAAACCTTGGTTCGACGAAGAATGTCAGATCAGCGAAGAGGCTAAAGTGCCTAGATCAACTTTCGGAAGATGCAAGGATAATATATTCGAGGCGATCTCTAACACGGATCAGCTCATAAGAAAGAAGAAACTGGAACACCATAAAAGTCTGTTGGTGGTAGTTGAAGAATCAAAGTCGTCACGCTCCTTTTTCCGGGCTTCAAGATTTGCTAGAGGTATCTGCCGACAAGTAGATCGGTCCTAACGAATGAGATTGGTGAAGTGGTACCACCTTTAGAGTTGGCAAGCCTATTAAAAAAATTGAGAACTTACTGAATCATGACATTCCAACAGCAGTGACAACACAGATGCGGGCCCTGTTTGATAGTGCTGAAGTCCCTGAACTATCACAAAAAGAAAACAGTGTTGCGCTAAAGGCTCTCAAGAGCAACATGGCTCCAAGAGGTAGTGGTATCACAGCACAGATGCTCGGCTTCTACATCTACATTTATACTCCGCAAGCCACCCAACGGTGTGTGGCGGAGGGCACTTTACGTGCCAATGTCATTATCTCCCTTTTCTGTTCCAGTCGCGTATGGTTCGCGGGAAGAACGACTGTCTGAAAGCCTCCGTGCGCGTTCGAATCTCTCTAATTTTACATTCGTGATCTCCTCGGGAGGTATAAGTAGGGAGAAGCAATATATTCTATACCTCATCCAGAAACGAACCCTCTCGATACCTGGCGAGCAAGCTACACCGCGATGCAGAGTGCCTCTCTTGCAGAGTCTGTCACTTGAGCTTGCTAAACATCTCCGTAACGCCATCACGCTTACAAAATAACCCTGTGACGAAACGCGCCGCTCTTCTTTGGATCTTCTCTATCTCCTCTGTCAGCCCGATCTGGTACGGATCCCACACTGATGAGCAATACTCAAGTATAGGTCGAACAAGTGTTTTGTAAACCACCTCCTTTGTTGATGGACTTCATTCTCTAAGGACTCTCCCAATGAATCTCAACCTGGTACCCGCCTTACCAACAATTAATTTTATATGATCATTCCAATTCAAATCGTTCCGCACGCATACTCCCAGATATTTTACAGAAGTAACTGCTACCAGTGCTTGTTCCGCTATCATATAATCATACAATAAAGGATCCTTCTTTCTATGTATTCGCAATACATTACATTTGTCTATGTTAAGGGTCAGTTGCCACTCCCTGCACCAAGTGCCTATCCGCTGCAGATCTTCCTACATTTCGCTACAATTTTCTAATGCTGCAACTTCTCTGTATACTACAGCATCATCCACGAAAAGCCGCATGGAAATTCCGACACTATCTACCATGTCATTTATATGTATTGTGTAAAGCAATGGTCCCATAACACTCCCCTGTGGCACGCCAGAGGTTACTTTAACGTCTGTAGACGTCTCTCCATTGATAACAACATGCTGTGTTCTGTTTGCTAAAAACTTTTCAATCCAGCCACACAGCTGGTTTGATATTCCGAAGGCTCTTACTTTGTTTATCAGGCGACAGTGCAGAACGGTATCGAACGCCTTCCGGAAGTCAAGGAAAATAGCATCTACCTGGGAGCCTGTATCTAATATTTTCTGGGTCTCATGAACAAATAAAGCAAGTTGGGTCTCACACGATCGCTTTTTCTGGAATCCATGTTGGTTCCTACAGAGTAGATTCTGGGTTTACAAAAACGACACGATACTCGAGCAAAAAACATGTTCTAAAATTCTACAACAGATCGACGTCAGAGATATAGGTCTATAGTTTTGCGCATCTGCTCGACGACCCTTCTTGAAGACTGGGACTACCTGTGCTCTTTTCCAATCATTTGGAACCTTCCGTTCCTCTAGAGACTTACGGTACACGGCTGTTAGAAGGGGGGCAAGTTCTTTCGCGTACTCTGTGTAGAATCGAATTGGTATCCCGTCAGGTCCAGTGGACTTTCCTCTGTTGAGTGATTCCAGTTGCTTTTCTATTCCTTGGACACTTATTTCGAAGTAAGCCATTTTTTCGTTCGTGCGAGGATTTAGAGAAGGAACTGCAGTGCGGTCTTCCTCTGTGAAACAGCTTTGGAAAAAGGTGTTTAGTATTTCAGCTTTACGCGTGTCATTCTCTGTTTCAATGCCATCATCATCCCGGAGTGTCTGGATATGCTATTTCGAGCCACTTACTGATTTAACGTAAGACCAGAACTTCCTAGGATTTTCTGTCAAGTCGGTACATAGAATTTTACTTTCGAATTCACTGAACGCTTCACGCATAGCCCTCCTTACGCTAACTTTGACATCGTTTAGCTTCTGTTTGTCTGAGAGGTTCTGGCTGAGTTTAAACTTGGAGTGAAGCTCTCTTTGCTTTCGCAGTAGTTTCCCAACTTTGTTGTTGAACCACGGTGGGTTTTTCCCGTCCCTCACAGTTTTACTCGGCACGTACCTGCCTAAAACGCATTTTACGATTGCCTTACACTTTTTCCATAAACGGTGAAATACTGACGGAGGCTTTGAATCTGTTAATATCTATCATTTGAATAGTGGAAATAATTCCTGAGGAATGGAAGGGAGAAATTACGTGTCACATCTCCAAGAAGAGTCATGATACACTGGTATCCATCTACCGAAGGATTTCACTAGCTGAAATTACAACGCTGCTGCTAAACCTTATGAAACCATCGATTGAAGGAATTGTGGGCCCTTATCAATGTGGCTTCGTCCTTTGACGGTCGACTATTGACCACAAATTTGCCCTGAGGCAGCTGATAGAAAAATTTTACTAGGTAGATCGGGAATTACACCTTACCTTCGTTGATTTCCGAGAAGCTTATAAAACTAATGGCCGCTCAATGTTAGGGAAAACGTTAAATACACCCCATCGAAATGCATACCATTAAGTTCAGCTTGCCACTCTCAGTCACGTTGTCAACTACTATTCGGTAACAAAGTGCCGTCATCATCCTGTATTCGAAATGGCCTGAGACAACGAGAACCATTGACAACAGTACTATTCAACTTGACCTTGGAAAAAGTGAACCGTGACACTGGTCGAAGCAGAGAAAAGGAAATGGTAGACACAATCCTGTCATTTGCTGACAACATTTTGATTATTGGTGACACCATGGAGTAAGTGTGCGCTGATAATTTTCGATTTCTCCACAATGCGAAGAAAACTGGACTGGCATTGACTGATGATAAAACCAAATATCTTGATGTACCATGTTGTCAAAGCTCTTGCATTTCATTGCTGCTGATGGGCACACTTTTGAACGAGTTCAGATATTCAAGTACCTGGGTTCCATACTGGACAAGGGAAGTGAAGTGACGAAATAAGTGCATCAACGAATAATAAACACTAAACGCATGGCCTTTAGCCTGAACAATTTATTCGCGTCACGACTTATATAAGATCCAGCTGTACATGACACTAACACGTCCAGTACTTTTATATGGTTGTGTAACCTGGGCGTCACTAGCAACATCTGAAGAAAAATCTATATCTTCGAGAAGGTACTTCGAAAGCTCTATAGACGCGTCTACAATACCACGGAATGGAAAAGGGAACGAAGAAACAAAGAAGACCTGTACCAGCCGTTTGGAAAACGACACATTGGCCGAATATTAGGGCACAAGAGCTACATTGGTTTGGCCACTTCCTTCGAGATGATAGATCCCTCCCATACCCCCTTTCTAGACCTGCTGGAAAATGCCCAAGGAGAGATCCAATGACGCGACGGAAGGACTAAGTACTAACAATCCTAAAAGAAGTGAAAGATAAAGCTGGAGACTGCCAACGATGAAGTACCATCTGCAATAAATAGCTCCTCTCTTGTGACTGAGTAACCTCCTCTTTTGCGGTGTTTTTGGAATGCGTTCTTTCACAATTTTTATTATAGAGCGCTGTTTCTTCTCCTTTTGTTTTTCTACTGTAGGCCTTAAAAAGCCTTTCATGCTGTAAATGAAGATGGTGATGATAATTATTTATTTAACTTTCTGCTTATTTAGCCTGACCAGATTAGGGCCTTAAGGCCCTCTCTTACATTTGACCAGGAACAACACATAGAAAAAAAATATCACACAACAATCACAGTAATAACGATCAGCATTATTAATAAAATTATGATGGAATTAAGAATTATATTAATTAGTTGTAAATAACAGTCTATATCAATAATTTATATTATTAATAAAAAGTATTGACTGACAATAATAATGGTAATAGCAATAATAATAATAATAATAATAATAAACCCCGTGGAGGCCCGGGAAAAGAATAGGCCTCCGGTATGTCCTGCCAGTCGTAAAAGGCGACGAAAAGAACAAACCACTAATAGGGCTAACCCCCCCTTTTAGTGTGATTACTTGGTTCAGGACAGAACTAAAGAAGCCTTGGACAAGCGCCTTCATCGTCGGGGACGACGCTTGAACCCTATGCCCGCCCACAATGGTAACGACACTGCTAGCCAACTGGAAAATGATTTAAATCCAAATAGAGGTGTTTTGCAGGATATGCTTCCTGCAACCACCCTAGAAGGAAAACAAAGACAGAGGATGAGATGGTCAGATGAAGTTAATCGACACCTCATGTTCTGTTATTACCAAGCAACAAACCTAGGAACCAACACAACTGGATACAAATCACAAGTATACACAACATTTATTACCAGATACCCAGAATTAAAATTTTTAACAGAACAACGACTAGCTGATCAGATCCGTGTAATAATAAAAAATAACACGATACCCCAGTCAGAATTAGAAAACATCAAACAAGAAGTACAACAAATACTGGAACAAAATAATGTGCAATTAGAAGAAGAAGAAAATACAGTAATTGTCTCAAACATCCCAGAGAAAACAAACAAAGAACAAAACGCGTCAATTAAACAATCAGAGGAAAACGAAATCTTAAGACAGCCACCAGAACAAGCACAAATAGAACATAAAGTGACACACATGTTAGATATAGAAGAAAAATTTCAGTTGACATATATAGAATACAAAGACACAAATACAGACATTAGACCATTCTTGCATAGACCAACAAATAACCCACAAGTCGAAACAACAATAAAAACTATCAACACAATGACACACAACAAAATAAATGAAAACACAACTATGCAAGAGTTACAACTACTGGTTTATGTAGGAGCACTCACTACACTAAATATACACACTAGGCAGAGATCAGAACCAACCAACACACAGAAGAAACCCACAAAACCAGCATGGCAACACAGGCTACAGATCAGAATAGAAAAACTGAGAAAAGGCATTGGACACCTAACACAATTTATAAGAAATGAAATATCAGACAAAAAACGAAAAAGGTTAGGTAAAATCTCACAACAAGAAGCGATAGAGCAATTAGATGCAAAGAAGCAGAAATAACAAGCATTGGCCAAACGACTTAGAAGATACAAAAAAAGTGAAAATAGAAGGAAACAAAACCAAACATTCAGCACAAACCAAAAGAAATTTTACCAGACAATAGATAACACACACATTAAAATAGACAATCCACCAAACATAACGGACATGGAACACTTCTGGAGCAACATATGGTCAAACCCGGTACAACATAACAGTCATGCATGGTGGATACAAGCAGAAACAGACACATACAAGATGATAAAACAAATGCCTGAAGTGATAATTTTGCAACATAAAGTCACACGAGCAATTAATTCTACTCACAATTGGAAAGCTCCTGGAAAAGATAAAATAGCAAATTTCTGGCTAAAGGAGTTCACCTCAAAGCATTCACATCTAACTAAATTATTTAACACTTACACTGCAAACCCATACACATTACCTGATACACTTACAAATGGAAAAACTTATCTGAAACCTAAAGATCAAGCAGACACAGCAAATCCAGCTAAATATCGCCCCATAACATGCCTACCAACAATATACAAAATATTAACTTCAGTCATTACACAGAAATTAATGATACATACAACACAGAACAAAATTATAAATGAAGAACAAAAAGCCTGCTGCAAAGGAGCACGAGGATGTAAAGAGCAACTGATAATAGATGCAGAGGTGACATATCAAGCTAAAACTAAACAAAGGTCGCTGCACTATGCATACATTGATTACCAAAAAGCTTTTGATAGTGTACCCCACTCATGGTTACTACAGATATTGGAAATATACAAAGTAGATCCTAAATTGATACAGTTACTAAACATAGTAATGAAAAATTGAAAAACCACACTTAATATCCAAACGAATTCAAATAATATCACATCACAGCCAATACAGGTTAAGCGTGGAATATACCAAGGAGACTCATTAAGTCCTTTCTGGTTCTGCCTTGCTCTGAACCCACTATCCAACATGCTAAATAATACAAATTATGGATACAATATTACTGGAACATACCCACACAAAATCACACATTTGCTATACATGGATGATCTAAAACTACTGGCAGCAACAAATCAACAACTCAACCAATTACTAAAGATAACAGAAGTATTCAGCAATGATATAAATATGGCTTTTGGAACAGACAAATGTAAGAAAAATAGCATAGTCAAGGGAAAACACACTAAACAAAAAGATTACATATTGGATAACCACAGTGACTGCATAGAAGCGATGGAAAAAAACAGATGCCTATAAATATCTAGGATACAGACAAAAAATAGGAATAGATAATACAAATATTAAAGAAGAACTAAAAGAAAAATATAGACAAAGACTAACAAAAATACTGAAAACAGAATTGACAGCAAGAAACAAGACAAAAGCTATAAATACTTATTCTATACCAATATTGACCTACTCATTTGGAGTAGTGAAATGGAGTAACACAGACCTAGAAGCACTCAATACACATACACGATCACAATGCCACAAATATAGAATACATCACATACATTCAGCAACTGAAAGATTCACATTAAGCAGAAAGGAAGGAGGAAGGGGATTTAAGGATATAAAAAACCTACATTATGGACAGGTAGACAATTTAAGAAAATTCTTTCTAGAACGAGCAGAAACTAGCAAAGTACACAAAGCAATCACACATATAAATACATCAGCTACACCACTGCAATTTCATAACCACTTCTACAACCCTTTAGATCACGTAACATCAACAGATACGAAGAAAGTAAATTGGAAAAAGAAAACACTACATGGCAAGAACCCATATCATGTAACACAGCCACACATCGATCAAGATGCATCCAACACATGGCTAAGAAAAGGCAATATATACAGTGAGATGGAAGGATTCAAGGTTGCAATACAGGATCAAACAATAAACACCAGATATTACAGCAAGCATATTATTAAAGATCCCAATACCACAACAGATAAATGCAGACTTTGCAAACAACAAATAGAAACAGTAGATCACATCACAAGCGGATGTACAATACTAGCAAGTACAGAATACCCCAGAAGACATGACAATGTAGCAAAAATAATACATCAACAGCTTGCCTTACAACATAAACTTATAAAACAACACGTTCCCACATACAAGTATGCACCACAAAATGTATTGGAGAATGATGAATACAAATTATACTGGAACAGAACCATCATAACAGATAAAACAACACCACATAACAAACCTGACACCATACTCACCAATAAAAAGAAGAAATTAATACAACTAATCGAAATATCCATACCCAATACAACAAATATACAAAAGAAAACAGGAGAAAAATTGAAAAATACATCCAACTGGCTGAGGAAGCCAAGGACATGTGGCATCAGGATAAAGTTGACATACGAATTATACTATCAACTACAGGAGTCATACCACACAATATCCACCAGTACATCAATGCAATACAGCTACATCCAAACTTATATATACAACTACAGAAATCCGTAATTATTGATACATGTTCAATTACCTAAATGCAATATAACATATACCGTACAGTTAAATGAAAGTCACTCTTGATCAAGGTCCGCGTCACTTCCCATTTTTGACCAGACATAACGTCTGAGAAAAGGATGATAATAATAAAAATAATAATAATACAGGTCAGAACAGAAAAACTGAGAAAAGACATCAGACAGCTAACACAATTTATAAGAAATGAAAAATCATACAAAAAATGGAAAAGGTTAGGTAAAATCTCACAACAAGAAGCGATAGATCAATTAGATGAAAAGAAGCAGAAATTACAAGCATTAGCCAAGCGACTTAGAAAATACAAAAAAAAAGTGAAAATAGAGGGGAACAAAACCAAACAATCCACACAAACCAAAAGATATTTTACCAGACAAAAGATAACACACACATTAAAATATACAATCCACGAAATATAACAGACATGGAACACTTCTGGAGCAACATATAGTCAAACCCTGTACAGCATAACAGACATGCACAGTGGATACAAGCAGAAACAGACACATACAAGATGATACCACAAATGCCTGACGTGATAATTTTGCAACATGAAGTCACCCGAGCAATTAATTCTACACATAATTGGAAAGCTCCTGGAAAAGATGAAATAGCAAATTTACGGCTAAAGAAGTTCACCTCAACACATTCACATCTAACTAAATTATTTAACAGTTACATTGCAGACCCATACACAGTCCTTGATACACTTATACAAGGTATAGCGTATCTGAAATCTAAAGATCAAGCAGACAGCAAATCCGGCAAAATATCGCCCCATTGCATGCCTACCAACAATATACAAAATATTAACTTCAGTCATTACAGAGAAACTAATGACACATACAACGCAGAACAAAATTATGAATGAAGAACAAAAAGGCTGCTGCAAAGGAGCACAAGGATGTAAAGAGCAGCTGATAATAGATACTGAGGTGACATATCAAGCTAAAACTAAACAATGCTCGCTACACTACGCGTACATTGACTACCAAAAAGCTTTTGATAGTGTACCACACTCATGGTTACTACAAATATTGGAAATATACAAAGTAGACCCTAAATTGATATAGTCCCTAAACAGAGTAATGAAAAATTGGAGAACCACACTTAATGTCCAAACAAATTCAAATAATATCACATCACAGCCAATACAGATTAAGTGTGGAATATACCAAGGAGACTCATTAAGTCCTTTCTGGTTCTGCCTTGCTCTGAACCCACTATCCAACATGCTAAATAATACAAATTATGGATACAATATTACTGGAACATACCCACAAAAAATCACACATCTGCTATACAAGGATGATCTAAAACTACTGGCAGCAACAAATCAACAACTCAACCAATTACTAAAGATAACGGAATTATTCAGCAATGATATAAATATGGCTTCTGGAACAGACAAATGTAAGAAAAATAGCATAGTCAAGGGAAAACACACTAAACAAAAAGATTACATATTGGATAACCACAGTGACTGCATAGAAGCGATGGAAAAAAACAGATGCCTATAAATATCTAGGATACAGACAAAAAATAGGAATAGATAATACAAATATTAAAGAAGAACTAAAAGAAAAATATAGACAAAGACTAACAAAAATACTGAAAACAGAATTGACAGCAAGAAACAAGACAAAAGCTATAAATACTTATTCTATACCAATATTGACCTACTCATTTGGAGTAGTGAAATGGAGTAACACAGACCTAGAAGCACTCAATACACATACACGATCACAATGCCACAAATATAGAATACATCACATACATTCAGCAACTGAAAGATTCACATTAAGCAGAAAGGAAGGAGGAAGGGGATTTAAGGATATAAAAAACCTACATTATGGACAGGTAGACAATTTAAGAAAATTCTTTCTAGAACGAGCAGAAACTAGCAAAGTACACAAAGCAATCACACATATAAATACATCAGCTACACCACTGCAATTTCATAACCACTTCTACAACCCTTTAGATCACGTAACATCAACAGATACGAAGAAAGTAAATTGGAAAAAGAAAACACTACATGGCAAGAACCCATATCATGTAACACAGCCACACATCGATCAAGATGCATCCAACACATGGCTAAGAAAAGGCAATATATACAGTGAGATGGAAGGATTCAAGGTTGCAATACAGGATCAAACAATAAACACCAGATATTACAGCAAGCATATTATTAAAGATCCCAATACCACAACAGATAAATGCAGACTTTGCAAACAACAAATAGAAACAGTAGATCACATCACAAGCGGATGTACAATACTAGCAAGTACAGAATACCCCAGAAGACATGACAATGTAGCAAAAATAATACATCAACAGCTTGCCTTACAACATAAACTTATAAAACAACACGTTCCCACATACAAGTATGCACCACAAAATGTATTGGAGAATGATGAATACAAATTATACTGGAACAGAACCATCATAACAGATAAAACAACACCACATAACAAACCTGACACCATACTCACCAATAAAAAGAAGAAATTAATACAACTAATCGAAATATCCATACCCAATACAACAAATATACAAAAGAAAACAGGAGAAAAATTGAAAAATACATCCAACTGGCTGAGGAAGCCAAGGACATGTGGCATCAGGATAAAGTTGACATACGAATTATACTATCAACTACAGGAGTCATACCACACAATATCCACCAGTACATCAATGCAATACAGCTACATCCAAACTTATATATACAACTACAGAAATCCGTAATTATTGATACATGTTCAATTACCTAAATGCAATATAACATATACCGTACAGTTAAATGAAAGTCACTCTTGATCAAGGTCCGCGTCACTTCCCATTTTTGACCAGACATAACGTCTGAGAAAAGGATGATAATAATAAAAATAATAATAATACAGGTCAGAACAGAAAAACTGAGAAAAGACATCAGACAGCTAACACAATTTATAAGAAATGAAAAATCATACAAAAAATGGAAAAGGTTAGGTAAAATCTCACAACAAGAAGCGATAGGTCAATTAGATGAAAAGAAGCAGAAATTACAAGCATTAGCCAAGCGACTTAGAAAATACAAAAAAAAAGTGAAAATAGAGGGGAACAAAACCAAACAATCCACACAAACCAAAAGATATTTTACCAGACAAAAGATAACACACACATTAAAATATACAATCCACGAAATATAACAGACATGGAACACTTCTGGAGCAACATATAGTCAAACCCTGTACAGCATAACAGACATGCACAGTGGATACAAGCAGAAACAGACACATACAAGATGATACCACAAATGCCTGACGTGATAATTTTGCAACATGAAGTCACCCGAGCAATTAATTCTACACATAATTGGAAAGCTCCTGGAAAAGATGAAATAGCAAATTTACGGCTAAAGAAGTTCACCTCAACACATTCACATCTAACTAAATTATTTAACAGTTACATTGCAGACCCATACACAGTCCTTGATACACTTATACAAGGTATAGCGTATCTGAAATCTAAAGATCAAGCAGACAGCAAATCCGGCAAAATATCGCCCCATTGCATGCCTACCAACAATATACAAAATATTAACTTCAGTCATTACAGAGAAACTAATGACACATACAACGCAGAACAAAATTATGAATGAAGAACAAAAAGGCTGCTGCAAAGGAGCACAAGGATGTAAAGAGCAGCTGATAATAGATACTGAGGTGACATATCAAGCTAAAACTAAACAATGCTCGCTACACTACGCGTACATTGACTACCAAAAAGCTTTTGATAGTGTACCACACTCATGGTTACTACAAATATTGGAAATATACAAAGTAGACCCTAAATTGATATAGTCCCTAAACAGAGTAATGAAAAATTGGAGAACCACACTTAATGTCCAAACAAATTCAAATAATATCACATCACAGCCAATACAGATTAAGTGTGGAATATACCAAGGAGACTCATTAAGTCCTTTCTGGTTCTGCCTTGCTCTGAACCCACTATCCAACATGCTAAATAATACAAATTATGGATACAATATTACTGGAACATACCCACAAAAAATCACACATCTGCTATACAAGGATGATCTAAAACTACTGGCAGCAACAAATCAACAACTCAACCAATTACTAAAGATAACGGAATTATTCAGCAATGATATAAATATGGCTTCTGGAACAGACAAATGTAAGAAAAATAGCATAGTCAAGGGAAAACACACTAAACAAAAAGATTACATATTGGATACCCACAGCGACTGCATAGAAGCAATGGAGAAAACAGATGCCTCTAAATATCTAGGATACAGACAAAAAATCGGAATAGATAATACAAATATTGAAGAAGAACTACAAGAAAAATATAGCCAAAGACTAACAAAAAATACTGAAAACAGAATTGACAGCAAGAAACAAGACAAAAGCTATAAATACTTGTGCTATACCAATATTGACCTACTCATTTGGAGTAGTGAAATGGAGTAACACAGACCCAGATGCACCCAATACACTTACACGATCACAATGCCACAAATATAGAATACAACACATATATTCATCAACAGAAAGATTCACATGAAGCGTAATGGAAGGAGGAAGGGGATTTATCGACATAAAAAACCTACATTATGGACAGGTAGACAATTTAAGAAAATTCTTTATAGAACGAGCAGAAATTAGCAAAATACACAAAGCAATCACTCATATAAATACATCGGCTACACCACTGCAATTTCATAATCACTTCTACAACCCTTTAGATCACATAACATCAACAGATACGAAGAAAGTAAATTGGAAAAAGAAAACACTACATGGCAAGCACCCGTATCATGTAACACAGCCACACATCGATCAAGACGCATCCAACACATGGCTAAGAAATGCAATATATACAGTGAGATGGAAGGAATCACGATTGCAATACAGGATCAAACAATAAACACCAGATATTACAGCAAGCATATTATTAAAGATCCCAATACCACAACAGATAAATGCAGACTTTGCAAACAACAAATAGAAACAGTAGACCACATCACAAGCGGATGTACAATATTAGCAAATACAGAATACACCAGAAGACATGACAATGTAGCAAAAATAATACATCAACAGCTTGCCTTACAACATAAACTTATAAAACAACACGTTCCCACATACAAGTATGCACCACAAAATGTATTGGAGAATGATGAATACAAATTATACTGGAATAGAACCATTATAACAGATAAAACAACACCACATAACAAACCTGACATCATACTCACCAATAAAAAGAAGAAATTAACACAACTAATCGAAATATCCATACCCAATACAACAAATATACAGAAGATAACAGGAGAAAAAATTGAAAAATACATCCAACTGGCTGAGGAAGTCAAGGACATGTGGCATCAGGATAAAGTTGACATTATACCAATTATACTATCAGCTACAGGAGTCATACCACACAATATCCACCAGTACATCAACGCAATACAACAACATCCAAATGTATATATACAACTTCAGAAATCTGTAATTATTGATACGTGTTCAATTACCCAAAAGTTCCTAAATGCAATGTAACATATACCGTACAGTTAAAAGGAAGTCACTCTTGATCAAAGTCCGTGTCACTTTCCATTTTTAACCAGACATAAGGTCTGGGAAAGAAAAGAAATAATAATCATAATAATAATAGTGAAATACAGGAGACATCAAGAATGATATTGATTAGTTTGGCACTTTTGAAGCCTTGTTTGGTTTTAGAGGAAGTGAAAAGGATAATGAAAGAGGAGGGGATTGAAATGAAAGTAACAATTACTGTTAAAAAAGAAAACAATTTCAATGGAGAAATCGTAGACTAGGTGGAAGGAAGAATTGACAAGAGTGTGCTGCAAGAAGAGATTGCTATTGTTATAGAAGGTGGGACATTGTGTCTCTTTTGAAGTTTGAAAGGATTTACGCTGGTTGTATAACTGCATAGAGTATTGTTGTCGGATTATGAGTGGCCAAGTTAGTGCAACTTTCATTTTCAAAATAAAAGTTTAAAGTATTGGTGTTGCCCCTTTTCAATCAATCGGTCGACACATTTACATTGTGTCCCTGTTCGTGTAACACAGGAGTGGTTTTCTCAACAGCTTGGCTTTACACCAAGAAGAAACTGATAATTTATACGTAGTGGCCACTGTCCATTACGAGGTGGAATGACGTCTGGCAGAGTTTTCGGCACGACGCGCAATAATAAAAGTATACAAACGTAGAAAGCTGGTTGGCTAATCGTCTGTTCGCGTGCTACTGTCGGCAGGTCTATGAAAAGTGGTGGGCGGAGGGCAAAATCACGAGTAGGTGACAATACACTGTGCATCCAGTCTTCGTCACACGACGTCAATGGTTGATCACGCTGTAAAGGGGGAAAAGCGGGCGATCTGTGGCAGAACTGACGACAGAGTACAATACTGGTGCTTCGCAGCACACCGTTCAGCACGCATTGTTGGAAATGGTGCTCAGCAGCAGACGACCCCTACGTGTTCCCGTGCTGACCGAACGACATCATAAACTAAGATTGCAGTGGGCGCGGAATAAGAGAGATTGGGCTGTGGGTCTATGAAAACGTGTCACCTGGTTGGACGAATCATGTTTCTTGTTACACCAGGTCGATGGTACTGTCAGGATAGATTGTGATCAGTGCTAACTGCTGCTCGAAGCACGGGCCACGACAGGGATACAAGCCGGTGGGGCGGTATCATACTATGTCGGGCACTCACCTGTACATCCGGGGGACGCGTGACAGTAATCTAAGGATCGTGACAGCCGTAGACTGCGTGAACATTATTGCGCTCGACCTAAATTTCTCCTTGCTTGATGTAATATTCGCCGGTGATGGCATCTTCCACTAGGATAATTTCCCGTGTCACAAGGCCAAAATAACGCTTCAGTAGTTTGAAGGACTTGATAGTGCACTCACGTTTGTGACTCGACAGTCAAATTCGCCTGTTCAAAAATGTTCAAATGTGTATGAAGTCTTATGGGACTTAACTGCTAATGTCATCAGTCCCTAAGCTTACACACTACTTAACCTAAATTATCCTAAGGACAAACACACACACCCATGCCCGAGGGAGGACTCGAATCTCCGCCGGGACCAGCCGCCAAATTCGCCTGTACTGAACCCGATGGAACACGTCTGAAACGCTATCCGGCGCCGGCTCAGAGCCAACGATCCGTGGGTCCGTAATTTACGGAAACTGTGCAACCTGCGTGCGTAAAATGTGTTGCCACATTCCTCCGGAGACTCACGAAGGGCCTGTCGAATCCATGTGGCGCAGAATACGTTTAGTATTGCATACCAGAGGTGTATTTATCAGGTATTCTAATGATCTGATTCAGCAGTGTACGCCAGACAACGGAAATGACAAACAATTTTTCATTGTACAGCTAGAACCACAGTCAGTAACTCAGATTAAAAAAGAAATAAAATATATAAAGCAAATTTGAACTGGTACTTCCCTTAATACAGTTTCGACAAAAAAACAAGACGCTGGTCTGCGTTATTCCACACCTGGCGCTGTTTCTGGCCGTTGCCATTTGTATGTGTCAGATGATACGGCACCCAGTAGCCCAGATGATTTAATGTGCCGTTCCCTTGTGGCGTCCAGCTGCCCACTGTCACAGTGGTCGTCGGAGTATGTGGAGTGGACGCTCCCCGGTGGCTCCAGATCACACGTCATGAAACTTCCATGAGGGTTTTCATCCTAGGGAATCCCTGCAATCCGCAGCACCGATGAAGCCCGCCGTGGCTTTACGAATGATTCGCCAAATACTGGGCGATTTCATTCCAAAGCTGGAGACCTCCTTTGATATTTCATAATACTTACGATAAATTTTTTATCTGTAGTGTATTAAAAGGCTTGGTAGAGTACCTTTTTTGATATTGCGAATGTAGCAGGGAGTAAATACAGGGAGGGAAAAGTTAGTCACAACAGTTATAGGAATCGAAGGGAAGCGGTAGTTGAGAAGGGAGTGAACCTACGGTTGTAACATATCCCCAAGTTTAGTCACTCTGTACACTGAGCAAGCTGTGAAGAAAACCAAGGAGGAATGTGGAAAGGCGATTAAAGTTCAGAGAGAAGAATAAAAATTTTGAAATCTGCTGATGACATTGTGTTCTCTCAGAGACGGAAAAGGACCTGCAAAACCAACAGAACGGAATAGATAGTGTTTTGAAAACAGATTATAAGATGGACATGAATAAAAGTAAAATAGTAATGGACTCTAGTCGAATTAACTGCGATGACGCTGAAGACACATATAAGGAAACGAGACACTGAAAGTAGGACTCTAGCTTTGCTATTTGGATCAAAAGTAGCTATGATGGCCGAATTGCAGGGAATATATCATGCAGGCTGGCAAATGCAAGAAAAATGATTCTGGGAAAGAGAAATTTGTAACAACAGATCATCAGGTATGTGCGTAAGTGTCTGGCAGGATTTCCTGAAGGTATTTGCAGTGTAGCAATGTACACAAGTGAAACGTGGACAATTTCCTCAATCGAAGCGCACTATACGGGAACCAGAACTGTCGCAAATGCTGGTTCTTCAAATATGCCTAACTGTGTCTTGTGAAAACAACGTCAAAAATAGACAGAGATTGAGATTGCTAAATTGTTTCTGTTACACTTTCGGACGGGCTTTATCAACAGCTATGTTATGAGTAGCGTGTGCATGACTTTCTTCCTCTGCTGCTAGATCTACTCGTGGACTCCAAGCACTGGAACAATATTCTGAAATAAATCGCACTCGAGTCTTGTATGCGATGTATTGCGCTGAACTTTCCTAGAATACCCTAAACAAGTCTGTCTTCCACTTGGCTTGGCGATTCTTGATGTCAGTTGTTCGACCTATTTCACATAGTTTCGTATTAGTGCCCATAGGTGTTAATATGATGTGACAGTCTCTAGTAGTTTACTAATGATCAGATACTGTTATGATCTTTCTCTTGTCTGTCGACGTCATTCACATATGCTGACGATGTCTGTTTCAAACAAGGCCAGTACTGCTCTTGCAGTTCTCATTATTGATGGCAGATTTATCTTTAGTTTGATGCAATCGCTATGTAAAAATTCAGAACGAGTTATTGAACAAATGCCCGCCTTGGATTTCTGGTTTAAGTACGAAAAAGAAGATTATAGAAAAAATACTTGTTTCGTAAGTTATTAACAATATATCCGTAGCGTAGTAACACCTTCGATGGAAAAATCTTTATAGGATGTTTGTCAGAGGTTCGCAGAAAATATTTGTCTCACTCCTCAATGATTGTGAGAGCACTTCTGAAAGCACCTAGCCAGCCGGAGTGGTCGTGCGGTTCTAGGCGCTACAGTCTGGAACCGCGAGACCGCTACGGTCGCAGGTTCGAAACCTGCCTCGGGTATGGATGTGTGTGTTGTCCTTAGGTTAGTTAGGTTTAAGTAGTTCTAAGTTCTAGGGGACTGATGACCTCAGAAGTTGAGTCCCATAGAGCTCAGAGCCATTTGAACCATTTGAAAGCACCTGATGGGGGGAATGGACAAAAGAGAAAGCCATTTGCGCGGTTAACATAGCCGGCTGTTGTTTGTGTTAGTATCCGGACTTGTCAAACGTAGCCCTTGCTCGTGTACGAAGTTTGGCGAGAATGAGCAAAGTTCAAAGAGAACTAGCCAGTCAATCAGTAATCAGGGACAGTGAGTTGTATATGGATATTCAGCCGGATGGTTCACAAGAGATTGCAAAAAGAGAAGTGTGAATGATAATTTTTAGGGTTCAGTTGTAACAGAGGGTGAACCAAGTAATATGCGGGAGTGTGGGGAGCAGTTCGAAGCTGAGTCTTTATATGAGGAAAACGTGATAATGTCACAGACAATGGAAGTATGTGAAGCCACTGGACACCAGGAATAACACAGAGTATTACAATTCGTGCGCCAACGCCTCCTGTTTCGGCACCGTTTGATCTCCAATCCTTTCTGATTGCAATGGCATTAGAAAACAAACGACATTACGAGAAGACGGAAGACAGCGTAAGAAAATAAGCAACACGAAAAGAAAGAGGAACTTTTTAAGGAAAATAAAATTACGCAGGACTAGCTTTGATAAATAAGCAACAAAATGGAAAAAACGACGAGAGGTACAAAAAGACAGAGGAAATTTTGAAGGAAAATAGGGAACATTACGTGAGGATCGATCAAAAGCTGGCGTATCACACAAAAGGTTACACCAAGGGGATCGCCTAAATGGATAAAGAATCCGGTAGGAGATAAATATGTCCTAAGTCAAAACGACACAAATAATTGATGAAAAGTGCTTGGTTGCGTCAATAAAGTACGCACTTGTTTTTCAAGTGAAAAGCACAATCGAAGAACTATGTAAAAATGTAGACGTGATTAAAGAATACAAGGAAAGGTTTCAGATAAAGGAACGAAGGGTAAGGCGCAAGTCAAACTGCTGTCGTTGCGAAGAGATTTGGTATCAGACAGGATTGTTTCAGTTACTTTAAAAGATAAGCAAGAAATCAAGGAATTATTTCAAGCCGGACACAGTGGCCGAGCGGTTCTAGGCGCTTCAGTCTGGAACCATGCAACTCCTACGGTCGCAGGTTCAAATCTTGCCTCGGGCGCGGATGTGTATGATGTCCTTAGGTTAGTTACGTTTAAGTAGTTCTACGTTCTAGGGGTCTGATGACCTCCGATGTTAAGTCCCATAGTGCTCAGAGCCATTTGAATCATTTGAATTATTTCAATCCACGGAAATTCAGGTTAACATTAACAGCAGAAACTATGAGGCATTTGTCGAACTACTTAACGAAATGGAATGAAGCAGTGGTTCAAGGAGTAGCAGTAAGATTAGCGAAAAAGTCATGTGCGAAGGGGAAAGAAGGGAGGGAGAGGAAGAATTGCTTCAGCTGACTGACAGACTCTGCCACATATGCAGTGTGACAGAGCACTAACTTGCACATGTACAGCCAGCGATACCAGTGGGCATGGGGTACCAGGAAGACGAGGAAGACGAGAAACGGAAGACTTTGTATCGGTACAGAAATATGCACTATTCCCAGACCATTCGAAGAGTCTTTATCCAATGCTTTGGGCCGAAAAACTCCACGATGGACTACAGAGGGTGTGGTATGCACGTTACCAACAAATATTATTTGCACACATCCCTGAGAAGAAACAGTAGCAACAGTACGAGTAATCATAAGCAAATGCAAAACATATGAAGTACGCAACTGAGCATTTTTCCATGAGCACTGGACACAAGACAGATAAGAGCGGGTGAAATTCGGAATCTTAATGATAGAGCCATTTACTGAATCGCAATATCGAGATCCGATTCAGTGTTTCAGGGAGATGGTGAGATGTAACCAGTCCGTGGATGTGTTATGCAAGCAGAAGGGATTAATAAAAAATTTTCAAACAAAATTGTTGTACCAGATTCAGAGACATGTTGCACATGTATGTCGTGGCATGAACGTTATCGGTGCATTCCAACATTCCTTACATTAAATTGACTGATCATGTAGCCCAAGTTACAGAGCCTGTATGTTTCACAAAAACCCACTTTGACCCACAAAAATATGCTCCACATAATTCAAACTGGTGAGTGAAACATCCACCACAGAGTAATGCCAATAAGTGGAATGGAAACAATCCTAATGCATCGTGGGGACCACTGTACCAACTAGATGACTGAGGCAATCATGGAGAAATCAGTGATCAACAGAGAGAAGGTGTCGAAATTGTCGAAGTACATATTCCTGAACCATGAAGGAATCAACACAACGGTGATGATGATGCAATAACCAGCACCATCGACTAGTAGCTAAGGCTCCAACCTCGCCGTTAGAAAGTGTACGCTTACCGAGAGCCTCACTTGTCGATTGTGATGAGTTAAAAATTGTCAGAAGGTACCGCTAAGATCGACAACTGAATGCGCGTATTGCATATCCCATTATCGATATAAAGATCAATGTGATGACAAGTTCGCAGCTCGTGGTCGTGCGGTAGCGTTCTCGCTTCCCGCGCCCGGGTTCCCGGGTTCGATACCCGGCGAGGTCAGGGATTTTCTCTGCCTCGTGATGACTGGGTGTTGGGTGATGTCCTTAGGTTAGTTAGGTTTAAGTAGTTCTAAGTTCTAGGGGACTGATGACCATAGATGTTAAGTCCCATAGTGCTCAGAGCCATTTGAGCCATTTGTGATGACAAGTTTCGGCCCTAAATAAAACTTATAAGATATACAACAAGGAAAAGCAGTAGTCGATCTTGAGAATGCAAGAGATGCAGGAGCATGGTTCATTACAGAGGAAATACACGGAAGGTAAATAGCAGATCAGCTCCGATTTCGAGTTTCAGTCACACAGTCTCAGTGCTAATTCCTTAACTATAAGGAACCTGACTATGAAGGTGATTGTGGGACTCAATTTATTGAATTTGTGCAGAGCGCTGTTCTAATAACGGGGGCGATGACAGAATTAGTTGTAGAAGAAGAGAAATCAAGTTGCGAAGAATGTGGGGAAGATGACAAGAGTGGGTCCAGCGACTTCAAAGACACGACACTTAAGGTGTAATACTTTAGAAGAAGCTGGAAGTACATTTGAGGTATTTCTTCACAGAGGAGAATGGACAGATGCGATGTTAGACATCTGAGAGAAGATGATGATTCGAGTGAAGATGAATACAAATAAGTGAATGGAGAACGCTCGATAAAACCCCGGAATGGGTAATGAGTTATGGAAACAGTGAATACAGCTGTTCTGATGGTTGAAGCAGAGAGGAAAGAAGGAGAAGTAACTAACAGTGACGACGAGGGCAATCTGTGGGACATAGACAGTAAATACTGAAGTAGAGGAATACACACTGAAGCGCCAAAGAAACTGGTACAGGGATGGGTATTAAAGTACAATTATATGTAAGTAGGCAGAATACGGCGCAGCCGTCGGGAACGCCTGTATAAGACAAGTGTCTGGCGCAGTTGTTAAATCGGTTACTGGTGCCTCAATGCAGGTTATCAATATTTAAGTGAGTCAGTGTGTTGTTATAGTCGGCGTACGAGCCATGGGACACAGCATCTACGAGGTAGCGATCAAGTAGGGATTTTCACGTACGACCATTTCACAAGTGTACCGTGAATATCAGGAATGCGGTAAAACATCAAATCTCCGACATCGCTGAGGCCGGAAAAGATCCTGCAAGAACGGGATCAACGACGATTGAAGAGAATCTTTCAACGTGTCAGAAGTGCAACCCTTCCACAAACTGCTGCAGATTTCAATGCTCGGCCATCACCAAGTATTAGCGTGCGAACAATTCAGCGAAACATCATCGATATGGGCTTTCGGTGGCGAAGGTCCAGTCGTGTACCCTTGATAGCTGCACGACACAAATCTTTACACCTCGCCTGGGCCCTCCAACACCGACGTTGGACTGTTGATGACTGGAAACATGTTGCTTGGTCGGACGAGTCTCGTTTCAAATTGTATCGAGCGGATGGACATGTACAGAAATAGAGAAAACCTCATGAATCCATGGATCCTGCATGTCAGCAGGGGACTGTTCAAGTTCGTGGAGGCTTTGCAAAGGTGTGGGACGTGTGCAATTGGAGAGATATTGGGACCATGATACCTCTAGATACGACTCTGACAGGTGACGCGTACGTAAGGATACTGTATGATCACCTGCATCCATTTATGTCCATTGTACATTCCGACGAACTTAGGCAATTCCAGCAGGACAATGCGACACACCACACGTCCAGAATTGCTGCAGAGTGGCTAAAGGAACACTCTTCTGAGTTTAAACACTTCCTCTGGCCACCAAACTCCCCATGCATAAACATTACTGAGCATATCTGGGATGCCTTGCAACGTGCTGCTCAGAAGAGATTTCCACTCCCTCGTAATCTTACGGATTTGTGAAAAGCGCTGCAGTATTCGTGGTGTTTATTCCCTCCAGCGCTGTTTCAGACATCAGTCGAGTCCATGCCACGTGGCTCGAGCCTAAGAAACTGCCTAATATCCTGTAGGACCCCCGCGAGCACGCAGAAGTGCCGCGACACGAGTGGTGTAGAATCGACTAGTGTCTGAAGTAGCGCTGCAGGGTATTGGCACCATGAATTCTGCAGGGCTGTCCATAAATCCGTAAGAGTACGAGGGGGTGGAGATCCCTTCTGAACAGCACATTGCAAGGCATCCCAGATATGATCAATAATGTTTATGTCTGGGGAGTTTTGTGGCCAGCGAAAGTATTTAAACTCTGAAGAGTGTTACTGGAGCCACTCTGTAGCATTTCTGGACGTGTGGAGAGCCGCATTGTCCTGATGGAATTGCCCAAGTCCGTCGGAATGCACAATGGACATGAATGACTGCAGGTGATAAGACACAATGATTACGAACGGGTCACTTGTCAGAGTCATATCTAGACGTATCGGCAATTCCGTCACTCCAACTGCACACACCCTATACCATGGTAGAGCCACCACGAGCTTGAACAGTCCCCTGCTGACGTACAGGGTCCATGGATTCATGAGGTTGCCTTCATACCAGGACACATCCATCTTCTCAATACAATTTGAATCGAGACTCGTCCGACCAGGCGACATATTTTCAGTCATGAACAGTCCAATATCGATGCTGTTGTGGCCAGGCGAGGCGTAAACCTTTGTGCCGTGCAGTCATCAAGGGTCCAAGAGGGGGCCTTCGGCTCCGGAAGCCGAAATCGATAATGTTTCGTTGAATGGTTCTCACGCTGACACTTGTTGATGGCCCAGCATTGAAATCTGCAGCAGTTTGCGGAAGGGTTGCACTTCTGTCACGTTGATCGATTCTCTTCAGTCGTCGTTAGTCCCGTTCTTGCAGGATCTTTTCCGGCCGCAGCTATGTCGAAGACTTGATGTTTTACCGAATTCCTGATATTCACGGTACACTCGTGAAATGGTCGTATGGGAAAATCCCCACTTCACCGCTACCTCGGAGATGCTGTGTGCCATCGCTAGTACACCGACTATAACACCACGCTCAGACTCACTTAAGCCTTGCTAACCTGCTATTGTAGCAGCAGTAACCCATCTACCAACTGCGCCAGACACTTGTTGTCTTACATAGGCGTTCCCGATCGCAGCGCCGTATTCTACCTGATTAAATTTCTCTCTATTTGAATACACATGGCTATACCAGTTTTTTTGGTGCTTCTGTGTACTTTTTGTGTCGTTTGTGTCACAAATCCAACCGCCTTTGCCAAAGTCCTTCGTTACGATTTTGCATCCTTGTGTCCCTTTTGTAATTATTTGTATTGTTTACTCAGTGGCTAGAATCACTTTAATGCGTCTACCAATCATTAAGATTTTTAACTTGAACTTTATTTTCAGTTAGTAGCCTAATGAAAACCTTTATCAATATATGTATGTGAGTTGTTTTACCCATATTTCAAGAGTAACTAGGCTACTCTTGTTTAATTCAGATATTTAATTAAGTATCCATTGCGATTCTTTGCTTTCCCATTTCACATGATCTCATAAGTACCAACAGCCTCTCCTAAAAAAGAGGCGCAGATGGCAATCGAACCAGGGTTATATCTCGTAGCATCTCTGTTTTGGTTGGCAGGAGAGCCAACACCGGGTTACTAGAGGAGGCCGAAAGGCACGCGTTTTAGCTCACGCAGGCTGGCGTGAGGTCTGGAACAGGACAAGGAAATTAGAATTTAGAAAAACGGACGTAGCTGGTGGAATACTTAACCTTAATCCATTAATGGTGAACGTCGGTCTTGCCGGTACATGATTCACAATATCAATAGTAACTGCTAATGGCGCCTTGCTAGGTCGTAGCAAATGACGTAGCTGAAGGCTATGTTAAACTATCGTTTCGGCAAATGAGAGCGTATTTTGTCAGTGAACCATCGCTAGGAAAGTCGGTTGTACAACTGGGGCGAGTGCTAGGAAGTCTCTCTAGACTTGCCGTGTGGCGGCGCTCGGTCTGCAATCACTGATAGTGGCGACACGCGGGTCCGACGTATATTAACGGACCGCGGCCGATTTAAAGGCTACCACCTAGCAAGTGTGGTGTCTGGCGGTGACACCACAATCTCAATCGTTTGCCAAACGCTCAAGCATCTCACAATAATGGCGGCATGTTACACTTGGGGTTATTGTTTGGGCTGACTCTAGCTACACAATGCAGAAACTTAATTGCATATATTTGCCAAAACACCAGAGAAATTGAGCCTGGTGACCCTTGGAAGAGACATCCGGTATACCATTGCTCCATCCGTTCTTACACTCATCCTAGCCGTATGAAGGAATAATGCTAAATTACTTTCTGTCATTTGTATTACATGTCTTAATGCTGCTGGGAACTGCTTCTCCACTAGGCGTAATCCCAAAATGAACTCCCATGGTGAAATCAACACCAGAGATATCCTTTTATTGCATGATGCATTGCTTCCTGCAATATCATCAGCTCACTCCTTGAGTCACGAAGCTGATCTGCCAATGCGCGGAGTAACGTTGCGCTGCCCAGTTTGTTGTCCTATAAACATAATTGTCCTCGTACCTTCCCCAGATCATTATTCAACACTTCATTTGTATCGCTAGTGTACCGGGCTAGCTCCATAGTTCTTTTTGTTTTGTACTCTCTGCTCTTAACTAGACTATAGAGTTGCGTGTCATTCTATGACACCACCATTTGCTGGACCTGACCAAGCATATAATTAAACTTCCAAGCATCCTCCGCATCCACTGCCCCAAACAACAAGTTAGTAATTTATTTTCCACATTTAAGCAACCTGTCTTCCTCCAAACTATATTCTGTGCTACAATATCCACCATCTTGACAACCAAGCTCTTAATCTACCGTCGGTTCACTGTAACTCATGGTACTCCTCTGAAATTCCCTACAAATATCACTTCCTGTGCCTCTTTATACAGTCCCGAAAAACGTCTTCCAATCCCCGAATTTGATTCCTGTTGATCAATCTGTAACGAACTCGTCTGCAACTTTGTTGGCATCAACTTCAATACAGGTGGACCTTGCGGAATGACTTCATTTGCAGCTGTATTGCCCAAATGAAACAAATTTCCACTAAGCTCAACCATGCGTTGCCAAATATTAATCTTAGCATGTTATTTTTCGAGAAAATCAAGCTCGAGAATCGCTCAATGTCCTTCACCCACATGTGGAAAAACTTTCATATGTTCCAGAACATTAGTTTTCGCAATAGTAAACACACGTACTGTCGTACCCAATCTACCTCCTCCAATTGTGCTGCAGTTCTAAGAGCTGCTGTTAAATGACACGGATTCTCAACGCGAACGCTTCGTGATACTTCTGCGCGTATTCCTAGCAAGAAAAGTCTGATGCTCTATTTGCTGCTTCCTGCGGTATCATCTTACTGGCCTCCGCATTCTGGGTAGGCCCATACGTCTGCGCATTGATTTTGCGAATCCTGTCCGAAATTAATTCCACTGACGAAGTACTCAGCTTTTCGCAAAAAACCTTGTTCTATTCTGCTTTTGGAAAATCTGATGGTTTCATGATACAACACATACGCCTTGTATTCTCCTGTTAAATGCAACACGTAGAATTACTTCGTCTGACCAACCGCTCATTGCAGCAGTAGCTGTAACGCCATTAGTGAATATTTAATCATGTTCCATTGTTTCACCCGAAAACGGATTGAAAAGTGTGGCTACAGCCAGATTGGAAGAAGAAGAAGCCATCCTCAACTCTGTCTTATTATTTTTCCACGATTCAGGCTATGATTGTATGTGAACAGCTTCCAAAGCCTCAAATCTAGGAAGGAGTTTCTCGTGCTCCTGTTATGGCGAGAATTTTAATTTATTAACGCACTAACTTGGTCAGTTAAAGCAACAACGGACTCTGTAGTAGTAGCAACACGTGATTTACTGTTCTGCGTTGTTTACTTCTTACCGTAATTGATAACAGAAAAGCGAGTAGTTAACTAATGCACTCAAGTCTCCCAAAGCCTTATATATTACATTTTCCTCATGTGTCCTAGCCCGTCTTCACCCTCAACAATCGCGGGACAAACGACCGACCCACCTACAAGTAAAACGTATGGCTGCTACAGATCTACTGCAGGCAATTCGTGCATTGCAGGATTGCAAAACTCTCCCCTTATTGGTAGTACATTATAGGGTCTATCACAACACATAAACAATAATAAGTCCACGGGTTAACGGTGCTTCGCAAACATTTTACATAATCTATCAGTGCTCACAAATTAAATATAATAACTGACAACAGATATTGAATCAAACGTAAACAAAGTGAGACCCCAAACCACTGTGCTGAGCAGACGCTTCTGAACTGGACACATGCCAAGTACCACAGCTCGTATGTAATGATAAAAGTTCACAGTCTTGCTACTCGACATCAAACCGCAGCGTTTGGGTATCGAGAGTTACCCACCAATCACTTCTCTCACCAAACCATAGACTAAGGCGTTGACAACCACTTCTCGACACAGTACGTCATTTTAGGAAATCTAACGGCTACTTACTGATACCAGGTATGGCGGAACAGCCTATTCTGGGTCACTTCATGTCAGGTTAAGCGAGCGAAATTGCTGGCTGTACAAGGCTGCTTGAATAAATACTTGCCAATACCACCACTGTTTAATCACGCTGGCTGCTCTCGGGGCTGCACTGTGTGCATGCAAATGTTAGCAGTTGCGGAAAGAGCTAACACCCTGATGACACCGGTAACGTCCACTATCCTGGGTCGAGGCCAGCTGCTGCCACGGTGCTTTGTGGGTCGCCATCGGACGAAGAACGACCACAGCCTGCCCACAACCTCTGGAGTTTCGCCAGCTACACACTCCCACACGTACTCAGTGTCCCTATGTCGTACACTTGGGTGTGATAGCTACCATTAGTTGTACTGATGCCGAGCAGCAATGCCCCAGGCATTACTCCCCCCTTCCCCTCCCCAAAGGTAGACCCGGAAGGTGGCTGATAACATATAGTAGGTTCCTAGGACGCTAGAAGGTAGCCCTTCCCCAGCTTCACTGTAGAGCACTTGCAGTCTGTCGGCTGAAGCCTATCAGAGGGCAGTGTATGGTCGGGCACCAGCTTCCTGCATCGGTGAAGTCTTCGCAAGCTACCCAGCTGCCACGCCACAGTTATGGCATGCCACTTGCCTCGGTGAGTTAATCAGCAGACATATAGCCATCCGCTGTTCATCACCCAGTGGTAGCCGTGGTATCTCTGAAACTCAAAAGCCCATCATTCTCCATTGTTCAAGACGCAGGCAAAATGGCGACGGAACTGTATGCTCTGAGCCGTGAAGCTCAATTATTTATACCCTTACAGTTACAATTTTGGCTCAATCCCACTGGGGGCGGAAGGGGGGTGGAGGTGGAATGAATAGGTTTGCCAAATACTTCTCCTGTAAGGATTCTCTAGCTCGCCCTGCTCCAAGCTTGGGTTAATTTTTTTTTTAAATTTGCTACGTATTAGTTTCCCACTTGCAACCAAGTGCTCCACGTCACAGTATGTTACTTCACCCTTGGCCACACTGTTTCCGGTAATAGCAGTTCTATGCGATTGACTGTGAGCGTTGTTGTCAACTCCGTCTGCCCAGCATCTTTTGACGTAATGTCAAGAATGATGTCCCGTTGTTTATTCGATTACCACATCGGCCGAGCCGGCCTCTGCTGCGTGGCCACAGCACAGGGAAAATCTTCAAAAACTTGCGGTAAATGAATCTTTTACTTCTGGAAAATTTCCAGAGTATTTAAAAAAGGCAAGAGGTATATATCTGATGAAGAAAGGTAATGAAGAAGACATAGAAAATTTTCAGATCATTTTCTTTTCGCCGCCATAGTATACAATAGAATCAGTTACATTAATGAATTACTTGAAGAAATACAATCTTTTAAGTGAGTTTCAGTTCGGTTTACAAGGTCTTAGAAGTGCAGAATCAGCCACCTTAGAATTCATAAAAGTAATACTGGGCGCTCTTGACAAAGATGAGTGTGTGTAACAGGCGCATCTTTCTAAGTCTTTTGATATTGGTAATTATAAGATCCAAGCAATAAGATAAGAGGGTAGGTAACGACTGCTTCGCATCATACGTCGCAGAGGGTACAAAGCGAAGAGACAACACATGTCTCAAATATGTTTAAACTTTAAGTAATACAGAACAAAAAGACATTATTATAGGCTTTCCTTGGGTAGCATATTGGGACCAACACTGTTCCTAGCGTGCATCAATGACTTTACCAGTAGTGTTGGTCATAGGAGAAAAATTCACTTTTCTGATGATAGGAGTGTTATAGTCGCTGAGAAAAGAAAGAGAATATGGTACAGAGAAAAAAAAGCATTAAACAATCAATGATGTTTGCAATTGATCAATAAGCAATAAGTGGCACTGAGCATTAAAAAAACTAATTGAGCTGTGCTGCGGCTCGCGTTGATGCTGTTTGTAGGCTTCTGTCCTCTGTTGGAGGCCAGACCATATAGTTTAGTTGATATGGTTGCGGTTTTATGTCTTCTTCTCGTGTTGACTGGCGCCACTTGGTTTCGTAAGCGTTGCCTGTCCGCTAGTGGCAGCAGCGGCGGTTACCGATATGTGGTAACTGTGGCCCTATCTTTGGGGCGACGTCGTCGTTCTTCCGGGTCGTGTCAGTGGGCAGTTCAGTTGAGGACTAAGGAGGAGCCAGGTGCGCAGAGTGTGAGAACACGCTGGGACCGGTGGTGGCGAGCATGGACTGCCGGATCGAAGGCCTGTGGTCATGGGGTGCACGACCTCGTCGTAAACCGGATCCTGCAAGCTTTAAGTTGAGTGCATTTGGATTCAAATAGAGAAACCTCCACCATCTTGCAATTCTCCAGTGACTTGGGTTCGTGTTGCTGCTTGTAGAGTTGCTGAGGTGAAGACCAGCGAGTGGAAAGCTTGGGGAAGTCGGATCTGATTAGCTTTCCTGGACTTCTAATTACTATTTATTGCATTCAGTTTGTTACTATTTGATAAGTTCAACCAGCGGTATTTTTCATACCTCGTGGCCGCTAATGCCCCAGTTGCATGGCCCGGGGGTTAGTGTATGTAAGGGCAGTGCACGTTTCCTCGCTTTGCCGCTGCTGTCCGGTGAGCCGTGTAGTTTTTGATTGTAGTTTGGCTGGCGATTCTTCTACTCTGGTGGTAGTGGTTCCTTTCTCCTTTCAGGCGCTCTAAGCACAGTATTCCGCCGAGGGAGTCCAGACCACCGGTTCCGGCATTGGCGTATTTTTACATCTCTGCATTTGGTTATTGGACGACAGTTAGCAAGATTATCATTATTCATTCGTTAGACTGCCACTAGTCTGAGTTACTATCTTGTGAAGTGAATGCGGCCGGGCGGTTCTAGGCGCTACAGTTTGGAACCGCGAGACCGCTACGGTCGCGTGTTCGAATCCTGCCTCGGGCATGGATGTGTGTGATGTCCTTAGGTTAGTTAGGTTTAAGTAGTTCTAAGTTCTAGGGGACTGATGACCACAGCAGTTAAGTCCCATGGTGCTCAGAGCCATTTGAAGTGAATGCAACTCTTGGCTGCCCATCTCATCGGTCGAGAAAGTGTTTTTTGCTGGACCTTCTCAGAGATCGATTCCTGGTGCACCATCTGTGACTGGCCCCTTGTGTTTTATTATTGTATTTGCTGTTTTATTCTACGTTTCTAAAATTTTTATATAATTGCCTTACTTGGCGTTGCAGCAGGTTTAAATGATTGTGCTATCAAGTTTACCATCATTTTGCCTCACCCGTTTGGTGATCAGTTGCCTGTCTTTTTAAATTAAAATGCTGTTTTACAGTGTGCTTGTTAAATTTTTTTATAATTGCCGTTCTTGGTGTTTAAGGCCTTCAGCCGTGACTGTGAGCACTTGCCTTAAAATTCTAATTGGGATCACTCTGGTTTATTTTTAAAACATAATTTACTGTGTCTGTATTTTATGCTCATTTGGCAAATTGTAACGCACTGAAAGCACTAGTAATTACACAGTCGTTTATCCTTTCATTAATAACGTGTGATATCTTTATTTATTGCTGAGTCTGGAATTACCGTTTCAAAATAAATGTTTGTAATTGCAAAAGGTAACCAATAGTAACTAACTACGGTCCCATAACCGAATCCTGCCTTCCTTGCCTATCAGGTCTCACTAATGCTGTGAATTTCAGTTAGAAGAGGGAACATGTCACTGTTAAATTATATGTAGATGGTACCTCTACAGACAGTGTAGCAAATTTCTAGGAATGAATATTGATCCTCAGCTGAAATGGTGTGAATAAATTAAGATACTTGCAAACAGAATGTCATGTCAGTGACATTATCCAGTTGCATTTAATGGAAAGTGTACGTGTGTGTAGAATACTGGGCTCCTCTGCCACATAAATTTGTTGATTGCCTCAAACGTAGCGCCCCTTGGCAGCGTCTGCGTATTGATTTTGCAAGTTTCCGTTTCTGATGCCGATGCAATCCACCGCAACAGCAAGTTCTGTCAAGACTCTGACATCGATTTTATACATCTATGGTCTACTGGAAGTGTTGGTTTCGGACAACAGACTGCATTTCACATGGACAGAAGCTTAGCAGTTTTGTGACAACATCGAAATGAAGCATGTGACGACAGCAGCGTTCAATCCTTAACCTAATGGTGAAGAACAACACTTCGTCTAAACATTCAAACAACCAATGAACAAGTTACATGCTTCCATATGATGGGAGAAGGATCTAGTGTTCTTTCTCTCGTCATACAGTTCTCAGCCACACAAAGTCCAGTCACCAGTATAACGTTTGCATGGGTGCCTCTATAGAACACATTTAATTCGGCCCCTGCAGCACTCGGCCCATCCTGTGCAGTGCTGTAAGTTTACTGTTAACGATGTCTTTTTCAGAGTTTTTGGCAGACACAGGTGCTGGAAGCGGGGTGCTATCAAGAATGTCTTGGGCCATTCTTCATGTTTTATAGGTTCCCACCAGGCTGTAGAAGGGCTTCCGGAATCAGCTTCCCCTGAGTGGGCTGCTTGACGCTGCTGCGGATTTTTTATCAGAAGATTCGGTGCCCAGGAGAACCTCACAGCCTCAGCCGTCTTCACCTGCATCGTGTCACAGCCTGCCAGTGCTGGATGGAGAGGCAATGGTCGTCGAAGCAGCGCCAGTGCTGTCGTCGTCACCATATCGCCTGCAGCGTCAGCCACAAGAGGTGGGCATCCTTAACTCTGCCGCCTTCCAGTGGGATACCATGAACCCTCCAGTCGCCGTTGCGGTTTCGCCACTGGACATGGGTGTGCACCCTGTGGCTGGTTTTTTGACAACGTTTCGAGTCATTTTCGTGACGAATGCCAGGATGCAGGCAGAAGCTTGTCGTCGGCTGCAGTTTCAGTTCCTTCCTCCTCAGTGCCACGTATGTCCAGATCTCCCCCCCTCCCCCCCCCCCCCCCCCGCCGTCTCCTCCACTTGTCCTTTCCAGCAGTACCAGTAAAAAATGATGGCGAGGAGTTTTGAGGGCATTATCGAGTCACGCCAGGCATTCTGTAGCCAGAGGTTGGCAGTAACACATGTGACTGTCCTGTCAGTCCACAGCTGGCACATAGACACACCCTCTGGTGGATGTACGAGTAGTGCCACCGTAGAGCCGACTTAATAAGGCGCTACAACAACGCCAGGCAAGTCTAATCATTGAGTTCACTTGGAGCCTTCACAATGTTTTTACTTTGTCTCACTGTTATTGTGTTTGGTTATGACGAAAACGCCTGTGTAACAGACTAGTGTGGAATACTATATGGACTAGTATAAGAAAGCTATGTACTCGATGTTACATTCATGTTAAAAGTACTAGCAGTCCGTCGTTAGGCCACAAGTGGCCCATCGGGACCATCCGACCGCCCTATCATCCGCAGCTGAGGATGTGGATAGGAGGGGCGTGTGGTCAGCACACTGCTCTCCTGGTCGTTAATATGGTTTTCTTTGACCGGAGCCGCTACTATTCGGTCGAGTAGCTCCTCTTTCGGCATCAGGAGGCTGAGTGCACTCCGAAAAACGGCAACAGAGCGTGGCGACCCGGACGGTCACCCATCCAAGTGTCGGCCACGTCCGACAGCGCTTAACTTCGGTGATCTGACGGGAACCGGTGTATCCACTGCGGCAAGGCCGTTGAAGCCATGTTTCATGTGATTTTATTTATTTGCTCCATGCTGCAGCACTCACCTGTTCACTGTGTCCACGTCTGAAATGCCTCAACTTTCACGATTAGGCCTTCAAACTGACCCTTCATCTCAGTCGATCCGTTATAGTCAATCTCTTTAATGGAAAGCAGTCCTGCCAAAATAGTTTGTCCTCCGTCACACCACACGGAGAGGACGATACTGAAACGCTGACGCAAAATGGCGCTCATTACACCGGGGTAATGAGGTGGAAGGGGCAGACCTAATTGTCAGGACGGCTGTCACATAGCCCAGGGTGGCTTGTGCAGGACGGTGGGTTGCCCAAGACCAGAAACTCGGCTGTCATGGAATTGGTAGAGCTCAACTGGAAAATATATTATTTATTTAGTATGGCACTAGTACACTGGGTGAAGGCAACGACTCAATGTTGTGCACTGACCCGCAGGCAGCAATGACTACACAAGATGGCACAAGGAGGCCTGCTTGTACATGGTAGAGCGTGGTCGCCAGGCAGGATGCTGGATCAGTGAAGTGGCAGCATCAGCTTGAGACCATGCCGATGCGAAGTTGGCGTCGGCAGGCAGCAGGCGAGTGGAGAGCCAGCTGCTTCGGCAGGCAGTCAAGCGTTTGGGCTAGATGTGTACGCTCATCTGTCGCCGGTATTCGCTCCAATTTTTACGTTGAAGCAGCTGGAAACGGGGTGTTGGATCACTGCTGAAAACACGGCAAAACACATGTGTGATCTTCACAGTAATTATTCCTGAGATTCCCTTGACGATGCATATATCGAGGATATTTTTGGATCTTTCTAAGGCGTTTGATATAGTCGACCACAAGATTCTATTAAATAAATTAGAAGCATTAAGAATAAGAGGGGTAGCTAATGACTGGTTTCGATCACACTTAGCAGATAGGGTACAAAGAGTAGAGATAACACATACTTCAAATACATCTAAACATTTTGTAAAACACTTATCAGAACAAAAATATATCAATATAGGGGTTCTGCAAGGTAGCATATTAGGACCAACACTATTCCTGATATACATTAATGACTTTCCCAGTGCCGTTACTCACGGTGAAAAAATTCTCTTCGCTGATGACAGCAATGTTGTAATCACTGAGAAAACAATAGAACGCCTTGCCGAGAAAGCCAATGAAACTGTCAAGGAAGTTTATGATTGGTCAATAAGCAATGAAGTGACACTGAACATAAAGAAAACTAATGCCATGAATTTCAGTTGAAGAGGAAAAACGACAATGTTAAATTATATGTAGATCGCACCTCTATAGACTGTGTAACAAATGCAAAATTTCTAGGAATGAATATTGATTCTCAGTTGAAGTGATGTGAACAGACAAAGGTACTTACAAACAGAATGTCATCGGCATGTTATGCCCTTAGAATCCCATCATCAGTGTGTAACATACAGTTCTTTTAGTTACATGTTATTGATACGTTTTTGGGGAACAAACGAACAAAATATGAACACAATTTTCAAACTCCAGAAAAGAGCCATAAGAATAATAACCAAAAATACTAGTCAGGCTCATTGTAAAGATCTGTTTAAAACACTGGGAATCTTAACTGCAGCATGTGAATACATTTACCACTTAGTTGTACACATCAAAATTAACACTGGTAATTACTGCACAAACAGCTCTGTCCATGACTATGCAACAACAGATAGACTCAACTTACATTTACCCAGAAAAAATAAACATAAAATTCAAAGCAGCATTTTCTACCAAGGAATACAACTGTGCAATAAATTACCAAAAGAGATTAAAGAAATTGAAAAAATACACTTATTTAAAAAGGTAGCGACAAAGTACCTGTTATGCAACACATTTTATACATTTAAGAACTACTTAGATAAAACAGAGTAGGGGTTTGATAAGAAAATGTTACACAGATAAATAATAATAATAATGATTATTAAACATCCAATACTCCACATAAAACCTTCACTTTATGTTTCTTTCCTTTCTGGAAATACTTACCCCCAAGCTATGCATAGCACAATACTAACACCTCTTCCCCTTTCTGAGCTCAACATCTCACTCATTATGCACGGATGCTGACTCAGCTTTTCAGAATAGCAAATGAGAAGTTGCAGTACAAAAAATGGCCCAGAGATCACCAGTGTCTCTCCCTCCCCCCTCCTCTCTCTCTCTCTCTCTCTCTCTCTCTCTCTCTGTGTGTGTGTGTGTGTGTGTGTGTGTGTGTGTGTGTGTGTGCGTGTTTGTGTGTAGTGAGTGAAGTGTTATGAAACAATGTGTGTATAGTGTGTGCAGTGACTGATAGTGAGATATGAGTGAACAGTGTGGCATTACATTATTTAATAAATTATTTGTAAAAAAAATAATGTATACCAGGAGTAAATCTAATGACTGTCTCTAACTACATATCTGCCTATTTCCATCGAATGGGTAGCTCATTACTTCTTTGGGTTGACAGACTTGTCCGTGCACTCGTCTTGTTGCGTTCAGTAAGGTATATTCGGAGCATGCGATCGTCCTGACGTGTCACATCGATTGTTTTGCGTTAAAGTTTCTAGAGGTGATGTAGTTTCCACTTTTCTGGAGAAGCTTTGTCGCATCTTCTTCTGATAGGTGTGCTTTAGGTGGTCTGTAAACTGGGGTGAAGTTGAGGATGCACTGACTGGTCTCCACCTGTGTGTTGCTGACGTGCCTTTTAGTGGCCGCGTTGGTACTTTGCAGTGACGAAGTGAGTTCCTGATATATAGTCCTACTTGTCGGTCGGTAGTTCCAATAACATCTATAATTTGTGATGCTTTCTCGAAAACGACACAGTTGTCTATGTTCTTATCCTGCACGAATTGCTTCACTTTCTGCAATTAGCGGAAAATACCGTTGACAATCCATGTTGCGAAAATGATATCTTGTATTTGTGAATTTCTGATCGTAACCGGTATGCGAAGGTTTCCTGGTGCTCATTAGTGCACTTCGGACCATCTATTATATGGTGATGACGATAGCTGCAGGTATTTTGGCGAGGGTTTCGTTAACGCTGGCAACATTGTGACGGAGTGCCCTTCGTAATTCAGCACTTCACATTGCTCAGCTGTGTTCTGTGCCATTGATTGAGTTTCTTGTCTCGTTGGTTGCGGTCTTCTCCTTAAGTCGCAGCGAGTGTCTCTTTTGCGATGACAGAGACTCGTAAGTCCGATCTGATACGGGGTGTGGCCGCTCTGTTAGTGGGGCCTTCATTTGTTGATTGCTGCCCTGCCAGATCGACAGTGTAGTTTGTTGGCTGCTGCGTTGCTGGAGTGGTACTGCGCGGACTTCTGAAGTCTGTTCGTTGCTGTTACGTCTTTCTCTGGTCGACATACTTAAAGGAGCGAAGACTAGTATGTCGTCGTCGTGAGTTTTCGTATGTGATGTAGCCTCTATGTGAGGATGATTATCTTTGCAGTGGGCGCACACTCTTGGAGGGTCGCTTGATAGTGGACATTTTCCTTTCTCGCTTGCATGGGAGCATTCGCACATTTGAACGGTGAAATGCAAATGAACTGCCACATGATAGAGTTGCTAACACTTTTTGCATTAAATGGGGCTTCTACTAGATCGTAGATTTTCAACTGTTACAACTAGGTTGTACAATCGCTCCTGGAAGGGTAATTACTCTAACGTGCGGCCGTCTGTGCGTCTGGTACTTTTGTCAATTAGTGACCGTGGCAGCGTATGCCTCTTTCTCCAGCTCTTCTTTTGCATCTTCTTGGGAACAGATTTTGGGATTCCTTTGGTGACGGTTTTGATCCATTCCGACAACACAGTTCGGAAAGTGTAGTGCAGTATCCCTTGAACTCTCACCACATCCTTTACTTTGATGTAGTTTGTGAACGTAAACTTCAATTTGTCACCACAGACTTAATTGGCTGAGCTGTTATTCTATAACCAGGTAGTTAACTTTACATAATTTCCTTGGTGCTACAGCACTTTGGATGATATTTTCCGCCTTTGTTGTTGTTGTTGTTGCTGCTGCTGTTATTTGGTGCTGGCTTCTTTTTCTGCTAGTTATTCGTCTCCAAGGTCATTGTACGAGTTGTTGGTTTCTAGTGACAGCGGTGCAGGTGTTTCCTTCGCTTTAGCAGATCTGAATGCCTCTTCTTCGATGGTTTCATTTATCTTTCGTCGCTGGCTCCTGCTGCCTGTAATGCAAAGCTGGTGGTGGCTACAACTCGGCGTTTCCCTTAGTTCTACCTCCACCTTGTCGCTAACTGAGTCTGATTTAGCATGCCTCTCGAAGTATGGTTCCATTTCCTGTCTTCTCATAGTTGGGGCTACTGATGGAGCCACCGACCAAATAAACTCTATCCGAAAGCATCCATGCGCAAATCTTGTGTTGGGCTGTGGTCATAGTATTCTGGCTAACAGCGTATGTGTTGCAATATGTTAGGAATATTTTTGAAGTTCGATGATTAAACCTGGATCACTGTTTATTCCAAATATGCCTGCATCATCTCCTCTCAAACCAAATTATAACTAGTTTCCGTGGACTGTAACAGATGGTCGTAAATGAGGCCATATGATCCGCACATACTCCAGCGTCACTAAAAAACGACAATCCCGGCCGTTTAGTAGAGCACTTATCTCACAGCAGCTGCTATCCTCGTAGCAATTAACATCATGTTTACTACCGTCAGGAGTCAAGGCTTGACACGTGGGTTTCGCAGTTTTACTGCTGTTATGCTATCCGCCAACAGGCTGTTACAGTGGTGATGTAACAGTGGCTTCCCGTTCCCATTCCCAGCAGCTTTCTGCAGCTTGTAATTAGCGGCGAATTGGCTAAATAAGAAGATAAAAGATTCTTTTATAGTTTGGGGACGACAGGCAGAATTCCACACCGTCAATTATGACACAGCCGTCTTAATAAGCATCCCACTTCTGTAATACTTTGCGTATGGGCTTCCTGTAGACAGCATCTATGTCCTTTGCAATTGAAGAAGAATAGTGTCATCGCCAAAAGCTAAAAAGTTGTTACAACTGGTTTCTTACGGACCACACGACACGGGTGATGCTTAATTACGCATTGACATCACTTCAGAACGGCGACGTCTTTGTGGATGTACGTGACGTGCTACTGAATAGAATTCTCTTGTGAAACATTTTATTATAAATTTCTTGACAAAGCTATGAATCTTACCTTTGCCCATTATATCGTCATAAATAGCATTAATTATTAGATTATATTTTTTGCAAATTTGTGGGAAGTTCCTATGGGACCAAACTGCTGAGGTCATCGGTCCCACGGCTTACACATTACTTAATCCAACAAACTAACTTACATTAAGGAGAACACACACACACCCATGCTCGAGGGAGGACTCGAACCTCCGACTGGGGCGGCCGCGCGAATCGTGGCAGCCGGCCGCGGTGACCGAGCTGTTCTAGGCGCTTCAGTCGGGAACTGCACGACTGCTACGGTCGCAGGTTCGAATCCTGCCTCGGGCATGGATGTGTGTGATGTCCTTAGGTTAGTTAGGTTTAAGTAGTTCTAAGTTCTAGGAGACTGACGACATCAGAAGTTAAGTCTCTTAGTGCTCAGAGCCATTTGAATCATTTCGAACCGTGGCAAGTCGGCCTAGACCACATGGCTACCCCGCACGGCTATCAGATTATAAAGAACAAGAGAAATGAACAATATATTGACGAATACATGGAATAAAATAGGGGGGGGGGGGAGGGGCAGGGGGAAAAGTGCTTTAAATGCATCTCGGGCGAATTATGGTTGTTTATATGGGTCAGGTAAGTTACGGAAATTGTGCCAAAGCTACCTATGAGTCCGAGACCATGTGCAATATGTACTGGGAACCTTACTTTCTGGAGTCGACATCGTTCCGTTTGCTTCGAAGAGAAAAATTATGATGGAAATTAAAGTAACGAAGAAGACTGGCTTACAATGAAGCGTAAAAGACGTACACAGGACAGGAATCGCCCACCTTTGCAAAATCGTTAGCGATGGCAGTGAAGAATCTGGTCCAAAAAATGGGCGTATCGACACAGACACAAGAATGAGGCGACACCATCATAGGCTACCATCTGTGATATGGGCGTGGCCAGTCGCATTGTACCTGGTATTGACACTGTCGTGATGCTACGCCAGCGCTGTTGACGATCGCGATCAGCCTACGGAACAACGTTCTCGGCCATGCTATCGAGCAAACTATCTGAAGCTGTCTCCGAACAGCGGCACCGTTTGAGATCAACTTGGAATATGAGCTAGAAACACATGGTGTCTGGAGAGTACCAGCACTAAGACAGGTTTGGAACCGACTTTCAGCTTGCTCACTGGAGAGCAAAGTAATTTTAGATTTAGTGAGTTACCAGAGAGACTGCAGTCGCGGCGCGGCATAACCTTACTATCGTAGCATTTCAGATAGCACCATCACGGTAACTTTTTCTGAAATATTAAGTGAGCCCCACAACTATGTAACTTTATTAACAGATGAGTTTGCTGCTCCAATTTTTCCTAGTCATGCTCTCAAGACCGTTACACGTAACTAATTTACTGTCTATGGTGCAGGACTGTGTGAAACCTTGACGCCGCATGAGGAGATATGTTCAGGCTACATAGTGCGTCCGATTTTAGTTAACCGTTTTATGTTCGTATAAAAGGAAGGAGGCTAACGAAACCTAGCAACTGCTCCCTATTTCTGCGGACAGTGAGACAAACCAGGTACAAAAAAATCATGCTTGCTACCCACAATTTTGCAAAGGAGTCTAACCAATTATGAGGGTGGATGGCTCACCCATGTAACATGTAAGTAATAAGCCAGTTACATTCCCCCGTGTCATCACTTCAGCCTTTTTCTAGTTTTTTTTTAATTTGTTGATCATTTGACCAAATGTACGGTATTTTCCAGGTTACGTTCTAGTGTCAGTGTACGGACAGGCCTGAATGAGATTGAGAGAGTGAGTACAGTTTTGAAATGATGATATTTTAAACATTTGAACCACAGTTCTGTCTAATTACCTTGCAAGGGTAATCCACCGTAGGTCGCTCTCTGACACACTCAATACTACGCCAGCTAAAAGAAGGGTGAAAAAAGTGATACGTATTTTGTCTTAGGTGCCAGCACTCAACAGTTGTTGAGAAAAAGAGGTAGTTTTGATGCTACTTCATCAGTTCGCTGGCACGTCATTAAACCAAGCGACTTGGTAGTGCAGTAAGAACACAGTTTATAGTTTTTTCGCTCTTTGTTCAAATTCAGTAGTGCGTTTTTTTTTCTTTTGTTGTTGCGGAAGTGTGTGAAATCACTACTTTTTGCGACATTGAGAAATACAGCGGGATTGTCGACGAAAGAAATAAGCTTATCAAATATTATTGAAATCAGATTTTATCAACTGAAATCTTACCTAAACTTATACAATTAACAGTAATATAAATTCTAGTATTTCAGTTTTTGCATTGATGTAATACTTTCATATTTCAAGAGGACCATAACATTCCCCAAGGGGTTTTATACCAAAAAACATTCAAAGTATAAAAATTCAGACCACCACGAGCAATGTGTGAAAGCACATACATTATGTAATCAAAAGTATCCGGACACCTGGTTGAAAAAGACTTATAAGTTCGTGGCGCCCTCCATCGGTAATGGTGGAATTCAATATGGTGTTGGCCCACCCTTAGCCTTGATGACAGCTTCCACTCTCGCAGGTATACGTTTAATCAGGTGCTGCAAGATTTCTTGGGGAATGGCAGCCCATTCTTCACGGAATGCTGCACTGAGGAGAAGTATCGATGTCGGTCGGTGAGGCCTGGCACAAAATCAGCGTTCCAAAACATTCCAAAGGTATTTTATAGGATTCAGATCAGGACTCCGTGCAGGCCAGTCAATTACAGGGATTTTATTGTCGTGTAACCCTTCCATCACAGGCCGTGCATTATGAACAGATGCTCGACCGTGTTGAAAGAAGCAGTATCCATCCCCGATTTGATCATCAATAGTGGAAAGCAAGAAGGTACTATTCCGTCAGAACTATTGATGCCCTTCGGAGAACCAGCCATGACGAACTCTTCTATCTTATGTGCAAGACGTACGAGACATGCGAAACACCATCAAACTTCAGGAAGACAGTAATAATTCCATTCCAAAGAAAGAAGATGCGACAGGCTGAAGATTACGTAACTGTCAGTTTAATAAGTCATGGTTGCAAAATACAGACACGAATTCTTTACAGAGGAATGGAGAAACTTGTAGAAACCAACCGCGGGGAAGATTAGTTTGGATTTCGGAGAAATGTAGGCACACGTGAGGCAATACTGACTCTAGGACTTATTTTATAAGACAGGTTAAGGAAAGGCAAACCTATGTTTCTCACATTTGTACACTTGGAGAACTCTTATGATAATATTGACTGGAATACTCTTTGAATTTCTGAAGGTAACAGAGATAAAATACAGTGACCAAAAGGCTATTTATAGCTTGTATAAAAAAAAAACAGACGGCAGTTATAAGAGCCGAGGGGCATACAAGGGAAGCAGTAATTGAGAAGGGAGTGAGACAGGGTTGTAGCCTATCCCCGATGCTATTCAATCTGTAGAATGAGTAAAAAGTAAAGCAAACGAAAGGGAAAAAGGAGTAGAAATTGAAGTTCAAGGAGAAGAAATAAAAAGCTTGACGTAATTTAGTCAGAGAAAGCAACGGGCTTGGAAGAACAGTTGAACGGAAAGGACAGTGTCTGGAAAGGATTGTATAAGATTAACATCGACAAAAGCAAGATTAGGATAATGGAAGGTAGTCGAATTAAATCACGGTGGTGCTGGGTAAATTAGATTAGGAAATGAGACTCTGAAAGTAGTAATAGTAGTAGTAAATGGTTTTTGATGATGGTTGTAGTAGAGAGGATATAAAATGTAGACTGGCAATGGACAGAAAAGCATTTCTGAAGGAGGAAGATTTGTTAACGTTGAATGTAGACTTAAGTGTTAGGAAATCCTTTCTGAAGGTTTTCGTCTGGAGTGTAGCCATGAATGAAAGTGAGACATGGATGATAAACAGTTTAGATAAGAAGAGAATTCAAGCGTTCGAGATGTGTTACAGAAGAACGCTAAAGATTTAGTGGTCAGATCACATAACTAATGTGGAGGTACTACATAGAATTGGAGGGACATGAAATTTGTTGCAAAACACGACTAAAAGAAATGGTCTGGTGATAAGACACATTCTGAGACATTAAAGTGTCACCAACTTGGTACTGGACGAAGGTATGAGGGCAAAAATTGTAGAGGGAGACCAAGAGATGAATGCAGCAAGTAAATTCAGAAAGATGTAGATAGCAACAGTTATTTGGAGAGAAGAGGGTTGCACAGGATAGAGTAGCACGGAGAGCTGCATCAAACAAGACTTTGGATTGAAGATCACAACTACAACCCATGGTATGCTTGCATGTTCTTGTAATTAGTTAGGGTGATGTGCCAGATCGTCTCTGAAGTCAGATTCTCTAACGACTAGTCATAGACCACCAATAACTAACAAATCATGTAAGACAAATGTTCTGATACTGAAATTAAAACTCTGAAAACAAAAAAGTAATTTAAATTACCTCACCATGCATGAGGTAGGCATTTTATTCCTGTTTATATACTCCAGAATAAATTACGAAATATTTCGTTTCACGTCGAACATCGGAAAACGAATAATATCAGCGAGCAAATTCCTCTTATTATTAGCACACTGATTCTACAATCTCTGGTGTATGCAAATACCGTACTTATTTCACGATGTACTACATTGACTCAGCAGCCTTTGTCGTTAATCCATGGTGTTGATTCGATCTCGGTCGGGCTCGTCTCCCAGTGTCCGAGAAGCGGTTGAAGTAAATATGAATACGTTTATACCTACGTTTTCACTATTACATATAATAATTCCGGATTAATTATGCATTTGAACGCAATGCTTGACTCAGACTATTTTGCTTACAAGTGTTTTACTGACTACTGAATACAGCATGGGACCTAAAAGTATGAAGGCTATCTTCTGACCAAAAGGACTCAATAGACAATTTGGTATAATTGTATACCAAGAGGAATACTCTAACAAGTATTACAGGTGTCGATTCGTGGTAGGGTGACAGTAATAAAAGCACGGAGGATGAATTTCTAACCTCTGCATAACCGAATTAACACTGTTTCTGTCCTTGATTTCAATGTATTGATGTAAATGTGAAATAACCCTTTTGCTGCATAAGCAGTGCGAAATGCGGATTGGTTGGAAAATTTTTGTATGTGACAATGTTATTCACGTTTTCCGACGTGGGTCAGTAGTGTTTGGTTTGAGAGAACTTAATGTTGTTATGCAGTGTTTCGTAGTGATAACAAAATTCACATCTAGGAGAACTGTTCCTACCAACTTACAGTTCGATAAATATGTTTATGTCTACATATTTTTGTTGTCTATCATTAATTGCAGCTTATATGACTGAACAGGCTGAAAACCATGTGTGCAAGAAAGTAACAGCAAAACGAGGTTTGTGTATGATGTAAATTCTTGTAGCAGAAGTACTGCAGGATCATCAGCGGTACAGTGCAATGTTTTGTTTCCAGGTGGCGATTCATGAGAAGTATGGTGAAGGATAGTGTGTTAAAGGAGCAGTGATCTTGAGGTGAATGAAATGAAAGTATTTCCCAAACATTCATGAACATACGAGTAATTGACGATCCTGATGTTCATGTGAGTACATGCTCTTAGTTCCATTTAATCATATGTACTACTAACAGTTGAAGCCAAGAATTAGCCGTTATCATTATACTCGTCTTATGTAAAATAAATACTGAAAGAATTCTTGTAAGGTTGATCACTTGAAGTGGGGTGCATAACATTGTGTTTTTGTAAATTACTATATTGAAATAATATTTATGTTTACTGAGTAGCCACTGACAGTCGCTCTCGCTTCAGGTAGAGAAAACTGTTTTTTTTTTTTTTTTTTTTTTTTTTAATGTTATGTTCTTCAAGAGCCCTGTGTGATCATCTTCTTATATGAATTACTGTTTGCTTCCAAATTTCGTCAAATAAAACCGAAAGTTGGGGCGGATTACTAGAAGGGGAGTGAGGACACATGAGAAAAAGTGCATTATGATGAACTAACTGCTAGACAACAGTAAATGATGGGCTCCCTACATGAGAGACGTCACACTCCACTGCCAAGCAGAATGGCTGTCACTAGGAATAGATACTAGGAATAGATACTGGGACGCTTACCAGTCAAGGTGGGATGCCACCTGCAGATAAAGCTAAAAGGTTGCACAGAGAGGAGTGGCACCTAAAAGTCCATCTACCGCAACCAACGTTCTGGCACCTGGGTAGATGTCACACTGAACCACCATCACAGTATCAATAGTACACTTACTCATCTGCCAAGTGCAACACAAATTACAGTGTGCCCTCAACAGTGTTATGCCAAAGTATCAAAACTAATTGAAGAGTCTCATACGTATATTGGTGTCCATGCAAAACTTAAAGCCAACGATCTGGTCACAAAACTATTACTCTCCGATCTTAACGAAAAGAAATTCATGCAGTGTTGTAGGCAACGCCTAAAAAATTATAAAAGTATCATCTCCTGGTAAAAAATCAATCAGTTAATATCTTATTGCTGGAACCAAGTCTTCCATACCATATGATTGAGTGTAATTTCAATGTAAATAGGTTTTTCGTTATTGTTATCTTGTCTATATGGCGTTTTAATGTTACAGAACCACTTAGTTGTCACTTTTATTGCCTTGCAGTTGGTTAATAGGTCTGATTTCATGCCGACATTATTATTTATTTCGATTTATTGCATAGTCTTTCTTCATGTCACTTATATCTTCATTGTGTTAAGATGCAGTAAGGTAGTGTCATTAGTTTCTCTTTTAGTTTTATTGCATGTGTCTTGATTCTTGTAAACTCTCCTTTGGTTTTATTCTGAATAGGTTGTTGTACCTGAAGGCCAGAATGATGATCCAAATGTGATTTAACTTGTGTTATCCGTTTTAGTTTCATTGTCTATGTATTGTTGACCTACAAAATATTATGTACTCAGGTAGTATGAATTGTCAGTTTTATATTTTCATTGATGAACCAGAGTTCGTACAGTGGCTGATAACCCCCAACTTTGGCTTGTAAGATAATTTATAAAGTAATTTACTTTGTGTAAATTTTTGTTGTTTGATTAGCGTTGTTTGATGTTCATCATGATTAATGTGTTATTGCATTCCTTGAATTCAAAACCTGTTTATTGGTTTGCTACATAATTGCAGAAAGAGAATTTATTTTATTATGCTGTAATATTGATGTTAGTTATGTGCTTTATATTTTATGCTGGTCACTGTGATATATTATAGTAATTCATGCCATTAAAGAATGTTACTTAACAGCTCACTGTTAAACCATAATTTCATTTGATCATTTCTATTATAGTTATGCAACTAAATGTTTTTATTTTGTTAAGGGCACAAACGTTATCAGTATCTAATTATGTAATTGAATATTCTATTGCTGGACTCAGGGCACATTACTAGTACAAATATTTAGTTTCATATATGAAACGTGAATATTTCATTTTTTGTGTTAAAGGAATAGTAGAACTGTTTTTGTTATAGACTTACAGTTTTGTCTTCTAATAGTAAGCATTATAAAGAGTTCGGATGACTTCTGCTGATACTCTTGCAAAGGAAATTCTTAATCTACTGTGAAATACAAGGGCAGAGTGATTAAATTTGGCTGGCATATGGCAACTTCTAGTGTTTAATTTCATGGTTTTACAGTTCAATAATTTCCACATATTGTGGGCTCAAAACAAAGATGTAGTTCTGTACCTAAATCGATTAGCAAAAGTTTTATTACCTTTGGGGAAGCCTGTGATGTATCCAGCACGTCTTCTTCGCGTTCTAGGTCAGCTGACCAATGAGATCAGTGTCAACTTCGTTGACAATCCCTGCGCATAAGTTTGAAATAACTATACTTGTATTTTGCCTTGTTGAGAAAGGTCATGTCTGCTGTGAATGGCTTAAATTGCTAGTTGCTAGATGGTGAGGTGAGGTGGGAAGATGTAGCTTGACTAGGGGCTGCAAGTCCACACTTGCAATGAAGTTTCGTCAATCATTCATAAGGTATGTATGTTTCATTCTCATCTATTTTCCTGATTTTCGTTTCGATGTTGCTGCAACATTCTTGAGTTGGACACGTCCCTCACTTGTGGATACTGGATCTTTGTGTCTTTGCGAGACGAATCTGTTTCGAGGCTGTTACAGATCTTTTTGGTACCAATTCATCCAAATAGCACTATCGTCAGTTTATTCATCCTCACTATCGAGGAACCTTTGCTAATGCTTGTGTAGATTGTATTTTGTTTTTCTTATGTTTGGAAATCCGTATGCCACGTGAACTCTCGGCACCAGTAATACAAGTGTCATAGTGATTTACTGAGATTTCTGAATCATTTACATGATTTTACATTCAAATATTAGGAAATCTTTAGCGAAGATCTTAATCTGGAACATAACATTGAACGGAAATGACACGCGCACGAAAAACTTTTTTCTCCACCTTGGGATTAGCGACCGAATTTTATTGATCTCGATTACACGCTAAGGCTGAAAGGGGATTCCAAGAACTTCTTAGGGGAGCTATAGTTCAAGGCCAAGTATCAGAGAAAACGCAGCAACATGTCTTTTTTGTTTGGGTCATCCGTCTTTTGACTGGTTTGAAGCGGCCCGCCACGAATTCCTCTGCTGTGCCAACCTGTTCATATGTCGTTTTCCTCACAGTCCATGTTTCATTAGCATACAATGCTGCGCTCCAGACGTACATTCTCAGAAAAATTTCTTTCTCAAATTGAGATCTATGTTTGGTACAAGTAGACTTCTGTTGGCCAGGAATGCACTTTTTGCCAGTGCAAATCCCCAATTCTGATGTTTAAGTTTCCCGCTGTTCTAATTTCTGCTACTTCCCATAACTTTCGTCTTTCTTCGATTTACCCTCAGTCTACATTCCGTACTAATAAGGCCGTTCATCCCATTCAGCAGATCCTGTAATTCTTCTTCACTTTCGCGGAGGATAACAATGTCATCGGCGAATCTGATCATTTAAATCCTTTCACCCTGAGTTTTAATTCCACCCTTGAACTCTCCTTTAATTTCGGTCTTTGCTTCTTCTTCGATGTAAATATTAAACAGTAGGAGCGAAAGATTACATCCCTGTCTTACACCATTTACAATCCGAGCTCTTTGTTCGTAGTCTTCCAATCTTACTGTTCCCTCATGGCTCTTGTACATTTTGCACATTACCCGCCTTTCTCTATAATTTACTCCTAATTTTCTGAGAATTTCGAGTATCTCGCACCATTTGAGTTAAAGGTTTTTAAACATAGTACTACAAAATACTCAGAATATGCGTGGGTAGATCGAATAACTGATGAGGAAGTACGGAACTAAACTGAGGAAAAAAGAAGTTTATGGACAAATTGACTAAAGAAGGAATCAGCTGACTGGAGACATACCGTGGCATCAAGGAGTATTCAATATGGCAACGGAGGCTACTGTGAGGGTAAAAATTGTCGAGAGAGAGGAAGGATCAAATACAGTAAATAGAATGAAATGGAAGTAGGTTGGAATAGTTAAGTAGAAATGAAAAAACTTGAACATTATACCTGAATAGCTGCATCATACCATTATTCGGACTGAAGACCACAACACCACCTCACTGATAGGTCTATTCGTAACCGCCGCACGTTGCAAATTGCGGACACGCGTAATGTAGCCATGATTTTTCACTTAACAGATTCGAAGATGCCCATAAACAGGACCGTATCTCAGGAGTAATGGTCCATTTCGAGTGAACAAGGTGTTAGCTTAAAGAGGAGTGTATGTTTCAGAGACCGTTTCAGTTCCAAGTATGCGCCTCGAAAGCTCAAAAAAGGTGCGACGTTACGTGATTTTCTTAAAATACGGCGATGTACGAGGGCAGTACATCAGCAAAGATTCAAGGCACAAACGTATGTTGTTGTAGTCTTGAGTCCTACATCTGATGCAGCTGTCCACGGTGGACTGCTGTGTGCAAGTCTCTTCATAGCTACAGAACTACTGCAACCTACATTCATTTGACCCTGCCTATTGTACTCAGTCCTTGGTCTGCATCGAAATTATTTCCCTTTGTTAGAAAATCGGCAATTCCTTGATGCCTTACGATCTCTCCTATAAACCAATCTGTTCTTTTAGTCACGTCGTGCCACAAATTTCTTTTTCTAGAACTTCTTCATTACTTATTCGCTTCTTTTGTAGCAGCATATTTTAAAAGCCACAATAGATTTCTTGTCTCCACTGTTCATCGTCCACGTTTCCGTTCCGTAAAGCGACAATTCCGTGCAAATATCCCCAGAAAATTTTCCTAATATTTAAGTTTGTATTTCTTTTAACGAACTTCTCTGTTTCAGAAATTCTTTTCTTGCTTCTGGTACTCTCTACTTCAGCCAATTTGTTGTTGTGCTGCCAAAGTAGCAAATTCACTTACCATCATTTTCTTCTGAGTGAATACCACAGCTACGGTAAATTTGTGCAGATACATCTGCCCATTGGGCTGTGTTTTAGAACTGTATTTTATTCAGCAGTACTAGTTCGGACGTGACCCATTTTAAAATGCATCTTTGAATCTATGACAGACCTGGACACATCGTCCTCATCTCTTAATACTGTGTTAATGCTGTAGTTCTTGCAACTACTATCGACCCAGGCTCTATATATTTTAGATCATGGAAAATGGCAGTGTGCTATGGACAATTACACCTGGCAGACGATTTCTGTATAAAGAGACGAAGAAGAAGTACCTACATCAGTGATAGATGCACTTGAAATGTGTCACGCCTGCAACTAGACGTACTCAATAAAGCATAATTTTAAAACATAGCCCAGTGGAATGATTTCTTCCCTCAAACACATCTAGTACTTTTAGTCAGTTCTTTCGTAATATAATTTTATAAGCATCACCTGATTGATTCGAGTTTTCTTCAATACTTATGTTCTAATTCAATTGACGTTCACTTTACAACCACTTTTTCAAGACACTATCCATTCCCTTCAATTGCTCTTCCAAGTCCTTTCCTGTCTCTTACGGGATAACAAAGTTTTTGACAAAACTCGGAGTTTTTATTTCTTCAGCTGACGTTCTTTTCCATCCTTGTCCACCCAGAGTTTATGATGTGGCCATAATACCTAGACGTTCAACGGACGTTTCACCTTCTTTCCTTTTCCTCCCTGTCTAGACTGATTGTACTGATTCAGAATTTTAGTGTTTACTGATTATCCCTCCTGCGCAAACCTTACCATGCTTTTGATTGCATTTGGAGAGTACAGCACTTTCTATCGTCACTCCATTCTGTAAGCTAAAATATTTTATTGATCGGAGTAGAAAACCCTGGAGGAAAGAAAACGTCGAGCGAATCAACAACGAGAGAAGCCAAATATGGACAAATATTAAGGTGGGCATTACATGTATCAAGACTTCCTATTTCCGATCATTATCTGAGCAAGGAAAGCGAAAATGCTTTCAAGCCCAGGCAAGTTTTTGCACAGTGGGTAGGCATGAGGCGCTAGCTTCTCAGAGAGCGTGGGCGTTGGTAGCGTGTGCTGGTGAGCAGGGCGGGCTGTCGCATGTTGACGCGCCGCTAATGGAACAGGAGTGTCGCCACACTCTCTCTGCCGCACACTCCTGACGCAGAGGGCACCTCCTGCACTCACTGCGCGAGGTGACTGTTGTCACCTTCTGCTACCAACACTACGGTCAACGCAAGTGTTGCAAGTTTACCATGTCTGGTTACCATGAGATTTAACTTCTGATTGCCTTGTAGCTGCAGAAACCCACTGGGCCACAATAGCACAAATGCTATACGGCTGCAGTCATCTCATCACATCCCCTGAGAAACAATATGAAAAGTATGTTCAAGAAACTAGTTAGGTCTATTTTCAATTCTAAGCCTGGTTTGAGCACCCGAGCGATTTTCTAGGCGTGATCCAGTTAGAAGTAGTGTGCCCTTGCCTTCCTAGAAATTTTAAATAAATTACCGAGCGAGTCATAGCGGGAGTTATTCTTTAAAGTGACTCCAAATCATGCACAGCAGAGATTGTAACGAATTTGTGTGTTGAATTAATCATATACTGAATATGTAAAATATTACACTTTGTAATTTTTATACTGAACTCACAATTTAAAAAAATGGTAAGTCATATATCATTTGCAAGCAATTCCTGTGTGATAGAAGATTTGTACACCCAGACAGCTCTGCGTAATCTGCTACCTACACATGTGTAAGGGGCAATCAACTGAAAATGAAACAGAAAGTGAGGTAAACTGTTTACTGTTTCTAAAGTAGTCGGCATAACTATTAGTACACTCATCGCAGTCCAAGACAAAACGGTCAGTGCCTTCATTTCATGGAGACATTTTTGTGATTCCTTTTGGAACAATGATTGTACCCAGGCGAGCACCTCTTCATCTAAAGCAAATGTACGGCCATAAATGTATCTCTTCATGGTTCCAAAAACGTAGAAATCACACTGGGGACATCGGAACTGTATGGAGAATGTGTTAGGCCGTCACAGCGAAACTTTTGCAGCGTAAACGAAACAATCTTGGCAACCCACGCTTCAGACATTTCACTTAGAAGTCCTTACGCGTTCTCCATACAGTACCGATCTCCCACCGTGCGATTTCCATGTGTTTGGAGCGCTGAGGCAATACATACATGGCCGTAGATTTGCTTCAGGCGAAGTTTACGTAGGCAATAGGACACATTTTTTTCATGTAGACATTGAGCATCTTGTCTCACTGTGGGATAAATGTATTAACCATATCAACACCAATTCACCTCCCATTAGAAATAACAACGCACTTTCCATGACGCACATTACCAAGTGGCGGGGAGTGCTTTATGTGCAAAATAAAAACCTACAAAAAGCAAAATTCGTTAATTGTTGTTAACTTATGTTAAAAACATACTTTTTAAAGAGGTACTGATGTTTAAGTAGGGTCAAAGAACAGAAAATATAGTTTAGCAATATAAAAGCACTTTCAAAAACCTGCACTGCCAGCTGTGCTATAACTACCACAAAATTTTTTTAAACTAAATTCCATTAATTGTTACACAGGGTGTAAATTTTAAGTTAACAAACCAGAATAACTCGAAAAACAAGCTTCACACGAAAAAATGTGTAGAATCCAAAGTTGATTATTTTTGATGTGGACATCTGCTGATGCTAAAATTAGGCGGCCACCCCCAGGGGAAGGAGCGGGAGGGAACTTTAAAATTTCAAATGGGAACCCCCCATTTTTTTGCAGAATCAGATTCTACATAAAAAAACTAAGTACGTTTTGTCTTAAACATTTGTTTTGATTCTTGGTAGTTGGAGCTGTAATTCAAGACAATCCATGTCTCCATTTTTTGCGTGAAAAATGGTTAAGGGTAAATAAAAATTGAAAAATATTTGCAAATAACCAACAATACAACGAAACCAATTGTTCCTTTTCAGGACCACCAAATCTTAAACGGGAATACGTTCATCTTCAGTTAGCGAGTGGGTTAGTCTTTTCCTCAATTTGTCTTTTACTTTGTTTACTCTGTTAGTTAATGAGTTCACTCGTTAGTAAGTAGGATGTTTGGTTAGTTAGTTAGCTAGTCAGATGATTTGTTTGATAATTAAAAGTTGTGTGGCCTCATGTCCACGAAAAAAAAAAAAACTTGTCCGAATCTGCGGAAAGAATAATATTTGGGACAACATTTGTACAACTCTAATTCTTCTCTCTCAAACCCCATCCTATGGGGAGAGAGGGAGAGTTTAAGTTTTAGCGAATCTAAATTTACGAAGTAAATAAGTATTCTTTATTTATCCGTAATCATGTTCCATGGAAAAATGAGAGCATGGATTTTCTTGAATTAGAGCCCCAAGTACCAAGAATCAAAACAAATGTTTAAGAAAAAATGTACGCAGTTTTTATGTAGAATCTGATTCTGCAAAAAATGGGGATTCCCACTTGAAATTTTAAAGTTGCTTCCCACCCCACCCCCAGGGGGCTGTGGTGGGGGGCTAATTTTAGCACCAGCAGATGTTCCCCTCGAAAATAATCAACTCTGGATTCTACACATTTTTTCATGTGAAGCTTATTTTTCGAGTTATTCTGGTTTGTCAACTTAAAATTTACACCCTGTAGATTTTAAGTCACAACATACATTTTAAGAAATATTGATATGAAAATAAGGTCCCGAACGTGAAAATACTGAATATGACATTTACTGGAAAAAGTTACATCTACCACTAAGACTTAAATTTTATGTTAAGTTTAACTGAAAATTTTTAGACATTTCTGGTAGAAGAATTCAGTGAAACAGTAAATATTTGATTCAAAATATTAAAATATAAAAGAACTGACTGTATTAAAATATTTTCGATAGAAGGGAGGGCATAAAGTGTCCGCTGAGCCTCTTCGTCCGTTCTCCCTCCCCCCCCCCCCCTCCCATCCCTGCCCAATAAATCCCCTTTTCCTTGGTCAGATATGACGATTATTTTGGAAATAATAAACAGTTTTCTTACTTTTTTCTGTTTGTCGCGTTGTCATTTGACTATCTCCAATTTGTGAATGGATGGATATGGGTGTACGGATGTGGGTTAGTTCCAAGGTGAGCCTGAGGAAATATAAATTAAACTTCGTACCCATTTCGCTTGCTACCTAGAAAAATATACTGTGCGATAGAGGCAGCTCTAGTACTGAAAGTTAAAACTCCGCAAATTTAAGCCTAGTTTGTACACATACATTGTACTGTGTGAAGTAAGTAGAATAAGTTTGGAATCTCTGAAACTAGACCAACAACACTCGTTGCATATATGACTTGTGAACTATATCCTAGGTCTACGATTTTGTTGGTTTCCTTAGGGGTGGAAATGTGAGACAGTAAAAATGAGCACTATTCCCAATATCTTGAAATAAATGTCACCAAATTTGGCACATGTTTTTACTCATCAGTCAGCAGACTGGTTTGATACTGCCCACCACGAATTCCTCTCTTGTGCCAACTTCTCCACCTCAGAGTGGCACTTGCACGCTACCTCTTCAATTATTTCCTCGATAGATTCCAATCCCTGTCTTTCCCTGCACTTTTTATCCTCGACGGGTCTTTATTGCACCATGAAAGTTATTCACTGTGTCTGAACACAGACACAATCATCCTCCCCCTTATACTTGTCAATGTTTTCCTTACACTCCTTTCTTCCCCGAATCTGCAGGGAACCTACTCATTGCTCACATCACCAGTCCATCCAATTTTCAACATATTTCTGTAGCTCCGCATCTCAAACGTTTCAACTCTCTTCTCTTCCAATTTTCCCACAGTTCGCAATTAACTACCATAGAGTCTCAGAAATTTCTTCCTTACATTAAGTGATGTGTTGGTAAATGTGCCAACACCTTGTAGATAGAGGCGGCCTAAATGCACGCTATCTAACGCAGACGGGCGTGAATTCTGGAACAGGATAAGTATTGAATGCTAATAAGAAAAGTATGCAGCTCCTCAAATACTTAACTTTATTCCATGTTGTGGTACATCGCTGTTGATAATACAAATAAGACTCTCTTCAGATACGGTTAATGGCGCCTTGCTAGGTCGTAGCCATGGACTTAGCTGAAAGCTATTCTAACAGTCTCTCGGCAAATGAGAGAAAGGCTTCGTCAGTGTAGTCGCTAGCAAAGTCGTCGTACAACTGGGGCGAGTGCTATTCCGTATCTCGAGACCTGCCTTGTGGTGGCGCTCGGTCTGTGATCATACAGTGGCGACACGCGGGTCCGACATGTACTAAATGGACCGCGGCCGATTTAAGCTACCACCTAGCAAGTGTGGTGTCTGGTGGTGACACCACATTAAGTATTACGTTTGACACTAATAGACTTCTCTTGACTAGAAACACTCGCTTTGCCGGTGTTAGTCTGCTTTTTATGTCATCCTTCCGTTGTCCGTTATGTGTTATGCCTAGTAGATATACGACTCTTGATCTTCCTATTAGAAAGAACCATACGAATAAGAAATCTTTTCTTCTCCCTTTAAGTTGTTAGGAATCTATTCTCCTGAACCTCACACAACACAGTTAATGAAATGAAATGATCGTATGGCATTACTGATCGGTAGAACTCATCTAGAGTTGTTCGGCCTCCTACTGCGAGTGTGTTAATATGACGCCACTTCAGCAACGTGCCCGTCGTTGATGGTGAAATGATAATCAGGGCAACGCGACACCCACTCCCCGAATGAATAGAATCTCCGACTCCGCCGAAAATTGAACCTTCTCTGATCACTAATTTACGTAGGCGGACAACGCAATTAATTAATGAGAGTTGGATGATTTGGAGAAGTGGGGTTGAAATCTCTAGATTTTCCCTTGGGGTTCTCTAAGTCTATTGTTTTCCCTAAATTTATACGTTTTCCTTACAGGGGGTATTCACAATTCACGAAATGTAATCTGGGTCCTCGGGAACCGCGTATGCACGGTCTAGCTAGTGGACAGTAACTTCTGTAATTTGAAATAGCATTAACATGAGAAAATGCGACAATATTTTATCTTCATTTCCCTTTATCGGTTGGCGTTTAGTAGGATATATGCTTGTTCAGATGCGAAGTATGCAACATTTTCTAAAACAGAGGTGAGATACAGCGGTACCGTCCACCAGCAGGTTCAACTGCTGATGACATGTCACCAGTGACCAGCCCATACTAAGACCTCTTCTTTCGTAGCTATGTTATATGTAAGAGACGCAAAGGTAAACATCTTTAAGTATTTTCTTAGAAGAATCTACGTCTACCTGCGAGAACACTGTGTTGAAATGAAAAATTTATATTAACTAATCAGTCATAAATGCAACGGTGGTAGAAATTTGTTTCATTTTAATTTGACAGTCAAGCTTTGTTTTCTTTCGGGAAAAGAGTTTGAATCTACACCAGAAGGGTTCTATGCCATTTTTTTGTCAATGCTATTTTTATAACAATCAAAAGGGAAGTTACTAAAATGAATTGAGCTCCAAAAGAAGTTTGTAGTCGACGTCGCAATGCAGACATTTTCTGTATGGCGCGATAAGCCACTCACGGTCCCAAGTACGTCTTACGAGTATTTGACCTGACTGCATGTTTTTTGAAATGAAAAAGCAATTTTCGACAGCATTTTTTTTCCAAGAGCATGTTATACGATATGGAAACGGAAGAAGGCATCAGTGATATATTTAAGGACAACATTCGTTTAAGTGAGATATGGTAAAATGTTATTGTAGACTTTGAAATAGTACGTAATTTAATTAGGTAGTTATCATTTATTTAAGCCATACGATTTATTAATAAATCTCGAATCTCATTTCCATTGTGCGACTTTACTAGTGTCCTGCCCAATGTATACCCCGAAGGTAGGTCGATTATGGAGACCCTCGATAAGCGATCTGCGCATTAAGCGTGCCCCATTAAAGTATCAATTTCCTCTGATTTCCGTAATGTGTGTACCCATCCTATGAGATCGGTAAACATCGGCCTGAACGCGGAAACAAATTAAATCATAATGCATACAGTCTGAACCTTTTTTACTACAAATTATTTTCCAGAACCTCCACTGTCGAAGAAAGGACACAACATGAAAATTCTCTACGAAGCTTGACTTAAACTAGAATAATGTGCTAAGACAGCCTGTAAAAGGCAGAAAAGGATGTGTCGAAAACACATCTCTTAGTTGAGACACGTGATCGTGCAAAACAGGAATAACCAAATATTCATCCAGGAAGAAAGCATCCACAAAGTATGTACTATATGAAAACAGTTAAAGGGCTCTTCGTAATTTTTCTAGGATAACGTTTGAAGATATGTCAAGGAACAACAGATTTTTATTTTTATTCGAATTGTTCATTTTTCAGCATGCAAAAGGGGTATACGCAACGTTTTCTTAACGAGCATATGGGGGCTAATTCCCCAAATTAAACATTAATATAAGCACTAGGTTCAAGGAAACCATCAAACACAAAAGCGAATAGTGAGTTTACACATGTAATTGGCTCAAAGCTGAAATACAAAAATTCAGGGAAATTTCTTGTACGAAACTGGTCTGGAAATAGTAGAATAGTTGAAACTTTTAACACATTTTAAACTACTAATCAACTGTCGATACACCAAAACGACGTTTTTATTTTATGTGTTATCATGAAATTACGACTGAGAGACGCAGGTGTAAAATACTGGTTCATATTTGTGAGGAACTGTTTTATAAAGTTACGTATGCCTACTGCCACTTAGGTTTCTGTTGTTCCGCTGCCTCACTAAAGCAGAACAGTAGAATGGTTGTTAAACAGAGCAAATAGGAACAAAGATGGATACAAATAGTGCCACAAGGTTATATTAATACGTGAGCAGGCGAATCATGAAATAAATTAGCTGAGCTGTCCCTACAGGGACCGATGTGTATGGGGAATGGTTGAGGAGGCAAGCACAAAAGAGGCAGGTATTGTACAATACTGTTTGCAGTAATATTTGTTGGCCCTCTGCTGGAATGCTATTTATTTAGTGCACTTCATGAAGTGCATCTTGGAAAGATATTTACGTACTTGATAAGCTAATTTACATTAACTATACCTGCTAATTATGAACAATACATTGTATGAGAGTCGAAATAAATAAAAATTAGCAAGGTTCTCCAGCTGCAAAAATGTAGTTAAAATTACGGTTATTTCAACAAAATCCTATCTTCAGGATCAGCTTGATTGAAAATTACTCTTTACGAAGTTTCTTAGCAACCTGCAACGCATTCTCCGGCTTATCGACCCATGGAAACCCTTCAGTATCTGTAAGACTGGTGTTGCATTTTCGGAGGCTCAAAGCAAAGTAACATTAACTGTACTAATATTTGACGCTGCTCTCGGATCACTCTTCTGGACTTACCAGGCACAGACAGATGATGGTGAGTCTCCTAATATATAAAACTAGCCAAAGCTGGTACTTCAAAGACAGGAGAAATGTAGCAAAAGTTCGTGTAGTATTTAAACATACATTTAATTATTTTCCAAAAATTCAGCTCTAAGATCTTGTTTTGGCCTTTTGAATATGATACTCTAAGGGAGACCATCACAGTAAACTTTGAGCTATCAAGTACCGCTACAAAGGTTACTGAGCCGGTCGCGGTGGTCTCACGGTTAAAGCGCTCAGTCCGGAACCGCGCGACTGCTACGGTCGCAGGTTCGAATCCTGCCTCGGGCATGGATGTGTGTGGTGTCCTTAGGTTAGTTAGGTTTAAGTAGTTCTAAGTTCTAGGGGACTGATGACCACAGATGTTAAGTCCCATAGTGCTCAGAGCCATTTGAAAGGTTACTGAAATAAGAGCTCATGACACCATGATCATAAAAGGGAGAGTTCCTTTTACTAAGTTACTGCTACACGGATTTAGTTTAATTTGGCTCAGAAAGGCCAAGAATGTGAAATGCTCTCGCTCTTAGGTGGAGTTCTGTCCCTTGGCTGCGCACTTCCCTCCCTACCACGCTAAGCGTCGGAGTGGGAGTAGGGGGAAACTGTGAACACGCCGAATTTAGATGGCAATGCAATCGTGCAAGGAACACTGAGAATCTTGTAAGTGGCTTGGTTTTGTATTTTATAACAACAGAGATCACAAACGAACAAAAAATTTCACTGTTTTAGTTAATTTTGGCACGTTGAAGACTGTCGGCATATGGACAGACACGACGAATTTTGCAAATTTTTGTCATTGGAGGTGTCATGTAACTCTGTCTCAATTAGTTACATAATCGAAGAAAACCATTCACCCACATATGTTGATCGAAAAATTGTATCAACTTTGCAACCTCATTATGGAGACATGGACACTCTGCATGGGGGCTTAATTATTAAGTTTGAAAATAATTTTTTATTTTTCGTAGCTGTATGTCCGATTACGCTGTTTCGTAAACGGTTGGCCCTGACTAGTATTATTACGCAATCTGACTGCATAGAACAATAACAAAGAATGAAATGAAAATTTTCGTTAACATAATTAATTAATTAAGTCCCCAGCAACTAGAAAACCTACGAAACCAAAACACAAGTGTAATTGTTCTGTGTGTGGGAGTGTGATTCAACGTACACATCTGGCACGGTTCTTCTTCAACAAGACAAGAAATTTTAAATACCATTTATACTGAAGTAATTAAAAAAATAGAAATACTGTAATTGCGCAAGAAAACCAGAATTACACTATAATACAAGAACACAAGCCAGATGCTTTGTTGACTGAACCTGTAATGACGCATTATTTAAGACATTTTTTTTCTTTTACCTTCATATATTGACGAAAAGCACTCTAATCATTACAATATATCTCCACACCGACTCGCTACTACCACATCTCAACAAGAACTCTCCACCACGACCTCTCGACAAGCACTCTTCACTACTACATCTCAGCAAGCACAGACTACTACGAGTTCTCAACAAGCACTGCCCTCCGCTACTTCTCAATAATCACTGCCAGCGGAGGCGGCGAAACAAACCTCTCTGGCGCTGTGGCTCAGTGTAGCCACCTTTCAACTCTTCTCTCTACTCCTCAATATGAAACTTCTGAGTATATCTTCGTAAAACAATTTTATTTTATGCGGGTCTGGCATTCCAGAGTAATCGATTTCTTCCTTCCATTGAAAAGGTAAATGATTTAAAAAACAGCTGTAATAATTTCTGTTCGTATGTCCATCGATAGCATCGAAGAATTTTGTGAAAGAAAACATTGTTCATATCAAGCTGTATAGTAATCGTTAACTTGTTGTGTGACCGGCCAATTTTCACTTTAAGTCATTTTCCTACACCTACAAAAATATATGAACAGGGACGAGTATTACAATAAAATATATAAACTATGACATATCATTAACTATGACTGTAATTGCGTTTAAATTCCACAGAGGGACTCTTACTCACATATTCAGAAACATTACGCTATATGCCTTATGCACTTGGCATACAATCGAAAAAATCATTACATATGTTCATCCACACCTGGAATAATACATCTGCATTGCAGGCTGATACCAGAAACAATGGGGACTGATGACCTTAGCTGTTTAGTCCCCCTTAAACATCCCAACAACCACCACCTCAGAAACAATGTACATTACATGGTTGTTGATGTGCCACCAAGAACAATTCAATTTTATAATTGGCAACAATCGCTGAGGTTGGGGGTATTGGTTACCAACTACCTATATAACATAGATAAGGAGATATGACATCATAAATATTTAGCTGTGTGAAAAGCTATCGCATCATGCATGGCGTTTAAATGTATAACTTCTTTACTACGAACTGTATTCGCAATAAATTTCGCAGACAGTATTCACATATATCTCTAAATGCATCTACAAAAGTATAACATGGTACTACAGATACCTCCGGAGATATGACGCCTTAAATTCTGACATGCGTGAGGAAGTGTCGCATCATGCACGACGTTTAAATTTAGTACTAACTAGCTGTTAGCCGCAGCTGCTCTCGCATATAAGTAGAATGAATGAAGTGTGCGTATGGCTTAATTGGCCGGGAGACCCTGTGTGGGACGTTTTAGCGCTTTATGAAAGTCTTTTTATTTGGCCCCACTTCGACCACTTGCCTTTCGATGACGATGAAATGATGATAACAACACACCCACCTAGTCGGAGGCAGAAAGAAAGTTCCAAAGTGGCCTGGAATCGAACCTAGGTTCCCATGACGGCGAGCTGTTGATCAGAATCATAAACTGAGAGGGATATGCGACGCTTAGCGGCCAAAATGCGACAGGCTTGCGACTGATATTAGTATGGAAGTATGGATTAAACACGTAGAGGACTGCATAAGCATTCTATTCATTACACTGAATCGTATTACTCACAAATTATAAAAATAAAAGTTTTTTCACAAAGTTGATAAAGTTCAAAAGTCAAAGAGCAAATAGGTTTTTCAAACACTAATTACTGTTTCATATTTCGAGTTGCATTCTTCAAATTTGAATATGTTGCACTACGCACTTTGTAAAGTAGCATATGTTCTTCCTCAACGTTCAAGCTATCTCCATATCAAATTTCATCGAAATCGGTTCAGCAGTTTAGTCGTGAAACGGCAACAGACAGAGTTACTTTCGCATTTATGATATTAGTAGGGATGTGCTACTAACTCCATTCGCAACATATTTCGCTGACACTATTCACATATGCTGCTGAATGTACCTGAACAAATACATTAATGTTCGATACATAATTCAGGAGATATGCTGCCAAACCCTGAGATGCGTGAAGGAATGCCATATCATTCATGAAGTTTTAATATATTTATTATTTGCTGCAAAGAAACTCCTACAGTCGTGCCAACTGTAAGGAAATCCCTGACATGTGGCAGCGCTTTCGACAACTTTCAACCACAAAGTGCAAAATGCTTTAGACGAAAATAATAGCCATCTATAGATGTCTGAAGAGGCGGTGCCATAGGGGCGATCACAAAACACGTTGTGGATACGCGAAGCAGCTGCACCCAGCACACAGAAACTGTCCGCTATCAAGTTTTTAATTTGGATATACATGAGTACATTGTGCATATCTCATCGTACGTAATTTCAAAGGTGTCTTCACGAATACATAGAAATGAAATTGTTTCGATAGTTCACTGGAGTCACAGTTTTTTTTTGTTTCTAACTGAAAATTTGCAGAATGAATACCTGAGCAATGCCGGGTTTGTCAGCTAGTAGCTTAATAAAACATGTGTTACACCATCAAAGTGGTACGTATAAAGTAAGCGTTATAAAACAGTATTTCAACGTATTGGAAGTAGAAATCGAAGTACGCATTGTAAGTGTCAAACATTACGAATAGTTATAAAAACGATACAGCATGGCTATAGCACAACTTCGACAATATTAGTTTTGTCAAGGACAGTAGGGATCAGAGAGGAATGGATATCATCATATTCTTCATCTAAAATGCAAAACATACAGCCATCGTATTGAGATACATAAACTTATTAAAATATATTATGTTGGTGCGTAAGTTTGTAGCGATTTTGTTTGGTGTGTTGATATTCCTGTTGCGATAGGTTTATTTATAGAGTGTCATGTGTGTACGTGGTTCAATGTTGCTGTTTGAGTTTACATATTGTCATTTTGTCACTTGGAGGTAGTGAGCGGAGCAACACGTGGAGAAATCGGAACATTTCCGACATAGTCTTCTCAAAGGAGGTAGCCAGAAACATTTGCGTCGCCTTTGGGGATAATGCCATTGACAGAGCACGGGAAGAAAATAGTTTTCGTTTTGAAGGAAGGTCGTTTTGACATTAGTGACTCTTCCCATTCAGGAAGAGTGGAAGGTTCAAAAATCGGTTGTATAGATTCCGCATGATGTAAGCCAGGTGGCCATATATGCGTTTCTGCTTACTCGTCAGCAATTGGTTCGTGAACACTGGCCATTCCTATACTGTATCGTTACTGGTGACGAGAAATGGTGTCTTTTATGCTAACATAAGCGAAAGAAAGGAATGGTTGAGCCAAAACAAAGCAGCAAATCCTTGTACGAAAACCTGCTTGCATCCAAAAACGAAACAGTTATGGTTCAAATGGCTCTGAGCACTATCGGACTTAACTTCTGAGGTCATCAGTCCCCTTAGAACTACTTAAATCTAACTAATCTAAGGACATCACACACACCCATTCCCGAGGCAGGATTCGAACCTGCGACCGTAGCGGTCCCACGGTTCCAGACTGTAGCGCCTAGAACTGCTCGGCCACCCCGGCCGGCAAACAGTTATGCATCTGGTGAAACAGCAACGATGTAGTGTACTACGAATTGCCTCCCCGTGGTGTAACCATCGCTGCTGACATTTCTTGTCACCAACTGAGACGTCTTGCACACGCCGTCCAAGAGCAACGACCAGGAAGACTGAGTGAAGTGATGTTACTCGAAGATGAAGGCAGCCCACTGTGCTAGACTGACAAAGAACACTACACAGCAGCTGGGCTGGGAAGTCATTCCGCACCCTCCTTCTTCACTTGATCTTGCGCCCTAAGATTTTCAACTTTTCCACTCTCTATCGAACAACCTTCAAGGAACTTCCTTCTCGGATGAAAATGCACTCCGAACATGGTTCGATGAGGTCTTCGTCTCAAGACCACGTGAGTTCTACGGTTGAGGAATCTAAAAGTTTCTCCAGCGCTCGCAGACTCTTGTCAACAGTGAAGGCGAAAATATTATTGATTTATTGATGACTTAAGTCTATGTTATGTATATATATTGTGTTTTAAACTTACGGAAAAACGCTACGTAGGTATGCACTAACTATAAGTAACGTTCATATACTTTAGCATTGTAATTGTGCGCCGTGATATAATGTTGTTAGTTTACATGAATTACCAGTACTGCAAAGTACGTTGCACTGTTTCTATTTTAATATTTAATTCAATGGTTTTTTATCCTATAGGGTTACCCTGTATACATGAAATTATGGTCATGTTACTGGAATTTTCGCCATATGTGTTACTATATTTGGGTTTTATTTTACGTGTATCATTTGTAAATTTCCTCCCCGACAGACCTGCTGCCCCCTCTCCGCCCACTCTCAAGCTTCTATGTCCTTCTCCTGGATGTATTGGCTCACGTACGGTTGTATGTTTAGATTATATCACTGATATCGCGAGCTGTAGCTCTGATGGTGTCATTTCACACTAATACCCAATATTGCTTATAAGGCTACGTCGTAAGAATATTTAAAAAATTATTAATGTGTTCCTTGTGTCTGATACTATGCACAAGCGGTTAGTGTATGTACACCTATTTTAATTTTAAGTGTCTTGTAATAAAAAGCTTATTCATCGTGTCGACCCGTAGATTGGCCTCTCCTTCCTTTAGCAGGTGGTCTTCTATTGGCTACCCTACCCTCCCATGCAGCAGGAGACTTGACTTTTCTGTTTACGACAGTTGTAATTTTGTGGTTTTTGATGTAATGTAATTGCTCTTGAACTCCAGTCAGTACCTTTGTCAGTTTTCGTGGGACTATAATAATTATGATTATGTCTCAAGTACTAATGTTCACCAGTGTTGCCACCTGGTAGCCTAATCTTCCTGGACGGCACAGCCGCCGCAATGATTCAGTCTTACACGTATCTGACTCCATACCTATGTATGACGTGATCTTCTTTACACTGGTGCGTCTTCATGTTCTACTTTGATTTATTTGCTCTTTATTCTTAGTCGTCAGTTAACTACACTACTGGCCATTAAAATTGCTACACGAAGAAGAAATGCAGATGATAAACGGGTATTCATTGGACAAATATATTACACTAGAACTGACATGTGATTACAATTTCACGCAATTTTGGTGAATAGATCCTGAGAAATCAGTACCCGGAACAACCACCTCTGGCCGTAATAACGGTCTTGATACGCCTAGGCATTGAGTCAAACAGAGCTTGGATGGCGTGTGCAGGTACAGCTGCCCATGCAGCTTCAACACTATACCACAGTTCATCAAAAGTAGTGACTGGCGTATTGTGACGAGCCAGTTGCGCGACCACCATTGCCCAGACGTTTTCAGTTGGTGAGAGATCTGGAGAATGTGCTGGCCAGGGCAGCAGTCGAACATTTTCTGTATCCAGAAAGGCCCGTACAGGACTTGCAACATGTGGTCGTGGATTATCCTGCTGAAATGTAGGGTTTCGCAGGGATCGAATGAAGAGTACAGCCACGGGTCGTAGCACATCTGAAATGTAACGTCCACTGTTCAAAGTACCGTCAATGCGAACAAGAGGTGACCGAGACGAGTAACCAATGATGCCCTATACCGTCACGCCAGGTGATACGCCAGTATGGCAATGACGAATTCACGCTTCCAATGTGCATTCACAGCGATGTCGCCAAACACGGATGCGACCATAATGATGCTGCAAACAGAACCTGGATTCATCCAAAAAAATTACGATTTACCATTCGTGCACCCAGGTTCGTCGTTGAGTACACCATCGCGGGCGCTCCTGTCTGTGAGGCAGCCTCAAGGGTAATCGCAACCATGGTCTCCGAGCTGATAGTCCATGATGCTGCAAACGTCGTCGAACTGTTTGTGCAGATGGTTGTTGTCTTGCAAACGTCCCCATCTGTTGACTCAGGGATCGAGACGTGGCTGCACGATCCGTTACAGCCATGCGGATAAGATGCGTGTCATCTCGACTGCTAGTGATCTGAGGCCGTTGGGATCCTGCACGGCGTTCCGTATTACCCTCCTGAACCCACCGATTCCATTTTCTGTTAACAGTCATTGGACCTCGACCAACGCGAGCAGCAATGTCACAATACGATAAACCGGAATCGCGATGGGCTACAATCGGACCTTTATCGAAGTCAGAAACGTGATAGTACGCGTTTCTCCTCCTTACACGAGGCATCACAACAACGTTTCACCAGGCGACGCCGGTCAATTGCAGTTTGTGTATGAGAAATCGGTTGGAAACTTTCCTCATGTCAGCACATTATAGGTGTCGCCACCGGCGCCAACCTTGTGTGAATGCTTTGAAAAGCTAATCATTTGCATACCACAGCATCTTCTTCCTGTCGGTTAAATTTCGCGTCTGTAGCACGTCATCTTCGTGGTGTAGCAATTTTAATGGCCAGTAGTGTACTATGACGACCTATGTATTATTTCTTGTTCTTTATGGATTTTTTCATATTAATCCGAAAATGCAAAAATCTATATGCATCACCAAGCAACCTGTGACTTCCATGTATTTTTTTATAGCGTCCGTTGTAGGACTGATAATATCTTGAAAACCGTGGGCGATGTCATATATTCAGCATCTGATCAGCCGGCGCTAGTCGGCGTCAGTGCAGTAGCAGCGTCTAGTGTTTTGGCAGATGTTTCTTTACGGGTACAACTTAGGCCGCAGCACGTGGATGATCAGCGCACCCGGCTTGCGGCGCTGACTCCACGGCGAGGGCCGTCCACCCGGTGGAGCAGCGAGCAGGGCAGGCCAGAGGTGAACCTGGAGGGCTCTCCAGCAGGCGGAGCGACCGCGTGTGGCTGACACGCATTGTGGCTTCAAAACAGCGCGGCAGCGCGCCGCCTGCCAATCAATAGCCCGCCGACACACGTGGCCGCCGGCGCAGCACAGTGCGTGCTGGGTGAAGGGGTCGCTGCGCAGTTCCACCTATCAGACTCATCTGAGTTCTCAAGTGGCTACAGGTTGTAGCGTAAAGGGACTGGTCGACATAACTTTTATAAATACACTATCGGAGAAAAAGTTGCAACACCAAGAAGGAGTTGTGCGATATGAACGAAAGTCCGTAGGCGTGTTGCTACATCTGAAAGATGACGGCTATTCGAATTTCACGTCAGTCGCGTAAGAGTGTTGCTAGCAGCTCCACTATGACAACGCATATCAGATTTCAAATGGTTCAAATGGCTCTGAGCACTATGAGACTTAACAGCTGAGGTCATCAGCTCCTAAAACTTAGAACTACTTAATCCTAACAAACCTAAGGACATCACACATATCCATGCCCGAAGCAGGATTCGAACCTGCGACCGTAGCAGTCAGACTCGTAGTCTGACGTTAACAAAAACCGTTGCGTGATGCAATCCATTGATGGAATTGCGTATGCACATTCACGAAATTATCTCGTCAAGTTTCAATTGCGAAACAAAACAGATCTTTTGTGTGACGTCGTGTGTACTGGACTGCTGTTGAAATATCTGGTCAATATTTTGTAAAGTTTTAGTCTTCAGTTACTTATTTTAAAGTTTATTTGTGTTGATATTTGCTGTAAAAGTAGCTTATTAGTGGATTTTCATTGTCAATCTTTCTTCCTGTGTTATTGACTGGAGTGGTCTATTACTCGTGAGTGTTCTTACGTCGTTCGTCTAAGTCTCACGCCTCAGTAGTGTGTTTGCATTTTTCGGCGTACACTGCAGCTGTAGCGGTTATAAAGCTAAGTACTGTCAAACTTATTTGAGCACTGATATACAGTCATTAAATCTAATGGTTTTCACCAATATTTCTTGCCGTTTGTGGCGAAATAACGATTTAATAACGTTCGCTCGCTGTGTTTTTTAGTTTCTGTGCGTTGAAGTCGTTTAGTAAATTTAGTGCTTTAGTTTTCAACTGACGTATCTTATTGTTTCTAGTGAAACATTCCAGTAAAATTTTCAACCAGTGTTTTAACTTCGATTAGTGTTACAGTGGCCGTTTGAATTTGTTGCTTTTAACTTATAATTTTGTGAAGTTTTGTTGGTATTGGTATTAGCTGTGATGTACTAGTATTAATACAGGTAGTTGCTTTCTTAGTAGACAGAGAATTTCGAGACCGCCATTGTTAGTTCTATAAATAGTTCTACTGGTATAACTGAACTTTGGTAACGTGTAAGTATAGTTTTTTTCAGTAACTGTAAAATTTTACCATGAGTGAGAAATGTGGGCTTTGTCGTAGGTTTGTGAGTAGTCCGTTACGATGTGGAATTTGTTCAAAGTATTTTCATTGGGGGGAATGCTGTGGGGAAGCCATTGGGCATTCTAGCGAGATCCTCTTGTGAGAATGCAGAATCTGTTGTAGAAATAAGTTGATAGAGGAGCAGGAGCGTAAGATCTGTGCCCTTCAGGTGCAGTTACAACGCGCAAAGGAGGAACTAGGTAGGTTGAGGAGGACGAAGGGTGGTGGGGAATGGGAACTGGCAATTGACAAGAAGGCAGCTAGGAAGAGCAGGTATTCAGACAGTTAGAGTTTGCGTATATGCAATACATTTGACCAACTGTCAGAGTTGAGTGGAGAGGAGCCTCGTGTAGCTGTAGATGTAGCGGACATGTGGCAGTCCTCAGCAATTAGCACGTCTAGGTCAGTTGCAAAGTCTAACGGAAAGAAGAAGGTTCTGCTGCTAGGTAGTTCTCATGGTAGAGATGTGGGCCACCAGCTGCAGGAAGTGTTAGGGAGTGACTACCAGGTCACCAGCATTGTGAAGCCTAGTGCAAGGTTGGCTCATGTGACTGACAGTATAGGGGAGTTATGTAGGAATTTTACGAAGGAGGATCAGGTAGTGATAGTGAGTGGAGCACGGAACAGTCTTGATAGGGACGGCGAATTTGTTTTAAGCGGTGACCTGGTAAAAATAGCTACTCAAACTGGTGGCACTAATGTGCATTTCATGCATATGTTTCAGCGTCATGATCGGCATCACCTTAATGCGGCTGCTGGCACGTTAACAAGGAGCTGGGAAGGGCGCTGATGGCAGAGGGCATGGGTCACATCTCAATGGTCCCAGTTGGGTCTATCAGTAGATCGGGATTCGCTAGGCATGGCCTGCAGCTCAATAGGTATGGGAAGGGGAGGCTGGCTAAGCTTATAGGTGACAGTGTAGTTGGTGGTGGTGATGGGATCACTCATGGAAAAATTCCTGTAGTAGTTGGTGTTACAGCTGCACCTTTTTTAGATTCGAGTCAGCTGATAGGTATACCTGCTTAAAGGAAGTCTCTCTAACTAAGGGCTCACCTTCTGAGGATGTAATGTTTCCAAGTAGAGAAGGAATTAGCATATTGAGATAAAGTTAGTGAATTGCTTATAGATGTTGACTCTGAAATTATTGGCATATCAGAGCACCACTTAAATAATTTGACAATTCTGAAGCTTCCTTTATCAGGATACAGATTAGCTGGCTGTTTCTCAAGGAGTTCCTTGACGGGTGGGGGAGTGGCTATGTACATAAAAAAGTATTCCATTTGAGTCCATAGACCTATCACGACATTGCACTGAACGGATATTTGAATGATGTGCAAGGGCATTTGAATTTAGTGAAACCAAACTTATAACTGTTGTTATTTATAGGTCCCCTAACTCTGACTTCAGAGCATTTCTGCTCAAGTTAGAGAGGGTTCTTGGTTCACTTTGTAGGAAGTACCAGAAATTAGTTATAAGTGGTGACTTCAATATTAATTTTATATAAGATGATGCAAGATAAAGGATGTCAGTAAATCTCATAAATTCATATGATCTGATGCAGACTGTGTTTTTTCCAACTAGGGTGCAGGGGAACAGTGGCACAGCCATAGGCAATATTTTTATGCATTCTTCGTTACTACATGGGAATTCTGTCAGTAAAAGGGTTAATGGCCTTTCAGAACGATGCACAAATTTTAACACTGAAATGCTTTAGTCCTCAAACAAATGTCATATTTAATCACAAACAATGTAGGAAAGTTAATCCAACAGCAACAGAGAGCTTTTTTAACCTTGTCAAGGAACAAGAGTGACAGGATATTTATAGTGCCGATAACTTAGGCGATAAATATAATGCTTTTTTTTAAACACATTTCTCATGCTCTTTGAGTGCTGCTTTCCATTAGAACGTTCTGAACTTGGTACTAGTAGTAATAGGCAGCCTGGTTGGCTGACTAGTGGGATAAGGATATCTTGTAGAACAAAGCGGGAATGATGTCAAAATGTTAGATGTAGTCACAATGAAACTACAGTAGCCCATTACGAACAGTACTGTAAGGTACTTAAAAATGTTATCAGGATGGCAAAGAGTATGTTGAATGCAAATAGAATTCACAAGGTAAAATTAAGTTGTGAAGGAAGTGCCTGGTCAGCAGCACAAGGTCGACGATCTAAAGTCAGTTCGCAGTAAAAATATTTCTGTTACTGATAAATCAGATACATGTACAGTATTTAACAATTATTTTCTGAGCATTGCTGGCGAATTACATAAAAATTTAGTTTCCGAGATTGATGTTTGAAATACTCCTCTGTGATACAGACAAGAGGGAGATTGAGTTTATAATTAAATCACTGAACTAAGAACCTCTCATGGTTATAATGGAGTGTCTAGCAGAATATTAAAGTAGTGTGCTGCACATGTTAGCCCTGTATTTAGCCTTATTTGCAAGGTTTCCTTTAGGAATGGTTGGTTTCCCAAATGATTATTCAGTAGTAAAGCCGCTTTATAAAAAGGGAGAAAGGGATAATGTAGATAATTTTAGACCTATTTCTATGCCACCAGTGTTTGCAAAAGTTATTGAAAAGGCTATGTGTAAGGATAATGGATCATTTTATATCACACAATTTGTTATCAAATGTACAGATCGGCTTTGGAAGTTGTTTAACAACTGAAAATGCTGTATCCTCTTTCCTCTGTGAGGTACTGGATGGGTTAAACAAAAGATTTCCAACGCTCGGCATATTTTTTGATTTAACTAAGGCATTTGATTGTGCTGATCACAAAATATTGCTCCAGAAGTTGGATCATTACAGAATACGGGGTATAGCTCACAATATGTTTACCTCTTACTTTGGCAACAGAAAGCAAAATGTCATTATTCACAATGTTGATAATGGCTGAGGGGGATAAGGTCATGTGGAGGGTGCCCCAGGGATCAGTGTTGGGGCCACTCCTGTTCCTTATTTATGTAAATCATATGCCCTCTAGTATTAAGGGTAACTCTAAAACGTTTCTGTTTGCTGACAACACTAGCTTGGTAGTAAAGGATGTTGTATGCAACATTGACTCAGTTTCAAATAGTGCAATACATGACCTAAGTTCATGGCCTGTAGAAAAGAAACTAACGCTAAATCACAAAAAAACTGGCTCTGAGCACTATGGGACATAAAATCTGAGCTCATCAGTCCCCTAGAGCTTAGAACTACTTAAACCTAACTAACCTAAGGACATCACACACATCAATGCCGGAGGCAGGATTAACCTGCGACCGTAGCGGGCGCGCGGTTCCAGACTGTAGCGCCTAGAACCGCTCGATCACTCCGGCCGGCTAAATCATAGTAAGACTCAGTTTTTACAGTTTCTAACATACAATTCAACAAAACCTGACGTTTTAATTTCACAGAACGGGAATATGATTAGTGAAACAGAACAGTTCAAATTTCTAAGTGTTCAGATAGATGGTAAGCTGTCGTGGAAAGCCCACGTTGAGGGTCTTGTTCAAAGACTTAATACTGCCATTTTTACTATTCGAACGGTATCTAAAGTGAGCGATCGTTCGACACCGAAAATTTGTCTACTTTGCTGATTTTCATTCGCTTATGTCGTTGTTGTTGTGGCCTTCAGTCCTGAGACTGGTTTGATGCAGCTCTCCATGCTACTCTATCCTGTGCAAGCTTCTTCATCTCCCAGTACCTACTGCAATCTACATCCTTCTGAATATGCTTAGTGTATTCATCTCTTGGTCTCCCTCTACGATTTTTACCCTCCACGCTGCCCTCCAATACTAAATTGGTGATCCCTTGATGCCTCAGAACATGTCCTACCAACCGATCCCTTCTTCTGGTCAAGTTGTGCCACAAACTTCTCTTCTCCCCAATCCTATTCAATACTTCCCCATTAGTTATGTGATCTACCTATCTAATCTTCAGCATTTTTCTGTAGCACCACATTTCGAAAGCTTCTATTCTCTTCTTGTCCAAACTATTTATCGTCCATGTTTCACTTCCATACATGGCTACACTCCATACAAATACTTTCAGAAATGACTTCCTGACACTTAAATCTATACTCGATGTTAACAAATTTCTCTTCTTCAGAAACGCTTTCCTTGCCATTGCCAGTCTACATTTTGTATCCTCTCTACTTCGATCATCATCAGTTATTTTGCTCCCCAAATAGCAAAACTCCTTTACTACTTTAAGTGTATAATTTTCTAATCCGATTCCCTCAGCATCACTCAACTTAATTCGACTACATTCCATTATCCTCGTTTTGCTTTTGTTGATGTTCATCTTATATACTCCTTTCAAGACACTGTCCACCCCGTTCAACTGCTCTTCCAAGTCCTTTGCTGTCTCTGACAGAATTACAATGTCATCGGCGAACCTCAAAGTTTTTATTTCTTCTCCATGGATTTTAATACCTACTCCGAATTTTTCTTTTGTTTCCTTCACTGCTTGCTCAATATACAGATTGAATAACATCGGGGAGAGACTACAACCCTGTCTCACTCCCTTCACAACCACTGCTTCCCTTTCATGTCCCTCGACTCTTATAACTGCCATCTGGTTTCTGTACAAATTGTAAATAGCCTTTCGCTCCCTGTATTTTACCCCTGCCACCTTCAGAATTTGAAAGAGAGTATTCCAGTCAACATTGTCAAAAGCTTTCTCTAAGTCTACAAATGCTAGAAACGTAGGTTTGCCCTTCCTTAATCTAGCTTCTACGATAAGTCGTAGGGTCAGTATTGCCTCACGTGTTCCCCGAGGTCGGCTTCTACTAGTTTTTCCATTCGTCTGTAAAGAATTCGCATTAGTATTTTGCAGCTGTGACTTATTAATCTCATAGTTCGATAATTTTCATATCTGCCAACACCTGCTTTCTTTGGAATTGGAATTATTATATTCTTCTTGAAGTCTGAGGGTATTTCGCCTGTTTCATACGTCTTGCTCACCAGATGGTAGAGTTTTGCCAGGACTGGCTATCCCAAGGCCGTCAGTATTTCCAATGGAATGTTGTCTACTCCGGGGGCCTTGTTTCGACTCAGGTCTTTCAGAGCTCTGTCAAGCTCTTCACGCAGTATCGTATCTCCCATTTCATCTTCATCTACATCCTCTTCCATTTCCATAATATTGTCCTCAAGTACATCGTCCTTGTATAGACCCTCTATATACTCCTTCCACCTTTCTGATTTCCCTTCTTTGCTTAGAACTGGGTTTCCATCTGAGCTCTTGATGTTCATACAAGTGGTTCTCTTATCTCGAAAGGTTTCTTTAATTTTCCTGTAGGCAGTATCTATCTTACCCCTAATGAGATAAGCCTCTACATCCTTACATTTGTCCTCTAGCCATGTCTGCTTAGCCATTTTGCACTTCCTGTCGATCTCATTTTTGAGACGTTTGTATTACTTTTTGCCTGCTTCATTTACTGCATTTTTATATTTTCTCCTTTCATCAATTAAATTCAATATTTCTTCTGTTACCTTATGTCGTATGGTATTATATTTTGGGGTAACTCTTCCCATTCTAATAGGATATTTTTTGCTCAGAAACGGGCGGTTCGGGCAATAAGTGGTGTAATTTCACGAACGTCCTGTCGAACCCTGTTCACGAGTCTGTGTATTTTGACATTGGCCTCTCCGTATATATAGTCCACACTGTCATTTCTTGTTAACAATATTAGCTTATTCCCAAGAATAAGCAGCTTTCACTCGGTTAATACTAGGCAGAAATCAAATCTGCATTTGGATCGGCCTTCCTTAACTTTTGTGCAGAAAGGTGTGCGGTATACTGCTGCATCCATTTTCAATAATCTACCACTCTAATTCAAAAATCTTAGCAGTAATCCACGCGCTTTCAAATTCGAAACTGAAGAGTTTCCTCATGGGTCACTCCTTCTATTCTGTCAAGGAGTTCCTCGATAAATTAAGCTGCTCCTTGTTGTATTGTTGACTGCGTTTACTAAACTTATGGACTGACTTATTACGGGTTCATAAACATTTATTTTTGTCTGTTATTACTTTTATGTTGTAATTTCATGTACCGACACGTTCCATGACATTGGAGATTTGCTCCTCAATTTGGTCCTACGGAACTTGACGTGTAAATAAATAAATAAATATACCTATCTATTACGGGTAGTTGTTATCTTGTATAATGTGTCGCTGAATTAATTACATAGCTCTACTAATCATCACCTTTTAAAGTTTGGGAAAGGTAAATGAAATTTGTTAATTGCTGTATAAATAACGGTCATACACATGTTTTAGACTTATTACTAAAGAAAGAATATTTTGATATACATAGAAAATAATCAATATGTATTATAAAAGTAAGTGTACAATCTGCGTGCCGCTAAAACTCAGAAACGAGTCCCTGCACGGTCAAGGGAGTTATAAGGCGTGATAGCCCTCTATCCCCATTCATGAAGAAGGTTCCCGTTTTTACGTGAAGGTTGTGCTTTTGAAGATATAAGAGCTGGGAAATTTCACCGTCTAGATATTTCAAGAATATTCCAATGAAAAAATGGCTCTGAGCACTATGGGACTCAACTGCTGAGGTCATTAGTCCCCTAGGACTTAGAACTAGTTAAACCTAACTAACCTAAGGACATCACAAACATCCATGCCCGAGGGAGGATTCGAACCTGCGACCGTAGCGGTCTTGCGGTTCCAGACTGCAGCGCCTTTAACCCCACGGCCACTTCGGCCGGCAATATTCCAATATTTCCGAGAGTATTCGAGAAAGTTACAGAACATTGGAGAGTTTCCACAGCATTCTAGGATGTTTCCGAATGTTCCCGAATGTTCCACAATGATCCGGGATGTTCTGGAATGTCCGGGAAAAATCTGGAACATGTGGGGCTACCGATTCGTTGCGGTATATAAAGCAAGACCCGTAGTGGGTTCGAACGTCAGTTTCTTATCAGTGACGAAGGAATCAACGCAAAAAGTAGTGCAGTAAGTGAATAAAGACAAATAGTGAAATGTGAGTAGTTAACTTGATACAGTGACTGAACATAAATCGAAAATAAAGTATATTTGTTAATATGCTCAAGCGTAAATGAGAAGGAGATCTTGCCATTTTTGAAGCAAAACGGCGAAAACAAAAACAGCGAAACATAAAACAGACAAAGAACGCGAAGTTCCCAACGAATGACAATGAGCACTGTGAGAGTCAGAAAAACCAAAGAACAGCGAATTGAATGGATTGAAGAATCAATAATTGTGACAGCCTCTTATAATAAAAGACTGTGAACTCAAGCCAGTCATAAAAATATTACCCTTCGAGACACACGGACGAGGACAAGTAAACTGTACAACCTAACAAATGAAGCACTTCTCTATGATCCTACGAATGAATACGAGAAACAAAAATACGTCGTAATTGGAAAAAATAATAACATCTGCCAATTCTGCAATGCAAAAAAGTTCAGTAGAGAAACACCAGGATTCTGCTGTATGGAAAAATTCGATTACCACGACTGGAAGGACCTCCGCAGCAAGTTTTTCATTATATGAGTGTGGAAACTCCAGAGGCAAAACACTTTCTTCAAACATAAAAGCCTACAATGCCTGTTGCGAAACAGACTTCTTTCGAAATCACTTCAATCACCCTCTAACAAAGATGGAATCGATAATGTTTCTTCCATCCAAGAACAAATTTATCACAACGTGCGATCATTACCACCAATACCCAACGTAAACCATAAATTTTTGCAGTATATTTCACCGGAAATGAAGAGGCAAACCTGATCAACGAGGTCCTTACATAAACGCAATCAACTAATTCACATTCAAAACAGCACTAGACTGAATGATTTATGATGTCTATAAAGTTGCAATTCGAGCCTACAAAAGACCACCTCGAGAACACGAACGTCGATTTAATGCACCTCACCTAGACGAAGTCGCCATCGTAATTATGGACAATGAAAACACAAGCCGTGACACAATTTTCATATGATGCTCTCCAATATCCATCAATATTCCTGCACGGAGAGGGCGGATATCATTTTAAACAAATCCAACTTGAAACAGGAATGGAAACGAACAAAAAAGTCACTTCCCAGGAGTTCTATGCTTACCGCTTAATGATGAATGAAGTCCCATGCTTCTTGACAGAGCGTAGGGGAACGATGCGGGAGACCCGCACCGCCGTATTAGGCAAGGTCCTAGTGGAGGTGGTTTGCCATTGCCTTCCTCCGACTGTAATAGGGATGAATGGTGGTGATAAAGACGACGCAACACCGAGGTATCTCGGGGAAGCTGAAAATCCCCGACCCGCCGGGAATCGAACCCGGGACCCCGTGCTCAGGAGGCAAGAATGCTACCGCGAGACCACGAGCGGCGGACTTTACCTCTTAATGATCAGAGACAATTAGACATATAACCACATTCTCAACACTCGCCGTCTGTTCCACGAACCAATGGTAGATATGTATGCAAGAAGAGAAGCGAAACGGATGCTTTAGATAAGACTGAATCAGAAGAAACTACGCATGGAAAAATACGTCCACCTTCGAGACGCAATCACAAATGACGACGACATTGGAACACTAGCAATCTTACCCTCGCCGTACATAGGAAATCCGAGGCACATGCACGAATACACTCAAAATACCGTGACCTACATCAGAATATACGGACGACCTGACCTCTTCATAATATTCACTTGCAACTCGTCGAGGCCAGAAAGCCAGGAACAACTAACAAAGGAAACTCCCCGTCGCAGCTCCCTCAGATTTAGTGGTAAGATGGGCCAGTGGACAGCCTGTCAAAAAGAGAACACCGACCAAGCGTGAAAAGAAGAAGGAGGTGTACTGAGCTGTGAAAAACAAGCAAAATACAAACAGTGAACAGTCTAAGATAAAGAAGTGAAACACTGAGGACAAAACAGAAGCGACAGCGTCGTGGTTGGGTGGTCGCGGTGTTGCATTGCAAAGCGGGCGAGCCGTGTTCAGTGTTCCTACGTTTCTTTTTTTTTTTTTTTTACTTTATTTTCGCTGTTCGCTGTATTCAAGTTTATGTCTGTGTCGTGGTGTAACGTGTTTGAAACAGCGAGATGTAAGGAAAGGACCTGAAACCGATTCTGTAAAACTATTCTACTAACAGCCGAAAGGGAGCGGCTTTCGAAAGGGAACCGCAAACGTTTGGTGACAAGTCAACTGAGTCCTCCACCGGAAACCACGTCTGATGTGCCATACACAGCATTAGTTCGTGTGCCGTATGACAGGAATCTCTTATCGACGCAGCTAACTTGTGCGCCTGGTGAGTGAGTATGTCCCCTTGCCCGATATAAGTGATCGTATGAATCTGAATGTGATGACAGCCAAGGAAATGACGAAAGCATAATAGTTTGTCACATAAGCTGCAACAAATGAACGCAACGGTTTCACAGTCACACAGTTCCGCTGTGCTCTGTCAAAACATGTGTTTTTAACGCTTTTGAAGTTGCGTTCCGTGTTGGAAGATTTGACACTTGAATTCCTTTGTCGTAAAATGGTTCACATCCGTTTATTTGCTGTTATCATTTCTGTAAGACGTTCATGTGGTATCTCACTTGCTATTACTATACGTCACATTTACTTGCGGCGGTAATATATTCCTACCACATGTCTTATATTACAAAACCAACATATAATATGATAACTACCAAGACTACAGAAAGAGAACGAACATTTCAGTGCCCGGATGGACATTTCATAAAGTTGTGAAAAAATAAAATAAAAATTAGTTGCACGAGGAGGTTGGGAAGCCAGCTTGCACGCTTCGCAATTTCGCACTATGACCACGGAACCACGACACCACCGCTGTTACACTTTACTCAATGTCGCACATGTTCGGCTTGGACCGTTCACTTTTCCTATTTTGCTTTTCTTCTTATTCCACTACACCTTCTTCCTGTTTTCATGCTTGATCTGTGTTCAGTTTTTGACAGGCATCTTACCACTAAACCTGAGGGCGGAGCGCTGGGGAGGTTCTCTTGTAAGATTCGGACAAGTACCCACGGCGTAATAGCTCGAGTTTCCGGACAAAAACAAATGGGATTTATTGAAGTCATCCCAAAACACCACGTCCTTAGAACCGTTAGATGCTGTATGCTCACAATCGAATAGAAAAATAACGAGGACTGCCTCACTCACACAGTCTCTAATGGCTACACGAGAGAATTCATCTGACGGACATAGAAAAAATCAACGAAGCTGTATTTCTCTAATCGACAAGAAGATCCGGGACTCTACGACATAGTAGTGAAAAACATAATTCACGGACCATGCACGTCATTAAAGCCCAATTCGCCTTGTACGCGTGATGTAAAAAAAAAAAAAAAAAAAAAGCGATACCCAAAACCGTACTTGGACGACACACAAACCGGAATTGATGGCTATCCGAAATACAGAAAACAATCACCCAAAAATGGTGGCTTCACAGCAAAAATACGAATACGAGGCAAAGATGAACTGGAAATATATAATTAATGGGTATTACCGTACAACACTCTTCTTTCTACAATGTTCCGAACACACATTAGAGTAGAATACTGCAATTCAGTGAAATCCATTAAATATGTCTGTAAGTATTTGAACGAAGGCAGTGACATGGCAGTATTTAAAATAGACAAAGACAGCGAACAAAAAACAGAAGGGACGAGATCCTCACGTTCCAAATGGGAAGATACATCAACACTAACGAAGCAGAGTGGCAGACATTCACTTGTCCCACACAGACCGCGAACCAACCGTGCAACATCTAGCAGTACATTTGGAGAATGGGCAGAGAGTTTACTTCACAAAAGACGCCGCCTGAAGAATAGCAAGCGAACCACCTCAGAACACAACATTAAAGCAGATCTAGATTTAGGCTAGTAACTAGCTATTATCAATGAAGTATTTCAGAAAACTTTGAAATACTGAATCGATAACTGCTAGTTACTGGCCAAAATTAGATTTTGTTTAATAAAGCCTGATAGGGAAGGATAACTGATTGCTCATTTTGGAGGTAACTTGACAGCTCTTTAGCAACTGTGCCAAAGGGAGTCACTCGATATATATATATATATATATATATATATATATATATATATATATATATGTGTGTGTGTGTGTGTGTTAACTTCCCTGCCTATTATACGTGGAACACGACATAAAAATTCTTTTAACAACTAAAACAGGGAATTCTGATAGAAGATCATCCATGGCTCATTAAAACTAGCGGACTGGGCCGAGTATACATTGTACATCCGAATAAAGCCGAATGTTTCTGTCTCCTGATGTTTCTACACGAAATACGGTGACCAACAAGTTTCACAGATCTCTAGATTGTTGGCCGTTACTTATGCCAGACGTACAGAAAAGCATGCCAAGGTTTAGGACTACTGGAAAACGTCAACCATCGGGAATTAAAACGACAAGAAACCACAAGCAGCCTTACTCAGAACCTCAGCTGAACGAATGAGAGACTAATTCACCGCCGCGCGGGGTAGCCGCGCGGTCTGGTGCGCCTTGTCACGATCCGTGCGGCTCCCCCCGACGGAGATTCGACTCCTCCCTCGGGCATTGGTGTGTGTGTTTCCCATAGCGTAAGTTAGATTGAGTAGTGTCTAGGCTTAGGAATCGATGACCTCAGTACTTTGGTCCCATAAGACCTTACCACGAATACCAAAATTACCATTTCGCCGTAAGTCTAACAACATGTACCCCATTGACTCCAAAACAGACACATGACAGCTATGGAACTCCCTCAAAGGGAGTAAGAGTGATGACATACTGTAGCAAATCCGACGAGCTTATCCTGACTTGACCATGGAATTAACGACGACCTCTCCAATGAAACACTCATTCGCCTAGAAGGTAAGTGTTCAGCAATAAATGACCAGACATTAGTGTAACGTGGAATGCCAGCACCACGAAAAAATGCTATCAAATGTGCTAAATTCGAAATTACAAAAGGAAAAAAAAAAGTTACAACATCAACGAACCGCTTCAATACATTCTCACAACAAACCTCTCTCAATGACAATCAAAATGGACCGAGGCGACAACAACACTGTTGGAATTATTTACTTGGATTCACCAGGTGCATCGGAAAACGTTTCTAATAAATCTACAGTTGTCGGAAATACGTGCTAAATAGCACATAGCATTTGCATTGGCATCATCCGGCATTAGAGCCACACTTCCACCATACAACTACCGCTGAATATAGCCAAAGAACAATTTCTGGTATGTAAAATTTCAAGAGCATCGGGACGGGGTGAACTTCTAAAGCCATGGACAGAACATTAGAACTCAGATTTTCACAAACATTTCCAGTTATCCCCAAGACAACAACAGCAGACGAGATCAATTCATGCTAAAAAAAAAAAAAAAAAAAAAAAAAAAAAAAAAAAAAAAAAACAGCACATTTCGCTCTACGACTTTTACAGATAGGCAAAGGCACATATCCTACTGACCAGCGACTGGCCCCATTAAACTCAACAGTGATTCTGCAACATACCCACGGCTGAAAACGAAATCATAGATCAAATTTATCCAAACAGTGCCCACAGCTATATCAATCCGGACTAGCTATTTCAATTGGCAATTCCGGCTACTGAAAATAATATCATCGAGGATATAAAGTTTAATATTCAAAAGAAAATTCCCGGTGAAGAGAGAATATACAAATCGACCGACACGATTGTTAATGCTGAAAAAAATGTGAACTTCCCTATAGAATTTCTAAACACTTTGCAAATACCTGGAATCCCATCACACTGCCTTCGACTTAGAATTGGATCTCCGATCATACTGTCAGGTATCTCATCTCAGCAAAACTGTGTAATAGAACGAGGTTGATAGTCAAACAGCTATTGAATAACTTCATCGAAGCCGAACTTATGACTGGAATGTACAAACGACAAATATTATTTATCCCTAGAAAAGCACTGATCTCTACTGAACTACCGTTCCAATTTAAAAGACTGCAATTCCAAAGCGCAAGGACAAAATTTAAAATATTGCGGCATCAACCGTAGTCGAATTAAGTCGGGTGATGCTGAGGGAATTAGATTAGGAAATGAGACACTTAAAGTAGTAAAGGAGTTTCGCTATTTAGGGAGCAAAATAACTGATGATGGTCGAAGTAGAGAAGATATAAAATGTAGACTGGCAATGGCAAGGAAAGCGTTTCTGAAGAAGAGAAATTTGTTAACATCGAGTATAGATATAAGTGTCAGGAAGTCGTTTCTGAAAGTATTTGTATGGAGTGTAGCCATGTATGGAAGTGAAACATGGACAATAAATAGTTTGGACAGGAAAAGAATAGAAGCTTTCGAAATGTGGTGCTACAGAAGAATGCTGAAGATTAGATGGGTAGATCACATAACTAATGAGGAGGTATTGAATAGAATTGGAGAGAAGAGGAGTTTGTGGTACAACTTGACGAGAAGAAGGGACCGGTTGGTAGGACATGTTCTGAGGCATCAAGGGATCACTAGTTTGGCATTGGAGGGCAGCGTGGAGGGTAAAAATCGTAGAGGGAGACCAAGAGATGAATACACTAAGCAGATTCAGAAGGATGTAGGTTGCAGTACGTACTGGTAGATGAAGAAACTTGCACAGGATAGGGTAGCATGGAGAAGAGCTGCATCAAACCAGGCTCAGGACTGAAGACCACAACAACAACAACAACCGCAAAGGCTCTTGATTCTCTCACGGTCAGCTATACATAGCTTGCTCTCGAGTAGGAAATTCGGATACCAAAATGAAAAATGTCGTTTATAAATAAGTATAGTATATAGTTGGAATAAGTTTTCAATAATATTTTTACCTCTTGTACTTTACAAGTATTGTAAATAATTTGAATATGTTTTCAATAAGAAATTTTTACCTCGATATACTTTAAAATTTATCCTTCTATTTAAGCTACCACTCAGTCTCAACTGCCTGAGCGAAGCCGAGTACCCCAGCTAGGACATACATAATTTGTGCCTATGAGAGCTTCCTTTTCGTACCAGTCCGTCACAAAATTCTCTGGTTGGCTACGTTTTGCCAAGTGAGTGCATTCAAGACTTCTGCGACGACAGTGCCTGGCTGTGCTGGTATTTTGCGATCTTAAATGATTTGAATATGAAAACTCCAGTTCATTAATCCGTTCTTTGCATGTGTTGTTCTAACTATTGTTCTATTTCTTGCATTGTTGAAACTTGTATATCGTTTCATTCAATAGTCGTGCCTCACACCTTATCACTGAGTGTATTCGGGAGCGCACTGTCACCATCCGTACTAATCACGATATCGTAATTGTCTTTTTCGTTACATAACACAGTTCACATTTTATTCACGGTCCTGGTATTCTTCTCATTTATGACTCTCACTCATTCCTTCAACTGCTAGTAAGCATTTTTTGTCCATTTTTTTTTTGGTCATCAGTCTACTGACTGGTTTGATGCGGCCCGCCACGAATTCCTTTCCTGTGCTAACCTCTTCATCTCAGAGTAGCACTTGCAACCTACGTCCTCAATTATTTGCTTGACGTATTCCAATCTCTGTCTTCCTCTACAGTTTTTGCCCTCTACAGCTCCCTCTAGTACCATGGAAGTCATTGCCTCATGTCTTAGCAGATGTCCTATCATCCTGTCCCTTTTCCTTATCAGTGTTTTCCATCGATTCTCTTCTGTTCCGGTTTTCCCACAGTCCATGTTTCACTACCATACAATGCTGTACTCCAGACTCACATCCTCAGAAATTTCTTCCTCAAATTAAGGCCGGTATTTGATATTAGTAGACTTCTCTTGGCCAGAAATGCCTTTTTTGCCATAGCGAGTCTGCTTTTGATGTCCTCCTTGCTCCGTCCGTCATTGGTTATTTTACTGCCTAGGTAGCAGAATTCCTTAACATCGTGACCATCAATCCTGATGTTAAGTTTCTCGCTGTTCTCATTTCTACTACTTCTCATTACCTTCGTCTTTCTCCGATTTACTCTCAAACCATGCTGTGTACTCATTAGACTGTTCACTCCGTTCAGCAGATCATTTAATTCTTTTTCACTTTCACTCAGGATAGCAATGTCATCAGCGAATCGTATCATTTATATGCTTTCACCTCGTATTTTAATTCCACTCCTGAACCTTTCTTTTATTTCCATCATTGCTTCCTCGATGTACAGATTGAAATAATACGAACACTTCGTTCTTGATCGTCCATTCTTATTATTCCCTCTTGGTTGTTGTACATATTGTATACGACCCGTCTCTCCCTATAGCTTATCCCTACTTTTTTCAGACTCTTGAACAGCTTGCACCATTTTATATTGTCGAACGCTTTTCACAGGTCGACAAATCCTATGAAAGTGTCTTGATTTTTCTTTAGCCTTGCTTCCGTTATTAGCCGTAACGTCAGAATTGCCTCTCTCGTCCCTTTACTTTTCCTAAAGCCAAACTGATCGTCACCTAGCGCATTCTCAATTTTCTTTTCCATTCTTCTGTATATTATTCTTGTAAGCAGCTTCGATGTATGAGCTGTTAAGCTGATTGTGCGATAATTCTCGCACTTGTCAGCTCTTGCCGTCTTCGGAATTGTGTGGATGATGCTTTTCCGAAAGTCAGATGGTATATCGCCAGACTCATATGTTCTACACACCAACGTGAATAGTCGTTTTGTTGCCACTTCGCCCAATGATGTTAGAAATTCTGATGGAATGTTATCTATCCCTTCTGCCTTATTCGACCGTAAGTCCTCCAAAGCTCTTTTAAATCCCGATTCTAATACTGGATCCCCTATCTCTTCTAAATCGACTCCTGTTTCTTCTTCTGTCACATCAGACAAATCTTCACCCTCATAGAGGCTTTCAAATGTATTCTTTCCACCTATCTGCTCTCTCCTCTGCATTTAACAGTGGAATTCCCGTTGCACTCTTAATGTTACCACCGTTGCTTTTAATGTCACCAAAGGATGTTTTGACTTCCCTGTACGCTGAGTCTGTCCTTCCGACAATCATATCTTTTTCGATGTCTTCACATTTTTCCTGCAGCCATTTCGTCTTAGCTTCCCTGCACTTCCTATATTTCATTCCTCAGCGACTTGTATTTCTGTATTCCTGATTTTCCCGGAACATGTTTGTACTTCCTCCTTTCATCAATCAACTGAAGTATTTCTTCTGTTACCCACGGTTTCTTCGCAGCTACCTTCTTTGTACCTATGTTTTCCTTCCCAACTTCTGTGATGGCCCTTTTTAGAGATGTCCATTCCTCTTCAACTGTACTGCCTACTGCGCTATTCCTTATTGTTGTATCTATAGCGTTCTAGAACTTCAAACGTATCTCGTCATTCCTTAGTACTTCCGTATCCCATTTCTTTGCGTATTGATTCTTCCTGACTAATGTCTTGGACTTCAGCCTACTCTTCATCACTACTATGTCGTGATCTGAGTCTATATCTGCTCCTGGGTACGCCTTACAATCCAGTATCTGATTTCGGAATCTCTGTCTGACCATGATGTAATCTAATTGAAATCTTCCCGTATCTCCCTGCCTTTTCCAAGTATATCTCCTCCTCTTGTGATTCTTGAATAGGGTATTCGCTATTACTAGCTGAAACTTGTTACAGAACTCAATTAGTCTTTCTCCTCTTGTCCATAGCTTTTGCTAAACAGTTTTTACATATCCCTTTAAACACTACAGTTCGCCGATTTCTTTCCGTCATTCTATGTCCTTGTGTTTCCCATAAAAATTCAGTTCACACAGGAGCTTCCACATTTTAGCCGAATCACGTCACAGGCAAAACCGTAAGCAACAGCACACACTTCAGTCATGCACGCGCGCTGAAAGATCATAATTAATCCCTTTTGAAGTTTATGTAAAACAGACTCCCCACTTACTTGAAACCCAGTAGGAAGCATTAATAACCGTATATATATTTTTTTCATATCCTTTTTATTTTTATTTTTCTCAGTTCTATTGTGATTTTGTGTATATGAATATGTGCTGTGAAATTGTTAAGTAAATTAATACTGTTATTTTGAACGGAAATATTTTTATCAGTGGACCTGTGCATATTGTCTATGTATTTCTTGAAGCTTCGGGCAAGTACGGAAAATGATATCAGTGTAAAAGACTTACAAATGATGAGCGAGTTAATTCAAAGAAGGGCATGGCGATAATTCGAATTATTGGCAGAAAAGGCACACATATTTTGTGAAGAGAAGTGTTTCTGGATAATACTGTTCGGAAGGCAAAGTTAAAAAAAAGAAAGAAAAAAAAATGTACAATGCAGATGAACATCCAGAGGTTCAAGACAGGACAGTGGAAGCGTTAAATTCATCTGTCGCAAATTCGTTGTAAATAGGTGAAAAGTTTCATTAAATTGCGGAGAAAACGTGATTTTGGAAGCGGTGGAAGGAGGATAGATATGAGAGAAATCAGAAGTAGTAATCGTGAGGCGGAGAACGTAGTTATTTACGAGGGAAGACGATTTGAACTTGGAACATTCTAGAAGGCGACTTCTGCACTATTGTGACTAGACTTTGCTAAAACTTTAAGAGGAAAAATTTATTTTGAAATCGAAGCAGAAGACGAAACGCATGTGTGGAAGACACCAGGAAAAGAAACAAGAAATTACAAGCAAGAGGGTTTCGAAGATCATCGCATAAGATTCTGGGGAGAAAATAGAGCCATAGGACGTTCTAGAATCAGCAGCACTCCATGATAGAATTATTACATCACAGCTCGTTCAAGCAAAAACCCAGACTAATGTTGCAAACCTTAAGACAAACTAGAGTCAGTTATTGGGTGATGTCTGACCAGTTGTATCGCGTGCTCCGAACTGTGAATCATGTTCAAAACTGTGTTTAGTAGTGTGTTAGGACCGAACGTTCTATCGTTTATTTTCAACAGAGAGTAATAAACTAACGATTTGATATTTACGTAGACAGTCAAGCAACCGTCATTGTTGAAGGTGAAAATTCCGTATTTGTTAAGCGTAACATTTTTCCCATGAAAATACAGGACAGCTGAAAAGGCTGTGATCAACTGATCTGTTAAGAGAGCATTTGTATGAGGGATGATATTAAATAAACGCACTTTGAAACAGAACGATGCTTATTAATGCCCTAAGCTAAGTGCACTTACAAATCCTTTATATCGCTACAATTTTGTTTTTATTTGTCACATGAGTGAATTTGCTTACACAACCGTTATTGAGTAACAATATATCGGACAGATCTGCACATGAAATGCTTTGATTACACTTGAGAAACATTGCATTATCAATTGTATTATCTAAAACCTTTGTTTTATCATATGAACAATAATGATTAATTTCCTAAAACAAATGGACGATTCGTGTATTCAATTCTGTGATGCACAGAGCAAGTTCTACAATTTTGGGAAGGATTTCTACTTTTAAGCATTTTTACTTTAACACTTTAAATATTCCAACTTAGGAGTCGTTCCATTAATTTAATTTTTGAGCTAGAATCGTTCTGACAAAACGATATTCATCAAACAATTGTGCACTATCAATTTCTATGCTGCTTACTTTCTGAATCAATGGTATACTCGTAGCTTCTTTTGCTAACTGACCCAACAAAGCAAATTATAATCTGAAAACAGTTTCCACCATGTAACCAGATTGAATTACATTACAGAATGACTGAATATATGAATAAAATCCAGAGTGAGCAGCTTTATTACCACCGTACAATTCCTTAATTTAGATGTTACCTTAATGCACACAAAATTATTTCTTCCCTGTTTTTATCTTTCTTGGTAGTAGTTCGTAAAAAGATACTGTCTCTGCAAGGCAGATAATCTGCTTTTCTATTTTTCGAACGCTTTTTTCAAAAATATTGCTCTGGCTATTAGTAAAACACAACCATAACTCAGATTCCTCATTGCTGAAAGCTGATAGCAAATATTAAGGACAATCTGATTCAGGTAGAAAAAATGATAATAGACCAGGATACAAGTTCAAAATCCTTTCAAGAACAGAAATGAATGCAGATCATCTTGTACTGACATTTACAAAATCGCAGAAGTCTTTGAGTCTTTCCATACTTACAGTATGTATAATAAATACTTGCAAATTTCACAGATGATTTTCTTTGTATCAGTTGACATTTTTCCAACAGTTGTGTCCACACTACTGCGAATGATATGTGTCACACAACCCACACCTTTAATGCCTACCAAACATTGCTTGCAATTTAGCAAAAGCAATTTCTCTGCCATTTCTGTTTACTCTACCCAATATACTGTTAGTGCTGCCCAGAAATATAAAGAGAAACTTTAATTCTAGGCAGTGCTCATACAGAACTGACATCAAATTCTTAGATACTAGATTACAAGTTTCGTTTTCAATAGAAATGAATTCCAACATTTTTGATGTACCCTGCTTTCTGAAATGATATCTTTATCTAATACTGAAAGAAACTTTGATGATTGCCAATTACTGGTATCAAGGAATTGGTTAAGATGTTCTTTAACAATTTGTTTGGACTAAGAATTTAATACAACATTAACAATGACTTCAGCCTTGGTTCGTTTACGACTAAACTTCACATTTGTTGTGCAGTTCATGGAGATATTGCTATGATTATGACACATGCTATGGTACGCAAAAGTTCTCTCTGGTGCAGCGATTGTAGCATCTTCACTTCTCAGCATTTCGCAAATTACACTTTTACTATTTATCCATTCTATCTTAAATCTCATAAATGTCAAATGTATAGTTCCCACTATACAGAGCCAACTTTAATGAAACCGTCTTAATGCAATTACTATGAAGTATCAGTTCAGATCCCAATGATAATATCAAATATTGCATTATTACCATTAATGTAAAAGCACTGTGTGTTTCAGTGAAGAAGTCAGTGATTTTAAAAGTTGAGGAAACAGGTTTATGTCTGCTTTATCATGCTGAACAATATCTTGGTTCCCACCATGTGCAGTCCAAAATGTGGTATTGTAAATTTTACAATGCACTGAAGTTTGTCTCTTCGCGGAAAGGACATTTTTCCTTTAAACTGGGAGAACAGGCGCATTTGAGTTTAGGTATAATAGCTTAATCCATGCAAATAGCAACACACGACATCAGTTGCCAACACTGGACTCCACAACCTTCATCGGTTTTCATTTTTCATTTTTCAAAGAACGCCCAAAACAATAACACAATAAGTAAGATAAACGCTGACCCAACATTTTGCACAACAAGAAATGGTAAAGATTGTTCGGTTTTCTATTTTAGAAGACGGTGTCAAGAAAATAGTGAACCCATTTGCGTCCCAACAAAATTTCTAGGGCATGGGACACACAAGTAAAGAACGGGAACTGCCCCGTTCTTTAAAGGATGTTTGGGAGGTTTAGTATTCGTAATATTAACCCAACAAACTGTCTACAGAACATTCAGAAACAGTTTTGTTTACACTATGTCCTGTTATGGAACAGGACGCTGACGCTGTAACAACGATTTTATTTTAGTTTTGATTATTAATTTGGTAATTAACGATGCAGCCGTCTCCATCTTAGTTCAGTTCAGTAATATTCGAGGACAGCGGAATGTCGGCACCAGAGAACTATACTGCAGTTATCGCGAAGTTGGCTACGTTTGACACTAAGCTATAAACAGTCATGTTAACACGAGAACCACACTGTGAGACTTACATGACACGAATAGCACTGTGTGGTTCCTGTTGTCTCATTTAAAACTCTAATTAATCAATGTATTTTAACCTTTCAGTTTTTTATGTTGGTGATATTTATATCTGCATTGATCTTGCAAGTCACATAAATAAATTTCTCTACAATCTATGAGCTTATTTGTAATCAGTTTAATATAGTTCCTTTGCTAAAAATTGCTATAAACTAAACCTATACATTTAAGCTCTTGTTCTCTCAATTCAAAACGCATGCAGATATATATTTTTAAATTTCGAAAATAAACTGACACAAAATAGTTAACCCATATTTGTTGAAGCCATTCTATCATAGTCTAGGCTCCATTATCTTCCCTTTCACCTTAGGAATCTCTTTCAAACTCATCGGCGGCCTCATCTTCTTCAATAGCGGCATCACCTCCATCACCAACTCCACTTTCTTAAAAATCTATGAAGTCGCTGTAGTTTATATCATCATTTTCTACATTATCAATTAATATTATCGTAACTTCGTCCACCAAGCATCGGTGTCATGAATACAACGACTGATGACTGAAAATATTGTAAGGTTAATAGTAAATGGACAATAATGGATCGTAATATCTTGATCAGTATTTTAAATACGCTACATGACTTGTATTTTAAAATAAATCAATTTACCTTTTGTACAGTACTGTTACACAATCCACGTAGTAGGGTCGTATGTGAAGGATACAAAAAAAAACTGCACAACCTAATATGAAATACGCTTGACTGTTGTCGGCACTTTTTTTAAATACACAAACACTGACAGTAGAATAAAAAACAGCACGCTAACAGGAAGTGGTGCATGTGCGAATTAGGTAATAAAATCACCAGGTCGCAGCAAGCGCAAATGCGGTTATAGGGTTAAAGTGCACCACATATAAAGAACAACATCAGTATTTATTAAGATAATAATTAACGGAGCCAGTTACATTCGCAGCGCTTAAGTTTCTCTCGTATCCAGAACTATAGTATTAGACGATGTAAATGAGCAGTGTTACCATTAGAACTGATGTACACTTCAACATCATAGTGTGCCATATTCTTGAACCTGGTCTTAAAAGGATTAAAAGGATGCATTTGATACAAGTTTGTGCAGGACTGTGTAGCACACTTTGCGCGACGATTGGAGAGACAGGCATTGACTTCATGGAACTGGGACTGCCACGGTTCCCCAGGGAACGTAGCACCTTCTCCCTTGGACGCAAAATTAAAAATATAAAATAGTACCCGAAACCCAATAAAAGAATCCAAGAACCAAATTTCAAGTCCCACTGGAATAGCATTACATGAACAGGAGCAAATATTATATAGAAAAGAAATACAGTATAAAGTAACTTAATGTTTTAGAGAGAATAGAATCCATTAATTCCAAATCAAAATAATAGTAGATCGCAAAGTAGTCTAGTTGTAGATCACGGAATACAACGAGTGAACTCAAAGAATACTCCTTGTCAGTACTCTTTGAGGACACTGCGTAATACAGAAGAAAGAAGTCACACATCGTTAATGTGCTGCTAGCGCTTGCTGGATCAGGTCGTGTCTCGACGTATGCTCTTCTGCATAGACGCGCCGTGTTTTTTTTTTGCATTTTTGGAAATTTTGCGATCTTCTATCAATCATTAAACTTGAAATAGGTAGATCAGCAACCCTGAATATATCATTACGTAAAGCTAAGGGAGGAAAATATCCGGACTTGTCTTAAATTGATTATCATATAGGGAAGACTGAACTTCACCTCAAAGTAATAGTCTGTTAGCAGTTTACCGACAAAGGAAGTAAACATTTGTATTGAACTGTGAGAAAGTACTGAAGTTTCGTTAAAGTAGCAAAGGAAATCTGGATCTTGTTACAAACTCTTTGACGGAAAAGTAACTAATTCTACCCAGCTTAGGGAAAAGTTACTTCCTTAATACAATAATAGGACGTGAATAGTATAGAATAGACCAGCATAAAGTGGATTTACTGTGTGACATTTCTTTCAACCCATTTAATATTGTGTGTTTATGAAATACTTAATTGTGCGACGACATAGATTAATAACAGGGCGCAGCGTGCATAAATATTTGTGGCTGTAGTATTTTTCATGTCTGGTGCAAAGTGATATGAAAAGTGCGCGAGAGTATTTTTTGTTCATGTGTTCTTTTTATCTTTGCCGTAAGACTATAGTGTCTCCTAGTTTTTGTTACTTCTCTGTTTGTTTTTTTTTAGTTTCTTCTCATTGTGAGTTTCTAAGCAATATTTCTGAAATGAATCGTCTTGGTCTGCCTTGAGAAAAGTCGCGTTAGACAGTTATTGTACCGACTCGAACTATTAAACTTATATAAACTGAAAACTTTGGGGGAGAAACTATTGCCGTACATGGACTGTAGCCATAATTAGTACAAGGATAGCCATTGGTGTGCAACTATGGGTCGCTCTGCTCGTACACGTCTGGGACCATATAATTAGTTGAACTGGTCGGTATCATTGATACACATTCGGCGGGAATACAGTGCGGTAGGACAGATTTTTTTATGTAATGTACCCCATCAGACAATATTACCGCTAGTTGGTCGGAGCACGAATATCATCAAAGAACATATCTGGTATATCTTACGAGGAGCAGTTACAGGAACCATTAACCAGTGCCGCATTTACAGCCTTCGGCAGCCGAGTGAATCCCCAGGGGATGGAGTGGTGCCAATAACAGCAGGTGAGGGCCCCTTTCTCGTGTTGTGCAGACCGGCTTTGTAGATGGCTATGACCGCTCTCAAAAATACGAGGTGCACAAAGCAATGGGCTAGCCTCGCAGGCAATATTTCCTAATTCCAGAGGTCCTCTGATGTGAAGCTATCTGTATGAGAGCAAAAATGAGGGATTTTTAGAGTGTGAAGCCACAATCAAGAAGTTTTTATGGACTGTTTTAGTAGTAGGAGAGAGTTTTGTGATGTGGTTGTCATATGAAGGTGAAGCGCTGTTTTACCGAAACTGTCTATGTTAGGAGGAAAAGTTGTTATTGGACCACATTGATTCATAATTTTACTATTGGCAAAAGACATTGTTCGCCAGGAAAAAAGACTGCAGAGTGTAAATGAGAGCGAAATTTTAAAATTTGTTAGGCTGAATTCTGTCAGTGGCAGTCCGTAGAGTTTCACAGGAGGACTTCGCTCAGTATCAGTCTGTTGAGGTTCATTATCGGACTTCGGCCGAAGTGGAGAGGAGCACATCTAGTAGATGACCAGGGGAAGGCGCTGCAGATATCGTGACAAGCCCTCGGTCTGTCCAGAGAGCCTCCTCTACACCAGCGGCATTCATCTCATTGCATGAGAAATTTACGGTGAGCATTAAAAGCGACACAAGTGGGCTAGTTCATTCTGTTCCACACTTGTGGATTTTCATATGATTGGTCATCTCAGGCGCTGTAGTTATGTGCTGGATGTGGGATCTTCTCTGAGATCAACTCTCTGAATAAACACGTGCCCTCTGAATTTACATGTGCACAATTTTAGATACTCGTAGATATTACGGAATTAGGCTCTAAGAATAGATTCTAAATTGAGAGATTTGCATGATGCTCGTAACTTATGTCATTGGCTGGTATCTCACACAGACAGTCTTCCGTTTAAATACTCTAATTTATTTCATTTAAACTTCCAGCATCATACTCAAGAGGCAGAGACAGTAAAACTGTTGATAATGTCTATCTGAATGAATTTTCTGATAATAGATTACTATGGATAACAATGTTACTCTACTATCTGACAAAATTGCATCCAGTTAATTCAAATCCCGATCTGAGAGTCAAATTTAAACACACAAATTCCTGCTGAGACACAATCACTCGAAGCTTAGTGACTGACCGACTCCACCGACAAGGTCCGTTCGTGTGAAAGAATTTGATTGTAGCCATTAAAAATGAAATTCGTTCCGATTGCCAGGATCTATACAAATACAAAGAAGAACATTAAAAGGAATTAGTTTCTAACATTTACAAATAACCCAACAGATTGTGGCTGCTTACTAGTCATAAAATTCTAAGACTGTCCCATGTGAAGGGGCATGCAGCACACAGGATGGTTTCAAATGGTTTCGGCTACCTGTCACGTTGCTGGCTATACCGCACGCAGTCTGCTGGTCCCAGTGGGGGAATTCCCGCCAGCTCGTGTCTCACAGTCACCAATTAGCAGCTACGATCTTAATGAAGCAATTAGGAACAGTACAGGTGTAGCCAAAAACGTTACAAAGCGACTGGAAATTGATTAGAAAAAATATTCAAAGGAACGGAACAGGTGACAGCGATGACAGGATGATTAGGCTAGATTAATCTGCCATAGAAAGTTTAAGGGTGTGTAAAACGAATATTATTTTAAAAAATCAGTGTACGTAATAAGCTGCAAATTATAACTCCAGAGCCAAAAATGTTAATGCACATATCTGAATTGCTACCATGTATTCATTACTTAATTCATTCACACACCATGTTCTCCTTATGAAGAAAGGTAAAATTGTAGTATAACTTTACGCATAACTTCAAACCTTTCAGATATTTTTCTTGCTGACAGCTCACAAAGCAATGAAACGTAGAAAGTTCATTGCTTACTACACTTTCGCTGTGATGCAGTAAAACTTAAGCACAGATATAAAATTTTAATTTATTATTTCTTTACTGCTAACTGTATTCGCCACAGATTTGGCAGACATTATGCACTTATACCATTACATACACTATAAAATAATATCGTTGTTGTGGAACAATAACAGACAAAATAAAAAAAAAAACTTACTGAGGTCTATGTGTATCACAGTGATGTAGTTATTTTACTGCTGTAATCCTCAATCTGATCAATGGTGTGTGTTCATTGTGACTGACTGTCAGAGCAAATATGGATGGTATACATCATGCATGGGGTAGTATGGTGTTGTTAAATGTAAAAAGAAGTATATTAAAAAACTAAAAACCCGCCTCAATTGCGAGAAAAGCACCTAGTGCAGGTTTCGGCGCAGGTAAGTACACCTTCTTCAGAACAACAATAAAACCCACAAGTGCCTAAGAAGACCTTTGTCAATGATTAAAAGAACACCATACCTATACATTTATAAACGAAAATGAAAACACAAACAGTACATATGTACAAAGTCAAAACCACTACTTAACTTAATGGTGTATGCTCGACCTCACACTCACCTATGTTCGATGGGCCATGACCCACCATCAATTTTTACCCCCAAAGCAGGTACTGCTCCTGAGTGAAGAGCATCTGATGCTCTAGTTAATACTCGTACTTCTGTATTTATTGGAAGAATTGTTCGGTTATCTACATCTAGAAGTCGAAAGCCGTCGTTTTCTAAATTTTGTTCTGGTGTTATGTGGGTGTCAAATTCTATGTCTATGAAGTCTGAATATTCATATCTTCAGTACCATTGTCGTCCAATTGTTTTAAATGTGATTATTGCATTTACTGAATCATCAAGTAGATAAAGTAGTCGTAGTGAGGGGCGAGCAATAAAAATTAGGGTAATTGCGGTTAATGCTGTTCAGATGCTATCAATTAAATGTCCATGAAGTTTGTTTCGGTTTACATAGGCAATAAATAATATATAACTTAGGGCATAACCTACAATTACTGTAATTAATAATAATATGACCATAGTATGATCATGGAAGAATGATAATTGCTCCATTAATGTTGAAGCTCCAGCTTGAAGGGATAAATTTGATCATGTTGCCATTTATACTTTTTCTAATAAAAGGTCAAACCTTTATTTGTAGAGCTTAAATCTACTGCACTAATCTGCCATATTAGAATCTAGAGGTTAATGGTAATTCTGAGTAACTATGTTCTGCAGGTGGGTTATTTTGTAGTCATTCTGTTGATCTTCTTATATTAGCTCTAAATATAATTTCTCGGTTTTTAATCATTCTTTCTCATACAATTACAATAAATATAATAATTCCTACAATAGAAATTGTAGACCCAATTCATGATACTACATTTCATGATGTATATGCATCTGATTGTCTGAATATCATCGTGGTATTCCTGCGAATCCTAAAAAGTGTTGAGGGAAGAATGTTAAATTTACTCCAATAAATATAACTGTCAACTGAATTTTTAATCGTGTATTGTTTATAGTCAATCCTGTAAACAGTGGGTATCATTGAATAACACATCCTATTATTGCGAATACTGCTCCTATAGATATGACATAGTGGAAGTGGGCTACTACATAATATGTGTCATGTAATACAATGTCAAGTGATGAGTTTGCTAGTACTAACCCTGTTAATCCACAAATTATAAATAGGAAAATAAGCCCTAGAGCTCCCAATAATGGTGGATTTAACTTGAATTCAGTTACATATAAGGTAGCTAATCATCTGAATACCTTAATTCCTGTAGGTACAGCAATAATTATTGTTGCTGATGTGAAATATGCTCGTGTATCAACATCCATTCCTACTGTAAATATATGGTGTGCTCATACAAGAAATTCTATTAATCCAATTGATAACATGGTGTAGATTATACCTAACGTTCCAAATGATTCAATTTTTCCTCTTTCTTGACATACAATGTGTGAAACAATACCAAATCCTGGTAAAATTAGAATGTAAACTTCTGGTTGCCCAAAGAATCAGAATAGGTGTTGATATAGAATCGGATCTCCTCCTCCTGCAGGATCAAAGAATGATGTATTTAGGTCTCGGTCTGTTAATAATATAGTAATAGCTCCTGCAAAAACTGGAAGTGAAAGAAGAAGAAGAAGGGCTGTAATAGGTACAGACCAAAGAAATAAAGGTGTTTGGTCTAAACTTATACTTCCTGATCGTATATTTATTGCTGTTGCAATAAAGTTTACTGCACCAAGAATTGATGATACACCTGCTAAGTGTAGTGAAAAAATGGCTAGATCTACAGATGCACCCCCAATTGATAACATGGCGTAGATTATACCTAACGTTCCAAATGATTCAATTTTTCCTCTTTCTTGACATACAATGTGTGAAACAATACCAAATCCTGGTAAAATTAGAATGTAAACTTCTGGTTGCCCAAAGAATCAGAATAGGTGTTGATATAGAATCGGATCTCCTCCTCCTGCAGGATCAAAGAATGATGTATTTAGGTTTCGGTCTGTTAATAATATAGTAATAGCTCCTGCTAAAACTGGAAGTGAAAGAAGAAGAAGAAGTGCTGTAATAGGTACAGACCAAAGAAATAAAGGTGTTTGGTCTAAAGTTATACTTCCTGATCGTATATTTATTGCTGTTATAATAAAGTTTACTGCACCAAGAATTGATGATACACCTGCTAAGTGTAGTGAAAAAATGGCTAGATCTACAGATGCACCCCCAAGTGCAATAGCTCCTGCTAGAGGGGATAAACTGTTCATCCCGTACCAGCACTGTTATCTACTATAGAAGATGTAAAAAGAAGGGTTAATAAGGGCAGTAGTAATCAAAAACTTATATTATTTATTCGTGGGAATGCTATATCTGGTGCACCAATTATGAATGGTACAAATCAGTTACCAAATCCACCAATTATAATAGGTATCACTATCAAGAAAATTATTACAAATTCGTGGGCTGTAATAATAACATTATAAATCTGGTCATTTCCAATTAGAGATCCTGGTTGACCTAGTTCAACATGAATAAGAATTCTTATTGATGTTTCTACTGTTCCTGCTCATGCTCCAAATACAAAGTATGAAGTTCTACTATTCCTGCTCATGCTCCAAATAGAAAGTATAAAGTACCAATGTACTTATGGTTTGTTGAGAATAACCATTTTTGCAGTAAGATGGCTGAATTTTAGGTGGTAGACTGTAACTCTACTTATGAGATATTTTCTCTCTTACCATACTCTGGCCTTATATTCAATTGTGATTCTAGACTGAAATTCTAGAGGTGTAAAGTTTTAGTAAGGCCTAAAAGATTATTCTTTTAATTATAACTTTGAAGGTTATTAGTTTGATTAACTTAAGTAATTAGTACAATGAGATTAGGGTTGATGTTGAAATCAATCCTATTGTTGAAATTTCACATTTAAAACAATTGGACAACAATGGTACTGAAGATATGAATATTCAGACTTCATAGACATAGAATTTGACACCCACAAAACACCAGAACAAGATTTAGAAAACGACGGTTAATGCTGTTCAGATGGTATCAATTAAATGTCCATGAAGTTTGTTTCGGTTTACATAGGCAGTTAATTTTATATTAATAGCATATTATATGAATTTACATATTTGTATCGAATATATTTATTATATTATTTAATCTTTATGTATTATTAGTGAAAAGAAAGATTATAATACATAATATAATAAGAAAGAATATAATACATTTATTGGTATACGGGTTGCATAGCTACATTTATTTATATACAATAGAGTAGTTGTTGTGGTCATGAAGGGCGGTCTGTTTCTTTTTTTGCTATTATTTGTAATTTTGTTCTTTCTTTTTCTTTAAATATTTGTATCTTATCTTTATTCCTATTTTGATTGATTTTTAAATTTCTTATTTTTTGTTCCTAAAAGTTTTATTCTTGCTTGTTTATTCACTAATACTTTGTATTATATGTAAGTTTTGTTAAACTAAATGTTCTTTTTGCAGTAATTTGATTTAATTATCAAGTGATTTTGGATTTTGCAATTGATTTAGTATCGGCATAATTCATTCCAGCAGCTGCGGTTATACAATTGATACAGGTGAATATTATCGGTTAAAACAGTTGTTTATATTATTAGGGTTAAAATATTAGTTTGTAAGGTGAAATGTTAAAATTTATTTGTAGCTCTTTTTATGAATCTGTGAAATTTAAATAATAAACTAGGATTAGATACCCTATTATTTTAAATGTTAATTGTATTTACCAGGGTACTATTAGTTAAGGTCTTTAAACCCAAAGAATTTGGCAGTATCTCATTCCATTCAGAGGAACCTACCCCATTTATTGATAATACATGACTTACTCTTCTCAATTTATTTGTTTGTATATCTCCGCTATCATAGAATCTTTTTAGAGTTATAATTCTCAAGATTTATAATTATAAAATATTTTAGGTCAAGGTGCAGCTTATAGTTAAGAGAAGGTGGGTTACAATAGATTTTTGTTTATAACGGATTTGATGGTGAGATACTATTGATGAAGGTGGATTTGATAGTAATTTGATTTATTTAAAGTAACTTCAGTGGACTCCTTTTTTATAATCAAGTGGATGATTACACACTTTGCATTATTTAGAATCAATTGCAACTTTTTGCACTATACTTAATCTTGTTATAATCTGCTCACCTGATGCGTTTAGAAGATGGTAAATGGCAGGATCATCTGCAAACGAACTAGACGGCTGCTCAGATTGTCTCCTATGTCGTTTATGTAGATGAGGAACACCAGATATTACTTATGTTTTACTCGACGACTTCCGTCAAGGACACTACTGGCCATTAAAACTACACTACGAAGATGACGTGCTACAGACGAGAAATTTAACCGACAGGAAGAAGATGCTGTGACATGCAAATGATTAGCTTTTCAGAGCATTCACACAAGGTTGGCGCCGGTGGCGACACCTACAACGTGCTGATATGAGGAAAGTTTCCAACCTATTTCTCATACACAAACAGTAGTTGACCGGCGTTGCCTGGTGAAACGTTGTTGTGATGCCTCGTTTCCGACTTTGATAAAGGTCGGATTGAAGCCTATCGAAATTGCGGTTTATCGTGTCGCGACATCGCTGCTCGTGTTACTCGAGATCCAATGACTGTCAGGAGAATATGGAATCGGTGGATTCAGGAGGGTAATATGGAACGCCGTGCTGGATCCCAACGGCCTCGTATCTCTAGCAGTCGAGATAACAGCCATCTTATCCGCATGGCTGTAACGGATGGTGCAGCCACGTCTCGATCCCCGAATGAACAGATGGGGAAGTTTGCAAGACAACCACCATCTGCACGAACAGTTTGACGACGTTTGCAGCAGCATGGACTATCAGCTCGGAGACTATGGCTGCGGTTAACCTTGACTCTGCATCACAGACAGGAGCGCCTGCGATGGTGTACTCAACGACGAACCTGGGTGCACGAATGGCAAAACGTCATGTTATCGGATTAACCCAGGTTGTTTACAGCATCATGATGGTCGCATCCGTGTTTGGCGACATCGCTGTGAACGCACATTGGGAGCGTGTATTCGTCATCGCCAAACTGGTGTATCACCTGGCGCGATGGTATGGGGTGTCATTGTCTACATGTCTCGGTCACCTCTTGTTCGCATTGATGGGACTTTAAACAATGGACGTTACATTTCAGGTGTGTTACGACCCGTGGCTCTCCCCTTCATTCGATCCCTGCGGAAGCCTACATTTCAGCAGGATAATGCACGACCGCATATTGAAGGTCCTGTACGGGCGGTTCTGGATACAGAGAATGTTCGACTGCTGCCCTGGCCAGCACATTTTCCAGACTTCTCACCAATTGAAAACTTCTGGTCAATGGTGGTCGAGCAACTGGCATGTCACAATACGCCAGTCACTACTCTTGATGAACTGTGGTATCGTGTTGAAGCTGCATGGGCAGCTGCACCTGTACACGCCACCCAAGCTCTGTTTGACTCAATGCCCAGGCGTATCAAGGCCGTTATTACGGCCAGAGGTGGTTGTTCTGGGTACTGATTTCTGAGGATTTATGCACCCAAATTGCGTGAAAATGTAATCACATGTCAGTTCTAGGATGATATATTTGTCCAATGAATACCCATTTATCATCTGCATTCCTTCTTGGTGTAGCAATTTTAATGGCCAATAGTGTAGTATGATCTGTAACTTTTCTGACAGGAACTGCGAAATGCAGTAGCACAACGGTGGCGATAGGCCACAGACACGCATTATGGATAGAATTCGATTGTGAGGGATGGTGCCAAAACAATTCTCGAAATACAAAAATAAGGTATCAGTTTGACTTCCCCTACCAATAATACTCATAACTTCGTGTGAATAAAGAGCTAGTTGTGTTTCACAAGCTAAATATTTTCTGAATTCCTGCTAACAAAATGACTGTTTGCCAATAAATCGAGGTAATTCATAATGTTGGAAGACATTGTCGATTGGACTGGGCTAGTGGAAAGGCAGCTGAAGCGAAGAGTGCAAACAGATGTAAAATCACAGGTGTAAAGTGTACTATATATTGTTTAAGTAACCTACAGATTCAGCAGCAGCCTGTGATTTGGTGGTCCGCATGTTGTAAAGGAGGGAGGAGGGTCCCAGCAGGCTTCACATCCTGTAGCAGGGGAGGTCAGCGTGGTGTCTTCGGAATTCCCTTGCCAGGAACGGAATACGGTTGAGGTGGCACGGTGCCAGACGCCACTGCGGTGCTGAAGCGATGGGGGTTACCACTCGCCAGGCCATAATGCCCTGCTACTTGGGCATCCTTCTCAGACCGGAATCACACCCTGGGCAAAACAAGACTGATCAGATGTCGCATAACCATTCACCACATGGACCTAGAAGTATCTGTCGTCGACTGCTGCCTCCGACTGGAAATACTACACCCTACCTGTCGACCCGATGTATCTCATCCAGTCTCGTCTCCAGCTGGCAGCTGGACCATGAGTGGCGGCTAGATGTGACTCTGCCAGGGCGCGGTATGGTCTCATCTGGTCTACATCTACATTTATATTCCGCAAACCACCCAACGGTGTGTGACGGAGGGTACTTTAGGTGCCACTGTCGATACCTCCCTTCCCTGTTCCAGTCACGTATGGTTCACGGGAAGAACGACTGCCGGAAAGCCTCCGTGCGCGCTCGAATCTCTCTAATTTTACATTCGTGACCTCCTCGGAAGGCGTAAGTAGGGGGAAGCAATATATTAGATACCTCATCCTGAAACGCACCCTCTTGAAACCTGGACAGCAAGCTACACCGCGATGCAGAGCGCCTCTCTTGCAGAGTCTGCCACTTGAGTTTGCTGAACATATCCGTAACACTATCACGCTTACCAAATAACCCTGTGACGAAACGTGCCGCTCTTCTTTGGATCTTCTCCATCTCCTCCGTCAACCCGACCTGGTACGGATCCCACATTGACGAGCAATACTCAAGTATAGGCCGAAAGTGTGTTTTGTAAGCCACCTTCTTTGTTGATGGACTACATTTTCTAAGGACTGTCCGAATGATTCTCAACCTGGCACACGCCTTACCAACAATTAATTTTACATGACGATTGCACTTCAAATTGTTCCGTACGCATACTCCCAGATATTTTACAGAAGTAACTGCTACCAGTGTTTGTTCCGCTATCATATAATCATACAATAAAGGATCCTTTTTTTCTATGTATTCGCAATACATTACATTTGTCTGTGTCAAGAGTCAGTTTACACTCCCTACACCAAGTGCCTATCCGCTGCAGATCTTCCTGCATTTCGCTGCAATTTTCTAATGCTGCAACTTCTCTGTACACTACAGCATCATCCGCGATAAGCCGCATGGAACTTCCGACACTATCTACTAGGTCATTTATATATATTGTGAAAAGCAATGGTCCCATAACACTCCCCTGTGGCACGCCAGAGGTTACTTTAACGTCTGTAGACGTCTCTCCATTGATAACAACATGCTGTGTTCTGTTTGCTAAAAACTCTTCAATCCAGCCACACAGCTGGTCTGATATTCCGTAGGCTCTTACTTTGTTTATCAGGCGACAGTGCGGAACTGTATCGAACGCCTTCCGGAAGTCAAGGTTTGGCGCCGTCCAGTTCCGCAGGCTACAATCAGCTGCTCCCTGGGCGCCGCCGCATGGCTCTTAGCTCTGTGACAGTAGCGCTGTGCTGCGGGTAGGACGCGTGACGCAGCCTAGCACTCGTCGAGGCAGTGATGCCGCGGCTCCCTCGCCGTCCGCCTCCCTGCCCGGCATCCTCGCGCCAGCCGCCATCGCGTGCTGCCGTGCGTTCTGCTGAGGCTCTTCATACCGCCCAGGGCCAACGAGCGCCCACGCCGTCTTTACGAATACTTTCTGAATAAAATATCTTGTTGATACCGCTGCCCTTTTGATTGCTTGACAGCTGAGGAACCGGTTATTCGCGCCTGCCACCTAACTCAAATCTTGAGACGTCATCCTGACATTTTATGGTAGCAGTAAGTATATATAATAGGGGCATGAAGGGGAAGCAGTGGTTGGGAACGGAGTGAGACAGGCTTGTAGCCTCTTGCCGATGTTATTCAATCTGTATGTTGGGCAAGCAGTAAAGGAAACAAAACAAAAATTCGGAGTAGGTATTAAAATCCACGGAGAAGAAATAAAAACTTTGAGGTTCGCCGATGGCATTGTAATTCTGTTAGAGACAGCAAAGGACTTGGAAGAGCAGTTGAACGGAATGCACAGTGTCTTGAAAGGAGGATATAAGACGAACATCAACAAAAGTAGTAAAGGACTTTTGCTATTTGGGGAGCAAATAACTGATGATGGTCGAAGTAGAGAGGATTTTAAAATGTAGACTGGCAATGGCAAGGAAAGCGTTTCTGAAGAAGAGAAATTTGTTAACATCGGGTATAGATTTAAGTGTCAGGAAGTCGTTTCTGAAAGTATTTGTATGGAGTGCAGCCATGTATGGAAGTGAAACATGGACGATAAATAGTTTGGGCAAGAAGAGAATAGAAGCTTTCGAAATGAGTTGCTACAGAAGAATGCTGAAGATTAGATGGGTAGATCACATAAATAATGAGGAGATATTGAGTAGAATTGGGGAGAAGAGGAGTTTGTGGCACAACTTGACAAGAAGCAGATTCAGAAGGGTGTAGGTTGCAGTACCTACTGGGAGATGAAGAAGCTTGCACAGGATAGAGTAGCATGGATAGCTGCTTCAAACCACTCTCGGGACTGAAGACCACAACAAAAACAACAACTATAATAGCAACTATAATACAATTAAAAATAAATTCTTAAATTCAAGAACGTACCATATCAAATATAAAACTTACTGAAGCTTCTACACTGGACAGACGTATTAAAATTTTCTTACTAGGAACATGGAACTCGTTAAACCTTACACACATAACCAATTCACACACACACAGACACAAACAACGTCGGAAACGCATTCAAAAACACAGAAGGAAGTCCTAAGATACTCCATCAGTTCCAGAAATAACGTATAATGGATTTAATGCAGGAGTTAGAAGCTACTGTAACTGCAAATAGTGAGGAGAAGATGTTATCATTGAGAAGGTAGACAGTAAATCGAGTAATTTCTTTAAATGTTTCTCTTGCGTATTATGACTACAGTAAACTCACTAATATTGTCATTCAATCACATATCCCTCTCAATACCTGGAACAGAATCATGAAAAAGAGAAAGTATATCACAATTGTTAATTCAAATAGTCGTTGTTGTTACTGCTATTTACTGCGAATATTTTCTGTAAATAAGTAATGCACTAAAACAGAACACCAACGACTCTATTCAAAGTTTCTGAGAAGAAATCGTGACGGTTCCCGCGTTTGTAAATTTCTGTGCAACGAAGCAGGCACGATACCTGTAACTCTATTTGCAAGAAATATTACTTTTTAGCGGGCCCCTATGAAGCGTGGACCTTGCCGTCCGTGGGGTGCCCTGTGTCCCTCAGAGATGCAGACAGCCGTACCGTCGGTGCAACCACTACGCGGGGGCACCTATTGGGACGCCAGACAAACGTTTGTTCCCTGAAGAGGGGCAGCAGCCTTTCCAGTAGCTGCAGGGGCAACGGTCTGTATGACTGTCAGATTTGACCTTGTAACATTAACCAAAACGGCCTTGCTGTGCGGTACTGCAACTGGCTGAAACCAAGGGGAAACTACAGCCGTAATTTTTCCCAACGATATGCAGCTCTACTGTATGGTTAAATTACGACGGCATCCTCTTGGATAAAATATCCCGCAGGTAGAACAGCCCCCATTCGAATCTCTGGGCGGAGAGTACTCAGGAGGTCGCCGTCGTCAGGAAAAACAATAGCTGCTTATTACAGATCAGAGCGTGGAATGTCAGATGCCTTAACCGTGCAGGTAGACTACAGAATTCAAAAAGGGAAATTGATAGGTTGAAGTTAGGTTTAGAAGTGAGTTGGTGAAGTTTGATGGCAGGAGGAAACATGACTGCCAGCCGGAGTGGCCGTGCGGTTCTAGGCGCTACAGTCTGGAACCGAGCGACCGCTACGGTCGCAGGTTCGAATCCTGCCTCGGGCATGGATGTGTGTGAAGTCCTTAGGTTAGTTAGGTTTAATTAGTTCTAAGTTCTAGGCGACTGATGACCTCAGAAGTTAAGTCGCATAGTGCTCAGAGCCATTTTGAAACATGACTTCTGGTCACGTGAACACAGGGTTATAAATAAAACTGAAATAGGGGTAACGCAGGAGAGGGTTTAATAATGAATGACAAAATAGGAATGCGAGTAAACTGCTGTTACCGTATTATTGTAACCAAGATAGGCCCAAAGCCAACACTCAACACAGTAGTAAAAATCTACATGGTAATTAGCTCTGCACGTGATGAAGAGATTGAATAAATGTGTGACCAGATAAATGAAATTATTCAGATAGTTAGGGGGATGAAAATTTAACTGTAATGGGGGATTGGAATTCCATAGTTGGAAAAGGAAGTGAAGGAAAAATAGTAGGTGATTGGATTGGGCACAAGGAATGAAAGAGGAAGCCGCCTGGTAGAATATTCCACAGAGCATAATTTAATCTTCGCTAACACTTGGTTTAAGAAATATAAAAGAATGTTTTATACGGGAAAGACACCTTGAGGCACTGGAAGGTTTGAGATTGATTATATAATAATAGAACAGAAATTTAGGAACTAGATCTTATATTGTAACACTTTTCCAGGGACAGATGTGATTTCTGATCACAATTTATTGGTTAGCAACTGTAGAGTAAAACTGAAGAGAAATTGAGGAGATGGGACCTGAATAAGTTGAAAGAACCAAAGGTTCTTGAGAGATTCAAACGGAGCATTAGTCAAAGGTTGACTAGAACAGGTGATAGGAATACAGTAGAAGACGAATGTGTAGCTTTAAGAGATGAAGTAGTGAAGGCAGCAGGGCATAAAATAGGTAAAGAGGCCTAGCAGAAATTCTTGCGTAACGTAGGAGATATTGTATTTAACTGACGAAAGGAGAACATTTCAAAATGCAGCAAATGAAACCGGTAAAAGGGAATACTGGAAGTGAAAAGGGGTTGAGCAGAAATGGCTAGAGGACAGATGTAAGGATTTAGAAGCATATTTCACTAGGGGACAGATAGATACAGCTGAAAGAAAAATTAAAGAGGCCTTCGGAGAAAAGCGAAGCAGCTGTATGAATATCAAGAGCTGAAATGGAATAACAATCTTAAGGAAATAGCTGAAGCTGAAGGTGGAAGAAGTATATACAGGCTCTATACAAGGGAGATGAACACGAAATCCATATTGTAGAAAGGCATTGGACCCGTAGATGAAGATGAGATAGGGTATGTGAAACTGCGAGGAGAATTTGAAGGAACTCTGAAAGATCTAGGTCGAAACAGGGCTCCAGGAGTAGACGATTTCCGTCAGAACTACTGATAGCCTTATGAGAGCCAGCCATGAAAAAATTGTCCCATCTGTCATGCAAGATGCAAGAGACAGGCGAAATACCCTTAGATTTCAAGAAGAATGTAGTAATTCCAGTTCCAAAGCAAGCAGGAGATGACAGATGTGATTACCGAAGTATCAACCCAACAAGTCATGGTTGAAATATACTAACACGAATTCTTCACAGAAGAAAGGATAAATTCGTAGAAGGCAACCTCGAGGAAGAAGTTTGGGTTCCGGAGAAATGTAGGAACACGCGAGCCAATACTGACCCTATGGCTTATCTTGGAAGATGGGTTATGTAAAGACAAACCTACATTTATAGTATTTGTACAGTTTGAGGAAGCTTTCGACAAAGTTGACTGGAATACTTTCTTTTAATATGAAGGTAGGGGTCAAATGCCGGAAGCGAAAGGCTATTTACAAATTCTACACAAACCAGAAGGCAGTTATAAAGAGTCTGGAGGCATGGAAGGGAAGCAGTGATTGAGAAGGGAGTGTTACAAGGCTGTAGCCTATCGTCCATGTTATTCTATACGTACAATGAGCAAGCAGTAAAGGAAACCAGAGAAAAACTTTGAGTAGTAATTAAGCTTAAGGGCGAATAAACAAAAACTTAGAAGTTTGCCGATGACATTGTAATTCTGTAAGAGACAGCAAAGGACTTGGAAGTGCAGACGGGCGGAATGGACAGTGTCTTGTGTGTGAAATGTGTGAAATCTTATGGGACTTAACTGCTAAGGTCATCAGTCCCTAAGCTTACACACTACTTAACCTAAATTATCCTAAGTACAAACACACACACCCATGCCCGAGGGAGGACCTGAACCTTCACCGGGACCAGCCGCACAGTCCATGACTGCAGCGCTTTAGAACCGCTCGGCTAATCCCGCGCGGCGACAGTGTCTTGAAAGGAGGATATAAGATGAGCATCAGTAAAAGCAAAACAGTGACAATAGAAAGTAGTCGAATTAAATCAAGTGATGCTAAGGGAATTAGATTAGGAAACGACACACTTAAAATAGTAGACGAATTCTACTATTTGGGTAGCAAAATTACTGATGATGGACAATGTAAAGAAGATATAAAATGGCATTAAAAGCATTTCTGGAGAAGAGAAATGTGTTAACATCGAATATAGAGTTAAGCGTTAGGAAGCCTTTCCTGAAGGTATTTGTCTGGAGTGTAGCCATGTACGGAAGTGAAACATTAACGATAAACAGCTCAGGCAAAAGGGGAGTAGAAACTTTCGAAATGTGGTGCTACAGAAGAATTTCGTAGTTTAGACGGGTCAATCACGTATCTAAAGGGGAAGTACTTAACAGAATTCGGGGAAAAGAAATTTGTGGCACAATTTGACCAAAAGAAGGGATCGGTTGATAGGACACATTCTGAGAATTCAAGGAATCATAAGTTAAGTACCGGAGGGGAGTATGTGGGGTAAAAATCGTAGAGGGAGATGATGATGATGGTGTTTGGTTTGTGGGGCGCTGAACTGCGCGATCGTCAGCGCCCGTACAACGTCCCAATTTTTTCACAGTCCAATCTACCCACTGTCACGAATGACTAGGATGATGATGAAATGATGAGGACAACACAAACACCTAGTCCCCGAGCAGAGAAAAGCCGCAACGAGGCCGGAAATCGAACCTGGGACCCCGTGATACAAAAGTAGCAACGCTAACCTCTAGACCACGAGCTGCGGACTGTAGAGAGAGACCAAGAGATGAGTACAGTAAGCAGATTCAGAAATATGTTGGTTGCAGTAGATATTCGGAGATGAAGGGGGCTACACAGGATAGAGTAGCATGTAGAGCTACATCAAATCAGTCTTCGGACTGAAGACCACAAAAACAGAGCAACTTTAGTGCCCAAAAATTCTATGACTTACGTTGTCCTATTGTTGTAGAACCATGAAAGGACGACTACGTGGTATGCATGAGAAGAAGGTAGCTCATGCAGTTTTCTGTCATTTAAACCATTACTGACAGAATTACAACGTTCGAAAACCTAGTTTGTGATGAACTGAAACTGAGTAAATCGAAGCAATAACTTTAACTTTGTACAGATATAAAGGACGGAAATATTCACTCAACTTACGTCTCAGTTGTGAAAACGATGATGGTTTGAGTAACGCATAGTATTGATGCAAAGTGTAAAATCTGAGTCCACAGATATTAGCATACACTGCTCACAAGAGAATCAACGAAACTGCAACATGATACTGACCTGCTCCAATGCTACGTATCATATGCACAGCTGTGGGACAGAGGCGGAAAGTGATCACCAGGCACATTTATCTTATTGCTGTAAACTGTAGGATATATCACTGATTTTATTGCATTGGTACTTTAGTACTACGCTACACATGCAAACGTCGTCATCCTATTTTTTTGAATGCGAGAAAATTTACCAGTTATGATACTATTTTGTGGAAGGGGAGGGGAACAATTTTCCGTGTATTCGACTCATTTCCACTGACTAAGTTATCAATAATCCTGCAGTACAATCAAACCAGTCATACAAGTAAAGAAATTTGGCCAGTTCATACGACTCGGTTCCACTGGCTAAGTTATCAGTAGTAACCTTGCACCACAATCCAACCCTTCACGCAAATAAAGAACTCCATCTGGCTCAAACGGCGTTTTATGTTTCCCAGCCGGTTTCTCTAAAATGAAGTATGAGTTTTAACTGTAACATTAATATCATCAAACAATATCAGACAAAATAACATGGGTCGGAATGAATCATAAGAAAGCAGAGCACTGATATGTGTTACCTGCTTGTTCTTTCACAGAAATGTCCTCGACGTACGCGGAAGAGCTGAGACCGACTTCGGCTATGTTGTAATTGGTGATGCTGGCCTCCTTCCTAGAGAAGAAGACAGCATACCTTGTTTCACAACGTGACTACATACTTACACGTGCCCGGTGGGTCAGGGACTTGAAAAAAAAAAAAAAACGAGTATACTTTGTCGGGACCGATTACAGTTTCTTCAGGGTAATAAACGTTCTACACTCACAAGATCTATGATCATTGTGCTGCAAATTTCAAGGTGTAAGTGCTAATGTATGGATACCTAAGATTTCTTAGCGACAGAGGTGGAACTGTGGCTAAGAAACAGCAAGTTGAACAGCGCTTCTGATATGGGATTTTTACCATTTCTTTTCATCATTGCAACTACACTCATTAAGGAAGCAATTGCCACATTCTAACAATAGTAGACATATTATACTTAGTGAGACACGTAAAAGGTTCAAGTAGTGTAATACGATATTTGTCATGAAATTCGTCCAAGAATTATGAGAAACTTTATTTCTTTTAAAGTTCAATTACTCAGTCGGAAATCATCCAGGTCTAAGGATTCGCTCCACTATCCACTTAAGGAATATGATGTACTGCTTGAAAATAGGTCGGTGAACTTAGTCATGATAAATAAAAGATTTTACGCAGTTTTGGGAAAATTAAATTTCTAAGCAATTTCAAGTATCGCTAACTGACGTGCACGAAAATTGTTATACTTGACGTTTCAGGAGGAATGGCTCACGTACTCGAGGAATTTTTGAGTGAGCAATTTGGATTTTAAAAACTTCAGTAGATGTGTAGATACAGATGCTAGTAGTTGATGAGTAAAATCTTGATAACCGTGCATTGGTTAGAAATACACGTGTAGGATTCTTGACTCTCATCCGTGAATTAAGCGAGGCTACACTTTCAAGTTGACCATGCACGATAGTACAAATATTCAGACTGCATAAATTTATCCACTTACTTTATTGTGACACAGTAGTTTCTATGAGTATCTAACTGGAGCGTTACTAATGCCTGTGTGTAACGTAACTTGTGACAAGAACTACAAAAGAATTCAAATTCAAATGCATTTTAATTCCTTAATGTCTTCTGTGCTCCAACAAATGTCACTGTACTTGACTCACCAAGAATTGCTGTTCTGGTTTCAAGAACAGCTATTCCAGTTTAAGTAGTCTGCTGAGAGTAGATGTGAGCCGGTAATAAGCTTTTGAAACCCATCGGTCATAGATGATTTGTCAGTATTTATAGAATACATTGTGATATTTTGGTCAAATGAGAACAGATGACCGATACATTTAACGTTGTAAACGGTGTTTCAGGTGAAGTATTTTAAGTGGGAATCCCTGTGCCAATAGAACAGCATTAAGCAATCATTTCAACGTTTTTCGTAAGGATAATTATAACAGCGATGGTGGACTTCCTACATCGATAGAACAGCATTAAGCAACCATTTCAACGTTTTCCGTTAAGGATAAATACTAAATTTAATTTAAGGGCGATGGTGGAAACACGCAACATCTCTCACGCAAAAGTCATCACCAACAGCCAGCTGCTCGAAACAATCATACCTAATGAAGAGGTACCATTTCACATTCCAGGCGCAGGTACGATTAATCTAAGAACGCGCTACTCTCGCTGTTCCTTCCCATCCCGGGGAAATGATACATTCAGGGATATTAGATTTGTCCGTAATACTCGCACTATCCTTGGATTATCAGACTGTTTCACAGAAGATGCAAACATCGACATAGTATAAAACCATAGCACCTTAGTTTCTGTTATATTTCCCACATGAGTAATTGCTAACTTGTTATTAAAATCAGTAAGTCAAAATATTTTGTACATTTTATTTCAATGATGTCTTACAGGTTAATATTCTGAGGTAACTCCTTACTTAGGCAAAAGTATTCGTTGAAGAAAACAAACAATTGGAGTTGTGTGTGGAGTGTGGAATATTTATGTAGCTGCTGCGAACCACGTGATGGCAAAGTTACGATTAGGTAGTAACTAGCTTTCCGTAGCTCTCATTCACACAATGGAAAAGTGCCACGCACAAAATATTACATAACATGGTGATGACTGTGGAGCGTGCTAGTGAAGAAATATGAAAAACAAGGTGGTAAAAATTTTGCGCAGTAAAAGGAAATATGTCACTACAGTTTGTAACTGTGTACTGAACCGTGCCTGGAACATGGGATCTTTTGCCTTTCGTGGGCAACTACTCTGGCGACTTATCTATCCAGCCACAATCGCGAACTGACCTTACAGCTTTACTTCACCAGTACCCATCCCCCTCCTTCCAGGAGTGCTAGTCTTGCAAAGTATACAGGCGGACTTCTTTGAAGTTTGGAAAGTACGTACGAGTGGCTGGTTGAAGAAACATTGTGAGGCGGTGAGTCGTGCTTCGACAGCTATAAATATTGTGTAGGGTATACATGTGTTATGGGCAATTGTATGGTCGGAAATGAAGAACACACTTCGTACGCCGTGATCGTAGTACAAAAACTGGAGTGCCTTTTGTACTTTGACTTCATAGAATGTAACGTGACACTTTTATAACAAGTTCCATAAGATCAGGTGATGGAACAATAAAAGTTTCTATACCGCGATCGTAGCGTAAGAAGTCTGTTTTCATTTCCACCTATAAATGTGATACATACCGTCCAAGTTTTAAGGTCAAATTGGAAATTTATTTGCTGACCCCAAATAGATAAATTTTGGCAGTTATTTCACACTTCTGTTCTCTACCAACTCAAGGGCATTGGTAGAAAATTATTGACTTCTTGTCACTGCAGCATTGTAACTTGGACTCTCGTCTAGGAGCCAGATATGGAACGACAGTGCGTAATTATCTGCTTGTCATTTTCAAGAGAGATTAATAACATAACATTTCATAAAGAGTTCGCATTCAGGCACCTTATGGAGCAAGACAGTTTGGAAAAACTACAGAAGTTATGAATTAAACAGCTTCAAAATGCTAAATGTTTTGCGACTACACAGAGTGTAAAGGAGACAAACTATTGTTTGGTGTAACTTTGTATAGAAAAAAGTGGAATCGCAGTAAAGACATGTTTTGCATTTTATGTCTAATTTTATTACGTATTCAGCTTAATTAATAAAAATTTGTATACGTCACTTTCATCTACAAAAAAAATTTGAAAATTCAAATGTATGGCACTAATCAGGCCAAATTAAATAAATAAATATTTGAATGTAATCATATTTCTTGCTGAACGTAATGAATAAAATAAAACAACAGAAGAAAATAAATATTTATATGGGAACCTTATAGTTATACCTATACAGAAAGCGCCATTTTTGTTTTGCTGTGTCTTCTGAGTTCATGAGTAAATGGGCATTGACTTTAGAGAATTCTCCAGGATAGGTCTAAACTGAGTTGTCAATCGGTTACAAGTACTGAGTGCGTGCAAAGCAAAGGCCTAATGTGGAATGCAGACCAACTGATCGGTTCTCGTACTGAAATCAGCGGATACTTTGCTTATTTTAACAATTTCCTGCGGGAATTTAATGGAAAAAATGAGATTACGTATTTTATTTGATATAGCAGAACATATTATACGTATCACAAAAGTAAACGTGACAACAACTGAAAGAGTTGTGGAAATAAACAAAACGTCAGCTGATTTCAATACGGAAGCCGATCATTTAATCTGCAGTAGACACCAACAATAAAGGTGTGGTCACCGGTAAGTTAGTTCTACGCTCTGAATGTGTTCACTGTGTAAAGAGATGTTAACTGTAGTTATCTTTTAGTTGATTAATATTCTTAACCGAGCGAGGTGGCTCAGTGGCTAGCACACTGGACTCGCATTCGGGAGGACGACGGTTCAATCCCGCGTCCGGCCATCCTGATTAAGGTTTTCCGTGATTTCCTAAATCGCTCCAGGCAAATGCCGGGATGGTTCCTTTGAAAGGGCACGGCCGACTTCCTTCCCCATCCTTTCCTAATACGATGAGACCGATGACTTCGCTGTCTGGTCTCCTTCCCCAAACAACCAACCAACCAATATTCTTAACGTGGTATCAGTTCGTGGTTGTTAAGAGAAAGAAGACTGTTATTCGGAGAAGTTGTGATCCATTGTGAACTAAAAGGAAGATTGATGTTCGAAACGGGTGCTTCATGAAATTGTACATGGCTGACATTGAGATGCCAGTATCTGCTGGAGAAGACTACGGGGACTGGAAACGGCTTCAAGAGGAAAAACGAGCACGGACAAGGAGGAGATTTGGGACAAAGAAAATGTGGAGCAATTTCGAACTAGCAGTTTCAATTCGCGAGTGACAAGGAAACTACATGTGAGATCATAGAAATGTTCGACGAATTATATTCAAAGGAAGCCGCAGCACTGCAAATTGTACATAGAAACAGATTGGATAATCTGAGAATGAAAGAATATAATGACATGGCAGCAGTCTTCAGTATCTTTGAGGAAAAGCATTGAACGAATTAAAATTAGGAGGCGCGAAAGTAACGGAAAAGTAAAAGCGAAACTACATGTTGAGAACCTCGCCAGAATCTTTGAGCTATATTGAGGACTTGATCGACGTTTTGAAACAAGAAAGATCAGATAGTCGAGAACATTAAAACCACATTTCAAATGACGGATTTGAAAGACAGAAATATGATAGCGCATAGTCCAATACATACGCGCAGAAGGAAAAACAGTACGAGCTATCAGGAGCAGTCATGTTACGAAAGTGGCAAGCCAGGATATTTAGAGAGGAGCTGTCGTCAGTCAGGATTAACCAGAGATTTGAGGAGGAGGTCGCGGCAGTTGGCAACATGGGCCAAGCGAGCACCGGAGCGGGAATAACAACAACCGTTCAAGTGATCAAAGTTGTAACAGTTCTGCTACTAAATGTAACTGGGTTTTCTCTTTTGATGCTAGTCAGTTGTCAGGATGAGCATCACTGCAATGGGCATTTAATTCTAAAGCATTATGTCAGGGTGAAAATACTAAATAAATTAATTTTTCTCTCTTAACAACATGTGGGCAGGGTGGGTTCTTCCTTGGCTCGGGTATGAGGTAGATTGAAACAGCATTTTTACATAAGATAACTTTTATTGAAAGTTTCGTACAACTGTATCTTACTCGATGTTCTTGCTGGGAGAGCGGCAGCTGTGTCGTTTGCGAAGTCTTCTGCTGCGGCAGCGGCGGCGTCTGATTACACGTGGCGGTGTGTATCCCGTGTCGCCGTCTCGCCCAGTTGACTGGAGACGCGCATTGTGCTGTGGCCCGTTTAATTATTGAGAACAAAGTCGTGCATCGGATTGTGATACCTTGGATGTGACGTCCCAGTGTTTCACTTGTCTAAGCGGCCGCGTGTGTTGTGTGTCGGCCAGCGGAGCGTCGCGGCGGGGGAAGGCCAGTGTCCCGCCCGGGCTTGAACAACGGACTCCCGCTTCCCAGTCATCGGCTGACAGATCTTCATCCCAGCTCACAGGTGACTGCTGATGTGAGGCCGTCTCCTTCCCGTCCTCACGAGTCACCCAGGTACGCAAAAATCAGACTTCAAATACCTTTTAACTTTTGTCTCCTGGTGCCGTGGCTGCTGCTTGCTATTCCATTACAGCGGCGGACTTGGTGCGTCTGTGCATAATGCAGTCTCTTCTTGCATGACGGTCTTCAGCACCGAAACTGACTGAAAACTACTGCTACGCTTCTTCACTTCTCCGTCTTCTTCATCTCCCGCCTCTTGGGCCCACTGCGTCTCGCGTATTTATTCACTTCAGCTTACTGGAGGTGAACAACTTCTCGGTCACTGCCTCTTCTGTCACGTTGAGAAGCTTCTCGTAGAATCTTCTTAACGTCAGTCATTGGCTCTTGGAATGTAGGCGAGGGCCTTTGCTCACATCCGACAACTGAGAAACACGTGAGTCAGTCAGGCAATGCCCTGACGGCTGAATCGACAGCGCCCGCTTATGTGGAACTTGCTGACTTCACGGTCATTGTCTCTTCTGCTCTGCTGTTCTGCCCGCTGTTTGCCAGTATGTAACTCTCTAAACTAAACCAAGTTTTTCATTTATATTATAATTTCTACTTCACTTTGATTTCACTAATTTATTTACTTAAGTACCACTCAACAAAGTAAATGCTTTTCTTCTAGCGGTGGTAGTCATCCAGAACGCTAAGGAACCCAGCAAAACGAAAACGACATGAACAGCTTAGTAACGGAGGTACAGCCTGTGGGATCCGAAGGATTTTTTTTATATTTATGAAATATGAAATATATGGACCAGAGAGTCCACATATGTTAATAAGTACCTGTAATACTTCCTATGATGATAAAGGAAGGCGCAGGCTTCAATTTTTTTTTCCGCGGCCAGGAAGGAAATGCCTTGCTGTTTCATATTGTCTCTTGTTCTTCAGGTTTTGGATATATTTAATATATCTCAATTAATACCCTTCAGATTTACTTATTTAACAACCCAAACATATCCATTTGTATTCATCTCTTGTAATTGTTTGTCAGCAGATATTCGTGGAAGAAATTCAGAAGTGCTGACGTGGAGCCCGTCGCCATTGGCGTGATCCAAGTAGCCATTAGCAAATTATCAGATCCGCAGTCTGTCAAAAACAAAATTCGATCCTCAACTAACCATACAGCATAAAGTGACTGACCGATCGCCTTATGCACTCGCCTTTTCAAAATTACATTGGACCATGTCTGTAACTTTGCGTTTATCTCCAACACCAGACAGGAGTAATAGGAACCAACTACAGGAGTCAACAAGCGCTACGCCGCTAACTTCAGTTAAGATTACTGAGTTGACTTCCTAATGGGAAGTTGTAGGTAATTATGACTACTTTCTTTACATTCTTTTTCTTCTTTTCTTCCTCCCATCTTCACATACATGCAAGGCAGCGGTTACAGCTCACATTGGCGACCGTTACACGACGTTTTTTTTAGAAAACAGTGATAAGTGTGGTGTAAAAACTGTAATTGTTTCCATGTACTAATTGTCTGTATTTTATTTTTGTGATCGACGAGCTGTTGAGAGCATTGTTACATGGACATCAGATGGAACTGGAACTGGAGAATGAAGATAAATACAAAAATTAATATATTATAAAGATATCAAGAAAAATGTAAAGATTAATCCAAGTGAAAGCAACACAGAATTGTCTGAGGTAAGAGAAGAGTTACTTTTGCACTTCGTTGCTTAAAGTATTGAGAGCTACGCTGCTTTTCTTACGCTTTTATTCTTCCTTCGTCTACGCTTTTATTCTTCCTGTCTCAGATAGCTACATACTTTTACATTATACAGTGTACAGTTAAGAATAGTGAACACAATAATACGCTTTTACCCATCTCCCGCATAATGGCGTATTCCATTACTAAAGTAAAAGCTTGCTGTCTTGTTGCTACGCTGCAGTATGCGAAATGTGTAAACCAGCTGACAATAGTACAGTTCAGCCACATATTCAACCGGCTACAAGCCACTTGCACATGGCAAATGTAGCCATTCAGTTTTCAGTTGGCCTGGTGTTGTTGCCAGCAAAAAATTCTGGTGAACTCATCATGCACGGAATGATGCACAAAAGCCTAGACAGTAGGAATAATATGACCGCAAACCTTGCTACACTTGATACTAATGTATCGCAAAAAATCACCATTAAACTATCAGTTCAAATAACATCAAAAATTGATGAAATAACAAATAATATAACCACACAGACTTCTGATCTATCATCGTCAGTGTCTAGTCTAAAATTACAGTATTGTAACATTTCAACTGCTGTTGACGAAATATACAATCAAAACTGGGATCCAAGGAAACATCAAGACACGCTGATTAGTAAGCGTCGGACTTACCTAACGCATTCCAGAGTCGATCTAGTTACTGCTGTAGAAAACACTATGCTCAGTGAATCCATACCCATCGTACAGGGTGGACACGCTGCTAACCTTAAACTGCAGTTTGATGCACAAATGCATACCTTTAGGAGTAACCACTCAGAATGGTTAGACAATAAACCTCCCCTGAATTGCGTCTGAGGGACACCATTCTTCCTTTTAGCGACACTGTGAGGTTCCTGGGCCTCACTTTTGATTCCAAGCTGTCGTGGTTGCCACACCTTAAAGACCTCAAGGGGCGGGCCCTGATGGCACTGAATATTTTGAAGTGCCTGAGAAATCGGTCCTGGGGAGCAGATCGGGCGCGTCTGCTGCAGTTTTATAGGGTTTTCGTCCGATCGTGTCTTGACTATGGATGCACCGTGTATGGGTCAGCGAGGCCTTCGTATGTGAAGATTCTTGACGTAGTACACCATGAGGGTATCAGGCTGGCCACTGGTGCCTTCCGTACCAGTCCCATCCCCAGCTTGTGTGCTGAGGCAGGGGAACCGCCGCTCGCCATCCGGCGGAAACTCCACATGGTGCGACGGGTATGTCAATTCCTTGCCTGTCCTACCTCCCCTGCGTACCCTAGCGTTGCCCGACCGCCTATGGAACGTCTCTTTTCCAGTCGTCCCAGGGCAACTAGACCATTTGGGATTCGTGCCAAGCATTTGCTTGAGTCCCTTGGTGTGGAGCGTGTGGCACCCCAACTCCAGGGTTTTACCCGCCTGCCTCCCTGGTTGCTCCAGTGGCCCAGCGTCCTTTTAGGCTTGTCAGAGTACCGGAGGAGCTGCACTCCTGCGTTTGTTTTTACCTCCTTATTTTACGATATTTTAAACCAGCATGCCGACCATGTACCAGTATTTACGGATGGCTCTAAAGAGGGGGACTCTGTTGGTTGAGCTGTTGTTTTCCCTGATCGAGTCGTCAAGTTACGGCTTCCTGCGGCGTTTGCCGTCTTTGATGCCGAATTGTTTGCGATCTTGCGGGCATTGGAGCAGATGATATGTGTTCCCAGTCTTAAGTTTCTCATCTGTTCTGACTCCTTGAGTGCCCTTCAGACCATGCAACACTTGTACCCATCGGATGCGGTCGTCCAGTACATCCATGATGCCCTACTCCACCTGCAACGGCAGGGGAAGGAGGTTTCATTCTGCTGGGTGCCGGGGCACGTGGGTATTAGGGGAAACAAACTGGCGGATGTGGCTGCCAAAGATGCATGTTCCCTCCCTCACGTTGTTGAATGTGCCGTCCCCCTCCATGCTGTTACCTCCCTTTTGAGTTTTCGTGTTATGCGTCAATGGGAAGAGGAGTGGCAGGCAGTCGGTGAAAATAAGCTGCGTCTGGTCAAGGCCACCACGCGGCCATTGCGTACGTCCTACCAGTCATGCAGGCGGGATGAGGTTCTCCTCACTCGCCTCAGCATCGGGTACAGTCCCTTAACGCATGGTTTCTTACTCCGGCGGGAGGAGCCCCCAATCTGCAGTACTTGTGGCGTCCAGATTACTGTCCGCCACATTTTACTTGACTGTCTTTTATTCTCTGACCAGAGGGCGGTGGTTTCCTTGCCACCGGATTTGCCGTCATTTTGCAAGACGACGCAACGACTATGGTTAACGTCTTACGGTTTTGTGTCCTGTCCAATTTGTTGCCTCGGATTTTAGGGAGAGGATTTTAATGTGCTGCTGGGTGACTGGCTCACCCAGGTTTTAGATAAGAGGTCCGCCAGTCACGATTAACTACTTGTTTTACTTCGGTTTCTGTTCTCTTTTCCTTGTGTTTCCTTTCCTTTTTTAGTGCGTTTCTTCTCCTCTTGTTTTGCCTCTGTATGTGAGGATTTGGAACTGCGTCAGGTCTGTGTCTATTAGCCGTTCTCCTTGTTCGCTGTCCGTCTTCGTCCCTTCACTGCATGTGTTCCTGTTTCTATGCGTTTGAGCGCTGATGACCACGCTGTTTAGCGCCCGAAAACGTCAAACCACACACACACACACATAGACAATAAGGATAAGCATATTGATGAATGTATTAACGAGGAATTACAGTGCTCGGTATAACGGTCCATGAGGGAGTACTTCACAAACAATAAAGTTCCAAAAACTGGAAGCAGTCATCGCTCTAGTCAGCTCAAACAAGATACTGATAGGGATTTGTCAACTTGGCAGCACAGTTGTATCGACCGCTAACACAACTGAAACGAGTAAGGTACAAGAAGGTGTGACACATACTTACCCAACTGTTGTGCCCTACAGTTCTGTGCAAACGGCATGAAACTATGAGAACGAAAAAATTATCAGTACTCAGTGCCCTTTCAATGATGCACCATATAATCCAGGTGCAGTATCATATTTGTCATCCGAATTGTTAGACGAGAGCTTACTGGAGTATCGCCAATTTCAGATGCTTATGTCCGAGAAACTAACCATTCATCCTGTAGTTTTTCTTAGGTCACTTAAAACAGCATTTTCAAGAACATCGAGTGACTGTCAGAAAATCGCTATATCGTACGATACATACAAGGTGAGGCAGCATTGTGGCCTACAGAAACCGCATACAATTATTGTCTCGATTATGAGTAATCAGAATGCGCTTTTCTTGGTAAATTTTGGTCAAGCTCTGTTCAGAAAAATTACGAAAACAAATTTTTGAACCATAATTTTTCACTCGATCTCAGGGTAGCTCGAGACGGTACTTTGAAAATTACAATTTTCAAACTTCAGAAAACAGCCATAAGAATAATAACCAAAAATAGTAGTAGAGCTCATTGTGAAGATGTGTTGAAAACACCGGGGATTTTAACTGCTACACGTGAATACATTTATCAGTCAATTGTACACATCAAAAATAACATAGGTAATTACTGCACAAAAAGCTCTGCCCATGACCATGGAACAAGAGCTAAACTCAACTTACATTTACCAAGAAAAAATGAAAATGAAACTCAAAACAGCTTTTTCTACCAGGAAATAAAACTACAATAAATTACCAAAAATTAATTGTTAAAGAAGTATTGTATACCAAGAGTAAATCTAATGATAGTCTCTAACTAGAAATCTGTAAATGTATGTGTATACGAATTAGCTTATTTTAAATTGGTCTAAACTTGTAAATACTTTGACATGTCCCATATCCTTGTAAAAAGAGATCTACAGATGAATAAAGCTACTACTACTAATACTACTACTACTACAACCTCAACATGACACAATGTTGGAATGATCCAGTCTCCAAGAGCAATGTACTAAGAATTATAAAACCAAAACTACCGTTAGAATTACAAGAACAATTAACTCAAGTACCAGAAACGGACCTCGAGTATTTTATGTCCGAATCAATTAGTTGGACTTGATTTAGGAGGACATATGCGATAAGCGTAATATAATGATAGCCGACATAGTCTTTATCGGGAGAAGTCTATTAACCGTATGGCAATGGCTAATCCGTCGCCGAACGCAAATTGTGTCCTTCAAATTGTGGACCGAATTCGTCTAAACGATAGCAAAAGAACACTGATGGATGCTATCCAGGGTACAGTATAATAACGGACAACGTCCTTGGATTAGCTATTTCAATCAACAATACTGAGTTGACTTTATGCTGGGAAATGGTGATTACGACTACATTATTTACGTTCTCAATTTTCCTTCTATTTTCCAAGCAGCCAATTCACAAACCTACGATTGCAGGCACTAATGCTGAGTCAGATAATAACGTACACATGAACTGGTAATTACAGAGTGATTCAATCATGTTGTTAATAACAGTGATGTTTTCCACACATCTCCAGAGCGACCTGCTCCACTCCATTAGCTCCTGCTGTCACGAAGGAGCAAAAATCGGTCACTAAACTAAATATGCACAGCTTACGTGCGATCAAGACTTTATCGAAATAATTTTAAAATCTTTACGAAGTATTGTGGGGAAAATAAACCAAATGTTAAATATTTAAAGTCATATGGGAGTAGCATTTTTGTGTGAGTGCCAGAAAAATTGAGAAAGTCAAGTAGGACCGCAATGGTAAGGTGTTTTGGTGTAAGGAACGTTGATTTAGAGTTCAAAAGTTACAGGCAATGAATCTGTACGTGAGGAAATGAAAAAAAAGCTTATCAAAGGGGCTTCAAGCAAGCAGGAATAAAAGTGTGAACAAGAGAATGTGTCGAGAGTGACTTCGTTTACGTTAACTTCTGTAGTGTTGATAGACCAGAAAATTTTGAGGAGTCGATGAATAGCAGTGACTCAAACGTTTCAAAGCAGTAATGGATAAGTAATTTGAATGCTTAAATAAAAATAAAACTTGAGGACTAGTTATGAAACGAGTGAATGAGAATGTTTCTCAAGTAATGTGGGTTATTAAAAGGCAATCAGACAACGCTTGTAAAGCTAGATTATTTGTAAAGGTCTTTCGACAGAAAGAAATTGAGAATGATATTTATTCAACAGTTACTGTGATGAAAACATCAACACTTTTGTTGCCATATTGCTGTCAAAAGGGCTTAATTGTAAAACAAATGAGTGTACAGACTGCATTTCTAAATAGTAACATTTTGTTAGAATTTTATGTATAACAACCTCCAGGATACAAGGATGAAACAGGCAAAGTTTGTAAGTTAATTTAAAGCGTTATATGGTTTGAGATGTGATGATTTGGATGAGTTTTTTATTTAGGCTTTAAAAGAAGTAAATATGTTTATTGCCTTTACATACTGATGACTGCAAATTACCTGATCTATATAACTGTGTTTGTTAGGGTTTTTTTTTGATTTGTGGTGAAAGAAAAGGGAAAACACAAAAAAATAAGAATCATTTATCCAAATGATTTGAAATGAAAGACTTAGGTGAAGTAAGGAACGATTCAGGATACGAATATTGACTGTAATTATACAAGAAATATGATGAGCCTTATTTAGGAAAGCTATATTGAATCACTGGCTAATAAACATCAGATTGAACATTCAAAGTTGTACAGTATGCCAATGAAAGTTAATTCGAAATTGGAGCCGGCAGATAGATGCAAACCACGATATTAAATACAGGAACATGACAGATGCTTTCCTGTACATTGGCTCATAAAAAATACTAGATATAAGTTACAGTTTAAACTATATGAGCTGATTTCAAAATTGCTTCAGTAATACTGTATGTATGCTTTGCGAGTACTGAAATATTTATATCAAACGAAAGGTTTGAAGTCAGTGTATGGGAAGACTCAAAATATTGATCTCTTAGATTGCGGATAAAGTGATTGTGTAGGTTGTAAGTCTACATCAGACTATTTAATTAGATTATTTGGATATGTAGTATTACGGAAATCTAAGGAACACGGAGGTGTTACAAAATATTCTGCTTTGCTGTAAATTTAGTGTTGTCATAAGCTTCATCGACACTAATTCTGGATATTTTGAATATTTTTGATGCAGCGTCTGATGAGCCTCTTAAAACATAGAGACAAATCACAGGCTATCAGTATTGTTAGAAATGGTAACTTTACAAAAATTTCTAAATACACTCCTGGAAATTGAAATAAGAACACCGTGAATTCATTGTTCCAGGAAGGGGAAACTTTATTGACACATTCCTGGGGTCAGATACATCACATGACCACACTGACAGAACCACAGGCACATAGACACAGGCAACAGAGCATGCACAATGTCGGCACTAGTACAGTGTATATCCACCTTTCGCAGCAATGCAGGCTGCTATTCTCCCATGGAGACGATCGTAGAGATGCTGGATGTAGCCCTGTTGGATGGCTTGCCATGCCATTTCCACCTGGCGCCTCAGTTGGACCAGCGTTCGTGCTGGACGTGCAGACCGCATGAGACGACGCTTCATCCAGCCCCAAACATGCTCAATGGGGGACAGATCCGGAGATCTTGCTGGCCAGGGTAGTTGACTTACACCTTCTAGAGCACGTTGGGTGGCACGGGATACATGCGGACGTGCATTGTCCTGTTGGAACAGCAAGTTCCCTTGCCGGTCTAGGAATGGTAGAACGATGGGTTCGATGACGGTTTGGATGTACCGTACACTATTCAGTGTCCCCTCGACGATCACCAGTGGTGTACGGCCAGTGTAGGAGATCGCTCCCCACACCATGATGCCGGGTGTTGGCCCTGTGTGCCTCGGTCGTATGCAGTCCTGATTGTGGCGCTCACCTGCACGGCGCCAAACACGCATACGACCATCATTGGCACCAAGGCAGAAGCGGCTCTCATCGCTGAAGACGACACGTCTCCATTCGTCCCTCCATTCACGGCTGTCGCAACACCACTGGAGGCGGGCTGCACGATGTTGGGGCGTGAGCGGAAGACTGCCTAACGGTGTGTGGGACCGTAGCCCAGCTTCATGGAGACGGTTGCGAATGGTCCTCGCCGATACCCCAGGAGCAACAGTGTCCCTAATTTGCTGGGAAGTGGCGTTGCGGTCCCCTACGGCACTGCGTAGGATCCTACGGTCTTGGCGTGCATCCGTGCGTCGCTGCGGTCCGGTCCCAGGTCGACGGGCACGTGCACCTTCCGCCGACCACTGGCGACAACATCGATGTACTGTGGAGACCTCACGCTCCACGTGTTGAGCAATTCGGCGGTACGTCCACCCGGCCTCCCGATGGCCACTATACGCCCTCGCTCAAAGTCCGTCAACTGCACATACGGTTGACGTCCACGCTGTCGTGGCATGCTACCAGTGTTAAAGACTGCGATGGAGCTCCGTATGCCACTGCAAACTGGCTGACACTGACGGCGGCGGTGCACAAATGCTGCGCAGCTAGCGCCATTCGACGGCCAACACCGCCGTTCCTGGTGTGTCCGCTGTGCCGTGCGTGTGATCATTACTTGTACAGCCCTCTCGCAGTGTCCGGAGCAAATATGGTGGGTCTGACACACCGGTGTCAATGTGTTCTTTTTTCCATTTCCAGGAGTGTATATTGAAGTACACTGCCATTCTGTGAATGAATGTTATTCGAATGGAATTATCGATATTTGTAAAGTATATGCAGAGAACAATGTAGCAGTCATTTACACAAACTCTCTGTGCAGGGATGCATTTGTAAAATTTCGATAAATGTTGAATGCAGTTTGATTGTGATACAAATTTAAGAAGGCGAGTTGGAATATGGTACATTTATATTGATAGTATTGACAATGACGACAGGGATCCCAACAACTAATATGTGAACAACAGTTAGCTAGTTGTGTGCTGTGAATGTGTTCACTGTGCAGGGAGAGGTGTTAATTTATTTATCTTTTAGTTGATAAATATTGTTAAGAAGATATACAACGCAGCTGGTGATATTGTTTTCAAAGAGGAATCGCCAAATATCATCATACAAGGAATGTATTCGTAGTTGCGAATATGGATAACCATCAGCTGTGTAATGCATTGACGGTGATGAAAATTTGTAACACACTGCGACTCGAACCTAGATTTCCCGCTTATGGAGAGTGATCGCCTTACCCCTTAGGGCACCTGAGCATGACTTATAGCTAGAATCAAGCTTCCACACGTCGTCAACCATGTGTCTACAACCTATGCTTGTATATCCATCATAAACAGTATATTCCCGTATAGGCGAGACATTTTAGTTCAAAGGCGCTTGCTCGGTGTTGCCAGATAAATACGACATTGGAGTGCCTGTGTTATTCCGAATTACGATACAGCTGATGATGGCATATTAGTAACTGCGAATACATTTCTTGCGTTTCATAACGGCAATAAAATTTCTTGAAGAGAAAGATGATGAATATCAGCAAACGCATGACTGAGGCTGGCGATATGATTTAGCATTTTTATCAGATTTTACCGGAAAACTGTGCACATTACATCTGGAATTACAAGGCAAGAATAAAACAGTAGCATAAATGATGAGTTGTATTGTAGCATTTCAAAGACAAATGCTGCCTTTGATATTTGACATCGAAGGAAAAATTTCAACAATTTGTAAACATCAAAGATCATCTGGAAAATCATCCAACCTCCAATTCATTCTAGACTAGTAAACGGCAGAAATTAAGACCGTGGTATCAGACTTCGACATTAGATTTAATGATTTGAAAAAAATTGAAAAGTTGGTGCAATTCATCAGTTATCTGTTTAATATTTCCATTGATCATAGTGACATCTACGAAATGGCTAAACAATTTGCAGACACGTTTCAAATGGACCACATGATACTGCAGAACGAAATGATTACTCTGCACTGAGATACATTACTAAAAACAAGGTTCCCTCTGGTCTATATTTCTGGGCATTGCTTTCCAACGAGAAATATGCAAATTTGACAAACTTGTTGAAAAATTGCGTACCTGTTTTGATTCTACATATTTATGTGAATCAGCACTTTCCTACTTAAAACAAACAAAAAGTAAACACTCTTCTCGCTTGAAAGACACTCATAGATTGGATTCTTTAAGGTTGACAATTTCCAATTACAAACCTGACTTTACTAATGTAGTGGAAGATGCTCAGATGCAGTGCTCACACTAATATGAACAAGTAATTAGTAAGAATAGTTTTCAATTCAATGTTTTCCCTCTTAATAAAGTAAAAAAGTTCTTCATAAGTGTATACTGAACTACACTGTTTCACTTAAAATTTAAAGAAGTATATAATGCAACTGTTCAACACGTTTCTTCAAATTTGGATATTTCTAATTGGAAGCCAATGCCCAGAAATGTAGACCAAAGGCTGACCATGCTTTTATAAATATATGTCAGAGCAGAGTAATAATTTCGTCAGAAACAGTAGATCAGGGGTAGAATCAAGTTGGTCGCCACTGTTACATACCAAAATTTATTTCTGGAAAGAGAGAATTTGTCAAAGTGCGTAAATATACGTTTGTTTCCATTTCGTGAGTTTCGAAATTTGGGGTTCAAAGGCTTGGTAAAGATCAGTTAAGGACCAGGTTGTTACCACGAGAAAAGCAGTTATACGAAATAAACAGATGTTTTAAAGGAATTCATTCAGTCCCTTATACCCATTGAGTCACGTTTCTGCCATGGTCATTCAAAGCGCTAGTACCTGCCAACTGAGCTTTGCATTAAAAACTTGTGGAGGATGTACAATTCTGCGCATAATCCTGAATTCAAAGTGAAATAGGTTTACTTTACAATATTTTTAGCACTAATTATTTCGTAAGTTTCAGGACACCAGCTACAGTGCTCAAGATGTTCTGAGTTGCAAGAATGCATTAAAAGAGTCAGAATAGCAAGGAATGTTGCATCAAAAGATGTTTTTCAGTGAATTTGGTTATCATAAGAGGCGTACTGAGGCATTTTTCATACAGCCAAAAATTCAGAATGAGCGAGAAATAACTATATATGTATTTTGACAGCGAAAACAATATCTTACTACCTAAACTACTGGATCAGGCGGTATATTATAGAAGCCAGTTTTATATGTTTTGCTTCACAATTTGCGAAATCAAATCATGATGGATATGTTAAACATGTGGTTGGCAACTGAAGAACCAACTCAATTAAAAAAAGTTGTGGTAATTTTTTCAGTTCCTGGGCGTTCTTACATGTCACCAAATCGAGTGTTTGATCGTATCGAGTAAAATATTCGAGGATGGGAAATACTTGTAAATCCACAAGATTACGTAGATATATTTCAGGAATTAGGAACTGTCATCCACTTTGGTGCATTCTGTAATTGATAAAAGACAGTGACTGATGTAATGAAACTTCTAGCAAATTGGCACTACAGGTCTGCCCTCACAATCAGATTCAGTAGCCTTTGGCGCTGAGCTGGACACCAATCCATAGCTTAAGTTTTACGAAGAACTGCTGGAGGCCTGCAAATTTAACTTACGACAACAAAAAGAACAAGGAGATGATGAACCAATGACTGACGAGGATGCAATTTAACACAGTCCTTCACTGAAGAAGGCAAAAACAGCTATGAAACATTTGCGATTATTTATGAAAAATGGCAATGTGTTTCATAGCAACTACCACATATTTTTTCTGAAATAATTTTCTATATTTTGTTTATTTTTTGATAGAGTTTCAATTTCAATATAAAGTGACCTATTAGTTTTTCCGTTTTTCTCCATTTTCCTTGACATGGACATGTTTTGTTTTGGAACTGACCACTTCAGTTTAGCAAAAGTAGTAGGTTATTGTCACTGTGTGGAAGCCTCCAACTTGTAACATTCAGCTGTGGAATGATGTAGTTCTCCTTTTAGTCCAGTCAACGATGGGAAATTAGAGGAAAAATTTCCTGCTGTCACAAAATTTGGTGCAGTGGTAGGGAAGAATGCTATAAATAACGTACCAAAAATGTTGACCAAAGAAGTGTGGCATTGGGGTGTGGCTGTGAGCATTCAAAGGTCGCTTTTTTATGATTTTTATGAATGACTTGAGAACCCTGGTTCCTAGTCAAAAGTCTCCATGTACAAAAATAAACCACATTAAATTTTCTACAAAGAATAGTTCTACTCATTTTATCTCTGTAACTAATAGTTTCTACATAACTGGAGATGGAAAAGTCGCAGGTTATTAGAAAATTTTGTTTTAAAGGTATAAAATTCCTTTTTACTGTTGAATTAAATGTAGTAAGAACAAAATTAAATTTGTGTACCACATCTAAGTGCAGTAGTAGTAGTAGTAGCTTTATTCATCTGCAGATTTCTTTTTACAAGGATATAGGACATGTCAAAGTATTTACAAGTTTAGATTAATTTAAAATAAGCTAATTCGTATGCACATGTATTTACAGACTTCTAGTTAGAGACAATCATTAGATTTACTCCCGGTATACAATACTCTTTTTTACAAACAACTTATTAAACAATGTAATGCCACATTGTTCACTCATATCTCGCTATCAGTCACTGCATACACTATACACACATTGTTTCAACCCACTTCACTCTCTACACACACACACACACACACACACACACACACACACACACACACACACACACACACAACAGACTGGTGATCCCTGGGCTATTTTCTGTACTGCAACTTCCCATTTGCTGTCCTGAAAAACTGAGTGAGCATCGCTGCATAATGAGTGAGATGTTGAGCTCATAAAAACATAAAGTGAAAGTGTTATGTGGAATGTTGGATATTGTATAATCATTATTATTATTATTATTATTTATTTGTATAACATGTTTATCAAACGCCATACTCTGTTATAGCTAAGTAATCCTTCACTGTATAAAATGCATTGCATAACATGTACTTTATAGCTGCCTTTTTAAGCAAGTATATTTTTGCAATTTCTTTAATCTCTTTTGGTAATTTATTGTACAGTTTTATTCCTTGGTAGAAAATGCTGTTTTGAGTCTTATGTTTATTTTTTCTTGGTAAATGTAAGTTGAGTCTACCTCTTGTTGCATGGTCATGGACAGAGCTGTTTGTGTGGTAATTACCAATGTTATTTTTGATGTGTACAACTGATTGATAGATGTATTCACATGGAGCAGTTAAAATCCCCAGTGTTCTTAACAGATCTTTACAATGAGCTTGACTAGCATTTTTGGTTATTATTCTTATGGCTCTTTTCTGGAGTTTGAAAATTGTCTTCATATTTTGTGCATTTGTTCCCAAAAAAAGAATGCCATAGCTAAGAATTGAGTGTGCATAGGAAAAATATGTAACTAAGACACTGCACATTACACACTGATGATAGGATTCTAAGGGCATAAGATGATGATGACATTCTGATTGCAAGTTGCTTTGTATGTTCACACCACTTCAGCTGAAAATCAATATTCATTCCTAGAAATTCTGAATTTGTTACACAGTCTATACAGGTGCCATCTACATTTAATTTAACATTGTCATGTTTCCTCTTCAAACTGAAATTCATGGCATTAGTTTTCTTTATGTTCAATGTCACTTTATTACTTATTGACTTCCTTGAGAGTTTCATTTGCTTTCTTGGCAAGGAGTTCTCTTGTTTTCTCAGTGACTATAATATTGCTGTCATCAGCGAAGAGGATTTTTTCACCATGAGTAACACTACCTGGAAAGTCATTGATGTATATCAGGAAAAGTATTGGTCCTCATATGCTACCTTGCAGAACCCGTATATTAATGCATTTTGGTTCTCATAAGTGTTTCTACTAATCGTTTAGATCTATTTGAAGTACGTGTTATCTCTACTCTTTCTACCCTATCTGTTACGTATGATCGAAACCAATCATTAGCAACCCATCTTATTCCTAATACTTCCAATTTATTTAATAGAATCTGGTGGTCGACTGTATCAAACGCCTTAGAAAGATCCAAAAATATGCCTGTGACACAATCATCTCAATCAAGAGCATCAAGTAGAAGTTTTGTGAATTCTACTATGGCTGACTCTGTATTTTTGCCACTTCGGAAACCAAACTGTGATTCACTTAAAAGATTGTATTTATTCAGGTAATTCATAAATCTGTATTACGGGATAAACAGTGTTCTGTGGATAAAACATGTAGGAGGACCTTGGTGGCAGAGTTTGTAGGGTAGAAGCATGTGGAAGGTAGGTCGCTGGACTGTGATCATACACTTCCTCCTTCCCCAGGTCTGATACAGCGCGCACAAAATTCAATGGCCGGTACATGCGCAGATGGCAGGGCACGGAAGTGGAGAGAGGTAGTGGAGGGAATTAGGGGCAAGCGCTGTAGGGGAAATGCCAAGTGCTAGAGGGGAAGCGCAGTTCCAAACTGAAACCTACGCTCACCTTTTCTGTAAACACTAAGTAGAGGCTCTCCACACCCATTCAAACACATCTATCACATCTGCTTTGGTTAAACAGAATTTCACCAAAAATGCAGCGATGTATTTTCTCCTGGCTTGTTAACCATTCGTAACTCTCAGAGAAGTGTCGTGAGTGGTGAATTTTGAGTCAAACCTATACATTTCTTTGGTTCGTTTCTTTTGCCAAAACACAGCGGAGATTACACACTCACACTTCACTAACTTGTTGTACAGAAGCAGTTGCAAAAGAATTTTTAAAATGTGGTTTATTAAGTGAGGAACTGGGGCAAAGTGACGTCAGCAGCTTATAAACAGGCACGGAAACTGGACACTGAGCATCGGCCACCGTATTGGTTCAAATGGCTCTGAGCACTATGCGACTTAACTTCTGAGGTCATCAGTCGCCTAGAACTTAGAACTACTTAAACCTAACTAACCTAAGGACATCAGACACATCCATGCCCGAAGTAGGATTCGAACCTGCGACCGTAGCGGTCGCTCGGTTCCAGACTGTAGAGCCTAGAACCGCACGGCCACTCCGGCCGGCGGCCACCGTATTCTGCGAGGGCTGTAACCCAAGGTAGAGCAGGTGACTCTCCACTCTGTCTACTCCACTGTGTCATAAGAAGCAAGACGAATTGCTTGACCCTCCACAGTACGTATTATGCACCACTGGTGACATAGTGCGCAGAGATGTTTATTTTTTTAAAAATGCGCGTTAATACTACATGAAATTCAGATACAAGTTACTAACGACAGTAATGCAAGTAACGCATGTGGACAGAATCTACGTAGATCTTTGCACACTGTTCTACACTGTTAGACGGAAAATTGATTGTTAGTCAACCGGAAATACATTTCATATATGTACTTCATAATGGCTGTAGACGCCACAAGGCCTATTTCTTCGGAATGGATGTATATCCGAAGGAACATTGCAAAATTCTTCTTAACAACATAGGCACTCCAATATCGCATTTATCGGCCCGATAGTAAGCAGAGACTTTCAATAAATATGTTTTCAGTAGTAGCGGAATTACATAATGTGTGTGCGAGTACAAGCTGTAACGCAGCGGTTGGGTTGTTTGGAGGAAGAGACCAAACTGCGAGGTCATCGGTCTCATAGGACTAGGGAAGGATGGGGAAGGAAGTCGGCCGTGCCCTTTCAAAGGAACCATCCCAGCAATTACCTGGAGCGATTTAGGGAAATCATGGAAAACCTAAATCCTCATGACCGGACTCGGGATTGAACCGTCGTCCTCCGGAATGCAAGTCCAGTGTGCTAACCACTGCGCCACCTTGATCGGTGCATATGTACCTTTGGATCTGGTTGTGGGTCGCGCACGGATAGCCAAAACGTTTAAGGCGAACACTCAAGTAAAGTAGAAAATCCCAGTCCGAGTCCCAGTCTGGCAGAGATTTTCATTGTCGCCATTCCTTTATACAGCTGATGGTTGTTCGTGTATATTACATAATGGCTGTAGTCGCCGCCGTGCGCATGCGTGCAGGGACACTGCATCGTTCATCTTAACTGCATTATCGTGCATATTTCCTGTTGTTAAGTGAGTTTCTGTAAAATACCTTCCTGTAAACACTATCTGAAAAGTCTTCAGTTGGAACTTCCGGGCTTAGAGGCCGTGGTCGATGTATAAAATTTCCACCTAACGTCTCGTCTCCATCTGCGGGAGACATCTTCTGAGGTCGTCCGGCTGCTGGGCAGTAGCCGGACGACCTCAGAAGATGTCTCCCGCAGATGGAGACGAAACGTTAGGTGGAAATTTTATACATCGACCACGGCCACTAAGCCCGTAAGTTTCAACTGAATACAGCACCGGCCGTGAAAGCCTACATTGTACTGCCTGAAAAGTGTTAATTCTGTAAGTCTAATATTGGCAGTGGGAAGGGTTTCGATTGGTAAATGTGGTACCCTGCTGATGTCTATCGTTGACAATATGTTGCAACGCCTTGTAATTGTGTTGTACACACCTGGTGAACTAAGAATAATCAGAAAGTTGTTAAACTTCTGTCGCCATTAATTCTGTCAACTGCGTAGGTCTCTCCCATTCAAGAATTGCTGGCACTTGTGGAGTGGGTTGCTCTGACTGAAGCGACATACTACACTTTTACAATATATCTTGCAATAGGGATGTGAATGTGTTTGGTGGAACGGGACAGATAATGTTCAAGTCTAGAACAGTAAAAGCTGTAAAGCATTGCTTGACTTATGTTGGAATATCTTAAGTTTCGTAACACCTAAGTGGCCCATTTCTGTTGCAGGAGAAAAAGTTTAAGCCTCTGGGGCTCTTCAGAACTTGGGAGAGATGAGCCTAGGGTGGTGCATTTCATAAGCCTCATGATGTGAAAAGTATTTCAAACAGTGATAGTGAAGCCAATGACATCGACATTGTTCAGTACATATGACAGCATGCTACAACTGGGACTGGCTCTTCAGTGGTAGACAGTTGATACAGCCACCTGTTGAGGATTATTTACGTAGTAGCCCACTTCACAACTGCAGATAAGCACTCACTTAATAAACTGAAAATAACTCCATTCTATAAACAGGAGCTCAGTGTAGTTAATTTGTTTAAAGACAGGAAATGCTAGGGAGGAGTAGTCTGTCTGTAAACTGGAAAGTGAGCAGTGCTCCTGATGGGTCAACTGCCTTGCCCAGAAGAACACTACAGCTACTATACTGGATGACTAAGAATCAATTTCCCCTCTAACAGCGTGGAACAGTGTGCAGAGATATACGTAGATTATGTCCATAACTGTTTATTGCATTAGTGTTTTAAAATAACTCATATCAGCATTCCACGTGATGTTGAGGCATCTCATGGAAAATGCGCACTCCCTAGACACATCTACTCACTGTGTCTCCAGTGATTCGTAAGGTGTGCTGTGGAGGGCCACTACAACATTGTGAAACACCTTGTAGTTGCTTGTTGTGATGAAGCAGGTAAATACATTGAGGAATCGCCTGCTCTGTCTTCAATTAGCAGACCTACGAAGAAGGGAAGTGCATGGGCTTAATCCAACGATCTATTTTCCCTCACGCTTCTAGTCTACATCTTCTTACCCGTCTCCCTCCCGGAACACAGTTATCTCTTAATACCGCTATATTGCTCTTAGAAGTGGTATGCACGTTTTATATTTGTTTTATTGTAAGTTAAACTTTAATATTTTACCATTACAACAATATCCATATTAATTATAAAAATGGATAAGGTATGTAAGTACAGGGTGACACCTATTGAACTACAGTATATGAAAAAGAAAACGTAATTTAGTTACGAACTACTGTGTGCACATACTTTATTCAACATGTGTACGTCACTACAGATATTTGGATCTAGGTTATGACATGTTCAGTATGACTGCCATCATAGGCTATGACGTGGCGCACACGAGCGGCGAAATTCTGCATGACCTGCTGAAGTGTCAGAACACCGATGCTGTCGATGACCTTCTGAGAAGCTGGTTTTAAATCATCAATGGTTTTGGGGTTTTTGCTGTGCACCTTGTCTTTAATACAGCCCCACAAAAAGGAGGCGCATATGTTCAGATTCTGAGAATATGGTGGCCAATCGGCCGATGCCAGTGGCCTCTGGGTACCCCAGAGCCAGGATGCGGTCCCAAAAGTGCTTCTCCAGGACGTCAAACACTCTCCGGCTTCGGTGGGATCGAACTTCGTCTTGTATGAATCACATCTTGTCTAAACCAGAGTCACTTTAGATACTGGGGATGAGATCATCTTCCAAAGCCTTCACCTACCGTTCGGTAGTCACTGTGCCGCCAAGGAATGTCGCACCGATTATTCCGTGACTGGACACTGGACTCCGCACAGTCACGTGTTGAGGATGGAGAGACTTCTCGACCGTGAAATACGGATTTTCAGTGCCCAATATGCGCCAGTTTTGCTTATTGACTAACCCATCCAAATGAAAGTGGGCTTCGTCGCTAAACCAAACCACATTCACATCAAAGTCCTGTTCGTCAATGTGTTGGCGAAACAGAACTGCCGCTCCATGGCCCTGGGGCTTAATGGCTGAAGGGTTTGAATTTTGTATGGATCTGTTTTGAAAAATAGTTAGTGTCTTCTCGATGTTTCCAGGTGCCACCCAGTATGTATACAAGCTACGTATCTCCTCCAAACCACAAGGCCGATTCTAACCAAACTTGGCACACATATAATTTACTGTCTGGGAAGAATCACTGGCGATGTAAGATCCACTCATGTATGAAAGGGATGGTGCTGAGGGCGAGGAATAAGTGGTGTAGCCCACGAAGCGAGAAAACCCAAATTTCACTTATCCAATATTACACTCGGTTTCAAACTTTTCCTCGCTGAAGGCCACCACAAAATGACGAAAGGAAAAAGTTTGTCGCTTACTGCATTTTCGCTATTGAGCACTGCCACATGAAACATGAGGTTTTAATTTATTACTTCTTCACTACTAACCGTACTCGTGACACACTTTGCGGGAGAGGACATATTTACACATATCTCTGAATGTACCAGAAGAATTACATCATTGTACGTCACTTTGTTCGGGAGATACGACATTGTAAAACGCGTAAAAAACTACCGCATCATGTGGGGCTAACTGCAGTAGTCGATCGACGTTTTTTGGTCTTCATTGATTGGACTATTTTGTGTGCATCTAAATGCGGTATGCAAAAAATAAAGTAGTTTACTTGCTGAAAAATCGTTCAGTGAAAACTTAAATGGCTAGCAGACGCATTATCACAACAGTCAGTCACACAGTACTGATCGTATCAGCGTCCAGCGATGGAGCATCAGACGTAGTCTTGCCCCATTCAACTTCCTAAGACAAACTAATATGCAAAGAGATTGTAGTATTTGTTAATAATAATAATCAGTGCCCCTACTTTAGTTGAATTCCGATCCATGACAGGGACTGTGCAGAGCATCCTTCAGTTTCACAGCAAGTCATAATGGCGCACCAGCACCGTGGCTCGTTTAAGTATAGTTTGTATGCAGGAGTATACGTTTCTGGTAAATATGTTCGCAATACTTGCTTTCAGTAACTGATGGATTAACGTTTGAGAACAACCGACATAATTTAAAATCTCGTAGTAGTAATTTAACCCACACCTTTCGTTACAAAACCTAGGCATTTTTGTTGCACACACAATCAAAACCATGGATCGAAGTGTCGAATATAATCCGATCGCTGTAAACAATAGGTGGAAGATCCCGCTGTAGCGGCAGAGCGAATAGTTTCGAGGAGAGTGTTTAATGAAACTTATTGCACTGCGCTGTCACTGGGAACAGGCTATGAGATGAATTTTTGTGCTTATCATTTGACTTGCGAGAAGATACTGGTGACAGCAAGCCAGTGTATTGTGTACAGGGTCACTGGCTAGTAATATTTCGCTGTTTACATCTTGTGATATTCTATGCAGCTAAGATTTTAGCTTCTCTGATCTATTAGGAGCAGACACTCTGCCAAAACCAGATGCTGCGGTGTAAGGTGAACGTTATACGCGGCAGCTGAGCAAGCTATTTTTTTCACTGTCTGCTCAATCAATGGTGAGCGCTGCATCCAGTTAGGACGAAAACACCTAATTGGACGAGAAAACTTATCCGGACGGCGAAACAAGCTAAAATAAATCACAGGCTCGTGAAATAAGTAATTAATTACCGTAATTTCGTTCGAAGAGAAAAAAACAGCTAATAAGCCTTTAAGCAATGCGTGGAATCTTGCCAATAACGAAACAGGCGTCGCTGCTGGTATATATTCGTTACTGACCCACGCTACGTTTTTCTCGAGGTAATTGGAAACAAGGCATGCTATTTAAATTAATTAAAAAATAAATTGGATTGCTCGAATGACAGAAGCATGTGGTTTGCTGGTTGGCCTCCGTCTCATGTATAACACGCAATTTCTCTCCCCTGTTAAATGCAAATGTCCGGAAGGATATGGATATTATTCAAGAGACGATATTCCAGACACAAATAGTTTTGTCGTTACGAGACTGATCTTTTACAATGTTTCCTAGGAAAAGTAATACATTTGTAACTTTCCATTTAAAGTTCTCACTTTGTGTATAACTGTTTTTGCCACACGTCAGTTATAACAACGGCTCACTATTGCAATGTCAGGTTCCTTAATTTCTCTTATACTTGAATCTTTCCCATCAAATATTACAGGAAATCTCAGTATGAGGGGGCTGTTAAGCTTCATATCGAAATGATGCAAAATTACATATAAGGCCTCAGAGCAGAAACAGTGTTAGTGCAAAGCAGATAGTTTTAAGAAAAACTGGACTCAATGGAGATGAAAACATACAAATGTTTATGAGCTACACTGCTACATTTGTAAGAAAGTTGCTTACCCAAGTAACAAACATAATTTTTTAGTCTTTTGTCCAGCATGTTGATCATTACTGTGCAGACTATCCATAGCAAATTGCAACCCCACTTGCGTGTCTATTTTTTTTATCGTCACGGCCGGTTTCAGTCACCAGGGCCATGTTCAAGTGGTTATCAGATTAGCATGATGGAGGCAGGGTTGCCAGCCTCATATGTCCGACTTTTTACGTTCGTGTCCAGGGAAATAATGCAAGTCTGACCTGTCTGGCCCTTGTTGGGCTTTTTAGCGATGATGAAGAGAATGTACGACTAAGGCCTGTTCCTGGCTGATAACGTAACCGCGAGGAATAAGTGGAAGGAGGAATAAGGAGACATACTGTGAGTGTATAGAGACGCAAGCAAATACTACTGATACGTCGGTGTCCTATGTCTTTTTTCGTATAATACGTGTAGAACGAGAGAGCCAAAGTAGAATGTGGCTGTCACTTGCTACCAAATCAGGCGTAAATATTTGGAGCAAACATGAACAACATGTACATAATTCCCAAAGACTAGCTAAAATCCTCGTCTTAGAAATTTTGCACTTTTAGTAGATGACATTAGCTGATGTTCTAACATGGCAACAATCAGCAGAAATGTAGATATTTTGTCTGTAAAAAGACATTAATTTGCATTACACTAAATTCTTTGATCAATGGAAAAATTTCAAGAAATTTGTGCCATAAAAAAGACGACTGTGTTTAAAAAAAAAGCCTTTGGCACATGAAAAGTGGTCAGCTTATTTCATATCGCATCATAATGAAGACCTTTATTCGTAATTATTTAAAATAGACAGATTACTGCTTTGTAATTCCAGTCTATAATGCCCGCGTTGTGAGGGTGATTTTTTTCGGTAAGTGCTCAATGAATAAATGAACGGAATTAATTGCACACCGACGAAACAGCGAAATTGTGTAATTTAAAATATTCTGTCAAAAGCTCCTCGGCATTATCTTTTAAAAAAATAATTTTCTTGTTAAAGTAGGCTTAAATGAGAAATATTAATACCCAAGTACAGATTACTGTCGTTTTTCTGTAAGTCTAAATAAAATGACAAAAGTTACTGAATATCTTTTTATTTCCCATCCCAAAATAATAATTAATTGAGCATTTTCTTTAAATAAGAACTTTTGGTTTATTTTGACCTAAGATTACTTGAAGAAGGTGACTGAGAACTTAGTTGCCCTTATAATTGCCAAAATATATTAGGCTGTTCAGTCACGTTTAAGGTTGATCTCGCAAAAGCTGATTGTAATTGACTACTAATGATTGACTGGAAATACCCAGCTGACTATGTTTCTATTTAAAATAGCTAGTCTCGCTTTTAGGGCAAAATGACCGGCTAAATATAACGCCTTTTCCGGCGTCTCTATTTTCAAACTTAGTATCACTAGATACAGGTTGAGCTTGAGACTAGAAAGGCTTCAATCCGGCATCTGCTTTTTAAAGAATGAAGAAAACTGCCAAATTTGTAATCCACCAGGCGGCTGGAGAAATGACGAGCCTTACCGGAGCTGTAGCAGACAGGCATGCGCAAAACGGCAGGCTATTTTCTTGGCTGTTGGCGCATTGATAAACTGATAACAGCATACAGGCAATAGTAATTTCTTAAGTGAAACTCAGTTTCTCTGACACAATTGTTCACAATTACTATTCGCTCGAATTTGGAACTCACTTAATATCTATAATACTTACGTTTCGTTCGCGGTATCGTTAAGTGATAAAAATTAATAAAATTAAATTAATATTTTTATTTTCAAAAGACTTGACGCTGTCGTGTATGTGGCACAACGAACGATCAGTCTTCTGACTGTATGACGCGGCTCGCCGCGATTTCCTTTGCTATGCACACCTCTTCATCTCAGAGGGCTCAGTTCTGGGCCCCCTACTTTTTATTGTATTTATAAATGATCTCCCTCTCTGGACGGAATATTGTAGATTCATCGTTTTCGCTTATGACACTACACACTTATTGATAATTCAGTAGATAAACTTGGGGTAAGAGCAAATAAGGTTTTAAATGAAACGGTGAACTGGATTAACATTAATGGTCTTTCTTTAAATTGCTGTAAAACAAACTACATTCAGTTCAACACAACATCCGAAGATGAGGAAATAGTAGTAAAAACAGGTGAGCAGACAATAACCAGGGTAGATTCCTCAAAATACCTAGGCTTGCATATTGATAGCAGACTGAATTGGTCAAACCACATCCTAGATCTATGCAAAAGACTAAGTTCAGCAACATACGCATTGCGCATTATTTCTTCTTATAGAAATATGGAAACCATGAAGTCAGCATATTATGGTTACTTTCATGCAATTATGGCATTTGGAATTATATTTTGGGGAAATCAGCCACTGGCTAAATAAGTACTATGTGTACAAAAAAGGGCCATAGGGATCATGTGTGGAGTCCATCCTAGAGCCACATGCAGGAATCTTTTTAAGAAGCTTGAAATAATTACATCCACTGCGCAATATATATTCTCTTTGATGTGCTTCATAAGGAAAGAAAAATCCATCTTTAAGCTGAATAGTGCATATCACAGTCACAATACTAGAAGGAAACATGATATCCACTATGAACAGCCAAATCTAAGTATGGTGCAGAAAGAAGTCCATTTCAGTGGCTGTAAGATTTTTAATGTCCTCCCTTCAAGAACTAAGTGTTTGGTAAATGATGATCTCTTGCTTAAAAAAACCTTAAGGCAGTTCCTATTGCAAGGATCATTTTATACAATAGAAGAGTTTCTGAACTACAGTGTTTAACATTTCTTGTATTGTAAATTGCAAATGTATGCCCAAATTTGTATTTGTAATACCGAATACTTTCATTGTAAACATATATTTTGCAGTATTTATTTCTCTGTAACACTTATTACTTTGCAATCTCTATCTATCTCTAAAATATATTTTTTGCAGTGGGACCTAAGTTACTGTATACTGTTTTTGTTTTGTTTTATGTATTACCATAAATTCTGACCAAAAGCTTGTAAAATTGACACGTTCCATATCCTGTGAAAGTGTCACAACATGGATCACCGGAACAAGACATAAATAAATAAATAAGTAAATAGAGTAGCACTTGCAACCTACGTTTTCAATTATTTGCTGTATGCATTCTAATCTCTGTTTTCCTCTACAGTTTTTACTCTCTGTAGCTTCCACTACTACCACGGAAGATATTCTGTGATGTCCTAACATATGTCCTAATACCTTGTTTTTTCTTCCTGTCAGTATTTTCCAGGTAGTCCTTATCTTACTTCTTCCTCTATGTTAATACTGAATGTAAAAACTTTTATTTATCTATATTACGTATTTAGGCGCCATTCAGGTACCAACTCTATTCAGATCAAAAAGCTATTGTTACTGTGTTGTACAATCAAGTACACTGATGTGACAGATGTCACGAGGTACCTCCTAATATCGTGTCGGAACTTCTTTTGACCGGCGTAGTGCAGCAACCTGACGTGACATTGCGATGTTAACTAAACGTTACTGCATGAGTCGTTGCTTTGCCTAGCAGCCTTCCATAAGAGCAAACCAGTTGTGACTTTTCCTGATATTGGTTGTACCTTAGATACTTGGGCTACGCATGCTTCTGTTTGCAAAGAATACCTCGATGTCGTCGCAGGGACGAGCTGCGCACATCTGCTTTCATGACCTGCAGCTAACTCGCTGTAAATAATGGTCTGTTGCTGTGATGCTGCTGTCAAGTACTCTGTGCATTGGCTAGAACTGTGAGTAAACAAAATACACAGAAATAGAAAATAAAAGTTAAACGAGTAATTTAATAACAAGGGGTCTATTCCCACATCTGTAATTGATGTGGGCGACAGAGAATTATGTTGAATAATGTTTATTCAAGAAAGGACATCACAAATAAAAGGGAAGTGGACCTACGATATTCAGTTAAAATGCAGTAAAGTTAGGTCGAGAGCGCTATGAGAATGGTAGCAAAATATCCAAACTAGCAAGCCATCAAAGATACACGAAAACTAAGTCCATTTTGTGATCACAATACAAGAAAAATTCACGGCCGCTGTGGCCGAGTGGTTCTAGGCGCTGCAGTCCGTGCTGCTGCTACGGTCGCAGGTTCGAATCCTGCCTCGGGCATGGATATGTATGAAGACCTTAGGTTTAAGTAGTTCTAAGTCTAGGGGACTGATGGCCTCAGATGCTGTGTCTCATAGTGCTCAGAGCCAATTGAACCATTTTTTTAAACACTTCTGAGGTCAACATGATAATTTACAAATTGACAGAAACGTGGCAAAGAATAGTAACTCATACTATGACTATTCTCAGTTTTGTAATTCAAGTGGATAAATTAGAATCCTACTCTGGAACAGTCAGACCTCTCAAAACATGAAGTCCCTTCAGAAGTTAAATTATGGTAGCGGTCGTTCACCACCCAGCATCAAACACCCTCACATTGAATCATGCATGTTACCTCACGCAAGTACACCTCCTTCCAGAAGTTGCAAAAAAATATCCAGAATCGCTGCCTCTAGCTCTTTATGGAAAAGCTCCATTCTCCACAGATCTCATTGTCTGAAGGTCGTCCCCTCCAAAAATACATTATTCTCAAGCTCTACAAACATGAACTGACTCAACATTGTCACTTTCTGCACTAGACTAATATATTACAACAATAATTAAATAACGAAATGTTATAAACATTCTATCAAACAGATAATTTGCTATAATTGTAAACAAAGATTTGTCCATAAATATATCAGCCAGTATTCTTATGCAAGTCCTCTCATGATAAATGACCACATATTTCCCTTATATAGTGTTTAATCAAATATTCAGGCCTTGTTGACAGAAGCTCCTTTTGATTCCCTGTTCTGTTGTGATGTATAGTAAAACGTGCTACAGAGAACTTTTAATTTAGCACAGTTCTTTAGTAGCATTTGCAACTAACTGTCAAAACAGTAAACGGTTGGTCAAATGAAAACACAAGTAAGACAAAAGATGAGGTACTCATGCAGTATTCATTTGTTGCGTACTTATGGAGGATATAATCTTCTAAAAATATTTTTGTGATTAAAAAGATATAAAAGACATAATAAATCAATAAATAAAGTAGATACAGTTACGTAGCTTTCAGGGGCTATAGTTATAGTGCAGTGCTATCATCTGAGAGATCGTTTGTTGAAATTGCCTTAAGCAATTAAAAGTTGTTAATCCAGAGGTTCATTGTGTAAATGTTTATTCACTGTGAAATATTAACTTCTGTTGTTCTAGAAGTACTGAAATTATTGTTATGTCATTGGATGTGCCTCATTTTCCTGAGATCGCAAATGTATTGAGATTTGTATTAATATTTGATGTGAATTATAACTGAATCTCAAAGAGCTATAACTTAACAATGTCTGACTCTCCGCACTTTCCTTGGAGCATCTACTGCGCAAAGGCGCTGTAACAGTCGTCCAAATCTCCCAGCTACGGGATTTACCCGTTCCCGCTGACACTTCTAGTCTTTGTACCTGGGCTCATCTGTACTGATCCCTAAGCAGGAAGCCTGGTCTGCCGCAGCACACACTGCAACCTGGCTCCGCTAGCGTTTAGCTATATAAAAAAATTCATCTTACCTCGCACCAGTTTTAGGCGGCCGATTAACTCGCCCACATACGCATAACACTACGCAACTCTACTTAATGTGGTACATTCGGTTGCTAACTTGGCACCTTAAGTTGGACCAAATTTGATACTCATAATGAATACATACATAACATAGTTAACAGAATACTGTACTTGCATGTCACAACAATAGAGTAAGAAAGCTTGTCGTGGTGTATGAAACAGCATGTACCTCTGAGGATGTGTCATAACATCTTGTGAGCACATATTTACTAAATCTAACACAAATTATAAAACTTGTGGGATATTAATTAAATGGCGAAATAAACACTGCACTTTTATATAACTCTCGAGACATGTCCGTTTTTCCAAGGGGGTTAGCTCTTTTGCTCTTATTTGATAGCACTTTTTTGCTTTGTCCACATCGTATCACCAGCAGCATCGAAGTTTAGATGGTTTGCAACCTAGCCGTCATTCATGAAAATTCCATCGTTGTTGGCGAAAATTAAGCCCATGAACAACCATATCCAGTCAATTATCGATTTAGCTGGACCAGATGAGCCAGTCCAATCCATGTAAACACAGCCCACACCATTATGCATCCATCACTAGCTTGTGCAGTGCATTGTTGACATCTTGGTCCATGGCTTCGTAGAGTCAGCACCACACCCGAACCCTACCATCAGCTCTCACCAACTGAAAGAGAGATTCTTCTGAGCAGACCACTATCTTCCAGCCGTCTAGGATCCATCCGATATGGTCACGAAGCCAGGACAGGTGCTGCAGGCGATGTCGTGCTATTTGGAAAACCACTCACGTCGGTCGTCTGCTGCCATAGCCCATCAGCGCCAAATTTCGCCTCTGTGTCCTAACGGGTAGGTTCGTTGTGCGCCCCACCTTGATTTTTGTTGAAACACTACTGTCTTATATTACGTAAGGAAAAGACTTCCAGAGCCGGCCGTGGTGGCCGAGCGGTTCTAGGTCCTTCAGTCCGGAACCGCGCTGCTGCTACAGTCGCAGGTTCGAATCCTGCCTCGTGTATGGAGGGGTGTGATGTCCTTAAGTTAGTTAAGTTTAAGTAGTTCTAAGTTCTAGGGGACTGATGACCTCAGACGTTAAGTCCCATAGTGCTCAGTGCCATTTGAACCAATTGAACCATTTGAAAAGACTTCCGGTGAAAAAGTATTGCTACTGTCAGATTCTCACTAAGACAAGCCAATTTGCTGTCTGAACAGTAGATCCTGTAAAGCAGGTAAACTGAGAAACTGTCATCGATCACCCTCGGGGTTAGCTGCTTACTGAGCATTTAACAACCACAAATGACAATAAGCCGCTTCCTCACAACGCTGACAACAGTAGCAGATTGTTAATCACAACCATTGTGACTGTCCACTCGATTTCAGCGAGACTTCCGAAGTTAGTTCAAAGGTAGTAAGTTAGCAGGAAGTTGAGTTGTATTGCGCGTTCAGTATAAGTATTTAACCGGGTTTAAAATAAAGTAATACACGTTCCTTCATTCCCTCGGATAACCGGTGGATTATGTAACTTTACGTGTATTTAGGCGAGCTAATCGGCCGCCCACTATTGGTAGTGGTAAGGTGAATTTGTTGTAGGGCTTAACGATAGTGCGGCCAGGTCTCAGGGCGCCCCGCGGCAGTTTCGGCTTCTAGCTGGGTGACCGGTTGGCACGAGGTTAGGTACAAAGACTAGCGTCACCGGAATAGGGAAAAATCCCAGTACGGGGAATTTTGATAGCTGTCGCTCGCATGGCCTTTGTGCAAGAGACAGTACTCCAAGACAATGCAGAATACCAGACAAGCTGAAAGATAGCTTCTTACAGCCCTTTGAGAGTCTTCAATAATTCACATCAAATAATAAAGGAAATCTGAATACATCGGCGATTTCACATAAATGAGCTGCATCCTATGATACAACAGTATTTCAATATCTTTAAAAATACAGAAGTTAATAATTCAACTGTATAAACATTTACAAAATGAACCTCTGAATTAACTACTTTTAATCGCTTCATGTGATTACAGCAAACGATATCTCAGATGATAGCATTGGACTGCAGCTATTACCCCTGACAGCTATGTACCTATATCTATTTTATATACTGTCTTATGATGTCTTTTATATCTTTTTCACTAAACAAATGTTGTCAGAACATTGTTTTCTCCACATTTGTACAGAAAATAAGCACAGCATCAGTACCACATATTTTGTCATACCTGTATTTTTATTTAATGAACAGTTTACTGTTTTCCAGTAACTTTATTTAAATGTTGACTGCAAGTGCTATTAAAAAACTGCACTAATTTAAATGTGGTCAATGGCATATGTTAGCGGGCACCACAACTGAAAAGTAAAGCAAAAGATGTTTCTGTTAAGAAGGCATACATAATTGTTCAAATAATGTTTAATGACAATCTGTTGTCTTTTATTGTGAGCACATTTGTGCGAGAATGCTGGATTATTTATTTATGAACCAACTATTTCGTATGTAAATATCTGAGTGTAACCGAATATTTGTGACATTTACTTATTTAAATATTGTTAAAATATGTTATTCTAGTCTGGGAACTGACAGGATATGTCAAATGAAATCTGTAGACCTTAAGGACAACGTATTTTTGGTGGGGACCGTCTTGAGCCGATGAAGAAGCAGACAGTAACGGGACACTACAGAGTCAAATAGAGACTGGGACTTTTCAAGTGACAAGCTCAAGGGAGTATTTCTGGACTTTATGGAAACGCTGGAAGAAGGCAGACCTGCCTATGGTAACATGTGTGATTCATTGGTAAGGTGATAGATGCTGGGTAGTGAATGGCTGTTACAATACTTTAACTTTTGAAGGGACTCTAACTCATGAGACACCTGAATGTGCTCTGCTTGCATTACAGAACTGAGACAGGCAGAGTACAGGTAACTGTTCTTTGCATCGCATGTGTTAGTTTATGATTCATCACGTAGAACTCTGAACTGTTTTGAGCTGGTGAATATTTCATGTACTGTGACTACGAAATACACTTAGTATTCATGTTCTACGATGAATATTTAGTTTGGGGATTTAGCTACCGTTCTGGTGAGGCTCTCAACGTGATTGTACTGCGTTTTAGAAATTTCTGTTGACATTATATGTGACTGACGTACGATTATTATCCGTTTATTTGATTGTACTGTCGTCAATAAACATTGTGCAACGTAATTCCCTGTCATGTATCTCAGGCGTTAGAGTAGAACCGTTTCGATTATGGTATTCATTTACCTTTTATTTTATATTTCAGCGTATTTTATTTATTCCCAAATTCTAGCCAATGCATAGTCTATTTGGCTGCAGGATCATAACTACAGGTTATTATTCACAACGAATTAGCTGCGGGGCATGAGCTGTTCTTTTTAAACAGAGCCGTCCAAGGCCCATGTGCCTACAGAAAGAGTTGCCATAGGTAAAGATGCAACTGGTTTGCTTGTATGGGATGCTGTTTGGAATAGCAATTACACTCAGCAGTAAGCGTTGGTCCCGTCGCAATTCACAGTGCTAACCAGAGATCCCACAGTAGTCATTCGATGAGTGTCTCCTTTTATTCGAAACTAAGTAGGTCTAATTATGAAAAATTTTCGGATTTAATGAAAGTATATTCCCTTTTCGTCTTTTCCTATGTTGTTATCAGCAACGTTAGCTCTGAACGCAAAATTCAAGGTGCGTAAATATCAAGTTGATTATGTGTCTTTGGGATTTACCAGCTTTTTTAATAACCAGGAAGGCCACAATGTGTGTCTGATTTTAGCCAACTATAGCTTGAAGGTTTATAAACTAAAGAGACACCAGATCATGTGGGTAAACACATTGACTTATTATAGCGTCATGAGCAACAATTACAAGGAAAGAAACAGACATCTATTTCGTAAGACCGCCCTACTAGCATTCCAACAGTTTCCTTCTTAACTGTAAAATCCAAATCAACGCGCATTACTGGCGAGAAATTCCTTCTTCCCACAAGAGCCGTGGTAAAAATTGCTGTTTTGAAGAGCGCGCGGCAGCGCGTAGTGTGAAGCAGTCGCCCTCCGTTTCTGGCGGTTGCGCCGCTGTAGCAATCGCAGCTTTGGTGTCTCCCTCTGGTGGAAAAGCGGAAAGGTTGCCTGTTCACATGCATTTAAGGGGCGCTATGAGCTCGCCAGTCGGTCAGTCTGGGTCAGTCTCTCGTGCCCAGCTTGCTAGTCTGTCTCTCGTCCGCATTTGTTAGGCAGTTAGGGTCTGTCTGTCGTTCGGAGTGCTAGTATGTTGTTCGGATCAACCTTTAAAGCCGGCAAAATGAGAGTCTTTCCACTCCGCCAGTAAGAGAACTCAGCAAGTGGTCGCCCGGTCGGGTCTTAGTTCCTGCATCTGAGTCTGCGCGTTAGGCTGCCAGTCTGCTCTAGTTGCTCAGACAATGATCATTGGCGGTTCGACCGATCGGTTGGTCGGTCGCGCACTGAGACACAAAATGACTTGTCCGTCTTGGGCGTCGGCGCATTTGAGGTCGCCACGTGAGTCCAGTGGGCCGCGGTGTATAGCGAGGTGCAGTGGCTTCGCGACCGACACGGGAGCAACAGGAGTCAACCCACGACATCAGGCTGGCCGGTGCGGAGCTGCGACGCCGTGAGGCGGGAGATCGGCGCGCCTTCCTGCGTCCGTTGAAGCGGCTGGCAGCGGACGGTTTGGGAGAGCCATTTGGGGGGGGGGGGGGGGGGGTTGCTGCGCCAGGTCTTCTCGAGAAATCGCAGTTAAGTCATTGGTGATAAGTTGTTTGATTTACTCTCGTTAAATTCTACTTGTTTTCTTGGTGAGGTCACCAGCCGTTTTGATTTGGGGTCATCCCACCATTCTTCTTCGTTTGCCCACCCGCGGGAAGGTGGTTGTTTATAAATTGGGTGGTCCGTTTCTCCCTTGTGGAGTAGGGGCTGATTAGAACAACCTGCGGTTCGGGTTGTTCGGTAATCTCCCTATCAATATACCGTACGTTAGTAGCTGCCTCTGTCATGTTTGTCGGATTTGATGTGTTAATGAATTTATTGCTTGGAGTGTAACGGCCTAATACCTGAAATATGTTTTGATCTTTGGAAACTTTGCTATTATTGCCTATCATCTTGAGAGGAGGTATCTGTGTACTGTAGAGCAACTTCACTATTGTTTGTCCAACCTTTTAGAATTTTTATAAGATTGCATTTCATGGACTTTTATTCAAATGATCATTCTAGTATATAAAGTTGCCACCCTTTCACCGTAAGACTTTTCTTAGAAGTTAAAATCAAGTTGCACCTTCGGTGGCAAGGTTAATATTTTAATTGTTAGTGTTTTGTACCATTTTCATCCCTCCTACGGGGGGGGGGGGGGGGGGGGAATAGTTTCTGTGCGTGTGTAAATTATTAAAACTCTTGGTTTAAAGTAATCTGGTGTGTTGCAGATTTGCACCAGTGTAGTCTTTCAGAGGCTCTTGTGGACGGTCGTAACTGTGACCGTGTCAAAAGGGAGCGGCAAGGTTCTCTGCCCGACAGCTCATACAGTCAAAACTTGTTTCTTTCTGCCTCTGAATTAATTGTAACTTTGATATTTAGAGGGTGCTTTCTGATTATAATTTTAAATCTGCTTCTTTTAAAAAATGCTTTTAGGTACTATAAAAGGAATAATTTTCCCATATTTTAAAAGGAACTTGGTTATGATTTCATCAGTTACTCCCTGGCAACTACTTCCATGCTTACATAGTGTGATTAAATGTGTTAATGTTCCTGATGAATCGCTAGTAAATAAAATAAATTTTTAAGAATATACTTTGAAAATAAATCACGGTTCACCACAACTGTCAAAATGCATGAAGAAAGGTTTGGCAAGAGTCTGATGTGATCGTCGTTTTCATGCTGTAACCTCTGACATGAACAATTAATTGCTACTATGCATTCATGATAGCCCAAAATTCGCCGTGCAGCTTGATGATAGTACTGATATCGTAGATCTTTCCCAGGCTCTGGTTTTTGTATTCTACTTTTATGAAAATGAAGTGCACGAGGACTTTCTATTTTGTAGAGCTCTGGAGAGGAGGAATTCCTTTTTTGTTGGCAACAATCTGTCATGGACAAGTTGTGTTGATGCATGTACCGATGCGACGGCAGAGTTTACTGGAACTAAAAAGGTGTTCACTGAAATGTGTGCTATTTCTCCTTCTCTAAAATTCACACACTGTGTGATGCACAATATGCTTGGAAAGTAGTTAAAGCAGTACAATCGAAATTAAATGAAGTGCTGAACTGTGCAGCTAGGTAGACTATTTTGGCTCTTAGTGAGGAGATAGGTTCCCCTCACGACACGTTTCTACGGCACACAGAGGCATGTTGGTTGCCTCGTGGTAAAGTTCTTCGGCGCGTTGTGGGCCTGAAGCATGCGCTTCGTCTTTCTCTACTGAACAGTCCTACCTTCTCGCCTCTGCTTGTGGATGAAAACGGTTTCTAATATTGTGCTACTTGGCCGACGTTTTTGAGAAACTGAATGACCTTAAAGCCTCACTTCAAGGCCGAGGTAGTAATATCATCTTTCGAGGGCAGAAAATGCTTGCGTTTAAAAGAATTCGATTTTGACTTTGAGAAACACATATGGAGAAGGGTAACTTCGAGGCGTTACTGTGTCTGAATGATTTTGTATTGGAAAATGAGTTGCGTGTAGGCAAGATTAGTAGAATGGATGTAATAGACCTACATATCGAAAGCCTTCGTCGGCAGTTCCAGGATAGATTTATAGAATCTTTATCTGATATGACTTGATCCAAAACCCGTTCGATACTACTACTCAGACTCTTAACAACAGCAAAATATTAGGAGCTGACAGAACTCTCAAGGGATAGTACATTTCGAAATGAATTTGTGTCTAAATCTCTTGAAATTTTCTAGGTGCAGACTCGGAATGACCACACCAATTTAGTAAGAAGGACAGCGGACGTGTTACTACTCGCGTCATCAACTTCATGGTGTGAGTCAACATTTTCCTTAATGGCTTTTATCCAGACGAAACATCGGTCTCCACTGCAGCTGGAAGGGGATGTACGAATTGCTGTTTCAGAGATACAGTCAATACTGGATCTACTTCCTTCACAAATACAAGCTCACACATCACACTAAATGTGCAAATTTCACAATTTTGAACCGTATACAGTTTCACTCTTCTTTATTTCCTTTCGGATGATTTGTTTAAATATAACAATTTTTAAAGTGACATTTAATTGTTTGCTATCACCAACTGTACATCGTGATATTTCAAATGTTAAAACATTCTATCTGAATTAGAAGAAATGTAGATGGAAACAGTTAAACTTTAATTTACTAACTAACCTTTAAAAAAGTATGTGATGAAATACACATATTTGATCAGTTCTAGTAACTGCATACACAGCTTTAACTATTTGTGAACAAGTTGTAATTGTTAAATTTGACCACCTTTGAAAAATACAGGTGTGAGATATTTTAAAAAAATATTTAACTCCGATGTATTTGAAGGACGTCCTCTAATTATTATTATTGTTGCTGTAATTGATACTCGCAAAAATTAGACAAAATGAAATAAACATCGAGGGCTGAGAAAGGAAAGACAAGTAGGGGTGACAGGGAGGGGGGGGGGGGTCAAAATAATTAGTTTCAGAAGAGGGCTGCGACGAAAAAAATTTCACAACCTATTTATTAGATAGTACAGTCAGTGATAAAGTTCTTTTGTTCTCAAAAAACATATCAGAGCAGTCATTCGGAACCCCACAGTCCTTTAATGAACAAAGTAAGAGCATATGGACTATCAGACCAATTGTGTGATTGGATTGAAGAGTTCCTAGATAACAGAACGCAGCATGTCATTCTTAATGGAGAGAAGTCTTCCGAAGTAAGAGTGATTTCAGGTGTGTCGCAGGGGAGTGTCGTAGGACCGTTGCTATTCACAATATACATAAATGACCTTGTGGATGACATGGAAAGTTCACTGAGGCTTTTTGCAGATGATGCTGTGGTGTATCGAGAGGTTGTAACAATGGAAAATTGTACTGAAATGCAGGAGCATCTGCAGCGAATTGACGCATGGTGCAGGGAATGGCAATTGAATCCCAATGTAGACAAGTGTAATGTGCTGCGAATACATAGAAAGATAGTTTCCTTATCATTTAGCTACAAAATAGCAGGTCAGCAACTGGAAGCAGTTAATTCCATAAATTATCTGGGAGTACGCATTAGGAGTGATTTAAAATGGAATGATCATATAAAGTTGATCGTCGGTAAAGCAGATGCCAGACTGAGATTCATTGGAAGAATCCTAAGGAAATGCAATCCGAAAACAAAGGAAGTAGGTTACAGTACGCTTGTTCGCCCACTGCTTGAATACTGCTCAACAGTGTGGGATCCGTACCAGATAGGGTTGATAGAAGAGATAGAGAAGATCCAACGGAGAGCAGCGCGCTTCTTTACAGGATCATTTAGTAATCGCGAAAGCGTTACGGAGATGATAGATAAACTCCAGTGGAGACTCTGCAGGAGAGGCGCTCAGTAGCGCGGTACGGGCTTCTGTTAAAGTTTCGAGAACATACCTTCACCGAAGAATCAAGCAGTATATTGCTTCCTCCTATGTATATCTCGCGAAGAGACCATGAGGATAAAATCAGAGAGATTAGAGCCCACACAGAAGCAGACCGACAATCCTTCTTCCCACGAACAATACGAGACTGGATATAGAAGGGAGAACCGATAGAGGTACTCAGGGTACCCTCCGCCACACACCGTCAGGTGGCTTGCGGAGTATGGATGTAGATGCAGAGTCTGATTCGTTATTCAAAAAACTGAGATTAGCAATATATGGTTCATGTAAATCGTTTCTTGCCAACGACGCAGCAAGTTGTAAATGAAAATATCTTGTACATTCTATTCTTTCACTTGGAACGCTTCACTGCTCTGACGACCTGCAAGAAGAAAGTTTCACTCGCATAATCTACATGGAATCGTAAAGTTATTCCATTAAGTAACTTCCTTCTAATGAGCTATTTTAGTTGATATTTTCAATTTCGTTGTTTTATACATTTGTCTTAAGATTTGGTGAGTGCACCTAGTGAAGAGAGTCATCGTAGTGTCTTTCGGTGAAGAAAATTAGGAACGTAGAAAAGAGTATTCGGGCTTTCTCCCGTCATTCGTGTCAATTCCAAGGTTGTCATTGAGCGAATGAATAGGTGTTTCTGATCCGTTAACTGATTTCAAGTAAGAAAATATCGTCTTTGGGTACTTTGTATCCAGACAGTTGGCACCTACAGATTTTAAGTTCGTGTGCAGTGAAGAGAATTGGAAGAAACATGCAGAGATAGTGATTAGGCCTAGACTATAGATATACTATATTCTGCTGCTCTATGCTTTGCAGAGTTTTAAAGAGTTTTCGTCTATTTAAGGAAGTCTGGTTTGGTTGAATCAGAATTTCTTAGCTTTCTACATGTGAGACATTTCTTTACAGTTGAAAAGCAGAAAGCCGCTCAGTTAGTCTCTTTCCATTCATATTTGATAAATAATACGACAGTACGCAAGTTAATTTACGCAGAGCCTGACAATACAAATTTTATTATGGAATAATGCGATTACAGTGGTTGTATGTTTTGAGTTGTATGTTTTGATTTCAGCTTCTCCTTTTCGATATTCAACTTGGTGCTGGCTGCTTCAATTGTTTCTGGGTGAACCCTACCACTGAGATGCGCAGAGGATACTGGACAGTAGAATTACGAGAGAGGCACGCTGCCACCGACTTCTGACGGCCAAAGGAGCGAGCCCTTCACAGAACTGCCAGCAGCGGCATCGGGTAGCATTCAGCTGGCATCCAGCCAGTTGCGCAGTTTGTCGGACTTATCCACTTTCGATGGTCAGGCTGAGAGTGTTCGTTCCAGGCGACAGAACCCTACCTGTTAGGAGATGGGCGTCTGGGCCATGCTCAGAAAAGTACTTTCAGCTGATAAACATCTCGTGGCAAGACAGCTCTGAGACATCACAGGTTCAGGAGATACCGCAGAGGTGACGGAAATCGTTGAGTAGAGCTTTATAGCTTTACCCAAGGCCTATTACGCGGGACTAACTGCAGCACGACAGGGCACCGTTTGGAGAGGACGTAACACATTCTGGGAAGGTCTTAAAAAAAAAGTGTGTGTGTATGTGTAGTGGGCGGGGGAGGGGATCGAAATTATTGGTTTTTAACGCTTCTCTTTTTCTGGCAGGAGACTTTGTTACAAGAAAGTTATTACACCACTGACGGACTGGTACCATTTTAAGAGGACTAATTACGAGATTCTTTACAGGAATATGTGAGCAGTCAATTCTTCGCTGTCCATAAATTAAAGTCTTTGTCTCTAGACTTATCGCTGAGAGCACTGGTACTTGCAGGCTTCGCTCTCAGCCGAAACAACAGATTCCTTTAGCAGAGTGGGGTTCAATTTTCGAGTCGCACAAAAAATCACTGTAACTGGATAGATCCCACCTTAAGATTCACTGCAAGGGCGGCAATCTTTCACAGAGTTAATCATACCGTTGCGTTCTTTTATCCCAGCACTGGGTCTTAGCGCTGTGTTTGCATCACGATTAGTTTTGATATACATTCCTGGAAATTGAAATAAGAACACCGTGAATTCATTGTCCCAGGAAGGGGAAACTTTATTGACACATTCCTGGGGTCAGATATATCACATGATCACACTGACAGAACCACAGGCACATAGACACAGGCAACAGAGCATGCACAATGTCGGCACTAGTACAGTGTATATCCACCTTTCGCAGCAATGCAGGCTGCTATTCTCCCATGGAGACGATCGTAGAGATGCTGGATGTAGTCCTGTGGAACGGCTTGCCATGCCATTTCCACCTGGCGTCTCAGTTGGACCAGCGTTCGTGCTGGACGTGCAGACTGCGTGAGACGACGCTTCATCCAGTCCCAAACATGCTCAATGGGGGACAGATCCGGAGATCTTGCTGGCCAGGATAGTTGACTTACACCTTCTAGAGCACGTTGGGTGGCACGGGATACATGCGGACGTGCATTGTCCTGTTGGAACAGCAAGTTCCCTTGCCGGTCTAGGAGTGGTAGAACGATGGGTTCGATGACGGTTTGGATGTACCGTGCACTATTCAGTGTCCCCTCGACGATCACCAGTGGTGTACGGCCAGTGTAGGAGATCGCTCCGCACACCATGATGCCGGGTGTTGGCCCTGTGTGCCTCGGTCGTATGCAGTCCTGATTGTGGCGCTCACCTGCGCGGCGCCAAACACGCATAAGACCATCATTGGCACCAAGGCAGAAGCGACTCTCATCGCTGAAGACGACACGTCTCCATTCGTCCCTCCATTCACGCCTGTCGCGACACCACTGGAGGCGGGCTGCACGATGTTGGGGCGTGAGCAGAAGACGGCCTAACGGTGTGCGGGACCGTAGCCCAGCTTCATGGAGACGGTTGCGAATGGTCCTCGCCGATACCCCAGGAGCAACAGTGTCCCTAATTTGCTGGGAAGTGGCGGTGCGGTCCCCTACTGCACTGCGTAGGATCCTACGGTCTTGGCGTGCATCCGTGCGTCGCTGCGGTCCGGTCCCTGGTGACGGGCACGTGCATCTTCCGCCGACCACTGGCGACAACATCGATGTACTGTGGAGACCTCACGCCCCACGTGTTGAGCAATTCGGCGGTACGTCCACCCGGCCTCCCGCATGCCCACTATACGCCCTCGCTCAAAGTCCGTCAACTGCACATACGGTTCACGTCCACGCTGTCGCGGCATGCTACCAGTGTTAAAGACTGCGATGGAGCTCCGTATGCCACGGCAAACTGGCTGACACTGACGGCGGCGGTGCACAAATGCTGCGCAGCTAGCGCCATTCGACGGCCAACACCGCGGTTCCTGGCGTGTCCGCTGTGCCGTGCGTGTGATCATTGCTTGTACAGCCCTCTCGCAGTGTCCGGAGCAAGTACGGTGGGTCTGACACACCGGTGTCAATGTGTTCTTTTTTCCATTTCCAGGAGTGTAGTTAACTCAAACACGCGGGGTTTCCACATTCGAAATACTCTGAATTGATCAAAGAAGAAATTATGACCATAGAAATATGTTGACAATATAAAACGCATATCCTCTATATTCCAGTATTTAATATCCGTGCAGAACGTTCACTGTGGCAAAGCACTTAACGTATTGCGTAAAATCTCAACCAGATTAAAATATATATTACACCAATATTAGCGTTGATAGAGAAGAAAATGCATCGAAAATGATAACAGTCTAACCGAAGAAGCTATGGTTCGTCGAGGGTTCCGCATTTGAGAGCGGGCGATCTGCCTTTGTGGAAACGGCAAGCCACGCCGAGTAGTAGATCCAGTTTCCCGCGCTCTTGCGGAAGAAAGTACTGCAATGACTGCGCCCTTGGTGTTACATAACAGCTTCCCGCCACGGCAACAATGCCTGTTTCCCGGCTGAAATAGTGTTTTTATCTCTACACATTAATTAGAATTAGCGTGCTCTTCTGTTCAGCGCGAGACTAAGATACGCATCCAAATGAGCTACTTGACAGACAGGTGAAACTTCAGTGACCTGTGTGGACGACCGTTCTTCGGATCGTCTTCCAGAATACCGCACTGAATTTTAAATGTCATTACGTAGCCGCATCACTTCGTAAAATCTCGGTAAGATAGACGCACCACCACACGGTAATGATCGGACATTAATGGTTTTTGCATGTCTTTGCTAGCAGTCGACATACTAGTACATTTCGGGACTGTCATACTGTAATAATCAACAGGTGCACTGTATCATATTTCGTGCTTGAGTCCATTTTCAGCGTAAAAGATTTAAACAGATACACCCTCATTGCTTGTTAAGAACACAATCATCATCATCATCGTCAACGTCACCGTCAACGCCAGGCACTTGACAACGCTTGCTGGATAAACGCTTTCTATAGATTTGTCTTTGTGTTTCAGCCTTCATTTCGTAATCATGTTGATCCTGGATATTTTCTAGTGTCATCTACCAAATTTAAATAACTCACCATCTCACTCTTTTCTTGTTTCTTAGAACGCAATAGAGACCTTACCTGGTTCATTTAAGAAGCATTTGGCTGGCTACGCGTCCCGCCTACTTCCTTTTGGCTACAGCCACAATTATGCCTTCCACTCCAATTTTTTCCCTAATACGTCTGTGGGTTTCCCTGCCTTTCCGCGAGACTGTCAGCTTTGAAACTGTTTTCTTTCTCAGACTCCATACCTCGCCGTCATATGTCAAAGTAATGACAAGTACCACACTGGACGTAATTTTTCCTTATCAAGTACAAGTGCTTGGTTGTGAAAAACCGCTTCCCAAAATCGCTGTAAGCTTGTCTTACTCTTCTGCTTTTCTTCTTTGGTTCTCCAGCGAGTCATTGCTTTCAGCTGTCACAGTGTTATTGTACCTCTCCGAGGAGGTCTGTGGCTCCCCCTCCCTCCAGCCAAATGGCCATAAAAGGCAGGAACCGTTCCACACCCCTCTCTCCCCGCTCCCCCCAACACTCCACTCTCGCCTGGCCTATAAACTGGCCTGGAGGACTACAATCTCTCTGAACAGGCAAAGTACTCTGAGTCCATCAAACCCAAGGGAGATGCACTTGGGCCTCATTCTGCTGCGAAAGGTGGTCCCAATTCGTTACAGATCTTACAATGATGGTGTATTAAGCTGCGGGCATCTTTATCTGATATGAACTGGCTTTCATCACCTTGGAACCAGTCTTATGTAAATTCACATCGGTAGCAGCTAGGGCGGGCTTCGCTCAACTCGCCTGACTTCATTACGCGAGTCGCAACTCACCTCGATTGGCCCTCTTTTCCTGTCCTGTACTTTTCATAGCGAACTCTCATGTCAGCTACTCCCAATAGTCCATCTTGTTTCAGTGAATGAAACTGTCTAGGGACTAGACGATCTCACACTCTCGTTTTATAAACACATCAAAAAAAGTTTTGCATCACGTCGGTTCCGAGAGTTCCGGAACCTGTAAAGAGATTTGGAAGAGAGACCAACATAAACATCATTTCCGCCCTTCTTATTGCTCATGAAAACCACACACTACATGTTGTACGACCATACAGCGAGACCTTCAGAGGTGGTGGTTCTGATTTCTGTACACACCGGTACCTCTAATAGCCAGTAGCACATCCTCTTCCATTGATGCATGCCTGTATTCGTCATGGTATACTATCCAGAAGTTCATCAAGGCGCTGTTGGTCCAGATTGTTCAAATCCTCAACGGCAATTCGGCGTGGACCCCCTCAGAGTGGTTTGTGGCTCACATCATCCATAAACACCTCTTTTCAATCTATCCCAGGCATGTTCGATGGGGTTCATGTCTGGAGAACATGCTGGCCACTATAGTCGAGCGATGTCTTCAGACTGAAGGAAGTCATTCACAAGATGTGCACGATGAGGGCACGAATTGTCGTCTATGCAGACGAATACCTCGCTAATATGCTGCCAATATGGCTGCACTATCGGTCAGAGCATGGCAATCACGTATCGTATAACCGTTACAGCGCCTTCGATGACCCCTAGCGTCGTACGTCGGTCCCAAATAATGCCACCCCGAAACAGTAGGGGACCTCCACCTTCATACACTCTCTGGACAATGTATCTAAGGCATTCAGCCTGACTGGGTTGCCTCCAAACACGCCTCCGACGATTGTCTGGTTGAAGACATATGCGACACTTATTGGTGAAGAGAACGTGATGCCAATGAGCGGTCCATTCGGCATGTTGTTGGGCCCATCTGTACCGAGCTGCATGGTGTCGTGGTTGCGAAGATGAACCTCGGGAGTGAAGTTGCACTTCATGCAGTCTCTTGTGCACAGTTTAAGTCGTAACACGACGTCCTGTGGCTGCACGAAAAACATTATTCAACGCGGTGGCGCTGCTGTCAGGGTTCCTCCGAGCCATAATCCGTAGGTAGCGGTCATCCTCTGCAGTAGTAGCTCTTGGGTGGCCTGAGCGAGGTATGTCATCGACAGTTCCCGTCTCTCTGTGTCTCCTCCATGTCCGGACAACATCACTTTGGTCTCCGAGACGCCTGGAAAGATCCGTTGTTGAGAGCCCTTCCTGGTACAAAGTAACAATGTGGACGTGATCGAACCGTGGTATTGACCGTCTAGGTATGGTTTAACTACAGACAACACGAGCCGTGAACCTCCTTCCTGGTGGAATGAAGGCAACTGATGAGCTGTCGGACCCCCTCCGTCTAATAGGCGCTGCTCATTCGTGGTTGTTTATATCTTTGGTCGGGTTTAGTGACATCTCTGAAAAGTCAAAGGGACTGTGTCTGTGATACAATATCCACAGTCAACGTCTGTCTTCGGGAGTTCTGGGAACTGGAGTGATGCAAAACTTTTTTGGTCTGTGTAGTACAGTTATCTTGATGATCAGTAAGCATTGATACCTTTACCTGCTTTTTTATTGCTTGTTTGTCGTTTCCGCTCTGTCCCTTTCTAAAATAATTTATTCTAGCAACAAAGATATCTTTAATACGAAAAGGAATCAGATGTTTCCCCAGTCAGCGGTTACAACATTTGCAGGTAGGTCTTCTTTTATTTGCTAACAGAGATATTGTAACTGTCAGGACATCTACTTCATTTACTTAATTGGCGTGTTCTCAGAGTACAAGCACTAAAAACGTGCGACCATAACAGCATTTGATTAGGCAGCTGTTAAAGCCAAATCTAGAGCAACTCTTTTTGTGAGTCTCTTCCAGTGGCAGTTTCCTGTTAGTGGAACTCGGCCAAGCCCTTAGCCCTTAGCAGCAACAGAAGATTTAGCTGTTTTGCCATTAGGCCAAGGCAGTATAGGTGGCGACCGAATCCCCGTCCCACTTAAGAGAGGGAGGGAGGGAGAGAGAGAGAGAGAGAGAGAGAGAGAGAGAGAGAGAGAGAGATGACCCTTTTCAGTAGTTGCACTGCATAACTGCTTTGTCATGGGGACGGATTGCAGAACAACACAGATGGCTTAGGCAGAAATTAAGGAGAGACGAAAGGCACCCCGTGTGAAATAACTCACCACACTATTCTACTCAGCAAAGTTGTTGACATGAGCTACGTTACCTGCACTGAGCCGTCAACCCTTTCCGAGCTTCTGTCAAGTGTCCGACATGTCCTGGCAATCAATGGCTGGCCAGCCGCCTTCATCATGCCAGTTGACAGCACGCCACCAAGCTGGGTAACTTGCGCCTTTATCACCTCCGCCCTCGCCACTGACTTGACCACAGCCAGCGCTGATACCGCTGAAGTCAATGGGATGCAGCAGGCTAATGTTGAAGGATGCCACTGGCAGCAGACGCCAGTCGAGAAAAGATGAGTACCGCTTCGCAGCCAGCTGTTGCTGCTAACGCTATACTATTATGATTGCTCAGCTAATGACCTATATGCGATAGTATTTGAGACACAAAATACTAATTTATATGCAACAAGAGAAGTGCAGGGTTCTAGGCTAGGCTCTCATTTTGTGGAGCAACTAGAAGCAGAGAGCTCTAAGTTAGAAGCACAGAATATCAGTCGGAGCATTGCATTAGCAGAAAAATTAGAAGTTCAAAGTGAAAAATTAAGCTTCAAAATTTGATCAGCAAACACAAACATTGGAAGCAGTTAGAGATACATTTGTTGAAGTTCTTCATGCCCGGTGCAATGAGTTTCCAAACCGTTTAGACGCTGAGGTTCTACGTTTGAAGACACAAGTAGCTATTTTAGGCAGGGTGCTTTTAGCCAATAAGAGTCCTTGATTGGCATCGATTTGAAATTTTTGGCTGTCGATGAATAATTTGCGGAAGTAGATAAACAGGAATTGCAGTTGCTCAGCAAATTAAAAGCCAAACAGGTTGGAGAAGATGGCACAATTATCTTACATTAAACTGATGGGTGGTTAGAAGAACTGGAAGCAGGGGTTGCAGAGAAAATTGAGGTGTGTTATACTACTTTTAGCAAAAGTCTGATTCGTGGCTTTTGTTGGCTCTTTCATTCATTATCATCTATTTTCCTCTTTCACGGTCTGTTATATTTATTTTACAACTATCTTTGAGATACTGACTTAACGAGCTTCAACATATGTAGACTGTGATACTTTCGCATATTTAGCACCAATGAATTGTGCAGAAATGCCTCCTCAATTATCTCTGTAGGACGAATCCTTTTCTTGTATATCATGCAAAGGGGTATTAGGGAGTTTCAGTTTTCCTTAGTTCTCTGAGACATTACATAATTTTCATTTTCCAAGAAGAATAACGATCCAAATTGCTCACTAAAACTATCAGCGTCTATAGTAAGACCTTTGATCGCAAGATATGACCTCCTGTACTAATACTTTCCATTTGGAACCTAGTGACATACCTAAAAGTTCCTAACTCTTCCAAATCATCAGGATTCCTGTCTCATGCACCACTACAAACGTATTGATCCCAGATGACACGAAACATTCAGTAAGTAACATTAACACTTCAGAAGATCACTAACCTTAGCAACACAAATTAATGCTTCTGCAGAATACAACATGTAATTGATGTCACTGGGAAAAATTCACAGAAAATTTGTTATTTCTCTTCCACAAAACTTAAATAATGCTCTCCTATACAACTTAAAATGTACACTTTCTTGTTTCACAATTAGAGCGTAACTTTTGGCCGTGGCTATGACTTCAAAAGAAAAATTTAGCTCATAACCTAATGTTACAACATCCTGCTAATTTCTTGTACTGTATTAAGATAAGTGTTCTTCTGCATCAGAAATTGAATACAAATAAGTTTCATTCACTATTATATTGAAGTGTCAAGTTCCACTGTAGCATCAATGAACTGCTGTCTCTATAACGTCAGTAAGATGTTTAATTACTGCAATCCAGAAGAACACATTATGAATAAAAGTGTACATCTTGCAATTACTCACGCTTAAAGGAATTTGGGTATACAAAGTAATCTAAGCTTACAAGAAAGAGAAATACATCAAAAAATAAAATAAAATTCTGATAGAGAACACTAGTTTGAAAATCTCGATACAATGAATTAGTGGCCAATCAGGAGGATCGAAGTTTTCATCAAGTCAGAATCGCCAAAAAACGAAATTTTCGGTGGACCTGACGCAAACTGTAAAATGAAAGAAGCTGTAATGTCAAGCAATAAAAGTGACCCAAATTATTTATCCACACAGAGCCGACCAAAATGCAAGATATATGTGTTTTTGCAAAAGTTACAGTCACTCTCATAGAAGTTATGAGCAAGTTAACTGACAAGTTGGACGGTAATGCGCTGCCTTACATGGACATATAGAGAATTTAGGAAAATGATGTGTATCAATTGGTGACGATGTTACAGGGAAATATACTAAACTCGATACACAGCTGAGAGGCAAACTCCATGCAGATTTTGCTGGGAAGATTTCTGATGATGAAGGTTAAATTACTACTGTTTAAAAGTGCATAAGCCTATTTCAGGAAATTGCCAATGAACATGTTAAGCAATTGCAAACCGCTTTTCAAAATTTAAGGGAGAGGATGAAACCATATCCTGTTTTGATTGTAATCATTTCTTATATGTAAAAAAGTTACAGGTGTTTAGGAATACACAACAAATCGGATTCATCCTCATACTTGGTTGGAGTAATTTTATTTTTTCCTACCACCAACTCGGCACGCTGCTCAAAAATTTGAATTTTTATATGGTCACTTGGAAAGTGAATCCACTTATGGTTGTCGGCCGGAGTGGCCGTGCGGTTCTAGGCGCTACAGTCTGGAACCGAGCAGCCCCTACGGTCGCAGGTTGGGATCCTGCCTTGGGCATGGATGTGTGTGATGTCCTTAGGTTAGTTAGGTTTAATTAGTTCTACGTTCTAGGCGACTGATGACCTCAGAAGTTAAGTCGCATAGTGCTCAGAGCCATTTGAACCACTTACGGTTGTGTACATTAGTTAGGGCTTACTAGTCTGATGGTGAGTTTAAACATTCGTTCTTGTCTGTATATTGGATCGAGGCAGGACATGATAGAATTAAACAAGGTCTTTTGATAATACAAAAGAATTAGTAATTTTTCTTTTAGCAGTCCTGCAGAATTTTTGAACATAAATTGTTGAAAAATGTTTTTTGTATAATCTATATCGTCCTGCTGGGTTGATTAGAATTTGCCTTATGAAACTTCCTTCACATTTGCCTCCAATTATTCTTGCTGTCCATGTGAGAGATGATTTAGAATGTTTCTAAAATGTACTACAAGAATTGGAAAATGACACTGACGATACTAGACACGACAGGAATTGTAACCAGTTAGTTTATCCTAATTTGAGGACACAATGAAGTAGGAACTATGATCATCTACGACATGATTCACGATGTAAGAGACATGATAATGGTGGGGGTTTCAGAATAAAGCACCCAATCACAATGAACATGGATATAATAGGAGAGGCAGAGAGATTTGGAATGGTAGGCAATTTGGTAGTTATAGATGTAGCACATATGATATAGATTCATGTCCACAGACATGGAGAGAGCCTACCGTCACTCGACTGACAAATACAGTCCTCAGCTGAACTGGGTGCTAACAATATGATGAACACTAGTTATCAACAGTTGAATATGTTGAATTTTGGAGATATGAGCGAACTTTTGCTTAGTGAGAGACATGCAAGAGCAATTACTTTGGTGAGACAAGTGCTTCGGATAGATGCCAATGGAACTGTTTTGTCTTGTGTTCTTGATAATGTTAGCTAGACGCCTGTGTTGAGTAAGGTGGCATTTCAAAGGTATGAATGTTAGGTTCATTGCCTATCCTTCCTGTATGTTGGACAAAGGGGAAAGTGAACTATTGTTGGAAAATGTATAGGTGAAGATACATGTAGGTATAGAATTTCTATTTCGGGTTAATAGGTTTTCTGTGAGATTTGTGATTGTGCCAAGTTTGACAATTGATGTGATTTTAGGCGTTGGATTTTTGTCAAAGCACCAAGTAGTGATGGTCTTGGGTTGTGGTGAAGCTAAGTTTTCATGAGTATGCAGTTAGGAAGAAGAATTCAAATCACTCTTTTGAATTTCTTATCACATCTATTTATTTCTTTGAGTCAAAGCATGTTGTGAATGAAAAGTGATAATGTAATTATTGGATTTCCAATGACGTGTCAATACCTTACGGGAGATATGGAGTCATGTCGACCGTTTTGAGGAAGCAGAGAAGATAGTGAAAGAGAATTTGTTTGGTGTACCATAACGATATTCTTCAGTATTTTCTGAACATCATGCTACAATGAAAGGTTCCTCCTATCTGTTTAGAGTCAAAGAGCATAAGAGATTTCTTGTCGTGGCATATCCTACCACAGCGATTCATGATGAGACAGAAAATATTGCAGCAAGGGGTGACTGAACCTGCTGTGTATTCTTATAACAATCCGCTGTTTGTGATGCCTAAGGAGTGAGATGCCATTCGATTTGTGCAAGAGCCCAGACAAATTAATACTATTTGAACCAAAAACTGACAGACCATTGACATTAGATGACTTGTTGCCGAATTTTCGTGAAATGAAGAGCCTGTCTTCTAATGACTTACAAAGAAGTTTCGGGAAGTTTGAACTACAGAAGTTCACAGCATTCTTATGTTATGGTTGTTGCTATTGGTGTATTTGCAAGATAAGGGAATTAGCGACCGAGATTTATTGATTACAACTAAGGTTGAAGGAGGAGTGTTACAGTTTCTTAAGGGGTGTATAGCTCAACACCAAATATTATAGCAAGAGGGACAAAAGGGTGTTAGTGACATAATATCCGGACGTACCATGCAGGAATTTGTCCACCTACATTATGAGAGGGTAGAAGATGTTGATGAGATAATGGGTGATTTTGAGCACAGCGTGAAAAGAACTATTAGAGCGTTTGGTTTAAATTATGCAGAACAATAAGTGGTTAGTCACATTGTAGAGGGTGGGAGACCAGAAGATAGGCAAAGAGCCTTCTTGTGTCGAACGCCCGAAAACTATTAACAGTTAGACCATTTAACACATTATGTGCAAGGCACGATGTACACTGACAAGCCAAAACATTAGGACCATCTGCTTAATAGCTAGTTTATCCTTATTTGGAACGAAATACAAATGGTTCAAATGGCTCTGAGCACTACTCAAAACTCGAGAATTGCTGTACAAGTAAGCCACTTTGCGGGACTAACTGATAAATACCGGGAAACGAAGCTCAAATGGTCCAAATGGATGGGACTTAACATCTGAGGTCAACAGTCCCCTAGAACTTAGAACTACTTAAACCTAACTAACCCAAGGACATCACACACATCCATACCCGAGGCAGGATTCGAACCTGCGACCGTAGCAGTCGCGCGGTTCTGGACTGAAGCGCCTAGAACCGCTCGGCCACACCGTCCGGCGAGAACGAAATACATCACTGGTTTTGCGTATAAGGGATCCTACAGGTTTGTGGAGGTATGTGGCATCAGATATCAACACAAGGTCATGTAATTCGCGTAAATAACGAGCCTCTGATTTGCGTACGTGGTGACGGCGCCCGATAGCGACCCAGATGGGTTCCATAGGATTCACAGCAGGTGAATTTGTCGCTAATACTTTTCAAGCAACTGCAGCACGACTCTGGTTCCGAGACCCGGTCAGTTATAATGCTGAAAGATGACATCGCCGTCGGGGAGGACATCGAGCATCGAGGAACGCAGGTGGTTCGCAGCTGTTAGCGTGCCTCTGTTACTACCACACGTCCCACGCAAGCGCAGGATGATGTCTACCGTATCATAATACGAGGTGCATTCAAGTTCTAAGGCCTCCGATTTTTTTTTCTAATTAACTGCTCGCCCGAAATCTATGAAACTGGCGTTACTTCTCGACGTAATCGCCCTGCAGCCGTACACATTTTTCACAACGCTGACGCCATGATTCCATGGCAGCGGCGAAGGCTTCTTTAGGAGTCTGTTTTGACCACTGGAAAATCGCTGAAGCAATAGCAGCATGGCTGGTGAATGTGCGGCCACGGAGAGTGTCTTTCATTGTTGGAAAAAGCCAAAAGCCACTAAGAGCCAGGTCAGGTGAGTAGGGAGCATGAGGAATCACTTCAAAGTTGTTATCACGAAGACACTGTTGCGTAACGTTAGCTCGATGTGTGGGTGCATTGTCTTGGTGAAACAGCACACATGCAGCCCTTCCCGGACGTTTTTGTTGCAGTGCAGGAAGGAATTTGTTCTTCAAAACATTTTCGTAGGATGCACCTGTTACCGCAGTGCCCTCTGGATCGCAATGGGTAAGGATTACACCATCGCTGTCCCAGAACATGGACACCATCATTTTTTCAGCACTGGTGGTTACCCGAAATTTTTTTGGTGGCGGTGAATCTGTGTGCTTCCGTTGAGCTGACTGGCGCTTTGTTTCTGGATTGAAAAATGGCATCCACGTCTCATCCATTGTCACAACCGACGAAAAGAAAGTCCCATTCATGCTGTCGTTGCCCATCGACATTGCTTGGCAACATGCCACACGGGCAGCCGTGTGGTCGTCCATCAGCATTCGTGGCACCCACCTGGATGACACTTTTCGCATTTTCAGGTCGTCATGCAGGATTATGTGCACAAAAACCACAGAAATGCCAACTCTGGAGGCGATCTGTTCAACAGTCATTCGGCGATCCCCCAAAACAATTCTCTCCACTGAGAAAGTCGTCAGACCGGCTTGTGCGAGCCCAAGGTTGTTTCAGTTTGTTGTCACACGATGTTCTGCCTTCATTAAACTGTTGCACCCACGAACGCACTTTCGACACATCCATAACTGCATCACCACATGTCTCCTTCAACTATCGATGAATTTCAATTGGTTTCACACCACACAAATTCAGAAAACGAATGATTGCACGCTGTTCAAGTAAGGAATTTTAAGTATTTAAAACAGTTCTCATTCTCGCCGCTGGCGGTAAAATTCCATCTGCTGTACTGTGCTGCCATCTCTGGGACGTATTGACAAATAATGCGGCCTCATTTTAAAACAATGCGCATGTTTCGATCTCTTACCAGTCCGGAGAAAAAAAAATCGGAGGCCTAGAACTTGAATGCACCTCGTACTGCTCCCATTAGCCTGCGTCTTTGGCGCGCTGCACGTTTCAAGCCGCCGTTCACGTCGATGAAGGCGTTTGTGGTGACGACCATCGACATAATGTAGCACAAATGTGATTCATCCATACATGTTTCTATTGATCGAGGGTCGAATCCCGATGGCCCCGTGCCCACTGCAATCTTAATTGACGATGTTGTTGGGTCAAGACGTGGACACGAAGGAGTGGTTTGCTGAGGAGCTCCATCAGGCGGCATCCAACGTCGAGGAGGGGAATGGTAGTAGTGTTTTGGCTGGTCAGTGCATACAGACAAAAGATGGCAAGGTAATAAGCAACCTGCACGTACGGTAGATAGGGAGCTGGCAAGGCACCTCGCACAGAAGTGAGATTGAATGTTGTAGTGTGGAAAAGGATCAGATTCTGTGATTCTGTACCCAAACTACAGCTAATAATGGGAGCTGACAATTAAGGAAACGGAGGAGACCCAAGGTGGGAACGGGGCACCCTACAGCAAGCACATTGCCTATCATGTGTCGTCAAGTTAATAATGCATCTGTCTATGCGCTTCTAGATTCAGTAAGCGGAGTGTTGGCTGTTGATGCCCCTTGGTTGGAACCACATCAGCAGCACTGTTAGCTTCCTCCAATTCCGGCATATGTAGGCCGGTGTTTGTCACTCAACCATGGATGTTAGGTTGTGCTTTGATAATTTCACTTGGAAAGCTGGTTTAGTGTGGTGAGTAATCTTACCATCAAGGTAATATTCGGTTCTGATGTTACAGCTAAAAAGGCCTTTTATCGGACTGGTGAGACAGTTATTTTGAATTGAAATTCTGTAAAGGTAAACAACTGTTGTCTTGTGGACACAAAGACGATGGATGCCACGAATACACATGGATGACGGCGCCAAGTTCACGACATCGAGTAGGAGTTCGTGAAATTTTTTGACCAATTTCAACACCTGTCTAGTCAGGAAAAGCAGAAAATTTAGTCATTATGTGCCAAGTTTCCTGTTGTGCTTGCAGAAAGTTTAGGGGTTGTTCAACTTACCAAGTACAGTTCCTGTGAATTATTATGGGTGGAGGTTATACTCAACAACCGAGCTAGGTTAATAATTGGCTCCTTTTACCAATCTCCCGACTCAGCAGCATTAGTGGCAGAACAACTGAGAGAAAATCTGGAATACATTTCACATAAATTTCCTCAGTATGTTGTAGTCTTAGGTGGAGATTTCAATTTACCAGATATAGACAGGGACACTCAGATGTTTAGGACGGGTGGTATGGACAGAGCATCGAGTGATATTATACTGAGTGCACTATCCGAAAATTACCTCTAGCAATTAAACAGAGAACCGACTCGTGGAGATAACATCTTGGACCTACTGATAGCAAATAGACCCGAACTTTTCGACTCTGTAAGCGCAGAACAGGGAATCAGTGATCATAAGGCCGTTGCAGCATCCCTGAATATCGAAGTAAATAGGAATATTAAAAAAGGGAGGAAGGTTTATCTGTTTATCAAGAGTAATAGGAGGTAGATTTCAGACTAACTAACAGATCAAAACGAAAATATCTGTTCCGACACTGACAATGTTGAGTGTTTATGGAAAAAGTTCAAGGCAATCGTAAAATGCGTTTTAGACAGGTATGTGTCGAGTAAAACTGTGAGGGACGGGAAAAACCCACTGTGGTTCAACAACAAAGTTCGGAAACTGCTGCAGCCAAAACCTCTCAGACAAACAGAGGCTAAACGATGTCCAAGTTAGCTTAAGGAGGGCTATGCGTGAAGCGTTCAGTGAATTCGAAAGTAAAATTCTATGTACCGACTTGACAGAAAATTCTAGGAAGTTCTGGTCTTACGTTAAATCAGTAAGTGGATCGAAACAGCATATCCAGACACTCTGGGATGATAATGGCATTGAAACAGAGGATGACACGCGTAAAGCTGAAATACTAAACACCCTTTTCCAAAGCTGTTTCACAGAGGAAGACCGCACTGCAGTTCCTTCTCTACATCCTCGTCCAAACGAAAAAATGACTGAGATCGAAATAAGTGTCCAAGGAATAGAAAAGCAACTGAAATCATTCAACAGAGGAAAGCCCACTGGGCCTGACAGGATACCAATTCGATTCTACACAGAGTACGCGAAAGAACTTGCCCCCCTTCTAACAGCAGTGTACCGCAAGTCTCTAGAGGAACATAAGGTTCCAAATGATTGGAAAAGGGCACAGGTAGTTCCAGACTTCAAGAAGGGTCGTCGAGCAGATGTGCCTATATCTCTGACACCGATCTGTTGCAGAATTTTGGAACATGTTTTTTGCTCACGTATCATTTCTGGAAACCCAGAATCTACTCTGTAGGAATCAACATGGATTCCGGAAACAGCTATCGTGTGAGACCCAACTCGCTTTATTTGTTCATGAGACCCAGAAAATATTACATACAGGCTTCCAGGTAGATGCCATTTTCCTTGACTTCCGGAAGGCGTTCGATACAGTTCCGCACTGTCGCCTGATAAACAAAGTAAGAACCTACGGAATATCAGACCAGCAGTGTGGCTGGATTGAAGAGGTTTGAGCAAACAGAACACAGCATGTTGTTCTCAATGGAGGGACGTCTACAGTCGTTAAAGTAACCTCTGGCGTGTCACAGGGGCGTGTTATGGGACCATTGCTTTTCACAATATATATTAATGACCTAGTAGATAGTGTCGGAAGTTCCATGCGGCTTTTTGCGGGTGATGCTGTAGTATACAGAGAAGTTGCAGCATTAGAAAATTGCAGCGAAATGCAGGAAGATCTGCAGCGGATAGGCACTTGGTGCAGGGAGTGGCAACTGTCCCTTAACATAGACAAATGTAATGTATTGCGAATACATAGAAAGAAGGATCCTATATTGTATGATTATATGATAGCGGGTGCCAGGTTGAGATTCATTGGGAGAGTCCTTCGAAAATGTAGTCCATTAACAAAGGAAGTGGCTTACAAAACACTCGTTCGACCTATACTTGAGTATTGCTCATCAGTGTGGGATCTGTACTAAGTCGGGTTGACAGAGGAGATAGAGAAGATCCAAAGAAGAGTGGTGCGTTTCATCACAGGGTTATTTGGTAAGCGTGATAGCGTTACGGAGATGTTTAGCAAACTCAAGAGGCACACTCTGCAAGAGAGGCGCTCTGCATCGCGGTGTAGCTTGCTGTCCAGGTTACGAGACGGTGCGTTTTTCGATGAGTTATCGAAAATATTGCTTCCCCCTACTTATATCTCCCGAGGAGATCACGAATGTAAAATTAGAGAGATTCGAGCGCGCACGAAGGCTTTCCGGCAGTCGTTCTTCCCGCGAACCATACGCGACTGGAACAGCAAAGGGAGGTAATGACAGTGGCACGTAAAATGCCCTCCGCCACACACCGTTGGGTGGCTTGCGGAGTATAAATGTAGATGTAGATGTACGAAATTGATGTTACCCGTAATGTTTCTTTGAGGAAACTACCGTAGCGATAGTCATCACCACAGCCAATTGAAATAGCCGATAGAGAAGGTGTTTCGTCACCTTCTTCCTTACTTTTACCTTGAATTTTACCTAGATAGGAGTTTGGGCAGTAGCGGATTATATAGAAATTGAGTTCTAGATTATTCTCCCGTCTGTTCCTCTCCCCAGTATCGATTCATGCATTGCCTGGTTCAAGGTTGTTAAAATTTTTTCTGCTCTAGATTTGAATCACGCACTTTACCAGATACCTCTTGAGGAAGTTTCCAAGCTGCTTTTTCCGCTGACGGGAACCTTTTCGAATTTAACTGAGTCTCCTTTGGGCGGCTTTGTGTCTCAGATACTTGACGTCATGTTTGAAAGAATTAAGTTCGAGGTGTACACTGGCTCTATGGGGGAGCATCTAAAACATATCGAGGTTGTATTAAAGAGATTACAGAAGGCGAGGTAACCCGTATAAGGCTAAATATGCGCGTTCCTCTATAAAATTTTTGGGGCATGATGTTACCACCAAATGGTTAATTATTTACAGTGAGAGAATAAATTTATTATGAAGTTCCGATGTAAAGCAGATGGTGCAGTTCGTCTGGATGGTGACTTTTCTTCGCGAATTTGTACCGGGATTTGCGCAGAGGTCGATCTCCTTAATATTTTAAGACCGAAATAAGTTAAGTTTCAGAGCACCGAGTCTCAAGAGGTACTTACAGTAGTTCTTGGTTTGTTGGCTTTGATAAGACCTTCATTTTTGAAACTGATGCTTCGCAGACAGGCATCTGCGCCGTTGTATTACAACAGCACGAGAAGAGCCGTAGTCCAGTTGCTTTTCCTTCGCATTCATTGAACCATCTGGAACAAAGGTGTTCAGTCTAGGAGTTGGAAGCGTTGGCTGTGCTGTTTACGTTAGAGAGGTTTAAGCCATAGCTTGGGTGTAGCCCTTTTGTACTGGAAACTGACTCTCAGGCCCTTAGCTGGTGTCTAGGCCGGACCAGAAGAAAACGGTAGGATAGCGAGATGGGCTCAAAGTTGAGATGGGCTCAAAGTTAGGTCTTCGGCATGTTAAGAGAGTGGATAACGCTGTGGTGGATGCTTTGAGCCAGAGTTTGAGGTTCAGTCGCAATCAGAGCAAGAGTCTGAATTATTTACGGTAAGTTTCCGCGAGATTAATGAATACTGTCAGAGTTCCCGGCACTTCTCTGGACCTAGAGAATTCTCAGAACTGAGACCCGAAGTTTAAGAATAATGACGAGAAAATAAAGTGGGTTGAAGGCTATTCTTGTTTATTAGGGAAAAGTATTGCAGCTTTGCGCCAGAATTTCCCATTTTTAAAATGGCATTTTTATCAAACCTATTGGTGGGACTAGGTTTTGCTAGATACGCTTTTGTCTTGAATTGGAGTGAGGAATCACAGGTCGATTTCCAGCTGCTGTCCACCCGCTTAGCTGGGTGGTAAAGTGCTTGGCTCCCATTCAGTGGGCCCGGGTTCGATTCCCGGCCAGGTTGGAGATTTTCTCCTCTCGTGGACTGGGTGTTGTGTTATCCTCATCATCGGCCGCAAGTCGCCGAATATGGCGCCGGCTGAAATAAGACTTGCACTTGGCGGCCGAACCCGAATGGCGCCTCTCGGCCAACACTGCCATACGATCACTTCATTTTTTTGCCAGGTGCCTTCATCACACTGTGTATATCAGGTTAGGCATGTGTATGTAGTCACAGATGGAGGGACTGATAACACTACGGCAAACTGGCTTGGGTTAACGAACACTCACTGTCTCTGTCTAACCACTACCTTTCCCAGGCATGGCCAGATGGTGGAAGGCTAGAGAAGAATGCGGACAGTTGCGCTGACCAGCCAGAGGTACTTGGTCAGGTAAACAGTGTACCATTGTTGCTGGCTGCTCTCAACTGGCTGACACGCAACTCAGTGAACAGAGCCAGTGAGAGGCAGTCTCAGGGCGTCTTCTGTCGGTTGCCGTCTTCCCCGAAGTAGTGTCTGCGGGCGGATTTGCTGCAAGAATTCCTCGCGTCTCAGTGAGCAGTCTACTACTTCCCTGGGGGCCTGCGAGGCGTCCGTTCAACACCAAGCTGCAGTCACATTGAGCAATTTTGTAATAGTTAGCTGCTTAGATTTACGGTAAGGTTCCGCGACATTAATGAATACTATCAGAGTTCCCGGCACTTCCCTGGACCTAGAGAATTCTCAGAACTGAGACCCGAAGTTTAAGAATAATGAGGAGAAAATAAAGTGGGTTGAAGATTGTTCTTGTTTATTAGGGAAAAGTGGTGACAAATGACAAAAAATGTCGGTTCCCACCGAGACTGTCGCTTGTATTTTGCAGTACATCAACGTGTCTCCTATGGGTGGATATCCGAGATTTTATACAGCCAGGGAAAAGGTGAGAGAGTGTTTCTTTCGCACCGGAATCGACAGGTACACAAAAAAATTTGTTAAGGGATGTCAAGTGTGTACACTGAGTAAACATTCACGGCATACTTTAACTGGATATCTGGCTTCAAAACCGGTAAAGGAACCCAGAGAGAAGGTATTTTTGGATTTCGTCTGGCCTTATGGCGTTCCAAAAGAGGGCTGCTGTTGATGCCTTCTCGAGATTCACTTGGTTAGCCCCTGACGGAGCGTCGAATGCGCAAGCATCAGTAAACGCGCTGCAGGGGATCACTGGGGTATTTGTTCCCAGTAGGATCATGGTTTCTCATACTGAAGACTGGTTGACATTGAGGGAATTTAGGAACTTCTGTTTCAGCATGGGGTTTAGACATCAGCATACCTTCCCGCATTTACCCAAAGGCTCTGTGGCGGAGGTGGTCAACAGGAGTGTGGAGGCGGCTCTCATTGCATATCATCATAAGAACCACATGGGATCGGATGAAAAGTTAAGCTGGTTCGGATATGCGCTTCAGTGCAGCTAAACATGAAAGTGGTCTGTGTGCACTCCCGCACGGTTGCTGTTTTCATATGTAGTCAACTCACCGTTAAGTAATCTGTGGGATATTGATGTTTTGTCGCCCCAGAAAATCTCTGCCGTCAATACCAGGGAGCAATGAAGATAGCATGAAACAGCATGAGAGCGGCGCACCGTAGATATAATAATCGTTATAATGACAAGAGGCGGCATTGTATTTACATAGTTGATGATAAAGTGTTTTTGCTACGGTGAGTAACGGCAGTGTAAAGTTCTCGAAGAAATTACTGTCCCGATTTTTAGGATGCTTAGTAACTCTGCGTCTTCTCACTCAGGCGAAGATGCAGCTCAAAAATAGCCCGAGTGATAAGACTGTGCAAGTCCATGTGTCTCAGATTAAGCCCTTCAACAAGTAATCAGTCGTAATGAAACTTCACTATTATTCTTCTGGGATAGGCTGAAGTTCTTTTTCTTTTGTTCTGAGGTGTGGAGGGAGATTGTGCTGGATGTCGATTGCCCCCACGATTTGAATTCGTGCGCCTGCCTGACGGCTGCCGCACTTCTCGGCTGTCGAGGGAGCGCCCAGTATGGCGAACACGCGGCGCTCGACCGAGGCGAGGAGCGGGCTGTCGTCCCGGTGACCTGGAGCAAATGGGATCTTCTCTTCATCGCAGAAGCTGTGTGATGCGGCTCGGGATTAATGGGACAAAGTGTCCCATTTGTGTCCGTGGCCACGTCGTTGATCTGCAGCTCTTGCTCCTTTGACATCCGAGTGAGCCGGCCGCTGTGGCCGAGCGGTTCTAGGCACTTCAGTCCGGAACCACGCTGCTGCTATGATCTCAGGTTCGAATCCTGCCTCGGGCATGGATGTGTGTGATGTCCTTAGGTTAGTTAGGTTTAAGTAGTTCTAAGTTCTAGGAGACTGATGACCTCAGATGTTAAGTCCCATAGTGCTCAGAGCCATTTGAACCATTTTTGAAGAACGCGCCAAAGCCGGAACCAGCGGTCTGCACTACGTCCCCGGAATACTGTGTTTAGAATACCCGGAACGAGAAAGGAACCGGCTCTGGAATTGTTAAAGGAGCAACGGGGCCAGCTGCAACACTACACAAACAGAAGAACCAGAGACATGGAGATGGAAACGAGCCCCTGACGGACTGCCAGGCGCACCAGATCGAAGATGGAACTCCCAGAAGTGGGACTGGTGGGCGCGGACCGCAGAGGGAACATCCAGAGCCGCAGCGGACGAAAAACGGGGCGGCAACGCTCCAACAGGTCGTGGTGAGCGGGCGCGGACCGCAGGGGGAACGCTTGGTACCCCAGACCGTAGATGAAACCCCCAGGAGCTGGTTTGGTGGGCGCGGACCGCAGAGGGAACACCTAGAACAGCAGCGGACGGAAAACGGAGCAGCAACGCTCCAGCAGGTCGCAGGGAATGGGCGCGGACCACAGAAGAAGCGCCTGCAGGCGTTGGTGGAGGGGGAAGGCCATAGGCATAAATACTGGACCAGGTTCACTCGAGGAGGAGTCTCAGGTCGCACCTGATGAAGGTAACGAGCTACGTGATCGAAATATCGTGCAAGTACGACGCTGATATCCGGCAGAACACCCGACAACCCAAGATGTCAAGGAACCATTACCAGATTTCCGTCCGATTCCACAATCTGGACAAACAAGTCGCAGTACAGAACACCAGACAAACTAACGGTAACTGAAACCCCACTCGATTTACGTGCCAGGCAAAACCGAAACGTAACCAACCAGAATCAGCAACCACACGTCATTGCGGAAACAATCGCAAAGCGAGCCAAAACCTAATAGCGAATGAGTGACATCAAATTCATTAGGCACATAAGTGCACACTGCACTCACTGTAACAACTGTGATGACAGTTGGCAGAATGAAACAAATCTCATCACTGCATTATTAATTCACAGTTGAGTAACCACACCGTCTAATCACCGAGCCAAGTGCTCTTAACACAGTAGGGTCTTCAAGTACTAAGCAGTATCCAGATCCACCAAACTGCACATTACGGCGCGATGATACTCTGTCACAACATCACGTATGTACACTCCTGGAAATGGAAAACAGAACACATTGACACCGGTGTGTCAGACCCACCATACTTGCTCCGGAGACTGCGAGAGGGCTGTACAAGCAATGATCACACGCACGGCACAGCGGACACACCAGGAACCGCGGTGTTGGCCGTCGAATGGCGCTAGCTGCGCAGCATTTGTGCACCGCCGCCGTCAGTGTCAGCCAGTTTGCCGTGGCATACGGAGCTCCATCGCAGTCTTTAACACTGGTAGCATGCCGCGACAGCGTGGACGTGGGCCGTATGTGCAGTTGACGGACTTTGAGCGAGGGCGTATAGTGGGCATGCGGGAGGCCGGGTGGATGTACCGCCGAATTGCTCAACACGTGGGGCGTGAGGTCTCCACAGTACATCGATGTTGTCGCCAATGGTCGGCGGAAGGTGCACGTGCCCGTCGACCTGGGACCGGACCGCAGCGACGCACGGATGCACGCCAAGACCGTAGGATCCTACGCAGTGCCGTAGGGGACCGCACCGCCACTTCCCAGCAGATTAGGGACACTGTTGCTCCTGGGGTATCGGCGAGGACCATTCGCAACCGTCTCCATGAAGCTGGGCTACGGTCCCGCACACCGTTAGGCTGTCTTCCGCTCACGCCCCAACATCGTGCAGCCCGCCTCCAGTGGTGTCGCGACAGGCGTGAATGGAGGGACGAATGGAGACGTGTCGTCTTCAGCGATGAGAGTCGCTTCTGCCTTGGTGCCAATGATGGTGGTATGCGTGTTTGGCGCCGTGCAGGTGAGCGCCACAATCAGGACTGCATACGACCGAGGCACACAGGGCCAACACCCGGCATCATGGTGTGGGGAGCGATCTCCTACACTGGCCGTACACCACTGGTGATCGTCGAGGGGACACTGAATAGTGCACGGTACATCCAAACCGTCATCGAACCCATCGTTCTACCATTCCTAGACCGGCAAGGGAACTTGCTGTTCCAACAGGACAATGCACTTCCGCATGTATCCCGTGCCACCCAACGTGCTCTAGAAGGTATAAGTCAACTATCCTGGCCAGCAAGATCTCCGGATCTGTCCCCCATTGAGCATGTTTGGGACTGGATGAAGCGTCGTCTCACGTGGTCTGCACGTCCAGCACGAACGCTGGTCCAACTGAAGCGCCAGGTGGAAATGGCATGGCAAGCCGTTCCACAGGACTACATCCAGCATCTCTACGATCGTCTCCATGGGAGAATAGCAGCCTGCATTGCTGCGAAAGGTGGATATACACTGTACTAGTGCCGACATTGTGCATGCTCTGTTGCCTGTGTCTATGTGCCTGTGGTTCTGTCAGTGTGATCATGTGATGTATCTGACCCCAGGAATGTGTCAATAAAGTTTCCCCTTCCTGGGACAATGAATTCACGGTGTTCTTATTTCAATTTCCAGGAGTGTACTACAGGGCCCACATGGGTGGCTGACTCTGCTCTACTTGAATTGAAATGCGCTCATCTTAAAGCTTGCTGGATCCAGTTCACGACGAGGTCGTGCACCCTCGTGACCACAGCCCTTCCATCCGGCAGTCCATGCGTGCCGCCAGCGGTCCCGGCGTTTCTCCCACTGTGCGGACCTGGCTCCTCCTGAGTCCTCAACCGATCTGGCCCACTCAGACGACACGGAAAAACAACGACGTTGCCCCAGAGATAGGGCAACAGTTACTACATATCAACCACCGCTGCTGCGACTAGCGGACAGGCAACGCTTGTGAAACGAGTGGCGCCAGTCAAGATGAGAAGAAGACAAACAACCGCAACCATGCCAACGAAAGGATTCGGTCTGGCCTCCAACAGATTGTGGAAACCTACAAAAAGCACCAACGCGAGCTGCAGTACGGCTCCATTAACTTTCAATTAATGTTACAATTTTTAGCCATTTTTACATTATTTATTAAATCATTATCTGTCGACCTTAGAGAGTTATTTTTTAAAGAGTTAAATAAATTCGTTCGTTTTACATTTGTGGAATGTCAAAAGTAGACTCTCCGAAATATTTTTGTTACAAAGCCTCTGATTTTGTTGTTGTCTCTCGTATTTGAAGAGTGATAACGATGTCAATCGACCTTGGTTCTTATACTCATTACTAGAGGATAGATGATACCCGACATCATCTTCCAGGCTGCTGGTAGGACAGCTACTGCGGAATCTTCACTGCAGACTCCGACATTACTGTCACAAACGGATTCTTCAGTAAATGCTATTCAGCTCAACCAGTTGCTAAAATCCCAGACCTCCACCGAAACGACAGAAATTTCGCTTCAAGTAGACTGGTATGCACTACCGGCGTAAGGTTGTCTGGAAGTGGAAGGAGCGGAACAAATAAAGTCTGAGCGTCATTCGTATCAAGGTTTTTGTTAACACATGCCAGCCGGAGTGGCCGAGCGGTTCTAGGCGCTACATTCTGGAACCGCGCGACCGCTACGGTCGCAGGTTCGAATCCTGCCTCGGGCATGGATGTGTGTGATGTCCTTAGGTTAGTTAGGTTTAAATAGTTCTAAGTTCTAGGGGACTGATGATCTCAGAAGTTGAGTCCCATAGTGCTCAGAGCCATTTTAACCATTTTTTTGTTAACATTTCTCAGCAAAGTAACTTTATCAATTAGGTCAACAGGACCTCGATACATTAAGACAAAACAGTTCGGTTACGTTAAATTATTACCGATAATCGATCAAAAATGTCAAAAAATATTTCAGTGAGATCAAATAACAAAAGCTTATAGTGTTAATCCAAGTACTTGCTCTCGACTCTCCAAAAGTCATTCATGGGAACACGAACTATGAAAATTTAAATCTTCAACCAATGTTATTCCCTTTCCAAAAATAAATAAATATCGTGTGCCACTAGTTACTATTGTTGAAGTATTTACAGCAAATTTTAACTAGAGAAACAAGACGGTATTTCACCAACTGAAGTTACGTGACAATCTCAAAAAACACTTAACACTTAACCGCTGTGCGGGGCGGAAAACACAGATGGAAAGAAGACGCGAACGGTTGACTGGTAAACCTCACGTATGTAAGCACAAGCTTGGCCTGAAAGTATAACTCACCAAAATACACGCAACAAGATTTGCTCTGGTGAGGCGCACAAGTTTTCGGTCTCCAAATAACTAAAGAAAGCCATTTCTCGCTTCAGTATACAAATTACTGGGGAAGAAAATTGTTTTGAACGTGTCGGCCGCTGTGGCCGAGCGGTTCTAGGCACTTCAGTCCGGCACTGCGCTGCTACTACGATCGCAGGTTCGAATCCAGCCTCGGGGCCGGCCGAAGTGGCCGAGCAGTGCTAGGTGCTAGTCTGGAACTGCGCGACCGCTACGGTCGCAGGTTCGAATCCTGCCTCGGGCATGAATGTGTGTGATGTTCTTAGGTAGGTTAGGTTTAAGTAGTTCTAAGTTCTAGAGGATTGATGAGCTTACATCCCATAGTGCTCAGAGCCATTTGAACTATTTGAACCAGCCTCGGGCATGGATGTGTGTGATGTCCTTAGGTTAGCTAGGTTTAAGTAGTTCTAAGTTCTAGGGGACTGATGACCTCAGATGTTAAGCCCCATAGTGCTTACAGCCATTTGAACCATTTTGCTTTGAACGTCATGATTAATGATAATGAACATAAAAGAAATTTACAAAACACCCAATAACTTAAAACAGACAAATGACCTGGCCAGACAGAGGAACAGAGGACAACAACAACAGGAGGCTGAACCGAGTCCAATACAGAAGCAGCAGGGCACAAACACGCGCAGGAAGCGAAAAACTCACAATTATCACGCTCACAAGGTGTAGGAGGGGGGGAGGGGGGGGGGAGATCAGTCTTGCCGAATGCCGCTTGGTCTTAGCACCATAGCAATGAACTAAAAGTAGCTCACCGAGCAGATAAAGTCGCTGTGGAATGACAAACAGTGCCAAAACTTGGAGCTACCGGGAGATGTGTGTAAGAGGACGACCCGCCGCTCGCCTCCAGACATGGTCGGCCAAAGGAATAATGTGTCCCACTTCCGTCCCACGTCTCTCATGTCTAGAACATGCTCAGCCAGACCAACTTGGAAATCCCACGGGCGGTAGAACAGGCAGCCGGCCGTTGCCCCACAGACCTGCGCTGTCCGTCCTGCTTGACTGACTGCCTCTCCCTGGAAAACGGCCTCAACGGCACTGGCAGCTAACGCACCACGCCCCCGCGACGCCAAAGATTGTGTTCCAGGAGACATGACGCAAGCTATCTATCGCGCAACGGTTCAAATACCAGTCAGAATCCATTGTTTCCACGAGAATGAAGTAGAGTACAGTAGTGTAAGTACTATGTATTAAACGAGTAATTAAATGGAAGGCCTTTAAATAAGCTGTACTGGAAATCAAAGCTATAGACTGAGAGAGGTCTGGTGATAGCAGAGGGATCATGGGTCACATGTCGTCAGCAAATCAAGCTGAGAGCTCGTAATGTACTTGATCTAAGCAACTGACTATTACAAAATTGCTCAATGTGACTGCAGCTTGGTGTTGAACGGACGCCTCTCAGGGCCCCAGGGAAGTAGTAGACTGCTCACTGAGACGCGGGGAATTCTTGCAGCAAATCCGCCCGCAGACACTACTTCGGGGAAGACGGCAACCGACAGAAGACGCCCTGACTGTCTCTCACTGGCTCTGTTCACTGAGTTGCGTGTCAGCCAGTTGAGAGCAGCCAGCAACAATGGTACACTGTTTACCTGACCAAGTACCTCTGGCTGGTCTGCGCAACTGTCCGCATTCTTCTCTAGCCTTCCACCACCTGGCCATGTCTGGGAAAGGTAGTGGTTAGACAGAGACAGTGAGTGTTTGTTAACCCAAGCCAGTTTGCCGTAGTGTTATCAGTCCCTCCATCTGTGACTACATACACATGCCTAACCTGATATACACAGTGTGATGAAGCCACCTGGCAAAAAAATGAAGTGATCGTATGGCAGTGTTGGCCGAGAGGCGCCATTCGGGTTCGGCCGCCAAGTGCAAGTCTTATTTCAGCCGGCGCCACGTTCGGCGACTTGCGGCCGATGATGAGGATAACACAACACCCAGTCCAGAGAAAATCTCCAACCCGGCCGGGAATCGAACCCGGGCCCACTGAATGGGAGGCAAGCACTTTACCACCCAGCTAAGCGGGCGGACAGCAGCTGGAAATCGACCTGTGATTCCTCAATCCAATTCAAGACAAAAGCGTATCTAGCAAAACCTAGTCCCACCAATAGGTTTGATAAAAATGCCATTTTAAAAATGCGAAATTCTGGCAAAGCTGTAATTGCGTGCAGCATGGGCAAGGACAGGTACATGAACTCCTCACTAGGACGAAGTTTTCCCATTAGCTCACTGAGACGAAGCAACGTCATGGGAAACGCATATGTGCAGTCCCCAATGTTCGAGTCATGTTCGTCTCAAACTTTCTATTTATGTTACAGTATCAAACTGTGTCTAATTAATACCTTCGCAATGCGGCATCTTGAGCATTTCTTTCTGTTACTGTTATCTTTATCTAAATATTTTGACAAAACATGAACTTCCTACACACGTAAACGACTACTTTGTTTCGTCCATGACGCAAATAAAGCAATAGAGAATAGTAGTGGACTCGTCGTCTGTATCCAGTTAAGTAGAAAAAAATTAGATTAGGTAGGCTACGCTAGACTGCACATTACACAGTAATTCGATTCTATTCATTTGACGTCCATGCTTATCTTCACAGAGCCGGTACGTACATGTACGATCAATATTCACTTCAGAGAAGATATTCAACGCGAGCATTCCGTTTCCCCGGAAACGCTTTATTTAAATAGTTACGTACATTAATTCCAAAGTGTGGCAGTGCACCATCATTCTGAAACCATAGCTGTCGCTGAACACCTAGTGGAAAGTTTTTTAATGTGACAGACACAGCATTACAAGGAGACGTACGAATGGGGGCGCAATCAGGAAGAGCCCAAAGGCACTCCTAACACCATTCCAGACCACAAGTTTTTGCCAAAGCGTGCTGCCACGTTCATGGGTGACATGTGGGTTGCGTTCCGACCGATAATGGTTGCTGGGGAGGTTTAAAGTGCCTTCACGAGTGAAGCTAGATTCGTCAGTCCATATCATATTTATAAAACTTTCCTTAATTTGCACCTGGTACAAAAGCCATTCACAAAACTGTACTCGTCATTGCAGTCTTCTGGCTATTGGAGCTGAGTTAACGTGTGATGCCATGGATGAATTTCTTCATCGTGCGTTTGCTGACAGCCATCGTCCGTCGGTACTTCCTCGTGCGGAAGTGTAGGAAAGACAAGGAAAACGTCCATAGCGTTGACGACAGGATTCGATGCCGATACCCACTAAGAGTGGGCACCACAAGCAGCCCGCCGAGGACGCGTAAGACAGAGGTGACACAGTGGGCGCCGCAGAGACAGCGACGTCTTCGATCGGCGTCGAACCAGTCTACGTCGGAGACGTTCAGCACGGACATGGCCTCCCTGGATACAACTAGAACAAGTACAAGACGACAGCTCTGCAGCTGGCAATTAGCAAGTACGAAGGCACGTGTTTCCCCAGTTTGCCTTTCATATGGTGAACGCCAGAGTAGGTTTGCTGATATGTGGAAGCACAGATCAGCAACGTGACTGAAGATGTTGCGGCAAGGTTTAAAGGCGGCCGTCAAAACGTCTGAAGGGAGTACGAAAACGCTGAGTGGTTGGAAGTTAAATCCATCATGATGAACCACGAAAATCTCTCTATAGCCGTCAAAGTATCGGAACTTGAGATCATTATCGTGACGCCGCAAAGCGTCGGCGCATAATTCTTCATTCGCCAGCTTTATGCACATCGTAGTACTAAGGATAGAACTTCATACGCTTTGGTCGTTCATGATCCAGGAAACGTTAATTTAATCGTGGCTTGGCGAAAGGCAGACGCCGTAATGTTCGATGAATTCGGACACGAAGAGAAGCCGCTACGCAAAAGTAAGCAAACGCGCGCTCGCTGGCAAGAGACCTACGACGGCTGGTATGGTAGAGCAGCATTATACATGTCCCTCTGTACACGATGGGACTATACTGCCAGCTCCTCGTTTTCACACACGTATTATCAGAATACATCCGATGTATTTTTGCTAGATGAACTTTTGTCTTTAATCTGAATGAGGAATCGCTTACCGACCTCCAAGTTCGGCATTTTTTTTGTCGCCTTCTATAAATGAAGTAATGAAGACAAAAAGTTTCTATGCTAGATTAAATTTCGTTGGTTTTCATTTAATTGTTTTTGATTCACTGTTTTGTTTGGTAGTATCCCTCAAGAATAGACTTATCTTCCAAAATTAGCTTTTCTAAGGAGAGTAATCAGCTTCTATGATTCATCAAAATATCACACTTCCTTCGTTAATATTAAACTGTAAAAATTCAAATGATGCAGTGGATTTAATCCACAAACGGAATATAGTTCCGAAATTATGAATAGATTAGTGTTAATCTAAGACTTTTCTGAGGTGTATCATTTACACATGGAGATGTCTCATCAGCTGTGCAGTTGTCCCGTTTAAGTCACAGGATGACCATGTTGACAATCACTGATTAATACCATAAAGAAGGGAGTAGAGTAAGACAGGGTAGTGGGATGAGACTGGGTTCCTTCTTTCTGACGTCACTATTTACGCCTCTTGGTGAAGAGAGATAGAATTACACTCCTCTAGCAAAGACGAAAGAGCGACCATGTGGGCGCGTTGTTGCTGTTTAGCTCCATAGGAAGGCAAACAGACAGGAGTCGAGAGTACATGGAATGGGCAGTGAACAAAGCGATGTCGGGTAGAATCGGTTACTTGAAAGCTGCAAGAACCTTGAAAAATCCATAAAGAACCTTAGAAGATTAAAAAAGGGTTAGATCAACAAACTACCGTCTAAGGAAGCGGCAGTTAAAGGACGCGAAGGGGCACGGCTACTTGTGTAGCCAGAACATTGGAAAAAGGATCACTCAGTCATTGCTAATGTTTTTCGGTTTAACTTTGAAAGATATCCTGAGATGAGCTTACGATCTTGCAACCAAAAGTAATTTGATGTATAAATTCAACAAGGAAACGAAGATGGCTGGAATCAACTGGCTGGATTCAACTACGGAAAAATGGCTCTGAGGTCATCAGTCCCCTAGAACTTAGAACTACTTAAACCTACCTAACCTAAGGACAGTACACACATCCATGCCCGAGGCAGGATTCGAACCCGCGACCGTAGCGGTCGCGCGGTTCCAGACTGTAGCGCCTAGAACCACTCGGCCACCCCGGCCGGCCAACTACGGAAAATGCTGAGCCGAGGAGAGCTGCAGTGGAGCAGATAATAAGGGTTGTTATTTTACGGATGGATTTTGTGAATAATACTGTTAGGTAAATTTTGTTTGGATATACATTTCTGCCCCTTCACCACTGAAAATTTGTTTCTATGTATTCCCATAAAGTTAGTATGTGCACCCGGTCTTATACGACTGCTGCTTTCCCACTGAAAATCTTGTTTTTCGGTATTCCCATAAAATTAGTACGTGTACCCGCTCTTACCCCACTAGTTTCGTAAGGCTTTTTGTATAAAAGAACCTCTAATTTAAAAATCCTGTAATTAAGAAAGTACTGAAGCTATAGCTTTTCAGGAGTAATGTATTATACCCAATTAAATAATGATTACTTTTACTCAATGTGTAAATCTCTTGGTGAAATACGAGTAGCTTAGCTCCAACGGGTCTTGGAGTATTAGCTACCCGACCTTACTCCACTTTGCCCTTCTCAATACCGATTCCAATCATAGTATTGAAAGGTCTATTTCAAAATGAACTGACAAATCGATGAACTTAAACAGCAAAATTTATACATAAGAATCAGTTTTCCTCAAGCGTCTGGACCAACCAATGTGTTACCTAGATACGGAGTCACTGGATGGAGGGATCATATCGTTTTCAACATTCACTAGTCAGTTAAATGAAGAAAGCCAACACATAACGGAAATCAGTAGTGTTCGGAATGTTACATTAAAATTTGTGGTGTAGACACGCCATCGCGAAAGCACCGTGCAGTCGTTCTGGCGTCCCAGCAGGATACCCACTTTCAGCACCAGGAGGTCTGCCCGCTCAACCATCAAAAAGCCTCAGGAACTTCTTCGCCATACCCCATCCCCATCGACAAAGTCGACTACAGGGCCTACACTCTCTACCAATAAACACGCAACTGTGCTGTCCATAAATCACACAGAAGCGCTCTCCGAGCCCCATTCCACTGGAGACCAGAGACGGTATCACTTCGTTAATCATGTTACGTCGATGGTGTGGAAGTTAGTGATTAAGAACCAAATGCCAATATAAGATGTAATGTGTTCCATGATAAATTCATATCAGTATTTGAAAACAGCTTTCCTCATAACCTAATCAGAAGGGACATTAAACAGCCACGTAAAAACCATGGATCACTAAGGGAATTAAAGTATCTTGTGAAAGCAAAAGGGAAATGTATCTTTTTGCAAGAACAAGTAGAGACCCTGATGTAGTTGCATACTACGAAAAATAGAATTACTAAGAAAGGTTATTAAAAGTCAAGAAACATGCACATAATGTCAGAAATCAACACGTGTGACAACAGAGTTAAGGCAATATGGAATATAGTGAAGCAAGAGACAGGGCAACCAACCACAGATGAGGATAACTTTATTATTGAATTGAATGGAAAGGTTATAAATGAAAAGGCACAGGTAGCAAATGTATTTAATAACCATTTCTTAAACATAGTAGAAAGCATATGGACCAAAAGCTCAAGGGAAAGATCACAGAAAAATGTTGAAGAGGTAAATCTCATAAAATTACGTCATATGAACCACCAACTTCTACTTCTGAAATTAAGAGAGTTATACATTCTCTCCAGAATAAAAGCTCTTCTGGTTTTGATGGTGTTTCCAATGCAGTACTAGAGATTTGTTCCCATATAATCAGTCCGGTATTGTCCGAAATATGTAATGCATCACTGACTAAAGGCATTTTTCCAGAGAGACTAAAATATATCGTTGTTAAAACCCTCTTTAAGAAAGGTGATGAGAGAGACGTCAGTACGCGGTGCATTCAAGTTCTAAGGCCTCCAGATTTTTTTTCTAATTAACTACTCACCCCAAATCGATGAAACTGGCGTTACTTCTCGCCCTGCAGACGTACTGATTTTTCACAACGCTGACGCCATGATTCCATGGCAGCGGCGAAGGCTTCTTTAGGAGTCTGTTTTGACCACTGGAAAATCGCTGAGGCAATAGCAGCACGGCTGGTGAATGTGCGGCCACGGAGAGTGTCTTTCATTGTTGGAAAAAGCCTAAAGTCACTAGGAGCCAGGTCAGGTGAGTAGGGAGCATGAGGAATCACTTCAAAGTTGTTATCACGAAGAAACTGTTGCGTAACGTTTGCTCGATGTGCGGGTGCGTTGTCTTGGTGAAACAGCACACGCGCAGCCCTTCCCGGACGTTTTTGTTGCAGTGCAGGAAGGAATTTGTTCTTCAAAACATTTTCGTAGGATGCACCTGTTACCGTAGTGCCCTTCGGAACGCAATGGGTAAGGATTTCGCCCTCACTGTCCCAGAACATGGACACCATCATTTTTTCAGCACTGGTGGTTACCCGAAATTTTTTTGGTGGCGGTGAATCTGTGTGCTTCCATTGAGCTGACTGGCGCTTTGTTTCTGGATTGAAAAATGGCATCCACGTCTCATCCATTGGCACAACCGACGAAAAGAAAGTCCCATTCATGCTGTCATTGCGCGTCAACATTGCTTGGCAACATGCCACACGGGCAGCCGTGTGGTCGTCCGTCAGCATTCGTGGCACCCACCTGGATGACACTTTTCGCATTTTCAGGTCGTCATGCAGGATTGTGTGCACAGAACCCACAGAAATGCCAACTCTGGAGGCGATCTGTTCAACAGTCATTCGGCGATCCCCAAAACAATTCTCTCCACTTTCTCGATCATGTCGTCAGACTGGCTTGTGCGAGCCCCAGGTTGTTTTGTTTTGTTGTCACACGATGTTCTGCCTTCATTAAACTGTCGCACCCACGAACGCACTTTCGACACATCCATAACTCCATCACCACATGTCTCCTTCAACTGTCAATGAATTTCAATTGGTTTCACACCACGCAAATTTAGGAAACGAATGATTGCACGCTGTTCAAGTAAGGAAAACGTCGCCATTTTAAGTATTTAAAACAGTTCTCATTCTCGCCACTGGCGGTAAAATTCCATCTGCCGTACGGTGCTGCCATCTCTGGGACATATTGACAATGAACGCGGCCTCATTTTAAAACAATGCGCATGTTTCTATCTCTTTCCAGTCTGGAGAAAAAAATCGGAGGCCTTAGAACTTGAATGCACCTCGTAAGTACGAACCTATTTCACTGCTGACATCATTTTCCAAAATTTTTGAGAAGTTGATGTATTCTAGAATAGTATGTCTCTATGCTAACAATAATATCCTCAGAAAATCACACTTCTACTGAGAATGCGATTTACATGTTCACACACCAGATATTACAAGCATTAAATAACAAAATAGCACCGGTAGACATTTTCTGTGGCCTATCCAAGGCATTTGATTTTGTGAATCATAGTATACTCCTAGATAAATTGAAGTTTTATGGGATTGATGTTATAGCCTACCAATGGACCATGTAATATCTAACCAAAAGAATTACTTAGTAGTAATTCAACCAACAGAATCCAGGGACATAATGCTAACTGGGGAGAAATCACGCATGGGGTTCCCCAAGGCTCAATCTTATGTCCAGCACTATTTCTCATATATGTAAATGATCTGCTGTCTAATGTACAAAAAGCAGAATTAGTTCTTTTTGCAGATTACACTAGTATTGTAATCACTCCCAGTATACATACAGAAATGATAGAAATGGTGAACAAAGTTCTCAAAAGAATCATTGACTGGTTTTCTGCGGACGGTCTCACCCTGAATTTCGCAAAGACACGTCATATTCAGTTCTGCACCTCTAAGGATACTGCACCAATGATATGTGTAACGCAAATGATGAAATAATACACAGGGTGGAAACTTCAAAATTCGTAGGTGTCCATAGGGATGACAATTTAGATAGAAAAGAAAAACATTTTGGATATCCTAAAACAACTTAGTTCAGCCACATTTGTACTTCGAATCACAGCAAATTTTGGGGAGAGAGAAATCAGTAAGTTGACATATTTGGCTTACTTTCATTCAATAATGTCATATGGAATAATGTTCTGGGGTAACTCATCTTCAAGAAAGAATGTCTTCATTGCCCAAAAACGTGCTGTAAGAATAATATGTAGTGCTTATCCGCGATCATCTTGTAGACATCTGTTTAAGGAGTTGGGCATTCTGAGTAATTCTTCACAGTATATTTATTCCCTCATGCTGGCCGGTGCTGCCAAGTGGTTAAAGGCGCTACAGTCTGGAACCGCATGACCGCTATGGTCCCAGGTTCGAATCCTGCCTCGGACATGGATGTGTGTGATGTCCTTAGGTTAGTTAGGTTTATGTAGTTCTAAGTTCTAGGGGACTGATGACCTAAGAAGTTAAGTCCCATAGTGCTCAGAGCCATTTGAACCATATTCCCTCATGAAGTTTGTGGTAAATAATCCACTACAGTTCAAAAGTAACAAAGAGGTACATAATTACAATACAAGAAGACAAAATGATATTAAAAAAAGGCCACTTACCCAGTGATATAAAATGTGTAACAGACGGCAAGATAAAATTTGAATATATACTGAAAAAGTTTCTCTTTGAAAGCTCCTTCTATTCCGTAGAAGAATTTCTATGTTTGTAATGTGTAAAAGGTGGTGGGTAGGAATTGATAACTGACTCTGTATATCTTGTTTTCATTTTGGAACGAAAGAAACAATAATAATTATTATTGTATGGTGATGTTTAGACTACTTCGTCTGTACTAGATGTACAAATTAATTTGCAATATGAATGTAAAATGACCCGTCCCACATCATGACGATTTATCGTGCAAAATCATCCATGGACCATGAAAGTAACTAACTAACTATGTTTGGCGTGAACTGGCTTCCATGACGTTGGAACTGTCTTGTGTATGTTCAGATCAGTAAGAGCCAGGTTGCAGCGCATAGTATGCTTGTACATACTTCACGAAACTTTACTGCTCAAGTACCCAGCTATTGCCGAAAGCTGCCGGTTCCACACATCCTCCGATACTGATGTGATGTGCATTATTAAGTTTGTATTCCTTTGTGGCCGTATCTTCTACTTCTCATGTCGAACCATAAATTGGTTTTCTGAAAATCATTTCGGTTACTGGCCACGTCATCGTGAAACACAAAAACAACTAAAACGCCAACTAAAAGACCGCTGAAAACGTCGTAACGTCATGTTAGGTCCTAATACCCAAAATAATTTTATTCCAATGTGGTAACATATGAATGAACTCTCGTGTTAGTAACTGCTAATAGTTGTTCTCGTTTCACTGAATACAACTATATGATAACTATATGGGGACTCGATGATCTCATAGTCGTCTTTCATATTGTTTTTATGTTATTAATTTTCCTAGAGAAGAACGACTTACCAACGAATAATTCGGAATTGTTGGTTGATTTAATTCAAATGGTTCAAGCACTATGGGACTTAACTTCTGAGGTCATCAGTCCCCTGGACTTAGAACTACTTAAACCTAACTAACCTAAGGACATGACACACATCCACGCCCGAGGCAGGATTCGAATCTGCGACCGTAGCAGCAGCGCGGTTCCGGACTGAAGCGCCTAGAACCGCTCGGCCACCCTGGCCGACTGATTTGATTCCATGGTGTAGAAAGGCTACTTTGCGCTTAATTTGTTCTTGGTGATCAATATACACTCTTTGCTTTATCTGAAATTTTGTTACTTTTTGTAGCTTCCCATCTGCCGTTCTCAACATCATTGATTTTTGCAATAAAAATACCTGCAGTAAAACGAGTAGTGAGATGCCTCCATGGTCAATGGACAGAAGACTTGCGGGTAAGAACTCTTTTACCTACTACCAGCGATACTGTAACAGTCAGGACAGTTGATTCATTTACTGAATTTGTGTCCCACAAACGCTGCAATACGATTAAAGTAAAATTATTTTAGATGAATAACACATTGTCATATGTACAAAACTCTTTTCCGTTTTAACTTTCAATCCTCCTGTAAGATATTATTCCAAACATTATCGGCTACATAATTCTGTATCTGCTGTATTTTTATAGACAAGATATAGTCCCAGCTACACTACTGGTCATTAAAATTGCTACACCACGAAGATGACGTGCTACAGACGCGAAATTTAACCGACAGGAAAGAGTTGCTGTGATATGCAAATGATTAGCTTTTCAGAGCATTAACACAAGGTTGGCGCCGGTGGCGACACCTACAACGTGCTGACATGAGGTAAGTTTCCAACCGATTTCTCATACACAAACAGCAGTTGACCGGCGTTGCCTGGTGTAACGTTGTTGTGACGCCTCGTGTAAGGAGGAGAAATGCGTACCATCACGTTTCCGACTTTTATAATGGTCGGATTGTAGCCTATCGCGATTGCGGTTTATCGTATCGCGACATGCTGCTCACGTTGGTCGAGATCCAATGACTGTTAGCAGAATACAGAATCGGTGGGTTCAAGAGGGTAATACGGAACGCCGTGCTGGATCCCAACGGTCTCGTATCACTAGCAGTCGAGATGACAGGCATCTTATCCTCATGGCTGTAACGGATCGTGCAGCCACGTCTCGATCCCTGAGTCAACAGATGGGGGCGTTTGCAAGACGACAACCATCTGCACGAACAGGTCCACGACGTTTGCAGCAGCATGGACTATCAGCTCGGAGACCATGGCTGCGGTTACCATTGACCCTGCATCACAGACAGGAGCGCCTGCGATGGTGTACTAAACGACGAACCTGGGTACACGAATGGCAAAATGTCAGTTTTTTCGGATGATTCCAGGTTCTGTTTACAGCATCATGATGGTCGCATCCGTGTTTGGCGACATCGCGGTGCACGCACATTGGAAGCGTATATTCGTCATCGCCATACTGGCGTATCATCCAGCGTGATGGAATGGGGTGCCATGGGTTACACGTCTCGGTCACCCCTTGTTCGCATTGACGGCACTTTGACCAGTGGACGTTACATTTCATATGTGTTACGACCCGTGGCTCTACCCTTCATTCGATCCCTGCGAAACCCTACATTTCAGCAGGATAATGCACGACCGCATGTTGCAGGTCCTGTACGGGCTTTTCTGGATACAGAAAATGTTCGACTGCTGCTCTGGCCAGCACATTCTCCAGATATCTCACCAATTGAAAACGTCTGGTCAATGGTGGCCGAGCAACTGGCTCGTCACAATACGCCAGTCACTACTGTTGATGAACTGCGGTATCGTGTTGAAGCTGCATCGGCAGCTGTACCTGTACACGCCATCCAAGCTCTCTTTGACTCAATGCCCAGGCGTCTCAAGGCCGTTATTACTGTGAAAGGGCCGGCCGGTGTGGCCGTGCGGTTCTAGGTGCTTCAGTCTGGAACTGCGTGACCGCTACGGTCGCAGGTTCGAATCCTGCCTCGGGCATGGATGTGTGTGATGTCCTTAGGTTAGTTAGGTTTAAGTAGTTGTAAGTTCTAGGGGACTGATGACCACCGATGTTAAGTCCCGTGGTGCTCAGAGCTATTTGAACCATTTGAACTGCCAGAGGTGGTTGTTCTGGGTACTGATTTCTCAGTATCTATGCACCCAAAATGTAATCACATGTTAAGTTCTAGTATAATATATTTGTCCAATGAATAACCGTTTATCATCTGCATTTCTTGTTGGTATAGCAATTTTAACGGGCAGTAGTGTATGTCCTAGTGTAAACAAACAAATGATTCAGTACTACGCAGTTGGTAACCATCGTATACTTCACGAACTGCCACTGCGTAACTGTCTAGTGTTGTCTTAAAGTCAATTCTTCAATGTAATTTCTAAATTTTCCTGGGGCTACTGTGTGATGAAACATCAAATCAGTACTCAAACATGCTAGACAATATCCCCAGCCCAAAATTTGATAGCCGCAGCATAAACAGTAAATATTCTAATTTGTCTTGCCAGAAAAGGCACTGTTAGCGAAGCTTTGCAATCAGAATGGAGGGTAGCCTACTGCAGCTTTATGATTCTATTGCCACAAGAAGGGCATTCGAACTAATAAATGTCCTGTGACAAATGTCGCTGTGAAGAAAATGGTCACGAAGTTCGAAGCCACGGATTCTTTAGACGATCGAACACAAGGGCTGTTGCTGCCCGGACAATTCAGGAAGAAATGTAGACTTAGGTGGGTTCACTCCGCATGCTGGACTCAGCGCTCGTGTAGCCGCTCGTCGCGCCGGCATTCCATGCACTACTGTTTGCAGAGCACTAAGGCGTAGTCTGCCCTCCAGTGCTAGCCGTACAAAACCCAGCGTCATCGAGACTTGTTAGCCACCGATTTCAAAAAATGGTGGAAGAAGGCGATTGGTTGTCTAGCGTGTCGTGGACCGACGAATCCCATTTCACACTCCGTGGATCTGTCAACAACCACAACTGCAGGGAGCCACGCGGAGTGGCCGTGCGGTCTAGGCGCCATGTCACGAATTGCGCGGCCCCTCCCGCCGGAGGTTTGAGTCTTTCCTCGGGCATGAGTGTGTGTGTTGTTCCTAGCATAAGTTAGTTTAAGTAGTGTGTAAGTCTAGGAACCGATTACCTCAGCAGTTTGGTCCCTTAGGAATTCACACACATTTGAACATTTTTGAACAACTATAGAATTTAAATACCCCATTACATTACCAGAAAGTCATGGTGTCTTTTGGATTTGCCGCATCAATCGTGATCGGACCCTTTTTGTTCGAGGAAATCCGGGATGCTTTTCATATTTTCAGCGTGACGAGTCCGAGGCACTTCGATACGTTATAGGATCGCATCATCCCTAACGTGAGTGATAAATGCCTGGTGGAAGATACGACTTTCATGGAGGATGGCGCTACATCCCACATTGCTAAGTCGCAAGGCAACCACGATCGTCCTGTCTTATTATGGATACTAAAAGACAACTTCCGACGGAAATTCCGCATAGTACAGAGAGGTACTATGCACATTGTTATTCACAAAAGGGTCGCATGACTACAGATATTGTTGATGATTGTCGGCCGACGCCTTGAGTATTTGTTATAAAGAACATCGTCTTCGCTAAAAATCAGTTGTGATGCTATTTATTGCTTATGCATCACATGAGGCGCCATCTGTTGGGCATTTTGTGCACTTTTTTGTTGTGATAAAACGCCATGTCATTTGAAACATGTGTGTCAGTTTTTACCTTTCTACGTACATTATTCCCATGAAGTATTGAATTTTCAATTGTTAAAAGACTTTTGGAGCATACTGTATTTCAAGGATGCATTTCGTTTCTTCAGGGATAAGGGAAATCGAAACAGAGTGCGACGAATATATACAGCCGCATACCTTCTTACGACAGTGACGTTATAGGACGTAAAATCTCGTCGGGCTTGGCACACTGTGTATTTCTGCAGATATCTAAAGGTAGAAGGCTTCACACTTGGTACTAAAATTATTGGAAAACTGTGAGAAACTGAAGGACTTATTACGACAAGAATCCTCACAACTTCACCCACTCTATTACAGCATATCAATTACAACTCATGTTGACAGTTTCAGTAGTACCTACTTATGCCACACAAGTAACCATCCACGTTATGTTATGTTTATAGTGATTCATGTACAATACTGTCACAAACGCTCCTTAGGTAAATAATGGTTTATGTTCGTTGTCTCGCTGATTTGTTCCTCCACTGTACAAAAAATAAACAAAAATATTTTTAAAGTTATTTCTGCAGGAAGTTGTCTAAGGGGAGTACATTTAAAACCTGAAACAGCTTATTTAGCAAATAAAAGCAGCTTTGGATGTAATCACAAGCAAATTGGATGATTTGTCTGACAGATCTAAATTAAATATCAGATTCAGGTTCTTTAAAGGAAGGAGGCTCAACATACAGGAAATTGCCACGTCTTGCTAGATATCTTGGCCGTCAGACGGTTAGTAGACATGTTTTGGTCAATGTGATCCAAGGTATCAACTTGAACGTTAGCTGTTGGTGAGAGCTTTAGATATATTTTTGGTTCTTGCTTCATGAAAGGAAAGTTAGATTAAATGGAATAGGCTAGGAAGGAAGCGATGACGCACCCAGTCTCAAAATTAGGCCAGATTCAGCATCTGATAAGACTATCTGCACCGGAAAATGTGCAACCATGTCATGATTCAACAATACGATTACTAAACCGTAGGTCTCACAGACATAAAATAATTTGGTTAAGAATAAAGAGGTTACTGAATCAGTTGGTAAAAAGAGACCACAAAGCAGTAAAAGAAATGGTGCCTAATAAAAATAATCATTTCAACGGAAACCTCAATGAGATGATACAGAAGTGCAAGACATAAAAACAGGAAGTAAAAAAGTGGACTTCTACCATCAGAATGAAATAACGTACTAGAAAAGTTCCTAAGCACGTAAAAACAGGAAGAGGATCACATCTAACAGCTTATAATTATTTCTAACACAGTCTGTAGAAAGTTGGATACGCAGAATGTATAACCAAGAGTAAGGAAAAGAAAACGAGGGCAATAATGAAAATCTCGTAAATGCTGTGTATGTTTCAGCGTCTCCCGTTATAGAGCTATAGTGATATGAAAGGCGTGCCGATATTTGAATTCAGAATTTCGTTAACATTTGCTCATTCGATGTACATTGGGACATCAAAGCTTCTTTCTTTTAACGATTAACATTCACGGGCACAGCGTGGTACAATCTTTTCTGTAATGCTAACGATTTTACGGTAGAATTTCGCGAAGTGTTTCGGAACAAGTACGCAACGGTGGTCTGCCAATCTAACGTCGCTCGTGTTCTCCTTCAGACCACGAGTTTATTACTTTCTCGAAGGATAAACTTATATGTCTTCTTCCTCGCTTTTTCTATTTTGTGATGACAGAAATAAGTGGCTGCAAAACGTTGTCATTACCGGAATGGAAGCCTCCGAAATAGTGATGCACGCGTAAGAAGGTATGGCCTGCTGTTTCGGATGTTGGCAGTAAACCATGAGGAATTACGAAAGTGGCATAGACACATTAAACATCACAGTTTACTACGGTTCGTTTGCTTTCGTAACGTTTTCTGTGGTTACCGTAGCTGAGTACAGACACCGAGACCCAGGGTTCGATTGACGGTGACCTTCCAAGACTTTTCCTGAGATCAGTCTGCAACTGGATACGTTCACCACCCAAGGCCAGCTGGGAAGCAGGTTAAATAAAAAGGCAGCTGCACTGACCACAAGTCGCCGAAACACGGACGCCTCGAAACAATTACACAATGCTATTGATCGTTTCCTAACAAAAGAAACAGATATAATGTAGCATCATCTTGGTGGTGGGTCATGTAGGCATCTTATAACCAACATGCGGTGCAGTATATCATCTGCATGATTGTGGCAGCAGTTTCCTGCTAAATAAACGTTCGTATTCTTTCTGTCATTGCCTAGTTAATGTTCGTTGATTTGAGAACATGAGACCGAACAGCTAGTTAATGTCCCATATCACTTAAGTAGTACAGTCTGTCTTAAAATGGATTTCTAACTCGGCCCCAGTATATTCGCTGAAGTGTGTTCGAAGAGAAACTGATCTATTATGGCAAACCTGAATTTCAAAATAGCTCCGTATCGCTGTTTCTAGACGTAAAGTTGGTGCTATACGAAGGCTGCGCAAGAGAGCGAGCCACTGTCTTCCCCAAGCCACAGTTTAAAATGCTGCAGAGGCAGATTTCGTTTTCAAAAGACACTGATAAGGTGCGAGTGAAACTACTTGCTAAACAACTCGTAATAAAAAGGAAGACCCCTTGTGGTGTATAAATGGGGTAAAACTGTCTACCCGTACCCTTCTGTCAAATTGTGACTGAATTAAAGTTCTCTGGACGATAGCGCTAGAACTTTTTCCGTCCAATACCGTCGCTGACAGAAAGTAACGTTGAAAACAGTAAAAGAGGTGTAAAAGTTAGAAACTATTTGAGAGATACAGAGATGGCTGAAAGGTAGCGACACTGCATAATTATTCTCAGATACTTAATGTGGTAGACTAATATAGTAAGACATGAGATTGGGCGGAGATGCAAGCAGATCTGAGACTTCGGTTGACTAGTGACTAATTTGTTTTCCCAATAAACGTTAAAATGTCCAGGTAGATGTCAGTGGCCGCATTAGAAACCATAACCAATGTTTTGTGAATACGACGAATGTATTTTGCACGTTATAGCTATTTCTGTCATCATAAACAGAATATAATTAAAATAATTTATCACATCAGGAAAAGATCTTCGTGGCACCATAAATATCTCCAATAATTCCAAACTTCAGCGTTTGAATAAGATTTCGTATATAATGGGTTGTATTCTAGTTAAACATTTTAGAAAACCGTGATTTTTCATTTGGAGCTGCTAACTTGCACAGCTTAATTTCTACTGGCAGTTCTGACGTAAGCGTTATTATCATGCGTCAGAACGTAGCTCACTGCAGCATGTGTAAGCTTACGTTGATGACTGTCAACAGTTTTAGTACGAGCTTGTGCTGCACAAGCAGTGATCAGTACGTGACGAACACGAGAACGCCACCAGCTGCGGCATAATCGCTGTCCCAGATACTTGCTTACCGGTATTACTATTGCGACATCGATCGGTTGTATCTACTCTTTGATATCAGCAATATACACAATTTAATCATTATTTTATCCAAAAAATTACTGGTATGTGCGGTTTCTGTCCTGTTACTGACAACTTGGAAACTAAACACCTAACAAAAAGTTCCACGTATCATTGACAATAAGTTATGTAACTTAAAAGATCAATCTCTGTGTATATGTGATTAAGTTCAGCAGATAATATTGACAGTAAGTAAAAGTGAGGGTCCGTTCCCTTACCTAAGAGGCACACGGCATAGTAGCTCAACTTGCCCTGACTGCCCTCTGTAATAGAAAAACTGAATGCAGGGATCAACCACGAACTTGAACGGCTGTCATGTGACGCCCACCCCGACCCATTGCAACGAACAATAACAAACAAACTGGAAATAAAGGAAAAAAAGTCACCATCATATCTGACTCCCATGCAGTGGCCGTGGTCGATTCCCGTCCGCGTCAGAGATTTTCTTCGCTTCTCCGCTCGGGGACTAGACATTGTGTTGTCCTCTCCAACCCAGCCGGGAATCGAACCCGGACCCGCTTGCATGGGAGGCGAGCACGTTATCACCCAGCTAAGCAGGCGGACAAATCTCCGAATGACTTAAGAGGAAAGGCTGTCAAAAGTCACACAGTGCCAGAAAGGCTGTCAAAAGTCACGCACTGTCGGATGAAATTTGTGAACTTGTGAAATCACATTGAATCCTTCCCAGTAAAAGGAACCCACTACGGCGGCTTACATATGAAATATCTTGATGCTAAACTATGCAAGAACTATTTTGGTCACGACACTCAGATGTAAGAGTAACTTATGCCTTCTACTACAAGTATTTCAAAGATAACTATGGATACCGACTTGGGAGACTACAGAACGACTTTTGTTCAAAATGTGAAGAAATAAATGTAAGATTGAAAAGAAAAGTGCTCAAAAATTCTATGCCAAAACCAAAGAAATTAAGGAACTCTGTTCTAATACCGATGATGGGTGCAGAATAGTTGTAGATTATATGGAAAATACGTCATTACCACATATTTCAGTTCAGGAAATATTTTATTATCGGTAGGTGTGGAATACATAACCGCACGACAGCAGAGATGTCACAATTTGTTATTCTGAAGGAAAGACTCAAGAAGGCCCAAATGGAGTTCGTACCTTCATTCACCAGTATATAAATGATTGTATTCCGAACAGAATACTACATCTTTACGTTTATTCAGATGGGAGAGCGGAACGAAACCGTAACCACGCCGTCATTCTTTTTTTTCTGCTCAGACAGTTATTGGCAGATTCGAATCTGTGAATCAATTTTTTCTGAGTAGGTGACACATTTTCCTTCCATGTGACCAAGATTTTGGTGTTACGAAAAGAGATTTGAGGAAAATCGACCGAGTCTACATATCAGAATAATATGCTAGAAAGATTGCAGAATCAGCCAAATGTGCTAAATTCATTGTAACACTCATGAGACCTGAATACATCGAAGATCATAAACGATGGTGGACAAAATATTATAAAGAAGATATACTTTCTGTAGAGTCTTTGGGAAAACGGTGTTCCTAAAGAACAAAAGCAGTCTTTGCAGTCAGTCGATTTTCGCACTTCGTGTACAGCGGAAAAGCACCAGGAACTGTAGTGTCATACATGTACATCGAGGGGCCTCTAAGGAACACCTTCAGACTGCTAAATATCTCTGAACAGGATACTGATAAGATGGAGGTACCAACTTCAAAAGCTTGCACTCAGGAAGTACATACCACCTCCAATAAACTGCAAGACATCACCAAGGTGATGCAGTATACCCCTCACAAGAATTAAGAATTTTAGAAAGACATTCTGGCAGGCCCAACGACTGATTGTGAATATGATGACCATTGATCCTATCAAGTAGCGTATCTGTATTGTTCTATACAGAAAAATAAAATAATTTCGTTTTTTTTAAAAAAAGGGACACATGTTTATTGACTTAAATGCTCCTGATTGGAAAGAAAAATATTTTTAAGTTTGTGTGCTTGGAATTGTAAACATCATTATGTATCATACTCTAAACAGGAAAAATAAAACAAAATATAAAAAATGATTGTGTGTGAAGTGTATTCAGTTTTTTGGTCCTTGTGTAAAGCGGATTCCTGTGGACACGTGCCTCTTTAAAAACAAACGATTCAATTATTTACGAATGTGTTAAGGCATTGATGTTAGTAAGCGTTATACAACTGTCTTGGTATCTCTAATTTCCAGGGTTCCTTTCACATGCATTTCCTCTTCAAATCCCAATTTGTCGGAGTTCAAAATAAATTTTGTTACTGACCGATGGGATAAGTTTGTTTACCTCATCTACAAATTATTGAGACGATTCCGCAGTTTTCCATGGATCCTTCAAGTTGACGCTTTGTTTGAAATTTCGTTATCTTACTTCTTCCAATCCTGTAGCCCTGTTTGAAGTTATGCAACCATCCATAACTGTAATCTGTGACGCAGAACGTTTGATATGCATAATGTAGTAGGTCACTATAATGCACATCCTGTAAATTGTATCGAGCATCCCTGAATCGCGCAACACCAGTTTCTGAAACAAGTGCACCTCATCCTCCCTTGAATATCCGTAGTTTTTCTTATGCACTACAGGGTCATATTGGTGCAGACTTATTCGAGATCCGTTCATTATGGTTTTTTGCTATGCTACGGATGATCTTCCATGTATGTAATCACGTATAGTACCTGCTCCCTGTATAACGATTGTCCTTTACTACGTTTCACTGGAGGCGACATTTGTGGTCCCTGTGCGACAAGGAAGATGAACTGCATGGCTCGATACCTGTTTTAATATAACTTTCCACTTGTTATTGTTATCGCCGTCATTGTACTCGTCATGTACATTGTCCCCACAGTCGAGTGCATACGACGCTACATATTCCGCTAACTCATCCTGCAGAAATGCTAATATTTAATCTGTCACTTCTTACTCACTCTGCGGAATTCTTTGGGTTCCTTTCTGACGAAGTGTCAACTTTGGTAACACTTGTTGCAGGTACAATGCAATGTTTGCTTTGTTTATCGTTGCCATTGCTCTTCTCTGTGTCAATACCACTACTACCATAAAACTGTTGTGAGTTACTCGTCGACTAAGCAATTCCACTGCACTCTATAGCCTCATGCTGTGCTCACCATTAGATACCTCTAGCCCCGCCCCCTGATGCCATTAACAGCCAATATTGTTGTTGCATGGTAGATAATACGTGGGGCGTCGAATAACATAAACATCATTGGCCTTTAGCGACCTCGCTGTCAAGAGAATCCTTACGAGACCGTAGTTTATCATTCAGCAGTATTGCTGCTCGCGCTGGGTGCAATCCCGCGACTGTGGTACAAGTATTAAGTCGATGGTTCAAGAGGACTATATTTAACGCCATGCAAGATTAGTGAGACCCCATCCGGCTAGCGCCCGAGAGGACAGACATAGTGTTCGGTTGGCCACCCAGGATCGTACAGCCACGTCACGTAGCTTGCTTTAGGAAATTTTTGTTTGTAGTAAATCAAGTATCCGCACGGACAGTGCGATAACATCACGAGCACGTCAGACTGAGATCACAGGCACTAGTTTCCTTTGACGCTACAGCAGAGAGAGGACCGCCGATGTGGTGCGCCCAACGACATAACTTGGACAAGACCGGATTCCACGTCGTCTTCTCAGACTAGCCGGTTCTGTGTACAGCAGCAAGATTGACGTAACCATGTGTGGAGGCTCGAGGAGAGCTAGCCTTGCTAAACTACATTCGTCGTCGTTATACAGTACTAGTTCCTACTGTGACGGTATTGGGTGGCATTGGGCACACAACACGATAATGTCTGGTTTCCAGAGCCGGTAATTTGGCTGACGTCTGTTCCATGGTCAGCGAGTTCTCACCTACTTTGAACGTCTGGTCATCGGTTGCCCTGAGACTGGCAAGCCACCGCTCGCTAGGCACCGCCATTGATGAATTTTAGCACATGGTATTTTTAGTAGCATGGAATAATGTAGCGGGACCTGTCACCCAAGCTCAGTTTGAATCGATGTCGATCTGGGCTACAACTGTTATTGCTGCCAGAGGCGGCAGCTCTGTGTAGTGTCCCCTACTTTCTAAAAGAAAATCACCTATAAATACCGTGCTCTTAGTATTACTCGGTATGCACACAATAAGTAGTGTTTCGTTGCTTGCTGTGTTCCCTGGCGTTGTAATTCTGATCATCAGGAGTATCGTAAGCAACAGACGAAGAAAGATCTTAACTGATGGACTCTACACTGCGCACTTGTTTGGTAGACGAGATGTGTTTCGCTGTAAGGAAGATGAACAAGTGCTCGTAACTCTTAAGATATGTATTTTAGAGCCCATGTTTACTGGCCATTTTTTTTTTTTTTTTGGTCCGTACTACCTCTTCCCAAAATATGGAAAGCAAAGAACTTGCAGTAGAAGTTCTATGCATTATCGAGGATGAACAAGTGAACATTGCTCGTAAGGTATGCATTTTAGAGACCATGTTTGCTGGACTTTTATCCTTGTTTTGGTGTAAGGAACCTGTCCCCAAATTTTTGAAACGTTGTTCTGAAACACCCTGTGTCGTCAGAACGCTAGATGCACACTTCTTGAGTGGCAAACAGAAAACTGCAATTTTATTATTTATACAATCATTACGATTTTTATACTGCTAAAGTATTGATAATAGAAAGATCTGATGAACAGCTGCGCTTTTACTAATGTATTCATGCAGCCCACACGAGAGCTTTACAGAGAAGAGAGCTGACCACAGTGATGTTTCCCGTGTGAATACAACAGAATAGCAATTCGTGCAAATAAAAATGGTACACAGTAACCTTCCACAGTACGACTACTACAGATTTTCGAGTGGAGATTATAAAATCGTGGGATGGTGTTTAGTTGCGTTGTGAGGTTTCTGTGGCAAATTACTCCGAAACAACTTGATCATTCCCATAAGCTTGATGCAATGCTTGCCACTGGGATATGTCCTAGAATGAGAACATCGCCTGAAAAAACATACATTCATTGAACAATTAATGTTACGTAACACAGATAATCACACATAAGCAGAAGACACTCTTACACTACAAGCAAGATGTTCTGGAAATAAAAAATGTATGCTCTATTAATATACTAAGCTATTCATAAAAAAACAGACAAGCATGAGAAACCGTCATGCACGACTGCCAAATATGGCTAAATTAGAGCTTCGCGCTTTGTCGTGAGCCTGAAGGGCGTCTTTTTGGAACTATATCAGCGAGGCTTCGTTCCTGTCACTGGAAACGGTCCGTCTTCCAATAAAAACAGTACAAACCTTCTAATCAGGAGGCTTTTTCTCCCTTACAAAGCTACCGTTTCTTTCTTAATAATTATTGTTTTCAGTATCTAATTGAGGTACTTGCTGTAACTTGCGAGTGCAGCATGTCAAAATCGCACTGCCTCTTTCCTTCATCGTACTTTCAACCAGTTATATTTTTTGTCGTTATCTCTTCCACAACGATGGATTATAGAGGCCAATGGCATTTCTCGTTTTCCACCCGGGTTGAACGTGCTCGGAGGTCGGGTAGCTCACCCTCGCTCCAGTACAAGAGTAAAGCCGTTAAAACAGATGACCCTACAAGTAAAAAGCGATTGCTTACACTCAGAGGTCACCGACTCACACGAGTCCTTACACGGCGTCTTATTTCAGTTATTATGTGATAGCTCACACAATGGAGATAATGGCGTAGAATTTATGTTTAGAGGTGATTCCCTCTATGTGAATTCGTGGTGTCTGCTCTTTTGGGCATGTCCGAAAGAACGGATTCCACGCGGAATCCGCAGTTATGATACATATTATGCAACCTGATGGTGGACGAGAGTGAAAGCAAAGGAAAGGGAAGAAACTACTGATTCAGTTGCATCGGGGCCTTATACGGAGTCAGCGGCGACGGGTCAACATGTATGCCGCACTGGGATTCGAAAACAGGATCTCCTGCGGCCTAGGCAGTTGCCTTAACCGGTCACAGTATATATCGCAATTCCGCGGAGTATCTAGGCACTCCTCTCTGACGATCCTCATGACCAAAAAAACAGACACAACACATTCATATAGTTGATTCGCCTCGATGAGCTTATGAATCCACCACCTTTAGGGCGAACGCACAATTACATTCGACCTCCAGAGGGAATCTCAAAGTAGCGAGCATGGAGGACATGGACGGGCATCCGCGGATAGTTTGCGCTAGGTGAGAATGTGCGTCGGCCAACAGGTGTGCCGAGATAATCCGCACAACTGCGATAAACACACTGTATGGACGGAGCAGGAGGAGATCCCGGGTTCGAATCTCAGTCCGGCACACATTTTCACTAGTCGCCGCTGATTTCACATAGAGTCCCGATGCAGCTGATATCAATAACTCTCGCCTTTCCTTTCCTTTCTCTCCCCTCTACCTTCAATTCCCTCTAGTTTCGTACCAGCTTTGAAGTGATAATAGACTCTTTCTGTCGTGGCTTGTAGACGATATACAGAAGATGCTCCACAGCGCCTGGCCTGTATCTTAAATATATCTTGTAATGGTACTTGAATTACGTAACCATTACGGCACCTCACCTCAACCTCTCGATACCAGCAATATTCTACTGTGTTTCTGTAAAATAGTTAACATATTTCTGTGACAACATTCAGATTTGATTTCATTAATGTAGAGGTACTTCGATACATCGATATGTATATACACTCCTGGAAATTGAAATAAGAACACCGTGAATTCATTGTCCCAGGAAGGGGAAACTTTATTGACACATTCCTGGGGTCAGATACATCACATGATCACACTGACCTAACCACAGGCACATAGACACAGGCAACAGAGCATGCAGAATGTCGGCACTAGTACAGTGTATATCCACCTTTCGCAGCAATGCAGGCTGCTATTCTCCCATGGAGACGATCGTAGAGATGCTGGATGTAGTCCTGTGGAACGGCTTGCCATGCCATTTCCACCTGGCGCCTCAGTTGGACCAGCGTTCGTGCTGGACGTGCAGACCGCGTGAGACGACGCTTCATCCAGTCCCAAACATGCTCAATGGGGGACAGATCCGGAGATCTTGCTGGCCAGGGTAGTTGACTTACACCTTCTAGAGCACGTTGGGTGGCACGGGATACATGCGGACGTGCATTGTCCTGTTGGAACAGCAAATTCCCTTGCCGGTCTAGGAATGGTAGAACGATGGGTTCGATGACGGTTTGGATGTACCGTGCACTATTCAGTGTCCCCTCGACGATCACCAGTGGTGTACGGCCAGTGTAGGAGATCGCTCCCCACACCATGATGCCGGGTGTTGGCCCTGTGTGCCTCGGTCGTATGCAGTCCTGATTGTGGCGCTCACCTGCACGGCGCCAAACACGCATACGACCATCATTGGCACCAAGGCAGAAGCGACTCTCATCGCTGAAGACGACACGTCTCCATTCGTCCCTCCATTCACGCCTGTCGCGACACCACTGGAGGCGGGCTGCACGATGTTGGGGCGTGAGCGGAAGACGGCCTAACGGTGTGCGGGACCGTAGCCCAGCTTCATGGAGACGGTTGCGAATGGTCCTCGCCGATACCCCAGGAGCAACAGTGTCCCTAATTTGCTGGGAAGTGGCGGTGCGGTCCCCTACGGCACTGCGTAGGATCCTACGGTCTTGGCGTGCATCCGTGCGTCGCTGCGGTCCGGTCCCAGGTCGACGGGCACGTGCACCTTCCGCCGACCACCGGCGACAACATCGATGTACTGTGGAGACCTCACGCCCCACGTGTTGAGCAATTCGGCGGTACGTCCACCCGGCCTCCCACATGCCCACTATACGCCCTCGCTCAAAGTCCGTCAACTGCACATACGGTTCACGTCCACGCTGTCGCGGCATGCTACCAGTGTTAAAGACTGCGATGGAGCTCCGTATGCCACGGCATACTGGCTGACACTGACGGCGGCGGTGCACAAATGCTGCGCAGCTAGCGCCATTCGACGGCCAACACCGCGGTTCCTGGTGTGTCGCTGTGCCGTGCGTGTGATCATTGCTTGTACAGCCCTCTCGCAGTGTCCGGAGCAAGTATGGTGGGTCTGACACACCGGTGTCAATGTGTTCTTTTTTCCATTTCCAGGAGTGTATTTCAATGATATTATTCTTATGTGTATTCTTCCTTTTGTCACTATGATCATTGACGTACTTGTAACTCTGATTTTTGGGCGCGTAAGCGGTTATTAGAGAGTCAAGCTTTGGTCGTCATGTTAAAAAGACGCAAATTGTAGTCAGTGTATGAAATGTGAACTTAAACAGTGATGTAGATATTTTCAAGTATGTTTTATATTGTGAAGTGGTGTTTTGGAACGAGTTACGTGATATTGCAACAAAAGTAATAAAAAAGAAGTGTAACTTAAATTCGGAGTGCTGATTACTTTTGACGTCACCATTGTCCTAACTTGCAAAAGTTTAATCTTCAAGAATGGTTTATGAAACACATATATAAAACGTTTGAATATCGTAGAATAACACCTAGGCCTCTTTGCATCCGAGCTTGGAATCATCACTACCTAGATTTTCGACGATTGAGCAATGAGTTCAAATGGTTCAAATAGCTCTGAGCACTATGGAACTTAACATCTATTGTCATCAGTCCCCTAGAACTTAGAACTACTTAAACCTAACTAACCTAAGGACAGCACACAACACCCAGTCATCATGAGGAGCAATGAGTTCACAACGAGACCAGCGTGGGAAACACGAAAAGATGAGTGCCTAGTTTATCCATTATTTCAAGAAATGACATTATTAGCTGTGCTCTAATGACACCTGCCACATAGTATAACTTTGTTGTTGCCCGAAAATGCAATATTTAGCTGCGTGAGCAACACTACAATCATAATTAATTTTTGACCTTAGTTGTGGTAGGGTTGTTAGAATCTGCAGCTTACTAAAGTATACATTGCTGGAATGAACGAGCCGTGGGTGAGTCGGAGCGGAGGTGTTGCCGCCGAGCGCATAGCTTGCCAGTGAGTGCTGATTCCCGAGTGCGGGAATCCCGTGAGCCGGCGGTGACGTGGGCAGACTTGGGAGGCCAACACACAGGCACCATGACGCCGGCGACCACGACCACACTGAGATCACCGGCCGATATATCAGCCGCCCCCCTAAAGCAGTTACTGGTATCTCTGGACCGCAATGGATGGCGTAGAGCTGGTACTATACGTCGTGTCATCTTGCACTGCTGTCAACGTATGACAATGCATTTCCCAAAACCATTCTGATCCATTGCAAGCGATTCACTCGTTGACACGGCACTTTATAGCGTCGTTGAGGCATAACACCAGCAGCGTTCACGTTTACCCTTCGTCTGATGACTAGTCCTTGAAACTGGCATTTGGAGGGCGATGTTGAGCCTTGAGCCTACAAGTACGCAACTCGCCACTGTCTTAAGCACTTACTGATAGAACAGAGTTCGGCTTACATGCGCTTATTCTTTACCAGTGTGGAAAAATTCCGTAGATTACAAAGCTTAATCGCGATTCCGATGCTATACGAAAAGATTGTGTTGAGAACTTTCGTGTGGGAAATAAACCCTGCAGTACTGCTTTTGATAGAAAATTATATTATTCGTTCCTGCCTTAAATTACCTCACACGATATCGTCGGAACGCTTAATGGGAACACTGAAAACGGACATGCTACTCTACTGGTTAAAAACAGTCTTGGTTGCAATTTTAGTTTTTTATTTTTCAACGACGCGTTTCGCCTTATTTAGCATCTTCAGGTTATCTTTTCTAGACGGACGTTAGAGTCATCAAGATCTGCATAACGCATTCCCGTTCACAGGAGCGACTAACAGAGTAAGATGTTACTCGTTCCTGTGAACGGGAACGCGTTATGCAGATCTTGGTGCCTCTCGCCTCCATCTAGAAAAGACAACCTGAAGGTGCCTAAATAAGACCAAACGCGTCGTTGAAAAATAAAAAACTAAAATTGCAACCAAGACTGTTTTTAACCAATACTGTTAAGCACTGGTTTGCTGTATGCCACATATGGATTGGAAGACATGTTACTGTTCCGCATGTTTTCGTTGAAGGCAAATTTCAGGAATCGATGGACTCAATTGTTGGATCTTCTCAGTCCTAGCACGACTGTAAAATCATTTTTTGAATTTAATTGATGCCACTGGCTGGATAGTGTGCAAGAAACTACCACAGACCCTCCAATGGGAATCATGCAAATTCATTAGTACAGGGCTAGAAAATGCAGTGACACGAAACAATTTCAATAGGGGAATGGAGGCTTTCGCAGGTTGCCCTTGTGACTTACAAATCCGCTGGGAACGAAGAGTAGCTTTACTCCAAGAACTGAAAATAGAATAACATGCATAAATGTTATGTATCAACCAGGAACTGATATATACAGAAAGCTAATGCGACTGTTGGTGAGGTACTTTGCTCTCGATGACACGCACTCTATGTCCCGGTTAGAAGACAGTAGCAGGTAGTCGCAACGCAGCTCTTGGGAACAAGTGCGTCCCTTTCACGCTCTCCTCAACCGAGCCAGGTGTGCAATAACAGGACAGCCCTCCGTGGTACCTGGTGGCCAACCTGAGGACACCGAGCAACTGCTGCTCAAGATTCCCTGGAAGGCGGACGTCCAGGCTGAACGGCATGCACCTTATCGTTAATGTGCGGAGAACTACTTGAGCAACTGTTGGGCTCTAATAATGTGGGCCGGGAGTTTGCGGGGAAGCCGGTGGCGGCGGCGGTGGTGTGTGGCGCGTGGTGTGTCTACGTGACAGCGCCGTGCCGGCTGGCGCAGCCGCTTACGTAAGCCAAGGCCGCACGCATTCCGCGCGGCTGACATCGCCGCCTTGCACCTCCGCCGCCGCCTTTGCGCAAAAGGCTGTTACGGGCGCAGCGCCGCGCTGCCACACTGTTCCGGTCCTCCTCAATGGGCAGAGGGCACCTGCGTGTGCAACACCCGTACTGTGCCAGCAGGCTACTGGGCAGCTTCTTCAGTCTTTAGCCATTACTTCAGAATCACCACGCGTATCAGACTCATATTCAGAACATCACTATCTTGACGCATGCGCACCTGTTGAACAACGCCAGTGTTAATTTTCGTTGAAGTCGCTCGATAGAACTGGTTTCACGTTGCCTTTTCTTATTTACTTCGATCACGTTACAGCCATCTGTCTTTTTCTTATTTTTTTATTTTCCCCCATGTCAAGGATAAAAGATAACCCACCAGGGTAGTCGAGAGGGCTAATGCGCGGCTTCCTGGACTCTGGTAGGCGTGCCGGCCCCGGATTGAATCCGCCCGGTGGATTAACGACGAGGGCCGGTATGCCGGCCAGCCTCGATGTGGTTTTTAGGCGGTTTTCCACATCCCGCTAGATGAATACCGGGCTGGTCCTCAAGTTCCGCCTCAGTTACACGACTCACAGACACTTGAAAACGTTCGCACTATTTCATGACTTACACTAGACGCAGACAGCTGGGGTACACTACTTCCGTCCTGGGGGGTTCGGGGTGGCGTCAGGAGGGGCATTTGGCCACCCTCTGCACTTAACACTGCCAAATCCGTCATAACAAAGCCGACCCCCCAGTTGGAGCGGGACACAGGCCCCGAGAAACAAAGAAATAAAGAAAGATCAAGGATCAAAGATAGTTTCTGACAGTACATTCATGTTACCTGGCTCAAATCTGTCTGGTATTCACTGTTCGACATGGGTTTTATTTCTGATATTAAAGTAGGTGCTTCTAGACCATTTTACCGTGGGAAATTCAAATATGTAAACAAAATATCGTTGTCAGGGATACTTTTTATGTAATATGTATATATATATATGTGTATTCACAATTCATGGCAAACACAGAGACGTTATAGAGAAATACGGGTATGTTGCCGCATCCAGTAGTGATAGAACGTGATAATTTCTTGTGCAACAGCAGGTGGGAAGAATCAGACATCATTAGGTTATCCTATGTCATTAAGACCACCTGAAACATCTCATTAACTCGAACGGCGACAGCCGGTCGCTGCCTCGGCAGTAGAGCTTCACGCCTCCTAGGGGCAGGTGCATCGAGTTTACAACAGTGGTGTTAGCCGCAATTTGTGTCAGTCTTAACGAGTGGGTGTTTTGGCTGACAAATTACTGTCTGTCATATTTCCGAGCACGGTTGAATTTTTTAGTTCCTGTGTGTAAACTGATTGAGCCTGGTGCTGAAGGTAAAACGACTGCTTGTTTTTACACATCAACGTTCCTCTAGTTCCCTACTATTAATTTAATACAGGTGTATTACCAAAGTGGTATTTTTAAATTTGCAGGAATGCCGCGTCATCGTGGATGTCGATATAAGCCGGACAATTTCTGCTACATCTGTGGGAAGTTCACTTTTGCCAGAAATAGGAAGAAAATTTCTTCAGTCATAAAGAAAGCATACAAACATTCTTTTGGAGTAGAGGTAGGAGACCTATAGAAAGAATAGTCGAGACCGAAATTCTCGCTACGTGAAAAAGAAATGGCGTAGGCGAAGACGGAAAGTTGGCGAAAAGAATGTACAACGTGAAAGTCTGGTAGCTCCTGAATATATACTACTTCCACCGCTTCACATCAAACTTGGCCTTATGAAACAATTCGTGAAGGCCATGGACCCAACAGGCTGTGGGTTTGCATATTTAGCTACCAAATTCACCCGTCTTTCAGCTGCAAAAATAAAGGAAGGTGTATCTGTGGGCCCACAAATCAGGGAGCTGCAGAAAGACGCAAATTTTGAAGCATGTTTAACTGATAAAGAAAAAACCGCATGGGACTGTTTCAAGATGGTGTCGGAAAACTTCCTCGGAAGAAGAAGAGCTACTAACTACAAAGCAATGGTGAAGGATATGATCAAAGCATATCAGGGTGTGAGGTGCAATATGTCTTTAAAGGTACATATGATGGACTCTCATCTGGACTACTTCACAGAGAGTTGTAGTGACGTATCGGATGAACATGGTGTAAGTAGGCTGTTTATGTTTTCTCTATGTAAGTAGGCTGTTTATGTTTTCTTATTGGCAATGTTACGTAGCGCTCAATATGAAAATCACTGGCTGTGCTGTGTGCAGTCTGTGGCTGCTTTGCATTGTTGTAATACTCGCCATTGTAGTGTTAGGCAGCTGGCTGTGAACAGCGCGTAGCGTTGCGCAGTTGGAGGTGAGCCGCCAGCAGTGGTGGGTGTGGGGAGAGAGATGGCGGAGTTTTGTAATTTGTCATGAACTGATATATATTATGACTTGTGATGATATTAAGGTAAATACATTGTTTGCTCTCTATTAATATATTTCATTTGCTAACTACCCCTATCAGTAGTTAGTGCCTTCAGTAGTTTGAATCTTTATTTAGCTGGCAGTAGTGGCGCTCGCTGTATTGCAGTAGCTTGAGCAGCGAAGATTTTTGTGAGGTAAGTGATTTGTGAAAGGTATAGTTTAATGTTTGTCAGTGCCATTCTTTAGTAGGGAATTTTGAAAGTCAGATTGCGTTGCGCTAAAAATATTGTGTGTCAGGTTAAGCACAGTCCTGTATAATTGTTCTAAGGGGACGTTTCATATGTCGACCCTTAGCCTAGGATACCTCACTGGAATCTTCTGATTTTTTCTTGTAGTTTGTGTATTTAGTGTAGCTTTTGTTTATTGCTAGCGCGTAATTGTAGAGAGAATTTCCTTTGTAGTTGCAGTCTTTCATTGTTGTATAGTAAAACAGTTGTGGCATGCATGTAGATTTGCACCAAGTATTTCGCAGCTGCGCTTGCAATTAACTAGATATTATTTTCAGTGCTATGTTAATGTGTTCTCTTATTTTTGATCTTCAAATTGTGTTTTTCTGTGTTGTCGTGTGAAATACTGTGACAATAATGGCGTGTGAAAAACGTAACACTAGGCTCCAAACTAAACTGAGAAATAATAGTGATGACGAGCGTAGCTTATCAGCGCCGCCGAGTAATGAATTTACTAATGTTCAAAGTAGTAATTTGGTAACTGTGCACAGGGAAATGGAGCGGGCGTCAAACAATGGCGTGGACAGTGAAACAATTAGTGAAGAGGGAAGCATTATCGATCGACCGGTCGGCAATAGCTCGCCTCAGGAAGCCGAAATGACACGACACGATCTCGCAAATACTGTAGATTCAGGTTTTGGATCCTCACCGTTTTCTCGAATAAGTCAAGACACATTTTCTGCTTGTCAAAATGTGAATGTTTCCGGTGTAAATTCACTGCCGAAAAGCACTGAGGAACATGTTTCAGACACCAATGCATTGTTATTACAATTAATACAACAAATGGGACAGACACAGCAAAAGCTTCAAAAGTTAGACACAGTGGAACAAAATCTTAAAAAGTTAGACACAATGGAACAACACCAGAGACAAACACAGCAACAGTTAGACACAGTGGAACAAAATCTCAAAAAGTTAGACTCATTGGAACAAACTCTCGAACAAACACGTGAGGATTTAACTGCTGAGTTACATAACATTGAATCGAAATGTCAAAAAGTCTGTAATGACGTAAAAACTCAAATTTGTGAGCATTTTCAACCTATTTTTTCGCGTCATGAAAATGCATTACAGAATCACGAAGCAGCCATAAAAGAACTGCAAACTATTGTTCATGAAAATCACAACACCTTGCAAGCTAAAATTGACGCAGTTGCATCTACCGATTCGGTTATGCAACTTGCAAAAACTCAGGAAAACTTAAAAGACACAGTAGATACGATTTCAACACAAATGGACACTCTGAAACTTGGTTCAGAAAAACACACTGAGGAAATAAGTACACTATCGGATAAAGTAGCCGAACTTTCAGATCAGTTCACTAACTTATCTACAAAGGTAGATGATGATCTGAATGACACAACACCTGTAGCCTTCACTGACACAGAAGAGTACGAACAAATTAGGAAATTCAAACAAAATCAGAATCGAATTAATACACAACACCAAAGAGAAATCCGGGAAGTACAAGATCAGCTGACACAGGTAATACAAGAATTACGTATTTCAGAGAACACTCGCGCTCCAACACGGGAAGAGGGACTTAGAAACACGGAAAAGCTGCAAAATAATAACACAGGGCATTTCGGAAGTAATGAAAGAAATTGGGAATGTGCACCGAATTTTGAGATGGAACGGCCGACACGACCTAACAATGACCGATATGCGACTCGCCGACATGATGATTTTGACTATAAGCTGTTCATTACTACACGTAAATTCAAAACATTTAAGAATTCTGGCAACGACATTCATCCACAAGCATGGCTCCATCAATTCTCTCATTGTTTTCCTCCCAACTGGTCGTTGGAACACAGATTAGAATTTATGTGTGGCTACTTAGAGAATGAACCAGCTGTAAGAATGCGATCGGTAATTCACGATTGCCACAGTGAAGGAGAGTTTTACCATGCCTTCCTCTCAGCATATTGGTCTCAAGCCACACAAGACCGCGTAAAACATAACATCATGATGATGAAACACTTTGAACAATCTGAATTTTCCAGTCTTGTCAAATATTTTGAAGACATGTTGCATAAGAATCAATATCTTTCAAACCCATACAGCCCCTCAGAACTCATCCGCATTTGCTTACTCAAATTGCCTGAACATTTACGACATATTATTTTAGCAGGACGTTGCAAAGATGACATTGAAGCATTTCAGGGTCTGTTACAAGAACTGGAAATTGACACTGACAATCGGGGAACGCGGAAACAGGAGCACAACAATTACAGATCACATCAGTCGCAATTCCGCGATGAAAGAAATAATAACTGGACGCGACAAGGCTATTCTCACAACACAAATCGTGACCGAAACAGACACCACCCGTATAACAACCGTTGGCAGAGTAGTAATAATTACAGGGAAAGATCACCTCTCCGCGGTAGTGACTATCACAGAGACAATCAGAGAAACAGACAATTTGGGAACCAAAATAATTATTATCAAGGGAGACAGAATAACTTTAGACGCAACGGTCCAACGCGCAGTTACGATTCAGGGAGAAATTCTCCACCACGTGACCGACAAACAAGAAACTATGTAAACTACCGACAAAACGATAGACGTGAATTTCATCAGAACTGGCGGGATTCTAACAGAGCTGGGCCCTCTCGGCAAGCCGAATTTGTAGAAGTTAGGTCTCCTAATCCCAATAACAACGCGCGCCAACAAAGAGACAGACAATGACTCGCACCGCAGGCAGCTGCGTGCGCCGGCTGGCTCAGAGAAAAATAACATAGACGCTAACCTTGAGAAAAATTCCAGTATTCTTTACCGACGTATACCGCATGATAATTCCGTTCAAGTTGAACCTCTGCGTACTAGGAAGAGTAAAGATTTACACCACATTTCACATGTAAAACCGTTTATTGAAAGATAATCTACTTTTTAACTTTGTCTTTGCCATGTAACTTTTCACTTCACATTTCTAGTATGCTTTGTCAGACTTAGAATCTGTTAACATGCAACAATGTTTGAAGTTAAATATCCAGTCTAGAACCTAGGGAACATTTTTAAACAGAAATTACGAATGCATTGTTATAGTGAACAGGAGACACAGTGTTATTGTGTGTGTACATTCTTGCTTGTTAGTTGCACGATTACGTAACGACTATAAGGCTCACATACTTAGAACATACCAGCACTGCTAATGAAATTTTCATGCAACATTTTGGTTTGCTTGAGAGTGGATCCTGGATTTGAGGTGCTTTCTGTGAAATGCCAGATGACACAGTGGTTAGTTTATGTGACATCTACACGATTTTGTCACAACGCTGCTAATGCGTGACAATTTACAATGTTGCTTTTGCGGTGTTTCTGTTTTATATCTGCACAGTTTTCTAAATTCTTCTGGAAAGAAAAACATGTTTTAGTAGTAACTTTTGTGGTATAGCAACAATGAGACAGCCTTTTTCGTGGCACAACATTACGTTACTGTACAGTACTTTCTTCATCACGCCAATAAGCATTATAACTACGATATCTATACGCAAAGCATTTCACTTTTGTTTATCATGAGGTAAGTACATTGGCTTCTGCAGAACTTAGCTTTCGGAGGACGATAACTACGACACTTCCACACAGATTATGTTGCAACAAGACGCACATTTAGCGCTACAGTACACGTATTTGAGTGATTAATTTTGTACTTGAAACATTTATTTTTAAAGATTTTTTAATTACAAAGAAAGTTTTCCGTGATACATTTCATTCCATTGCTGTAATTTGTAACACCTGAGGGCATAATTACATTTATCCTCAGGGGGGTACACGCTTACTTTGTGTACCATGTGTGTGGCAACCACAAGGAACCCTAGCTAATATGGTATTTGCTTATACAACTTTACACATCGGTACCATATTTCTCTAACACAGAATTACACAGCAATCTGATTATTTGACAGAGAAACAAACATTTTTTTTCTACGTCAGTGACAGATGTTTACGTAATTACACAGCTGGATAACTTCACACTTATGAAACTGTATTTTGTCTGTACTTTGTGAAACTGTTCATATTTTTTCGGAACCATTGTGATACTATGAGAGCTTTGAATGATGTATTTGGTAAAGGGATTATGATTTTTAAAGTACGTTTGAGGCAGATGACACTTTTGACATGAGCAGAGAATTTTTTTTAATTATTGGAGGAAGCTACGACGATTTTGAGATTTGAATGAGGTGTTATGATGTTATTTTTACGACGACGATGTGTATTATGCTGCTGAGGTATGTTTATGATAAATAAGCTGATGCTATATGAGGAATCTGATTATGCTATGTAGCTATTATGATGAAATATTGAAGACGTGTTGATGAATATGAATATGTATATGTGTAATAAGGTAAGGAATAAGGAGTAGGGGTTAGGGACTCTGATTTATGAAAAGGTTGTTGGAAACCAAGAATCGTACTTTAAGAGTTATGAAATGTGTGTGTATATGCATGAATGTATCACAATGCCACTGAAAAATTTTTTGGACACTGTTATATTTATAGGGTTTTGTTTCTACAGATTTGCAACGCTAATTCTTGACCTGTGAAATATTTTTATATGAGACTACCACGGTAGCAGAATCTCCTGTCGTAAATATTTCCGTACGAAAGTTAAGTGACCACCTGCACGTAATGCGTCGCGGGCACCCAGCTGTGTCAGACGCCTGGAGAAAAAGCCATTATTGCGAGCCCTTTTCAGCGGCTCAGGTAGCACAAAAAAAAAAGGGGAGGCCATTATCCTTGGAAATATTCTTACATCTGCAAACCTGATAATGACAAGTGTCTTTCTACGAGAATTGAGAGCTACTGACTTACGAAATGCCACATGACTATTGAATGATGTTTTTATGCTTTGGTTTGCGTAATTGCTTATTTCATTTGACATCTGTTTTCCAGCTGTGTTGCAGCATTGGTTTCATAAAATAAAATTAAATGCATTTGCTAATGTGAACACTTTCTGTCAACAGATCTATTAAATAATTATTTTAGGATCCACATTCTTTAAAAAAGGAGCACTTGGAAAGGAAAGAACAATAAGAAGGAACTAGTAACTGCATTCATAATTTTCTTTTCAAGTAATTGGTAACTTTTTGGTAGAATAACTTCTTGTGGTGCACCACTTTAATTACATAGACATTAAGATGTGATTATACATTTCCCTTATCTGCATTGTTATCTTTAGTGTACTATTTTTTCTGCTTGAGCTATGTCATGTTTTGATATAAGTTATTACATTTGCTGCTGCTAGCTTTGCCAATCTGTATTTTTTGTCATTGCTGCTTGTGTTAATTGTTTTGTGCTGCTGCATTGCCTCGTTCCTTAGTTTAGCATCTGAGCTCAGTAGATTTAAGTTAGCTTAAGAGGGGGTAGCCTCTAAGAGAATGAGTTGCGATGAATTGGAAGAAATGCATTGAGAAAACAGGTTTAGGTAGGATTTTCTTGGAAATAAATGATGAGGTAAGATAATTGAAAATAAAAATGAGGTACGAAATGTGTGAACATACAAACACAGAAAGCGTGCTTAGTTAGAATTTTTTTTGTGGAAACAAAGGATGAAATAAGAGGAAAGATATATGAAGTTTTGGGTTGGACTGCAGTACCAAATGTTACACTGAAAACGAACCCTGTCCTTTCCTATTGGTGTTATCCCACTATGTGTGTGTGTACCCTTGTGTATTTGTTTTCTTCCTGTCTCTGTGTAGTTTCATAGAATTTTTTCTTCTTTTAATATTAAGCTACATTCACTATGGTGAGGAATACTGTTATCCTCGAATATAATTGGCATTAATAATATGTTATTTACTTTGTAAAGATGTTTAGACATTATTTACTCTGTTTTGTGTTAATGCTAATGTGTGAAGTTGATGTTTCAAAAGTTATTGTGATCTTTTATGTATATACTCATGTCATAATTCCTGTAACACTGACGTATATGTCTATTTCTATTCTTTTGTAACGCCTGTTTTACTACAACTGTTATCTGTATTGTTATGTTCTTTAATGATGTATTTTGTACCTTTGTAATTGTATTTTCATGTTGTAAATTTATAATGTGTACAGACACCAGTTCTTCAAATTAAGTAACATTTCACTGCACACGTTTCTGTTGGTTATAGTACATGGACAATATGTGAGAAGTAGGGACTGATAGTGTTTGCACGTGTGTTAATGATTCAGCAAGGGACTGGATAACAGCATTGCTGGATCTAAGGACAATTCCAAAAACTTTGTGAGTGCACAAGTGGTGGTTTATGGACTTGCTATATTCTCCGCAAGACTCTTCAATGGTGAATGTGAACCTGCACAATCGCAACAGATGGCTGCTGGCCATCTCTACAAGGACTACAGTGGGTCTGCACCTCTGGTGGCCCACCAATACCATTATCTCTACAAGGACTACAGTGGGTCTGCACCTCTGGTGGCCCACCAATACCATTATCTCTACAAGGACTACAGTGGGTCTACATCTTTGATGATCCATCAATACCATTATTTCTTCAAGGACTGCAGTGGGTCTGCACCTCTGGTGGCCCACCAATATCGTAATCTCTACCAGGACTGTGGTGTCACCGCCAGACACCACACTTGCTAGGTGGTAGTTTAAATCGGCCGCGGTCCATGTAGTACATGTCGGACCCGCGTGTCGCCACGGTGATCGCAGACCTAGCGCCACCACCAAGGCAGGTCTCGTGATACGAGAGTGGACTCGACCCCCAGTTGTACGAGAACCAAGCTACCGCCCAGTTGTACGCGAACCTAGCTATCGCCCAGTTGTACGAAGCCTTTCTCTCTCATTAGCCGAGAGACAGCATAGCCATCAGAAGTTAATGGCTACGAACTAGCAAGGAGCCAATTGTATCAGTGCCTATAGCTTACTAGTATTCAAGAGCGATGTATTCCAAGGAATAAAGAAAAGTTAAGTAAAAAGCATCTACATACTTTTCTTCGTATTCATTTATAAGTTCTCATGTTCCAGACTTCACGCCCGTCGGCGTGTGTGTGTACGCGTGCCTGCCTTTCTTTTGGCTACTACCGTGTGGCGTAACAGTCTTGTTACGTCACAACAGATTGGCGACGAGTAAAAACTTCTTTCTGATTGCTTACATTTAATTGTGTCATGGCTTCGCCACATTCTCCAGATGTACTGTCCGAATTTTATCGCTTGCAGAATCAGCAGACGCAGGCGTTACTGGATGCCCTTGGACAGCTCGTCCAGGGTCAACGTGCGCTGCACACCGATGCGGCCGCCGCCGCTTCTTCGCTACCGCTGCCACTGAACGCTGTTGCACCTCCCTTTCGACCATACGTGGCAGCCGATGAGACCTGGCAAGAGTGGTCTCGCCAGTTCAACTTTCACATGGCTGCCTACAGAATTCAAGGTAATGAGCGGCAGCCGTTTTTGCTTTCTTGTGTCGGTGTGTCCACATACCGTGTGATAGTGAAATTGTTTCCCCGGCGCGACGTAGCAACTTTGTCATACGAGGAAATTTTGTCGGCATTAGATGCCTATTTCAAAGAAACAGTTAATGTGGTTGCAAAACGGTATACGTTTTTTCGTACAAAACGTACGGCCGGTCAAACTAATAGGGAGTGGGTAGCAACATTGCAAGGACTTACTAGGGACTGTGCCTTTGAATGTGACTGTGGTCTTTCTTATTCAGATACAATGGTGCGTGATGCAATTGCACAGAACGTTTCTGATGTTCGCATACGGGAGCAAATTTTGAAACTAGTTAATCCCTCCCTTCAACAAGTGATAGACATATTGGATAGACAGGACACACTTGACTGTGCTCAGGAATCTTTTGAAACTTCGCCAGCCGTGTGTAACATTAACCGGCCCGCTGGACGCGCTGTGCGACCCGGTAACCGGGCCTCGCGCACGGACGCACAGCGACCGCCGCGTGCTACGCCAGGTGTGCCGCGCCAGCACACAAATGTAGTGAAATCATGCCCGCGGTGTGCTACTAGACATTCGCGTGAACATTGCCCGTCACGCCAAGCTATTTGCTTTTTCTGCAATAAGAAAGGACATGTTCAAAGTGTTTGCCAGAAAAAGCTCAGATCAGACAATCACAATCATTCCAGGCCCTTTGCTTCGCGCCGGAATCGAACCAAGGACACTCAGGCTCGTGGACCTTCGCCTATGGACATTCATGTCGTTAATTCCGCTTCGTCCAGTGACACTTTCTCTAACAGTGACTGTGATCGTCCCACAAAAACTGTGCGTCGACGTCGCCGGAAATCACGTCAATTAGCAAGTGATTCTGTACCAGTGTCTGTTCCAATTGCACAAAACAGTCGCTCTTGTCGTCAGCAGGACAATAAACTTTTTGTGGACTTAGACTTTGAAGGCAAAGTGATACCATTCCAGCTCGATACCGGAGCTGCAGTTTCATTGCTCAATCACGACACATACAAACAACTGGGCGCACCTCCGTTGCGTGCCGCAACTGTTAAGCTAACTACATATTCCGGACAGAAAATTCCTGTGTTAGGACAGTGCAGCCTTCTTGCAACATTCAAGGGACAAACAAAACTTGTGTCATTTTACGTTCTTCGTTCTTCTTCTGCAGTGAACTTATTTGGTCTAGATTTATTTAAGTTGTTTAACATGTCTATTGTAAATCAGGTCCTATCAGTGAATCAGACTGTGCCTACAGACAGTGTTTCTCGGCTGTGTGACGAATTTGCAGACATTTTTGCACCGGGCTTAGGTTGCGCTAAAAACTATGAAGCACATTTAGAACTGAAGGTAAACGCGCAACCGAAATTTTTCAGGGCGCGCAATGTTCCCCACGCATTGCGTGATGAGGTCGCAAGAACGTTACACGATCTCGAATCACAGGGTGTAATTGAACGTGTGCAAGCTTCTCTCTGGGCCTCACCCTTAGTAATTTTGCCAAAACCTTCCGGAAAATTGAGACTTTGCGTGGACTTCAAGGCCACAGTGAATCCACAGTTAGTGACTGCTACTTTTCCTTTGCCCCGCCCGGAAGATCTTTTTGCTAAACTGTGCCCGGGAAAATATTTTTCAAAGTTGGACCTCGCCGATGCGTACTTGCAAATACCGGTGGACGACGAATCCCAGCGCGTATTGGTGGTTAACACGCATCTTGGATTGTACCGCTTCAAAAGACTGCCATTCGGGTGTGCATCCGCCCCTGCCTTGTTTCAGCAATATTTACAAACTATTTGTGCGTCGGTCCCTACTGCAGCCAACTATCTGGACGATATAGTGATCTCCGGACAGACAGAAGAAGATCATCTTGCGAACTTACGAACATTATTTCAGGTCTTGCGGCAAAATGGTCTTCGCTTGAGGAAGGACAAATGTGTGTTTTTTGCTCGTGACTTACCATACCTGGGACATGTCATTAATGCCCAAGGCATACATCCGAGTCCAGAGCACCTCCGTGCCATACACGACTTGCCGTCCCCTCAAAATATCAAACAGCTACAGAGTGTGTTGGGTAAAATTAATTATTACCATAAATATGTGCGCAATGCCTCTTCCATTTCAGCTCCGCTTCATCGCTTACGCCGTAAAGGTGTTCCGTTCGTCTGGACGACGGAATGTGAACGCGCCTTTCGCCAGTTGAAATCGGCGTTGCTTTCTAATACTTGCCTTACGCCATTCGATCCCCAGAAACCCCTATTGTTGATGGTAGATGCATCGGATTTCGGGATCGGTGCTGTGCTTGCGCACAAAGTTGGCTCCCATGATCGCCCTATTGCCTTTGCGTCCAAATTGCTCTCGTCTGCGCAAAGAAATTATTCACAGATAGAGAAAGAAGCTTTGGCTCTCGTGTTTGGTGTTACTAAGTTCCATGATTTCTTGTATGGTCGTCACTTTACCATCATCACGGACCACAAACCTTTGACATCGCTTTTTCATCCGAACAAGCCTGTACCTCCACGTACAGCGCAGAAATTCATTCGCTGGTCTATTTTCCTCTCGCAGTACCGCTACGATATCTTGTATCGGTCCACTGCTAAGCACGGAAACGCCGATGCGTTGTCCCGTTTGCCTGTTGCTGAGGATAAAGCATTCGATTCTTCCGAACTTGCTTGCATGTTCATTGATTCGGAAACCGATGAAGTGGTCGAATCGTTTCCGATTGATTTTCGTCGTGTCGCTACTGCCACAGCTGCTGACCCTGTCCTTGCTACTGTTTTACGTTTTGTTGCTACGCAATGGCCTTTGTCAAAGTCTCGGATCGAGGATCCGTTGGTTCGCCGATTTTTTGCTCACAAGGAGAGACTTTTTGTTCGACGTGGTGTTTTGTTGTTGCGTTCTGATAATGATCAGTCCAGAGTCGTGGTCCCACGTTCGTTACAGTCCTCTGTTTTACGGCTTCTTCACCAAGGACATTGGGGTATAGTGCGAACGAAACAACTTGCTCGTCAGCACTGTACTTGGTTCGGAATCGATGCTGCGATTACGAAAATGTGTTCTTCGTGCCCGGCGTGTGCCGAACACCAGTCCGCACCGCCGCGGAAAGTCTTTGCGTGGCCAAAAGCCACTTCCCCTTGGCAACGCTTGCACATTGATTTTGCTGGTCCATTCTGGAATGCTCGATGGTTGGTTCTGGTCGACGCCTTCAGTAATTTTCCTTTTGTTGTCCGGATGTCTTCCACGACGTCCTCCGCCACCATCCAAGCGTTGTCTGCTATCTTTTGCATTGAAGGTCTTCCGCAGACTATTGTTTCCGACAATGGCCCGCAATTCATGTCCGCAGAATTTCAGTCATTCTGCCAGGCCAATGGTATTCAACATCTGACATCCGCGCCGTTTTCGCCTCAGTCCAACGGTGCCGCTGAACGGTTGGTCCGGACTTTCAAGTCACAGATGTTGAAATTGAAAGAGTCGCATTCTCGGGAGGACGCATTGTTGCTCTTTTTGTCTTCGTATCGCTCTCAGCCCCGAGATGGTCGCTCGCCGGCTGAGTTGCTCCACGGTCGTCCTCATCGCACCTTGATGTCTTTGCTGCATCCGCCGCATCAGGTTCCTGTGCAGCGGCAGACTCCTGCTTTTGCTCCAGGCGACGTTGTATTTTATCGCAACTATCGAGGTTCACGGCGTTGGCTCGCAGGGCGCATTCTTCGCTGCCTCGGCCGCGCGATGTATTTGGTTTTGGGGGCCTCTGGTGAGGTGCGTCGGCATCTCAATCAGCTGCGCCTCTGTCGTCGCTCGGGTTCTGCCGCTCCCCGTCTGCTTTCAGCGACGGTGCCGTCCGGTCAGCGCCCTGGGGACCCATCTACTGGCTCGCCTCATCCCCAGGTGTTACCGACGATGCCTTCCATTTTGCCCCATGGCGACGCGCCGCCGCCGCAGCAGCAGCAGCAGCAGCAGCCGCCGCCGCCGCCGACCGCATTCGACGCTTCGTTGCAGCCGCCAGGCGCCTCCCAGGGTCACGCGCCGCCGATCGCTTCCCGTGACCAGCTGTCCTCCGCCATGGAACTCCAGCCCGCTCCGGACCACATGACGTCATCGCGCGTCGGCTACCCCGACGCCATGGAAGTAGACCCTTCGGTCCCTCATGTCTTCTCACGGGCGCATACACCGCATGTTGACGTGCACCCTGGACTAGTTTTGCAGGCGTTTCCTAGCTCCCCTCGGACCGGATGGCCGGGTGCGGGTGGCACAGCCTCGCCTGTTGTTAGGCTCCCCACCTCATCGCATACGTCAACATGTGGTCCTCCCCACGGCGGGCGGAAGCCTTATTACACGACCGTTCGCCGATTTGCGGGGGAGGAATGTGGTGTCACCGCCAGACACCACACTTGCTAGGTGGTAGTTTAAATCGGCCGCGGTCCATGTAGTACATGTCGGACCCGCGTGTCGCCACGGTGATCGCAGACCTAGCGCCACCACCAAGGCAGGTCTCGTGATACGAGAGTGGACTCGACCCCCAGTTGTACGAGAACCAAGCTACCGCCCAGTTGTACGCGAACCTAGCTATCGCCCAGTTGTACGAAGCCTTTCTCTCTCATTAGCCGAGAGACAGCATAGCCATCAGAAGTTAATGGCTACGAACTAGCAAGGAGCCAATTGTATCAGTGCCTATAGCTTACTAGTATTCAAGAGCGATGTATTCCAAGGAATAAAGAAAAGTTAAGTAAAAAGCATCTACATACTTTTCTTCGTATTCATTTATAAGTTCTCATGTTCCAGACTTCACGCCCGTCGGCGTGTGTGTGTACGCGTGCCTGCCTTTCTTTTGGCTACTACCGTGTGACGTAACAGTCTTGTTACGTCACAACAAGGACTACGGTGGGTCTGCTCTGTGATGACTTACCTACCAATATTCATCAAAACTTCGACTGACTCTGCAGTGGGTTTGCTCTGTTGTGACCCAATACTTGTCTGCATGTCGAGAGTCAGCACTGTCTTTCCGTTGGAAGGACAACACTACTTCTTCAAGACTGCATGGAAATCCACTACTTCCGTGTGCATTTTCTTTTACTGCTCAGATTTTGAGAAAAACACTGCTATTCTACTGTAATGAATGATCAGGACTATCTTTATGGACTGTGAGAAAATTTTAGCTTTTGACCAACATTGTATCAATAAGTGTGTGCATTTGATTTCTTTGTTATTGTAATTATGAAAAATTTTATCAAATCATTAGTGGCCACTGCCCAAAAAAAATTTTGTAAAATTTTTTGTGGGGAGCATGGGGGCTATGTAAGTAGGCTGTTTATGTTTTCTCTATGTAAGTAGGTTGTTTATGTTTTCTTATTGGCAATGTTACGTAGCGCTCAATATGAAAATCACTGGCTGTGCTGTGTGCAGTCTGTGGCTGCTTTGCATTGTTGTAATACTCGCCATTGTAGTGTTAGGCAGCTGGCTGTGAACAGCGCGTAGCGTTGCGCAGTTGGAGGTGAGCCGCCAGCAGTGGTGGATGTGGGGAGAGAGATGGCGGAGTTTTGTAATTTGTCATGAACTGATATATATTATGACTTGTGATGATATTAAGGTAAATACATTGTTTGCTCTCTATTAATATATTTCATTTGCTAACTACCCCTATCAGTAGTTAGTGCCTTCAGTAGTTTGAATCTTTATTTAGCTGGCAGTAGTGGCGCTCGCTGTATTGCAGTAGCTTGAGCAGCGAAGATTTTTGTGAGGTAAGTGATTTGTGAAAGGTATAGTTTAATGTTTGTCAGGGCCATTCTTTAGTAGGGAATTTTGAAAGTCAGATTGCGTTGCGCTAAAAATATTGTGTGTCAGGTTAAGCACAGTCCTGTATAATTGTTCTAAGGGGACGTTTCAATGGGGAAAGATTCCATAAAGACATTTCTACCATAGAAAGGCGCAATGAAGGGAAGTGGGTACCTTCTATGTTAGCAGATTATTGCTGGAATATCATTCGAGAGAAGAAAGATTCACAATACAAGAGAAAAAAGTGATGCGCATTACAAGGCAGTGGCTCATTGTTTGTCAGTTTTCTGTAATTTCTCATGTCAAATAAATGCTTCAAAGTGTATACACAAAGGTTACTGTGTTACATGTTAGATCCCACCCTCCATTAATGTGATGAACTTATAACATCATAAAGATGTGCATTTGTTTGTCGAATTTCGCCTCACGTTTGCTGCACTATATCAGAAACTGAAAAGAGAAATAAAATTGCGATTACTCATTAACTATCCCTGACAGAAAAAAACCAAAAACAGTTTTCAATTCAGCACTCAAAATACAACTAGGATCACAATATTTTTTACCAGAAATAGAAAAAAAGTTTTTTTTTGTAGAACAGTGTATTCGCTCTTAGTTAAAGGACTGTGAACCACAATTAAGCGACAAGCTGTTAGACGTTCACGTCACGTTTGTTGTTGCACCAGGTCACCACTCTTGTCTGGACCCGCAAAGGGCAGGTCGAAACAATCACCACACCCTGGACGATGGCCGGTGGGGCGGTATTACGCTATGGGGGACATTCACTTGAGCTTCTACGGAACCTATGGTACCGATCGAAAGCATCTTTACAGCTGTGGACAAAGTTAACATTATTGAGGACCAGATGTATCCTTTCATGCTTCATATTTTCCCTGACGGCGGTGGCAACTTCCAGCACTATAAGGAGCTTGATAGTGACTGATGTTGATGTCAGCAAATTCGTCTGACCTGAGCCTGAAGGTACACATTAACGACGCTACAGGGGACGAGTTCGTTGTCCACAAACCGTCGCCCCGTAATTTACAGGAAATGCTTGACCTACCTACAGACATCTACGAAGCATTTTCGACTCCATGCCACCAGAATTGCTGCTATATTCCGGTCCAACTGAGAAAAAATACGCTGTTAATCAGTTTTCTAAACACTGTAGTCTAAGAACTGAGAGCTGTGAGTACCTGTAATGCATACCGACTTGTAACAGATCTTTTGGGAACATTTTGATATATGAATCACCGCTTTTTGCCACATTCTTTTCTGAATTGTATTTTGTGTTGCAAGTGAATGAAAGCATCTTAATTTTGTATTATTATTACAGCTACACAAGAAATAAAAAAAAACAACGAAAAGCTTAAAAATGGTTCAAATGGCTCTGAGCACTATGGGACTTAACTACTGTGGTCATCAGTCCCCTAGAAACCGCTAGACCACCGCGGCCGGCACGAAAAGCTTAAGTTTTTTCTGTAAGTTCTTAACAGTTTTATATGGTTCAAACAAAATTTTAATTATGTTTATCAAAATTTCAGCAGTTAAGTCATAGTTTTCTTTTAAAATATTCAATTTTCAAATTTAAATAAAAACAATTGTCTACCTTGTAGTTCAGCGTGTTTTAAGGCAATATACACAATTTCAGGTCTCTATGTTTAAGAATTTTTACCCTATGGGTACCAGAACATGAAAACAGCAAATTTTTCGGAAATTCAAGTTAAAATTAAAACTTATTCTCCATCTAACCTGCATAACATTAATACATCACACATCAATATTCATCTTCCTCCTATTTTTAATACCTTTTACCTTTCAGCTGCCAGGATTAAATTATTATGGTTTCTCTCAACGACTTCAGGCAAATATTGGGAAGGACCCATCAACAAGGCTATGAGTGATTTCAACCTGAACCGAGCTCCAACCTTAATGACCTCGACATCAACTGAAACTCAGCAAAGCATTCTCGTTATCCGTTTCCAATTTGTTTTAAAATTTACACCTTTTTACCTTAATGTGCTTGCGTGGCGGTTATTTGCCTATGTTACGTGTGTCACTTTAAAGCAGCCTTATATCCGCCTCCGGTAGCTGAGTGGTGCGCGACAGAATGTCAATCCTAAAGGCCCAGGTTCGTTTCCCGGCTGGGTCGCAGATTTTCTCCGCTCAGGGCCTGGGTGTTGTGTTGTCCTAACCATCATCACTTCATCCTCATCGACGCGCAAGTCGCCGAAGTGGCGTCAAATCGAAAGACCTGCACCCTGCAAACGGTCTACCCGACGGGAGGCCCTAGTCACACGACATATATGTATATGAAGTGTCTGTTCTTTTGAACATGTTTTGATCCAACAGCCATCATGAATTAAGAGACAAAGGAATTACAGACATTGGCTGCGAGCGGGCATTGATTGAAATCAATGGGGAAAGTTGAAAATTTCTGTCAGATTAGAGTTCAAACACAGATTTCCTGTTTACTAGGCAGATGCTCTAACCACTGAGCCATCCAGACGCCAGGGTCACTTGACCATTATCATCAATACTCGCGCCATTTCGCTGGTTCCCGTAAGATTTAGAGCGTGGTGTGCATCTGCACTGAAGAGATCTATTGCCGTCACGTCTTAATTATATGTAGATGTGGTGTCTGTTCTTTTGGACATGTCCGGAAGAACAGATCCACGTAACTAAGGTGAGACGGTGAATGATCTCTTCAGTGCAGATGCAAACCAGGCTCGAACTCTTACGGAAATCGGCGAAGTGGCGCGAGTAATGATGATAATGGCCAAGCGCACTACATTAGTAGTGTGTGGAGAAGCTGAAAATTTCGGTCTGATGCGAGGCGTGCTAGGGTAGTTCGTGAAGTTGCAGTGACCCTGGTGTCCAGACAGCTCAGTGGTTAAAGCGTCTGCCTCATAACCAGCAGACCTGGGATCGATTACTAATCGGGCACAAATTTTCCCATTGATTTCATTCAGTGCCCGCTCGCAGCCAATATCAGTAAATCCTTTTGGACTTAATGGGTAGAAAAACGGCAAGCCTACCAAAGTAGGTTCTAATAAATCAAGTATATCTCTCCGAACTTGTCAAAGACTTCAATTTACGCTTGGGTGCGTTAGAACCACATGCACCTGAGCTATTTCCTTATTGTCACTCACTTCGATATTACGCAAGTGTGCTACATACTTTACCTTGAAAACGTGTATTTCCAGTTGCGGTTATGTTACGGTCTCGCGGCCTGCTTGAGCGTTGTAGTACTGTTACTTACATGTAAATTGTAGAAAAATGTATTCAGGTAACCAGCCTCTGCACATGTTGGGACTGCAGTTCTGTCACATTGAGTGTTGTCGCAGTGTAAATACGTTTTTGGGTATCTGTATGACTCCTACAGTTTTCATTCTTGTCCTTGAAATTTCACAAAGGCTTCCTTTTCCTATGCTGGCGCTCTTGTGCACTATGAACAGGGATAATACGATTGGACTTGAAAATGTAAGTTATAATTTTTACAGCAAACCAAGCAGCGTTTACTGAATGCTGCGCTACAATTCAAAATGACACAAAAGCATGGCAAGGTTGGCCAGCATAGTTGTCGGGTTTCTGCAAACGACGGTCGGAACGTTCTAACTATTTTTCAGTTCCTCGACGACAGAGATCCCCTCCTCCGTCACGGAGCTACTCAGGAACCCCTGAGTGTTCATCGTCGAAAAATCTGCTGTTGCCTGGGTGTTGTAGTCTGTTGTCGGCATCGATAGCCTTTCTTCATACGATTATGACCGACGTCTGTGAGGTCTTGGTCAGACTATTGGTACAATTTCACAGCGGCTGGACGTGATATCGCATTACTTGATCCGTGCTCTGCCAGAATTTCGCTAGGAATCTGTGTGAATTTACAATTACTCCATAAGACTCGAAAAGTCCCGCTTACTTCAAATCTGGAGAACGTTCCCACATGCCGTACCATTTCACCCTCCACATTTTGAGGCACTTGTTTTCTGCAACGCAACAAAACTACGTCTCCAGGAAACCCAGAACATGCACAGTGAGGCATGGTCACAGCGTGGAACATGTGTAACCTACTATCTTAAGTCTACCTGCACTTGTATCTCACTGCCACTAACAGGTGAATGACACAAAGCTAAATGAAACACTGTGGTGGAAATCAGCAGCACTCCGTCTTTAGGCCACAAGTGGCCCATCGGGACCATCCGACCGCCGTGTCCTCCTGAGTTGAGGATGCAGATAGGAGGGGCGTGTGGTCAACACACCGCTCTCCCGGTCGTTACGATGGTTTTCTTTGACCGGAGCTGCTACGATTCGGTCGAGTAGCTCCTCAATTGGCATCACGAGGCTGAGTGCACCCCGAAAAATGGCAACAGCGCATGGCGGCCTGGATGGTCACCCATCCGAGTGCCGACCACACCCGACAGCGCTTAACTTCGGTGATCTCACGGGAACCGGTGTATCCACTGCGACAAGGCCGTTGCCCACGGTGGAAATCAAGAGTAGTAATAATTAAACTTCCGCTACTTGAGATGGCACGCATGAAAAATTAATCATCGTAGGGCGATGAAACATTGTGGAAACGTTATTTAAAATATGTGGAAGAGTAAAAACGAAGAAAAACTGAAGGAAACACACATTAATTTATATATGAGAGAGTAACACTCGTTAATTGTGTACCCTGTTTACGTTCCATGCTACAAACGTTGCATAATGTGACGACAGTCTAAATCCACGACAACATGGAACCGCACTAGGGACACTATTTCACTACTGGTCGCAGTACTTGTCGAACGGTGGACAACGGAATATTCAGCCGTCGTGACACAGCTTGTGCACTGCTTGGAACTGGCAGCATTACGTCCGGCATTGTTACCCAAGGCAACAGCAGTTTCTTTAACAATTCCTGACGATCTCTCCCAAGAGCAATTTCCAAAGCACTTGTGAATTCGAATTTCGAATCGTGTTGTTCAAACCCGATGCGGAAAGAGGACCTCTCCGTATTCCTTTAATGCATCGATACTGGCCAAGAGCAGCGACAATATTGCTGTTGTTCCGATAAAATAGCTTCAAGACTACAGCCGTGCTCATCTTGTTTAGATCCATGTTGACTGTCTGCAACTGTAATGCACACTCACGCTTGTGTTTCAGCATTACGTCGCCGTATCATTACCGGCCCCCAACGGCAAGTCACGACGCTAACAATATTAACAAAGCAAAGGCTGCAGTGCGCAGTCTGAACATCATTCCTTTAAGGTTATGTACTCACATAGTAAATAGTTATCCGTATACACTGGCTCAAGAAGCGAAAGTTTAATCTTGACTACCCTGTAGATATTTTCAGTCCCACGTAACTCATTGCTATTGTGTCATGCAACAATTCATGTTTCCTGATCGGCTTTCCAAAGTCATCCTGTTAGTTAAAGGCCAATATCCGCTAAACAAAATTGTTCACTTCATGCATGGGAATCTGAGTCGTGAGAATCATCAGGCATTTCCTGCTCGCTGCTGGACAAAGACCTTCTACAAACATTCCCATGTATTACAGTTTTCAAATACGTATTCGATGCAAGTCTTTTTAAATCTGTTAACCTCTCATTAGAATGTCCTCTCGGTGTTATATCTTTGCTCCTTGATGAGTCTACCACTCATTCACCTGGCTACACGTGTCACCCACGTCTATTACACTTTCACTACGGTCATAGTGACGGTGTCCATTTCAGTCTGTTCCCTGTCTCTCCTACTTATGCGTTGGTCGCTAAACAATCCCAAAAGTCCTGAAACATTTTCGCTCCATAAGGCCATGACTAGATGTCAAAAATCAAAACTCATCAATCACATTGATTATAAACTTCATTTTTCAGATGATTTGTTTTGTATCCTTAGCAATAGCAATCTAAGTCATTTACTCATCGATTTATTTAACATGTTTTCAGTCTTGCAGTTATTGAAAATTATGTACCTAAAGGCCTTATTCCTAAGGTCCGTTTGTTCACTGAGGATTGATTCAGTTTACCTTTGAAGGAGGCACACATCCTGATTTCCTCTAGAGCGTTCATTAGTCTGCCCTTTTCAGCTCTATTTAGTACCTCCCAGGAGGCCCTACGTGTGTTATTATAACGACTGCAAATGCGAAGATTGACACTGAATGATGATTTACAATTTTCACTATCTAAAGTAGTACCATGTTCACAGAGCACGTATAATAACTAATAATTGAAATGCAGTTTATTTCCTAAAGCAACCAAAAATATTTCATTATCTATTTACTTCTTTTTCACGGCCAGGTTACAAGTTTCATACCATTTCATACATCATTCGAGGTACTATTAAGGTACAGTGCAGAAGAGACTGTTATGGACAGTGTTAAAGGTCTTATTTAAATATAATGAAATGGCACTAAGAAAAGATGTAGCATGAAAAGGAGAAGGAAGAAGTAAAAGAAGAAGAAGACATGTGTAAGGCTTTGTATGTTATTACTGAGACTGCCTACTATGGTATATATGGACTAAATGATTTAGAAAAATGAACTTCCGTTTGCTTCACTCTGAGTGCAGATTAGGACAGTCTCGTGCCTCAGATGCGTTGCAACTCACTTTTCTTATTCTCGTCCATCTACTTGTGCTCTTCCTTGTTCTTCTCTTTAACTACCTGAATTTTAGTGCTTCAGCTATAATGAAGACCATCATGGGCGAATTTACCATTGGGTCATTAATTAACATGGTTTCCAGAAGTGTCCCTAATGTCTACATCTACGTCTATACTCTGCAACCACTGTGAAATGCGTGGCAGAAGGTACGTTAGTTGATGGTCACGGAGTACGAGTCTAATTTGCTGACTCAGCCCAAATCAGCACTTTTTGGCCGGTGTCATATTACAAGTTTGCATACCGTACTGATGGTCATTGTTAACACATGGCAAGGTTACCAAGGGGGGCGAGGGGACACTGCATTTAGAAGACCCTATGGTCGATTTTTTGTTGCTGTAGCAAATTGATCTAACTATGCAGTGCTGGCCCACACCGATATGATGCCGATGTCACGACAGTGTTACACTGGCATCCCACCAACATCAGTGTCATGATGCACTGTGCTGTATCATCTGTGGTAAATGTGATGGTCCAGGCCTTGGGATACAACATGTTGTGATTGTGGTGATTTTTCTACAAGTTCCTTTCACAAGTTTCCAGTATCTGTCCTGCCCTTGGCATACACACACATTTCATGATTATTTTTTTGCAGGTGTGGTGCTGCTCCTTTGATATGCCACCAGTGTGTGGCAGATGCATCTCTCATGCACATTGCTTCATATTAACGACATCTGATACACTCTTCATGTGTATCACAGCAAAACATTATCAACCTTAAAAAGTTCTTCCCTCTGGCCCTTATATTCACGTAATGGAGATGTATTGTACTAAAATGTGTGAATACACGGTTGTTATAGACTGGTTAAAATTTTGCTCATTTTAATCGCATTGCTTGGAACCCATGGAATATTCATACGCCATGCAGTGCTTGCAGACTCGACATTATCAACAGTTTGTGGCGCCAGATCATGTTCTTCAACTCTGGTGTGGATGAAGGAGCAGTATTATTATTGTTGTTTTGATCACATGAAGCCTGTCTGCTTATGCTTTGCCAATCGATAACAATGTTGAATATCATTTCTATAAAGTTTTCTGCCTGGTGTGCCCTAAGAGTAACTATAAGAATTATCAGATTGTTCTGTTAGTTCCTTCTACCACCTATTCCTCAGATCACGGATTCATGGAGGTACTCTAGTCCAGCTAGAGTGAAGTGGTACATAATCACTACTTCGCGTATAACACTGCTGAAGCAACATAATTACGACGTGCATTCAAGTTCTTATGCCTCCGACTTTTTTTCTAATTAACTACCCACCCGAAATCGATGAAACTTGCGTTACACATCGCCCTGCAGACGTACACATTTTTCACAACGCTGACACCATGATTCCATGGCAGCGGCGAAGGCTTCTTTAGGAGTCTGTTTTGACCACTGGAAAATCGCTGAGGCAATAGCAGCACGGCTGGTGAATGTGCGGTGACGGAGAGTGTCTTTCATTGTTGGAAAAAAGCCTTTTTTTTTTTGGTCATCAGTCTACTGACTGGTTTGATGCGGCCCGCCAAGAATTCCTTTCCTGTGCTAACCTCTTCATCACAGAGTAGCACTTGCAACCTACATCCTCAATTATCTGCTTGACGTATTCCAATCTCTGTCTTCCTCTACAGTTTTTGCCCTCTACGGCTCCCTCTAGTACCATGGAAGTCATTCCCTCATGTCTTAGCAGATGTCCTATCATCATGTCCCTTCTCCTTATCAGTGTTTTCCACATATTCCTTTCCTCTCCGATTCTGCGTAGAACATCCTCATTCCTTACCTTATCAATCCACCTAATTTTCAACATTCCTCTATAGCACCACATCTCAAATGCTTCGATTCTCTTCTGTTCCGGTTTTCCCACAGTCCATGTTTCACTACCATACAATGCTGTACTCCAGACGTACATCCTCAGAAATTTCTTCCTCAAATTAAGGCCGGTATTTGATATTAGTAGACTTCTCTTGGCCAGAAATGCCTTTTTTGCCATAGCGAGTCTGCTTTTGATGTCCTCCTTGCTCCGTCCGTCATTGGTTATTTTACTGCCTAGGTAGCAGAATTCCTTAACTTCATTGACTTCGTGACTATCAGTCCTGATGTTAAGTTTCTCGCTGTTCTCATTTCTACTACTTCTCATCACCTTCGTCTTTCTCCGATATACTCTCAAACCATACTGTGTACTCATTAGACTGTTCATTCCGTTCAGCAGACCATTTAATTCAGCTTGCACCATTTTATATTGTCGAACGCTTTTTCCAGGTCGACAAATCCTATGAAAGTGTCTTGATTTTTCTTTAGCCTTGCTTCCATTATTAGCCGTAACGTCAGAATTGCCTCTCTCGTCCCTCTACTTTTCCTAAAGCCAAACTGATCGTCACCTAGCGCATTCTCAATTTTCGTTTCCATTCTCCTGTATCTTATTCTTGTAAGCAGCTTCGATGCATGAGTTGTTAAGCTGATTGTGCGATAATTCTCGCACTTGTCAGCTCTTGCCGTCTTCGGAATTGTGTGGATGATGCTTTTCCGAAAGTCAGATGGTACATCGCCAGACTCATATATTCTACACACCAACGTGAATAGTCGTTTTGTTGCCACTTCCCCCAATGATTTTAGAAATTATGATGGAATGTTATCTATCCCTTCTGCCTTATTTGACCGTAAGTCCTCCAAAGCTCTTTTAAATTCCGATTCTAATATTGGATCCCCTATCTCTTCTAAATCGACTCCTGTTTCTTCTTCTATCACATCAGACAAATCTTCCCCTCACAGAGGCTTTCAATGTATTCTTTCCACCTATCTGCTCTCTCCTCTGCATTTAACAGTGGAATTCCCGTTGCACTCTTAATGTTACCACCGTTGCTTTTAATGTCACCAAAGGTTGTTTTGACTTTCCTGTATGCTGAGTCTGTCATTCCGACAATCATATCTTTTTCGACGTCTTCACATTTTTCCTGCAGTTATTTCATCTTAGCTTCCCTGCACTTCCTATTTATTTCATTCCTCAGCGACTTGTATTTCTGTATTCCTGATTTTCCCGGAACATGTTTGTACTTCCTCCTTTCATCAATCAACTGAAGTATTTCTTCTGTTACCCATAGTTTCTTCGCAGCTTCCTTCTTTGTACCCATGTTTTCCTTCCCAACATCTGTGATGGCCCTTTTTAGAGATGTCCATTCCTCTTCAACTGTACTGCCTACAGCGCTATTCCTTATTGCTGTATCTATAGCGTTAGAGAACTTCAAACGTATCTCGTCATTCCTTGGTACTTAGGTGTCCTACTTCTTTGCTTATTGATTCTTCCTGACTAATGTCTTGAACTTCAGCCTACTCTTCATCACTACTATATTGTGATCTGAGTCTATATCTGCTCCTGGGTACGCCTTACAATCCAGTATCTGATTTCGGAATCTCTGTCTGACCATGATGTAATCTAATTGAAATCTTCCCGTATCTCCCGGCCTTTTCCAAGTATACCTCCTCCTCTTGTGATTCTTGAACAGGGTATTCGCTATTACTAGCTGAAACTTGTTACAGAACTCAATTAGTCTTTCTCCTCTTTCATTCCTTGTCCCAAGCCCATATTCTCCTGTAACCTTTTTTACTACTCCTTCCCCTACAACTGCATTCCAGTCGCCCATAACTATTAGATTTTCGTCCCCCTTTACATACTGCATTACCTTTTCAATATCCTCATACACTTTCTCTATCTGTTCATCTTCAGCTTGCGACGTCGGCATGTACACCTGAACTATCGTTGTCGGTGTTGGTCTGCTGTCGATTCTAATTAGAACAACCCAGTCACTGAACTGTTCACAGTAACACACCCTCTGCCCTACCTTCCTATTCATAACGAATCCTACACCTGTTATACCATTTTCTGCTGCTGTTGATATTACCCGATACTCATCTGACCAGAAATCCTTGTCTTCCTTCCACTTCACTTCACTGACCCCTACTATATTGGGCCTTTGCATTTCCCTTTTCAGATTATCTAGTTTCCCTACCACGTTCAAGCTTCTGACATTCCACGCCCCGACTCGTAGATCGTTATCCTTTCGTTGATTATTAAATCTTTTTCTCATGGTAACCTCCCCCTTGGCAGTCCCCTCCCAGAGATCCGAATGGGGGACTATTCCGGAATCTTTTGCCAATGGAGAGATCATCATGACACTTCTTCAAATACCGGCCACATGCCCTGTGGATACACGTTACATGTCTTTAATGCAGTGGTTTCCATTGCTTTCTGCATCCTCATGTCGTTGATCATTGCTGATTCTTCCGCCTTTAGGGGCAATTTCCCACCTCTAGGACAAGAGAGTGCCCTGAACCTCTATCCGCTCCTCTGCCCTCTTTGACAAGGCCGTTGGCAGAATGAGGCTGACTTCTTATGCCAGAAGTCTTCAGCCGCCAATGCCAATTATTTATCAAAATTTAGGCAGCGGCAGGGATTGAACCCTGACCGAAGACGTTTTGATTATGAATCAAAGACGCTACCCCTAGACCACAGGTTAGTTGTTATCACAAAGAAACTGTTGCGTAACGTGAGCTCGATATGCGGGTGCGTTGTCTTGGTGGAACAGCACACGGGCAGCCCTTCCTGGACGTTTTTGTTGCAGTGCAGGAAGGAATTTGTTCTTAAAAACATTTTCGTAGGATGCACCTGTTACCGTAGTGCCCTTTGGAACGCAATGGGTAAGGATTACGCCCTCGCTGTCCCAGAACATGGACACTATCATTTTTTTCATCACTGGCGGTGAATCTGTGTACTTCCATTGAGCTGACTGGCGCTTTGTTTCTGGATTGAAAAATGGCATCCACGTCTCATTCATTGCCACAACCGACGAAATAAAGTCCCATTCATGCTGTTGTTGCACGTCAACATATCTTGGCAACATGCCACATGGGCAGAAATGTGGTCGTCCGTCAGCATTCGTGGCACCCACCTGGATGACACTTTCCACATTTTCAGGTCGTCATGCAGGATTATGTGCACAGAACCCACAGAAATGCCAACTCTGGAGGCGATCAGTTCAACAGTCATTCGGCGATCCCCCAAAACAATTCTCTCCACTTTCTTGTGCGAGCCCGAGGTTGTTTCGGTTTGTTGTCACACGATGTTCTGCCTTCATTAAACTGTCACACCCACGAACGCACTTTCGACACATCCATAACTCCATCACCACATGTCTCCTTCAACTGTCGATGAATTCAATTGGTTTCACACTACGCAAATTCAGGAAACGAATGATTGCACACTGTTCAAGTAAGGAAACGTCGCCATTTTAAGTATTTAAAACAGTTCTCATTCTCGCCGCTGGCGGTAAAATTCCATCTGCTGTACAGTGCTGCCATCTCTGGGACGTATTGACAATGAACGCGGCCTCATTTTAAAACAATGCGCATGTTTCTATCTCTTTCCAGTTCGGAGAAAAAAAATTGGAGGCCTTAGAACCTGAATGCACCTCATATATTTCCATAACAGAGCAGTTGTCAATATATGTTAGAAAATACTCATTTTTACCCACAGTCACAATTTTCACGTAAACCAAGATATACATCACTAAAAAGGATGCCTACAAGATGTGTAAATACACGTACCAGTCGTGTATATTCAAACACATCTCTGATATAATCACGTGCTTGTCTGTACACTTCACAATGCTAGCTGAGACGAGGTATATGTGCACTGGGCAACACTTTCTGCATGCCAGACCTGGTACCCAATGCACCACATGATGCTTGACAATGTTTCTGTGCAGCACCTCAGTTAATAGGAACAAAACTATTCTACATTAATAATAAAAAAGGAGGTCAAATCCATAATACCTCGCACAAGCCTTAAAAAAAGTGCTAAACATCACATTCACAGCTATCGACAAATCTCCCACACTGTTGCGTAAGAAGTTTTAAATGCTAACCATGTCATTGCGAATAATGTTAATTAAAGTTAGTTGCAGCTTAAATAAGAGCACCTTTAAACAAATCAGCATCAGGATGGTGGTGTATTGTGAGTTTTATCCAGTGATGGTAAGCGAAAATTTACAGTATTAGTTGATTACCCCTTGACGAGTGGAATCGTCTGTTTAGTGTTTCAGTGCAGACTGTAGTTTTATTCCATGGGAAAACTCTCTCCCTCTCAGTGATACTAGGTGACCATATTGTTACAGTAGGAATTTTCCCAGGAACATTTAAGCTATTTAACGCGAGAGAGTGCACTCTTCTACAGGAATACAATTTTAAGAAATAAATACATTCCAGTCGTAAAATTCAACATGCCCTAGACTTCGGCGAAACTGGCAGCCATATGTTTATCAACTCTATGAGAGAATGTGGTGCTAACAGTTGGAGATGGTGTACATAACTCCTCACTCACCAGAGGAAACCATCAGCCAGCCCTACGATCTATGTTGGAAACTGATGCAGGAACAAGAGAAAATAAACGAAACTGCATCCGAACAGGCCTCAGTAGGACCAAAGGAACTGACCGACCATCGTGTCATCCTCAGCTTATAGGCGTCACTGGATGTAGATATGAAGCCATTGCCCGGTTTCGTGCCCAGAGCAGCTATTTCTCAATTAAGTAGCTCCTCGATTGAGTGCACCCCACTTGACAAAAGCGCTTGGCAGAGCGGACAGTCACCCATCTAAGTACTAGCCAAGCCCAACAGCGCTTAGCTTTGGTGATCTGACAGGGACTGGTGTCACCACTGAGCTAAGGCCATTGACTGAAAAAGTGAAAATGCATGAATTAAGTGTAGAAGCAGAACCCTGATTGTACTCAAGCATGTTCATAGATCTTGATTTATCTAAGAGTTTATAAAGAAAGATGTGTAACTATAAAATCCTCCTGCATGCTAATGTACATGTATAGTCATCACCATGACAGAGTCGATGAAGGGGCCCCATTATGACTCTTGTAGAAATGGACTGCTACTGCATTGAGACTGGAAATTGAGAGAAGATTGGGAATGCTTCAGCACTGACTAATAATATACATGATATAATTACTGGAGCATCTGATTGTTGAAAGACCAAACTTGTTCTATAACTGTTAACACATCCAGAGAAGATTCTCTCAGAATGCTTAAATGTATTTTTAAAAACTCTATTCCACACCAAGTATTGGCAGAGATTTTACACAGCACTGATGGAGTAACATACCAGATATCTAGCGAAAGCAGTAACATTTCTCTTCCGAACCAAACAGTTTGTCCATATTTGATGTTGTGGTAGTAGAAGCCCAGGATCTAATACAAAAATACTTTTGTTCCAGTTATCATATGAAAGCTAAGGTCATGAATTTGAGCCACACATATTCCAGGATTCCATAGCAGTTGTTGAAGGATAGCATGAATCTTATTATTGCGTTCAGACAGAACAATATGATTTTAAAACGCTTTTACCAAGTGACTGTAGCTACTGATATCATTTTAAATGAATTTGTTAGCACAAGTGCTTATTGATGAAACCACATGTAGTATGGTTCTCTGGTGATTTATAAAACTAGGGAATTGACTGAAGGTCAACACAGACGAAACTTGCAGAAGATTCTGCATAAAAGATAGTGTACTAATACACAGCTACACCAGTACAGCGTAGAATATGAATAAGTTGCCACAGTTTTATACACTTGTTCTGAGGGCATGAAACGCATGCATCTGCAGAGTGACAGAAAAAACGAAGCAATCAGTGTGAAGCTAAAGGAGTTGGAAAGTATTATCAAGGCAGAATCTAGAAAAGGCGAGAAGGTAAAAAATCGAATTGAACAAGCCAAGACTAACAAAGGTGCTCAGCCTTATGTATATAATAGGCACAGAAGTTTCAACCTATCAGTCACCAACAGTAGTTTCAGAATATACGTAAGTTGTATACTACTTCAAAAACTGTTTGGTATACCATGCCATGTCGGCAACAAGGGATCAGGTTATTGGAATGCAAGACACTGTTCAATGGAAATTACTATTGTTAAAGTTAGGACTCTTGCGAGAAGAACAGTCTCTTTCAGAAACATTTAAACCAGTACCTGAACGTCGTAAACGGTTGTAACAAACTACTGATGGAGGTAGAAGAGTAGAAGAAGAATAATAAGAAGGATGCACTGCTACCGATTACATTAACGAATACAATGACAGAGCATTAGACAACATGTGTGGCATCAGCAAAGATGAGATGTATATGTTAATATCCACCCTACATGTTTAACTGATGATGCACTACAGATTGGGAACATGGAATTTGAAAGGATACCAGGTTTATTAAAAGTAATATTCTTCAAAAGTTCAAGTTCTAACTAGAATCCACCACAAGAGAAGCAAGTATATTCTGAAATATTATGTATGACTAATGCACATTGGACAGACAACGATTCCAAAGGACGAATAAAAGTTTCTAAAATAATAAATAGAATAATATTATGAAACCTGCTTGCAAAGGTATATTTAGTGCAGGTGAAGACAGTGATGTTCAACATAGAAGACTAAACATGCTACCTCTGTGGTGCATATACTACAGTGTCCAAAGTCTACATCTACCCACATCAGCAGTTGCAGCAGCAGATACAGTCCACTTAAACGAAATCATATCAATCATTTTAGAGATTTGAGAAAGATGAGTCATCAGGTGACTATGGGGGCAATCGCTGATGAACTTCACAAGCCATCACGCAGAACATCCCTCAGCAGACACGTCATAATACAGTTTTTTATGATTTATGGTAAGCTGACCTCACTTATATGAATCAGCATTTCAACAGGCATGAATCAACACCTTGATAGTCTTCAAACCAATCATGGAGATGAATTTTCAAATAGACAATAAAAGCCAGTAATGAAACGACACAGAATATATCACCACTCACCATCCTTCCACATGAAATCGAATATTGAGGAATGTTTGAACAAGTCTATAAAAACCAGACTTAATATTCAGAGGCGATACAAATGATTAGCCACTCTCCCACAAATAACTTAGCAGTGTCATCGAACCAGACACAGAGCAACTACGATGAAGTCCATTCATGTACATGACATATAGAATATAGTTCTGTTAAGATGGTAGATCCATGCAAACAGAAATTCACTGTAAGTTATTTGGAACATATTTCGAATTACAAAACTGCATTTGAGAAGTCTTACCTACTGAACAAGTCAACAGAGATAGTCACACTTTTCGAAGTGGAACACACAAACTGCGGAACATGCATCTTAAATGACAGTAAAAGTGAAGATATTTCTAGCAGTTTTTACACAAGGGCATTACAAACAGCTGTGAACCACGTGTGCATCTCATAGAGGGTGTTATAAGGCATCGAGGGAACAAAACTTTAGTTAAATGGTTCAGCTTACCAGCAAAGTACAACAACGCGTACAGCACTGATCGGTCTACAAACATATAACAGCAGTCATAATGTCAGCAAGAAGAAGAATAAGCTTCATCTAGGAGGCATTGAAGTTGTGGCAAACCTCCTGGCTCTTATGATCTTCATGATATGAAAGTGCATATGAAATGTTTTGCACAAGGCTTTGATTTATATAAAAACATTTATATGCTAAAATAAATGGTTCAAATGGCTCTGAGCACTATGGGACTTAACTGCTGAGGTCATCAGTTCCCTACAACGTGGAACTACTTAAACCTAACTAACCTAAGGACATCACACACGTCCATGCCCAAGGCAGGATTCGAACCTGCGAGCGTAGCGGTCGCGCGGTTTCCAAACTGTAGCGCCTAGAACCGCTCGGCCACAACGGGCGGCCTGATACGCTAAAAGCAGAAATAAAAACAACAAAACAGAGAATGGACATTACACACAAAGATTCAATAGGACTGCTACTAGGTTTCCTGAGAAACTAGATGCTGAAAGAGAAAACTGATAAAATTCACGAGTGGAATCAACAAGTCGATGTTCAGGCTGTAATTATGGTCCATATTGATTGTAATATTTCAGTGAATTCATACCTCAAGAATAGATTAATTCACACCAACTATTAATTTTTTCTTACACTGCGTCCAGGCTACAAAATTATGGAATAGCCCAGAAATACAATACAGCTTTCAGTGGCTGTTAAGATACTAGACCATCTAGGATTGAGTCTTATAGATCGGAATGAGAATCTAATCGATTTTCATGGTAAAAAAAAACTATAGAATATCTTCATCTTAAGCTCCATCACGGGTGCAAAGTGGAAATGTAGCACACACAGTCATAACAACACCATTTTGCAATGGAAGAAGAATACGATGACATGTGAGTGTTATAAGCTTCTTAAATCGATGGGACTGAAACCTCACTCCAATTCTGTATGATAATTGGATCATTTTTCAGGTATATTTTTCACAAACACCTTTTGTTTCGATGAACTTTAAAAATAACTATGAGATAAGAATTCTCATTGAACATAAGAGTGAATTAATACTTCCAAGCAACAGTTTCCTATATTTGGAAAGAAGATCCGTGACCATGAAGAAGAATGGAGGGGCTCTGCTGTGATAGCCTAGGCATATTGCATTCGCCTCTCTGCTTCTGGAAATAAGATACGAACATATCTGTATCGAGCTTGTCCGCACGAGAAATTTCGGAATCATATTGATCCTGAAAATGTACATCTCCACACCAATTTCGAACTGAAATATATTAAAAAAGTGGTTCGTAGACATGTCCTATATCCTTGCAAAAAGATATCTACGGATAAATAAAGCTACTACTACTACTACTCCTACTAGATGGATGGATAGAGTCTCGCTTTAGCACCTGCATCCACCTCAAAATGTTATTGGACTTCTTTGAAGACTGTAAATGTGTTATTATGAAAGCTAAGCAGGAGCTGCTTCTAGTTCAGTGTACTACAAATGATAACTCATACATTAAAGGAGAACCTGAAAAGAGGAGTAAAACTTTGTT